>NW_025814834.1:58040000-60440000 GCF_022079265.1 Lynx rufus
CCGGTCCTTGTCTAGTGCCCTCTTCAGCTACCGTCTCCTTCCAACCTCCTCCACAGCTGTGGCCTCAACCACCAAGCCCACTCTAGAAATGCCCTCATTTTCCTCCCGGGCTCTCACTTAACGCATCACGTCGTTATTGAACGTATTCTCTAAATATCCCATGGACGCCTCGTACTTCACCTGCCCCAGACTACAAACTCCTCTCTCCTGGGGCCCCGCCTGTCCTCATCCTTTGGTTCTCCCTCTAAGCCAGGTCCTCCATCATACCTGCCGGCCTGGTGAAGACTTCACTCTCTCTGGGGTTACCTGAGTGAAATCCGAAACCACCGTGAGCCCCTGCTTCCTTTTACTCCTGAGGCCCGGCTCTCCAAAAGCCAGGCGGTGTCCTCCCCCTCTTCCTCCATGCCTCCGGATTCATTCCTTCCTCTCCATTTTCCCTGTCTCTGGCCTTTGTTATCTCCCTGCTGGGCTGTACTCTTGGCACGGATATGCCCTTCACCCTGCATCCAGCATGGTATTTCTGGAATGCGATCCGACCCTGCCATTCCCGTATTCAAAATTGTCAACAGATCCCTAAACGTTGAGGAAAGCCCTGGGTACCAGGCTCCGTCAGTGGACCTGTGTGTTGCTGTCCCCCCCCGCAGCACGGTGGCTGCGGTTGTCCCACGGCTCCACGCCCCTCCCTCCCGCTCCAGACACACACCTGGTCCCAGTCTGGTCCCGTCTTGGCATATTTCCTAAAATGCGCTTCCCTGTTCTACTCAGCAGAGTAATCGCAGACTCACCTCAGAGGTGTCTCTCCTCGGAAGCCTTGTCTAATATTTCTAGGAGAAGAAAATGCCTCTTCCTAAATGCTCCTGGCACCACATTTCCATACTTCTGTTACAGCTGTGGTTACATTCCTCGGAATGGTAATATCTCTGCCTACTCCTCTTGACCGGGAATCCCGGGAGGGCAAGGAATGTTTATCTCTGTGACTCTTCATCTGGCCGGGTGCCTGGCACACCGCAGACCTTTCAATGTTTGTTAAATGAATGAACGAAATAAACGCGAGGACGAATGAATGAATGAATGACTAGAAACGTACCATTGCACAGGGTCAGGTAGGCCTAAGACTAACATCTTGAAGGTTTCTTCAACTTTCCACGGAGGCTCGGGGAGCTCAGCCTATGTCAAAACGAGAACGGGGGCGCCTGGGTGGCTCGGTCGGTTAAGCGTCCGACTTCGGCTCAGGTCATGATCTCGCGGTTCGTGAGTTCGAGCCCCGCGTCGGGCCGCGTCCGAGCTGACAGCTCGGAGCCTGGAGCCTCTTCGGATTCTGTGTCTCCCTCTCTCTCTGCCCTTCCCCCACTCAGGCTCTGTCTCAGTCTCTCAAAAATGAATAAAAACATTTAAAAAAAATTAAGAAACAAAACGAGAACACAAAGAGAAGTTGTAATACTAACGGTAATAATAACCGCCATTCGTTAGGCACCTACTGTGTGCCAGTCACCATGCCAAATTTACATGAATTATCCCATTTAATCCAGTGTAAGTCTTATAAATATAACTCTCTCTCTCTTACAGATAAGGAAACCGAGGTTCAAGGCCACATACCTAGGCCTACACTGGCTGCATGGTCCACAAGTACGGTCTTAGGAGTTTTGCACTTTGGAATTCAGCCTGCAGCAGAGATGAAGAGGAGGTATGGAGAACACGCTTTGTACTTTCGGGTGGAAAATAAGGTGGAGGGTCTTACTAAAAGCTGGCCGGTCTATTCCGTCCGCTAAGTATGGTGCCATGCTAGGCTGGCAGTTCTTTTTCTCCATCAGTCAGCTACCTTTCTCAGCTTTGGGGCCACCGGTGAGCCCCTTACCGGTGACAGCCACCTTGGAAATTGCAGGCCTTCATTCTTGAGCGTGGCTCGGGAAGGAACCGGGTTGGAAAAGCATTGAAATGTGCTGACGTGGAACGGAATCCTTGCCCGGGAAGTTCAACGAGAATGTGGCCAGAACCCTCGGTTTGCAAACGACACATTTTCACAACCCACTTGTTATTTGTTAGATGTGATGTTTTTCACCCCATGAGTTGAATAATGGGAGCCGTGGTTATTGTGGCCCAGGGTAGACAGACCCCAACTGCACACAGCATAAAGAATGCGTGTTAGAGCAAAAGCGAGAAGGTGGGAGAGTTGTTGAGTTTAAAACTTCTGGATGCTTGTAAATAATATTGAAAGGCTGTTTTCCAACATTTAATTGGGTGAAATATAAGGGTCTTTTTATTTAAAAAATTTTTTTTTGGAATGGGGAGGAAGTGCTGGAAAAAATATGTCTTTGGCCTTGGCACTGAAACCATAACGTTCTTGTACCACTCTTCTACCCCCTGCCTTTCTAATATGTTTACTACATTTTTTTAGTCTCTGGTTTGAACTTTATCCTGTCAAGTTTCTGGACTTGTAAGCAGTATGCAACTTCCTAGCAATTGAGGTAGATACTGACTCATTTTAATTCGAACCGTTTTGCTGGGCTCATTGAAAACAACAATGGTCTTAAAAAGCCACGACACCGTGAAAAGCACGGTAAGGACCGGGGAGGACCACTAAAGGCTCCTGATTGGAGTGTGAGTTCGTAAGTTTAATAATACGTGATCGATTATTTTTACAGGGGAGTATTTTTTTTCAGCCCTGTGGTTCTATGGTAGAAAAATAAAAGCAAAATATGTGTGGCCAAGGAAATAAGAATAAGTAAAAGGGTCTAAATAAGCTAAGGCCGATATCAATTCTGTACATAACCAGATCGAGTAATACTATGATCACAATGTGCTGTTGTGGCACCTTGCAGTTTAGAAAGGGCTTTCATATAGATGGTCAGTTACGTATGGACTATAGGCCAAGCTTATGAGGTTGGCAGATAAGCATCATCATCCCCATTTTTAAAAAAGATAACTGAGGGGGCGCCTGGGTGGCGCAGTCGGTTAAGCGTCCGACTTCAGCCAGGTCACGATCTCGCGGTCCGTGAGTTCGAGCCCCACGTCGGGCTCTGAGCTGACGGCTCAGAGCCTGGAGCCTGTTTCAGATTCTGTGTCTCCCTCTCTCTCTGCCCCTCCCCCGTTCATGCTCTGTCTCCCTCTGTCTCAAAAATAAATAAACTTTAAAAAAAAAAAAGATAACTGAGGTTTAACAAGAGGAAGTAACTCTCCCAGTACAGGTCGGTTCTCTGAAGCCTAGTGCTTTCTCGCCCCTAGAATCACACAGCGTCCAATGTGCATGGGCCTGTGTGTTCTAGAAGCCGCTCTCAGGATGCAGACTCAGGTTTAATTCTGTAGCAGGGTGAAACAGTAAGCAAAGTCAAGATTGTGCAAAAGTTGCATTTCTGGTCCTAAAGCCTGGTTTAATAAAAGCAAATCAGCCTTGATTATTGCCTAAGTAAATGAACGTGTTAATTAATCTCGCCTCCCTGGTCAGAAATAAAAGCCTGTGAAATTCAAACATACCTGAGGAATGTGAACAGGCGGCTGTGAACTTGTGACAAGGGTGTAGGCACATTTGCTGTTGTTTGCCCCGCGCGCAGTGTGGAGACTGCAAGATAGTAAACACTTAACAAGTGTGGGAAGGAATAAAGGAGGGGAAGAGAGAGAGAAAGAAAGGAGTGAATGAAAAATTAAAAGAAGGAGAAGAGGAAGGAGGGAGAGACACTTCATTCCCTAATTGGCTGCATTCAAGGTGAATATTAACGAAGGCATGGTTTGGAGAGTTGCCAATTTGTTCTTCCTGCCTCAGCCGTTAGCTGACTGCCTTTCATTAAGTATGAATATATATCCACATTCGTAGATAAGTCAACAGTTCCATATACACCCACACCTTCTAACACATGCGTGCGCGTGCATGCACACACACACACACACACACACACACACTCTCTCTCTCTCTCTCTCACGGAGCTTCCTGCCTAGCACAAAGGGTCAAACAAAGGTGCGATCGAAGAGGAGGATGAAAAGATTGTAGATGAGGAGGGGATAAGAAGGCACATTTCAGTCGGGAGTTCTATTTCTTTGACTAATTAACATGATAAAATTGAAACGCCCACGTATGCACGCCCACGGAGTTTCCATAACTTGGAAAGTATAAGGCAGTGACGTTTTGCCCCAACGGGGTTAAAAATATTCACCGCCATATGAAAGATGCTTAAAATGAGAAGCTTTCTACAGATCCTCACGGGGGAGAAAAGAGCCCAACTTCAGAAGATGCTGGCCAAATTATGACCCGTTTCCAACAGAGGGATCCACCTTAAGAAAGGTCCAGAGAGCTCAACAGAAACCAAATACAGTAAGAGGAAGTTGGAAGTGTGGGTGTCAGGCTGTCAGTAATCTGACAGCTAACGTAACTACCCTCTAATCCAGCCAGCTCCAGCCACGCTCTCCGCTGACACCGCCAGGACTGACTGACAGCTGAGGAGCAGGCACTTTTTACAGGCTCAAGTGACATCCAGTCTATTAAGGCTGACAAGCACAAAGCAGAGATTTGCCCTGAATGGTTTGGTACTGAAGCCTAGTAAAGGGGTTATTGGAAAGGTCTTAGAGAAAGTGTCAGACTCCAGCTCAGATGATAACAATATTGTAATGATGGGACTGGACAATGAAGTGCTATGATTGCCCATACGGGCGGTTAGACTGTAGGCGAACGGGGAAGGCTGAGAAGGAGCACACAGAAGCCGACGGATTCCCCAAGGCCAGCGCACCACCATTTGAGGAGTTTCTTTTGGCGATGTGTTCACCTGGGCCTGGAGACGGTTTCCCAAAGTTGCATATTAATGGTGTCGTCTGCCCGGCACGGTGGTGGGGGTGAAAACTAGGCAGTGAGGGAGGGCTGGGCGTAAACCAGGCAACACGTGAAAGGAGTGTTTGCCTGGGTCACCCCTCAGTTCGTCGAGAGGCGTTGACAATGTTTTCCAGAAGAAGATGAATGGTAATATTCGGACTACCGCTTTGCTTATTAACTCCGACTGAAAAGTATATTAGCAAGTGCAGCGACATCACCGTGATTATCGTCGCGGCTGGTTTTGACTGCACTGGCTCCGGCAGGTGCCAGACGCGTGCCAAGCACAACGCCCAGAATTTCTTCAGCGGGCTTTTCTCCGAAGGACGGTAAAATGAATTGTTTTTCCTGAGTGTCATTTCGGAGTTCTCTCCGCGCAGTAAAGAAAAAAGGGCACATATCATAATCCTATTTTATTCATAGGAAAATGTCCAGCAACAAAAGAATAAATGCCTGGCGCATCGGGGCCCCAGGTCCCTGTCCAGGCATTCTGCCCAGCGACCATTCCACCCACTCATTCTGACATTCGTGCCTACCGGTTGTGAAAGAGTTTAAACATCACCAGCTGGTGACGTCCATGATGTAAAAATTCACAAGAAAATTTCAGACTTTGTTCTTAGACTCCCAAGTTTACTTTTTCAAAATTTTTCTCAAAAAGTTAACTGCTAAAGCTTTTCCCACGTCGAGCATCCTTGGGAGTCCTATACATAAGGGAGTTGAAGGCTGAGTGTGCATAGATAATAAGAATCTTTAAAATTTGAGAACATAACAAACCCCCCCGGACCACAACCAAGAAAACAAGATTTTGCACTTAGAAATCTGGATCTGTCTGCTTGACTTTCATTTAAAATGGCTTCGGTTCTGCCCTGGCTTCTCCCAAGATTTCTCTAAGATTACCCATAAAGAGACCAAAAAAAAATGACTAAACTTTATAATACTTCCCAAATGTTAGGAAAGATAGTGATTATTATTTCCAGCATGTGGGAATAATATTCTCAGAACTGTGCCTCCCCCCCACCCACCACCACCACCAATGATGCTACAATGAAAAACAAAACTGAGGACTGGCAGTGCTATGCAGCTGAAAACCAATGACACCTGCCATCAAAAAGGTAAATAGGGAAATAATATATTCCTCTCCATCTGTCTGCCCCGTGGCTGAGAAACTAAAAAACTACACCAATCAAAACACTCAGCAGCCATCCCTTCATTAAATGGATGCCACTTTTTAAGTCAACTGGTGTCCTTCTGTCCACTTTCACTGATGTGAATTTTGAGACTTCAACTTCTAGAAAATGATTCGTGAAAGTAAAGGAAGGTTGGAGGTGGTGCTTTGCATTTTTGAAGGCACAGCACACACACACAAAATAACAAAGTTTACATACAGATCGAAGCAGGCAAAAGAATACTAGAAGCAGTGTGAAAGTTTTTTTTTTTTAATTTTTTTTTTTCCTTCAACGTTTATTTATTTTTGGGACAGAGAGAGACAGAGCGTGAATGGGGGAGGGGCAGAGAGAGAGGGAGACACAGAATCGGAAATAGGCTCCAGGCTCTGAGCCATCAGCCCAGAGCCTGACGCGGGGCTCGAACTCACGGACCGCGAGATCGTGACCTGGCTGAAGTCGGACGCTTAACCGACTGCGCCACCCAGGCGCCCCGTGAAAGTGTTTTTAAATAGTTTTTAATGAGATAAATAGCTTAGGAGCATAGGAGAATCAGGAAATGGAGAGAGAAAAGGATCCTATGTATGCCCAGCATTGCCAGACGAGATTAATACTTCCCAATACAAATTGGTCTAGTTGTGCATATTCAGCCTCAAGGGGGCTAACAATGGAGCCACATGTTTTCTAAATAACCAAACTATTGACAAACACCAAATCTGGAAGATTTCTGCTGGGCATGAGGTCCAGAAGAAGAAAGAGGCCATCTGGAATTTAAATCCCAGAGAAAGCAGAGCCAGTCCCACTGTGACAAATTGAGGCTGAGGAGATAATGCTAAGCCATGAAAGTAAGAAGAAGAAGAAAAGTAGGAGCAAAGATATAGGCAGTGGAATCTGAGCCAGTCCTCCTTCACGGATGCTTAAAAGGGCAATGAAATGTCATTAGGGCTTGTAAAGCTCCAACGTATTCCTGGGAATCTAGAAGTCCATGTACAAGTATAGGACTGGGCACATGCTTAGGAATAACCTGAGAAGGCCCTAACCACTCATCTCTGGCTGACTTGGAGGGTCTGCACAAGCAGGAAAGTGAAGCCTAAGGCAGAGTTGTCAACTGCCTGGCTCAGCATTGAAGGTGTTCCCCCAAATACACACAGAATCCCTCAGCAAAGATGGAGAGGCTTGTTGTTCTAGACATTTAAGAAAATCTCTCTCCGATCGTTACTGACCACTGAGATGACTGAGCAGAGATTTCAATAGCCACACATGACAAATAACATAGACTTTATGGAACAATTCAGATGTCACTGAATAGATAACAACAACTACATCAAGCAGCAATATCAACAAGTCCTGAAGAGAGGGAAACATCTGATTTCTAGAGAACATTAGAGTATGTAAAATGTCCAGTTTTCAAGTAAAAACTAAAATACATGCAAAGAAACAAAAAAATATGACCAGTATACAGCAACAACAAAAAAGCAATCAATAGAAATGGTCTCTGAAAAGACTCAGATGTTGGACTTATTAGACAAAGACTTTAAGTCAGGCATTTTAAATATATTTTAAAAAACTCAAGGAAACCATGTCAAAAAAAAAATTAAAGAAAAGCATAAGAACAGTGTCTCACCGGGGCGCCTGGGTGGCGCAGTTGGTTAAGCGTCCGACTTCAGCCAGGTCACGATCTCGCGGTCCGTGAGTTCGAGCCCCGCGTCAGGCTCTGGGCTGATGGCTCGGAGCCTGGAGCCTGCTTCCGATTCTGTGTCTCCCTCTCTCTCTGCCCCTCCCCCGTTCATGCTCTGTCTCTCTCTGTCCCAAAAATAAATAAACGTTGAAAAAAAAATTTATAAAAAAGAACAGTGTCTCACCAAATATATAATATTATTGAAGAGATAGAAATTGTAAAAAAAAAAAAAAATCGTGGGGTTGGAAAGTATAATAATTTAAACCAAAAATTCACAAGATGGGCTCCACACCGGAATTGGGCAGGCAGTAGAAAGAATCAGCGAACTTGAGTACAGGTCAATTGAGATTATCCAGTCTGAAGAACAGAAAGAAAAACGAATTTTACAAAGTGACCATAGCCTCAGAAGCTCAAAAAACATCATGAAGCACAGAAACATACACATAATGGTCGTCCCAGAAGAAAATTAAGAGAAAGGGGTAGAAAGAATATTTGAATAAATTATGGCAGGAAACTTCCCAAATTTGATGAAAAGTATTAATATATACATCCAAGAAGCTCAATGAATTCCAGGTAGAATAAACTCAAGAGATTTATGCCTAATAAACAAATCGTTCAAAGACCAAGGGAAGATCTTGAAAGCAGCAAGAACAGCACACGCTCGTCACGTGGAAGTGGTCATCAATACAATTAGCAGCTGATTTCTCATCAGAAACCGTGGAATCGAAACGGCCGTGGGATGACATGTGCACTGTTGAAGGAAACAAAGCTGTCAATCCAGAATTTCATATTCAATAAAACTATCCTATAAAAATGAAGGAGAAAATAAGACAAAAATATAAACAACAGACAGACCAAGTAAAAGTTTCTAAATAAGCAACCATCAAAAGGGTCTATTGCTATGAATAAAAACTGAGAGCCTTTTCTGCTAGCCGGTCGCCTTTACAAGAAACGCTAAAGGGAATTCTTCAGGCTGAAATGCAAGGACACCAGATCGTAACTCAATTCAACCTGAAGAAATAAAGCAAACTAGTAAAAGTAACTATATAGGTACATATATAAAAGACAGAAACAATGTACTTTGTGTTTCTCACTACTTTTCCCTCCATCTGATTTCAAAAACGGCTTCCTAAATCAATCATTATAAATAGGTGTTGATGTGCACAACATGTATGAAGATGTAATTTGTGACAAAACCAGTATCAAGGAAAGGAGCAATGGAGCTACTTGTGTGTGTGTGTGTGTTTGTGTGTGTGTGTGTATATATATATATATATATATATATATATATACACACATATACGTGTGTGTGTGTATCTATATATATGTGTGTGTGTGTGTATATGTGTGTGTGTGTGTGTGTGTGTGTGTGTGTGTGTGTGTATATATATATATATATATATATATATATTATTGTCAAATTGGTTTCCATACAACACCCAGTGCTCATCCCAACAGGTGCCCTCCTCAATGCCCATCACCCACTTTCCCCTCTCCCCCACCCCCCATCAACCCTCAGTTTATTCTCAGTTTTTAAGAGTCTCTTATGGTTTGCCTCCCTCCCTCTCTGTAACTTTTTTTTCCCTTTCCTCTCCCCCACAGTCTTCTGTTAAGTTTCTCAGCATCCACATATGAGTAAAAACATGGTATCTGTCTTTCTCTGCCTGATTTATATCACTTAGCATAATACCTTCCAGTTCCATCCACGTTGCTGCCAATGGCCAGATTTCAATCTTTCTCATTGCCAAGTAGTATTCCATTGTATATATAAACCACATCTTCTTTATCCATTCGTCAGTTGATGGACATTTAGGCTCTTGCAATGGAGCTATTTGGAGCAAAGTTTTGTCATTTAAGTTAAGTTGGCATTAATCAGAACTAGATTATTTTAAATTATTATGTTAATTGCAATCTCTAGGGCAATCACCTTAAAGAATATATAACAAGAAAGGTGGTTAAAATGGTACAATAGAAAATATCTATTTAACACAAAAGAAGACAGTAATGGAGGAATATAGAAACAAAAAAGACATGACATACAGAGAACAAATAAGAAAATGAGAAACATAATCCCCTTTATCAATAATTACATTAAATGTGAATGATCAAACTAATTAAAAAGCAGATATTGGCAGAATCGATTAAAAATAGCATGATTCAACTACATGCTGTATAATTTTTTTAAGTTTATTTTATTTATTTTGAGAGAGAGAGAGAGAGAGAGAGAGAGAGAGAGAACACATGGAGGGGCAAAAAGAGAGGGAGAGAGAGAGAATCCCAAACAAGCTCCGCACTGTGAGCCCAGAGCCTGATGTGGGGCTCAAACCCACAAACCATGAGATTATGACCTGAGCCAAAATCAAGAGTCAAATGCTAAGCCACTCAGGTGCCCCATGAGCCTCCCAGGCACTCCTCAACTACATGCTGTCTAAAAGAGACACACTTTAGATAGGAAGACATGAGTAGGTTCAAAGTGAAATGTTGAAAAAAGAGATATACCATGTAAACAATGACTAAAAGAAAGCTAGAGTGGCTACACAACATCATACAAAATAGACTGTAAGACAAAAACTGTTACTAGAGACAAAAATTCTGGGTGGCTGAGTTGGTTGAGCCTCCGACTTTGGCTCAGGTCATGATCTCACAGCTTGTGAGTTTGAGCCCCACATCAGGCTTGCTGCTCTCAGCACAGAGCCTGCTTCAGATGCTCTGTGTCCCACTCTCTGCCCCTCCCTCACTTGCACTCTCTCAAAAATAAATAAACATCGTTTAAATTACATTCTATAATGTAAAAGGGTCAAGCCATCAAGAAGATATAAACATATATGCATCTAACGATAGAGCACCAAAATACATGAAGCAAAAACTGACAGACTTGAAGGGAGAAATAGACAATTCAACAATAATAGTTGGAGACTGTAATATCCCACGTTCTGTCTAGAACAACTTGACAGAAAATCAGCAAGCAAGTAGAAGACTTGCCCAAACTACAAGCCAGCTATAAAACACAGCTATCAAACAAAGCAAACATCTATGAAACACCCCACCCAACAACAGCAGAATACATATTCTGCTTCTCAAGTGCGTATGTAAATTTCTCCAAAATAGATCATATATTAGGTCATAAAACAAGTTTGAATACACCTAAAAATATTGAAATCATTCCAAGTATATTTGGCAAAGACAATGGAATGAAGTTAAAAATCCATAGCAGAAGGAAATTTAAGTAATTCACAAATATGTGAAAATTAAACAACACATTTCTAAATAATCAATGGATCAAAGAAGAAATCATAAGGGTAATTACAAAATACTTCAAGATGAGTGCAAATGTATATTCATGATATGCAATGAAAACAGTGTTTAGAGGGAACTTTATAACTGTAAACACCTACTTTAAAAAAAAAAAGAAAGCTCTCTCAAATGAATAGACTAACCTTCTACTTTAAGAAACTAGGGGGGAAAAAAGAGCAAATTAAAAACCAAAGCAAAAGGAATAAAGGAAGTAATAAAATTAGAGCAGAAAAATAAATTAAGAGAAAACAATAGAGAAAATCAACAAAACTAAATGTTGGTTTTTTTGAAAAGATCAACAAAATTGACAATTAGCTATATTGACTAAGAAAAAAAGATGACTCAAATTGCTAAAAAAATAAAAAGGAAACATTACTACTGAACTTACAAAAATAAAAAGATAAGGGACTACTTTGAATACTTGTATGTCAATAAATGGATAACCTAAATGATATAGACAGAATCCTAGAAAGGCAAGAAACTAATAAAACTGTTTCAAGAAGGAATAGAAAATCTTAACAGATCAATAGCAAGTAAAATAATGTAATTAGCAATCCAAAAGTTTCCCACAAAGAGAAGTCCAGAACAAGATGTCATCAGTGATGAATTCTATTAAACATTAAAGAATTAACACAAATTCTTCACAAACCCTTCTAAAATACAGGAGAAGAAGGAACACTTCTCCAGTTATTCTATAAGGCCAAACACATCACAAGAAACAGAAACTACAGATTAATATCTTTAATGAAAATCCTCAAGCAAATACTAGCAAACTGAATCAGAAACATACAGAGAGGATTATATGCCATGACTAAGTGGGATTTATCCCAGGAATGCAAGGTTGGCTCAACATATGAAAGTCAATCACCATAATACACCATATTAATAGAATAAAAATCAAAACCCATAGGATTATCTCAATAGACACAGAAAAAGTATGGGACAGAATCTAATATTCTTTCATGATAAAAAGACTCAGTAAGTTAGAAGGGAAATTCCTGAACCTGATAAAAAGGTCTCTACAAGAAAGCTCACAGCTATATCACACATACAGTGGAAAGACTGAATGCCTTCTTCCTAATATCAGGATTAAGTCAAGGATGCTCACTCTTACTTTTACCAATTTTCTTCAACACTGTAGTATGTGTCCTAGCTAGAAAAATTAGTCAAGAAAAATGAAGTTAAAAGGGAATATTGGGAGGGAAGCAGTAAAACTGTCTCTATTTGCAGAAGACATAATGTTGCACCTAAAACACACTAAGGAATAACAAAAAAATTTTATAGGCAATAAACAAGTCCAGCAGGTTGGCGGAATACAAGATTAATCTGCAAACATTAGTTGTATTTCTGTGCACCAACAATGAACAATCCAAAAATGAAATTAAGAAAACAGTTCCTTTAATAATAGCAGCAACAGAATAAAACAGGAATAAGCTTAATACTTAAAACATCATTGAAAGAAATTGAAGAAGACCTAAATAAATGGAAGAACATCCATTGTAATGGATTAGAAGATTTAACAGTGTTAAGAGGGCAATACCCTTCAATTTGATCTATAAATTAAATGCAATACCAATCAAAATTTAAGCGACCCTTTTTGCAGAAATTCACAAACAGATCCTAAAGTTTGGAAAACGCAAGAGATCCATAATAGCCAAAACAGTATTGAAAAAGAACAAATTGTCCATCACAATTCCCAATTTCAAAATGTACCACAAAGCTACAGTAATCAAAACCGTGTGGTACTGCCACAGGTTGGACTTACAGATCAGGGTCCTAGAACTGAGAGTCCAGAAATAAACCTATATGTTTGTGGTCAGTTGACTTTTGACAGTGGATCCAGGACCATTCAATAGGGAAAGAAGTCATCTGAACAAACGATGCTAGAACAACTGAATATCTACAAGCAAAAGAATGAAGTTGGACCTCTGTCTCATACCATATGCAGAGATGACCTTAAAATGTATCAAAGACCTCAGTAGAAAACTATAAAATTCTTAGATATAAACACAGGTATGATTCTGCATGACCGTGGATGAAACAACATTGTCATAGCTATGACACCTAAAATCCAAACAGCCAAAGAAAAAATAGATAAATTTGATTTCATTAAAATTAAAACCTTTTATGCTTCAAAGGCAAGAAGCACATGAAAAGATGCCCAAAATCATTACTCATTAGGAAATGCAAAACTACAATGAGATACACTTCACATCTACTGGAATGACTATAATTTTTTAAAAATTAGACAATAACAAGTATCGGCAAGATGTGGAGAAATTGCCTTATATCTTGCTAATAGGGATGAAAATGGTGGGGCTGCTATGGAAAATAGTTTGCAATTCCTTAAAAAGTTAAACATAGAGGGACACCTGGGTGGCTCCGTCGGTTAAACATCCAACTCTTGATTTCGTCTCAGGTCATGATCTCATGGTTCATGAGATGGAGCCCTGCATTGGGCTCTACGCTGACATCGCAGAGCCTGGTTGGAATTCCCCCTCTCCTCCTCTCTCTTTCCCTCCCCCTGCTCATGCACTCTGTCTTTCTCTCACAAAATAAATAAATAAACATTAAAGAAAGTTAAACACAGAGTTACTATATGACCCATCAATTCCACTCCTAGGTATATACCCCAAAGATTTACAGCATATGTTCACATAAAATGTGTATACATGTGTTCATACCGGCATTATTCATAACAGTAAAAATGTGGAAACAACCCAGATGTTCATCAATTAATGAATGGATAAACAAAATGTGGCATATCCATACAGCAAAATATTATTCAGTCACAAAAATGAATGAGCTATTAAAAATGCTACAATATAGATGAGCCTTAAAAATATGCCAAGTGAAAGAAACCTGACACAAAATGCTACATGTGTGTACATTACATTAATTTTATATAAAATGAATTTGGTATGGCAGGAATAAAAAAAACTAATATAACTGTGAATGGCATTGTTGAATCACTATATTGTACACCTGAAACTAATATAACACTGTATGTTAGCTATACTGGAATGGAATGGAATGGAATGGAATGGAATGGAAAGGAAAGGAAAGGAAAGGAAAAGAGAGGAAAGGAGAAGAAAAGAAAAAAAGAAAAGAAAAGAAAAAGGAAGGGAAAGAAAGGAAAGGAGAAGAAAAGAAAAAAGGAAAGGAAAGGAAAGGAAGAGAAGAGAAGAGAGGGGAAGGGAAAAGGAAAGGAAAGGAAAGGAAAGGAAAGGAAAGGAAAGAAAAAAGGAAAGGGAAGGGAAGGGAAGGGAAGAAAGGGAAGGGAAGGGAAAGAAAGGAAAGAACTGTGAAAGCCAGAGTGCTTTTCTAGGCAACAATTTAATGCTACCACATTATGATCAAGTAAAACAAATTTTGTGGAAGTAATTTAAGGCACTCTCTTCAAAGAATTCCAAGTTCTCACTTCCATCTGATGAGAACCAAGATTGAAGTGCAGCGAGCTTCCCATGAGGACACAGAAGCAAAAATCAGCATGTGTCCCAGCAGGCAAGGCCCCCAGAGTTTATCTGTGACCCTCTGCCTGAGAAGGACCCTGGCCAACATCAAGTGAGCTTGATTTCCTGCTCTGTCTGTACTTTGTATCAGTCATTCAGCACATTTGTCAAGTGTATTCCAGAGACGCCATTTGTCAGTTCCTGAGGAAATTCCAAATTAGTGAGGCCCTAGCCTCAAGGAACCCGCAACAGTGGTAGAGATGCATATAAATTTCCTACCATAGGATAAAGACCAATCATGTAACATTTCAGCAGAATAGAAATGTCAGGGAAACCATGTGTGCCTGGAAATTTACCTTTCCAGTTGAGACTTAAAAAGGTGGATTCTGGAATATTCCTGAAACCCAGCTGAGAAGTATCTGAAGGGAGGAGGGGCGAGGAGGAAAAGTGAAGATGGAGGGTGGTACTGGATGCAACTTAAGTGGTTATTTTTATAGAGACAATCAGCACTTAACCTTAACTTTGATTCTTACAGACTGTGTAATTTGGGGCAATCCATGCAATTCTTCTCTGCTTCTGTTTCTTTGTGTAATACAAAGATAATAATAGCATCTATTTCATGTGGGTATTTTGGGGATTAAATAAGGACCTATGAAGTGCTTAGCAGAGAGCCCGGTACAACGTCATAATCATTCAGACCCATTAGGTCCCTCCTCCCCCAATTGATTCTGGAGCCATCTGATGAAATAAAGCTAGCATGGCATGTCTTTAATGAGGATTCCCGCTTGGAGTTAAAAACTTAAGGTCTTTTGGAGAATTTTAAGATAGTTAATGTTCAGGGTTTTGTTCTTACATATCTTGGATGGATCTCTCAAACTGTAACTCTAAATCTGGGACTATTAGTGGAAGTCTAAATGGTTACTGTTACCGATGTTACCGATAATGCCGAACACCAATTAAATCATCTACTCTACCCTTGGTGGACTCATCTGTCACTATGTTGTATACGTAACTTACACTTTTTTTTAAAGTTTATTTATTTTTTAGAGAGAGCACACAAGCAGGGGAGGGGTGGGGGGGGGACAGAGGATCCCAAGCAGTCCCTGCACTGACAGCAGCGAGACTGACGTGGGGCTCAACTCATAGACCGTGAGATCACGACCTGAATCAAAGTTGGAGGCTCTGTTGACCGAGCCATCCAGGTGCCCCGCAATTTATACTTTTAAAATAACAATGTTGACTCTCCAGTACTACGATTCAGAATAATCCAAGATTTCCAGATCTTGATAAAACAATGTAAAATCCATTAGCATTAGAGCCAAAGCTTCCCTCCTACACATTCCAGGAGGTCAATACTATTTTTTGTTCTGGCCGGCGTGAATATTTATTGGCTCATGAAGTCATACTGAATAACATGGACTTGCCTAGTGACCCACCCCGTCTCCACGATAATTCTTGATTATGGAGACTCTTGACCATTGGAGGAAAATTCTGACATAAAAGGAGTGTTGGAAATACGAGTTAGCTGACTCATTATGCTCTGAATTCAAATAGATTTTTGACAGTTCACTAACAATGCCCAACCGTTTAGTTACCCTTATTTTAGTCATTTCAGTTATAAAATTTTCCCTTGATTTCTGTCTGTTAACGCTATCACTTGTGTAGCTGTTGCGACCTCGTTCACCAGCTCAGGACACAAATTTGATTACGTCTTGTCATCTTCAAATTAAAATTGCTTCATCCCCCATTCATCAGAGTAACATGAATCCAGGATCTTTCAAGGTCATCCTTGCACATCATCTAAGAACCCCAGATATTCCCTCATTCTAAAGTGGCTTAGTCCTGCTCTGGACGCCTCTCAGAAAGCAGCTAGGGAATCAGACTGGGGGGGGGGGCAGCCTGAAAATGACTTCCTATTATTGTCGATGCCATACTCCGCTACACCTTTGTGCAGCGTTTCTCTTTCTGGTTCAGACTGGTGTACAGACCTTATCAGTGCTTGGGATAATAAAAATTGGTTCACGGGGACGTGTGCAATTCTTATTCTCAAAGCAGGTCCGCATTGTGCCAGAACAAACCCTTCCCTGAGTCTAGGTGTCGCCGATGAGCCAGGAGGCGTACTCTAGACTGCCGTCCCTTGTGGGGATTTTCCTCTTGGGTGGTCTTCACTTTCTTCTCCTACCAGGAGACGTCAGTTGAGACTCTGAATCTGGCAGAAGCATCTAAGGATGTGGAATCTCAAAAGAGCTGGGAACGTGATAGAGTTGGTACTGCCAGTTTCCTTTTACAAGGCTTCTTGATGTCCACGAACATGTCCTCCTTCCCCCCACAATGATCAGATCTACATACCGGGTTGTTATTTGGAGAGGCTGCCTTTGTCAAGCCACAGAAAGGGCCTATTACTTACTCTCCCCCTGGAGCGGCAAGGCCCAATTGCTTGACAGTTACATAATTGAGAGGAGTCTTTTCAGTGGCCTCCCAGAACAGGTTGCAAGGGAACTTGCCATATCTACCAAAGCTGTCGCGGATTTTAAAAGATACCTTGTCCTGAAGGAACGAAAAAAATATTAGCATTGCACCCGGACACTATGCGGGGAATTCACAGAAAAAAAAATTCAGTGAAGATAAGTCTTCGAGTTAGCCTGCTACCTATCAGATTTAATCGTGATTCTGCTATTTAGCAGCTGCGTGCTCAAGGCAAGTAAGTCGATCACTCTGAGCCCGTGTAACAGCGTGGCTAGAAAGGATCCGTGGCTCTAAGTCGTGAAGAACTGAGAAATCACAGCGTAAACAAACTCGAGTTTTAATTTTTCTTCCATAAGAAGTACAAAAGTTGCCAGCTGCAGACATTGGTTCATAGCTCAAGATGGCAGAACCAAGGACCCCACATTTCTCTTGGCATTTCCCTCATAGTCGCGAGACGGCACTTACATAAACAGCGGGCGTATCACATCTCAGGTAGTAGCCCGGAGGAGAGAATGGGAAGAAGGAAGGGTCAGTGCTGGTTTCAGGAAAGCAAGAGCATCCCAGAAATCCCTAGACCACTTTGGTTTATATTTTATGGGCCAGACTGTGCCACATGGCAACTTCTAACTTCAAGAGAGTCTGGGAATGGGAATTGTAGCTCTCTAGACTCCAGGGTATAAGGAGACACTGAAAAGTGGGTGAATAAGGCTGCCGTGTCGGGCGCACAAGCAAAGACCCGAATTAAGGGCAGTAGCAGCAAGGAGGAAGAACTGTGGACGAGATTGAAGCTGGAGTCAACAACGTTCTTTGAGTCACTGAGGGTGGGTGATGATGGGGAGGGCAGAGGTCAGGAACCACATCTCATTTTTCAAGTAGCCTCCTGAAAGGCCTAATAAAGTCCTCGAGATAAAATGGACCGTCAAAGATAGGTCCCCAGAAGATGTTCAGAGTTGTGATTCTGTGGGCATATAGCAGGCCCCAGACTCCTCTTCAGGGAGCCAGGCCTTGCAGAATCACGGAAACTTATCGGTTAGCACTTGCTTGATTTTTAGGCAAAACTCATGCCGAAATCTTTCATTAGGGACCTTCTCCTGTTTTCGCTTCGTGCCTTTATGTTAATGACTGAGTCAAACAAAAATTCTATCACTGTGTATGAAAAGGCACTTCCGTGGCATCGACAGGGGATAGATAGAGGGCTCGATAGCCTCTGGAATCCTTTCAGGGGCATTGGCGACTGAGCTTGCCTTCCATGAGAACCAGTGGGTCAGTCTCGTGGAGCCCCTTTTACACGGGTATCCTATTATTTAACAGGCACTTTAAATTGAGACCAGCATCCTGATTCTCAAGCAGCCTGGCTTTTATTGGGAGTCTCTGCCACGTTCAAACATCTTTAATACATTTTAAAAATAGAATTGTAAAAGGCGGCAACCAGACTTCAAAGCATCGACATGTTGGCCAGAATTGTGAAGCTGGCGACAATTTTCGCTGGTTGTAAAGCTCGTGGAGCCTCTTTCAATCCCCGGAACAACTGACGAGCGAGGCGCTTGGTATACATTCCTCCCGTGTGTGTCTCCCGGATGGGCCGGGGCAGACCAAGCGTGGGGCACAGAGCTGGCAGAGAGGGAACCAGTGTGCCTCCGGGCAGGGCAATCAGGCCCCCGCAGAGCTGGGAGAAACTAGGTCGAACTGAAAAGAAATGAGATGTGAGAGGGGATTAGCCACCCTTTCCGAGCCCTGGTTCCTCAGATCCTTCATTTCCTCCCTACGTCTTCCTTCCACGTGAAAGCTCCAGACGTTCTCTGCCCTCAGGTAAACTCTCTTTGTCCCCCTCCCCGATCCCCGTGCACTTATTCCACATCGTATTCTGTCTCCTGCTGCCACCTCTGGGCTGTGAGCACATCGAAGACAAGGCCTGTCTCTTATTCACCTCCTGGGCACAGCAAATTAAACGTGTGTTTCGAGAAAGTGGAGTCTCGCGGGAGAAGCCGGCCGACAGGATCTGGGTTGGGGGAATTACGAAGGGAGGTTGTCTGCCTTCCCTGAACCTAAGGCAGAGGTTCTCAGAGTGTGGTCTCTGAATCACAGAGCATTGATCTCAAGTCTCAGCGTCGCTTGGGAACCCTGGAAATGCGTGTTCTCCGGCCTGGCCCCAGACCCACTGAGTCAGAAAGTCTGTATGAGTCGGGATTCTCCAGAGAAACAGAACCGATAGGATGTTGGTAGAGAAAGATTTATTACAGGGAATTGGCTCGCGCGACCGTAGAGGCTAAGTTCCAAGGTCTGCAAGGTGAGTCAGCAAGCTGGAGAGCGGGGAGACCCAATTGTGTGTGCTTTCCACCAGAAGGCCAGCAGCCTAGACACCCAGGAAGAACTGACGCTGTAGCTCGAGCACCAGAGCAGGGGGGAGAAAAGCCCCCGTTCCAGTTTCAAGATGAGTCAGGCAGAGAGGAATCTCAGAAACCTGTGTTTTCGCAAAGCTTCCAGGTGATTCCACCGCCCACCGACGTTCAGGAATCACTGACAAACTTCCCAAATCTCAGTTTCCTCATCCGGAAAATAAGGCTAACAAAAACGACCTCGAAGGGCTGTTCCAAATATAAAATCAGATGACGTATATATACTGCTTAGTCCAGAACCTCAGGCATATTCATCACTCAGCAGAAGTATTGGAGGGCAAATCTATTTTGGTTGGCTTCCTTTCGCTAGAATTGACCTTTGGAGACCACTTCCGATATTGGCAGCGTCCCCTGGCACATTTGGGTTACTCACACAAGAGTTTCCTTTGGTTCCTCTAAGGCCCCAAGTTCACCTAGCTAAGCCCTGTCCTTGCAGAGTCCTTGTAAGTTGGCCTGAGCCAAGCATGAGTCCTGTTTACCTCTTTAGGCCCCGACCCTGTCCCTCAGGCACCAGACAAGATGGACCACAGGCGGCAATAGCTGTTTGTGTTGTAAAGAGAACAATCGTCTGGGCCCCCAGCTAGCCTAAGCGGGAAAGGAGAGGACCTCCGAGAACGGTTCTCTGAAGAAAGTCGGAGCAGAGAAGGATCTGGGGCAGCTCCGTCTTTCCCAGAAGCTGCTACACCCTCCCTGTGGGTTGTGCTGAAGCACCACGGGGGTGTTGAAAACCACCAAGCCTCTCACATTTCAGGCCAATGAAATCCCTCGCCTGTCACTCTCAGCAAAATAAAGCTTTGAAAAGTATTATTATTATTACGGTTCTTTTCATGAGCCCGCAATGCCTGCCGGCTCCCCCCACCCACCAGTTTCCATTCGTTTTCCTGTCGGAGCCCAGTCTTTGAAGCCGGCATCTCCCCAAGTGGGTAAAGATGTAGCACCCTTCTCTGCCGGGCCGACCCTTCCTGGAGAGCCCCAGCGGGGGCGAGTTGCCACCTGGCGGGACTTTTCTCATTAGCCCTGCCGCCAGCGTGTGTCCCAGCCTGGTCAGCCTTAGGCTCTAAGCAAAGAACTTCTAATATTTTACTAGAAATTAGTTAGAGGGGCTCAGAGTGTGACAACCGGTTTATTACTACTGAATCTGCTTTGTCTGCAACTGGCAGAAACGGGAAAAGGGTGGCCACCCCACTCGGATGACTGGGTAGAAGGAAATGGCCAGGAGGGAAGACAACGAATGAATCCTTGTGGTCACTATCACTTGATCTCCGTTGGCTAACTGGCCACCTGAAACCAGCATCGGAAAGAAGTTTGAGAAGGCCACTAGCTGAGCAAACAACGTGAAGGCCATCAAAGCCAGAATATCACTTTTGCAAGAAAATATTTTTCCGTTGGCTTGGTGCTACAGGATATACGAAGATGACTGAGTCATGGCCCCTGCCCTCAAAGAGCTTGTAATTCAATATGGGAAACAAGACACTTACCCAGGGGCGCCTCGGTGGCACAGTTGCTTAAGCGTGCGACTTCAGCTCAGGTCATGATCTCACGGTCCGTGAGTTCGAGCCCCACGTCGGGGTCTACCCTGACAGTGCGGTTCCTGCTTGCGACTCTCTTTCTCCTTCTCTCTCTCTCTGCTCCTCTCCCACTTATTCTCTCTTTCTCTCTCTGTATCAAAGTAAATTAATTTTTTAGAAGGCACACAGATGTTACAAAAACCTGAAGCACACAAAGATCAAGGAGAGACATTTAAACGAAAATACCACAGGCCTTCAGAGAGAAGGGACTTCCGTCTGGACAGAGATTGGGAAAGGCTTCACGGAGGACGCATTTGAATAGAACTTTAGGAGAAGTACTGATGTTTTTCAAAAGACAAAATATAGGAGACCCTGGTGCTTGTCTCCTTGTGTTGGTCGCCTTCCCCACTCACTTCTTTCCTAGAAGAGCCAGCCTTCCAGTTTAGAGATGGACAATGCCAGATATTCACTTTCCGAGTCTTCCTTGAAGCAAGAATATCGTCTTTTGACTCCATGTTGGATAATGGCACTGAATAAAGGCTGGCTAGGGGGCTCTTGGGAAAAATTTTATGTCTTGATTTTTAAAAAATGAACAGAGGGGCGCCTGGGTGGCGCAGTCGGTTAAGCGTCCGACTTCAGCCAGGTCACGATCTCGCGGTCCGGGAGTTCGAGCCCCGCATCGGGCTCTGGGCTGATGGCTCAGAGCCTGGAGCCTGTTTCCGATTCTGTGTCTCCCTCTCTCTCTGCCCCTCCCCTGTTCATGCTCTGTCTCTCTCTGTCCCAAAAATAAATAAACGTTGAAAAAAAAATTTTTTTAAATGAACAGAAACTGGCTTCCTTACTGGCTTGAACATTGTCTCCCAAGGATGTGATGCTTGGAGTTGTATCCACCATCTTGGTATGTAGGGAGAAAGCAAGAGCATTACAGATAAGCAACTTTGCATCCTGGACATAACCAATCCCAGAACTCCCTACTTGTTAACATTTTTTACATGCAATAACAATTTTTTTTATCACGAAGCCCCTTTTAGTTGGATATTCTATAACCTGCAGCTGAAGGCATCTTAAAAGTGATACGCTAAGATTATGGAAATCCATTCACAAAGGGAGAACATAAGGAGCAAAGAAATGAGGTAAGGCCAAGTGGATGATGCATATTTTGTCAAATGCTTTTAGAACGTGGAGAGGACTAGGGCTAACATGAAACGAGTTCCAGGAGAGTTCTCTGACTAGGATAAGGAATATGATTTTACTCTGAAGTAATGGTGGGGAGACATGAAAAGCATTTAAACAAGTTCCTGCCCTTACAGAGCAGGGCAATAGGAAAATGACTGCTCAGGCAGAGATAAAAAGGAAGAGAGAGACAGGAAGACATGTAGGATTTCTTTCCCAGAGAATCCGACTCAGGGGTTATCAAGCATGTGTTCACATTACACGCCCCTGAGGAAGTTTTGAAAAATCCTGAAATCTGGGTTCCTCCCTCAGAGCTACTGATTCAGTTGGTCTGGGACGGGGAGCTGGCCCGGTTCTGTTGTTGTTTAAGCTCACTACATGACCTACTGTGCAGCCACTGTTGAAACCCCCCACACGGCTGAACTGGGACTGTGGCGAAGGAAAAGAAGGACAGGGGACAGCGACTCTGGAGGCAGAATGGGCAGGATGTAGGTGCCAAAGGAGAGGAGAGAGTCAGAAGTCTCAAAGACCTCTTTCAAGATGGAATGACTGAGAGAATGACGGTACCATTTATGGAGATGGAGAAGCCAGGAGAAGAAGTAAGTTTAAGGAAGAAAAGTTCCGTTTGGGAAATACTGAGTCTGAAATGCCAGGAGCAAGCTCTGGACGATATAGAGAGAGCTAAGCTAAAATTACCTACACTGGGAGATCCCTGGTGCTTTGAGAGATGTTGATGGGAACGTGGGAAGAGGGAACATGGAAAGAAAGAAGAGGACTAAGGACAAAACCTTGAAGAACATTAAGGAGAAAGGGTAAAGAGAGAGCACCCCCAAAGAGGAGCCATTGTGTGGAGTTAAAACCGAATGCTCCTCATACACTTGGACTAATTCATTGATGCACAGGTTCCTGGTGGAGATTAGACATCAAATGTGAGGCTGGCGTTGTTACAGAATAATTCAGTCAAAGCTGCGCACCCTTCCTATCCAACAGTACGGCCGAGTTGGAACATGAAGTTATCTGTCCAGCCTCACCTTCACAATAGAAAAAAAAAATACTCCCCTAAGAGTAAATGTGATATTCAACTGTTAAAAAAAAAACAATGAAAAGGGCTTCAAATAATATTCTTGAATAAGTTGCATGCCCTTTAAAGAAAAAAAAAATCAAACTTGTTCATCTGCCCCACCAGTGAGGCCACAGGTCTGATAAACAGCTGGTCAGGATGGGGAGACTGAGATTTCCTCCTCAGAAGATTTTAAAACGCCTAAAATTCTTCATTCATCTTTCATAGCTTTCTGCATGAAGAATTGGACAATACATATTCCAGACCTCTCCAGTTCATTGTGACGGTAAATGTGATAATACTTGGGACCATTGAGCAATGATATTATTGTGTGAATCATTGTTATTTAATGACATTCATAGCTACCTATTAATTACTAGTATTAATAAGATAATACTGATTCCATTAATTCTATTAGTTATAATGCAGTTGTAATTAGTATTAATTATAATGTTTAATTAACATTAGTAAATATCACTGTCATGTAGATAGATCCAACATTTGTTAAATAAAAGCTTCCTTGGGAATGTAGCTCTTGAAACTCAGGCAGGTAGAATGAACCTGCTTCGGATTGCATGGAAATGGTTTCCATTACTTTGCTTCCTCTCAGAAAACCGTATCATAAAACGTATACAAGGTGGTGGTGAGGTGTGTGGGATAATAGAAAATCATAGGCATGTTTGTGAGAGTAGAGTTTCAGGCAGTTTCTATCAGGGTAAGGGAAGAAACTGAAGAAGTTATCAGGTACTTTTATAATTAAATTTAGTATAAATTCAAATTTCTCGAACTTTGAAGGAAAGGTCTAATGAGAAATAACCCATGGTTCCTCTTTTACTGTTTGGTAGTAATTGCTTCGTTGTAAAATGTTCACAAACCTGAACTTCTTCAGGCAAAATTTCTAATTAGGATTTCTATCTGGGATAAAGGTACATTTGCTTAAAATCAGTCACCCATCATGCAAGATACAAAAAAAAGTTTTGGCTACAGCCAGGGTTAATTACCTTTAGTACTCAAACAAAGTTGGCTGCTATAATGGTTAGACTACTGAGAAAAAGATAAGTAAATTCACGCATTTCTCTGGAGCCTTCTCATGTTCATGCATGACCTTGGAGGTCCTTCCCAGCTCCATGAGCCTAGGATTCCACAATGAATAGTACCTGGCATACTTTCACCGCTATCTTAGGGAAAGAGAAATTTGGCTGAATTCCAGCTTATTTTTTACTTTCAAAAATACGTAAGTAGTTTCATACAGTGATATGTTTTTAGCCATTAAAACTATATTTTTTAAAGAAAACTTAAGAACAAAGAAAAATATTACACACACACACACACACACACACACACTATATACACCGCAAGATTGCCATTTTATCGAAAAATCTATTAAATAAATTCTATCAAAAATTTTGAAGCAGTTATAATGGTTAATGCTGGGAGATGGAACAATAGATGATATTCAATGTTTTTTTAAGTTTATTTCTTTTGAGAGAGAGAAAGGGCGTGCACAAGTGGGGGAGGGGGCAAGAGAGGGAGAGAGAGAATCGCAAGCAGGCTCTGCGGTGTCAATGCAGAGCCTGACATGGGGCTCAATCCCGAGAACTGCGAGATCATGACCTGAGCCAAAATCAAGAGACGCTCAACTGACTGAGCCACAGGGGCGCTCTGATTTTCAAATTCTATTTGTTGGTAATTTCATGCAACATATAGAACATATCATGATCAGAAAATACGTTGAAATACTGATGTAGTTTACCCAACTCTTATTTATAATTAATAACCATAGTTACCACAGGGAGCTATCACCACAGAAAACACATACATACATACATACGCGTTAAGATAGGCGTTAAATCCCTTAAAGAAACGTTAATAGTGTTTTGAAAGAACTCATTTAGAAATCCTGACGTCAACGTTCCTTGAGCTTGAGCTTCACTGAGTAAAGCAATGATAACACATGGCTTGGGCTAGAAAATTATACGTAGACGGCAACTTTGTTTGGGTCCCTTGGAAGACAGAGGTTGGCAAAGTGCTCACTTGGCAACGATTTTGCTTGCCTTCATTCATTCAGTCTGATTTCATGAGTTGATTTTATTTTATTTTATTTTAACGTTTTTTATTTATTTTTTGAGACAGGGAGAGACAGAGCATGAACAGGGGAGGGTCAGAGAGAGAGGGAGACACAGAATCTGAAACAGGCTCCGGGCTCTGAGCTGTCAGCACACAGCCCGATGCGGGGCTGGAACTCACAGACCGCGAGATCATGACCTGAGCTGAAGTCGGCCGCTTAACCGACTGAGCCACCCGGGCGCCCCTCATGAGTTGATTTTAAACAGTTCTAGATGATTTTTCATCACCTGAACAGAGTGCCCTGCCAATCAGCTGTCGGTTACTCCCATCTGCGAAGGACAGGTTTCCCCAAATGGGTCATAACCAGCCAGCTACAGAAGAGTCACGTGACAGCCACAGGTCTGCTCTTAGAGTGAGTGGTCTGCACATCTTCTTGGTGCCGAGCAGAGACCTTGCAAAGCAACAAGGAGAGAGATCTTTTCTTTGGTTCTTATCCACCAAAACCAAATCAAAACAAACAAACAAAATAAAACCAGGCCAAAAAAAAAAAAAATGCCTCCCGTTCTTTAGACACACCAATGAGTTCATTCTTCCCCACTTCTTCCTTTCTGTGCGGCCTTTTGGGACTTCTTCCCATGGAAGTCTCCCTTACACAGTCACTAGACCCAGATATGCCCAGCCCATGCCAGGGAAAGCCTTGCCCACAACGTGTCATTCGTTTACGGAGTCAAATGGGCTTTTTAGTATTTAGTGAGGAAAGGCTTCCTAGATTCAGCCTCCATGATTTGGGAGAGTCACGTGATGAACTTGACCTGTGTGGATTGTTATAGAAAAAGCATCAGAGCCCTGTTGAGGAGGAGTGAGTTCCGCAGGAAGGGAACATACAAATTACACATTTACCACCTTTGCATCAGCATCGATCATAGTTGAATTTTGTTAATTCATTAATTATGTTTAATGTCAGGCTCCCTGCTGCGCTCTGAGCTTCATGAGGGCAGGGACTAGGCATTTCTTTTAACCTAGCAGTGTGTTGGGCACACTTCAGGCATTAAAAAAATATCCACTGAATGAATAATTCTGGCCTAAATGGGAATAGTGGCCAGAATGGGAATAGTAAGCACTTTCATGTTTAAATAGCTATTCCGTTATCTAAATTACCAGAAACATCATACAAAAATCTCTGCACATGCAAAGTACCCTATTAATGAATAAAATAATAACTAAAATCTTGTTTCCTCTGAAATTCAACATGTAAATTTGATTTATATGACTAACCATGAATAATAATTATGATAATTCTTTTAGCATGTCTGTGATCCATTATGCTAAGTGCTTCACCTATATAATCTCACTTAATCCACCTGATGAACACATGAGTTGTCATCAATTTACAGATGAGAAAATTGTGACTCACAGTGGTTCAGTGATTTGCACTGTGTCCCACATCTCTGATACCTACCCAGGTCTGTCTGACCCCAAATGCTTATGTGCTTAAGCACAGTGCTGTACTTCCTCTAAATTGGATTTGCATTAAATATCATATGTTACTGGGGCACCTGGGTGACTCAGTCGGTTAAGCATTCGACTTTGGCTCAGGTCATGAACTCGCAGTCCGTGAGTTCAAGCCCCGCGTTGGGCTCTGTGCTGACAGCTAGGAGCCTGGAGCCTGCTTCAGATTCTGTCTGTCTCTCTCTCTCTCTGCCTTTCCCCCACTTGCACCCTGCCTCTCTCTCAAAAATAAACATTAAAAAAATGGTTACATTTGATCTCAGCCGAAAGGCTGAGAAGCGATAAAAAAAATGGTTATAAATATCAAATGTTATTAACAATTTTAATTTATTTATCCAGGAAACTTTACTGAGTGTCTAGTGTGTGCAAGGAACTGGGGATTTAAAAAATTGAGGTAAGAGTCCTCAAGGAGCTCCTAGCTCATGATAGCAGAAAATCTACAATTGTAAAGGAATAATTGCAATGCTATGGTAGACCCGTCATGCTAGATATGTAAACCACAGAAGCGGGGGATGGTCAGTTCTCCCTGGAGGTCCGAAGAGGTTTCTCAAAAGAGATGACAATAAGCCTGGAAGAATGAGTAGGATTCTGACATGCAGATAAAGATGAGGCAGACAGTCAAGTAGAAGGATCATGAACTATGGTGCTGATGAGGACCTACAAATTTTTCACGGTCATTTCAGATGGTATAAAGAGGGAAGGAGATAGGGCAAACCAGAGACAGCCTCTAAGTCAGTGGTTTCCAAAGCGTCCCTCGACCAGCATTAACATCATCTAGGAACCTCATAGATATGCAATACTTGATCCCTTCCAACACCTACTCAATCAGAAACTCTGGGGTAGGGCCCAGTGATCTATAGGTTAACAATCCCCCTGGGATTGGGATGAGTCTGACTGGGAACCAGTGGTCTCAGGTCATAAGTAGTCAGGAGAGTCGCAGAAGGCTCTACACGTTTGTTTGTTTTCTCCCTACACCGTTGCCTAAGTAGAGCAAACGATCTTAGATTGTCAGGACAATGGAATTTTCTTAAAAGCAATTTCGTAAGTCTTTTACCAAATTGTTAGTCTTCAGGGTTTGTTTTTGAAAGTAGCAATTCAATGACCATTTATAAGGCACAGCAGGACAAATGGTTTCCAAACCTCTGTTTGTGACCTGCATGGGGCCCAAAAATGCCCTCTCGTTGTAGGACATTATGGGAAGAAAATGAATTTGCATGATGCATAAATGGTAGAATGGTTTTATGGCTCTTTATATGACAAGTTTGTGGAAAATGGCAAATAACACTTTTAGTTTATATTCAGCTGTAACAACAACTTATTATTTCCAAAGATTAAATTACAGGCTAGCAAAATGAAATGGGCTACATGGTCACTTCTTCATGGCATCCTCTTCCAGTGGCAATTTTTCAATAAGCAAGCTCAGCTAATTGAAAACAGAAACAGTTATCTTCCAAAGAGATCTTTGAAGTAGCTTCTGATGGTTTACAATAATGGCCCTACAGAGCTATCAGTCTAAGAGTGTCTTCGTTTGGGCTGCTGACCTCTAAAGATGATCCGATACGTAAGGAACCTAGAGCCATAAACCTTGCCTCGGTAGACTTGCCAGAAAAAGATAAGCAAATGGCAGGGGAAAACAAAGGCAGCAAAATGAGAGCCTAGACTCTCAGAGAAGGCTGATTACTGAGACCCGTTACGGCCAACGTCCATTACCAGAATAACGAGTCAAAAATGGAAATCTGCTATGATGGTTGTTTGTTGTCTTGTACACCAAACCTCAGGCTGAGCAAAGATTTTTTCTTTTCAACTCACCGTTTGACATTGGCACTCGTACTCGTGTCCTGTGGCTCTTTCCAGACCCTCTCCATCCACCTGCTCACATTCTCACTGCCTCTTGGCTTATCTAAATCCGTCCACATTAAGACTCACCTCAAGTACCCGTCCCCTGCGGAACCACTCTTTGCTGGTAGTCTGATCCCATGGTTCCACTTTAACAACTTCTATCGCATTCATTGCTTGTGTGTTTCCCAAATTTCACCCAACTTTATGTTACCACCTTTATGAATTTTGTTATGATCTGCCACCTTGTTTTATGATTTACATGAATACTTAAATATATTCTTTAATTTGATTCCCTTTTTGCTAAAATAAATGTATTTGAAGTTAACTGGATATTGATATTACAAATGGAAAATCAGCACCTGTTAGAAACATATTAATACATATGAACATATAACTATTTAAGTTAAATTTTTGTTTTTATCCAAGAGCACTTTAAATGATCTTTCCTGTTACCACTTGCCTTGCAATGGAGTTTAGGACAAATTCTATAATGTCGTATGGCATGGATTCTCGAAGTGTGGGCCCCGGAGAAACAGCATTGGAGACTTGTTAAAAATGCAAACTCTTAGGCCCACGCTAGGCATGCTGACTCAGAAATTCTAGGGGCAGACCCCTGCAGTTGATGTGTTCAGTCCTCCATTCTAGGTGTGCAAAAGTCTGAGAACCACTGGGTTAAGAGATAGGTCTTATTGGGGAAATTGAGATCTAAGGGTCAGCAAGAAACACTGGTTCCCTGCTACCCACAGAGGTGCTGGGGCAGGTGCTGCCCGGTGTGTCTGTGGCTCGTGGAGGGACCCTTCCCCTTTTTGCTCCTCCTTCTTAAAAGGCGAGCCTGAGAGCAGACCTGTCAGGCTAAGGTTTGGGCACCAGCTGTTTCCGGGAGTTGCCTGGGAAAGCCAGCGGCCCAGCATACGTGGGAAGTTGCATCCGTTCCTCCCAGGGAAAAGAAGCCATCAATCCCATGGGTAGTTGAGAAGTTCACGTGCAGCCTCATCCTTGAATAGAAGGAGCCACTCCACAATCCCAGCTGGCTTACTGTGGGGGCCATTCTGAGGCAGTTCCCAGGGCCACTTTTAGGTACCCCTTCCCAGTGCACTGTACCAGAGACAATGCTGTGCACACTTGGGAAAACACCAGCCTCTATAAAGTTATACAGACTTCTCTGTGGTATTATGGCTCAAACTATTAAGCAGCCCTCCCTGATTTTCAAAACCTCCTTGTATTTTTGTCCCGCAGCTCCTTCCTGTTTTCCACTGTCCTTCCCATGGCACGGAAGGGGGAGGTTTTGTGGGTGCCCAGTAAGTATTTAGAACCACAGCACTTTAGAAGTGGAAGGGAATTCAGAAATTATTTAGTCCAACCCTTCATTTCCAAATGAGAAAACTGAGGCACAAAGAAGTTAAGTGATGTGCTCAAGTTCCACACATTTAGTTCGTGGCAGACGGTGTGAAAATCCACGTCTTAATTCTCGAGAAGACATGCTTCTACGCTAAACCATGATCTGCCAAATGGGCACATCCCCTGCGCGCCACTCCCTCACCAACAGTGGAGAAGCGTATTATGTGTGAGGTTTCTTGAAATTTACTACAATGCTCCCTCCTCTAGAAGTGTTTACTAAATGTTTATATTGCCTATGGAGAAAAATTATTTATAAATAACTTATAAAGAGGACTTACTTGACCAGCCAAGATGATTTTTCTTCTGAATTACATCCTAATATGTATAGCTTCTTGCTCTCAGCTTACTCCACTTGGAGCTATGCCCAGTACAATTTACGTCTATGAACTGCTGAACATTTAAGCAAATTAAGTGTCCAAAAAATCAAACACAAATTGTATCTTGGTGATTTATGCCTTCATAAAGCAAAACACATACAGTGTGCTGAGCACAGGCCAGATTTATAGCTCCACTGGTTAGGGAAAATAAATCGACAACTCCTAGAGAACGTGTTGAGAACCACGCATATGTGTTTAATTCTTGACCACAGGGATTTCTCCCCAATGATGTTTATCTTACAAATCATCTTCAATGCTAATACGCAATGTAAACCGAGAATGAGAACGATGTACAAGACTTCTGGGTAGAGATTTAGAAGCCAGTTAGCTTTCACCAGAACCTCCCAAAAAGGCAGACAACTGAACAACTCTGGCTCTTCCATCGCTAACCTAACACCCCTGGGGTATGCTACCCTCTCTTATTAGCGTAAGCTAAGCAGTTTCATGTAAACGTTGGAAGACAGTGAGAAAATAAATCAAGAGTGCCGGAGTAAACCAAAGAAGCTAAGAGTGGACCCAAATCCCTACTGAGATATTTCTAGGACCATATGACCTTTACAGATGAAGTGTCCTACCGAGGACATAGTTCAGGGAACAAGCACGTGTGCGCCGAAGCCAGAGAAAGAAGTTTACATCTCAAACTCTTCACTTCCTGGCTGTGAGTGTCTGTTTTCTTATCTATAAATGGGGATTAGCAACCTCTACTTCAAAGAGGTGTTGTTTGAATTAATGAGATAATGGTTGTGTGGTAGCAGCCTCTAGGACTAGTTCCCAGTGATCCCCACCTCTTGGGTATGGACCGAACCAAGTGACTCCTTGTGTGCAAAATATTGCGGAAGTGGTGACGCTTCCAAGATGTGTTTACAAAAAAAACTCTTACTACTGTCTCGTGCATCCTCTCTCTCACTTTGACGAAAGCCATCTCTCATGTTGGGAACTGCCGCGAGAGACCTAAGTGCAAGCAACGGAGGGAGGCCTCCAGCCAACAACCGGCAAGGAACCGAGGCCATTGGTCCAGCAGTCCAGGATGGATGGGGTCGTGCCAACAACCACATGAGTGAGCTTACATGTATATATTCCCAGTTGAGCTGTAAGGTAGTAGAGAGTGGATACCTTGATTTTAGCCTCTAAGGGGCACTAAGTCACACGAAAAGTTCTGGCCCACCCAAACTGTGGGACAATGAGTGTTTGTTGTGTTAAGCTGTTAAATTTTGGAGCATTTTGTTACGCAGCATTAGATAACTAATACATGTTGTAAAGTGTTCTGTGTAGTACTTGGCACATAATACAGTCTCTATACAGGATGGCTATTATTGTTGTGCACATGAAGATTACACCCTGATAATTCCCTCTATGCTTCCAAATAAAGAAGGTTTGGGATCGCCAAGAAACTTTCACATTTGTGGACAATGTTTCAGCCTAAACAGTGAACATTATGCCTTCTCAAAGAGCGGACTCTATGGAAGTCCATAAGATAGAATGTCACCTTTTGAGTTGAGAATCCCCATCCTGCAGTATGTCCCAATCCAGATGTACTCTGGAGTAAATTTGTCCTAGGTGAGTTGCAGAATGCAGGCAGGCATTTTTTTTTACTGCAATTCACTGTGGCTGAAATTTCAGGTAGGTGCAAGAGAGTCAATCTTGTGGAACCTGCTTATTAAAAACCTGACATTCAGACCCTGTGTTTTCTTTTGGAGAAAAGCCACAATATAATTGAGTGCTGGACAAACAAAGATTTTTCAATCCAAGGTCAGGTTGTTTATTGCTGTTATCAAAGTCAAACAAAATTTACCCTCAAAGAGTAACCAGAGATATCAGAACAGATTTATGTACAAGGATGTTCATTGCGGCATTACTTACAAACATGAAAAAAGATGGGAGACAACCTAAATGCCCAACATCAGGGGACTCGCTGAATGATTTGTGATATGGTCACACAGTGGAATACTATGAGACTATTAAACATGTCTTATAGGAATATTTACTGAGCTGGAGAAATGCTTTAAGTAAAAAAAAAAAAAAAAAAAGGATCTAAAACCATTTGGTAGGGTCCAAGTTTTGAAGGAAAACAAGTATAATTGTGTGCCCATGTGTGCGTATGCTGGGATATGTGTGTATGTGTGAGTGAGTTTTCCTGGCCTTCCCTCTTTCCAGCCTTCCTGTCCCCCCAGTACATGGTTTCGTTCCATTTCCTGCCCAGGTGAGTCTTGTCGCAACCGTTGTGGTTACTACTGTCAGAAAACAGAGAAATGCAGGAAAGAACACAGGAAGAGGGGAAAGAATTAGCAAAGAGAGTCATTTAACTTGCATAATGGGGAAGGAGGGAGGGGAGAGAAACAGTAACAGAGAAGTGGGCTAACGGTAGACAAGAACACGCTGACGGTCTGCTTCTTTATTACAGACCCCTGACAGAAGCACTAAGGGTGGCATCTGAACAGAAAAGACTGAGCATACAGGCCCCTTTGTTAGTCTCCAGGGGGAGCCCAAGACCCTCATACCCTAATGCCCTTCCTCCCCCATAAGGAGTCTCACTTAGAGGCAGGACGAGGTATACTGAGCCCTGGTGCTAAGGGCTGTTGTTCAACATAAGGAAGGAGGAGTTTCGACCAGTTTCTGTGAACCCTGACTCAATCTTGAAATCATTTCTCAATTTTTGACACGCAGTTGGCACAGTAAGATGAGAAACACCTCCTACCCAGGAGGGCCCAGGGCAGAGCCTCCCGGAGCAGCTCAGCTCTAGACCTCGTGAAGAATTTCTCTTCTTTGTTGTGTCCTTCCCGGTGCTCTTTTTTGCCCCCGCTTGCCTTTACTCACCAGCCGATTGATGAGCTCCATCCAGCAAGGCTTCTCAGCCAAGCGGTGGGACCAGTGAGTCAGAATCTGGCACAAATTCCAATTTGGTAGGTCTGACGTGGGGCCTGGGCTTGTGCAATTTCAACAAGCTTCCAGATGATGCCAGCGCCACTCGTCTATGGCTAACCCCTCGTCCCAAGGCGTAAGGAGTGAGATCAGGATGTGTGCGCACGGGAGATGGGCCACGGAGGCCGTCTCACCCGCTTTTAGCGTAGATCTTTCACTAAAGGCACAAAAGTGGTCTTTGTGGTTTCCATGCGATTCTGTCTTAAGTCATCAGGTTCTAAATGAGGGTGTAGCTTTTAAGCATTACGATACTGGCTGGCGTGGTTTTGCCTAGAATGCCTGCCCTACAGAGCTCCCCCAGTAACTGAAGGCTGTGGTGGGAGTGAGATGAGTCAGAGATCCAGTGGTTACCTCCAGCTGCTGGAACACAGGTGCCTGCAATTTTCTCCTCTCTGTTTCTTTATTCTTATTTTCTCTAGTAAACATATATACTTCTTAATTAAAAAAAAAAAAACCCAGGTAAAAATTCTTCACTGATTTCTTATTACAGGATCTTTTTTGGTTTTTATTATTTTGTTTCTTAGAAAATGTCATGTTCCTCGTGGTTTTTAATGATCTTTCATTTCTGAGAGCAGCTAATGACGGGCCGGGAAATAAGGACAACAAATAGAACGGCCCTGGTCCCTCTTGAAAAAGAGACGAGTCAAGAGGAGTTTTCAGCATTATCGGAGTTAAGTCCGTGGAGGACGGGGCCTGTTTATTCATTTTTTTCCCCATTGAGGAAAGAAGGAAAGATCAGTTTGTATTTCAGCAGAAGGATCAAGATTAGCATTGGAAAATCATTTCCCAATGGCAAATGTTCTTAAATGGAGAAACGGGTTATCAAGGGAGATTTGTAATCTCTACCCTTGCAGACCTTTAAAAAAATCCATATATGTGAATTATTAAATTTGTAGATGATGTGTGGGATGTATAAACTCCCCAAATGCTATATCCTTCTCACTTATCATATTGGGCTGCTTCCATTTGCCAAAACTTAACGTGAAGTCTGGGGGTGCAAATTAATTCCAGTAATCACAAAAGAAAAATGTAGTTAGGATCCCAGCTGCTGTAAATAGTTTAAATAATGCCATCCCAAAGCAAATATAAATGATTTTTGGTTAACCACAGTTTGGGATTACCCACACCACTGCTCTATTAGTACAGGTAATTGAAAATTGACTCTGTAATCAATCCCCATTTCTTTGATTTAATTCAGGTGAATTCCTCACCAGGGCTGAGGGAATGCACTCTGTGGCCTCCCAAAGCCCGTGGGGCCTGATGGACCTTTGGTGATGATTTTGAAAGGCAACAAATTATTGACACAGCAAAATTATTCAGAGCAAAGTGGTTAATTTTTCCCCTTTGATACCAATATACTTCCATTAAAATTTAAATAAACTTTTAATTTTATTGAATCAGGATGAAATCTGCATATAAGTTGCTTTGGTCTTTCTGGGATCTTACGCAAGACTGTAAAAAAATACCGTCCTCCCCTTTTCCTAAGGATCCGTGTCACCCCGGTTATGACATGCTGAGGCCATCCGAAGTGTGGACAGTGGTGTATCATAGTGAATTCTGACCCATCATCTTCCCCGGCTCATCACAGACCTGATCTTCCCGTGAGGGATCCCATCTCGGGGACAAGCCCACTGTCACGGATGACACTTGAGGGCCGTGTCTTTCTGCTCACTCCTCCTCACATGCCACATCCTTCTGATTACCAAGCCCGGCCAATACTACCTTTTCTCCGTCTCTTCAACACGGCCCTGGTCCAGGCCACCAGATTCTCTCATCTGACTCCTTCTACAACTCCCTAATGGATGTCTCTGCCTCTAGCCTCACCATCCAACCTAGGCCACATATGCCAGCCAGATTTACCTTTCTATACGGCCAGTCTAAGCGTGCCACTCCCTGGCTTAAGGCTCTTCCATGAAAGACCACATGCTGTGGGATTCTATTTATAGAGGCAGAACATAGATTAGTGGCTGCGGAGGATTAGGAGGATTGGAGGGAAATGGGAGTGACGACGAGTGGGTATGGGGTTTCTCTGGGGGATGATGAAAATATTCTAAAATTGCTTGTGTTGGTAGCTGGACAACTCTGGATATACTAAAAACCATTAACTGCGTAGTTAATAAATAGGCGAATCATATAGTATGGGAATTAAGTCTTCAAAACACTGTTTAAAAAAACCACAACTTTGTAATGGCTCCCGAATGCTCTTCGCCTAAATTCTGAGATTTTTGACACAGTCTGTGATGCTCTAAATGGTTTACTGTCAGCCACCAGCCTTATTTATACCCTATGACTACATACTTTAACCATGTTGAATTGTGTTGGGTCCCTTAAACCTGGCATTCTCTTGCTTGCCTCTGGATTATTGCACTTGTCTCCTCTGCTGTCCTCCCTGGACCTACCCCCCGCCCAACTTTCTACTGGGTGATCCCACACATCTTCAATGCTCCACTTAATTATTACTTACTCTAGGAAGCTTCCCTAAATCATGCTATTTGGATGCTCTCTATTTAAGCTCCCTGAAGCCTGTACCTTATCATGTAAGTTTGCATTTACTTAATTTGTTTTTCTAAATTCCTTGTAACTAGAAGTTCAGTAAAATGTCGGGCACAATGTCTAGTGAGATCACTCAGAGTCTTAACACCATGCCTACCACATAAATAAATGAATAAGTTGGACAAATGAATGAATTAATAAACATATTCAAGTTTAGTTCAATGGATAACATTTTTTTTGTTTTTGTTTTGTTTTTGTTTTTAACTTTTATTTATTTTTGAGACAGAGAGAGACAGAGCATGAACGGGGGAGGGGCAGAGAGAGAGGGAGACACAGAACCGGAAGCAGGCTCCGGGCTCTGAGCCATCAGCCCAGAGCCCGACGTGGGGCTCGAACTCACAGACCGCGAGATCGTGACCTGAGCTGAAGTCGGCCGTTTAACCGACTGAGCCACCCAGGCGCCCCACATTTTTTTTAAGTTTAGCTCAATGGATAACATTTTTTTTATTTCCCACTAAGATTATGTACCCAATGTGAAACTGACTTATTGTACCCAATGTTATATGTGTGTTGCTTCTATTTCTTTACCAGCGGGACACTAGAAGCTCTTTGTAATTTTCATAGCTCTTAATAAGCTCCGTCTCAAAAGTTACCAAAATGCAAATATTAAAGCCAAAGTGTGGCTCTTTCTTAGGTGTCATTTTCCCTGACTTTTTTGCAGTCGTAAATGTGACTTCCTTCTTCTACCTAAGTCAGTGGTTCCCAAAGTGTGATCCCAGGACCGGCAGCAACAGCATCACCTAGGGCCATGTTAGGAATGTAAACCCTTGGGCCTTACCGCACACCTACTATGTCAGAAACTCCGGTGGGTGGGACTCAGCAATCTGTGTTTGAATAAGCACTCCAGGTGGTTCTGACGCCCCCTGAAGTTTAAGAACCACTGTCCTAAGCTAATTTGCTTTGGTAAGCTGGACCTTCTCTGTCACAGCGAGAGGTAGAGAGAGCAATCCAGACAGCAAGCTCCCCTGCTGCTCCTAAGCCAAGCCAATTCCCAAAAGCTCTATCATTTCTGGCTATGGCTTTCCTTTCATACAGCGCTGGCTGCCAGGTGGTACAGGTTAGACCACGTGGATCCTTGAATGTACGGTTTATTTTCCCTGAGCACCCCCGCAAGGGTGGCAAACACAACAAATACACCTTAGGTAAGAAAATCTTAAGTTCACGCACTCAGTATAATCACTTCTATTTATAACTCAAGTCAATCTTTTTTTTTTTTTTTTTTGATGTCTTTCTCCTGCCCTCGCCCATCATGCCAGCATCCCTTTTCATTTGACCAAACTTGGAAAACTTAGGAACGCTCTATCCATTTCCGTTTTCACGACTCCTTGCATTACAGCTTTGGTCGCAATGATATCCTAACAGACTTCTTTACCTTTGTTCCTTTTCCATACCCCCAATCCAGGTCCCTTCTCCTTAGGGTTCCCGTTTTACTTCCTTGCTCAAAAATCCTCACCCGTTGTCCGGTGCCTAAAGATAAAACCCGAAGTCTTTGGTCTGACGTTCAAGAGACTTCATGGATTTGGCCAAAATACCATTTCCCGTCTCAAACCCCACTCTCGGCAACACAATCTCTCTCTCCTCCTCTCCGAGCAGTCCTGCTGCTGTCACCACCACCATCGCTCCCAAGCAACAGCAGCTAACATTTATTGAAGATTTACTGTGCGTTAGGCACCATGTTAAATGCTTCAAATTCATCATCTCATTTAATCCTCACAACGACCTTGTAGGGCTATTATCATCCTCATTATGTAGACGATGAAACCAAGAATTACCAAAAGTTAAGTGACTTGCTCCTGTTGCAACAGCCAGTAATGGGTGGAGGTACAAGTTGTGTATAGATCTGTTTATGCCAATAGGTAGAGACCGCAAATTCGATGAAAGTAAACACTGTTTCTACTATGCAGTGCTTAACTCAGTACTTGACCTACACGACTAAGAAATCTTTTTAATAGATATGAAGTAAATTTTAAATTCCATCCTCCTAACTGTTGCAACTCCTTACTCTTATAGTCCTTTAAATATATTTGTATTCATTTCTATTTTCATGTATGTTTTACCCTTGTTCCATTTTGAATATCCATACAGTCATCTCTGTCTTTCCTACCTTGTTTTCAAGGTACTCCTAAAGTCTGGCATCCTTCACAGATCTTTTTCCAGTAAACCAGTCTTTCTCTGAGATCCTAGAGGAATTATTTCCTTTTCTTCTTATTTTGTTTTCATCATATTTTAGTTTGTGTGACTCCTTAACTTTTCATAAGGTTTTCACCCAAAGGGCGGGCGGGGGGCGGGGGGGGGGACTAGTCCCTTTAGAAGAGAGACTTTGAGCTACCTTTCAATAATTAACACAGAGTAAACAAATTGGATCTTTCGTACTTTGGTAAGTACCACCCAAATAGATGGGCATTCACAAATTTGTTTTAATGATGTTAATCTTAAGGCAATATCCTTGTTCACTGCCTCTAAATCGTATGCTAAAGGCAGGAGCAGAGGAGTCAATGATGCAGTAGAACTTGCCTGTCTGATTTTTAAGGCATTTTATTTCTTTCCTCTAAGTCATGGGAGGCAAGCTGAAAATTTAACCAAATTATAGAACTTTAGAGCTTAGAAATAACCTTAGAGACCACTAAGCCTCCATAGTTCCCAAACTTTTCATCACTGAGGCCCTCCTTTATTGTTCTTTAATTACCTCCTCTAAACTCCATATTGTGAGAGACGCTTGCCTTTTGGATTTCATTTAAGGAAGAAAAATGGCTTCTATTTATTGACTGCCAACTACATGCCAAAAATGTACAAAGTATGTTATTGTCTATCAGTCTCACAAGAAGTCAGTGGAATAGAGGTTATGATTCCCATTTTAAAAGTGAAGAAATTGGGGCACCTGGGTGGTTTGGTCAGTTAAGTGTCCAACTTCGGCTCAGGTAATGATCTCATGGTTCGTGGGTTTGGGCCCCATATCGGGCTCTCTGCTGTCATCACAGGGTCTGCTTCAGCTCCTCTGTCCCCCCCCCCGTCCCTCCCCCACTTGTGTTCGCTCTCTCTCTCTCTAAAATAAATAACATTTTTTAAAAATTTTTTTTAACGCTTATTTATTTTTGAGACAGAGAGAGACAGAGCATGAACGGGGGAGGGTCACAGAGAGAGGGAGACACAGAATCTGAAACAGGCTCCAGGCTCTGAGCTGTCAGCACAGAGCCCGACGCGGGGCTCGAACCCACGGACCGTGAGATCATGACCTGAGCCGAAGTCGGACGCTTAACCGACCGAGCCACCCAGGCGCCCCAATAAATAACATTTTTTTTAAAAAAATGAGGAAATTAAGGTGCAGAGAGGTGATGTTGACTTACCCAAGGTGAGTGTAAGACTGAGCATTTGATAGGAAGGTCACAGGATTTGAACCCAAGTCTAACGCTAAGACTCAGGTTCTTTATCTATATCCTCTACTGCCTTTCTAATTAGGTAATGCCCCTTTCTCCCAAGTTTTGAGTAGAATCATTTGATAACCTTCTAAACAAAATCAAAGAAATGTGGTGGACATAACCCAAGTATCCCAAGTATCAGCAGATAAATTAGTAAACAAATGTGATCTATACTTACAATGGAATATTATTAGACCACAAAGAAAGGAATGATGTTCTGATACACATAACATGGATCGATCTTGAAAACATTACGCGGAGTGAAATAAACCCGATGCAAAAGGACCAATGTATGACTCCACTTACGTGAAATACCAAGAATAGGCAAATTTATAGAGACAAAAAGTAGATTAGAGGTTATTAGGGGGTAGGGGGAGGCAATAATGGGGAGCTATTGCTTAATGGATGCAGTTTCTGTTTCAGGTGATGAAAAGGTTTTAGAAATTGATAGTGATGACCGCACAACCTTGTGATTATAATCAATGTCACTAAGCTGTACATTAAAAATTGTAGAAATGGCAAATTTTATACTATCTATTTACCTAAGTAAAAAAAAAATAGGGAAATTGGATTGTTTTGTTTACCTAGATAACCTTATTGTGTGTACCCGTGATTTCAGTTTCTCTGGTTCTGTAAGTTTTTTGAAATGTAAAATGTGAATTCCTGTAGAACAGGAATGTTCTATTAGTGGCCCTCCAGGCACCATGCCGTGGATGTGAAGACAATGCCCAGCTTCTCACAAGCACACACTTAGATGAACAAAAAATAGGTCTCCCAGTCACTTATTGTCCTACATATCAGGAATAACAAACGAACAAGCAAGATAGTGCATTCTAGGAATCACTTTTGTAACCCCGGCAATCTTATGAGAATCTTGGAGGCCCGGCGATGAATAACTCTTTAGTCCTTCCCCCTGGCTGGAAGAACAGAGACAAGGACAAGTGCCAGTCCTGATGGCACCTACCCCGCCCTTCCTCCACTTTTCAGAAAAGCATGAAGGACACATCATGGAGGAAAACATGGATGGGAGAACAAGAGAAGCCACAGAAAAGGCACATGAAGACAATCCTTCATATCAGAAAGGACTGAGAAGAGGTGAAGAGGTGTGCCTATGATGAGACAGAGAAGGGAGGAGCTAGTCTCCTGTGCAGGCCTTCCTCCCGTCCTGGTGAACACAGCATAGGGCTGGGCAATGAGCGCTTGGTGGGAAAAACCACGGATTATTGTTGTAAGGTAAGGGTCTTTCGGATTTTTAATTCAGCGGCTTTGGGGTTCAGAGGGCTTGGCACTCCTCCAAGAGTTTCCCTCCCCCCTTACCGCTCTGTTGTTGTCCTCCTTACCCTTCTCCTTCCCCCCTCTTTTCCCCCCTCCCTCCTCCCTTCTTTTTCCATTCCATGCTAGAGTACTTTTATACTCTGAAGAGACTTTTCCCTTACTGGTGCTGAGAGGAAAGGGTATGAATAGGAGGGAGAGGAAGTAGGGAGGGTGTGTGGGTCTTTGTTTACAAGAGGATGAAAATTCAAGAGCACACAGGTATTCCACTCTCCCCTCTATTCCCATACAACCTCCAACTTTTCTCTCTTCTTATCTTATGGTTACTTGCTTCTGCACGACCAAGCCTCGGTAATTCCCAACGTTGTCTTCCCCAATGCCCTCATTTATTGATTTCTGCCCACCTGCACCCAAATCCCACATTCCGGAAAAAACTACTGCCCTGTAACCTCCTTAAGGGCTGGAGCGTCATGTTAGTCATCTTCGTATCCCTGGTATCTAGAAAAATGCTGGATGCTCAACTCATATCTGTCGACTGAATGGGTAAACAAGTAAATGCGAGTTGTCTGAGCACAGCGCTAAGCCTTGTGGTTGGTTTCATGCAAGGCTGACTAGGGCATGACAGGAAGGAATATTTTAAATGAGGAGTATCCTAGGAAATCAAGAATATTAGCTCCCCAAAGAAAAAGGGGACTTTTGAGTTTCCCTTCGGTTTGGTGATGTGGGCTCACAGTCTGACGAGGAGGGAAGTTTTCGCTGCAGTCCGTAGAGTGATAAAGACTGAGCATTATTTGTGCCGAGGCTTTCATAAAGCTACACAAGAGCGAGTGATCACAAGAGGATGAGGGAGTTCATGACCAACGTAGTAGACTTCTTCTAAATATAGGGGAAAAGAAAATTAGAATTTGCAAAGCTGCTGCGGAGGCAGTAGGACATTTGGGTTCTCTTCAAATCAGCATTGAAAGCTGCTCTTTTTGAAAAGGTCTGCATCAATAAATCAGAACACCCGAGTGAAGAGAGCACTTGGGAAGGCTCATTGGTGAGCTTGCCCCCCTTTGTCACCCTTGAGGCGTCTCTGGTCTGGCTTCCTCCCGTGGGAAGGAAAGGGGAGCAGAGGGGTGCTGGTCTGGGCTCAACTCTAGGTCAGCTGGGCCCAACAGGTGTGGGAGCTGACCCTCAAATGGGTTTGGTGGGACCAACAGCACTACATCCAGACTCTGCTATGCCCACAAAGCCAGCCAGCTGCAAATAAACCAGGGTGCCCTTTCCACCTTTTGTGCCAATCGGAAAGCCCTAACTCTGCCTTCTGTACCACCACCGGCACCCCCTTTGGTTCAGTTCCTTTGGTACGGGCCGTGAGAGATCTGCGGAAAGGTGCCGTCTTCTCTCTGCCTACTGATGTGAAGGACAGAGAGGGTACGGGGCCTCGGCGAAGGGTGAGGGAAGACGATGGGGAAAAAGATGCTCTAAACCGAAACCGTGGCAGCCTGTGGTGTTTAGAAACGTATTTTTTAAAAAGAAAAAACAAGGGCCGCCTGGGTGGCGCAGTCGGTTAAGCGTCCAACTTCAGCCAGGTCACGATCTCGCGGTCCGGGAGTTCGAGCCCCGCGTCGGGCTCTGGGCTGATGGCTCAGAGCCTGGAGCCTGTTTCCGATTCTGTGTCTCCCTCTCTCTCTGCCCCTCCCCCGCTCATGCTCTGTCTCTCTCTGTCCCAAAAATAAATAAACGTTGAAAAAAAAAATTAAAAAAAAAAAAAAGGAAAAAGAAAAAACGAGACAATAAAAGAGAGACATGGGATGGGGAGATTTCTGAGGAAGATGTTCATTTTAATAACATCTGTAAACTATGAACCACCCAAAAACAGCTAGTGAACTTCAGTTACAAGGTGTTTTCGTTCCACTCAAGGACCAAGATTTTAACAGCACTGAATGTGATAGAATGCTGCATTTCCCCTCCTGAACCCCTGCTAATTTTTATCCCTTTCCCTCCGCCTCTGCCGGTCTGTTTGTAGCATTTTGGGCCTCTCTTTCCTACTGGTCACGACTGAAAGCAAAGATCACAACCTTTCATTATTGCTCTGGTGATAATATCAAATGCTCCAAATGCGGATAATCTCACATTCCCTGCGATACTCAGATCTAATGTGTAAAAACGGCACATTAAGCTAGAAAAGAAGGACAGAGAGTAAGAGCGTTAAAATCACAAACCATAGTCTTCTGAGAATTGCAGACACTTGCTTTTTGGATCCAGATTGTGCAGGTTTTTTTCCTTACCATTTAAATGTAAACAGGCAAGCTTCCTGCCTCCAGAAAGCTCTTTCCTCTGAAAGCACTCTTTACTATTTAAGCAGATACAGGATAGATATTTCGACACAGAGCCCCCATAAAATCCCATATTAGGAATGATACCAAACTTAAAGAACGTTGTAAAATGGGAATGGGAAAAAAAAAATGTACAAAATGAATTCCTGCCCATTTACATGCTTTTCGTCAGGCTACCAGATACCAAGCCTCTGTCTTTGTGTTAACACTGCAGATTAGGTCAAGTTTTTACCCCTCTGAGCTCTTTTCCTGTAAATGACGGGTTTTGATGTGAAACAAGCAACATGTCAAAGCGAGTTGAAAGATGTAGGCATTTTATGCCATGTCACAATGACAGGCCGGTGAATATTTGGGCCATTAGGGGCTTATTAGTGAATAAATGACCAGATGGTTCAGTGATGCACGGAGATGGACAGAGCTGGATGCTCCTAATCAGCACTGTCTGTACTTGATGTCAAATCACATGACACAGTAACCCATGGATACCAAGGAAGAGTTACCATTAGCAAGTCAATTTGATATCTGGGTGGTGTAAACAGACTCAGAACCACACTTCAGGGCTGCCTCTGTTTGGAGGAAGGGAGACGCAGTACAGCATTGTAAGGCACACGCACAATAAACTCTAATTGTTGTTTGGTAATCGTACCAAGAATTTCTGTCTTAGCTCTTCCTCTTTATTCTTGAGAAAGGAGTGACGCCCAGAGGCACAAGGAAAAGGGATCGTCGAAAATAAAGAGGTTGCACTGAGGATCTATTTGAAATCTAAGTAACAGACAGAGGAAATAATCAGGTCGTAAAGAGTGGGCCATTAGTGGGAAGAACGAAGAGCCACCTTCCCATGCTTTGCCTAGTGGGTGACCGACAAAGTTTAGGTACAAAACACATACTGTAAACAGATGCCATTTGCCTTTGCCTACTGCACGCTTAGCTCTTCCCTCCTTGTCTCTGAATAATGTGGATCGCCTGAACAGCCACCTTGGGTTATTCCCGTAGGATTGCAGGAAAGCGTTTTTCAAGAAGAGTGCACGTTTCTTCCTTCCTAGTCATTTTCAGTATTTTCAAACTGACAAGTATTCTTTGCACCCCCATCTGCTACGAAAGAAAACACTTGCTCTGCTCTTAAAATCCAAGAGAAGAAACAGGTTGGGGCGCCTGGGTGGCTCAGTTGGTTGTGCATCCGTCTCTTGATTTTGGCTCAGGTCATGATCCCAGGGTGGTGGGATGGGGTCTGCATCGGGTGCCGCGCTGAGCACGGAGTCTGCTTAAGATTCTCTCTCTATCCTTCTGCCCCTCTCCCCTACTTGTGCGCGCTCTCTCTCTCTCTCTAAAAAAATAAAATAAAATGAAGAGAAGAAACAGGTTGGAAATAAACTTACTTTGGTGTTCCCTCGGAAACTAGTGGGTTCGAGGCCACCGATTCAATGCATTATGCATCCACAATGGAAGTGTTGACGGACATTTCATCACAAGATCATCCATTAAAGCAATTCAGTCTTGAGGGAGTAGGACCTAAATGATATTACTGTAAGTTTCTCTTTTTAATAATACCTATTGTTTGTATAGCAGTTTTCGTTTGTAAAGCACATCGTGGATATTGTGTCTTTTCAGTTTCTTTTTAGCCAAATGTTATTAGTTTAATTAATCCTTCCTGGGCATCTATTATGTGTCTACTTCTGGACAAGATGCTGTGGACAGAGGGAGCAAAGGCTAGAATTCCTCAAAAGGCTTAGAGTTGCACTATCTAGGGCTTTTTAATGGGCATTGTATAGCAATTGATGCTCACAAAAAGATTCTATGTAATATACATGTTAGGGGGAAAACTGTTTAATAATTGACATCTGTGACCCCACCATCCAATAGAGGAACCAGAACATGGTTAATTTTGTTAAATCTACGGAGGTGCTCATCTCCCAACACCATCCCCCACACCCACAAAGGTGACTACACTCTGAATTCTGAGTGTATCATCCCCTTATTATTCAAAGATAATTTGACCCCACATGGCTCTATATCTAAGCAAGATATTTTTAATTTGCCTATGTTATTCCTTTACAAAAATGGAATCACACTGTAAGTATTCTCCTAAGAATTGCTTCCCCCCCCCCCAACAATGGATTTAAAAGTTAACCATGCTTTTATATATGGCTGAAGTTCATTCGGTTTCACTATTCTCTTACGTTCCACAGTGTGAATATCCCACAACTGATGTATCCATTCTCCTGTTGGTAGACATTTGGCTTATTTCCGGTTTGGGGCTATTACAAATAATGCTACAAAGAACATTCTTACACATAGGTGCTGGCGTATGTATGCACGAGTGTCCCCATGTGTGGATTTTCTGGGTCACGGAGTAGTGGCCATATTCAGCTTAACAAGATAATGCCAAACTGTTTTCCAAAGGTTAACCAATTTACACTCCTACTGGTAGTGAATGAAGAACATTCCCATTATTCTGCATCCTTATCAACACTGACTACTTTCAGACTTTTAATTTTGCCAGTCTACTGCACATACATTCAGGCTTCACGGCCACCCAGAGAAGCAGTAATTATTATCTATATTATACGGGTAAGGCTCAAAATCACAGAACCGGTCAGTAATAAAATCGGAACTTGAACCCAATTCCCCAGCCTATAAATCCAGAACTCTTTCACTGTTCTGCACCGTCCCCGTCACCTTAGTCCCCATTGACTCATGCCCCACAGTCATAAGTACAGTGAGCATCCAGGAGCAGTATCATGCTCAATTTAGGTATCGGCCACTTGTTGGTTATGTGACGTGGGCAAATCCCTTGACCTCTCTGAGCCTTAGTTATCACATCTGTAATACAGCAATAATATTAGAACCTATATTACAAGACTGATATGTACATATTGCATTAGGTTGAAAATATTAAACAAGTTCACACACACACACACACACACACACGCTATTAAGTAGACATTGAAATAAACACTCAAAATTCCAGCTGTGAAAGGTAGAATTCAGTTTATCTGCCCTCTTTCATTCCAGCAAATTGTGGGCTGGCAAACCCATTCTTGTTTCATATGCATTTACATTGAAGTATTCTCATCTTTGCTCCAGCACTGTGCAAATTTGATTTCAGCACAATCAGTTTTAAAAAACAATGTTAAACATGCATTTTCTAGACTGGGTGATATCAAAAGTCATTTTTAGTGGCACTCGGGTGGCTCAGTTAGTTAAGCGCCTAACCCTTGATTTCAGCTCAGGTCTTGATCTCTGAGTCGTGAGTTACAACCCTGCAACCCAGGCTCTGAGCTGGGCGTGGAGTTTAGTTAAAAAAAAAAAAAAATCCTTTATAGTCTTTAACTGAGCTTGTGTGTCTCTATTTCTATATGTGACAATTAAATGTTTTGTCTGCCTCGTTAGATTGGTTTCTCATTTTTATCACAATTGCATCCTCACCCTTAATTTAATAAATACTTGTTAATTAAATCAATCAATCAATGAATTTTAAAAGCAGATTAAGCGATGTGTTTTGCTGAATTTATATGTCAGTCAAATGGTCCTTTGTAAAAAGGTCTATGGTGTTTCGGGGTGCCTGCGTGGCTCAGTCGGTTAAGTGTCCGACTTTGGCTCAGGTCATGATCACAAGGCTCGTGGATTCAAGCCCTGCATAGGGCTCTGTGCTGACAGCTGGGAGCCTGGAACCTGCTTCAGGTTCTGTGTCTCCCTCTCTCTCCCCCTCCCCCGCTCACAGTCTTGTCTCTCTCTTAAAAATAAACATGAACAAAATTTTTTTTAATTTTTTTTTTTTTACATTTGTTTGTTTTTGAGAGACAGAGCGACAGAGCACAAGCAGGGGAGGGGCAGAGAGAGAAGGAGACACAGACTCCAAAGCAGGCTCCGGGCTCCAAGCTGTCAGCACAGAGCCCAATGCGGGGCTCGAACCCACAAACCATGAGATCATGACCCGAGCCCAAGTCAGACGCCTAACCGACTGAGCCACCCTGGTGCCCCGAAAAAAAAATTTTAATGAAAAAATTGAAAAGCCTACAGTGTTTTATCTCAAGTCCTTGAAGCCTGATGTTTTTCAGAATTTAGAATTTTTCCATTAAAAAAATTAACACTGTATGTATACTGTCTATTATATGACATCTACAGCAGGACCTGGGCACCACTTAATAATAAAGCACATTAAAATTTCTGAAGCAAAGCATGGGTATAGGCACTCAGGAAGGGGCTTTCCGAGACCACAAACAGCATCACATTGGTTCAGGTTAAACCTTCTACCAACAGTTATAGAAACACCTGTCTTCCCAGATTGTTGCTCTGTAGACTATGGGTTAAAATTGTGTAAATTTAAAGCCCTAACCCCTTGGTCCCTAATATATTTTATTCACACTATGGTACATCTTACTCATACTTCATTCCTTGCTCTCCAAGAAAAACTATACTAGTTTATGGTGCATTGACACTTATTTTAATGGGCCAGTGATTATCCCATTGCCCTGAGGCCAGGGAAATGTACAACCTATTCCTAGGAGAGGCATAGCTGAATCCTAACAAATAATAAAAACTATTCCAAAAATTAAGAACTGGGATTCATTCAAGAGACTTATAAAGTATTTATTCACAATTTGGGGGGGGGGGTAAAATTAGTAATACTTCCAAAACATAATTTTTATCTGGTAAAGTTTTGAATATCTTTTCTAAAAAAAAAGGGGGGGTGTCCTCCGAGAAGGAAGCAAGTTTTAAAACTGATATTGGAAAGTCCTAAAAGTCAAAGCTCACTGTATTTTATGGAGACCTAAATAGAACAAATCAGTTGTTTTTAAGACCAGGAGAAGGTCTAGACTCTAGAGGAGTCCCTGTCATGGCCCTGAGGCGTGAGCAAGAATAGTGTTGTAGAAATCAGTCACCCGAAGTCCAAGCCTTCAGTACATTTAAGTTTAAACATGCTGAGGGTGCAGCTCTGAACTTCCAAATGCACACACACATGCACACACGAAATTCTTCCTCCCCTGGTAGCATTAGCACAGGGAACTGCCCAGGCTAAGGCAGTGTCTGTTTTCTTTCTTTTTCTTTCTTTCTTTCTTTCTTTCTTTCTTTCTTTCTTTCTTTCTTTCTTTCTTTCTTTCTTTCTTCTTTCTCTTTCATCTTTAGGTATAAGGTATGACTCAGATGACATCCTTTACCCAACTCTTGCGACCTGGGCGTCGTGAAGTGTGCTGACTCAGTGGCCACATTGGTGAAAATCATAGCTTAGCCCTTTACAAGCCCTATGCTATAAGGAAGTTCTTTCACTTCTCTGTGTCTCAGTTTACCCATCTGCAAAATGTAGGTGGGGCACCTGGTGGCTCAGTTGATTAAGTGACTGACTCTTGATTTCAGCTCAAGTCATGGTCTCACAGCTCATGAGATCGAGCCCCATGTCAGGCTCCACGCTGAGAACGGAGCCTGCTTAAGATTCCCTCACCCTCTTCCTCTGCCCCACCCCCGCGCATGCTCTCACTCTCTCGCTCTCTCTCAAAATGAAATGAAATAAAATAAAATGGGGGTAATAATAGACCCTAATCCATGGGGTTGTTGTGAAGATCAAATTATATTCAATATGTATTTGACTCCTAGTAAGGGCTCTATCCCTGTATTCCAAACTGATGCTAATTCTAAGGACCAGGCACCCCCTCAGGTCTTGGGAATTACCTCCATAGCGAGCTGTAGCTTATGCTAGAACACAAGAACGCCACACACTATGCTCCCAATTGACCTGAAACTTTCCAGCACCTTGGTTTTATTGCTAGCATTATTTATCGCTTAAGGCTGAAACAATGGGTTAATTCATATTCTGAGTTCTTTCCTTTGAATAATATTTGCTGCATTATAAGTATCAGCTGTCTCCAACTTACAAACAGGTTGAATTCCAAAAAGTTTATTTGTATGTGAATTGTTTACAATTTGAAACACATTTTCCATAGAGGCAATGTTTTAAAAGAGGTCAGTGCCCAGGCTGACACATTAAAGGCAGTAAAGTGGTCACCAGAATGGCTAAAATGAACAAATCAGGAGACTACAGATGCTGGAGAGGATGTGGAGAAACGGGAACCCTCTCTCACTGTTGATGGGAATGCAAACCGGTGCAGCCGCTCTGGAAAAGAGTGTGGAGGTTCCTCAAAAACTTAAAAATAGACCTACCCTATGACCCAGCAATAGCACTGCTAGGAATTTACCCAAGGGATACGGGAGTGCTGATGCATAGGAGCAGTGGTACCCCAATGTTTATAGCAGCACTTTCAACAATAGCCAAATTACGGAAAGAGCCTAAATGTCCATCAACTGACGAATGGATAAAGAATATGTGGTTTATATATACAATGGAATACTACGTGGCAATGAGAAAGAATGAAATCTGGCCTTTTGTAGCAACATGGATGGAACTGGAGAGTGTTACGCTAAGTGAAATAAGTCATACACAAAAACAGATACCGTATGTTTTCACTCTTATGTGGATCCTGAGAAACTTAACAGAAGACCATGGGGGAGGGGAAGGAAAAAAAAAAAAGAGAGGGAGGGAGGCAAACCATAAGAGACTCTTGAAAACTGAGAATAAACTGAGGGTTGATGGGGGTGGGAGGGAGGGGAAAGTGGGTGATGGGCATTGAGGAGGGCACCTGTTGGGATGAGCACTGGGTGTTGTATGGAAACCAATTTGACATTAAATTTCATAATAATAATTTTAAAAGGGCAGTAAAGTGGGCATCCAGCCTGGAGGCTGGAGGGTCTCAGACAATCACAACAGCTCACTTAGGGCCAGGATCTATCTGTTCATCTGCCTGGACACTGAGGAGGTGGTTGGTGGGGACAGGGGACATGGGGAGTGATGGCTAAAGCTTAGCATGTTCTTTATCTGAGAGGGAAAGAAGTTGGAAGTCAGGGGAGAGGTTTGGTAGGCCCCGCCTCTAGTCACCATGACAGAGGGGAAGGGCATGAGCTATAGAAGAGACGGCCATCTGATTCTGTGTCTCCCTCTCTCTCTGCCCCTCCCCATTCATGCTCTGTCTCTCTCTGTCCCAAAAATAAATAAACGTTAAAAAAAATTAAAAAAAAAGGGGGGTGCCTGGGTGGCTCAGTCGGTTAAGCGTCCGACTTCAGCTCAGGTCATGATCTCACGGTCCGTGAGTTCGAGCCCCGCGTCAGGCTCTGGGCTGATGGCTCGGAGCCTGGAGCCTGTTTCCGATTCTGTGTCTCCCTCTCTCTCTGCCCCTCCCCCGTTCATGCTCTGTCTCTCTCTGTCCCAAAAATAAATAAACGTTAAAAAAAAAAAAAAAAAAAAAAAGAAGAGACGGCCACTGTCAAGATGGTTAGAAATTCTGGAACCTTGGTAACTTCCTTATGTTTCATTGCTCTATACCAGTCTCCTCATGGTGAATAGTACGAAACTCCTTAAAAACCAAATGCTCTTGGGAGCCCACAAGGCAGAGGGATGAATGGGGGATTATATTCCACTTTAAAGCTAGGAGACGGGTAGGGATACGTGGGGCGGGGGAGGTGGATGATGGAGAGAAGCCAGAGTAAAGGTGGGAGGTGTCCATTATAAAGAGGAAAAGAAAGTAGGCTGTGTGATCTATGCCATCAATCTGCCAAACACTGTGTTCATGAGGAACAGTGACTCCCACGGAGGATGGGACACATCTCCCTTTATTGGTAACTTAAGAGCAGAAAATAAACAGATGAAGTCACTTGAGACAAATCATCAGTAACGTTAAGTATCCGTACCTGCAAAAGAGAAGAGTCTTACATTGGTCGGTAGCCTGGCTGCATATTAGAATCATCTGGGAAAATTTTAAACCCTGCCCCCCCCATGCCCCAGCGGTACCTCAAACTAATTCTACTAGAATCCCAGGACCGAGGCATCAGAACCGTTAAAGCTCCCCAGATAACGCCAGCGAGCAGCCACATTTGAAAACCATTTTAAATCTCACCATTCCCAGATGCCCTAAATTGAAGAATAAGGTGGCGTGGCCTCCACGGAGCTCTGGAACACTCCAAACCTGAGCCTCATGCCCAAATTTCTATTTATAATTAAACGCCGCCTTCTCTAAAAACTCTGGGACAGAATTTGAGAATGGATTCAGTGCCGCTGACTCGTCACATTACGATTTTATTTGCTAAGAAAGTAAAATGATTTCAACCACAGCAGTCATTAAATAGGATGGCCAACCGCTTCAAACATTTTTTTTTTTTTAATTTTTGAGACAGAGACAGACAGATCATGAACAGGGAAGGGTCAGAGAGAGAGGGAGACACAGAATCCGAGGCAGGCTCCAGGCTCTGAGCGGTCAGCACAGAGCCCGACGCGGGGCTCGAACTCACGAACCATGAGATTGTGACCTGAGCCCAAGCCGGATGCTCAACGGACTGAGCCACCCAGGCACCCCAACCGCTTCAAACATTTTATGGGCAAACCCCGAGAGCATCCTAGAGATCAGTTTGTCCCACCACATGCCAGGCACCGGGCTGGATGCTGGGGCTAAAACAGTTATAAATGTAGATCCACGTCGTGCCAAAATGGTCGCTTGGAGTCGGGGATGATCGGGAGAGTGAGCAGGGGAGGTTGCTAGCCATAGGCTGGGCACCTGACCAGCCGAGGCCCACCAAGAAGCCAGAGTGACACCTATAAAAGATGGAGTCACCTGTGTTAAATCCTTATGTTTTCTGGGCCATCAGTACCGATCTCACGAGTACGGTGTTGCTTGGGCGCGTGGCAGTGTCCCGACAGACAGCTGAATTCTATTTACTAACGGATGTACCTCCATCTGAAGTGGTGTCATCAGCTACCCCTCTGGCACATGTACCTTTTCTACGTGGCAGTGCCGGCTTCAGAGAGGTGACTTGGTCTGTGCCCGACCATGCGCGTGGCCGCTAAGAAACTACCACCCCTAGGAAATTACCACCATCACCCCATTGAACGACTCAGAATTAGTCCTCTGTTGATCTGCACTTTTATGATCGATTGCTGTTGCCTTCGGAGAAATCCAACCACGAGGTAAGTGTGCCCACATCAAATCTCTTGCTTCCCTGGTGCTTTAGGGGCTGAGGAGCCGAGTGTCTCCCGGTGCCATAAGTATGTCGTCTCTTTCCGCGTTGACAAGGTTAGTGTCTGGTGTCTACTGACACGATCCCCAAGCTTCCTCGAACTTGTGTCATTAACCGTGCCGCGGGGTCTGACTGCAGCAAATGCCGAGTACATTAAGCAGGCAAAACAGCCCAGGTCTTGAAAAAGTCTCCGCGTAGAAAACAAGGGGCTCTAAATGATTCTGTTAACACGTCTGACATCCCTTGCCTCTCTCCTGTTCGCTCTCTCCTGTTCACTGCCGCAGAGAAGTCTGGCCACACGAACCGTGCATCCCGCCCTCCTCCAGGTCCCCTCCCCACAGAGGGCTCCACATGGATGTTATGATCAATCCTAATGCTGCTGGGAGCCACAGATCTCTGCAAAGATCTGTCCCTCTCCCAAAGAACCGCAGTCGAAAGGAAGGATATGCAAGAGACAGGTAGCAAGTGAACCAAGCAATTGTCAGACAAGTCACATTTTTACAGCCGCAAAGCTCTTGGCCAGCATTTGCTCATTTGGAGAACAATCTCATAGGCAAAGCCCAACCCAGACCAAACTGGGAAGGAGACCGTCCATTGGTGCAGAGCGTGGGGGGCTTTTCTGATCTCTACAAGCAAAGGCCGGCATCCTGGCCTGAAACCAGGTCTAAACAATTCAGGGAGTGCTGCTTCACAGTCGTTGGAGGAATGTCACTGGTGACATCATAAGGCCCACACAGCCAGTACTTGAGACGCATCACGTCCGACTTGCGAAGGACTGTACGCCCTGCATAGCTGTGTGGGGACTTGGCTTGCTGCTCTCGGAGCTCTTCCTTGCCCGTCTCCTGCTCTGCTCTACGCACTGTGGGCAATTAAGGGGGCTACATCTCTGAGTTTCTCATGCCCTCCAGCCTGGGAGTGGGGAGGCCAGCCGGAGGCAGGCACTGGCCCAGAGGAGAAGTGAGGCCATGTCTCCTCCTGTCTGTTTCAGATGACATCATCGCTGGCCAGTCAGACCTGCCTCTGTAATCCCAGCTCCTCCTGGTCAGGCCCACGGAGGTTCACATCCACTGGGTGGCCCCAGATCTCAAGCCGCTCCAGCGACACCGCCTCCTTCCTTTGTCCCGCCAGTCGAGGAGGACGAACATTTTCCTGTGCGTATTTATCACTAGCTTCTTTCTGTTGGACTTCTTCGGTCTTCTCTCACCTATGTGACCGTCTCCTTGTGACAAGTTTCTTATTTTGAGGTACCCGGAGTGGTTTCTGTTTCATTGGCCGCTGTAACAGTTTACTGTTGTAACTCAGTCGTGCTTCTCTGTGCTAAATCTGTATCTACATACAAACTGAAGAATTAATCGCTGTTCCGGGCAGAATTGTGTCCCCTTAAAATTCATGTGTTGAAGCCCTAACCCCCAATACCTCAGATTCGGTGACTGTATTTGGAGACGTGATCTTTAGAAAGGCTATTAAGGTCAAACAAGTTTATCAGGGTGGGGCCTAATCTCATCCTGAGGTGTCCTCAGAAGAGATTAGGACACAGACACAGAGGGAACATGGCCGTCCGACAGACCATCTAGAAGCCAAGGCGAGAGGCCTCAGAAGAAACCAACCTTGCTGACACCTTGATCTTGGACCTTTAGCTTCTAGAACAACGAGGCAATCAGCTTCCATCGTTCAAGCCTCCCTGTCTGTCGCTTACTAACACTAGTAAATACACGGAATACAATTGCTTGTCTCTGAAATTTGGGGTTAACGAGTTAGCTCTAAGCCCCCGTGTCCTCTTCTGTAAAATGAGGATAATTATATCCAGGTTACTATGAAAATCAACTGAGAGAAGCTTAATACAGTACCAGCTGCAGTGCTCAATAAATGTCGGGTATCACTGGGAATATTCACTTACAAGTAACGAAAATGCACTTGGGGTGTTAACTCTGGAGCCCACCTGGCTGGGGTTAGACGGGTGTTCAGCTTGGGCTGGCTGGCTAATGTCCCCACTCAGGTTTGCCCCTGGATTCTCTTGTCACTTCTTGGTTTGGGTCGCTATTCTAATTACAAAGAGCTCCTCAGCTCCATCGTCAAAGTTGCAGTCTCCGGCCTTGAACACTAGGCTTCCGGTACAAATTCAGTAACTTTGCTCTCGCTACCGCCATTTCCGTTTCTGTCCTCGCTCCCTTCTGCAGAAACCCATTCAAGGAGCGAACCTGCAGGACTTTTCTGGATTGCCTGTGACTACGCCCTGGGTCTGTTTGGGGTCAGCCAGGAAAAGCTTTCCCACTGGTTGCTGATCCTACTGGATCCTCCAGCATTGTTGCCTGCAAATATTCACACCATGGAGATAAAAGGAACCACCTGCCTGGAACCACCTGCAGCTGAGCTCAGCCAGACCCCTGGGTGGGAGCTTATATGTTGGCAGGTGCAGTCTCCCTATTCTGCTTCTCTGTAGCTCAAATCGTTCCCCTTCGGCAATGATGTGCCTAATAATTTGGAGCACCCGATTTCTTCTTTGTGATTACATTAGATCCACGAGTCCCTGGGTAGTGCAAAAAACTAACTGCTAACACTTTTGTGGGGTATTTGTATTATAGCAAGCCGTTTAGCTTTCAGCTAAAGGAATAAAACTCTAATAGTATAATTGGGGCACTAAGGGATGGGGGATATTTGGAGCACCTTTAAGTAGAAATAGTAATTTTTAGGGGCGCCTGGGTGGCTCAGTCGGTTAAGCGTCCAACTTCGGCTCAGGTCGTGATCTCATGGGTCATGAGTTCAAGCCCCACGTGGGGCTCTGTGCTGACAGCTTGGAGCCTGGAGCCTGCTTCAGATTCCGTGCTTCCCCCTCTCTCTCTGTCCCTCCCACAATTATGATCTGTCTCTTTCTCAAAATCAATTTTAAGGGGCGCCTGGGTGGCGCAGTCGGTTAAGTGTCCGACTTCAGCCAGGTCACGATCTCGCGGTCCGTGAGTTCGAGCCCCGCGTTGGGCTCTGGGCTGATGGCTCGGAGCCTGGAGCCTGTTTCCGATTCTGTGTCTCCCTCTCTCTCTGCCCCTCCCCCGTTCATGCTCTGTCTCTCTCTGTCCCAAAAATAAATAAAAAACGTTGAAAAAAATTTAAAAAAAATCAATTTTAAAAAATTAAAAAAAATAGTAATTTTTAAGCAAATGGTGAAGAAAATACTAGTTAAAAATTGAAAGAAAGAGAATGCTTGGCTTTCCTTAGCTGAAGTTTCAGGAGAATGAGAAAAAAAATGAGTGATCTCTTATAAAGAAGTATTTTCTTTTTTTTTTTTTTAAGTTTATTTATTTTGAGACGGGGGAGGGGCAGAGAAAGAGGAGGAATCTCAAGCAGGTTCCGCACGGTCCGTGCAGAGCCCGTGCAGAGCTTGAACCCAAAAACCATCAGATCATGACCTGAGCTGATATCAAGAGTTAGAGACGTCACTGCCTGAGCCACCCAGGCGCCCCAAGAAGTATTTTCAGTGAAGGCCTCTCCACTTCCGCTAGGAAACCCAAGCTCGGACAGACGCTATCTTACGTATACGTGTAATATTCGTCATCACCAATTTATTACTAAGTGCCTTCTACGTGATTGGTACTGTATGGTGAACTTCCCAGGGAAAGTAAAAGAAAGAAGAAGGTAGAATAGTATAAAAACAAAGAGAGGCCTAAAGCATTTTAATCCACTTATATTTTAAAAGCAGAAATTGATCATCTTGTGATTTTTTTTTAACCTCCCAATGGTTAGTTGCCATATGGTACCAATTCTGCTGAAGGAATGTGAAAAATAAAGTAAATGTCAAATCTTGACTCACAATCACTAACCTTGTAACTACGCAGAATATAATGGTTTTCTCTATGCATCAGTCTCTGTTTTAAGGGCCAGGTGCTAAATAAAGCTCTAGACCTCTATGAAACCACTTGCCTATTCCTGGGAGGGAAAAAAAATCCCAGGATTTTGTGTCCCTGTTTTTTTTCTCCACGTCCCCACTGGTACTGGATAGAAGCTATTCTGTTCCTTCCATCTTGGTACAACTTCAGAGTTACCTTCGGCGTGAGGTCCCTTATAAGAATCCCTGGCTGGTAAGATTTTGCCATTGGATTCCAGACTCTGTTCCCTAGCCAGATTATTTTTTTTTTTTAAGTAATATCAGGATTAATAGAGTCACTATTGCCTGGTTTCACTAAACAAATTTACTTGGCAAAATAATGAAGAAAAATATGAATGTGCTTGTACAGCTCTGGGGAAAGTCGCACTCCCAAAGATGATTTCCTTTAAAACGTCCCTTTGAAGCATGCCTATTGCTGACATGGTTTCAACTATCGATAGGTTAGTGTTTCGCGTCACTACTTTTGATTGGCATAAGGTGTTCCATAGTCAAAAGTTTGATCTTACATTGCATGAACCAAAACAAAATGTCGTTCTTCAGTTGTGTTTGCCCAGCCACCTCCCTCCCCTGCTTGTTCTCCCCCTCTCTCTCCCCCTCTCCTCCTCTTCCCCCCCTTTTTCTCCATTCTACTGTGGATCTGACTTGATATGTGAGCAAAAATTGAGCAATCTTAAAAACACCATCTATGAACTCTAAAGAAAATAGTAAATATGAAAACGTAGCACATGTGCTTAGTTAAAAGGACAAAAGACTAAGGAAAAACACCCAATGCTGTTGCTTCTAGTAGTCATGAAACTTATGTGGCTCACAGGTCTAATAATTTGTACGAGAATATGGATCGCCCTTTTGCTGATAAGCACGGTCATTCACTGAATGGCCATATGGGCCTTGCTTTACTTAAAGAATCATTCAGTATTTCAGTATCAGTTCAGTGATCAGCGTGTTGAAAATATGTCAGATGCCAGTATAAGCACGACAGCACAGACTTCTGAGGGATCAGCCTGTGTTACTGGGCTCCTAATATATACCAGATGCTGATCTAGCTTCTTTCTTTCCTAATATTCCACTTAAACCTCCTAGCAGTCCTTGAGATACGTGCTATTGTCCTCATTTCAAAGATGAGAAATCGAATGAAGCTCAGAAAACTCAAAATAAATCAATGCCTAAGGCTGGCCTCCTTGCTTCCAGTCTAGCGGACCACTTCCCATCTGTTCCAGGCTTCAAAGCTTTTAGTGGCTTCTCCTGGCCTTTAGAACAAAGTCTAAACTTATTACCAAGTTTTTCAAGGGCCTTTGTGATGTGGCCCCAGTTATCTTCTCAAACCTTCCACCTCACCTCGATCGCCCTGGCAGGATGCAGCACTTGCTTCCATCCTTGGGCTTGCTTTTGTCCCCGAGATTACGCTCATGCACTTCCGTGCCCTCCCCCATGGCCTGGCTAATTTTCGCTGGTCCTTCAAATCTGAACTTAGGTATCACTTCCTCCAGGAAGCCGCCTCTAACCCCCATGCACCTGTTAGGTGAGCCCCTGTCGGATCCTATGGCCCATGACAGTTTCACAGACACTGCCTCATAATTGTCTGTTTACTTGTCTAAATCCCTTTCTTGACAGTAAATTCTGGGAAGGCAGGAACTGAGCTTGTCAGTCTCTCAAGGTATCCTAGGACCTTGTATAGAGAGTGTTTATCAAGGGTCTGGATGATTAAGAGAATCACATCTGTGCTTGGAGAACTTTAAGGGCAACATGGCAACAATTCTTCGGCCGCTGCTTCTGAGAGTGCACCATTTAGGAGGGTATGGTGGCATTACAAGAAATTTCCCATTTTGAGTTAGATTCCCAAAATACAGAGAGACGATCGCTTTTCTCTGCCAAGATACAACCTTATTTAGAAGGTTGCAATCATTCTGGGGCAAGTTTTAAGATGGGCACTGTCAAACTTCTGAGCCTCCAAAGGAAACTGTATGCTTTGAGGAATATCTGAAGGTAACAGTTCTGCTTAATCTAGCAAAGACTAAGGAGAAATGTCAACCCTGCCTTCACTTGGTTGAGGCTGTCTCAGAACAAGGGAACAGAGGGATTCTTAGAAGTGCATGTCTAGGGGCGCCTGGGTGGCTCAGTCGGTTAAGCGTCCGACTTCAGCTCAGGTCACAATCTCGCGGTCTGTGAGTTCGAGCCCCGTGTCGGGCTCTGGGTTGATGGCTCGGAGCCTGGAGTCTGCTTCCGATTCTGTGTCTCCCTCTCTCTCTCTGCCCCTCCCCCGTTCATGCTCTGTCTCTCTCTGTCTCAAAAATAAATAAACGTTAAAAAAATTTTTTTAAAATAAAAAAAAGAAGTGCATGTCTAGAAAAAAGAACGATTAGGTAGATTCAGCTCAAGTTGAGAAAAAATCTCTAGTTCTCTGGATCGTGGGAATAGGGGATATCTTTGTTTACCTTTTAATTGTCCTCTATATGTCCTGAGCATTCTACCACGAATTATATCAAGGCATCAGATAGAATTATTCAAAATGAGTCCATAAAACCATTCATCAGGAGTACTACAGAGAGAATTCCTGATTTGTGCAGGACAGTAGAATCTATCTTTTCTTCTAGTGTAAAGGCTATACAAATCTCCAACTAAACAACTGAATAAACAGGGTCTGTTTCCATTTGGTCAGGTTGACCACGTGCAACCCATGCAAAGCCTGTTTCTTATTGTCAAAATAGCATTGTATTAATTGTTTTAGATTTGCACTAATTCACATTTGGTGCAACAACAAAAAAAAATAGATCATGCATTCCTGTGGAAAGTGAAATCTCCCCAAACCCAACTCCATGCAAAGATTTGCAAGGGTTTTATGCAAATGTATTAATGGAATCACACTATTCCGTGACTTTTGCCGACTGATGTGCGAAGCCATAGGCACGGTGTGTCTTCTGGGAACATTCATTCTACTCAATGACGGATAGTTTAGAATATCAAGATTTTTGATTAAAAAAAATAAGTCAGGTGTGTTATACAGAGGAAAACAACACGTAGATAGAACTTTAGGGCAACGGAAATACTTCAAAGACATTTCCCATTTGGGGTCAGGGCCCCAGACACCCAAAGATAAATTCACTTTCTTCTGCCATTAGGGATGTTTTAGTGGAAAAATCTGAGAAGTACTTGTTTAAGATCTTCGGAATTTTTTGAATGCCTGAGAGGATTCCAGACAAACTGGGGACTAATTATAATGGCTGAACTAGGTTCTTAAAATAGAAACCAGCCGAGAGCTCTCAAGATAGGTCCCTCAAAGTTAATGTGAGGACACAAAGGGAAAGAAGGGCAGGGAGCAGAAGGAGCCTTTCCCAGTTACGCTAATAGCTGGACCAAGTCCAGGTACAGAAACTGGTTCGTATGACAACTCAGAATAGACTCATTTTCTGTGCTCACAATGGGTAACAGAAGGTTATCTATACTGTAGGCTTTTGTGGTTCTTTTGAAAGGAAGTCTCGTTGTTGGAGGCTAATAGACTTCAAATAGTGAATTCGTCACTAGAAAGCCAAAGTTCAATCATAGCCTATTCGTTTGTCTTATTTTACTTGAATAGAAAACTCAAAAGCTCTAATGAAAGAACATTTCAAAAGACAGATAAACACTTGTTAATAATTCTAGCGGGTGAGAGGATTTACCCAAGCCTAATTTCTCTTGCTGGATTTCGTGTGGTGTCTTTGGACCAACAGTACAATGCAGTAGGCTTCCCCTTCTACCTGAGCGCTTTCCAGTTCTGCGCTTGCCAAAAATAGTTGTTTGTTACGACGCGTAGGTAGGTGTTTTTGTTCTCCACAATAAGCCTGCGGAGCAGAGGTGAATTATGTTTAAAAAGGAATCGTTTTTGCTTGTCAGAACACTTTACATAAAACAGCCTTTGAGTTCTGAAGGATTTTAAAGCTGAGCTCTAAAATCCTACAAGATGCGCCTAAAATAATCTTCTTGCTAAAAGCAAAAGAACCAGTCAGCTGACCTTCAGCTCTCAGTACTTGGAAACACTCCTTAGTGCTTAACAGTATTTAACTTCTGTGCGTTTATTTGCCTCTGTGTTTATTTTTAAAGCATCACTCGGGGCGCCTGGGTGGCGCAGTCGGTTAAGCGTCCGACTTCAGCCAGGTCACGATCTCGCGCTCCGTGAGTTCGAGCCCCGCGTCAGGCTCTGGGCTGATGGCTCGGAGCCTGGAGCCTGTTTCCGATTCTGTGTCTCCCTCTCTCTCTCTGCCCCTCCCCCGTTCATGCTCTGTCTCTCTCTGTCCCAAAAATAAATAAACGTTGGAAAAAAAAAAACAACATCACTCTAGGTCAGGTAAATGGATTCAGTAGAGATAAACACACCATCCATCATATTTTGAGGGGACTTGCATAGCTGAACAATAATATTCAGTATCATTATGCTGTCTGGTATTCACTTGAAACGTGTCATACATTATCATATGCTAATTGTGCATAATTAATCCTAACTATTAACGGACACAAGATCCATTAATGGGTTGCAAAGTAAAACTTACGTACAAAAGAAAATAAGAACCTCCCCGCACAAAGGGGACAGACTCTTTATTCTCTAAGGCCCGTTAAAAAAGATTATAAATGAATTGACCGTTTTGATATCAGAATGTATACAGTAAATAACACGTGTAAAAATGCAGTCGTTTTAGGTCCCCTGGGGAAAACAGCAGTAATTCTTCCTCATGTGAGAAGCATGGAAAGAACGCCGTCGAAAGAGGCTCAGTCGATATATTATCTTCAGAACAACAAGGGAGCTATAGATGAGAGATTCTGCTGTCAGAACCACTTGGAAAACCCGGCAGGATGTGCATCCAATTCATAAAATAAATAGTCAACTTATTATTCAGGTTTAGCTCAAATTTTGGTGAGCTTGGCAAAAGTTGTCACTGTGGAAATGTACTGTGAACTCAGAAAAATGTTCGTTTTGTTTGAGAGGCAGCTCTCTCCAGAACTGAATAGAAAACAGGGAGTTAAGCGCCTCATCCCCCAACTTTCATTAACCCTCAGACTAACAGGAAGGCTGTATACATTACCATCGCTGTATCTCTTTTCCCCTTGGAGGTACTGAAGCGAAGCCAGAATAAGTATCTTGCTTAATGTGAATGCACAGTTCAGTGCAAGGACTGCTCAGAGAACCCTAACCTCCTAGCCCGCTGCTGGTCCAATGTGTCTCCCAGCTCACTTTCCCCAGGCACCCAATTTCAGGTAAGCTACGTGTTACTTCACACTTTATTAGCACAACCATATAGTGCCTGTTTTTGTTCTTAAGAACCTTGTATGACTCCCCGTTATCCGCTGACGTTGCCATTAGCACCCTTGACCGCAGGAGTCTGGCTCTTGATTTTCCAGAACAGGATCGTTCTTTCCCACCCTCTTTGAAACCAGCTATGGTCACGTGAATCGCTTTGGTCGATCAACATGCGTGGAAATGACAAAGGGCAGACTCTTTAAGAAGCGGCATGTGATTTGCCCCTCTGCTCTGGTGATCATTAGAAACATACATCAAGATGAAGCTTCCATCAGCCAGGATGTCCAAGCGATTACAAGGAGCAGAGCCCTCCTGCCGGCCTTCAGCGGACACGGGATGTGAGCAGGGAATAATAAACTTTGTGTTAAATCACGGAAATTTGGGACTTGCATGTTGCTGCCGCATAATCCAGCATATCCTGAGTGATACGTGTACAAATTAAAATCGAAGCTGCTTCAACTGGACCTTGAAGACACTCCACCATCTGGCCTCGGCCTATCTTTTACACATTCACTTAACCTGCTGAGAGTATGATGTGCCGGCAACTCCGATAGTTCCTGGGAATACGAAGGGCCCACGCCCTCGATGGGACCTACATACGCACATTGGAGTTGTTACAATACAGCATGATAATTGCTACAGTTAACCTTCGGGTCTAACAGGAACAAGAGAGAGATCGCTTTATTCTTCTCTGGGATGATGTTGAGAATGATGTCAAACATTGTTTTGTTTTGTTTTGTTTTCAAGGAGTGGTGTGCATATGAAAAGGCACAAACGTGAAAGAAAGCAAAACATGTTCCAAAGCCGTGCGTAGCTTGCTATATGGCTGGTGCGTCTTTGCCCAGAACATATCTACGTCGGCACACATCCATACCTCTGCCCGTGCTTTTTCCCTTGCCTGGCTTCCTTCAAACCACCGTAGGGTTAACAAGCTGGGGGTGGGGGGAAGGCAGGCAACAGATGCCAGGGGACTCCAGAGTTTTTATTTCATACTGGTCTCGCTTTCATATGGGCTCTTATGCTTAGACATTTATCTCCTCTCCAAATAAGTCAATACATTCAGTCACGGGATGACTGATGGGATTCCAGGATGCTGTTCATTATACCTCATTAAACCAGACCACTCCTGTAGAAGACTAGATATAAACATTTTTTGCAATCTAACACAGCCCATGACTACAAATTCAGGACGTGGGATTTTCTGTGCAAAAGGCATTCAAAGTAAACATGAAAATATACCTCAGTTTTTGTAATCCTGCTTTGAAACTTTTTCTTTGGTTATACAGTAGCATCTTTTAAAAAAAATGTGTTTTAATGTTTTTATTTTTGAAGGAGAGAGAGAGACAGAGCATGAGCGGGGGAGGAGTAGAGAGAGAGGGAGACACAGAATCCCAAGCAGGCTCCAGGCTCTGAGCTGTCAGCACAGAGCCCGACGCGGGGCTCGAACTCACGAACCGTGAGATCATGATCTGAGCCTCAGTCGGAAGCTCAACCGGCTGAGCCACCCGGGCGCCCCTAGCGTAGCATCTTTAAAAAAAAAAAAAAAAAAGGTCAAGGTCAAGGCTCTTCTGGCCAGTGAAAATCTTTGAACTAGCATCTCTCCCTTCTTCACATGGGAAAATTTCAACATCCTGGGAAAGGCACAAATGCATAAGCTCAAAGGTCACCTCCTCTGGGAAGCCTCCCTGGACATGTACTACTCTTCCTCTTTGGTCCCTTAGCATTTTGTTTCTAACTCTGCCCTTTATGGCATTCAACGGGTCATTATAGATGAGTAGTATTTACATGTCAAAACAGCCCAGCGAGATTGCTGTAAGTGGCTGGTAGTGTCTTGCTCACTCCTGTGTCCCTCATGGTAGCAGCACAGTGCCGGGACAGAACGGCAAGCAATGCGTGTCGGACTGAATTGAGGATGCGGGTGAAACACCCAGTCGTCGCAACGACCGGAAACTGACAAGAAAATTCTTTCCAGGGAATAGACCCCGTTCTCACCGCAAGCGGGTGCAGATGTTATACAAAAATTTTCTGTGCACGGCTGGGATCTCACAGTAAGAACCAACAGTGAGGTCGAGCCCTGAAGAAAAATGGAACGGCATCCACTACGGTATGACTTTACAGGCCCCAAATCCCTTATCTAAAACCTTTGGGCAAGAGGGGCGCCTGGGTGGCTCGGTCCGTTAAGCGTCCGACTTTGGCTCAAGTCACGATCTCACAGTTTGTGAGTTCGAGCCCCGTGTCGGGCTGTGTTGACAGCTCAGAGCCTGGAGCCTGCTTCGGATTCTGTGCCTCCCTCTCTCTCTCTCTGCCCCTCCTCCCCCTCTCAAAAATAAATAAACATTAAAAAAATTGTAAAACCTTTGGACAAGATATGTTTCAGGATTTCAAATTATCTAGACAGGTAAGCGTCCAACTCCATTTCCACTCAGATCATGAGCTCATGGTTCATGAGTTCAAGACCTGAGACCAGCTTCACGCTGCCAGCGTGGAGCCTGCTCGGGATTCTCTCTCTCCCTCTCTCTGCCTCTCCCCCACTCTCTCTTGCACACATACTCTCTCTCTCTCCCTCTCTCTCAAAATGAATAAACTTAAAAAAGAAAGGTAATGTGGTGCACGCACTTATATAACATCCCTAACAGGGTATGGGGCAGCACTCCGTTATCAGCACATTAATACTTCCATGGGGAAACATATGAATATTCACAAGAAGTAGAATAAATAAAGATGTAAGTAGCCTTGTATTGATTTGGGTCAGGTTTTGCTGCTAAATAATTTTCCAAAACTTTAGAGTTTTGGAGTCTCGAATTGTAGATGACAGATTGTTATACCTGTGTTACTAATAGCTATTTATCTAATAACTCCTGCTTACTGTGAAAGATAATCTTTATCAATCCATTTTTATCACATTTGAATTTCAAATCTTTATTGCCAAACTACTTTACAGTTTTTTGTTGTGTTTTTTTTTTTTAAGTTTATGTATTTATTTTGAGAGAGAGTGTGTGAGCAGGGTAGGGGCAGAGAGAGGGACAGAGAACCCCAGGCAGGCTCCATGCTGTCGGCTCAGAGCCCGACGTGGGTCTCGATCTGAGGAACCATGAGATCATGACCTGAGTCAATATCAAGAGTTGAACGCTCCACGGACTGGGCCACCCAGATGCCCCTACAATTTTTTAATAAGATGACATTTAAGATGAGCTGTTGTGGGTCAGACACAGGTGAAGATTTTGGGGGGCACCTGGGTGTCTTAGTTGGTTAAGTAACCAACTCTTGATTTCGGCTCGGGTCATGATCCCAGGGTCCTGGGATTGAACCCCACGTCGGACTCCACTCTGGGTGTGGAACCTGCTTGAGATTCTCTCTCCCTCTGCCACTCTCCTGCGTATGCACACGCTCTCTTTCCCTCTGTCGGTTAAAAAAAAAAAGTTTAAAAATGTGGCCTAGTTATCAAAATATTGACATGTAGACTAGAGCTCAATAAGGGTATCTTTTGTGGAATATTACACTGCATTTTCAGGCAAATGTGAATTAGGCACTGAAAGATACTGCTTTCAAAGGTTAGGTCCTGTAAAAGCAAATCCTTGGAGTAATATAAAATGTGCGAGGCATATTCTCACAAAGACAGTAAAGGGCTTCCCTGGGTCATTGGAGGAGTGCTGTGTGACAATACATCTGGCTGCGATGTGACACATACACACACACACACACACACACACACACACACACACGCACACATACACACAGGAATTTGCAAGTTCTCACTGCAACCATAAACGTAAATTTAGCCATAAACATGAATTTAGCAAGAAAATATCTGAGGGCTAACATTGGAGTGCTCTCTACAAGCTTATTTCAAAGACCCCCCATCCCAACTATAATCTCTTCAGTTTATCTCAACCATGGCAACCAGCGTTGGTCTCCTGGTGTTTCTGCAGGCAAAGAGCTTGAGTAGAGCCAAGAAGAACGCCTGAAAAACTGAAAATTTCAAACCATTTCATGTACCTTTACACTCCTCTTAAACCAGATCCTTTTTAAATCCGAGGCTTAGGGAGCCAGGCTAATTAGTAGGACTTCTTTATAAAAGTCCGAATCTGTGAAATGTGGCTTTTCAGAGTTCTCAAGGGGATGAATATGGGTGGCCAGGGTTTGATGTGAATGTGGCAGTCACAGGCTGTTCCTTTGAGGAAGGTCTGCAAATGGCCAAATCCGCTCTGGGGGAAGGTGTATAAAGATTTTGGAATGCAACACTTTTGAATGTATGGTTTCTGAAAGGGAGGAATGAATCTGTACGTTATAACTATGACCAAAAAATAGGGGAATGGATAATTGATTTTCTTTTTTTTTTTTTTAATGTTTATTTATTTTTGAGACAGAGAGAGACAGCGCATGAGCAGGGGAGGGGCAGAGAGCGAGAGAGGGAGACACAGAATCTGAAGCAGGCTCCAGGCTCTGAGCGGTCAATGCAGAGCCTGACGCGGGGCTTGAACTCACAAACCGTGAGATCATGACCTGAGCCGAAGCCGGACGCTTAACCGACGGAGCCACCCAGGAGCCGCTGGGTAATTAATTTTCTATCTATGACTTCTAAGCACCCTGAAGAATCCAGATCTCTGCAGAAGCTCAATAAAAACTTGCTAATTGGACTTTACACCGGAAAACTCAGGCCAGCCTTCCCGAGATGGGAGTCAGTCTCATTTAAGTCCTAAACGGAAGGAACCTGGCGTGGATTGGGATGGGCGGAGAGATTCTAGGGCGGAAGCATGCCTTTTCAGCTCTGGAACTTAAAAACTGTCAGGAGCTCGGTCTGGCTAAGACCCAGCAGGCATGAACACAGGTGGAGACTGGCGTGAACCAGGTAATACCCCCACTTGCTGTGGTCAAGGGTAAAGGCCCAGGGAGCCCGGCAGCAGTTTTGTGTGCGTGCGGCCTCCCACTGCAAACCAGAGCCTCGGGCAATGGGGGACCTTGCCGGCTGCCCTTGCTGGGGGGCAGCATCATGCTCACATTTGCAAAGAACAAGGCCTGGTCTTTACAGCAGAATTTTTGGAGTACTTCCTCGAGTTGAGAACTAGCAGGGAATACCGCGTCTTTGTCTTTCCCAACTTCCAGCATGAGGCTGATTTCCAAGTTCAAGCAAGGTGAAATGAAACCCAAGCAGCAGTCAGGGATCTGGTCTGACTGTTCGCACAGGCTCCAGCCCCAAGCGTTAAGGTTGCTTGGGGTGTGGGCCTTGCGCGTTCGCTCTCGAGTCTATCCTTTGGCCAGGTAGGGAGATCAGGAGGCCCTCCCAGCCAGGCCTCCTTTCTCCAGGTGGCTTCCTCTAGCCCCAGAACTCCCTGAACCCTGGGTGGTAACGGTCTGCTAGCGGTTACAGTTGTTGATCTTATAATTGAAATTTAAAAGCGGCTCGCAGCTGTCAGGAACGGATTTAACAGGGTGTCTCTGCTCCAATATTGCGTGCGGCTGCGACTTTGTAATTGTGCGGTGTGTTTACAGGCGTCACAAAGAAGGGGAAAGGAAGGAAGCAAATAAAGAAACCCCTTGGAACTGTTTGTAGGGCTTAGGCCCCCGGGGCAGGAGGATATGTTGGCCAAGGGTCTAAACTAATGTTGCTAACCCAGCAGGATCTGTGGTTTGGGAGATTGGGCTAAACTACGTTATAGTTTGTTTTTTGCCTACTTGATAAGTCAGGTTTTTGAAGATGGCATTTTAATGTCTTTCCCTAGTATTGTGCATAAGACTCACCTCTATTATATCTTCAATGGAGACTCCAACCTTCATTTAAAAGTTGTCCTCTGCTTCATGCTTTGTTTTTCCTTTGATTTCTACAGCATTTGCTATTAATGATGCCATGTCCTTGGCCGCCTTTACTTGTGTTTTAAGATAATTTCTTGCTCTTTTGCTTCTAACCTTTCTCTGTCCCTTGGTCTAGATTGATAGTTAAATGGGAGAAGGGGAGCCTGGCCTTTCCCCACAGTCAAAACTGTAAGTTTAAGCCAACTGGCTGATTTCATCTTGTTTCATGCTTTCTGGGTTTTATTCCTTCCTGCTGTTTTAATGGTCCTCTTTCTTTTGCTAATTTTACGCAGCATTTTCCTTTTTTTCCTTTTAACGCTGGCATTTTAAATGCCATAATTTTAACCTTGATAGACAGAAATTTTCAACTGTTTGAAAATCAGAGTGTGGATTTTGAACTCCTTACTTTCTGGGACCGTTATTTAAGAGTTAAGTGAATTCATTTCAGCCTCAGTCATCGTGTTTATTTACTCCTATTCCTTTGTGGCCCAAGTTGGTTCACTCTTTGGCTTTGAAACTGTAATATTTGGAGGGGATGCCAGGGCACTTGGGGTCTGAAAGAAGAAGTCAAAGCCTGGGTGCTTGTGGCTGTATGTCCTCGGACGAGCCCATTGGCGTCTCTTTCATCCTCATTTCCTCTGTAAAATGAAAAAAAAGCGGTAGCGTATCTCCTAAGCCTTCTGTGAATATTGAACAAGGTGACATACGTAAAAATCAAGCACAGGATGGGGCGCCTGGGCGGCTCAGTTGGTTAGGCGACCGACTTCAGCTCAGGTCATGATCTCACTGTCCGTGAGTTCGAGCCCCGCGTTGGGCTCTGTGCTGACAGCTCAGAGCCTGGAGCCTGCTTTGGATTCCGTGTCTCCCTCTCTCTCTCCCCCTCCCCTGCTCATGCTCTGTTCTCTCTGTCTCTTGATAATAAATAAGTGTTAAAAAACAATTTTTAAAAAAAAAAAAATCAAGCACAGGATCTTCTGTCCGATCACTGTTCCTCTTAATCCTGGAATATTAATTCAGAAAACCAACCCCTGCCATGTAGCCTTTGTCTTTCCAAACGCATTTTGGTTTTATTTGGTAAGCAAAGAGGACTTTGCTGTGTCAAAGCTCCTTGGTTAACTGTTAAGGCACGAAGTTCATAGGAAGGGTCTGAATTGAAGAAACGTGTCTTTCGGCTAGGGGCTTTCCCCGAACCACAGGAGGAGAGAAAAGGTCATCGGCTGCTCTAGTTAACAATTTCAGTCCCCGCTGAAATCTCTTCTTACTGTGAGACAGCTGTCCCCTGCCCCCTAAATCTGGTTCCACAGGCAACCCGGGGTTTCTCTGAGTTCTTGCTTTGACAAAGGTCTTCTGGGCTTGGGTTGCTCCCTCTACGGAGAAAAGCACGAGCTGTTCTCCAACGTGGAGAAGGGAGCAGGGAGCCATTTCTGCTTCTGAAGATCCATTTGACCTTCTGGCAGTAACTTCCTTCCGGCCCTGTTTCCTCTTGATCAAGGAGCCGTAGTGTGTCAAACCCTTCAACAGATCATCGTGATTGGTGTGTTGGCTGGCTTTGTTTTGTTCACTGTCAGCCTCATCAGAAAGTCCTCACCGAAGCCTGAATCCTCTGCCGAACGCCATGCAACAGATCTAAATTCAATTCAACCTAAAACCTGTTTGTGGCGTGCCTATCCTACGTGTCAGGAACCGGGGGTGGGGGGGGCGGGAGGGTACAGCAATGAGGACTTACGAAATGGACACATTCACCACTGGCTGTAACAGGAAGTGTTGTGAGGGCACAGAGGTAACGGGAAGGCACAGAGAAAGAGATGTAGACACACTTAACCCTCCACGAATGAACCATCCGAAATCAACAGCATGGAAAGACTGGAATAGAATGATCGACCCAGCATATACAAATATGCTTCAGCACCCCCCCCCCCAGCAGCAACGGTGAGAAGGAACACTTGGATGGTACTTAATCTATGCCAAGCCCTGCTCTAAAGGCTTCACGTGTGTTAGCTCCTTGTCCCTCACAGCGACTTCACAGATACTACAGTTTTCCCGGGTGAAAGATGAGGCAGCTAGGCACTTGGCCCACCTAGCGAGTGGCAGGTTCAGGTTTATGAATGCAAGGAGTCTGCCTCCTAAGCCCACGTTTGGGTCTTTGAAACCAAATTATGTCTGGCTTCAAGCCCACCAGGGTGGATAGAGCATTCAGCTTTGGTCAGCACGGAGGGCCCTTCCTCATCTTACGGTCTCCCAGGAGTCTGGGGGGGGGGGGCTTACACGGTCCCGAAGACATGGGAAAAGGACAGTTCTCAGTCTACCTTGATGACATTTTGGGGAGAGATGTGCCTGGACAAGCTGGCTGTAGCATACCACTGCCTTGGAGTTCCCTCCCCAAAACCTTTGTCAGCTTTCCTCAACCCAAGGTCCCACTGCGCCTTCCAAGTGACGGAGGGCACTATGTTTAGCCATTAGCAGACTGTGCTCCCCGTGCACACATCCTCCTTCAGGTTCTCATTCTGCATCGAAATGGAGCCATCCCTTCTGTCCGTCTTCCCTTCGAGCCCGTCCCCCGGGGGGTGTCTCCAGCCCAGACTTTGGAAACAAAAACCTCCCCTCTTAACTCTCAGGATGGTCAAGAGGGTAACACTGTTCTGTCTCGACATTCCTGACAGCTAAATAAGCGGGTCTGACTTCTCACTCAGGTTAAATTGCTTCCCGAATATTCTTGACCGTGAAGAGAATTTCACCTTTGTTCTTGCAATGCCCCTGTGAAGCAAGTCTCCTTAAATACAGAAAGCATATTTGGACTACATTTCAAATTAAGGATTTCCTTCTGGTTCTCATCCTTGAAACGATACAAGCCATTTATTGAGTTAGTGTAGGAAGGGGGGCGGGGGGAGACTGCCAGAAAGCCTTCAGCCACGGAGGTGAGTGCCTGACCCTGTGATGTTGCCTTGTCTATATAATTTGCTGCATGTTGCATCATACAGAATATGCCAACCTTTTTCTGCTTGTTCAAAAAAAGGTGATGCTAATTAGATCAGGCAAATAGCTGCTGTTGTTGATTCATTTGAAAATGATTATTCCAAGGCAGTGTGTTATTACCCAGCAAGTCACAGCTTTGCCTATTAATGCTCCGAGGTGGCTGCCAGACTTCAAAGTCGGAGGTGGAATTTGAGGCAAGCGGTGCCTGCTGGGTCACGACCAGAGCCTTCATCTGAGGACAAGGAACAATCTATTGACATTTAGGAATTTAATCCATTCTGGTCAGCGTGGACCACGCTATCAATTCAGTGCCAATAAATATCATTTGGGATACTTACCGTGAGCAAAACATAATACAGTGGAGCACACAAAAACAAAATATGGAATTAAAGTTCACGGCTAAGGTTCTTACATTCCAATGAAAGCGCTAAATGCCAAGGCAAGGAAGAATGCAGAATGTTACACGAGCTATAATTAAGTGAAATAATGAAGTGAAGTGCATTTGACAAAGTGGCAACTTTTCCACATGCTGGCTCTTTATTAAGTATATTAGGACTACAAAGAACATTCCATGGGGACACTGAGGATGTAAAGGTCCGTTTTGCAGAGGGCGGAGTAGAAATTGAGCTGGGGTAAAGCTTCGCGAAGCAAGTAGCATTTGAGCCGCTTTTGTAAAAAGGGGTCAAGCTTTGAAAATCAGTAAATCATAAACAAAAGCCCAAACCAACAGCAGTGAGGCTGTGTTAGGTGGTCCAATTTGGAAGCAGGAGGCAAAAAAGAAGTAATCCATGTTCTTAGAAATACAATCAGATAAGGGAGGGGTTTAAATCTGGACACAGAGTGTTTGGATCTTCCTTCTACTGAAACAAACGGTGATGCAGAAAGTATTTCTCAGAAAAGACTATGAAAAGAAAACCCAGTGCATATAAAAATAGCCATGAATAGGTAACTTTGCTATACCCGTAATTGAGGTTCACCTAAAAAGTCCATGAAAATAATTTTGACTCATTTTTAAGGGTTTTGTTTCCAGAGGCACAGATTCTAGATAAAACTTGGGCCATTATAATCCAATAGCACTGAAACCGTTTTCATTGCCCCCAAATAAAGAACATGTTTCCCCTTTTTGTCTTCTGTTTCAATTCCCCTTCCTCCCTGTGAAACGGTTAATATGCTGAAGCGGGGTGCTTAGCCCACCTCCAAACCCTTAAAATGTAGTTAATTACAAGATAGGCCAATTTAAACTTTACGACATTCTTGATCCCAGAACGTAGGGTGGGTTGTTGTTGTTAATCAGCAGAAGGAAGGCGGTGTGGTGCCGCAGGTGATGCGAGAGAGCGCGGGCTGCCCAGGTCCGGACACAGCTCTGCCCCCCGCTGGCCGAAGGCCGGATCGCTCCACGTCTTTGTGAAGCCAGTGTATGCGGAGATCGCCCCGGATCCTCTCCCTTTGCCCTCCAACCTGAAAGATTTTCTGAACTAAAGAAGAAAAAGTGCGAGGCACGGGCCGCTTCCAAGCACGGACTTGAGAATACAGGACTGATGGGTTGTGTGAGCAGTCTTACCGAGTCCGCTCCGTGTCATCACACGGACTGGAGCAACGGGTCCACTTAGAGCAGAAGGAAGCCGGGGAGGCCAGCGGAGACACAGATTACCTGGGGCCAGCAATGATTTCATTTTCAAACTAACAGAAGTGCATATTCTTCTCCCCAGTGCTCAACCTACCAACGGCATTTCAGCAAGTCAAAAACGGAATTCATCCTGTGTACACAATTGCCCTTCTTTACATCTCCCAATTGTGTCCTCTCCAATAATGTAATTTCATCCTTGGAGCTAGATTATCTACTTCAGAGAGGCAGAGCTTGCAGCCTAAAATACTGGCAGAAAATACAGAGAAAATGTTTTGACAGAGAGCAAAAGGCGGCAGATAATTTTCTCATCTCTTTTAAAATTGATTGCTGTCTTTATAAACTTGAAGTTTATAAGATCCCGTCTAAAGAATCTTATCTAGGTGGCAGTTCCTGCACGCTACTATTTTATTTCATTTACCTTTCTGGGTCTTTGGGAAATTTCATAATCCAATGCAAAACTTAAATATTTTCTTGCCCAGAAATTAATTCATCTCCTGGAGATTTCAGGAGACAAAGTCCACTTCTCCCGTAACGGAAGTTCATACGACAAGAAGCCTCTCGGTAGCGGGAGGAGGCAGGGTGCCCAGCTCAAGGGAGAGGCATCTGTGTCGGCCAGTACCTTAGGAAGTGAATACAGTGAGGAGATACCGCGCTCTTTTTTCTGGAGCCTTCCGGAGCTCATGATCTCCGCAATCGGCGAGGGGTGTCCTTTGACCCAGGGCGGGGAACAGGATTGATACGGAAGGAATGCAAGAAAAAAGAGCAGAAACATCAGACGTTCCAGGTGGCAAAAGGACAACCATGCAAGCCAGGTTGTGACCTCGAGTGGGTGCTTTCTACATTTCCTTCGTTTCTGCTTTGAACAAAACGGGAACCAAGACTGGAGAATGGAAGTCACTGAGCCCTCCTTTAGCACAAAGAAAATGTTTTCTCTGCTATGGCAGCCGGGCATGAGGCACGAATGCCACACTATGGTAGGAAGGATATGACATGGGGGGAAATATGGTGAAGAGAAGGAGAGAGATGGGGAGGGCGGGGGAGGGGTGGGGAGGGCAGTCACACCAAGGGCTGACCCACACCCATGGTGCTCACAGACTTCCCTGGCATCAGGCTGGGTGGCCACCTCGGGGAGAAATGACAGCCTAGAGTAGTTATTTAGCCAGAAAGGCCTGGGTTCAGCTCCCCCAGGGAATCCCTGACTCCTTTGGGCGCAAGACGTATCTCGGCGTTAGCCTCTGCCTTGCGAAGGACACAGGAGGTTCCTGAAGGTGTAGCTGGTGTGTGGGCCAAAAGGACTCCCTCGTCAGGAGCCACAGTCCTTGTGGCCAAGGATACTGGACCCGGGAGAAGGGTAGCTGGGTAAAAATGCACGATGTCCAGTTCTATCTGAACATCAGGTAGACAACAAATAATATTACATGTCATACTTGGGACATACTCTGCGCTAGAAGAATTACTCGCTGTTTATCTGAAATTCGGGTTTAAGGAGATGCCCTGTATTTTTATTGACTAAATTCGGCAACCGTCCCTGGGCCTGACCAAGAGCTGGCACCAGGCTGCAGAGAGTCCTGAAGCAAGTTAGGCCCAGGAGAGGCAGAGTCGGAAGGCAGGGGTACCTCCATACTCCTGCCCAGACCGGGACTGGGAGCGTGCCCACATGATGGGCCACACCCCCAAGGGCTGTAACTGCAAATGCCAACAAGATTCACACAGACGGGCGGAAGCGGATGCCGCTGTGGCCCAGCCAGTGGATGGGGCGCCCCCCTGCCCCCGCCACCGCGTGACACTGAGCGCCTGTCTTCCCCGGTGCCCTGGGGTCACGTATACTCACCGAGAAGCCACATTAGGGAAGAAGCAGATAGAACGACCTATGTGCAAATGATTGGATCAGACTAAGCCTTAAACTGGACTGAGTGAAAAACGTCTTTCCCCCTGACACTATGAGCGGGGGCTCGCGGAGAAAAGAAATCAGTTGAAGGGCCAAATTGTAAACGTGCATTTTCTCTGCCCGGCTCGGTTGCAACGTGAGCGAGCTGTGATTCCCCACCTCGTACCTGCCTGCAGCGACTTTTCAACAGAAGAGAGAATAGTAGGTTATCAAGAGACACTATGACGGCTCCTACTGGTGAAGCCACACTCTCCTGTCTCCCTCCTCCTAGCTCCTCAGGCTCCAGAGTTCCTGAGACCCCACAGAAGAAACCCTACGGGGGTTGATGGCTGTGGTTCAGCCCCAGCCACCGCCTTCTAAACCTCTGCAAACAGGTGTAATGTGCCTTCAGAATCGCCCACATTGCCATGGGATCCGCGCATGGACCAAAAGGTCCCTTGCAGCTCCCCAGTCCCGTGGGCACTCAGAGGGTCCCCCCCAGCATGCCAAATGTTCCCTTTTGCCGGCGTATAGCATGAGCTGCTTGCCACCCCCACCCCTTGGAGAGGGTCCAAGTCTCCTTTCCTTCCTCCAAATAATGAGAACATAATTAGCATAAGCTGGAACGGATTAACCTGGAGCCGTAGAAAGGGCTAAATATACATTCTTTAGAAACGGCCACAGACATTTGGAATATTTCAAACTCCTCTGAAAGTTTTAAGTCCTCCCCCTGGTGGAAGCTCAGTGTTTAAAGGGCCTGAAGGCCTATCTGTCCAGCTTCTACCTGAGACGTGAATCCCCTGCACAGCTCTGGGTCAACTGGTCACTCAGGCGCCGCGCAAGCCCTCCAGTAATGGGGAGGGGTCTCATTACCCCCCCAGGGGCAGTTCCCATTCCCGCCCCTATAATGGCCATATGGAGGATACAAAGCAGGAAATGAGTTCCAATAAGCGTAAGAAGCCCTGACTGTTCGAATTCCTACTTTCCCAGTGTTCCGTTGACCCGGTTTCTCTTTCAAGGCCCACGGAGGGGTCGATCTTCACAAAGGAAACTCACCGAAGACGAGATATGTGAAAACCTACACAGAGAATCAACGAGTTGGAGGACGTTAGTGACAGATGGCTGTCGTTCCCTGCAGCGTATGGACCCGTGTCTCAGCTGAGGCTACTCTGTACACTAAATGAAAGTCCTTCTAGCTTTCTATCCCACATCCTCTGGAAGGTCTAGATCCTTCCCATGATTTCTGAAAATTCCCAAGGGTTTATGTTCCCATGGCCACTTTTGGGTCCTCTTGACGGCCCTCACTCCTTGTCTTTTTGGGCTCTTCTCTTCCATCTGCTTCTTCTCCCCTTCCCCAGACTCTGGGTACTCCCGCCCATCGCCTTCGTTATTGAACTCAGGCAAGTAACTTCTGAAACGTTGGAAACGTGAGCTAGGGAGGACACTTGAAGTTGAGCATTAGATATTCCTAAAAATCCTCCGATAACCTCAAAAGGCTTCTCAACGACCCTCTTTCTGAGTAGGCGCCAGGCTCCTCCCGTGTCTGGCTCTCTACCCCTTCCTATCTGCCCTTTTCCGCCCCCCAGCTTCCTCTGCATTTCCGAAATAGAACTGTTTAGCTCGCTGCTCTCTGTCGTCTTCCAACCCCCGGCCCTCAAACCTGATCAGGTTTGTTCCCTAAACAAAGAGTGCCAAGTATCAATATATATAATATTTTCTTTACCCACTGTCCCTCCCTGGAGAGTGCTGGGCCCAAACCTTAAGGGTCTGATTTTCAATCCTTCATCTCTTGCCAATGATACTGTGTAGAGAGGACCCGGGACACTCAATTTGAATTATGGTAGCAGAGAAACAGGGCCAGAGCCTTCCTACTTGAGAAGGGCTGTGGAGGAGAACTTCTTGGCTGACGTGCCCAGGATGCCCTCCTTGTGGGTGGGCTTTCTGCCAGCGGCAGGGGGAACAGTAGATAAGCAAGTGTCCAATATTCAAATTCCACACGTGTGCCCTACACGGTAGATGAGTCAGCTATGATCCAAGCCCTTTGAAGTGGACAGCGGGACCCTGACAGCCCTTCTCAGGACCTGTTACAAAACTCCTACCGACCGGGCGAGGCTGGCAAAGCAACTTGGAAGGACAGAGAATCAAAACACACACTGCCTCTCGGTAAGGCGCACGGAAGTCTGTGCCCTCTTATTTGTGGCTTGTTCTCAGGTGTTTGTGTTCTTCCAGGGAAACAATAAGCTCATTAGAGCACAAGTGAAGAAGTTACTTAATAGGTTCGTAAGTCACCCCGTTCTTACAAGACAACAGCCACGCAGGGCTGCAGATGAGTGAGAATCACTGATGAAGCTTTAAATTGATACACTCACTGAAGCGTGAGCTATCAATACTGACCTTGTTTGCGGCTTCTCAAGCAGGCAAGTGGAGTTCTCTGGAACCTTTGAGTAGTGAGCCGTGCATTGAAGCTCATTTCAAAGAACTGCATTTAACTTAACCAAATAGCTTCATTTAATTGTTTCTGGGTTTCTAAGGATTAAACTCTTATTATAATAGTGGCTTTTAACTTTTATTTTCGTCATCTAGCTTTTTTAAAAATCCAGCTCTGGCCAAAGAGTCTAAGCCTGAGTCTTCTAAATGTATCTTTCTAGAATGAAAATGTAGTCGTAAGGTTTGAGGAGATGGCCGCTGGAGCAAACCCAAAGCTCTCTGGTGATAATAGCCAATGCTAATCTACTCCTTGCTGCTTACGAAGCCCCAGGATGTGCACCCTCACATGTGTCGTGCCATTAATCCTCACCATGACCTTGGGAGGTACAGCCAAGGAAATTAAGGCTTAAAGAGGTAAAATGAGCTACCCAAGATCTCAGAGCTAATTAAGAATTTAGAGTGAAATGTGGAGCCTGAGCTCTCAGCCACTACCCTAGATTGGCTCCAATGTGAGTGCACACATATATAAATCCAGGACTTTTTCTTAATTAAGAATATGTCCCAAGAAATCAAAGCTGACCATCAGCATTATCTCTCCTGCTGCCTGTCACATAAATGGCACTTTGTCTGCACAGGTACACAGCTTTCTCTACCTTCCCAAATCCAAAATCCAACCTCTCCAACACCCCTCTTAGCCCATCCCTCCTCGAGCACTCTTGTACGTTGGCTCTCCTTCTCCTTTCCAACCCAGTTTCCACACTGTGGCCGGAGTTCTTAAGCTAAAACACAAAGCATCTCTCCACTTCTTAACGCCAGCCGTAGCCTCCTATTGTCCACTGTCCTTCAAGCCCAGATCCCCCAGCACGGCACCTGAAGCCTGTCATGGTGCAGCCCCAGCCTCCTTTGTATGTTCATGTTTTGCCTCTCATCCTTATGTGTCTACTTCAGTGATCACATCGCTCTTTATTTGCCAAGCTCAGGTCAGTAAAGTTAAGTAGCTTACCTATCAGCATTATCTAGAAGCCCCGCTCACAGATGAGCAGAATTGGGTATATCATCTGGGAGAGGCAGACATCATAGTTTGGGGAGGGGAAGACGACTTCGTGATGATCTGTTGTGCATTTTCCCTGTTGTCCAATGATATTTGACAGTCCAAAGTCAGTGAGTACCCTGCCTAAGATCAAAGAGTCACTTAGGTGTCTTAGCCCACGCATACAAAGCTTCTCCAAAACCCCAAATTTCTGTCCTGTGATCTCTAAATTTAGTGAATAGAGGCATCCTTGTGCCTTTGATTTTAAGCCTCAAAATTTCTCATTTAATTGCATCACGAGCTTGCACCTTGAAGGGATAAAATAATTGCCACACTTCGAAGGCTTTCACACGGTAAACAAACAAACCAACAAAATAAAACAAAACTTAGAGGCACCTCAACCTTGCAGTTTTCTGGCCTATTATTCCTTCTCTAATTCAGCAAATATTTACTGATGCTCCTACATTTCCTATATTCCACGTACCGGGCACTGTGAGACAAAGATGAGAAACTTTTCCTTCCGGGAGCTCACCATCTAGCATGCGCAAAAATGTATACAATTTTTTTTTTTTTTAATTCAGCATAAGCCTTAAAGGAGGGAGGTACAATGTTCTACGAAAGCAGGAAGAAGTAAACAACTCAAGGCAAGTATAGCAGGAAAAATGCTGCCATTTGCACTGGCCTAACGAATGAGTGGGTGCTGGCCCAGAGAGACAGTGGGGACAGGGAGCTGGAGCAGACACTCGCCCACTGCTCTGAGGGAGGCATCCGTCTCTCGTCCTCCGAACCGTGAGATTTCAAAAATAATAATGGCGGATATGCGCATAGTGCCGGCAACACGCAAAGCACTCTTCAAAGTGGTTTCGGTGTCAAAACTCGTATAATCCTTAACGCGATCCCGCTGTGTAGGTGAGGAAGCAGTGACACAAGAAAAATTCAGTAGTTTGACTAAGGTCACACAACTGGCAAGTCGTCGAACCGGATTTGGATCCAGGCAGCCTGGTTCCTGGGTCTGTGAGTTCCACCACCCCGGGGCTCTGCCTCCAATGCACTGCAGAACATAACGTTTAAAACCTCATTTAGGCCATGGAAGGCAATTATAATCTCATCTCAGCCAGTTCGAGGCTTGGTGTATATGCCTTGAGTTAGATCATCGGACCTCCTAACCCCTCTCAGCAACAGCCGGGCAGAATCGATCTTGGGACCAGACAGGGGGTGGCAAACTTTATCATCAAGGGTCAGGTAGTAAATAATTTAGGCTTGGTGGCCACATGGTCTTTGATACAATTAGTCATTGCTGCTGCTCTAGGGCAAAAGCACCAACAGACAATACGTATGACTCTGTTACAGTAAAACCTCATTTACAGAGACTGATGCAAATTGCATGTAATTTTCATGTGTCACAAAACACTATTCTTCTTTTGAACGGCTTTCGACCGTTTAAAAACACAAAAGCCCGTCTTAGGTCACAGGCCATACGAAAACGGGTAGCAGTCTGATTTGGCCCACAGTTTGCCAACCCTTGGTTTAGAGTCTAGAGCATAACTTGCTTTTTCTAAGGGAACTCTATAGGAATCAGCCCGGTGCTGTGCACCCACTGGGTACTCAATAAATGTTAGCTAACACTCCGGGGTGCCTTGTAGGTACGTGGTGAAGGGAAAACTGTGATCTGGAGAGAGCATGAGACGAGGGATTAGAAGACCAACCTGGAGTCCCAAATCATTACTTACTAACAGTCACCCGAAGACAGTCATTAATCTCCAACTGGGCCACGGTTTCCGGATCATTTGTCATTGCCAACAACAGGATGGTATCCTCATTATAGCCACATTGTATTATGCTTATAAGCATGGCACTTTGCATATGCTAAATTACTTAATCCTTACAACAGCCCCGTGACGTATATCCTAACAATATCCCCATTTTACAGATGAGGAATGAAGAGATTAGGTAATGTGCCCGAGGTCACTCAGTTGAGTAAATAGCAGGGGCAAAACCTGAACTCATCCTGGATTCCGAATCCGACTCTTAACCTTTAGGTTATAATACATTCTCTCTCTCTCTCTCTCGCTCTCGCTCTCTCTCTTTTTTTAAATGTTTATTTATTTTTGAGAGTGAGAACACATGCATGTACACACAAGTGGGGGAGGTGCAGAGAGAGAGACAGGAGAGAGAGAATCCCAAGCAGGCTCCGTCCTGTCAGCGCAGAGCCTGACCTGAGGCTCGATCCCACAAACTGTGGGATCATGACCTGAGCCAAAATCAAGAGTTGGACACTTAACCGACCGAGCTATCCAGGTGCCCCATATAATACCTTCTCTTAAACAAATGAGAAAGATTCCTTCTTGAACAAAGAAACGCACATACGCGCAACTCTCTTCATATCGTTGGAATGGGGCGTGAGGAATGTTAGCCGTGAACTTGAGAAACGAGAGCTCAAGATGATGTCAATGATTCCATTATTCCTACCTGGCACTTACTGGGCACTTACTATATATCTGGTCAGGTATTTTACTCTCTGTCTTATCCCATTTAATCCTTCTAACACAATTTTGTGAAGTGAGTACTGTCGGCAGCCCCTTTCACAGATGAGAAAATGGAGGCTTAGGTAGCTTGTGGAGGGCCCCAGGATGGCAAGTAGCAGGGTTGGTAGTTGAACTCAAGCCACCTGATCTCAGAGCCCAACTGTGACCTTTCGTGCAGTGCACTTTTTCAGCCATATTTGCATGTGTACTATTATTAATAATGCAGTCAGCTATGTTATAAGTTACACAGGGCTTTAACAGCTGGCCCGGGCGCCTAGCCGCCACTTAGAAGTCAGCTTCCAGTGGGAAAATGGGTCGTGAGTTTGAAACAACTGATTTGCAAGCAGCTTTTGGAAAACAGCTAGTTGGTGAATTAATTGGTGTCTGCATACGTGTCTCGACACAGTCAGAACGAGGTTCATGCTTTTTGGTTTGTTTGCTTCCATGCAACTCTGTCTTTCCTGTAGCTGAGTGTTAGGCGCTCTGGCCTTTGGGTACGGACTTCTGTCGCTCCGCTCGGCTCCCTGAAGGGCCCGCTATACTGCTTTGCCCACGGTGGACAGCCAGCGATCCGCTGGTTAACTCCTGAGCCCTGGAGCACAGGGCTGGACAATGACGGCTCTCATCAGCCTCCCCAAATTTTGCCTCCAAACGTACCGGAGGAAGCAAAGTAATCTACGCTCGTGTCTACGGGCACGTGCAGCACTGTTATTGAGCTACACTGAATTGAAAGGCTACAGATCAGGGTCCACGTGAGCGCCAAAGAGAAGCAGAAAGAGACCAAGGAGTGGTCCTTGTAATCTCGGAAACGTGGCTCCTTGACAAGGACCTCCGTGTGAACCGTGCGGATGCCGGGTAGCTTGCCCGGTGGTAACAACAGTCCTGATTAAGCTTGTCTTGTTCATTTGCTTTTAAGGCATGTGCCGTGTTTATTAGCAATGCTTATGAAGGAGTCTCCTTAATGTTGGATTAGCAACACCTCTCCCTGGAGTATTTGCTGTGTCTGAGGCTGTGGAGAGGGGTGAGAGGGAGTTCAAGGCAGAGCTCCGGGACCGGCTTGCAGTGTGACCTTGTACGAGTCACTTCGTCACCGCCCTTCCATTTCCACCTCTGTAAAAATAACATGCTAATGCCTGCCCTCTTTCCAACTCTCAAAGATAAATCAATGTCTGAAAAGTGCTTTGAGCTTGTCGATGTAAAGGCAGGCACTCCTTACCATCATTAATTAACATGTATTAATAGAAAGAATAGCACAGAAAACCCAAAGGTGAGCCAAAATCGTGATGAACAAACCTGTCATATTATATTAGCAACTGTCACAGAGCCAGCAGTGGAAATGAACAGCCTCTCTCCCTAATACTGCAGAGTTTTTCTTCCTACAAACTGATTCATGTGAAATTCAATTTAGGAAAAAAAAAAAAAACTTGTATGCCAAGTTTCATTCGCTTGGAAATTTCTTAGCAAGTAACGTAGTTTTCTGAAAAGGGGTGTGGGAGGAAAATCTCACCTCTCTCTTCCTGATTTAATGACATGACCCTATAATAGGGCAGGGAACATCCACTGGCCACCATTACAACCGGGGTTTAAATATGAGGGCAAGAGAGTGGGTTTTTTCAATGCATTGCCTCTTTTCTCCTTCATCGGGCTATTTTGGCTGAAATAATTTGACAGTAAAGTAACCTTTGGTCTTGTCTGAGAGGTTTTGCTGGCTCTGTCTATGCACCTGTGTCTGTCTGTGCAGTAAACCTGACTGTAGGACGCTCGTCACAAATGAACTGTCAGATCATTACCACAGTTGATACGGTATAATCTGTCTTGAAATTAGAATCAGTCTGGCCAGGCTAGGCACTCACTTGCCACGGAGGCTAATTCACTTCTTGAATATGCATTCATGGAGATGTGCCTCGATTTGGAATCCACGGGGAGTACACGTTAAGAGCAGATTTTCTGAATTAGCATGGCGCGAGGGAAGGGTCCTTCATTTAGATGGCTGCAGATGCCGCTCCCTCTTGTTCATTACAATTGCATTTCATCAGCTTTATGATGTCCACACGTCAATTGAGCGTGAGGATTTTTCACACAAAAGAGCCTCAGGGAAAACGACTCCACTAGCTAATCAGCTGATTATCATACCTCAAATGGGCTGCAGTACTTGCTGCTCCCAACCTGTACGGGCAAGAGCAGAATCGAAGATTAAGACTGAAAGAAAGAGGGCTCTTCAGGCAGTTTAGGAAAATTAAAGAGGAATTTGTCAGCGAGAGGGAGAAAGAACTGCAGGAGCTGGAGGGAAAGCCTTTAAAGTAGATGGGCGTTGGAAATAAAATGACGAATGCTTTTCTTTAAAAGGGGGTTGGTGGGAGAGGGTGAAAGGTTAATTAACTATATTATCTGCCCGTTTATACCCAGCTGTGTAAAGCTCTGTCCGCCCCTACCCTGGATTTTAAAACCTAGATTCAAGAACCCAGCCCGATCTCAAGAAGAGTGACTTGGAGTAATTGAATTAGTTTCCGACAAGTTGACTATTCACAACTGCCCCTGGGCACCTCCTTACAGATTTCCTTGGGTTGGTTGGGAATTAATTGATGAGTAACAAGAAAAGGACCGTAAGAGAAGAAATGCGCATCCAACCCAACTCCATAAAGATTGCTAGCTTGGGGAACCATTTATGGCAGTCATTAATTGGGATTTTACCGTCAGAGGTGCATTTTTAATATCGTTTGAAGAGAAGAGATTAATAGGTGGTCCTTTTTCCATTTTTGTCTGAAATTTACCAAAGTTTTCTCCCAGCTCCCTGGGGTCTTCCTCAAGTCTATCTAAAATGCAGTTAGAGCAGAGGCTGTCTTTTGCTTCACGGCGCGTCTGCCTTATGCTTTCATCAGAGGAGTCTAACTCACACAGATGCACTATTTAACAATGCCATCCCCTGCTTTCATCAGAAGGGGGAAGGTTGCAGAGCCGAGCCCTGCAGAATAAGGGGGGCAGGTCCCCTGTGATCGGCGAAAGCTGAACATCGGTGCCAGTTTCCATCTGTCATGATAGCCTATCTCCGAACCTTCAATCTGTCAAAAGCTCGCTGCCTGGCTGAAGGCTCCAGGAGATTTGGTGCACTAAACACATTTGACAACAGCATTATCACTGCAAGGAGCCAGCAAAATGCCATCAATGTGTTAATTGTAACTGGCTATGTAAAGTGTCACTTCCCATATCATTTAACACCAGCTTCGCCTCTTTTGCAGTTCCTAATTTTCTACACTTTACAAACATATGGATTGCTCGTGTAACAACAATGTGATCTTCTTAGCAGAGGTTTAATTTTGCTTGGATACACTGCACCCAAGCTTCTCCCTGGGCAACGGCGACATGGAGGGGGCTTGGGAGGAGAAGTGAGGAAGAGAAAACAGAGGGCAGCTTGGGGGAGCAGAGCTGGGGAGGGGCGGGGGGGAGACGGGAAAGGCCAGGAGGAATCAAAGCGCTTCTCACGCAGGCTGCTGTGGTATTTTTTAGATGAGGGGAATGGTGGTGCTTTTTGCAGGGTGTGTTCTTGCTAATGGGGAAATAATTCTGTTCTCCTACAGAGGATGAAAAATGCATATCCAGAATTTTTGTAGGCACTGAGATTTTTTTGCCATCATAATATGAACAGTTTTATAATGACAAACATGAGAGCAGCACATAAATAAATGAAAAATCCCCCTTGAAGATCTGAATGGGTTTTTAGCACCCAAGTACCTAATATTCAATTTCTAGTACAACCAGGGCCAGGTGTTAAATTTCTCTAGTTACTGTCACTAATGCAAATTAGATTCTTTTTCTGCTCATAAAAAATCAAATCCACATTAGAAATTAGCTATAAAATGTAATGACTTAAATGCTATAGTGTTTTACAAATCTCCCTGCATTTCTATGGTAGATAATGCTGTAAAACTGAGAGAAGATAATAAAATATGGTAGGAAGTTGAGTTATTTAAAGGTCTTTTGTGACTGCTTACTTAGAAATGTGATGTATTCTTTTGCTTTTCTCTTTCCCTGTCCCCCTTCATTGTGGGAAATGAGCACATTTATGATTCCGGTTTTTTACAAGCTCAGAAGTAATCAAAATTCATTTTTAAATGATGTTACAAGAGCTGGAGAGATCATTTGCATTATTGAAAAGAATACCCTCCAGAGAAGTTTACAATACCTTTGCAACTTTGAATCATTGGGATGGTAACCATTCTGAGGAAAGTTTGGAGTGCTTAAATAAAGAGCTTAATTAGCATTTTTTTAAAACTCTTCATTAACAGTATCACCAAATTTACCTAGGGGATTGCCTCACAGCCTACACCCAGAGCCCTGCCCCATTCCCCTGCAGCAAAAGAGAAACTCTCCTTTAAAATGGAGCGTTTAAAATAAATCCTACAATACACAACAGAGCAAAATTGAACTGGGAAGCACATAGAAAGCTATGCATTTATCAAAATTTAAACCCTAGCAGCATTCCATTCAGTCAGGTGTAGAACGCGTGCATGTTTCACTCCACCTCTGCCAGGAACTCAATTTAGGTCCTGGCATTAAAATCCTAATGAAACTTCAGGCCCCAGATGACTAGGGGGTTCTTACAAAGCAAATGAAGTTATGATTAAGATTAACATTTCTGAACTCAGCTAAGGAAACTTAGATCACAGAACGGGTTTATCTGAAGAAGGAATTCAATGATCAGGGAAAGAAAGCAGGACAACAATTTTTGAGCTTATCCTGTGCGCCCAGAATGGTGGGCGCTACATGAGTATTTCACTTAGTTGTTTTAGTGAAAACTCAGACAGGGCGAGTAACTTACCCAAGGCCACACAGCTAGTCCAACTCCTCCCCATGTTCTTGTTGTGACCCCCTGGAGAGACGTGCCGAGACCACCAACCAAGAGAAGTTGTCCCTCGCAGGCTCCCCTGGGGGCCAGGCGAGCCCTCTTTCCTCCCACCTGGCCCCCCCGGGGCCATGGCACTGGCCCAGATACACTCACCATGTAGACATTCTTCACGCTGACTGGCAGAGCTTCGGAGAAGGATTATTTCACATTCCCTTTTTGCCTTCCCAAGTAAGTACAGGTCTGCTAGGGATGCAGACCCTCCGATGGGTGCCAGGCATGAGTGGAAAGAAATAGGAAAACACGTAACACATGGTATCTTTTCTCGGGAAACGCACGCATTTTGTAGACTCCTATCATCCTGCCTTAGGTCCTGAATTCTAGGGTACTCATTCCCAGTGGCTTCCTTGCTTTTTCTGTAACATTTCAGAGTCTTCCCTCTATACCCCCTCCTGGAAAGTGATTAGCCTTGGTGCCTCTAATCAGATGCCTCTGCCAGTGACCAGCAGAAAGCTCTCTTCTTTCAGCTGCCTTTTGTTCGAAGGCTATGGTCTCTTTCGTGTCCAGTGGCATTTCCCTACTTCCCTACCTTAGTTTCTGGGCTTTTTTTTTCTCTTTCTTTCTCTGTCACCCAGATTGGCTCTCAGAGAGATTTATTTGCGGTTAGATATCAGTTAGCCGATACAGTCTGCCATGTGTCGCTTTCATGGGTGTTTGAAATTAAAAATCAAGCCTACGGGCTCCTGGGAGGCTCAGTCGGGTAAGTGCCTGACTCTTCATTTCAGCTCAGGTCACGATCCCAGGGACGTGGGATTGAGCCCCATGTCGAGCTCTGGGCTGGGTGTGGAGCCTTCTTGAGATTCTCCCTCTCTCTCTCTCTCTCTCTCTCTCTCATAATAAATGAATAAACATTAAAAAAAAAAATCAAACCTATGCCAAAAGGAGTTTGGGGCTGTTGTTTGTTGGGGGTGGGTGAGGCCATTCCCAGCCTTGACCAGGTATGCTTGGTCCTGCCTCTTCTTATGTTTAGCCCTGCAAACATCAACATATTTTACATTTATAAACCATACTGGGTTGAATTATTCCCTCTCCTCCAAATTCACTCACCTGGAACCTGTGAATGTGACTTTATTTGGAAATAGGGTCTTTGCAGATGTGAACAAGTTAAGATGAGGTCATACTAGATTCAAGGTTGGCCCTGAACCTGACATGACTGGTGTGCTTCTAAAAAGAGGGAAATTCGGACAAGGACACACACAGAGGGAATACAGCCAGGGGCAGAGGTTGGAATTATGGCGCCATAAGCCACATTGTGTGGCATTCTTTGGTTTGTGGAAGAGGCAAAGGAGAAGGTATGGAAGGTTCCTTCCCTAAAGCTTTCGGAGAGCGAATGGCCCTGCCAGACCCTTGATGTCAAGATTTCTAAGCCTCCAGAACCAGGGGAGGATACATTTCTGATGTTTTAAACCACCCAGACCGCGGTACTTTGTTACAGAAGTCCCAGGACACGAATATAGTATCTGCTTACCAAAAGCCCAAAGGGCCGTCTAGCATTACGTCCTCTGTCCCTTCTACGACTACTTGTAGAGGAGAACTGAATCCATGCAGCACATGTGAATTGAGCTCCTACCACTTGTCAGACACTGTGCTCCAGGAGAGGGATTCGATTCTTGGAACAAGATTTGGGGGAGGGGGGGGCGGGTAATCTCATTGAGGGTATATTCCAGGGGGCTGGCTTTCTTTGAGACTTTCTAAGTAGTGACCACTCACCCTTTCTTTTGGAGACCCAGAGTCCCAGCAGATGTTACAGCAATGAGCTGAAAATATATCACAGTTATTTGGGGGAAAACATAAAAGTGAAGATGCATGGTTTAATAGAAAGTGTTGGGCTTTGACAGATCTAAATTCAGTATCCGCGTCATCCCTCGCTTATTATGCAACTTCCGGCAAATTGAGCTCTTTGTGCCTCGGTTTCATTATCTCGAAAATGGAGACAATATATACACCTACCTCATAGGGTTTTTGTGACGATTAAACTATTTATTATGCGTAATGTGCTTAGAACATTGCTGACATGTAAACTCTCGATAATTTTCAGCTATTATTTTTTTAATGAAAAATGTTCTATAATTAAGGGCTTGACAAAAATAATCATTATTATTATTATTGCTAATGATTAAGTACCATATTATTGCTGAGGTAACATGGCCAGTGGATTCCAACTGACGTCTGTGTCTATAATTTATAACCTTACCAACTACTGTGCGCCCTTGGCCAAGTTACCTCTTGGCCAAGTTACCTCCAAGAGGCCTCTTGGAACCTCATCTCTTTAATAAAAGATAAAACAGAATCTCCATAGGGTGGTTGCAAAGATTACATGAGCTAAAGTCCTGGCAAATAGCGAGCACTCAGTAAACACTCACCCTCTTCTACCCTAACTCTGCAACAACATGCTACATTCTGTGTGGTTCTTGCTTTGCTAAATGACTATGTCAAGATTCAGCACAAAAACAAAAATTCCAGAGCAGCATTTTAGAAAGTAACAAATGTTTACTTTCAACGAGTTTTCCTAAAAATGCTAAGAAAGGCTTAAGGGCCTCACACAAAGGCAGGCTTACACATCTAATGGGTATGTTTTCTCTACATTAAAATGATACACTGCATAGTCCCCATATTTGCTTGGCTTTATTCTTTAGCCTTCAGGGGCTAGAAATTTTAACTGGATTTTTTAAATATAATAAGGACATTGTGATCCAATGCCAGAACACTAGGTTCTTTTATTTTCTCTGTGTAAGATTTTAGCAGCAGGCGGCTTGACTCTCTCTACCTCCCACTCTCTTCTTCCTCTTCTTTCCACACTGTCAGATCGCTGGCTGCTCACATTCTGGTGTTAATGAGCCCTGGAGAGGGGCTGTTGGGAGAACAGCATTGAACTCTGTCCCTTCCGCTCACATTCCCTATCTCTATCAGCTGCTCTCCCACGTTGAATGGCTTCTGCAGTTTTGAAGCTAACCGTAATCGTGCATAGGTGGAGTGGGGAGGGGGAGGGAGAATTGGGATCCAGATTTTCCAGTCTGGTCTTGTGGAAACGGCGCCACAACCCTGAAAAATGGTGTATCGGTTAGTTTTTGCTACATAACAAACCACCCCAAAACTCTGTGGCTTGAAACAACAGTTATTTATTAACTCGCAATTCTGTGGTCCAGCAACAGAGGCGGGGCTTGCCTGGGTTTACTCATACAGACTGCAGTCGGACAAGCAGGTCGCCTGGAGACTGGTTAGTCTAATGACCTCACTGACCTGTCTGTCTACAGGCTACTGGCTGCAGTAATGAAGATAATTGGCCTACATATCCTCAGTAGCCCAGCCTATTTACATGATGGCGGTCACAGGGTTTCCAAGAACAGCCAGCGAGAAGATCTCCCAGTGCCTAAGTCTCTGCTTGCATCGTATTTGAGTTGTCACATTGGCCAAAACAAGCCACATAGCCAAGTCTTGTGTGAGGGGACCATCTGAGAGCACGGATACAGAGAGGGAAACAATTTGTGGCTATTTTTACAATTTACCGCAATTAGTGTTTTTCTTCCTTCCTGTCATCTGGACAAAGCAGAGCATGTGTTCTAAAAGGACATTTTAAGGAAACCTCCATGATGTATACATATCAGAAAAAGAGAAACGGGAACCCCAGAAAGATTAAGGAGTCTCCAGCTGAACAGAGATTCAGAAGAGCTCTCAGAAATATGTAACAAGTTCACCTGACAGTAGATAAAATATAGTTTTCATTTAGGGTCTGCAGAGAAGATTCTGAATGACAAGAATAATCTTTGGGCACCTATGTACATTTTTTTTTTTTAAATCATTTTTTTCTTATTTATTTTTTTTTTAATTTTTTTTTTCAACGTTTATTTATTTTTGGGACAGAGAGAGACAGAGCATGAACGGGGGAGGGGCAGAGAGAGAGGGAGACACAGAATCGGAAACAGGCTCCAGGCTCTGAGCCATCAGCCCAGAGCCCGACGCGGGGCTCGAACCCACGGACCGTGAGATCGTGACCTGGCTGAAGTCGGACACTTAACCGACTGCGCCACCCAGGCGCCCCATGGGCACCTATGTACATTTTTACGTGACTCATTGAAATGTCTCTCTTTCTGCAAACCATAAATACAACTGGACGTTGAAGCAGGTGCTGAGAGTAAAGACGTCGTTCCCTGTCCTCACGATGCCTAGAGTCTAGGAGGGAATACCAACAATAAAAATTACATATTCGTATATGTCATAGTGCAGCAGAGGAGAGGTCCAGGGGTAGTGACACAAGGCCCCAGCCCAGCTAAAGACATGACGAAAGCTTCCTCAGAGCCCTGAAGAATGAGCTGGGGCTGGGGCGCCTGGGTGGCTCAGTCGGGTAAGCATCCGGCTTTGGCTCAGGTCATGATCTCATGGCTCGTGAGTTCAAGCCCCACATCTGTGCTGAAAGCTCAGAGCCTGGATCCTGCTTCACATTCTGTCTTTCTGTCTCTCTCTGCCCCTCCCCTGCTCGCCCACTGTCTCTCTCTCCCTCCTCCCCCCCCCCCAAATATAAATAAACATTGTTAAAAATTTTTTTGAAAAGAATGAGTTGGGTCTTCTAGATGACGAAGATCGGGAAGGAGAGCCTAGGCAAAGACCACTGTGACAGGAGGAACCTATAAAGTGGGCAGTGTAGACAGACCTTCATCTCTGTGACCATGTGAATTAGATGGTATGATACGACAAGTGCTACTAACGGAATTAAAGTATCTGCATGTAAGCACCCTGTTGCAATCAACCATGTAGGACTTAATATCAAACAGCGTCTGTTCTCTATGGTTCTCACTACCTATTGAATAATAATAATAATCCACTGAACACAGTAAGCGCCCCCCAACCCAGCTCTCTTCCCCTGAACTTGGCTAGTTCGTGCAGACTAGGAGCTTGTGGGGCCACAGGGGCTCATAACCTCGAAACATTTGGACTTTCAGGTTTTCCTGAAAAGGTCAGAGATCCGGCAAAATTAGGCTTACGTTCCCACATGGCGATACTTGGTGGAAATACTCTCATTAGTTTGGGCACACTCGTTTGTCACACCTCCACCAGCCAGCCCATTACGTTCCTGCCTGGCGCCTGGCCCCTGTAAGTATCTGAGTTTGCATCTCCTCCTAGATGTTTCCGTCACACAGGTTTTTATTTGTAACATAACTGATTAATAATCGCACCCAGGAAATGCTTTCAGATCTTCAATGGCAAATTCTTAAGTCAGCACACAGAGCTGCCTTTTTCTTCTCTCTCTCTCTCTCTTTTATTTTCTTCCTTTTATAACGGTCTTTCTCCCCCTCTAGAATTTTGGTCTCTCGCTGTCACTGAGTGAGTTAGTGAATACAACATGTGTGCCTTACATCCACAATAATTAGTTCTAGGCTGACCATTATAAATATACATTTTTACAGCTTTATTCATAAGACAGTACTTTTATTTCGTAACAATGCATCAGTATGTTTTTTCTGCCTTTTTCTGGTTTCACTTTTGAGTTTTCCATCTTTCAGAGAAGTCATTATAACCGAAGGCATTTTAAGAGATTATACTTTTAACTTTAACTTGTGTATCACATCTGTAAGGAGAGACGGAAACAGAAACAGGTGACTACATGACATGTTTTTAATATAGTTATGAAATAATTCAAAGCCCAACGTAACAGAGAAGTTCTATTATCTGCTTATAATGAGATAGGCCTCTCTCCAAGCTTTGGCAACCTGCTTTATTTTCAGACCCTCCTTTCATTTCTTCCCTAAATCCTATTCAGATAAGCAGGGGTTTTAGGAGCCTGAAACCATTATTTCCTTTTGAGAAGTAACTTCCACACAAGCTCCACACTATACCTAGAATTTGCCATTCTAGCTACGTTTGTCATGCCTTGTCTTAGGACGGATGGCACCTTTGTATGAAAGACAAGCCAGGTTTTGTAGCCTTGAAATCTTCCCTTTCTTAGACTCTTTTAAAAGTACAGAGAAGAAATAAGAATGATTTACTTTTTTAGTAAGCTTTACTTACTAAAGGTTGACAAAATAATCATTCTGATACTTTGTAGAATATTTTTGGGTCAATGTCCAGCTTCTCCAAGTAAAGTCCTAATGATTATAGATCAAATGTGATCAGGAAATTGTCTGTGTTTAATAATTTTAGTGAATATAGGGGCACCTGGGGGGCTCAGTTGGTTAAGCGTCCGACTTCGGCTCAGGTCATGATCTCGCGGTTTGTGAGTTCGAGCCCCGCTTGGGACCCTGTGCTGACAGCTCAGAGCCTGGAACCTGCTTCGGATTCTGTGCCTCCCTCTCTCTCTGCCCCCCTCACTCACGCTGTGTCTCTATCAAAAAAATGAATAAACGTTAGAAATTTTTTAAAAAATAATAACTTTAGTGAGTGTAAAAGACAGAGAACTATTCCCTGGGGATGGGCGTAGAACCAAAGATTTATGTTTCACTTCCCTCTCTTTTTCTATAATGTGTCATCATTGTATTACTCCCCAATCCTAATGAAAAAAGAAACGTAAATACATCATCTGGATGTTTTCAAAAGGCAGCAAGCTTCTTTTTAAGTCCAAAACACTTCAATTAACCAGCCTACGATGCGCTAAATTGTCTCACTCTAAGTTGTTTTCAAGGAGGAAGATGTGATGGGTGCCAACAGGGTACAGAATTGTTAGGCTGTGTCTAAACAATCACCACCCGGGATGTTCATCAGCCCAGAGCTCAGGGCACATACAGCGCAAACTTCTGCACCTTCCTCACCTAAACCACCCCCGTGGTCCTCGGTGAGAATGATTGAGGTGTCTCCGAAACACGGAAGACTAGCCCAAGGAATACCCAGAAGGGTGCCATGATGTCTATGTACTGCTTTCAGCAACGGGTTGAAACGAGAAGGGCTTTCTTCTTTATCTTCAGTTAAAAGGACAGTTTGGTTGAGTTAGAATTTCAGTAACCAAGGCTTCGCGGTCAGGTGGATTACGTCTTAGGTGTTATGGGTACCTGGCATGAGGTTGACAGGGAGGGGAGAAGTGGGACGCTTCATCTCACCCAAAGGGCACGTGGGGCAGAAGCACTACGGTCCCAGACTTGGTCCCAGACTTCGGCACAAGCTGACGCATCCAGCTGTGCCCACCTACGCACTCCAAAACCCGAGAGCGAGAGTACAGTCCTCCGTGAAGAGTACTGTTCCCTACCCCCCGGTGGCCCCACTGTTCCCACTGCCTTGGAAGCCTCCTGCCTCGCCTACTCTCTTAGTAATGATCCATGAGCAATGCTTCCCGACCGCTGTCTTGCATTGCAGGGACCGTGGCAGAGATTCCAGAATAACAGAATAGCTTTGTTAGTCTGGTAATTAAGACAGGAGTGACATTCAAACACAGCCTGGACAGGACGTGGCAAATTACTGTATTCTTTGTGTGAAAAGCTGTTCCCAGTCTGCTTTGTCTGCCCTCCTGGGATCTCATCATCTCCACTAAAAGTCAAAATGGGATTTTGCACCCTCTATTCCCTTATCTTTTTTCCCCCTAATATATATCTGCTTTGTGGGAGCTATGTTTGTCAAAATGTGCTAATTTATGGCATTATGGGGAAAAAAATGAAACCTCAGCTTTCAATTCTTGTTCCTTCGGGCAGCTTTGCTAAGGATCCCCTCCTTTCTCCCTCCCTCTTCTCTATTTCTGGGGAGGTTATTTGCTAAACAGAACATGTTCTTTTTTCCCCTGCAACATATGAGGTAGGCAAATGGCCACTCGTCATTCCTTTTTCAAGTATGTTATACATACAATTCTCTCACAGCTAATAGCTCCTTCTATTGTCCATAATTTATCACTGTCAAGGTTCTTTACATTTTATTTCCTCCTTATGTGTTTCCTGAGAAATCTATGCTTTCACTATTGTGGCCCTGGATTTCATTAGCATAAACTGCATGATAGCAAATAAATATATATTCTGTGTCCCGCCAGAGTCCGCGTGCTTTGCAAAGAACAGGATGTTATTTTCTCGGTATGTTTTTTCTCATTTTCCTACGGTCTTTTTCTTCTTCCACGAAACCATTAGGAAGTGAGTACCAAAGGTATCTTGGGTAATTAGCCATTACAGTACTGTCACAGAGGGTTCCACAGTCAATACAAAGATAATTTGGGCAATGGTGAATGACAGTGCTGTCCAGACTTTTGGGATAATCAAGGACACATCCAGCTGTACCAGACATCTGTCAGACCCATGAATCATTTCAACTGGCTCGACAATAGCCAGGCAGCCCCAGCGAAGGTAAACACTGCAGCAGGCAGCACGCTCTCACAGACATCAATACTTGCTCCGGCATAAAACCTGTTTCTGCTGCGAAAGCAGAGCCTGGTGCAGAATAGGAACAGTTGTGACATTCTCGTGTTAGTTAAAAAAAAAAAAAAAAAAAAAAAAAAAAAAGAGGAAAAAAGAAAATGCAGATTAGATGCTTAGCAGAAATAGTATGCATATCATGAGGACACTTGGGGTTTGTTCTTAGCTAAAAATAAAACGTACGTTCAAGAAAGCCTGGCATATATTGGTCGCCATTGGTGTTCCGTAATTAACTCTACTTTCAAACCAGTCCATCCTTTTTTATGCACCGTTCCATGCTGTTAAGTAGTTCTTTATTTTGTAAGTTAACGTTGCTTTCGTGTCTTTCGCGTTAGAGGCTCCTCGGCAAAGGTGGCTGGCTATTTGTGGAGCACAGTGGGTTGGCCTTCTCTGAAGACCAACAGTCATGGCTGCAAGGCAATGGAATGGTATGATATGGAAAACTCTCTGAAATGAGAGCACAGCATTCCCATTTGGATCGGATGCAGCGTCAGTGCTTACGATGTATTTTTTAAAAAGACTACCACTAGGAGAATGTCTGACATTCACACATGGTAGGCAGGGCACACGGGGCAACTAGAACTTTCTTCGCAAGTCTGTAACAGTTGATCACCTGATCGTGAATTTACCATAAAAGGGTGTAAACATGACCTAGCTTGGGTTAAGTTGACATGATACTTCCTGGCTTTCCTTAGGCTACCCCCAAAAGGGCCAAGACCTTCCCAGCTGAGACCAGGAGCGAGAAACTTATCAGTTCGCCACTCCCCACCTTCCGGTTACAGGAAAAGCTATTCTTATACAAATCACTTTTATGAGCCACTTAATGGGCTGTTCATTCACAGTTCCTTATAAAATTCTTTAAATGTCAGACATGTAAGTGCAGAGGGAGCAGGAATGGAGCAGCACAGGTAGGAGCGACAGGAGGGCATGGGGACCAGGGTCCCCTGTGATGTTGCACAGCTGGGATCCAGGAAAACCCCGACGCCTATCATGAAAATCAGGATAAGAGATGCATTTCTTTTCAGTCTTTCCTTATTCTACCAACTTTGTTATCACTTTTTTAAAGCAGCTATAACTGAGATACAGAAAACTGCACCATTTAAAGTATACAATTTGAGTTTGACTTATGTACGCACCTGTGAAGCCATCTTAATCATCGAGGCCGTATCTATGGCCCCCACATTTCCTAATGCCCCTGTGTAAGCCCTTCCTCCCAACCTCCCTGCTCCTCCTTCCCAGGAAACCACTGCAATGTTTTCTGTCGCCATAGATTGGTTTCCATTTTCTAGAGTTTTATATGAGTAGGTGCATTCATTGTGTATTCTTTTTTTGTGTATCTGGCTTCTTTTGCAAAGTATGATGTTGAGATTCATCCATGTTTTTGCGTTTATCAGTAACTCGCTCCCTTTTGTTATCAAGGAACATTCCATGGTAGGTATATACCATGGTTTATTTATCCAAGTCACCTGCTGATGGTCATTTGGCCTGTTTTCAGGTTTTGGCAATTACAGATGAAACTGCTACAAACGTTCACACATGACTTGGTATGGACATATCCGTTCTTTCTACTGGATAAACACCTAGGAATACAATGACTGGAGTACACGCCAAAGTGTTTTCCAAAGCTGTCCTATCTTTTTACACTCCTGCCAACAGTGTACGAACATTCCAGTTCCTCCACATCCTGACCAACACCTGATATGGTCAGTGGTTTTCATTTTAGCCATTTTAATAGACGTATAGCAATATCTCTCTGGGGTTTTAATTTTCATTCCCCTAATGACTAGTGATGATATTGAGCATCTTTTCATGTGCTTATTTGCCATCCATATATCTTCTTCAGTGAGGTGTTTGTTCAAGTATTCTGCCCAGTTGTCAAAAATCTGTTCTCTATATACCGCTAGGTCTATTTCGGACTCTCTGTCCTGTTCCATTGATCCATTTGTCTACTTTACGTCAATACCACCCTGTCTGATTCCTGTAACCCTATAACTGTAGGTCTTGATAACTGACACCACTAGCCCTCCAACTCTGTTCCTTTTTCAAATGTACTTTGCCTATTCTAGGTCATTTCTAGCCCCATACAAATGTTAGACTCTTTTTGCCACTATCTATAAGAAAGCAAGCTGATATTTTTATTGGGGTTCTGTTGAATATATGGACCGATTTGGAAAGAAGTAACATTGTAACAATATTGAGCCTTCCAACCCATGAGCAAGGTAACTTCCTTCGGTTATTTAGGTCTTCTTTGTTTTCTCTCAGTAACATTTTGTAGTTTTCAGTGTACAGATCTTGCATCTTTTCATATTTATCCCTAAATATACCAATTATAAATTGTATCCATTTAAAATGTTATTGATTTTTAAAATGCTTTCTGAAAAAGTTTATTTACTTATTTTGAGAGAGAGAGCACGCACAGAGGAGGGGCAGAGAGAGGGAGAGAGACTCTCAGGCAGGCTCCTCACTGTCAGCACAGAGCCCATTGTGGGGCTTGAACTCACAAACCGTGAGATCATGACCTGAGCTGAAACCAAGAGTTGGTTGCTCAACCAACTGAGGCACAGGCACCCAAAAATTGTACTGATTTTTAACATCAATGAATTAAATTATTGTTATTGCTTTATATTTAGATTTCTGAATCTTTGTGGTTAGTACATAAAATACTACTAATTTTTATATGTCGGTCTTATATCTTGCAATATTGCCAAGTTCAGTTATTAGTTCTAACAGCTTTTTGTAGATTCTATTAGATTTTCTTTGTAAACAATTACATGGCTTGTAAATGAGGGTAATTTTATTTCTTATTTTTTCAGTTGGGATGCCTTTTATCTCTTTGCCTTGACTGACTGCACTAAAACTTTGACTACAATATTGAATACAAGTGGCAAACAAAGATATTCCAGTCTTGTTTTTGACCTTAAGGGGAGAGGATTAAGTCTTTACCAGTAAATATATGTTTGCTGTAGGTTTTTTGTACATGCCTTTTATCAGGTTAAGGAAGTTCCCTTCCCTTACTAGTTTGCTTAAAGTTCTTGTGTGAAATGAAAGTTGGATTTTGTCAGATGATTTTTTTTATGTCTATTAAGATGATCATGTGAGTTTTGTTTTTGTTTTGTTTTTGTTTCTTATATGGTGATTGGTTTTCTAATGTTAAACCAACCCTGCATTCCTGGGATAAACCCAATCATGATGTATTATCCTTTTGTATATTATTGAATTGATTTGCTAACATTTTGTTCAGAATTTTTTCATCTATGCTTGTGAGAGATAATGACCTCACGGGGTTTTCATTACTTACATGGAATTGCTATTATTTCTTAAATATTTTTGAAACAGCTTCATCGAGATATAATTCACATACTATACACGTCACTCATTTGAATTGCACAGCTCAATGGCTTTTAGTGTATTCATAGAGTTGTATACCCATCACCATACTCAAATTAAGATCATTTTTATTATCCCTAAGAGAAGCCTATACCCCTTAGCCATTATCCGATCCCCACATCCCTGCCGACCCTAGGCAACCACTAATCTCCTTTCTGTCTCTGTAGATTTGCCTATTCTGGACAACTCACGAGAGTAGAATCATACACTACAGTAAAGTTTTCAAGATTCACCCTCCCAATCTTTATGCTGTTTTTGCCATGTGTTTTATTTATGCATTTGTTATAAACTGCACAGTGTATTGTATTATCTCTTACTTAAACGGTCAATTGTCTTTGAAAGCGATTTCACTAATAAGGAAAGCATCTTCCCTATTTGTCCGTGTAGACATCCTTTCTGGCACCCTCCAATGCTTCATCTAGGTCGATACTTCCACCTGGCATCGTTTTCTCTCTGCCTAAAGGAGTCTCTTTAACATTTCTTAATTGGTCTGCTGGTGATGAAATAGTTCAGCTTTGGTATGTCTAAAAGTTCCTCATTTCACTTTCATTTTTTAAAAGATTTTTCACTGGGTTTAGTTTTTGCTGACCTGTGTGTGTGTGTGTGTGTGTGTGTGCACGCACATGTGTGTGAGTGTGTGTGTGTTTCAGAAATTTAAAAACACTGCACTGCTGTCTTCCTGTTTGCATTCTTTCTGACAAGAAAGCTACTCTAAGTCTTGTATTTATTCCTCTACGCATAAAGTGTTTTTAAGACTTTCTGGCTGCTTTGAAGATTTTCTCTTTATCACTAATTTCGAGCGATTTTATTGTGGTGTGACTTGGTGTGGTTTTCTTCATGTTTCTTGCGCTTGTTGTCCATTGAGCTTCCTAGGTGTGTGAGTCTTTTTTCATCAAATCTGGACATTTTCTAGCCATGTTTTCTTCAAATATTTTTCTTTTTCTTTCTCTCCTCCTTTCTTCTCTCCCTTGGGCACTACACTTTTAGTAGCTTGAAGTCGTCCCACAGCTCACCGTTGCTCTTTTAATTTTTCTGGGTCCTCTTTGTTCTGCAAGTTTCACTTGGGCTAGTTTTTATAGCTATGCCTTCAAGTTCGCTCCTCTTTTCTTCAACAATCTCTAATCTGCTGTTATTGCTTCCAACATATTTTCCATTTCAGACATTGTACCTTTCCTCTCTAGAAGTTCAGTTTGCATCCTTTTTGTATCTACCCTGCCTCTACTTACTTTTTAAATGTCTGAAAGGCAGTTATGACTGTTTTAATGTTTTATTATGCGAATTCTAACATCTAGGTCAATTCTGGGTCCGTTTCAATGGGTTGATAATTCTTCTATTTATGTCATCCTGCTCCCTTACATTCCTGGTAATCATTGATCAGACATTACATATTGGGTTGAGATCTCCACAAGAAAGCCCTAGTCCGTGCTCTTATGTGCTCAAGGAGCAGATGTCTAGGGTGGAGTGGGGACTGGGGGGCGGGGGCGGGGTGGGGCGCGGCAGGCATGAGTGAAGTGGGCCAGGATGAAGCAGTCTTGTGCACATGTGGTGGTTCAGGGGCCACTGGGGTTCACACCGACATCAGGAGAAAATAGCGCACAGTGGTTAACTGTGGCCCCTCCTTAGCTCCAACTAACTCAGTTTCACCTAAACACCTGATTTAAACTGGTAAACTAGTGGTCCCCAATCCTGAATGCCTGCTGTGGGAGGCTTAGGCATAGGAAGCTATAGCAGGTCTTAAGGGAGCATCTAAATAAGATACTGCCTGTGTTACCCTGAGGAAGATAAACCGTGAGGTTCTGCTGATATGTTCATTTCCTGTCAGTCATCCTGCCATACTTCACCAGGGTTTTTTTGCTGCTGGGACCCAAAGTGAACCATAGTGGCACAGACTAAGCTCGCACATCTCGGAACATTTTAAACACGTCCTTTACGTTCAGCTTCCATAGTTCACCCAGCACAGGTTATTTACAGATTACAGGCTTCAGAGCAAATGAACCTCCCAGGGAGAAAAGGGAAGGAGCAGAGCTGGGCCTGGGCTGGAAGGAATAAGCGTTCGGTAGCCTGGGAAGTGCAAGCGTGAGGCCACCTGGTGAGAGCAGAGGAACTAGGTGGAGGCCAAGTGGACCGATAAGCCACCCACGTCCTTTTAGAAGGATGACCTTGGGTTGAACACCCCTCCCCCGGCATTGGCTTTATTTTGATATTCATGTGTCCTTGGGAACCTGGGAACAAAGCTACGGTTATTGGTAGATCAGTTCCACATTCTCGCTTCACCTTCTCTCAATGCCAGCAGCAATTTTGAAAACTAAAACAACTCCATCTAGGAAAGGAATTGGGGTCATGCAGACCATGCCGCTTCTGAAAGCCAAGGCCGCAGCGGCTCTGAGGAGGGCCTCTCTCACTAACCTCAGAGGATGGCATCCCAAGAGCAAGGGTGCAAGATAGCTTTTGAGCCTCCCCAGAGTCCACAGCCAACAGGTTATCCCAAGAGCTTTTGCGGGGGAAGCCCGGAAGCAGCCTCTAAAAGGATATCAAATCTAAAGTAACCAACTTGAAGCTTCCTAGTATTTATAAGACCGTAGTGGGTTCTACTGAAATAGCTTAATCATTTTGTGCACCATTAGCTACAAATCATAGGTGCTGACGTTACATTATTTTCATGCACGCTGAGAAGTACACTAAAAGGGTCCTCGGGGTTCAGGAGCAATGGCCGAGGCTAAATGAATGAGGAAGGCAAACCATTTGGAAAGCAGGGGGTCACTAGGGGTAGATATTAGAAGCCTCACTTGGGTCAGACTGAGATGAGTGTGCAGAGTGGTTAAATAGAGAGACTGTAAGAAAAGAGAAAACCCGAGTCCTTATCCCAGATTTTTCATCTTGGGTCAAGGTGTAGGTTGAGGGCTGGGGATTTTCGCATCCTTAATACAGCACCTGAGTCCAGGTTCCTCAATCCTGACTGCACATTGGCATCAGCTTTAAGAAGCTTCCACTTGGTTTTTCTCTTGTCTTTTAATGCCCGTGCTTGGACCTTAAACCCTGCCCCATATTTAACTGGTCTGGTGTGGGGCTAGAGCGTCGGTCATTTTTTTAAATGCTTTTGATTTCTCACTTGTTTCTAACATACAGAGTTGAGAACCATTGGTTTAGATAATGCCGGTCCAGCTCTTGACCTCTGTGCCAGGGCACAGAAGAGTTCAAGAGGGAAAGGAAGGAATCGAGAATGACTACTGGGTTCTTGACCTGAATAACTGGAAGGTCGGATCAGCCATTTCCTGAGATGGAAATGACCATGGGAGGACGGACTCAGCAGTGAGTGCATGAAGCCCTGGGCTTACAGACTTGTGTTTGAGGCCACCCCTGTCTTTCTGAAAGCCACTTAGAGGTGGGTAGAGCAGATGCATACAGAGATCATGACAGTGCGGAGAGATAAAGGCTCTAGGAGCCAGGGAAGCACAGAGGAGACACGGAAGACTAACTCTGCTTGGGCAGACTTTGCAGAAAGGTCATGTGCTCAGCAGTGTATGGGATAAAGTGAGAAGACAGAAAATTGGGAGCGGAGGAGAGAATGGGCTAGAGGCCACAGGCTGGCAAGCAGTGCTGGAGAAGAGGAGTGTCGGTAGGCTGAGTGGGGCCACGTGAACCGAAATCCATCGGTGCCGTGGGTGAACCCTGCTTGCTATCTCGCTGTTTAGTGAGGCTTTCCCTTCTTCCAGAATCTCCCCTCAAGGCACCATTGCTTTGCCCGTGGCCACAGCTGTCTGTAGACACTCTGCCTCTCCTGGAGGCGGCGGTCATTCTGCCCTTCACTTGCGTGGCCTTCGGAGTCCCTACTGCTGCCTGGCAAAATGGCTACATGGAATGTGGTGGACCTTTCACCTTTTTGACCGCTGCAGTCTTCTCCAGCCGCTCAGCCCCTCTCGATGAGCAATGTCTGCCACTTTGCTCTCCAAACCCCGATAGCCCAGAGACTGATTCACTTTTTATTTCCTTCCCCCTTGACTGCCTTCACCGAAAGACTGGCTTTCCTGCAGATATGGAAGTTACATAGCGTCAGGAAATTGGGATTTGCATGATCTTTGGGGAAAATTCCTTACACTGTGCCAAGATACTAGGACGGTAATGCGTCTTTATTATGCTGCTTAAACCCTGTTGCAGGCATTGGCCCAGATAAGTAATTCATTTTTTGTCTAGTTGTTTAGTGTTTTTGGTTTTTAGCCTCCTTGAGACTTTCTGTGAGGTTGGGAATTCGCTTTGAGTTCTAGCTCCAGAGTTAGCCATGAGCCCAACAAAAACTATCACATTAGGGGTGGACAAGAAAGGGCTTACCAACAGCCCAGAAAACAGTACAAAGTTCACCTTGTGATGCTGATTTCTGGAATGTGTATACACGTTGTAATTGTGCAACTGCACAATCCTCATATACCAGAAATATACACACACATAAATAGACACGTACGTATACATATATGCACGTATATGTGTGTATATAATTTATGATGACGAGGAAGTATTAGCTGTGCTTCCGAGCCTTAACCCAATCTACAGCTTTATTTTACTCTCTCTGGCAAGCCTTGAACCCTCTCCGTGGAGGAAATTTCCACGTGCAAGCATGGAGCTCAGTTTCAATCAAGCCCAAAGATTTAACTATCCAGTATTGCCTTTTCATAACCTGCTTTAATTATTATTGATTTCTATGTTTGGAAAGTGCCCGGAGATGATAAAGGGCTCCCATCTGTTTTGCTGTTGACCATTTGCTGGTTGATCTCGAGCTCACCCTTGGCTCTTCCAATTGGTCTCTCTCCAGCACTTCTGCGGGTGGTTATACCTCCTGCCCCACAAAGGTCCCTACTCCTGTAGCCAATCAAATTATCAATAAAAAACAAACTGGCAAATAACAGACCATTAAATAAAATCAATTATTCCAAAGCAGATTTCATTTGGGAACACAATCGGAGCTGTATTCAGTAGGGAAGAGAAGTAAAAAACATATATACTTAAAGTACCAAATATTAAATATGTGAATATAATATTCTAGTACAGATAATTACTGACATACTAATATGTAATATTCAAATATATAATGTTAATATCCTAAAATACATTATATATCAATATACTAATACACACGCTATAGAATCAAAACGGGACACTCAAGGAGAACTTTCTGCCCAGTGCTTGATTGACCAAGGTGCTGTGGAATACCCCTTCTACGCTGATCTGTGACAAGTCCTATCTCCTCCATGTTGTCTAGGCACCGGCTCTCAAATTTTCAGTAGGGGTCTGAGAATTTTTAGTTATCGTTTCGTCTCTGAGTGACTGACAGCAGCAGCAGCAAACAAGCCAATCGTAGTCCTGCTGTGGGGAAAAGGCTGATATTTTGGTGATGGATAAAGTTAAAACTTAACAGAACATTTTAAATCTACCAACGAGTTTATAATTATCATCAATAACTTTCCCGCATAGTATCAACATTTATATTTATCTATGTGGAAAAGACAAAGTTTCAGACTCATTTACACCCGTTCTTAGGGTTGAAAATAAAAGACTAGTACAAGTCCTTCCCTCTACAATAGGAAGAGAATGACTCAGCTGCGGTGGGAAATGGAGAAAAATTAGAACTTGCGTTTTGTAGATCACTATGAAGTTGTAAACGTAGAGAATAGCAGGACTTAAGAATATGTGACAATAAAATCTCTTTTTTTCAGTCGATTGTGTAGAAACCATTCCGTATCTGTGTTCTAAATCTATTCCAGTTCATTTAAATATAATTTAAAAGGTAGATTCAAGTGGGAGGGAAGAAGGGAGTAATTTCTCCTTTCAGAAATAAAGCCTCTGGGGATATGTTTACATGGTAAAATAAAAATGTTAAGAAAATTAATGAAAATTAACTTTCTACGGCTTAAGCTTTAAGGTCAGTGGGAGATCAGTGTTAGAGTCTGCGTGCCAAGGAAACCTTCCGTTCTGGAAAGGGAGATCTTGAAGCCAGGGGATGTGCAGACCTTTAGAAACATGGGATCGTCCAAATAAATGCAATTTGTTACACTGCATGTAGCAAAGAGCTTACTTCAAGGCAAAGATGATTCATTGGGGGGGGGAAAAGTAGGAGGTTAGAGGTGCAAGAAGAAGTGAGTCGTTTAGGATTAAATTCAAGTTGCCCCACAACGAATACAGCAAGCACAATAAAAAACAAACAAGTAAGCAAATGCATGCCTTCTTTCTTCTGAGTGATAAGGGAGGGTGGTCTGCTCTGAATCCCTGCAGAACTAAAATCACGTCTGGTTCTGCCCCAGAAATGCTTTGATTCCAAAGGAAGTTCCACTATGATCTTCCACGTAAGTAGGAGAGAAACTTGCAGTTTTTAACATTTTCTCTAGATCATACGTGTATTTGGGGTTTTTATATGCAAATTCCTTTACGCTGCTCTGTCTTGAAAAAGGGAAATATCTTAATTTTTTTTCCTTGATATTTAACAGTCATAGGCCACATAGGGTTTCTTTGTGTATTTACTTATAGAACCCAGGGATTTGAGATATGGGGCTCAAAGTTATTAGAAGTTGTGACATTATGACTCAGCTACGTTGTGATGGCCCGGGGAAACAAAACTAACAGACCAACACCAAACCAAAAAAAAAAAAAAAGCAGCTTAAGTAACTTTATGCTTTACTTCTTGCTTTTGGCTCTGGGATTTGTCCGCTTTACCCTACTGGTTCTTAAAATTGAAAGGATAAACTGTAGATCCAATATAAGGACCTAAATTGACCTTTTCTTATTCTCTTTTTCTTTTATCTCCAGTCTATTTAATAAATATGTAACCATGCTTGGAAACATTGGACAGGAATATCACTATTCCCTATTGCGATGCCTGGGCAGACATCACTAATTGATCACGGCACTCTCCCCAGTGAGTTTGGACAGAGTCACACAATTTTATGCAATGTTCCAAGCAGCCACTACAACTGGTTGGAATTACATGTGAAGTCAATCCTATCTGATGTCCTAGAGCCAGTATCTCAGCGGTTGAAAATTTTAAGTGCCTAAAGGGGGGTGAGGATCGTGCCAAAGTGGTATTTTCTTTCACAACTTACATATACCAGCAACTAGAAAGAAACAATAAAGGAAGCAGCAACATTCACAATCTGTTATCTATTTTGTTGCTGTTCACTGAATGGATTTGTTCAGTGTTGGTTGCTATTTAAGTGCAACATAATTACGTATTATGGAGTGTGTGTACATACTACTTTAATAGAGGTTATTATTTAGGCTTTGCCATAACTATTTTCGTTTCATTAGAATACATAAATACTTCAGGGAGGGAGGCTTTTTTAAGATGAAAAGATGGGTTTTAATTATTATGGCTTGCTTTGCTTGGAGCTGATTTTCATAATTAACACATATTAGAGTCAAATGCAACCGTGTATTTTATGCTCACTGGAGTAGACAAAATTTAACTTCTCTCAATGGGCTGTTTGTGCAGTGGAATTTACACAGTGGCCTCTGGTAATGGCAATACTATGTTAATGTGCCAATCTTTACCACCTATGCCATCACTGGTATTAGATCAAATGTTTGCAGAGTTTATACAGTATCGCATCTGCTTGACTACCATGTCTGTAGTAAAATTCCATTTTAGCAATTCAAGACTCAGATCAGGTGAACTGACCAGGTACATCCTGGAGGGCTGGGGTCAGAACAAAAGAAGCGCAGATCTATGTTAATGACTGTTAAAACAACGCAAATTGCAAGCCTGACGTTTTTGTTCTAAACTTAATTTTGCTACCGATGTTTATCGGGGGTGGACTAGCTCTTCACCAGACCCATGTTCTCTTCTTCCTGGGCACACAGCTGGAGCACACCTTCTGATTTTATGTACAGCCATGTGGCTCAGATCCAGCCCGTGGAATATGAGTACAAGCGGTGCAAGCCACTTCCACGCCTGGCTTGGAATAAGTTCTCAGATGCATTCTGCATGCTCTTCCCCCTTTTACCAGCTTGGTGCACACAAGCCCAGTGACCTTGGAAGTCAAGACTGAGATGGTGAAGCCACAAGCTGGAGGAGCCTAAATCTCTAAATAACCACCAGCTAAGAACACCCATTTGGGCTTTACAGGGACAAAAACCCAAGCGTGTGTGATATTTGAGCCACTATGCATTATTGGATGTGTTGATTATAGCAGTGAGAATTACAGTGAATGGACAGTTTTTCTAAGCAATTCTTTGGATCAGTAGGCCTCTCTCCAGGTAGAGGGTAGAGGGAAGAAAGTAGATGGGTGGACAGTGTTACAGAAAGAAAAATATGCTGGGGACGCCTGGTTGGCTCAGTAGGTTAAGTGTCTGCCTCTTGATTTCAGCTCAGGGCATGATCTCGCAGTTCGTGGGTTCGAGCCCCATGTCTGGCTCTGTGCTGATGATGGCGTGGAGCCTGCGTGGCATTCTGTCTCCCTCTTTCTCTACCCCTCCCCTTCTCGTGTGCTCGCTCTCTCTCTCTCTCTCTCTCTCTCAAAATAAATAAACGTTTAAAATTTTTAAAAAAATTAAAAAGCAGGAAAAATATGCTGAGACAAGGACAGTTTAAGTAATTTGTTCAAAGTCACACATCTAGCAACTGGCAAAGCCAGGAATCAGACATGGATGGCCTAGCTCCAGAGGCCGTATTTGTAACCATCGTGTGAGCCTGTTTCCTGACTACTGCTTGTCATGGTCAGAGAACTTGGTTTTTGCTGGATTTTTTAACGTAGCGATCTGGATTGTCTATCGGTACACTGTCTACTGGGTAGTTTATCTGGAATAATATTTTCATAGCGATTTGCTATGTCACATCCAACCAACAAGTTTACAACTATTCCCCCTTAATACAAGTGAATGTTCTTGTCGGGGACAGATTTAGAAGGCAGCATCTACTGGGGAGAATAGCCCCAGCACTCCAAAGCAGTATCCACGACTTGTGAGCTCTCTTGCTGTTGCTTTCTTAATTTACCTGGTTAGTTGAGAGTTAACTATACATGAAAGGGAAATGGCTTATTACAGCACTGGAGGCATGTTGCTACAAGCGTAGGAATAGCCCGTTGGCGTGCTTTGCAGAACAATTGGACCACTGGGAATACTTGTACACCCTTGATGGGTTCTGATAGAGCACAATGGTTAAATGATGTAGGCTTTGAGCCACACTACCCAGGTTCAAATCTGAGTTCCTCCATTGACCAGCTTTTTCTGCGAACAAGTTATTTAACTTGCGTTAAGCCTTGGTTCCCTTGGCTGTGAATGGGATGACGATGGTGATGATGATGATGTTGATGATGATATTCATTTCATAGAGTTGTTGGAGGCTTAATAAGATAACATACACATATATAGGAAATTTTCTAGAAATATTAGCTATTGCTATTATTTTAAAGACTATAGAGCTAACAGCTAAACAACAAAGCCCCTCCCCAAACCAGTTCCAATCTGGAGGGCCCTTGGGCATGTATTATTAAGTATGATAATACTTAATTAAATGTCAAAGACAAATTGGGCAAAGCAGCATAATAAGGGAACTCAAAATTGGCAAAACGGGGTGCAACCCCCTTCTGAGATTAGCTATCTGGTCTCAAGCAAATTATACAATCTCCAGGAACCTCAGTTTCTTCAAATATAAAAGGAATTAATAAATGCAGAGGTTTGCCTTACGTATATTGGCTTATGCATATTTTCTTCTGTTTGTTGCTCATTTGTATGGAATGCATTTTTCTATGCCATTGTGAAGCTAAGTTTAGCTTTTAGTAAGTTTAGCAACTTCAGTAGCTAGGAAAGAAGAAAAGAGAGTTGGTGTGGAAATTACTGAATTTTTTTTTTCTTTCTTGACATCCTCAAAAGATAAAGAGGTAACAAGACATTCAGACTTTCAACTTTTCACCCTCCATCCACACCAAAGCTCCCCACTGCCTGGCCACTCCATCTGGAGGCAGGTATTTATGGCTGTTGCCATCATTTCCCATAATTCCTCCAACAAGTACACCATTTTTAGGTAAGAAAAACTGCTTAGTTCTATTATTCTTTATTGTTTATTTATTTAAAAAATATTATATATGCTCAGGTCTTGCTTACTAAGTAACATTTTCCACTAAAGCAAATTGGATCGCCTTGGGAAAATGGAATAAAGAAAATACAAGACATATAAGTCTAGAATAACTTGGGGGTGATTGAAATATAATGCAGACATGTCACAAAAGACACAGGAGCCAATCTGAAGGGGTTCCAAATGGCCAAATCTAGGGCAATTTGAGCATCAAAATAAATAATGAATAATAAATAATGGCACGTATGAGAGTCTAGAGTTCATATTGATTTGAATAAATGAATGAATAAAAAGTAAATGAGGCAGAAGGAAAAGCTCATCTTTACAGTAGAATGCAAACTTATAAATGTAGAAAAATTGAGTTCAAAATCACCATTTGTAACCCTCCTAGTAATAATAGGTTTGAGCCAGAATTATCAATAAATGCTAAAAGTAATGAGTAAAATTATGATGAAGTGCAAGATATTTAAAGAGTCTCAAAGTAACTCTCTACAAACCGTGTAGGAATTACAAAGGGAAAATTAGCAGTTTTACAAGGGGGAACCTGGTAGGCACCACCTGAACAAAAGAACTGAAGTTTACATCGCTGATACTGGGAGAAAGCAGCATCTTTTGATTCTTGGTATGATTCACTGGGAAGGGCCCGCCATGACCCCTGTGGTACACCTGCCCAAAATGCGTAACCTGGATCTCATCACGAGGGCACATCAGATAGATCCAAATTCCAGGACATTGTGCAAAGCAGCTGGCCCGTACATTTCAAAAATTCAAGGCTGTGACAAAACAAAACAAAACAAAACAAAACAAAACAAAACAAGGTTAGAAGTGGCAACTAAAGGCAATTGGTGATCCTAGATTGGAACCCAGGGTAGGGCAAGAGATAAATGGCCAAACTTCTGTAAGACTGTAAATTAGAGTATTGTATTTCATGTCAAATTTGCTGATATTGGTAATTGTTATGTAAAGAATGTCCTTGTGCTTAGAAAAACATGCCACATCCTGGGGATGGCACCCTTCCATACGCCCTCATGCTCCAAACCTCTACGGACCCCATCGCTGAGCTCTGTCCCCCACAAATAACTCCTAGAGACTTCAGCCAGCCATCAACTGAGTCCAGTTGAATACTGCTGATTTTCATATTCATTTAAGCCAGAGTTCACCTCTGTTCGGGAAAATGCTGGGGTTGGGAAGAGGCTCACACGCAGAGTGGCCAAAGGAGATGCCTCATGACTCTGTGTTGATCAGGGCGATGTTTCAGCAGGTTGTTGGCTTACCTCTGGCCAGTGGCCGCCATATGTGTTGACGGTAGTTAGTGACAAGGGAGAGAGTGCGGATGGTGCTGCAATACTTCAAGGTGGACTGAGATTCTCCTGTCAGATGAGAACATATGCCGTTGCTGTCTGTCGCTCTGGGAGCTACCACAAAGTGGAGTCCAGCCAAGGGAGCCTTGATCTCTCGAATGGGCAGACAAATGGCATCGTGGTTTCTCCTTGGTGAGCTGGTGAGAGGGAGACAATGCTTCCAATCTTGAAATAGTATCTGTGTTAACGGGTGAGTTTATTTGTGCCACGTGGTTTCTCGAGTCCCACATATTCCTCAGATGGCTCTGGGGGGAGTAACCCCTTCTTATTTTGCTGGCAGGCAGATCCTGGTGACCCCACCTCCCCGCTTAACTCTCCCAGCTTTCCCCAGGAAAGCTAAAAATTCCCATCACTGGTTTGGCATGGAGTTGAATACTGAGACAACCTTAATGGAGAAAGAAATGGCAAGGACACTGGTGGACCAGCTGTAGACTGACACCCAAACAAGCCTAGGTTTCTGAGCCTCTTCTAGTGCTTTCTTAGAGCTAAACATGCTCCTATTCCTGTCAGACAGGGAGGGCATCTTGTAAACCCACCCAAAGCTGATCTGTGTCTGTATTATCATACACCCTGTCAAGAACTTGCCTCAAGGTTGGATAGATCCCAGAGACCTCTTCCAGAAAAGAACACAAGCACTTCTCATTTTTAATAAATGGAAATTTTAAAGGCATGAAAGGGAAGCATAGCATCTTTAATGCGTAAAGTCTTTTGCTTTTGTCAGTTTAAATTAAGCTCATGATATCTGAGCACAATTTCCCATATTTAATAATACATAAAGCAAGATAATTAAAAGGTAAGTACACATGCTGGGAGAGGAACACTGTTGAGTAAAACACTGACTTTAATCTCCGCCTCTGTTGGTGAAATGCAGGGAAACCAAGCAACTAAAAGCAAAGAAACACAAAGGACACCGGCAAGGACTAGGCTTCATACTGGCTCTTTCTCCTGAGCCTCAGGCTTTCACAGCCAACTCTTTCCTGGACATTTCCATCTGGAAGTCCTTCAAGTAGACTTCACAATCAACAGCCCAACAAACTCGTTGCTAACCTCCCGCCACCCCATCCCAGAGCACCTCAGCCACGCCATGTAGACGCTGCAATAGCATCCTAACTTCCAATTCATTTTCTGGGCAAATCTAAAGTGCTATCTTTTTTCATTTTGTGACTTTGTTTTTCATCTGATTTATTTCGGAGAGAGATAAAGCACACACGTGAGCAGGGGAGAGGGCAGAGGGAGAAAGAGAATCTCAAGCAGTCGCCATGCTCAGCATGGAGCCCAGACATAGGGCTCGATCCCAGGACCCTGGGATCATGACCCAAGTTGAAATCAAGAGTCAGGTGCTCAACCGACTGAGCCACCCAGGTGCCGCTTAAGTGATATTTTTAAAGCTTGACCATGCCATTCCCTATGTTAAAACATCAGTGGTTTCCCTTAGGAAACACTTGAGATAAATCCTAAATTCTTAAATTCATTCCTATTATTTACAAGCCTTACTCCTCCAGTATCAGGGTCATTGCTCCCATTTCCTTGCCTTCTGTAAAGTAGTCATTTCGAACTTCGTTGAGCTCCTGCAACACACCGTGCTGGAATATCCCCCTCCCCACCCCCCGTGCCAAAACTCCCACTGTCCAGTGGTAGTTTTTCTTCTTTTTTTTCAACGTTTTTTTTTTTTTTTTTTTATTTTTGGGACAGAGAGAGACAGAGCATGAACGGGGGAGGGGCAGAGAGAGAGGGAGACACAGAATCGGAAACAGGCTCCAGGCTCTGAGCCATCAGCCCAGAGCCTGACGCGGGGCTCGAACTCACGGACCGCGAGATCGTGACCTGGCTGAAGTTGGACGCTTAACCGACTGCGCCACCCAGGCGCCCCTAGTTTTTCTTCTTAAATCCCAGTCAGTCTGCTGCTTCATGTCTGTGAGTGCTTCTTTCGTGCTCTCATTGCGTGCCCCACGTATTTCTACCCGAAAGTGACAGTGCCTGTCCACTTATCTATATTCCCCACCAGATTGCAAGTTCTGTGCAGAATCACTTATATCATGTTCATTTTCAAATCCCCAGAAGTTGACACACACCCATAGCAGACCCTGAACAAATCTGGAAGGAAGGAAGGAAGGAAGGAAGGAAGGAAGGAAGGAAGGAAGGAAGGGAGGGAGGAAGGAAGGAATGTATAGCCGCGAATGTGTCTTAATTAGTCCTTAGGAGACAGTGTCTTACCTATGAACTCAGGGACACGGATCCCTTTGGTCCTGATGAAACCACACTCACAGGTGGTAGGCCAAGTCCTCTGAGGGGTTCCACAGTCACAGGACCAGAGGAAGGTTGTCCAGATCCACCCCAAGAGCTCCCATTCTGCCCCTTGGGACCAGAGGCTTACACTGATAAGATGATTGTTTCGTAAGCTGTTAGGATCTTCAAAGGCAAGAGCCGTATCTCATTCGTCTTTGTGTTCCCACAACTCCCGGGACAATGTTCTCTACAAAGAAGGCGTTTGATACACGTTTGTTGAACGAGAAGCCAGAATCAGGAGCCCTACAGACGGATCCGCAAAGACCCGCAGCCTAGGCCTCCTTGACGTAGCGTTGCTAATGAATAGGACTGCCCGCAGAGCCCGTGTGTGTGGCGGTCACCTGGGTTCTTGCCATCCTGGCACGTGGCCGATCCCAATTATTGGCAGCCACAGGGTGGACAGCAGACTTTCTGGGCAATAAAGGAAGTCAGGTCAGCAGATACCGGAAGCTTCGACCTCTAAATTCTCAAAGGATTCCTCCCTCGCGCAGAACAGGCAAAATGCACAAATACCCTTTCCCTGTTTAGCAGAGTTCCCGGGGCGACCGAGACGGCGGGGTGGAAAAATATTTGGGGCACATTGTGGCAGGCAGCTGGAGTCTATATGTTTAACTTAGCATTGCAGAACATTTTATTTTAAGCCAGTGTATAATTAGAGAGGTTTTGTTTATTTATTATGAAAATGAGCCGTTTTGTTTATTTATTATGTAAGTATGCCTTTTATTAAAACGACTTTGTGAAAATCTAATTGCCACTACCGTAATATAGCATAGCGGTCCCTTACATAAATACATGATTATTATGTACAGTCACTTATCTGTGAACGAGTTCTGCTACTACTTTCCTTAATTAAGGATACAAAAGGGCCCCTTCATCTTTGCATATTCCCTTGCTAGGACATTGATACTCATTATTTCCTAAGTCCAAACACTGAAACTGTGTCAAGAATGCATCCATCACGACATGGGTACTTCTAGTCAGCGGAATTTTCGGCCCCGTCAGCAATTTCTGCAATTTGCCATTTCTGTATGTCTGACATGTGTTTTTATTGGTGAAGATCACTTTCAAATACCGAGATCATGAGAATGATTCTTTGGGTAGTCTCTGCCGCAGCCTAATGTAATGACAGTAATTAACAGCCTGTGATTAGCGGCAACTCCAGAAAGTGTTTGAATGTTAATTTGCTTCAACTAATATGCGGCACTTCTGTGTAATGAGATCTAAGCTATAGGTTCATAGGGAAAGCAAATTATTTTCCAGCATTTAATCATACAAATGATTCTTAGTTAATCACTTGAACAGTAAACCTCAATGTTCTAATAAGTGACATTTGTTTTTCTGTCATTCGGTTTATTATGGGATAGGCCAGGGCGAAGCCAGTATTTTTCTTAATGGTCGAATTCCCACCTGCCAGCAACACCACTTTGAAATAAGGCTTCACGATGTAGAGGAGTGGAGTGGGGTTGTGGGTGAGCACAACATTCAGAGAGAACCTACACCATTCCAGATTTTACCTTTCTGACTGAACCTGGAGTCGCCCTTACCTCAGTGTACGTATCTGTAGAATGGAATGAATGACCCTTTGCTCCTTAACACACATATCCTGACACGGAACGTCTGACAAGAAATTGAGAACAGGGTGTCGCTTGTTAACCAAGCATTAATTGCCTGAATCCCTACCGTGGTAAGGTTGAGCAGGAAAGCAAAAGTCACCAGCACGTGAACATATTCGCTAATGAATTGACTTCGTCAAAAATAAGTGCCCTGTCCCCACGAGCCTGGAACCACTCACATCACAAAGCAAGGCCACTGACAAGGGAGGACTTGGCCAAGTTGGACCAGCTAAGAATTGACAACGCAACAGGCAGTTCAAAAGACAACGACTTAAGTATCCAAGAATGAAAAAAGGCCTGTGGAAAATTGGAGGATACCCTAGACTATTTTTTGTAAACGCACTGACTCCACGTTTACACTGAAAAGGTCAAACATGCCATGCAAGACACTGAGTCATGTTGTCACTGTGTCACCAGAAGAATCATACCAAAAATCAACTCTCGATTGGTCCTTTGTTTTTAGAATGGGCACGTAGTTGCAAGTACGATCTGAAGGCGGTCAGACATTAGAGAAAACACATTTGCTTTGATAATTTTTGGTTTCTTTTTTAAGCCAGAGTTTCCTATATTGGGCAACAAATACTATGAAATTTGATTCTTCATTTTTTGTAAATTTACTTCAAGTAGCCTTTTCCTATTAACAGCCCTCCTTGGTTGGCTTTAAAGCTCAATTTCAGACGCCATGATTATTAACAAGAATAATTCTTCTGTAAGCTCTTAATAACCAGAATTAAGTGAGATCCCTTTACTGTATGAGTGGAGGTCTTATGACTTACACGTGGAGATAGTCATTAAGGCTAAACACTAAACAGATCCATAATCTCATATACAAGGCATGGCCTCCTGGCTAGGAGTGAACGTCTGCCTGTGAGGTATGATTCCAGGACATTCAGAAGGGGTTTTTGTTAACCTCTCTAGTGGATGTTCCAACCCCATACTTGGATGTTCATTCTTCTGATTTACCAAAACAGAGGTTTTATCCCTAAGGTAATTGTAAGTAATGGCATCTCAGTCATTTAGATCTGAATGTAAATGGACTTTCCTAGAATAAGTTTCATAATTTTATAACTTAAAATCCACTGCTTTGGAAAAGGAGAAAGTGGGTGTTTGAAGAAAGGAAAGAGAACATAGAAGGAGTCTGAAAGCAATGGGAGAAAAAAATCTTTACCTCCCACTTTACTATTTTGCCTCGAATTATCTCTGGCCTAGGTGGCACTTTTGGAGGGGAGGGGAGAGAACACCAGGAAATCCTGACATTTCCCAAATATCTCTCCCACCATTTGTCACTGTGCTTGAAGTTGGCCATTCACAGTTCATCCCACCCTTGGACTCAGTAAGTCGACTTTTATATAAATTATTTTGAGGGAAGAATCATGGATGCGGCAAAGATTTAGCCAAAAAGAAAAATGCTCATGACAGCATAGTCTATGACAAAATACTGAAAAAAAAAAAACTTGAATGCCCAGCAACCATGTTTTGTCTCTACAATGGAACACTCTATATCACTGCAGAAGAATGTTTAGTATGCAAAAATGTGCCTCTGATATTTTGTTAATTGAAAACATCCCGTTACATTACAGTAACTACCTCTGATCCCATTTCGTAGAGAAGTCGAAATAGAGATTCTGTAAAAGAAGAAAAATAAACATCACCGAATGATTAGCAAGATGAAAGCAACTGACAACTCACAAAAGCCACATGTAAGTTGATGGCAAATCAAGAATGGAAGGAAGGAGCGCTGGCTCCTCTCTTGAGAGCCATAGAAGCAGGCAAAATGGTTCCCCTTCTGCGGTTACCAATCAATTCTGAGCCTAAATATTTGCTTCGCAAAACAATAGAGCATCTGTTTCCTAAAAGGCACATACTACCTCTGTGTAAGAGGTGACTGGCTTTACGATGCTGTTAACAGGTAACCAAGTGCTCGGGAATGACTTTTCTAGAACATTATGTCATTTCATTTATCCATTGATTAACCCATTCTAGTGGCTAATAAGCGCTAGGATACAAGAAATGTTTACCAGGCCCTCCTATTCACCTACTTTCCACACCTCCACTAGTGCCATGTTTTCCTTCCTTCCTTCCTTCCTTCCGTCCTTCCGTCCTTCCGTCCTTCCTTCCTCCCTCCCTTCCTTCCTTCTGTCTTTCCTTCCTGTTTGAGTCATTTACCCAGAAGAGCCCATGACAACACATTGGCAGTGTTGAAAGTCTTTCTGTGGCCTGGGAAAATGAAATGGTATGGATTCCAATGTAATTAGTGATGCATTAGAGTACATCTTTTCGGTTAATGTTGCCTGTCAGTAAGCTAAAAAAATTCTTATCACTGCATAGAGAGAAAATGACATCAATGAACAAAGATTCCAAAATCTAGTGCTAAGAATGTACTTATACATCCCAAAGCACAGAGAGAAGGAACTTAAATAAGTATTTAAAAAAAAATGAACAGAATAAAAATCTTTGGGAAGATTTATTGATTTATTGATTTTTGAGAGACAGACACGGTACAAGTGGGGGAGGGGCAGAGAGAATGAGACACAGAATCAGAGGCAGGCTCCAGGCTCTGAGCTGTCAGCACAGAGCCCGATGCGGGGCTCAAACTCAGAAACCATGAGACCATGACCTGAGCTGAAGTCGGACGCTCAACCGACGGAGCCACCCAGGCACCCCTAAATTTAAAAAGATTTTTAAGCCCAGGGGGAAAAACACGTTCTTCCTTAGGGCACTTTGCTATCCAGTGGTGTCTCATTGCTGACCATGTTGATTTCAACCTGGCCTGAAGTTGGCCAGAATTTCTAGAAAGCCAAATGGGAGGCATTTCTTGTTAACACCCTTGGGCCATTCTTTTCTGTGACCCACTACGTGTTTTGATCTTCCTCATTAATTTTATGTCCTAATCAGAGTTCAGCTCCCCCATCTGTTTTCTAAATTGTCCTTAACTGAAAAAAAAAAATAATAATCTGCTTTTTAAAAAAAACACCGAGGGACTACTAAATTATTCTCCAAGTTAAACCGCAAAATAAGTTACCAGATACGTATTAGATCTGATTATCCAAGCCCACAAAACTATCATCTCCAAGTAAATCTCACTAAAGCCCTTTTTAGGAGTTGCTTTTTAACTTCCAGACTGCTGTCTGGTTCCCTCACCCTCCTTCCCACAATGTTTTACAGACCCGCCGTCCCCTCCACTTGTAGAAGCTCTGACACTATCATGAGAATCACCAGTGATAGTCTGAAAATGCCAGCCAAAATCTATCTGCAAGAACATCTGCTCAACAGTGCAAAACTGATGTAATTACCAACCATCATCTTTTCTCCTCCTGCTGGGGTAACTGCTCCAAAGCATGACTTTTTGCCCTGAGCTAACAAGATCCAGAAACTCCCTGTTATGTACAAAACCTGCTGCTGAAAACCCATGTAGCTTCAACACAAATTATAACCCAGTCTCGCAACTACAAGAGCCACTAACGCCCTGTGCCACAGGGTCTCAGAGAATCTTGCTCAAAACCTTATAGTCCAAGACCTTCATCTTCCACCCCCTACCTGTTTTTGTCTAATACAAATGGTCTTCAAAACAATAGCAGAGGGGAAGAAGGGCTATAGCTACAGTTCCAAAAACAATGTTTTAAATGTACAACTACTGAAAAGAATAAATGCCAAATGTCTGAACTGGAACTGAGGCAGAAAGAGGAGTGAAACAAATCTTTATTGAGCACCTATTATTTGCCAAACGTTGTCCTGGATGCTTTGCACACGATCTCATTGAACTGAGGTTTCAAAAATTCTGGGAATCAAGAAATTCCCAGGTTGAATCCACTAAGTTTGGGAGAGCCACTTCGGTTTCACCTCTGCTTCCTAAGGATGTGGAAACATTTAACCAATAATGATGACAAATAATAAATTCTAGTATTTAGTTCCAATTATGTTCAGGGACTGAGGGTGAAGAGATCCTGTAGTTCAGACTGTGACACCAACGAGCTTTGGGGCATCCGATAGTTTTCTTAAAGTGATCTTCAGTTTCCCCATTTACGAAATGAGGGAGCTGGATTAGCTGACTGCTGGGGTCACCAGCAGTTCTAGGGCATCAAGATTCATTGATCCTACAGGTTTTTGAATGACACACATATTCCACTCATTTTCAGTTTCTCTTAAATTCATCGTGAGGCTGAGAACAGATGAGACCTCGTCTCAGAAGGACTAAGAATTGATGAGATTCTAATAAATTATCTTGGTGGATCGTTTGATGTTTTTGTTTTTTAAGAAAAAGATTGGCCAGGGGAACTTCCAAAATAAATGAACCCAATCAGACCCAACTGAGCCAGGAAAGAATACTCCTACTCCCGAGTGGAATTCTGGCCATCGTGCGTATAAAGTATTTGTAGATGGTGTACAAAACCGCTGAGAACACAGCCTCTATCTGGTCTTTTTAGAGGAAATTTTATTTTTACTTTGCTACATGAAAATAACGTTGGGGCGCGTGTGTGTGTTAGGTATATAAAGGTATTTCATACCAATGGATGGAAAATGTTGCCTTTTGATCATAAGTCATCATGAAATAAATCTCTGTCACTCTGGCTTGGATGTATGAGGCCACTGTTTAGCTCTTAAGCCATGAAAGCCTCTAAAAATCAGTGAATAATTCATGAAATATTTGCCACGTTTACCTTTTGTGTCCCAGCACTGTGTCAGGCACTTGAGTGACTGGCAAGACATCCCAAAGTCCTACAAATCGCTTGATCCATTAAGACACAGATACAGCGGACAGTGGAGATGCAGAGTGAAACTCACTGCAGACAGAGGGGAAGGAGACGCATAAGGTCAAGGGCATAACCAACACCACAGCAGCAGGACGTTGACAATATTTCCACCATAATGCACATCCACCAATGAATCAGAACCCCTAAAGCCATCAGGCATGAGCCACTTTCTGCCACATTTGCAAATGTTGTCTGACACGTGAAATGAGGTGTGTGGTTTATTTAGCAAATTCCAGCTTCCTGCTATATGAATAGTTTAAAAAAAATTTCACTGGCCTTCATGAAGTTGTGCTTTTCTAAAATAATAACATGCTTGCGATTTAAATTATTTATTAAATTCTAACATTTCCAATCGCAGACGGTCTCTATACTGAAAAACCAAATCATCCTCTCTACCAGTGGTTCTAAATCATCCTCTCTACTAGTGGATTATCGGTATGAAAGGGAGAACATGTACCCACCAAGGAACTTTCCCAGGGTTCAAAGAGAAAGCTGGGTGGAAAATCCATAGCTGAGGACTGTGGGCTTTTTCAGCGCCCCGGCCCTTAGTTAAGTTCCCGTTCTGACATTACCTTGCATATCCTATTAATAGGTTTAAAATCTGCGGTGACTATGTTCCCCAAACAAAGGTAACTTGCTGGCCTGGAGACGATCCTCTCAAACAGAATGGGTGATTAAAGGGCCCTCTTCTCGGTCACCCTGGGGATGACCACACAGATAGGTGGACACTAGAAGGAATTCATAGTGTCTTACTAAGATGTCTACCCAGTTGAAGGACAAGGATTGGGAGATCGGGAGCCTCCCCTAACATGTGAAGACAGAGGGAAGAAATACCCATCACCCACTCAGTGTCAGGCAGTATGCCATGCATCTGTAGCGTGCCAAGGTTAGAACATGAGGTTTTTTTCCTCAGAGCACCCAGGTCTGAGAGTCACTGATGGAGAACAAGGAAAGAAAATTCATTTGACTCCATGCCAAATCCTACCAATTGGTTGTAGTCTCTGGGAACAGGTATTGCGAAGGATTCCAAGACTATACCAGGACTCGGTAGGAAAAAGTGTTGGAACAAACTAAGAGAGTGTCTGCCACGGAGCCCAGGAGAGGGCTGCCGTATTCCTGCCACACATCTGCCACTCCTAAGGTAGGGCAAGTTCACATACAGCCACATCCAAAGCTGTGTCCTCAGAAGTGAGTGATTTGTAGACCGAAAAATACCAAACAGTTGTAGCTTAGAGTTCAGGATTTCTGTCAAGCGGTGTCTCTCAAAGTAAAGCGAATCCCAGAATCCTTAGAGGTGGGGCCAAGAGTCTGCATTTTTAATTAGCTCCTCAGGTCATTTTTATGAACGTGTATGTTCAGAACCAGCATCGGGGGGGGGTCCTTAAGGATTTTGTACAGAAAGATTGCTTGACTTAGAGGTATGTGATCTTCTTGAGCAAAGAGTTTGTCTTGAGGTTAGAATTTTTAGTTTCAGGTTCTTAAATGTAATTTTCTTATTTAATCTAAGGTTGATGAGTCTACACGTGCTCCATTCATGCTAGTGCTAACCTTAACCCTCACCCTAACCCTTTGAGTGTAAGTGGCCCGTGCACAGTGTAGGTGTTTCCCCTGCCCCGGGGTCAACAACCGTGTAGCTCCAACCAAAAAAATCAATAAATTGGTTCCCAGTTCATAATAAGGCTCTTATGACTTTGTTAGTCATAAAGTCACATGGCATACTCAGGATGAAAGCAAAGGGAACTGAACGTCCTTGAGGGCTATTTCTACCCTGTGGTAAAACATTACCCTATCCTAGGCTCTCGATGAGAATGTGTCAGACCAAGCACATGTACCAGCCATATATAATCAGAGTATCTGGGACAGAATCACTTACCACCTTCTCATTCAATGCCTCTCTTCCAAGTTACCAATCTGTCACTGTGTTTTTTCATGTTATACTATATGCTTGTATCTTATTTTATCTTTATTCTATTTTAGATTGGGGTATTTGGGGGAGATACTCCAGTCTCATCAGTAATATATTTGCAATTCTCCCTGCAAGGTGAGTTGCTTCAGGATGATTTCCAAAGGCCGCTAAACACATTTTGTTACGTGACTTCCTCATTCTGTTTATCAGGATTCCTCATGATCTTACCTCCCCATTCCAGAAGTGCATCTTATTTGGGGCCCGAAGAACATCTGTGTTGACTCAAAATAATACCTATTAACTCATTTTGAAGATGGTGAAATAGTAAATACTTAATTTACCAAAGACACAAAGAAGAGCTATCTTAGAAAATTCTGTATTAAAAATGATGTTTAAGGTTGAGGTTGGGATGAGCAGAGATGATCTATGGACCAGAGGAAGTTACCACGGACCAACCCGATTACCACTGTAATTTCTAGACGGGATGATTAGGATGGGGAAAGTGAACAGACAGGGCCAAATCAAAGACATGGGAGTTTCAGTAGGAACTAGAGATGGAACTAAAATTAGGGGCTAAAGAAAACAGAGTTACAACTGACTCAAAACTTGCTCTCAGAGAATACGGGCTTTGCTGACGTCAGCAGAGAATTTGGAAAGCAGAGGCCTTCTATACACCTAGGAAGACACTTTTTCAACAAGTCTCTTATAAACTTTCTTTGAATTTTCCACAACTTATTTTTACTGAGGACTTAAAATTTAGTTTAATACTTCTACAAGATCCTGTCCAGTACCAAAGTAAGAAAGAGAGGGAGGGAGGGAGGGAAGGAAGGAAGGAAGGAAGGAAGGAAGGAAGGAAGGAGGGAGGGAAGCAAGGGAGGGAAGGAGGAGGGAAGAAAGAAGACTAACAAATAATAAATGCATATGAGTATCTTCCTCCCTCTCCCACCTCCTATCACAATGAGATTATATACAATTAAGAGTAAATCACTGCCTGGCCATACACATTCATTCAGTAATTCCTCCTGACCTCCAGCTTCAATTCCGTCACCTCTATTTGCTCGACTGTCGGTGTCATTCTCTGGGGCAGCATTGCCTGCATTCGTGCTTTGGAAGAAAGACAGTTCAAGAAAGAACAAAGCTGGGCTCTGTTGGGGAGATCCTACCGTAAAATATACGTCTGGAAGGGAAATTTCAAACCCCAGTGCTTCATAGACATAATAACAATAGGGCCTGCTTAGCATTTGGGCTAATTTGGCTCACTCTCGGATTCCTGGAGTCAATTCTTCCGATGCTGTGCTGCTGTGCCAGCATTCATTACGTGTAATTTGCTGGCTAACATCTTTGTGGTGCCTGGAAGACGTATTTAAGGGCTTCAGGGTGAACACGCACGAAGGAGGACTTTCCAAAAGGAAAACTTCCTTCCTGGAACTCTTAGCGGTTTAGCCTAAAAGCCTTTTCAAAAAGACAGCACCTTCACCTCGCATTCTTCCTCGCTGTTCATCGTTCTCGTTGCAGAAAGCCGTGTTCACAAATCCGCTTTCAGTTAGTACAGTGAGTCGCATGGAGGAGGCCCAATATTTACCACCAGGTTTGGGGTTTTGGACTCCTGGGCAAGGTGGAGCAGGCTAAGGAAAGAGTTGAAGAGACGCTTGGCCAAAACTCAAAGAACATCCCTTTGGAAGACACTTCTCCTGCTGAGACTCCTGACCTTTAATTAACGGTTACAGACTCTCTGTTTATTACATGATCTTTTCCCCTCGCAATTTCAGCTTGTGCTTTAAGTTTTCTTCCCTTCCCTTCCCTTCCTTTCCTCTTCTTTCCTTTCTTTTTCTAACTGGAGCCTAAGGCATGATCGCATCGGGCACACAGTCAGGGTTCTTCATTAACACCAGTACAGGTCTTGATATCAATTCCCGATCGCCACTATCCATTCGCTGGTTGCTGCATGACCTATGGGGGCAGAGTGACTCAAGGGAATTGGGTAGTGCTAACAAAGTCATTTCCAACTGACATAATAGTTCTTCAGGTGTTTTCCAGGGCACACTAAGTTGTTCCTCTAGAACATAATATCTGATTCTCTTGCAACTCTCCACCACCTGACTGTTCGTGAATCAGAGAAGTTTGGTAAACAGTGGAAGCAAAGAAAATGAAATATCTCAGAAATAACAATTAAATGGCACTGGCTGTGGCAGGGGAACATCAGTCCAAGGACTGTGGATTCTCAGAACTTTTGGGCAAGGCCATTTCTGTTGTGAGTTTATGCATCAAGGTATGTTAATCTGACATAATTGAACTTTTAACTCTTTGAACTTTCTTTGTTTTGATTCAACATTTACCAAGTCACCCTCTGACTACAATGTGATTGCCTAGAGGGAAAAACTAAGTCTTTTTTCCAGACTTGGAATAGATTCATCCCAAGAACAAATACATTTCCACCATCAATTAGATGGAAAATTAGAAGTTGTGGTATTATACATCAGTCTCATGAGCTTGGTTACCATGAGCTCAGTCCTGAGAGATTAAATCCATTCTTGGTGTGCCCGTAAAAATCAAGTTTTTATACTTGTGAAACTGAGAATCAGCCTCTGGGCCACGTAAATCCAGCAAGGTAATGAATGCCATTCTATGTCATTGTGGATGCCAATCCATCAACCATCTCCTAGATGAACATGCACTCCCTCTATACAAGGCTCTTTGCCCCTTATAGTTGCCTTTCTGAAACTCAGCTACCCAGACAGGAATTTGACAACATTTGATATTCACAACTTGGCTGAGTAAAATCTTCTTTCCCAAATGTATAGATCAATTTCCAGGTGAGTGTTCCTTAACTGTTATCAATGCAGCTTGGCTGTGTTAAGTATGTTTCACAACCCTAGACCAGTGACAACAGCTTTCCACTCCCCATTTGTTCTGTGACTCTCATAAATGAATGACTTCTGTCATATCACCTCGTCCTCCAGTAAGCCACCATTAAATTCCTGATGCCACTCCTTCAGTTCATTGACTAGGGTAGGAGTTGTCCATTTTTCAAACTAAATGATGCTGTGCATTTCTCAATACTGTGTATTTTTTGACATGATGGAGAAAAAAGCCTATAAAATTACACCTAAGTACTGCTACTGACACCTGATCAACCATTTGACCGGTGACCCAACATATCACATCTCATGTGACAACATTACCTCTGGCTATCTCGAAGTCACTCATGAAGCTGCAAGAATCCCTTCTACCAGAAAACATATTACTCAAGTTACTCAAAGGTGGTCGTAGTCAATTCAATCCGCTTCAAATAAGTATCCCTTTCCTTCAAGGAACGCAAGACAACAGTAAACATTTAACTTCCTGTCTTTTCATTTCTGGATTCCTAGGTCCTAACAATGTCTTACGTGTAGCCCAATAGAAATGTGTTGATTGAGTTCATTGAATGATCAATTACTCTGAATGTTAGTTTTCTGTTCCCAGTGCTGTTTTTCTGTCCTATATTCCTGTTTCTTTTTCTTTTTTCATCTTGAAAATGTGCCTCATGTAACGTCATAATTTTAGGCCTTTCTCTTTCTCAGGGATAGATGACAGAAGTCGTAATAATTAGAAATCCATAAACCATGAAAACAAATAAGAAGATTGAAAAGGTTCCGTGGAGCACTGAAGGATCAGTCTAAGTTAGATCCTAAGTGACATGTGAGTGGAACGTGCCTCATACACAACATGTTAGTTACGAAATATTTTCTCTTTCTTATTTTATTTTATTTTATTTTTAATTTTCTTTTTTTTTTGAACGTTTATTTATTTTTGGGACAGAGAGAGACAGCATGAATGGGGGAGGGGCAGAGAGAGAGGGAGACACAGAATCGGAAACAGGCTCCAGGCTCCGAGCCATCAGCCCAGAGCCTGACGCGGGGCTCGAACTCCCGGACCGCGAGATCGTGACCTGGCTGAAGTCGGACGCTTAACCGACTGTGCCACCCAGGCGCCCCTCTCTTTCTTATTTTAAACTGTACTAGTGATATAAATAATCACATATTTGTATAATGCTTTATTGTTTCTGAGCACTTCCATAAACATTCTCCAATATGATGCCTTCAGGAACTATATGGCTATATCTATATGCGCTGAACATGTTTTTTTGTAAAAATTCTGGTGTTCTACAGCCTCTTGTTTTATTCTTCAACCTCTTTTGTTTGTCCTTCCATTGTTTCCGCTTCAAATAGCAAATCACAATTTCATCATTGCTTCTTCAGCAATGTTGAGGAGGTGTTACCCCCTTTCGTGTCTTGGCTTTGAGGTCTCCCTCTCCATAAAGCCTCTATATTTATGATTGTGTCATTGGTTTATATTTCTAGAATAAAGAACAAATGGCTTAGCAAAGAGTGAAAATAGAAGGCATCGTGGTTTCATGTTATGAATAAATTTCAGAAGATATGTATGTCAATGCTTCATTACACTTATGTATTTGCTTAAATATTAAATATGTTTTCTGACCCAACACTACACTAAGATAGAGCTCTGCGATATCCAAAGGTTGTAAAATTCAGGGAAAATCCCAGCATGCTGTAAATGTATTTGTTCTTATTGGTACTCTGGGTGACCTTATGAATTCACATATACAAAAAACATCTTAATTCCAAAGTCATTGTCTCCGGCGGGGAACAGAAAACATTCCTGACATGGAATCCAGGGTTCCTTGGATAAGTGAGCAAAGCCAGTGTCATCTTGAAAACCAGTTGCATTAATATTCTTTTCTTTTCCATCTTGAGTGTTAAAACTTTGCTCATCACTGAGACCTGCCCAGATTCCATAGGTTAACTCCTCACATGGCATGTATCCGTACATATCAGGCTACAAATTCTCTTCTGTGATGAGAACTGGAATTGGAATGTTGGGAATGTTGGAAGGTAAGACGTTTATACCATTGAAACAAGGTTACAACCACAAGGCAAGTTCAGCGAACCTGTCTCCTTCTAGCCGGGCTCTGTGGCTGCACCAAGCACATCATACTGGACTGGGGTGGCTGGACTAGGGTAGCATGAGTGCCACCATTTTGCTTACACCAAGGGTGAGATCTGAGGAAGGGCATATCTGTGCTCCATGTGAATCTTCATCTAGGTGTTTTTTTTACAGTGCAAGATGTTTTAGTTAACTACACTTATACTACCTGACAGTGACAAGGAATAGGAGAAAATGTAACACCTAAATGCTTTAATACTGTCTTAAATGCTGCAATTCCACCTCTCTAAATGTTTCTTTATCCCTCGCCTAAGGCCTACTGGCTTACTTTTCGTTTTCTGATTCTGAGTTACTTGGCCTATTTCTAAATCTTCCCTGCCAAACTTAATCACAGATGAGTGGGAGGAGACAGAGACTTGTCACAATAGCCTTGGTAGCTTCTTGGCCATGGGGACAAGCTATCTGAGGCTCTCTGGACCAGAGTTCCCATCTGTGACCATGACTTTGACAAGGACCATAACTGCTTCCCGTGTCACTTTTTTGCTAGGAAACTTTTTATGGATTCTCAAACTGCTGCATCCCAAATTACCATGAGTGGCAAGCCACTGTCTTAACAAATGTGTTCGAGCTTCTGATCCATTGTGATTTCCCAGCCACATCCTATGCTCCCCCCATGTTGAACTGTTCCAATATCCCCTTCTCTATGTTTTTGTATATGCTGCCTCTTCTTCCTAGAAGGCCTTTTCCTTCTTTGCCTGATCTCTACCCACTTCCTTCCCTTTAAGAGGAACATTTTAGCATTTTTGAGGAGGAGGGGGGAATCTTATAGTTGATGTCAGAAGAAAACTCCTGGCTTCTGGGCAAGTAGTTTCCTTGCAGGGTGTGTGTGCAATCAGGCTTGCTTAGGAAGTATTTGGTTACCTGATTATCATCTCAATTAAGTGATTTACATTGATAGCATCACAAGTGGATGAACTATATTCAAACGGGTCTTGAACTGTCCTGAAAATATCTTTTTAAGAGATGACATTGCGGTGCAGTAAAAGTTATTGGGGCACAGAAGAATGCTTGTCTTGTGCTTGGCAATATGACTAGAGGGGATCAAACTCGCCAAATCTAACAGTTGCGTTTAAGAATGACCAAAACTAAGAGAGGCTGCTGTGACCCATTCAAGTATCCTAAGGGTGTCTCAAGCACCAGATACCAATCTGTCAGGAGATTCCATCTGACTTTCAAGAAAAGCTACTTAAAACTTCTTTTAGCTAAGCAGAAAACGCTGCATGTTTAACCAAACAGGGCATGCAGGTGAAAACATGGTTTTCTTCCATAGCCATCAAAAATTGTATTTTTAGTCCTAAAGGTGCTAACAAGATCAAGGTCACAAGTGTCAGCTCTAGAAAGCCACGTGTCACTGTCTTGCTATATACACAAAACTAGTGATTAGCGAAAGCGATTTAAGAGGATTTTTATCCCAATATGGAGAGAGCTAAGTTGTAAACTTAAGAGTATGAATAAGAGGGAAGTACGGAAGTGTATGCTATTTGCAGGTTTCATTTTCATGTCTGTTCTTAACGTTTCTTCTTTTGTCTCCAAAGCTGCTATTCCCCCAAGGGTGCATTGTCCAACCAATAAGATCTTAGACTCAAGGAAATGTGATATTTACGTCCTAGGCGTTCTCATGCACCTCTCCTCTAGTCCTTACGGCAACACTATGAGGGAGACACCTCAACTTACAGATGGGGAATCTGCGGTTCAGGGTGTTTAGGTCACTTACCCAAGGTGTATGGCTCGGACAGCAGTGAAGCGCGTGAACTTGTTTCTAGTCTAACTCCAGTGCCAAAATCCTTGACCATCAGGCTATTGCCTCCCCACTCCTTCCTAGCACTAAAGTCACAGTGACTCTGTTGAGGACGTAGTAGCTGTGTCTTCTGAATGCCTAACTGTTTGAGCTAGTTCACTTAATGATCAATACAATGGGCCCAAGTGGCCTGAGAAGACATCATTATCTGAACAAGTTCCTATGGCACTATCGGATTCGAAAGAAGGCTGCCATCTTTTGGTCTCGTTTTCCCCTGTGCTATAAGGTCCCCCAATCAATTAGCACTCCTTTTATGCACAAAACCATGGCTCATAACCCTTTGTCTTACTTGTACCTATTGGGCACATTATAAGCAGTCAGTATATACTGATTAATTAGTTAATCATCATCCTAAAGAAACCAAATTATAGTTTGTTTCTGGAAAAAAAGAAATCTGGACTTCTCCACCTACTCTTACTATTGTTTGGTATATTGGGAGTTTGGATTCAACAGCTAAGAATTCATTTTTGGGTCTGCCTAAAACTTGTTGTTGTTTTTTTTCCCCACAAAAAGGAACTTCCCTGTTGTAATTTTCGACATAGCATTTTTAAAACTCCATATATGTTTTAGATATTATGGTAACTTTTAAAGAAGAAAATGAGCATTTAGAAACTGCAAATACTGACGATGTGTTTTATGCGTAGAGAACAAATATTGTCTAATTTCTCAGACAATAAGGAACCAAAGGGAAAGCATGGAAGCATATAGACTAATACTTTTACACATATGCATAAAGGGCATATTTTATTGCCACTAAATATGCATATTTAAATTAGTTTCCACATGTGCACACAGAGGTACAGTGAATGTACTACAATAGAATGAAATGTCTAGGAACAACTTGTTGGCGTCTATAATGAACAATGAAATTTAGTTCTTATATTTGGTTAACCCCACAGTCTGTTCCTTTAGACAATTGACCATATACGCAAACCAATACAGCTCTTCTGTTTCGAGAACGACTGCAACTGAAAATAACCTAACTTCCCAGTTCTAAAGCAACACAGAGACCGATAAAATGTGTTCTTTTAACTTCTCTCTCTCTCTCTCTCAACCGTAAAAGTCATCATGATTTAAACTCAGTAATTACAATATCCTTATTTTACCCCTGGAACATTTGTGACACACACTGATAGGACCTGGCAGCTGGGATTAGGAGCTCCAAGGAGAAGAACCATGCTTCCCTCCCCATCCACCGTCTAATCCCTCCCCTCCTGCACATGAGCCCTCATGCCTCAGTCACCCAGTGGGTGGCTGCACTGATCTGTGGAGGAGTTCAGAACCCATTCCAGAAAGGCAGAAAGTGACACACACAGACAAAGACTATTTTCATAGACTGCACCTCCTGAGTTGAATTCAGTTTGGGAACTGAATTCCAAACTTCAACAAAATTTAACCATTTCACTTTGATTTGTTTTCACGTTCTAAGGGGCAGTCGTGACAGTTTTTGTCTTCATGTCCATGAGATTCTTCCTTCTTGGGTTGAGACTGGCAAAAAATATCTGCGAGATTTTACATCTGTGTGGATGTTAAAAAGAATGAACACAGGAAACAACTCATTTTTGTGGCCAGAGAGCTCTGACCTTTATTGACTTCTGAAATTAAAAACTACTTAACATCCCCACGTCTTTGTTTTTCTGTGGGTCTTTATATTCAAAGCGGAAGTTGGAATAAAGCATTCCTTTAGAAATCACCCAAATTAGCCTGCCATAAAAATCCTAAAGGATCTAGAACATGTTCTAAAATTATATTTCAAAATTTGATTTATCTAAATTTTAAACACCTAGGTTTAACCTTGTACGCCCTCAGTCTGAGCTTTAACCAGTATTTGGTATTTATGGAAAACAGCTCTAAGTTAATGAAAGAGAATATATACCATTAAAAATCTATATGCCGATTAGATTTATAGAGCATAATTCAATAATTTTTTATAAAGCAATAAAAACACTTGCCAACTCTCATGAAAAACAACCATATGTTTTGGTTTTAATAATGAAAATGTTTTATAAATAAGCTCCAATTATGGTACATATTATTTAAAAAGCATTGAATCTTTTCCTCTTCCAAGTATATTTTCTCTCTATATTTTGAGGCACCCTTAATAATTTACATATAAATTTATAGCATTTCCAGATTTATTCATTTTTTTTACCCACAAAAGTAACGGTCAATTTTTCCTCTTTTAGTTTCCAGTGTGCCTTAAAAGGACATTTATCATGTTAGATAACCAATGTATCAATTAAGAAAACATTTTATTCTTATAACATCTACTTTTATTCACGGATTTCAAGGCAAATTAAATCACTAGCATAGATTCTGCTATCAAATACAGGGACACATTCATTCCATGAATTAATATACGCCCACAGATTATATGAGAATAAAACTTTTAATGTCTTTTATATATCCCCGTATCATTTATGTGTAAGGGTAAAATATTGCCTGATTCTTTCTGGGAAACAATTTGGCAATGTGTATTTAGAGCCTTTAAAAAATTCTTATCCTTGGACCCAAATTCTATTATGAGGACATAATCACCAAGGCTCACCACAATTTCTGTATGAGAATGTTTATTACAGTGCTATTTATGATAGTAACCAATTGGAAATATCATCAATGCCCAACAGTATAGGCCTGGTTAAACAACTTATGGTCAATCTACTTGATGGAAACTACAACCATTAAATTTTAAGTTTTTAAAGAATATTTAATGATATGGAGAAATGCTGATGATAAAATGCTAAGTTTAAAAAAAAAGGCAAGACTGTACATGCTAGTTTTTAACAGCATTTCCAAAGTTAGAATTATAGTCTGTGTACTCCAAATGTACAAACACACAAGAATGGGAGAATACACACACAAACATATTAGTCTTGATTTTCTCTGAGTGATGGGATTATGAGCAATTTAAAATGTCTTCTTTCTAGTTTTTGTATTTTCTATAGTGAATATGTATTATTTTTATCATCAGAAAGAAACGCGTTATTTAAAATATCACAAAAAAAACTAACAAAAAAGGGTAGTAGTTAAATAAATGATATGGAAGAAAATGATTTACTAGTATAGAGAGTTGTTTCCATGTAATTGGAAAAGGTACTTCGAAAACATTTTGTGTGAGATTATTGCATATGACTGTATAACATGATTACCTAAATATTAAGAATATTTGTGTTTTACTACATGAATTACAGTGTATGTTATGTAAACTATACATAAAATGAAAATATTAAGAGGATAAGATTCAAAATGCAAATAGAAAATCTTATAAAACTTATAAAGCTATATAGATTTAACTGTTCTCCCTGTTTGCTGCCTAGAGGAAACCACTATGCGAAAGATGTAATACAGCCCTCATAACTTTATCATTATACTAATATATATATATACACACACACACACACACCCATAAATAGAAATACCTAGTGAATTTTTTCAATTGTTATTAATAGTTTCAAAGCGTATATATATTGTACATAGTCTTTGCAAATTTCTTTTTTAATCAACCATATGTTTTTGAGATGTACCCACGGATATACATGCAGAGCTATCTAATTCATTCATTTTAACCACTATGCAATGTTATTCCATTTAATGATTATAAATTTATTTTTCTATTTCACGTATAACTGATAGACATTTATGTTGTTTCCAATTCTTTACCACGTCATAATGTGCTGAATAGTCTTACACGTGACTCCCTGTATACACAAACAAAAGTTCTTTACTGTATTAAGTTAGACGAGGAATTGCTGGGCTACAGAATATGCTTGACTTTAACTGTTGTAGATATTGCCAGATTCTCTCCAGAGGGTTGGCTGATTTACAGGGCCAGCACTTAAAATAAATGCTTGTACACACACACACACACACACACACACACACACACACACACAGTCAAATCTTATATCAGTTAAATGTATTGCAAATATCTATTCCATAGCTCATTTCTAAGTTTACAGTTAATGTAGTCTAATTCATCAATCTCTTCCATCATGGTTTATACTTTTTATTTAACAAATCCTTCTCTATCCCATTTTACATAGATATTTTCCACATTTAATCCAAAAAGTTTAATTTTTTTTCCTTATCACACATCTTACATGTATTTTTGTAAATAGTATGAGATAAGAAATTTACATTTCTCTTATATATCTATTTGTCCAAGCAACGTTTTTTAAATTGTCATGCCACTGAAATCTCATTCTATCTCTGCCAACTGCTAAATGCCCATATGTCTATTTTGGGGCTTTCTGTTCTGTTTCATTGGCCTATTTGTCTGTCTTTTAATCAATACCCCAATGTCTTAATTACTGTAACTCTGTAAGAAGCTTTGATGTCTTCTAGGATGAATTCTCCCTTCTAATCTTTTTCAAATGTGCCTTGACTATTTTTGATTTTTACCTTTCATGCAAACTTTAAGAAAATCAGCCTGTCAAGTTTTGTCTGCCCTCTTTTTCAGTAAACTGTTTCCACCTGCAGTTTGCTCCCTGAGAATGAGTCCACTGGTGTGCCCATGCTCCAGTGTCTTTCCGGGAGCCTCAGTACTTTGCTGTACGTCTAATCGGCTGAATCCTAGACAGGTGACTGGTCCTCTGTCATTTATCTCACTCAAGGTTTTCTTTATTAGAATGCCTTTTCAATCGGGCAAATATGGTTGCATAAATAATCTCAAGGGCTAGCTTTGAGCTTCTTTCTCTCTCTCCCCTCCACACAACATTCCAACATCCCCACACCCCAGGAGGTGATCATCTACTTTGTGACCAGCTTGCTGGACTGCAGGCAGAATGATCATGTATTTTCTCAACCCCAAAGCAGTAGACACGGTTTAACCCATGGTGTAACAATTAGCAAAATATTTGTCATCACAATGGACCTGGAGAAATCCAAGATGAATAGTTTGCCAAATTACATTCATGGAAATCTTAAGAAGACTAATCATTGGGTCATACTGGAAGTCACTCTCTCACAGAAGGAAAAAAAGGAGAGAAAAAGGCCAACGTCATTTTTTGCTGATCAAATTTATGACTTTCCTCTGAAATGTTTTTCTCCTATGACACGTCCGATTTATATATGTATGCAAGTATTACGTAATTTAGTTATATATTTATAATTAATACATAATTGACTTTTAAAATCATACTGAAACTGTGTTAGCTGAGTGTAAACATACTAACATCCCCATGCACCTCACCTAACCAAAAAAAAAAAAAGGACAAAAAAGAAAAAAAAGTGTTTGCTATTGCTTTTATGATTACTGTAAGGAGGTAATTTCTATCACAGATATTTGCTGTCTTCTTATACTGTACGCCCTGAAAATTGCTAAGGAGTGATTTCTGGATCAAAAATACTGTGCCAAGGGATGGAGTACTAGGAGAAAGACAGTCCGGTTGTCACAGTCTCAATAAATGTTCTCTAAGTTTTCCACGTGACCAGCGCTATGCCTCACAGCTAGAGCCTTGAGCCAAAAGGCACCTGGGTGGCAGCTCAGGATGTTACTTCTGAGAACCTCTAGTCTTTCAGACATTTTGCTATCACAGCCCTTTCCTTTGTTAGCGAAGTCTCTTACTTGCACCCCTCAGACAATCACTGAGAGCTGAGGGGCCTTATTCAGCGTGTGTCCCCTCACCTCTTGAACATGGCAGAGCACGTCAGGAAACTGAAATCCACGGTGGAAGGAACCCAACCAACCGAAAGATGAAGGAGAAGTAAGAGGGAAATCAAGGTCCCACTTGAGGAACGGGGAGGCCTATTTCACAAGCTGTGGCCTAACGTCCCCTCCCTTGTTGACTGAAGCTGATGCTTTTGTTTTTCCTTAACGGAGAAAGCCTCCCCGGCGTCAGGCCAGGCCAGAGCACCATAGCTGAGGAAATCTTTCCACTAGGTTCTGCAGCTACAGGAGAAATAGGTTTATCAGACCTGTACCCAGAGAGTGGGAGCGCCTGTCATCGTTCCAGGCAAACAGGGGGCCTAGAAGAGGCAAGTCAGGGTGGGGGCAGGGGAGAGAGGGCGGCAAGCCAAAATGGGAGACCTGTAGTGTGCGTAAAGCTTCATGTGTCCTGTTGTTTACTCGCCTGAGGGCCCCAGCCTGATGTTTCCCCGTCAACATTGGCCCCAAACACTTGAACACAAATCAAAGTTGGCTTTATGGAAGACGTTTAAATAAGCACTACAATGAATCCCTAGAAATTCGACTGTCCGGGCCTAGTTAGAACCTCACCGTCTGCAAAGTAGGGAAGGCATGCGGGGGGACTCCTCCGTTATCAAAAAATATCCAAACAGCCCTATTTAACATTTAAATCAGTAAGAGGACCAATAAAGATTCCTCTTGCTTACAAGTACTGGCATTTTACAACTGTAAAAGGCTCCGCCGTCGTCCATACGAAGCCCTGATTGCGCATGAAACGCCCAGTTAAGCTTGGGGGTTTGGCCCACACTGTAATCTTGCTACAGTACAGGCCACATATTATGGAATTCAGCTTTCAGGATTTCAGACTAATTAGAGAGGCACCCAGTAGCACTATGCGGGTTCTGTCAGCATTTCCACTATAAAACCCCTTTTCTGGGGTTTATAACTTGGCCAATAAAAGATAGCCCCAGGCTGGAATGCGCCACGCAAAAAGGTTCAACAAGGGAACGAGATTTTTTTGTTTTAAACTAAATTTCATTAAAAATCAGTTCTTGTAAGAACAGAGCAATAAAAATATGCTGCTTTCATTATTTCTGATGTTTTGAGCTCCTTGCTTTGTTTAAAAATAAAGAGGAAAAAATAAATGCCCTTTCCAGGCATCAAGTGAGTCTAGGGTGCTGTGTATTTTAATGAAAATATTTGAGTTATTGGAGCTTAGGAAAAACTGTTGCTTGCCACACATTATTTTTGTTTCACACTGTGGGTCTAGGATTTAGCTTGGCTCAAATCAATTTGGAAATAAAGAATGTACAATGCTTTCAATCATAGGGGTATTGGTGGTTTTTCACGATTAGCGCGTGTTAAGCGTCGTCGTGTGGTGAAGTGAAACTCCTACACGTTGACAGGACTTACTGCGAGAGAAGCTTTGCAACGACAACGGTGTTTTCCATTATCCATTAATGCTTCCAAATGATAATTTCGTTTTCTACACCTGGGCAAGAAGCCATGGAGAATGCACAAACCCCATGGACTTACGGTAGCACACCCTGTACCCAAATAACATTGAACGTGATCGCCTCAGCCCTGGTCTCATTTTCCCGTCGCTAATTAGAGTTTTGTCTTGTCGGTAGACATTTTAGGTTAAAAGGTTAAAACAGCATGAGTGTCTGAATTCGGCAGAAAACCGAAAAGAAAGTAAAAGGATGGGGAAATCGGTATGTCTAGAACAGCGACCCTTGCGCCCGCTCCTGCTTTCAGCGCTTTATATATGCGTGTTTCAATAAAATTTCACAGCAATCCCATGAAAATAAGGCTCCAGGAGGTTAAAGAGGTTTACCCAGAGTCACAAAGTTAAATGGCAAAGCAGATATTCAAACAGTGTGTCAGGCCTCAAAAACTATACGCTGCTAGCTGTAATTTACTATACAGTTGCCTTTCTTTCCTCTCCTTGACTCATCTTACTGTGGAACTAGGGCTTGGTAATTTCTTCAGTTCCTGCCCACAATAACTCTCAAATTAGCCTGGCTGGTCGTCAGCAGAAGCGTCGAATCCTAACAAACGCGGGGAGAGTGGGGTTTGGTTTCTAGAGCCTGAGACTCCTTGTATGCCCTCCTCTCCTGGCAAACCCGAACTGGAGAAGAGTCTGAGGGCCGCCACCAGGGAAACACAGACAGCCCTTTCCCAGGGAACTGTTAAGACAGATTTACACATCGAGAATTAAATGCAAGCTTCTGAATCGTCTTCAGAAGAGGTTCATCCAAAAGTCATGTAGGCACTTTTACGAAGATCTGAAACTGGGTCTCAGTTCACCGAGGTACACGGTAGCTGCCCTATCTGTTTAACTTCAGGGGCTCTGCCTTAAGAAAGATTAATTTTATGCTTTTTTGCAATTTACCGCTAAGCTATACCTATCTATTAAACAAGCTGTGTTTGCTTCTTTGGAGACCAGTGTCCCATGAGAAACCCTTCTGTCCATTCATATTATATATACTAGGAAGAATGACCGGGGGCCACCAGCCCGTCAGACAACTGACTCTTGGCCCTACTGAGTGCTGCCCTGGATGGAAAGAGGCAGTGGGGAAAGGCCACGGGGCAGAGGAGGCTCCCGCCTTGCAAACAACCTTCTTTTCCATTTCAACACACACCATTCTTCCATCCAGCTGTATGTCTCCCCACGGGGATGATATTTGTGCCATCCCTACATAAATGAAAGAAATAAGGAGTGCCTCCAGTAGGAACATCCTGGCTTCTATCTATTTAAATTAGAGCCTTATGGGAAAACCACATGATTTTAATGGCCCTTAATTGGTTAAGGAGAACAGTAAGTTCCCTCCCAGAAGCTTGAGAACAGAGCTCCTCGCCTTCCGGATTTGTTTCTTGGTTAACCAGACTAGGGAACAAAAGAGTTGTAAAATATTTGTTAGGCTGCAAAGCTTAACAAAGAAATGTTAAACAACACTGATGATGATATTGATTTCCTTCTCTCCATTCCTGCTTACTCCCTGCCGCTAATTCAGAATGACTGTCCTTGGTGTGGGGCTTGTTGGTGGGGAATATGCAAAGTCCAGGAGAAAGTGACCCTCACTGACCACCGGCTGCAGAGTCGGTTCTGCCTAAGAAACTCCCTGACAGGGTCAATTTGCATTGCCTGCCTGTTTGGTTACTCAGACTCACTAAGAGACTTGATACAGGTCTGCACGCACATCTGTCCATTCAGTCCTATTCAGGAAACCCCACTGACCAAAATTCAGACTTGGAGAACAAAATAGTTACAGGAATGTATCCACACTAAAAAGATTCTCCTCCTCTTAGAAAAAAGGCATCACAGCAGGATTCCTTTAAATCGTGCATTTCAAATGATACGCCTTACAACCAACAGTGCGGCAAAACATGTACAATATAAAATGAGGAAATGAGGTCTCTGTATATGTTACGTATGTTACATCTCTTTAATTGATTACAAATCTTCTGCCGTATATGTTCCATCTTAGGTTCTTGGGGGAGAAAGATAACATTATAACGTTTGAGAGCTGAATATCTTGGACATTCTTGACAATTATTCACAGTATCTGACACAGTGCTTTCTACAGAATGAGAGCTCAGAAAGACACCATTAACTGAATGACTTCAGGCTTGCGGCATGTGGGCTCAATGTCCATTAGGGTCATAAATTACTTGAGTAATGCTAATTATTCTTTGCCTTCAGTGCTCTTGATCAATATATTTGTGTTTGATTTTGTTGGGTTGTTGTTTGTTGTTGTCGTTGTTGTTGTTGTTGTTTTATTTCTTTGCATGTATTAGATTTCCCAACAGTGAGCAGAGACCATGCTTGTCTTATTTTACCTTGTTTCTTCTGTACCTGGCTTGGTAAGAAGTACATAGTAAACACTCAATAAATATTTGTTGGCTGAATAATTGAAAGGGCCTGCCTTTATTAAGGCAGGGTTAATATATCTGTGTATTTGAAACTCTGAAAAAACAGTGAATTGCAGAGGAATCACTGGGTGGGGGGGGGGGCGTTCTTCTAAGACAAATGAGTTCTAGGGATGCGATTCATTCCTGCCTGCTCCTGAGCTATTAGATCTTATCCAGTGTTTGCATTCCAGGAAGAAGACCCACCTAAAAGAGTTCTTCAGCTTCAGAAAGTTTGAAAAGCATAATTACATTGAGACTCTGGTGAGTACCAATTTACCTAATTTTAAAAGACAAAATTTTATCGTAAATCGCTAGTGTACCAAACAAAAGACCCAAAAACCCAGGTTAAGGGCAAGTTAAATTCGACACCTCCCTGTTCGGATTTGCACTCTTTTGATTCGCTCATCGGGTCATTTTTCAGTACCGCCACCCCACGCCGGTGACTCCCAGAAAACTCGCTCTCTGTATTCTCACCCCCACTCCCCTCTGCACCACCTTTTCACACAACTTTGAATCCTCCAATCAGGGATCGCAGACTGAATTACATCAAGTCAAATGGTCTCCATGCATGCCCCGTTGGCATGCAAGCTCCTAGTTAGGGAGAGAAATAAACAAATGTCACTGATTCCCCAAGCATGCGGTCCTGGATCCAACAGTAGACATTTACATTTTCAGACCACTCTCTCTCATTCATCCACACATCTGTGGGGCACCATCTGTATTAGCTCATTTCCTCTCTGGCTGTCAGTCTTCCCTCCTCTCTCTTATGTGAAAGAGTAATAAAAAAACAACAATGGAAAAATATCTGGAATTCTGCTTGAGAACACAGATAACATGGAAAGCATTATATAGTTTTGAGGGTTTTTTTTTTTTTTTCATTTCCCAGGTTTTCCTTCTCCATCGCGCCTCCCCTTTCTCCCTCTCCCCCTACCCTGGAAATTATTTTGAAGTTTCACTTTGCTTGCTGGTCTGCCCTGAGCGCTCACTTCCTAGCACTGATGTGACAATTACAACCCCCATTCACTGCAATAAAAGCAAATAAGGCAAAGGCTTTCCCGCACCATCCCGACCTAGGAGAGAGAGAGACCATAATATATGTCTTAGCAACAACACAAAGCGGACCCTCGTTTTTGCATACATATTTAGCCAATTTCTCCTGGAGGTCTCATGTGTTTCAATTGCTCATTTATTCTTCAACCTTGGATAAAGAGGCGAGGAGATGAGGTGGTGGGGGTGGGGGGGACAGACAGACCTATAGATGACAGATCTGTAGACAATGTTGTTAGCATGCCAGATCTTATTACAGAACCATGGGAGGTCATGTACGCCACATCCCGACTCCATGGGGACCACCACATTTAAAACAAGATGAAAAAAAATGTGATGTGGGAAAAAAAAAAAAAAACCCTCATGGGCAGCCTTCAAAGGCAGAGACAGGTTGTGACTGGATTAACATTTATTGACTGTTTAAGCCTGCTTTTTTGCTTCAGGACAGAGATACACGAGTTTAATTGCAGAGGCTGTTCTGCCAACTGATCACCAGAGTGGCAACCAAAGCTTAACTAATCGGTCCTTCATTAGTGAAAAGTCTCTATTACAAAACAAATTAAGCATGCTCTGATCCTAACCTACAGGTCCAATAGCATTACGGCAAAGTTTAAGCTGTTAGAGCACTGAAAAACTTATTAAGGGTTAGCGCTGAGATAGCACTTTGTTATCGATTTTACAATACACAGGTATTATGATTTATGGAGTGCTGGTGTCACTCTAACAAGCTGAAGGACACACAATATCATCTCCAGCATCATTAAAATTCAGAAGCCTCTAGAACTAACTCATCAACCACTGTACATTGTCACTGACTATGGGGCTGGGCTCCAGCTTCAGACCATCCTGAGCTTTGGGACAGTTGTCTCTCTGCCTGTTTGGCAATCAGAGATGGACAGCTGCCCATCAAAGGCATTCCATGCCTTCAATTAATTCTCGGAACCTATTTCCACGCTGAGTTGTCAACGGTATTTTGTTATTCAATTCTGCCTCATAACATCTAGAAGTATTTTGTGCACAGCCACCGTGCGCCTGTTTAAGAAAGGACAACCGTGAGCAAGTCAGTATGTAATGCCAGCAAGGCTCAAAGCTGTGCCAAAAAGAATGATTGCCTTTATTTTTTCAAATACTCAGATAAAACTCTGGAAGCACTAGCTGTGGCTAATCAGTCAGTAGAAATGCAATGAGCACACAGATTATGCTCAACTGATAGTAATACAATCTCGTTGTTATTGAGCATTTACTATGTTTCAGAATTGTTCTGACTCCTTCTGTTGTGTTAATACGTTTAATCTTCGCAAAATCCTTTGAGATGAAAATTGTTTTTTGTTTATCTCTACCTTACCGATATAAATATGGAAGCCCAGAGAAGTTAGGTCCCTTTGCTCAGAGAAGTTAAGTACACAGTTACTGAGCAGAAGAGCTAAAATTCAGTGAGTCAGTCTGACGTCCAGGCATTATCCTGGGCCAATTCCTATACTTAATAATCATTTCTATTAGCAAAATCAGCATTCTTTCAACTAACCTCAATGTCTGTAATTCTGTAATCTGAGGATGTTTCAAGTTAAACCTAATCAGGTAAAGAGCTAAAACTGATCACTAGTTTTATTAAACTTCTTTCTATAGAGCGTAATTATGACATACTTTTGTTCTCCTTTCTCTAAGCTGGATAAGCACAATGGTTACAATATTCTTTCAAGGGCCTATTTCCTATGCCTTTAGTCATTTTTGATCCTTCCATTTATTTACATCTTTCTACTTTGCATAAACTGAAAGACAATCTAATGCATTGTATCTATTTCTTTCCTGTTTTATACCATTCCCCAACTTCACCCCAATTCCGGACTAAACACTGTGTTGAATTTTACAAGAGCATCTGTGGTATTTACAATCAATGTTGGCTTTAACAAATTGACTTACAAACTTCTAATGGCTTTATATCCATATTTCTCCACAAGAATGGTTACCAAAGAGTAGAAATTGCTAAGTGCTGTGTCTGTCTTATACCTCGAACTAAAGAATTTGGGATGGCATAGCAAAAGAATCTTCTTTCAAAGCTCTCTTACCTTTTGGGAGACCCCAACACATGGCCCTCAGAATGTATATAGCTATACTATTGATTTATGTTCAACTTTATAACCCTAGATCATTTCCTGTCCAATGTACACAGCGAATCATTTTCTAAATTTCATTTTTGACATTTCTTTTCCCACATCCATTACCTATATATATTCCTATTAAGGGTTATGCCAACTATGTCTGGCCATTTTTATAACCTGGAAGGTTGTAAGACTGCAAATTCTGTTTGTCATTTTGTCTCACCATCTCGGTGCCGTTCTATCCTTTAAGACCCCAAGAATTTCTACAGATTCATAGCTGGCATCTACAGAAAACTATCTGCCTAGCCAATACTACGTTAGAAAACTCTTCTCCTTATCCGTCCACCCAAGTCGGTTTCCTCTGCTTCTGAATGTAACTCATCAACCCTAAGAAGTCTCCGTGGTTCTGATTGTTTTCTGATCATGCTGGTCCTTTATTATTTTTTTTTTAATTTTTTTTAACGTTTATTTATTTTTGAGACAGAGAGAGACAGAGCATGAACAGGGGGTGGGGGGACAGAGAGAGAGGGAGACACAGAAGCTGAAACAGGCTCCAGGCTCTGAGCGGTCAGCACAGAGCCCGACGCGGGGCTCGAACTCACGGACCGTGAGATCATGACCTGAGCCGAAGTCGGACGCTTAACCGACCGAGCCGCCCAGGCGCCCCTGATCATGCTGGTCCTTTAACTCAAAGTGCCCTTCCAGCCACTTTCCACCTATAGAACCACCGTTCATTAGTCATGGGAGGGCCCAAGGATTCTCTCTTCTGGGAAGCCCTCTGGCATCCCTCAAGTTAGAATTATTCACACCATCCTCAACTGTTGCCCTATATTAGCAACTTACATTAGACTGAAAGGAGGTTATTTAAGAAATCAGTTTTGCCCAAATGCAGTCTTGCTGCATTCACTCAGATGATCTCAGGGAGCCTAGAATCTTTCATAATATTCGTCTCTAATGTCTGAGTCTTGTTTTCACATCTTGCAGTATCATTTTCTGAACTTGGGCTCTTTGGTCTTCATTTCATCATGTTATTCCTCAATGGCTTTTCTCTCGCGTGCGTGAGCAATGAGAGCATTCCTTACGTATCCTGCGTGGTATTTCCTTTAAAAGATGCAGCTCCTCTCAACTCCTTTGTCTTGTGGGATATGCCTGACGGTGTCTTCAGACTTACTTCGAGCCACGTTTGACCTCAGCTATAACGTGATACAATCTCTCATTTTATAGATAAAAAATTAATCTGGGGAAGACCAAAGAGACTATCTCCTAACTAACTCATCCAGCTAGTTAGGATGACACAAATGGATTATAGTCATTGTCTCATTTCCAAGCCTAGATGAAGCAATTTGGCCACACCTAAATGTGGGAAAATGAAATAGATCACAATGGTGCTGGTCACAGGGGGTTTTACTGGATCAGCCTTCACACAGCTACGTGCTTCATTGCAATGGGGTCATTTTTGACGATGCCTCTAAGCTTCCTGGAAATTGATATTCTATATTTGCCTGGGCTCCTTTCTTCTCCATCGCAACCTTGAACTCTAAATTCAATTCACCTTCACCAAAGTTGTCTTGATCCTTTAGAGCTTCACCCATTCTCCCTTCTCAGGAAAAACAAACCAACACATCTCATAAAGTTCACTCCATTTCTGCACATAACTTGTCATTCCATGAACAGCCTCCAAGTCTTTGCACACGGAATGTTCTTCTCCCCAACACTGACCGTCACAATCCTAAACTTCACTCAAACCCATCTTGAAGGCCAACTCATCTTTTGAGCTCACGCAACTCCTTCCCTCAGAATTAATTGCTTAGTCTTCTTCCCTCTCACGAGATCATACTTTTGCCTCAGTGCTAGCTCCTTCCTTTTCTATCAAAAGTGTTTTTTCTTTATTATATACTAGACTGCATCCCCTGAAGAGAGACATTTTCCTTTAGGTACTCAGTGACCTCACAAAGCATGAGTGAGTAAATGTTTGTTGAATGAATAAATGAATGATAAGAAAGGCATCTTGACTATCTGTTGCCTTAGATATCTTTGCCTTGCAAAGGGAACTAACCCTCAAACTCCAAAACCTGCCTTAGTTTGTTAGTCAAGGGTTTAAAAAACTGATTTTTCACAGAATGGATGGCACAAAGGAATTCCATGATGCATAAAAAGAAAGTATGTTATGACACGCTTTATATATCATGAACCTATATTGCTCTTTCTAAATATGGCCTAAACGTTCCAGTGAGAATAGAGAAATTTACTCACTCTTTTGGATGTTTCATCTAAACAAAGACACATTTAAATATTTGGAAACACCCATGTAGCTGCCTGGAGATTCCTTCCTGTACTTGAGGAACATTCAGGCTGTGTCTGCAGTTAGGGGAAAGGTGTTCTCACACCAAACCTAGACATGTCTTTGCTTCTCCTCATCACTTATAACTCGTGACGTCACCTTTTCACTCCTTGAATAAATCCAGTATCAGCCCCAGCCCATAAAAATCTGTTCTGCCCCTTTGCTTCTGTCTTCATGGACGGCATACTGTAAATAATCATAATGGAGTGGTTGTAAGTAGTTCTGTGGTACACTGGAGACCCCTATTGGTGAGTCTCTGGCAGTGAATGTGCAGCCTGACCCGGCAACGAATAGAAACTGGGTCGGCTTCTGCTCAGCTCCTTTTGGTTCTAGTGGAGCCGAAAGTGACAACACCAACAATGTTTGCATACGATCGATCAGTTTGTGAAAGCACATGTGTGCGTTTACTGTACTTTCGGTTCGTATGACAACCTTCCTGAATAAGAAGGCAGTGCAGATGACAAGAGGAACAATACGTGATCTTCTGTAATTTTAGGGCAATGCCTTTTCGGTACATAACAGACAACAGGGATAAATGCAGCATTGCCCTTACAGAAGTATTTATTGATCAAATATGGCAAAGCAGACACGAAGTCCCAATCTCTCTGAGACTTAGGTAATCATACACTTCCTATGTCCAACTTTAAAAACAACGTTGAATGGCTTTTAAATATTTCTGTGGTAGAGTCTAATAAATAACTAGGCTTTTGCAGGACCCTTAAAAGGCAACGTGCTTAATTTAAATTAAAAGGTACTAGTTTAGAACCTCTGAATGCTTAAATCATAAAGGACAACTTTATTCATAATGACAAAATGATTACCTCTCCAACATCTTGGATGAATTTTTCAATGGGTATATTGCAATTCGTTTGACAGCTTAAAAGATGAAATAGCTAGAGTTTCTATTACAACTATAATATAAAAGATGTTGTATGATACTAAATGTACCATAAATCTTCATTCATTTGGGATGGGGATATTATCTGAGAATGCCTGGGGTTTTTCCTCTTTACTTTCCATCCACTTTTAAAATGGATTTTTAAAAGAATCGTGGCAACATGAATGTGATAACCATTTCACATATTTTCTCTAAAAGTACTCAAAACTTCTACCCGATCCACACTGTTCTGAAAAAGCAAAGCTCATCACTTGCCAGATGAAAAATGTCTTTGTGCTTAGACTTGAAAGATCCATATCCCTTAACTGGCATATTAACATAATACCTCTTATTAAACAAAAATACTGATAACAGAACAAAATACTTCAAAAACTTTACAGACACAGTACGTTCTTAACTACTTTGTTATTGGTTTTGTCAACATTTTCATACGTGTTTTCTTCTCCGTTAGTTTTCTTTGCAAACTAAATTGCTATTTCTCCCGCTGTCCTCCCCCCTTCTTTCCCCATCAAGACACAGACGTGCACACACACACACACAGACGTGCACACACACACACACGCACGTGCGCACACACACGTGCACATGCGCACACACGTGCACATGCGCACACACAGCCTCCTCGTCCAAGCACAATCCTTTCCTGGCCTTCAGCCGAAGCTCCTAGCCCAGAAGAACGCCTGGGTGTGGAGCAAAAAATCTGGTACCTGTGAGCTCAATATAACATACCAATTCCTGTTCACACCTGTAATCACTGATGATCACAATGATTTCTTTGCCATGTGTAACAACCTGTCCCACACGCGTGTGTAATGTATTCGCGATGAGTCCCTAATCCTATCCGAAATGGAAGGAAATATTTTTATTCTGCGGCGCGCAACTGCCGTTAAACTGCTCAGTAAGCTCCGACTTAGCCCCTCGACTGAAGCTTGGGAGCGGGGATGTTTGAGGAAGGAGCTCTCTTTTGGGGAAACACACTTCCCTCCCCCCCCCCCCTGCAGTCCCCAAGTGAACGTGGCCTCACGGAACCAGCCCTGGAGAAGAAGGCATCCTGGCACAGAGCTCCGAGCGTGGGGCCGTGGTGGGGTGGCACACGGGAACTTTTAAAAGGTCAGAAAGCTACAGGGCCCGGTAATGTCGACATCGGAGAAGGGAAACCCCTGAGTTCTAATTCCAGCACAGTTTGTCTCTGTCACCACCTTCCCTGAATGGGTTAAAAAAAAAAAAAAGAAAAGAAAAAAGGAAGTGATTTTCTTGGAAGGAACGCACTGCCTGAACTGCGAGAGTTAATACGCGATCAGTGGCTTTAATACCGAGGAGGCGAGGCTACACCCCGTGGCACCTCCGTGGGCTGCTGGGCGACGCCCCACAAAGGACAATTGTAGAATGCATGCGTGCAGTTAGACGATGATCCCACAAGGAAGAGACTTGAAGGAGCACATTTCTACCCACTCTCTGGGCTCTGGACAGCCGTTTTATTCAAACTCGGGAGAGATGCGGGGTGGATGCCCTGCAGAGGCAGTACTCGTGTAAACTTTAGTGATAGAAAAGAAATATCATTATAAAGAATACGACTTCTTTATTCAGGGCGAAGAACAGAGGGCAAAAGTCATCAAGTTCGAAGAATACCATGTTCCCTTCTCTGCCATAAGCTAATTCTATAACCTCTTGTTTTGTTTTCTCCCCACCTAGCAAAGGGCTTTATAGTCCCTAAGCTGCCTGTGTCGTACTTGAGAATCAAGGGGGATGATACGTGTAACGGGGCTTTGAAAAGCTGTACGTCGTATCTCCGTGGGTGGAGTTGTTATTATCCTCACCGCTGTCACACAAAAAAAATGCCAATGCTGCTCATTGCTATTAGCAAAATCCAATTCCTTTTGTTTGAGTTTTGCCTATAGAAAGCAATAAAGTGGAATAAATATCCATTAGTCAGTAGTCAACATGTATTGGAACAGCTGAAACACCGAATCTTTTTCCTCTAAAAGCAGAATGCTAAACTCGTGTTATTTCAGGAGTTGTGGGGGCAGGATGGGGAGACACTGCTGAGTCGAGATGGGGGTAGGTTGGGGAGACGCAGCTGGCACAGGGTAAGAAAACCCTCCACCGCGTCCCAAGAAAACGCCTCTACTAAATTCCACTCGATCTAATCACACCTAAGATAAAAGGCAGCTTGAATGGAGGCCCGTTATTGGCCAGCATTAAGATGATATTGATAGAAAACGTAACGCAATACATTTTCCTCTGCCACACATTTCTAAATAATAGCGATTTGCCAACAAGCTAACCACCTCAGCACAAACGCTGGAACGCTCCTGCTGAGTCTCGGAAAGCCCGCTTGTCTGCAAGTGCACAATATACAAGCAAAATCACCATAAAGCTCTGTGCCACCATTCAACGCAAACAGTCCTCAGGTCCTGCTGTGACTTGGCACGACCCGCTGGACAGCTGGAGACTGGAGAAGACGGGCTGCTGCCAATAACATGTTACGAGGGATTTTCTAACAATTTTCTGGAAACCCAACAGTCCCGTGCTTTATTATTTCACGGGCAGATATTGCTGTGAGCTACATATAGCTCTATTATGGTGCAGTATACGGTCTCTTCATACCTGATACGATAGACAATAAAACACTCCAACACTTTCCAATCCCATTTGTGAGCTGGAGCAAGGAAAAATGGGGAGACAGTTTGCCACAGCCTTATGTTATGCCTAATATAATTTTGGAAATCAGCTATTGCCCCAAACAACATTTTATTGCATGCATCAAAAAGATTTCACTTGCTAAGGGTCACCTAAGTGTACTCAGAATATGCTTCAAAGCCAAGAGACGCTACAGATAGATGGTTTATTGTACGTCTCATTCCTTCTCCCCCACACCACCCCCCCCAAGATCGTTTGCAATGAAGTGCTACCAGAGATCATTAAAAAAAGATTGCTCGTTTTATGTAGCTTGAATATATAAAAATGGTAGTTATCCAAATTCCGGAGGCAAGAAGTTTTGGAAGACAATGCCAAGAGATAAACGCAAATAAGTTAAATCAGGAAGACAGGCTCCGCAGCAATTAGTCTAATGTAATATCATTTTTAATGTAAAGAAGCTACATTTTCTAATTTTCCCTAAAAGCCCTAGGTGCTGAATGGGTTATAATAAATGCACGCAATAAAAACCAGGTACACTCATCTTATAAAGCAGCCCATTAACCAGACTGCTAGTGCTGCAAAATCTACACGGTAAACAATACTTTTTCTGTTAGAATAATGATGCATAGTTTACTCTTTTATACCATGCAGCACTTGGGGACCACATCCATTTACCAAAATAATACCAAATTAGTACTGTAAATATTGAAATCAGACCTTTCAGGCTAACCAGTGGCCTAATTTTCTCTTCAATCTGCTCTTAATCTCAATTCATCAATAACGCTACCTTATTATTGGACTTTGACAGCCAGCTAAGGCTTTTGATAAATTATACATCTCAAGCCAGATTTAAAATTTGAAGCTCAAGGGCTAATTATCTGTACAGGCCTAGTTAATAACGAGATTTCTTGTTAAGTATCTGATCACAGCATGGGCATCATTTGTCAAGATCCTCAAGTCTACCTTAGAGACCCGCTCCTCGAATCCTCCCTTGCCTACCATATGTAAAATTGGGATCTTTGTTTCTATAATAACCTTTTATTAGGAAGCTGACATAATGATTAAGTTCGCTGTAGACACACACAATGAATTAGACAATTACCCTTGCTGCTTTAAACCACTCAGACTCCTAGCAAGACAAAATAATTAATATTGAATTTTAATTTGATGTGTTCCACATTTAAACCCCAATTTGCAAAGTACACCTGGAAAGCTGCCGCTGTTTCTTTGCCGTTTGTGCTGATGGAATAAAGGCCCCCGCAGTTTGAATGTAGAAGCACAGAAGGCACGGATGCACCACGATCACTTCTCAGTGGAGCACAGAATTTTCTAGCATTAATGGGAGAGGTAATTACCTAGGTCTAACTTTATAGCCTTTCCTCTAATGAAACTATAATCTCCCAGGCCTATCCACTTTAGGCATTTGCATGATTTTAATGATTTCAGTGCCATCACTGTTGGTATACCCAGTCATTTTGAGATGAAATGTCTTAAACACAAAGACGTTAATTATATTTCTGGGCTCTTCTTATTGGCACAAAGTAAGGCTGAGTCAGAGAGAAGCACCATTATAAAAACAACTGAGGGCAGCAGTCTCACCTGGCCCCCCAGAAGGACGAGCCCCGAGTGTAGAAATCCGTTTCTACCTGTTCATCCTCCCCCCAGACTTCACCAGGAATGGGGATGGGGCATCAAGACTCGAGTCCTTTTGACTTTGATCCCATACCTAATATTTCCAGGAAGGGTATAGAACGGGTGGTGCGACATGGTAAGACCATGAAATGGTTTGACTCCCTAATCAAATTTCCTCTTAGGAAATGATTAACCTTCCCAGCCGGGGGCATTTCAGCCTCACGGGAGGCACAGGGACTTCGTGCGGTTTTTCTTTCCCAAAAATGTTGGCGCTCGGGAGAGGAAAGGTGACTTTCTCTTCTCCAGCATCACACGGTCCCAAGACCGAGATGCCAAACTGAACTGAATTATCTGTTTTAAGACATATTAAGGCAACTTACATAATTACAGAAAGGAATAAAGATTCACAATCCATTTATTACGAACTCTAAAAGCCCTTGTTCATCCAACTAGAGCTGCGTAGGTGCTCCTGAGAGGAGTGGCCAAATCCAGAGACAAGGACTTCTCTGCTCTCCTTGGGTTTTCCTTTTACCTGCCTTCTTCTGCATAGATTCATTGCACCCCAGGTCCCTACCCCAGTTGAGTGGGCAGCGAGAGGAGGGTCCGATCCTGCTGGATATAGAGGGGTGCCACGGAGAAATTTGTTAAATACAGCAACTCTTTGGCTTGCCGGGTCTACCAGGGGCAGGAAAAGATTCCTACATTCTCTTGCCCAGTGGCATAATGTATCTAAGACCCTCATACATTGTCATTCTTCCATCAGTACCATACAGAAGGCACTTCCTTCTGGGCACATCCCTCCCACCAGTTCCCTGAAATACCCAGATGACCACAAAGTCGTGGGGAATGGTTCCTCAGCTCAAGCTTGACTCTTTGTTAAGTTAGAGACAAAGAGGTTGGCCTGGGTGGCTCCGTCGGTTAAGCATTTGACTTCGAGATGAAATAGTCACTGACACACCAGCTGTGGAAGTCCAGAGCTACCTCCCTAAACTATAAATGAGGTCTTTGTAAAGAGAATGACATGACAGTCACTTTCTGAGCTAAATATTCGGGGAAAAGAGGCAAATGTCCAAGGCTCTCAAATCTCTCGATGACATTAGCAACACTCCATGTCTTGTTAGCAGTTTCTTCTTTTGATTATTCCCATTAAGCTATTAAGCCAAAGTATTTATTAATACTTTGTCCCTAGATCATCTCTTCCATTAAAACTGAGTACCAGTAAATCTAGCCTCTGCAAATTACAAACTACACAACTTTGGGCAAGTTAGGTAACCATTCTGAGCCGTGGTTTTATCAGGAGTGAAATTAGAATAACAAGGGCCGATTTCCCTGAGTTATGGAAATCAACTGAGATCATATATATTCCGCTCTTAGGACAGCTGTTGACACTAGTAAGTGCTTAATAAATATTGACTGCTGCTAACAGTGTAGTTAGGTGTTATTTAGAAAGATGTTGCAGACTATTATTATTTAGTAGCCCTTAAATGGGTCATCTGCTTTTGGGGTCTGGCTACCATACAATTTAAGGAAGATCACAAGAACCTCATTTCTAGGAATAATCAACAATCAAGAAAATCTGCCTTGGGCAGCAACATGCAGAAGAATGAAACTAGACCACTTTCTTACACCATATGCAAAAATAAACTCCAAATGGTTGAAAGACCTAAATGTGAGACAGGAAACCATCGACACCCTAGAGGAGAGAGTAGGCAACAACCTCTTTGACCTCAGGTGCAGCAATTTCTTGCTCAACACATCTTCAAAGACAAGGGAATTAAAAGCAAAGATGAACTATTAGCACCTCATCAAGATAAAAAGCTTCTGCACTGCAAAGGAAAGAATCAACAAAACTAAAAGGCAACCGATGGAATGGGAAAAGATATTTGCAAATGACATATTGGATAAAGGGTTAGTATCTAAAATCTATAAATAGCTTACCAAACTCAACACCTGAAAAATAAATAATCCAGTGAAGAAATGGGCAGAAGACATGAATAGACACTTTTCCAAAGAAGACATCCAGATGGCCAACCAGCACATGAAAAGATGCTCAATGTCACTCCTCATCAGGGAAATACAAATCAAAGCCACACTGAGATACCACCTCACACCAGAGTGGCTAAAATGAACAACTCAAGAAACAACAGATGCTGGCGAGGATGTGGAGAAAAAGGAACCTTCTTGCACTGTTGGTGGGAATGCAAACTGGTGCAGCTGCTCTGGAAAACAGTGTGGAGGTTCCTCAAAAAAATTAAAAATAGAACTACTCTATGACCCAGCAATAGCACTACTAGGAATTTATCCAAAGGATACAGACATGCTGATGCATAGGGGCACAAGTACCCCAATGTTTATAAGAGCACTTTCAACAATAGCCAAATTATGGAAAGAGCCTAAATGTCCATCAACTGATGAATGGATAAAGAAGATGTGGTTTATATATACAATGGAATACTACTTGGCAATGAGAAAGAATGAAATCCTGCCATTTGCAGCAACGTGGATGGAACTGGAAGGTATGATGCTAAGTGAAATAAGTCAGTTAGAGAAAGACAGATAGCATATGTTTTCACTCACATGTGGATCTTGAGAAACTTAACATAAGACCATGGGGGAAGGGCAGGGAAGGGAGAAAATAATAGTTACAAACAGAGAGGGAGGGAGGCAAACCATAAGAGACTCTTAAATACAGAGAACAATCTGAGGGTTAATGGAGGGGTGGGGAGAGGGGAAAATGGGTGATGGACATTGAGGAGGGCACTTGGTGGGATGAGCACTGGGTGTTGTATGTAAGCGATGAACCATGGGAATCTACCCCAAAAACCAAGAGCACACTTTACACACTGTATGTTAGCCAATTTGACAATAAATTATAGTTAAAAAAAATATTTGTCTTGGGGCACCTAGGTGGTTCAGTCGGTTAAGGCTCTCAATTTCAGCTCAGGTCATGATCTCACCAGTTTGTGAGTTTGAGCCCCACATCAGCTCTGAGCTGATGGTGTGGAGCCTGCTTGTGATATTCTCTCTCTCTCTCTCTCTCTCTCTCTCTCTCTCTCTCTCTCTCTCAAAATAAATAAATAAACTTAAAAAAAAATATTTGTCTTCCTCAGGCAGGATTTGCACACAAAGCCACAAACAAGTCCAAGTGGTTAAGAGAAAGGCTAAAAGAAAAAGACTGAAAGAATATACATTATTTTTTTTATTGTGGTAAAAGACACCAAACATATAATTTACCATCTTAACTGTTTTTAAGTGTACAATACCATAGTATTAACTAAATACACATTGTTGTGCAATAGATTTCCAGAAAATTTTCATCTTGAGAAACTGACACTCTATACTCATTGAACAACTCTTTTTATTCCCCCTCCCCTCAAACCCTGGCAATCATTATTGAACTTTTGAAGAGTTTGACTGATGTAGATATCCCATATAAGTAGAATTATACTGTATTTGTCCTTCTCTGACTGGCTTACTTCACTCAGCCTAATATCCTCAGAGTTCATCCGCGGTGGAGCATAACAGAATTTCCTTCTTTTTAAATGTGGGATAATATTCCATTGTATGCATATGTCACATTTCTTGACAATACTTGCTTTTTTGGTTTGTTTGTTTTTTCTAGTGGACATCCTAGTAGATGGGAGGTGGTGACCTTTCGTTACCTCAACGTAGTCACTGGCCCTTATCATTATGGTTTTGATGTGCATTTTCCCGATGCTTGGTGGTGCTAAGCATCTTTTCATTTGCTTACTGACCATTTGGGTATCTTTTTTGGAGAAATGTCTATTTCAGTTCTTTGTTCATTTTGCAAATGGATTATTTGGGTTGTGGGAGTTCTTTACACATTTGGGTACTAACCACTCATTAGCTACATGGTTCGCAAATATTTTCTCCTGTTCCAACGGTGGCTTATCTACGCTGTCAATTGTTTCCTTTGCGACATCAAAGGTTTTAGGTTTTGATGTAGTTCCATTTGTCTATTTTTTATTTTGTCACCGGTGCTCTTGGTATCATAGCCAAGAAATCATTGCCAAGATCAGTATCACGAAACTTTTCCCCTTTGTTTTTTTCTAGAAGTTTTATAACACGTTCAAGGTCTTATCTTTAGGCCTTTAATCCATTTAAAAAATTTTTTTTAATGTTTATTTATTCTTCAGAGAGAGAAACAGAGGGCGGGCAGGGGGAGGGGCAGAGAGAGGGAGACACAGAGTCCAAAACAGGTGGGGCTTGAACTCACAAACCACAAGATCATGACCTGAGCTGAAGTCACTTAACTGACCAAGCCACCCAAGCGCTGCAGGTCTTTAGTCCATTTTGAATTAATTTTTATATAGAGGTAAGGTAAGGGTCCAATTCATTCTTTTGCATATGGATATCCAGTTTCCCAGCACCACTTGTTGAGGAGACTATCCATTCGCCATTTGTAGCCCTGGCACACAATCATTTGAAGATCATTTGGCCATATACATGAGGGTTTATTTCTGTCCATTTCTCTCTGTTCTGTTCCATTAGTCTATATGTCAGACTCCGTGTCATTACCATACTGTTTTGTTTACTGTAGCTTTGTAGTGTGTTTGGGAATCAGTAAGTGTGAGGCCTTCGACTTTGTCTTTCTCTCTCAAGATCGCTTTGGGGAAATAGATTGCATTTTCGTATTTTGTTAATGCTGCTGTCTTCAGTTAGTGGGACTACAAGTGACCTAGTTGAATTCTGCAGGTTGTATTTCACAAGCAAACATAATAGATGGATATGTTAATATAACCTGGGAAGAGAATGAAACGTTCTTTATTTCATAAATATATATAGTCTGGATTCCAAGTGTCTATCTCAGCTAATTGTGGAAAATTTAACCCTGCTAATTTCAATTATAGCTGGTGCAATAAAATGATTTTTCAGCTAAAAATGATGTTATCAGCCCAGTTTCAGGACAGTACCTAACCCCATCTCCAGTCGGTCTCTCCTCCCCATCTCCCCTCTGGTCAGCAGATGATGGCAACAAGGAGAGGTGATGGGTGGTGGAGACAACTTACCTGATGGTTTTCACTGGTTAGCCATTGAACTCCACCCTGGACCAGGCCCTGCAGGATAATGCCTGATATTTGCTCTGACTGGCGGCAACTGACTGGTCCACTGGAATCTTCTGGCCTCCAGCCCAACTTTTATGGTGCATAATATCCCAGAGATGTAGCCAATTTTTCTTCCTAACTCTGATAAAAAGTCCTTGTGTATATTTTTAATGACATCCTTTGCCTTTGCCAGGCAGCGTCAGGGACAGTCACATGAGCACAGGCTCCTAAGTACAAGACTGAATACACACTGGCCTCACAATACCAAACAAAGCAGAGTACCCTCCAAAACCTGGAAGGGGCAACCCATCTTTGTTTTTTTGGTTTTTAATCTTATTTTAAATTCTAGTGTAGTTAACATGCAGTGTTATATTGCTTTCAGGTGTACAATACAGTGATTCAACAATTCCATACATCACCCAGGGCTCATCACAACAAGTATACTCCCTAATCCTCATCACCTATTTCACCCATCCCCTGGTAACCATCAGTTTGTTCTCTATGGTTAAGAGTCTGTTTCTTGGTTTGTCTCTCTCTCTCTCTCTCTCTCTCTCTCTCTCTCTCTCTCTTTTTTCCTTTGTTCATTTTTGTTGCTGTTCCTTAAATTCCACATAGGAGTGAAATTATACAGTATTTGTCTTGCTCTGACTGACTTATTTCACTTACCATTATACCCCCTAGATCCATCCATGTTGTTGCAAATGGCAAGATTTCATTCTTTTTGATGAGTGAAAAATATTCCATTGCATGTATGTGTATGTATGCATTGTGTATGTGTGTATATATGTGTGTGTGTATGCTATGTATATATATATGTGTGTGTATATATATATATGTGCTATGTATATATATATGTATATACATATGCTATGTATATATAGCATATATATGCTATATATATAGCATATATATATAGCATATATAGTATATATACATATATGTGCTATATATATAGCATATATATACATATATATGCTATATATATGTATACATATATACATATATGTACATACATATATGTGCTATATACATATATGCTATATATATGTATGTATATGCTATATACATACATATATGTGTATATACATATATGTGCTATATATATAGCATATATAGCATATATAGCATATATATATAGCATATATAGCATATATAGCATATATATGCTATATATAGCATATATATGCTATGTATACATAGCATATATAGCATATATATATGCTACTTCTTCTTTATTCATCTGTTGATGGACACTTGGGCTGCTTCCATAATTTCACTATAAATAATGCTGCTATAAACATAAAAGGTGCATGTATCCCTTTGAGTTAGTGTTTTTGTATTTTTTGGAAAAATACCAAGTAGTGCAATCAATGGATAGTAGGACAGTTCTATTTTTTTAACGTTTATTTATCTATTTTGAGAGAGAGAGAGAGTGCATAAGCAGGGACAGGGCAGAGAGAGAGAGAGAAAGAGAGAAAATCCCAAGCAGGCTTTGCATGATCCCAGTACAGGGCTCAATCCTACGACCCTGAGATCATGACCTGAGCCAAAATCAAGAGTCGGATGCTCAACCGACTGAACCACCCAGATGCCCCTATTTTTAACTTTTTCCACAGTGGCTGTACCAGTTTGTATTCCCACCAGCAGTGCACAAAACGTTCCCTTTTCTCCACATCCTCACCAATACTTGTTGTTTCTTATGTTTTTGATTGTAGCCATTCTGACAGGTGTGAGGTGATACCTTATTGTGGTTTTGATTTACATTTCCCCGATGATGAGTGATGTTGGGGATATCTTCATGTGTCTGTTGGTCATCTATGTCTTCTTTGGAAAAACATCTGTTCATGTCTTCTGCCCATTTTTTAATTGGATTATTTGTTTTTTGGGTGTTGATTGTAGAAGTTCTTTACATATTTTGGATACTATACCTTTACTGGATATGTCATTTACAAATATCTTCTCCCACTCAGTAGAATGTCTTTTAGTTTTGTTGATAGTTTCCTTTGCCGTGCAGAAGCTTTTTATTTTGATGTAGCCCTAATAGTTTATTTTTGCTTTTATTTCCCTAGCCTCAGGAGACATATCTAGAAAACTTTTGCTACAGTCAATCTCAGAGAAATTACTGCCTGTGCTCTCATCTAGGATTTTTATGCTTGTCTCACACTGAAGTCTTTAATCCATTTTGAGTTTATTTTTGTGTATGGTGTAAGAAAGTGGTCCAGTTTCATTCTTTTGCATGCTTATTTAAGTTTTTTCTCTTTATTTATTTTTTGATGAGTCTGGCTCAAGGTTTATCAATTATGTTAATCTTTTCAAAGAACCAGCTTCTGGTTTCATTGATCTATTCTATTGCTTTTTAAGTTTCTATATCATTTATTTCTACTCTAATCTTTATCATTTCCTTCCTTCTGCTTAGTTTGGGTTTTGTTTCTTCTTCTATTTATAGCTCCTTTAAGTGTAATGTATTTGAGATTTTTCTTGCTTCTTGTGGTGGGCTTGTATTGCTATAAACTTCCCTTTTAGAACTGCTTTTGCTGCATCCCAAAGATTTTGGACCATTGTGTTTTCATTTTCATTTGTTTCCATGTGTTTTTTTTATTTCTTCTTTGACTTCTTGGTTGAACATTTATTGTTATTTAACCTCCATGTATCTGTGATCTTTCCAGATTTTTTCTCATAGTTGATTTCTAATTTCATAGTATTGTGGTCAGAAAAGATGCATGGTATGACTTCAGTCTTTTTTAACTTACTGAGGTTTGTTTTGTAGCCTAATATGTGATCTATTCTAGAGAATGTTCCATGTGCACTTGAAAAGAATATGTTTCTTCTATATTATGATAGATTAATTTTCTGTTTAAATGATTTATCCATCAATGTAAATGGGATATTAAAGTACCCTACTATTATTGTGTTCCTATCAGTTAGGTCCTTTGTGTTGTTTAATGGTTTTTAATTGTTTCATGTATTTGGGTGCATCCATGTTGGGTGCATATATATTTACAATTGTTGTATCTTCTTGTTGGATTGTCCCATTTATTATTATATAATGCCCTACTTTGTCTCTTTTTACAAACTTTGTTTTAAGGTCCATTTAGCCTGATATAAGTAGTGCTAATCTGGCTTTCTTTTGACATCCATTTGCATGATAAATGTTTCTCCATCTCTTTATCTATTTACCTTTAATCTGCAAGTGTCTTTTGGTCTGAAGTGAATCTCTTATAGGCAGCATATAGATGGGTCTTATTTTTTTATCCACTCTGTCATCCTATGTCTTTTGATTGGAGCATTTAATCCATTTATATTCAAAGTAATTATAGATATGTATTTATTGCCATTTTGTGATTGCTTTTGTAGTTATGCTCTGATCCTTTCTTCTCTTTCTCTCGTCATTTGCTGGTTTTCTTTGGTCATATACTTCGATTTCTTACTCTCTATTTTTTGTATATCTATTACTGTGTTTTGAGTTGTGGTTACCATTTGGTTTATCTATAACATCTTCTGTATATAGTAATCTGTATTAAACTGATGGTTGCTTAATTTTGAACTCAGGCTTTATTCCTCTCCCCTCCATGTTTCAGATATTTAGTATCATATTTTACCTTCTTTCATTTTATGCTTTTCTTGACTGATTTTTACAGATATGCTTAATTTTGTTGTTGTTTTTGTTGCTTTTGTGCTTCCTATTCTTCTTGCTTTTACTTATGTATTTTGCTTTCTATTCACAGAATCCCCCTTAACATGTCTTGTAGGTCTGGTTTAGTGGTCATGAATTCTTTCAATTTTGGTTTGGGAAACTATCTCTCCTTCTATTCTGAAAGATATCAGCCTTGCTAAATAAAGTATTCTTGGCTGCAGATTTTTCCCTTTTATAGCTTTGAATACATCATGCCACCCCCATCTGGCCTGCAAAGTTTCCGCTAAAAAATCAGCTGATATCTTCATAGGGTTTCCTTTGTATGTAACTGGCTTCTTTTCTCTTGCAATCTTTAAAATTCTTCCTTTATTGCTATTTTTCGCCATTTTAATTACTATGTGTCTTGGTGTGGACCTCCTTGGATTGAATTTGTTGGGGGATCTCTGTGCCTCCTGAATCTGGATCTTTGTTTACCTCCTCAGATTTGGGAAGTTTTCAGTTATTATTTCTTCCAACACATTTTCTGCTCCCCTTTCTCTCTATTCTCCATCTGAGATCCCTATAATGCACATATCATTATGTTTGATGGAGTCACTGACTTCTCTCTTCTTGTTATGCAGTATGTTTTTGGTCTCCCACCTGTTCAGCTTGATTGCTCTCCATTCATTACTCTATCTTCCAAGTCACTGATATGTACCTCTGCTTCCTGTAGGCTACTATTTATTCCATCTAGTGTATTCTTAATTTCATGTATTGGGTTCTCATCTCTGATATGTTATTTGTTATCTCTTTGTCAAGAGTCTCACTGATACCTTCTACCCTTTCCTAAAGCCCAATGATCTTTATGATCATGACTTTAAACTGTATACCAGGCAAATTACTTACTTCTCTTTTGGTTAGATCTCCTTTTGTGATTTTTGTCCTTTTCTTTCATTTGAGGTATATTTCTCTGTCTCCTCATTTTATCTACCTCTCTGTGTCTGTTTCTGTTAGGAAAGTCAGCTATATCTACTGCTCTTAAAAGTAGTGGCCTAATGGAAAAGAGGTCCTGCAGTGTCCTTCAGTGCATTGTCCCCAGTTAACCAGAACCTGGCACTTCAAGGGAGTCTCCTGTGTGTGTTGCTTGCATCTGCTATTGTGTTTGAAATGCTTTTCCTTTCAGTCCAGATGTCTGCACTGACTCTTCGCCTCTTATAAGCTACAGTTGCTTTCTGTAGTGTCAGTGAGACCCAGGAAGGGTGGCTCTGAGGAGGGGTCACTGCAGAAGGGCCCAGGGGCCAGGTGGTGATGTTAGCAAATTTTACGCTGAGCCACTAGTCCTAGGCTGGATCCCCTGAAGCTCAGTGGCCATCAGGGCAATGCTTGCAGAGGTACTGGGGCACAAAGAGTATTAACAAAATTTGCACTGAGCCCAGGGCCAAGGCCAGCAGCCTTGGAGTGCACGAATCCTCAGGAGAACTCATGGGCAGGGCACACTGCTGGCAGGTTAGGCAGCACGTGTCTATGCAGCAGGTGGCTCTGTGTTCATGCTGGTAGCAGAGGAGGAAAATGGCACCTGCCAGCTCCTTTGTTTATAGAGAAGTCTCCCAACACTCTGAAATCAATATAAACTTATCTCTCTCCTGTTGTGCAAGCTGTCATTTCTATGTTGCCTCTCCTCTGGTTGTTGTCTTTTAAGGGGCCTGGGCCCAGCTATCACCAGCCCCCCTGTGTCAGTTTTTAAAGCTCTAGGCTGGAGGAGACCAACTTCTGATGCCCTGCCATCTTTCCCGCATCCTGTTTGGCAGTAGATACGTCTATAAGAGCAGATACTCAAAAACAAATCCCTCTGGAGAAGAAAACACAAGACTTACACCATCACCACTCCCTGCTGCCTGTTGCAGATATTCCCAACTTCAAGAAGAATGTGATGGATTGAGATGATAGGGGGGTTGGTTACAGGCAGGAAAAATTAAGATATAAAATTTAATATATCTAGTTATTACTAGACAACAAAACGAATTAATTTATCATCCTTATAGAATTGAAAGGACAAAAATAACATTTAAGATTCCGGTGGGCCTCACTTCTGAGCAAAATCTGAGAGGAAGTAGTAGGATGAGATATACCCCCACTCTTGCAGCTGGTCTTGAGGCCACAGCTAATCTTCATCAGTTCCCTCCTTCATTATCTATTCTAAATTCACCCCACTCTCAGCTACCACCTTTGCTAATCTCTGTGGCTTCCCTGGTGATGTGACTTAGAGCCTCATCCCTGAAATATCTCAAGGGAGATATGGTCAGATGGTCTGACAATGGGCAATGGTCACTGTGCCCTTCTCAGGCCAAGATCACTGTGCTTGTCCACTTACTATCAAATCTGGTCTAGTGAACACCAAGAGGCACTCAGATGGATCACCTGAAGCCAACATACTACTCTCACCCCTATTGTGTAAATACAGCCTGATACCACCTGATGCCCTTCCTCTTTTCCTAAACATCAGAAGGCCAAAGGGTTTCTCAGGTAGTAGCCATAGCTTTTAGTTCAATGAGACTCTTCCTTGATCCCCTGGTAGAAGTGTTCAGGTTTTGGGGACCAGAATCTCTAAACCTGCAGAGCCCAGATTTGTGGAGATTCCAAGTACAAATTCCCCAAGTAGGTCATTGCAAATGGAGGTAAGTGGAGTCTTCTTCCATTCTGTAGTTCTCAGTTCAATGTATGCTTTCCATTGAAGGTGGGGCCACATAAAAAGTTCTTTGATTCCAGGTATACACCGTGTCCTGGAGGATGACACCACTCTCTAAAGTGTCATCTCCAAGCTGGCACTTTAGCTGTGCCTTTAGCAGTCAATTCCAATGTCCTATCAGGCCACGAGAGTAGTGCAGTAGGTAATAAGATCAGTGAATCTTATAATCATGGATCCTCTCTCACACTTTCTTTGCTGAAAAGTGGGCTCCCTAGTCTGATGTCAGAGTATATATGATCCCATACCAGTGAATTAAATTCTTAATATGCCCTCAAATAGTGGTGCTAGAAGAGGTCCTGTAGGGAAGAGCAAATCCAGAATATGTGTCTATTCTTGTCTGAATGAATCGCTATCCTTTAAATATGGAAAGAATTCAGTGTAGTCAACTTTCCACCAAATGGCTTATTGGTCTCCAAATGGCACCATAATGGAGACTCAGTTAGCCAAGGATCCCATACAGGGCCAGGACGAAGTATGTCTTTCCCAATTATACATTCAGGGAACAGGAAAATGACCACCAGATGGATCTTCAGACCCAATTTTCCCACTGTAAACCAGACCCAACCTACCCACTGTAGCACGGACTCCATTCGTTTGTTACCTGGCTCCTGTATACCCACACTCTAGCAGTAGGCTCATGATGATGCTGAGGGGATCCAGGTTCTAATGTCAACTAAGATTCTGTGTCTAATAATTCTTGAAATGTTTAGGTGCTCAGAGATTAGTTGCCCAGATAAATGATAGTAGACTCCTTTAAGGAAGAACTAGAAGGATCATTATTATGTACACCTCCTGTAGTGTTGTAGGATCATTCCACCAGGCAACTGAAGCTTTCCTTCAGCCTATATGTTCCAGACCTCAAAACTTGCTCAGGTCTAGAAAATGGGAAAAGGACTGTGACTTTTGTTATAAAAACTTCCCTCAGGCTTCTGACCATCTTTACTGGATTGAATAGTGTCCCCCCAAAATTCATGCCCATCAGGAACCTCAGAAAGTGACCTAACTCGGAAATAGGGTCTTTGTAGATGTAATCAAGTTAAGACGAAATCATACTGTACTAGGATAAGGCCTTAATCCAATGACTGGTGTCCTTATAAGAAGAAGGAAATCTGGATTCAGATACATAGGGAGGAGGACACCATGGGAAAATGGAGACATACAGAGAGGGTGATAACAGAGGTGGATATTGAAGTGATGCATCAACAAGCCAAGGAACACCAAAGATTCCTGGGAACCACCAGTAGCTAGGAGAGAAGAATGAAAGAGATTCTCTCTCAAAGCTTCCAGAAAGAAATAACCTTGACAACAGCTTGATTTCTGACTTTTACCCTCCAGAACTGTGAGAAAATAAATTTCTGTTGTTTTGATATACCCAGTTTGTGGTTTTATTACAACAGCCCTAAGAAACTAATATACCATCCAACCTTTTTTATTTATTCAAAGCAAAGTTAGTTGACATACAGTGTAATAATGGCTTCAGGAGTAGAATTTGGTGATCCATCACTTACATATAATACCCAGTGCTCATTGCAACAAGTGCCCTCTTTAATGCCCATCACCCATTTAGTCCATCCCCACACCCACCTCCCTTCCAGGAACTCTCAGTTTGTTCTCTGTATTTAAGAGTCTCTTATGGTTTGCCTCCCTCTCTGTTTTTATCTTGTTTTTCCTTCCCTTCCCCGTATGTTCATCTGTTTTGTTTCTTCAATTGCACATGTGAGTGAAATCATATATTTGTCTTTCTCTGACTGACTTATTTCACTTTCATAATACATTCTAGTTCCACCCACATTGTTGCAAATGGCAAGCTTTCATTCTTTCTGAACATGGAGTAATATTCCATTGTATATGTATACCACATCTTCTTTATCCATTCATCAGTTGATGGACATTTGGGCTCTTTCCATACTTTGGTTATTGTCAAAAGTGCCGCTATAAACATTAGGGTGCATGTGCCCCTTCAAATCAGCATTTTTTACCCTTTGGATAAATACCTCATAGTGCAATTGCGGGGTTATAGAGAAGCTCTGTTTTTAATTTTTTGAGGAACCTCCATACTGTTTTCCAGAGTGGCTGCACCAGTTTGTATGCCCATCAACAGTGCAAAAGGATACTCCTTTCTCTGCATCCTCGCCAACATCTGTTGTCTCCTGCGTTGTTAATTTTAGCCCTTCAGACAGGTGTGAGGTGGTATCTCATTGTGGTTTTTATTTGTATTTCCTGAAAGGCATGAGTGAGTGATGCTGAGCATCTTTTCATGTGTCTGTTTGCCTTCTGGCTGTCTTCTTTAGGAAAGTGTCTGTTCATGTCTTCTGCCCATTTCTACACTGGATTATTTGTTTTTTGGGTGTTGAGTTTAATAAGTTCTTTATAGATTTTGGATGCTAACCCTTTATCCTATATGTCACTTGTAAATATCTTCTCCTATTCCATAGGTTGCCTTTTAGTTTTGCTGATTGTTTCCTTCACTGTGCAGAAACTTCTAATCTTGATGAGGTCCCAATAGTTTATTTTTGCTTTTGTTTCCCTTGCCTCTGGAGACATGTCTAGTAAGAAGCTGCTGTGACCAAGGTCAAGGAGGTTGTTGCCTATTTTCTTCTCTAGGATTTTGATGGATTCTTGTCTTGCATTTAGGTCTTTCATCCATTTTGAGTTTATTTTTGTGTATGGTGTAAGAAAGTGGTCCAGTTTCATTCTTCTGCATGTTGCTGTCTAGTTTTCCCAATACCATTTGCTGAAGAGACCGTCTTTCTTCCATTGGATATTCTTTCCTGCTTTGCCAAAGATTAGTTGGCCATACATTTGTGGGTCTATTTCTGGATTTTCTTTTCTGTTCCACTGATCTATGTGTCTGTTTTTGTGCTGGTACCATACTGTCTTGATGATTACAGCTTTGCAATACAGCTTGAAGTCCAAAATTGTGATGCCTCCAGCTTTGGTTTTCTTTTTTTCTGTTTTTTCTTTTCAACGTTTATTTCTTTTTGAGAGACAGAATGTGAGTGGGGGAGGGGAAGAGAGAGAGGGAAACACAGAATCTGAAGCCGGCTCCAGGCTCTGAGCTGCCAAGCACAGAGCCCGATGTGGGGTTTGAACCCATGAACCGTGAGATCATGACCTGAGCCAAAGTCAGACGCTTAACCACCGAGCCACCCAGGAGCCCCATCCAGCTCTGGTTTTCTTTGTCAACATTACTTTGACTATTTGGGGTCTTTTCTGGTTCCATACAAATTTTAGAATCGTTTGCACTAGCTCTGTGAAGAATGTTGATGTTATTTTGATAGGGATTGCATTGAATTGATAGATTGCTTTGGATAGTATCAACAGTTTAACATTTGTTCTTCTAATCAATTAGCCTGGAATGTTTTTCCATTTCTTTGTGTCTTCCTCAATTTCCTTCATAAGCTTTCTATAGTTTTCAGCATACAGATCTTACCTCTTTGGTTAGGTTGCATTTCTATACACCAGCAATGAAGCAGCAGAAGGAGAAATCAAGGAATCGACTCCATTTACAATTGCACAGAAAACTATAAGATGCCCAGGAATAAACCTAACCAAAGAGACAAAACATCCATCCTTGATTTATCTTGATGGTATAGATTTTTTTCAGTTTATTGAGAGAGACGGAAAGAGAGATGGAGAGTGAGGGAGGGGCAGAAAGAGAGGGAGAGAGAGAATCCCAAGCAGACTCCACACCACCAACACAGGACCTCATTCAGGGCTTGAACCCACAAACCATGAGATCATGACCTTGACCGAAGTCAGACGCTTCACTGACTGAACCACCCAGGCTCCTGGGTGGAGCTAAATAATCTGTATCTGATGGTACAGATTTAGCACCCTTGTCACTGCTCATCTATTTTGTCCCTAGAAATGCTGTGTTTTGTTAACCGTCCGGAACTCTACAGATTAGCGACCCTACTCCCCTCTGCACTTGCTATTCATTATAATAATTGTGTCCACCTGGCTCCTGGAGGTTAATCACTGCCACCTGGGCTTTATTGTCTTCTGGTCTAAGATTTTGCTACCAAGGTGCCTGGTTCTGTGGCAGCATCTCCTACCATCACCCCTGGCCTACAGAGGAGGACAATCACCAGACACCTCTCCCCGTGAATGCTGCATGATCTTGGTAAAACGTGCATCCTTTGAGCCTTAATGTAATCATAGGATGAGTTTTCTTACCTTTCACAGTATATCCACTCCAGCATGCTGACTTCTCTGAGCCCTTGAGCCCCTTTTTTCCATCCTCATGGAATTCTGACACCGCACCTCATTTACTGTAGGCCGTAGCTACGTCCATGCTTCTAGGGGTGACTTTGCACCATCTCCTAGAGTTCTTCACAAGGTGGCAAATCCCGTATCTCGGAGACGGCCATCAGCAACACTCCCTCTTCCAAACTTATGTTCTTGGATCAGGCGTTGGTGCCGGACGGATCCCTGCCTGCCTCCGGATCACCACCTGAGTGCTGGATACTATAGCAGCTCTCTGAGTCCTCTCTCTCCAACCCTTCTGATAATTCCCTGTGTTAAAGCCCTTTCCTCCTGAGTTATCCAGAGTGCTTTCTGTTCTCTGCTCTGATAATTTTGTTTTGGTTTGGTTCGGTTGGGATTTTGTTGTTGTTGTTTTTCTTGTTTCTTTGTTTTTTCACAGAGTTATACTAAAAAAGGAAGAGATAGGAGAGAAAGTAGCTGGAGAAAGGCAATGTCAGAGAAGGGCAGAGGGCAAAGGTATATTTACAATATTTAAGTAGCATGGCAAGGGCCTCTCTCCCCACCATCAGAACGGAAGTGATCAACCCCTTTGGCCAAGCCACAGGGAGATCCATGTGTCTCCAGAGGGGGTGAGGGACACTCAGGGAGCAGGAGAGTGGTGTTTACCAAGCGGTACTAAATTCTTTCATATTTAACTACTGGTGTTGGTGTACTAGAAAGTCCTGGAAAGAACAACACCTGAGAACAAATATAGACTGAGAGGGGGAAAAACTCACCGGGAGGGACTTGTTGAAAATGATCCCTCCCCAGAGATTTTAATCCAGTAGGTCTGGGGTAGGACCCAGGAATCTCTTGTCACAAGCGCTTCAGGAGATTCTGAAAGAGCAGGTCCACAGAACTTTCTATAAGAAAGACTAACCAGACGGAGAGGAACAGAGGAAAAGGAACACTACAGATGGAGCAGAAGCAGGGTGCTGAGGCCACAGAGTGGCGTCAGTGTGGTTCTGTGACTTTTCTTCCATGAGGACCCTGCAGAGCAAGCGCGGAAGTCAAGCATGCCCCCAGTCGTGTGAGTCCAGGCTTGAGGATTTTCTGGAACAGTGCCCTGAAACGAGGCAAGTAATCAGAGGCTATGGAGAGAGAAAAGCTCAAGGTATTCAATCAACTGGAATGTCTAGGAAGGAGGAAAAGCCAGAAGGGAGTCAAAAGATTGGGAGGAAGTTGAGGGTTTCAGCAACCTGAAGTCTCTATGAGATCAGAGTGCAGGTGTGGGAGAAGCAGGGGTGTGACAGAGAAGGGAGGAGGCTGTGGTCAGCCTTGTAACGCAGAGCACTTCTGGGTTGTGACTGTCCACAGAATATGTTGTCCAGGAAGTGGGTGGCTGTACTGGAACAGAGATAGAGGCACATGGATATGACAACATGCAGGAAATGCAACACTAGTGTGATGGGCTGAAAAATGCCCCCCAAATTTATTCACATCCTAATTCCTATAACCTGTGAATGCCACCTTATGTGGCAAAAGGGGGTGATGGGGTCCTAAAGGTGTGATTAAGGATCTTGAGACAAAGAGATCATCCTGGACTATATAAGTGAGTCCTAAGTGCCATCACATCACACAGTCCTTGTCAGAAGAGGCAGAGATTTGACATACTCCGAAGAGGAGAAGGCAATTTCTGACCACAAGGGCAGAAATTGGAATGATGTGGCCACAAGCCAAGGGATGCTGGCAGCTGCTGGCAGCTGGAAGAAGAAAGGAACAGATCCTTCCCTAAAACTTCCAGAGGAAGGTGCTGAACCCTGCCACCTTGATTTCAGCCCACTGATGCTGATTTGGGGCTTCCGGCCTCCAGAACTGTGAAAGGATACATTTCTGTTATTTTAAACCCCCAAATTTGATCACGGAGGCCACATGAACTAATACAGCTAGGTTGCTGAGTACATTACATGGCCATTGAAACATCCTACTCTGACTGTGGGTTAAGCAAGCAGTCTGATGATTGTAAGGGAGTAAGTGGAAAGTTCAGTAATGACACCACGTAGAGGACAGTGGGCAGAATGAAACCCAAAAGAGGAAGAGCTTTTATCAGAAGGTGGAAGGGTAATTGTGTAGAAAGAGCGTGAGAGAGCAAGATGAACGCCACCCTCCCTGGCTTCAGATACGTGAAGAAAGAGTACTCTCCCCCGCAAGCAGCTACAGGGAAAGAGGGACCTAGAAACTTTACAAGTAGACTCCAGAGTTGATCTTTTTAAGGTGTTGAGGGATGTTGAGATAGGAGAATAATTTTTCTGCTGTTCTTCAATTCTAAGTCTTTAGAATACCGAATGTATTAAACATAAAAAATCTCAATCCAGGGTTTAAGATATAGAATACCGTAAGCTGTATGTAACTGTGACCATTATACATCTTCCGACATTACGTACAGTGGCAAATCCAAGTTTGAGGACCTGATATTTTTACAATTTGAGGGTCTTCTTTAAAAAAAAAAAAAGTGACGGGGCACCTGGGTGGCTCAGTCGGTTGGGCGTCCGACTTCGGCTCAGGTCATGATCTCACAGTCTGTGAGTTCAAGCCCCATGTCCGGCTCTGTGCTGACAGCTCAGAGCCTGGAGCCTGCTTCACATTCTGTGTCTCCGTCTCTCTCTCTGCCCCTCCCCTGCTCCTGCTCTGTCTCTCAAGTCTGTCAAAAAATAAATAAACATTAAAAAAAGATATTTTTTAAAGTGAAAGTTAGGGGCGCCTGGGCGGCTGTTGGTTAGGCGTCCAACTCTTGATTTTAGCTCAAGTCATGATCTCATGGTTTGTGAGACTGAGCCCCACATCAGGCTCTGTGCTAACAGCATGTGGCCTGCTTGAGATTTTCTCTCCCTCTCTCTGTCTCTCCCGCACTTGGGTGCGCTCTCTCTCTCTCCTATCAAAATAAATTTTAAAAAAACATTAAAAATTTTTTTAATCTTTTAAAAAAGTAAAAGTTATACAAAAAAAATTAAATATGGGACTAGATCTTTATTTGGAGTAAAAAGATTAAATCACAAAAATTAAAAATTTATAAATCTAACACCACAAACATCATAAAATCCAGAAAAATACATATACAATTGTAACTGACCTCATGACATACTTCTCTCTCTCCTATATCTTTGTCTGCATATTCTGAAAATTTATACAGTATTAATCTTACGGCATACAGAAGAAAATTAAAATATATTTTTAATTTGCCACTATATTATACTGAGGTACAGGAACAGTATAAATCAAATTCCTCTAATATAACTATATGTTATATATAATATAACTAATATAATATGTTAACTATATGTAGTTTTGCTTCTTGATTTTTTTTTTTCTGGATGTTTGCTTAGCCAGTGGCAATTCTGCGTGCCTTTTCATCTGGGACAACCAGATATTCTGCCCTGCCACATGGTAATTCTAAGAAGTTTGAATTCCCATCAAAAAAGAAAATGTATTATGACTTCACTCATCCACGGAATTTAAGATACAAAACAGACGAGCCTAGGGGAAGGGAAGCAAAGATAGTATAAAAACAGGGAGGGGGACGAAACATAAGAGACTCTTAAATACAGAGAATAAACTGAGGGTTGCTGGGCAGGGGGGGGTGGTGGCTCTGAATTGGGGGATGGGCTAAATGGGTAAAGGGCATTAAGGAGGACACTTGTTGGGATGAGCGCTGGGTGTTATACGTAGGGGATGAATCACTGGAATCTACTCCTGAAATCACTATTGCGCTATATGCTAACTAACTTGGACATAAATTAAAAATTAACTAATTAATTTTTTAAAAACTTGAAAAAGAAACTATATGGTACATTTATAATTGTACACAGCATTCTGAGAGATAGCCACCGTCAAAGATTTTGTGTATATTGTGTTTTTTTTAATGATATATACGTGTATGCCCAGAAAGTAGTTCAGTTTTATTTAATGTTGAACAATTAAATGGGATATCTTATGCTAAAAAAAAAAATATATATATATATATATATATATATATATATATATATATACACACACACACACAGCATCATCAAAAATAATCCTTACAGGGAGAACTTCCATTGTGATGAGGCTTTAACGAAAACCAAACCCTCCCTTCAAAACTTTCCACATCTGACTTTTTAAAAGACATTTCTGATTATGCTCCTTCTCCACCACCCACTTGCTGTTTGTTGTTACACTACTGGGCACATTCATATTATGATGCTACTTCTGGCCCTGAAGTGAATATTTCACAGAGTTGGGTGTGCCGGCCCAGTGGGCAGCAGAAGTTTTCCTAGAAGTCATTCTTTCGCGAGAATGGCTAAAAATAACTACACACCGAAGGGACTGCGAACCACATAACTATATCCCTCTAAACCCAAAATAAATGCATCTCCGATTCAACTTCCCCTTGCCAGAACCCAAAAATCCCTATAGCCATTTCAACACCACTCAACTCAAAGGGAGGTGCGATGGGAAGGAAGTCAGAGTGGAAGCAGACCATGTTATTTTATGTATTTATTTATTTTTGTAAAGTTTTCGAAACCACAACCATGTAACCACATTGCTAAGTTTTACTTGGCTTCAGAGTAAATCTGCCTTTGGTGGCAGGACTGTTAACATCCTCAAAGAGGCCACCTCCTCGCCAGTGAAAAGGCATTTGCAGAAGCCTACAGTCATTCAGACCTGAGGTCTGATTTACTGTAACAGCCCCTGAAGTTTTTCTGATTAGTCACCTATCATCCCTGCGCACTTCACAGGACATCCAGCTTCTTTGGCTGTCCTGAAATCTGGCAGTGTTTCGTATTCCTGATATAAATGGGTCCCTTTTAAATGGAACCTAGAAAGGTTTGTGATCATGAAAGCCTTGTTAGTGGTAACGTATTCGGATGTGCATTGTCCTTCCAAGCTCATTTTGCATCTTTATTTGAAGAAAGCAAGCCATGAAAACAGAAAATGGATGCTGACCAGAATGAGCATCAGCTCTTTCTTTGCATGGGGTTCTTAAAATAGTCAACATTTGTCAATAGAAAGGAAATGCGTTATATGAGAATGCAGCATGTGTAAGCCAGGTATCGTGCAAACAGTTGGTAGGAACAGGTCATAAAGATTTCAAGAATCATCGGCTTTTGTCAATTTTGTTTCATCATCTATCAAATGAGAAAGCCAACATGTCCTCATGAACTAGCTGTCCACTGTTGGGAGAGCAGAACTCAGATCTGCTGCTTTATAAGCCCATAGGTGCCCTTGGGGATGAGTTAAAATAGCATTCACATAGTGTAAAATTAAAAGACATGTTTCCAGTTATAAGCCCATGTCTTCTTCTTCAAAGAAAACTGAAATACTCTGGGTTCTAAATGAGAAAAAATGGCAAGGGAGCTTGGTGTAGCAACATATTATCTCCCTCACAGCAAGCTCACCAGCCTCCACGCTCCCACTGTTACCTAGTAAGCTAAGGAAGTGGCGATCACCATTACCCCCTTTCTAATGATGGTTTGTCCGGACCTGTGGACCAACCAGAATCTGAATGAGGAGACTGCTCAGAGTGTGAACATGCCTTACAGCCTCGTGCCTGGTTAGAGTCCTGCTCAGCTGCTCTCAGATAACCCCCATAAAATAGCACTCATATTCCCATGCTTCAGATAAGAAATCCTGTCGACCTAGAAGCATTGGGTGCAGTAATTAATCTCCCAGAGGCTAAAAGCTGTGGCATTAAATCTGTGTTCAGGTTATAGAGCTACAATCATGTGGAAAAGTTCAGTGTCCTTATTTTAACACTTACTCTAGGAGCCATGCTGATACCTCAAAAGATTTAATTAATTTTGATCTTTTATTAGCTAAGGGGAAAGATGAAGACAAAACAGGGATATGGTAGAAAGAGAAAAAAGTCCCAGTTCAACATTACCCAAATTATCCATATTGTATGAGAACATTGGAAGGATTACTTCTATCAGGGTAAGCACCATTTCAAATGCTATTATAAATTGGTCAAATCTAAGAAGGTAGATCTGTTTTTGGACTTTCAGGGATGTTCTTGGTAATCAGAGTAGCCTTATAGGTATGAAGAATAGTGACCATATTTGACATGTGATTTCAGGAAAGACAATCTGCATTCATTGGGTACCATATATATATATATATATAGTCTATATATATATAGTCTCACTACTCATAGTACTTCACAAGGAAGCTGATATATTCAATATTTTACACACAAGAAAACTGAGGCCAAGAGAATTTAAGCAACTTGTTCAAGGTCACAAAGCTAGTAAGTTACTAAGCCAGGATTCAAACCCAGGCCCATCTGTCTACACCATAGCAGCCCTCATCTGTCCAATTCAATCTTAAGTATCAGCTCCCATCTGCTGGGTCCAATCCTTGAACTTCCTCATCATGAATAAAGCCTTTATCCCACAAGTAGCAAACTAAGATTTTAAGTTTGAAAGAAAGACTATCTTCATGTGTCAATTTACAGGAAGGTACAAGTGTCTAAGCTTACAAGTGTTTCTCTGAAGGGAATTTGGGTAGGAATAACAATCTTATAGTAAAGATTGCTCATGTCTAAGCAGCACTCCACAGAAGGCTTCCCAACCCCAGTAATGACTTGGTTTAGGCGGTCAATCAAGATCCTATTCCCTTCTCACTGCAATCAGGCCATGAGCTACGACAATGTCAAACAGACTTTGAAGCCACACACTGAACATGACACCCTGGGTCCCTAATAACTGTGTGGACCAGACCCATTCCTCCTACTCTCATTCCTACCCCTACTACAAACCACTCAGCTTCCTGGAACACGCAGTCTACACTGTCGTGTGAGTAACAAATTTTTATTTTGTGAGCACCATTGCATTTTAGGGTGTATTTGTCACAGAAGTTTAGCCTGCCCTAAATAATCATCGTCATCAATAAATGTTAGTTTCATTCCTGCCCCCATTCCTGGAATCTCCCATTTAAAATCCTTCAAGGTTTCTAGCAATTTTCTTTAAAGTCTTAGAGCTTCTACACAGCATTAGAAATCGACAGCAACAGTAGATATGACAAGATAGTCATTTTTTAAAACAATTCCAGTATAGTGGACATACAGTATTAAATGAGTTCCAGATGGTGATTCAACAATTCTATGTATTATTCAGTGCTCATCTAGATAAGTGTACTCTTAATCCTCATCACCTATTTCACCCATCTCCCCACCTACCTCCCCTCAGGTAACCATCTGTTTGTTCTTTATAGTTAAGAGTCTGTTTTTTGGTTTGTCTCTTTTTTCCCTCCTTTGTTCATTTGTTTTGTTTCTTAAATTCCACATTTGAGTAAGATCATATAGGATTTATCTTTCTCTTACTTATTTCACTTAGCATTATACTCTGGAACTACATCCATGATGTTGCAAATGGCAAGATTTCATTCTTTTTTATGGTTGAATAATATTCCATTGTATATAAATACCACATCTTCTTTACCCTTTCATCAATCGATGGACACTTGAGCTGCTTCCATAATTTGACTATTATAAATAATGCTGCAATAAACATAGGGGTGCATATATCCTTTCGAATAAGTGTTTCCATATTCTTTGGGTAAATACCCAGTAATGGACTTACTGGATTACATGTTGATTCTATTCTTAATTTTTGAGGAACCTCCATACTGCTTTCCACAGTGGCCACACCAGTTTGCATTCCCACCAGCAGCGCATGAGGTTTCCCTTTTCTCCACATCCTCGCCAACACTTGTTTCTTGCGTTTTTGATTTTAGCTACTCTGACAGGCATGAGGTGATATTTTATTGTAGTTTTGATTTGTGCTGCCCTGATGATGACTGATTTTGAACATCTTTTCATGTGTCTGTATGTCTTCTTTGGAGAAATGTTGTTCATGTCTTCTGCCCATTTTTATATGGATTATTTGTTTTTTGGGTGTTGAGTTAGTTGTATCAGTTCTTTATGTATTTTGGATACTAAGCCTTTATTGGATATAGCATTTGCAAATATCTTCTCCCATTTAGTAGATTGTCTTTTAGTTTTTTTGATAGTTTCCTTTGCTGTGCAGAAGCTTTTATTCTGATAAAGCTTCAATAGTTTATTTTTGCTCTTGTTTCCCTTGCCTCAGGAGACATATCTAGAAAAATGTTATTACAGCCGATGTCAGAGAAATTATTACTGCCTGTGCTCTCTTTTGGGATTTTTATGGTTTCAGGTCTCACACTGAGGTCCTTAATCCACTTTGAGTTTATTTTTGTGTATGGTGTAAGAAATTGATCCAGTTTCATTCTTTTGTAGGGGTCCAGTTTTCCCAACATCATTTGTTGAAGAGACTTGTCTTTTTCCCATTGCATATTCTTGTAAAGGTGGTCACTTTTATAATTAATAATATGAATAATAAAAATATATTCAAAATATAAATAATAAAATCAATCCTCTTCTTCCTTCTACCTCATTCCTTACCAGGCATCTAGGGTAAGGTTAGATCTACTAAGGAGAGATCTAACCTGGAAAAAAAATGAGTATCTTTCATTTGATAGCAACCCAACACCTGAAAATAGAAAAGGACAATATTCCCTTTCTACTAACTAAACCCATAGACGGTATCTCTCCTTCCATTTTTATCTCTCCACTGGAGAAACTTACCAGACTCTCCATTTTTAGATGAGAAACTGAGGCAGAGTTTGGGTTCTTGGTTTATAAATAGTGAGTTTGGAAATTCTAATTTGACTTGTTTTCAATTATTTTGGTCATGTCCTCCATTACCTGTACAGTTTCCTATGATAAATGATCCAGGATAAGTAAATCCAAGTACAGCAACTAACACCTAGCAGCATAAATTCTAAAAGACACCTTGTGCATGTCAGTAGCTTGAAATTTTGGAAGCATTGGTTCCCAGGATTGATCTCAAAAGCCCATGTAACCCATAATGCAGTGGTTTTTCCAAGCGTGGCTCCTGAATCAGAAGCATCAGCATCAACTGGCACTTGTTAGAAATGCAAATCCTCAGGGCCCAACCCAAACCTATTAAATTAGCAACTCCAGAGTGTGGATTAAGCCAAAACGTTAATGAATTTTCATAGTATACTAAAACACCAAACCTTTGCAATCAAAATAGATTATAGCAAGCACACCTAGAACCCAGATTTTGGTTTCTAATAACAGTCTGCAAAAAAAAAAAAGGGGGGGGGGAACCAGGGATCCTCAGAGAAATGGCTGATTCTAGGACTGAGATAGGAAATATACAAGATAAGCCTGGAGTGCCAGAAAGTAAGGAAGAGCAGTGGGGGAAACCCCCACAATGATGAGAATATATCAAAGGGACAGAGTAGCCAACAGAAAGAGCTCCCAGTAGCCAAAGCTGGGATAATTTGAGCTACAAAATAAAGAAATATTGAATCATAACCCAAAGTAGAAAATAAATATCCATGAATCCATATTGGCATAAATAAATAAATAAATAAATAAATAAATAAATAAATAAATAATTGAATAACTGATTAAATAAATAGGAGATAATAAACTAATCTCCTGTGCAGAAGAATTCCAAATAATTTATACAGATACTCAACACTAAGAGAAGTAAAGCATATCTGCTCATTCCTTAAACATGAGCTACACATACTGACTTCTTTCCAAAGATGACACTATAGCATGGGAGGAAAAAAAAAAGTAACTTTATCAGAAACCTGATAAACATTTTGATAGCCAGGTGATCAACATCAACATTGACATGATGTGATGAATATGAAACCTTACCTCTGTGATCTCCTTCCCAAAACACATAACCTCAGTCTTAGCATGAGAGAAACATCAGACAAATCCCAATTCAGGGTCATTCTACAAAAACCTGATCAGTACTCTTCAGAACTGTCAAGGTCATAAAAACCAGGGAAAGTCCGAGAAACTGTCACAGCAAAGAAGAACCTAAGGAGACACAACTAAATATAATGTGGTGTCCTGGATGGGATCCTAGTATTGGAAGTCAATTATCAGCCTCTGCCACACTGATTCCTCAATACATTAAATTTTATCTCTACTCTTGTGACCATCTAACATAAAACAAAATATGACTTAGCATGACGGGGTCATTTTTAGATGGCATCACAGAGGCTTACTGTTTGCACCAATGAGGTTTTTACCTTTCTTACTTTTTCAACCCTGAATTCAAAATGTTCCTCTTATTTTATGTTTAACACTTCTTTCCCCCAGTAGCATGGTTTTTCCAATACTTCTCTTACTTTATTCTCCTTTATTTTTGTTAATTTTTTTAAATGTGTATTTACTTTTGAGAGACAGAGAGAGACAGAGTGCAAGCCGGGGAGGGGCAGAGAGAGAGGGAGACACAGAATCCGAAGCAGGCTCCAGGCTCTGAGCTGTCAGCACAGAGCCCCACGCGGGGTTCGAACCCCCGAACCGTGAGATCATGACCCGAGCCAAAGTCAAATCCTTAACTGAGTGAGCCACCCAGGTGCCCCTCTTCTCCTTTCTTTTGTTTCCATGTTTTCTGTATATCTTCTGTTATGGATCACGCTAAGTAGACTGAGTTCTCACCAAGAAGTGAAGGGCCCAGTCTCACAATGACCTCCCTGCTCCCTAAAAGAGCCCAGACTCCAATTCCAGGGTTGTGATCCACTTTCACCCAGAGTACCCTTCTCCGGACTAAAAGCTTCCACACAAGAGACTGGAGGCAATAGAGCCCTCCATCTAGCCAGCTGATCGGATCTATGTGATGGGGTCGTGAATGATTTTAACCTAGGTCCAGAGTCTAAATCCCCCAGCCCCGCAGTTGCACTCCAATGGAATCCAGGGTAGAGGGTGTGGTGTCAAGAAATTGTCCAGGAAATTGCTGATCCCCAAATGGGTGCCACTTGGATGGAAGGGAGGAATCACCCTCATCCTCTCATGTTCTAACCCTCCCAAAGGCCTACAAGGAAGCGGACTGAGTGGGGGCCATGGATCTGGAGGGAGGTGGGGGAACCCTTGGTTTGCTAGCCAGCCATCCTTTCTGCTAGCCTGACAGGTGACAACTATAAACGACCAAGAAGAAAGATGTCACTGGAAACAAAATCAAAGAAGATTATTACCTACAGAGGCCATTTACCTACAAGATGTAAAATACAAACGTTATACTCAAAAGATAAGTTACAGCATTGACTGGACACTTAAAAAAATGACCGACTTTTTCATTTCCTTAAATAAAAAAGTCACCCAGTATACTTTTCACATGTTTGAATTTGCCAAAGCCGTCTGCACACTACTTTTCAGAGGCACTTCGCAAGGCAAGGTAGCTCCAACAAACCTGCAGGTGAAACGAATGGTGACAATACAAGGCTGGAAATGCAGGGTCTATAAAAGTAAGGACGGCTCAATGTCAAGATATTACTGATATTATTCTTTCTAGGAGAAGGGACTTGCTTTTTGAAAAGAAAAAGTGTCAGCTAATATACTTCAGATAAGGATGCAAAGAAAATTTCAGGTTCTAGGCTTTGCAAAGAGACTGCCATAACTCTAAAATCAGCCTGGAAACATTAAATCTAATGAAAGATCAAAGTTCCGTATTATGTTTCTGTTCCTTACGGGAATAACACTATGTCTCCCTACCTAGAAGTGGGAACATAGGTGGTTCACTGGTTAATTTTGTGTTTCCAGACCTCATTTTCTCATCTTTTTTAATCCTTCAAACTCTTCATTCTTCTTCAATCAAAATTACAATGATAATTTCACTAATTTACTTTTAATTTTGCTCAGTGATCTTTGACACATGACATAGCAAATCAGTATCCAGAGGAAAGGAAACGTCCTTACTTATATTCCCAAGGCCTAACGTTGGTCCCTGGCCTCCAGAAGCTCACACTAATGGTGGAGAAAGTGAATGTGCTGGGGCAGAAAAGATACCACAAGACCACCCATCACTGCATGATTTATAATAAGATTGCAAACAACCTCACTGTGGAAAATAACTTAATAAATATGAAAATAATTAGTAATAAGCCATGGCATTGCCATATGGTAAATCATTATATAGCCCTTTAGATTAAGGTTCATGAAGAGTTTAATAAGCTAAGAACATCTCATGTTTTAATATAAAGTAAAAAAATGAGGACAAAATGATATTTGCAACGTGGTCACAGTTATGTCAAAGAAAAAGTTGGGGAAAACATAGCAAATTTTGATGGTCTTTGGGTGGTGAAGTTATGTGTGACTTTCTTTTCTTTCTCTTTTTCTATGTCAATGATTGTTAATTTTTAGAATAACGACATCTAATAAAGCACTGTTTTATATATTTAACTCATCTAATCTCTCAAAAACCCTACGAAATAGTTATATTGTTATCCTCCCTCTGTAAAAAAGAAAACAGGAAAAGAGAGTTGAAGTATATTCCCCATTAACACATAGCTGTGATGTAATGGACTAGTAGCAGAGTGAAGCAGTAATTGAATTTGCCTGCAGGACTAGATTGTATCCCTACAATAAATGTGTATTACTTTCTAATGGAAGCCTTAAAATAAGTTAAAAAAAAATAAACAATTACACACAATTTGCTACAGAAATTCAGAGGAGGAAGACCCTCCAGCCTAGGAATCAGGAAAGTTTTAGAGAGGCTGAATGGGATTTAAATATGCACTAATTTTTTTCTTTTTTTTGAGAGAGAGAGAGAGAGAGAGACTGAGAGAGAGCATACACGCACTAGTGGGGGAGGGGGAGAGAGAGAGAGAGAGAGAGAGAGAATCCCAAGCAGACTCCGTGAGGAGCCCAGTGCGGGGCTCCACCCCACAAACCGGGAGATCATGACTTGAGCCAAAATCAAGAGTTGGACACTTAACCAACTGAGCCACCCAGGCGCCCCTTAAATATGGACTACTTACAGGAAGGGCCCGTCAGGGGACGGAAAAGGAAAGGAGGAGCTAAGGCAATCAAACTTGCAATCAATGACATGTAACAATGAAGAGGCATAATTTTTATGCCTAGTGTTTATATTTTATTCAGTGTCTTGAATCATCTTCCGTCTCCTGGGAGAGTTTACTCTGCTCCTACTCTGCTCCTGCTTTTTTCCCAAAACCCAATGCCCTTTCAGAAAATGTCAGAACTAGAAGGTACCATTCAAGCAAGGATCCCTTCTGCACTATTCTTAATGGGAAGCTCACCTCTTTTCTAAACAGCACATTTTGTTTTCAGAAAACTGTAGTTAGTAGAACATTTTTCTTTATATTTGGACTTAAGTTTAACTCTCTATAACTTCCTTCCATTGGCCTGGTTTGCCCCTGGATTTAGAGTAAAGCTAAATACACCTCAGCTCCAGGGTGCCCTGTTATCAAACTCGTCTTGATCTTTTCTTCTCCAAGATAAAAATCTTCGGTTCCTTCAACAATTTTCCATGTGACTTGGTGCTCAGATCTTTCCCACCATCACCCGTTCTTTTCAGAAACCACTGAGGTTGGTGAATGGTCTCGTTAAAATGATTGCCCAGAACTGAACAAGACCCTCTAGTGACAAAATGGTGAAATGATTACCTACCGCGACCTGGGCTCTATCCATTAATGTAAGCCAATTTAGGGGCCTTCTTGACACTTTGCCCCATATGACATGTCATAGGTCAAAATCTCTGGACTTTTTTCACATAAATCTATGCGTCTGTACTAATAGGATTGGATAATATTAGAGTCTGTACTAATACAATTCAATTTTTCCAACCTAAATACGGATATTACTATTCTGGTCAACAAACTAGAATGTGGTGGTCCCGGAATTGGGGGTTGGTATTGGTCCTGGTATTGGTATTACTTTCCAGAACAGAACCAACACTGGATCATTTGGCTTGGGTATTGAGGAAGAGACAGGGAGGTTGCATCATGGCATTGCAGATACAGAGGGTGCGTGTTGGAGTGGGTGAAGTATTTTCTGGGGCTATATGGGAAGGTCCAAACAAATCTACCTTTCCCTAGTAGGCTAGAGGAAAGACATACACTTCTTTCAAGAGCCTCCTGAGCCCACAGAGAGCACTAGACTATCTCACATTTGGAGAGGGGCAACATCTGTCCCAGTGTGATGTGCAGGTCATGAACACACGCTCATCCATGATGACAGTGCCACTGATTCAAGGCAAAAGTCGGGAGGAAAGATAAGAACAATGTCATGACTTTTCGTGAAGTTAGATGTATTCAATTTAAAGGATGATTCTTCATTCTGAGATTCTGTCCTCACATGTTTCGCATTAAGTGTTCTTTTTTTTGTGAGATAAATGGTTGAAGTTTACTTTTACAAAAGTAGTTACTTAGCAAATGAAAAGGAAGGCAGGGCAGAGAAATAGAAAGAAATTTAAATCTTCCTGACATTAATGACTGCTTTTCTTTTAATGTTTTTTTTTTTGTTTGTTTTGAGAGAGAGAGAGAGAGAGAGAGAGAGAGACAGAGCATGAGCTGGGGAGGGGCAGAGAGAGAAGGAGACACAGAATCTGAAGCAGGCTCCAGGCTCTGAGCTGTCAGCACAGAGCCCGATGGGGGGCTGGAACTCACAAACCTCGAGATCGTAACCTGAGCCGAAGTTGGACACTTAACAAACTGAGCCACCCAGGTGCCCCTCAATGACTGCTTTAAAGATCAGCTCTTGTCTGAACACCACCCTATAACAATATGCGTAATAGTTTTGTAAGCCAATAACTTTCCTTACTGTTCAAACCAATCCAAGGTGTATTGTTGCTATAACCTGGTACCAGGCACAGAGGAAGGGATTTCAGCCCTTGGTTAAATTAATGAATGATCTCAGCCAAATTCTCCATGTGGCCTTTGAACACTGGGGCACAGTTCCCTCGCCTGTTTGGTTGGCAAAGCTCTACGCTAGTTATTTCCTTCCTGCTGCCTTTTCTATGCTCTTTTCTGCCACTGGAGTTCCAACAGAATTTCCTTGATATGTAACAAACATCCAGTCACCTGTTACTTGAGTAGTTTAAGTTCCAAGCATTGATCCACCTTGCCCAGAGTCATTCTAAGCTTCACCTTAGCTGCCATCAATAGGATTCTCTCCTAACCACAGGCTTGGGGGGCCACGGGATTCTCACATGATGTAGCAGAGACTGGCTGAACATAGCTATTGTGTTCTTCTCTTTTCTGGGCACACAGATTAACTGTGTTTCCTTGTTTCCCTTTAGTTAGGGGTGGGCGTGTAGTCAAGATCTCCTAGAAGATGGCTAGAAACCTAAGGCCTTCAAGAAGTAGATGTGTTCCTCCCCTTCTCGGTCTCCCTCCGCTGGCTGGGCGCAGAAGACAGTGAGGCCCCAGGGGATAAATGAGCCACAAGACGGAAGGAGGTTGGGTCCATGAATCAGCTCATGGAAGAAGGTCACTTACCAACCTGAAACATGTGCCTTGGTTTGTGAGAAATAAATGAGCCATTGTATGTTTGGGTTCTCATTGTTCCAGCAGCCAACGGCATCCTAACTAATAAATCTGGCTTGCTCATCATCTGTTTCTGCCCACCAGCTCAGATTAATCTGTTCTCTCTCCGTTCTGCATTACCTTGGAGAAGCAGCCTCTTTTATGGCCAGGGCCTCCAGTTTTTCTCCTCTTCTCCCCAACTGTGGGCGAACACTTTCCATGCAGCCACCTCGAGTCAATCTGCACGCTTCACATAGGAACTTGTCCAGAGGAAGTCCCCAACTAATCTGTCCTCTTCCTGCTCTGTGGGGCAGAGCTGAGCCTCAGAGATCAGCCAGCAGGCTTCCTGAGCCTCTCTCTTTACTTATGTGTGTCCCTTCTCGAAAGCTTTAAATGACATTAATGAGGTGCCTGGGTGGCTCAGTCAGTTAAGCGTCCGACTTCGGCTCAGGTCATGATCTTGCAGTTCATGAGTTCGAACCCTGCATCAGGCTGTCTGCTGTCAGTGTCCACTTTGGATCCTCTGTCCCGCTCTCTCTGCCCCACCCCACGCTCTCTCTTTCTCTCTCTGTCCCTCTCAAAAATAAATATTTTAAAAAACTCTTAAAAGAAAAAGGAAATGAAGTTAAAGATCAGAAAGTGCTAGAAGTATTAAAAGCACCAGCACAGGGACACCTGGTGACTCAGTTGGTTAAGCGTCCGACTTGAGCTCAGGTCACAGTCTCGTGGTCCGTAGGTTCGAGCCCCGCGTCGGGCTCCGTGCTGACAGCGTGGAGCCTGGAGCCTGCTTCAGACTCTTCTCTGCCTCTCCCCTGCTTGTGCTCTCTCTTTCTCTCTCTCTCAAAAAAGAACATTAAAAAAAAAAGTACCAGAGTAGGGCCTTACAGATGCCAGTTCGTGGTCCTGAACTCAGCTGTCTGCATCAGAACTGCCTGGGAAGAATTTTGTAAAACAGAGATTCGGGGACCTCACCCTCAGAAGTTTCAATCTGATGTTCAATCTGATCAGTATTTTTAATGCGTCTCGGTGACCTTGATGCATAACCACTGCGCTAGACCATGGCGCGTCAGGGTCAGCAGCAGTGCTGGCAAATATCCACGACAAAGCCTCCCGAGATGATCAGTCAGAGAAGAGGGAGGAGGAGCATGGGATTTGAAGTCCGACTTGCGCTTGAAAACAGGCTCTGGGGGCGCCTGGGTGGCGCAGTCGGTTAAGCGTCCGACTTCAGCCAGGTCACGATCTCGCGGTCCGTGAGTTCGAGCCCCGCGTCAGGCTCTGGGCTGGTGGCTCAGAGCCTGGAGCCTGTTTCCGATTCTGTGTCTCCCTCTCTCTCTGCCCCTCCCCCGTTCATGCTCTGTCTCTCTCTGTCCCAAAAATAAATAAACGTTGAAAAAAAAAAATTTAAAAAAATAAAAAAAAGAAAACAGGCTCTGCCACTAACAAGTTAGGTGACTGGTAAACTTACTTCATGTCTCCAAACATCCCCCAATTGTTAAGGGGGTTTAAATAATGCCACAATAAGAGAACTTAAACGAAATAATGACTATAAAGTCCCTGGCATAAAGAGCAAAATAAATTGTAGGTATATGGGGGGATTGGGGGGGTGGGGGGTGGAGCTACAAGTGGATCTGTAGAGAGATGACTGATGCGACAGCTTCCATACCTAGAAAGAACAGGATCTGGAGGAAGACTGTCGTTCAGCGTCTTCTTCCTCTTGTGGATCCCATGAGCATAAAATACTTGGGGGCTGGTTTTGTGCCTGCTGCCACTGCTAGAAATAGCCACCAGAGAGAGCTATTTTGCCCCTGTCTGCTATTTTGAATCTACCCACAGTTGGGGTTTTTCCCTCTCTCCTTCTTTAAAGAAACGGAAAGTGGAGCCAGGCCCGCTGTCTGATCCTGGAAAGCTTCCTCATGCAGACTGGGCATAGGGTGATCTCAGCATCCCCTGAGTGCAGAACAGGCCCCATCAAGGGCAGGTGGTCCCCTCCTGCCCTTTGCCCTTCCCAGGGCTGGGCCCTCTGGCTCCTCTGCTTCTGGAGAAAGCCCTCTTCACAACACCCAGGACCTCAGACACTTCTCCCTCTGGCCCATCCATTCCCACGCTCGGCCCCAGGCCCTGGCTGACTGCTGGTGTGGAGGGCTGGCTTTGAGTCCTGTGTGGCTGAATAATCCTGTGCTCTCCAGCGAATGTCTGAGCCTCAGTCTTTTGGCCTGCACAGCATCCGTTCACAGCGTTATCATGAGGGATAATGAGATAATACATGTGAAAGGGCTTATAATTGGCAAGCGCCAAGCCAGCGTCCCGCATTAATGTCAACATCTAGCAGGAGGCCTCGAGCCGGCATCACACAAGTACCCCTCCTTCTCCGCCACCCTTCACCCCTATTCCTTCCCCCAAGGGACGGGGAAGAAAGCTGAAGAATTCTTCTGCTCGGTTTAATTCATTTACCCGCGTTGAAGCCCAGGATGTTTATGCACACACCTGAAAGCCCCATGTGGTCACATCGGTCCCAACAGGTCTGGTGATTTCTTCTTTGTAAATCCACAGTGAACTGGAAGGGCGGGCGGGGCGGGGTGGGGGTGGCTCTGGCGACAAGAAGACCCACGCTTAGAGAAAGGGAACCTTCGGGTTAAGAAAGTGATCCTTCAAGACCCTACTAGGAGTCTCCCAAAGAGCTTTGAGATCAAAGAGAAAATGTCACTTTGGTACTGGGCCAGTGACAAAAGACATGAACCAGAAATGTAGAGCTTTTACGTCCAGAGCTGCCCAAGCCTGGGGAGAGAAAAGAACATCCCACTTTACTATGCCTCAGGTTCCTTGCCTGGAAAATAGACATAATAACAACCTGCCCTTCCCAGGGCTTCACAGGGTTTTCAGGAGGGTGATACCAAATTATTGCAATAGCAAAAATAATGTTTAGCACATGTCAGACACCGTTTTCAGTGTTCTACGCTTAAATCCTCAGAACGACTCCACGTGAGAGGTACTATTATCCCCAATTTCTAGACAAGGTAGCTAAACATAAAGAACAATAGCTTTAAGAGCGCTTATCAATGACTGTCATGATGAATATACAGCAATTGTGTGACAGCTGCATGCAGTTCTCATGCATATCCATCAGACTGGGGAGGCTCTCCCTCCAAAGGGGAGGCTCTCCTTCTCCAGCAGAAGAATCTGGAGGAGGCTGGGAGGCTGGGTCCCAGAGGAACCTGGGAGGCTTCCCTTCAACCGCCACTCCCCCAGCCCCCACACTGGGCCAAAGGTCCCATCCCTTAGCTAGACTTGGAATGTAGCACTTATCTGTGACATTGGGAATTCTCAGAAATGATAATGAGGGCAAAGAGGGTTTTTTAATCTTATTTTTAATTTCTAAGAGAGAGGGAGCGAGAGCACGGGCAAGGGAGGGACAATGAAAGAGGGAGACACAGAATCCGAAGCAGGCTCCGGGCTCTGAGCTGTCAGCACGGAGCCCAGCGCCGGGCTCCAACCCATGAATCTGGGAGATCGTGACTTGAGCCAAAGTCAGACACTTAACCGACCGAGCCACCCAGGGGCCCCAAGGTTTTGATTCGTTATTTGTCAGGCACTGTGCTAAGCATTTAATAGGCATTGTTGTTGTTTTTTTAACAATCCTTAGGGCTATTGATACAGCCATTTTACACTGAAGGCTTAAAAAACGTAAGACTCCAGCGAGTGGTCAGCAAGCCATAGGCCAGGTGCCAGGCACCTGTTTTTGTAATTCAAGTTTTAATGGAACACAGTGGTGCCCATTCGTTTCGGTATCGTTTGCGTTTGCTTCTGCGCTACGACAGCAGAATTGAGTACTTGTAATAGACACCACCTAAGGCCTGTAGGCCTAAAGTATCGCTTGGCCCTTTAAGAAAGCTTACCACTCCCAGGGCACTTGGGTGGCTCAGTCTTTTGATTGAGCCCCGTCGGTCTCTGAGCTGACAGTAGGGAGCCTGCTGGGGATTCTCTCTCTCCCTCTTTCTCTGCCCCTCCCCCGCTCACACATGCGTGGGACAAGCTGTGTCTCTCTTTCAAGGTAAATAAACTTAAAAAAAAAAAAAAAGGTTTACCAGTCCCTGCTTTGGAACCAGTCTGCCTGCACTTCAGCTCTGGCTCCACCTTTTGTCAACTGTGCAACCTTGAACAAAGTTATTTCTCTTCTCTGGCCTCTGGCTTCCTCATCTATAAATTGGGGATAATAATAGAACCTACGGCGAAGGATTGCTGTGAACCTTGCCGTTAATACACTGGTTTGCAAAGTATGACCTCACATACAACAGCACGTCACCTGGGAACCAGAAATGCAAATTCTGCCCCACTCCAGGCCTACTAAATCAGAAACTCTGGGGCCAGGGCCAGCAATCTGGGGATTCCGAAACCCACTGAAATCTGAGAGCCACCGACACTATATTGAAAGCCATTGCATGCACTAAGGGCAAAGGTCTGCTGTTATGACTACATTTCATCAATCTCTATGTGTTTTGTGGGTTTGTCTTGAAAATCAGCCTTAACGTCAAAAGTCAAGTGACTCGACTTGGACTTTTCTTCTGTATCCACGTAGTACCAAGAACACTTTCGGTGCCTATACAGTGGTTGAACAGTTTCTTTCTTTCTTCCCCCCCCCCCCTTCGGGTTTGTTTGTGCTTGTCTTTGTTTTATTTATTTTTATTTGTCATCAAGTTAGCTAGCATACAGTGTAGGCTTGGCTTCAGGAGTAGATTCCGGGGATTCATCCCTTACCTACAACACCCAGTGCTCATGAACGATTTCTAAAGGAGAGATTGTTTTCCTGGGATCTATGAAGCGGAAGTGGCCTGGGGTACGTGGCTGGGCCTCAACAAATCTTTGAGTCCCCTGAAGTTATGCACAAATGTTTGCGCGTACAGCTTTGCGTTTTTCTCTGTGGATGCCCCAATATTTTCATCACATTCTCCAAGATTCCCCAGTATTTTAAATAGCACTCCTCTAGGACACAAGCAGCCATGGGTTAAGACAAAGAACCCTAAGTGCCATTGTATTGAAATGAGGTGCCCTAGGGGCGCCTGGGTGGCTCAGTCGGCTGAGCCTGAGCGTCAGACTTAGGCTCAGGTCATGATCTCGAAGTCCATGAGTTCAAGCCCCGCGTCGGGCTCAGTGCTGACAGCTCAGAGCCTGGAGCCTGTTTCGGATTCTGTGTGTCCTTCTGTCTCTGAACCTCCCCCATTCGTGCTCTGTCTCTCTCTGTCTCAAAAATAAATACGTGTTAAAAAAATTAAAAAAAAAAAAAGAAATGAGGTGCCCTAGAGCAATCCTTACCCATTCCATGGAGCACAGCGAGCCACAAAATAGCCTCCTCTCTTCTGTTCTTTATTTCCCCTTCTCTGCCCTTGCCCTTGTCGTCTCCGCCCTCCTCCTCCTTGATCCTCTTTCTTCTTGGAAGACTGCTTCTCTTTTTCCAGCTGCTAAAGAACGTGGGGTAGACAACGCTGCATCACATCATGGAGATGGCTATTTAATTTGAGATGAGTGTTATGTTACTCATTGCTGGGGGGGGGGGGGTCCCTTTGATCCACCAACATTTGCTTCTTTTATCCCCATGTAGTGCATACATTAGTGCCCTGAATGCTTCCTGGTCTTGTTGTCTTTTAGATGCCATCAGAGATTATTTATTCGGGGAAAGCAGATGGATATCTTGTTTAATGTCAAAGTAATTACTATTTGGTTGGCCTCATAGTTTATTTACGCTTCCAATGTTAGTATGTTTACATCAAAAGAGCAGTGCTAAAATTATATTTTATCTGTCAAAGTAAACAGGATAGGACAAACAACCCTTTTTAACCCAATTTTTCTATCTGAGGAGTTGGTTTATTAAAATGGTTAGGAGATAACGGAACCAACTGGGAATGGTCATTCAAGTTGAAATGCACAGCTGCGTGTTTTCTATTTGTATAAAAGCAGGAAAGAAGCAGTAAACAATGCTTTAAAGGAGGAGCAGCATAACGCAGTGGTTCAGGATAGACTTTAGCTCCAGTTTCAAATCTCAGCTAATAATCCCAGAGATAATGTAACCGCTATTTCTCTTTTCAATGGATCACCGTAAGCTAGTTCATCTACCTGGAAGGGTTCCTCCAGCCACACACCTTTATCTTTTGCATTTAGCAACTTTTATTGCTAAACTAGTTCTCTGTTCTACCGAAGAAGTACAAGGGAAGAAAGCTCTCTTGGCAGGTTGCCCCCACTAAGGCACTTGGGAAGAGCCACAGGGGATGGGGATTCTATAATCTTGGCCTCCAGTGGGACCCCTTCTGGTTGTTTTGACCTTACTCTTGTGCCTTATATGAGTTCTTTATTTTTCATACTGACTGCAGCCTCCTATCACAATACATACGTATTAGTACATGCTAATTCATTAATCTCATCAATTCAGATTGCTTCTAGTGGCTTTTCAGCAGTTTTGCTAGCTGTTTGATAGAATACATGTGTTCGTTTAAACTCCGGTCTGCTGTCTCAAGTTCAAGTTATATTCTCTAGTTTACTATGGCTCATACAGACTCATCTTTCTTCAAGCTGTCATTTTTTAAAACACTTCTCTACATCCTGGGAGGAATGCATTTAGAAATGGCTGTATTTGTGTGCTAGGTTGCCAGGTTTGGGGTTTGTCCCAGATCTGAGGGCTTTGAATTTCTCTCTCTGCCATGGAAAGAATCAGGACTGGAAAAGAAGGCTGCCTGAGCCCATTATGTTCCCAGAAAGTAAGACAGAGTGGGGCTGGCTTCTTAACTTCCCCAAAGTTCCCTGGCAGGGGCCCAGGATCCCCACAAAACATATGCTCTGTCTTGCACAAATTAGATGGCATTCTTGGTCCACATGGCAGGGGACACACATTCCTACACAAATTCCTCGCATGTGTCCGGCATTAAAGATCTGACAACACTGATGTCCTATTATTGCAACACCAGGAATTTCAAAAATACCAACATTCAAAACTGGGCTAGGCTGGGCACGATAGTAGGCTACGATGTGTCAATCTTTACTGAAACGGCAATTTCATTAGGTCAGAATAGGAGTGTCACGGTGGGATATAATCCTGTGTGATGGAGATAAACAGATTCTTAGACCTAAAAAGGACCTTAAGAGGCCATTGAGGCCTCTTTTGATATTAAAAACCTTAGAGAACTACATCAGTTGACGAAAAAGTTGAAAAGCGTAGGATGTGGCAAAACGATATACACTGCCCGTAGGTGGATAAGGCAGTCCAAACGTGTTGGAGAACAATCTGGTAAAAATCTAGAAAACTCAAATATGTACATACCTGATGATCATCTATTCCACTTCTAAGAGCTATATTTTCGGGGGGGAAACATCTCACATAAATTCCCACAGAGACACGTAAAAAGATGCTCACTGCCGATTGGTTTTAACAGCCAAATGTTGGAAACAACCTGAGTCACCAATGGAGAGACAAACAAATCACGATCCATTCATGCAGTATAATACTATATAGCAGTTAAATCAACTGAGCTATGGGTATCAGCATGAATAAACGTTGGAGACCATGCTGAGTACAAAAAGTAAGTTGCTGAAGGAAGCGTATACAGTGTGATGTCAGTTGTGTGGAAGTTAAGACTCCACACAGATACACGCACACCCAAGAAAAGGATAAAGACACAGAAAGGCAGAATAGACACTTACTTCCTAAAAATGCTGTCTCTGAAGAGGCCAAGCAAATCAAAGGGAAATAAAAGGAGATTTCAACTGCATCTGTAAAAACTTAGACTTAAAAAAATAGATCTGAAGGAAATACAGCAAATGCTCCTGGAATGGGAACACGGATGTATATTTTTTAATTATTTGTGTATTTGAAATTTTTTTAATCCCCTAAACTTTTTGCACATATGCCCTTTATCATGGCTCTCCTAATGCAGTCAGCATGTCAGCTGGCCTTTTTCTCTCGTTCCATTGCCACATAGACTCCTTTATGATACTAACTAACATCTTTCATCCTCCTATCCTGACATGGCTTGGATTTCAGAAGAAATACTTTTTTTTTTCCTAGTAACTTCTTTCTACCCTCAAGTCCACTCGTTTGGAGAACTGGAAGTTATTTCCAAGATAAATTAAATCATCAACGTCCAGACAGAATCACTCCTCTGCCAAGAGATCTCATCCTTCTCGGGCATTTCCACTCTCCACATGGATGCCCTGACACCTTTCCATCTAATTTCACTAGCGAATTTACAAAGGGACTGTTGGTTCCTCCCTCTAGATCATTAATAACTCTGTCAAGCATTTCCGTCTCCTGGTTCCGTCCAAGCTTGAGGAGAGAACTCCCTGTCATTACAGACATTAAAGTTGCCAAAACAGTCGTGGAGGACTGTCCCCTCGTTCACCCTCCTGTGTGTTTTCTCAAGGTAAAAATGAAAATGTAAAGAATATATTGCATGATGAAAGGCAACTTGTTATCCCGGCTTACCCCAACCACGCCCTCACATCTTCTCTGCAGTCAACCCCAACTTCGAGAAACTTACCTCTAATTCAGAGCATCAGGTCAAGGTTAGCTGCAGAGAAACACCAACATTCAAATTTTCTGTATAAAACCTTCCAACAGACTAAATGAGAGAGAAAGGAAATAGATACGTTGGTACAAGTCTTCTAAATAGATAGAAATGAGGAAATTTAGTGCTTGGGATGTTTATAAGCCCCCATCATCGTCTATCCTCTACTCTCTCCAAGAAGAAATAATGACAATGTTGAAAATTGTAGGTGGGGGAAATCTGGACTATGCTGAATAACCTTAAAGATAAAAGCATAGGTCACTTAAAAGGGGGTAAGGTCAAAATTTTGGAAGTAGGAAAAAGAAACCTATTTCTGTTATGTGCCTCCATAATTTTATAAGCATGCTCTCATTCATGATAAATTATTATTATTGTGGAACAGATGGATGAATCTCAATCATTATACTATAATGGAAGATTAAACATTTTCTTAACTTCTATTCATCAAATTAAGTCTTTATACTCACAACAAAGGACGATGCATCAATGTTATCATTAGGGCTTTTTTAATATAACTTTAGCGTGAAGCATAATAAGACATGATTAATGTACTGACAGAAGTAAATACTAAACAACACACATTAGTCTAGATTAGAATCGCTATTTTAGTTCTCTTGTTTTGTGGCTTCTCAGTCCTCTGTGAATTTGGTCAAAGAGAAACAACCATCAGAATCATTTGATCCTTTTTCCTAGGTGTTCCTTTTCAGCCACATCTTTGCTTGTGAAATGTTACCTAGTCCCTAAAGCTGGGGGGGTGGGAGTGGGGCCTGGAGAGGGAAAGGGAGACAGTCTCTGTTCAGCCCCCAATGAGACAGGTTTCTCATCTGGCTGAGTTCTGTGTCACACTTAACAGACTGGAAGGTCTGAGAGGGATAGAGAGAAATCTCAGGACCTATAGTTCTTCTGGTCTACCACACCCCAACATGCAAGACTGCCCAAACTACTCCAGATCCAAAAACATACCTCGTCTTTACAACATTGTAGAAGACAGTTTCACAATCTCCCACAAGAATGTATTTCAGCACTTTCCATTGTATCAAGCACTCATTTGTAGAGATACACTTAAAGAACCGACAGCAGCAGAACACTACGTAGTGAGGCAAAGAGCACTGAACGTGGAGTCACAGGACCCGAAGTCAAACCCCTGATCTTCCACATTACGGACAGGAGGACCTCCCACGTGCTCTTTAGTCTTTTCTTTTTTTCCTCTTCCTGGTAACATCTGTCGCCTTCTCTGACCAAATGCACATTAAACATCTTGCATGTAACACCTCAGTTTATGCATTAGGAAACTTCTCATTATGTAGGTCTTATTATCCCCCTTTATACCGAGTGTTGTTACCCTTGTTAATTTATAAAGAATCGGAATGCAATAAAATGGGAAGACTCCAAGAAAAAATTGCAAGACTAGTTAACCAGCTTCACGATAGTTCAATAAAATATCAATAATTAAATATTTGACAACACAATAAACAGCATCAACTATCAATTGGTGTATATCAGCATGCTACTTACTAAGCATGGTGATCCCCAGTTGGGATATGCGCTGTAATTTTTAAGATGAAAATAAATTTCCATAGCAAAGTGTCCCATCAACCCAACACAATTTTGGAGATAGTTTTTCCGATCAATATAGCATAACAAAGCAGGGTGCTAAGTTTGAGGGAGAAAAACAATGCTCCAAAGAGGCTGTATAAAGTAGAAAAGCAGCAAGACCAAGTAATGACCCTATGTTTATTTCACCTTCCAGAGAGAACCTTGTCCCATACAACAAGACCTATCCCAGCCTTTCAAGAACTGATGTAAGAAAGTTAGCGGGATGTTTTTGTTTCGATGCATGCAACACGGGAATAATTGCTCCAACCTCTGACACCCAAGTAACCCTCATATACATGAAGCTTCTTTTGGTAATGATCCAGAAGCCATGTCCGAGCTTGGGGCACCCTGAATCATCATTTCCCACATTAGTTATCACTGAACAGAACTATAACTTCAGAAACTATGCAAAGAGAGGCAGGAGGCTGGTACCAGACCAAGTGTTTGTCATTTATCTCTATCTCGTTAATATATACAGTACATTCATGGGCATGTGTACACAAACACACAGTTTGGATTCCAGATAAAGGACTTACGATATCTAATCTAATTCTAAATCTTTATTTAGGGGCACCTGGGTGGCTCAGTTGGTTAAGCGGCTGACTCTTGGTTTCGGCTCAGGTTATGATCTTATAGGCACAGGATTGAGCCCCACATCAGGCTCTGCACTGACAGTGCAGAGCCTGCTTGGGATTCTCTCTCTCCCCGCCTCTCTCTCTGCCCCTCCCCTACTCATGTGCACTCCCTCTCTCTCCTTCTCTCTCTAATAAACTTTAAAAAAATACATCTAAATCCTTATTTAAATCCCATTGTCTTCTACCTTTATACTTGAAAGAAGAGATGAAAATTTGGGGGCATAGGTCAGATGCTACTGTGAAAATAACATAGCCAGGTTCTGGAAAAAAGCAGGAATGGAAGCAAGCCCTGACAGACGTGGGGGTTATCGCATACAACACACAGTTTAGTGCGGAAGCCAGAGAGCAGATTTGTTGTTGTCAAAGGATAGAAGGTGTTAACTGAATGAATCTGGTCACAAAACGGTATGTTTAATGTGATCTTCTTCTGTTAAAAACACATGCAGATAGGGGCACCTGAGTGGCTCCTTCGCTTAATCACCTGACTCTTGATCTCAGCTCAGGTCATAATCTCTCTGTTGGTGGGGTTTGAGCCCTGCATCAGGCTCCACACTGAGCATGGAACCTGATCGGGATTCTCTCACTCCTCTCTCTCTCTCTCTGCCCCTCGCCAACTCTCACGCGTGTGCGCGCGCGCTCTCTCTCTCAAAATAAATAAATAAAATTTTAAAAATACATTAAATTTAAAAAACACGTGCTTATACACACATCCACCTGGAAGTACATTTGATCAAGGTGGAAACAGGGGTAACCCCTGGGTAGTAAGAACATGCTTCCGTTTTCTTATTTTGATCTATATTTTCTAATTTTCTTCAATGTTCAAGCACCGGTTTTATTGTAATTAAATATTATGCTAAGGCAATTATTTACTTGAAATGGATTACTTTCTCCACACGTTTTGTAGTCTTAGTTCCCAGCTTCCCCCCTTTGACTTTTCACCACGGCCTCAGCCACAGGGTAAGGCTAGCATTTTCCCTTCGGTTTGGCTGTTGAAAGGGATCATTGCTGAAGAGTGTCCTGGGGGTCTGTGATTGTTCCTGTGATTGTGTCTCTCCTGCCCCCCCAACACACGCACACACACACGCACGCACACACGCACATGCTTCTAACTCATACCTGAGATTGATGTTAAGTTTCACTAGTTATTAGCTCTACAGCCCAGACAAGGGAATGAACTTCTCTCAGCATCAAATTCTTCAACTATGAAACATAGCTGATGACACTTACCTCAAGGTGTGTTGCATGAATTAAATGAGGAAGTACATGTAAAAACATGGCCGACACTTGTAAATGGTTGAGCCCCCAATACTATATTGTTTATATAATTTCATTTTTAGCAGACACTTTTCTGCTATGTTATTTGGGCACTTTACTGTGGCAGTTATGTGAAGAAATTATTGCCTGGGGCTGCTGACAGATTGAACCGTGAATCTCTAGGACTATAGGAGCTGAAGCCTAAATATGATTTCTCACCTACAAAAACCACTGAAGCAGTTAGAGAAAAGGAAACTGCAGTTATCCACTTTCTTATTGTCAGGAAACAGAAAATTGTTGCCTGATAATCTGACAAGAATGGAGATAGCAAAGGAGATGAGAATAAAATGCTATTATCTCAGTTCACAACTGGAGAGAGAAATGCAGAAAGGTCCCAGCATTACCTTCACCTATTAGAGATATTAGAAGGGTTGATTGGAGAGCTCATCCTAATCTGATGTCAAGAATCTATTGCTGTAATCAGCTGTCCCAAGCCTTTACTGTCCACCTCCAAAAGTGTCCACCAATATCTCTGATAGACTTGCCAAGAATATGGCTTGTGTAGGAAAATAAGCAGCCAATTTTCTGGCTACTGGCCAAACGAAAGACTTGAGAACAGAGTTAAGTCTAAATGGATTTTTTTAGTGGAAGACTCTAGCATATGCAATGTAAATCACATCTTTAGTCTCTTCTATGAAACCAGTAAAATTTTCATTGTTCACAAATGCTTTGGAGAACATGGATCCTTCATGATCAATTTAAGGAAATGCTGATTCCTGCCTCAAGTTGTCATGGGGCCATTATGGAGACTGCCCTCGGGGCCAACCAGCATAGAGCTCATCGTGCTCTGGGTAAGTTTGAGATCCTGTTTAGTGCCTCAGTCAAACCCACCTTGGCAAGTCCACACTGGTAGCAATGCCACGTGAAGGCTTTCATCACATGACTTTCATCATCGATTTAAGTCAGCAAGGTAACATGTTCAGTGACGCTACATAGAAACTGTCTAACTCCACCACTCACCTAGTCCAATGTGCCCCCAGACCACACTCCTCGAGCCTAAGACCTCCTGGTTCCATTCTTGTCCTTCTGCAGCTGATCCCTCATTACCTCCAGAACATACCAACCCTGAGGGGCCCTGTGAGCCTATTGTTAAATAATACTGCCTAATCATTTGGAAATTAATTCCCCCCACACCTTTTTTTTTTTTATTTTCAAGACTAAATATCACTTACTGCTCCAAACGATGCTTCTTGGGTTTCAACAGACCTCCATCTCTTTTCACATAAATGCTAAGAGTTCACATCATTCTTCAGAACCGAATTAAGTTCCACAAATGAACTGAGCTCGTATGAGGGTCAGGATTTGGTGCAACAAACAGAGACTGTCCTAAGTTTCTCAAGGAGATTGAATAAAGGGAACTGGGTTGTTTCAAACACTGGAAAGGTTCAAGAGGGAAAAGTCAGGAGGCCTCCGCTAGGCTGGGTCACGAGCTCCCGAGACCGTCAACACAACACAATGGTGTTTCGGCTCCTGGGCCTGCCATGGTCCCAAGTCCTCCTCCCAGGAAGCTAACATCCCCACAGCGGAACATGGAGTCTAACAACTGCCTACGCTTGGCACTCTCAGAGCTCGCGTCTTCCACTGCAGGGAGATAGCTGCCACCTAACGTCTGCCTTCCGAATTGCATCTAAGTCCCCTTGGGAGGCTGGACGTAATTCACACGCAGATTCCCAGCTGCAATGCAACCGAAGAAATATAGCTTTTAGCTCCAGCTTCTTCAAGTAGAAGGAGGATAGCTAGTGGAGACCATGGCTTTCAATTCTATTCTATTCTGTACTTCCACATGTGTTTGCAGGTTGTTTTTCTTCTTTGCACGTGTGTACTTGTGAGTCCCCATTTGCCATCCATTCAGATCCACTTTCTCCTCTTCTCTCAGTGACTCTGCTTCAGGGAGCTGGCTTCTCTAGACAACATCACTTGGCCTCCCTTTCTGGTCGTCTTCTAGTCGAACTTGACGGACTGGCGTCTCCTGCAAGAGGCCAGAGGGTATAAAAAGAGGGAGCCCAGGTGTTTCTTCTTTCTCTCCCTCCCTCATTTGAGTGGATCACTTATTTGACAGTGGCCGTGCCCTCTACTATTACAGCTGCTGCCCAGCGGTCCCTCTATTGAGGCTCTGACTTTTCATGGGCTCTTGGAACCCTGTGCCCTCCCTGTAATAATGGGGGATGGTGGCTTCCTGCTGTCGCTAGTGTCTAGTGCCTCAACATCCTCTGTTGCTTCCCTCATCCCTATTCCCATATCTGCAATTCTCCCTTTCATTAAAAACCACTTGAACCCATCTAACTGGAGCTCTGCTTCCCTCAAGACCGTCCTCTCATCTCAGAGGCAGCTCGCCACCCCCTCCAACAGGGCCCACACATCCTCCCACTCTTCACTTTTCCCTCCCCTGCCTACACCCACACTACCGAGCCTTTGTGCCTCCTGCCCAGGATCTTGCATTATGTAACATAATTTATGAATTAATTGGTAGCGTGAAAGTTCCTCCAAGATAAGCTTTCTCAATTTTAAGAGGAGGCATATGCTATACTACAGAAATATCAATATTATGGTAAACACTTTAGGCAAAAGTTGGGAACATGCTTGGAGGAGATTGGTCTATAGAGCCCAGAACCTATAAAGAGGAATGCCTGTATGTTCAGAAGCCCGTTCCTAAGTAAATGATAAAATTTGATTTGATATTTGGAAAACAGAGAGCACGCCCCTTAAGGACAGAGATTTTGTCTTGTTCTCAGTTCTTTCTCCAGCATCTGCCACAGCATATGACACATGGTAAAAATTGCATACATGTTTAGGTGAAGGAATCAAAGAGTAAACATGGCAGGAAGCTAGTTGATCCTTTGTGTCTCAACCATCCCAACACCTCCACACCTGTGATTTTTCTGGGGCACCATTTATTCATTATCCATCAACACAAAACCCACATTTGGCCCTTAGAATTCTCACTGTGCTCTTGGATGAGTCTTAGCGCCCTCACTGGGTCTTAGCGCCCTCATTGGCAGGAAGGCCAGAGTCAGAGACTGTCAACATTTACGACTAAAACAAAATTAAAAATGCTTTTACCACATTTTTTTATTTGGTGGGTGCTCTTGCTTTGTTTGATTTTATCTGGTTGATTGCTTCGGTAAACTACGGGTTTGTTTTTTGGCATGAATATGGCATTTTGAGATAGCATATGTTCCTAAGATAATGTCCCACTTGTGTTGACATTAACCACTTTATAGGAATTGCCTGAGGCACCCTGACCATGCACAAGTTTATCTTTCAGAAAAGTTTACCTTTGTATAAGAGCTCGTGAGGGAAGGCCAGCCTAAATTAGAAGCCATTTTTTTTAAGTGGGGGACAAAACGCCTCACTGACAAAAATATGCTAACCAACATCATGGTCCAGAATAGCAATTATCCAAAACTGAGAGGCAAAGTACATTCCATAGCCATAAACAACTGCCAATACAGAGCAAAAATCGAAAGCCTAAGCTTTTCAAATAAATTGCAGTTTCTGAAAAGATAAACCAAATTGGGGAAACTATTAAAACCTAGATTAGAGCATTTCTCTTCTACCATCAACTTTGTCAGAAATAATACAAATCCTTAAGCATCTGTAACTAGAGGTAAACAATCCATTCTCAAACAGAGGAAATAATGACATGCAAACCAATGCTATTAAAGACTAGATTAAGAAAGTCCTAGCTCAAAACTATAGACATAGTAAAACTAAAAGAATAAAGGCCATATCCCCATAATTACTCTCTATCTAAACCAGAAATAATTTGTGACTCCAAGCTAGTCTGATGTATTGCATGTGAATAATTACGGCTTCATCTGAACTTTTCAAATAGTGCCCATTATTTTGGGCAACAGACACTAACCTCAGCCAGGCAGAGTTCTTACCTTCCTAATTTAGAGACTTACCTCAGAAGTTATTGCTGAATTGTGGGCAAAATTAACTTGAGAATAGGAATGTAAGTGGTATGAGAATTCCTTTTGAGGAGGGTGCCATCTTTGTTGGGAGAGTTTCTACTTTGGGTAGGAGGTGGAAACACTAACGCTTACCAACTCTGCTATGGTTTCTTTATATTTCCTAGCCCCTTAAAGTGGGTAGAACCACATGGGGCACCTTCTGGCCAGTGGATTTTGAAAAGGACATCACGTGTTGCTTTGAAGTAGAAGCATACAGGAGGACTTGAAAGCGTTGAAATGGCAGAGTCTCTGTCAGCCTGAGTCCCTGAGTGGCTCTATGGAATAGAGCTCCTCGATGACCCATGTTGGACGTCTACCAAGAATGAGGGGAAAAAAGTTGTGGTGGAAGCCTGTAAGCTTTTAGAGTTAATATGTTATGTCACCTATCCTGACTAATACAGATCAGAAGATCAGACCTTGAAAAACCTAGGTGTTCCCGAAACTGATCGGCATGAAGAATTTTGTCCTTGTTCTAAGAAAGAAAAAGATAGAGAGTAATATAGGCAGGAAATGAAGAAAGGCTGTGAGTTATACAATGAAATCTCTACCCTGTAACTGCCAAATCTTGAGTAAAGGTTACAAAAAACTCACAAAATACTTGTTATGGATGGATTATCAGTAAGGCAACTCATCTTTGCACAAGAATGGGGCAGCAACAGAATAGAAGCAATGTACTTACTCTCAGAAGCAGGAAGACAACATCACTAGACAGTCTTAAGAAATTGTCATCTCATGAATAGGGGGATTGAGGCCCTCCTGTGTCAAACTGAAGGGTCAAGGAAGCTTAAGCTCTCTTTTTTGTTCAGACTATTGGACTACTTACTACAGTCATAGGAAAAGGTTTTTTACTCTTAAAAAAAAAAAAAAACTTACTTTCTCTAGATTAATAAAATCCAGGCAGTCTAGTTAGATGATCATAGAATCTCAGAACCTCAAGTTCGGAAAGAATATTAAAGGTCAGCTACTTTGACCATTCCTATTCTCTCTTTCTCAGGTAATCCCACCAGGGGGCTTCTGATATCTGCTCGGACATCTCCAACGGCAGAGAATTCAGTCTCTTCTAAAGCAACCCACTCCACCTCTGCATTGCTTTGACAGGCTCTAAGTTCTCCCTTACACTGAGCTGAAGTCTCTCTCCCTGTAACTTTTACTCAGCGGCCCAAGTTCTACCTCTTGAGGTACACAAAACAAGTACGATGCCTCTTTCATAAAAGAGGTCTTCAAAGGCTTAAAGGCAACAACAATCATGTCCTCCTCCTCCAAAAGTTATTTTTGGAAAAGCATTACCCATATTCCCTTCACCAAGCCTGGATGAGATCTGTCCCTTTTCTTCTACTAATTACTCTGCCCTTCAGAAGTGGGTTAGATGGCAGGAAGGGGGAATAAAAGGAAATACAGATCATGTTAATATCATGTTAATATCAACTGAAGACCTAATTAAGCAAGATTTCTTGTCTGCTCATTACCTCCTCATGAATCTCAGCTCAAGAGACCCATTAAATGGGTGAGAACTAGAGTTGCCTTTTGAGTAAATCAAGTAAGAACTGCCCCTCCTGGTATCATTTGAGGCTACGCCAGAGCCTTCTGCCTCAAAATCCTAAACACAACACAAAGCTTTTGGCCATTACTTCTTCTTTGGATAACTGGGGTTTCCCTGATTCACCACCATAACAACAATTATGAAACATTTCTCTGGCTGCAGCCCGCTCACCAAGATAAGACTGCCCATTCTCATTTGCTAATGACACTCCAAAGATTCAAAGTCAAAGTTGATATGGCTGACACGGTACATCTGGATGGCCCGGAAATGAAGAAACGTTTCTCCTTTATACCTTTCTGACCTCGCTTATAACATGAGTCCCCAGTACAGAATGCTCCATATGTCTTACTGAGTTTTCAAATGACTCTTTCAGATTTTATTTTTACCCCATAATTTCTATCACTCAGACAGAGCTCAATGATCCTAAGAGACAGACTACTTGCTAACCCTTCCCCTCCAGTCTGTAGGCATGTCTTTGTCCACGTCTGGGCTCCTCCTCCTTCTCATGCAAAGCAACCCTTAAAGAGTAACCCACCAGATCCTCTAGAGATGCCCACACAAGTCTGAATTCTGGAGTAAATATAGCTTAGGTTCAAGTTGAGAGCCAGGACTGCATATTTCTGGTTCTTGAAGGTTTTAAAGAAGATGAAATGCATTTAGCATACTAGGGCAAAAGGATTCACAAAATAGGCGTGTTTCGGTGACAAAGCACTTGCTCTACATAGCCTAAGGGTAAATGCCAATGCATATTTAAAATGGAGTGGGGGGGAGTAGAAATAAATTGGAACATCCCCAATGTCAACCTTTGGTTTCATGTCCTAGCTCCTACCAGCTGAGTAACCTTCTGTAGGTTATTTAATTTCTTTGAGATTTCAGTTTTCTCATCCTAAAATACATAGAGTATAAATCCCATTCTCGTCAGCTCCAACCCCTTTATTTAAGAATTACCTGAGGGGCACCTGGGTGGCCTTGATTTCAGCTCAGATCATGATCTGGCGGTTCGTGGGATTGAGCTCCATGTCGGGCTCTGCACTAACGGTGGGAAGCTTGCTTGGGATTCTTTCTCTTCCTCTCTCTCTGCCCTTTCCCCGCTGTCTCTCAAAGCAAATGAATGAACTTTAAAAAAAAGAATTACAGGGGCACCTGGGTGGCTCAGTAGGTTAAGTATCTGACTTCAGTGCCGGTCATGATCTCACGGTTCATCAGTTTGATTGAGCCCCGGATGGGGCTGTCTACTGTCAGCACAGAGCCCTCTTTGGATCCTCTGTCTCCCCCTCTCTCTGCTCTGCCCCTGCTCACACACGTGCTCACCCTCTCTCTCTCAAACATAAAATAAAAGGTTAAAAAAATATAATTTTTAAAAGGTAAATAAAAAATAAATTAAAAAAAGAATTGAGATAATATTTGTAACTAGTACAGTGCCTGATATCAAGTAAGGAACGGATGAATGTTCGTTCTTCTCCTTCCCCCACCTGCTCAGCTTCTCTCCTTGTCCTTATCCAAGAAATATAAAGACATGTGGATTAGCCAGAGAGGCTGAACCCACAACTTCAGATGCAGCAGAGAAAGTAGCCCCCCTCCCCTGGGACAACAAGGTACGGAGCAAGTGTTCTCCTGCAGGCTGCTGGAGAGTACGAGCTTCAGAATGAAATGTAAGGCCACCAGGCTCCAGGAGGAACTACAACCACAAACCATAGGTCAGCGATCACAAGTGCTTGGTAGGGAGGGGAGTTCGTGGGGTTTTTTTACCCAGATGGAAAGAAACATTAACAAAACTTCCCCTCCCCCAAAATATTCAGTTTATATCTGCGCACGTAGTACACCTACTTGCCTTTTTATCTAAAGAAAGCCAGTGTCTTTTACAAAGTGTTAACAAAATAGTAAGAGTATTCAATAGACGGAGGAACATGCAGCATCTTAGCATGGCATTATACAAAACAATGAGAGCTTAAATAAGAAGCACTTTATCTAAGAAGCCAGCATACAGTTATCCAACATGAATAGCACGGAAAAAAACATTTTAATGCCATACCTTCCTGACTTGCCATTTTCCCCAGGGCACCTCAAAAAAAAGGAAGAAATTGGTTTAAATACATAAAGCCAGAAGCTTCCCCCACCCCCTCTGCTCCCAAGTCTCTAGCGAGGGAACAGCCAGGCATTAACTCAGAGGGAAGGCTGCCACCTACTGGGCCATCGCTAACATCCCTCAACATTTTCTGTGGGCTTTTCAAGGTCTCCCCGCTTAAAATCCTGATTTGGCCCGAAGCCGCTTAGTTAGTGACAGTGACAAAATCATAACCCAAGACACTACTGCACAGAAACTTAAAAGCTACAACATGAATTAATCATGGGACAACCTCTTGCGAACTTCACAGCAACATTTTTGCTTTAAGCATCAGAGAGCTTGCGTTTTCAAAGAGGAGGGGAAAAAAAACCCTTTCTCTCTAAATTTCTGTTGTTGTTTTCTAAGGACAGAGTGCTTTAATAGTCGGTAAGTGCTGCTAATTGCTCCCTGGACAGCCCTAATCTGGCCATTTCCTCCCTGCCTTTTACTCCATAAATCCTTCAGAAGACTAATATATTGGTTCAGTATCCTCAAAAGGACCCCCTTTGATTGGATTGGTTTACATGTTTACAAATAGTTTCTTTACCCCCACCATTTGAAAGAGCCCATTGTTAGAAAATCTTTTATTATTGATGCTCTGAACAACTCCAGGCTTATCATGTATCCCCAAGATCAACCACCGAACACTTCTTTTTCTTCCTTCCTCTCTCTCTCTCTCTCTCTCTCGTTTTTTGTTTTTGTTTTCATTTTAAGAACACACCACCTTGTACTCAAAACAAGCAGAAAATAAGAGTTTTCTGCCTCTAACTGTTCTAGACCTTAGGACAAATCACTGTGCCTCAAAGTCTCCATTCACAAAGTGGGAAAACGAAACCTGCTTTAATAATAATAATGGTTACATTTAATAGGTGCACAGCTCACAGCTCTGTCATGATGGAGACTTTCTCCTAGTCTTTGAACCCCGCCCATGAGGTAAGAATCATCACCCTAAAGAAGAGAGTGATTACTAAGGCCAACCATGTAGTAAGTGGAGGAGACAGAATTCACACTCAGAACTTCCAGTCCGTGGGGACTATTCCTGCTCTCTCCTGCTACTGCTCTTGAGCAAGAGAGGGACTCAGATAACTGAATGCACTCGATGAGGATAAAACTGTATGCAAACTCACGTTCCAGAAAGAACAAAGGCTATCCTTTGAACTGAGAATTTGGAAAAACTGGCCCCAAACAAATACTTAGTACTCTAAGATGTAGAAATATTTGCCTATGCGACCAGGCAAACAGGATGGATGGATGCATGGATGGATGGATGGATGGATGGACGGACAGACAGGTAGATATATGGACAGATTGATTAGAAAGAGCTCCTCTGGGGGTGCCTGGGTGGCCCAGTCGGTTAAGCATCCAACTTTGGCTCAGGTCATGATCTCATGGTTTGTGAGTTCAAGCCCCGCATCAGGCTCTGTGCTGACAGCTCAGAACCTGGATCCTGCTTTGGATTCTGTGTCTCCCTCTCTCTCTCCACCCCTCCCCCACTTGCACTGTCTCTCTCTCTCTAAGATAAGTAGAAATTAAACACACACACACACACACACACACACACACACATACAGAAAGAGCTCTTCTGTTTATGACTTCTGTTGCAGAAAGTTGCCAGTTATTCAAAAGGGACATTATCCTGGTTCTTTTTCATTTCAGGCTTTTACCCCTGCATGTTTGCAGATTGCTTAATTACTTCATTGGGCTTTGGAACTCATACATTACAGATACATGATCATCCAAGTCATTACCTGCATATTTTCCCATTAAGAATAATTATAGCTCTTACCACCACTGCCCATGTACTTACGTCCTGCAGGCCTGGGCACACTGAAGTAATCATCTTTTGAAAATGATCTTGATGGGCGAGTGTTGCGTGCACAATCGGTAACGAGCAAGACGAGGTGGGAAGATTTCCATCTCCTCCATTATTGAGTGGTTCAAAAGTCACATTCTTGTTATTTCATCACAGTGCCATGCAGGACGCTGAGGTGGTTTATGTTCTCCAGAAAAGTGAGTTCTCACTGAATGCGGAGACAAGACCCAGGGGATGCGGGATTGTATCTCCCTCTCTATGGATTATCTTTCTGAGCATGGGCACATCACCCATTTCCTGGCTCAATTTCATTGTCTACAAAATGGGATTTATAAGATGCTTTAAAAACCTCCGATCATCAAATCTGAGATGGGACAGTCTTCTAGATGGCAGCATAGCTTTTTATACTGATTAAGAGCCCAACTCTGTAACCTTGGGCATGTTACTTAACCTCTTGGAGCCTCAGTTTCCACATCTGTAAAGAGGAGATAGTAATAGTCCATGCCCCTTAGAGATTCAGCGAGATCCCACTTGTAAAGCACTTCTCCCAGTTCAAGATACAGGTGAAAGTCCAGGGAATGTTGGCTATGACTATTATCATCAGATCTAAACTAGAAGAGTCTGGGGACTGTTCAACATAGCTCAGGCAACACATCTAAATTAAAAACAATAATTGCCTGCCAGATAAGAGTCCGAAGACATTGTGAAGGGGTCACATGTTATTTTAATCAGTGGATCATGAAGGCGTTCAATTTCAAAGGTAGGAGACAGACAAGCTAGCAGATGTTCGAAAAAATGTTAGATTATAACCAAGAAAAAACTGTTTCAATGACTGGTTGGTAAATACTCTATAACCGGTTTCTTCAAGAGTTAATTATTCTTAAGTTTTTAAAAAATCTTTTTGTTTTATTTTCAATACAGCTAAAAAGCATTCCCTGTTAAGTTTCTTAGATTTTACATAAGCACTGAAAAGCCTCCATTAAATTGCCTATTACCGCCTAGAAAAGGTTAATATTTTTGTAAATCATTCCACTAGCCCTCGCCCATGGTCTGTCTTATTACACTCCCCATTTCCAATGAATAACGTTGCTCTGTATACAACCTTCCCTACATATTGTTCTTTGTACTTAGCTGTGTATTAGAAGCAACTTTTTATGTCACTTAATATACTTTTCATTTTCTTAGTGGCGAGCTGACTCTCTATTCAGTTAACGCAATTTATTTCACCGAGTGGAGTGTCGTGGCCGGCTGGTTATTTTGGTTTGTCCCCAGCTGACTGTCAGGAGCAACTATGTAGCCTAAGCCTGCGGATACATTTCTAGAAGTGGGCTGGCTAGATCAGTGAAAATGTACTTTTTTAAAACAGCAAGCATTGTTTGTCAAACTCTCATAGTTCTACCTTGATTTGGACACGTAGATACACCATCTTTTTGAAGTGTGAACACGGTCCCCCACCACAAACCAGTTTCCCACCGCTGGGTAAACTGCAGAGGTCAGCAGCTTACCCGTCGTGCCGTGGGTAAGCCTCGCCCTGGGAACACCACCTTCGTGATGACGGTATCTCCCCTGCCGGGGAAATATGCCACGTCCTCATCTCAGCTAGAATTTGGTGCCCCCACTGGAAAAAAAAAAAAATGTGTGTGTTTCTTCTGGGACAGACTGTCTTTGAAGCGGGTCCTGCCGGCACTAGTCGGTGGTGCTGTAAGAAGTAGATGGCCAAGGGTTCTGAGCACGGTGTCTACCTGGGTCCCGGTGGACTAAACATGTCACATTTATAACCTTCTTAGCCGTGCTTCCCATGAGCGGGGGACAGCATAAACTTGAGTGTCCCGGCCAATATGCCCAAATGAATATGACTGTCGAAGTGTCTGGGGCTCTTGGTTTTCCAGGACACGTTTGTGTCACATCTTGTGATGTGAGCCGGCTGTTGTTTAAAACTGTCTGTTCAGGAACTTCAACCCCTTTTTTAAAGGGATTTGAAATATAAGCTTCTATGTGCACAGCATATCCCCGGGAGGAGGCACAAGCAACTGGGGACAAGGTTTGCCTCTGGCCAGGGAGAGGGAAGGGATTGCAACTGGGCTGAGACATCCTTCACACTGGATCCTTCGCACGGTTTTGCTTTCTTACCGGGTGCGCGTATACAAAAGGGAAATTTTTCAGCCAGAAAGACGAAGCCCAAAAGAGACAACCATGCATGTAGATGTTTCGCGTTGTCAGCTACCGGATTAGGAAAACATAAGCAAAACAAGGTACTTGAATCATTTCACAAAAAAGGGTATATATAGTTGTTTATTTAAGAATGCAAGGTCTGGAGCCAGACTGCCTGGGTCCATAACACAGCTCTGTCGCTTACTAGCTCTGTGATCTTAGACAATTACCAACCCCCCCCACCCACGTACGTCAGTGTCCTCCTCCATAAAATGGGGTAACTGTACTCCCTACTTCACAGTTACTTGTATTCAGTGAGTAAAAACACAAAAGCCCCCAGAACAGTAACTAGCACACAGCACGTGATCATTGTAGATTAGCTATCATTATTGCTACGGTTGTCGCTATCATTCTTCATTCAAATTTTGCAATGTTATCATTACAACAGCAAAGAGCCCTCCCTACGATTTGTAGGCTTTGAAAAGCAAAGGGCGATTTTACTGCAAGTGTCTAACCGATTTGAAGTTATTTCCAACTATGCAAACAGTCGATGGGAGAGGGAGAGGGGTGCCAAACTTCCCTTTAGTTCGTAGTGGTTCCAGATTTGAGAGCGGACGCCCACAAGTCTTTGCAAGAGTAGGTGACCCAAATCATCTGGGGAGTTTGGTTTTTGTTTTCTTTGTGCGTCAACGCGATCTTGTTTCTCTCTTCTTTTGAGCATGGGTGGGGTGCAGGGGGGGGAAGAGACGGCGGTTGAACAAACGGCAGAAACTCGAGTTTCAGTACCCATTTAACGCGAGTGCCCCTTAACTGTGTAGGCGCAAACATTTTCACATTTTAATTCCAGTATAATTAAGAGACAGGGTTATATTAGTTTCAGGTGTACAACAGAGCGATTCAACCATTCTACGCGTTGCTCGGTGCTCATCACGATAAGTGTGCTCTTCGGGAAGCACATGTTTTGAAATCAGTATTTGCCTAAGGAAACCATTCACGAGATAGGAAGGCGTTAAAGCTTCCTGAAAACATTCTAATCCCACCTACTGTGCATAATGTGCTCAGTCATTGGAAATGTATTGCCGGCAAAGCAGATGATGTGGTGACGGGGACAAGTAGACTCTGCTGTCACACAAGCCTGGATACATTCCTTTGCCCAACATTTTACCGAACGTGATAAACATAGTGCTGTTACTATGCCTGTTTTATGGGTGACCCTTGCTGCCTTATATCAGTGTGGCTCTTCTCAAGCTGCCAGTGTCAGCAGAGTGGGATCTCTCCTCCAGGATTTCAGGGTCAGGCCATCCCAAACTCGGGTCAACATATTTAATTAATGAGAGTACAGCAGATGCTAGTTTTAAGGATTCTATCCTGAGGTCTTAGCCGATTCGCTGCTATGCCTCACACACAATAAGCATTTGCTGAATGAAGCCCCAAATTGAACATGAGGGTGTAACATAGCATTGCCCCCGTGAAGACAAGGCTACCTAGGGGCGCCTGGGTGGCTCAGTCGGTTAGGCCTCTGACTTTGGCTCCGGTCATGATCTCGTGGTTCGTGGGTTTGAGCCCCGCATCGGGCTCTCTGCTGACGGCTGGGAACCTGGAGCCTGCTTCGGACCCTGTGTCTCAGTCTCTCTCTGCCCCTGTCTGCCTTCTCAAAAATAAGCATTTTTTAAAAATTGAAAGGAAAAAAAAAAAGACAGGACTATCTCAAGTGCTCTGGACCCACCAAATGTTCAGGCATAAAAAGGCTGTGTTGTTTGGTCCAGGGTTTCTCAGTCCACTGCTAAAGGTGATTCAAACAGGGTTAAGGGTAGGAATTGGGTCCAAACAAGCAAGTCTAGTTAGAAAACATTTTCGTTGCATGCACACGGGTTGTGTTAAGCTTTGAATTCTGATTCCCAGCACGACCGATGATAATACCTTTAAAAATAAACTGAAAATTGGCTTGTTTAATTGTGCCAAGTGATTCAAAATCCAAGAAGTGTCAAAACGTGGGCCCCAGGAGGAATGATCTGATAGACAGCCTAAAAACAGACTGAAAGTAACATAACGTTGTACAGGAACTGTGCTTCCATAAAAACTGAACATCGAAACACAGACAAACGTCTATCCTACTCTCTTCTGCTGCAGCACCCGTTTTGCCCCATCATTACAGCAGGAAGCAATGAGCAAAGATTGTTCCGTACGCCACAGGGCGCAGTGTCCCTCCTGCGGATTAGACACCTTCTTTGAACAGGGATTTAACTGCACAACATAATTTTAAAGAAAGATCACCCATAATGTTACATACCTTTTGAGTAAAAATTGAGTGAATTATATTTAAACCTCCTAAATTAGAGTTTGTCAAGACACCAGACCCCGACATTTCAAGAGCAATGTGGTTGTGAAACACCAAGATACTTGATGGGTACAGATTAACTGACAGGATCATGTGCTTGTCTTGTCCACGGCCCCAAACTATATGGCATTCCCATTGTTACGTTTCCCCCATCTACCGGGGAGAGGTGGGTTCCTGGGATGCAAACAGTCTTGATGATATTAAGGCTGAGATGGCCCTTTGGGGTTTGTAGGCATCTTAATTATAGTGCATTTGTTTTATAATTTTAACTGAGGTTACTGGATAAACATTTGTAACGCATCCTCATTATTAGGCTAAGGAAAGAAATCTATTTCTGCCAACAGAGAGCATATAAATCTTCACTACCTCTTTGGTCCCCACTAGTTTGCATTTAGAACATCACACCTTTTCTGAAAAGCTGTTGGAGACATATGCTCTCGTTATTGTCCTTCAGTGATTTATCACTGAACTCTGAAATAGGCAATATATCCAACTTACCCCCTAACTGGTGTCCTATTCCAATTATCATTAATTAGGTCAAAATATGTTACTTTTACACAAAGCATGATTTTTAAAATCTTATGCTTTGAACCACCAGTGAATATTTGTACATTTCTTGAGCTAATATTTATTGAAAACCCATTATGTGCCCAACACTGTTACTCAGTGGTATTTTTTAAATTTTTTTTAATGTTTATTTTTGAGAGAGACAGACAGACAGACAGACAGAGACAGAGCGCAAGCAGAAAAGGGGCAGAGAAAGAGGGAGACACAGAATCCGAAGCAGGCTCCAGGCTCTGAGCTGTCAGCACAGACCCTAATGCGGGGCTCAAGCTCATGAACCGCGAGATCATGACCTGAGCCCAAGTTGGATGCTTAACCGACTGAGCCACAAAGGTGCCCCATCAGTGGTATTTTTTAAGCTTCCCAAATAGATCTCAAACTTCTCATATGAAAAATTTATTCTCAAAGACAGAGAGAGAGAGAGAGAGAGAGAGAGAGAGAGAGAGAATTTGTGAGAAAAGCCCCAGTGTCAGAAGGTAAATATATAAGATTGTGGCTTTTTATACCAGCTCTGTCAATGATCCGCGTGTGACCCACAAGTCATGTATCTCTCTGTGCCTCTGTTTCTTCACCTGCAACAGAGTAGTAGTAATTTTTTCTTGACCTGATTCAGCTGTTAGGAGAAAGAGCTAATAAAAATTGTTGTGAAGTACCATGAATATTGAAAAGTGCATCATCATCATGATTAATAATAACGTATAAAGCTCAAATATTGAAATGACTCTCTGGCATCATTCCAAATCAAGAAATATAAGCTCTGGCCTTGCATAGTAATGAAGAGAAACAGTGTGAGATACCCTTATTGTACCAGTTCAAATGAACACAGTGATGAATATCTTTAATTACAGTGTATTCTGTAACAGTGTGTGTGTGTGCGTGCCTGTGCACGCATGAGTGTGTGTGTGTGTGTGTGTTAAACTAAATGTATTGCAGTCCTCTCAATAATATATCCAGGGTTCAAACAGAACCATTCCAAAGCCAGGCAGACATTTGTATATCTGTACCTAACCTTAGAATGGGATGCTCATTTTGATAGAGGACGCAAGCAGCTAGCGGTCCTCTGTTAAAGAAAGTTGGCTCTGATTTCATAGATCTCAAAAGCTGTCATCCTCACGTTAGCTGACTATCTGGCACCTAATGAGAAAAACAAATTGCTTTTACTTTCCACAAAATACATTTGCATTTAGAACTTTTTTTTGTGACTCGTAAAAGGTTTATAAAGCATCCACTCAAACCCTTCTACCTGCATTTTTCACCTAAAAGGGTCTTTATGAAATCTTACGGTAAATTTAATAACCCTCTTCAATAAACATGAGCTTTTATGAGTATGACATACCTAAATAGACTCAATGGTCTGGGAATAAAATCTGCATCAGTAATATTTTCAGTGCTGTAATATCCTCCATATTAAGCCATGTACCGAGTCGACTCCTCCATAAGAAAAAAAAAAATTAGTCTCCAAGTTTAAGAAAGCAACTGGTCACTGAACACTTGGGTGACTCATTAAGTTCAATGTGAAATGTCCTGATGTGTACAATATCGAGCTTCATAATATTCGAACATTAGCATCTTTCATTTCTTCCATTTTCGGCAAATGCACATTATAGAAATAACTTTAGAAACGGCCTTCGGTAATCATTCATACTGAGTTTTTCAGGAAAGGGGCCTTCACATGAAACGCTTGGGGATTTCAGCCGCCTCCACGGGGAACTTCTGCTTGGGTGAGCTGCTGACGCGAGCCCTATTGCCGCGGTATCTCATGGCTCCTTTCACCAGGTAAGCTACCAAATTAGGCATGAGGCTGGGACCCTCATTTCTCCTATTACTGGTGTGGATCAGTAAGGAAGACAGGAAAACGCTAGTGACTTTTTTATAGCTGCTATATAACACGAGAATGAAATGTCAGAGCCCTGGAAACTGCATCTCTCTTAGTCCTATCAAAGCTCGTCCAGCTACTGCTGATACTGAGACTTGCCCCTCGCCTTCAACGTTGCCTTGTCAGCAGGTAGCAATTTAAAATTCAGCAATGCAGAGCAGTCCAAAGAGTCAAGGCATCCTGATTGGGATTCAGTAGTTACTGAACATCTACATGCGCTAAGGGCTTGGGCAAACCTTCAGGGCATCCCACCTTCACCGTCTTAAGGTAGCACACTTCCCACAATTAGACGTACTCTTGGGAAGTTGGATGTAAATTGTTTCCTCGATAATTAATTCATACTTATAACACACCAAGGGATTGCGGTCTAAGATATGATGAACGCTTTCACACAACTTGTTTTCGAATTCTTAAATCATGTCTTTTTTCAATCAAGATTTACATATTTAAATTAAGCTTCGCTTAAAAGCAGAATAGATAGACAGAGCTCGATGAAACCAAAACAAAACCACGGATTCTCGTTTTAGTCCTTATTTCTAGCTCCTCTTGCCCTCAAGTTTACTTATTTATTTTCAGAGAGACAGAGACAGTATGCGTTGGGGAGGGCCAGAGAGAGGGGGGCAGAAAGAGAGAATCAGAAGCAGCCTCGACGCCGGCAGCACGGAGCCTGAGGCAGGGCTCAAATTCAGGAAACCGCGAGATCAACAACTGAGCCAAAACCAAGAGTTGGATGTTTAACCCACTGAGCCACCCAGGTGCCCTCTCGTGGTTTTTTTTAAGCAGACTTTCTAGCCTGAAGCAAATAGAGAAAATATGTCCAATGGTCAAAAAATCTGTTTCTTCTGCTTTTTGAGTTCAAACGTCCTTTTTTCAAATCATTAGATGATAAGAAGCAGAATGATTGGAGTGGAAGAGCGAGGGGTCAACAAAAGACCACAGGAGGAAACGATTCAACTGTGCTTTTCGCCTTCGTACCACACTTATGCTTATCCTGGACTCCACAACTCTGGACATGAGCACTCAGAAACCAAGAGGGACCTTCTCCTTTCCTGATTACTTCTTCCATCAATCACCTCAGGCTAGAAGCAGCAGAATTGCCTGGCCTGCATGCCCCTCCTGCTCAAGTTCCCAGTCCTCACCTCCTCCCTGGCTCTTGTCCGCCATTTTGGTGACCCTGGAGGCAAAAGCGACTTGTGAATTTTGTAGGACGCTTAGACAAAGCCGAGTTAGGCAATCTCAGAAAACACCCAGGCCTCACCTTGAAATCTTCCTCGCCCCCAGCCTCTTCTCGGCAGACAGGTGATAACAAATAAAGGAAGCCTCCTTCAAAACAGAGTCGGGAATCCCTGAAGGGGGCGCTCTCATACACATGGCACTCCTTGCAGCAGGCATAACCAGTAGAAAGAAGATACGAATTATCTTGACAAGGGAGGACATTTTTTCACCTAGAAATTTCATCTCATGCTTTTAAGAAAAAGAAGGAAGACCCCTCCCTGCCCCAGCAACAATGGGCTCACCACAGCTTGTGGCCAATGAGAAACTGCCCCAACTTCAAACTCTTGTTCTTAGCCAATGAACTGTTCTTCAAAGCAACCCTCCGCAGTTTCCTCCTCTCCTCCATCAGAGCAAGCCCCTCTCCTTTGTTCTCGGGGCCTGCCTATGGATCACCGTGGTTTCCTTGCCCCAAATTGCCTTTCCTCTGTTATTTCCCGAATAAACTCATTTTGCTAGTAAAATACCTTGCTATTGTATTTTTAAGGTTGATAACAGCAGCAACCAAGTGACAGTTGGTCCAAAGGCTGACAAAGAAAACAGAAATAAGTGAAAAAGGCTTCCCGTTAATCAAAACAATTAATCAACCAAATAGATCATTGTTTTAAAACTTGTTTGTAAGGCCTTCAGCCGTGCCTGCCACCCACAGAGCACTGGAGGGTATCTGCTGGGATCCTTGCCAGCCTGGACCGGGAACCCAATCTTAGTGCCAAAGAGCTCCCAATGACCATGAAGATTCTTCCTAAGGCCTGCATAGCTGTACCTGCTAAATGTTCAATTCCCAAGAATCAGCGAAGCCTACTGCTCCAAATTGCTGCATTTTAAAACTACCAAATAAAATGAATGGGGTGATGATACAGAGAAAAGGAAACATTTAAGGATAATGAGCACAGAGCACAGAGCTTCATCCTACGCAGGGGGGAGAAAGGTCAGTAAATGTAGCACACAAATAATAGTCCTTGCAAATCATCTCCTAATTAATCCTCATCCAGCCAAAATGTACTAGTTTAACCTTTTCATTCTGGGTTTCTCACAATATTTACAAACCACTGCCTCCCAACAGGAATGGAAAACACATCCATTCTGGAAGCTTTGGGACTGAGCGTGCCCCTAAATGTGCTCCAACAGGACAGGGGGAAAGGCGCCTGGCACTGCCCCTCCTCCTGCTGAGAACAGTGGAGTCCGATCACGCCATCGGAAGCCACAATCCGATCACTTAGGACTGTTGTCTCCATTTTCAGTGCCAGAGTTCCATGTGCTTCGTGGCAAAGCATTTTGGGTTTTGTTTTGTTTTCAAATCACAGAAATATAATTGATCCTTCTAAAACAATGGAGCTGGCCTCAATAAAAATAAAAAAAAATAAAACACAGGTCTCCCTTAAATCCTCCCCAAGAGTGTAATTGGTGATTAATTAGAAAACTTCGCCAAAAGGCATTTTAATCCATAAGGTAAGTCCACACCATGGGGATGCTGAGAATACAGAACATTCCAGAAGGTGCGGGGGCAGAATTTCCCAAGCAGTTTTTCCAAGTACATAATTTCTCAAGAGAAGCATACTGGTAAGCAACTTATAGCTTTGAAAACCTCAATTTGGAAATGCGGCGAGAAAGTGCAACACGCAGGGCACCTACTTAATACCGTCCTTTGAAACCCCTGTAGTGCTGAACTGGCCCCACTATGAACCAAAATTGCGGAAAATAAAGCAGTAGCCTCAGCTTTTACATCACACCCCCATCATTCCAGGGCCACTCCAGCCAGCACACAGCCCTTACCCACAGGGTCTGTCGCCTCCAAACACTGTCACCTGAAGAATCAGAGAGCCGTGGAAGATCAGAGTGTGGGGGTGGAGGGGTAGGGAGGGGAGGGGTCAGACCCCAGCCCGATGATCATCACTGCGGCGTTGACCGGAAGAATTATAGCAAATAACATTTATTAAATGCTTACTGTATGCCAGGCATTTTTAAGTTCATTATACCTTTCATCACTGATGATGAAACCCCTCTGCGACAACCCCTCAAGGTCAGTGCCATTGCCATACCAGTAATATAGACGAGGAAGCTGAGGCCCAGAAAGATTCAGTATTTCACCCGAGGTCACACAGAGTTCGTAAAATATGAGTTTGTTGCAAAGAAGCAGGCGGCATTGAATACTTTGAAGAAGGTAGAGGAGATTGCCTGGGGCTGTGGAAGGGAAGGGGGGATCCTACCCCGCGAGCAGGAAGTGTGGTTTTCCAATCCCGGCCAGTAACTAGGGTTTGCACATTCACCGGACCACCTTCTGTCCAGGGTTACAGCATGCCGGGGCTGCCTCCATCTTCCCTCGACATCGCCCTTTCTCGAATGGTGGGTGACGATTACAAGTGTTACGCAGGGCGTCCTGCTGCTACAGATTTATTTACATTTAATTCAACAAATATTTACTGAGCATTTAGGCAAGGTGCTGCACCCGAGACCACAGGCGACAGACCATTTGTTCCTGCCCGGCCAGAGTTTAAAATAGAAGGAAAAATGAACAGCTCCCACATCCCAGACACTTGTCCAGGTGGGACCCTGAACGTGACCCATGTGTGGCAAACTGGCTTCTAACTGCACTTCCCACACACCTTCGCCTGAAGAGGAGGGAAGGGCTACGTTGCGGCAGACCTTGGCACTGGAGAAGCCATGAAGATTGACAGAGAGCTGGCAAGAAGCCTGGGGCAGGAATTAAAAAGGGTCCCAATCACCAATGTGCCTGTTGCTGGAGCTGAAGGCTTCCTTGCGTGGGCTCGGCTTTCTAGGCTGCGAGAGGGGCTGGGACTCAGATGTCAACTTTCTGGTCATGCAACAATGAAAATGAGGGGGGAAAAAACCACCTCCATACTGAGCGCCTTTTACAACAGCACAAGGCTGCGGCCATGCTTTGGAGGATTAGGCCCTGTCACAGCAAATTGCTGCTGGGGAAATACCGCCATCCGTTACCGGATAAGCTCCCACCAGCGAAGTAACCCAAGAGGGCCCCGAATCCTCACTTTAGGGAGGCTAATTTGAGAGGAGGAAGAGACACGAGGTTATCAGCTGTCCTTGGGGAACAAATCAGAGCCTCAGAGCTGGGATTGGAGAATGGTTCTGATTTGCAGAGGTCTCTGCCTCCTGTGGTCAGGTTCTCAAAACGCAGAGCCCCGAGAGAAAGAACTAAGTAGGTTACTCATCTCTGGTCAAGACTCTAGCCTAGAACAAACCAGGGGCCAGGCATAGAGGCAGCACCCACCAAGTTGCCTTCAGGATAGGGTCAGGTCACACACAGGCCAGAGGAGATTCCGTGACACCTGGCAGGTGACAAGCGACCGGTGCAAAACCGGGAGCACGCAGGGCTTCCCAGGATTGTGTGACGCAAAAGCCTCAATCTGTTTTGACGGAGAGGTTGAATGATTAGAAGTGTCAGTCCCTAACACGCCTGCCTGGAAACCAGCGATAGGGCCCTCGGTCCTCTGTGAACCACCGAGGGCTTCCTCTGATGAAGGGAAGCTCGTGCCTCCACATGGGGGTGGAGGGGGCCCAGCATGTGGCCCCCGACAGTGGAAGGAAGGTGACAGCCTCTCCCGGTACCTGAGATGACAAGGCAGAGCCAGGAAGGAGTACCCCAAAAAGGGTCTCCGATTTTAAAAAAGTCTGCCCGGTCCCTTGGAATAAAGAAATACGAGCGAGACCTGGATGCCACAGATAAACCGTGTCTTCAGCAGTACCACGGGGAAAGGCATCTGGTTTTTGCCACCGGTTCCTGGCAGGCGGTTTCTAAAACCTTTGGAATCTCTGCGGTCGTAAGAGCAGCTTTTGTATGCTGGAGATTGAGTTCGTCCCCAACGACCGGGGATGGAAACGATCATGCCCACTTAACGACACCTCTGTAAAAACCCCTAAACCGTGGAAGCTTCCGGGTTGGTGAGCACTTGGAGGCGCTGGGACGGTCCCGCACCCAGAGAGGGCTCAGAAGCTCCGCACCCCTTCCCTTATAACCTCGCCCTACACATCTCTTCCATCTGGATGTTCCAGACTTGTATCTTCGGCAGGCAAGCCGTAGCAGCAAGTAAAGCGCTTTCCTACGTTCTGTGAACTGTTGCAGCAAAGGATCAAACCCAAAGAGGGAGTCGTGAGAAGCCCCCGATGTAGGGCCAATCAGAAGTACAGGGGGCAACCGGGACCAGGCTGATCAACTCCAGGCAGTTAGCACCAGAACTGAGTCAAATTGTAGGACACCCCCACTGGTGTCCGCAGAGGACTGGAAAGCCGCTTGGCGTGGAAACCCCCCAACGCTTTTGTTGTCAGACTAGGCGCGAGTACAAACAGCTCAGCTCAGGACGTCTTCTTTTTTTTTGTTTTGTTTTGTTTATTTATTTTTGAGACAGAGAGAGAGCATGAACGGGGGAGGGGCAGAGAGAGGGAGACACAGAATCAGAAGCAGGCTCCAGGCTCTGAGCCATCAGCCCAGAGCCCGACGCGGGGCTCGAACTCACGGACCGCGAGATCGTGACCTGAGCTGAAGTCGGATGCTTAACCGACTGAGCCACCCAGGCGCCCCGGTCAGGACGTCTTCTTACACGTGCAGCAGAACGTGTGCGTGGTAAATTAGCAAGGGTGGAGATCTTTTTCTCATGGGAGAAGGTCAAAAGATAGTGAAAATGTTATCCTCCTGGCAACCTCTGCACACCTCAGAGGGGCCCCCCTGTTGCAAAATTCCTAAGATTGCTTGGGACGGAAGCTGCCAGGCGGCCCTTCCCCCAACCCACCGGCCCGTTCTAAACACGGAGGAGGGAGGTATTGCTCAAGAGATAGAGAGGAAAGATGAGAGAAGGAAGCCCGGAGGCAGTGGCACAGTGGATGGCAGGAGGTTCATTGGCCAAAGCCACCAAGTGCTTTGCGCGCGTTGATTGGGGAAGGGATTGCACCGACCGAGGCGTTGAATCAGCAGATGCGCTCAAATGCCAGAGCCAGAGATGGAAAGGTGGGGCTAGAAAGGGACGTTTGGGGGGAAGGGCAAGAAGGGAGGTGGCTTAGCCCATAGGCAGGGAAGCCTCAGGCTTTCTGGGGGACCTATGCCCTTGTCCTCTCCTTGCTCATAGAGATGCTGCATGTGCCCCATCATCCCTCTTGCCCTTTGCCCTTGAACTTCCCCTCCCTCCCACTCCCTCCTCGCGTTGCCCGTCAGGCTCCCCCAGCCCAATCAATGCTAGCTCACAGACCTCTCATTCCCCCTTTTTATGTGAAGCCATTCACAGGGTCATCCCGACTTCCTTGCTCTTGTTAGAGAATTCCTCCATAGGCATTCAGATGCTGCATGACAATTGACAATATCTCACGCCACGCAAATGACCTGGTCTTCAATACAACCTACCTGCACAGGGGGATGTTCCGGTTTTACAGTTAGTGTGCATACGGAGCAGAACAATTTAAAATAAAGAATCGGAGGACTACATATTATAATTTGTCATTGTTAAAGAATGAAAGCGATTGGATAAGTAGACAGGACAAATACGTGCAAGATAATATTGACAGCATGTTGGCTAATCAAACACCCAATCATCTTACCTGCCACGAGTGAGAATTTGGTTAAACATTTTGATGATGTACAGAATAGCTTGTGGAGGGATTCGTTCCCAGGTAATTGGCAGGAACTGCAGCTCATTAAATTAGCTCTCATCTGACATGCCAAATGATACTCACAGTTGATCCGTTAGATCATCAGCAAGCAATTGTTTATCTCTTCCATGAGCCAGGATGACAAATAAGCAATTTTAGCCAAAAGGGTTAAGGCCAGTGCCAATCATTATTCACACGGCAATTTAACTGATTCTGTGGCAATCAATACCATGCGTTCAAAATGCAATACAGCAGTTTCTTCCACATTGTGGGACCCTTTATGCGAATATTCTGCCAGAATACAAACAAACAAAATGCTAAATGAAGACAGGTCTCAAATGTAGTATTTGTCATCTGATTTGAAGGGAGTGGGGTGCTCAGCAAACCTAGAGGCATTCACATGGGGCAGTTGGGCAACACGGCAGGTACCTGAAGAGAGCTCCCACCCAGATTATTGGGGTAGCCGGTGAGAAATCATGAGAGGTGGCAGGAGAAAAGTGGCAGAGGCTGGTTCAGTGCCCACACCAGGCTTATCGACCTCATCAGGAGACCTGAGATAATGGTGGATAAAACAGCTCTCGGTGGCTACTCTTTGCTCTCCGTTTCCATTCACTTAAAATCAAGTGTCCACTTGAGATTAGCTGAGGAAGGGCTTCTGCATCACCGTGTCTTATTTGCCAATCACCATGGCTGGCCCTTGTCCCATAATAGATGCTATTTCCTTCTCTGACCCACCTTTTCTCATCTTGCCTAAGTCCCCTGACATTGTGGCAAGATGCTAAATTGTTGGGACAGCATCTCCCCTCATGAAACAAATAGCCAAAATAGAGTAACAGGGAAAGCTACCACGAATGAGGAGTTTAAAATCTCAGAGCCGGAGCCCGGAAACTCAGCCATCACCCTGCCACTGGGCAAGATAGGCACCGAGTGGGGTAAAAGCACTAAGATGGCCCCGTCTCCAGTCTTGATTTCCCTCTCACTGGAACAGGCAGACTCATATCTGGTTTGTGAATTATGTGGGTGCTTTGCTTCTTCTTCTTACCTCGACTGGGAGTTGTGGTCACTTAGCCGTTCTACTCCTCATCTGGTATGAACGTTCAAGAAGCAGGAATCCAAGCCAATAACAGCCTCCTCAGATGTCGTCTGTGCTGATAAAATATACAGAGGAAAAGAGGATTGAAGCTGTTGCCTAACACGAGGCTTTAAGGTCATTTCACTATTCCCAACCCTTGTGTTTTCCTTGGCCTCCCAATCAAGATAATCAAAATTTGGTCATAAATCTCCTTGGTTAAGAGCCCTCTTTATGATATGTTCCAGTAATCATTGTGCTAATCAAAAGCCCTGAGGAAACATGGTACGATAGGTCTTTAAAGCAATATATGTAATTAATGTGGTCATAATATTTATAATCTATATTCATAATTAAAATAATAAATACTATACACAAAGCTCTTTCTCTGGGGTCTTGTCAGATACTCAGTGACAAAGGCCTGAACTGAGTTGGTGGTAATTCAGTGCTAGGAAAAAGCATGGGGTCTGGCCAGATTCTCATCGTGGGGAGAAGTTAGAGTGAGAAGGGAGAAAAGTCGAGAATCGGTCCCAAGTCTCTGGCCTGGATTACTTAATAGATGCACAGGTCAGGGAGAGAAGTTCAGCGCCTACTGAGTTTCAGATGCCTTTCGGGTGGAGAGAGCCAATAACCAGTTCAACATTTGGGCCTAGAGTTCAAGAGAGATTCGAGTTGGAGGGACAGATTTGGAAGCCAACAGCACATGGTTAATGCCGGAGCCATTACCAGTGAGTGAGGCCTTGGGGGAGCATGTAAAGATAAAACAGGGTCAAAAGCAAACCTCTAGGAGTACTACATTTAAGGAGCCAGCCAGGGAAAAGCAGTCATCCAAAGGAGGCTGAAATGGGATGAGAGACTAGTGCTGGGGAAAACTCCAGAGTCATCCAGAATGGGTTCACAACTTTCTGCAAAAAAAAGTATCAGGCCCCCTACCATTAATAAATATACCTCAATATGCAACATAATCAGGCCTTAGCTACCCCATCCCCACCCACACCACCCTTTCTGCTCCTCCCTCTGTAAAAAACAAACAAAAAAAAATGGCGGTTCAAAAATGGATAATCATAGTCTTATGTTTCCATGAGTCAAATAAGAAGAATAAAAAGAAAAAATTCTGGGGCGCCTGGGTGGCTCAGTCAGTTAAGCGTCCAACTTTTGATTTCACCTCAGGTCATGATCTCACGATTCCCGGGATGGAGACCTGTGTGGGGCTCTGCCCTGACAGCCCGCAGCCTGCTTGGGATTCTCTCTCTCTCCCTCTCGCTCTCTCTGCCCCTCCCCCACTTGCGCACTCTCTTTCGCTCTGTCAAACTAAATACACTTTTTAAAAAATTCCACTGACTCTGGAAAAATGGAAACTATTGAAAAATTCAAAGAATTAATTTCCAGGAACTAATGAAAGTAAAAGTCACTTGCAACAGGCTGGGAGATTAGAAAGAGGAGAGGGGGAGAAAGCAGAGGGGAGGTTTTTGCTGTTCGTTTCTGTTTTTCGGGTCAGAGACCTAAGCATGTTTATAGTCTGTAGGGAAGATGCCGGTGGGGGCGGGGGGGGGGTCCTTTTAGAAATAAAGGACAGAGAGATAGATGAGAAAACGAGAGAGAGGTGATAGATGATAGATAGATGATGATGATTATGATGATAGATAGATGATAGATAGATAGATAGATAGATAGACAGATGATAGATAGATAATAGATAGATGATAGGTAGATACATAGATAGATAGATACATAGATACATAGATACATAGATAGATAGATACATAGATAGATACATAGATACATAGATAGATACATAGATACATAGATAGATACATAGATAGATAGATAGATAGATAGATGATAGATAGAGATTTAAAAAGAAACAATGGAAGAGGAGCAAAAGCCAGGGATTAACCTTGGAAGGGAAAAGGGCTCCCACATCATGAGCAGCTCCAGGCAAGTAAATATGATTGATAGAACCATAGAGCAATAGGAGAGGAGTTATCCATGCTGCGAGGACTGAGAAAGAGAGAGTGGATCTGGGAGGATGCAAATATTGCCTCATGGTTCAAAGGGGCCTAGTCCTGCGGGACATCGTACATTTACGGTGACACCAATTCAGGCAACTCCATGAGTACAGCAGTCTGGGATGCGGGAGCAGGGATGACACATGGTCAGCTTGAGCCACACCTGGAGTTCACAAAGCATAGTTTGAAAAAGAACGGGGAAGCACGAACAGAGAGAATATTAGCAGGAGAGAAGGGAGCAATCTAACAAGCAGCACTGCTACCATTCTTGCCACTGCTGTTTCTGCTTTGCACCGGATACATCCACGCAAGCTAGAACTCCAGCAAGTTCCCTTTCTCTGTAAGCCGCTGCCCATGCTGCTTGCCTCCTCTTATCCCTTCTCTCCACATTCCCTGTCTACATGCCATCAACCCTCTTCTGTGTTCCAGCAGTGACGGGGATGCTATGAACCACCCTGGCTTTTTGTACCAGGCTCTGTCAACCAGAAAAAGTCTCCCCCACTGTGTAGAAATCATTGGCTAGAACACTTCCTGCATCGCGCAACCCAGCATCTGTCTGGCTGCAGCCACCTGGGTGTTGCTGTTGAGCTGTTTCAATCCCACCCCGTGTGGACCAGGCATACAAATGGGAGCAGACCATCCACGGAACCCTTAACAAATGTCTAATGGGTGCTCAACCTTGTGCCAACTGTGGGATTAGCAAGGAAGCCTCCAGAGACCGATTATTTCCTCCTAGGCTTGGCCATAATCCAGCCTCTCCCTGATTCTCTGCTCACCCAGCAACCTTTGAATACAAATTCAGTTTCTCAACTATCTTAATAATAAGAAAAGAGGGCCCTGGATAATGAACACAAAATCAGCCACTTGAAGGGCAGCCCCCATTGTGAAATAAAAAATTGGCATTCTGGTTTATACGTAATTTTTTAAGCATAGCATCACAACCATTTATGAAAGCTACAACGTGACACAGGATACCTGTTCTCTCCCCACCTTTCTCCCACAGTTGAACATTTGGGGGCCCAGCGTCCTGAGCACAGATTGGAGACCGATATTCCAAAGCTCTGGCACAGGAATGAGACATCCCTTGTCCAAAGACTGTGTGCATGGAAATGGTTTGAGGAGGTAATAAGGGAAGAGAATGTACTCTAAAAAAAAAAAAAATATCTCAGGGACAGAGCATATGAAAACCCCAAGGACAACATCCAATGAATGGCCTATACTGAGGCAGAGGGAAAAAAATCAGGTATGAAGTAAAAGAGGCAGAACACAGGCAACCTAGACAGGAGAACAGGAGAAGAGACAAAACCTAACACAGAGCCCAGAGCCAATGAGAAAACAGCTTCTGGACCTTTCCTTTCAGTCTGTTACCTGTAGTTGGGGTCGTGGGGGCAAGGGTCATATAACGCAAGGATGTAGCCTAGTTATCAGATGCTTTAGGTATGTATCTTATCTCTAATTTTTGCAACCTTAAAAGGTAAAAACAACAACAACAACAACCTCTTACATGTTTCCATTGTAGAAATGACAAAATTGAAACTAAGTACTTAAGTAAGTGACAGAGCCATGATTCATATTCCCATCCTCTGCTTTAATACTGTGCTCTAACCACAATGCCAAGCTGCCTATGGCTTCTTTAAAGTACATCTGTCCCCCACAGCCTGGAAAATTCTCTATAGACTGAAACCTGTGTGCGTCTCTGTGAACCTGAAAAGTTGAGGCCAACACCCTAGACGGCTGTGATTCCACCCAGATGCTCTCTCCCTATGAGGCATAGCCACATGAGGACATCTCTGCCATCAAGCGACCCCCAGCGGCTTTTCTAGGTACGTCACTATGTTTTCTCTGACTACCACAAAATGCGGAAAACTCTGGCCTAGGATGACATATAAATGAATTCAAAACCACGAGAGCTCATTCAAACCATTAACTTTAATTGGATCCGTGATATTGGCTGCTTCCCTAATTCTTAGCTCTTCGATATGTGACCAATAAGGTATAAATGAATCAATATCAATACATCCCCAATAGTAGAAAATAAATCGAGAGAGATGCCAAATAAGCCGTGGTAGATATAATCATCTTTTTATATAGTACAATACATTATTATCATCATGTATTATCACTATTATTATTATGTATTACTGTCTAATGCATTAGGGTGGAAAGAATCATCGAATCTCATTGAGAAGTATACTGGCAAAAATCAAAAACGAAATCTTCGTCTTTCCTTGGTATTAACTAACAACTAATTTTGGTAAAGATCCTGGCTTTTCAATGGAAAAAAAAATTAGTCTGTGAAAGTTATTCTAATAAAAAAATTATGAAGTTTAGGGATAGTTCTGCAATTGTAAACCAACAGTCAATGTTGTATGTAATTGTGAAACATTAGAGCATTTTTCTTATTGACAATGGACAGAAGAGAACCATTTAGAGTTTTTAAGAAGTGTGATGTAGAGGGGCGGCTGGATGGCTCAGTCGCGTAAGCGACCAGCTTTGGCTCAGGTCATGATCTCCCAGTTTGTGAGTTCGAGCCCCGCAGCAGGCTCTGGGCTGACAGCTTAGAGCCTGGAGCCTGCTTTCGATTCTGTGTCTCCCTCTCTCTCTGTGCCTCCCCTGCTTGCTCTCTCTCTCTCTCTCTCTCTCAAAAATAAACATTTAAAGAAAAAAAAAAAAGAAGTGTGATGCAGAGATCAAAATTGATGCCTTCATAATTTGAATGTTGCAGTACCATAAAGTATGAACGAAAATGGAGACAGGAATGGAGGCAAGGATGCCAATTCTGAATTTAAGGTCAGCGATTTCCGGCTGTGAAGATCAAGTCGTTGCCACAAACAGCCCTCAGCCCCACCTCACGACCGCTACCACTATGACCTCAAAACAGAAAATAACACAAGATCAAAGAAGAAGAGTCACTCTTTAAAAGACATTGTTGGGGCGCCTGGGTGGCGCAGTCGGTTAAGCGTCCGACTTCAGCCAGGTCACGATCTCGCGGTCCGGGAGTTCGAGCCCCGCGTCAGGCTCTGGGCTGATGGCTCAGAGCCTGGAGCCTGCTTCCGATTCTGTGTCTCCCTCTCTCTCTGCCCCTCCCCCGTTCATGCTCTGTCTCTCTCTGTCCCAAAAATAAATAAACGTTGAAAAAAAAAAATTTAAAAGACATTGTTACACTTGAAACCAAGGTAAATATCTCCATGGATGAGAAACAAGAGGCAAAAACTAAACTCATGAAGGGGTGTGAAGCCTGAAGGGTTCCCAGCCACAGAAGAAAACCAGGGCCGGGATGGGGCTGCCAGGCCCAAGAATGCAGCCGGAAGCCCTGGGACGAGACAGGCAAGATCTCAGAGCAACATCGGTAAGCTGCTCACACAATGTGAGACCTGGTTCTGGGCTAGTCTCCAGGAGACGGCTACGGAATCATTTAATAAGAAAGGATGAGCTCAGGAAGAAAACAGACACAACTAAAATCCAGAAATTTCCACCCAAAAGGGGTTCGCAAAGGAAAATTTCAAAGCACATAAGGAAACTTCGCCCCCTCCAAAACAGCCAACGCGCTCAAAGCGCAAAAGAATTATTCACTTTTATTTTGGAAATGGAAACAAGGGACTAGTTGTAAAGAACATTTAAGATCCTCAGGAATGTTTTATTTTAGAACAGTGGGACGTTATAAAATAAGAACAAGGAGCTCTCCTTCAAGCGCAGGAATATTTCTCAAAGATTTAGAAATCCCAAAAATGAATACAGTTGTTGCAACTTTACACAAGTCCTCAGCAGATGGGTAAATTTAACTGGTCATCGTTAAAACCGGAGCTGGTGCATTTGTCTGGAAAACTAGTGCAGCAAATGAGGCTGAAGTTTAACAAATGCCCGAAGCCGGGTGATGGCGACAGAAATGCAAAAACCAAAAAAACGTTCTGGAAACAGAAATAGGCTACCTTGCTGTGAGGTGGTGTTCGCCAAGATCTAACTCTGTCTCCCCACTGAAATAGCCAAAGGTCAGCTGGGATGATGACCATTTGAAATTCTTCTACTTGTGGGGCTCCGTCAATGCCACTGGAATACAGAAGAGGGGTGAAGAGTCAAGGATTAGGTCCTCAGTTCTGTCCATCACCCACCAACCAAAATAAAGTAAGTTTCCAGTACAATTCTTCATCATTCATGTCTGTAACGATAAGAAATCTTTATTTAAGGAGCAAGGGAGTTCATCAGAATTCTCCTGATTATCTCATTGTTTGCCCCGTAAGTCTGGTCGAATAGATTTGCAAATAAATCGTTTGTCATAAAATATTTATTATATATTTCTACATGTACCCTATATTATGTCTTTAGTCCATAGATATTACCCTAGCATTTTCTCTTATAAAAATTTCTTAAATAGCCTCCTTTATGTCAATAAAGTGATTACAGAATGATGCACGTTGAGACTATAAAAATCCCTTTGGAAAGACTAACAAAATTACAGTTTATTTGGAAGGTGAAATTTTTAAGTAAGGTTGTGATGGAGAAAATAGGTGTATTTGTGTTAAAACAAAATTTAAAAACACCTTGAATGGCCTTGAAAAAATAATTTATAGTATTTATGTTAAAACAGGATTTTAAAACGTGGTTGAATTACCTTGAAAAAATAATATAACACATGATCTTAAAGAGAAACATTTTTCCAGCTCTACCATTAAACGTGTCCAAGAGGAGCAGCAGTGTTTTTGCCGGCCACCAACTCAACCTTATGGACGGCTGGGGTACTCAGACTTTAGTCTCTAATATTTTTCTTTACTACAGAGAATCAAAGCGCCTTTCGAGGTGGTGATTCTGTATCCCGAGGCAGAAGAAAATGAGGACAAGCTCGGAGCATCCTGTTGCTGCCAGTGAGTAGTTGGGGACGTTCCCAAGGGCATTGGTGCTGAAAAGATAGAAGGGATAGTCTTCAAAGGCCCCCCTAGGGCCATCACTGGGTGAACAGTCTGAGACGAGGGCCGACAGAGAGAGCAGGAGCCCAAGAGTCAGATGGCTCTCTGACACTGAACAGGGGACTCTTTGGGAGCAGGTGTCTGTCCGGCCTTCCAAAGAACTCATGAAAGCATCCCATACCACCTGCACAACAGGGCCAGCATTTGGATGGCTGGTCAATCAGAGAAAGAGGAAGAACCAGGGGAAGGGACGCGATCAGTCTTGAGAAGTGCGTGGATGCCAACAGCAACTACCACAACAAAGATTCTGAGCCCTGGAGGCACAAGGAAATGGTTTGACTCTCTTGTTCCTCCTTGCCCCTGCGCCAGAGTAGTAAATACAGAGAAGAGAAAGAGGTGTATGAAGGAGCAAATTGTATCACACACACACACACACACACACACACACACACTCCAAGCTGTTGGAGTCCCAAGGCTAATCTGTACTGAAGGAAGATGAATGCTTTAGATCAAATAAGAGATTAAAGTTTTTAAATAAAAGGGACCAAATTTTAATAACCGAAATGAGTCTCTTTTATAATTAAAAGTGACTGAGAAGGTTGAGAATCAGTGGGAGCTGTTATCAAGGCAGCTCACCATGCAGGAAATAGAAAGATAAAGCCCATGATAGTAGGGATTAGAGTACAGAGCCCTGTGATAGCAGTTTGTATCCCAACAAATTGAAATTCTTCAGTCATACCACTTAAGTATGATGCGTCATTTGAACACTAAGAAAGTGTAAGTCAAAGACATTTGCCTCCAATCACAAAAAAAATCTTTGGACAACCCATAAAGCATAACCCATTATTGAATAGCCTCCTATATTTAATGGTCATTTTTAGACAGGTATTTTTTTAATAATTAAAGAGGCTAACTGTGTCTGCTTTCCTGTGCCGTTTGAGGTAGGTTGCTTACTAGAAACTGCAATATTTTAAAAATATATGCAAAATACCTTCATCTATAGTTAAGATAATAGGTAGAAATTAAAATGTACACACACATATGTAGCTTGTAGAACGTATCCCTAAAACTATCAGCCATCTTCCTACACACAGGTGTCAACACACTCCATCCTCCCACCCCCAACCTCAAGATGGTCTCAAGTCCAGTAAGTTGTCTTAGAATATTGTCTTAGACGTGTCCAGTTCGGCTCAGCGCCCTGCTGGTCCATTTCCTTTTACGAACAACGTGCTGATCCTCCTTTACCTGTGCTCCTTTGACGGTAGAATGTGGATAACAGCGCCCTGGCTCTATTTTAACATCAATTGTAATATTGTGATTTTGCTTTTGTTGCTTCCTTCCAAGGCATTTTGAGCCTTGATAAATCATAACTGATAGACATTAACCTCACATAACTAATGCAGACGTGCTTACTTAGAATTTTTCTACTAACCACAGATTCACTTGGGAAGCTCTTTGGAAATATATTTTAATTTATTAAAATATACCCTGCTGTACTGGCAGCAGGGTAGATGCTTGAATTTTACAAATATAAGTGCATCCTTTAATGATGAGAAATTATCACGGGTTTCATATATCGGATATATAATTAATAGGTGCGTTTAAAATTCTCTGTTTATGGGGCGCCTGGGTGGCGCAGTCGGTTAAGCGTCCGACTTCAGCCAGGTCACGATCTCGCGGTCCGTGAGTTCGAGCCCCGCGTCGGGCTCTGGGCTGACGGCTCAGAGCCTGGAGCCTGTTTCCGATTCTGTGTCTCCCTCTCTCTCTGCCCCTCCCCCGTTCATGCTCTGTCTCTCTCTGTCCCCAAAATAAATAAACGTGGAAAAAAAAATTTTTAAATTCTCTGTTTACAAAAAGCTTAATGCCCTGAGGGAATAGGAGGTAAATGATTGAACTTGGCAGGAAAACTTGAAAAAGAACGAAGGCTCCTGATCCATGTGGCTCCCTCTATTCTGTTAGAATGGCCAGCCACACGGAGAGTCTGGTTTGATTTTTAAGTCCCTCCTGTATAACGTGGAAGCCTGAGCAAGTCTCACACCGACCTCAAGCTTCGGTATCATCATCAGTAAAGTAGCCTATTTCACAGTGCTTTTCTAAGGATCAAAGAAGTGACGGTGTTCCAGAATTATAAGAGATTATTATCGTCATAATCCCTGTATATAACATATTCCTCCCGCCAATTTCTTAGCTACCGGAAGGTCTCTCGAAAGAAACTTCAATCTGGAAAACTGTTGTCACCATTTATTATACACTATGCGCCAGGTATTGTGCTAAATGCGCCATCTCGTTGGTTCCCTCCACACCAGTGTTATCCCCATTTTACAGCTGAAGAAACCAAGTTCCAGAAAGGGAAGTGACTTGTTTACAGTCACACAGCTGGTGCTCTATGGAGTGGGGATTGTGCTGGTATCCGTGTCCTCCAGAACTGACGCCCTAAACCATCTAAACGTCCCGGGGTGACTGCCTCCTAACATTGACCAGCCCCACTCAGCATATGCACACTCCTCGCTCATGATTAAGACCAAACTACTCAGGGAATTCTAAACCTAGAAAGGGTACAATCCTTTCAGGGCAGAGTCAATCCCCTTGTTAGGCTACCCACCCCCGGCAGTGAGCGTGGTGGGCTGGAAGGAGTCACCATCCCACTAGCTAGACTCTGAGCTTTGGGGTGGGCAGGGGGATGTCTCCCTCTTGTTCGCCACACAATCCCCCCGCGGATGGCAACGTCCTTTTGGTAAATATTTCATGTTATTGCCAAATTCCTGAAAAGCATGCGCCGGCGGAGAAAAATCCTGGTCTGGCTACTCTTCACATTACTAACAGAAGAAGTCAAGTCTGGAAGACGAGACGGAACAAAACGTACTGGGTTGCCTGTGAGCTCAGGAGCCTTAGAATGGAGGCCTTCCCACAGCTCTTTGGTCCCAGCAGCCTGTGTTTTACGGATGAAGACGCGCCAGGGGGATGGAATCAATGAAGGGCCCCTTCCTCTGGGAGGCAAGGATATGAGCAAGAGAGGGGGGAATGAGAGAAGCCATTTCTCTTCCTTGTCCTAAGTGACCAATGCAGCAAAAGACTCTGGGTCATGGGACACGCTGGGGGAAAACATTGATTGCAGAACCCAGATGCCAAAGTGAAGAAGAGATAGAGCCCTTCCAGCAGCCGCATCTGGCTTTTTGGCAAGCTTTCCACACTGTGGCACCGATTCTCCCTGCACCTGCTCCTTAATTGTTTCACTGGTTACCGGTGAGCTAAGTTTTACCCACTTTGACCACGAACTGCTCAGGACTTGGATACATGTGCCACCGTTATGTCTGTTTTCAAGCTGCCGTGAACCTTTCCATAGAAATCAATATCAAAAAAAAAAAAAAAAAAAAAAAAAAAAAACAACCTTTTAGCTGTAGGAGTTAAAAAAAAAAAAAAAGGAAAAAGGAATTCTCTATTCTGGACCACTGGCAGCTAAGTACCCTGATCACGTACACATATAATGATTTTGAAAATCGAGATAAAACTCTATCTGGTCCTAAAGCAAGCACTCTCTTCCTGTAAATGAGCACAGGGTTCAAATGGTTAATCCAGTGGCTGCACAGTTAGGTAGGCCCTTAGGAAATTTAGTCTACGAGGAGTCTTCGTTAAAACCCTCACCTTTAGCAGAGCTTTTCTGCACATCAGAAAAGTGAGATATGTTTCGTGGCTTTCCCTCTACACATTTTTACGCTACACCTTTCAGCAAAAGCTTTTACAATGATATTAAACATTAACTCTGTATGGGTTAATCCCAAGACACAGCATCAGCCTTAAGGTTAATAGTCCTTTTAATTAAAGGATAAGTCAGTTATTGAACACAGAAGCTAATCACAAAAGGATTACCACTGAAAATGAACATAGTCTGTGCAATTAGTCTGATAATTAAGACTTAAGTACTGGACAGAGATCAAAGTGCTTGTAATATGCAATAAAGTTCCTAGAGTTGTAAGGATATTCAAAATGTTAGCTTGTGCTTTATTGCACCTTCCATTCATCGTGTACCCATGATAGCAGCAAACACATTTCCCCGATGGATGTCAGCATGGGTAGCTACAACAGCTGTTACTACATAAGCCTGGTGTTTCTCACAATATGATTACTCTGTCAACGACGGCTGTAAAAGGTGGCATCTGCATTCATCAAACAGAGTTATCAATAAATGTAAAACCATACAACAATTAGAGATCTCAAAGGAAGAACAAATCCAACTAGAAAAAAAATGTCAACCACACTCTTTAATTACGAAGATTGTTAATCAATAAAATGCCTTCATAACTTTTAATTAAAATTTTATTTGAGCTGGATGTTTGGAGAATCTGATTCTTTGTTTTCATTACATTTAACAGTTGCGCTACAAAAATCCTGGTGGCATCTGTGAGCGGCCATCCCCTGGGGGACACTTTATATCTGTAATTGCATATCGTCACCTACAGAGGGTGTTAAGAATCCTTGTTAAAAATAAAGGAAATAGTTAGGAGACATCTCACAGTAGCCATTATTATGGAGCAAATTACTAGGTAGAGCAATCCAGAAGCTGTCAAGAAAGGTTAGCAAACAGGGGTGTGAGGAAATCAACCATTCGGCAATGCATCATGAACCGAAAACTAGGTCTGAAGTAAGACCAAAGCAAGAAAGGTCCCGGTTTTAGGAAGTAAAGACATTGCCTTTGTTTATAACAATGAATAAAGATTATAAGAGGCTACTGATGAAGGATGAAAAGATGAGATGATAAAAATCGAGTGCTTTGATCACACGGATACTCAGGCAAGATATAAATGAGAACAAGTTAGAATTCCAAAGCTTTGTGCTGTATACATTATGTTTACTTTAACTTTAATTTGTGTTCCTAAGAGTGTGTGTCATTTATATATCACCGGCCCCGAGTGTTGACTGGTGAATTCCCATATCTTCACGTCAGTCTCTTCCACCTGCACATAGGCCTCGCTGTTAACAATTTTAAATGGTCTCTTTTTTTATTTCTAGAAAAAGAAAATGGGTCTTGAATTTTTTTCTCAGTTGAGTTTCCACGTGACTTGGATTTCATTTGGCTCTCAAGTCCAGCCTACATAAATAAATGAGATGGCCTGTTGCTCATTTCATTGCTGAAATAATTAGCCGTCTCTCCTTTCACACTTTTGAGTGCTGATGAGATACAGAATTCGGTGCTCAGGGCTTTACTCCTGGGCTTCCCTTTCCTCAGCCTCAGCTTGGTTTCCTGGATTCCCATCTGAGTAGGAATGATTGTGAACTATAGCCAGTCAATACACCCAGTGCTCTACAGGCCGCCATCTCCCGATTCAGAACTCAAAGCAGATAGACTGCAACCTCTGTAGGTGCCAAGGGAAGGCTGCCCCAAGATGGGTCACCTTGCCCAGAAGATTATTTTGAGTTAAAAGCCATCAAAACCCAGCAGGTTTAGCAAAAGCTCTTTACTTCCCCCTCACCTGCCTAAACACACATGAGAAAAGAGCCTGTACCAAGAAGAGAGCTCTTAGAAGCGATTCCATTTTACCTAAGAAACCTTTGTTTTCCAAACACCGCCTCTCACCTTCCTGTTAATGGCCTCCCTCCCCTTTATATCCCCACCCCTAGCTTTCTCCTTAGTTCAGGATGCTCTATATACCTCATTTTGCCTATCTTTGGAGATTCATTTCTGTACGGATTTCCCATACACCTGAAATTAAATTTTATTTTCTCCTGTCAGTCTATCTCATGTAAATGTAATTCTTAATCCGGATAGAAGAGTCTTGGACAGAGAAAATTTTCTTCCTCTCCAACCTCCATGTTTTTCTTCTCTGAGGAAATGTTAAAGGGCAATCATCAGAGCATCACTTGAAAGATCAGCCAAGGAGGGCTGTTTTTGACCAACAGGTCCCTAGCCCATCTTTGGTTCCAGCCAGTGAAAATCCACTGTAACTGAGGCACAGGGATCTAAGAGCACCTGACTCCAGAGATCCCAACCAGATCAAATTCGGCCACTTGCTGCCGACAAAACTGAAAGGCAGAGAGATGAGTGGAGGTAAAACAAGAAAAGAATTTATTTTAGCAAGACCAACACCAGGAAGACAGTGCCCTAGCATCTCGAAGCCTGTCTCCGAAGTGCTGAAAATTCTTCTAGGTGTGTAGAAGGAAAAGGTGGGACATAGATCAGTGGGCACATGCAGGTAGGTAGTAAAGGTCAGCTCGGTCGTTGTCTTGGGGTCAATCACACAGGGTCTTGGGGGTGTCAGGACGCTCCTTTTTTTTTTTTTTCTAAAAGATTTTATTTTTAAGTCATCTCCACACCCAATGTGGGCTCGATCTTACAACCACAAGATTAAGAGTTTCACACTACCGACTGAGCCAGCCAGGCGTCCCAGGACAGTCCTTATTGCTTGAGGGGGTACTTTTGCTTCCCTTCTTGGGATGATTTGGTTACAGGGTCTTTTGCCTGAGTTAATAGATAAGCTGGAAAGAAGAACATAATCAACGGGGTCAGAACGGAAATAGTTGAAGTTCTCTTACACTCATGAAATCAGGGTCACATCTTTTTTTTTTTTTTCAACGTTTTTTATTTATTTTTGGGACAGAGAGAGACAGAGCATGAACGGGGGAGGGGCAGAGAGAGAGGGAGACACAGAATCGGAAACAGGCTCCAGGCTCTGAGCCATCAGCCCAGAGCCCGACGCGGGGCTCGAACTCACGGACCGCGAGATCGTGACCTGGCTGAAGTTGGATGCTTAACCGACTGCGCCACCCAGGCGCCCCCAGGGTCACATCTTAGAGAACGAAGAGGAAAATAATAATACTTCCTACTTAAATAATGCTTACCAGATGTCAGACACCATCCTGAGCACTTTATAGATATTAACTCACGTAATCCTCACAGAAACTCTAGGAAGTCAATTATTATTATCACACCAAGAGGTTAGGTCACTTGCCCATGTCACATAGCACATAAATGACAGAGCTGGAACTATGAGCCCAGGCTGTCTGGCTTCAGAGTCTATGTCCTTAACCCCTGTCCTATACTACTTTTAAGAAAAAAGCACTTAAAAAACTAAAAAAATAATTTAAAAATAAAAATTAAAAAATTAAATAAAATAAAAAAAAAATTTTTTTAATAACAAACTTTAGGGGCACCTGGGTGGCTCAGTCAGTTAAACATCTGACTCTGGATTTTGGCTCAGGTCATGATCTCACAGTTGTGAAATCGAGCTTGGGATTCTCTCTTTATCTGTCTCTATCAGCCCCTACCCTGCTTGCATGCATGCATATTCTCTTTCTCTCTCTCTTCCTCTCTCAAAATCAATAAATAAACTTAAAAATAAATAAAATTAAATAAAATTTAAAAATTAAAAAAGAAAGAAAAAGAAGAAAGAGAAAGAAGGAAGGAAGGAAGGAAGGAAGAAAATAGCACTTAATGTGCATCTATTTTATGTCAAGTGTATGCTAAATGTTTTATTTCTGTTTGCATAATTCTGCAAAGTGAGTGTTACAGATGAGGAAATTCAGACTCAAAGTGGAGAACTGAACCTGCCCAAAGTCACACAGTAAGTAGTAGTGCCTGGATTCAAATCCAGTTCAGTTAGAACTCTAAAAACTCATATGTTGTTGGAGTAAGAAATACTCACTGGATTTTAATTCTGCTAACATTCAATGATGAATAAAAAAGTGGGCTGGGGCACCTGGCTGGCTCGGTCAGTAGAGCATGCAAGTCTTTTTTTTTTTTTTTTTTTTTTTTTAAAGTTTATTTATTTTTGAGACAGAGAGAGACAGACCATGAACGGGGGAGGGGCAGAGAGAGAGGGAGACACAGAATCCGAAGCAGGCTCCAGGCTCCGAGCCATCAGCCCAGAGCCCGATGCGGGGCTCGAACTCACAGACCGTGAGATAGTGACCTGAGCTGAAGTCAGGCGCTTAACCGACTGAGCCACCCAGGTGCCCCGAGCATGCAACTCTTGATTGTGACTTCAAGCCCAACATCGGGCATAGAGCTTACTTTAGAAAAAAAAAGAAAAATATTTTTAAAGAGCAGCTTTAAAGCATAATTAAATAAAATAAAATAAAATAAAATAAAATAAAATAAAATAAAATAAAATAAAATAAAATAAAATAAATAGCGGGAAACATGAAAAAGGCAAAAGAGGAAGAGGCTACATGTATGTGCTACACTCTTTCTCTCCTAGCAAGTTGAGTAAATTAGCTCTAAGACAAATAGAAGATCAGACAACATGTGGAAATTTTCCCAAAGTATGAATGGTTATCAAACAGGGTTTGAATACAGCAGGGTAGATCTTCTAACTGGAGGAGAGTACATTCTAGTAATGAGAACTTTTGTTTCTAAGGGAATCTGAGATCTAGAAGGGCAGAAGGCAGGTAAATAACATAAAAGTTTACATCAAGATGTTCCACAGAGCATGAAGGATCGCCCTCAACCCTGGCAGATGTCCGTGTTTTCACCATTCTCCTCAAGGATAAACATTAGGGTGGCAACCCAGGTTGGGGACAATGCAGTAGAGGTCGATAGGGGGTTAGGGGTGATGCTAAAGTGAGAAAATCAGGGTCTGATACCTATTTGAAAAAACCACAATACCTTGCATAACAGTAAACTCTAACAAACATTCCAGACTGGATGATGGACCTCCTCCCTCTCTCTCTTAGCTTGGAGATAGTCATTCCAACCTCTCCATAAACAGTCTCAGTACCTGTTTTCAACCTACCAATGACTGCACTTTCCCATCTTTTTCACCTTTAGCATTTGGCTTTTTCCTGTTTTTCACTCCTGTCGTTCTTAGAAGTTGTTAGACGTTTCCCCCTCAAATGGTCAACACGTTAGGAGGGGCAACAACTTCGCGTAAAATCATCGAAATGTAAATTTCAGGTATTACAGTAGGACCCTTGTTTTCTTTCCCAATGCTTGGTATGGCCTAGTGTATGTCACAGACAGCAGTCAGAAACATCAAGGGAAACGGTGCATATTTATGAAAAATGCTTTCGGCATACTTAGTATTTTGTTTATACCTATAAACAAAGCAGGGAGATACCCAGCACAAGTAAATTTAACCACTTAATCTCATCCGCCGCATATAAATAGTAGTCCTATTTGAACACCAAAGAGATGTTTCAAACCTTAAATGATATGTAAAAAGCATTGCAGCCCCCCGAGTGTTATTTAATTTCTACATTTTGAGATGATTGAAAATGAACATGATTGAAATATGAAAGTCGTATTTTTTAAAACTTTCATTTTGCAAAGGTTAATTGACAAGCAGTTTGAGCATAGAGCGCAAGCTGCAAGGAAGTTTCCAATTACCAGAACTGGGACATAGACTTGGGAGAATGTATGAAATATATAAATCTTAAAATGCTAACAGAACTTCCATTTACTAGACAGAGGAATGAGCAGCCTAGATTTGAAGACATTATAGCTCGCTTTAGAAAGCTGTAACTATCTATATGATGGTAAAATAAAATAAATATCCCGATTTTAATTGCAGGAAGAAATTCTTTAAAATTTTTCCATAAGAATCATCAATGACTAAAAATAAGACCCCGTTTTCTATTCGTGAAAACGTGGGTGCAGTAGCATGCCTGTGAATCTCTATCTATTCAGAGATAGACACAGATATGTAAATTCACTGCCAAAGAGATTAGCAAAATGCTAGTAGGATGGCAATCTGGGGGAGAGTCTATCTTGTTGCAATTTTTAAATTTCTCAATCCATCAGTTAAATGTAGATTCAGGGCACAGACTCGTATTTCCTTGTCAAATAAATTATGTCTTACATCAAAGACCACACAGATTCCTACTTAACAAAACAGGAGAATGTCTGAATGGACCATAAATGTGAAATATGAAAGAGAGCAAAATGAGACAGCCAATAAAATAAAAGATTTGTTAGTCAGCTAAAAACTATCTACAAAATGGTACTATAGACAATCAGAACTGGTGATTAAAGAAATATTCTTTTAAACTGACGCTAATTTTTTTTCCATGAGAAATGAGCTCTGGTGATAATAGAAAATGGTAAAATTGCCATGCATAAAAAGTTTTTAATTAGATAGCAAGGACTGAGAGGGTGCACATATCTTTTCTGCTTGGATATGTATGTACATACAATAAGAGATGTATATACATATCCTAGGCGAAAAGAACAAGAAATGTGCCAGATCTTTAAGAAATAAGCCAGGTACTAAATTAGTATATAGTTGTAAACTCCTGGGTCAATAATGTTTGCTTTATCAACTTGACATTTTTCCCTTTCCAGGTAATTTCGAGCAATTAATTCGTATTCACAGATATGTTTTCTACTCTGGTTTTCCCCCAAAGATGACATCGAAAAACCTGTTCCCGTCTAGAAGCCACTCCTAAAGATGTCGTTTGGTATGATGATTTTGGTGAACGAAACTGTTAGCAGTCCTTAGATTGGAACTGTCTTGAAATGTCACAGAATGTAACAAATTAGAAGATAAATAAGTTATTTTTAACTTTTCTTTAAAAGATCTTCTTGCCATACTGAGTTTCTTAGAGAAGTCCGACTTCCAAAGGGTTTCAGAGGATTTGGCCGAAGAGTTAAACGAGAAAATGCAGAGCGAGTGCTTGGCACAGTATTTCGCTCTTGGGAAGCGCTCGGATAGCAGGAGCCCTATGTAACTGGTTGGATTCAATACACCCTTCAGAGAAATGAGTCTTTTTTGGTCCAGGGCTCCATCATGTAGGTGTCACTTTGCTAAAGCTACCACAAAATGCCACAGCGTAGGTGGCTTAAGCAACAGGAATTTATATTCTTACAGTTCTGGAGCCTGGAAGTCAACGATCAATGTGTCAGCGGGATTGGTTTCTCCAGAGGCCTCTTTGCTTGGCTTACAGACGGCCACTTTTGTGTTGCGTCCCCACATGACCTTTCCTCTGTGCACTAGCATCCCTAGTGCGTCTTTGTGTGATTTTCTCTTCTTTTTTTTTTTTTTTTTTAACGTTTATTTATTTTTGAGACAGAGAGAGACAGAGCATGAACGGGGGAGGGGCAGAGAGAGAGGGAGACACAGAATCCGAGACAGGCTCCAGGCTCTGAGCGGTCAGCACAGAGCCCAACGGCGGGGCTCGAACCCACGTACCGCGAGATCATGACCTGAGCCGAAGTCGGCCGCCTTACCCGACTGAGCCACCCGGGCGCCCCGCGATTTTCTCTTATGAGGACACCTGTCCGATTGGTTTAGGGCTCATCTTAAAGGCCTCGTGTGAACTGAATCACCACTTTAAAGACACTATCTTCGAATGCAGTCATATTCTGAGGCAGAGGGTTAGGGGTTCAATGTATGAATGGGTAGAGCAATGCAGTTCAGTCCATGACAATATAAGACCGACTGTAGACACCTCCCAACGCGGGAGGAAGCTGTTGGGATCCAAAGTGCCCAGCGAGGTGGGAGCTATAACCAGCAAGTACAGAGCAAAAGGGCGGATGTGAGTGGAACTCCGGCACCCTCTCTCACACGGTCTTCCCGTCCTGGTACCGTTTGCCTTCTCTTCCGCACCAGCATCAAAGCATCTTAGCCCTGAGTCACATGTTGATTTCTTTGGGCTAACACTTCGTGAAAGCGAGCAAAAGGCTTAGTGCTCAGGGGAGCTGCCTTGTACCTCCTAGTTATGCCAAAAGAATTAATTGAATGGGTGGAGTGGGGTAAGTGGGTAAGATTCCCCACCACAGGTTAAAGCACCTGCTCAAGATTCTTTATTAGCCCCACCAGTTTCCCTACTTTTTTTTTTTTTTTTTGACAGTGGCTCTGTGCTCCTATGGATGAGGAAAAACCAAGTCAGGGGGCCGAGGGGAGTGATTATTCCAAATAAGGTTTGGGGCAGGGAGGCTTCGGGGCTGGGGCAGGGAGTGCCCTGTATTTAAAGGGACCTAAAGAAACTTCAAAAAACAGACACTTATCTTAGCATAAGCAGTGCTATTTTATCCCCGTCTCATCCTGGGCAAATGATAACTGCAATTTGCGAAACTGTATTCATGTGCTATTCAGGAAAGAGTCCTCTTTCCTTAACAGGATGTTGGTGTGAAGAAAGGCTGTCGTGGCATAAAATCACTTCCGCGGAATATGTAATTAGCTACAGCATGAACCTCAAGGAAAGGTAGGAAACAGACGTCCCCTCCCGGTTCCCCTTCTCTCCAAGTTATAGGAAGGAGGGGGTGTGAATCTGAGAGCGTCTGTAATTTAAGCCTTGGCGTAATGCCTAGTACAGTGCTGTAACTGTGTTCAATAAATAGATGTTGTCAACTGACAACCCCATTGTAGAATAACATTTGTTTCTTCAGCCAAATTCACTGTATCTGCAGAGTTCCATTGTTCTTTGGGGCTCTCTCTTCCTTAAAATGATGGATCGCCAAGTAATAAAAGTGCTTTCACCTCGATCTCCACCTCTCTCACACCCCCCCCCCGTAGTTCTTTTATTGCCAGGCCCCATGTCAGGTGATCCATCCACCCATCTCTGATTGGCTTCCTGGTACCCAGCAGCCCAGAGCCATTCTGGTTTTCAAATATTGGCAAGTCTCTCATTATCATCATTGAGATTTATCAATTAGAGGAAATGTGGATTGTGTTTTCATTGTTCAGAAATAACAGCATTCTGGCTTCCGTGAGCCAGGAAAGTCTCCCCTGAGCAAAGATGCCCCAGCTGTGAAAAATTAAGAGGCAAACTCAGCCATAAAATCAGAGAGCTAAGAGTGATAGACAGCCTGAGGGGTTACCATCTTTTTTTGCCTAAATCTCCAAACCAGAGACCTAAGACGGAAAGGGGTTAGTTAGTCTTTAAACATACTTGGAGGAGGGGCACCTGAGTGGCTCAATTGACTGAGCATTCGATGCTTGTTTTTGGCTCAGTTCGTGATCCCAGGGTGGGATCCAACCCCGTGTCAGGATCCGTGCTGATCATGGAGCCTACTTAGGATTTTCTCTCTCTCTGTCTCTCTCTCTCTCAAATAAAAACTAAATAAAATAAAAACACCTAGAACATCGATGGTTTTGGCAAATAGCACTTTTATCCAAAATAGGAGATGAGTGGCTTCTCTTATGTCTCTATACACTATTATTCTGGTGCTTTCTGTGACCCACGTTCCTCTCCATCTATAAATCAGAACCTAAGCTACATGCAGCACCCGAGGAAGAGGCACTCAAAGAATAACACGTTAACATTTGTCTTCTCTACATAATCACAAGTAGTGTGAATATTCTTCAAGCTAGAACCAGAAAGATATTGTGCGGAAAGCTTATTGAAGAACTATACAGTTCAGAGTCACATTAAATTGCTGAGATGGGACCTGTGTGGCCATTGGGTAAATATACCACATCTTCTTTACCCATTCACCTAGCGCTGAACACTTAGGTTGCTTCCATATGGTGGTTTTTGTAAATACTCGTAGGAGTGCTGACCGCACCGACTTCATCTTTGGCCCTTCATCTTGTTCACACCCCAGCAACGACTTCCCTCAGGGCTATGAATTTCAGGCCCCGTGGAGGTGAATACATGTCCTGGTGAGAATGTGGAGGGCTTGTTCTGATCGTCCCTAAAGTGGTACACAGAAGGCACCAGTTTAGATAAGTAGTGGAGATGACTGGCACACAGAAGGGTTTACTTTAGATAACTAGTAGAGATCTTTGGGCTCACAGATGGTGCCACCTTAGATAACTACCTTGTGACCTCACCACCCGTGCGCTTCGCTCCATAAAACCTGACAATTAAGGTACGGACAGGGTGAAGAAAGGCCCAGAGAAGAGCTGCCGAGAAGGGTCTCCGCGGACCTGGATCATTGTCTACTGTCAGTAAGTTATCCTGAACAAAACTCTGTAAACGGTGTGGAGTGGCTTGCTTCCTTTTTCAGTCTAAAGTGCCTTCCTAGTCTGGAGGAGACGTTACTGACCCTCCTTCACCCTCTAACAATAACGCTGCGATTAACGCAGAGGTGCATATGTCTTTTCAAATTAGTGTTTTTGTTTCCTTCAGGTAATTCCCAGAAGGAGAATTACTGGATCATATGGTATTTCTGTTGTTTAATTTTTTGAAGAACCTCCATACTGTTTTCCAGAGTGGTCGCACCAGTTTATATTCCTACCAACAGTGTACAAGTGTTCCCTATTCTCCACATCCTCCCCAACACTTGTGACTTCTTGTCTTTTTTTTTTATGTTAGCCCTTCTGACCAATGTGAAGTAATATGTGGTTTTGATTTGCATTTCCCTGATGATCGGTGATGTGGAGCATCTTTTCGTGCATCTGTTGGCTATCTCTATGTCCTCTGGAAAAATGTCTATTCAGATCCTCTGCCCATTTTTATTTTTTATTTTTTTTTTCAACGTTTATTTATTTTTGGGACAGAGAGAGACAGAGCATGAACGGGGGAGGGGCAGACAGAGAGGGAGACACAGAATCGGAAACAGGCTCCAGGCTCCGAGCCATCAGCCCAGAGCCTGACGAGGGGCTCGAACTCACGGACCGCGAGATCGTGACCTGGCTGAAGTCGGACGCTTAACCGACTGCACCACCCAGGCGCCCCTCCTCTGCCCATTTTTTTTTTTTATTTTTTAAATTTTTTTTTTCAACGTTTATTTATTTTTGGGACAGAGAGAGACAGAGCATGAACGGGGGAGGGGCAGAGAGAGAGGGAGACACAGAATCGGAAACAGGCTCCAGGCTCTGAGCCATCAGCCCAGAGCCTGATGCGGGGCTCGAACTCACGGACCGCGAGATCGTGACCTGGCTGAAGTCGGACGCTTAACCGACTGCGCCACCCAGGCGCCCCCTCTGCCCATTTTTAAATCAGATTGTTTTTTGGTGCTAAGTTGTATGAGTTCTCATATATTTTGGATATTAACCCCTTTTCAGAAATATTTGCAAATATCTTCTCCCATTTAGCAGGATGCCTTTTTGTTTGATTGATGGCTTTCTTCACTGTGCAAAGAGTCTTTTTAGTTTGAGGTAGTCCCATTGTTTATTTTTGCTCTTATTTCCCTTCCCTGGGAAATAGATCCAAAAAAGATGTTCCTAAGGTTGATGTTTAACCCATTACTGCCTATGTCTTCTTTTTGGAGTTTTATGGTTTCAGGTATCACATTTAGGTCTTTAATTCATTTTGAGTTTGTTTTTGTGCATAGTGTATGAAAGTGGTCCAGTCACATTCTTTTGCATGTAGCTGTCTGGTTTTCCCAATACAATTTATTGAAGAGATTGTGTTTTCCCTGTTGTATATTTTTCCCTCCTTTGTCATGAATTAACTGATTAACTGACAGTATAAGCATGGGCTTGCTTCTGGGCTGTCTATTCTGTTCCATTGATTTATGTGTCTATTTTTGTGTCTACACCATACTGTTTTGATAACCATAGCTTTGTAGTATAGTTTGAAATCTGGCGTTGTGATACCTCCAGCTTTGTTCTTTTTTCTCAAGATTGCTTTGGCTGTTCAGGGTCTTTGGTCGTTCCATACAAATGTAAGCATTATTTTAGTTCTGTGAGAAATACGATTGGTTTCAATAGGGATTGCATTGAATCTATAGATTGCTTTGGGTAGTATGGACATTTTAACAATATTAATTTTTCCAATCAGTAAGCGTGGTATACTCTTCCTTTTTTGTGTGTGTCATCTTCAATTATTTTTATCAATGTTTTATAGTTTTCAGAGTACATGTCTTTCAACTCCTTAGTTAAATTTATTCCTAGGGATTTTATTCTTTTTGATACAGTTGTAAAGAGGACTATTTCCTTAATTACTTTTTTTTTTTGCTAGTTTGTTATTAGTGTGTACAAACTCAGCAGATGTCTGTATATTAATTTTGTGTCTTGAAACTTTACTGAATTCATTTATTCTAATATATTTTTGGTGAAGTCTTTAGGGATTTCTATGTATAATATCATGTCATCTGCAAATAGTGACAAATTTACTTCTTCCTCACCAATTTGGATGCCTTTTCTTACCTGATTATATTGCTGTGGCTAGGACTTCCAGTACTATATTGAATAAAAGTGATGATAGTGGATAGATATCTTTGTCTTTTTCCTGATCTTAGAGGAAAAGCCTTCAGCTTTTCACCATTGAAAATGATATAGCTATGGATTAATTCATACTACTTTTTCCAGCAGTAATTCTGTGTCAAATAAACGAGAATTTGGCTACCTTATTTGTCAAAGTATTGAAGCCTATACTTGGAAACTCATAGGATGTAAAGTGTCCTAAAATCGATAGGTTATGAATACTTTGGCAGTAATATTTAATAATCCAATGTGTAAATTTTTATTTCCTACACCAATAAGAAGTATTTACAAATCTATTTAACCAAAAAGCAAGGTTGTAGATGATATCTTTGTAGGACGAGACAGCACATAAATAAATAGGTTAGAGAAATTTCTGTAGAAACCTCCCTTTTAATTTACTTTAACAAAATAAGGGTTGAACTTTCTCCCTTTATAGATATTTTACTAAGAAACATGACGTGTAAGGCTTTTATCTGCAACAATTTATCTAAAGACTTTCCAGCATTACTTACAAAGAAAAACCACAAATACCCATTTTTGTACCGAGTAAATTCCATCTTTACATACTTTGCCTTTGTTTTTCAATGCAATGAGCACGAATGACAGATTTCTTAACTTGGCAAAGTCCAAGTCACTTCTTGAATCTGTAACAAGCTAACTCCGAAACCCATTCCAAGTTTTTCTCCTGCCCCAAAAGGAGAAGCCGAACGGCCGCCATTACACTGTCATGGCAATTTTCTCTGATAAAGTGTTTAAGGGGCTAAGCTACTAGTCATGTGACTTTATTTTGAAAGCTTCAGCAAAGACATATTTTTCACCTTGAGGTGAGTGACACTTAAAAGGTTGGAGAAGAGCAGTCTGAGTAAAGGCCGGTCATTGTAGAGTCATGGGTTTTAGAGTTGGGAGGGCTGGAGGGGCTATCTCTTCTTTTTCCACCAACCCTGTGCTCACTGGCACCTCTGTCCAAGCACCCAGCTTGCTGAAGCCAGGAAGCCTTTGTTCTACCACTAGGGGAGCTCCTTGAGGAGAGGATGTCTTCATTCTTTTCTTAGCCGGGTGCCTCACTTGCCTTTTCAAACACATTCAATAAATGTTGGGTGAGTCGATAACATGGCTCAGTCCTCTCTTGTTACAGACAATAAAAAAGAAACCAACGGAAGGACAACTTGTGCTAGTGCCACACACAGTTGATTAGAATGGGAACGAGGTAAACCCAGATCTTTCAACGTTCGTGCGGCGGAAATCTCAGTCGGCTAGTCGAACCGAGAGTAGGACCAAAGTGCGGAAGATAGGTTGTGACTCATGATAACGGATTTGTATAGCTTTTTATGAACATGTTGATCTTGATATTGTAAACATCATTTATTATCTTACTCCATGGAGATTTCTAACATAGAAGTCTAGCGATTCAGAGCATGGTGGATTGGAATTCCGGGTCCGACACCAGCCGTGTGGCCTTGCTAAATTCCTTGGGCTGATCTTCAGATCAATGGGCTCTGTGATGTGGATGGAAAAGTAGCTACCTCTTGATGGTCACAAGGACCAGACAGAATAATACATTAAGAGCGTAGAGCTCAGGGCCTGCCACATGATCATCAACACAGCGACAATTGAAAGGGCTTCATAGCAGGGATACATTAAACCCTTGAATGAATGAAAAAACAGAACCCACTCAAAATATATTTAAAACATGTATACATATTAATGTCTTGTAACTTAGGCACATTTTATATTTTTAAATGCTTCTATATGTACAGTATATACACAGAAAGGGAAACTATTCTGGAAAAAAAAAAGTGCAAAACAGAACGATGATTGTTTCTGGGTAGTGGGATTTTTATCTGTATTTGTATATATTTTCTACAGCAAGCATCAATAGCTGTGTAAAAGAAATTTTAATGTATTTTTAAACACGAATATTGACTTTTATCTGGTTCAAAGTATTTTGTAAAGTAAGTCCTAAAATTACTATATTTTCACACATGAGTTACTGATAATGCCAAAATTATTGGAATCCCCCCACCCCCAATGCTGAGGTTTTTGTTTTTAATTATTTTTACAGTTATTTGTTCATTTTACTTCCCACCACGCACCAGGTTCTATTCCAAGAGATTTATAAATATCAACTTCAAAAAGAGCAATAATAACCTATTTGGGGAGAAAAGTAGCTAAGGGTAGGGCAGGCATATCTAGATTAAAATCGTTTTCAAGGATAGTCTAAGTTCTGTCTTTTAAAACCAGATTAATGAAAAATGCAGGGAAAATAAAAAATTCCTGAAAACTCTTTTATTCACATTTACACAATAGCCACAAATATGATCTAGCTACTTCCGCTAAGAAGTTAATAATTATTTTCTAAGTAATTTGGGCATGGTTTTCTAAGGCATAACGTTATAAGGAAATCACACAAAAAAACCAATGATGTACATCACGTAACAGGCACCTAACATCTACTGTTTTCTCTCTAGCCAAAGCCACAAATCGCTATTGTCTAAGTGAAATTCAAGTACATGATTGCAAACGTAATAATAAGATCGGAAGCTCGTTCTCATTATCTCCCCACCATACCCTTCGCTGCATGCACAACGTCCCCACGAAGCCAGCAGACAAGACTGGGTAGCTGTGGAGGTCATAGAGGGGGCAGAGCGGTGGGTAAGACTCAAGCCGGTAGTCAATATGATATACCTCTAGAATCCATATAATCACCCTGAATAACACGGGAACATCATGGTAATATATGACGGGCTATCATTTTCCCTTGCTCTTCCTCATGTAGCTGTGATGACCATAACTCAACAACAAATTTGTCACCGAACCTTCAAAGAAGTGAGGGGGGTTGGGGGGGGGGGGCGGGGAATCAACGAGCTTGCCTATGTCTGTTCTGGGAACATATGATTTTGTTCTAATATAAATCCAAATATATTCACAACCATATTTGCTTCATGTGTAGAAATGGCTACTCTTAAACATCAGTGCTCCAAAGGCACCACGTTTACCATGCTGTCACCTGAATGTCGAGCAATAATAGCAAGGGGGCCTTGGCGGCGTAAGGCCGAAACCTCTTAGGAACAGGAAGAGCCGTTATTAGTCTTCCCGGGCTGGGCGCTGCAGAAAAGGCCCTGAGAAAGTCCATGGCCACAGCCCCACCTGGGAGAGTGATTGTTTCCCAGCCGGCTCCCCTATTCCCTTAGCACCAGAAGATGTGCTTCTGTTAAAACGTCACATTTGAAGTTTTAACCCGTAAGCTTTTTGGTTAATGAAACGACAGAGCCAGCCTCATTTTTCCTAGTGCTGCCTTCCCGACACCCCTGGACCCGGGCAGACTTTGGGAAGAGCCTTGTGTGTGCAGTAGCTAACATCTGCGCGGGTAACTATTTTCACACCCAGAAGAAGGCAGCGGAGAATCACGAAACCATCTCCTTCCGGGGGTAAAACAAAGGAGCTCCTCCAACTCCATCCGAAAAAGCCGAAGTCCCGAGGGAACTTCCTAAATTTCTTTAGCAACCTCACACCTGCTAGAAGACATGCCGAAGTTTCAAGTCCCCTGGGTCTGCAGGAGGGAGGGGCTCTGAAAATCGAACACTGATGCTAAATAGAAAATATGAGCTGAATGCGTGTTTAGAATTCACCACGCCTGCTACCCGCCCCCTTCGCCCTGTTACCGATAAGGAAACAAAGGTCCAGAAAATGATCCCAAGGCAGACGCGGTGAGCTTGGGGCAGAGCCAGGATTAGGAGCCTACTTGGCTTCCGTTGGAGCGTGCTTCTCTTCCGGGGCTCAGCCTGCAGACTCACGGTTCAGTGTTCTTTCTACAACAGGCAGTGTTGCAACGGGGAATTGGGAGCCGCTGAAAGTGTGTTGAGCAAAGGGATGACATGGTCCTCTCTGTGTTTTACAAGACTGATCGGATAGTCCCACATGTAAACTGGATTAAAAGATCAGCATTAATATAGCACAGACTAACTCCAGGTAGATGGGAACGGGAACCAAGGGAATAGAGTGGAGGGGGCAAGGTGCAAGAGTTCTTTCAAACCTGCTTGTCTTGTCTGCAGGCTGCATGAAAAACAGAGCCGGTCATTACGCCCGGTTCCTGCTACAGTGCCTGGTGCTCTAGAGGAGGGACACAATAACTGCCGTGAAATGAACAGATGACTTAAAGAGCTAGAAAAGACAGCAGTCTGTGACTGACTGGATAAAAGGATGGAAAGGAGGGGCGCCTGGGTGGCTCAGTCGGTTAAGCAACTGACTTCGGCTCAGGTCGTGATCTCACGGTTTGCGAGTTCCAGCCCCGAGGCGGGCTCTGTGCTGCCGGCTCGGAGCCTGGAGCCTTGCTTCGGACTCTGTGTCTCCCTCTCTCTCTGCCCCTCCCCCGCTCACGTTCTGTCTCCCTCTCAAGAAATGGCTAAATGTTAAAAAATGAAAAAAAGGAGAGGAGTAAAAGATTACCTCCAAGGTTATGGGTTACGTAGCCGAGAGAATGTTGTGGAAGTTGGAGGAGAAATTGTTGGATAGAGCATCGGGGAGGAAATGGAGTATTGGGGTCATGCAGGGTGGACCTAAACAGGGCTTTCCTGAATCGCTGGCCTGGAGGTGATTGGTGCACAGATGAGCGTGCCCTCGAATTCCGGAAATGGAAAGGGTTGAAGACATCAGTGGGGTTAATCTGTGTGTGTAGGGAGCACCTAGGTGGTCTTCCTGACCCCTAGTTTTCCACACGTGGTTGACAGAACCATGGCGTTGGCATCTGGCAAAGACAAGGGGCCAAATCTTCAGTCCCCAGTTCGACCCTCAGCATGAGATTTTCAAACAAGAAGACCCAAATGTGTGCTTACCTTATAAGTGGAAAGATTTCAGCTTGAGCTTTGAACCGGTCCGGAAATTTACAATCAAGGAAACTTAAAAAAAAAAAAAAAAAAAACAAAGAAAAGAAAAGGGGGGGGGTTATTTTAGACTTTGTGTAAGTTGTTGAGTCTCCCAGTGAGAGATATTTAAATTTTGAAATACGTACCAGGTTGGGGGACGTAGTGGAAGCATGATAATCTTTTCAGTGACTGGACCAGGGGACAGACAAGCCCTGAACCCCCACCACCACCCCACACCTCCAGGAAGAGCTGTGGACTTGTGTGCATCCTTTCTGCAGGAGCCCCGGGGTGGAGTCACCCACACACGCATGCTGCACCTGCTGCAGCCCCAGAAGCCTCTTCCGGTGTACCCCACAGCTCCTCTGCACCCTCCATCCACCTGGCCGACGAAACAGAGCCCAGACTTTTGAAACGGGCCTTTTATATTCATGGTTACTCCTTTTTTTAGGTGGTAGAATCCTAGAACCATAAAAATCAAAACTCATAGACTGTTAGATCTGAACATGACCTTAGAGATGAGCTAGTTAAATCCCCTGGAGGAAACCGGGAACCGAGTCCGATCTTCCGTCCAAGGACGGAAGGGCTAGGTTTTTAGTCCCGGCTGACACTGTAGGATCTGAGGCTGAGAGGGAGGCTGTGTGTGGGACTTGGTGCTCCTGCTGTAGAAGGTGCAGTCAAGAGGATGGCGTGGGGCAAAGGGGCTTGAGAACCACATTCTCACGCTGTCAGGCACAAGAGCAAAGGTTCCAAGTAGGAGGTGGGACCTATAGAAACGAAAGAAGGGAACTGGACAGTCATTGGGGGGGGGGGCATTGGAGAGGCAGGGAAAGTGCTTACAGACTCTTGGGGGTGAGGGCTTCTCCCCACAGTAACCTGGCTCTGCCATGAGGGCTATCCCTTGAAGAGAGATTTCTCCAACATTCTTACGGGGCTAGAGTTAATTCCCATCACTGGTGGAAATAAGGGTTTCGGCATAAAGGGGAAGAATACAATAAGATCGCAAGGATTAGCTATGTGTCCGCAACGATGCGTGTATTATAAAGAATAGTAACGTTGCCAAAAAGAAAATTAAAGCTGTCAACTTGTGTTGGGTATATATAAAGCCACCTCGCTTTTTTTTTTTTTTTTTTCTCTTCGCTCACTGACCTCTGTATCCACCTACGTTGAAAAAAAAAATCATTGGGGCGCCTGGGTGGCGCAGTCGGTTAAGCGTCCGACTTCAGCCAGGTCACGATCTCGCGGTCCGTGAGTTCGAGCCCCGCGTCGGGCTCTGGGCTGATGGCTCAGAGCCTGGAGCCTGTTTCCGATTCTGTGTCTCCCTCTCTCTCTGCCCCTCCCCTGTTCATGCTCTGTCTCTCTCTGTCCCAAAAATAAAAATAAAACGTTGAAAAAAAAAAAAGCTTATTTTAAAAAAAAAAAAAAAAAAAAAAAAAAAGAAAAAAAAATCATTCATGTATTCATTAGTGCACTGTTTCCTCAGCAAATATGTATCGTGTGCCTAATGTGTTGGATGCTAGGTATACAACAGTTCACAAAATCGCATGGATTTTTTAAAGAATAGTGGCGATCTACTACTAACATGAACTTCCCTCCTTTCAGCATTTACTCTCTCTTTTGCTAAAAGCGGTTCTACTTTCAGGGGAGAAGAGTCCTTTCTCCTGAGCTGAGAGTGTCTCTGGGGGACGAGAAGGCAAAATAAAAAGGCTTCCATTACTGTACCACGTTGTATCACAGGCATTTCCTGGATATTCTCCCTCTAAGTGAGCAAGACTTCATAATCTGTCCCTTGGGATTATTCAAAAATAATCACCCTGGCTTATCTTTGCTTCCAACAGAAGTTGTTTGTGATATCTTTATGTTCTTGTACTTTGACGTTAGCGTTTACATGCTCAAGAGTAACTTTTCTCAGCCTCGATCCATACCAACTTCTTCCAACCCTTAACTAACCCGCGGACGGCGACGCGGCATTAACTTATTCTCCACCTGATCTCAGATATGACGAGCAGGCAGCATTTTGTTTCTGCAAAAGGCATTTTCTCCTAACTGAAAGGAGAAGAAAGCTAACTCCAGCTTCCTGTGGGCCAGGCCTCTCGTGAATTCTGAGAGGGAGAAAGAGGTTAATTGTGAACAGGTCCATGCATGTGTCACTTACGACTCACCCCTGGATCCCTTCGGTCCCACACCCTTTCAGCAGCAGTTTTAGCACAATGAGACCAGACGGAGGTTTTTATGGCTCTCTTCAATAAGATACAGGGTGAGTTTAAAGAAGGCAATCTTTAAGATTTATCTCTGTGTTCTGGAATAAGAGTTCAATAATTCCTTTAATCCGTGTTGCCATTTCCCTTGGCCTTTTGCTTTACTTTGGTCTTTTAACATCTCACCTTATTTTAATAGCAATTGTCAGGATCCACAGACTAGTCCAACGCAACAAGTACTCTAGGAGCACCAACCTCGTACGAGCAAGGCAAGGCCAGGCGCTCATACGTCATAACGATACCATATTTCACAGGCAAATGAACTGTTTTCAGTAACCATAATTTATCTTTCAAAAAATCTCTGACACTAAGTCAAAAGGGTTAATTGGATAAATTTTTCTTAAGAGGGAGTAAGGGTCTTGTAACACCTTTAGGGTCTTTAACATTCGTCGAAGCAGTGGGCACAAACTCACAAACATACTGTAGAAATAATTTAAAGTTAGTGAACAGGATCTGTAGAGGTAAAAGCCAAATTAAAAAAAAAAAATTTTTTTTTATTTTTTTATTTTTTTTTATTTAAAAAATTTTTTTTTCAACGTTTATTTATTTTTGGGACAGAGAGAGACAGAGCATGAACGGGGAAGGGGCAGAGAGAGAGGGAGACACAGAATCGGAAACAGGCTCCAGGCTCCGAGCCATCAGCCCACAGCCCGACGCGGGGCTCGAACTCCCGGACCGTGAGATCGTGACCTGGCTGAAGTCGGACGCTTAACCGACTGCGCCACCCAGGCGCCCCCAAAAAAAAAAAAAAAAAAATTTTAATGTTTGTTTATTTTTGAGAGAGATAAACCGAGCTCGAGCAGGGGAGAGGCAGAGAGAGGGAGACACAGAATCCGAAACAGGCTCCAGGCTCTGAGCTCTCAGCACAGAACCTCACGCGGGGCTCAAACCCACAAACCGCAAGATCACATGACCTGAGCCACCCAGACGCCCCCGCCCCACCTTTAAAAAAAATTTTTTTAATGTTATAAAAGCCAAATTTTAAGTAGAATTCATGGATCCCAAATTTCTTTAAACTATATCTATATCCAAGCACTCAAAGTGTTGGATATATCTATATCCAAGACTCAAGTGTTTAGTCTTCAAAACACTTAGTTCTTTGTGAGAATTCTCATTGATTTTCTACTTCTTTTTTTTTTTTTGTTTTTTGTTTTTTTTTTTTCAACGTTTATTTATTTTTGGGACAGAGAGAGACAGAGCATGAACGGGGGAGGGGCAGAGAGAGAGGGAGACACAGAATCGGAAACAGGCTCCAGGCTCTGAGCCATCAGCCCAGAGCCTGACGCGGGGCTCGAACTCCCGGACTGCGAGATCGTGACCTGGCTGAAGTCGGACGCTTAATCGACTGCGCCACCCAGGCGCCCCTGATTTTCTACTTCTAAAGGTACTACACATGCTCCATCTCTAGGACATTTTGGATTAGGGCAACAGCACAACATTTCTTGACATTTCACAAAAACTGTTATACCTATCCCATCTCCAGATGAACATGAAAGAAAGCTGAACATTTTTTCACTTGAAAACACTGTGACTCTTTACCATCCTGGAAGCAAGTGGACAGAACCATTTGTCCTCATTTCAAAAACTTTCCCCAAACCTCGGACCTCTACGCATCATGTGGCTCATCCTACATCTGAAATAATAGCCATCTTGAGAATCACGTACTTAATGTAACTTTGCAGCTCGGAGGCGTCTTAGAAATCCGTTAGTTCATAGTTTCTGAAACTTCCGTCTCAAAAAACTCCACGTACTGTAACATGTTAATAGGTGTTTCAGGGAACAGTTTCTGTGTGCAAGTAAAATTTGGATAGTCCCCTCTGGAGGCCCACAGTGCATGTTAGCATATTAAAGCCTTGGCAGACCCATAGTAACAATGACAACAAAAACTATTTGTATGGGGGCGGGTGGGGGGGCTTTCATATTTTATTCTCTAAATATTTATTACTTTATGCAAAAATATATGGCATGCTAACTGAAAAAGAAATGACGATCTAGATCTCAGAAAGGTAGAGAAATGCGCCTGGATGGCTTGGTCGGTTAAGCGTCCAACTTCGGCTCAGGTCATGATCTCACGGTCTGTGGGTTCGAGCCCCGCGTCCGGCTCTGTGCTGACAGCTCAGAGCCTGGAGCCTGTTTCAGATTCTGTGTCTGCCTCTCTCTCTGCCCCTCCCCTGTTCATGCTCTGTCTCTGTCTCAAAAATAAATAAAAAAAATGTAAAAAAAAAAAAAATTAAAAAAAAAAAAAAAAGAAAGGTAGAGAAAGAGAAGAGAAATGGGGAGAGATTTGATCCAGCCCCAGTGAGGAATGGAATTTAAGGATGAAGAGGTATGTCTGAAGAGCATTTTTATAAAGTTTTGTAATCTGAAGTGCTGTATATGTCTTGCCGGTGTCCTTAAGAACCACATTACTTGTCAGGGCAAGAGAAGGAAAGAAGGGAGGGAGGGAGGGAGGGAGGGGAGAGGGAGAGGGAGGGTGAGAAGGAGGAAGGGAGGGAGGAAAGGAAGGACAGAAGCCAGAGAAGAGAGAAAGGAACTGTTTAACTTTGTAAAAAACCTTGTGTGCTGGCAAATGTTTAACAACTTTGGGGAAGGGGTCGGGCCTGATTTGCAGCATGTATCCATTTCCGTGGTGTAAATTCTCACCATGGCCAATTTCAGACATGCCAACATGACTCACTGGCTCACAAGCTTTTGACCCCAACATACCACACTAGTGTTTCTTGGGACAGAGTTCGGAAATGTTGAGCTGGGCCGGCGGGGGGGGGGGGGGGGGGGTCGGTGGAGTGTGGGTGCTGGGTGGCTTAGCCGGTTAAGCATCTGACTCTTGACCTCAGCCTAGGTCATGATCCCACAGTTAAGGAGTTCAAGCCCCACGTCAGGCTCCGTGCTGACAGTGTGGAGCCTGCTTGGGATTCTCACTCCCTCTCTCTCTGCCCCTCCCCTGGTCGATCTCTCCGCACCCTCTCTCTCTCTCTCAAAAATAAATACACTTTAAAAAAAAAAAAAAAAGGAAATGTTGAACTGGTGTATCTTCCTTCCTTCCCAATCCTCTCTCCTACAAATATATGTTTTAAATTTTTTTTTTTCAACGTTTATTTATTTTTGGGACAGAGGGAGACAGAGCATGAACGGGGGAGGGGCAGAGAGAGAGGGAGACACAGAATCGGAAACAGGCTCCAGGCTCCGAGCCGTCAGCCCAGAGCCTGACGCGGGGCTCGAACTCGCGGACCGCGACATCGTGACCTGGCTGAAGTCGGACGCTTAATCGACTGCGCCACCCAGGCGCCCCCAAATATATGTTTTAAAGATGAGCAAGGTAGGGATGCCTGGGTGGCTCAGTCGGTTAAATGTCTAACTCTTGGTTTGGGCTCAGGTCATGATCTCATGGTTCATAAGTTCAAGCCCCACATAGGGCTCTGCAGTGACACTGCAGAGCCTGCTTGGGATTCTCTCTCTCTGCCCCACTCATCCTGTCTCTCTCTCTCAAAATAAATACATAAACTTAAAAAAAAAAAAAAAAAAAAAAAGATGAGCAAGCTAAGGCCTAGAGAGGTTATGTGAGTGTCAGAGTCAGACAGCTAATCATTTTTACTAGTATCCAAACTCTAATTTCTAAATTCAACAATTCCTTCCTAACATAAAAATGTTAACTATGTGAAAAGGAAGTATATGGTACCATAGAGCCCAGTGAGAAGGAAGACCCTTACCTCAGACATATGACTTGATTATCTTTCGGCTGCTCAGCTACTCTGCCTGTAGATGGAATAATTTAGATAATACGTGTTTATTACCAATAAATACCTCCTAATAGTAATAAGATATGCAGGTTCATTTCTTCATAAATATTTTTGAAATCCTCAGTCAAAAGAGGCTATATGACTATTTAAAAGTTATTCTGGGGGTGCCTGGGTGGTTCATTTGGTTAAGCGTCTGACTTCAGCTCAGGTCATGATCTCACAGTTCGTGGGTTCGAGCCCCGCGTCGGGCTCTGTGCTGACAGCTCAGAGCCTGGAGCCTGTTTCAGATTCTGTGTCTCCCTCTCTCTCTGCCCCTCCCCTGTTCACGCTCTGTCTCTGTCTCAAGAATAAGTAAACATTTAAAAAAATCTTTTCTAAGTTATTCTGAAGTCATTCATGTTTCATTCAAATCTTGAAATCTTGTAGATCTGAGCCTTAGACTAGAGGTTATTCTCTGAGGTCAGAGGAAATTACCGTACTCAGAAACAAAGGAAAGTTACCTCTCGTTTATTTCAGTATTTTTGTTGTTCAAACTTTTCTCTCAAACCACAACTCACTTTATATTTTTCTACCTGCCTCATCATATTTTCAGAAGAAGGGTTTGTTGAGATAAATGCTTTTAATTTCTTTAACGTTTATGTATTTTTGATGAGATACATGCTTTTAAAATATAGAATTGTTTTTGATATGTATTTATACACATATATAAATAAATTTGATTTTGTTTGTAGAAGGTGATGCTACTTCCTTGGACTCAAAGACTAGAATACAAATTTGTATTGAGAGTCATTATGCGGCAGAAACATCCCTGTGAGGCCTTCCATGAAAGGATTTGTTATGTAAATCCCAGGGTCTTCTTGGACTGGCTTCCACTGATCTTAGACAAGTCTCTTATAACCTTGATCTTCTTATTATAAAAAGAATGGGATAATAGCAATCTAGACTTTATGGGGTAGTTGGTCTCAACCACAGAGATGTTGAGAACTGATCATTAAGTTTGTGAATTTCACTCTGACTTTTGGCCATTTTACAACATTGTGACTCTTTCGCCAAAAGCTGGGTGAGAAAAAGAAGTTAAAATTCATTTCCTTTCATTTTTATCTGTGGATGAAAATCATTCCGATTCTCCTTGTGTCTGATTAGACATGGGTGCCAAGAGGTGATAACAGTGATTAGTTGACAGCTTATAATAATGGATTTGTGTTGTCGCTATATCTACTTAATAAGCAGCATCCGTGAAAGGACCGTTTTATAAACAAAGACTTAACAAAATTCAATAAGCCACAGATACAAGATAAAAAGAAAAGAAGGAGCTTAATCAATAGTGGGAGGAATTAAAGGGTAAACGGAACTGCCTGCCGACTGACTGGGCCACTTCCCCGGCTGCATCTGGCTGAGCCACTTTCGACACCCCCAAAGAATGAGATAATAACACTCTTCTACGATCCATTCCATAATGACGCATCTCTGATCTTTCCAAGATTCTAACGAAATTCTGCAAACTGTCAGAGTTTTTAGCTTGAAATTTTCCTCTATCGTCAAGTTTCTCTGTGGCTGCAAAATGATTGGTTCCTTGGACAAGGCATACGAATCCTTCAGGAAGATGATTTCCCGAGAGTTACCTATTCCTAATACCTAAAGAATACTCTGAACGAAACAGATAACTGCAAGTACAGATCAGTCCCCCTAGGATTAGTATTCTGTGAGCCTCACTGCTCCATCCAAGTGGACTTAAGTTTGTCAAGCAGCTTGTGTGAGTGCAACGGTAAGAGATTTTGGTGAAAATCCTGAAAATGAAACAGGAACCCATGGGGGAGGGGAAGGAAAATCCTGAAAATGGTACTCTAGGAAGATAAGAAAAAATTGTCATTCATATTTTAAAAGAATTTTTACTATTTACCTAGTATTTTTCCCCATGTTGTCTCATTTAATCCCCACAATCCCTATAAGGTGTATTGTCCCCATTTTATGGATAAAGTAGTTGAAGTTTCAAGAAGTTGCCTCATCCAGGTCAGTGGAAGCCCGTTAGGGAAGTTTGGGGTTCCAATACCAAATTCGTGCACCTTCCATTGTAGCGCAGTAACTCTTACAAATGAACTTCACGGGGCGCCTGGGTGGCTCAGTCGGTTAAGCGTCCGACTTCAGCTCAGGTCACGATCTCACGGTCCGTGAGTTCCAGCCCCGCGTCCGGCTCTGGGCTGATGGCTCGGAGCCTGGAGCCTGCTTCCGATTCTGTGTCTCCCTCTCTCTCTGACCCTCCCCGGTTCATGCTCTGTCTCTCTCTCTCAAAAATAAATAAATGTTAAAAAATAAATAAATAAATAAATAAATAAATATTAAAAAAGAAAAATAAAAAAAAAAAGAAATGAACTTCACTTTTGCTCTTACTATTCAGTTCATTGCTGATGTCAGTCAGTCCCCAATCCTAGGTAACCAGCAAAGGTCAAGTAAATATGTGTCGGTGCCTTTTAACGATAGGGCTTTGACCTACAGATTCCGTGGGAATGAGGCATCTAGCAGAGCACTTCCTCTATAATTGGACAGTGCAAGATGGAAATTCTGGCTTCAATGCTTACTTGGGCAAGTTACCTAACATCGAAGAACCTCAGTTTCCTCAACTGTACAATGGGGATAATGATAGCATCTATTTTACAGCATTGTTGTGAGAATTAAATGGGGTTAAATGAAAAAAAGCACTTACCATATAGTAAGCTCTCAATAAAAGCTAGTTTAAAAGAAATAGATTTGTGTGACTGTATGGTCCCCTGTGTTGACTAAAGGAATCCATCAGGGGCGTCTAGGTGGCCCAGTCAATTAAGCATCTGACTCTTGGTTTCAGCTCGGGTTATGATCTCACAGTTCATGGGTTCAAGCCCCTCATCGGTCTCTCCGTTGACAGTGCATAGCCTGCTTGGGATTCTCTCTCTCCCTCTTTTTCCGCCCCTCCCCAACTCATGCGCGCTGGCTCTCCCTCTCTACCTCCCTCTCTCAAAATAAATAAATCAACTTAAAAAAAAAAAAAAAAAAAGGAACCCATCAGACTTAAACTTTGCCCAGCCAGCAGAGGTAACAAATTAAATACATATGGAAATTCCGTTGCCAGTATCATCTCTCACATTAAAAACACTATTGGTAAATAATATGTGCCATGTACCGAAGTGTAAACTTTAGTACATGAGATCTGAATTTAAGCGTATGCTCTGTAACACTCCAAAAGATTCTGTGTTTCCATGCTAATTTGGTACTAGCACTAAAATGAGTTCACCAAAGACAATTACTTAGTGATCTGTTCTTTTTCCCCTTTCATCTCTTAATATGTACCCAGTCTAAAACTAGAATTTCTGTGTGCAACTCAAGGCACACACAGCATGTTCACATACGGCCCATCACTTGGGGCTTAACTGTTCACTCCTGTCTGCAGAAATGTAAAGGCCACCCCAGGCCACCAACTTAATTATATCCAGGATGCGCACCAGAGGTGAAAAGCCTCCTAGAACTGTTTTTCAATCATCATCTCTCCAACTGAGCTGGACCAGTGACACTAAAGCCAGCAATTAAAAGCCTCAAGTTTAGAAATCCATTCAGTTTCCCAAGTCCCCAAATGGCAAAGGTTAAGTGAATTATGTGGAGATAATTCGCCAAGGTCCCGAGGGAGGGTTCAGCTAACTTCAGATTACTGGCTGTTTCAGTCTTATGTTTCCCTTCCCAACTGATATGCTTCATGCAGTGGTGCTGCCAATGTAAATACCAGAAAAATAAGAGTTGCAGATGGAGAGAATGAAAAAAACTTTCAATGTGTTTTCTAGGGGGAAAAGCCATGTGATGAGCACATTTCGTGTTTGTAACACTGAAGGTTTTTCCCTTCCTTTATTTTCAAGGATAATTGTGAGGAAATTTACACTCGCCTCATATTAAAAAATATTTGGGAGCTTTACTGTGTTGCTTTGGTACTTAAATTGGAGCACGTCGCCAGGCATCTTACTGCGGGAGACCATAATGGGACCCGCAACTCTCCTCCAGGCTGAATTAGAACCACCCGTTACACCTCGAGTTGTGTGGTAACACCTCCACGGTGTTTCCAATTAACTTTGTAAGTTTTTAATCAGTGACAAATGCATCTTTGTAAATTCAATTTACCTTTTATTGCAGCACCATAAACCGTCTTGCAGCATTCCGGTACTTTGTGAACATTTTACTTGCTACTGACATAAGACAGCTGTTGGACCTACAACAAAGGCTAAGGTTTATGAGTTACCTGAATTAGGATGTAGGTGAAGTAATTAAACCCCAAAGAGAAAGAGGGGGGAAACAGATAGCCCCCTGCAATCCGCACACACCGACACACAGGCAAGAACTCCTGAAGCAACTCAGAAGCTGGAACATTCAGGATTAAATCCCCAGAAACTCCCTTCTTTTACTGTGAATTTTAGCTCACGATATGTCAAAAGAGGTACGTAAGTGAAAACGCTCAGGCACATTTTATTAATAAATCTATACTGCTATTTGTTTTTTTTTCCCCTTTAATCAAATTCAAATGCATCCTGTTAAAGAGCCACGGGTGATTAGATCATAAATCTGAATGACCTTGAAGATGATGAAGGAAATGCTTCCCTGTAAAGCGATCATCATGCTGCCAGTTTCATCATTTACACATTTTTACAGGTGCAGGGAAAATGTTTAATTTCAGAGAGCTTGCAAGAATCACTCAGAATAAAATATTCCTTTATAAGATCCCCAGATAATAAGGCAAATGAACTAACTGCACTCCTCAAGAATATGTATTTTTTTTTGTTTCTATTTTTGCTCCTCAAATAAGAAAAGGGCAAAAAATTAGGGGGAGGATTATAATTGCTTGACCGCAACCATAAGCTACTCTAGGATTCTAGCTTCGGTTTCATTGTGTTTAAATATTGCGAATGACACATTAACTCATTGCCCCTTGCTGCAAATTATTAACTAATTGTGAGTAATATGGTCGTGAGACGTATCTTTTGTTACATATTTAATCAAAAGTCTGCATTTTTATAAAGGCAGCAAATTTATGGATGACATTTATGGTTTTTGCCTTAAACACTGAAGAATTCTTTTGTCTTATTTTTGGATTTATCGCTCAACCATGAGACATTTGACATTCAAGAGGTACACCTGCATCTTGCTATTATCATATCAAAAATATTGTAAATGTTGTAATTTGTCAGAAGTATTTAGACACTGGTATTATTCCAGTCCACTAATTGATTCATTTATTCATCACTTACTCATTAAGTGCTTAATATCTGCCTAGGATAAATAGTGACTGAAAATGTAGCCCTTCTCCTGCAGATCAAGGATTATAAACGCAAGAAAAATTTCAGACCCAAATATATCTATGTGTTGTTTATTTCAGATACTTATTTAGACTTTATTTGCCTTTCAGATGTTTTTAAAAATCAGCTGTGACCTAAAACTTCTCACTGAATCTGTACATTGTTACCATTTCTAAAACCATGGACTTGGCTTTCTTTGACCTTTTCTGAAGGGCATACTCTTTAAATACTGTTTTGATTCTTCTGTATCATAGATGCTTTTGATGGCTTATGAATTCTTCATAATACATATACAAACTGGTCCAAATACAGCTTTGATTTCATTACCCTATTTTCCCCATTCTTTATTACTTGCCTTAAAGAAATAAGAAATAAGAAAGCTATATAGCTACTTTGGAATGTAGGGATTCGACATGAAAAGCACCCTTTTAAGTTGCTGTAAACTGATCATTAGTTTCTCATCATTTCTTCTCGGTGCTCAGAAATATATGACCAGATATAGAAGAGGAGTTTCAGCAGATAGTATCGAGTGTATGTTCTTTACCCCAAAGTCTGATCTCCACCCTGTCGAAGTAACACTCCGATGGCAGTCCTGTGACTGGAAGACAAAAGGGCCCAGTGAGTGACCCAGGGTCTTGGCACAGTACTCATTAGATGGGGAGGCCTTCCAAGGGTTTTTACCAAGCCTTCCCCATGCTCGGCTCTTGGCCTAACCCTAACAAAATCAGCCCTCGGACGTTCCCAAACAGGTAGGGAGGGACAGAGGGGTGGTCCCCCAGAACTCGGGTTTTCATGATCATTTCCCGAGACGACGTCTGACTCCCCATTGTAGCACCAGAACGCGCCTTAAAAATGAGGCAAATCAGAGGCGAGAATCAAAAGCTTTGGAGAAGTGCTCTGGGGTAGTGACTAAGCGGTGAAAAGCTGCCACTGGTTGAGGGCTTGAAATACGCGGGCATGGAGTTTGTCACAACCACCCCACATGGCGGAAGGGGAAACAGAGGCTTAGGAATCTACCTGGAGCTAACAAGACTTTGGAGCTGGAATGCATAGCCATGTTGGCAATGAATTCATTTCGCGGGTACGGGTGAGTGTGAGCATCCATGCTGTGAACCGCTACACCACCTTGCCCGTCAGGTGCCAAAATGTCATACTATCTCTGAAGCCCAAATCTTTATTCTTTGAAACTTTAAATCTATGAGTTGCATCTTGAGTAACAAAATTTACACCCCCCAGAAACCCATCCTGATGTGAAAACTAAACAATTATCGCTACATTTCAATGCTGTTTCCTTCTCCTTCATGCTGCCAAGCCATGTCCGATGGAGGCTATTCCCACTGTTGTATGTATACAATGGAATTAAAGATCGCCTCTGGAACAGCCGAGAGTCTGCCCTATTTTATTGCAAAACATGCCTCCATTTTAGAAAAGTAGACTAATTGATTGTTCTGCCCCCTTAGCTGGATTGTTTCCATTTAAACCATCTTATCGCCAAAGCCACTTTACCATAATTTATGTTTAGGTTTTTAAATAAAAGGCTTCTAAGGTCTCTTGCACACGAAGGATTTTATGCGTTGTATGTGAAATGCAAATTGTTTCCGTTAAAATAAATCTAAAACATGATTTGTAGGTATTCCGTATTCTTTGGTAATCTAAAACTCCAGCTCTTGAAGTCATTAATTAGAGAATCATTGAAAATTATCATTTTGGATCCTGGTCAGGGGAACTTTTAGAAATTAATGAACATTGGAGGCTTCCAAATTCCACGTTGCGCACTGTGTTTTGTCCACACCTAAACGAAAGATTTAAAACAAATTCCTCGGGTCCTGCCAGGCATTCTCAGGCATTCTCAGCACACTCACACGTAGTATCGGCCGCAACAGCTCAATCAATAGCGAAGAGTAATGTAATAATTGCCGCAGCATTTTCTGTAATTCCTCATTGTGGTAGCAACAGCATTTCAATAATATTCAGAGAGACTATTTATGGTGCTTAAGGTAAGAGGTTTCTGCCATGTGTAGAATAACAAAAAATTCAGTGCTACTCTTTAACCCTTAATGAGAAAAATTCTTAAGGAGAGAAGCAGTTAAGCACTTAAATTATCTGTGTCAGGCAATAGTCAGAGGACGTTGAGCCACAGGACATTTGAATAGGCAAAATAGTACTTGATGACCATTAATTACTAGAGGACCAGTTGAATAAAATGTGGTATACCCACACAATAGAAGATTTTACAATTGTTAAAACAAAAAAATGCGGGCACTCAGTATGTACTGGTATGAAAAGTTCTTCAAGGTATTTCGTGGAGTGGACAAAGCAAAACACAGCATAGCATATATAGGAGGCTATCTTTTATGTATGATAGGAAAAAAATTAAGGATATGCATTTGTGTTCACTTCTATATGCATAAGGAAACTGTGAAAGCCGTATTTAATAACATTAAGGGACGCCTGGGTGGCTCAGTCGGTTTAGTGTCCAACTTCAGCTCGGGTTACAATCACGCAGTTCATGGGTTGGAGCCCCGCGTTGCCCCAGCTCGGAGCCTGGAGCCTGCTTCGGAGTCTGTGTCTCCCTCTCTCTCTGTCCCTCCCCCGCTCACACTCTGTCTCTCTTTCTCTCAAAAATAAGTAAACTTTTAAAAGTAAGTAAATAAAACTAATAACATTGTTATCTGGGTGTGTGCATGGTGGGTGGGGGTACTGGGGTGGATAGAGGACACGAATGAGTAGAAGATGCTTTTATATATATATATATATATATATATGCATATATAATTTTAAAGCATGTGAACATATTCAATAAATTAAGAGTGGTTTAAGTGATGGTTGTACTGTTAGCAGGGAACTAGTTTAATAAATACGGTACATTCGTAGGGTGGAATATTATGTGGCCATAAAACAGAATAAGGAAGCTTTTTATCTCCTGATTTAGAAAGATCTCTCAGATGTGTTATTGTGTTTAAAAGAAAATCCAAATACAGAACACTGTCCTTATGATGCTACGATCTCTATGGAAGGAGGAGGAGTATTTGCATACATGTAATCAATTAGCTCTGAAAAGACACACAAGAGATGAATAATGGTGATTGCTTGTGTCGAGGGAAACAACGGTGTGGTGTGGCTGGAGGCGGGAGGGGAGACTTTTCACTGAATAGCCTTTTTAGGCTTTTCTCTTAACCGCTTGAAGCTATTATCCTTTTCAGAAAAATAAAATTCAAGCATTTAATTTTTAAAAACAGTATTTAACTGTAATTACAGCTTTTTCCTAAAGAAAGAAAAGAAATGAATTAATAAATTGATCTTGGAACTAGAGAAAGGAAGAAAACCAAGCTCTAATTTATCAAACTATCTAATTTGTCAAACTACTAATCCGACCGCTATCAAAGGACTAATATTTCTCCTCACTTTTCTCTAGACTAATTTGACTGCGGTGCACTGTCTTTGATTCAAATGCAGCTTAATAAAATTAACTGGATTCATTTTTTTCTAGACACGTAAAGAAATGTCATGTTTGTCTCCCATCTACCCCACCGCCCACTCCAGGAAGGGAGGACTAAATGGATTGAGACTGTGTAATTTAAATTTTACCTGGCTCATTATCACTTTCAAATAATTTATGCATTTTAAGCAGCTGCTTTTCTTCTCCTATGTGTCAATCATGCAAATTAGCAACACCTCAACGAAACTAGCCTATAATAAATCAATTTTTAAGCTAAGCATTTCACGGGGTTATCTTTCCCTGTGCAGATTTTAACAGCTGTAAAGCACCCACACTTCCACATTGGAAAGTAGTGGAGAGATCATGAGCTTATAGTCAAACAAATCTGGGGTTTAATCTTGGCTCTGACATTTATAAACTACATATCCTTGGGAAGGTCATTTAACCTCTTTAATCTTCAGTCTTCCTTATCTGTAAAATAGGGATGACAATGCCGATTCCCAGGGTTGTCATTTAAAAAGGCATATTAGGGGCGCCTGGGTGACTCAGTTGGTTAAGCGTCCAACTTCAACTCGGGTCACAATCTCACGGGTTCATGGATTCAAGCCCCGTGTCGGGTTCTATGCCGACAGCTCAGAGCCTGGAGCCTGCTTCGGATTCTGGGTCTCCCTCTCTCCCTGCCCCTCCCCCACTCACACTCTGTCTCTCTCTCTCAAGAATAAATAAATATTTTTTAAAAAAAATACCTGATGCTAGGGTGGCCAATGATCCTGGTTTGTCTGGGACTGTTTCCTTGAGCACTGCAGTTCCTACATGCTGGGAAACCCCTCAGTCCAGGGCAGGTCAGGACAGCTAGGCGCCCTATTCGGTACAAAAGGAATATTCAGTGTGAATTAAAATCTTGAACACAGAGGGGTGCCTGGGTGTCTCAGTCAGTTGAGCATTGGACTCTTGGTTTCGGCTCAGGTCATTATCTCATAGTCATGAGATGGAACCCCGCATTGGGCTGTGTGCTGAGTGTGGAGCCTGCTTGGGATTCTCTGTCTCCCTCTCTCAGCCCCTTCCCTGCTCTCTCTCGCTCTCACTCTCTGTCTCAAAATAAACAAACATTTTATTTAAAATCTTGAGTACACAGACTAGGGAAGGCAGTAGCGTCTATATAGGTTATTTTGTTTCTTGGGGGACTTCCGCGAGGAGGAGACAAAAAAGTCAGTTCTGCAACTTTTAGACAATAGAAACACAAGACAGGCAGGGAAAGGTGAGTCGTGACTTGATTTGGAAGCCAGATGGCCTGAGTTTAGTTCTGGTTCTGTTGAAGACCAACTACGTGGTTGGCTTCAATGCTGCTGGGCTTTGGTTTGCGTTCATCATCTATAAACGAGAGCCTTAGACCAGCTCTCTCTGAGCTCTAAAAGTCTAATTTAGGAACAGTAGGAAATTGTCAACTGCTAGGAAAGTATCTGAACACCACCAAAAGGAGATGATGAATCTCACCGTCCCTTGTCTTGTCAGCCACTCCGATGCTTGAGCACATATCAAGCATTATCTACTAAGTTGAGAACTTTCTGCCAAGTAGGAACAAGGTGACTAAGATCCAGCCCTTGCCCTCCACACACACAGGACCAAGTGAGAGTTATTTTTGCCAGAATCTGAGAAAACTCTGGCAAGAAGTTGGTTACCAGGGTCTGAAGGTTGGGTGAAACATGAATGGGCAGTAGATGGCAAGATACTGAGGGCAGAGGCGACGGCCTGAATGGAGGGGAGAATGCTTGTTGTCTAGAATCCTACTGCAGACACACTGCAAAGAGAGCTCATGAGGTTTGGTGAGAGCACAGAATAAATATCCCAGAGAGCTATTTCACTAGGGTCATTGCCATACCACCCAGACTACCAAGTGGGAAAGAATGTAGGGGCCTTGGGTAATGAGGGGGAAGAGAAAGACGAAAACCTGAAATGGAACCAGAGCAAGGCCCAGGAAAGGTTTTCTTTAGGAGAGAGGGGGAGGTTTGAACACGTTTGCAAGTATATGACAAAGTTGCCCACTGAGAGAACTTACATGGAAAAGTTCGCTTGGGAAAGGAGCAACGGTTTTCTTCTTTCCTCCCTTTAGCATGGAATGAAAGAAAATGTCAGGGAAAATAAGAGGTGGTAGAATTTGGGTTCCACGGTCTCAATCAACAGAATGAAATAACTGTCAATGCCACCACGCCATCCTCTTTAGTTAATTTAATTATCACCTCTATGTGGTGAATTATCTTTGTGCTTACATAACAAGGACAGCGGTGTTCAATTAACAGGAAAATTAATTTAATGTTTCGGTTAACTGAAGGTTGACTGAAGGTTTCAAACAGAAATTCTGCCTTGTCCTGACTTCTGTTTTTTTGGATCTTATAAAAACCTATTAGTCTACTCTTCTCTCTCGGCAATTAAAGTATAAAAATGGACTGAAAAAGATAGGCTTTATTGAATTTTAATTTAAAATTTATTAATTATAAAAAATATGAAAAATAAAGACATTATGAAGAGGAAAAACTCCCACATAGCCCACAACCCAAATATTACTAACATTTTGAGATGAGTATTGCCTTCCAGTTTTCTTCTAGGCATTTTTTTATTGTTAAGGTATTATGCAAGTAGTATCTATCACCATGGATTTTTTTCACTTAACCATAGAAAACAGGAATTTTCTCACATTCTTACAAACTCTTATAAGAGTTTGTTTATACTCATCATTTTTTTAAGGTTGTTTATGGAGAGAGCGAAAGAGCGAGGTAGGGAGGGGCAGAGAGAGGGAGAGAGAGAGAGAATCCCAAGCAAGTTCTGCACTGTCAGATTGATTTCCCAGGATTAAAAGTTTTTGAACATCGGGGTACCTGGCTCAGTCTGCTAAGCGTCTGACTTCAGCTCAGGTCATGATCTCACAGTCTGTGAGTTCAAGCCCCGCGCCGGGCTCTGTACTGACAGCTCAGAGCCTGAAACCTGCTTCAGATTGTGTCTCCCTCTCTCTCTGCCCCTTCCCTGCTTGTGTTCCGTCTCTCTCTGTGTGTCAAAAATAAATAATCATTAAAAAACCATTTTTTCAAAGTTTTTGAACATCATTTTATTGAGGATAGTTCACATACCATGTAATTCACCTACTTAAAGTATACAATTATTTTTCATATAGTCACAGATATGGGCAGCCATTACCACAGTCAGTTTTAGGGCATTTTTATTACCTCAAGAAGAAATCCTATACCCTTTAGCTATCATCTTCCAACTCCTTACCCAACATCCATTCTCACCAGCCCTACACAACCACCACTATACTTTCTATCTGTATAAATTTCCCCATTCTGGGTATTCCGCATGAATGGGATCATGTGATATGTGGTCTTTTGTAACTAACTTCTTAGAGTAATGTTTTCAAAGTGTATCCGTATTGTCGCATGTATCCATACTGCTTTACTTTTTATAGCTGAATAATATTCTATTGTATGGATATACCACATTTTGTTTATCCGTTCTTCAGTTGATGGACAGTTGGGTTGTTTCCACTTTGGGCTATTGTGAATAATGCTGCTGCAAGCATTTGTGTACAAGTTTCGGGGTGGACATATGTTTTCCTTTCTCTCGGGTATATACCTAGGAATGGAATCGGTTGGTCACAGGGCTAGAAACGTAAATTCCTGCTGAAAAGAGTTGAGACACATTTAAGTCTCTTACTATGCATCTCCAAGTTGCTTTTCAAAAGTTTTTGCATTAAATTTTAATTTTCTGATGGAAGATCTTGCCGTTATTCATGGTCAGTCAGTTCTCAGGAGCAAGGATGTGCCAAAGTAAAAGTTGAGGACAGTGTTGCCTAATAGAAATACCATACAACCCATATCAGTCATTTTAAACCTTCTAGTAGCCACATGGTTTTAAAGTAACAAGAAACAGGTGAAATTAATTTTAAGGATATATTTTCCTGAACTCAACATATCCAAAATAGTATCTTATCTTGCCAAACTGTAATCCCTATAAAAAATTATTGCTGAGGGGCGCCTGGGTGGCTCAGTCGGTTAAGCGGCCGACTTCGGCTCAGGTCATGATCTCGCGGTCCGTGAGTTCGAGCCCCGCGTCGGGGTCTGTGCTGACAGCTCAGAGCCTGGAGCCTGTTTCAGATTCTGTGTCTCCCTCTCTCTGACCCTCCCCCGTTCATGCTCTGTCTCTCTGTCTCAAAAATAAATAAACGTTAAAAAATTTTTTTTTTTAAAAAATAAAAGAATGTGTGCAGAAGCAATAATTTAAAAAAAAATTATTCCTGAGATATTTTCTCTTCCTCTTATTTCACATTCAGTGTCTGAAGTCTAACATCTGTTTTAGACTTCACATCTCCATTTGAACAAGCCATATTTCCCATGCTCAGTAGCTGCTGTAGTGGACAGTACAGGTCTAGGAATTTGGCCGACTACATCTTCTTTGGAAGGTGGCAGGCAGTTTTTGAAACATATCCTCATGTATTTCTCTGTGTTATCTTCCTCTTTTTTAATAAAAAATGCAGCAAGAACAAAATTTAACTAACTGACAATTCCTCCTGGATAGAGAATGGTCAACTAAGTACTTACTGCTTTCACACAATGTATAATGGGTGAAAAAAAAGGACAGCTTTAAAAGAGCCACTCTTGGGGAGCCTGGGTGGCTCTGTTGGTTAAGCAGCCGACTTCGGCTCGGGTCATGATCTTGTGGGTCCGTGAGTTCGAGCCCCGCGTCGGGCTCTGTGCTGACAGCTCGGAGCCTGGAGCCTGTTTCAGATTCTGTGTCTCCCTCTCTCTGACCCTCCCCCGTTCATGCTTTGTCTTTCTCTGTCTCAAAAATAACTAAACGTTAAAAACAATTTTTTTTTATTTTTTTAAATAAATAAATAAAAGAGCCACTCTTTTATTCCAGTTTACTTGAACAGACCCTGGAGCTATTTTTATTTCTAGAATCTATGTTGCTGAATGCTAAACACCTGTGCTTAACGTTCTCCCAAATTGGTAAATAATTTCCTTTGTTGCAGTCTTTACTGATGAACAGGAAAGAAAAGAAGCAAGAAATAGATTTCACTGTGCTATGCTGGTGAAAACCACGTTTTTCAATTTATTCTTCTCACAATAAAAAACGATTTAATCTGAGATCCTATATAATCCCAGGACACAACACTCCTTCTCTGTTGTGTGGCAACTTCCTGCCATGCATAATTATTTTCCAAAAGCGTATCAGGTCAGAGATGAAGCAGAGACTGAAGGAAAGCATCCATGGTGATCTTAGGCAGATTTTTTTTTTACTTGTAGGAATCAGTTGGATAGTTACTACCACCTGGCACTGCTAATGAGTCTAGATGGGAAAACAAAGCTGCAAAGCGTTCCACAGCAAACTGCACTGTGGTCCAGTTCTGGGGAGTCATTTGGGGTCTGTTGAGCATCTGAAGATACATCTGAAGGTGTCTGCCTATTATAAAAATCGAAAGCTTTTGTTCTTCAGTTTTAAAAGAAACATGGCGCTTAGAAATAATTAGCAGTTGATTCGTTTGTGTTTCTATAACCTAAATATTTTACTGTATTCATAGAATAACTTTTAAAGCTAAATATATCTTATGCATTAAAAGCAGTTTATTTATAATATTCTTGGAGGAAAGAGACCATCTCTTCCAAGAAGGTATTTCCACTACTAATTCAAATTGCTCGTAAGCAACCTAAATAAAGAGACAATATAGTGCAGTCATTGAGAGCAGGAAGTCTGATGTCAGAGCTCTAGGTTCAAATATGAACTCCACTGATTATCCAAGTAATTTTTCTGTGCATAAGATCCCTCTCCTGAAATTAGGAACAATGAGAGCTATTTTAAGGTTCAAGTGAGATGATGCATATATGGTACTTAGCAAAATGCCCATCACTTTTCTTTGTTGTGGGTGTTGGTGGGTTGTTGTGGGGTTTTTTGTTGTTATTATTTTTACACACATCTTATAGATTCCAAGATATCACAGCATAGAGAATAACCAATAAAAAGCCCAAGGAATAGCAACTAATCAAATGCCAATTATTATGCAACATGACTGCTATGCCATATAAGAAGAAAGCATGGCTCTCCCACATGTTGTGAGAACTAGGAAAAAAGGACTGGAGAAATGGGAAGAGGAAGTAGCGGGAAACATGAACTTAATTAGCAAGAAGATGCTCTACTAACACGCTCCACATGTTGTTAACTAATTCACTATGTATTTATTGAGCGCTAACTCTGTGCAAAATATTGTGCTGGGTATTGGGGTTACAAAGATGAGATATGTTACCTGTCTTCAATAATCTTAAAGCCCAACAGAATGTCGTCTTTGTTATTGTATGTACCACCTGGCCTTGTCGTTCTTGGCTTGCTGGTCAACCCTGACCTCTCGCTTGTGAGCAGAAATGCTATCTTATTCACATCTATACCTCTGCATTGTGCACAGTTCCTGGCTCATAATAGGTACTCTGTAAATGTTTGCTGAGATGACTTCTTTAGCATGAAGAAGGGAATTGATCACTATTGTATTTACAACTGTAATAGTACCTTCTGTGAAGGCAGAGTCCCATGCTTGTAAATGTCTTGATTCCAAGAAAGGTGGGGTTGTCAGTTACACCACTGTTAAAGTATCATTATTACAATAAAGGTCGCTATGTAGTATCCAAATGCAATTATTGCAGTCTCAGCCTCCAGTAGATTTCTTCAGTCCCAGGTACATAGGATACACAATTGCATTGCACTGTTGTGTCTAATTAGGGGAAATAAACAATGAAAATGTGCTCTCTGATAGTTTTTTGTTTTCTTGAAGTTTGGAAAACCTTTCGTTTTTCAATGAGATAACTATAAATAAGCTTTTTGTTGAATCATAAATGCTGGGATTTCATCATTCTTTTCCATTCAGATTACTTTATTCTATTCTTCTATTTTAAAAAATTAAGTTTAGATAATGAAATAAGTTTAAAGGAGGAAAAACCGATTACATACTGTGTACGTGTGTTCCAGTTCTCATGTGGAGGTCACGTAGACAATGAGAACAATTCCTAATACTGTTGCTGTGCATTTGATAAAATTCCATTTTGAGGAGTGCATCCCTTCTGGTGTGAAGTCCTGTGAAGTAAATTGCACATTTTAGGATATTATTAACTTTGTTAGATTGAGGAAGTTTGCAGCTGATGCTTTGGTAGGGTGAGTAGAGGCAGGCTATAGATACTCCTAGTCTATTGAAGCTCCTTATAATTGGTAGTCTGGAATCAAATACTAATCTACAGCCTAATCCGAGCATGATGACTTTCATTAATCTGTGATGGGTTTTTATTTCTTTATTATGAGCTAACTGTGTAAATTCAAAAGAATTAACAGAGCCATCTTGGCACGATTTAATTCTCAGGCTCCCTCTGCTGGTAGTGAAAGACAACAAATTTACAGGGAACTTAAGAATGAGGGTAATATCACTATTTCCACAATTTTGCCTTTTACGTTAAAGTTAAATTTATTGTTGGATACTTATGTCATAAAAGCAAACTTTCTGGTTTACAGCTAGCCGGTTTTCCCACTACAGATTAAACGATATCTTTGTGGTTGAATTAATTAGTCTTTTCATCACAGAAAATTGAACTATTTTGTATTTAAAATAAATATTTGCTAGAGTTATACAGAGTAATTTATAATATCACTTATACAAATGATTACTAACAGCTTTCATAAACAGAAACAGAACACTTAATAGAGACATACTGAAGATTTAGCAGCTACCCAAACTACTTTATCCTGTCCTATATAAATCCTGTACAACAAAAATATACACCCTGCATGCCATCCAATAAAGCAATTACTTTCTGGGCCATAATATCTCAACATAATACATAAAAAGACATAACAATTCAAAACAATATATATTCACCTTGCAGTCCTCTGATTCTGAATATTTGTGTCCACGGTGCCATTTTAACTTTGAAAAGCACTTTCACATTTCTCCTACATTGTATCCCGAAAACCTTTGAGACAGTGCAGATACTATTGTCCCTACTTAACAGGCAAAGTAACTGAGGTCAGAGAAGTTAAATGATGGGCTCCAAATTACACACTAGTTAGCGGAAAAGAGCCTTCGGCTCTTCCAAAAGGTCTGCAGGCCTCTGTCTCTTGAGAGCTATTTAATAAAAAGGCATCAAGAAAATTATTTAAATTATCTAGCTTTTTATTAACCGTGTTGTCTTGAATTGCCTATCCATATTTATGCTTCACAGTCCCCTATTCAGGTCACCTTTTTTTTTTTTTTTTTTTTTTTTTTTTAATTTTTTTTTTCAACATTTATTTATTTTTGGGACAGAGAGAGACAGAGCATGAACGGGGGAGGGGCAGAGAGAGAGGGAGACACAGAATCGGAAGCAGGCTCCAGGCTCTGAGCCATCAGCCCAGAGCCCGACGCGGGGCTCGAACTCACGGACCGTGAGATCGTGACCTGGTTGAAGTCGGACGCTTAACCGACTGCGCCACCCAGGCGCCCCTCAGGTCACCTTTTAATGAACACAAATCTTCTGAGAGCTGTAGACAGTTTTCAACCAAGGGTCTTGGCAAAGAAATAGGAAGAAACTGTCAAGGTGGGGACCACTCTAGCAATATCCATCAGGTTGGTACCAGGAGCGTGGGCTGTGTTCTCATGACCCAGAGTTCCAAGATCTTTTGGGAAGTGGCAAGAGTTACGCCATTGTATGGCAATGTAAACTGGGTTCTAATTGGGTCGACCTCAAGATAAAAACAAATGAATACTCCAATGCCCAGGAGTCATCCAGGCCTATAAAGCAGAGTCTTTCAAAACCAAATCACGGACTTAGCTTTTTTTTTCCCATGCATAAGTGAACAACCTTTGAGCAAAATTTAATGACAGAGTTGAGACCAAAGATTCTGGTCTAACTAACAATCCTCAGTGAAATAGGTTTGATGGTTTCAGTTGAGCGCATATCATGAAAGCACTCTGGCACAATTGATAGGATGTTCATGAGGAGGTAATATACAGATCCACAGATTAAATTACTTTTCACCCCAAGAGATATTTATAGGGGTGATCTATCAAGGTTACAGAGAAGAGCAGTAACATGACAGTAGAATGCTCAACCTAAGCTTATATGCTGGAACATAAAGACACCTGCAATTTTATCTTTGTTAACTACTGCAATTGACAACTTTTCATTTAAAAAAAAAACGTTTTGGTACAGAAATCAGTTCTAAAGATTTATACTTGTTCTTCAAGTTGAATAAAAATGCAAAAATATATCTACTTTATTATAGAAAAGATACTACCTACATCTCAAAAAAGGATCTATAAAATTACTGTTTCCGTGGCAAAAAAAAAGTCAATTTATTTTATTATAGAATAGATGCTAGTTATATCTTAAAATAAGAAATAAAGGCCAGAAATACGAAATGATTACGTTTTCACAGCTATTAAATCCATTCAATTGCAAAAAAGAATAATTTTCTAAATAGAAATTTTAGCAAGCATTTTGCCTCTAGAAAGTCTACTATGAAATCAACTCAATTTCAACTACTTTTCAGTGTTAGGTAATACAGACAGATAGAATTGTCATCTTCTACTCACAAATTCTACTTCAATAACTCTTAATTGGAATGAAATCTGTTCCACCTGACCTTTGGATACACACACATACAAAACCGTGTTATTTCCTGGATCTTGTCAACAATTGAGAAAATAGACCTAACTGTGCTTTCAAAAGTATAGTAACACTTTATCTCATATATCTGATCACCTCATTCTTCAGAATACAACCATGGAACCCGAAGAAAACCAAAAAGACATCTGAGAAATAAAAATAAATCAGTCCACAAAGTGCATCCACTTTATTCGTGAGAAAGTTACTTAGCATCCCTTTTATAGTCTATTTCCTCTTATTTTGATATACATTCCAACAAGCTTGGTCACCCTGGGAAGAAAAGTGTTGCTAGGGTGGGCATACTGACATTAAGCACAGCATTTTACGTATACCAGATACAAACATTAATTACCACTCTAGTCCAGAGAAAGAAAGAATTATAAAGTAAAACACACACACACACGCACAGGCACACACACACACACACACACACACAAATTCATGTCTAGTCTAGTCATTATATCAGAGAACAAGATTAAGATGTACACTTTATAATTTCTAATGCAGAGTAATCCAAAGAGCCTATATTGCCTGCTAACTCTACCCCTTGGCTTAGACAGGGCTATCACAAACCCAGAGAGAGAGACAGAGAGACCCTGAGAAGGTTTACTCTAGGGAAGGGAGGCTAAGTCTCTTCTCCACACCTCAGTGCAAACCTAGCTTCAGAGGCCCAGACGAGGGTCTGGTCAGGAGACAAGCAGCCAGTAGTCACTTCTCCACGCAAGGCCACGTCTACACAGCCTAGGCTATAGGTTCTTCTGCTCTACCTGTACTTTGACATGGGAAGGCTGTGTCCCCACCTCTCCGGGGTAGCATCCAGCAGGGATGGGAGGGAAGGAAGATTTTCTCCTTTCGATATTGAGGCAGTCTGACAAAAGCAAGAAATGGAGCCTCGGGGTTACCTGCTTGGTGACCAGTTGTCCTCCCAAAGTGATAAATCATGGCTAAAACAGAAAGCCACATCAAATACATTCTGCCCATCAACCTTTCAATACGGCGTAGTCCCATTTTTCTCTCCCTAAATATAACCTTGATTTGATGAAGTCGTAGTTCTTGTGGTTCTTTGGTTCTCTCTTGAAATGTTGAGCCCAACAAAAATCGGAATATTCTACAAAGACAGTGTCATGGGAGAAATTTCTAATTTTGAGTGGATAGCTTTGAGAATCTTTAAGTACACATTTGAAAACGTCTACTGATTATTTAGAGAGTCTCAAAGTGATCATTTGAAACCAGGTCTCAGTCTTCTTAAAGAAGATCCTTTGCTGCAAGTCCTTGAACTTTTAGTATCTGCTGATTAGAAAGCTACATAGTGATGACAAGCCACTGCCAGGTTAACAATTAATTTTATTTTAAATTAACTTGCACTTAATCAGTCATAACATCTCATATATTTGGAAGGTAGCAGGAGATACAAATTCAAAATGAATCCACATACCTTTCACAATAATTCCAAGGGCTTCTACAAAACAAGATCCATAGGTTGGAAACTATTCCTTTAGAATAACTAAGCTTATGGAAATATTATGTAACTAAAGAAACATCTGATCATCTTGAGTGTGGGCAGGTCTTAAGTTGGCAAGAATCTGGGGGAAAAAAGATCAAGTCAAGGGTCCTCCCCATATTTTTAGATCATGTACATTTTTTTTTTAGAGAACGTGTGCACATGTGCTCGAGAGTGGGGATAGAGGGGAGAGCAGAGGAAGAGAGAGAGAGAATCTCAAGCAGGCTCCACTCAGCACAGAGCCCGACATGGGGCTCGATCCCACAACTCTGGTATCATGACCTGAGCCAAAATCAAGAGTTGGTGGCTCAAACAGCTGAGCCACCCACGCACCCCAGATCAAGTGCACGTTGAATATGAACAGAATAAAGAAGCTGAAAAAATGAATACTTGATTGACATTAACATGAAAAATCCATTACATTTTACCGCAAGAAGGGATGTCAATAAAAACGTACCCTTGTATGAGGAAAATGCTTGGGTTTTTTTTTTCCTTTTTATAGTTTATTCTAGAAAAAAAAAAAGACAAGACAGAAACACATAGGATGACTAGGTAGTAGAATTGTATAGTTGTATAGAAATGTATAGAAAACTGGCTAAGCACCCCGTTTTCAGAGCCAGATGATCCGAATTTGACACTAGGTCTCAGCCCTAACCAACTGTAGGATCTTGAGTTTCTTCGCACCTAGTTTTCCTGTGTAAAATAAGAAAGGTACCTACACTAGAGGAAATGGTGATAAAGGTTAAACCAAGTACTTGGTGCATAGTAAGACCTCAAAAAAATCATGGCAATTATTATTAGTGAATTTTGCCTGTAAACGAGTACACAAGTGAGATTTATCTTTAAAAAGCTAAAGGGGCGCCTGGGTGGTTCAGTCGGTTAAGCGACCGACTTCGGCTCAGGTCATGATCTCACAGTTCATGGTTTCGAGCCCCGCATGGGCTGTGTGCTGACTGCCCAGAGCCTGGAGCCTGCTTCGGATTCTGTGTCTCCCTCTCTCTCTAACCCTTCCCCACTCGTGCTCTGTCTCTCAAAAACAAATAAACGTCAAAAAAATTAAATTATAGAAAGCTACTATTTTTTTTAAGTATACATAAAGAGAGAACAAATTGCAAACAGACCCAAAAGCTAGATCTTCAAAATGCAAAGAGAGTCCAGGTAGGTGGGTATCCTTACTCTATTTAAGTCAACTTCAGGAGATGAGACAAGGAGAGAAGGAATTTTCATCACTGTTTATTTTGTGCCTTGGCCCTTTGCTGAGGCCACAGGTACTAAATGGTATCTATACTCTTGGTATTCCGGAACCACTTGCAGAAGAATTAAACAATTCTCGTGCTTAAAAAAACAAAAACAGAAAGCCTGTAGATCTAAGAGAATGTCTGAGATAGGTGTGGATTATGACAGAGACATCGCTTTTCAGAACTTCTTATTGTTTGAGTAAAATTTATAGGTTTCATCTATGAGAAGAAACCAGGTTTCCATGAGTAAATAGGCATATGTATCCCACTGCTGGGTTTAGAGACTGCTTATTATCAAAAAGGATCTCAGATGGGCTCATATGCTGATACTGCACTTTTTCTTTAATAGAACATTAATTTTTTTTCCCACCACTGCTTCAAAAGAACAACTGAAAAAAATACAAATCACGAATATGCTGTGGCTTTAAGTTGGGAGACTGAATTTCCACGTCCCATTTTCTCATTACTCTGAATATTATGCACTTCATTTACCTTGACAATAAATTAGGTGTTACGATCTATTTCTTCATACTTGGTGGGGAGGCGATCTCAACTTAGAATTTCCTTTTTTCTTGAAACTTATTAAAATACCTAGGAACCAGGGGCGCCTGGGTGGCTCAGTCAGTTGAGTGTCCAACTTCGGCTCAGGTCATGATCTCGCGGTCCGTGAGTTCAAGCCCCGTGTCGGGCTCTGTGCTGTCAGCTCGGAAGGAGCCTGGAGCCTGCTTCGGATTCTGTGTCTCCCTTTGTCTCTGCCCCTCCCCCACTCATGCTCGCTCACTCTCTCTCTCTCTCTCTCTGTCAAAGATAAATGAACATTGAAAAAATTTTTTTAAATACTTAGGAGCCAAACACTTAGCTTCGCTTGAAATAAGGATTGTGACATCAAGAAAGTATCTTTGGCCCTTCGGGGATTTTTCTTGAAGTCTGCAGAAAATCATCCTGAGAGCACCTGAAGGATAGAGAGGGGATAGTTCAATTACAGTTGGGAAGTCCTGTGAGGAAGAGCTGCACGTAATTCTCACAGTGCTCATTACCTCTGGCTTTCTGCCTTAGCAACTGCCACGTACTACCTCAAGCGTGTAAATGTTCTATGCAGAATGTGGTGGGTTGTTTTTTTTTTTTTTTTGTCACAGCCTTTGGGCTCCTGGGGCACAGACAGGACTAAGAGAAAGTTAGCATAAGACATTTGGGACCCAGTTCCCTAAACTTCTCAAAATACTGAGGTTTTCATCGTAAAATGTATGGTGAATACAAATCTAAATGTACTACGTAACAATTGGTGGGGTGAATCATACAATGGTTCTGTGAAGGACATAAATACTGCTAACACCTTCACCTGGGTCTATGTGATGGGTTGTTTGCAATATGACGTTCAAGAATTCATACAGAGTCACCTATCAAGTGAAGCCCAATATCCTAGTCTCTCTTTGCTTTCCTGAAGTCACGTAAGATCCGAGTGTCGTTCTATCAAATTATCGGTTTCCCGTTCAGTCCCCTATCATTCTTAAATCCACTCATCCATTCTACAAGCACTTATTGAGCTCTTACTGTATGCCAGATACTAAATATACAAAGGCGTGTACTCCCTGCCCTTGGGTAGCTTACAATCTGTGGGAGAGACCAATGATAAGCCCATGAACATGCAGCTACAGATTATGGTATACAAACAACTAGGAGGCAGTGATAGTCGAACTAGAGGTCCCATGTAGGGTACCATTCAAGCTACAATCTGTAAGGTGAGAAGTGCCCAGAGTTTTCTAGGAAGTCAGAACAGTAGGAAAGTGCTCAAGGATTCCTGGGTGTTCCCAGAAGGCTAGTGTGGCTGAGACAGAACAGGTGAGGAGCAGTGTGGACACAATCACAGTGGAGAGGGTCTGGGGCCAGATCACACAGGGCTTATTAATTTGGGTTTTCTGAAGTGCAATGAGAAGCCTTTGAAAGGTCTTAAGCAAGGGAGTGACATGTGTTTAAAAGACCGCTCTCTACTTGCTGTGTGCTAAATGGACTGACGGGTGCTAATACTAGAAGTGGGAAGACAAGTAAAGTGGTATTTGCAATTGGCCATGCTATTGGACTAGACTTCTGTTCATTTTGACTCTAAAAGAAGCTATAAATGCAGATGGAGGGTTAACTCCAAGGCAAGCAAGCACCGTGCTGCTAACCAAACTGTAATATTTATAAGCTTTTTCCAATTTTTTTTAATTTCCCTGAGCATTGGATTTTCTGGAGAAAGTTGCCGACCTTGAAGAGTTACATGAAATGACAAAATTAATGAATGTGAAGCATCAACATCATGCGTAGCACAGAGCAGGTGCTTAAAATATTATATTGTTATCATTTTCCACAAAACGGTACCTTCTTATGACCCATAAATTCTCCATTTTTAAAAATTGTCACTATTCCCATTTATAAACTTGTTAAGACATAGAAATTACCATGTTTGAATGGGTCCCTATCTTCTTTCTTGCTTTTTCTTTTTTTTTTTTTTTAATTTTTTTTTTTCAACGTTTATTTATTTTTGGGACAGACAGAGACAGAGCATGAACGGGGGAGGGGCAGAGAGAGAGGGAGACACAGAATCGGAAACAGGCTCCAGGCTCCGAGCCATCAGCCCAGAGCCTGACGCGGGGCTCGAACTCACGGACCTCGAGATCGTGACCTGAGCTGAAGTCGGACGCTTAACCGACTGAGCCACCCAGGCGCCCCTCAAAAGGATATTAGAGTGAAAAAAAAGGACATTAGAGTGGAGGAAGTGACTTGGGTTCCCAGAACTGCTCTTCCCATTATGCAGTGCAAAAATAACAACAATAATACTTTTTTTTTTCAACGTTTATTTATTTTTGGGACAGAGAGAGACAGAGCATGAACGGGGGAGGAGCAGAGAGAGAGGGAGACACAGAATCGGAAACAGGCTCCAGGCTCTGAGCCATCAGCCCAGAGCCCGATGCGGGGCTCGAACTCCCGGACCGCGAGATCGTGACCTGGCTGAAGTCGGATGCCTAACCGACTGCGCCACCCAGGCGCCCCTTTTTTTTTTTTTTTTTAATTTTTTTTTTCTTGCTTTTTCTTTTACATCCTGGAATAGAGGCTGATTTGCAAGAAAATGAATAGTCTACTTAACATATGGAAATCAACCAAGTCCTTAAAAATTCAAAGTATGTTCAATGCCATCCTAGTCATAGTTTTCTTTATTTCTGGTTAACATATAAGACACAAGGATATTCTCATCTTTGTATATATACAAATGGAGAAAAAAATATTTCAAATATGAATTTGTATCCTATTCAAAATTCTGCTTCCAGTTTCAATTATTCACTAAATCTGAATTATGTTTTATGAGTTAGTATTTGTCATTTAATAGCAGTACATTTGAATTTTACATATTGAAATTATAGATTAAACATTAGGTGTCAAGTAATATTTCCATTCGTAAATATTTATAATTAAGATATTGGTGTGTCCACTTTCTTACACCACACAAAAATAAACTCAAAATGATTAAGGACCTAAATGTGAAACCTGAAGCATAAAGATCTTGAAAAAGCACAGACAGTAATTTCTCTGACATCAGCCATAACAACATCTTTCTAGATGTCTCCTGAGGCAATGGAAACAAAAACAAAAATAAACTATTGAGACTGTATCAAAATTAAAAGCTTCTACACAGCAAAAGAAAGAATCATACTGTATGGGGAAAGATACTGGCAAATGGCATATCCAATACAGGATCAGTATCCAAAATATATAAAGAACTTATATAACACATCACCAAAAAACCCAAAAAAATCCAATTAAAAAATGGACAGAAGACATGAACAGACATTTCCCCAAAGAAGACAGAGATGGCCAACAGACACATGAAAAGATGCTCAACATCACTCATCATCAGGGAAATGCAAATCAAAACCCCCATGATACACCACCTCACACCTGTTAGAATGGCTAAAATCAAAAACACAAGAAACAAGTATTGGTGAAGATGGGAAGAAAAAGGAACTCTTGTGCACCATTACAAACTGGTGCAGTCACTGTGGTTCCTCAAAAATTGAGAATAGAATCACCAAGGTCACCTGGGTGGCTCAGTCACTTAAGCGTCCAACTCTTGATCTCGGCTCAGGTCGCAATTTTGCGGCTCGTGGGTTCGAGCCCCACATTGGGCTCTGCACTGAGAGCACAGAGCCTGCTTGGGATTCTTTCTCACTCCTTCTCTTTGGCTGCCCCTCCTCAGCTTGTACACCTGCTTGCTATCTTTCTCTCTCTCTCTCTCTCAAAATAAATAAATAAACTTAAAAAAAAAAAAAAGAATAGAATCACCGTATGATCCAGTAATTCTACTACTGGGTATTTACCCAAAGAATATGGAAACACTAATTGGAAAAGATATATGCACCCTTATGTTTATTGCAGCATTATTTACAAATTATGGAAGCAGCCCAAGGGTCCACTGACTGATGAATGGATAAAGAAGATGTGGTATATATACACGGTGGAATATTATTCAGCCATAAAGATGAATGAAATCTTGCCATTCATGACGACATGGATGAACCTAGAGAGTGTAATGCTGAATGAATTAAGTCAGTCAGAGAAAAACAAATACTGTATGGTTTCACTCATATGTAAAATTTAAGAAACAAAACAAATGAACAAAGAAAAAAAGAGACAAACCAAAAAATGGCCTCCTAACTATAGAGAACAAACTGATCGTTACCAGAGAGGAGGTGGGTAGGGGGATTGGTGAAATAGGTGAAAAAGATTAAGAACACACTTATCATAATGAGCGTTGAGAAATATATGGAATTGTTGAATCACTGTATAGTATACCTGAAACTAATATAACACTATATGTTAATTATACTGGAATTAAAATTTAAAAAATAAAATAAAACAAAAAAGCCTAGTGCCAAAAAAATATAGATGTATGTCTGTACCAGTAAAAGATTATCCTTTACAATAAAGAGATATAAACAGTATTCTAACATTCTCCATGATCTTAGTGCTTTCCTTTAATCCATGATCAGTTTTTAGCTCTATAAACAGAAAGAGATTTGGCCTGATTTCAGAGAGGGGGAGGGTGGTGGGAAGGGAAATTCTGGATTTGGGAATATTGGAAGGACATCTGGAAAACCTTCCAAAATGGATCTGTGACCCAATCATAAGAGAGAGTCAGAAGAACCTGCAGACACAGAGGACCGTAACTTGATAACACCCCATCTTTAGATTTCTCTCTGCGTCTTTTCCCCTCAATTGATCCGCATGCAAAAAAGAAAGGCCAATTCTGAAGCGGACAGGTGTTTGAATCCAGTGCCAAGAACAGAATACTCTGTAAAGTAATATGTTATTAGATTGATAGAATATGAGTCATATCAAATGAAGATTTCACAATATAGAAAAATCTGAATTAAAACATTGTCGGTGAATAGTCAAGCAGATTCTAGTTCTATTCCACAGCACTAGTATGCCTTTTTTAATGAAGAGTCATGTTTCTAGTGTTGACTTGTGAATCAGTATGTCTCAGGTCAGCACAGAATTCCTTTTAACATCAAATACAGGTGAAATGTGGAATCAACAAGCACGACAGAAAATAACCACAGCTTGGCTCAATTTTTCTTGGAAAATGAGTTCAGAAAATGGAGCAGATACTAGCAATGTATTTCCTCTGGCTGCAGCCCTGGAAGGGAACAGGGACTCTGTCTTTTCCCATCTCCTTTCCCGCCAGACGGGAGGCGTTGGGGCTTCCAAGCTCTAAAATGCAAGCCATTGGTACTACCAAGGGATGTATGGTGAGAAGTGATGGCATTCTGAACCACGGGGAGCTGGGGTGTAAGACGTAGGGATGGAAGAAGGGATCAGGAGGCAAAAGAGGGATTCTGGAAAGAGGGAAATACAGGGAGGGTCCCACATTAACTCGTTAAAACTCTTAACCTAGCCCTGGGGAAGCTGGCAAATAATGGCAAGTGTCCCAGTTGTATCCCAGGTAGAGGCCAGAGCAGGATGAGGGCAGGGGTGGGATTGATCATGGTCAGAGAAAGGGGAGGGAAAAGGAAAACGCTAAAGACATACCACCCAATGACGTGTGTCCCAATGTCCGCGTGACGGTAATCAATGCAACGCCTGCTAGGGTGAGAAAAACTGGTGGCTTTTCACATTTTCCATGTTGGTTTTAGATGTTCACTGCTTAGTTTCTATGCTTCTCAGAGGTTGGAAACAACATAGATTGATTCTCACTGCTAAATGTGATTTTCTAGACTAAGTAACCCTGATGAAGAAAATATGAAAAAGTTCATATTCCTACCAGATTTATGTAATTTTTTTTTCTTTACAAATTTAGGATGTGAACTATATCTCAGAGTTCCGATAGTGAAGGCTAGGAATTATCGAATGCTCCCTTCCTGTCTTGACCAACGCCATATATCCCAGCCCCTGGTACACATCCGGCACATGGGGAGCTCTCAAGGAATAGCTGTGGAGAAGATGGTGATACTTCTGGAAATTAATACCTCTAGGTTTCACAAGCGTAATAATCTTCCCAGGAGTAATTTGTATTAACACAGACAACTTAGAAACTGGGAAAGACTAAACTGGCCATGCCCATCACCAGAAGACTACTAACCCAGACCATGAAAGAAAATCGATAACAGAAAACATTTTGTCAGGAGAAAGGCTTTCTTTAAGTTTCTGGTAGGCTTTATTTTTCAGAGCAGTTTCGGGCTCCCAGCAAAACCGAGCAGAGATCTCATCTATTCCTGGTGGGAATGCAAAATGGTACATCCACTTTGCAAGACCGTGTGGCAGATTGGTACAAAACCAGACATGCTTTTAACATATGATTCAGCAGTTGCACGCCTCAGTATGTCTACACAACCATGTGCACACAGGTGTTTATAGAAGCTTCATTAATATGTGCCTAACGTTAGAAGCGACCAAAATATCCTTCTGGAGGTGAATTGGACAAATAAACTGTGAAACATCCAGACAACGGAATATTATTCAGCACTAAAAAGAAATGAGCTGCCACGCCATGAAAAGACATGGAGAAAACTTAAATGTATAGTGCTAAGCGACAGAAGCCAGTCTGAAAAGACTACATACTGTATGATTCCAACTATGACGTTCTGGAAGAGGCAAAAGTATGGAGACAGTAAAAAGATCAGGGACTGCCAGGATTAGGGAGGCAGGAGGTATGAATAGGCAGAGCACAGAGGATTTTTAGGGCAGGGAAACTACTCTGTGTGATGCTATAATGATGGAGACATGTCATACATTTATGCAAACCCTTAGAATGTACAACACCAAGCGTGAGCCCTAAGGTAAACTGTGGACTTTCGGTGACAGTGATGTGTCAATGTAGGTTCATCAAATGTAACAAATGTGCTTCTCTGGTGGGGGAAATGATGATAATGGAGGAGGCTGTGAATGTGGGGACAGGGAGTATATGGTATATTGAGTATATACCTTCCGCTCAATTTTTCTTAGAAAGGTTTTTTATAAGTTGGTTGCTCACAGCGTCTTACCATTTGATAATTGCTAACTTTGGTGAGTTTTTACTATGTGTCAGGCAGTTACATAGCTAGTCACATTTAATCCTGAACGCAACTCTGTAAAGCAGATACTATTGTGGTCATCATCCCCACTTTACAGAGGAGGAAATGAGGCTTGGAAAGACTGAGTAATTTGCCAAAGGCCACACGGTGTCATAATAGAGCCTGCACTTGTCAATACGCCATGCTATGTCAGGCCACCGACGCCAACTGAAGTCACTGCTTTGTCACAGGGACGTTGTAAAGTGTGGGCATGACTAATAACTGTGACGGGATAGGAAGACCATGGACTGAAATTTCGTATGAAGTTATTTACAAATAGGTTGTAAAGATCACATCGACTGCCACCAAGTGAGAGACCCAGGGAATATCTTTGGACGAGTCGCTTAGCATCCACTGCCTAAGTATCAAGAAATATTTGCATAATGTTAGTGATGGTTCTTCTGTCAAAGAAAAGGAGCTAAAAGTCTTCTGGTGGCAAAAAAATTAAATAGATTCCAATGATTTATGCCCTGACTTAAAAAAAAAAGTGTTCTACTCCTTCATTATGCCTAAAATAAAGTAAAATATGACTTTTTCACTTTTTAGTGATTTATAGACTACCTCTCCCTGTGCCCTCACAGGGCATGTACAAAGGGAAGACTGAAATCATTAATAACGTAAACGACACCCACATCTGGTTGATCCTCCCAGGTGAATGAAGCGAACGCCTGATTTAACAGATGGACACTGCACTGTTTCCTGATGGTAAAATCACCAGATGTTTAGAGATTCCAGAAGTACAAAGGCAGAAGGAAGTGTGTTAATGATGAGGTTCCTGGCACACCTTTGAATGTTCGTACGTTTAACGCTGCATTTTCTTGCACATGGGGTATACGTGCATGAGTTGTGCCATTGTTTGAATTTTAATTAAGATAGACTCTTACTCCAGAATATTTCATTCTAAAAATAAGGAACAAAGGAAATGTTCTTATAAACCATCTTCAGACTGACTATATGAAACATGATTCAAAGCTTGAAGAAATGCAGTTGTTTTATTTCTCATTTATTCTCTTTTGCAAAAGCCCTGGAAGGGGCCTGGGCCAAATATACTGGTCCTTGTGGTGATGATTTGCCTCGTGCTCCGTGGCTCTGCCTCCCTGGCCGTGCAGGGGAGCCTCCGGCCCCTGCTGCCGGGGGATCATAGCTAGTTTGCTCCAACACTTTATTAGGCTGCATCCATTATTTTTAAGCCTCTGACCCCAACAGGAAGTTGAGCCCACACTCATTCAAGAAAGGGAAAGTGTGGAGGCCAGGAGGGAGATTTCTTCACGGTGGCTAAGAGCATAAAAGCAAGAGAGCTGTGCAGAGAGTAAGACCTCAGTTTGAGTTCTAGCGCCAACATGTACTAACCGCGTGGCCTTATCTTTGGACTAGTTACTTCGTCTCTCTCTGTCCTGGTTCTCAGTTTTCTCCTCTGCACAATGGGATTGTAAGGCCTACGTCATAAAATTGTATTGACGATCAATGAGATAAAGGATGGAAACGCATTTGGCAGACTACCTGGTATAGAGTGAAGCCCTTAAATAAGAAGAAACCAGAGAGAGAGAAAAACCGTGCATGATGAATTTCCACGTACACCACCTCGAGGAACACATCCTTCCTCCTTTTTGCCTCAGGATATTTCCACTGTGATGCCTGGGACAGACTAGCTTCAGCTCATTTGTTCCAAACCTGTCTTGATCACTCCAGTAACCAAAGCTCTGGGCCCTATGCGCAATAAAGCGAATAAGGACAACAATAGTTAATTACCATCATCAAACTTGCTAATTATTCCCACCACAAAAAACAAATGATAATTATGTAACTGTCACTTCAACAGCAGTCATATTACAATATGTAACTGTATGAAATCAACACCTTAAATTTATTTTTTTAAGTTTATTTATTTTGAGAAGGAGAGATCAGCAGCAGGAAAGGGACAGAGAAAGAGAGGGAGGGAGAGGATCCCAAGCAGGCTCCATGCTGTCAGCACAGAGCCCGATGCAGGACTTGAACCCACAAACCGTGAGATCGTGACGTGAGCCAAAACCAAGAGTCGGATGCTTAGCTGACTGAGCCACCCAGGCACCCCCACACCTTAAATTTGTGTAATGTTACGTGTAAACTATATTTCAAGGAAGGAAGGAAGGAAGGAAGGAAGGAAGGAAGGAAGGAAAGAAGGAAGGAAGGAAAGAGAAGGAAGGAAAGAGAAGGAAGGAAGGAAAGAGAAGGAAGGAAGGAAGGAAGGAAGGAAGGAAGGAAGGAAGGAAGAAAGAGGGAGGGAAGAAAGGAAGGAAGGAAGGGAGGAAGGGAGGAAGGAAGGAAGAGAAAGAAAGAAGGAAAAGAGAAAAGAAAAGAAAAGTTCGTTCACTAGTTAGTTCAGGGCTCTGAACTTTCCCCAGATGGAGTTTCAGAACTGAGAACAGCATAGCTCTCCTGTCATGATCCCTCCTTCAGACATTCAGAAGTCTGGCCTTCTGCACGGATCAGAACACAGAGACAAAGTACAAACCAAACAAGTAGCTTTCTCCAAGAATCTTTTATGTGTGCTTTCAAGGAGGGAAGCTGGCCTGGGGTTAAGTACTATGCTATTCACTGATGGAAGGCAGAAGTACACCCTGAAAGAGGAAGGCCAAAGTGCCCTTTTTCCTTTTCTCTCTCAAACTACCTGCTGGGTGACTGTTTAATTAGTGGGAAAACAGTGATTCCCAGAAATTATGGAGCCTTTTGTGTTCACGAGGATATACTTCCTTGTGTTTTTTTCTCAGCAGTATATGCAACCATTTCCTACTATTAAGTACTAGGCTGATCTGAATATTAACTATCTGCCAATTTCAACACACCTCTCCTATAAACATTTCCTTCCTGTGTAGGGAGGAAGCACAAATGATGTGGTCCTGTGTAGTTCTTTAACTTTCTTTTTTTATGATTGGGGCAGAGCATCTGATTATTTCCAGGTGTTTCAGATTTTCTCATGGTCTCCTTGTTATTTCTCCCCTCCTTTGAGCTCTTTTGGCAATGAATGTGACCATGAGGTCCAAAGCTATAAAGGATGTGTTCACCACTTCCCCCTTATGTCTGTCTCTTTATTTAACCACAAGTTCACTGTCTTTAGCCATGTTAATTCCCTGAGGTATTCACACAGCATTTGTGTTGACTGCCTTAATTTTGATCTTCTCTAATCATTCCCTGCCAGATGGTAGTTAAAGTTTAATGGTCCCTATAAAAATGGTTCCCTTTCTTCTTTCATCAGTCATGTGTGTTTACTTAGCTAACTGCTGGATGTTCAGAATGAACACAAAGTGACCACCAACAAAATGAATTCAACAAACACATTGGCTCAATACTTTTCATGGTAGCTAAAGATGTTGCCTGCCATTATCCACTCAGCCATTATCCCTACGTTTTATTGTCTTTCCTTCTCTGTTTTTGTTCGTTTTCTTTCCTTTTTATCTCCCTTCTCAGATTGTTTGATGAAAAGCCACAAGACTGTGAGGCCTGGCACTCATCAGTATGCAACAATTAAACTAGCTCCAGTAGTACATAAGTGCTGGATAGATATCATCTGGTATATCTGTCCAGCTTTCCTTGCCACGACCATGAGATGTGAGCAAGCATCATTCTTTATGATTCAGATAAAGAAGCTGAGGTAACTCACAGAAGGCCACACAAGAGGCTGGGATAGAAACTTGGCATTCTTAAGGAACAAAACAAAAAAACGTATAGATATAACAAATTCATTTCTAAATACATAGTATGTCCTTTGTGGGGTTTGTTTGGTGCATCCTACTATCATTCTTGAGCTAGCTAGGTCATAAAAAGCAACTAAATAGGGATATGTCACACGCCATTTTTCAGATGAAAAATCTGACTCTGAAAAAAAAAAATGACTCTTGCCAGGCCACACACGCATCTCTAGAAGGATCGTGTCCCTTAGATTTACGTTAGATTTATTAAAATATGGAGGAGCTTTTAAAAAATAGCTATTTTTTAATATGGAGGAGCTATTTAAAAAATAAATAAAACTAACCAAACAAAAGATTAGCAGCATTTTTTAGAGCAAGCGTTCTGGGTGACTTTATATACACACTCCACTTAAAGCTATAAAACATAGGACTCCAGGGCAGGGGTCTGCAGACTATAGCCTGAAGGCCAAATTCAGCACGCTGCCTGTTTTTGTAAATAATGTTTTATGGGAACATGGTCACTTTCATTTTTTTTCATATTGTTTATGATGGCTTTCACACTACAATGGCATTGTTGAGTAGTTTTAACAGAGACTGTATGACCTGAAAAGCCTAAAATATTTACTATGTGGCCTTTTACTGAAAAAGTTTGGCGACCCCTGCTCTAGGAAGCATTATGGCATTGCATGTTATTTCTACTTAAATAATGAATCTCTTCTTGTGATTTAGGAGTGCTATTCGGTGTTGTTACTGAACATAGCTTAAAATTATGTTAATTTTTTTTAAGGAGGCTCCACGCCCGGCACGGGACTCGAACTCAAGACCCTGAGATCCTGAGCTGAGATCAAGACCTGAGCTGGGATTAAGAGTGGGACTCTTCATTGAGCCACTCAGGCATCCCAAAATGATGTCGATTTTAAATAGCATTTCAGGGGCGCCCTCTGGTTGAGTTGGTAGAGCATCCGACTCTCGATCTCAGGGTTATGATTTCAAGCCCCACATTGGGCGTGGAGCCTACTTATAAATAAATAAATAGTATTTCAAATGCAAAAGGATTCTAAAATCATCTACCAATGTGTGTATTAATTGACCACCTTGAAGAGTTAAGAAGTGACAAATGTTCAACAACTTCTTGGTGATCTGAGAAGTGGTTAATAGCTACTGTGCATCCTATAGCTGGTAGTAATCTAGAATGTGGATGAAAGATATCCCAACTAACTGTTAATCAAGGAAAAAATAAGTGTTAGTATTTATCCAGTTTCTGTACATTGGGGCAAGAACCATAATCTATCTGGGCTTTTGTTTCTTCATCTGTGAATCAATGCTATGTGCTAGATAATTTCTAGCATCCGTTTTAGTACCAATGTTCTATCGTCCATATTCTACCCAAAGTGTAAGTGATCCTCTTCTCCCACCCCTGCCCCCTGCCAAAAGTAAAAAAAAAAAAAAACAAAAATTCTAGGCTCTCAAAGGAGTATAGTTAGTTCCAATGTTTTTTTTTTTTGAATTTTAATTCCAGTAGAGTTAACATAGAGTGTTATATTAGTTTCAGCTATACAATATAGTGATTCAACAATTCTATACATTACTCAGTGCTCATCAGGATAAGTGTACTTTTTGATCCCCATCATCTATTTCATCTCTCTCCCTCCTTCTCCCCTGGTAACCATCAGTTTTTCCTCTATAGTTAAGAGTCTTTTTTGGTTTGTCTTTTTTTTTTTTCTTCGTTCATTTGTTTCGACTCTTAAATTCCACATGAGTGGAATCATACGGTATTTGCCTTTCTCTGATTGACATTTTTTTGCTTAGCATGACACTCTCTAGATTCATCCATGTTGTTGCATATGGCAAGATTTCATTCTTTTTTTTTTTTTAATTTTTTTTTTCAACGTTTTTTATTTATTTTTGGGACAGAGAGACAGAGCATGAACGGGGGAGGGGCAGAGAGAGAGGGAGACACAGAATCGGAAACAGGCTCCAGGCTCCGAGCCATCAGCCCAGAGCCTGACGCGGGGCTCGAACTCACGGACCGCAAGATCGTGACCTGGCTGAAGTCGGACGCTTAACCGACTGCGCCACCCAGGCGCCCCAAGATTTCATTCTTTTTTACGGCAGAGCAATATTCCATTGTATATGTACCACTTTTTTATCCATTCATCTATCAATGGACACTTGAGCTGCTTCCATAATCTGACTATTATAAATAATGCTGCAATTAACATAGGGGTGCACATATCTTTTTGAATTTGTTCTTTTGTATTCTTTGGATAAAAACCCGCTAGTAAAATTACTAGACCATATGATAGTTCTAGTCTTAATTTTTGAGGAACCTCATAATGTTTTTTGCAGGTTTCATTCCCACCAACAGTGTAAGAGGGTTCCTTTTTCTCCACTTTTTCACCAACACTTGTTGTTTCTTGTGTTTTTGATCTTAGCCATTCTGACAGGTGTGAGGTGATATCTGATTGTAGTTTTGATTTGCATTTCCCTGATGATGAGTGATGTTGAGCATCTTTCCATGTGTCTGTTGGCCATCTGGATGTCTTCTCTGGAGAAATGTCTGTTCACGTCTTCTGTCCATTTTTAATTGGATTATTGGGGGGGAGTGTTGAATTGTGTAAGTTCTTTACATATTTTGGATACTAACAACTTTACTAGATAGGTCATTTGCAAATATCTTTCCCATTCAGTATGATTGTTTCCTTTGCTGTGCAGAAACTTTTTATTTTGATGTAGTCCCATTATTTTTGCTTTTGTTTCCTTCACCTCAGGAGACATATCTAGAAAGATGTTGCTATGGCTGATGTCAGAGATATTACTGCCTGTGCTCTTTCTGGATTTTTATGGTGTCAGGACTCACATTTAGGCCTTGAATCCATTTTGAGCTTATTTTTGTGTGTAGTGTAACAAGGTAGTCCAGTTTCATTTTTTTGCAGGGAGCTGCCCAGTTTTCCCATCGCCATTTGTTGAAGAGAATTTTTCCCATGCACATTCTTTGCTCTTTTGTCAAGGACTAATCGACCATATAATCGAGGGTTTATTTCTGGGCTCTCTATTCATTTCCACTGATCTACATACCTATTTTTGTGCCAGAACCAGACTGTTCTGATTTCTACAGTTCTGTAGTATATCTTGATATTTGGGATTTTTAAGCCTCCAGTTTTGTTCTTCAAGGTTCCTTTGGCTATTCAAGGTCTTTTTCGCTTCCATACAAATTTTAGGATTCTTTGTTCTAGTCTGTGAAAAATGATATTGGTATTTTGTTAGAGACTGCGTTTAATCCGTAAATTGTTTGGGGCAGTATGGACATATTAACAATATTTATTCTTCCAATCCATGAGCATGGAATATCCTTCCATTTGTGTCATCTGCAATTGCTTTCATCAATGTTTTATAGTTTTCAGAATACAGGTCTTTTACCTCTTTGGTTAAGTTTATATGTGGGTATTTGATTATTTTGGTGCAATTATAAATGGGATTGTTTTCTTAATGTTTCTTTCTGTTGCTTCATGACTGGGTATAGAAATGCCATGGGTTTCTGTATATTGATTTTGTATTTTGCAACCTTACTGAATTCATGCATCAGTTCTAATAGTTTTTTAGGAGAGTCTTTAGGGTTTCCTATTTATAGTATCATGTTATCTGCTAATAGTGAAAGTTTTATTTCTTCCTTGCCAATTTGGATGCCTTTTATTCCTTTTTCTTGGTCGGATTGCTAGGGCTAGAACTTCCAGTACCATGTTGAATAAAAGTTGTGAGAGTAGACATCCTTATCTTGTTCCTGATATTAAAGGAAAAGCTCTCAGTGTTTCACCATTCAGTATGATATTAGCTGTGGGTTTTTCATACATGGCATTATCGTGTTGAGTATGTTCCCTCTAAAGCTACTTTGTTGAGGATTTGTATCATGAATGGATGTTGTACTTTGTCAAATGCTTTTTCTGCATCTACTGAAATGATCTAATAGTTTTTATCCTTTTTCTTTGATGTGATGTATCACATTGATTGACTTACAAATACCAAACTGCCCTTGCATCCATGAAATGAATCCCACTCGATTCTAATGAATTTTTTTCAAGTATTGTTGGATTCAGTTTGCTAATATTTTATTAAAGATTCTTTTTCATCTATGTTCATCAGAGATATTGCCCTTTACTTCTCTTTTTTGTAGTGTCTTAATCTGGTTTTGATACCAGGGTAATACTGGCCTCATAGAATGAATGTGGTAGCTTTCCTTCCTCTTCTATTTTATAGAATAGTTTGGGTGATGCCTAGGTGGCTCAGTTGGTTAAGCATTCAACTTTTTTTTTTTTTAAGGTTTTATTCTTGGGGGAGAGAGAGAGACAGAGCATGAGCAGGGTAGGGGCAGAGCGAGAGAGGGACACAGAATCCAAAGCAGGCTCCAGGCTCTGAGCTGTCAGCACAGAGCCTGATGCAGGACTCAAACTCACAAGCTGTGAGATCATGACTTGAGCGGAAGTCAGAGGTGTAACCGACTGAGCCACTCAGGCGCCCCTAAGCATTCAACTTTTAATCTCAGCCCAGGTCTCGAACTCAGGGTATATATTTAAACTGTGTGTGTGTGTGTGTGTGTGTGTGTGTGTGTGTGTGTACAGAATAGTTTGAGAAGAATAGGTATTAACTCTTCTTTAAATGTTTTGTAGAATTCACCTGTGAAGCCATCTGTGCCTGGACTTTAGTTTCTTGGGAGTTTTGTTTTATGATGTTTTTAAATTTTAGTTAACATATAGTGCATTATTGGTCTCAGGAGTAGAATTCAGTGATTTGTCACTTACATATAACACCCAGTGCTCATCACAAGTGCCCTCCTTAATGCCCATCACCATCTAGCCTATCTCCCAACCATCTACCTCCATCAACTCTCAGTTTGTTCTCTATCATTAAGAGTCTCTTGTGATTTGTTTCCCTCTGTCTTCTTCCTCCCCCTCCCATGTTTATCTGTTTTGTTTCTTAAATTCCACATATGAGTGAAATCATGATATTTGTCCTTCTTTGACTTACCTTGTTTAGCATTAATACCTTCTAGCTCCATCTACATCATTGCAAATGGCAAGATTTCATTCTCTTTTTTTTAATGTTTATTTATTCATTGTTAAGAGAGAGAGGCAGAGAAAGAGGAAGAGAGAGAATCCCAAGCAGGCTCCATACTGTCAGCACAGAGCCTGATGTGGGATTCCATCTCACAAACTGCAAGATCATGACCTGAGCTGAAGGATTTCATTCTTTTTGATGGCTGAGTAGTATTCCATTGTATATATAAACCACATCTTCCTTATCCATCCATCAGTCAATGGACATTGGGCTCTCTCCATAGTTTGGTTATTGTTGCTATCTCAGGAGGTTTTTGATTACTGATTCAATTCATTGTTGGTAATCTGTTTGTTCAAATTTTTATTTCTTCCTGATTCAGTTTTGGGAGGTTGTATATTTCTAGGAATGTATCCATTTATTCTCGGTTGTCCAGTTTGTTGGCATGTAGTTTTTCATAGTATTCTCTTACAATCCTTTGCATTTCTGTGATGTCAGTTATTATTTCTCCTCTCTCGTTTCTGATTTCGTTTGTTTGATGTGTCTACGTAAAAGTTTGTCAATTTTGTTGATCTTTTCGAAGACCCAGCTTTTGCTTTCATTTATCTAGTCTATTGATTTTTTGGGGTTTTTTTGTTGTTGTTGTTGATTTCTGCTCTGATCTTATTATTTCCTTCTACTGATTTGGGGTTTTGTTTGTTCTTCTTTTTATAGCTCCTGTTGTTTGAGTTTTTCCTGCTTTTTGAGGGAGACATGTAATGCCATAAACCTCCCTCTGAGAACTGCTTTTGCTTCATCCCAAAGATTTGGGGCCATGTGTTTTCATTTTCATTTGTCTCCATGTATTTTTTTATTTCCTCTTTGATTTGTTGGCTGACCCATTCATTGTTTACTAGAATGTTATTTAACCCCCTTGAATTTGTGCTCCTTCCAGATTTTTTCTTGAGGTTGATTTCTAGCATAGCATTTGTTGAGATTTGTTTTGTAGCCTAATACATGATCTATTCTGAATAATGTTCCATGTACACTTGAAAAGAATCTGTATTCTGCTGCTTTAGGATGGAACATTCTGAATATATCTATTAGGTCCATCAGATCCAATGTGTCATGGAAAGCCAGTTTCCTTGTTGAACTTCTGTTTGGGTGATCTTCCACTGATGTAATTGGGTGTTAAAGTCCCCTACTATTGGGGCACCTGGATGGTTCAGTTGGTTGAGTGTCCAACTTTGGCTCAGGTCATGATCTCACAGTTCATGGCTTCGAGCCCCGCATCAGGCTCTGTGCTGACAGCTTGGAGCCTGGAGCCTGCTTCGGATTCTGTGTCCCCTTCTCTCTCTGCCCCTCCCCTACTCATGCTCTGTCTCAAAAACAAATAAAACATTAAAAAAAAAATAAAGTCCCCTCCTATTATTGTATTACTATTGATTATTTCCTTTATGTTTGTTATCAGCTGCTTTATGTATTTGGGTGTTTCATGTTGGGCGCATAAATACTTACAATTGTTATATCTTCTTGTTGGATTATCCCTTTTACGCTCATACAGTGTCCTTCTTTGCCTCTTGTTACAGTCTTTGTTATAAAGCCTATTTTGTCCAATATAATAAGTACTGCTACCCCAGCTTTCTTTTCATATCCATTTGCATGATAAATGCGTCTCTGTTCCCTCATTTTCAATCTGCATGTCTCTTCAGGTCTGAATTAAGTCTTTTATAGGCAGCATATAGATGGGTCCTCCATTTTTATCCATTCCATCACTTTTTGTCTTTTGATTGGAGAGTTCAGTCAATTTACATTCAAAGTAATTTTTTAAATGTTTGTTTGTTTGTTTGTTTGTTTATTTATTTATTTATTTTGAGAGAGAGAGAGAGAGAGAGAGAGTGAGAGAGAGGCAGAGAGAGAGGGAGAGAAAGAATCCCAAACAGGCTTTGTGCTGTTGGTGCAGACCCTGACTCGGAACTCGATCTCACAAACTGTGAAATCATGACCTGAGCTAATAAAGAGTCAGACACTTAGCCAACCAAACCACCTAGGCACCCCTCATTCAAAATAAGCCACATTGTAGAGTAGCATGCAAAAATCAGCATGAACTTTAAAAGTAAAATATAGGGGCGCCTGGGTGGCGCAGTCGGTTAAGCGTCCGACTTCAGCCAGGTCACGATCTCGCGGTCCGTGAGTTCGAGCCCCGCGTCGGGCTCTGGGCTGATGGCTCAGAGCCTGGAGCCTGCTTCCGATTCTGTGTCTCCCTCTCTCTCTGCCCCTCCCCCGTTCATGCTCTGTCTCTCTCTGTCTCAAAAATAAATAAACGTTAAAAAAATTTAAAAGTAAAATATAACTTTTTAGGGAAATTTTGTCCATGAGGAAAGAGCTTTAGATTTCATGCCCAAAACACTTCTCTCACCCTATCCCCTCACACAAGGGACTATCGACTGTTCTTGGTCACTGGGGAACCTCAAGGGAAAAGTTGGAGAGACCTTGCCTTTTGGAAAGTGAATTCTCATCTTCCAACATGAAAAATATCAGTTTTACCTTTGAGTCCGTGCACCAGAATTTATATTCAGACTTATTGCTGTGTATCATAACTTTTAACTAGCTTAGAGAAGTTTATTCCACTGATATGTGTGTATAAGTGAACATTCAGAGTGGCCCAGATTTATCAATTCCCAGGAGTGTGTGTATCTTGTCCTGATGTTTCAATAAATTACACCAGGTAGAATTCAAGCATCATACATCAACCAAATTATCTCTGTGTTCCATTCCAAGCAAGGGAGGCAATGGGAGGAGATGAGGAATGGAGTGGGAAATAAATATGTAGGTTCTGCCCCCAACTCTCAGGTGGCCTTAATCAAATGCAACACAGGTGGCCTTAATCAAATGCAATCAAATGCAACACTGCAAATGCCTTAATCAAAAGCCATGGTGTCTCTACTGTGAATAAGAGGTTGGAACTAGAGGCAGGCCCATAGACGCCAAATGTGAAATTCTTAGTAAATTATAACTGCCATGAAAATGTTATTTGTATTATCTTCTACTCATGATCCTATGTCTGGCGGTTGTAAAAACTTAACATACCTTCTATATCTCCTAAATAGGAGTGAAAATTACTATTATTTTATACTTACTCTAATTCCTTATTTTAATAAAGAGACCATTAACGCCATGAACAATGCAGGTATCAGAACTATAACTTGGAACACATTAAGTGAAAAAAGCGAGAGTGAGAGAGAGAGAGAGAGAGAGAGAGAGATGATTACATGACTAAAGGAGCTGCCATAATGAGCTCAACAACAATAACGCTTAAGAAATAAGGCCGTTTATCTTTCTCTCCAGTAACAGTCACAGATAGGCAGGCAGCCCTGTTCCACATCGCCAGAGACTCTCCCAGTGGCTTCCAAAGTCGCTTTGATTATTGCCATTCCAGCCACCAGGAGGGCAGAAGCTTAGAAGTCCAGGGCCAGGCATTTGTGAGAGACACGTTGGCAAGAATTTCAGCATACGCTCACGCCTAGCTTCAAGGGTGGGGATGGGAAACGGGAAGGCTCATCCCAGCCTCATCTCCATTATTACGGAAAAAGAAGAGAATGGATTTGAAAGGACAGATAATCCTTAGGACCCTTGGAATGAAAGCAGCCTGAAGAGGCAAGTTACTTTGTAACTCAATGTATAAAAGGTATGTAGAGATATATACATTTTAATATTTAAATATTCAGTATTAAAGATATTGATAAAAATTCTAATGGTAACAAAATAAGGTAATGATGCTCATCCCAGTGTTAACAAAACTTAGAATTTATAGTTGAGGACCTCTAATTCTCTCCCCTTTCTTTTCTTTTTAATTAATTAATTCATTTCTTTTTTAACTTACATCCAAGTTAGTTAGCATATAGTGCCACAATGATTTCAGAAGTAGATTCCTTAAGGCCCCTTACCCATTTAGCCCATCCCCTCTCCTACAACCCCTCCAGCAACCCTCTGTTTGCCCTCTATATTTAAGAGTCTCTTACGTTTTGTCCCCCTCCCTGTTTTTATATTATTTTTACTTCCCTTCCCTTATGTTCATCTGCTTTGTATCTTAAATTCCTCATATGAGTGAAGTCATATGATATTTGTCTTTCTCTGACTAATTTCACTTAGCATAATACCCTCTAGTTCTATCCACGTAGTTGCAAATGGCAAGATTTCATTCTTTTTGATTGTTGAGTAATACTTCATTGTGTGTGTGTGTGTGTGTGTGTGTGTGTGTGTGTGTGTGTGTGTATCTTCTTTATCCATTCATCCGTCGATGGACATCTGGGCTCTTTCCATACTTTGGCCATTGTTGATAGCTCTGCTATAAACATTGAGGTGCATGTGCCCCTTTGAAACAGCACACCTGCATCCCTTGGATAAATACCTAGTAGTGCAATTGCTGGGTCGTAGGGTACTTCTATCTTTAGTTTTTTGAGGAACCTCTATACTGTTTTCCAGAGTGGCCGCCCCAGTTTGCATTCCCACCAGCAGCGCAAAAAAGATCCTCTTCCTCCGCATCCTCGCCAACATCTGTTGTTGCCTGAGTTGTTAATGTTAGCCATTCTGACATGTGTGAGGTGGTATCTCAGTGTGGTTTTGATTTGTATTTCCCTGATGATGAGTGATGTTGAGCATTTTTTCATGTGTCAGTTGGCCATCTGTCGTCTTTGGAGAAGTGTCTATTCATGTCTTTTGCCTATTCACTGGATTATTTTTTTGGGGGTGTTGAGTTTGGTAAGTTCTTCATAGATTTTGGATACTAACCCTTTATCTGATATGTTGTTTGCAAATATCTTCTCCTGTTCCGTCAGTTGCCTTTCAGTTTTGCTGATTGTTTCCTTCCCCGTGTAGAAGCTTTTTATTTTGATGAGGTCCCAGTAGTTCATTTTTGCTTTTGTTTCCCTCGCCTCCAGAGATGTGTTGAGTAAGAGGTTGCTGCAGCCAAGGTCAAAGAGGTTTTTGCCTGCTTTCTCCTCGAGGATTTTGATGGCTTCCTGCCTTACACTTAGGTCTTTCGTCCATCTTGAATTTATTTTTGTGTATGGTTTAAGAGAGTGGTCCAGATTCATTTTTCTCCATGTCACTGTCCAGTTTTCCCAGCACCATTTGCTGAAGAGACTGTCTTTATTCCATCGGATATTCCTTCCTGCTTTGTCAAAGATTAGTTGGCCATACATTTGTGGGTTCATTTCTGTGTTCTCTGTTCTGTTCCATTGATTTGAGTGTCTGTTTTTGTGCCAGTACCATACCGTCTTGATGATTATAGCTTTGTAATACAGCTTGAAGTCTGGAATTATGACGCCCCTAGCTTTGGTTTTCTTATTCAAGATTGCTTTGGCTAGTCAGGGTCTTTTCTGGTTCCATACAAATTTTAGGATTATTTGTTCTAGCTCTGTGAAGAATTCTGGTGTCATTTTGATAGGGATTGCTCCCCTTTCTTAACAGAGGGAGGACACTTGTGAATTTAATGGGAAGCCTTCCTTTCTATGTTGTTTTTAAATTTTGCTATATTTTAAATCAATACATAACATAAAGCGTAATTCTGTGTTCCTTTAGCTTTACATAAAGTGGTACCACACTGTATCTCTCATAATACAGATTATGGTCTTTAGATTTATCCATGTTATCAAGAAAAACTCACTTCCTTCATTCGGCTGCTTTATGATATTTGCATGTGTGGATATGGCTTATTTCTGATTTTTTTATCATTACAAATATGGCTGCAATGAACTTCTACGTGTATACAGGCATCTTCTTTTGCTAGGGTTGTGTTGTCTATCAAAGTGGCCACTAGCCTCATGCGGTGACTTACATTTAAGCTAATCAAAATTAATTAATCAAATAAGATTAAATTTTCAACTTCTCAGTCACGCTTGCCGCATTTCAATTGGGCAGTAGCCACGTGTAGCTAGCGGCTAGCATAGTGGATGGCATAACCATCATCATAGAAATTTCTAATGGACAATGCTGCTCTGAAGTACACATGCAGCAGAGGAATTGCTGAGTTGTAAGGTATGCATATCCTCTGTTTTAATAGATTTTGCCAAAGTGCTTTCCACATGAGTCGAGACTCTTAGTTATAAGCAACAGAAAGCCATCATGGGTCATTTACACAAGGAAAATATTGTTTACAGGATGTTAGATAGCTTGCAGAATTTCATGAAGAGCTTAAGAACCAACTTGAAAATAAACTATCAAAGATCACACCCTGGAACTGACCTAATGAGGACAATGGTGCTCTGCTTAAAGACTAGGTACTGCCCCGTTTTATTTCCAAAATGACACGCTGCATGTTGATGCTGTTTCTCGATCTGTAGTCGTTGCTGTCTCCAAAAATGTACATAGTACCGTCTTGCTGTCACCTTGATTACAGAGGTTCCACTTGGTCCCCACTTTTTAACATCATCTTCAAAGTTGGGAGCTGATGCATCTGTTTGGCAGACCAGGTTAAACACCTGCATCCATCTTTACAGAAGGCTAGGAAGGCAAGCGTCTTGCGATTTTTCACCTCTGGGAGATGTGCAGATTTTCAGACTTCTTATTCCCCAGTTGGTCTCCAAAGTGGAGAGAAACCTTTTAATCCCTGCCATAGCAAAGGACAGTTTCCATTTCTCCGCGTAGTTTCCACCATGTGGCATTGTCTAGCATTTTAACGATTGCCAATCTAAAGGTTGTACAAAGATCTCTCAATGTGGTGTTAATTCGCATTCTCTTAAATAATAGTAGAGTTGAGAACCAAAAAGAAAATGAAGGAGGAGAAAGATGAGGAAGAAAGGAGGTGCACTCTAGGTATAGAGTCTTCCTATAGCCCCATCCTTAAATAATTTGTTCCTAACTCACAAGCAAGAATCTTATGCAAAGTTTCCTAACCCAAAACACTTGAACCTGAGTGATGATAGACGCCGGTTCACAAGTCAATCTGCGGATGCCCAGCTTTAAATGAATCTGTCCAACTGTCTCTTACGGAATCTATTATAACCTTTGTGTTTAAATGGAGACTGTTCCTGTTGGGGATTACAAGATACAAAAAGGTTACACAATTGCATGATTTTGTCTAACTTTATGATGACATTTATGTGATTGCTTCTTGGCAGTGACCAAGGCCAGAGTCTCTCGGATAAATTAATTTCATTTTATACCACATTTAATCATTCTCTTCAGAGGCTCGTGTACTTCAGAATTTACTTGTATTAATTCACCTCAATAAAAAAAAATCTTTCTTTTTTCTTTAGCTTCACATTCATTGCGCTTCTTAAATTTAATTTTATCATTGGAACTTCTGAAATTGCCAAAGTACAAGGATGAATGTCAGTATGTCAAGGGTTTTTTAATGAATTCTGACAAGACAGAAAAGGTCAAAGCAGATTTCTCCAACATGTTCAAATGTGGTCCTGATTATAAAGATTTTTACGAGGAGTATTTAGGTTATTCCTTAAAATGACTTCAGTATTCTGCTATACTTGATGGAGTAAATTTTGTCTGTAACACTCCTTTCTCTCAGGCCCCCAACTTCTGCCTTGCTCACTTGGTTTAGATGTCATCTTTTGTTACGGCATCTGGGTGGCTCAGTTGGCTAAGCGTCCAACTTCAGCTCAGGTCATGATCTCACAGTTTGTGAGTTCAAGCCCCGCATCAAGCTCTGTGTTGAGAGCTCAGATCCTGGAGCCTGCTTAGGATTCTGTGTCTCCCTCTCTCTCAGCCCCTCCCCTGCTCACTCTCTCTTTCTCTCTCTCTGTCTCAAAAATAAATAATAAACGTTAAAAATGTTTAAATAAATAATAAATAAAAATAATTTTTTTAGATGTCATCTTTTGCAAGAAGTGTTTCCAGGTCCTCCAAAATATGGTCAGTTGCCTCTTCTAACATCTTCTCCATTCTCAGTGTTTACCTCCATTGTTGCATTTATTACACTGTATTGTAATTACCTGCTAATTTGCACATCTCTACCCCGCTTCCCTAAAAGACCAGCTTCCTGGGGGCAAACACTGAACCTGCACTAAAGTATTCCAGAGACATAGTACAGTGCCTGCTATGCGTTTGTTAAATTAAGGGACAGTCTTCAAAATTACTGCCGTGTACTCCATAAAAGTATCAATGTCAGGCGCGCCTGGGTGGCTCAGGTCCGCGAGTTGGAGCCCCGCGTCAGGCTCCGTGCTGACGGCTCAGAGCCTGGAACCTGCTTCGGATTCTGTGTCTCCCTCTCTCTCTCTGCCCCTCCCCCATTCATGCTCTGTCTCTCTCTGTCTCAAAAATAAATAGACGTTAAAAAAAAATTTTTTTTTTAAAGTATCAACGTCATGAAAGACTGAGACACTGTCCCAGAGTAGAGGAACTTAAGAAAGCATGACTCTGATTCTATATTGGATGCTGGACCAGAAAAATAACCTTAACAGGACAATTGGCAAAATTTGAATAAGGTTGGTAGGTTAGTTGATACTATTGTATAAACATTAATTTCTCAATTTTGATCATTGTGCTGTGGTTTTGTAAGATGTTAATAGTTGGGAACCTAGGTGGAGAGCATAGGAGAATCCTTTGAATGATTTTTGCCATCTTTTTTGTAAGGCTGAAATTATTTCAAAGCGGAAAGCTTAAAATTTTTGAAAAGGAAAAAAAAAACGTGCATATGTTGAGCCATGAAAAAAAGAGAGAAGGAGTGGGGAGAGGAAGAGAAAAAAAGGAATTAAAAGGTAAAAGCTAGCTGGCTTTTGGAAGTATAGCGAGACTAATAAAAGAATATATCACCGTATTCTTAGCAGTCTAATTAGGAGATGTTGTTCATGACCACAACCTTATGTGATCCGTTCTTTACTATTTATTCCTGACCTTTGTTCCATATGCTTTCAAATTATTCAATTGGATTTCTCAAGCATTGAGTGCCTGCTATGTGCCCGGAACAGTGATAAGCACTGAGGATAGATGCAATGTGGTCAGATACCCATGTTTCTCATCCTCCGAGAGAAACAAAATCTACAGGGGAAATAGAAGCAAAAAGAAAACAGAGTGGCAATACAGTGAGAAACACGCAGTTGTTCCCACAAGTGCCAAATCAAGAGGCAACACCGTGAGGGCACTGCACTAGGCAAAATGAGTCAGACAAATACGGTATGATCTCACTTCCATGGGGAATCTAAAACAAACAAACAAACTCATCGATACAGAGAACAGATTGGTGGTTGCCAGATGCAGAGAGTAGGGAGGCAGGCAAAATGGGTGAAGGTAGTCAAAAGATACAAACTTTCCAGTTATTTTATAAAATTGTATAACATGTATTATATATACATCCTGGGGATGTAATATACAGCATGGTGACTACAGTTAATAACATTGTATTGTGTATTTGAAAGTTACTATGAGAGTAGATCTTTTTTTTCTTTAAGTTTTTATTTAAATTCCAGTTTGTTAACAATGTATTATTAGTTTCAGGTCTACAATATACTGATTCAACACTTCCGTAAAACACCCGGTGCTCATCACAAGTGCACTCCTTAATCCCCGTCACCTATTTAACCCTTCCCCCCACCCACCTCCCCTCTAGTAACCGTCAGAGTGTTCTCTGTAAAGAGTCAGTTTCTTGGATTGCCTCTCCCTCTCTCTTTTTTTCCCTTTGCTCATTTGTTTTGTTTCTTGAATTCCATATAGGAGTGAAATCACATGGTATGTGTCTTTCTCTGACTGACTTATTGCACTTAGACTATTAAGAGAGATCTTAAAACTTCTCATCATAAGAAAAAAAATGTGTAACCGTAGGTGGTGATGGATGTTAAGTAGACTTTGCGGTGATCATTTCACAGCATATACAAATACTGAATCACTATGCTGTATACCTGAAACTAATAGAATGTTATATGTCAATCGTCTATCAGTTACGAGCAAAATGAGGCAACACAGGTAAGTGCTTACTTTCCTGGGAAGACAAAACTTCACAGAAGAGGTGAAAACTTCACACACTAGGGTTTGTTTGTTTGTTTGTTTTTAATTTTTTTGATGTTTATTTATTTTTTAAAAAATTTTTTAACGTTTATTTATTTTTGAGGCAGAGAGAGACAGAGCATGAACGGGGGAGGGGCAGAGAGAGAGGGCGACACGGAATCAGAAGCAGGCTCCAGGCTCTGAGCTGTCAGCACAGAGCCTGATGGGGGGCTCGAACTCACAAGCTGCGAGATCATGACCTGATCCGAAGTCAGACGCTTAACTGACTGAGCCACCCACCCACCCCCAAGCTGGGTTTTGAAAAAAAAAAAGAAAAAAGAGAGAGATTTACCAGTAATTAAAATTGGAAAGAACATTGCAGGCACAGCATGTATGAGACCTCAGAGGTGGGAAACAGCAAGAGAGTCCAGCATAGCTAAAATGAAAAGCACCCACAGAATGGAATCTTTTTAGTAGCTTTATTAGCATATAATTCACATATTATAGAGTTCACCCATTTAAAGGGTACACCTCAGTGGTTTTTAAGGTAGTCACAAAGTTGTACAACTTTGTGCTGTACATCAAAGTTGTACATCATCGTTATCTAATTTTAGGACATTTCATCAGCCTCCAATGAAATACCATACCCCTTAGCGGTCACTCCTTATTCCCCACCCCCAGCCCTAAGCAACCATTAATCTCCTTTCTGCCTCCACAGACTGGCCTGTTCTATACATTTCATTTAAGGAATCAGACAGCATATGGCCCATTGTGATTCCTCCATTTGGCATAGTGTTTTCAAGTTCCATCTATCTTGCAGCATGGCTTAGTACTTCATTCCTTTTCGTTGCCAAATAATATTCCAGCGTGTGGATATATCTCCTTTTGTTTATCCACTCAACAGTGGGTGGACATTTGGATTGTTTCCAGTTTGGGGCTATTATTAAGGATACTGCTACAAACATTCATACACAAGTTTTTGTGTGGACATATGTTTTCATTTCTCTTAGATACATACTTAGAAGTGGAATCACTGGGTTATATTGTAACTCTATATGGTTACTTTTTGAAGAATTGTCAAACCGTATTCTACAGTGGTTGCACCATTTTACATTTCCACTGGCAACATAAGAGGGTTCCAATTTCTTCACAACTCCACATTTGTTATTGTCTATCTTTTTTTATTAGAGCCATTCTAGTGGGAGTGAACTGGTATATTAGCTTTCTAGGGCTGCAGCAACAAATTACCACAGTGTGAGTGATTTAGAACAACATGTATTTATTCTTTCACAGTTCTGGAGACTAGAAGTCTGAAATCAAAATGTCAGCAAGGTCATGTTTTCTCTCAAAGTTTAAGGGAAAGCTATTGCATACTTTTCTCTTAGTTTCTTGTGTTGCCGGAAATCCTTAACATTACTTAGCTCGTAGAGACATCATTTCAATCTCTGACTCTGTCATCACATGAAATTCTCCACCGTATCTCTGTGTCTCTTCTCCAGTCATATTAGATTGGGACCCACCCTAATCCAGTATGGCCTCATCTTGACTTGACTACATCTGCAAAGACTGTTTCCAAATAAAGTTATTTTCCCAGGTACCAGAGTTAGGACTTCAACGTATCTTTTGGGGGGACACGATTCCACTCACAACAAGTGGTATCTCATTGTGGTTTCAATTCACATCGCCCTAATGGCTAATGATGTTTGTCATCTTTTCATGTGCTTCTTTGGAGAAATGTCTTTTCAAATGTTTTGCTATTTTTTTTAATTTTTTTTTAATGTTTATTTATTTTTGAGACAGAGAGAGACAGAGCATGAACAGGGGAGGGTCAGAGAGAGAGGGAGACACAGAATCTGAAGCAGGCTCCAGGCTCTGAGCTGTCAGCACAGAGCCCGACGCGGGGCTCGAACTCACGGACCGTGAGGTCATGACCTGAGCCGAAGTCAGACGCTTAACCGACTGAGCCACCCAGGCGCCCCTCAAATGCTTTGCTATTTTTTAATTGAACTATTTGTCTTTTTGTTCTTGTGTCATAAAAGTTCTTTATATATCTTGACTCTTATCAGACATATGATTTGCAAATATGTTCTTGCATTCTGAAGGCTATCTTTTTACTTTTTGATAGTGTCCTTTGAAACACAAAAGTTTTTAATTTTGAAGTATAATTTATCTATTTTTTCTTTTGTTTCTTGGTCCTTAGTATAATATCTAAGAAACTGTTGACTAATTCAAAGTCATTAAGATTTATGACTATGTTTTCTTCTGAGAGTTTCATAATTTTATCATTTACATTTAGGTTTTTTTTATCTAATCTGAGTTAAATTGTGTGTATGGCATAAGATATGCATCCAAATATGCATCCAAATTCATTCTTTTGCATGTGAATATCCAGTTGTCCTAGCACTATTTGTTGAAAATAATATTTTCCCCCCATTCAATTGTCTGGGCATACTTGCCAAAACATGGATTGACCATAAATGTACAAATTTGCTTCTGGACTCTCAATTCCATTCTATTGATCTATATGTCTATCCTTATGTTGGCAATACACTGATTTGATTACTGTAACTTCGAAATCAAGAAGTGTGAATTGTCCAACTTTAGTCCTATTTTTAAAAATTACTTTGGGGGAGGCTGGGTGGCTCAGTTGGTTAAGCGTCTGACCCTTGGTTTAGGCTCAGGTCATGATCTCACAGATTGTGAGTTTGAGCCCCGCGTCAGACTACTGCTGACAGTGTGGTGCCTGCTTGGAATTCTCTCTCTCTCCCTCTCTCTCTCTGACCCTCCTTTACTCATGTGTTCTCTCTCTCTCTCTCTCTCTCTCTCTCCTTCTCTCTCTCTCTCCCTCCCTCTCAAAAAAATAAATAAACTTAAAAAATTACTTTGGTTATTCTGAGTCTTTTCCATTTTCATATATATCTCATGATCAGTTTGTCAGTTACTGCAAAAAGTTGGTTGGAATTTTTACAAGGATTGTGTTGAATCTGGAGATTAATTTGGGGAATATTGTCATCTTAACAGTACTCAGTCTTCCAATCCACGTGCATGGATGTCTTCCAATCTTTTAAATATTTTTAATATTGTGTAGTCTTCGGTGTGCAAATTTGACATTTATTTTGTTAAACTTAAAGTATTTTATTTTTGATGCCATTAAAAATGAAAATGTTTTCTTAATCTTATTTTCAGATTGTTTGTTGCTAGTATACGAAATAAAATTGATTTGTATATTAATCTTGTGTCTTGCAATTTGCTGAATCTGTTAGTTCTATTAGCTTTTTAGTGAACCCCATAGGATTTTCTATATAAAGATCATATCACCTGCATATTAAGTTTTTTTTACCTCTTCCTTTCTAAACTGGATGTCTTTTATTTCTTAATCTCACCTAATTGCCTTAGCTAGAGCTTCTAGTACAATGTTAAATAGAAGTGGAGAGAGGCGACATCTTTGTCTTGTTTCTGCTCTTAGGGGGAAAGCATTCAGTCTTTTACCAAGTACGATGTAGCTGTGGAGTTTTCATAGATTCCCTTTAACAAATTGAAGATGTTTTCTTCTACTCTTAATTTATTGAGTGTTTTGTCATGAAAGGCTGTTGAATTTTGTCAAATGCTTTTTTATGACTATTAAGGTATTCTTGTGGGTTTTGTCCTTTATTCTATTAATATCCTATATTCATTGATTTTTATATATTAAACCAACCTTGCATTCCTGGGGCAAATCCCATTTGGTCATGGTATATAATGCCTTTTATATGTTGTTGCATTGAGTTTACTAGTTTTGTTGAGGAATTTTACATGCGTATCCATAAGGGATATTGGGCAGTCGTTTTCTTCTCTTACAATGTCTTTGTCTGCTTTGGGTATGTGGATAACACTGGCCTCATAAAATGAGTTGGGAAGTGTTCTCCCTACTTCTATTTTTTGGAAGAATTTGTAAAGGACTGATATTAATTCTTCTTTAAACATCTGATAGAATGTATCTGTGAAGCCATTCAGTCCTGGGCTTTTCTTTATAGTAAGTTTTTTCGATTACTGATTGAGTCTCTTTACTTGTTATATGTCAATTCAGGTTTTCTATTTATTCTTGCATCTGTTTTAATAGTTTGTGTCTTTCTGGGGCTCCTAGGTGGCTCAGTCAGTTAAGCATCTGACTTCAGTTCAGGTCACAATCTCGCAGTCTGTGAGTTTGAGCCCCGCATTGGGCTCTGTGCTGACAGCTCAGAGCCTGAAGCCTGCTTTGGATTCTGTGTCTCCCTCTCTCTGTGTCCCTCTCCTGCTTGCACTCTGTCTCTCTCTCTCAAAAATAAATTAACATTAAAAAGATAGTTTGTGTCTTTCCAAGAATTCATCCATGCTATCTATGTTACATAATTTGTTGGCATAGGATTATTTATGGCATTTTCTTATAATCCTTTTGATTTTTTAATGTCAGTAGTTACGTTCCATCTTTCATCCCTGATTTTAAGAAGCTGAGTCTTCTCTCTTTTTTCCTTGGCTAGTTTAACTAAAGGATTGTCAATTTTGTTGACCATTTTAAAGGACCAATTTTTCAGTTCACTGATTTTCTCTATTATTTTTCTATTTTCTATTTCATTTATTTTTGCTCTAGTCTTTATCATTTATTTCCTTCTCCTTGCTTTGGGTTTAGTTTCATCTTCTTTTCCAGTGTCTTAAAGTGAAAAGTTAGGTTACTTACTGAGATCCTTCTTTTTTGGTATAGGCATTTACAGCTATAAATTTCTCACTAAGCACCCCTTTAGTTGCTACACATGTTGGTATTTGTGCACATAAAAGACCAAAGCAGAGATATGAAAGATATGACTCATTTGAGAAAAGTCAAATGAAAAGAGAACAGGGCTAAGGAGGGAAAGTGGGAGAACATGGGCATTTAAGGAGAGGACAGATGACAAGAAGCCAAGGAGGGGCAATGAGGAAAGGAAGTTATAGCAAAAGAAACTCCCATAGTCCTGGTGGGCAGAAAGAATGCCCATTTCAAGAAGAAAAGAAAGATCATGTCTTGGCATAACATATTAATGTCAAAAAGCAGTCAAATTCTGCGCAGTTTGAGGACAATGTGACTTTCTTCGATCATGTTCTGATAGCCTCGAACAAAGATTTGATTTTTAATCGATAGGTTGCAACGGAATACCTTTTATTTTTGTTTCCTGGAGTTTGTAAGTGACACCTGTTGTTTCTGTCAGGCATCTCTCCCACCTTCTTTTGAAAACAGCATTGCTGGTGAAACCATCAAATAAGATGACCCCACCTTCATCTGCCAATGAGATCAAGAGGAGCAGGAATCAGACCCAAAGTGGGCCAATCAGGGTTTGCCTCTAGAATTTGAATCTTAAGCAGTGAAATCCAAAGCAGTGAGGGCTGACCTGCATTTCTGCCATGTCCCAAAGAAACTGTCCTCCTACCTAAAACCCACAGCTGCCCCAGTTTTTATCCAGCCAGAGCCAGCACCAGGACTAGAGTGAAATAAGTGAGACACTTTTCTGGAACACAAAATTTAAGAGCATTCTAAAAGACTCAGTGATCTATTTTTAACTTTCTGAGGAACCTCCATACTGTTTTCCAGAGTGGCGGCACCAGTTTGCATTCCCATCAACAGTGCAAGAGGGCTCCCCTTTCTCCACATCCTCACCAATACCTGTTATTTCTTGTGTTGTTGATTTTAGCCATTCTGACAGGCGTGAGGTAACATCTTATGGTAGTTTTGATTTGCATTTCCCTGATCATGATTGATGTTGAACATCTTCTCATATGTCCGTTGGCCATCTGTATATCTTCTTTGGAAAAATGTCTGTTCTTGTGTTCTGCCCATTTTTAACTGGGTTATTTGGTTTTGGGTATTGAGTAATAGAAGTTCTTCACATATTTTGGATACTCTTTATCAGATATGTCATTTGCAAATATCTTCTCCCATTCAGTAGGTTGCCTTTTAGTTTTGTTGGTTACTTCCTTCTGTGTGAAGAAGCTTTTTTATTTTGATGAAGTCCCAACAGTTTATTTTTGTTTTTGTTTCCCTTGCTTCAGGAGACATATCTAGAGAGAAGTTGCTATGGCTGATGTCAAAGAGGTTACTGCCTATATTCTCCTCTAGGATTTTTATGGTTTTAGGTCTCACATTTAGGTCTTTAATCCATTTTGAATTTATTTTTGTGTGTGGCGTAAGAAAGTGCCAGTTTTCATTCTTTTGTATGTTGCTGTCCAGTTTTCCCAACACCGTTTATTGAAGAGACTGTTTTTCCCCCCCACTGGATGTTCTTTCCCGCTTTGTCAAAGATTAATTGACCATATAGTTGTGGGTTCGTTTCTGGGTTTCCTATTCTGTTCTATTGATCTATGTGTCTTTTTTTGTGTGCCAGTACTGTACCGGGTTGATCACTACAGCTTTGCAACTTGAAGTCTGGAGTTGTGATGCCTCCAGCTTTGCTTTTCTTTTTCAAGGTTGCTTTGGCTATTTGTGGTCTTTGATGGTTCCACACAAATTTTAGGATTGTTTGTTCTAGTTCTGTGAAAAATGCTGGCGATATTTTAATAGGGATCGCGTTAATTGTGTACATTGCTTTGGGTAGTGGAGACATTTTAACCATATTTTTTTTCCCAATTTATGAGCATGGAATGTCTTTCCATTTCTTTTTATCATCTTCTATTTCTTTCATCGATGTTTTATAGTTTTCAGAGTACACGTTTTTCACCTCTTTGGTTAGATTTATTCCCAGGTATCTTATTGGTTTTGGTACAATTATAATGGGATCAATTTCTTAATTTCTTTCTTCTGCTTCATTATTAGTGTATAGAAATGCAACAGATTTCTGTGCATTGATTTTGCATCCTGTGACTTTACTGAATTCGTTTATTCTAGCAGTTTTTTGGTGGAGTCTTTTGGGTTTCTTTATAGAGTATCATGTCATCTGTAAATAGTGCAAGTTTAACTTCCTCCTTGATGATTTAGATGCCTTTTATTTCTTTTTGTTGTCTGATTGCTGAGGCTAGGACTTTCAGTATGTTAAATAACAGGGTGGGTGTGGACATAGGCTCATTCTCCAAATTCTGTTTGAATATGGCCACAAATCCAGCCTTGAAAATAAATAAATAAATAAATAAATAAATAAATAAATAAATATCTTTAAAAATAAATATAACCATCAAGTAAATAACAATTATAAAAAGTTTATCTTTTCTTTAACTTCAAAACTTGCCCTCAAGACAAAATGCTTGTATATAGAAGCTGAAGAGGGGTGCCTGGGTGGCTCCCAGTTAAGCATCCAGCTTCATCTCAGGTTATGATCTCACAGTGAATTTGAGCCCTGTGTCATGCTCTGTGCTGACAGCCCAGATCCTGGAGCCCGGAGCCTGCTTTGGATTCTGTGTCTCTCACTCTCTCTGCTCCTCCCCCTATCTCTCTCAAAAATAAATAAACATTTAAAAAAAATTTTTTTAAAGAAGCCGAAGAAATGGTCAATGAAGAATTTCTGTGGAAATTGTGAAGAAGCCTTCTAGACACTTTCAAGGGCTTTGGAAGCTAATAAGGAATATTAGTTGATTCTCATTTCTGAATTCATTTTTACCTGTGATTTTCCTCATTCAACCAAGTGGGGATAACTGATAAAAATGGTTTTCCCTAGTCACAATTCAGTATTTAGCTTTGCTTTAGAGCTTATAGACAGAGGTTCTTTTCCTTGGGATTTGGGGTACATAACGCTTCAGACCCCTAACTCCCCTTTCAAGCACTTAACCCAATATAAAATCCAACCATAGTGAAGAAAGAGAGCTGTGTCTTTTCATGTTTCCTTGCTAATTCATTCCCCCAATCCTAGGTTCCCATGTTCAATCCCAGCATAATCAGTATGCTGTCTTAAAGGGAAATAATATTTTCGTACATCTTCCAAATCAATGAATTTCTTTCTCATGAATTAATGGATTTCTTTCTTATTGTTTTACTTTTATTTTTTTTAAATAGTTCAAAGAATTTTTAACCTAGAAAAACCAATGTTTTAATCTAAAAGTGTTCAAAGCTCTGATAGCCCAGGTTTGATGACAGGACAAATAAAATAATATATACACCTAGATTTATAATCAATGAAACTGATTTATAATGTAATTAGAATTCTGCAACAGAAGCTTCCCCACTCCCAGTTTAACTTTATAACAGGACTTTTCTAGATTTTAAAGATAAAATAACGGGGGGGAAAACCAAGCTCAGAAACGGAGTGAAAACCTAGAGAAAAATAAAGAAGAAAGAAAGAAAGAAAGAAAGAAAGAAAGAAAGAAAGGAAGGAAGGAAGGAAGGAAGGAAGAAAGGAAGAAAGGAAGAAAGGAAGAAAGGAAGAAAGGAAGAAAGGAAGAAAGGAAGAAAGAAAGAAAGAAAGAAAGAAAGAAAGAAAGAAAGAAAGAAAGAAAGAAAGAGGGGCGCCTGGGTGGCGCAGTCGGTTAAGCGTCCGACTTCAGCCAGGTCACGATCTCGCGGTCCGTGAGTTCGAGCCCCGCGTCGGGCTCTGGGCTGATGGCTCAGAGCCTGGAGCCTGTTTCCGATTCTGTGTCTCCCTCTCTCTCTGCCCCTCCCCCGTTCATGCTCTGTCTCTCTCTGTCCCAAAAATAAATAAACGTTGAAAAAAATTAAAAAAAAAAAAAAAAGAAAGAATAAAAATAAAAGAAATCAATTTACAAATTAAAATAAAGAAAAATATAAACAAATATAATAAAGCAAAAACAGATCATGGCATCTACAAACAAATAAATACAGCTGATCCAAATCTTACACCTTTAAAGCCCTACATATGTAAAGTCCTTAGGAATGGCTTCCAGCTCACCGAACAGAGAGTGCTTCTCTCCATGCCAAATTACAGCGCTAAGGCAGATTGAGGGAGAAATATAATCAACCATTTGTTGATTATTTATTTTTTTAATCATGTTCTCAAACATCTACAGATGTAAGGAAGCATGTGGCCTCAGGCTGGAGCTGTTTGCAAACAGCAGGATTGCCTGGCCCAAGGAATGGCACTTGCTGTGTGATGAAAGCCGCCCCTCTACAACCGTGTTTGGTTAGCACCTAAGCCCTGCTGAAATTGGCATAGCACACTCTTCGTGGGCATGCTGCCAGCCCAACAGATGGGCATGAATGCGACCCTGCCAAAGAACCAGTGTGTGCAGCAAGCTCACGACTGTGGTTAGCTTCCTTTCCAAGGGTGTTGCATCTACTTAAGCTGCCCAGCAAAAAATTTATGACTTACATGCCTTCAACTGGCATTAATGAATATGTAAATTAATTTTCCAGATTAGTAGTTCTCAAAGTGTGGTCCCCCGGACCAGCAGCATCGGCACCATTTGGCAGACTGCTGGAAATTCAAATTCTCAGGCCCTACCTCTCCCAGACCTGTTGAATCAGAAACTCTGGGGCGTGGGGCCCAGCAACCTGGGGTTTAACAAGCCCTCCAGGTGATTCCAATGAGCAGCTCAAGTTTGAGAACCACTGCTCTAAACCACCTTCTCAGATGTTTGAATGACTGGAGACATTTTTTAAAACACTGGTGCCTATTTCTTAGGCTCAGAGATTCTGATTTAATTGGGAGAGGGTGCAGCCTGGGCCTCAAGAGATTTTAAATCTCCCTGGGTGATTCTAATGTGCAGCAAAGTTTGAGAAGCACTGTTCTAACTGCTCAGAATACCTCGCACAAGCTTTGAGGAGAAATACTTCAGATCCTTGAAAATGCAGGTAAGTCTTTATTGAAAGAACATTTGTATAGATCTTCACTTAAATTATTCTTTGATCGGTCCATCACTTTATTTTAAGCCCTTAGATAAGATGAAGTTTATGTAATCTGTGGTTTTAGGCAAAGCCCTCTGTGCTCTGTGAGTCGCTTTCAAGATGCCACTCCCTCACAGCGCCATATTTAAGTTTGCTCCGGATTTCAGATTTCAACGTACTCTTTCAATCTCAATGACCTTGGCATCTTTTAATGTAATATCCCCAAACGCTCTTCTACTGGTACCTCACACCCCTGTGTCTCTCAAATACGGAAACCTCACCTTATTCCCAGCCAGGATGAGATCTGATATCCAAAAGTTTAAGCTTCAGTCTAAATTGAGATAACAAAAAACCAAACAAAAGCAAAAACGAAAAAACCTTTAAGCTCTAAACTTACCTAGCATGGTAGGTAGTATATTTGACTAAGAAGCCAAGAGTAGAAAGCCTGAAATATCCACTAATTTTCTGTGCTGTCACTCCCTGTTTCACATCGGGGCACATGATCATATTTGCACATCCCTGCAAAGTGAGTGGGAGAAACTACTGACCGCCTGCCCACTCACTGACCATTCATGATCTCACACACACCATATTCACTACTGGGAAGCTCTGAATCGATGACAATTCGGGTTCCTGGATGAAATCTTAATATAATTTATGAAAAATTAAGCAAATGGTTGGTTTCCCTTCGATTTTTCAGCAACTAATGCAAGATGAGCCTGGCGGCCCATGATACTACTATTGATTTTTGTTGAGGTCCAACTTAGCCCTGGAAAAAAACAAAGTGAGATGAGGGGTTAAGTGAGCACACTCAGCTTCCTGTGGCAGAATCTCAGTTCTGCCACCTGCCAGCCATGGGACCTGGACAAGTAACTCAGTCATGTTGTGCTTCAGTTTCTCTATCCATAAAATGGAGAAATGAGAGTTCCTATCTCATACGGTGGGTATGAAAATTAAATGGGCTAATGTATAAAAGTCTATAGTAAGCTGTGATTAAGTGGTCCCTATTCTTATGAACAGTGGTTACATGTAATGATAATGTGTGTGGACCTATTATTGCTAGCCCTCAGCCTCGTTTTCCTTGCCTCAGTCTCACCTGGCTCGACAGACCTACTGAAGGAGTAGGTCATTCAACTGTTGTAGCAAATGAACAGAATAGGTCACAGCAAAGTCCAAGAACATAGTAAGGCATCCATTGCTCTCAGACAACAAGGTTCCAGACTGGATTCAGCACAAAGCCCCTAGGCCCTGAGGTGATATTCTGACCTGGTGGTTTTCAATTCAGGTGTCTCAACAAGCTAGGAGGTATTTGGAAATGTTTGGAAATATTTCTGACTGTACACAGCTCAAGAATGCCACTAGGATCAGGGAGCTTGGGTGGCTCAGTCACTCAGTAACTGTCTGACTCTTGATTTCGACTCAGGACATGATCTCACAAGTGGGATCGAGCCCCATGTCAGGCTATTCACTGACAACACAGAGCCTGCTTAGGGTTCTCTCTCTCTCTGGTCCTCCCCTGTTCATGTGCACACGCACATGCACTCTCTCTCTCTCAAAATAAATCAGCATTAAAAAAAAAAAAAAAGAGGGGCGCCTGGGTGGCGCAGTCGGTTAAGCGTCCGACTTCAGCCAGGTCACGATCTCACGGTCCGTGAGTTCGAGCCCCGCGTCGGGCTCTGGGCTGATGGCTCAGAGCCTGGAGCCTGTTTCCGATTCTGTGTCTCCCTCTCTCTCTGCCCCTCCCCCGTTCATGCTCTGTCTCTCTCTGTCCCAAAAATAAATAAACGTGGAAAAATAAAAAATAAAAAAAATAAAAAAAAAAAAAAAAGAATGCTACTGGCATTTGGCCAGTGTTGCTAAATTTCCTCAGATGAATGGAAACCAAAATGGCAGTAACACCCGCATTGATAACAAAGAACAGGACGAGGTAGGCCCCGGTGTGATGACTGGGGCATAAGGTTACCAGAAAAGAGACATGAGAACAAGAACTAAGAATGAGCACCAAAGTATAACTGAGGTCCATGGCATGGTAGTCTATAAAGGAATACCCTTGAGATGAACATCTGTGGAGGGAAGGGACTATCTTAGTCTATGTGGGCAGTTGTAACAAAACACCACCAACCAGGTGCCTTATAAACCAAAGAAATTTATTTCTCACTGTCCTGGAATCTGGAAGTCCAAGATCAAGGCACCAGCATGGTCATATTTTCTGGTGAGGACCCTCTTCCTGGTTCATAGCTGGCATCCTGTTGTTGTGTCCTCACATGGTGGAAGGGAAAAGAGAGCTCCATGGGATCTCTTTTAGAAGGCCACTATTTTCATTCATAATGGCTTTACCTCCATCACCTAGTCACCTCTCTAATGCCCCCTACCAATACTATCACCTTTGGGGGTTAGGATTTCAACATATAAATTTGAGGGAGACACAAACATTCCAAGCATACAAGAGACAGAAGCAAAACTGAGCAGAAATCAAGGTGCCTCCAATGACTCTATGGAAAGTGCTGGAGCTAGAATGGTCCTTCAAAGTTGTCTCGAGTTGAGCTGAGATATCAGTGTCTTTATATTCCCCATTGATCAATCACTGCATATGGGCTGCCCTGGAAAGGGAATAAGCTTGGGCAAGGCCATTCCCCTTGGTTAGGTAATTGCTGAAAGGGCTGACAACTGAAGGCTGTCTGCTGACAACACTCCTCACAGCTGGGTGAATAAGTTCCACTGAAAGAGAATCTGAATGGCGCATCACAAGGACAGATAAAGTACGTAGAATAACATGGAATCCCAGTGATAAGTGCCACAACACTCTCTTCCAGGTCAGCTATTGGCATGAGTTCCCTCACCAAACATATTCATCCCATGTTCAGAGCTCGGCTGATGGTCTCTGAAGTAGGGAAGTTGCATTTTCTCAGGACAATGCCCGCTTAGCCTTACTTGGAATGGTCTGAAAGAGGGGATTGGCCAATAAAGCCATGGAATTTTTCCAGACTCTGCAGCAAGACACTGTTGTCACATTCTCTGTTCTTGGATGCTCAAGCCCTGAGTTAGGCAATCGATATGTTCAACCTTCCAGCTCAGTCCCACCCCATTGGTATGCTAAAGAGAACCAAACACGGTTATGTTTAGGGGCTGCCTCTCTCTCCTCTCACCAGTCTTGCCTACAAGGGACTAACAGCAGCCTCTGCATAAATCTCTGTCATAGAAATTTAGTTGGTAGAAATGGGCTCTTGACACCAGTTCTGATTTATTCAGTGGTCCAGACCTTTTCTTGAATGCATTGGTTTGGCTGGGACTCTCATTCCACCCAGTTTTGGTCAATCTATTTTTTGTAGGGGCTGGCCCATATTCCTGATCCCCACATGCTCTCTGGGATCCTGTATGCATCTGAACCAAAATAATATCCCCCATGGAGTTTCACCACCATAGTTACTGCTCAGAGACTCTGGCTACAGGATCCCAGCTCATCTTATCTAATACCTTAACTGGGGTTTTGTGATTTGGACTTCTGGTCCAGCTTCCTTGGAAACTGGTAGGGTCAGTCCCCCAAACCCTTGCCCTATAAAACTTAAGCTTACTCTCCTCTTCTTGTAGATCCACTGTTAGGGCTCTGGGGTAACCATTGGCAAGTTATATATCCTATGATTCTTTGAAGCCTCTTAGGAGGATGCTTCCAAAGTATAACTTTCAGGAGTCCTACTGCTATAATAATTCTATTTTAGCCATATACAGATAATAGACCTTAACCCACAATTTCCTTGGCTTCCTTACTTCCCAGATCTTAGTCTTTCCCCCCACAGATAGGGCCATTTTACTTCATACATCAAGGAAGTGTTCCTCTAAACATAGCAACCCCTTTGCTAGAACATGACAAAAGACCATAGCTCAACATCTCAGACTCCCTTGGGGGCCTCCCACTCAGGTTTGGTTTCCTGTCTGGTTTGTGTTCTTTCTGCAGTTGACTGACCACACACAATAAGTAGTTTACACTTTCCAGGCTATTTGGGGTAAAGTAACTCCAGTTCTCCCAAAACTCTGGGCAATGGTTTTGCCGCTTACAGGTTTGCTGTATAAATAATATCCTAACCATTGAATACTAATATTATTCATTCAAAAAAGACTCCACACACATTCATAGAGACAGAAAGTAGAATAGTGGCTGCCAAAGGCTGCAGAGAGGGGATGGTGGGCAGTTGTTTTTAAATGGATATTGGGGCTCCTGGCTGGCCCACTGGGTAGAGCGTGTGATTCTTGATCTTGGAGTCCTGAGTTCAAGCCCCATGTTGGCCAGAGAGCTTACTTTTAAAAAGGGGGGAATAAGGGCACCTGGGTAGCTCAGTCAGTTGAGCATCCAACTTTGGCTCAGGTCATGATCTCACATTTCGTGGGTTCAACCCCCCACGTCGGGCTCTGTACTGATGGCTCACATCCCTGAAGACTGCTTCAGCTTCTGTGTCTCCCTCTCTCTCTGCCCCTCCCCTTCTTGTGTCTTGTCTCTCTCTCTCTCCCAAAATAAACAAACATTAAAATTTTTTAATAAATAAATAATAAAAAGGGGGTATAGAATTTGAGAAGATGATAAAGTTCTGGTGATGGATAGTGGTGATAGTTGCACAACAATGCAAATGGTCTTAATGCCCTTGTACCCTACACTTAAAAATGGCTAAAGTGGAAAATGTTAGGCATATTTTCGCACGATTTTTTGTAAGACCCAAAGCAGCAACATTAATCTTTCATATCACTCCTATTCTAGTTAGCTACTTTGGTTACAGGGGAACAAATATTCACTCAAGTTTCCACAAGTAATGGCCGTCGATTTCAAGAGTCAGGATGGAGCCAGGATCACATGGCAATCAATGAACAGGGACGTGACTGGAACAGAAACCCAAGGACCCTCAGAGGCAAGAGCCATGACTCCTCTCAAGTGCTCCATCACAAACATGCCTCAGCCTCCCCCTGGCCCCGCTTCTCCTACATGTCTTCCTACTCCTTCCACTAAAGGAGTAGATGCCTCTTCTCTGTATTTTCTCTTTCTCCCAGCTTCTGCTTAATTATTGTCTTACTTTCTTCACAGTGTAGCTTCCTTATAACCCAGATTTGATCTTATTCTCTATTCTACAATATATCCCCTCTATACATCCTTTCTTATCAGTTCCTTCTGTTACCCACCTCATATTTTGTTTCCCAAATCAGGTTCCCCATGAGTAAGCCTGTGATTGGAATGGCTGTGTCTCAATGAAAAGAGCTTTTTGAGCTAGGCGACCCCACAAACTGTTCCCAGTCTATATTGTGGCTCTCTGTAGTACAATCAGCCATATGAAAAACAGACTTATATGATACAAAACACAGCCACCTTCATCTGCCTCTTTGGCAGAGGTGGTAGGTGTAAAAGACACTGTGATGGCCATGCCCAGTACAACCTTTCTACACCTTCTTTCCTTATGCTCTAGAATAATAACCCCTTTCCAGGCAGGGTCACAGCAACTGCATCTGGGTCAATGACATCTTTGGCATCAGTATATTTCAGGGGCATCTCTAGTATCTGATGCAGCAAAAGACCACATGACTGACCTAGAGCTTACAGCAGCAGCAATATCTACAGAAGCCTCCCGTGCTCTATGGACCCCCAACCATACCCATATCAGACAGCATGCCTTAGGTGAGAACACATGCAACACCAATGTAAGACATTTAGCTTTATTTTATGGCACATTTTTACCCCTGCTAGTTAATTATTATGTTCCTAATTTTGGCATAGCCATAATCTAGAACCTTCTTTGGACAAATATATCATTCTGAATCTGCAAATTATTTTTAGTTCTTGGCTATTGAATCTTACTAACACAACATATCTAGCACATTTGGCCTATAACAAGTACACTAATGATTAATGTTTGAAATAGCACATAATAGTTTATTGTGCGGGCCACATGCTAAATAAGATATTCCCCAAACCTGGTGATATAGAAGGCTATTCCTTGAGACATCAGATCTGGCTGGCTGCGCCCTGGAGAGCAGACTAAATTCATCTGCTGGCTCAACTCCAGCTCTTCAGGGCTTGAAGCTTCTGGGCAGGAAAACAGGCAGAAAAGCTGCATTGTGGGTGCCCCCAAGTGGGTATATTTTGATGTGCACGCTGAGGATTTTCTGGCCAGCTCCTCTTGCATTAGGTTATGTCTGTGAGGTACTTTTGAAGATGAAAAAAACTTCTAAAATGTGTATGCTTTTCAGCATACATCTTTTATCATATACTATCACCTGAAGCGATAATGTTTCAGATCATCACAGATATATTTATTTTTGAGTAAATATCTTACAGGAAAGTTTTCAAATTACGCAGCCATTGAAAAGTGTGGAATAGGGATACCTGGGTGGCTGGGTCAGTTAAGCATCTGACTCTTGATTTCGGCTCAGGTCATGATCCCAGGGTCATGGGACTGAGCCCAGGGTTGGGCTCTGTGCTGAACATGGAGCCTGTTTAAGATATTCTCTCTCGGGGCGCCTGGGTGGCGCAGTCGGTTAAGCGTCCGACTTCAGCCAGGTCACGATCTCGCGGTCCGTGAGTTCGAGCCCCGCGTCAGGCTCTGGGCTGATGGCTTGGAGCCTGTTTCCGATTCTGTGTCTCCCTCTCTCTCTGCCCCTCCCCCGTTCATGCTCTGTCTCTCTCTGTCCTAAAAATAAATAAAAACGTTGAAAAAAAAAATTAAAAAAAAATATATTCTCTCTCTCTCCCCCTCTCCTTCTCCCTCTCCCTCTCCCTCCCTCCCCTCTCCCCCTCTCTCCCCCTCCCCTTGCCCTCTCTCTCAAAAATAAATAAAATGAAAAAAAATTTTAAATAAAAAAATTAAAATGTGGAATAGAAAAAGGATGGACTTTAGCGTCAGACAAAACATCACTTTGAACTCTGAGTCCCTAATGAATTGTATATCCTTGGGCAATCCACTTAACCTTCAGAATCCACAATTGTCTCATTGTTAAAATGGGAGTTAGGAGTATTCGAAAGAGTACTTAACTAATAGAGCTGTGTTTTAGGTAGATCACATTTCATGTAATGTAATAAGGACAGTGTCCTTATTAATTATATTAATTATTGTAATTAATATAATTATTATAATTACATTAATAAGTGTCCTTATTATATTATAATTGCTCAGTAAAGTATCGTTTATCTTTTTTTCTGTAAACAATATTGTTTGATAGACATATGCAAAGGAAAATATTTTTATTGATATTATTTGAAATTCTAGGAGCTCCCCAAAGCCTTTTTGATTAAATTCATCTCTTGCTTAAATCGGTAGGTAACTCAAGACTTATAACTGAGAACTAAGTAATGTGTATAATCATGGCAGTGAAAAAGAGCGAGGTTTCCCTGTATTCCTCAAAATTCTCAATGTCATGGCAAAGAAGGGCTAAAAATGTCCTAAATTATAGCAGATGATGAGACATAACAACTAAATGCAGTATGTCATTTTGGACTGGATCCTGTATTAGAGGGAGAAAATTCTATAAGGGACCTTATTGGGACAACTGATGAAACTGGAATGTGGACTGTAGATTGAATAAAAATATCTTATCAGTGTTATTTTTCCTGAATTTGATAAGCAAACTGTGATTATGTAAGAGAATCTGTATTTATGACTGTGTAATTGATATATTCACTTCAGGTGTATAAAAATAATTCAATATTTGCATATAATCTTCTTGTTAAGAAATATACACAAAAATATTAAGGGAAATGATGTGTGCAACCTACTCTCAAATGGTTTAGAAAAAAATGTGTAATATGTCTGTGCATGTGTGTATAGAATGATATATGTCTATAAATATGGACAACTCTATACATACGCTCTGTGTGTGTGTGCGCGTGCGCATATCTACAGACAGAATAAGAAAGAGAATATGAAAAAGTATAGAAAGTGGTAAAAATCAGTGAATCAGGATAAGGAGTAAACAGTAGCTCTCTGTATTCTTTTGGAAACTTTTCTTTGTTAATACTTAAAGCTTAAAAATCTAGGTTTAAAATTTTTTATATAATAATTTTGAAAAGATAGAAAAGTAGTCCCCTCAAAAAAGACCTGATAACTCTCCAGTACTTTGAGACAAACCCACAAAATTATTGCAAATTATGTTATGTGTTAAAGGAACATCTACTCTCGGAAGACCACTGAAAGATATTAACTAATTCCTTTGAAATTGAGAATTAAGGCATAAATGTTTTTCATGAGGAAGAAAATTTATGAGCTGTAAGAGCTCAAAGGAACTTTAGAAATCACCTGGTCCAAACTTCCTTCAAAGACAGAAAATCATTCAGATTTCCTTAAAGATACATCACCCATTCTTAATCTATAGGATAAATCACTCTATACTCATTTCCTAATGATTTAGATTATTTATCACTCATTATTCTGAAAATTGTAAATAAAAGAGAAAGAATCAACTATTTATTCTGTCTTTTCTGTCCTAGCTGTAATATAAGGTAACAAATAGTTGATATGGGAAAGTTCTTCTTTATAAAATAATTCCAGCTACTAAAAGAAAAAGAAATTATAGAAAAAGAATATCGCCATATTTCAATCCTCAGAAATAATCATCAGTGACTGCTAAAATCATTAAGCAGAAAGCTGATGGGGAACTTTATAATAGATAAGTCATGCTGACCTCACTGATCAATTTGAATATCAGAAAAAAAGACAACCCGACATTATGTGCCACCTAAGTAGTGCACGTAAGAAATACACCACCTGTGAAGAATATTTTAAGAAGAAAAAAAAAGCTGACCAAGACTCTAGATCCATCTACCAATTTATAGGAAATATAGAGCTCTGATGAACATGCTAAATGACACCATGAGGGGGCGCCTGGGTGACTCAGTAGGTTAAGCATCTGACTTCAGCTCAGGTCATGATCTCGAGGTTTGTGAGTTCGAGCCCCGCGTCGGGCTCTGTGCTGACAGCTCGGAGCCTGGAGCATACTTCTGGTTCTGTGTCTCCCTTTCTCTCTGCTCCTCCCCTGTTCATGCTCTGTTTGTCTGTCTGTCTGTCTCTCTCTCAAAAATAAATAAACATTAAAACAAAAAATAAATGACACCATGAGGATAAAACTAGCAAAATCCAGAATGCGGAAAACTCTATTTGACAAACAACCAAGATTCTTGAACTAACGCACTTGAAGAGTGAGGGAGAATCTACAGGCTAAAACAGACTTAAAAGACATAATATAACTAATAATGATGCAAAGAACTTGTACAAATTCTTAATTTCAACCAATGAGCTGTTAATATTAAGAGACACTCAGGGACATCTAAACACTGGCTGCATATTTGGTGATATTAAGAATTTATTGTTAGATCCTTTAGGTATGATAATGGTATTGTACCTATGTTTTTCAGGAAAGAGTCCTTATAGAAACTCATACTTACACATTCATAATATAAATGTTTTGACTTCTGAAAATTGTTTCAAAATGACATGGGGTAGGTGGGGAAGAGGTGGATGAGAAGGAGAATAGAAGAAATGAGATTGACCATGTGCTGATAACTGTTGAAGCTGGGTGATGGGTGGGAATTAATATACCATTCTCTTCACTTTTGAATATGTTTGAAATTTCCATTATAAAATTTAAACATTATTTTTAAAAGATTGAAGTAGCTATGTGTTTACTGAAATTGAAACCCTACTAACATGTACATTTATCGAAAAATCAAAGTATAACTTGTTTGCTTTTTATTATGGAAAAATATATATAATTTACCATTTTAATCATTTTGAAGTGTACGGGTCAGTAGCGGTAAGTACATTCGCACGTTGTGCAGCCATCATCACTATCCATGTCCAGAACTTTTTCAGCATCCCAAACAGAAACTCTGTCTCCATGAAGCAATAATTCTCCATTTCCCGTCCCCTCAGGGGAGTCCTGGTAGCTTCTACTTTACTTTCTGCCTCTATAAGTTTGCCTATTCTAAATACATTATGTAAGTAGAATCACACCATATGTATCCTTTTTCATTATTTCACTTAGCATAACGTTTTCAAGATTCATCTACTGGTATAGCATGTATCAGAATTTCATTCTGCCTTAAGTCTGAATAATACCCCCATTGTGTGTTGCACCACATTTTGCTTCTCCATTCATTTGTTGGTGGACATTTGTGTTGTTTCCTCCTCTTGGCTATTGTGAATAAAGCTGCTGTGAACACTAGGGTACGAGTATCCGCTTGAGTACCTGCTTTCAGTTCTTTTGAGCATATGCCTAGAAGTGGAACGGCCGATCGTATGGTAATTCTATGTTTAACTTTTTGAGGAACCATCACATTGTTTTCAACAGCAGCTGCACCATTTTACATTCCTACCAGCAATGCACAAGGAGTCCAGTTTTCCAACATCTTCACCTACGGCTGTTACTTTTCCTTTTTTAAAGTAATAGCCATTCTAATGGTTGTGAAGTAGAATCTCATTGGATTTGCATTTCCCTCATGGTGAGGTGGTGCATCTTATCATGTACTTATTGGCCATTTGTATATCTTGTTCAGGGAAATGTCAATTCCTTTGTCCATTTCTTCACTGGGTTGTTTGGAGTTTTTCATTGTTTAGCTGCAGGAGTTCTTTACATATCCTACGTACTAATCTCTCGTCAAATATGTGATCTGCAAATATTTTCTCCCATTCTGTGGGGTATCTTTTCACTCTCTTGATAATGTCCTCTCATGCACAAAATTTTTAATTTTGATGAAGCCTGATTTATCTATTTTTCCTTTTGTTGCCTGTGCCTTTGGTGTCATAGCCAAGAAATCATTGCCAAATAAAGTGTCATAAAGATTCTCCCCTAATTTTCTCTTGAGAGTTTTATAGTTTTAGATCTTACATTTGGGTCTTTAATCCATTTCAAGTTCATTTCTGCATATGGTATAATGTAAGTGTCCAACTGTTTTGCATGTAGTTATCTAATTTTCCCAACACTATTTGTTAAAAAAAAAAGATGTAAGTTTGTATTTAAAAAAAAATTTTAAACTATATTCATACACTTCCACATAAAAAACATAGTGAAAGATCTGGCAAGATATACACTATACTACCGTTTTTTAAGTAGGCTCCAAACCCAACGTGGGATTCAAACTCACAACCCAGAGGTCAAGAATCACATGCTCTACCAACTAAGCCAGCCGGGCACCCCTCCACTATACTATTAATAGTGATTACTTCTGGAAAGGAAAACAATCTGGGGAGGAAGATACACAAAAGCTACAGTTTTTGCTGTACATAATCTTGTATTGTTTAGGTTATTTATAAGCCTGTATTTATATATTACATATATAAATTTTAAAAGATAGTTCTAGTGGGGATATTTTTCCTATTTGTCTTTAAGAGAAAGTTGATTGGATGTTGAAGCATGGGACTAGTAGGCCAAGGGTTGATATTCTGGCAAGCTAGAGGTCCAAATTAAGTAAAAACTCTGAGGTAGGAGAACTGTATCGTGGGAAGGAATTAGCAGATCTCAAGGGTAATGCTGTTTGTCCAGATAATCTGGCCGCAGCAATAGCAAATAGAGACAGTTAAGAAGACTCGGTCCTAATTCTTCACCTCCCACCTACCCCCCAATCTCCCACCCTAATTTATTCCATTTTTAAGTCTCAGCTGTCTTTGGATAGCATAGATTTTGCTGAAATATGTAAGAGGTAACTGAAGACTTAGAGGTCTCGGTAAACTTTGCCAGAGCAAAGCAGCCAAAGGTACAAAGAGGTTTTTATGCAATGGTTTTTTGAACAATGGCAAGTGGACTATTTTGACCAGACCAGAGAGTTTTCAGAGCAGACTGGCAAGGGGACAGGGGAAAAAAATCTTAATTTTACATTAGTTAGTATGCATTTTTTTTAATTTAATGTTTATTTTTGAGAGACAGAGAGACAGAGTGTGAGTAGGTGAGTAGGGTGACAGAGAGAGAGAGAGAGAGACACAGAACCTCTGTGACAGGTTCTCTCACAGAAAGAGTTCTCTGTGAGAGAGTTCTCTTTGTGACAGAGAGAGGGGGCTCCAGGCTCCTAGCTATCAGCACAGAGACCGACACGAGGCTTCAACTCACGGACCATGAGATCATGACCTGAGCCGAAGTCAGTCGCTTAACTGACTGAGCCACCCAGGCGCCCCAGTGTGTATTTTATTTTAGTTTTCACCCATGAAATATCTTTGGAAAGCAGTCTCACAATTGTATATAATAAAATGCTTGTTGCATAAATGACACATAAATCTGAAGGAGACGAGATGAAGACAAGTAGGCTAAGAGTACACTCATACTAGAAAGACATTGGCCTAAATAGGTGGTTTCGGTGGGGGAAGAAAAGAAAAGAATACATGGAGACTTGCTGCCTAGTGAGTCCCTGGACAAGACCCCTGGATAGTCAAGAAGCGTGAATATGGAAGCCTATGACTTTTACCCTCTAGTGACCTATCCACGAGTGGCCCTCACTCTATTCCCTTTCCACCCAACACCCTGCCATTGATGACCTTCATCCTACAGGGTTTTATATCCTAAGAGCAATTTGAAGGGCAACCTAGAAAGATATTCCTAGCTCTTCTTCTAGAAGTCAGTGTGGTTCTGAAAGTGCTCTGATGCTTTATGCTTAACAGCACTTCAGCAACATTATATATCAGCTTCCTACAACTGCCTCCCTAAAGATATCAGTCTTCCCTTCTGATACACTTCTGCCCAGTTTCTTGGATACCTGGCTCTTCTCCTGGCCTCCCAGTTTTGGGTGCCCAGGATGGGCCTGGTCCTATGACCTAGTCAGCTGGCTAGTATATCTACTATGCTCTTGGAGATCATGCCATTATTGGTCAGAGCACACCCCTGCTGCTCATCTCCCTGACCTTGTACTAAACTAAGACCCATAATGAATGACCTATCCCATACAATGCCAGACAACTCAGCTGCCTGCATTCCAAAATTAAGTCCCCATCCCATCTTTGATTTGTCTCTCCAGATTGATAACCTGTGCCTGGAATCAGACAAGAAAGAGTTTGACTATTTTTAGCTTCCCGTGGCTGCTGTAACAAACTACCACAAACAGAGTGGCTTAAAACAACACAAATTAATTATTTTTCTGTTTTGGAGGACAAAACTCTGAAATGGGTCTCACCAGGCTCCACAGAGTCATGAAAATCCAAAAGTAAAAAGGAAAGAAAGCATCACTTAGCATGATGCACTGGTGTCATATAGAAACCCTATAATTCCCAAAATTGACATAAGACCCTGTCTGTATCACATGGCACTAGGACTAGGAATATGACCCTTAAAGACCTCACTAGGGCTAGAATAGCAGAAAAGTTAGATAAGCAAGAGTCCTCTCACACATTGTGTTAGTGTTGTGAAACTTCTTATCTCTTAACCCTAAACTGAATATCTGGGTCCATTGAATATCAATGGATTTAACTTGTTGAAGGAGAGCAGGACACGTAATTGTCTTAAAAAATAGCTGAAATTGGCAAGATGCCTTGCAATCACATGTAAGAAACTTCAGTCAAGATAGAGATGAGGTACACACACACGTGCACACACACGTTGCGCTTTAAAATAGGGATAGCCTACCATAACTTCAAGTGTAATTTAAAAATCACTGGGGTCCCTGGGTGGCTCAGTCAGTTAAGCGTCTGACTTCAGCTCAGGTCATGATCTCACGGTTTGTGAGTTCGAGCCCCGCGTCAGGCTCTGTGCCGACAGCTCAGAGCCTGGAACCTGCTTTGGATTCTGTGTCTCCCTCTCTCTCTGCCCCTCCCCTGCTCATGTTGTGTCTCTCTCTTTCTCTCAATAATAAACATTAAAAAATTTAAAAAAAATCATTATGTGGGGCTACAGCCAAGCCCATCACCAAGAACTGAAAGTCAACATTGAATAATGCTTCCCTGGGGCCCCTGACTGGCTTGGTTGGTAGAGCATGTGACCCTTGATCTCGCGGTTACAAGCTTGAGTCCCATATTGGGTGTTGAGATTACTTAAACATAAATTATTTAAAAAAATAATAATGCTTCCTTTAGGTTTAATTAATGCAAGAACCACATAGGGGATAATGTAATAAATTTTATCAATGATTGCAAACTATTAAAACTTTCCTAACATCCTGGTTTTTAAAACATCAGAGTAACTCACACTGATGGAGCACTTGGGTAGCTCAGTTGGTTAAGAGTCCAACTTCGGCTCAGGTCATGATCTTGTGGTTCATGACTTCGAGCCCCGCATCAGGTTACCATTGGGACAAAGCCCACTTTGGATACTCTGTCACCCTCTCTCTCTGCCCCTCCCCTGTTTGTGCTTTCTCTCTCAAAATAAACATTTAAAAAAAAACTATAAAAAAAAAAGTAATTCACGCTCATGGTAACCTGTCAAGTAATACAGTGATGTGTGAAGAAAAAGTTAACAGTCTCTCCCTTCCTTCTACACCCTTCTCCACCCTCTTGGCTCAAAAATTTATTGAGTGCCTTTCAATGGGCCAAGCATGTTCTAGACTCTGTGGATACAGCAAAGAACAAAACAAAGTCCCTCCCACCATGGACTTACAGTCTAATGCAGGAGCCAAATAATGGCAAGTAGCAGCAAGTGTTATGAAGAAATATTAAGATATGTAAGGGATCCAGGAAGGCCTCTCTTAAGAGGAGACTTGAGCAAAGCCTTGAACAAAATGGAGTTGTAAACCAAGTGAATATCCAGAGGAAAGATGGCCCAAGCTAAAGGAGCAGACGTGCAGCTCTGTGAGATGCTCTGTGAGATGAGGAATATGGTTGGCATATTGGAGAAATAGCATGAAGCAGAGTGATCAAGGAGCTACGTTTTTATCCATCTATAGAAACCTTTGCATTTACCCTGTGTAGTTATGGTACCGACTAGATGCAGTTAAACTCATTTGCTTCATTTACCTTAAATTTTTAGGGATTTTTTTTACATTTACATTTTTTAATTGTTTAAACATTTTTATTTATTTTTGAGAGACAGAGACAGCGCGCGAGCAGAGGAGAGGCAGAGAGAGAGGGAGACACGGAATCCAAAGCAGGCTCCAGGCTCTGAGCTATCAGCACAGAGCCCGACGTGGGGCTCGAACGCATCAACTGTGAGATCATGACCTGAGCCGAAGTTGGAACTGAGCCACCCAGGTGCCCCTAAGTTTCCTTTCATAAATGGTTTGTGTGGAGGGGTCCCAGGCTAGCTCAGTTGGTAGAGCGTGCGATTCTTGATCTTTGGGTCATGAGTTCAAGCCCCACACTGGGAGTAGAGCTTACTTTAAATTTTGTTTTCATTTTTTTAAACAAATCAATTAAGACAAATGGTTCTCGTGGTTCCAAATTCAAATCTACAAAGCCAAGAATTCCAGAAGAAGTCTAGCTTCTATTCTTCTTCCCTCCAACCTATTTCTTCTCCCACAGGTAGCCATCTATGAACCTTCTAGTTTTTAAATATAGGAAATACATTTGAATTCCTTCCGCTTCTCAGATGCAGTCACATCCCCCACCCCTCCCCACCCTTCCTTCTGACATCGATGGCAGCACAGTACAAAAATATGGAATATTTGAGTTTGTGTGTTGTTCTTGCATTGGCATCATGCTCATCTTCTCTATCATTATAATATTGGTATATTGGCATCTGTGCTGCTGAAATGAGCACTAAGAGATTAATGTTTGACATGGATGGAAGTTTAGAAGCTGGACACTGGAGAGAGGTGGCTTCAGTAGGTGCTCCCATGGAGAACCTCGCGTAGTCAGAAGTCACCATGAAGATACCAGCTGCTGGCAGAAAAGAGCAAGTTGACTAGGAATGGACCAAAGGCATTGAAAAAAGAAGTGAAAGGGTAACCGCAGACAGACATTGCTTATTTCACAACTCAGACTTGTGGCGGCTTCGGTTTATGTCCCATTCCCGCCTAGACTAGGTTGTATCAGAGACTAGATCAATAAAGGGCTCTGGTAATTTGGGTTTTCAGTGACTTCATTAAGCACATGAGAGTATAAACACAGAGTCCTTCATAGCACACAAAAATGTTTGAACAAATTCACGCCACAGATCAAAAAAATGTTCGTCAGTTTCTCTTAGATTGAACTTTGCAATACTAGAAAGACAAAGGCATTCTACAGATCATCCTTAATTTGAACAGAGACTACAATCTTAGTCGAAAGAGAAGAACAAAAAAAATTATTGCAAACTACTTTGTACAGACTAAATCCCTTATATGTTATTGAGCAAAATTTATTGAGTGACTACTATGTTTAACCCCCTGTGTCAAGTGCTGTGGAAGACATAAACATGAATTAGACCTAATCCTTGCCCTTGAGAATCTTACCATCTGTGCCAGTTATCAACTTACGACTTCTCAGCTACAAATCCATCCTTCTTTGCCTGGCTTCCCTATTCTAGAGCTGGACCCCGTAGGCATTTCTGTTTTGACAACTGGAAGAATGTTGGGTTTTGCCAAAAGAAGACGGTGGAAAGACCCCTGTGAGGCCAGAGCTGGAGGAAACAATTTTCTTCCCTCTGATGTGGAGCCCATGGATTGGTTTGCAAGAGAGGCCTGGTTATGCTCACCTCCGCAGTCCTCCTGGTTCACTTGTGGCAGGTGCCTCCAGCAAAGTCCGTCACCACAAGTAGACTATGAGTTCCTATGACAGCCATGCCCTCTCGTCTAACCTCTACGTTCTTCTTTCTGTTCACTCTTCCTCAGCCAAGGGTGGTCGCTCTTCTGACAGCTGCTACTTCTGCACCCCCTTTACAATCCACTCTACCCTTCTTAGTAGTCGATACTTTGTATTGGTTAGCAATCTCTACGTTCAATTTTCCTCATTCAAATTACTAAACTGGTCTCTGTCTCCTGGCTGGTCCCTGTCAGATATACCATGGAATATGGAAAAAAGACAGACGTAAGTTAATGTAAATTCTGTGGGAAAAGAGCTATTTCTGCTGTAATCACAGCTCAACGACCAAAAAAACTTCAGAGATGTCGATTCACGGAATTATATGTCAGTTTGTGCTGTGTTCAGCTGCATGTAACAGAAAACTGACCTCAGTGGCTTAAACAAATAGAGGTTTTTTCACATATGACATCAAGTCCATAAGTAGACAGTTAAAAGCAGCTCTAGCTGCTAAAAAAAAAAAAGAAAAAAGAAAAAAAAAGTTAAGAACTCAGTCTCCTTTTAGTTCCCAACTTCTTCATCCTTACTGTTTGGTTTCTATACTCACGGGCACAAGATTGTTGCTTCACCTCCAGACATTGGATCCATATTCCAAACAGGAAAAAAAAAAAAAAAAGGAAAGGAAAAAAAGAAATGAGCCAGTCGAATCTACACTTTTTGTACACATTCTTAGAGGCAATACCAAGTGACTTTAACTCACATTTCACTGACCATTCCTAACTGTAAGGAAACCTGGGAAGTTCAGTATTTTTAAACTGCAGACAGTTCTTAGTTCTGTAACTAAGAAAGGGAGAACATATGTTGGGTAGGCAATTAGCTGTATCTGCCACAAATTAAATGAAAAGTGAGTAAATTACTTCTTTTTTTGTCTATTATTGAAGTAAAGTTAACACACAATGTCATATTTGTTTCAGGTGTACAAGTCTATACAGTCTTCAGTGTTGGCCACAATACATGTAATCACCACAAGTCACCGTACAACATTATTACGATATTATTGACTATCTTCCCTATGCGGTGTCTGCTTGGCAAGAGGCAAGAGGGACCTGATCTCATATCCACACACTTATTCATTTTCTTCTCACGTAAATAGTCTTTCTACATGAATCAACTGAGACATAAAATTGTTTTTTCCTCAATAACTAGCGACATCTTACCAGAAGAAAAAAGGATGGAATAATATTTACTGTATTAATATACTGTTCCATGTAACTCTTTAATATAAATTTTAGCGTGGACCATCTGAACCTCTGCGAGGCCATGAAGAGGTACATTTACGTTTAATTCCTCACTAAATTCTTTGGCGTCATTTAGTGAATAATCTATTCCACTACACTGGATGGCATGACAGTAGCTAAAAAAATTTGTAGAGGAGTCAAAAATGAAGTTTAGGAACAAAAATTTCTGCACCAGAAAGTGATCAGTAGCCTAGACAGACCTGAGACTGTTAGGTTTTATATAAGGGGTGCCAAGAAGCATTTTGTAAACATCATCCCATCTCATCCTAGCTCAAGTCTTTCTTAGTGAGGCACTTTTTTTTTTTTAATGTTTATGTATTTTTGAGAGAGAGAGAAAGAGACAGATTGGGAGCAAGGGAGGGGCAGTGAGAGAGGGAGACAGAATCTGAAACAGGCTCCAGGCTCTGAGCTGTCAGCACAGAGCCCGACGTGGGGCTCAAACCCACAAATCGTAAGATCAGGACCTGAGCCAAGGTCGGACGCTTAACCAACTGAGCCACCCAGGCGCCCCTAAATGAGGCACTTTCTAACCAGCCCAATCTTTTTTTCTTAAACTATTTCCCTTATCACACACCACACAACTTAGTCCTAGAACATGTACTAATTTGTGTTTGTCTCCAATTCTTTATATACCTTAGTTTAATTTTTCATATACCCCAATAATAATGAAAACTCTTACATTTTCCTGTATACTCACTATGTTCAAAGAGAGGACCCAGTATTTATCTGACTTGAATGATCCTATAGAATTAGCACAGGTTTGGAGGTTTGTTTTCCTTTAAAAAAGATAAAGTGAGAGGCACATGGGTGGCTCAGTTGGTTAAGCGACCAGCTTCGGCTCAGGTCATGATCTCACAGTTTGTGAGTTCAAGCCTCACGTCGGGCTCTGTGCTGACAGCTCAGAGCCTGGAGCCTACTTCAGGTTCTATGTCTCCCCCTCTCTCTACCCCTCCCCTGCTCACCCTCTGTTGTCTCTCTGTCTCTCAATAATAAATAAATGTTTAAAAAAATGTATAAAAAAATAAAAATGATAAAGTGATAGCAAATTAAGGCCAATGACATGAAACAAAAATTTTAATAAGAAAAGCAAAATAGTTTTATAATAAAGTCCAGAATATTTTTAACTCACATTTCTGATTTTCACTTCCACAAATAATATGTATATTTTTAAATCACACTAATGTGAGAATTAGTATTAAAATGAAAACTCTCAAAAGCAGGTAACTTAAACATCTTTCCACGTGTCCAGGTTAGAACTACCTTGCAATACCTTTTTTTTTTCTTTTTTTGAGAGACAGTGAGAGAGAACCCAAGCAGGGGAGGGGCAGAGAGAGAGAGAGGGAGAGAGAAAGAATCCCAAGCAGGCTCCACACTGTCAACCCAGAGCCCAACATGGAGCTCAAGCTCACGAACAGCAAGATCGTGACCTAAGTGGAAATCAAGAGTCAGACACTAGGGGCGCCTGGGTGGCTCAGTTGGTTGAGCATCTGACTTCGGCTCAGGTCATGATCTCACAACTCATGAGTTCGAGCCCTGCATCAGGCTCTGTGCTGACAGTTCTAGAGCCTGGAGCCTGCTTCGGATTCTGTGTCTCCCTCTCTGTGCCCCTAACCCACTTGCACTCTGTCTCTGTCTCTCCCAAAGGTAAGTAAACATTAAAAAAAATTTTTTTAAATAAAGTCAGACACTTAACCAACTGAGCCACCCAGGTGCCCCCCCTGCAATAGTTTTAACAATAACAACCCCATTCCACCCCAGAATTTCAAGGAAAGGGGAGTCAGTACATAAGACATGTGATTCTATCTGGTTTTCTCTGAGTTATGCCTGGAGTTCTGAACTGAAATTTCCCACATTAAGGTGCTGCTGCCTCCTAATTACTTAAAAACAATTTTAAAAATTTTTAAAAGGGGTGCCTGGCGGCTCAGTTGGTGGACCATGCAGCTTTTGATCTGGGGGTCGTGGGGTTGAGCCCTATGTTGGGCATAGAGATTTAAAAAAAAAAAACAACCGATGCTACTGCCTCCACATGGATCTCAAAGGAGGAGTGAATATTTTGAAGACAATGTCTTCTGTTTCAGTTACCTATGGCTGTGTAATAAACCACCCTAATACTTAGTAGCTTCAAACAATAACCTTTTCATGGCGTTTGATTCTGTGAGTCAGGAATTTAGGCAAGGCTCATTTCTGTTCTATGTGGTGTTGGCTGGGAAAACTTGATTAAAGCTAGAGAAGCCAACGTGGCCTCACTCACATGTCTAGGGCACCTCAGTTCTCTGTCATGAGGCCCTGTCCAGAAGGTTTCTCATCCGTCAGCCATGTAACCCATGTTTCTTGATGTGATGGCTGGCTTCCAAGGAGAGAATGAAAGTTATGAGACCTCTTACTTAAGACCTAGTCCAGAATTCACAGTGTCACTTCCAGTGCATTCTTTGGGTCAGAGCAAGTCATAGGATTAGTCCAGGTTTGGGTGCCTGGGTGGCTCACTCATTTCAGCATCTGACTATTGATCTTGGCTCAGGTCATGATCTCACAGTAGCAAGCTTGAGCCCCATGTGGGGCTCTGCACTGAGTATGGAGCCTGCTTGGGATTCTTTCTCTCCCTCCCTCTCTTGTCCCCCCCCACCCCCCGCTTGTGCACACTCGCTCTCTTTTCTCCCTCAAAATAAATAAATGAACTTAAAAAAAATATGATCCCAGATTTAAGGAGAAGGGACACAGACTCCATTGCTTGATGAGTGGCAAAGTCCCATCGCAAAGGGGCATGCAGGGTAGGAGGGATTGCTGCACGTATATTTGGGAATGCTTGTCCATACTTCTCTTTATTGCACCATTCCTTTCGTCTCCAGGCCATCATCACTCAGGCTTATCAGGTACTGCCAAACTGTGAGGTCATAACGTAAGATGATTGTTTCCACGATTTAAGAAAAAATACAAAGAGAATTGAATACTTTCAAAGAAGTCCTCTGTGCATCATTGTGGTCTCACTTTACTCCTCTCAGAAGGTGCTGTTTTTCTTCAAACTTCCTCAGTGTAAATATCCACCCCCTATCAACATGGATGGTGTCACTCAAGATCCACTTCTCTCTGTTACACACACACACACACACACCATTCTCACAGGTTAACACACCTGTTCTTTGAACACCTCATATTCTTCATAAATACTTAAACTCTGGTAGAACACACCAAGGACCTATTATTGCCTCCTCTTCTAGGCCAGCTCACCTACTAATCGACATATTGACAGTTGGGAGCCTGGACTTAGATTGCACCTCTCCCTACCATAGGCACCTAACCCAAATACACCCTGGAAGTGATCCTCTTAGGAACCCTGGCTTCTCTCCTGCTTCCTCCTCCTCCTCAACAGTTACTGCTACTCATTTATTGGCTGAAGAAATAGGAAGTTCCCTTACACCACCTCTGTACACAAATCCGCTTAGAATAGTTTTTCCCTAAGAGAATCTATTATTGAAGTATAGGATACGTGATGGTTAATTTTGAGTCAACTTGACTGGCCATGGGTGTGCTTAGATTAAATATTATCTCTGAGTATGTCTGTGAAGATGTTTCTGGATGAGATTAGCATTTGAATCAGTGGACTTGGTAGATTGTCCTCCCCAATGTGGGTGGGCATCATCTGATCCATTGAGGGTCTGAATAGAACAAAAGGCAGAGGAAGAATTTTTCCCCTTTTTCCCCATCTCACTATGGAGCTGGGACATCTCATCTCATCTCTGGCACTCAGACTGGGAATTACACTATTAGCCTCCCTGGTTGTCAGACCTTTAGATTCTAACTGAATTATACCACTGGCTTTCCTGGGTCTCCAGCTTGGAGACAGCAGATCATGGGACTTCTCAGCTTCCATAACTACATGTACTAATTCTTCCTAAATAAGTCAATAATTAATTAATCAATTAATCTCCCACTGGTTCTGGTTCTCTGGCGAACTCTGATGAATACAGGGCTTTGTTTATTCTACTGTAGGCATCACAGGACACTACATACTTCAGGTAAGAAGTAAATACTTGAGAAAATAAATGAATAATCTTTGAACTGTACGTGTGAATTTACATGAATTATCTCTATTTTATGGCTAAAGATCGAGCCTAAAATGACTAGCATTCACGTGATTTTGAGCCATTTGTGTTTGAAGTTGGATCAGTGACACATTCTTATTCATTCTTCATGTGTTACTTCTGAGGGCTTCTCCCCAGGGTTGCTGCTAGATGATACTGAACCTTTGTACTAACTAGAAAAAGGGTGATCCTCTGGGTGGATGTTGTCCCATGCCAACTCTCTAGGTGGCGTGGGTGTGATTTCAGCCCCCAGCTATCCCTTCAGCTCGTCATACTAGATGTTTAATCTTTTATGTTGGCTTGTATCACTGCTAGTAGTCATTTGTTAGAACTACTAAGTAAAATTTACAGAATTTTAGATCCACCAGAAGTTCAGTAGGAGCCATTTTTTTCTGAGACATTTCTGCATTCATCGAAAAAGATGATGTGTGCAAAGTTACCAAAAACAAGTGTTAAAGTTGGGTGGGTTTTGAAAATACTCAGACTTTCCTTAGTCCCATGAAATACATCACATCCCTTACTTTTTCCAAGCATAGGGCTGGAAGAAAAATTGACCTCCCTTACTTTACAAAAGGCAACTTTATGCTCAGTCACATAACTTTTTGATCTATTCACATGCTCATTCCTTTGTCCCAGTATTTCTAGGTCATGTCTTCTGTCGCCCAAACGATTAGCCATACTTCTGGAATACTTTTCCAGATTCCTTTAAAGAAATGTGCTTTGCTGGGACCTAATTTCGTCGGTCAAGCAGTGACTGAACTCCTTCCCCACGCACACACAGAGTCCAGTTTCACAATAAAGGAGAAAGACCGGGAAGGGGGCCCCTCCCGTAATGAAAGAACAATGAAAGAACAACTGATTAAAAGGCCAAATCTCACAAGATGCCAATTGAAAGAAAAAGTCACGCTATCCTCCGGCCAGCTCAGATCAAAAGGGGAACAACCTGTTCAATTCTCTCAGCCAGGGCCAATTTTCAATTTCTTCTTTCTGCTTCTCCTCCACCACCCCCTGCCCGCCAGCCCACCTGTGTGGGACTGTCGTTGTCCTTCCCAACTAGTTGCCAATAAAGTTGGTACAAAGTGACCTTGAGCGGCTTCCCTACTGCCCCGTTTCCCCGCCTTCTCCATCCGGGTGCCGCGGCGCGGATAAGAGCCGGACCGCGCCTGCGCGCCGCGCGCCGCTCCTTCGACCTCTGCCGCCGCAGTTGCCGCCGCCACCTCCCGGGAAGGTAAGCGGAGGGCGCGACAGCCGGGCCTGGCCCGAACGGAGCGGCGTCCAGCCGGGATCCATTCATTCTGCTGGCGCCTTGCTGGACGAGGGCCCGAGCCGACGGCGTGCTCCGGAGCCCGCGGGACGTGGGTGGGAAGGACGGGCCCTGGAGGGCACTTGACCTTAAGCCCCTTTACTTCCGCAGAGGGGAAGCCCAAGAGCCCACGTCGCCATTCACTCACGTCCTCCAGCCGCGCCGCCCCGAAGACTAAGATGTTCGCCTGCGCCAAGCTCGCCTGCACCCCCGCTCTGGTGCGTAGCCCAGGCTGGGCCGGGACGCGGAGGGCCGAGCTCTTGGCCCGGAGCGTCCACGTTGTTGAATGGGGCACGGCACACCAACTTCGGGGGACAGTTCACCCCTTCACCTCTTACCCTCTGTGGCCTCTCCTGCCTTTCCTTCTGATCCTGGGGCACCTCGCTCGGCTCCTCCCCACCAGTAGGGCGGTGGGGCGCAGCCGCGGCCTAGTTGTCACGCTTCGTTCGCTGTAGGTCAAACCCTCCTTGCAGCTAGTGCCGGAGCGGCCCCCTCCCCCACCTCCTCGGTGACTCTGGGGTTGGGGTCGGGGCGAAGGTTGGGGTGCTGTTAAGGATGCTGGGGGCCCCTGAGGCCTACTTGACCGCATTAGCGTTTTCCATTGCCTATCTGTAGGTCAAACTCGCTGCTGCAGAAGGAGGGACTTTGCCTCACCCTGTGTGGGCGGAGGAAGGTGGTGGAGGAGTCGAAAGTCTTTCTTCCTGCCTCTGGCTGTCATTTCCATAACCATTTTGGAGGCTTTAGGTGAAGTGAGGATGTGGGGGACTTGTCTTAGAGAATCAAGTCTTGGTTCTGAAGGGATTTTCTGTGACCTTAGTTTAGTGGACGGTCAAGGGCAGAGACGCTGGACTGCGAGACATTCCTTATGGTCAGAGTATTTCCCCGATGATTCGTACGTTGGTACAGAATTGCTTAAACTGCTTTTTTATTTTATAATTAACGGACATATAGGAATATCTTGGAAGTTGTGGGACTCATATTAACTGATGGGCTATTTTAAATGACAAGCTTTTCTAGCAACACTCCGATGTACTTGTTGCTGCACATAAGTTTACTGAAGAATGTGGCATGTTTATTGCTGTTTTTCTGATCTGAGTTGTGGCACCACAGTAACTGAAAATCTAAAAATAATGCTTTCTTTCCACCAATTGTTCTTAGAAGTTTTATTCAGATTATTACAAATAGGTTATGTACCACACTTTAAACTTTAATTAGCAATTTTAGAACTATTAAAATACCTTCATGGACTGAAAATAATCAAACAGCAAGATACCAGACAATACAGAGAAGTCATAAGCTCTCTGATTCATTTTTGCTGCTTGCTTTTTTAGAACTCCTGGTACAAGAAGGGTCATTGAAGTCTTATCCACTGTTAATATTTGGAATATTTTTTTCATTCATAGATCCGAGCTGGATCCAGAGTTGCATACAGACCAATTTCTGCATCAGTGTTATCTCGACCAGAGACTAGGACTGAAGAGGTAATAGCAGTAGTAATAGAAATTGAGTAACCCTACCAAGTAAGTCCTGTGGTTTTAATCAAAGGGGAGGAAAAACCTCATTTGTGAATGGTTTGAGAGCAGTCTTTTTCCACCCTTTTGTCAAAAAAATAGTGCAGAGGATAAGCCAATGAAAGGCACTTCTGTATCCAAAACTTACCTACTTGAGTTGTCCAAGAAATGGAGTCCGTCTGTATGTTTAAATACATGGTTTTGAATGCCTGTATTTAAGATTACACTTGCTACAGTTATTGAAAAGCCTGCCCTACCAAAAAGCATATTCAAATACACTGTCTCTTAATTTTCAACAGCCTTATAATAGATATTGTTCTCCCTATTCTACAGCTTTGGAATTATTCTAAACTCTTGATTTTTCCATTTATTCAGACTCAGTTACAAAATAGAGAAGTAGCTACCATTTACAGGATAGTAATTAAAATAGCTACTTGTGATTATTGATTTGACCTTTGCCTTTATTTCCTTTTGTCTAGGGCTCTACGGTATTCAATGGGTCCAGGACTGGTGTGTCCCACCTAATCCAAAGGGAGTTTCAGACCAGTGCAGTCAGCAGAGATATCGATACTGCTGCCAAATTTATTGGTGCAGGTGCTGCCACTGTGGGAGTGGCTGGTTCTGGTGCTGGTATTGGAACAGTCTTTGGCAGCCTTATCATTGGTTATGCCAGGTAATTTCTATCACCAAATAAGCTACTTTAAGAGCATGCTTGACATAGTTGGAAACTTGGAAAACTAGTCAGATAATAAGTACTTCGTATTAAGGGCCAACTCTGTGTCTTGCATTGTATTTTGAGGGCTTTGCATGCATGAGCCCACTTAACTCTCACAACACCCCTTGGAGATATACTCCAGGTTACCTGTGAGGGATGAGCAACGTAGAAATTACACTGATTGCCCAAGTAGCTAGTAAGTGTCAGAAAATAAATTTTAATTCTGACTTCAGAGTCTGTACTCTTGATTATGAAGCTGTTTTTGGAATATAGTTAACAGCACAGTCTTTAGAAGTATCAACTTCGTTTTATTTAAGACCTTATTTCTAAACTCTTAGATCTTAAGAGTACAGAACATACTTTCACAGGGATAGCAAATATGTCTGAACCCCTTAAAATGGATGAAGACTAACCATGTATATTGACATACAGAGTTAGCTTCCTACCTTTTCCCCATGTGATTAGGATTGAGGAGAAAGGAATATCAAAGGCAGAAATAAAAGAGAGCTGGGCAAATACTTTTCCAGGACTCACCCAGTTTACAAAGATCCCACAGTAATAATCTGATTCTTTAGCATTTACCAAACATTCTGAAATTCAAATAATATTTCAGAGTAACAATTATATGTGTTGTATCTCTTTTAGAAATCCTTCGCTGAAGCAGCAGCTGTTCTCATATGCTATCCTGGGATTTGCCTTGTCTGAAGCTATGGGTCTCTTTTGTTTGATGGTTGCTTTCTTGATTTTGTTTGCCATGTAACAGAAATTACTGCTTGAAATGTTGGCATTCATATTAATTACGGATGTAATTCTGTGTATCTTACTGTGACTCCGAAAACTATAGTGTTGGTGTCATGGAAATGTACGTTATTTCCAAGGTCATTTCATTAAAGGTAAAAACTTTAATTTTTGCTGTGATTTGTACTTACCTAAATTTAGATCATCATAAAGAAGAATATGCATTCAGATAGATGCTGTATAAGTCAGAGGAAACTACGGCTGTTGGCCCATGATGAAAAAGATCCAATTTCATGAAAATTCTCTTGTATAGTATTCTGCATATTGTAATTTGTAGGGCTTTTGGTTATCCATATAAAGGAGAAATATGTGTTTTCAGCTTCTATGAAACATGATAAATTAAACCAAAATAGTTAATTGCTTGAGATGGTTTTGTGTTTTTAAGAGCTGACATGAGTTATAGGGTCTAGCAATACCTAGGAGCAGAATTACTTTCCAAGACTAACTTGGCTAGTATTACACAGCTGGATCTAAAAATAAATGTCAGCTTTTTAGGAATTGAAGTCTTGTTAAACTGGGGGGAGGGGTTGCTTTTCAGTTAGGTCTCACATTTAGCAATTAAGTGTCCTATAGCAAAGTAGAGTTTCTAAGAAGAAAATCTAATTAGCATCTAGTTTCTTACTTGAACAAGGCTCTCGTTAAAAACCAAATACCAAAAAGTAAGCTGAATTGGCTATATTTTTAAAGCCAAAAGTTGCTAAAGCATTGGTTATCACTAGAATTTGGGGATGCTAGTTGATTCAACAGTACTTTGTTTCTAATACTACATGGAGTATGTTAAAGAAGAATATAGAAATTGTACCTGTAAGATTTGATGTCTAGACCTTGGGAACCAGTTGTGGAAGGACAAGGGTATGTGCATCACACAAGTGCCACTCCCTGTCCTAGGAACTTAATGTATCTTAGGTAATTTAGTCCTCGATGACAATCTTCCATAATTAGGGAGGAAAGATGAAGAGAAAAAAAAGCCCAGAGGGGTTAATTCCCCAAATCACATAGCCATTAAGTGGCAATGTCAGGGTCCAGATTCAGACCTTCCTTGATTCCAAAGCCCATGCTTTGATTTTTTTTTTTTTTTTTGCTTTTTCTTTCTTTCTTCCTTTTTTTTTTTTTTTTTTTGTAAGGGATGACAAAGGAAAAGCCGATCTGGGAGAAACTGTTTTGTTATAGAATTTAAAGCAAAAAATGGAAGTATAATTTTACAGATAGTCTTGTGGGCTTGAAAAGAGGGAAGGAACGGTGTTTGGTATGGAGTAGATTTGAATAAAAGCAGTGCAGAGCAGCAGTAAGAACCCAGCTCCCGATAGTTACCTGAGTTGGTAATGAACCTCGTTAGCCTCACTTTATGACTACCCAGTAATATTGGAAAGTTTGTTAACACAAACTCATAAAGAGCAGTGAGGATTATTCAAGTCTGGTTATTGACAAGAAGAAATGACAGGTCAAAGGGGCTCTAAGCAACAGCAGGCCAGCACATTGCTCAACAGGCTGACCTATGAGCTTCAAACTGGGTAAGGAATGAGTAGAGCCACAATAGTGACAAGTTGGAATAAAAGAGGCTGGTCAAGGGGATTCTGGAAAGATGGAGTAGGAAGCACCAAGAATCTTCACCACCTACACAGCAATTGCACTGTCCTATCTAATAGAACTGTTTTGGAACTCTGGTCTATTAATGGCTTGCAACTTCCAAAGGAAGGCTTGGACTGTAAATTGGGGTTAATTTCAATTTCAGGTCTTCATAGAGTAGCAGCTGCTAACCCTCAGCCCCAGCCCCAGGGCAGGCCACTATGTACATCTTCCTGGAGCAGCTTACACACAGCTTACAGGAGCCAGGGTAAGCAAAATGAACCCTGCCCTCCAAATACTGGTCATCAATGCTTTTATCACAGATTGCTACTTCTGATTACAGAGGTACAGATAAAGACGAAGGTGGCCATTGTTGCTGTACTTCCCTTAATTGTTACAAGCCCCTCTCCACTCCCAACTGAAGTGAGTTCAGGGGATTTAAAGAGCTGGTATTCATTTCCACCCTTTTTTCTCTTTCCCCTTTTGGGAGCCAGACACTAAAGACTAGGACATTGAAAAACAACTGTATATACAGGGAAAAGTTGAAAGTGATCAGTCGTGTCCAAGAAAAGGCACAGGCTCAGAAAAGACCTGAGAAAACAGTATGTTTACACATCAGGCTAATCCTTGGCACAGAGATCATTTACAACAATTAAAAAAAAAAACAAAACCCTAGGAAAGAAGGATAATCTGCCAGAGATACCACATTAGTCAGATATCTAGTTTGCAACAAAAAAATCACAAGGCATTCTAAACACAGGAAAGTAGCGCCCGTTCAAAGGGAAAATAGACTGTCCCTGAAAAAGACCTGATAGCAGATATCTAGATGAAGACTAAAACAACCATCTCAGAGATGATGAAAGAACTAAAGGAAGAGGTAGAGTAAGTTTAAAAAGTGATACATGAACTTCCTTATACTGAAACAGCACAAATCTGCAATAATCAAGAGTGTTAATGGCATAAGGAAAGAGTAGACCAATTGGTTAGACAGCCCAGAAATGAATCCTTGCATATACCGTCCTATAAGTCGCAATTTTGTTAAGAGTGCCAAGACCATTCAATGGGGAAATGATAGACTTTTCAACAAATGGGGACCTCGGAAACTGGATATCCACATGCAAAAGAATGAAGTTGGACCCCCATCTAACAACATATACAAAAATTAACTCAAAATGGATCAAAGACTTAAATACAAAACCTAAAATTACAAAGCTCTCAGAAGAAAACAAGGCAGGGTGCCTGGGTGGCTCAGTCAGTTAAGCATCTGACTCTTGATTTCAGCCCAGGTTATGATCTCATGGTTCCTGAGATTGAGCCCCTCCTTGGGCTCTGTGCTGACAGCAGGAGGCTGCTTGGGATTCTCTGTCTCCCTCTCTCTCTGCCCTTCCCCCACTTGTGTTCACGTGCACAAGCACACGAGCTCACTCTCTAAATAAACAAACACTTTCCAAAAATGAAGAATAGGCAAAAGCTTCAGGACACTGGATTTGGCAATAGTTTCTTGGATATGACACCAAAGAAAGGCAATAAAATAACAAAATTCGATAAATTTAAGATGAAAATTTAAAATTTTGTGCAGTAAAAGACACAGTCAACAGAGTAAAAAGACATCATACAAAATGGGTGAAAACATTTGCAAATCCTGTATTTGATAAGGGCTTAACAATATCCACAATATATAGAGAAGTCCTAAAACTCAATAAAAACACAACACAATTTTAAAATGTTCAAAGGACTTAAAGAGCCATATCTCTGAGGAAGATATTCAGATGGGTAACCAGTACATGGTTGTGTGATCTGAAAATATGCATGGTATGATCTCAATCTTTCTGTGTTTGTTGAGGGCTGTTTTGTGACCTAGTATGTGATCTATTTTGGAGACTGTTCCATGTGCATTGAAGAAGAATGTGTATTCTGCTTTAGGATGAAAAGTTCTGACTATATCTGTTAAGTCCATGTGGTCCAATATCAGTGTCATTTAGAGCTGTTGTTTCCTTACTGATTTTTCTGCCTAGATGATCTGTCCATTGTTGTTAAGTGGAGTATTAAAGTCACTACAATTATGGTATTATCAATAAGTTTATGTTTGTGACTGATTTATATGTTGGATACTCCCACATTGGGGCATAAACATTTACAATTGTTAGCTCTTCTTGATGGATAGACCCCTTAATTATGATATAATGCCCTTCTTCATCTCTTGTTACAGTCTTTATTTTAAAATCTAGTTTGTCTGGGGTGCCTGGGTGGCTGGCTCAGTTGGTTAAGTAGTGGACTTCGGCGCCAGTCATGATCTCACAGTTCGTGGGTTCGAGCCCTGCATCAGGCTCTATGCTGACTGCTCAGAGCCTGAAGCCTGCTTCGGATTCTGTGTTTCCCTGTCTCTCTGCTCCTGCCCTGTTCATGCTCTGTTTCTCTGTCTCTCTCCTTCAGAAACAAATAAACATTTAAAACAAAATAAAATAAAATCTAGTTTGTCTCATATAAGTATGGCTACTCCAGCTTTCTTTTGACATCCGTTAGCATGATAGATGGTTCTCCATCTCCTCATTTTCAATCTGCACGTTGTCCTCAGGTCTAAAATGAGTCTCTTGTAGGCAGCACATAGATGGATCATGGGTTGTTTTTTTTTTATCCATTCTGATACCCTATGTCTTGATTGAGGCATTTAATCCATTTACATTCAGAATGATTGTTGAAAGATACGGATTTAGTGCCATTGTGTCATCTGTAGATTTCCATGTTTGTGGCCATGTCTCTGGTCCTTTGTAGTCTTTGCTTTGTAGTCGTGCAGGGCTGGTTTAGTGATCATGAACTCCTTTAGTTTGTGTTTGTCTAGGAAAGCCTTTATCTCTCCTATTCTGAATGACAGCCTTGCTGGATAAAGGATTCTTGGCTGCATATTTTTCCTATTCAGCACATTGAACATTTCCTGCCACTTCCTTCTGGCCTGCCTAGTTTCAGTGGGCAGATCTGTTACTACCCTTATGTGTCTACCCTTATAGGTTAAGGATTCTTTGTCCCTAGCTGCTTTCAGAATTCTCTTTATCTTTGTATTTTGCCAGTTTCACTGATATGTCATGGTGTTAACCTGTTTTTGTTGATTTTGAAGGGAGTTCTCTGTGCCTTCTGGACTTGGATGTCTGCTTCCTTCCCCAGATTAGGGAAGTTCTCAGCTATATTTTGTTCAAATAAACCTTCTGTCCCTTTCTCTCACTCTTCTCCTTCTGGAACTCCTCTAATATGGATATTGTTACGTTTCATGGAATCACTCAGCTCTCTTAATTCTCCCCCTTGTGATCTAGTAATTTCCTTTCCCTCTTTTTTGTCAGATTCATCATTTACCACCTATTTTATCTTCTATTTCACCTATTCCCTCCTCTGCTTCTTCCATCCTTGCTGTCACTGTATGTAGTTTATTTTGCATCTCATTTGTACATTCTTAATTCATCACGACTAGTTCTTAGATCTTTGATCTCTGCAGCAAGAACTTCTCTGCTGTCTTCTATGTTGTTTTCAAGCCCAGCTATTAGTCTTATGACTGTTATTCTAAATTCTTGTTCTTATATATTGCTTATATCTGTTTTGAGCGATTTTCTGGCTGTCATTTCTTCCCAAATTTTCTTTTGAGGAGAATTCTTCCATGTTGTGATTTTGGGTAACTTTCTGTCTTATGTGTATTTTAATAGCTTGTTATATTCCTGCACCTGCAAGAACTGCTATATTAAAAAGGGGTCATATACTGTCCAGGGCCTGGCGCTTCAGGAAGCGTTCTTGGTGTATGTTGCAGACAGTCTGTTGTTGTGTTTTGGCTGTTCTATCTCACTGGTCAGTCCTCTCTGCAAAGCTCCTTCTTGCTTGCAGTAGTGAGTGTTTGGACCTTCAACCAGGTGTGCTTTGATTTGTTCGTTGAAGTAACCCTGGAAAAAAAGGAAAAAAGGAGGGGAGGAGCCTGATCCCATAAAAGAGAAAAACGAAAGGGGAGAAAAGAAGACCAACCAGAATAAAAAAAAACAAAAAACAAAAAACTATAAGGCTAAATCCAGAGAAAGAGAAAGGAAAATAAAGAAGAGATAGAAAAAAGTGTAAAAAGAAGAGAGTAAAAACGCCTGATCAAAGAAGCAAACAAAAAATTATATATAGATACATTTCTATATCTATTTTATATCTATAGACCTACATCTATATATAATATAGAGAGATATGTAGATATAGATAGATGTAAATATAAAATAAGAATTGGCCAAAAACAAATCAGAAACTATAAGCCTGGTTCCAAAAGAAAAAAAATAAGAGGGCAGAAAGAAAAAGAAGACAGAGACAAAGAAAAACAAAAAATTAACAGTTCGTCTGTTGGTGCCTGGGACCAGTGGCTGTGCTGGCCTGGAGGAGAGAGGCAGGCTGTATGGGGTCAGTCAGCTCTAGTAGATAAGCAGTTGCCACGCAGGGAGGGGAGGGCTCAGGTGTAAGCGGGTCCCACTTCCCCCCGGGGGCCTCTGAGTTCCTCTCCCAGTCCCACCGTGCTGGTGTTGGGGAGAAGAATGGCAACACCCCGATCTCTCCTCCCCTGACCGGGTGTCTCAAACCACACTGTTCAGGTAGCCCTCAGCCCTCACAGAGTAGCATGGGTGGCCGGCTAGCCCTGCTCCACAGTTCTCCCCCGCCTCCTAGGTGCTTGGCTGGGATTCAAAACCCAAAGTCTTAAAGGACCCTGCACCGAGTGGACCCTTTCGTGGTGCAGCGTCACTCAGCTCTGCTGATAAAAGGGCTTTCTTTGGCTGGCACATGCAGGGGTTCACAGCACTCGGAGGAGACTGCTCTCTCCTAGGGCACCCCTGAGATCGCTACCATGCCCTGAGCGGCTCCTTCCCCTGCCAGCCAGCACACGCGCACAGACTGGCCTTCCCTCCGGAGAAAGTCGCGCACTTTTGCAACCTTCGAGTTTCAGCTCCTAAGGCTGTTTGCAAAATAGAAACTGGCACCCTCCCTATTTCTCGTTCCCCAGTCCGTGGTCTGGAGAGGTTTGCCTCTTGTGCTAACTCAATAGGGCAATTTCACAGCCTTTCTCTCCCTTTCTCACCCTTTTGTCTTTCCATAGAAGGGGTTCCCTCCCCTCTGTGCCTACACCGTTTTTTTCTCCCCCAATTCACATACACACACCTCGATACCACCATGCTGTCTCCCTCCAGCTGTGGAGATCTTTGTGCCACTCCACAGATCGATTTCCTGGGTGTTGCAAGTAAGCTGGCCTCAACACAGCTGTATCTGAGGGAGGAGGAAAATCCCAGTCCCCCTACTTCTCTGCCGTCTTAACTCTGCCCCCCCATTGACCAGTACACGAAAAGATGCTCACCATTACGAATAATAAGGGAAATGCAAATCAAAGCTACAGTGAGATACCATCTCACATCCTATAGTATGGCTACTCTAAAAACAAAACAAGGGGCGCCTGGGTGGCGCAGTCGGTTAAGCGTCCGACTTCAGCCAGGTCACGATCTCGCGGTCCGTGAGTTCGAGCCCCGCGTCAGGCTCTGGGCTGATGGCTCAGAGCCTGGAGCCTGTTTCCGATTCTGTGTCTCCCTCTCTCTCTGCCCCTCCCCCATTCATGCTCTGTCTCTCTCTGTCCCAAAAATAAATAAACGTTGAAAAAAAAAATTTAAAAACAAAACAAGAAACGGGCATTGGCAAGGATGTGGGGAAATTGGAACTCTTGTGCACTGTTGGGAGGAAGGTAAAATGGTGCAGCTGCTGTGGAGAACAGTATGGTAGTTCCTCAAAACGTTACCAATAGAATTACCATGAGATCCAACAATTCCGCTGATGGGTATGTACCCCAAAGAACTGAAAGCAAGGTTTTGAAGAGATATTTGTACACATGTTCATAGCAGCATTATTCGCAATAGCTAAATATGGCAGCAACCCAAGTGTCCATCAATGGACGACTGGATAAGCAAAATGTGGTATATGCATACAATGGAATATTTTTTAGCCTTAAAAGGAGAGAAATTCTGACACAGGCTACAATGTCGATAAACTGTGAGGGCATCATACTAAGTGAACTAAACCTGTCACAAAAAGACAAAATACTGTATGATTCCACTTTGGTAGAGTACTCAAAATCATTGAGACAGAAAGTAGAATGGTGGTTGCTAGGGGCCGGGGGAAGGAGAAAGGGGAGGGGTTCCAGTTAAACAGGTATGGAGGGGCGCCTGGGTGGCGCAGTCGGTTAAGCGTCCGACTTCAGCCAGGTCACGATCTCGCGGTCCGTGAGTTCGAGCCCCGCGTCAGGCTCTGGGCTGATGGCTCGGAGCCTGGAGCCTGTTTCCGATTCTGTGTCTCCCTCTCTCTCTGCCCCTCCCCCGTTCATGCCCTGTCTCTCTCTGTCCCAAAAATAAATAAACGTTGGAAAAAAAAAAAATTAAAAAAAAAAAAAAACAGGTATGGAGTTTCAGTTTCACAAAATGAAGAGCTATGGACATGGATGGTAATGCTGGTTGCACAACATTAGGAATGTATTTAATATCAGTGAAACATAAACTGAAAATGGTTACGATGGTAAATTTTGTTATGTGTATTTTATGAAAATAAAACAGCGCTAGAACAGTCAAGGGCCCGGAGGGTACAAAACAGCGGAAGATCCATTTCAGTAAGAGCCAACAAATAGACAAGAAATGTAAAGAACTTCAGAGTGCAAGCTCTTGAAGGTAAGTAGGTCCAATGAATGAAAAAAAAATTTGCTGAGCAGCTAAAGTTAGGTAGAAATGAATGCCCGGATGCCTGGGTGGCTCAGTCCATTAAGCGTCTGCCTTCAGCTCAGGTCATGATCTCATGGTTTGTGGGTTCAAGCCTCGCACTGGGCTCTGTGCTGACAGTGCGGAGCCTTCCTGGGATTCTGTCTCCCTCTCTCTCTCTTTCTCTGCCACTTCCTGGCTTGCTCTCTATCTCTCTCTCAAAATAAATAAAAATAAACTTAAAAAAAAAAGGAATGTCACTGAAGTTTAAGGAAGGATTGTAGATAAGTGGGAAATATGATTTGAGAATGTATATATATATATATATATATATATATATTCATAGTTCTTTGGTAAGTTTTAAATTCTATTTGGCACTTTTAGCCAATGTGGTTAGGTTTGGGTGTTGAGTGTTTGGGAGAGGATGGTATGTGTTGTTTCAGTACTATCCTCTGCAAAGGCTTTTAAAATATGTGATTTCTACACACGAAATTATGAGTTGTTAACTGTTCTACATGCCGAGCATATATTAATTTAGTAATTTCATGGTATTATTCTGTTGATAATATTCTGGACTTAAGACCTCAATACATCGTCCATCAGTTACTTGCCCAATACTTTACATTACTACGGCCAAAAATTATTATTTTTTTCAGATCCAGCACCACCCTCCTCTGCCTCAACAGACAAGGCAGTTAGACTGTCTCTGCCAATAGCAACATTATGCCTTAGCTGGCTTTGATGTAGAGATAGCTGATACGTAGCAGTCGAAACTTGTGACAGTATAGATTTATAAGCAATATCATCGTTTTTACAGATTTTTTGGAAAGTAGATAACATGGCTTTATTTATACTCCTCTTTTCCCTCCACCCACCCTTATCCTACCCTCCTCCTTCACCACACATATACACAAGCTCAGCAGTGCATTTTGTTAAAGGCTTTCTGGTGATGTGTATATCACGATATATACAGCACTGCTGCTCAAAGTGAGGTCCGGGGGTCAGCAGCGTTAGCATCCCTTGGGAGCTTGTCGGAGATATAGGTTCTGGAGCTTCACACCGGATCTTCTAAACCAGAATCTGAATTTTAACAAGACCCCAGGTGATTTGTATATACATTAAGCTTTGACAGTACTGGTCTAGAATACTGTAGTCCTCCATATGCCTTAGCTCAGACTCCTTATCTTTCAAAAAGTTGTCAACTCATTAATTGGGTAGTCCCCCCCCCCCGCCACCCCTTTCTTCCTGGAATGTACTGCTAATCCAGTGATTCACAAAGTGTGGTCTGAAAATTTCTGAGGGCCCCTAGAACCTTTCTTTCAGGGGTTTCACAAGGTCTTCCCTTTGCCGCTTGCACGGCTACGTGAGGCTAGATTGTCATTAAATACATCAACCAAAACAACATATTGCAACAGATCAAATACAGAAGTAGATTAAGTGTGACTTAATTATTTACAAAAATGAAAACAATGCCATTCTTTTATTTTTGCTTTGGAAACTATAGTTATTTTTCTTTTTTTTTTTTTTTAAGTATAGTTCTTTTTTTTTTTTTAATTTTTTTTTCAACGTTTTTATTTATTTTTGGGACAGAGAGAGACAGAGCGTGAACGGGGGAGGGGCAGAGAGAGAGGGAGACACAGAATCGGAAACAGGCTCCAGGCTCTGAGCCATCAGTCCAGAGCCCGACGCGGGGCTCGAACTCACGGACCGCGAGATCGTGACCTGGCTGAAGTCGGACGCTTAACCGACTGCGCCACCCAGGCGCCCCGTATAGTTCTTTTTCAAAAAAATGTTATTTATGTTAACATGTTGTTATGGAGTGAAGGGTACTGAATCTCCCTGACTGGTCTGTCAGTGAGAAAACAGGCTCCAATATGACCTTTCACTTACAACTCTATAGAAATGTCAGTTTTGTAAGTTGAAGGTAACCCTGTATCCCTAGGTCACTTCCCTTCAGCTATCGTTCTATTTATAATCTCTAAAAATTGGCCCATGTTCTAGTAAGAATCTGCACTGCTTTCTCAAATGATGCAAGTAATCTATCTCCTCCTAGATGTTTAGTAACTTAGAGCTTCTTTTTTCAAGGGAGCTTAAATACTGAAAAGAATTGACCTAAGATCAATGGGGACTCGTAAATCCAAGGGCTTTTGATTGTTCTCCTATTAGCATGAGCTAGCATCCTACTGCTGATCTTGGCAGAGACTCCTAAGAGGACCCATGGTTGTTGGCAGTGGCTACTTTTCAACAAAAGCATTTAGTCAGCATTTCCCAGCCGTGGAGATTCCAGGATCTGCTCCTCTGACATGAGAGTCCCAGAGTTTGCTTTGTCCAAGGGTTAATGTAGTTTGGCTGAGTGTCTCAGATGCTGGACAGCTCAGTATGATTCCCTCAAGACTTCCTCTATCTAAAGGACAGTTCAAAGTATTTACCTACCTCTCTAGAGATATCCAAAACATCTTTAGCTCTCAAGACCCCAGGAGCTGTACAAAAAGAATAAGCTTATAATACTGCACGTTATCACATTCCTGCCTTATTTTCTCCACAGCACTTACTATTCTTTAAATGGTCACACGGTTTATGTATGTGCCTCGACTCCCCTCCCCCATGAAAATCTCCCTAAGGGGCTTTGTCTTGTTGACAGTTGTAGCAGCAGGGCCAGGAACAGTGCCTGGCATGTTCATGCTCAATAAATATTGATGCTTTATGAGTAATAAAGTATAGAAACAGAGCATTAGGTTGATCGTTACCCTAAGAGGCTGTGTCCAAGGTGAGAATGCAACTGAAAAGAGCGAAGTATTAATCTAAGGGCCTAGGAGGGTCCATATGACCAAGACTTTCTGGTCTCTGGCATAAGGAATTCATAGCTTTGGTACTAGGTGGGCCTCAGGGTGACAGACTAGTTATGGCGAATCATCAAGGGTAGACACTGGAATGGCAGACAAAAATCTTTATCCTAGGGGCGCCTGGGTGGCGCAGTCGGTTAAGCGTCCGACTTCAGCCAGGTCACGATCTCGCGGTCCGTGAGTTCGAGCCCCGCGTCAGGCTCTGGGCTGATGGCTCAGAGCCTGGAGCCTGTTTCCGATTCTGTGTCTCCCTCTCTCTCTGCCCCTCCCCCGTTCATGCTCTGTCTCTCTCTGTCCCAAAAATAAATAAACGTTGAAAAAAAATTAAAAAAAAAATCTTTATCCTAGGAGTGGTTCTATCTACTTGTATTGGTAACTTAATAGTATGTGGAAAGCTGAAAATAACGATGACAAGCCCTCTTTCTTTTCTTTTCTTTTTCTACTCAATTTTATTTATTTATTTTTAAATTTACATCCAAATTAGTTAGCATATAGTGCAACAATGATTTCAGGAGTAGATTCCTTAGTGCCCCTTACCCATTTAGCCCATCCCCCCTCCCACAATCCCTCCCATAACCCTCAGTTTGTTCTCCACATTGGAGTCTCTTATGTTTTGTCCCCCTCCCTGTTTTTATATTATTTTTGTTTCCTTTCCCTTATGTTCATCTGTTTTGTCTCTTAAAGTCCTCATGTGAGTGAAGTCATATGATATTTGTCTTTCTCTAATTTCACTTAGCATAATCCCCACCAGTTCCATCCATATAGTTGCAAATGGCAAGATTTCATCCTTTTTGATTGCCGAGTAATACTCCATTGTATATATAGACCACATCTTCTTTATCCATTCATCCATCGATGGACATTTGGGCTCTTTCCATACTTTGGCTATTGTTGCTAGTGCTGCTCTAAACATGGGGTGCATGTGTCCCTTCGAAACAGCACACCTGTATCCCTTGGATAAATGCCTTGTAGTGCAATTGCTGGGTCGTAGGGTAGTTCTATTTTTAGTTTTTTGAGGAACTTCCATACTGTTTTCCAGAGTGGCTGCACCAGCTTGCATTCCCAGACAAGCCCTCTTTCTAGTGAGTGGGATGAGAAGAGAGGTGGGAGGAGGCATTGATATGAAGGATGGAAACAAGGGCCTTAAATTCCATTCTCTGTCTTTGGGCTGATCTCACTGAGGCTGGCATAAGCTAAAGTATAATTTGAAGATAAAGACAGCCCTCTAATTTTTTTTTTCTTCACAATGCCACACACAATTAATTACAAATTCTTGTGAGACATTGAGGGTGGGAAGTGGACAATGACCCCCCCCCCACCTTGTACTTGAAATGTTCTGAATGGATATTTCCATTATGAGAACAGATGCTGAAAGGTTAACTATAGCATAGGCAATTTCGAGGATGTGCAGGCAAGCCCTGGGTTGTCAGAGGGAGGGAAAGAAGATCCGTCTGGAGATAGAAGCTACCAAAAGAATCAACCAAAATGTCTAGGGTCACGGTGTCCTCGTCTCATCTTTCTGTACCGGGCTATATCTTGAGGATACCTGTGAAAACACAGAGGCTTTTTCTCTGAGTTCAAGACAGACATAAGGGACGTCCTGGAATATGCTATGTTTTGTTTAGCTACAAACAGAAACTATGTCCTTATGAATTGAATCTTCCTTTTCACCTTATTTTTCATACATACAGATCTGTATATTTCTATGTTAGTATATTTATATACTACTTGAGCAGGGTTTTAGTTGAATTTTTAAAAATAACAACAGATTAATGGATTAACAACCACGTCTTCTGAACAAGGCAGAAATACCACATTCTGGGCATTGGAAGGTTTTGAGAGCATTGAGAGGCCCCCGTTATTTCTTGCAGTATTTAATAATGGGCATTTCTACAATAGAAGTAGTTTTCTTCAAATAGTCTCTTGTATCTAAGGGATACCAATTTTACTCAGAAGTCATGCTGGGTTCTTAAAGGAGGTTTACCAGGTCCTTACCAACTCTCTTAGGAGTAAGTTGGGTAGATGCATGTTTGGAATGATAAGACAGGTGAAGAAGGGGTCCAGAACAGACTTCCTGCGTTTGCAAAAGAGAAGATTGTAGAGAATTTTCAGGCTGTCAGGGGATCTTGAGGAATGACAATGAGAAAAAGAACTGAAAAGCAAAGCATTTTATTAAGATATAGTGAGACTTCCAAGTTCACGGGATCAGAATTAAAAGTCGTAACTACATTCGTTTTGTCTAAGCTGAATGTTTTTTTCATTTGTAGAAAAGCTGTATTACATGAAATATGGTGGAGCTACAAATATGTAGGTTAAAGACACTTTCTAACTAGAAGGTTGCCAACATGCATATGGAACAGATTTGCATCTTTTCCACCTGTTTTCTTCCTGTGAGCTGCTTTATTTTTTCGCACCTTAAGTTTACTTTTTTAAAAAAGAAAAGTACCTAAAACTGCATTCTCCAACAGAGCAGAGTACTATTTGTATTACTAAATATTCTTGTCTATGAGGACTCCTGAAACACTTTTTTTTTTTAAATTTTTTTTTAACGTTTATTTATTTTTGAGACAGGGAGAGACAGCATGAACGGGGGAGGGTCAGAGAGAGAGGGAGACACAGAATCTGAAACAGGATCCAGGCTCTGAGCTGTCAGCACAGAGCCCGACGCGGGGCTCGAACTCACGGACTGCGAGATCATGACCTGAGCCAAAGTCGGATGCTTAACCGACTGAGCCACCCAGGCGCCCCAGAAAGACTTTCTTTAAAATAACATGTTCCATAGGGCGCCTGGGTGGCTCAGGGGTTGAGCATCCGACTTCAGCTCTGGTCATGATCTCACAGTTCGTGGGTTCGAGCCCCATGTCAGGCTCTGTGCTGACAGCTCAGAGTCTGGAGCCTACTTCGGGTTCTGTGTCTCCCTCTCTGACCCTCCCCCGCTCGTGCTCTGTCTGTCTCTCTCAAAAAATAAACATTAAAAAAAAGTTTTAAATTAACATGTTCCTCTAGTGCATTATGTAGATAATTACTTGACAACAGACTGGATGAGGAGGAGAAATTTAAAACCAAACCTACTGCCAATTGAAAATGAATCAAAACCAGAGAAAAGAATTTCGAATTTTTGATATGTGAATGGAAATAATTGTTTTTAAAACGCTACTCTAATTGACGCAAAGTTCTTTTGAAATGTCATAACATTTATAGTTCTTTTTCTCACATTAGACATTATTAGCCATTTTGAGAGATGGAGAGAAGCACCATTGTAGTGAACATATACTTGACCTAACAATTTGTCATTTGTCAATTGCACATTTTGTCCATCATCATATTCATGTTCAGTAGTCTGAGCCGCTGGGGTTTAACTGATGTGACGAGTGCTACACTACATTAACACTAGGACAATGTGACTGTTACTAGATAGGGATAGTACTTTAATTTTAACTTGAGAAGGTAAACAGTGGCTTCTTTCTGGTCTCTTGAATAATGAAATTAGTTTCAAAAGAAGAGTGAGTTGGCTCACATATATGTCCATAGGCCAGAAAGAAACCCATTAAAAGGTTCAGTGCCATCAGGATTTCATTTTTATGTCAGATACCATTATTGAACTGCAAGTGTAACTTTCAAATACAATACTGCACAATTTTCCAATAATTTCAGTTTCACTTTGGTTTGGATGTTTGAGAGTACATTTTATATTAACACAAAGCTTTATTCATAATTTGTTATAGACTAGAAAGCACGTAATAGATGAAAAAACAAGGCACTGAAAAACAACTGGTTTTTAAAAAGTTGATGCAAGTTTTTTTGTAGGAGCCCCTCATCATGCTTTTCAACTTGTGCCAGTGTATGTTTCTTGAACAGTCAATATCCCCACACCTGACATTGAAATATTTAAGTTGTATAGAGAATCACAGAGCAACATTAAAAAAATATTTTCAGGGGCATTCACTTTCGAATGTCCCCTCTCTGTAAAGAGAGCTTTCCTACTATTCTTTCTTTCTAATCTAATACTCTAATAAACTTTTGCCTGCTGCTCAAAAAAAAAAAATTTGAAAAAAAATATTTTCAGCACTATACTTCTTTCTGTGTTTTTAGGAGTGTATCTGTGTCAGTTGCAGAGCAGTAAATATGGTCTCTTTTGTCCCTCATGTGAATCAAACTGTCTTCCTCCAGCACCCTTTTTTAAACAGCTTCTTTCTTTTTTTTTTTTTTAAATTTTTTTTTTTTCAACGTTTATTTATTTTTGGGACAGGGAGAGACAGAGCATGAACGGGGGAGGGGCAGAGAGAGAGGGAAACACAGAATCGGAAACAGGCTCCAGGCTCTGAGCCATCAGCCCAGAGCCTGACGCGGGGCTTGAACTCCCGGACCGCGAGATCATGACCTGGCTGAAGTCGGACGCTTAACCGACTGCGCCACCCAGGCGCCCCTAAACAGCTTCTTTCAAAGTTTGAGGGACATTTCTTTGTCACTGTAGCAACCTAGTGGGCGGTAGGATAGTACTATGGGTAGAGAGCCATTTCTATTCCATATTCCAATTTGGTGTCCTTTGGTCCTCTCGAAATGTTAATAAGCAGATGCTGATATTTTAAAGGTTTGAAATTATTTCTAATAAAGTTGATATATTTATTTTTTAATGTTTATTTATTTTTGAAGGAGGGGGTAAAGAGAGAGAGAGGGAGAGCATTAGCGATGGAGGGGGAGAGAGAGAGGGAGACAGAGGATCCAAAGCGGGCTCTGCACTGACAGCAGAGAGCCCCATGTGGGGCCTCAAACTCACAAACTGTGAGATCGTCAGGACCTGAGCTAAAGTCTGACGCTTAACCGACTGAGCCACCCAGGTGTCCCTAAAGTTGATATATTTAAAATCGGTAACTACTCAGTAAAATTGATAAAATAGAATACACCACAGCATGGAAGATTTTTTTTTTTTACATTTTTTAATGTTTATTTTTTCTTTGAGACAGAGAGAGAGAGCACGCACACAAGCAGGAGAGGGGCAGAGAGAGACACACAGAATCTGAAGAAGACTCCAGGCTCTGAGCTGTGAGCACAGAGCCCAACATGGGGCTCAAACTCACCAACCGGGAGATCATGACCCCGAGCTGAAGTCAGACGCTTAATCGACTGACCCACGCAGGCGCCCCCGATTTTTCTCTTATAAACAATTCTGTGCACTGTTTTAACTTACGGTTATATAGTGGAGGGCACTGTATTTCTTTTGCTAAGTTATTTAGATATAATTATATGATAACATCCTACACTGTACCAGGCGTTTAGGAGCCAGAAGAATCAGCTTCAGTTATAGTTTAGTAAAATTCGACCAGACGCCATCCAAAGTACAGGCTTTTTTTTTCTCTTGCTTTCAAAACGGACTTATCTTGCTTTCCCGCTTTGGGCCTTGGGGATACTTTGAGGCAAACTCCGCCTCTTCCAAACCCCAGCTTAACGGAGACACCCTCTCTCAGACTTCAGAGTAGCAGCAAAATGGGTTTAGGCGCGCGCCTCTCTAACGTTCTGCCTGCCTTCCTACCCAGGGCCGGGAAGTGACAGCGACAAAAATACCGGGCTCCCGTGGCGGAGCTCAGAGGACTCATCGCGCTTTCTCTCCCGCCACTCGCAGCATTTTCCAGAGTTCACCTTACTTCTCCGCACACCACACCGTCAAACCCTTCCCTCGACCCCAACATCCACCTGCTCCAGCGCCCCACACCCGTGCGAGTCGGCAGCCAGCCGCCAATCACAGGCTTCCGCACAGGTTACGGAGGCTCCTCTCTTTTGGCTCTCCGATCCCGCCCCCTCCAGGCCTGCTTCCCGCCCTTCGGGCACTTTGTCCAATCACCCGCCACCGAGTGTTCTTTGGTTCCCACCCCCTCCATCCCCGCCCCCGTGAAGTCCCGCCCCCTTCCCCTTTAAGCTGACGAAATCACCTGACCCGGAGGCGCTCCGTCAGATAGAAGGCGAGAAGGGGCGTGTGCGGTGGAGGGGAGGGGCGCCGAGAAGAAAGGGGGGATGCCGGGAGTGGGGCGGGGAGAAGGGAAGGGGTGTCAGTCCGATCTCGCGAGAGAGGACGGAAGCCTGTGGGAGCCCGTGGCCTTTAAAGTGCGGTTCAGCCCTTTCCTCTAGGGGTAGTTTGTAAACACCGCTGAGCTCGGGCCTCGGTGGCGACCGAAGGAAGCATGAACTAGTGACCTGGAAAGGTGAGTTGTGATGGGGGAAGGCCGAAGGACTGGAAACTGTAGGGATACGGAGAAAGAAGGCACTAACATGGCGACGTCGCTCACCGTAGTCCCCACCCCCCGCTTCCCATCACCTCCGGCGCTCCTGCCTCGGTGCCTAGCCCTCGGGGCGACTGTGGCTGTTCTGCCACCTCAGCGGCCCGCGCGGGGTCGGCTTCAGGAGCCCGACCGGCCGGGCGGGACCGTTAGGTAACTGGCGTTCGTTGTTCCGGCCCCTCCCCGCTCGCGCGCTTTCCTAACGAAGAGGAAAAAGGAATAACGGCTCCTGTTAGACCCCTCCCCCCGATTTATCTTCCTCTTCTCTGGTTAGTTCAGAGGTCCCTGGGCTGCAGGTCGGGTCCGCCGGGGGCGCAAGGAGACCCCCTTTAGTCTTGGATTAGCAGGGAGAGGGCCGGCTCTGGTCTCCCCACCCAAGACTCAGTCGTTGGGGACCGTGTGTATGTGATGGTGGCGGGGAGGAGGATCGGGAGGCGCCGCTGAAAATAGGGTCAGGGTCTCTGCCTTTGGTGGAACATGATGGAACAAATGGTATAGAGAACCTGTGAGCTGGAAGTCTGGGCATTTTCTGTCCTTTCTGCCCCCTCACACTCTCGCCACCCCCCTTTTTCCTGGTGGGGCGGGGCTGAGATGTGGGTGCAGATTGATTCTGGTATTTTCCCCCATTTTTAACCTCCCTGCTTGGACTGCAGAACCTCCGTAGGGAAGTAACCTGTGCTTTTTAGTGATGCCCTAGGGGCCAGGGCCGAGAGAGGGGGAGAGGGAGTGAGTGAGTGTTTTCTGTGTTAGCTCGTTGAACCGACGCTAGAGGAGGGAGAGGGCGGAGGAGCTGGGTACTATTTTTGTGTCCTTAGGTAGTGTAAAATTGCCTTTGCTTAATCGGGAGCTTAAAACTGGTTGAGGCCAAGAGCAAAACTACTGTGAATATGATGGAGTAAAAGGCAGTACACCTGATGGACTTTAGGCATATTGACTAATCCCTAAATTATAATGTGAAAGTTGTGATTTCTTAGGAATTTTAAATTATGGAAACAGTAACAATATGTAAGTTTAATAGACATACTTGAAATCAAAACAAAAACTGTTCCTTTGAGTGCACTTTTTGTCCTATTTGAAGAAACCACTGACATTGTCAGTAATAGCCTTTCTAGGCGTAATTTTTAAATAGCGTGTAACCTTACTTAGTCTAGTGTGCCAAAATTACGAAGGTGATAAGCTTGTTTAAAAGTCAACCCTACAGGGTTAAGTGACCTGAAAGACCAATACGGTAGCAATTACACCTTGTAATTAAATGTGTTACACTGACTTGAGGAATCCACTGTCAACACTCCTCAAAACTTCAGGAACACCATTGTAAAGTTATGTTAAAAAATAGAGATGCCCTTCTGCAGATCACAAAATAGAGTTAAGGATGTTCTTGGGTCTTCAAGGTCACCAATAGGAATTCTAGTCCTTGTAATTTGTAAGAATCTTACAAATTTATGGTGGTCTCTATGCTGCTTTCCTAAAACATGTTTAATCTTGCTTTGAGAGGATTACTGCCATTAAGTTTTGAATTATTTAAAATGCATTGTGGTAATTTAGAATGTAGGTGTTTGTCAGTACAGAAGTAGCTTTCAGGAACTGTGTGTGTGTGTGTTTCTAAGGTGCCCATGCCTTCTGTCGACCTGATTGCATTTCCTCGAAGTTCTTTTTAAAATAACCATATTAGAATGTTTATTTCATCTTTGGGGACTATATCATAATCTATTATATATGTAAACCAGAAATTCCTGTATTTACTTGAGAGTATTTGTTTCATATTTAAAAATTAAAATAACAGCACAAAGTAAGGTTGTTATGTCAGCTCTTTAACAAATAATTTGGAGGAATGCTTTTTCTTGGTAGTCAGGATTTGAAAGCTTTCTGAATATCATTTTTAAAAATAATAGGCTATACATCAACTAGTATGAAGTCTCAATAAATAATGAACATTTTGCCTACCTAAATTTTTGTGTTTTGAAAAAGTTGGGTTTAATGATTTATATGTTCTCTGCCGATTAATGAAATTGTTAGATCATGTTAGAGCAAATGTGTAGATCTTACCTGTGTCATCTTGAGCAAATAATACAGTCTGTCTTTTAAAAACCCACTGAGGGCACCTGGGTGGCTCAGTCCGTTGAGCGTCTAACTTCGGCTCAGGTCATGATCTTGAGGTTTGTGAGTTAGAGCCCCGTGGGCGCTCTGTGCTGACATCTCAGAGCCTAGAGCCTGCTTAGGATTCTGTGTCTCCCTCTCTCTGCCCCTCCCCCACTAGTGCACTTGCTTACTCTCTCTCTCTCTCAAAAATAAACAAACTTAGAAAAAAAACAAAACACTGAATATGGGGGACGTGGGTCCCTCAGTTGGTTAAGCATGGAACTCTTGGTTTCAGCTCAGGTCATGATCTCTGAGTTTCATGAGTTCAAGCCCCGAATGGGACTCTGCGCTGGTAGCACATAGCCTGCGTGGGATTCTCACTCTCTCCCTTTCTCCCAGCCCCTCCCCCACTCACACTGTCTCTGTCTCTCTCAAAATAAACTTAAAAAAAAAAATAACCCATCGAATAACAATTGGATAGTCAACTGATCCTTGTAAAAGTCAATACATTAAGTGTTTGTTACGCAATTCACTGTAATTAAAATGTACTATAGAAAAACAACAAATCTGCCTTGTTACAGTCAGTAGTTTAACTTAGTATTTCTGTGTTTATCCTATACTCACACCTATTCCATGAGACTAAGAACGTAACTAAACTGCTGCATGTTCTCCTAATGTAATTCTTAATGAGGGGGTATTAGTAGTAGTATTCACCTATTTACGTCCAAGGGAAAACCCACAAAACATTTCTTTTGCTCTGTTTCTTAAGCTCAAGAAAAGAAGTAAATATATAAGCTCAAGAAAAAGAGTAAAATATAATTTCAAAAAAATATAAGGAAGTTTGTGGATCTTTAAGGCCAACAATAATTGGAATTATTTTAAATATATTACTATGAATGTGTTATGTATTATATTAATTACAGATATACGTATATGTACTATTTTCATTTATTTTTTTAACAATTTTGAAACTTGTATATTCATTTACATTTTTAAGTATGTTTAAGTGATGCTTTTTCTTCTTGGCAAGATTTTGGCAGTGGTAGTACAGTGATTAAAAACATTTTTTGTGGGCACCTAGGTGGCTCAGTCGGTTAAGCATCCAACTGCTCAGGTCATGATCTCATGGTTAGTGTGTTCGAGCTCTGCATCGGACTCTGTGCTGGCAGCATGGAACCTGGTTGAGATATTCTCTCTCTCTCTCTCTCTCCCTCCTCCTTCCCTGCTTGCCCTCTCTCTGTCAAAATAAGTAAACATTAAAAAACTTTAAAAATAATATAAAAAAATAAAAACATTTTTTTTGTAACAAGAAGGGATGTAAGTAGAATGCTCTCCAGGCTAGACTTACGCATTCATGTCTGCATTCTGTATCTTAACAAAGATAGTGATTCCCATTTTTTTCCTGTCTTAATGCCCAAGGAATAGAAACACTCCCAATGGTAGTAGTAGCTTATTATCACAGAGATTCTCAACAAGATTACTAGGGAAAGAGAAACGGTGGGAATGATTAAAATTGGCAAAAAGCCAGTGAGCAAAATACCAAGAGTATTTTGATTATTTGGCTAGTCCTGTATATCATTATCTTTATAATACTCCCTTAATTTACAAATTCCCTTAATGTTCTTTAGTTTGCCTACCTGAATCTAAACCTTTGTCATTCCAATTTTATAGCTTTGATTTTTCTAATTCTTGTTATGTGGGCTAGTGTGTTTTTTTTCTATTTATTGAACAGTTAAAATAGTGTTACTAAAAATCAATTACAAGTGTCCTACTGATAAATAACTTTTCATTACTTTTGTTGCCTTCTAATTTCTGCATATACATTGTAGTTTTAACAGAATTTTACACTTATGTTTTACTTTTCTAGCTTTAGCATTTTCCCATACTGTCTAACCTTTGTAATATATAATGGTTACCTGATAGTTTACCAAATGAGTATTAACATTTCCTCAATTTTATTTTTTTAATTTTTTTAAGTTGATTTATTTTGAGAGAGAGAGCTTGTGCATGCATGCACAAGGGGAAAGAGAGAGGGAGAGAGAATCCTAAGGAGGCTCCATGCTGTCAGTGCAGAGCCGGTGGGTCACAGGGCTTGATCTCACTCACGAACCGTGAGATCATGACCTGAGCCAAAATCAAGAGTTGGACAGTTAACCAACTGAGCCACCCAGGCACCTCTACATTTACTCAATTTTAAATGCCCAACAGGAAAATAGTTGTTTTCAGTTTCTATTTTAACACTGAATTGAGCATCTCTATGCATTTATCTTTTTTCTTATTTTGAATTGTTTTCCATACGGTACTAATCTCAAATGAAATTACTAGGTCAGAGGATATAAATGTTTCTATATTGCCAAATGTTTGTCTCTCCAAAGAGTTGAGCACATTTACACTGTCATGAGAATATGAGTTCACAGACTTTATCATGATTTTATCAACTTTGGAGTTATGCTTATTAATAAAGTAGGATTGCTTAATTAGGAATTATTACTAATTCTGGGAATAACTTGCATTATTTAGTAGTTTTATTTAGGAGACCATTTCAGTCTGTAGTTATTTATCTGCCAGTGATCTGTGTGCTGGGACAGATACTGTATATTTCACTTTTTTCTGTCATTTCACTGACTTTCTCCTAAAAATTAACTGAAACATTTAATGGTATAGTAACAATAATCCTTACATTCGATGTATTTTTAATGGTTTACATGTTGGGTGTTTTATGCTGGTTTTAATATAAGAGCTACTTTCTGACCTATGCATTTATGAGTTATTAAAATTCATAATAACATTTATTTCCATATAGGTAACCCTTGAAATAAAGAATATGTATGTTATAGCCAAATTGACTGAGTTTTTGTTTCCTCAATATCATCTTCTGGTATATAGTAAGTATATAATCAACATTTTAGCGTGATTATTAGGAGCCAGAGACTGTCATGAGTCTTCCAACTTACCGTCTGTATCACCTTCAGCAAATAATATAAACTCTCTGTGCTTCCTTGTCCTTATTTTTAAAGGTAATAATTTATAGCCTTGTTCAAATAATGTATATGTGATGCTTAAACCAGTGTCAGGAACTAACGAATACTTAGTAAATGGTGTGGTAATTATTACTGTTAAAGTACATTCAGAAATAATAATAATCTACCATACCCCCTCCAGGAATGTGTGATGTAACTTGAAAGCAGGATTTCAACCATCTATTTGATAACTTTGGCAATAAAGTTGAGTTTTCCATAGGAACTTATAATTTGTGGTGCAGCTTATTACATTAGAATTTTCAAAACTCCATGTGAGAGAGTATTTCATATACTTTTTGTTTCATATACATCCCTTCTCCCCAAGTCGATAGCATCCTCATATTTTGAGATGATAAAACAGTGGTAGTATCATTTCCATAAAATCTAATTACCATTTTCTTTTTTTTTTTAATTTTTTTTTTCAACGTTTATTTATTTTTGGGACAGAGAGAGACAGAGCATGAACGGGGCAGGGGCAGAGAGAGAGGGAGACACAGAATCGGAAACAGGCTCCAGGCTCTGAGCCATCAGCCCAGAGCCTGACGCGGGGCTCGAACTCACGGACTGCGAGATCGTGACCTGGCTGAAGTCGGACGCTTAACCGACTGCGCCACCCAGGCGCCCCTAATTACCATTTTCTATTCTACTAATTCCACTAAAAACATTTTGGTGAGACCTTTTATTCTTTTCTCTTCATAGTGGAAGAGCTAATGATTAAATAAAATACCACATTTATAATGTTCTCTTTTTAATTTGAAAGTTATTTTAATTCTGGTTAACATATAGTGTTAGTTTCAGGTGTACAATGTAGTGATTCAGCATTTCCATAACCCTGTGCTCATGACAAGCACTCCTTGATCCACATCACCCATTTAATCCATCCACCTACCCTCTCCCCTCTGGTAATCAGTTTTTTCTCTATAATTAAGAGTCTGTTTCTTGATTTGTCAATTTTTTCCCCTTGTTTTGTTTCTTCAATTCCACATACAAGTGAAATCATGTGGTATTTATCCTTCTCTGTTTCACTTAGCATAATATTCCCTAGTTCCATCCATGTCATTGCAAATGGCAAGATTTCATTCTTTTTTATGGTCGAGTAATATTCCATCACACACACACACGCACACACACAACACTGCACATCTTCTTATCCATTCTTTTATCAAGGGACACTTGGGCTGCTTCCATTATAAATAATGCTGCTGTAAACATAGGGGTGCATGTATCCCTTCGAATTAGTGTTGTTGTATTTGGGTAAACACCCAATAGTGCAGTTGCTGGATCATAAGGTAGTTCTGTTTCTAGATTTTTGAGGAACTTCCACACTTTTTCACAGTGGCTGCACCAGTTTGCATTCACCAACAGTGCACAAGTGTTCCTTTTTCTCCACATCCTCACCATGGTGTTGAGTTTATCCATTCTGACAGGTGTGAGGTGATAATCTCATTGCAGTTTTGATTTGCATTTTTCTGATGATAAATGGTGAGCATCTTTTCATGTGTCTGTTGGCCATCTGTATGTCTTCGGTTTTTTTGAATTCTTTAACGATTACTCAGTGTAACTGTACCATCACTTCTCAGCCACACCGTTAAGAGTCACTATGTTTTTATCATTTGTAAGGAAGGTTTTAATGACTATTGACATATGTCGGATTGAGGGTTATTCCTGTGGTAGTATCTCTTTCACTTAACTTGAATTTTGACATACTTTGAGAGAAGTGAGAGGTGAGCTTACTAGTATTGTATTGGGAATTGTACAGAATCTATACCCTATCAGGGTGCCTGGGTGTCCAGTCAGTTAAACATCTGACTCCTGGTTTCGGCTCAGGTCACGATTTCATATTTCGTGAGTTCCAGCCCCATGTCAGGCTCTGTGCTGACGATACTGAGCCTGCTTGGGATTCTCTCTCTCCCTCTGTCTCTTCCTCTCCCCCCATCTCTCCCTCTCCCCCCGTCTCTCCCTCTCCCCCCTTCTCTTCCTCTCCCCTGCTTCCTTGTGTGTGTGCTCTCTCTCTCTCTCTCTCAAAATATATAAACTTTAAAAAAAAGTTAAAAATACTATACCGTATCTTATTTGTGCCCTCTTCATACTGGGAAATTAATATCGATATACTCTTAATAGCAGTGATGACTAGGAATTATTGTAATTCTTGGTGAGCTGTGAATTTCTATTTTTTTTTAACTTTTATAAACGATAAGTTTTTAAGAAATAAAACAATAATAGATAAGGACGTTCTATACGTTTACCTTGAGAAAAATAGTGCTATGGACATTATTTTTATAATAGATTACCAAATCTAAAATTATGTTATTAATAAAATCTTGCATTAGCACCATTCACATTCGTAACCATTACTATGTAAGTTCTTACATGTATTTCTAATGTACTGTTGTAGTTTTAAGCTATAAGACAAGAACTTGCTTACCTTAAATCACCTAGAGATTACAGGTCTGGGAATAATCAATACTCCCTTAAAAAAATGAAGTTTAACTTAAAAACTGCTATTTTTATTACAGAAGATTCTGATATATTGGGCTGATCTCAATATTCACATACTCAGTACTTTCGTGAATACAATATTGGGAAAAGTCTGAGGCGCTCGTTATGTGTACCATCAACTTTGAGGAATTTCATCAAAACATTAGTATACTCTTGGGAATTGGTGATATGTGTGAAGATTATCTGTTGTGTCGCTGTGAGTGGGGCAAAATTAAAAACTGCTTTCCTCAAAAAGCTGCTTTCCCTCATTAAATTCTATTTTTATCACTTCTGAGGCATTTGATTTCCTTACATAGATGAACTAAACATAATGTACCAGATAACCTTATGGGATAACATCAAATTCATGGGTTAAAGATTAAAAACCTTTGTTTAAGTATTAAACATGTAATTCTCAGTTTCGGGCTTTAAAGATGGTAGTAAGAACAGGATTGATTAAAGCATTAGGAAAATGTACATATAAATTTTTTTTAAGTAAGCTCTAGGCCCAGTGTGGGGCCTGAACTCATGATCCTGAGGTCCAGAGTCACATGCTCTACTGACTGAGCCAGCCAAGTGCCTCAGGAAAATGTACACTTAAAGTCAAATACTGTAAAGCTTCTAATAAACTTAATAGATACCATGGAAGTGCCATGCACTGTACTATATATTTTACATATGTTATTATCCTTTATGCTTTTTGACCACCCTAAAACTGCTGTATTATTTCCTATTGAAGAGGATCATAGTAAAGTCATGCCATTAAAATTTTTCCTAATATAAAACTCAAAGATACTTTAATCTTGAAAGGAATAAAGTCCTACTAGCTCATAGTTACAGATTTTTAAACTCATAGGTTTTTTTGTTATGACCATAGTGCTGTTCCGAGGACCCAGGATTGCTCTAAGATCACTTTTTTGCATTTTGTGGCTCTTGACCAAGATTTAAGAAGGAAATTACAGCACAGAGAAAACTGTGTCTGTAAGGTGTTGCTGCTCTTGAAGACTTGTGACACAAGCCTGTCTTCCTGGGTACGTTAACATTTTTGCTCACTCTGTTAATTTTCTATTCCTGCATTACAAATTACCACATACTTTGCATCTTAAAACAACACAGATTATCTCACAGGTTTTGTAGGTCAGAAGTCCAGGTGGGCTCCCCTAGGTCCTCAGTTTAGGATCTTATAAAGCCAAAATATGTTGACTGAGCTGCATTCCATTTTAGTGTCTAGGGAAAATCCGCTCCTGGGTTGGCCGAACACAGTTGTACGACTGGGGAGGTCTCTCTTACCTTGCCGACTGACAACTAGGGCTGGTATTTGCTCTCAGAAGCTGGAAGGCTTTCATTTCTGCTCCCTCCAGTAAAGGCAGGTCAGGTCTCTCTCATGCTTCTAATTTCTGTGATTTATGCTGCTGCTGAATCTCTCAGACTCCAGAGAGAAAAGTTTTCTGTTGTTAAGGGCTCCTGTGATTAGATTGGGACATCTGGATAACTCAGGATAATCTTCCTGTTATAGGATCTGTAACCTTTTTATATCTTCAGAGTCCATTTTGCTATGTAATAGAACCTACTCATAGTTTCTAGGGATTTGAGTGTGTACATCTTTGGGGGACCATTCTACCTACTACACTCCTATGCTTCTGAAAAGAAATTTGGTAAATTGTGAACCCTTGCACCTTTTTTTCTTGTTTCTAAGCTGAATCCTATAATTTTTCATTGTAAGTTTAAATAGTTGGGGGAAAAATTTCTGGCTCTTATAAGTAATTTCAGTAGTCATTTGAGGTTATCATTGGTTTTTAAAAAACTATAATTCACTTTTAATAGAAGTTTTCATTATTCCTCTTTCTTATGGAACTTTTATTTAACTTCCACTTCTCCAACGTGATTTTATTTGAATCCAGTGAATTTTAATGTTTTAAAGTATTGATCACCGTATCCTACTTCTCTGCAATAAATATAAATTGAACTTTTCTAAGTTTCTTATTGATTTCCTCTTTTCACGGAGCTCTCTCAGGACAGTTCATTTTTTAACAATATTTTGTGAATGGAAGAATCAGTCTAAATACAAAGTTTTCATTGTTCCTGTCATCACACTAAACAATATATATGAATTCAGAACATGTCCTAAACACAGGGCAGAACACCATTCTTAAAAGCAGTGCTTTGCTTTAACAGAAGTACTTAGACGAAGATGCAAGCCTGAGGTTTAATGGTGCCTGGATTAAGGGAGGCTTTAAGCCACTCTTATTTTAAATAATCCCCTTGTTTTATTCCTTGGAGGTTTTTACAGCCTGGGGCAACGCGTGGTAATAAGATTTGGTATGGGTTTCTTTGGAACTGTGGAAGAATAAGGATTTAGGGAAACTAGGCAGATCATTCTGGTAAAGCAAATGTAGAGAAGTAAAAGATATGGAAATTTTCTTAAAACTTATCCTGTTCAGATGTCACTTGGAAAGCATTAGTGTACCTTCAGTAATACATACGCCTGTTTGAACACTGGCTAGCTCCTATTCTGCCACCAGGCCAGAAGCCTACTACTCAGGATTCTCTCTGCTATCCAGTTGCCCTTAAATATGTTAGACTCTTCTGAGTCCATGTCAAGAGAGAATTACTCCTTTGTCACACGAATATCTACTTTTTGAGCTCTGTTGTTTGACAATATCTGCCTTCCAGAATACTTAACTACTAGCAGTATTTGCCTCCTTCAGCAGAGACCATACCCCCTACCCACAGGTTAATTATATCCAAATGCAGGCATCCCTTAGAGATAATGGCAGGTTTGGTTCCAGACTACCACAATAAAGCAGGTCAAGTGAAATTTTTTGGTTTCCTGGTGCATATAAAATTTATGTTTTTTCACTGTGCTGTGTAGTCTGTTAAGCGTGTGCTAGCATTACGTCTAAAAAAAATAAACTGTTTATGCCTTGGGACTCCTGGGTGGCTCAGTTAAGTGTCTGACACTTGATTTCAGCTCAGGTCATAATCTCACGGTCATGAAATAGAGCCTCGCATTGGGCTCTGAGCTAGGTGCGGAGCCCGCTTAAATTTCTCCCTCAGGCCACCTGGGAGGCTCAGTCGGTTAACCAACTTTGGCTCAGGTCATGATTTCACCGTTCCTGAGTTCAAGCCCCGCGTTGTGCTCTGTGCTGACAGCTCGGAGCCTGGAACTAGCTTAGGATTCTGTGTCTGTCTGTCTTTCTCAATAAATAAAACATTAAAAAATTCTCACTTTCTCTCTGCCGCTTCCCTGCTCGTTTGCGTGTGCACGTTATTTTTCTCAAAAAAGGAAAAGACTATCGCTAAAAAAATAATGCTAACCATCATCTGAGCTTTCAGCAAGTTGTAATCTTTTTGCTGATAAAGGATTTTGTCCATGATGGCTGTTCACTGGCCAGAGTGGTGGTTGCTGAAGGTGGGGTGGCTCTGACAATTTCTTTAAATAAGACAATGAAATGTACCCACAGTCGAACTTTTAAAATTGGAGTCAGTCCTCTCAAGCCATACCACTGCTTCATCAATTAAGGAATTCAATATTCTGAATTCCTTGCTGCCATTTCAAAATCTTCATAGCATCTTTACCAGGAGTAGATTCCATCACAAGAAACCATTTTCTTTGTTCATGCATAAGAAGCACCTCATTTGTTCAGGTTTTATCATGAGATTGCAGCAATTCAGTCCCATCTTCCAGCCCCACTTCTAGTTCCCTTGCTCTTTCTACCACATCTGTAGTTACTTTCTCCACTGAAGTCTTGAACCCCTCAAACTCATCCATGAATATTTGAATAAACTTCTTCCAAACTCCTGTTAATATTGGAATTTTGACCTCTTCCCATGAATCTCAAATTCTTTTAATGGCATCTAGAATGGTGAATCTCTACTAGAAGGTTTTCAGTTTACTTTGCTCAGATCCATCAGAGGAATCACTATTTATAGCAGCTGCAGTTTTACAAAAGGTATTTCTTAAATAATGAGATTTGAAAGTCAGAATTACTCCTTGGACCATGGGCTGCAGAATACATGTGTTTATTAGCAGGCGTGAAAACATTAATCACGTCTCCATGACGTGACGCTTTTGGGTGTCAGGTGCATTTCAGTGAGCACTAAGATTTTGAAAGGAATCTTTATTTCTGAGTAGCAGGTCTCAACTGTGGGCTTAAAATATTCAGTTAAAGCATGTTGTAAACAGGTTTGCTGTCATCCAGACTTAGTTGTTCCATTTGTAGAGCAAAGGCAGAGTAGATTTAGCATAATTCTTAAGGGCCCTAAGATCTTTTTGAATGATCAATGAGCATTGGCTTCAACTTGAAGTCACCAGCTGTGTTAGCCCCTAACAAGAGAGTCATCTTGTTCTTTGAAGCTTGAAATCAGGTATGAATGCCTCTCTAGCTGTAAAAGTCCAAGATGGCATCTTCTTCCAATCTAAGGCTATTTAATCTACATTGAAAATCTGTTATTTAGTGTAGCCACCGTCATTAATGATCTTAGCTGGGTCTTCTGGATAACTTGCTGCAGTTCCTATATTAATTTAATTTTTTTTTAATGTTTTATTTTATATTTGAGAGACAGAGAGAGAGAGAACATGAGCAGGGGAGGGGCATAGAGAGGGAGACACAGAATCTGAAGCAGGCTCCAGGCTCTGGGCTGTCAGCGCAGAGCCCGATGCAGGGCTCGAACTCACGAGCAGTGAGATCATGACCTGAGCCAAAGTCGGAGGCTTAACCGACTGAACCACCCAGGTGCCCCTGCAGTTCCTATATTAGTGCTTGCTGCCTCACCTTGCACTTTAAATTTTTATTATTATTTTTAAGTAATCTCTGTGCCCAGTATGGGGCTCAAACTCACAACCCCAAGATCAAGAGTTGTATGTTCTACCAACTGAGCTAGCTAGGCTCCCCTTCACCTTGTACTATTATGTTATAAAGGTAGCTTCTTCCCTTAAACTTCATGAACCAACTCTGCTAGCTTCCAGTTTTTCTTCTGCAGTTTTGGCACCCCTCTCTGGACTAAGTTTTAGTTTATGGGAGTGTTGTGGCTGGTTTGATCTTCTATTCAGACCACTAAAACTTTCTCCATATCAGTTGTAAAGCTGTTTTACTTACCCTTTGTATGTTCACTAGAATAGCACTTTTGATTTCCGTCAAGTTTACCTTTGTATTCACAGCTTGGTTATCTGCCTGGTGCAAGAGGCCTTTGCTTTTGGCCTGTCTTGGCTTTCGACATGCCTTCGTCACCAAGCTTAATCGTGTCTAGCTTTTGGTTCAGTGTGAGAGATGTGCCCCTCGTCCTTTCCCTTGAATACTTAGAGGCCATTGTAGGGTTAGTAATTGGCCTGATTTCAATATTGTGTTTCAGGGAACAGGGAGGCCTAAGGAGAGGGAGAGAGATGGGGGAGGGGCTGGTAGGTGGAACAATTAGAACACACACAACATTTATCAATGAAGTTTGCTGTCTTATATGGGTGCAGTCCATGGCTCCCTAAAACAATCGCAATAGTAACATCAAAGATCGCTGATCACAACTCCCCAAAACAGATGTAATAAGAATGAAGAAGCTTGAAATACTGCAAGAATGACCAAAATGTGACACAGAAACATGAAGTGAGCAAATACTGTTGGAAAAATGGCACCAATAGAATTGTTCAATGTAGTGAAGGCTGCCACAGACTTTCAATTTGTAAAAAAACATCCGCAAAGCACAATAAAGTGAAACTCAATAAAACAAGGTATGCCTGTATAAGAAATATATATACAGTAGCTAGGATAGGGAGCAGTGGTAAAAGAGAGGTTCCTTACATCTATGTGTTTCAAGCTACCAAAAAAGCCCCCCAGACATTATGTTCAATGTCTTCTGAAGTCTGGATGGCATCTATGTGTTTCAGGCTACCAAAAAAGCCCCCCCAAACATTATGTTTAATGTCTTCCAAAGTCTGGATGGTAATCTTAACATTGCTTGCATAAATCATAAGCTGTATAAGCCAGGTACAGCTTGTTAGCTTAATCTTGTTGCCTTTTACTTGAAGACCAGAAGTCCATCTTGCTGTTTTCTAGGGTGTTAGTTCCTGGTCTTTTGTGAGCAACTGCTAAAATAAGAATACAAACACTCCATGGGAAAATCTGAGGCCCTGCTTTTAAAAATAAACATTTCCCTGAAAGAAACAATTTGCAGAAATTTCTCTCTACCTAGAAAATGTGAACCTTTACACAAAGCCATTTGTCCTTTGAATTGCTGCTCCATTTATGGTCCCTATTTTACATTTGTATAGCTGAATAGCCTGTTCAGGTCCCTTTACCTTTAAGGGACGTTCTGTCTAAAACAGAATTTTGTTGCCAGCTTTGAAATGAGAGTCTTTCTGGTTTCTGATATTCTCATTTCAAAGTTTTGAACATGAAGACTGTTTCAGCCAACCTTACTCGTGGTAAAGTGCAACCCTTCTTATCATCACTCTGTGCAATAGGGACATCTCCCAAGTTCATACACAGCCTAATAATGAGAGCTTGGTTCTCAAATAATGGTAGAGGGAAGTCTACTTTCCCTTTTAACATTTTGTTTCAAGGATATACTGCCTTTTCCTAATGCCAGGATCTTATGCGGCCGGACTCAGCTTGAGCACTCCATTACTTACATAATGGCCCTGTGTTACCATTTCTGAGTTTTGTGGACTGCTTATGTGAGTTTATCCTCCCAAACCACAACTGTTTAGGTTGTTTCTTTGCTCTTACATTGTTTTTCTGTTATTCAGATTTTTCTCTTGTTTGTCACCTACAGATTGGCCTTGCATATTTAGAGACGTTCTCACGAACACTGGTCTTGCTCCTTGTCCACTGGCAGGACTTTCTGCTTTCGAAAGCTCCCTTCAGTGGACTACTAAGGCATCTCTACAAGGTATTCAATCATCTTATGTTTTAGAATGAGAGAGTGATGCCTAAATGTTGACCAATATTCATTTCCTTCTTTTTCTTTATTATAGATGCTCCAGTTTTTAACTGAGCATATGGCAAAATAAAGAATGTATTTCTCAGGTATAACCGTGTGACTTAAGTTCTGGCATATGGAATGTAAATAGAAGTTTCCTGTGAGTTGTTGAAAAGTTTCCTTAAGGGAGGCTGTTGCTCATCTCATTCTCCTTCCTGCTATCTGATCAGCAGATGTTACGGTTAGACCTTAAGCAGTTATTTTAAACCATGAAGTGGACACCGCGTGTTGAGGATGGCAAAACAACAAAATAGAAGGAGCCTGGGTTCCTAATGATCATGGTTCCAGACTGCTTGTGCTTTTGTGTGAGAGAAAAAAACTTCTGAATCATTTAAGCCATTGCTAATTTTGAGTTTTCTGTCACTCATAGCTGAACCTAATCCAACTGATACAGGTATAAAAAAATCAAGCTGTTACCAAATGAAAAGCATATGAACTGGGTCCCATTGATGTTATGTTGCAGCACTGACACAGGAGAAACTTTTCGTCTCCACTCTTAAGATTCAGCAGATTCAGCACTGCCATTTCACCTATCATCTATAACTACCTCTCCCTTCTGTTGTGGTAAAAAGCTTCATTGTTCCCCTTTCACCAAGACTCCGTTGCTGTACTTCCATCCTTGAAACTGTTATACCTCTGGATAGGTGGCATTTTGCTGGGCGTTACAGGAGACCATAGGATAAACACCTTCCTGGAGCACTGAAACTTTTGAAGGGAACCTTAATTTTTATATCAGAAAAAAATGGAACAGAAGGCCAACTTTACATACATTTTAAAATATAAAGTAAATACTTAACATTTTTTGTATCGGAGTTTAACTGCATGCGTCTGTTTCCTTAGGTATCACAGAGTAAGGGGTTCACTCTTTTCTGCCTCTCCTTTGCCCTAGGGATACATAGATGGAAACTTGAGAAGTACTGCTTACTTAATTAGAGCTGAAGGATTCCTGGCAGCAGAGCAAATAAAGCTCATGGCCCACCAGCTAGAAAGGTAAGAGACTTTAAGCTTTTATGCAAAAGTGGTTCTTTATTTTGCGATTATTTCTCAAGTATTACTGACTTCAACAGATGCTTCTAGATAGTATCCTCAGGATGCTAGTGTCCTATCATATTATTGATAGTGTTTAGTAAATAAATACATACATACATAAATTGGAGGTTCAGCAAAGTTGGAAATGTCCTTTTGGAGCTACAGTGCATTACTGCATATAAAGCACACTGAAGACTTACATTAAATTTTTAAATTTTAACTCAGAGCCTCCTAAACTTATCTGACTAGGGAATCCTCTATAGTAAAGGGCCCCCATATGAAAGTACTAATTCTCCGAAGATTTTATAAATGATAGTAACAATAGTTAATCCTTGAAGTATTTTCTTTTCTTTTTTTTAAGTAAACTCTAAGCCCATCATGGGACTTGGGAATTCATGATCCCAAGATCAGGAGTCACCTGCTCTACCAAATGAGCCAGCCAGGCTCCCCGAAGTATTTTCTGTACTGCACAATTTTTTTGGACAAAAAGTATTACCCATTTTAAGGCTAACTAAATACAAGCTAACTAAAATGTCAGAACTTATTTGCTTTTGGATTGAATTAAATCAACTAAGTTTAGTTCAGTGATTATTCGTACTGAATAGAAACATTAATAGGAAATTGTATAGTTCTTCAAATACATCTTTTTTGAACATCTTCTATGTATCAGCCCCAGTGTGGTGATGTTAAAGATACAAAGTACAGTGGTTTCTGGCTGTAAGACATTTATAGTTTGGGAATATAGCTTTTAAAAATGGAAGGGAAATATTGATGTAATAAATGTGATCTTTTAAAACATAATGGTCTAGTGGTAGACTTGGTCAGATACATCAAGATATACAAGCAGATTGGCCTATGCTGTTGTACCTTAATCTGAAGGTTCAGACTGAAAGTGAAACCATGTGTAAAATACAGTTACTCTAATTTTGATGAAATTTGGAAAATATTTATATATATGTGTGTGTGTATGTACCTGCATATATATACATACACACATATATATAAATATGTTTGAAAAAGTAAAACTTTTTTTTAATATATTTACTTACTTTGAGAGAGAAGGCATGTGGGAAGGGCGGGGGGGGGGGGGAGGGGGGGGGAGAGAGAGAGAGAGAGAGAGAGAAAGAAAATGCCAAGCAGGCTCTGCACTGTCAGTGTGGACCCTGGTATGTCCACGGGCTCAAACCTGCAAATTGTGAGATCATGACCTGAGCCAAAATGAAGAGTCAGACGCTTAACTGACTGAAACACCCAGGTGCCCCTGAAAAAGTAAAAAGTTTTAAGCAGGAATTTTTTTTTTTTAATTTTTAACGTTTATTTATTTTTGAGAGAGAGACAGAGTGCGAGCAGGGAGGGGCAGAGAGAGAGGGAGACACAGAATCCGAAGCAGGCTCCAGGCTCTAGGCTCTGAGCTGCCAGCACAGAGCCTGATGTGGGGCTCGAACTCACAAACCATGAGATCATGACCTGAGCTGAAGTCGGACGCTTAACCGACTGAGCCACCCAGGTTCCCCTAAACAGGAAATTTTTTAAGGAGAAAAAGATGGCAAACTTTTTCTTGCACACTGAAATATATGTTAAATAAATTCTGAGCTACTTGATGAACTTAAATGTTCAAACCCTGATTTGGTTAGAAGTATTTTACATAAAGCATAAATTCCACGAGGGCAGGGACTGTGTATCGTTGTATCCTGGAGTCTAACACAATTCCTCCCCTCTTACATGTACTCAATAAATATTTATTAACTAAAGGATGAAGTAAATGAGTGATCTGAATTTCAGAGTATAAGGGGTTAGTGGATGGAGGTGAGCAGTGTTTACTAAGAAAGAGATGGGTGAGTAGGAAATGAGAGCATTCTAGGCTCCACATGGAGCTGATTAAAAGCCGACCTAAAACTGGAGCCAAGGAGATGAAGGGGTAGCATAGACTGGGGTAGGAGGAGGCAGGGGTCAGTCCATGCAAAGGTGTGGAGACAATGTTATGGATCTGAAGCCTTATCCTAAACATTTTTTTCATAACTGGTCCTTTGCTCTCATTTTGACTGGTACTGCTGATGTGCAAATCGTCGTTCTCTTTTCTGAATTTAGCAGTAGTTTGTACTGGCTTTCTTATGCATAGTTTTGCCCTCTCTAATCCATCCTTCACATTTCTATTAGTGATCTTGCAAGAATTCCCCTTTGATTATCTAGTTCATCATCTTAAAATCTTTCCATTTTTTACAGTGGGATTAAGCAGACTTATTCTTTAAAGGGCTCGATAGTAAATATTTTAGACTTTCTAGGGGCCACATGTGGTCTCTGTTGCTTATTCTCCTCCCACGCCTACCCCCAACCATTTGAAAATATGAAAAACTTGCTTGGTTCAACATTTCAGCACAGGCCTATATTTATAACCTCAGAGTGGCAGTGGGATGGGGGTGGTGAGGGTGGAATCCAAACTCCTAACCAGGATAATAAAGCCCCTTCAAGATTTGCTTCACTTTCTGGCCTTCTCTCTGTTCCCTTCAACCTTATATCCCACATTTCAGGGGTCCAGCGTTCCCTCAGTGTACTCTGCTTTATTGTGATTCTATATGCTGTCTTCTCTGCTGAAAACATCATCCCTGACTAGCTGATGCCTCTTCCTTTGAGACTACACACAGTCATTTCTTCCTTCAGTAGTAGTCTTCTCAGCCCCTCTCTCCACATTTGGCTAGGTACTTGTCTTGGTTAGGGGATAGAAACTTAATCGGATAAATTCAGCGTTCAAAAAGAAAAAAGAGCTCACGCTCAGAATACAGACGACCTGCATAATTCAGCCACAGAAAACATAGTCAGGCATCACAGAAACTGCTTTCCTTCTTCTTGGCTGCATGCTTTCTCATCTCTATTTTTCTGTGCCTACTCTTGGTTCTGGCTTTCATTAATTTTTTTTTTTTAATGTTTATTTTAGAGAGAGGATGCACATGTGTGCTCAAGCAGGGGAGGGGCAGAGAGGAGGGATAGAGGATCTGAAGTGGGCTCTGTGCTGACAGCAGAGGGTTGGATGCGTGGCTCGAACTCCCGAACCATGAGATCATGACCTTAGCCAAAGTCGATGCTTAACCAACTGAGCCACCCGGGCACCCCCATTAATTTCTTATCAGTATGAACATGACTATAAATGTCCACCAGTCCTGAGTATGATTTAGAATCTCTGGTGCCCACTTCTGTTTGCCTGATTTTTTTCTTTTTACAAATTTCCTGAAGAGGTAATCTGATTGGCTTGACTTGGTTAGGTGTCCCCTGATTCACCTGAGGCAAGTATGTCAAGGTCATGGATATTATAGTATTGCCCTTTACTGGTAATCAGACTCTCTAAGAGGGCAGTATGGGTGCTGAGGAGAGGTGGCCAGCTCCAGTATACTCCTTAAGCCCCTATGTTCCCATAGTGCCTGTGTAATGTCTTTATTATTATGTTGCTGAATTGTATAATGTAAATATTATATATTATACTTATATCACTGAATTATACTTGTTTACCCTTACTAATCTGATTTTGAGGGCAAAGACCGTATCTCTTATTCTCAATATGGTATAAGATACAAAATAGGCAGTCAAATGTTTTCCAAATACATTTTACAAAATAAATTTGTTGTATTAGAAATGCTTGGGAATGCTGTACGTTGTATGTAACATTTAGTATTATCCGTATTTTAGAAATCTGCTTTGAAACTTGAGTACATGCTTTGAAGGTAAGAAATTACAGCATTTACAGTTCTGTAGCTAAGAGGGTCAGTAAAATTAACATTTTACTTTATTTTGTTTTAACTATTTTTTTTAATATTCATTTATTTTTGAGAGAGAGAGAGTTACAAGCAGGGGAGGGGCAGAGAGAGAGGGAGACACAGAATCTGAAGCAGGCTCCAGGCTCGGAATTGTCAGCACAGAGCCTGCCGCAGGGTTCGAACCCATAAACCACGAGATCATGACTTGAGTCGAAGTCGAACACCCAACCGACTGAGCCACCCAGGAGCCCCTAAAATTCACATTTTAGAACATAGAGATTTTGGGGGTGCCTGACCAGCTCATTCAGGAGAGTATGGACACTTGATCTTAGGGTTGTGAGTTTGAGCCCCGCATCAGGCTCTGTGCTGACAGTTCTGAGCCTGGAGCCTGCTTCCGATTCTGTGTCTCCCTCTCTTCTGCCCCTCCCCCACTCATGCTCTGTCTCTCTCTGTCTCATAAATAAACATTTAAAAAAAAAAAAAAGGAATCTAGAGATTTTTGAAGTTAGTCACCAGAAATTGACTTGCTCCCTCCCATTTTTTTTTTAAGATTTTATTTTTAAGTAATCGCTACCCCAACATGGGGCTCAAACTCAAGAGTCGCATGCTCTATCCATCGAGCTAACCAGGCACCCCTGTCCCATTTTTAAAGCTTCATTTACCCACGCTATTTTCTGTGAAGTAAATTGGTTTCTTTCTTAATTTGTTTTTGGTAGAGATTTAAGAAAAGCATGTAGTTTTTATCAGCTGAATCATTTGAATGATAGAGTTCTATATAGCATGGGAGTAGTGGTATTATAGTCTATAGGATCATCTTACCTTGCTTAACTCATTTCATATTTAAAAAAAGGAACTAATAAGACAAACAATTGTCTAATATCATTCTTTGAATATTCAGGTACAGGGTAATATTTTTATCATAGTAGGATTCTCTTTGCTCTCAACCTTGCAATACAGATGTGATTTTTCTATTCTTTGATCTCTATAACATGAAAGTTATAAACCAGAAATGAGTAGAGAATTGTTAGAGAATCCATGTTTTGTAGTATTTTTCTCATAACTACTCCTAAACACCATGTGATACTAATTATATAATGGATATATAGTGAATTATTATAGTGCATATCATTATAAATACCTTCTATAAGTTTTTCTTTTTTTAATTTTTTAGTATAGAACCATTTAAGAGTAAGTTGCCAACCTTATGTCCCATTACCCCAAATACTTTATTTTCTACAATAATACATTCTTCTACAAAACCACAATACAGCCCTGAAAACCAAGAATTTAGCATTGAAATATTGCTACATCTAATCTGCATATCACATTTTAAGTTTTACCAGTTGTGGGGTGCCTGGGTGGCTCAATCGGCTTAGCATCCGACTCTTGATTTGGGCTCAGGTCATGATCAAGCCCCACGTCAGGCTCCATACTGAGCATGGAGCCTGCTTGGGATTCTCTCTCTCTCTCTCTCTCTCTCTCTCTCTCTCTCTCTTTCTGCCTCTCTCTCTCTCTCTCTCTGCCTCTCTCTCTCTCTCTCTCTCTCTCTGTCTCTTTCTGCCTCTCTCTCTTTCTCTCTCTCCCTCCCCTCCCCAACCCCTGCCCCTCTACCCCATTTGTGCTTTCTCTCTCTCTTAAAAAAAAAAAAAAAAAAGTTCTGCCAGTTCTAAGCCAAAAGATTTGTCTAGAATTCACATTGCAGTTGTTATGTCTCATTGGTCTTTTTAAATCTGAAATAGTTCCTAAGTCTTTCCTTGAGTTTGTGACTTGGGCACTAGTGACTAGATGATTAAAGTCCAGTTATTTTGAAGAGTTTACCTCAATTTGGGGTTGTGTAATATTAGAGACAGGTATCTGATATTGTGTAGATTAGATACAGGTGTGTGTATCTTTGTTTTACTGTCGTGGAAATGACGCTATGTCCTTATTGCATGTCGATTTTTCTTATTTCTAATTTTAACTTGGATCATTTGAGTAAGGTAATATTTGCCAGGTTTTTATAATTAAGATATATTTTATCAGGAAATACTTTGAGAGGATATAAATATCCTGTCTTATCAAATGCTGAGTTTATTCTTTTGTATCAGTATGGATTAATGGGATCCTGTTTTATTCACAGTATGATCCATTACTATCATCTTTGATTTTGATTCTCAAATTGTTTCAGATCTGGCCACTTTCTGGCCAAATTCATAAGTAAGTCCTTCTTAATTTTCTTGCACAAGATATTCAAGGGCCATCCTGTACTTGCCCTGCCCTAGCCCTGGAATCAGACAATTCTTGAAAGAGCTCAGGTTCCTTTTGGTAGAGAATGGTGTTTAGACATCAAGATCTGGGTGCCTAGTAGGTGTATTGCTTTGGGGGTATCTGTGTTCTCAGGCCCCCCTCACTAGACACAGCTAGGGAAATACATGAACATGTATGCAGATATGTACACACACATATTTATCGTCTATATTTCTGTACCTTTATATCTCTTTTGAAAGTCAAGAGTTCACACCAATATCTCTAAATTTCATCTAATTGCCAGGATTCATTCTGTATTATAATTACCTTCACCTATAGTGTAAATTTCCCTTCACCCACATCCTTGATATATCTTATTCTGTCATTCCTTGTATTTGTACATAATGAATCACCTGTTGCCACCACACCCACTTCTCATCATCATCTAGATGTTCTCCAGCTTGGGCCCAGGTATCCTGTGCTAGACTCATACCATCTCTGTTCCTTACCTCATGTGGTTGCCTCCTCAGACTTCCCTCCAGCCACCTTCCATTGCCATGGACAACTTTCTCACTCTGCCCACTCTGTGACACTCTGCGCTGGTTTGTTCCCCAATAGCCTGTCTAAGCTGCCTCTCATGAAGACACCAAAATATATGTTTTTTCTGGAGGCTTGGCTTTTATATTAATTTTAATGTTTTATTTATTTTTGAGAGAGAGACGGAGTGTGGGGGGGGGGCAGAGAGAGGGAGACACAGAATCTGAAGCAGGCTCCAGGCTCTGAGCTGTCAGCACAGAGCCCAATGTGGGGCTTGAACCCACAAACTGAGATCATGACCTGAGCCGAAGTTGGACGCTTAACCGACTGAGCCACCCAGGCACCCCATATTAATTTTAAGTTATAAGAAATGTTTGGTAGTTAATTTCTCCCATTTTTTTCTATTCATTGTTCCTGGAAGTGTTCTTTACTATTTTCTTATTGGCATCTCATATTATGTGTGATTTTATTTGATAATAGGTCTGTTGAATAATTCTGGAAGTCCTAGAAGAGTCTTTCTATACTATGTTTAAAAGATGGTTTACATAAAATTTCTAGATTGTTAGTAGGCATAGGATAGCAAGGCGTAACAGTTGATAAACATAGTATAGCAAGGCATACCAGCTGGCAGGTACAGTCTAGCATTGAAAATGTTTTTGTCCCATTTTTTACCTAGCAGTAAGTCATTTCACCCTTTGGGACCTCATTTGTAGGTTAGGTAGTCAGGACTAGATCAGGAATACAATAAGGTACATGATCAGAAATCTGTGTGATAAGAAAGCCTATGATCTATAGTCAAGAGAGAATTTTGGACTAAGATTTTATTTTTTTAAGAATGGGCAATGTAAACATTTCACAGAACTACAAATAATAATTATATATATGAAAAATTATAACCTAAGTGTGTCAAAATATGCAACTTTAAAATTAGGGTTTTGTTCCAGTAATCGGACAAAAATGTTAAAAAGTAATATTCACTATTGGTATGGGTGTGAAGAAATGAGGTCTTTCTGTATACTACTGGTAAAGGAGAAATCAGTACTCTATATTGGAGGGCAGTTAACAGTGTAAATCAAGTCTTAAAAATATGCTTTCACTTTGATACAGTAATTTTTAATTGTTTGTTTTTTATTGTTTTTTTAATTAAGCAGAAAGTTTATTTCCAAACTCATCAAAGATGATTACAAACACAAAGTATCCTTTTATTTTTTTTTTTATTTTTTTTTTTCAACGTTTATTTATTTTTGGGACAGAGAGATACAGAGCATGAACGGGGGAGGGGCAGAGAGAGAGGGAGACACAGCATCGGAAACAGGCTCCAGGCTCTGAGCCATCAGCCCAGAGCCCGACGCGGGGTTCGAACTCACGGACCGCGAGATCGTGACCTGGCTGAAGTCGGACGCTTAACCGACTGCGCCACCCAGGCGCCCCACAAAGTATCCTTTTAAAAGTGTCCCAAATTAAATCAAAAGCACATCATTAAACACTTGTGACATTAAGAATTCATTTAGGTTGTAGTATTTTCACATTATTTTTTTAAATCATTTGCAGTGTTCTAAGATCACATTTAAACATTTAAAAAAAATTTTTTTTAATGTTTATTTATTTTTGAGGGAGACAGAGAGAGAGGGAGACAACAGAATCCGAAGCAGGCTCCAGGCTCTGAGCTGTCAGCACGGAGCCCGATGTGGGGCTCGAACCCATGGACGGTGAGATCATGACCTGAGCCGAAGTTGGACGCCCAACCGACTGAGCCACCCAGGCACCCCTCACATTTAAACATTTTTTAAAGACATGAAATAATGTAGTATATTAATTTTTTTAAGTATAACTATAAAGTAGAGGAACTTAAGACAAAGATCAAATCTTCAAACATAGGATAGGGTAATCTGATACATAATACACTATGAATCTTTCCAAACAAGTTTTCTAAGAAACTGCTCCCATGTTTAGTGTCACAAATAAAACAATCTTCTCATTTAGAAAAATCAAGATATCATTTGATTAATAAAGTCTATTCTTCCCCAGTTTTATACTTGCTTGTCTTCATTTAGAAACTGTAAATTCATGAGAAAAGAACAAGTTTTGTTATGGTGTAAAAAATCTCAGGAACAACAGATTACAAATATTCAATTTTTTAAAAGTGTATTTATTTTGAGAGAGAGAGAGAATAGGGGAAGAGCAGAGAGAGAAGGAGAAACAGAATCCCAAGCAGGTTCCACAGTGTCAGCAGAGAGCCTGACGCTGGGCTTGATCCCATGAACTGTGAGATAAAGACTTGCACCAATAACCCAGAGTTGGACGCTTAACCGACTAAGCCACCCAGGTGCCCCCAATTTTTTAACAAACAAAAATGTTTTCCTTCCCAAAACGTAAAGAAACATTCAGTAAATAAAACAAACATAATATTCCAGGTGTAGCAACACTAGTAATTCACTTAGGAAAGAGTTATATTTGGTGGTAACATTTTTTTTTTGTCTTAAACATAAAAAACACTTTACCAAAAGAATCAGGCCATTATTGTTTAATAATGGCCTTCACCCAGTTTCCTTACCTGAGTAGAAACTCATCAATTTCTGTAGAATATTGGTTATAGGACCAGACCACAGGAAAGGTCTGAAATATCTAAAAGCCATTTGGCTGGAGAAAAGTGTTTTCTTGAGACTTAGAAGCAGTCATTTCATCACTTTGTGCTTAAATGCATTCCTCAGTGAACTTTTTTCCCCACAGCTTTTAGAATAAAGCACAGGATCTGGGCTCCTGGAAGGGGTTGCTTCCAGCTGGAACACTTACCTACCAGCAGGACATCCCTGCAGGTATTCTGCATGTGGTACTGCGGGAGTTCCAGCCTCCAGCCTGAGCTGTTCCAGTAGGCCGCTTCAGGGTATTCCCACTGGCCCAGGAAGACATGGTAGAAGAGGTGCTGGGCTCTTTGACATAGTAATTTAATTTCATTTTTAGATATTGTTCCCATGGAAATTATTACAGATACTCCACAAAGATTTGCTGCCAAAGATACTTGTTGATGATAAAAAAAAATCCACTAATAGAAAATTAATTATGAATATATCCCAACCATATGATGGAATACTAGATAACAATTAAAAATTATATATAATACTTAATGATCTTACTATTTAATGATGTAGCAGAATTTAGATGATTGCAATTTAAAGAAAGTTATAACACTGTTTGTACAGTTTGTAAAGCTACATATCTCCATACATTGATAAGACTGTGGAATATGTACTCTGGAATGTCTAATAGTAGTTGTCCCTAAATCATGGTCTTTTGGGTGACTTTATTTTTTTCTTTTTGCTCTTCTGTATTTTTATGGGAGCAAATTTAAAGCTCCTTAATATATCTTAGTTTAGTAGGGGTAATTTAGTTCATATTATTGGGAAATAACAATGGCCTTCTTCTGAACCCCAGACTTTTGCTTTAAAGGTTTTTCAGAATTTTGTAATACTGCTAATTTATGTAGGATATCTAATACTGGAAATTGCTCTGGCTCTGTTGTAACAAACAAAATTCAAAGTATACCAACATTCAAAGTATAGGTTGAAGGTTGAGGTTCTATGAGCACCTGGGTGGCTCAGTTGGTATGCGTCTGACTCTTCATTTTGGCACAGGTCATGATCTCACCACTCATAAGATCAAGCCCTGTGTCAGTCTCTGTGCTGACAGCACCACTGTCTGCCCCTCCCCCACTCATGCGTGCGTGCATGCACGCGTGTCTCTCTCTCTCTCTCTCTCTCTCTCTCTCTCTCTCTCTTCTCAAATAAACATGAAAAAAAAGGTTGGGGGTTCTAAAATAAAATGCCTTATAGCAAAGAAATAGAGAAATATATTTTAGGGCACACATACATGTTTACATGTGGAATTGACTTAGAAACCTGGAAAGAAGTCTGAGTTGCATGCTAGATTAGCTGATGTAAACTTCCTCACTATCCTGGAAGCTTCTTGAGGGCAGGTACCTATCTTAGTTCCCCACTACATCCCTAGCATCTAGCAGAGTGCCAAGCCGGAAGTGGATGCTCAAGTATTTGTTGATTGAAAGAAGAAAAGAGGAAACTCCAATGGTATGGGATCTTGAGGGCAAGGAAGATGAAGGACTGTTAGAATAAGAGTTAAGAGTGAAATTAGAGAAACCAAAGAACTTCTTTTAAATTTTGCTTACAATCCTCTTGTGTCTTCTTCGTGACAGTAATTCTCTTACCAGTGTAGTTTTGGATGTTTGCCAGAGAGCTGTGTGGTATATTAACAATTCTCTATCTGTAGTCATTGAAGTCCCAACAATTTATAGTGAACAAAGCCTCCTTTCCCTATGAACGTATTTCCAACCTTGCTGTAAAAGGGAGATAAGGCTAGATTTAGAGGCTTGAGATTCAGTTTAAGGAAGAGATAGAGATAGTTTTTAAACCTCCCAGAGCAAATATCATCATTTATGTCTCAAGGTGCTTCATCTGTTGTATTTACAGCTACCTCAGCGAGGTTTTAGAAAATAGTAATAAGGAATGGGAATTTTTATTGTTTGGCTAGGAAGTAGGCTGATATGTAGGTAAGGAACTTCTTTTGTAGAGGAAGGGGGCAGTTGTAATGGTGCAGGAGTGGAAGAGATGAGAGAGAAGGGTACCACAGGCTAATTCTCTCAGAAAGCCTTTCTAGAACTGTCAGGTTTGTCCCTGCACTCCCTGTATATTGTCATAGTATTTTAACTCTTGTTCTTATCAAAGGAATTGAGATTATATTTCTGTATTCCTCTTTCTTCTGCTAGACTGAAAGTTTCTCAAGCACAGAGACTTTTTTCATCTTTGTGTCTTGGCATGTATTTGGTGTTTAAATGTTTCTTGAACTTAACTGAATTTAAATATTGCTTTGATTTTTCATGGCAATATAACTGCATTTTCTTACTAGTTTTAGAAGAGTTTGTTAAGGTAGACAAACTTGTTCACATCATATGACTATTCATTCCTTAATATTTAATGAGTAAATGCTATTGTGAGATAGGCACTGTTTTAGGTAGTTAAGCCAAAGATAAGTTCCTTGCCCTCATTAAAGTCACATTTTACTGGTAGTAAGAGAAGCAGAACTTTTACAGATTTCCTTTAGATTATTCTGGTGTTCTTTTCCCTCTTCTCACAGACAGCATGGTAGAGTTGGATGTGAATAGAGGAATAGAACCCTACCAGATACAAGTTTTGCCTGGAAACCAGGGAAAAAACTGTCTTCCTACCCTCCTATACCAGATCACCCTTGACCCCAAGACTCAGAACGGTGGCTATTTACACATTTCCCCACAGGAATTATCCAGTTTTTCTGAGCAAGACATTCTTGCTACCACATTTATAAGCAAAATTAGAAAAAAAATTTTTCTTTGTGCATCACTGGCTTATTTGGATAAGTATATAGTCACTTTGGGGGGTGCCTGGATGGCTCAGTCTGTTAAGCTTCCTACTCTTGATCTCAGGTCATGATCTTGTGGTTCGTGAGATCGAGCCCTGCATCAGGCTCTGTGCGGACAGTGCAGAGCCTGCTTGAGATTCCCTCCCTCCCTTCCTCCCTCTCTGTCTCTGTCTCTGTCTCTGTCTTTCTGCCCCTCTCCCACTCAAGCGTGCGCGCACACACATGCGTGCTCTGTCTCAAAGTAAACTTGAAAAAAAGCATATACTTTGGTCACCACTGGATGGGGTTTTAGTAATTCTAAGATGAAGTATTAGCAGAGTTTGGGTTTTTGTTTTGTTTTAAGTTTTGTTTTGTTTTGTTTTTTATGTTCATTTATTTTTGAGAGAGAGACAGAGAGTGAGCTGGGGAGGGCAGAGAGAGAGGGAGACACAAAATCCAAAGCAGGCTCCAGGCTCTGACCTGTCTGCATAGAGCTCAACTCGGGGTTCAGATTCATGAACCATGAGATAATGACCTGAGCTGAAGTCAGGTGCTTAACCAGCTGAGCCACCCAGGCGCCCCTCTTTATTTTTTTTTTAAGTAATCTCCACACCGAACGTGGGACTCAAACTCACAACCCCAAATCAAAAGTCGCATGCTCTTCTGACTGAGCCAGCCAGGCTCCCCTAGCAGAGTTTTTAAAATGGGCCACTCAGGGCGCCTGGGTGGCTCCGTTGGTTGAGTAACCAACTTCGGCTCAGGTCATGATCTCACAGTTTGTGAGTTTGAGCCCCACATCGGGCTCTGTGCTAACAGCTCAGAGCCTGGAGCCTGCTTCGCATTCTGTGTCTCCCTCTCTCTCTGCCCCTCCCCCGCTCACACTCTGTTTCTGTTCTCAAAAATAAATAAATGTTAAAAAAAAATTTTTTTTAATAAAAGAAAATGGGCCACTGACCTGGATAGTTCCAACATGTTGTACTTGTTCTCAAACTAATATCAAATAAATAAGTTATAAAGTTGTGAAACAGAGAGATGCTTATATAGATCAACGATATTATGGGACAAATAGATTTTGGTGAATTAGGCTGAGAACTTGATCACCTCTGACTATATTTTAAGAAGTTAAAAACTTTCCAAATAGATATTCTGAAATGCTAGATCTCCTCTTTCTCATCAGACTCCCAAAACCAGAATTTTTACTCTTTTAATAGCTTCCTTTCAACTATAGCCCTAAGAGCTGAATTAAATGTTTTTTCTCCTTTTATCCTCTATGGTGGAGTTGGATATATAGATCCTATGTTTGAGGCATTTATATGGGTATTCATATTGTAGGAGCACTACTCTTACCTATTATAAAGATTCTTAATAGTGACAGGCTTTGGGGGTGACAGTATTACAAAGTAATAATTATTCAAATATTTCAATATTTCAATATTATTCAAATGTTTCAAAACTATTTTTAACAGTGTGAAAACTATTTTGTTTTTCAGTATCCTTGCCATGAAAAAGAGGACGTGATAAGTTGTTCAACTTATGAAATTCAAGTTACATGTGAATTCTGCCAGGTATGTATGCAGGATTTGGGGTTTTTAGCCATTTTCATATTTTAGGTTATAAAAATTTTCATAGTTATTTCTAGATAAATATTTCAATATTTTTTTCTATTAAAAGAAAACACTTATCCGGTATATTAGTTTAGCTGATACTCCTGTTGTGTTTTTAAAGTATCAAATGGAGCATTAAAATACATATAACTATGACAAACATAAACATATTTTAGGGTTTGATTTCTACAGTGTCAGATAATACTAGTTCCATGAGATGTTACATAAAAAAGGATTTCAAATAGCAAATGAATGTGGCAAAAATGCCATATTCTAGGTGCTCCTTTAGTCATTTCACTTGAACATATTAAAGGCTTTAAAAGTCCTAAAGAAAAAAAGTCCTCCAGCATTTCCCAAATTTGTTTGATTACATACCTTGTTTCTATAGTAGCTGCTGTCATCCCTGTTGAATATGCTTTGGGAAACATTACTCTGAAGGCTTAACAAGCTAATGTTGAAAAAAGAACAATGTTACTGAATTTTTAGCTGAGTCAAATACCATTATATGTAATTTTTAAAAAAAAATTTTTTTTTTTTTAAATTTTTTTTTTTTTTTTTTTTTTTAACATTTTATTTATTTTTGAGACAGGGCGAGACAGAGCATGAACAGGGGAGGGTCAGAGAGAGGGAGACACAGAATCTGAAACAGGCTCCGGGCTCTGAGCCGTCAGCACAGAGCCCGACGCGGGGCTCGAACTCACAGACCGTGAGATCGTGACCTGAGCCGAAGTCGGCCGCTTAACCGACTGAGCCACCCAGGCGCCCCAAAAAAAAAAAAATTTTAATGTTTATTTATTTTTGAGACAGAAGGAGACAGAGCATGAGTGGGGGAGGGGCAGAGAGAGAGGGGGACACAGAATGCGAAGCAGGCTCCAGACTCTGAGCTGTCAGCACAGAGCCCGATGCGGGGCTCGAACCCACGAACCATGAGATCATGACCTGAGCGAAGTTGGACGCTTAACCGACTGAGCCACGCAGGTGCCCCAGTTACATGTAATTTTTAGAAAGAAAGCCAAAACAATGAAAACCTACAAGTTGATAGGAGTGATTGGGAACTTTAAGTCTAAATCAAAAATAGGAAAATAATCTTGACTCAAAAAAATTTTTTAGTTATTTTGTTCAAATCAGGATCCAAAAGAGGATTTACATGTAGTTAGTATTTAGGAGATTTATTAAATCTCCTCTAATTTATAACAGTTCCTGTCTACCTCCTCTCTTCTTGTGTACTCCATGATATTTATTTGTTGAAGTGACTAGGGCTTTGTCCTATAGAATTTGGCTGACTGCTTCCAGATTGTTTTCACAGGTTTTTCTACCTCCTATATTTCCTGTAGCTGGATCTAGAGATGCTCAGTTAGATTCAGGTTTGACACCCCGATCCACCCCCCTACCCCCCCCCACCACCAACACACACACACCCTGGCTCCCTGGACTACTTTCTTGTGCATAATGTCTGATTGTCCCATTCTTAGTGATGTTAAGGTTGACCTGTTTCCCATCACCTTTTTTGCTAATGGTTTCATCAGACATTGGTGACCTGGTCTAGATCCATTATTTCATTGGGGATTAAAGTGATGATTTTCTAATTGTTTCATTCATTCTTTACTTAAACTGTTGAACAGGAAAAATTTAGCCTGACAGACCCAGGTTCCTGACCTTTTCCTTTTGTAGTGTAAAATCTGCATGCTGCATGTATTTGTCTACTCATTATAAGAAAATGGAAGGGGGGGCACCTGGGTGGCTCAGTCGATTAAGTGTCCCCGACCCTTGATTTTGGCTCATGTCATGATGACAGCAGAGACTACTTGGGATTCCCTCTCTCCTCTGCAGCTCCCTTGCTGCTCTTTCTGTCTCTCAAAAATAAAGAAACTTTAAAAAAAAAATTGAAGATGAAAGGGAAATAGGGCTAAAATATCAGTAAAAATGTTTAGTTCACATTGAAGTAGAAAAGGTAATAAGCTTAGTAAAAATCATATAATACTACATTTTAAATTATTCTTTAAAAATCTGTACTGTAAAATGTTAAGTCATCTCTTAATGTTTTATTATAGGCAATACAAGGACCTGTGGAATATGAGTGATGACAAACCCTTTCTATGCACTGCCCCTGGATGTGGCCAGGTAATATATAAATTACTTTAAATCATTTTGTATAGTCACATTTATTAAAACACTGATGACAGTTTTTGTTGTCATGAAAAGGATTCTCCTGCAATTTTTTGTAAAATTTTGGAGTTCAAATAAAAATAACCTAGAAAATTTTTGAGAAGAAATTCTTCATTTTTCTGAATAGAATATTTGAATTTTGAAATACACAATCTAATATGGGGAAAAAAAGTTAAAATTCCTGTAATGGAAAGGTGGATACCTAGATGAAATCCAGGGCTTAAAAGTATTTTCATTTGACCATTATTGGTTAAAAATCATTGTAATTTGCTTAATTGGAAATGAAATATACATTATCTTGCTTGAAAATTATTTTACTTGCTGAACTCATAAAATTAATACTTACCTCTGACAATATCACTAATGCATTAATGTTCTTAATGTACTTAAGTCTAACATTTTCACTACAGAGCATGTGTGAAAGTATTTTCAGAAAAATCAGCATTGTTTCAAAAAATAATATTTCAGTGTTTTTAACAGGCTATTACATTATTAATCTATTGCTATTATGATAATTCTGACTTTATAGACACCAGTAAAAGGATAAATTTAATGTGTAGTCAAATTACAGAGTACTTAACGATACAAACTGTAGATCATAAGGCCATCACCATAATTAAGATAGTGAACATACTCATCACACCAAAAGTTTCTTCATGCCCATTTGTGATCCCTCCGTTTGTTATCCCTCCTACCATTGTAAACCACGATTCTGCCTTATATCCCTATAGATTAGTTTGCATTTTCTAGAATTTTATATAGAGTCACACAGTCTGTACTTTTATCTGGCATCTTTTGTTCCACATAATTAATTTGTGATTTCCCTTGTTATGTAATCAATAAATTCTTTTTCATTGATGAGTAATATTTCATTATTAAATGTGGACATTTGGCTTATTTCCAGTTTTCAGTTATTATAAATAAAACTGGTGTAAATATTTGTGTTCAAGTCATTTGTATGGATGAATGCTTTCTTTTCTCTTGGGTAAATGCATAGGAATGTAGTGGTGGGATCATATGATAGATATGTATTTACTTTTTTAAGAAATTGCCAAACTGTCTTCCAAAAATGGATGCACCACTTTACATTCTTACCAAGAGTGTATAAGAGGTCTGGTTGTGCCATATCTTTGCCAACATTTGGTGTTGTGTTGGTCTTCTCATTTTAGCCATTTTTATTGTATATCCTGTAGTTTTAATTTGCATTTCTTTGATGAAAAGATGAGCACTTATTCATGTGCTTGTTGGACGGTTGCCATCTTGGATACCAGTCCATTGTCAAATAGTTTCTCTACTAAGTCTGGTTGGCATCTTAATTTTCATGATAAAAGCTTTTGAACAAGTCTTTCTAATTTTAGTGAAGTCTAATGTGTTAACTTTTTCTCTTCTATGGTTGTTGCTTTCTAAGAAATCTTGTCTAAGAAATCTTTGCCTGCCTTTAGATCACAAAGGTATTCTCCTTTATTTTTCTGAAAGCTTGTTTTTTCATTCAGGTCTCTGTTTCATCTTGAACTCGTTTTTGTATATGTATATACTGGTGTGAGGTAGGAATTCAAGCTCACTTTTTTTTCATGTGATTTTTCAGCATCATTTGTTGAAAAGATTTTTCTTTCTCTATTAATTTGCTTCAACTCCGTTGAAAATCAAATCACTGTGTAACTGTAGGTCTGTTTCTGAGCAGTCTACTCTGTTCCTTTCATCAGTTTGTCAACTTTTATGCTAGTACCACAATATCTTAATTACTCTAGCTTTATAATAATGCTTCCAGTCAGGAAAGGGAAGTTCACCAATTTAGTTCTTTCTCCTTTTGAAGATTGTTTTGGATAGTCTTTTAATTTTAGTCACTCTGGTGAGGATGTAGTTGTATCTCATTATGATCTTAATTTACCTGATATCTGATGATGGTGAGCCAGGGTAAAGATAGGAATTACCAGGGTTGGTGCTATTTATACAGGTTGTGCCTCTCTGATAAGGTGACATTTTAATTAAAACGTGAAAATGTGGGAGCAGACCCTGGAGGAAGAGTTTTTAAACTGAAGGAACAGCAAATATAAAGGTCCTAAGGAGGGAAAGGGTTTGGGTGTGTTTAAAAACAGAAAGACGACTATTGTGGCTGGAGCATGTAGTGACCAACAAGGATAAATAAGGGTAAGAGATGCTGTCAAGTAGAAAAAAAGAGTCCTACTCTATAGGACTCTGTTGACTGTGATCAGGTATTTGGGCTTTATTCACAGAGTGATGAAAAGCCATTACTGAGCTAAGAGTGCAAACGGGGAGTAGACTGACAGCTGTTAGGTGAGAGATAATGGTGTCTTTGTCTACATGCCAATAGTGGAAATATAGAGAAATAGACTGATTTGACATATATTTTGGAGATATATTTGATATTCATTTTTCTATAAATTCAAGAAAGCTATAAAAACTACACTTCCCAAAATTTTTTATGACTAGTATTTCCTAGGAAATTGAAAATTCATATAAAAATTGATTTTAGAAGTACCAATTTGGTGGTGGTAATGTAGTACAAGTTATTTTTTGTCATAAGTATTGATACTATTCCAAATTTGAAATTTAGCTTTAGTGCACTTAAATTTAAATTTTCAAATAGATTTTAAATTTCTTAAAACGTATTTTGTTGATATTGTTATTTTGGAGAGAGACCAGTAGAAATCAGTGCAGAGAATACTAACTGTTGACTGTTGCTATTAAAAATGGTTTTAGGGGCGCCTGGGTGGCTCAGTCAGTTAAGCGTCCGACTTTGGCTCAGGTCATGATCTCACAGTTTGTGAGTTCAAGCCCCACGTCAGGCTCTGTGCTGGCAGCTCAGAGCCTGGAGCTCGCTGCAGATTCTCTGTCTCCTTCTCTCTTTGCCTCTTCCCCACTTGTGCTCTGTCTCGCTCTTGTCTCTCAAAAATAAATTTTAAAAAATGTAAAAAAAAAATTAAAAAATGTTTTTATATGCCACTATTATGTATTTCACAGAAAGAGTTGCATTCATTGCATTTGTTTTAAAGTGATGTTCCACTGAATTTGGTGAAAGAGACAAAGTGAGATAATTTAGTGAAAGATTCATTTAACATGGGAACTCTTCTATTTTATTGGTAATAGCTTTGCTTTTGGTGATGCTTTCATTGAAAATTATCTCTTTGGTAGAATGTTTATACATTATAAGCTGTTTTGCAAAGGAAATTAAGATTGATTTTATTCAGTCTAAAGTGTCACTGGAGGTATGTTAATGTGAGTATGTGTGTATAACTTTCTGATGTTGAGTAGATTTCTTCAACTAGTAAAAAAGTAAGATGAGCTAGTGGTCTGATGGTTTTATAACTTAGTTGTACCTATTTAATCTGTTAATAATCTATATCGTGGATGTGAATGCATGTATTAAATGCAGAATGACTGACTTCTTAGGAAGTTAGTTCTGGTAAGTGTTCAAGCCTTAGAAACACAGATTTCTCAGATATCAGAGCTTAAATTCCTTATAGAAGCAACTGGTTTACCTCCCTTCCATCTGTCAGGTTACCCTTTTTAACTTTTTAAGAGAGATGGTTATCTTATCCTACTTTTCTTGACTGCCTTTCCATTTTATTCAGCTGTATGCTCAAAGCCTTGTTGTTTAGCAAAATACTGTGTACATGTGTAACAGTTTGCATTGGGGTTGTACTCTGAATTGCCTGGGAGAAAGAAATTATGAATTCAGTATGTTGTTATTACTAGTAGTATCATAATTTTTCTATAAAACTTACTTTCAAAATAAACTTTTTAATTTGGCTCAGAAAACGGTGCAAATAGATTTTGCAAAAATTTTAACTTAGCATGTAGTAGCTATTTTATAAGCATTTGTTGAAAAAATAATTTATTTCATTCATATACATAGATATATATTCATCTATCTATAGATATATCTGTCCTTTCCTGGTGACTGCCTTTTGACAAGATGATTGTTGACATTTTTTTTAAGTTTCTAGTTAAAGGTAAATAAATTACCTCAGGTGATAGCTAAGGTTCAACTCCCCTATATCAGGTACCAGTTTCAATGTATTTTATCCATGTACATCAATAATATCTGATCAAAAATCTCTTAATAAATAGCATTTTGGTAAATTTGATCTGTAGATCATATGTGAGACTTCATATTTCTTGTTCTCCCCCTTTTAATATTCACATGATCCTAAATGGTTTTTAGGGTTCTTTTTACTGTTCTTTTTTACTTAGGATTAAATTTGGTGCCATTTTCACATGTTTTGTACAATTTGTGCAATTCTATATGTAGTTGCTCTTTGATTTGGATATTTGTGGTCGAACCAATCCAGGCAGGGGATAGTGGTAGAATAAGTTCCTAGGAGATAACTTTCCATGTTCTTATCTGTTAATTATGACCTCTACCAAAATGCATTTATTCACAAATGTTTAATTATTGCCTTCATGGGAGAAATTACATTGTTAGGTTCTTTGGACATAAAGTGAATCTTGCTTTAAGGTACTTTTAGTGTGGAATGTAATACATGTATATTTAAATTCTAATGTAAGGTAATTAAATATGCTAGTAAATTCTACACGTATGTTCATTCTCTAAGAGCAGTTATTCAGCAGTCTATGAAAAGACAGCTACTTCTTCCTCCAAATTTGGGAGTAATTCTTACAATGATAAAGCAATAGTAAGATAGCACTTGAGTGGGAAAGAGCTGGATTATAAAATGAACTGCTTTGTTATATTGATTGCTATTTCTTCACTGAATTACAAGAAGCATTTTTTTTTAATATGGTAACATAAAGAACCTGATTTACTTCTTAATTTATTCAGGAGTAATATTTCTACAAGAGAAGGAATCCATTTTGATGGTTTAGGGGAACTGAGTTCAAATACGTATAATTTTAACATTCCCATTTATAAGGATGTAGAACAGAGAGTTTATATCTCTTAATGTGGCATTTTATAATTATTGCCCTGAAATAAAATATAAGTGCTCCCTATTTTCAGTTATAATTGTTGCTCGATAAGGAGCATCTTCATAAAGGTTGATGTCCAGACATAATTTTATTTTAAAATGAACTAGTTTATTATATTGGTTGCTATTTCTTTGTTGGATTATAACAAAAGCATTCTTTTTTTAACGTGGTAACATAAAGAACCTGATTTACTTCTTAATTTGTCCGGGAATAATATTTTTATAAGAGAATTCTCATTTTAAAAGTGGTAAGTAACCTGAAGTCTGGGTCAATACAGTGCTTTCCTCAGAAGTCATTGTACCATGGAATATATATTTCTACTATGATAAAGCAAAAAAAAGAAAAAAACAGTAGTGGTCTGTTTTTAGTATCCAAATGAAATTTATATGAAGTTTCTTTGCCTCAGGTTTTATGAGTTTGCCTCAGTCAAATGAGTTTTGTGACTTAGTAATACATCAGTATTGCTTATTCTTGGGTAATGGGTTTCTCTATGATTATATGAAGTCTTCTGTGTTTATCTATACTAACAATAGATTCTTTTATAGTTAACAAACTATTTCATTGTTAATGGTGGTTTTACATGTTGTGGAAATGAATTTCCTTATCATTTTACTTATTTGATCAAATTGAAAATCTTAACTATATTTTAAAACTTTTTGCCACAGCGTTTTACCAACGAGGATCATTTGGCTGTCCATAAACATAAACATGAGATGACACTGAAATTTGGTCCAGCACGTAATGACAGTGTCATTGTGGCTGGTTAGTATATGCTTTTATTAATAGCTTATATACATATTTCACCTGGAATGTGCACAATTTTTGTGTATTCTCTGTAAATAATATAGTCTGGTGATATTCCAATTCATTTACAGTAAATGTTGGCAACATGTATTTTACCCATTACATTTTCATGTTTCCTTCTGACCATTCATTTCACTTTTTTGTGTGTGGTTTTTCAAATGTAGATTTCAATGTCAGTTTTGTGGAAGTTAATTTAGAACCCCAGGAGCATTTTTATAGCATCTCCAGAATTTACATTTAATTGATAATTGAACTAAGGTGATGTTTAGTCAGTGTTTCTTTTAGCTTTTTACACCTGGTTTACAATGCTGTGGGAAGATAGGAAATGATCAAGCTCCTCCTGTTGGAGAGAGATCAATTAGCTGACTTGCTCACTAGAATTTGTTTATATTTCTTTTGGGACTAAAACATCTGTGTTAGTAAAATACTCTCAATAAAGGGGCCTAAATTCAGTATTTGCTTTTCTTGTGTTTTGAGCCTATGAACATACAGTATTACATAAGCAGATGAATATCTTTCACAATATGTGAAAAGAGAAAATTCATGCATTGTTTTATTGTCCTCTCATGCTGTATTAGCTGCCCCTTTTTTGGTATTTAAATATATATACACACACGTCTATGTGTATGGACACACACATAATACGCATAGTTTTACTGCACTTTCTATATTTTATAAGTATCATGATAAGAAAACAAAGTTTCATATAAAACTTAATATATTTATATAAATTTCAGACCCTTTTGTGTCATAACCACAAAGTCATAAGTATTCAGAATCACCCCTAAATTATTCTTTTCTAAAGTTTGGGTTATACTGCTTGTAAGTCTGGAATTAACCCTGATATCTGAATATTATGAATATTTTGAAATTAATACCCAGCATAGAAATTGTCATATGCAGTGCTCTGGAGAGATAATGAGGCAGATGGTTTTTCCTGTACTTTATCATAATTTTTGTACTGAAAAAATTTGAGGTAACAAAAAGTTGGTAATTTGTCAAAAACTAGGAAAAATGAAAGAGAGAATGCTCAGTGTATCTTTAGTTCCGTAAAAGGAAGCAGAGAAGAATGAGCTATACGTTTCTTTAAGATGGTATACATCAGATCTAAAGAGCTAGAACCAAAAAAAAGCAGTCAAACAAAGTAACAACAACCTGGACAGTTCACTCTCCTAGGCATGAAGGTCTTTGCTTGTCTGAAACTTCCTGCCCTAGAGCAATGTCTGGAAATTTTCAACTTAAAAATGTTTCGAGATTGGTTTCTAGAAATTTCCTGTTGCTTTACCTTTATTACAGTAGAAAAATAGAACATGTTCAAACACAGCACTTGACCATTTTTTTACTAACATATGTTGAAATAAGTAGTTTAGCATTACTGTATAATGCATGATGTGTGTGGTATATATTTGATGGTCAGTAGCCATAAGCCACTGCATATCATATTTAAACCATTGATGTTTAAACCGTGCCTGTGTTGATGTTTCTTTTCTCAGGCTTCATCATTCCAGTAATCACTAATAATGCATATGCATAAAACATGGTTATTTTTAAGCTCTTTCTCTCCCTTTAACACAAATTAGGAGCCTTCTGTTGAGGTGAGATAGACCTTTTGCATGTGAATAGAAGAGTCAGATTTATATTCAGTTTACTAATTCAGCTATGATGGACTTAAACTGATATGAGTATTCTGAGCCCTTGCTGTAATAGAATTATAGAAATCTTTTGAGGGTTAGTGGGTACGTATGTTGTAGACTAACAGGTAAAATGAAGGCAAGAGAGAGTCTCTTCAGTAATTTAGATAATACTAGTAGTGTTTGAAATAGGCTTACATTATACATAATATGTGTGACATGTAGGTCATTTTAGTGTTAAATATATTTATATGTAGTAAGCATATCAGTACTCTAGATATATGTGGGGCAGAGATGAAACAATAAGTAATGCCCATTCTGGGGACACAGTATTTAACAAATATATGAATTTTAATCTTACAAAATCTTAAACCAGGATTCATCCTTATACATGTATTTAATTTAGGCTAGATTCCTAATACAACCTGTAAGTTAAAATGCATAGAATGTGAATAGAATTTCAGTGTGCCACCAACTCTGGTCAGGATGAATAAATAGCCTGGAAAATTATGAGACCAAATAGGCAGAGTCCATAAAAATACTATTTTTTATTCAACATGGACCTTAACTGGCATTTATTCTATAACCAGTATATGTGTTAATGTACATAGCATAAGTACATATTCAAGGATAGTTAAAATATTCCAAGTTGTGGGGGCGCCTGGGTGGCGCAGTCGGTTAAGCGTCCGACTTCAGCCAGGTCACGATCTCGCGGTCCGTGAGTTCGAGCCCCGCGTCAGGCTCTGGGCTGATGGCTTAGAGCCTGGGGCCTGTTTCCGATTCTGTGTCTCCCTCTCTCTCTGCCCCTCCCCTGTTCATGCTCTGTCTCTCTCTGTCCCAAAAATAAATAAACGTTGAAAAAAAAATTAAAAAAAAAAAATTCCAAGTTGTGAGAAAATAGAGTTGACTATTCCTCTACTGCCTAGAAATTAAGGTAGAACTTTACATAAATATGTAACTCTTAAATAGCCCCTTGTTCCAAACTTGAAAAATGCATTAAAATAGAAAATTGGCTTTAGCGGATAGTAATAAGGAGGGAGGGTTGGTTATTTTTGTTGTTGTTGTTGTTGTTTTGGTTTGTTTTTGTTTCAGGGCTCTTGTTTTAACCATCTTTTTCTTCCTTGTAGTATTTTGATCTACCTCCTAAAAATTCTGTTTTATCTTAAGCTTGCTTTCGTAATAGATTATGAACACTAGTGGAAGGGCCAGGCTAGAGTGAAGATACATGCTCTAGTCCTAGTTTTCCCCAAACTGCATGTATTTTAAACAATCATAATTTTTTAATAATGTAAAATTTTTTAAAATTCTTACTGCCTTAAATAATGATAATAGTTGATCTCTGAGTAGAAGATGCTTGTCACTCTACTCAGAGAGAAGGTCTGGACTAAGGAAGAAGAAGGACTTTTTTCATACTTTTATGGTTCATAAAGTTGGAGAAAATATCTTGAACTGCAACCAAAACTTAACCAAATTTTGTTTGCTTTAAAGGAAGAGGTCTTTCCAAAGAGAATTAACAGCTGATTGAACCAGTCCTGCTAATTTGTTAATTTACTAGCTATATTTTAGGGTCGTGCATGATATTTAAATCTATGTGATTGCTTCTTGACGTTTATTTCAGATCAGACCCCAACACCAACAAGATTCTTGAAAAACTGTGAAGAAGTGGGTTTGTTTAATGAATTGGCAAGTCCATTTGAGAATGAATTCAAGAAAGCCTCAGAAGACGACATTAAAAAAGTATGTTGTTAACCATGAAATTAAAAAAAAGAGTACTTCTAACAGAACAATAATCATAGCTAACACTTCCTGCTTTCTTATTTTAGAAATGCTGATTGGCATTTTGGAATTCCTAACATTTTCTTTTAATGTTTGTATTTTAGATGCCTCTAGATTTATCCCCTCTTGCAACACCCATTATAAGAAGCAAAATTGAGGAGCCCTCTGTTGTAGAAACAACTCACCAAGATAGTCCTTTACCTCACCCAGAATCTACTACCAGTGATGAAAAGGTTAGAAATTTGCATTTTTGGTAGAAATAGAAACTTAGTGTAAAAAAATCACCCCAAGTAAAGTTTAGTATTTGATTTACATAAAATGTTAATGTAATAAGTTGTACATAATTGAGTGTCAGGTTGTAATAGTCTTATATGTAAAAGCCTGTGAATACTCATGGAAATTTCAGGGCAAGAAGACATCACTTTTGTAAAAAATTGGCTTTTTATTACACAGAAAAATTATAGGGGAGGACAGCAGTCATTTTAAATTAATTTTTTTTTTTTTTTTTTTTTTTTTCAACGTTTATTTTTATTTTTTTTGGGACAGAGAGAGACAGAGCATGAACGGGGGAGGGGCAGAGAGAGAGGGAGACACAGAATGGGAAACAGGCTCCAGGCTCTGAGCCATCAGCCCAGAGCCTGACGCGGGGCTCGAACTCACGGACCGCGAGATCGTGACCTGGCTGAAGTCGGACGCTTAACCGACTGCGCCACCCAGGCGCCCCTAGCAGTCATTTTAAATAAAACTTATTTTTTAAAGGCTACACAAATTTATAAAAACTTAATTTTTCTGGGTTTTGTTATTTTATTCTTTGCTCCTTTTTTTTTTTAATGTTTATTTTTGAGAGAAAGAGAATGCAAGCGGGGGAGTTGGGGACATAGGGGGTTGGGACATAGAATCTGGAGCTGCGAGATCATGACCTGAGGTGAAGTAGGACGCTTGACTGACCGAGCCATCCAGGCGCCCCTATTCTTCACTGCTCTTGTATAGTGACAGCTTTATCTTTACTACTAAAAATTGCTTGAACCAAGGTTATTTAGGCTTTTTAAGGGCTAAAGCAATACTCATTCTCAGCAGTGGGTCTTTGGTACTGCCAACTGAGGTGATGGTGATACTGTCTTAGTACAGGCCTTTTGTAGGCAATTTAGGGCTTATTCCTGGATCTTGAATACCTTGGTAATTTGGGACCCTCTGGGGTTGTAAGGGTTGAGTAACCATTCTTGTGAGTATTTCTTGATTGCTTTTTTTCATAAGCACATCTAATGAACACATGGGGTGCTATGTGTGGCACAATGAAGAGGCATTAACAATGTTTCTGTGTAGATTATTTTATTCTAAAACCATAAATGGATTAATGGATTTCTGTCATGGCAGAGGATGACATGGCTTTGACCTTAGATGTTTTGTGGTTTGTTTTCCTCAGTTCCTAATTATAAAAGTGAGTCTCTTTATAAAAACTTTAAGAATATAGAAAAATATAAGGAAGAAAACCAAAATCTCCTCTTAGCCCATAATTGAGTGATAAGAAATACTAATATTTTGAAACATTTTTTCCTAGATATATGCATGCATTTATACAAATATACTGTGTAAGTGAATAGTTCATTAGAAGGATAAATAGATACAAAGAAAAATTTGAAGAAAGATCCTAGTTTACTTTTTAATTTAAAAAATTTATTTTTAATTTTTTTTTAAGTAAGCTGTACACCCATCATGGGGCTTGAACTCATGACCCCAAGATCAGGAGTCACATGCTCTACCAATTGAGCCAGCCAGGCATCCTGATTCGAGTTTACTTTTATATCATGCATTCGACATTCAACATTAATGAACATTTTCCCACATCATTAGAAAATTTCCAAAATCATAATTTTCTTCATTTTTTGAGAATTTTATTTAAATCCAAGTTAGTTAACATGTAGTGTAATAATGGTTTCAAGAGTAGAATCTTATTGATTCATCACTTACATATAACATGCAGTGTTCATCCCAACAAGTGCCTCCTTAATGCCCATCACCCATCCCCCTACCCAGCCACCCCTCCAGCAGCCCTCAGTTTGTTCTCTGTATTTAAGAGTCTCTTATGGTTTGTCTCCCTCTCTGTTTTTATCTTATTTTTGCTTCCCTGTATTCATCTGTTTTGTTTCTTAAATTCCACATATGAGTGAAATCGTATGATATTTATCTTTTTTCTGACTTATTTTGCTTAGCATAATACATTCTGGTCCCATCCACATTGTTGCAAATAGCAAGATCTCATTCTTTTTGATTGCCGAGTTATATTCTATTGTATAGATATACCACATCTTCTTTATCCATTCATCAGTCAGTGGACATTTGGGCTCTTTCCATAATTTGCCTATTGATAGTGCTGCTATAAACATTGGGGTGCATATGCCCCTTCAGTCAGCATTTTTGTATCCTTTGGATAAATACCTAGTAGTACAATTGCTGGGCCATAGGGTAGCTCAATTTTTAATTTTTTGAGGAACCTCCATACTGTTTTCCAGAGCGGCTATACCAGTTTACATTTGCACAAAATCATAATTTTTAATGGTTGTACTTTATCATTATCTTAATGTATTTAATTATCTTGTTCTTTTTTGGACATAAAGGTTTCCACATTATCACAGTTACAGGAAATATTGTTAACTCTTTGATATGAGTATCTTTTTTCCTAAAGATCGTGCCAGTCCCTTGACACTCAACAGTTTTTCCCTGTTCATTGCTGCTTCAGCTTCTTTCAGGAGTAATCCTTGCTACATTCCTCCCTCAGTCATTAGCCTCCTCCTGGGCAGGGCATAGCCATGCCAATTTGTTAAAGTCCATTCTGGGCCCTCTTCACTTTTCTTTCTCACTTTTCTTTCTAGGTGAGATCACCTAGACCATAACTTTAAAAACCATCTACATGCTGATGACTCTCAAACTTCTATCAACCAAGATATCTCCTGGATTTCCATATTCATCTCTCACTCCCGTCTTGACATTTCCTTTTCTATGACTGAAAGACATCTTAAACTTAATACATCTAAATCAGAACTCTTGATTTTTTTTCCATAATTCTCCCTATCTCAGTAAATTTTCTCTCCATCCCATTGAGTTGCTCAAGTCAAGAATCCTTCATTTCTTCCTTTTCTTCACACCAACACCAATAGCAAATCTTATCAGACTTACTTTCTGAAATATTAATTTATCCTCTTTGATCTTCAGTGTCATCACTTTAGTCCCAAGCCATCATCTTTTACTTGGATTATTAATAATTACTTCTAACTGGACTTTCTACTTCCATCTCCAATATTCTATAGGTAGCTTTATTTTTAATACATTATAGAATCACTTTACTGCTTAAAATCCTTCAGTGGTTAGCCATGGCATTTAAGATAACTAATAGTCCTTTCATAAGGCCTCATTGATCTGAGCTTGTCTGCCCATTCGACCTTCACTTCATGCCACTCTGGTATATTCCCCAAATAGTCTAAGTTTTTTCCTACCTTAAAGACATTACTCTTGGTATCGCTTCCCTCTCCCTAGATAGAATTTTCTCCGGCTATCCTTTCAGTATCTGTTCATCCAGCACCATTTCTTGCAGAAAAGCTCACCTCACCTCACTATGTATGCTATCTAAAGTAAGCCAACCCCAACCTTCCCTCAGTTAATCTTTCATGATTTATTATGTTGTACTGTTATTTTATAACATACTACTATTTGGAATTTTCTTGTTCTACTTGTTAATTGTCTCTTTCTTCCCAGTAGCCCTTGAGGGCATGCTATAAATTCTCAAACTTGTTGAATAAATGAAGTTCCAATAGTACTAGTTGATCTTTTCTTCCTATGTAGCTAAATAAGATTTTGATAATAAGAGGCAGCGTCAAGACCAATTCTAAGAACACAGTAGACCCAGTTTTTACCCTAACTAGTAAAAGGAGTTCTAGGTAAAGCTCTTAATCTCTTCCTAATCTGTAAAACTGGGGAAAAGACCATCTTTAAGGTCCTGGCTAACTCAACAAATTCTGTGTTTTTCTTTAATTTGCAAAGATTTCACTCCAGTAATTATTTTACATTCAGGATATCAACATTACTTGACCTTTTGACATTAATAAATTGTTGTAGCAAACATTTGTATTAAAATTTTTTAATCATTTCTATTACTAATTTGTATCAGTCTCTCTGGATCTGTTTCCCCTTTTTACAGTATAATGATGGAGTAGGACTAGGCAGTCTCTCATGGATTTTCAGAAATGTTCATGGAATCATAGCCAAGTTACTTAGCCTGTTTCTGGATTGATAGGAAAACAAGTAGTATGGAAAAAAAAAACACCACTCTGATGTTTTTATTTTTATTATTTTTTTAGGTGTTTTTAAATTCAAATATGAACGTTATATTTGACGCTTTTTAGCTACTTCTAAAATTTTCTTTTTAATAACTTTAGCTTGTAAAATTTTAAATAACTTTGGACATTACTTTGGGGGAGGGTATTATTCTGCAGATGCTTTTAATTTTTTTTTTTTTAACGTTTATTTTTTTTGAGACAGAGAGCATGAAGTGGGGAGGGTCAGAGAGAGGGAGACACAGAATCCGAAACAGGCTCCAGGCTCTGAGCTGTCAACACAGAGCCCGACGCGTGTAGATGCTTTTAGAAGTGTGTTATATTCTGTTCACTTTTAAGTTTCATGGATTGACTGATAATTTAAAAAAATGTTTTGTTAATGTTTATTTATTATTTGAGAGAGAGAGAGAGAGAGAGACAGAGCTTGAGAGGGGAAGGACCAGAGAGAGAGGGAGACACAGAATCTGAAAGCACACTCCAGGCTCCGAGCTGTCAGCACAGAGCCTGCTGCAGGACTTGAACTCCCGAACCTCGAGATCATGACCTGAGCCAAAGTCAGACGCTTAACCAACTGAGCCACGCAGGCGCCCCGGATTGATGTATAATTTTAAATCCCACCCTTTTTTATTTCATCACTAAATAGGAGGTACCATTGGCACAAACTGCACAGCCCACATCAGCTATCGTTCGTCCAGCATCATTACAGGTTCCCAACGTGCTGCTTACAAGTTCTGACTCCAGTGTAATTATTCAGCAAGCAGTACCTTCACCAACCTCAAGTACTGTGATCACCCAGGCACCATCCTCCAACAGGCCAATCGTGTAAGTGATGATTTGGGCCAGTCATTGAACTGTTTATGAATCAAGTTTTTCTTGTCACAGTTTTTCCCACAACATGTAATTCAAATTGTGGCCTTAGTTTTGTGTGTGTATGTTAATCATGTTCTGCATGCTTTGATTTTTGGAAAAAGTATTTGGGTTGTCTTTTTCTCTTAGTGTTCTCTAATAGATTAGAAAATAAATATCTAAAACTTAATTTTTTAAAAAAATCGCATTGAATGTGAATGTAAGGTGGTCTCTAATTTTCATGCTATTTCACACAGAATACATAAAATTACTCCAGCAGATGACATTTTTTTCAGTTCTTAAACATATGTCAAGACTTTGGTTTTTTCCCCAAACATTTTAAGTAATCTCTACACTCATCATGGGGCTCAACTTACCTGATCAGAAGTTAAATGCTGTTCCAACTGAGCCAGGTGACCCTCAAGACCTTCTGATAAGAATTTTTCTCATTCAGCATATTGGAGATTGTCCTGTTTTTCTGGACCTGTTGTTTCTCCACACTGCTATATACATTATGTATTTAGAATACAATTAAAAATAATAAAATTTTGTAATTTGCTTTGCAGTGGTTAGAAAATTTATTTTTAAATGATATGATAATAGGAGTAAAAATACTCTCGTATTGTTAGAAGTGGCTGATAAGGATTTCTTACCTTTAATTATTCTTCTTTTGTTTTTCTTAGTCCTGTACCGGGCCCATTTCCTCTTCTGTTGCATCTTCCTAATGGACAGACCATGCCTGTTGCTATTCCCGCATCAATTACAAGTTCTAATGTGCATGTTCCAGCTGCAGTCCCGGTAAGTTTGAGGTTTAGACTCTGTAAACTGACTTAGGGCTGCTTGATTGGTTTATGAAACTGAATCCAAAAAAATACTTACTAGGGGTTAGTAGTGTGTATTCATTCATATTTATAATGACAGCATATACCATTCAAGACAAACATAATTAATTGGTTAGAAAATGTTTTTCCATCCTCTCAAAATTTTCTTTTCCTTGTTTCCATACAACACCCAGTGCTCATCCCAACAAGTGCCCTCCTCAATGCCCATCAACCCTCAGTCTGTTCTCAGTATCCAGGAGTCTCTTATGGTTTGCCTCCCTCTCTCTAACTTTTTTCTTTTTCCCCTTCCCCTCCCTCATGGTCTTCTGTTAAGTTTCTCAAATTCTTCCTTGTATTTTTAATTTTAAGAAATTTATTCCTTATTCAGCCCATTTCACTTTGACTAGATTTGTAGAATTCAATTATTAACACAGATTTCTGTTCTTTAGGAATATATGTGTACGAAAACACATGTCCAGTAATTCCATGGTACTTTGATTATTGCAGGAATTGTTTATAAGTACACTCTCTGTGAACTTTTATGGAAATTGACAAATTTTAAAAGATAAATCAGGACAGTAGATAATAAGGGTTTACAGTTTTCTGATTCTGAACTCTCAAATTTGTATAACCATTGTGCAGATATAGCACAAATCTCATATTGAATATATCCTCTAGCAATTATTTGTTAATATATTTTGCATAGCTTGTTCGGCCAGTCACCATGGTGCCTAGTGTTCCAGGAATTCCAGGTCCTTCCTCCCCTCAGCCAGTACAGTCAGAAGCAAAAATGGTAAGCAAGATTTTACTTGTTCTGTACATTTCTTGAGCCTGTTTTGAATTAGTTTTTCCATTAAAGCCTGCTTCAAATGTACAGTTTAGATCACATCTTATAAAGCTTTGGAATGTATTACACTATGCAAGAACCAGATAATATGGAAGAGTTTCCATTAGCATAGTGACTAATTAGTGGTACTTTAAAATAAATGGATGAATTTGAGAGTAAAGTCCTAGTTCTTGTCAATGGTTTGTCTGCTTTTGAGCTGTGGCGTTTTGAACAAAATCTCCTCCTTGTGGTGGCTAGGAATATTACAGCTGAAACTAGGTGTAAACATTGGAAGGCCATACAGATGGTTTTAAACAGTGATAGGAATTAGTAGAACAGTATTGACAAGAATTCTGAAATTGTATACAAGTTAGTAAATGTAGCACATAATACATAAAGAAAATCCATATTTTTGAGTTGCGTTTTGACACCAAGAAACTGGTGGTGTTTAAGGGATAAGCTATAGATTAGGAGTCCAAAGACATGGGTTTTAATTTTAATTCTGACTCTGCTGTTCATTACCCTTAATCAAGCCATTTTAATTTTGAGGAGACTCAGTATTCTTAGGTGTAAAGAGATTAAACGTTGATTTGTAGAATGTCTCTTAGCCCCAAATTCCATAAATGTGCTAAATTCCTTGGCAAAAAAAAGTAAAGCTGCTTTTTGTTTTTTTAATACATGTAATTCTCCCTTCTATAGTCTTAACACATTTTCAGGATTAATTCTGAACATCAGTTAATGTATCCTTAGAAAAATTAATAGATAATTTTGCATCAGTTCTGTGCTAGGCAGTATACTAACAGTATAAATGTGTACATATAAAAATCATTATATATTGCAAAGTTTCAAGTTTTTTACCTCTATTCTCCATTGCTAATAATCTCAAAATGGCATGTGATAACTAACAGTAAAACTTAACACACCATCTGAATGAACAATGTTTGAAGAGTGTAAAAATTAGCTAGTTATTGATTGTGGTGAGAGAACTTATAAAAACCCAAGAGGGCAATTTTTTGCATTAACAGCATGTTTAACTCAAAGCTTTGGAAATACTAAGATGCATCTTCACTTGATAGCAAAAAGCTTCATTGGGAATGTTTTTTATACTTCCTAAACATACCGTACTAGTGAAAAATTCAATTTAGTGAGAACTGAATAGAGTAGAAATAGGAGTTAACGAGATCTGTTGTTCTATCCTGCATCTAAAAATACTTTTACATATTCAGTGGACTTTTTTTCCTAGCAAATTAATTCAAAAGGAACAAGTCAGATTTAAAGAAATAGTTTTGGCTATAAGAGTAGGCCATACTTGTAGAAACTATTAAATTTAATACTTCCTTGAATAACTTTTTCTTTTAGGTCATCAGGAAATTAACAAGAATAAGAGTGTTTTGTGTGCTTGTATATTAAAAAAATCAAAGCTATAACTTTATATATGGAAAATAATCATTGGTTGAAGGCCCAAAAAATAGCATGGGGAGTCATAGATTGCCCTACTTAAATTTAACAATCCAGTTAAATTTATTATTAGGATTTTGCTAATGTAAAATAACCATATTTAGGTGATTGCCTATTTTAATTGGAGTAGTAAATAAGATTGTCCAGTTTTAATTAAATAAAAAGACTCAGAAATTAGTCCCTTTCCTTTTTTTTTTTCTAACTTTTCATTATGGAAAATTTCAAACATATACAAAATAACCAGTATAGAATAATGAACCCCCATGTACCCATCACCAGCTTTAATTATTAGCACTGTAACTGCCATTAGTGTTTTATCTATGCCTCAGACCATTCCCTACCCAACTCAATTATTTTTTAATAGGCCTTTCTCAGTGTAAAATTTATATACATTGAAATGAACCAATTTTAATTTTGATGTATAAGTGTATTAATGTAACTCACACTGCTATCATGATATAGAACATTAACATCTACCCAGAAAGTTTATTTCCCTTCGCAATCAGTATACCTTCCCAACTGTTGTCACCAGCAATTAGTTCTAGAATTTAATATAAATGAATCCACGTATATTCTTGTGTCCAGCCACAAGATTTATCAATGTTGTTGAATGTATTGGTTTGCTGCTTTTTATTGCTGAGTAGTATTCCATTGTGTGAATATAACACAGTTTCTTTATCCATTCTCTTGTTGGTGGACACTTGAATGGTTTTCAGTGTTTAGCATTGTGAACAGAGATGCTGTGCACGTTCTTGTGTAACTCTTCTTGCGGATGTTTATTTTCATTTGGCCTATCTACTGAAGGGTAGAATTTGCTGAGTAAGGGGTAGGTATACATTTAACTTTGTAAGAAACTGCCAGACCATTTGCCAAAGTTCTGAATTCTCACAGAGTATGGGAATTCCAGTTGTTCCACATTTTTGCCAGCATTTGGCTTTGTCTCATTTTCATTGTAGACATTTCTAGCAGTTTGTAGCAGTATCTTATGGTTTTATTTAATTTCTGATTTTGCCAGATGCTTTTGTGATATCTTCTGCTGATTTCTTAAAATGGGTTGTCTCTTATTTTTATGTCATAGGAACTTTTTAGATATACTAAATACGAAATTTTTGTTACATATGTCTTACAAATATTTTCTCTTAGTGGGTAGCTTGGCTTTATTTTTCTTAATGATAGTACAAACATATCATTCATTGCTACTTTTATCTCTAATGGTTTCTCCTAGTTAATTGGGTTTAATGTGCCTATGTTTTTTTGGCTTAAAGTGGAAGCTTGGATTATTGATTAAACCTTTTTACCTTTCCAGTATAGGCATTTAAAGCTATAAATTTCTTTCCACAAATTTGATCTGCTATATTTTCATTATCATATATCTTTTAATTTCCTTTGTGATTTCTTTGAACTACTGGCACTTATATAAAAGTATATTGTATAATTTCCAAATATCTGGGGGCTTTCCTTTTTATCTTGATTTCTATTTTAATTACGTTGTGGTTTGAGAACATACCACCTTTGGTATATTTGATTGTCCTATGTTTCCATTTTCTAATATATCATACCTGTTTGGCTCATTTGTGAAAATTAGATATTGCCCTTCTATCCAGGTAATATGAACTGGTAACAAAATACCAATTGCCTAGAATGCTAAGGGAATTCTGATTAATTGGGGGTTTTGTTGTACAGAAATAATTTCACATTTCATCATTGGTTTTATATTTTTATGAAATATTGCTAGTCTGTTTTCCCTAAGTCTATAATGTTCATTTTATATTACTGTCTAAGAATTTTCACTGCTTGCGTGTTATCAACTATACTTCTATATTGTTACAAGTACAAAACCAATCTACCGACATTGGGAAATGACCTAAAAATAGTTTGGGTTTTGTAGTTGGTTTCATGTTCATATGTTTTTCCTCAGTCTCATTTAATAATTATTTCTGTCAATTGTCATTTATTTAACATACATTTCTTAGGTGCTAAGAAATTCAGCAGATGTGATCTTAAATTTTGAGTTTCTCTTGCAAATCGTTCTGGTGATCATCAAGAGAGGCAAAGAAGTCTTCTTTTAAGGCCATTGGTTATATTCTTTAGCAGTTAGGATTATATCAGTGAGTTGTTTGTTTTTGGTGCCCTTGATAACTTTTGTGCATAAAAACCATTATTCAGGGACTGCTTTTATTTATTTGATTTTTTTTTTCAGGGACTGCTTTTAAAAAATATATTAGATTTATTAAAGTTACAAATTCAGAAAGTTCTTCCCTGAATTTTTAAGGCCAGTTTACAAATCCAACTATATAATTGCTTTTAAAGGTCTTCAAATATAATTAATTTTAAACATGCCAAACTTCATTTTAAACTTAATATATCCTGTTTTCCCTATAGGTACCTCAGTTGTCTAATAAACTTCTCTAAGTACTTTAATAACCTTTTAAGTTTAATTAAACTTATAGATATGAGGCTTGGTTTTCTTAAATAGTCCATTATTGGGAGGCTTATGAGATTATTTTAGCTCTTCCAATTAAAATCACAAGACTGAATTGATCTTTTAACCATTTTAAATTGAAATTCAAGGGTAACCTATTAGTCTGTGGCAAGTTACTTTAATTACTTTCAGAACATAGAATACCAAATAGGTACAGATGATTTTAAAATTTGAATTAATATGTCAGTGTCATTGATTTTTAGCCCCCTGGAGCTTAATAAGGTAAAAGACTTACCAATTGAGGAAATAATTGTATCCTCCCAACTGAAGAAAGTTGAGACTGGTTTCCTTAATGACAGGTAAATGATCACAGGACTTGATTCTCCATCAGTGATAGGACTCCAAACCCAGTTTCTACACATTAAATAATTTTTTTTTGCCAGTCTGCTAACCTTCTAGTAAAATTTACAATGTCTTCTTTCAGGCTTGAGTTGGACTGTGCTTTGTTGTTGCCTTCAACTCTTTGAAAATACTTAAACATCCTCCCTGTTTGGTTTTGCTAAAATGATGTGTGGTTCAGAAGATGTTATATACAAACCTAATGGTAACCACAAATCAAAAATTGGTAATAGGTATGCAAAAAAAATAGAGAAAGGAATCCAAATATATCACTAAAGAAGGCCAACTTGTGGTGAGAGAAGACAGCAAGGGAAGAAAAAAACAGAAGATCTACAAAAACAATCACAAAACAAATGACAGAATACCAATAAATACAGACTTATCAATAATTACTCTGAATGTAAATGAACTAAACATTCCAAAAAAAAAAGCATAGGGTGATGGGAGGGATAAAAAAAAAAAAATAAGACCAGTGTATATGCTGCCAACAAGAAACTCCTTGCAGACCCAAAGTCACATGCAGATTGAAAAAGAGGGGATGCAGAAACATTTATCATGCAAAGGGGTGTGAAAAGAAAGCTGGGGTAGCAATAGCTGTATCAGACAAAATAGACTTTAAGACAAAGACTGTAACAAGAGACAAAGAAGGACACTACATAATCATTAAGGGGGACTCCAACAAGAAGACATAACAATTGTAAACCCTTATACACCCAGAATGGGAGCACCCAAATACATAAAACAGGTAGTAACAAATATAAAGGAACTAACTGATGGTAACACAGTGATTGTAGGGAACTTTAACATGCTATTTACATCGATGAAATCAATTAGGAAACCGTGGCTTAGAATGATACATTGGACTAGTGTTTTAATAGACATATTCAGAATATTCCATCCTACAATAGCAAAATGCACATTCTTTAAGTACACATGAAATATTCTCCAGATTATATATTAGACCACAAAATCTCTACAAATGCAAAAAGATTGAAGTTACCATGCATCTTTTCAACCACAATGCAGTGAAACTAGAAATCAGCCATAAGAAAAAAATCTGAAAAGAGCTCAAATACATGGAAGTTAAATAACATGCAACTAAACAGTGAATGAGTCAACCAACAAGTCAAAGAGGAAATCAAAAAACACATGGAGACAAATGAAAATGAAAACACAGTGGTCTAAAATCTTTGGGAAGCAGCAAAAGCATTTCTAAGGGAAAAGATTATAGCATTACAAGCCTACCTCAAGAAGCAAGAAAAATCTCAAATATTAGCCTAGCCTTACACCTAAAGGAGCTAGAAAAAGAACCCAAACCCAAACCCAGCAGAAGGAAGGAAATTATAAATATCAGAACAGAAATAAATGATCTAGGAACTAAAAAAATAGATTAATGAAATCAGGAGCTGGTTCTTTGAAAAGATCAACAAAATTGATAAACCTATAGCCAGGCTCATCAAAAATAGGAGAGGGGACTCAAAATCAGAAATGAAAGAGGAAAAATAATAACCGACACCACAGGAATGCAAAGGATTGTAAGAATATTATGAAAAATTATGTGTCAACAAACTGAGCAACCTAGAAGTGGATAAAATCCTAGCAACATGTAACTTCCCAAAAATGAAGCAGGAAGAAACAGAAAATTTGAACATATAGATTACCAGCAATGAAATTGAATCAGTAATCAAAAATTTCCCCAAAAACGAAAGTCCAGGATCCAATGGCTTCACAGATAAATTCTACCAAACATTTAAAGAAGAGTTAAAACCTATTCTTCTCAAACTTTTCCAAAAAATAGAAGAGGAACGAAAACTTCCAAATTCATTCTTCAAGGCCAATATTAACCTGATACTAAAACCAAATAAACACACTGCCAAATAAAAAAGAGAGCGCTACAGAACATAGATGTAAAAATCCTCAACAAAATATTGACAAACCAAATCCAACAATGCATTAAAAAAGTCATTCCCCATGAGCAAGTAGGATTTATTCCAGGGATGCAAGGGTGGTTTAATATTCACAGATCAATCGACATGATACATCACATCAGTAAGAGAAAGGATAAAAGCCATAAGGTTGTTTCAATAGATGCAGAAAAAGATATGACAACATACAACATCCATTCATGATAAAAACCCTCAACAAACTAGGTTTAGAGGGAACATACTTTAACATAATACAGCCCTTATATGAAAACCCCACAGCTAACATCATAATGGTAAAAAACTGAAAGCTTTTCCCCTAAGGTCAGGAAGAAGACAAGTTTTATTCAACATAATACTGGAAGTCTTAGTCACAGCAGTCAGATAAGACAAAGGAATAAAAGTCCCCCAAATTGTAAGAAAGAAGTAAAACTTCAACTGTTTGCAGATGACATGATTTTATATACTGTATAGAACACTCTAAAGACTCCACAGAAGGGGCACCTGGGTGGCTCAGTCGGTTGAGTGTCCCACTTTGGCTCAGGTCATGATCTCGCCGTCTGTGAGTTTGAGCCCCGCGTCAGGCTCTGTGCTGACAGCTCAGGGCCTGGGGCCTGCTTCAGTTTCTGTGTCTCCTTCTCTCTCTGCCCTTCTCATGCTTGGGCTCTGTCTCTGTCTCTCAGTAATAAATAAACATTAAAAAAATAAAGACTCCACCAAAAAAACTACTAGAACTAATGAATGAATTCAGTAAGTTCACAGGATACAAAATCAATATACAGAAATCCATCGCATGTCTATACACTAATAATGAAGCAGCACAAAGGGAAATTAAGAAAACAATCCCATTTATAATTACACGAAAAGTAATAAAATACCTAGGAATAAGGAGTATAGGTGAAAGACCTGTACTCTGAAACCTGTAAAACAGTGGTGAAAGAAATTGAACATGATACAAAGAAATGGAAAGACATTGCACGTTCATGGATTAGAAGAACAAATATGTTTAAAATGTCTATACTGCCCAAAACAATCTACAGATGTAATGCAATCCCTATTAAAATACCAACAGCATTTTTCACAGAACTAGAACAATCCTAAAATTTGCATGGAACCACAAAAGACCCCAAATAGCCAAAGCAATCTTGAAAAAGAACAAAACTTGGAGGTATCACAATTCCAGGCTTCAGATTACAAAGATGTAGTAATCGAAACAGTATGGTACTGCACAAAAATAGACACCTAGATCAATGGAACAGAATAGGGAGCCCAGAAATAAACCCACAATTATATGGTCAGTTAATCTGACAAAGGAGGCAAGAATATGCATTGGGAAAGAGTCTCTTCAACAAACAGTGTTGGGAAAACTGGACAGCTATGTGCAAAAGACTGAAACTGGACCACTTTCTTACACTATATACAAAAATAAACTCAGAATGGATTAAGGACCTCATTGTGAGAACTGAAACCATAAAAATCCTAGAAGAGAGTATGGCGGTAAGTTCTCTAAGATCGGCTATAATGACATCTTTCTAGATAGGTCACCTGAGGTAAGAGGAACAAAAGCAAAATTAACTATTGGAAGCACATCAAAATTAAAAGCTTCTGCACAGCAAAGGAAACAATCAACAAAACAAAAAGACAACCTACCGAGTGGGAGAAGATACTTGTAAATAATGTGCCCAATAAAGGGTAAGTATCCACAGTATATCAAGAACTTAACACAACTCAACACCAAAAAAACCACAATTAAAAATGGGCAGAAGACATGAACAGATGTTTCTCCAAAGAAGACATCCAGATGGTCAACAGATACATGAAAATCAGTTATCAGGGAAATGCATATCAAAACCTCACTGAGATACCATCTCACACCTGTCAGAAAAGCCCAAATCAAAAAAAGAAAAACAAGAGTTGGCAAGGATGTTGGGAAAAAGGGAGGCATCATGCACTGTTGGCTGGAATGCAAACTGGTGCAGCCACTGTGAAAGACAGTATGAAGGTTCCTCAGAAAGTTAAAGGGACGCTTAACCAAATGAGCGTTTGGTTAAGCGTCCGAATCTTGATCTTGGCCCAGGTCATGATCTCATGGTTTGTGAGTTCGAGCCCCACATCAAGCTGCACTGATGACGTGGATGGGATTCTGTCTCTCCTTCTCTGTGCTCCTCCCCCACTTGTGCTTGCTCTCTAGCTCTCTCTTGCTCCCTTGCTTGCTCTCTCAAAATAAATAAAGTTAAAAAAAATTAAAATAGAACTACCCTAAAATCCAGTCATCTCACTACTGGGTATTTTCCCAAAAAATTACAAAAACCCTAATTCAAAGGAATATATGCACTCCTGTGTTTATTGCAGCATTATTGTTAGAGTAGCCAAATTATGGAAGCAGCCTAAGTGTCCATCAATAGATGAATAAAGAAGAGGTATATATGGAGAATGGAATGTTACTCGGCTATAAAAAAGAATGAAATCTTGCCATTTTCAATAGCGTGAAGGATCTGGAGAGTATAATGCTAAGCAATATGAGCCAGTCAGAGAAGGACAAATACCACATGATTTCATTCATATGTGGAATTTAAGAAATAAAAAATACAAATGAAAACAGACTCTGACTATAGAGAACAGATGTTTAGCAGAGAGGAGGTGGGGAGGATGGGTGAAATAGGGAATTAAGAGTACGCTTACCTAGATAAGCACAGAGTAATATATGGAAATGTGGGGGTTTTTTAATGTTTATTTACTTTTGAGAGAGTGTGTGAGTGAGTGGGGGAGGGGCAGAGAAGAGAGAGAGTGAGGGAGAGAGGGACAGAGAGGGAGATACAGAATCCGAAGCAGGCTCCAAGCTCTGAGCTGTCAGCACAGAGCCTGACACAGGACACAAACCCACAAACCGTGAGATCATGACCTGAGCCGAAGTTAGACGCTTGAACGACTGAGCCACCCAGTCGCCCCAGTATATGGAATTGTTGAATCACTATATAAGTCCTGAAATGAACAGTGTATATTAACTATACAGGAATTAAAAATTTTTTAAACATAGTGAAAGATACATTAAAAAAATAAAAAATTAGGAGAAATAGCATTGGAACACATTAGAATGACTAGCACACTACAGCTGAAGAGAAAACTTATTTGTATCTGAAGATAGCCAGGAATGCTTTTGTGGGGCCCTGATTTTCAAAACCTAGTGCTTATATAAGGAAGACAAATACATATTGTTTGTGTCTACTATAAATATTGAAATAGGATCCTTTTTTTGCTAAAGAAATTTCTCCAGAGCAAGGTTTTTTTTGGTTGTTAGAACATTAAGTCTTTGGGAAAGTAAGAATGTGGTAAGAAAAAGAAATGTAAGTGGGGATTCACAAATACAAAATTATCTAGTATTTTTTAATATTATAGAAAAATTCTTAGGATCTACTGTCTTCCATAGAATTGCAATGGACCTCCCCACATTTAGATTTAGGAGTTTTGTCATTAAGCAAGTAAACTGTAGGTGTTTGCTATCTGTGTTACTCTTCTACTAAAACAACTTTCTTACCTAATATTTGTAACTAAAAGGCAATGTGTCTGAATAAGACAATGTTAATTGTCTAGGAGCTTTGTTAAGAAGATTTAATAAAGTATTTAGGTAGCATTCTTCACAATCCTTCCTTGAAGTGTTGTGTGACAAACTGAGAAATAACTTTGCACACGGTGGGAAGCCAGTAGGTTTTCTGCAGGGGGTTTCTACCGAGAGCTGACAGAGGGCATCTTGGCAAATGTTCAGAAACCTACATTAACTTAGTTGGGCCCTGCATGGAACCTCATGTTCAGCAGAATTCTTCTGACCTGCCTCTGCATGCCAAGCTAATCAGCAAACACCTAATGAGCCCACTCCAAAGAAACAGACTCTCTCCCAACCTACTTCATTTTCATACGTTCTCTGGGGGTGGGGAGACAAGACTTCATGAGGACTGATGATGCTGCAAAGACCACAATAATGATAATTAACTTGCTGAATTTAGAAGATTATGCTGTTAATTAGTTGCAAAATAAAGATAAGTAATAGAGCAGCAGATGGTAGGATACACCCAGGAGAAGGAGGGTTATTACTCTGATGAGCTTTTGTGGCACATATGAAATATGGATCTGACTTTTTCATAAATTGTTTCTAGAGAACATTATGTTTTTTCTTTGAACTATGATGGAGTAGTTTGCTCCTACTAAGTTCTGACAGATGTGATAAAATTTGTTTCCAGGAATGTGAAGTATAACATAGAATTTGAAAAGCAAATTATTTTTAGATTATCTCTTAAAATGAGTAAGTTGTATTGGCCAGCACAACAAACCAATCATCCTTTAATTGACACATTTTATATCTAAGAAAAAAAGTTTCAATATAGTAGTTGAATTTTACGTTGCTAAAAATTAATTCCAAAACACTAGTCTGCTTGGAAATAGAGTAATAAAGATATTTTAGTTTTCTTTCAAACAGTGCCTCTAGTTTAAAATTATGCTCAAGCTTTATTTTAATTGGACATGTTGGAGAATACAGACCTTATGGATCTTACTGAATTTCTTTGAGTACTCAGTCTTTTCATTTATTTATATTAAATATCCATATGGAGAGAAATGAGCTGGCCAATGTCTGATACTCTTCTTGATTGCTAATATATCTAAAATAGTTAATATCAGGCAAAAACTCTAGTTTGGCAAAACTTTTGTCTAAAATATGTTCAACGAATTAGGAGTCAACAGAATTTCTGGTCACTCTGCTTCTAACTAACTGTGATTCTGGGACGTAACTTCATTTTTTGGGCCTTTATCTGTAAGTTGGTGATTGGACTAATTATCAATATATCTGCTAGTTCCAAAATTCTATTTTAAAATAAATAATTTTGAACCAAACTATTTGTCATTATTTAAGATGTCTCTAGCAAATATATTTGGGTGGATTATAGAAAATCCTTATAAAATTTTTATGAATTCTGTTTAGTGACAACTTTTTTCACCTAACCCATTCTAATTTTTTTTTAGCACACATGTATTTTTATTGCTGTTTAAAAACAACAACAACTACAACAACAACAACAACATATATATATATATGCATGCAGCTCAGAGCAGTGTTAACCCTTGAAAATCTTTTTCTTAAATTCTGTACCCAGTGGCACACTTTCTAAGTCAGACCCATTGTAATCAATGTAACAGCATGGAGCAAACATTAGAGCTTCCTCACTGGGTGAGTACTGTATACACTGGGGCAGTCAAGAGAGGATAATGAATGAATACTGATGCTGCTTTTAAGTGCTCTATAAGGTAGTAACTTGCCCTACTAAAGATTATTCAAGAGAGTGATGTTTATGTACTTCAGACTCCCCTATGTGCAGTTACTGTATTTCATTAATTCTAAGAGTTAAGCTCTTCACTATAAAACTTTAAATGCTCTTCAGTTCTATGATGTTTTCTACCTAAGGACTTCAAAATGTTTTACCAACACATAATTTACCAAGCTTCACATCTCAACCACTACCTAGATTTATGTACATTTTATATCTAGAAGTGAAAGCCCTAACCTAACACTATAGACTAGGTACTATTTCTTTTATTTTGATGTGTAACATTTCTGTTTTTAAAAGATATAATTATGTAGGCTGACCACCTCCCCAGATTTTCCTCCTTCTATTTATATTGACCTATACTTTCAAACTCCTTTCTACTTTGAGTTCTTTACCATTTAGCCTAAGTAGTCCTACTGGTTGGAGCCAATTACTCCTTTGATCACTTACCTCATTTTGGTTTAATCCATCCACTTCCATACTATCCCTTCAGTTGAGTGTCTCAATTTCATGTGTCTTAGCTACTAAGACGACCTTGGGCAAATGATCTCTGGTTTCCCAATCTGTAAAATAGGGACACTGTCCTGTTAGAAACTCAGTGAAAAAATACTGATAACATGGATGGATCTCAAGTACATTATGCTAAAAGAAAGACGCCAGATTTCAGAAGGCTGTAACACTGTATAAGTCCATTTATATGACATTCTGGAAAAGGCAAAACTTTGGGGATCAGAAAACAGATTAATGGTTTCTAAGGACTGGGGGTGGGAGGAAGAGTGACAGGAATGGAGCATGAGGGAATTTGAGGGGATAATAGCACTGTTTTGTATTCTGATGGTAGGGGGTGGTTGCACGACTGTATGTGCTTGTTAAAACTCATAGGACTATGCACAAAAAAGACTTCATTTTACGATGTATAACTTCTACCCCAGTAAACTTTTATTTTTAAACTATTGGCTTATTTTTAAAATCATACCCAGCATCTACAGTGATTAGCAGTAGAGAGAAAATGTCGAGTAACACTTGTCTAGGTATAGTTATTGCCTCAAGGGAAATTTTGGTGGACCTTTTCATATATGCTTCAGTTTTTTCAGGGGTCTGGATCACTTGTAGATGGCACCGTAGATATGCATAGATGAAAACAAACTACAGATTTTGGGATAGTTGTATAATTTGCTAAGTTGCTCTTATTGGAGTAAATGAAAGCAGTTGTCCTAGAATCACCTGGGTGCTTTTCAAAAGCTCTTCTCTCTTTCCCACTTCTCCCTGCCATCGGCAAGGAAGGGAGAGAGAAAGGTGGGTACAAATCTGTTTTTAGCACCCAGCCAATTATGACTTCTGGGAAGTTTGGAAAGCACTGGATAGACTGCAACACATTTCTCATATCAATTTTGTAGCCTCCTTCCCCCACAGATAATGAAACTTTATTTTGGGCTTAAGGACTACAACTGTTACTGAGAACAATATCAACAATAATAATTCCAGGTCTCTCAGGTGCCTTTCATTGCTAAGATATTATGGTATGATTATCTTGTGCCAATTATTTCATATTTACAGATTCTAACAATAAAACTACCCCAGATATCGCTTGTGCCATTTTTGCCAAAGAATCCAATTTCTCTCAGTTAACAAATACATTTGTTGTTCACCCACGTAGCAAATCCGTGTACCAGTCGCTTAAAAGGGATGCAAAGAAATGTAAGGAAATCTCTGCTCTTGAAAGAGCTTACTGTTTGAGGAACTAAGATATTCACATGTGATACACTTTTGCTGATAGAATAGTAAGTTTTATGCAGATTGTGTTTTTATTAAGAGGTAGCCGTAAGTGTCTAAGGCCTCCTTCTGACACTAGGTTACTCATACCCTGGCAGTGGGTCAGATGCAATTCAGTGAAATGGCAAATGGAACATAGTAGAGGGGATAGACTTCAAACTAAACCTTCTTACTGGAGACAGGGAAGACCTACGGGAGGCAAACCTAGCTGTAGGTTCTAGGAGGAGGTTCAGTCTGACAGTCAATATAGTGGCCTAAAAAATGCAACATCAGGTCATTGTCCAAATAAGCCCAGTTGTCCAAAGTGGGCCCAAATTTGGAAGAGATTTAGGTTTAAGAATCTAGGAGAGCCTAAAAAGATGGAGATTCAGGAATGAAGGGCAAGAAAATAGGTGACAGTGTACATAATTACCTTGTGTTATTTATTTTAGTTGAACGGAACTGGTTATTTTCAGTTAACGGTGTTTTTCACTCCTTCCTCAAAATTGATTAGGATAGCAAAGTATTAAATCCTATAGTAGTACTCAGAAAGACTCAGGAAAGCTTTCCAGAGTGTTTGTCTTACTATTTGTAATGATAAAACTAATTTTAAAGCCAAATGCATTTCTTAACAAATACTTTTTTTTGGTTAACGAAAGAATACTTTGAGAGTTGGACTTGAGTGGAAAGCAGGGAACTTTTTTTTTTTAATTGATGTCTGCATTTCAGAGATTAAAAGCTGCTTTGACCCAGCAACATCCTCCAGTTACCAATGGTGATACTGTCAAAGGTCATGGTAGTGGATTGGTTAGAACTCAGTCAGAGGAATCTCGACCACAGTCCCTACAACAGCCAGCCACATCCACTACAGAAACTCCGGTATGTGTGTTGTTTTTATAATCTACACTCTGTTATCCTTTAAAAAACAAATACTGGGTAACTTAAAGGACAATATACTTTGAAAAAATTACTTCTGGTCATATTTCAAAAGGGTACCAAAAACATTAGGAAAGGTAGTTCAGTGTAAAAGTATTCACACCCAGGGGTGGGTGCCAGGGTAGCTCGGTCATTTAAGTGTCCAACTCGATTTCAGTTCAGGTCATGACCTCAGAGTTGTGAGATCTAGCCCCGCATCAGGCTCCACGCTGAGTGTGAAGCCTGCTTAAGATTCTCTCTCTCCTTATCCCTGTGCCCTTCCTCTGCACCCATGCTGTCTCTCAAAAAGTATTGACACCCAAAAATAAATAAGTAAATAATTAAAATAGTCGAGCAATTATTACTGCTCAGGACACCCTGTAAATGCTTTTGTCTATGTATGTTGGTCTGACATAGCACAAATCTCCACTGACGCTTTTTAACTCATTTTTTGTGGATTGTATTTATGAGATTACTGGCATATATCAAATGGTTTTTTTTTTTAATGTTTCTGTTTATTTCTGAGAGAGAGAGCGCGGTGCAAGCAAGCTGGGGAGGGGCAGAGAGAGGGAAGGGAGACCAAGGATCCAAAGCGGGCTCTTCGTGCTGACAGCGGAGAGCCCGATGTGGGGCTAGGATTCACGAACCGTTTGAGATCATGACCTGAGCCAAAGTTGGACACTTTACCGACTGAGCCACCCAGACACCCCAGTCAAATGATTCTTGAATTAAAATGTGAGAGACATTACCAAAGGAGCAGATACATATGCTTTATGGACACTGTTTATACCAGAGGTCCTTTTCATTTATCTGTAGTTTGTGACTGCTTATCAGATGGTTGATAGGTCTGTTATGTCTACAGTGCATTTCTACATGGAAGGGTAACTATTTCTGTTAAATGTTTCAGAACTCTATTTAGAACTTTTATCTTAAGAGATACTTAAACAGTATTAGCATTAGCATTAAAAAGCAAAACTTTGCTATTAAACAGGTAAATGGCAAGTTCTAGATTGCCTCATAAGCATAAGTTTTTAGATAACTGTATTTTATTTTTACAAAACTTAAAGTGGAATGTAGTTATGGTAGTTATTGACTAAACAACATAGGGGCCAAGAGAGAAGGTAAATAAGTGAATGTGTTTTAATGTCATAATTCAGACATTAGCAAACGGACTCATGGGCCAAATCCACCCATGGCTGTTTTTTTGTATCGTCTGCAAGCTCTGTGTGGTTTTTACATCCTCCAAGTTTATTTAAAAGAAATGAATATATAATTTCTATATAATAATTTCTATATAACTTCTATATAACTATGAAAATATAAATTTTTATATAATTTCTGTATAAAGCTAACCATTATTCCCCTGGATCTAATTTTTATTTGTATCTTTTTTTTTTTTTTAATTTTTTTTCCCAACGTTTTAATTTATTTTTGGGACAGAGAGAGACAGAGCATGAACAGGGGAGGGGCAGAGAGAGAGGGAGACACAGAATCGGCAACAGGCTCCAGGCTCCGAGCCATCAGCCCAGAGCCTGACGCGGGGCTCGAACTCCCGGACTGGGAGATCGTGACCTGGCTGAAGTCTGACGCTTAACCGACTGCGCCACCCAGGCGCCCCTATTTGTATCTTTATATCATATTGGATGACAGCTTCATAAGGCAGGACTTTATGTTTGTTTACTATTGTATTTCTAGTTTCTAGGATAGTTCCTGTGTTCTTTTTAATGATGTGTAATGAATGGATCACTGAAAGAAAGGAGAGATGGAGGAATATATGCTTTTAAGTAGCCTTAAATTGTGAGGTGTAAAAATGTACAAATGTAACTCTATTTAGTTTCTGCTTATAATACTTGTGATTAGCCTTTGCTGTAATAACTGACTTGTAAATTTAAAAAAAAACAAACAAACCTGTTCTTTCCTATTCAGCCAAATGAGTAAAAGAAAAAACCTGCTGTTATCAATAAGTTAAGAGGATGAAGACAAGAAAATGTTTCAAGGTTGCCATTCTTGAAACCAGCATAGAATATTTTTCTAAAAGATTAACTTGCAATTATGTACGTAAAATAAATGATCTAATTTAATACTTAATCTTTATTACAATTAAAATACAGTATAAGTTAAATTACCCTCATAATTTTTAATGCTAGTTATTTGGAAAAGAAATTAAATGAGAACCTGTGGTTTTGGAGTTTGTCGAGTGAGAAGTAGTTTGATGATTTCCCTGCAGAGCTTACCTTGATTGAGCTCATATATAAGATTATTGCTTATTATGTAGATTAGAAGATAGAAATTTTATTTATTCGCCCCATTTTGGAATGTAATTCATATTAGGCAAAAAAGATTGTTTTCAGGCTTCTTTGGGTCACATACCTGTAGTCACAAAGTGCTATTTCCTTTGCACTATTTCCAGGGGTTTGTTGTTTCCTGTCTCCCAAGTTCAGGTGTTCCATGGCACAATTTTGGGATTTAAGAAAGGCTTGGAAATGCTTATCGTTCTATAGCCCCAGATACTAGACAGTATCACTAGTGACTGACTGAAAATTTCTGCCCCTGGCTGATCTTAGATAACTAGGCAGATCCGTTGAGCAAGGGGAGCCAGTTAAAATTAAAATTTAGACTCCCGTGAGATTCTGCCCACCAGGAAGATGAACATTAATAATCATGTGAACCTGACCCTAAATTTCACAAATTGAAGGAAAGCGGAGTGTACCAAACTATGTATATCCAGTAGTTCCCTCATCCCACGGTTTAGCTTTCGTGCTTTCAGTTACGCATAGTCAACCATGGCTCAAAAGATGGTCCTCCCTGACAGATTGCTAGAAGGCTCATTACTAGTAGCCTAGCACTATGCCACAGTGTCTTTATCATCCACCTTACATCACATCATCACATAAACGTTTTATCTCGTATCATCACCAGAAGGGTGAGTATAGTACAAATATTTTAAAAGCAAGAGAGACCACATTCACATAACTTTTATTACAGTATATTGTTATAATTGTTCTGTTTTATTATGAGTTATTTTTGATCTCACACTATACCTAATTTATAAATTAAACCTTGTAATAGGTATATATTCATAGGAAAAAACGTAGTATATATTGGGTTTGCTACTCTCCGTGGCTTCAGGCATCCACAGGAGTCTTGGAACACATCCCCTACTGATAAGGGGCACTACTGTACTTTTACTCCTCAATTTTAGAGAAACCAATTTTTAAAAGAAAATTTTACTGTTTTTTATTTTTAAAATTTTACTTCAAAAATAGTAAGAAAACGGTTTTTTCATAGTGAATTTAAGTAAGTTATTAAATTTTTTCCTTTAGTACTTCACAGTTTTTCAAAGGATTGTATAATACCATGATGTTAAAAAGTAAAGTTGGAGGAGACTATAGATGCTGGAGAGGGTGTGGAGAAACGGGAACCCTCTTGCACTGTTGGTGGGAATGCAAATTGGTGCAGCCACTCTGGAAAACAGTGTGGAGGTTCCTCAAAAAATTAAAAATAGACCTACCCTATGACCCAGCAATAGCACTGCTAGGAATTTACCAAAGGGATACAGGAGTGCTGATGCATAGGGGCACTTGTACCCCAATGTTTATAGCAGCACTCTCAACAATAGCCAAATTATGGAAAGAGCCTAAATGTCCATCAGCTGATGAATGGATAAAGAAATTGTGGTTTATACACACAATGAAGTACCACGTGGCAATGAGAAAGAATGAAATATAGCCCTTTGTAGCAACGTGGATGGAACTGGAGAGTGTGATGCTGAGTGAAATAAGCCATACAGAGAAAGACAGATACCATATGTTTTCAGTCTTATGTGGATCCTGAGAAACTTAACAGAAACCCATGGGGGAGGGGAAGGAAAAAAGAAAAAAAAAAAAAAAAAAAGAGGTTAGAGAGGGAGAGAGCCAAAGCATAAGAGACTGTTAAAAACTGAGAACAAACTGAGGGTTGATGGGGGGTGGGAGGGAGAGGGGGGTGGGTGATGTGTATTGAGGAGGGCACCTTTTGGGATGAGCACTGGGTGTTGTATGGAAACCAATTTGACAATAAACTTCATATATTGAAAAAAAAAGTTGGAAAAACACAAGATCTATACGTGTTCATTTGTATTACGGTTTCAAGTTTTCTACATTATTTCTGTATAAATGAAAATGTTATACAAACTTTAAATATATTCACTATGGTAGTGAAAAAGTGAGAATCTTATTTTTTTAGCAGGGCTTATTTATTTCAAGGAATTCGTTAAACTGCAGGGTGATTTTCATGTCACCCCTAAATATTGATAATATACAATGAGACTTAGAAAATATAGTAGCAACCCTTTACTGCCTATGTTCTCGCTCACTGCTACAAACATAAAAAGCTTCCATTTGTGTTTATTATAGGCTTCTCCAGCTCACACAACTCCACAGACCCAAAATACAAGCGGTCGTCGAAGAAGAGCAGCTAATGAAGATCCTGATGAAAAAAGGAGGAAATTTCTAGAGCGAAATAGAGCAGCAGCATCAAGATGCCGACAAAAAAGGAAAGTCTGGGTTCAGTCTTTAGAGAAGAAAGCAGAAGACTTGAGTTCATTAAATGGTCAACTGCAGGTAAGGTGCATATATGTAAATGTTGTCTTATTTTTAGTAGTTGTGAACTTAGCTCTTCCCTGTTTTTTCCACTTAGCCATCCAGACATTTTAGCACACAATATTGGGTGTGTGTGGAATCTGTAGTTAAAGTGTAGTTTTATAAACCTATTTGAATACTGAGATGAAGGGTTATAACACTTTAAACACTGACACTATGAAGAAATGTTAAGTATAAGTTCTTGTGTGATACAAAAGTACCAAAACTATCTTGCTTAAACTTTATAAAGTTGTGGTATAAAGTTCAAACAAAGAACCTTGAAATTTAAAATACCACTGGTATTTCATTTTTCTTATTTTTTGGTTTCTATCACAGCTGTAAAGTTGCTTTAGTAGCATTTTTGTTCTTCTTTTGTTCTTTGAATTATAAATTTTGTTTTGTTTATTTAGAGTGAATATAGTGCTCGGAAAAGGTGTCAGATTGACAGCCTTGGAAACTGAAGGGCTCTGATTATCCACAGAACAGGTACAATATGGCCAGTGGCAGTAGAAATCATTTCTACCTGCCAGTTCACTGCAGACAGGTTTCTTAGGAACCTCATGGGATATAAAGGTTTTAAAGCTCTTTCCTGTTGAGTCTTTGGTAAGATTTACAGTGATGGTGTCGGTACCAAGTCGATTTCCTTCATGCTCTTTTTTTCTTTCTTCCTTTTGTTTTTGTTTTAATGTTGTGAATATTCTCCGGGAAAACGATGAGCATCAACTAGAAAATTGATGTCAGTGAATTGTACTTGTTACCGGTCAGTCTTTTGAGTTATCCTTTCCTAGTTAAAAACGAATCTTTCTGTATAATCATAATTGATGGGGAGACTTGCTCTCTTGTTAAATCTATCTTTAAAGATGTCACCAGTATTAATGTCTGTTTCAGTACTTCGGGAAAAGTTCTTAACATCAGACAAAGTATTTAACCTAACGTAAATTTTATAAAAATTTTTTCATATGTGAAGCAGTCATCTTTTAAAATTCTCTATTGTGCTTTGGATATTGATGGATGAGCTCGAGAACAAATAAATGTCTTGAAAAATTTATTTTTAGCCATTTTAACCATTTAGAAAAAAATCTAAACATTTACCACATCACAGAGACTTTTTAAAATTTTTTTTTTTCAACGTTTTTTATTTATTTTTGGGACAGAGAGAGACAGAGCATGAACGGGGGAGGGGCAGAGAGAGAGGGAGACACAGAATCGGAAACACGCTCCAGACTCCGAGCCATCAGCCCAGAGCCTGACGCGGGGCTCGAACTCACAGACCGCGAGATCGTGACCTGGCTGAAGTCGGACGCTTAACCGACTATGCCACCCAGGCGCCCCACATCACAGAGACTTTAAATACATACTAGGTTATCTTAAACATATATTATCATCATCTGGTGAATTCTTAATCAAGAACTATTTTCAATCCAACTCTTGATTTCAGCCCAGGCCATGATCTCAGAGTCATGGGGAGCGAGCCCTGTGCTGGGCTCCGTGCTAAGCATGGAGCATGCTTAAGATTCATTCCCTCTCCCTCTCCGCCTCCCCCTCTCCCCCTAATCCCTTCCTCTAGGGGCACCTGGGTGGCTCAAGTCAGCTAAGCACCTGACCCTTGATTTCAGCTCAGGTCATGAATTCACAAACCATGGGATCCGGCAGGGTCTGCACTGAGATTGCGCTGCTGAGGATTCTCTCTCCCTTTCTGACCCTGCCCCACACATGCTTTGTCTCTCAAAATAAATAAACTTAAAGATTCTCTCTCCATAAAATAAAAATCATATTAAAACTATTTTCATAACTTTTTAGGAAAAAAACATGATTTTTATGATTTTTTGTCCTCTTAAATAAAATGAAACATTATAGGTACTAATTTAAAGTTTCAAATATGTTACATTAACGAAATGATTTAGGTGTATCTGTTTCCTTTCTGTTCTTAACAAGATTATTCTTCTAAATGACTTGGCTGTTTTTTAGTTGTACATGAAGCATGTTATTCTCTGTTAGCCTCCATTGCCTTACACATAGAATAGAGATAATGCCTGTTGATCCTACTTCTCTTGAGGGTTTTTTGCATAAATCATTTGAATTAGAATAAGTGCAAGAATTTTTAAGTACATAAATTTTAAAGCTTAAATTGGTCAATATTTTCCTAATTTGGCTTATTCTTTTTAAGAAGTAAAAATGTTTGAAAACTTTAAAGTGGGATAGAAATATATGGTATCTACAGGGTATTCTTGGACTTCAGATTGGGCCAGTTTTCTGCTGTGACCCAAGGTATGGTAGTGCTAACAGCTTTAATGAATCATTGCTATTCCCTTAATTGTATTGCAGCACTGGTCACCATTATCAATAGCAACAGTGCTTTGTTATTTCAGAAAACCTTGGAAAATTCAACATTCGAGACAAATGTATGTAATCCTTACTTCATTCATCTCATGTTTTTTTTCCACCATACAAACTATGATTAAATGTCATTATCTTAAAATATATTTTATGTTTTCCTAATCTGGGTAGAAATTTCTTGATTGGAGGAATAAAGGCAAGATTTATCACCTCAGTAAAAGTTAACAAACGTATCATTTTGAAAGCATGAATCTTTTAAATTGAAGTCAAATTAAAGAAATTCCTAAATTAACCGCTACAGTTTAATGGGACGTTAGTTAATACTTCAGATTACAAACAGAAAAGTAAACTCCATATGTTTAATCATTAAAAACTAAGTGATGATGGCTTCATGGTTAGATAAGAAAGTGTTCTTAGTTTTAGAAATGCATATCAGAATGTGAAGATAGGTGAAATGATGTGTTCTCAGGGATGTTTTTTAAAATGCTTAAGAATGAAGTTCGTATGTATGTATCAACCTGGGAAATAATCTGTAATATATTATTAGGGGTAAAAAGAAAGTTGCCGCAAACAGCCCTAATGTCCATCGGTGGATGAATGGACCAGTTATGTTATATATGCACAGAATATTATTCAGCCATAAAAAGGAGTGAGAGTACAGAATGTGTATGAACCTCAAAACATGCTTAAGTGAAAGAAGCCAGAAACAAAGTCATGTGTGACTCCGTTTGTATGAAATATTTAGAGGAGAGAAATCCATAGAGACAAATGCAGATTGGTGGTTACCAGTGACATGGGGAGGAGGAAATAGGGAGAAACTGGTTAATGGGTAAGGAGTTTTACTTTGGAGTGACAGAAGTGTTTTATCACCAGATTGGGAGAGGTGGCTGCACAGCATTGTAAACGTACTGAACACCACTGAATTGTTCGCTTTATTTTTGTTGTTGTTGTTTGTTTATTTTGACAGAGAGTGCACATGTGAGCGAAGCAGAGCGAGAGGAGAGAGAATCCCAAGCAGGGATTCCTGACAGTAGAGCCCCATGTAGGGCTTGATCTCACAAACCATGAGATCATGACCTGAGCTGAAATCAAGAGTCGGATGCTTAACCAACTGAGCCACCCAGGCGCCCTGAATTGTTCACTTCAAAATGGTTAATTCTAGGGGTGCCTGGGTGGCTCAGTCGGTTTAGTGTCTGACTTCGACTCAGGTCGTGATCTTGCAGATTGTGGGTTCAAGCCCTGCTTCGGGCTCTGTGCTGACAGCTCAGAGCCTGGAACCTGCTTCGGATTCTGTGTCTCCCTCTCTCTCTCTGCTGCTCTGTCTCCCTCTCTCTCAAAATAATTAATAACATTTTTAAAAAATGGTTAATTCTAGCTCATGGAATGTCACCTCACTAAATTACTTAAAAAATAGTTGGAGCATAACTTTTTCATTAATAAAAAGTTTATAGTTAGATGAATAAATGTGTAGATATGGAAATCACTATAGGAATGAATCCCTAAATATAAGTGGAATTTTAAGAATGATCTGCACCAGGATGTAACAGTGGGGAAAAGGCTGTTGAGAAGCATGAACGATTTGGGAATAAAGTAGGCTTCAGTAATTGTTTCAAGCGACTATATGGTTTTTATTCATTGTTTTTTAGTTATCAAATGAAATAGCAGTTCTAAAAAGTGACAGATTCTGATTTTCAGAATATAAAGAGTTAACCTGGATTCAGGGAGGAAAACTTTGTCTCACAACAGCAAAACTGTTAACTGTGAAGAACAGAATGACTTGTAAAGAAAATTGAATGTCAGAGAAATAATTAAACTATGTGAAAACATTCCATCAATTCTACATTTCCTTAATCCTTCACGTGACATACAGGCGTAGCTGATCAGTATAGTGGGCAGTAATGACCCATGGTTACTTATATATTATAAATAAATTTTAATGAGTGTTGAGGTGTGACTGTTCATATTTTTACCAAATACATATTAGGTTTTAAAGAACATGTTAATTATTCAATCTTCTTGCCCCACTCGCTGAATTTAATATTTTAGCCTTCTAAAATTGCTGCTAAAAGGCAATATCATGAAGTTGAATTGGAGACATGGTAATCTAGACCAAAACTTGGATACTGTTGGTTATAAATTATTATATTTTTAAAGGTAATATGTGATTTTTGTGGTCTTTTACTTGAAAGAGTTTCTACCTCTTCATGACTTTGCTTTTCAGTTATACTCATTTTGAAATTTTGTTGTCAGTTTACAATTTCACCCTGTTTCCTTTGTGGACAAAGACAGATTCTTTACTCACCGTAGCTCCTTAACAGTTACTCTGATATAAAACTTGGGAGTTTTTGTCGTGGATTTTGCTTTTGAAACTTAAGTGTTGCAAAATGTGTGTGGAGTAGAAGCTTAGTAAGTTTTTTTAAAAATGGAAGCATTGTTTCATAGCTGGGTACTTGGAAGACTTCACTCATAAGTTAATGATGACACGGAAAAGGTTTTGTTACTGCTTTGTTGACTTAAAAGGGAATAGAATCAAATCTTTTATTTCTGACACCTAAACAATATTTTATTTCAGTATTTATCCCTTGAAATAGGAAAGAATAGTGACAGTTGGAAAATACTATACCTGTTTGTTTTAATTCCAAGGTGGGGGTGTGGTGGGGAAGTATTGTGTGCTATCACTGCCTTCCTTCTTTTCCCCTGAGTGTTTAAATTACGCTGTAGAGGGGGAAAGGGTGATAGTGATACCACCTCTACTTCATGCATTTTACTAGGAGCCTGAGACCTGGTTCTTCGTTTTAGTAGGCCTTGCTAAAAATCTTTGAGCCTTTACTTCCCCATCTGTCATACTCCTAGAATAAGTACTATTATGAAGATCAAATGAGAGAGAGAGTACAGAGAAGTCTATTATAACGACACTATGCAAATGCTAGTTATTTATTATTCATTCTGTCGTTAAGCATCTATTGTGTGCAGAGCATGTTATTAGACACAGGAGATAAAACAGTGAAAAAGACATTGTCCTTGCACTTACAGAATTTGTGGTCTATCAGAGGAGACTGACATGAAACAAAGTATGAGACTAAGGAGAATGAGAAAAGGGTCATTCCCATTCATTTCACAAAGTATTTCCAAAATACTTTTTTTTTTCTTCTATCGTCATAGACATAAGTTAAATATTTCATTCTCAAGTGTAAGCTTTTGCATCCATGACAGTCCTTGGAACTGTGTGAGGGGAATCTTGATACTTAATCATTGATTTTTGTGAAGACTAAACATGAGGAAAATCATACCTTTAGCAATGAGAAACTCCCTTATTTAATTTGGAGGGGTAGTGTCTAAACTGAAAAGCCAAAGATCATAAATTTATGGAATACTTGGTCCTCAATCTATAGCCAGTGATCAATGAAAACCTTTAATAGATTACTCATATAAACTAAAAAAGAATTGTTCATTAGTATGTAATTAACCTTTGAGTAGCTACAGATGGAATGAAGCAATGGTACAGACAATGCCAAAGTAATTTACTTTTAGACCAGAATAACAGTTTTTTTTCAGCATCTGTCTTATCTTACCAAAAATGTTTTACTTTGACTAAAAAAAAAAAAAAAAATCATAACATGGTTTATGATGAATGTCTATATAGAATATTTAGGAGAGAGGGCATTTGTGATTTTTTAAATTCTGTGAGATGATACTGTAAAATATGCCAATTTTCATTTTATGTCTGAGAAAAATTAACAGTGTAGCTGTGTTGGTGAGGTTGTGGGCATAAATAAGGAAATCGGGACCTCTGACCAACTTTATATTATTTAAGCAATTTCATTTCACCTTCTTTGGTATTTTTTAACCCTCCCCTGGACATAGAATTACCGTGGTTCTCTCTAGAATAGTACTAAATAGTACTCCGTACTAGGCTGTGTGCTGTACTCTGGGGATACAGAGAGCCAGATAATCCCAATCTGGCAGAGGTGATGAACAAGTAAACCAAAAATTAACAATCCTGGTGTGGTGAATACTACGTAAATGCGCACACATATGTATATATGGCTCTGGGAACACAGAAATGGACTCCTAACTTATTTTCCTATCCAAATTTACACTGAGTGGACTCTTAAAGATGAGTGAAAAAATTAGCAAGATGAGAAGAAGGAGAGGAAAGCTTTTCTAGGTAGAGAAAATTGTGTGTATTTACAAGAACTTCAGTTTGTGTAGTTCAGAACAATTAAATATTTTTTTTCATAGGTTCAAACTAATGTGAAAGGGTGGTCACAGGTACCAGATTATAAGAGATTATAAGAGATTATTATAAGATTATACTATATATTCTGGGCTAAAAATACATGTCCAACCCTATTTCATATTACAGAAATTAATGAGAGAAACTTACTAGACATGGATCTCAAAATCAAGCTGATGCAGCAGGGAGGGAGGAATTTTGGATAATATATATTAGGTTCTTCATAACGTGGTTTCTCGTGCTTGGTGTCATTAATAAAGAGCTATAATTTATAGTATTGACACTGATGACTGCAGTATTACAGAGAAATGAGTTTTCTAATAAGCAGCTTATTTTTTTTAAGTGAAACTAAAAATTTCCCTCTTATATTTTCATCACCATACACCCATTCTTGTCTCAAATACAATATTTTAAACACAATTTAGCCTTTTAATGTTCCGAGTTATTGTGAGCATCAATTTTTGTTCTGTGCTTTAATGCATTGTTGCAATTTGTTGTTGTGGGGGTGCGAGAAACTATTTGGCCCAAGAGACTTGCTTAAGTTTCATTCTTTGGATTTTTGTATTTCTATCATTGATCAGTTAATAGGATCTAATGAGTCTAATCTTCTAAATGATTCTACATTCAGCTTCCTGGTTAAGAGACCAAGGGGTGGAAAACAAAGTTCCTGAGCTTTTACGTACACATGCTTGTTATATTTCTTTATTTAATTTCGGGTTACTTAAGGGTAATGTAAGTCCAAATAAGTAGATGTGTTTGTAAATTAAGAGTTTTCCTACCATTTTATTAAATTCATATTATGACTCACTCTGGAGTATTGGTAATTATCACTAACTTCTGCATCTTTAATATTTGGGGGTGACCCAAGGGAATTAAATGGACTCCCTTAATTTGGAACTTTTTAATATAGAATCTACCAGATTAACGCCTCCAAAACAAAGGCTGTGAAGTGCTCATTTTTAAATAAGGACTAGGACAAATCACCATTAACTTATCAGATTTAAATTTTGATGTGTACAGATTACCTAGATCAAGGGCAACTAAGTCATCTAGATATTATATCTACTATCATTGGTTCCGTGTCCAACACAGTACTTTGTTGCATTTTAGGTATCCATGATTCTTTGATTATTGTGGTTTCTTCTGTGGAGGCTTTCATAGTTTCCAGAAATCCAGAAACTTGCTTAATTGAGTTTCCAGGATAAATTTTTCACTTTCAAGTGAACAGAGACAGTGAACATTCATTCTGACTCCCTTGATGTTTCTAATTTTTCAGATAATCAAAAGAGCATGCAACATAACTAAAAAATACCTTCTGCAGGTAACCTGTAATATATAAGCAGTCCCAAGGCAAATGGTAACATAAAAACTTTGAAATATGTTATCCAGTCATGTTGTTACCTCATTTAAATTTTTATAGAAGTTGCAGTCTTTGTACAAATGCTAAAATACAAAAACTGATGTGTACTGATTAAACCTGCTCGAGCAGTGTGTTTTGTTTATTCCTTGATATTCTGTTAAAGATATCCGATACCCTTAATTTTCACTTGTTATCAGCAGTAAGAAACGTTTAGTCTGATGCTGTTAAGGTACATAAGTTGTTTCTTCTCTAGAGTGAAGTCACCCTGCTGAGAAATGAAGTGGCACAGCTGAAACAGCTTCTTCTGGCTCATAAAGATTGCCCTGTAACCGCCATGCAGAAGAAATCTGGCTATCATAGTGAGTAATGTGCCATCACCTATAGCCTTAGGCTGCGTCGGTGAAATACTGCCAGAGTGAACCACGCTACAGTTAAAAAGACAGAGGCTGCAGTTCTAATACTTAATATTAAATATCAGAACTTCTGCAAGGTTATTATGGAACGGGGAATATACTTTGTAGAATCTAGAGTTTTTGAATTTTCCTGTTTCTAGCCTTTTTTCGAGGGATTACTATACATCAACAAAACAGGTTAATAATTCAAAATATACTGTAAGTACTGATGGTATTTCATCTTCCCAGGGTAACGGTTGGTCTTAGAACGACAGAGTGAAACACTGCTTCTTTTCCAGCCTCCATTGAGTAATTTTTTTTTTAATTAACTATCTTCGTTTAACAATATATAGTACCCATTTACAGTATCGGATCCTATTGTTCTTAAATATCAGCATTGTGCAGTTTTTTTTTATTGTTGTGAATCTTTATGTTGAGTCTTTTGGTCATAAAAATGCTACAGAACACTACTTCCATTATCTGCTTCTAAGTTTCCTTTTACATGTTTTCCCCAAAATGAGATTCTTCTGTTTTTCAGCATTTTAGAGGTTAATTGTGCTTTTTCTTTCTTGTAATGTCCTTCTTTTTTGATAAGATGCACAATATTGGAGCCAGCTGTTACTCTTGAATAAATGGCCAATTTTGTCCATCGTACACAAATTTGTAACAAGTAACAGAGCTGGGAAGGCATTAGGCAACATTCATAATATATAACCCACAGCTTTTGTTTTTATGATTTAGTGATATTTCAGGATATTTGTAAATGTGAAGATTGTTTCAACCATATGTATCCACTTCATTTTAATTTGCCAGTGTCAGTAATTCAAAAGAAAGAAACATTTTGTATTGGATGCAAACAGTTCCTCAGGTGCTCACGATAAAACTTAATGGCCACCATCTTTACTTGTAGTCATTGTAAGCAGTTTCATCAGAATGGGCAATATTTTTTAATTTAAAAGATTCAGTAGATTTAGCAACTCTCTATTGCCATATATATTTAGAACATTGATTTTTGTCAGTTTTGAGCAAATAAATCTCAGTCCTTTGATATCTAGTCATTTTCACAGGATGGTGAAACACATTGTGGAGTAAATTGGAACCATATAGAAATATGTTTGGGGTTTGTATTAACAATGATTGCTGCAGGGATGAGGCCATTATGGCTCCCATCTGACTTAACAACATAATTTCTGATAGAAGCTACTGAGTTCAGCATTATGCATCTATGATTTTCTTAACAAGAGAGCGCTCTTGAATTTTGATAGTTCAAAAAGAATATACAAATGATTCTATAAAATTAGAAGGAAAATGAATTCTTCCGTTGCATCCAACTAAAAATTTATCTCATCTGCAATTTTTTAATCCCATCAGTTTTATCTCTTATCAAGGTAGCATGTGCACAGCAAAGGCAAGCCAATTTTTCATTTTAAGCAACAATTTATAAAGATATTTTTAAGGTATAAATGTGTGGGTTTATGTGCCATACCCTTAAATAAACTGAAAGTCTAGATTAATAAATTTTTAGGAAATACATATTATGCTAGGTTGAATAGACTGCAGGAAATGAATAACACATTTTGGACGTTTGGAACTATTCCTGCCTTTTTCCTACCTAGTCCTCTAGATAATCAAATGGAAGTAAAATACGGTTTTAGTATAAAATTAGTTCTCTTTAGCTCTTGGGAGATAATTGGATTTTGTAGAAATTGTAAAGTAATTTCTGTTTTCAAGTTTGAAGCAGAAAATCTGACTTTTGTGTAGTAGTCAAGGCAGATGGATCGAGTAAGTGAGTACTTAACATCTTGGAGAAAATGTGGGGAAGTTCACAAATACTGAACACTATGCATGTCTTAGCACACAGCTATTGCTGATGGTGAACTGTAATAGTAGTTAAGACTTTCAAAACATCTGTGAAGTCAAGGTTTAATAGAAACTAATGAATATTACAAAAATCTTTCAGATAAAGGTGACAGTATAAAAGCACACCACCATACGGTCTCACTTCTAATTGTCAAAGTCCGTGCATCCTAGGATGAAACCCCTCAGGCATGGGAAAACCATGACAGTTGGTCGCCTTAAACAGTATAAAACATGAATGAAAATAGGAATATATTTTTGATGTTTGGATTCTATGAAAAATAAAGCACAAGAGTGATCTTATTACCATTGATTCCTATTTTCTAAATTTTGGAGCATAATTAAAATTGTATTATACTTGCTTCTGTAATCTTAAGTGCGAAGGAAACCTTCTTTGGGCCCTAGATGTAATTGAGAGCTTATATTTTCATTAATGAAAATATATGTATGAACATAGGTAGAAAACTTCAGAGCGTGAATTGTCAAACACTTGGGGGTTTTTTAGCTTTTAAGTAGGGCTGAAAAGGGCTCTGTGAGTGCAGTAAGAACTCTTCTCTTTCTAGTGCTTAGGGTTATGTTGGTGATTTTTCTCTCCTCACCTTCCAGAAGTGGACATAGGTGCAGGTATATCCCTTTATAAAAGTATTTTACATATAAAATGTATAATTACGCCATTTATAAATCGGTACCTGGTACTTTGTATAGCCTAAAGATTTGCTTTGCCTAATTCTGAAAGTCTGGAGATTAGCACTTGTCTTTAAAATTTACTGTTTTATGTTGTCATTGCCTGCACTCTGTATTTACATTTCCTTAGACCTCTCATCATAGATCAGCCTCTTTATTTTTAAATTTTTTATTTTGAGAGAGAGAGGAGTGGGTATGGAGGGGCAGGGAGAGAGAGTCTTAAGCAGGCTCCACGCTCAGCTCAACTGTGAGATCGTGACCTGAGCAGAAATCAAGAGCTGGACACTACTGACTGAGCCACCCAGGCACCTTCGCCTCTTGGTTTTTGAAAGCTGGTGTATCCTAGAACTTAACATTGAGAGGAAGGTCCGTTTGTTTTCATATTGAAGAAGAGACGTAAAGGGGACTGTACTCTTGTCAGTTTGAGTGCCATTGCCAGGGTTTGGGTTTCTTGAACACGTAACTGTTCTGTTGGCTATGTAACTGAATTAGAAATATTTTATAACATTTGTTATTGCCTCATCCAAAAAGGATCCTTTCTACTTTATATAATTTTAAAAGGTTTATTGTGATTTTTTTATCATATCTTGAGGGGTGATTTTGCATTGATAGCAGATTTATAGAGAAGAGGGGATTCTAATTAATATATTTTTAAAAACTGCTTTCCAGAAAATGCATGGATTTGAGGCAAACTTGTCAAAATTCTTTAAGTCCTATATTTCAGAAAACTCTCAAAATGAGTTTTATGTGAACTAAAATCAAGCTGGCCAGGTTTCTCCTCCTCCATCTCCTGCATCACAAATCATGGAATAAGTCCTGCTTCATAGCGTCCACAGTCTTTTAATAATGGACTTTCAGAATAGGCACCTGGCCACCAGTAAGCAGGCCAGTCTGCATTGTCAGATTTGACAGCCCGCTTGTTACCTTTAAGCACTAAATAAAAATTATTTTAAAGCCAAGTGAAAAGAAAACGAGGGGTTTCTGGGTGGCTCAGTTGGTTAGACGTCTGACTCTTGGTTTTGGCTCAGGTCATGATCTCACAGTTTGTGAGATCGAGCCCCACATTGGGCTGTTCACTGACAGTGCAGAGCCTGCATGAGATTCTCTCTCTCCCTCTCTCTGCTCCACCTCAGCTCTGTCTCTCTCAAAATAAATAAACTCTATAAAAAAAAAAAAGTACAAAAGAATACATCCAGTATGATACAATTTTCAGAATGTTCAAAAGTTAAATGCTACTTTCTAGGGATGCATACCTATTTGGTAAAACTTCGAACAAAAAACAAGGTAATGGTTAAAGAGCTATCAGAACAGTGATTACCTTTGATGAGGAGAAGAGCCTCCAGGAAGCATCATTGTTATTGGCGCTGTTCTCTTAAGCTGGGGGCTAGGTTCACAGTTATCATTGGTCCATGTTATCATTCTATAAGTTACGTACACTGTAACTACCGGTGTGGTGTGCGTATCAGAGTTTTCACTAAATGAAATTACTGGATTGATCCTGTTAAAATGAGAAAGATGTAGGAGATGCATTGTTCCGTCCTAAAAGTTGGTAGATTTTCACAGGTACACAGAATGCCTCTTTCTGAGTATCTTCCATTGTAGTTTCTAGAGTTTTATATAATTTTTTATTTGAATCCCAATTAATTCGTGCATCTCTAACAGCTGGTGGCATTTAGATTCTAAATATTGCTCATTCTCATGTGTATGCATCATTAGAGTCAGGTGTTGTAATCACCCATTGCTGCCATCGATGGAAAGTCAGCCAGAATAAATATAGTTCTAGAGAATGCAGAGGGAGTAATTTGAAAATGCAATTTGTATGGAAGAATTCATTTTGTTTATGCGTGTGGGTATAAATTTTCTTATCTTTTAATAAGAATGGCATGTAGGCAAACAGACCGGTTGTGTTAAATTGTCATTACTTGGTAAGGGTCTGATTATATCTGTAAGAGTCTGTCTCCCAAATTCCTGCCTGACTTTTCTTAACACTGTTGAGCAAACACGTCCTCGGCTCGGTTCTGTGAGCTGGGCACGCAGATGCTTCCGTGTGCATGGCGAGGCCTTCATTTGAGCTGCTGCAGGTAAAATCGGAAAGCCACCTTTTGGTTTGCTCAGTTCCAGTCATCCCATCGTATCTAAATAACCGCTTTTGTCAAACCCTGACTCTTTACTCTTGTGTGTTGACAACCTACTGATACATTCTTACAGCTGTTTTTAAGAAACCGTGATTCTTCTTTTTTCCGCTCAGCTGCTGATAAAGACGATAGTTCAGAAGACCTGTCCGTGCCAAGCAGCCCGCACCCTGAAGCTATACAGCATAGTTCTGTCAGCACATCCAATGGAGTCAGTTCAACCTCCAAGGCCGAAGCTGTGGCCACCTCAGTCCTCACACAGATGGCGGACCAGAGTACAGAGCCCGCGCTGTCGCAGATTGTTATGGCTCCTGCCTCCCAGTCACAGCCCTCAGGAAGTTGATTAAAAACCTGCGGTGCGGCAGTTTTAGATACTCATTAGTGACTTCAAAGGGAAATCAAGGAAAGACCGGTTTCCGTTGATGCGAAATCTGTGGTTGTAAATTTTTTTTTTTACTTGAAATTAAATTTGGCTCTAAAGTTGGTGTAGCGGCAGTTGATGATCAGCCTGAACAACAGTTTTTAGTCTCTGGAAAAAGACTGATTTTGCTTTTTTTATAAATATTGTTAGATTTATTAATTTTCTGTGCTCAATGTGTAAATTGTATTATAATTCATTGTGGTTTATTTCACTTTTAATTTGGTGGTGTTTTAATAAATGGGGGTGTTACTGAGTCTCTTCCCACTTCCATTTCTTTTGACCACCTCTTACCCTCAACTGTGATGGTAGTATTGTCATATCATTTATACCAAAGTTCTGCATCGTCCCTGTTGACTTTGTAATGTTAACAAGGTCATAAAGCACTAGCAAGAGAAAGATAGAAATTTGCTTTTAATCTTTTTGCCTTTTATTTTGCACATTATGCAAAAGGAAGAACATTAGAGAACACTTTTTAAGTGAGTGAAACGTGGTAAAAGACATACAGTGCTTTTATGCACCCTCAAACTAAATCAAGGTCATTCGTCGTGCGTTTTCTTTAAGATTTTAAGTAGACAGGAATTTTGGAATCCTCCAACATTTCAAAAGGACTATTTTTCAAGTCTTAAATTCAGTATTTTAAATCCTATGTTTTGAGGCTAATAAAACATGAAATTATATCATCTATGATACAGGGTTATCAGATAGCTAATAATTTTTTGAAATTAGGTTTTGGGTTTTTTTGCAGATTTCAGGTTACAAACTGAGAAGTTTATGCATAATCAAGTATGGTGTGGTTGCCAGAAAAAGCCTAAAAATTACTTAGAAAATTTAAGGCTGTTTGCCCCCATTGTCTTGTACTTGCAAGCTAACTTGTACTTATTCTTGTGAAAGCACTGTCATCTTTTAGTAGCAAATTTTGATAATGTTTCTCGTGGGAAAAAAAATCAGTATCTATCTTTAGAACATTGTAATTATAATGTGGGAAGCAAGAGTGTGTGTGTGTGTGTGTGAGAGAGAGAGAGTGTGTGTGTGTGTATGTGTGTTATGTGTGTATGTTTCTTTCAATAGTTTATGCCAGCAGTCTTTGCTTGAATGTTTAACGATGCCTTCGGTGTGATGCTGGCCGATAGATGATTGCAATTTAAAATGTCATTACTGTGCAGGCTTGGATAACTAACATTCCATGATGTAGTTTGTTTCTGAGGAGATGATTGTAGGTACACTTTTCTCATTATCCAATCATCCGTGGGATACTGAGTTTTCTAATGTGCCATTATCTATTTTTATTCTCCAGTTATGTTCAAGATACAGTACAATATTTTAAAATAGACTAAATTGTGAAAAATAAAGTAGTAGACGTGTGTAAGAAAACTTTGTAAAATAGTTACGAGTCCTACCCAGTAGCAACTTCTGGCATTCAAGCAGGATTCCATTATGTAAATATCTGTAACGCATTTATAATAAGCTGTGTAGTCTGTTCTGCATCTATACTACACTATTTACGAATGTCTCGGTGCCATCTCCTAACGAGACTGACCTTTTAAAAACCTATGTCGAATCTCCTTGGTAATTCAAGGAACTATCCCACCTGCCTAAGTTCCAAACTGGGAAACATTCAAATTATACAAATGACATTTCAGGACTTTTAAGTATGAAGATAATAGGATTTTTATTGTTTGGCTTATCAAGAGTGAGCGTTTTTAGTTGATAATTCTACTTCTAATTTTTTTTTTATTTTTAACTGATTTTGTAATTTAAAGCAATGAATTTCTGATCATGATTTTCTCATAGTTATGCTAAGGAGTTGATCTCAAAGGCACAAAATATGAATTCTGCAAGAAGGCAGTTTTTTATTGTAAGTTTGGATGGGTTAGGAAAAGCCTCAACTTTTCACTCTCCTAAGTCCTTCAGTACATTTTTCTTTCATTTTATTATTTATGCAAGTTAAAGTTTTTGGTAACAGGAATTCTTGCAACTGTAAAATAAAACTACATAGATGTAAGAAGTCATGTAAACGGTTAATGAACTTACCAAGGTTAGCAAAACTTTCATTGTAAATCAGTCTGTGCTCAGCAAATGAAAATCATTCTTAGTTGTATAAACACAAATTCCATTTTGACTTTCAGGATGTCGCACTACTTCTGTACCTAGCATTTTGAGTCCTTACATTTGCAATGTTACACAAACTGTACTACTTTCTTTTATGTGCAGTTTGCATGAGTAAACCATCAGAGAATAAATTCTATCTTTAAATTATGTTCATAATTTGCTTGTCCTTACCTCTCTTTCGTAAAGTAACAGCACTTGATAATATGCTTTCCGCCCCCTTCAGGATGTTTGTTACCTGAGAAGAACCGGATAGTCTTTCTATTTCTGTGATAAAATTCAGTCCTCCTTAAAGACATTTCAACTGCAGGGTGCTCAGGCCTTGTCCTTCTCTGGATTCATTAAGCCCCAGCCAGATACACTGAACTTTTAACTTTTGTCCCCAGCCACGAACATTCTCTCAACGACACCCATACACCAGTCCGCCCGCCTCTGGCATCTCTTGGCAACTGCCTGACAAAACATCTTAAACGTAACACGTCCAACGTTATGTGCCAACCATTATAGTTCAGTTATAAGTGTAACATGTCCAGCACTGACTCCTTAGCACCCCCCCCCCCACCTTCCCGTCAAGTGTGGTTCTCCAGCATCTTTCATAAGACACTTGATGACAGCTCCCTTCTTCCAGTTGCTTAAGCCAGGACAACGGTGGTGGTGTCTTTGATTTCTCTCTTCCCACCTCCAAACTATCAGGAAATGCTGTTGGATTTACCGTCAGAACAATCCAGAATTCAACCACTTCTCCCCCTGTACAGTGCTATTGCTCTGTACCCTTATTATCGTTCACCCAGTGTACTGTATCTGCCTAGTAACGGCCTCCTTGTTTCCACCCCTCCTCCTTCAGCCCATCCTCAGTACAACAGCTAGAATGGTACTTTTCAAATTAAATCAGCTTGTGGTGCTCCATCTACTCCAATCCTGGAGCAGCTCGCTGCACTCAGAGCTGAAGTCCATACAGCGGCCTGCAAGATGGTTTGTTCCCCATCCCGGTGCTGTGCTGGCTCTGAACCCCTCTACCTCGTTTTATTCAGTGAGTGAGAGCTACTCAGCGTGTCACTCGTTCTGGGCACATGGAATGCACCAGGAGCCCAAACACAAAAATCCGTGCCTTTGTGGATGGAGCTCCATTCCAAAGAGGGTTGGGGGGGTTAGTGTTGGGAACCACAATTAACCTACTGATACAAATGCTAAAAGTGGTCAGTGCTAAGTGAAGAAATTAAAGATGGAGAGCATGTGAATTGATACTTTGGTCTTGTTCAGATTGAGCCAATCTGAAGAGATGCAAAAAAATCACATGGCTATTTTTTAAGGTACACGTTCTAATGAAGGTACTTAATCTGGATTACATGATATTAGATAAAAGATTTCATGAAGACAAGCTGCTGATACCTAACAAAATTTGACGAAAATATTAAAAGGTCAAACTCATTGTTTGCATTGATTTGTTTCAGAGGACAGGAAAGATGATCTTGTCTCTGGCATGTACTTACTGTTAAATGTAGTTTTATTACTTCTACATCTCAGACTGTAGCATTTAACACTTGACATTAAGAATTCACTTGTGAGAATCTAACTATAGGAGAAATCTGTTTACTTGTAGGCCTTCATTTGTATAAATATACACTTGCACAGACACAGGGAAAAAAAATGCCTAGAGAACACAGTTATCCAAAAATTTAGTTCTAAAAGACATTTAGAAGAAAACATTTTCTAGGGGCACCTGGGGCGCTCAGCCAATCAAACATCCAACTTCAGCTCAGGTCATGAGCTCACAGTTAATGAGTTCAAGTCCCACGTTGGGCTCTGGGCCGACAGCTCAGAGCCTGGAGCCTACCTCGGATTCTGTGTCTTCCTCTCTCTGCCCCTCCCCCACTTATGTGCTCTCTCAAAAATAAACATTTAAAAAGTTAAAAAAATTTTTTAATCTGACATTTTCTAGATTATTTTGACCACAGGATAATGGTTACTTTTGAAGGCAATTCATACCATTTTGTATCTCATGTAGTTATGAGAAATCGTTTCTTTAAACTATTAATAAATACAAATTTGTTTCTGTAATTCTCTCCCACAGTTAAAAAAAAAATACAGGTCTTTCCAAGACTAACAACAGACTTCTACATGGGTGCTCATTGAAGCTAAGTATCATGATCCTAGAGAACTAGCATCTTTCTGTGTAGAGAAAAACCCACACAAAATTTAGAATGAGGACCTTTCTGGAAAAAGCAATCTACCATTTAAGTAAGTGGTGAGTTGCCAATTCCATGTATTGCCATAGAAAAAGCACAGTCAGTGAAAATGTTTCAAAATTAAAGGATTTATTCTGAAATAACAAAGGCCACGTGATATTGAAACCTACAATAAAAAGTATATGCATAGTTTTATTCTATTGTAGCAGTCTAAAGTACAGAATCAAATGTTAATAGTAAAATAATCAAATGTGTCACAGCACTCTAGAAGGGTTTTGTTATTCAATAATGGGACAGTGAGTTGCATCTTTTACCATCAAATGCACATGCAAATTTTTCCAGTGGCTTTCTGAGAAGAGGAAGTCATTAGTATATGGTCATGATCACAATGCCTTCCTTTGCCTCTTTATTTTGCATTAAATTTTAAATGTAAAGCAATTCCTTCAGCTAGAATGTGTTTAACAAAATGGCTGCCATGGTTTTATCATTACCTCAATTATTTGGGAAGCATTTTTAACTATGTCCGTTATGTCGAATAAAGGTTGGTTTGCTTTATTCACTTACATTAGGTTTTGCATCCCCCACCAAAAGAATGCTCTCCCAAGGAGGAGTTAAGGTGACGGAGCAGCATGGAGACCCTGAGCTTGTCTGGTCCCTGAAACACAGCTAGATTAGTGCCAAACAATTTTGAACCCTAGGAAATTGATCTGAGGATTCACACAACCATCTGCATAACTTAAGCCATAGAATTTGGTAGGTACATGGTACAGAGAGGTGAACTGGGGGAGAGGAAGGCTGCAGAGGGAAGGGAGGTGTTTTTGGCGGAGAGAGGACAGAGCAAGGGGGAGAGTGTAGTGTATCGTGATTGTGTGACAAAAGCATTCCCCAAAGCTACCTGGAGAGAGACAGAGAGAGAGAGTGAAAACACAGGCGAGACTGAACAAGAAATCTGTTCCCAAAACCATTGATGGGGAGAAAGGAGAGGGTTTTAACACCACTAGGATTCTATAAACAGGGGAGTGCAGAGCCTGAAGTTCCGGACCTCAGGGCTGGGCAGTGCTGTGGTGAGGAAGCAGGGTGGATGCCCAGGAGCAGGCAGAGCAACCTGAGGGGGTATGTGTGCCACACAGAAGCAGTTCCCCTACTTGGAGTGCATTTGGTAGAGGCCATACAGCCTCCCCATAGGCAAAGGTCCCAGTGAACCCTGAAGAGCAGCCATGTTTGCTGGTATTGGGATAAAAACACCAGAGTGCAGTGAACCCCGGCAACAGCTGTATGTTGTAATTTGCCATAATCTCTGAACCCCTGCCGTTGCACAATCACCCAAACGCTTCTGGGGCAAGCCGGCACCTGGCCATTGCTTAGCAAGACCCTCCACCAGAGAGTCGGTGTAGATGGGTCTAAGCCAAAGTGTAGGGTCTCCAAAGTGTAGGGTTTTGAAACACAACTCCGTCTGAGATAAAACACTGGAAGAAGGTGCTGCCTGGCAAGCAGACAGCTTGGACAGGGACAGGGTAGAGGCGGGGAGTGGACAGAGGCCTGAGACAAAGGAGGGGTGCTTGATCACAGGTCGGTGAGGGCAAAGAATTCCTGTGCCAGAGACTACGGAGCTGGGTGGAGCCATTTCCACCTCTCTCGTGCTCGCACACGTGCATACCAGCATGCGCACCACACTGATCCACCCCAGTAAGCTAAGCGGTGCCACTTAGTTGAGAATGGAGCCATTACACCAAGCCCAGCTGCGCCCTCCAACCACATCCCCCAGAGGACCAGCACAAGATACTCCACCTGCTTAGTGTACAGACTATAGAGTGCTCCACAGTTTCAGTTGTAGGGGAAACTGGATATAACTTCATCTGGGTTTCATTCTGTTTGCTGGTTCATTTATTTGTTTGTTTTCTTTGCTTCTGTTTTTGCTTAAATTGTTTCTTTTTTTTTCTCTTTTCTTTCTTGGATACAGAAAGATAAAATACTTTTTTTAATTTTTTATTTTTTTCTAAATTTTTATTCTATTTCATTTTGTTTATTTTATTTTATAATTCTATTATATAGTTTTTTTTAATTCTTAAATTATTTTTTCACTTTTTTCTTCCCTTTCCCTTTTTTCCTCTATTCTATCAAGCTACTTTCAAAAGCAGACCAAAACACACCTAGGACCTAGCTTCCTTTATTTGATTTTTGTTTTGTTTTTAATTTTTTAATTTTAACTTTATATTTTATTAATTTTTTTCTTCCTCCAAATGACAAAACAAAGGAATTCACCCCAAAAGAAAGAACAGGAAGAAATGACAGCCAGGGGCTTAATCAACACAGATATAAACAAGATGTCTGAACCAGAATTTAGAACCACGATAATAAGAATACTCACTGGGGTTTAAAAAAGCATAGAAGACACCAGAGAATCCCTCTCTGCAGAGATAAAATAAATAAAATCTAGTCAGGCTAGAATTAAAAATGCTATAACTGAGATGCAATCTTGAATGGATGCCACAATGGCAAGGATGGACAAAGCAGAGCAGCGAATTGGGGGTATATATGATAAAATTATGGAGAATAATGAAACAGAGAAAAAAGAAGGAAACAAAGGCAAAAGATCATAATACAAGACTTAGAGAACTCAGTGACTTATTAAAAAGGAATAACGTCTGAATCACAGGAGTCCCAGAAGATGAAGAGAGAAAACAAGGGGCAGAAGGTTTATGTGAGCAAATTATAGCAGAAAACTTTCCTAATCTGGGGAAGGACACAGACATCAAAATCCAAGAAGCACAGAGAACTCCCATTAGATTCAACAAAACCCGACCATCACCAAGGCATATCATAGTCAAGTTCACAAAATATACAGACAAGGATAGAATCATGAAAGCAGCCAGGGAATAAAAGTCCTTAACCTATAAGGGAAGAGAGATCAGGTTCACAGCAGACCTATCCACAGAAACTTGGCAGGCCAGAAAGGAGTGGTAGGAAATATTCAACATGCTGAATTGAAAAAATATGCAGCCAAGAGTTCTTTATCCATCAAGACTGTCATTCAAAATAAAAGGAGAGAGAATTTCTCAGACAAAAACTAAAGGAGTTCATAACCACTAAACCAGCCCTGCAAGAAATGTTAAGGGGAACTCTTTGAGTGGAGAAAAGACAAAATAAAACAAAAAAGACCAAAAGCAATAAAGACTAGAAAGGACCAGAGAACATCACCAGAAACCCCAACTCTACAGGAAACACAGTGGCACTAAAATCATGTCTTTCAGGACTCCCTCTAAATGTCAATGGACTAAATGCTCCAATCAATATACATAGGTATCAGAATGGATAAGAAAACAAGACCCATCTATATGCTGCTTACAAGAGACTCATTTTAGACCTAAAGACATCTGCAAATTGAAAGTAAGGGGCTGAAGAACCATCTATCATGTTAATGGTCATCAAAAAAAAGCTGGAGTAGCCATTCTGATATCAGACAAACTAGATTTTAAAATAAAGATATAACAAGAGATGAAAAAGGGCATTCTATCATTAAGGGGACTATCCACCAAGAAGATCTAACAATTGTAAATATTTATGCCCCCAACGTGGAGTACCCAAATATATAAATCAATTAATCATAAGCCTAAAGAAACACATTGATACTAATACTATAATAAAAGGGGACTTAAACACCCAACTTACAACAATGGACAAATCATCTAAGCAGAAAATCAACAAGGAAACAATGGCACACTGGACAAGATGGACTTAACAAATATATCCAGAACATTTCATCCTAAAGCAGCAGAATACACATTCTTCTCAAGTGCACATGGAACATTCTCCAGAATAGATCACATGCTAGGTCACAAATCAGACCTCAACAAATACAAAAAGATCAAGATCAGACCTTGCATATTTTCAGACCACAATGCTATGAAACTCAAAATCAACCACAAGAAAAAATTTGGAAAGAACATGAATACTTGGAGATTAAAGAACATCCTAATAAAGGATGAGTGGGTTATCCAAGAAATTAAAGAGGAAATTAAAAAGTACATGGAAGCCTATGAAAATGAGAATACAATAGTCCAAAACCTCTGGGATGCAGCAGAGAGTCATAAGAGGGAAGTATATAGCAATCCAGGCCTTCCTAAAGAAGGAAGAAAGTTCTCAAATACACACCTAACCTTACACCTAAAAGACCCGGAAAAAGAACAGCAAATAAAGCCCAAAACCAGGAGAAAAAGGGAAATAATATCAGAGCAGAAATCCATGATACTAAAAAATGAATCAATGAAATTTAAAGGACGACAACAACAACAAAAAACAGTAGAACAGATAATGAAACCAGGAGCTGGTTCTTTGAAAGAATTAACAAAATTGATAAATTCCTAGCCAGATGGATCAAAAAGAAAAAGGAAATGACCCAAATAAATAAAATCACAATTGAAAGACGAGATATCATAACCAATACAGCAGAAATACAAACAATAATAAGAGAATATAATGTGAAGTTATAGGCCAACATATTTGTCAATCTGGAAGAAATAGACAAATTCCCAGAAACATATAAACTACCAAAACTGAAACAGGAAGAAATAGAAAATTTGAACAGACCCATAACCAGTAAAAAAAAAAATTGAATCAGTAATCAAACATCTCCCAACAAACAAGAGTCCAGGGCTGGATGGCTTTCCAGGGGAATTCTACCAAACATTTAAAGAAGAGTTAACGCCTATTCTTTTGAAGCTGTTCCAAAAAATAGAAATGGAAGGAAAACTTCCAAACTCATTCTATGAGGCCAGCATTACCTTGATTTCTAAACTGGACAAAGACCCCACTAAAAAGGAGAACTACTGGCACTTTCCCTAATGAATATGGATGCAAAAATTCTCAGCAAGATACTAGTACACTGGATCCAACAATACATTAAAAGAATTATTCACCACAATCAAGCGGGATTTATTCCTGGGATGCAGGGCTGGTTCAATATTCACAAAATCAATGTGATAGGTCACATCAATAAAAGAAAGGATAAGAACCACATGATCCTCCCAATAGATGCAGTAAAAGCATTTGAAAGAATACAGCATCCTTTCTTGATAAAAACCCTCAAGAAAGTAGGAGCGGAAGGGTCATACCTCAAGATCATAAAGACCCTATATGAAAGACCCAGCTGATATCATCCTCAATGGGGAACAATTAAGAGCTTTACCCCTAAGGTCAGGAACACAACATGGATGTCCATTCTCCCCACTGTTATTCAGCATAGCGTTGGGAGTCATAGCCTCAGCAATCAGACAGCATAAAGAAATAAAAGGCATCCAAATCAGCAAGGAGGAATTCAAACTTTCACTCTTCGCAGAGAACATGATAGTCTGTGGAAAACCCAAGACTCCACCAAAACACCGCTAGTACTGATACATGAATTCAGCAAAGTCGCAAGGATATAAAATCAATGTATAGAAATTGATTGCAATTGTATATATCAATAATGAAACAACAGAAACAGAAATCAAGGAATCAATCCCATTTACAACTACAGCAAAACCGTAAAATACCTAGGAATAAACTCAACCAAAGAGATGAAAAATCTATACACTGAAAACTATAGAAAGCTTATGAAAGACGTTGAAGATGACACCAAAAAAATGGAAAACATTCCATGCTCATGGATTGGAAGAACAAATATTGTTAAAATGTCGATACTACCCAAAGCAATCTACATTTTCAATGCAATCCCTATCAAAATAATACCAGCATTCTTCACTGAGCTAGAACAAACAGTTCTAAAATTTGTATGGAATCACAAAAGACCCCAAATAGAAAAGCAATCCTGAAAAAGAAAAGTAAACCTGGAGGCATCACAATTCCAGACTGCAAGCTGTATTACAAAGCTATAATCATCAAGACAATATGGTACTGACAACAAAAAGAGACACAGATTAATGGAACAGAATGGAGAACTCAGAAATGGACGCACAAACATATGGCCGACTAATGTGACAAAGCTGGAAAGAATATCCAATGGAAAAAAGACAGTCCCTTCAGTAAATGGTGTTGGGAAAACCAGACAGCAAAATGCAGAAGAATGAACCTGGACCACTTTCTTACACCATACACAAAAATAAACTCAGAATGGATGAAAGACCTAAATGTAAGACAGGAAGCCAGCAAAATCCTAGAGGAGAAAACAGGCAACAACCTCTTTGACCTTGGCCACAGTAATTCCTTACTTGACATGTGTCTAGAGGCAAGGAAAGCAAAAGCAAAAATGAACTATTGGGACCTCATTAAGATAAAAGGCTTTTTGCACAGCGAAGGAAACAATCAGCAAAACTAAAAGGAATGAGAGAAGGTATTTACAAATGACATATCTGATAAAGAGTTAGTATCCAAAATCTATAAAGAACTTATCAAACTTAATACCCAGAAAACAAATAATCCAGTGAAGAAACGGGCAAAAGACATGAATAGACACTTCTCCAAAGAAGACATCCAGAAAGCTGAAAGACACATGAAAAAAATGCTCAACATCAGTTATCATCAGGGAAATACAAATCAAAACCACAGTGAGATACCACCTCACACCTGCCAAAATTGCTAAAATTAACAACTCAGGAAACAACAGATTTTGGTGAGGATGTGAAGAAAGAGGAACACTTTTGCACTCCTGGTGGGAATGAAAACTGGTGTGGCCACTCTGGAATACAGTATGGAGGTTCCTCAAAAAATTAAAAATAGAACTACCCTATGTATGACCCAGCGATTGTACTACTAGGTATTTGTCCAAAAGACGTAGGAGTGCTGATTCAAAGGGCCATGTGTACCCCAATGTTTACAGCAGCTATATTGACAATAGCCAACATATGGAAAGAGCCCAAATGTCCATCAACAGATGAATTGATAAAGATGTGGTATATGTATACAGTGGAATATTAGTCAGCAATGACTAAATGGAATCTTGTCATTTGCAACAACATGGATGGAACTTGAATGTATTATGCTAAGCCAAATAAGCCAGAGAAAGACAAGTATCACATGATTTCACTCTTATGTGGAATTTAAGAAACAAAACAGATGAACATAGGGGAAGGGAAGGACAAAGAAGATAAAAACAGAGAGAGAGACAATAAGAGACTCTCAAATACAGGGAACAAACTGAGGGTTGCTGGAGGGGTGGTTGGGTGGGGGGATAGGCTAAAAGGGTGAGGGCCATTAAGAAGGACACTTGTTGAGATGAGCACTGGGTGTTGTTATATGTAAGTGATGAATCACTAAATTATATTCCTGAAATCATTATTATACTGTAAGTTAACTTGGAATTAAATTTTAAATCAATTTTTAAAAAAAAGGAAGGCTCTCTCAAAGGAGGACCTTTTAAAATTATTTTTGCTAATTTTCTAAAAGCATGTAAATTAGGAAGAAATTCTGTTTTCTACAGCTTGGCAAAAAAAATTAAGCAATAATTATTTAATGAGATTTACTTAGCAGAATGTGAGATGAGAGTGTTGTCTATTATAAGTTTCTCAGAATTGGGAACAAATGCATTAGGTTTAGGAGGAAATAAAATTTGTTAATACATTATCTTCAAAAGTAAAACTTTTTGCATTAGCTATTATTACTACATTATTTATCTTGTTTGATTTTTTCTACCAATAATTTTTTAATTTAAACACGTAGCTAAGTTTCTCTGTCCAAAATTGTCCTAGGGTCTAGTTAAATAACATCAGTGAAAAATAAAATGAGGTAATACAACTATTCTAGCATTAATTAATTTGGACATTCAAAAAACCACTCAGATTATTATTGACTTTCCCCAACTGCTAAATTTTTAGGAAAGTACTTCTTTTGCATCTTAGTTTATTCAGCTCAGCTAATAGTTTCTGAAGTGACTTCCGGCGCCATGAGGCCATCTGCAAAAGCATAAACAGCCTTGTCAATAGCTCAACGTATTGCAAGCAAAACTCTTCAGACCTTTCCCATGATATTAGAGGCAAAATAAAGTTATTTTTTATGGACTAGGGTGTATTTGCGACACGGTAACATTAGGCGACAGTTTTGAAAATAAGATATCTCTCCACTATCATTTTCATTAATAAGTGTCCTACTTACCTGCAGATGCCGTAGGAGTACCTCAGAAGTAGTGAGCTATTGTTGAAGAGGACGTTGCTCCATAAGTTGAGAACTTGCATGAGAGACATCTGTAGGCCTGCCATAACTAGTAGTGCAGAGGCATATATAAAATCATAGATAATTCTAAAATATATTTTTTTAATATTTACTTCATTTCTGGGGGAGCAGAAGCCGGGGGGGGGTACAGAAAGAGGAGGACAGGGGATCTGAAGCGGACCCTGCACTGACAGGCTGACAGCAGTGAGCCCGATGTGGAGCTCGAACTCACGAAACTGAGATCATGACCTGAGCCGAAGCCAGACGCTCAACCAACGGAGCCACCCACGGGCCCCAGTTTTAAAATATTGTAACCCCTTGCTTAAAATTCTCCCCCCGCCACAATCTCTTACCAAAATTTCGAATATAAATTTAACTTAGGCTTCTGTTATTTCTCTTGCTGGTGAAGGTACTTATCAGTATTGGCCCACTGAACGACAGGCCATGGAAGAGAAGAATTTGGCTAGTAAGTACAGTGAACTGCCACTTTGTGCTGAGGTGTTGGACTATAGGGCCCACAGTAGAAATAAAGACCAGGATCCTACCTTCAAGTAGAATCCGTTTGGAAAAAGAGCATACTTGTGACACTTATGACAGGAAATAATCCCAGTCTATAATTTAGGAAACAGGCTTTATAAGTTCAGAAAAGGAGACAGACTAACATTAAATTTGAGCTTCACCTTAAATTGTGAATGAGATTGGGGTAGAAAGAAAACAAAGGTGAAGACACAAGGGTTGATAAGTATGTTCACGGGCACCTGGGTGGTGCAGTCGGTTAAGCGTCCGACTTCAGCCAGGTCACGATCTCGCGGTCCGTGAGTTCGAGCCCCGCGTCGGGCTCTGGGCTGATGGCTCAGAGCCTGGAGCCTGTTTCCGATTCTGTGTCTCCCTCTCTCTCTGCCATTTGAGGCATCATGCCCCGTTCATGCTCTGTCTCTCTCTGTCCCAAAAATAAATAAACGTTGGAAAAAAAAAAAGATAAGTATGTTCATAGGACAATGGAGAAATAGGAAAAAGATTAGGAATAACAAATGATGTTGCATAGCTACAATTATAGAGGGCCTTCAAAGTTCATTGAGACTACAAAACCAAGGAAACCATTGACTTTCCAAAAAGGGACATGAGGAAAGTAGTTTAAGAAATAGACAATAGGAAGGCTGGCCCACATGGAAACCAGCTGCAAATTGCAGGAATTCAGCCATGAGTTGTGATAAGGACTGGGAAAGAAGGGCCAATAAGTAGCTAAGGGAATGGGTGTAAGGAATATTTTGCAAGAAATGCCTATAGAATTTATAGACTAAAAGAGAGATGATGAAAAAAAAGTCAGAAGACTCCATTTTTCAGGCTTGAAAGATGGGAATGGTGGTGTCACTTATAAAAATAAGTTGGGAAAGGGAGACAGTTTGGGAAGGACAGGTGAATAGTATTGTGGAGATTAAATGTAAATGTCCATACTCCATCAAAAAAAAAAAACTACTAGAAGCAATGACTGAATTCAATAAGGTCACAGGATACAAAATCCATATGCAGAAGTCTGTTGCATTTCTATACACTAAGAATGAAGTAGCAGAAAGAGAAATTAAGAAAATATTCCATTTATAATTACACCAAAAAGAATGAAGTACCTAGGAATAAACTCAACCAAGGAGGTGAAAGACCTGTACTCTGGAAACTATGAAATATCAGTGAAAGTAACTGAAGATGACACAAACAAATGGAAAGATACCTCATGCTTATGGATTGGGAGAACAGATATTCTTAAAATGGCCATACTACCCAAAGCATTGTTGACACTGGAATAATACTAAAATTTGTATGGAACCACCAAAGACCCTGAATAGGAAAGCAATCTTGAAAAAGAACAAAACTGAAGGTATCACAATCCCAGATTTCAAGATATACTACAAAGCTATAGTAATCAAAACAGTATGGTATTGGCACAAATATAGACACAGACACATACATCAACAGAACAGAATAGAGAGCCCAGAAATGACCCCACAATTATATGGTCAGTTAATATACAATAAATGAGGTAAGACTATACAGTGGGGGACAAGACAGTCTCTTCTCCATATGGTGTTCAAAAACTTAGGTAGCGACACGCAAAAGTATAAAACTGGACCACTTTCTTACACCATACACAAAAATAAATTCAAATTGCATTAAATACCTAAATGTGATACCTGAAACCGTAAATATTGTAGGAGAGAGCATAGACAAATTTTCTCTGACATTGGCCATAACATTTTTCTAAATGTGTCTTCTAAGACAAGGGAAACTATTCTAAAGCAAAAGTAAACTATTGGAACTACATCAAAGTAAAATGCTTCTGTACAGGAAAGGAAACAATCAACAAAACAAAAAGACAACTGATTGAGTAGGAGAATATATTTGCAAATGATATTTTGAATTTTATCTCCTTATCAGATATATATGGAGAACTTGTAGAACTCAACACCCAAAAAACAAATAATCTATTTATCAAATAGACAGGAGACATGAACAGACATTTCTCCAAAGAAGACATCCAGATGGCCAACAGATACAGGAAAAGATGCTCACCATCACTGATCAGGGAAATGCAAATCAAAACCACAATGAGATACCACCTCACACCTGTCAGAATCAAAACTCAAAAACACAAGAGTTAAAGTAAATGTTGGCGAGGATGTAGAGAAAGGAATCCTCATGCACTGTTGATGGGAATGCAAACTGGTGCAGTTTCCATGGAAAACAGCATGGAAGTTCCTCAAAAAGTTAAAAATAGAAATACCATATGACCCGTAATGCCACTATTGAGTACCCAGAGAAAGCAAAAATACTAATTTGAAAGGATATATGCACCACTATATTTATTGCAGCATTATTAACAATAGCCTTATTTACAAATTATTTAAAACAGCATTATTTACAAATCACACAAACACACACACACACACACACACACACACACAATGGAATACTGCTAGGCCATAAAAAGAATAAAATCTTGCCACTTGCAACCATGGATGGATGGATCTAGAGGGTATAATGCTAAGTGAAATAAGTCAGTCAGAAAAAGACAAATACCTTATGATTTCACTCATGTGGAATTTAAGAAAACAAATGAATAAAAAGAGAAAAAATCCAGACTCTTAAATATAGAGAACTAGTGGTTATCAGAGGAGAAGGGGGTGTGAAATGGGTGAAGGGGATTAAAAGTACACTTGCCACGGTGTGCCTTGAGTGGCTCAGTCAGTTAAGCATCCAACTCTTGATTTTGGCTCAGGTCATGATCTCATGGTTCATGCGTTCAAGCCCCACATTGGGCTCTGCACTGACAGTACAGAGCCTGCTTGGGATTCTCTCTCTCTGCCCCTCCTCCACTCATGCACACAAATGCTCCCTTCTCCCTCTCTCTCTTAAAATAAACTTTTTTTTTAAAAAAAGGGTACACTTGGGGCGCCTGGGTGGCGCAGTCGGTTGGGCGTCCGACTTCAGCCAGGTCACGATCTCGCGGTCCGGGAGTTCGAGCCCCGCGTCGGGCTCTGGGCTGATGGCTCAGAGCCTGGAGCCTGTTTCCGGTTCTGTGTCTCCCTCTCTCTCTGCCCCTCCCCCATTCATGCTCTGTCTCTCTCTGTCCCAAAAATAAATAAACGTTGAAAAAAAAAAAAAGGGTACACTTATCATGATGAGCATTGAATAATGGATAGAATTGTTGAATCACTATATTGTACAACAGAAACTTATGTAACACTCTGTGTTAAATTAACTAGAATTTTTAAAAATATAAATGTCCAGGGGGCACCTGGGTGGCTCAGTCGGTTATGTGTCCAAATTTTGATCTCAGCTCAGGTCTTGAGCGCAAGGTCATGAGTTCAAGCCCCGAGTTGGGCTATGTGCTGGCTGTGACACATACTTCAAAAATCTATCTATCTATCTACCTATCTATCTACCTATCTATCTATCTACCTATCTACCTATCTACCTACCTACCTACCTACCTATCTATCTCCAGGAAGCACATAAAAATGTAATAATAGCCTCTATTGAGTATATTGTTTACTAGAGTACCTGCATTTATCTCATTCAATCATCATCACAGCCCTCTGATAGTAGTATTGTTTTAGTAAGAAAAAAATTGAAAACAGATTTAGAAGTTGATTTTTAAAATCCTGAGACCGAATTAATTATCTTGAATTATTTGAAAGACAAGTTGTAATGGGAGACAGGCAGAAGATCAAGTCTTGAATATCACCAAATGATTATAATAAGAGAAAAAAGGGAGAGTGGTCAGAAGAGAACCAAAATAGTGTAATAACTTATTTCTATCATGCTCTACAATATATTAAGTACTTTTATAGATACTAACTTACTAGAACCTCTGAATCCTACGAAGATGGCATTATCCTCATTTTAAATAAGAAATGAACCTCAAAAGTTGAGTTATTTAACCAATGTTACACACCCAACAAGTGGCAGGATTAATACACACACCCATCTCCTAATCCCACGTAAAAGTGTTCTTTCCACCACAGACAAGAAGAGCAAAATTTAAAAGCAAGTGGTTTATATGCAACAAAAAAGTCAAGGGTTGTGTAGATTTAAATTGCCACTTAGTTTAGCAACAAGAACGTCTTTTGTGACCTGTGGGACCACAGTCAGTACAATGATTTGAACAAGTGACAATAAGCTCATTGGCACTTGGATTTTCTCTTCCATCAGGGGATGGCAGAGAAGTCTTGGGCTCTGTAATTTTTGAAACTACATCCTCACATTAAAGGGGTATCTTAGGATCACACCCACAAAGAAACGCGAAAGAAATCTTGTTTGTTAGTACCTAAGTTCCAAGTTTAAAATGTCTCTCCTGAAAAATGGAACACCCTTGCCCTGTGCAGTTGTGTTTCAATGTTTCAGCATGCTCCATCCACATGATCTAGAAAGCCACGCTAAGAAATTAACAGGATACATTTTGGGTACAAACGCAAAATCTCTCCAAGAGAACATTCCTGCAATCTGGATCATACTCAAGTGTCACAGGGAAAAAGAAAATAGCCCCGTTGAAAATGAGTATATATTAAAAACAAAAAACCAAACAAAACCTGCCACAAAATGCAGGAAAAGCATTTGACAAAATTCGACATCCATTTATAATAAAACCTCTCAACAAAGTAAATCTTGAGGAAAAGTACCTTCACATGATAAAGGTCATATATAGCAAGCCCACAGCTAACATCATATTCAGTGGTGAAAAGGTGAAAGCTTTTCCTATAAAATAAGGAAGTCCCAGCCAGAGCAATTAAGACAAAGAAATAAAAGACATCCAAATTGCAAAAGAAGAAGTGAAATTGTCACTATTTGCAGATGACAGGTATTAGAATAGTTGAAATCAGTAAAGTTGCAGGATACAAAACGAATACACAAAGTTCTGTTGCATTTCTATACACTAGTAATAAAGAAAGAGAAATTAAGAAAACCTTCCCATTTATAGTTGCTCAAAAAGTATAAAATGCTTGGGGTGCTTGGGTGGCTCAGTCAGTTGAGCGACTGACTTTGGCTCATTATGATCTCACAGTTCATGAGTACAAGCCCCATGTTGGGCTCTGGGCTGGCAGTGTGGGGCTTACTTGGGATTCTCTCTCCCTCTCTTTGCTCTCTGCCCCTCCCCCACTTGTGTTTGCTTTCCCTCTCTTTCTCAAAATAAATAAGCTGAAAAAAAAGAAAGAAAAGCATAAAATGCCTAGGAATAAACTTAACTAAGGAAGCAAAGGACCTATGCACTGAAAATGATACAATGTTGATGAAAGAAATTGAAGAAGGCACAAATAAATGGAAAGATATTCCATGCTCACAGACTGGAAGAATGGAAAGCAATCAAAAGATTCAATGCAGTCCCTATCAAAATATCAACGGCATATTTCACAGAACAGAAAAAGCAATTCTAAAATTTGTATGGAACCACAAAAGACACCAAATAGCTAAGGCAATCTGGAGAAAGAAGAGCAAAACTGAGGCAGCATTCTCCTTGATTTCAAACTATATTACAAAGCTATAATAATCAAAACAGTAGGACATGGCATAAAAACAGACACAGATCCATGGAACAGAATTCAGAGCCCAGAAATACACTCACAGATATAAGGTCGATTAATTTACAACAAAGAAGCCAAGAACGTACAATGGGGAAAAGACAGTCTCTTCAAGAGACTGGGAAAACTGGAGAGTCACATGCAAAAGAATGAGACTGGACCACTATTTAAGCATACACTAAAATTAACTCATAAAACTCCTCTAAGAAAACAGACAGTAAGCTCTTTGACATCAGTCTTGGTGATGAGCTTTTGGGTGTCAAATCTTGGTGAGTTGACATAGAAAGCAAAATAAATAAGCAGGCTACGTCAAAGTGAAAGGCTTCTGCGTGGCAAAGGAAATCAACAAAATGAAAAGGCAATCTGTGGGCTGGGAAAAAGATTTGCAAATCACATACCTGATAAAGAGAAACAACCAAAATGTATCAAGAGCTCATACAAAGCAAATATAAGCAAGAACGCATATTTAATAGCAAAAGCCCAAAATCTGTTCTAAAAATGGGCAGAGGAACCAAATAGACACTTTTTCAAAGAAGACATACAGATGGCCAACATCACAAATCATCAGGGAAATGCCAATTAAAACCACAATGAGATACCATTTTAGAATGGCTATCATCAAAAAAGATAAGAAATAACAAGTGTTGGTAAGAATGTGCGGAAAAGGGAACCCCTGTGCACTGTTGGGAATGTACATTGGTATGGCCGTGGTGGAGAACAGTACAGGGGTTCCTCAAAAAAAGTAAATTAAAAATAGAAATACCATATGATCCACAATTCCACTTATGGTATTTATCCAAAGAAAATTAATACACTGACTTGAAAAAACATTTGCACCTTCATGTTCATTATAGCATTACTTATAGTAGCCAAGGTATGGAAACAAGTGTTCATAGATGGATGCCCGTGTCTATCCAGTGTGTATATATACAGCCCATGGAGTACCGTTCAGCCATACGAAAGAAGGAAATCTTACCATTTGTGACACAGTGGATAAACTTTGAGGGCATTATGCTAAATGAAATAAATCAGATAGACAAATACCGTATGATCTCACATCTACGTGGAACCTTAAAAAATAAAATAAAACCAAAGCGAAAACCCTGAGCTCAGAGATACAGAAAACAAATTGATGGCTTACAGGGGTAGGGGTGTGGGGAGATGGGCAAAACGGGTGCAAGAGGTCAAAAGGTACAAACTTCCAATCCAGTGAGGATATAATGTACAGCATGGTGACTATAGTTAATATTGTACTGTATATTTGAAAGTTGCTAAGAGAGTAAATCTTAAAAGTTCTTATAAGAAAAAAATGTTATAAGTATGTATGTTAACTAGACTTGCTGTGATCATTTTGTGATATGTACAAATACTAAAGCATTATGTTGTACACCTGAAACGAGTATCATGGTAAATGTCAATGATAACTCAACAAAACAAAAATCCCTGGGTAAAAGTTGTATTCATTTTCTACTTGTACAACAAGCTACCACAAGCCTATCGGCTTACAACAATACCTATTTATTATCTGTTTTTTTTAGGCCAGAATTCTGGGCATAACAAAACTGGTTTCTCTGCTTGAGTCTCACAGGCTGAACTCAAGGTGTTGGCTGGGCCTGTAATCTCATTTGAGGCTTTATATCCTCTTCTGAACTCACTGCTTATTGACAGAACTCAGCTTCCTAGAGATGTAGGACTGAGGTCACTGCTCTCTTGCTGGCTGTCCACTGAAGACTGTCAACTAAAGACCATTTCCTGCAACATGGTTCTCTCTACAATATGGCAGTTCGCTCCTTCAAGGCCAATTTGAGAATCTCACTTATTTTGAATCTGTCTGGCCTCATTTACGGGGGTCATCTAATTAGGTCAGGCTTACTCAGAATAATCTTAGTTTTGAGTAATTTCAAGTCAATTGATTAGGGGCAATAATTACATATATGAAATCCCTTCTCTCAGGTAGGTAACAGAACTACAGGAGTGATATCCCATTATATTCACATGTCCCACTCACATTCAAGAGGAGGGTATTATATAGGCTCTGTCAGGAAGTGAAAAAGAATGAGGAAAAAAATAGATAAGAGCATCCAAGAGCTGTGGGATAATATTACATGGAGAATTTGACAGAAGTATTATCTGAAGAGATAAGGACCAAGAATTTTTCCAAAAATAATCATTAAACCATGAAACCCAAGCAGATAAATACCAAGAACACCCCACAAAAATTACACCTAGACACATCACATGCAAACTGTTGAAAATTAAATATAAATCTTACAGGAACCAGAAAAAAATTACACACAGAGGAAAATGATAAGAATTATAGCAGATTCCTTAGTCCCAAACTAAGCAAGTCTCTTTAGTGGCTCCTTCTAATGTGCTAGGGAGAAAACTGAGAAACACATATTTCTATATCCAATAAAAATATCTTTCAAAGCTGAAGGAAAAAGATGTTTTTAGATAAGCCAGTACTGTAAGAATTTATTACTAGCAGAGTCTCACTCAAGAAATGTTAAAGAATCTCCTTCCAGAAGATGCAATAAAACAGATGGAAACTTGACTTAACAAAAAGAAATGAAATTTTCTAGAAATAGTTAAAATGAATGTCCATCTAAAAGACATTTTTTTTCTTATGTCTAATCACTCTAAAAGATTTAGACTGTCTAAAGCAAAAATAATAGCAATGTTTGGTAGGTTTACAACACGTGCAAAAATAATATATGACCACAATAGCTCAAAAGATGAGAATTTTGGATAATACTATTTGCAAGGTTTTTATACTGCATGTGAAGTAGTAGGATATCATTTAAAGACAGACTGATTAGAAAGGATGAATATTGTAAAACCTAGGGCAACTGTGGGGTGGGGGGGGGGAGAAAGAGGTATAAATAATATCTTTTTTAATGAACTCCAATGGGTTGCAGTAGTCCCCTGTGCAGAACACCCCAGGACCCCCGACTTGCACCCATTTCAGCTATCCTGCCAAGGTGTCCTTTGCGTGGAGAGTCCTGGGACATCCGCTTGCACTCACTTCAGTTTCAGCTGTCCTCCCAGGGAGACCTCTGCACATAGAGCCCCAGGAACCCCTATTTTCACCCACTTCAGTTCAGCTGTCCTGACAGGGAGCCCTCTGCATGGATAGTTCGGGAACAACCCCATCCCATTTCCCCTTTAAGTGCCTCTGCACAGAGAACCCCAGGACCCCCTGGTTTGCACCCCCTTCAACTTCAGCTGTCTTGTCAGGCCTCCTTCTGCACAGAGAGCCCTGGGACTGCACCACCTCATGCCCACTTCAGCTCCAGCCATCTCATCAGGGAGCCCCAGCATGAAGTATCGGGGGACCCCCTAGCCCACACTAGCCACAGCTCTAGCCAGCCACAGTTACCAGGCACACACACAGTCTACACAGGGATGGCTATACACGAGACCATTCCCTCAAGTTTAGGGGAAGTAGCTATTCCACTTAATTCATAGAAACAATTATAGAAAGTTAAGCAAAATGAGGAGACAGAGGAACATGCTCCAAATGAAAGAACAAGACAAAATATCAGAAAAAGCTAAAGGAAACAGGGATAAGTAATACACCTGATAAAAAGTTTAAGTAACTGGAGAGAAGAGTAAAAGAACTCAGTGAGAGCTCCAAAAAAAGATAGAAAATATTTAAAACAACCAATCAGAGTTGAAGAATATAATAACTAAAATTAAAAATACACTACGGAGGATCACCAATAGGGCAGCAGATGCAGAACAAATCAGCAATCTGAAAGCATAATAGAAAGCACCCAAGCTGAACAGTAGAAAAATAATAATAATAATTTTTAAAATGAGGATAGGTTAGGGGAACCTGGGTGGCTCAGTCAGTTAAGTGTCTGACTCTTTATTTTGGCTCAGGTCATGATGTCACAGTTGGGAGATGGAGCCACACATCAGTCTCCATGCTGACACTGCACAGCCTGCTTGATATTCTCTCTCTTTCCCTCTCTCTCTGCCCCTACCCCACTCTCCAAAAAAACCCTAAAAATTAAAGATAGGTTAAGACATCTCTTGGACAATATCAAGCAAATACACATTGGCAGTACAGGGATTGTAGAAAGAGAAGAGAGAGAGAAAGGGGAAATTTGAAGAAATAATAGTTGAAAACTTCCTTAATCTGGATAATGAAACAGACATCCAGATTTTGGGAATCTTAGAGGGTTCCAAACAAGAGGAACTCAAGGAGGTCCACACCATGACACATAATAATTAAAGTGTCAAAGATTAAAGGTAAAAAGAGAATTTTAAAAGCAACAAAAGAGAAGCAAAAAGTCACACACAAGGGAAACCCCATAAAGCTATTAGCTGATTTTTCAGAAGCTTTGCAGGCTAGAAGAGAGTGGAATTCAAAGAACTGAAAGAAAAAAAACCTACAACCAAGAATACTCTACCCAGCAAGGTTATCATTCAGAATGGAAGGAGAGAGAAAGAATTCCCCAGACAAAAATTAAAAGAAGTTCGTCACCACTAAACTGACTGTATAAGAAATTTTAAAAGGACTTCTTTAAGGGGGGGGGGCGGGAGGCCATTTTAGAAGAAAATTATGAATAAGATGTAAAATAGGACAATATATACATAAAATCTGGAGGGGGCAGGGAGTAAAAACATAGTCCTTTTATAATGTGTTGAAATTTAAGTTACCATCAACTCAATATAGACTGCTATATACTTAGGATGTTATATAGGAACCTCATGGCAATCACAAACCCAAAACTTACGATACACACACACACACACACACACACACACACACACACGCACACAGGGGGAGAGAGAGAGAGAGAGAGAGGTAGTCAAATGTAAAACTACAAAAAGTCATCAATCACAAAGAGAGCAAGAAAAGAAAAAAACAGAACTACAAAAAGCAGCCAGAAAACAATCAACAAAATGACAGTAAGTACATATCTATTAATAATTAAATGTAAATGGCCTAAATGCTCCAATCAAAAGGCATAGGATTTTTAAGACCCATTCAGGGCACCTAGCTGGCTCAGTCAGAACATGCGACTCTTCATCGTGGGGTTGTGAGTTTGAGCCCCATGGTGAGTGTATAGATTAAAAAATCTTTAGGGGTACCTCGGTGGTTGGTCAGCTGGGTGTCCAACTTTGGCTCAGGTCATGATCTTGCAGTTTGTGGGTTTGAGCCCCACACCCAGCTCTGTGCTGACGGCTCAGAGCCTGGAGCCTGCTTCAAATTCTGTGTCTCCCCCTCTCTCTGCACCCCCATGCTCCTGATTTCTCTCTCTCTCTCAATAATAAACATTAAAAAATTAATTTAAAAATCTTTAAATAAAAATTTAAAAAATTAAAATTAAAAAAATTAAAAAGATCCATACATATACTGCCTTCAAGAGACTCATTTCAGGCCTAAACACCCATACAGACTGAAAGTAAAAGGATGAAAAAAGATGTTCCATGCCAATGGAAGTTGGGGGTGGTGGTGGAAGGAAGCCAGGTAGCAAGACCTATATCAGACAAAATAGACTTTAAAACGAAAGACTGGGAGAGGAACACGGAAGATGGTGGCATAGGAGGAAGCTGGGCTCACCTCGTCCTGCTGATCACTTAGATTCCACCCACATCTGCCTAAATAACCCAGAAAACTGCGAGAAGACTAGCAGAACGGACTTTCCAGAGCCAAGCATAGACAAGAGGCCCATGGGAGAGGGTAGGAAGGGCGGAGAGGTGGTGCGCGCTACACGGACTGGCGGGAGGGAGCCGGGGCGGTAGAGGGGCAGCCCGCCCGGCAAGGCAGAGCCCCTGAAGTCTGGCTTGCAAAAGCAGAGGGGCCGGACTCCGTGAGTTCTGACAGCCAGCAGGACTTAACATCTGGGATGTTATAAGTCAACAGCTCTGCTTGGAGAGCGGAAGGGTGAGAGGACACTGGGAGAGAGAGGTGTTGAGCCCTGGAAGACAGAGCTCAGCTCAGCGGGGAACAAAGGCACTGGCAAGCGCCATCTCCCTCTCCCATCCCCCAGCCGAAATCCTAAAGGGAACCAGTTCCCATCACTAAACTTGCTTGCACTGCACAAACACCCAACGCTGTGCTTCTGTGGATCCATCCCTCCAATGGGTCAGCCTCCCTCCTGGTGCTGCAGGGCCCCTTCCGCAGGACACCACCTATGGCAAAGCAAGCTAAGCCTGCGCCTTCTGCCCCTGTGCACCTTGCGGATCCACCCCGGCTAATATGCCAGATCCCATCAAAGCAGCACCACAAGCCTGGCAGTGTGCGAGTAGCTCAGACAGGGGCCACACCACTCCACCGTGAGTCCTGCCCCTGGGAAAGGGGAAGATAAGGTACACACCAGTCTGAGCGGGGCCCCAGTGGTGGGCTGGGGACAGACATTGGGTCTGAATGTGGCCCGCCCACCAACACAACTTACTCCAGACAGCACAGGGGAAGTGCCCTGCAGTTTGGAGCCACCCCAGGGACTACGCAAAATGACGAAACGGAAGAACTCTCCTCAAAAGAGACTCCAGGAAGTAGCAACAGCTAACGAATTGATCAAAAACGATTTAAGCAATATAACGGAACAAGAATTTAGAATAATAGCCATAAAATTAATCGCTGGGCTTGAAAAAAAGCATAGAGGACAGCAGAGAATCTATTGCTACAGAGATCAAGGGACAAAGAAATAGTCATGAAGAGCTAAAAATGCTATAAATGAGGTGCAAAATAAAATGGAGGTGGCCATAGTGCAGATTGAAGAGGCAGAGGAGAGAATAGGTGAATTAGAAGATAAAATTATAGAAAAAGAGGAAACTGTGAAAAAGAGAGATAAAAAAATCCAGGGGGATGAGGGGAGAATTAGAGAACTAAGTGATGCAATCAAATGGAACAATATCCGTGTAATAGGAATTCCAGAAGAGGAAGAGAGAGAGAAAGGGGCTGAAGGTGTACTTGAACAAATCATAGCTGAGAACTTCCCTGATCTGGGGAAGGAAAAAGGCATGGAAATCCAAGAGGCACACAGAACTCCCTTCAGACATAACTTGAATCCATCTTCTGCACGACATATCATAGTGAAACTGGCAAAATACTAGGATAAAGAGAAAATTCTGAAAGCAACCAGGGATAAACAGACTCTAACTTATAAAGGAAGACCCATAAAACTAGTGGCAGACCCATCTACTGAAACTTAGCAGGCCAGAAAGGAATGGCAGGAAATCTTCAATGTGATGAACAGAAAAAAATATGCAGCCAAGAATCCTTTATCCAGCAAGTCTGTCATTCAGAATAGAAGGAGAGATAAAGGTCTTCCCAAACAAACAAAAACTGAAGGAATTCATCACCACTAAACCAGCCCTACAAGAGACCCTAAGGGGGATTCTGTGAGTGAAATGTTGCAAGGACCACAAAGTACCAGAGATATCACTACAAACATGAAACCTACAGACATCACAATGACTCTAAACCCATATCTTTCTAATATAACACTGAATGTAAATGGACTAAATGCTCCAACCAAAAGACATAGGGTATCAAAATGGATAAAAAAAAACAAGACCAGTCTATTTGCTGTCTATAAGAGACTCATTTTAGACCTGAGGACACTGTCAGATTGAAAGTGAGGGGATGGAGATCTATCATTCTACTGGAAGTTAGAAGAAAGCTGGAGTAGCCATACTTATATCAGACAAACTAGACTTTAAATTAAAGGCTATAACAAGAGATGAAGAAGGGCATTATATAATAATTACAGGTTATATCCATCAGGAAGAGCTAACAATTATAAATGTCTATGCGCCGATTACGGGAGCCCCCAAATATATAAAACAATTAATCACAAACATAAGCAACCTTATTGATAAGAATGTGGTAATTGCAGGAGACTTTAATACTCCACTTACAACAATGGATAGATCATCTAGACACAGGATCAATAAAGAAACAAGGGCCCTGAATGATACATTGGATCAGATGGACTTGACAGATATATTTAGAACTCTGCATCCCAAAGCAACAGAATATACTTTCTTCTCGAGTGCACATGGAACATTCTCCAAAATAGATCACATACTGGGTCACAAAACAGCCCTTCATAGGTATAAAAGAATTGAGATCATACCATGCACACTTTCAGACCACAATGCTATGAAACTTGAAATCAGCCACAGGAAAAAGTCCTGAAAAACTCCAAAGCATGGAGGTTAAAGAACACTCTACTAAAGAATGAATGGGTCAACCATGCAATTAGAGAAGAAATTAAAAAATATATGGAAACAAATGAAAATTAAAATACAACAATCCAGATGCTTTGGGGTGCAGCGAAGGCAGTCCGAGAGGAAAATACATTGCAATCCAGGCCTATCTCAAGAAACAAGAAAAATCCCAAATACAAAATCTAACAGCACACCTAAAGGAAATAGAAGAAGAACAGCAAAGACACCCCAAACCCAGCAGAAGAAGAGAAATAATAAAGATCAGAGCAGAAATAAACAATATAGAATCTAAAAAAAACTGTAGAGCAGATCAGTGAAACCAAGAGTTGGTTTTTTGAAAAAATAAACAAAATTGATAAACCAGGCTTCTAGCCAGGCTTCTCAAAAAGAAACGGGGGATGACCTAAATAGATAAAATCATGAATGAAAATGGAATTATTACAACCAATCCCTCAGAGATACAAGCAATTATCAGGGAATACTATGAAAAATTATATGCCAACAAACTGGACAACCTGGAAGAAATGGACAAATTCCTAAACACCCACACACTTCCAAAACTCAAACAGGAAGAAATAGAAAACTTGAACAGACCCATAACCAGCGAAGAAATTGAATCAGTTATCAAAAATCTCTCAACAAATAGGAGTCCAGGACCAGATGGCTTCCCTAGGGAATTCTACCAGACATTTAAAGCAGAGATAATACTTATCCTTCTCAAGCTTTTCCAAAAAGTTGAAAGGGAAGGGAAACTTCCATACTCATTCTATGAAGCCAGCATTACTTTGATTCCTAAACCAGACAGAGACCCAGTAAAAAAAGAGAACTACAGGCCGATATCCATGATGAATATGGATGCAAAAATTCTCAATAAGATACTAGCAAATCGAATTCAAACAGCATATAAAAAGAATTATTCACCATGATCAAGTGGGATTCATTCCTGGGCTGCAGGGCTGGTTCAACATTCACAAATCAATCAACGTGATCCATCACATTAATAAAAGAAAAGAAAAGAAAAGAACCATATGATCCTGTCAATCGATGCAGAAAAAGCATTTGACAAAATTCAGCATCCTTTCTTAATAAAAACCCTCAAGAAAGTCGGGATAGAAGGAACATACTTAAACATCATAAAAGCCATTTATGAAAAGCCCACAGCTGCTATTATCCTCAATGGGGAAAAACTGAGCTTTCCCCCTGAGATCAGGAACACGACAGGGATGCCCACTCTCACCGCTGTTGTTTAACATAGTGCTGGAAGTTCTAGCATCAGCAATCAGACAACAAAAGGAAATCAAAGGCATCAAAATTGGCAAAGATGAAGTCAAGCTTTCACTTTTTGCAGATGACATGATACTATACATGGAAAACCCAATAGACTCCACCAAAAGTCTGCTAGAACTGATATATGAATTCAGCAAAGTCGCAGGATACAAAATCAATGTACAGAAATCAGTTGCATTCTTATACACTAATGATGAAGCAACAGAAAGACAAATAAAGAAACTGATCCCATTCACAATTGCACCAAGAGTCATAAAATACCTAGGAATAAAACTAACCAAAGATGTAAAAGATATGTATGCTGAAAACTATAGAAAACTTATGAAGGAAATTGAAGAAGATATAAAGAAATGGAAAAACATTCTGTGCTCATGGATTGGAAGAAGAAATATTGTTAAAATGTCAATATTACCCAAAGCTATCTACACATTCAATGCAATCCCAATCACAATTGCACCAGCATTCTTCTCGAAGCTAGAACAAGCAATCCTAAAATTTGTATGGAACAACAAAAGGCCCTGAATAGCCAAAGTAATTTTGAAGACGACGACCAAAGCAGGAGGCAACACAATCCCAGACTTTAGCCTCTACTACAAAGCTGTAACCATCAAGACAGCATGGTATTTGCACAAAAACAGACACATAGACCAATGGAATAGAATAGAAACCCCAGAACTAGACCCACAAACGTATGGCCAACTAATCTTTGACAAAGCAGGAAAGAATATCCAATGGAAAAAAGACAGTCTCTTTAACACATGGTGCTGGGAGAACTGGACAGCAACATGCAGAAGGATGAAACTAGACCACTTTCTTACACCATTCACAAAAACAAACTCAAAATGGATGAAGGACCTGAATGTGAGACAGGAAAACCATTAAAACCCTAGAGGAGAAAGCAGGAAAAAACCTCTCTGACCTCAGCCATGGCAATTCCTTACTTGACACATCCCCAAAGGCAAGGAAATTAAAAGCAAAAATGGGCTATTGGGACCTCATGAAGATAAAAAGCTTCTGCACTGCAAAGGAATCAATCAACAAAACTAAAAGGCAACCAATGGAATGGGAAAAGATATTTGCAAATGACATATCAGACAAAGGGCTAGTATCCAAAATCTATAAAGAACTCACCAAACTCCACACCTGAAAAACAAATAATCCTGTGAAGAAATGGGCAGAAGACATGAATAGACACTTCTCCAAAGAAGACATCCAGATGGCCAACAGGCACATGAAAAGATGCTCAACGTCACTCCTCATCAGGGAAATACAAATCAAAACCACACTCAGATACCACCTCACGCTGGTCAGAGTGGCTAAAATGAACAAATAAGGAGACTATAGATGCTAGAGAGGATGTGGAGAAATGGGAACCTTTTTGCACTGTTGGCGGGAATGCAAACTGGTGTAGCCGCTCTGGAAAACAGTATGGCGGTTCCTCAAAAAATTAAAAATAGGTCTACCTTATGACCCAGCAATAGCACTGCTAGGAATTTACCCAAGGGATACAGGAGTGCTGATGCATAGGGGCACTTGTACCCCAATGTTTATAGCAGCACTTTCAACAATAGCCAAATTATGGAAAGAGCCTAAATGTCCATCAACTGATGAATGGATAAAGAAATTCTGGTTTATATACACAATGGAATACTACTTGGCAATGAGAAGGAATGAAATATGGCCTTTTGTAGCAACGTGGATGGAACTGGAGAGTGTTATGCTAAGTGAAATAAGTCATACAGAGAAAGAAAGATACCATATGTTTTCACTCCTATGAGCATCCTGAAAAATTTAACAGAAGACCATGGGGGAGGGGAAGGAAAAAAAAAAGGTTAGAGAGGGAGGGAGCCAAAGCATAAGAGACTCTTAAAAACTGAGAACAAACTGAGGGTTGATGGGGGGTGGGAGGGAGAGGGGGGTGGGTAATGGATACTGAGGAGGGCACCTGTTGGGATGAGCACTGTGTAAATGTATGGAATCCAATTTGACAATAAATTTAAAAATAAATAAATAAATAAATAAATAAATAAATAAGACAAAAGACTGTAATGAGAGTACCTGGGTGGCTCAGTCGATTAAGCATCCAACTCCTAATTTTGGCACAGGTCCTGATCTCACAGTTCGTGAGTTCGAGTCCCTCAACAGGCTCCATGCTGACATTGCAGAGCCTGCTTGGGGTTCTCTCTCTCTCCCTCCCTCTCTATATGTCCCTCCCCTGCTCATGCTCATGTGCATGCGCTGTCTCTCAGAAATAAAATAAATAAACTTGAAAAAAAATAAAACAAAGACTGTAACAAGACAAGAAGGGCATCACATAATGGTAAAAGGATCAATCCAACAAGAGGATATAACAATTGTAAACATCTATGCACCCAACATTGAAGCATTATTATACAGTAATACCAGGGGACTTTAATACCCCACTTATACCAATGAATAGATCATTCAGGAAAAAAATTAATAAGGAAACAGTATCTTTGCACAACACAAAAGATCAGATGGACTTACCAGATATATACAGAACATTACATCCCAAAACAATAGACTACACATTTTTTTTTTAAGATCATATTTTTTAAGTCACTTCTATACTCAACATGGAGCTTGAACTCACAACCGTAAGATCAAGAGTCACATGTTCTCCCAACTGAGCCAGCCAGGCATCCCTAGGATACACATTCTTTAAGTGCATACATGGAACACTCTCCAGGATAGATCATGTTACACCACAAAACAAGTTTCAATAAATGTAAGAAGATTTAAATTATATCATGCATCTTTTCCAACCATGATGGTATGAAAGTAGAAATCAATCAAGAAGAAAATTGGAAAACACACAAATACATGGAGGCTACACAACTTGCTACTATGGGTAAATGGGTCAATAAAGAAATAAAAAAAATACATAGAGACAAATTAAAGTGAAAGCACAATGGTCCAGAATCTGTGGAACAAAGTAAAAGCAGTTCTACGAAGGAAATTTATAGCAATACAAGTCTACCTCAAGAAGAAAAATAAAAAATAACCTAAGCTTACATCTAAAGTAACTAAAAAAGGAAGAATAAACAAAGCCCCAGGTTAGGAGAAGGAAGGAAATAATAAATATCAGAGCAGATATAAATGGAGACTAAAAAAACAGTAAAGCTGAAACCAAAAGTTAGTTCTTTGAAATGATAAACAAAATTGATAAGCCTTTAGCCAGACTCATCAAGAATAAAAGTGAGAAGCCCAAATAAAATCAGAAATGAAGAGCAGTGCCTGGGTGGCTCAGTTAGTTGAAAATCTGACTTTGGCTCAGGTCATGATCTCACGGTTTGTGAGTTTGAGCCCCACGTTGGGGCGCAGAGCCTGCTTCAGATCTTCTGTCCCTCTCTCTCTCTCCTCCCTTTCCTCTGCACCTCCCCCGCTCATGCCTCTGTCTCAAAAATAAATAAACATTACAAAAACTTTTTTAAAGAAATGAAGAAGCAACAACCAACACCATAGAAATACAGAGGATTATAAAAGAATTGCAAAAAAATTTTTATGTCAAAAATTGGACAACTTACAAGAAATAAATTCCTACAAACATATAATCTTCCCAAACTGAATCAAGAAGAAATAGAAAAATCTGAAGAGACCAACTACCTAGTAACAAAACTGAATCAGTAATCAAAAAACTCCCCACAAACTAATGTCCAGGATCAGATGGATTCACAGGTAAGTTCTACCAAACATTTAAAGAAAATTTGATACCTCTTCTTCTGAAACTATACCAAAAAATAGGTGAAAAAAGCTTCCAAATACACTCTGCAAAGCCAGTATTACCATCACACCAAAACCAAAGATATTACAAAAATAAAAAAATAAATAAAACTACAGGCCCATATCCCTGATGATCATAGACAAAAGAATCCTCAACAAAATAGAAGCCAACTGCATTCAACAATACATTAAAAGGTCATTCACCACAATCAAGTGGGATTTATTCTGAGGATGCAAAGACGGTTCAGTATTTACAAATCAACCAATGTGATCCACCACATCAACAAAATGAAGGATAAAAATCATATGATCATCTGAATAGTTGCAGTAAAAGCACATGATAAATTTCAACATCCGTTTACGATAAAAACTCTTAAGGTGGACACAGAGGGAACATACCTGACCATAATAAAGGCTATATATGAAAAATCCATAGTTAACATCTCTCTCAATGGTGAAAAACTGACAGATTTTCCTCTAAGATCATGAACAAGCCACAGCCATCCACCCTCACCACTTTTATTCAGCATGGTACTGGAAGTCCTATCCACAGCAATCAGATAAGAAAAATAAATAAAAGGCATCCAAATTGGTAAGGAAGAAGTTCAACTGTCACTATTTGCAGAAGACATGATACTATACATAGAAAACCTTAAATACTAACAACAACGACAACAACAACAACAAAAAAACATTAGAAGTAGTAAATGAATTCAGTAAAGTTGCAGGAGACAAAATTAATTTACAGAAATTGGTTGTGTTTCTATACACTTACAATAAAGTAGTAGAAAGAGAAAGTAAGGAAACAAATCCATTTATAATTGCACCAAAAATAAAATACCTAGAAATAAACTTAACCAAGGAGGTGAAAGACCTATACTTTGAAAACTATGAAACATCAATAAAAGCAATTGAAAGTGACACAAACAAATGGAAAGATAGTCCTTGCTCATGCATTGGAAGAACAAATATTGTTAAAATGGACATACTACCCAAAGCAATCTACAGGTTTAATGCAACTCCTATCAAAATACCAACAGTATTGTTCACAGAACTAGAAAACATACTACTAAAATTTGTATGGAACCACAAATGATCTGCAATATCCAAAGCAATCTTTAGGGGAAAAAACAAAGCTGGAAGTATCACAATCTCAGATTTCAAGATATACTACAAAGCTAGACAGCAGTCAGTAGAGCATGTGACTCTTGATCTTGGGTTTGTAAGTTTGAGGCCCACCTTGGGTGTAGAAATCACTTAAAATCTTAGGGCGACTGGGTGGCTCAGTTGGTTAAGCATCCAACTCTTAATTTTGGTTCAGGTCATGAGTCAGGTCATGGTTCACGAGTTCGAGCCTCCCTTTGGCCTCTGTGCTGACAGTGTGGAACCTGCTTGGGATTCTCTCTCTCCCTCTCTCTCTGCCCCTCCCCTGTTTGCTCACTCACACTCCGTCTCTCTCTCTCTCTCTCTCTCTCTCTCTCTCTCTCAACATAAATAAGTAAAAATAAACATTTTTGAAAAAGAAAATAAGATAAAATATTTTTAAAAAGCTATACTACAAAGCTACAGTACCATACTGTTTTTGTTACTGGCACAAACATAGACACAGAGATCAATGAAAAAGACTAGAGAGCCCAGAAATAAACCCACAACTACATGGTCAGTTAATCTACAACAAAGGAGGTAAGAATATACAGTGGAGAAAAGACAGTTCCTTCAATAAATGGTGTCGGGAAAACCAGACAGCTCCATGCAAAAGAATGAAACTGGACCACTTTCCTACACCCTACTCATAAGTAAACTCAAAATGTATTAAAGAACTAAATATGAGACCTGAAACCATAAACTCCTAGAAGAAGACACAGGCAGTAATTTCTCTGACACCAGCCTTAACATTTTTCTAGATATGTCTCTGTAGGCAAGGGAAACAAAAGCAAAAATTAACTATTGTGATGACACCAAAATAAAAAGCTTTTGCACAGCAAAGGAAACCAGAAACAAAACAAAAAGGCCTCCTGAATGGGAGAAAGTATTTTCATTTTGTTTTTGTTTTTGTTTTTCAATATCTGAAGTTTATTGTCAAATTGGTTTCCATACAACACCCAGTGCTCATCCCAAAAGGTGCCCTCCTCAATACCCATCACCCACCCTCCCCTCCCTCCCACCCCCATCAACCCTCAGTTTGTTCTCAGTTTTTAAGAGTCTCTTATGCTTTGGCTCGGGAGAAGGTATTTTCAAGTGATATATGTGGTAAGGGAATAATATTCAAAATACATCAAGAACTTATGCAACTCGCACATGCAAAACAAATAATCCAATTAAAAATATGGGCAGAAGACCTGAATAGACATCTTTTTAAAAAGGACAGAAAAGGGGCGCCTGGGTGGCGCAGTCGGTTAAGCATCCGACTTCAGCCAGGTCACGATCTCGCGGTCCGTGAGTTCGAGCCCCGCGTCGGGCTCTGGGCTGATGGCTCGGAGCCTGGAGCCTGTTTCCGATTCTGTGTCTCCCTCTCTCTCTGCCCCTCCCCCGTTCATGCTCTGTCTCTCTCTGTCCCAAAAATAAATAAACGTTGAAAAAAAAAAAAAAGGACAGAAAAGATGTTCAGAATCACTAATCGGAAAAGTGCAAATCAAAACCACAATGAGATATTACCTTCACCTTTCAGGTTGGTGGTAGCAAAAAGACTAGAAACAAGTGTTGGCAAGGATGTGGAGGAAAAAAGAATACCCACGCTCCGTTGGTGAAGATGTCAATCGGTGCAGCCACTGTGGAAAACAGTATGCATTTCCTCAAAGAATTAAAAATATAATTGCTACATGATCCAGTAATTCCACTGGTGGTATTTGCCCAAAGAAAATAAAAACACTAATTTGAACAGATACATGCACCCTTATGTTTACTTCAGCATTATTTACAATCGCCAAGATATGGAAGCAGCCCAAGTGTCCATTCAATAACAGGTGAATGGATAAAGGAGTGGCATAAATATTTACTCAGCCATAAAAAAGAATGAGATCTTGCCATTTTGGAACAACCCAGATAAACCTAGAGGTATTGTGCCAAATTAAATAAGTCAGAGAAAGAAAAAAAACCATATGATTTCACTTAAATGTGGAATCTAAAAAACAAATGAACAAACAAGCAAAAAAAAATAAAATAAAATAAACCAGACTCCTGGATACATAGAACATTCTGGTAGTTGCCAGGTGGGTGAAATAGAAAAATAAAGAAAAGAAAAGAAAATGTTCAGCAACACTAGATAAAATCGTGTTTTTACTAAAACTACAATGAATTTTTTTTTAGTAGCTCATCACCAGTTTTTCTCATAACCTAATTTTTGAAACACCATGACCAAATTCCTGTCTCTTTATGTTACTTCTCATGAGGCTATTTGCAATCTTAAATATTTGCAGATCTTTACAGCAAGAGTGGATTTAGTTGACTAGTTTTTGAAATAAGTGGCCAGCGATTTGGTCCTGCAAAATACCATTATGGACCAGTTTTTCTCATATTCAGCATGTGCTTCTAAGGTCCATTCTTTCATTTGAGTGAAATATAAATGCTCCTTTGGACAGAGGAAAGATGTTGATCTAGGACCACATACTCCTTCAAGACAAATCAAAATAGACCCAATTTAAGCAACTCATCTCAAAATATAGAACTTCTTCCTAAAACTTAGAAGAATAAATGTTGTATCTACCCAAATGGAAAGTCTATTAGAAAAATTATATTTAGAAGGAATGCCATAGTTAGGAATTTTAAAAAATAATTTTAAGTTCTTAAGATCTATCTAACTATAAATTAGATTATATTTATGTTCTACTTGTTGAGTAACAAGCAGAAGCCACTAAGAAATTCACTACAAAGCATTGCATGGGAACCCAATGAATATTTTTAATTTTTTTAATGGTTTTTTAACTTATTTTTGAGACAGAGAGAGACAGAGCATGAGCAGGGGAGGGGCAGAGAGAGAGGGAGACACAGAATCCGAAGCAGGCTCCAGGCTCTGAGCTGTCAGCACAGAGCCCAACGCAGGGCACGAACTCATGAACCGTGAGATCATGACCTGAGCCGAAGTCAGACGCTCAACCGACTGAGCCACACAGGCACCCCAAGGGAACCCAATGAATATTAAATAAGCATTAAAATCATGATTTAAGCTCTAATTATAATCATGTAAAAAGATGCATAGGATAAGATGCAATAAGTATATTTTAATAAAACAAAAGCTTCTGTTTTTGCAATAATTTAACTTTTGTAAGTAGTTTTTTGGAATTTTGGAATTCTCATTTTGGATGTTTGCTCTTGTTGGGGAGAACTTCAGGATGGCAGATAGGGCTAATGTGGAATGCTACCCTATCTCTTCCCCATACATAAAAATAGATTATATAATATTTGAAATATTTCAACACATAGCTGAGCTATAAAGCAAGAAGAGTGCCGTAAATAAAAACAATTCTCACAGCAGACAGCTGGATTCAGTTAGATGTCCTTTGGAGCTCACCTGAGCTCACTTATACAGCACAATTTTAATATACATTACAGTCAGATGGGCAGAGGAGTCATGGCTGCAAGTGAAAGGCTGTTACTGGGCTCCCATCATTTTTTTTTTATTTTTTTTTACATTTATTTATTTTTGAGAGACAGAGAGCATAAGCAGGGAAGGGGCAGAGAGAGAGGGAGACACAGAATCTGAAACAAGCTCCAGGCTCCGAGCTGTCAGCACAGAGCCTGATGCGGGGCTCGAACTCACAAACCACAAGATCACGACCTGAGCTGAAGTCGGATTCTTAACCAACTGAGCCACCCAGGCGCCTACTGGGTTCCCATTATAAAGCCAGAGCCAGGAAAGTGTGATCCCAGTAAAACTCCACTCACTGGCAGGGGAACTGACTGTGCATCTTTCCAGCAGTATCTCTACACTATAGAGATAGAGCACAATTTCCAGTGGAAGGTGGCCATCTCTGCAACAGTCCACCCCTTTGGCCACCAACCATTGGACACACTCCTCTTCCCACACTGAACATCTCACTTCCTAAAAGAAGAAAACCCAAAGTCCCATCCAGTTATTGCATCCAGTACACAGTCCATGGCTGATGGGGGAAATCGAAGCACAGACCCCCCCCATCAGATAAGAATGTAGCTTTTTGTGACCTAGCAATACATGAACTAATGGACATGTTCTTTTCTTTCAAACCCCCAACACTTGCACTATTCCACTGCAAATCAAGGACAAAATAATTACAATAGAAATTTCTCACCAGAAAAAGGACTGGTGAAGGGCACACAGCAATCATTAGCCTATAGCAATTTTCAAATCTGATGGGAGAGGCATTCTGAGGGCCCCCTTTTCTGCCATTTGGGGAACTTCCTTTTTAGACCTGATCCCGCCCATTCGTGGAATTCTTCTATCCTTTGTGGCCCCTAGGTCACCTTTTCTGGAGGTATCTTCCACCTTCATTATCCTCTTTGGCCACATCTTTGGTGGGTGTAGGAGATTATGTTCTCCTTGGGAGACTCAAGATTTCACAGCCTACCTCCTGCCTATATAAGTTTGGCAGCCAGGGACTGTTTCACCTCTTAAAGCCTTTTTAGTCTAGGCTCATGGATTCTTCTGCAATGTAACTTTATCAAAATCTCAACTGACTTATGATCTATTTGCTTCAAGTCAGTCTCATGAGCCAGCGGACACACCCTGCATTTGTTCCTAGACATCTTTCCAAACATCTCAATGTCTCTCTCCTGGGCCCCTTTGTCTCTCTAATCACTGGCAAGTTGAAATCATCAGACTTAAGTGAGAAGACACATTTCTTTGTTGCTGGGTTCAGTCTTGACTGGCTTTTCACATTCCAACTTTTTTTTTCCTTTGGCGTTTAAGAGCAGGTGGCTTCTTCAACTGTGCCACTCTAGTCCCCTCAGACCTGGACGAAAGGGGGTCCAGGCAGCAGCCCACACTTTCGAGATCCAATACTCAGTCCTGGCACAGCTTGACCCATAACCTTAAAACAGCTGCTCTCATAACTTATACCATTCAGCCTCCAGAAACACACTTCTCTGCATCTCTTTCATTTGTCATTAAAACAAAAGTAACTGTCATGAAGTTTTGTGGACTGTGTCACTGCTGGTGTCAGGGATGAACACTAGTTTGTAATTCAAGGGAGATTTGAGTATTAAAAGCATTTAGCTACGAAAAAGACATTAATTTGTCAAATCCTTTCTCTCCACATGAATGCAATAGATTCGTGTTGTGCAAAAGGTATTATTTCCCAGTGATGTCAAATGCCCATTTTCTTGTTCCAATCTGTAGTATTGTCAGAAGATGTACATGGTGTCTGAGAAACATTTTGCAATGTTAATAATGTATGTTACTTTTAAATTTATAAATATTAGGTCCAGCTGCATGCATGAGGTGATACCATTTCCCTTTATATTGGCAACCAGTGAACACTCAACACCAGAATTGCAATAAAAAATATAAAATACCCATAAAATTTAACTAAAATTTCAATTTTGATTAATTTTGCTTAATTTTGATTTATGTTTGATATTTACTAATTATAACTTTATTTGACCTTTTCAAAGATAATTTTACTCTTTGGGGAGAAAATAATGTTTTTTGAAAACAATTTTTAAATTTTATTTATTGAAAATAATTAAATATCAAATGCATTTACATATTTTCCATTTTGATAAAATTATATTTAAATTGGGCACACTTCAAATTACCTTCTTTAAAAAAGATTTTTTTAATGTTTATTTATTTTTGAGACACAGAGCATGAGCAGGGGAGGGGCAGGGAGAGGGAGACACAGAATCTGAAGCAGGCTCCAGGCTCTGAGCTGTCAGCACAGAGCCCCATGTGGGGCTCAAACCCACGATCCATGAGATCATGACCTGAGCCGAAGTCGGACGCTTAACCGCCTGAGGCCACCCAGGCACCGCTGAATTACTTTTCTTTTAACCCTACTGTCAAAAAGAATAGAAATTATATGAAAATCTTATAGCAACCTATTAGTGATTTTATTAAAATTAAGGCAAGAATAAATACAATAAATGTTATAGGGGCGCCTGAGTGGTTCAGTCGGTTAAGCATCCGACTTCGGCTTGGGTCATGATCTCCCGGCTGGTGAGTTCAAGCCCTGCAACCGGCTCTGTGCTGACAGCTCGGAGCCTGGAGCCTGCTTCAGATCCTGTCTCCCTCTCTCTCTGCCCCTCCCCCACTCACACTCTGTCTCTCTCAAAAATAAAATAAAAACGTTTAAAAAAATAAATAAATGTCATAAATTTTGTGTCTTAATTTTCTTACTCATGTAATTATAATTGGCCCAAAGAACACGCCAGATATGTGCAATCATTATTATATTCAGAGATCTTTCATATTTTGCTGACTCTCAGTCATAAAAAGTAGCATTAGCTGCTTTTTTTCATTATGGAAATAGATTTATCAAGGTGGATGGACCAAGGAAGGTAGAGGAGCATATTTTATGATACGTAATAGTTTGTGATCTTGGCTTGTAACCTGCAAATATCTAAACAACGGGTCTATATACTTCCTTTTGTACTTGGGTCTTAGACCTGGCCAATTCTTAGCATCTTGAATATCGCCTGTTGCCGTGCCAAAGTGGGAGGAAATAGGGAGAGAAATCTTGAGGGTCTCAAACCAGCAGTACTAATCAATCACAAACATCGTTTCTATTCACAACCAACAACTAGTCTCATAGCTTGACCTAAATACAAGGGAACCAGTAGAGAACTGAAAAGATACGGCAACCCAGTTGGTGTATTACTTTCCTAGTTTACAGAGAAGCCAAGAGAAGCTTAAGGAACCAAGTTCACACGGTTACACAAGCAACAGAGTCGGAATTAGAACACGAGCAGTTTGGCTCTTGAGCCCGCGCCCTTAACCACTATGCTACACAAATCCCCTGGGAATTTGAAGAGCTCTTGAAGCGCTCTGGACATATACAGGATGGGACACCAAAGTTCAAGTTGATCTCGTACGGTTCTCAAAGACACAAGAAATTCCGGCTAACATCTAAGAGTAATCTTTACAGTGTTCTGACCCTAGAACCCCACGTCCAAATTATCTTTTATATGGTCGCACAAACGTTACTGAGGAGATAAACATCCTTCTCCTACCTTCCACTTTCCTTCTACTGTCTCTTCTTGGCAGAACTTATCACGAAGTCAGCTGAGAAACGTAGTTTGCAGAGTTTGAATCCCAGCGTCAAAAACCAGAGTTTGAAAGGGTAGAGGATGGGTCTGAGAGACAAGTGAGTCACTACCACAACTGCTCTTCCCAGGCTCCCTTGCTACCGGTGATAAAGTTCGGGCGCGTTGAATGAATGGAAATCACGTGTGCAATTTCCCGAGTCACGCCCTTCCTCTTTTCCCTGTCCTCAGCTGCAGTGTCCACGTGGAGATGAACTGTGGCCACCAGGTAGATGAGCTTAACATCTTACAGATGGTGAAGCAATGGGATTATCAGAAGGGCCTGGGCCCGTGAAATCACAGAGTCATTACACATTGATGAAGAAACAGAGACTTAAATCAGCTTGTTGGAACGCTTAGGCAATTTCGATGGTGTGGGAAAAGGAAAAAACATTTATACAGGGGAAATCATGAAATTGGGTGAAAGGGGAGGAAAATAACAATAGAACATAATAAATACGTAGTCGGGTGAAAAACCAAACTTCCAATTCTATTATCTGTACGAGAGATAAATACAAACAAAAAGAAAGGTTAAAAATAAAAAGATAAAAAGAGATATGGCAGGGAAATGGAAACTAATAAAATGGGAGGTTGAGTGGCACCTGGATGGCTCGGTTGGTTGAGCATCCGACTTTGGCTCATGTTGTGATCTCCCGGTTCATGAGTTCGAGCCCCGCATCAGGCTCTCTGCTGTCAGCACGGAACCCACTTCAGATCCTCTGTCCCCCTCTCTCTCTGCACCTCCTCCACTCACCCTCTCTCTTTCTTTTTTTTTTTAATTTTTTTTTTAATGTTTTATTTTGGAGACAGAGAGAGACAGAGAATGAATGGGAGAGGGTCAGAGAGAGAGAGGGAGACACAGAATCCGAAGCAGGCTCCAGGCTCTGAACTGTCAGCACAGAGCCCGACGCGGGGCTTGAACTCACAGACCGTGAGATCATGACCTGAGCCGAAGTCGGACGCTTAACCGACTGAGCCACCCAGGCGCCCCTAACGCTCTCTCTTTCAAAAACAAATTTCAAAACATGAAAAAAATCAAATTGGAGGTTGAGAAATATTAACATCAGGAAAGCTAGCATTCGAAGTCTAAGGTACTAATTGAAATGAAAATATTCCATTAAAAATGGTAAAGGGCTATCAAAAATGTTAACAAGCCCTCTCATTCTGAAGAACACATCACCAAAATATGTAGTAACAAAGCGAAGCCTGGATAAGCTAGATCACAAGAATGTTTAGTTTTTGAAGAGAAACTGAAAATAAATTGGACTCAGCTTTACACAACTCAGTTTCAGTTTGGTATTCTAAGCATACTCGTATACAGGAGACTAGCCCAGAATTTGAGAAATGCATTCGTAATCATTGGGTGATTATCCATTCCCATTTGAGTCTCTGAAGCGTTTGTGAGGAGACCGGGTTTTCCCTGAAAGGATGAATATCCCCCCGTCCGTCATCCCGGGAACAGCTCAGCCCGGGGCAGAGACAAGGCTTTGGGCTAGAGGGTGAAGTGTCCCAGGAAACCAGAGGCTGGGATCCAGGCGTGTAGTTGCCTGGGTGGGCTATTCCTGGCTCAGGTGAGCTGAGAGTGGGGAAGGGGACTCAGATCTGGGGCCCTGGGAAGGTCTGGGCCTGCGTAGAAGGAAGGTTTTTGCTGTTGCTGCGGGGTCGCTTTGTGCGTTTTGGGTTTTTCCGAATAGTGCTTTTTCTATTATCGCCGGACCTTCAAGAAAGTCTCCCTTAAGTCTTTTAAAATGTTCCCGCCTGGTCTCAGCCTTCACTGTGGGCGACTGGGGCAAAGCTGGTATAGGGGGAGGGCAGCAGCCCGACAGCACAGCCCGGCATTAGCAGGCTGAGGTGGCCAGTGACCATCAGAGAGTCCTTGTGGCTTCTTAGCTTTCCTGTCATCTTGAGTCCTCTTTGGACTCTGTTACCAGATTCCAGTGCCATAGGCGGTTGGCTCGGCCTGGTGCTCTGGGTCTGTGGTCACCTGCCATCACCCTGGGCCAAAGAGGCTCCGGGCCCAGGACCTCGTCACCAGCCCGCGTCCTGCTCCAAGACGAAAAGGCCCCCGGGCAGAGTGCCCACAGCTCTGGGCCGAGGCTTCTCCTATAGCCAGATTTTGTTCTTTGTTCACTTGGGGAGGGGGCTGAAGAGGTATTTAATCATGGATTTAGAAGAGCTCTTTAAACTGTGTAAAAGTGGCGTTTGGGTACATAGGTGGGAAAGCCCCGAGTCCACCACGCTGGCATTTGGGGTAAAGTCCTGGGGTAAACGTATGGGTCTCAAAGCCCTTTGGTTTCTTGCCAACTGCTCCCAAACTGTGCACCCCTCCGGCGCCTGCTGTGGAATAGGATGGGCATCACTGTCAACGAGATTAGGTAAGAAGTTAGCATAAATGTGGAGTACGTTGTATGATTTCAGGACTTTGCTAAGCCTGTTTTCCCCAAGGGTAAAGAGATGAGATGATTTTGTTTCCTGGAATTCCAGACGGGACTGAGGAAAGCGGACTGAGCTGTCATGGGTATTCCAATCTGAGAAAGAGTGGGAGCTGGGGAGCGAGTGAGTTGGGTGACATGAGATGATAGAAAACGGGGGCTCCCTGGGGGAGGGAAACAGGCTTTGGGAGGCAGTAAAGATGGCTGGAGTTGGTGGGAAGCTATGGCGTCCCCGCCCATGTCACCCCCTCTCCTCAGCAAAGTCACAGAGCATCACAGGATGTGGAAGGTGTTGGCAGTTCTCAGGACGATGGAGAAGGGAGGGAGCCTCGCCTGTGGGTCTGATCCACACCTGAACCAAACGGAAGGGGCAACGCAAACAAGGTATCCTACAAAGCTCCTGTATGTAATGTAATTTTCGAGCAGAACTCAATTAATCTAAAATTGATACTTAATATCTGCCATTTACCAAGCATTCTGCTACATAGCAAAAACTTCACAATATTAAAAAAAAAAATCTGCCCACCATACTAATCCTGGGAGACAAATATTGGTATTACAGGCTGGAGAGCCTCGGTTTAGACAGGAAGAGGCTTGTCCAAGGTCATGGAGCGGGTAAGTAGCAGAATTAGGGTTCCATCCCAGGTTGAACACAGAGGGAAAGGAAGTCTTTGGGTTGATACATAAAATCCCATTTTACCACTTCTAATGAGAGAAAAAGGCGTGTATTTTACTTAAATAGTTATTCTAGCTGGGAGCACTTTCATAAGAGAGCCATAATTTCAGTTTCTAACAAAGTTGTTTTTAATGAAGTAATGAATTTGCAGAAGACTTAGCTAAGTATGTCTAGCACTAGGGGTGGTAGGCACTATTAAATAAGGGGATGAAAAATCTAGTCAATATTTTTCATTTAAAAGGGACTTTGAGTTTTTTTTGTTTTTGTTTTTTTTTTTAAATTTTTTTTCAACGTTTATTTATTTTATTGTTTGGGACAGAGAGGGACAGAGCATGAACGGGGAGGGGCAGAGAGAGAGGGAGACACAGAATTGGAAACAGGCTCCAGGCTCTGAGCCATCAGCCCAGAGCCTGACGCGGGGCTCAAACTCCCGGACCGCGAGATCATGACCTGGCTGAAGTCGGACGCTTAACCGACTGTGCCACCCAGGCGCCCCGACTTTGAGTTTTTAATACACAAGTTTTATTTTATTTTATTTTTAATTTTGTTTGAGAGAGAGAAAGTACCCGTGCGTGGGTATGCGCGAGCCGGGGAGAGGCAGAGAGAGAATCCCAAGTGGACTCTGCACCGACCGATGAGGTGCTCGACCTCGCCAACCGTGAGATCGTGACCTGAGCCGAAACCCAGAGTACCCAGGCGCCCTACAAAACTTTTATTTTAAAAGAAAGCACGAGAACTATAAACACAAAGTGATCCCTCAGGCGCTATTCACATCGGGCTTCTCTTCCACACAGGGCTTGCCTCCTGCATCATCTCATTCCGGGGTCCTTTCAAGGGAATGGGATGAAATTTCCATTTCATCGAGAGACAAATACAACAGTGTGTGACACTTGAGGAAAGCACAGTTTGCATTTATACCACAGCTAGTCTAGAAAACTGGAGCTAGTTGGAAAGTAAATATTAGGACTGGAATCCAGCTGGTAGCATGTTTGCTTTTCAGTACACTTTCCTTCTGAAGTAGGAATCCAATGAAAACTTTACTTTTTAACGAATTGAACAAAGCGCCACCTAGTGGTAAATAGACAGATTTTGTAAGTGAAGAGAGCAGAAATTTCTTGTAGAAAATTTGGAATCCATTCACTATCAGTTTATTTTACCAGGTAACCTTCGTTTAATATTAGAATATTAACGAGCTTATGGGGCGCCTGGGTGGCTGAGTCAGTTCAGTGTCTGACTTCAGCTCAGGTCATGATCTCACGGTTTGTGTTTGAGTCCTGCGTTGGGCTCCGTGCTGACAGTGTGGAGCCTGCTTGGGATTCTCTGTCCCCCCCTCTCGCTGCACCTCCCCCACTCGCACTCTGTCTCCCTCTCAAAGATGCATAAACGTTTAAAAAACTAAAATATTCATTTGCAGCAACGTGGATGGAACCGGAGGGCATTATGCTAAGTGAAACAAGTCAGTCAGAGAAAGACAGATACCATGTTTTCACTCATATGTGGAACTTGAGAAACTTAACAGGAGACCATGGGGGAAGGGAAGGGGGAAAAAATAGCTACAAACAGAGAGGGAGGGAGGCAAACCACAAGAGACTCTTTTTTTTTTTTTTTTTTTTTTTTTTTTAAATTTTTTTTTTCAACGTTTATTTTATTTTTGGGACAGAGAGAGACAGAGCATGAACGGGGGAGGGGCAGAGAGAGAGGGAGACACAGAATCAGAAACAGGCTCCAGGCTCTGAGCCATCAGCCCAGAGCCCGACGCGGGGCTCGAACTCACGGACCGCGAGATCGTGACCTGGCTGAAGTCAGACGCTTAACCGACTGCGCCACCCAGGCGCCCCCACAAGAGACTCTTAAATACAGAGGACAAACTGAGGGTTGATGAGGGGGGCAGGGGAGAGGGGAAAATGGGTGACGGGCATTGAGGAGGGTACTTGCTGGAATGAGCACTGAGTGTTGTATGTAAGTGATGAATCACAGGAATCCACACCCCAAACCAAGAGCACCCTGTATGCACTGTATGTTAGCCAACTTGAGAATAAATTATATTTAAAAAAAAAAACCCTAAAATATTAAAGAGCTTACGTAGTTGGGGTTTGGGGAGGGGTTACAACCATAAAAAAACTGGGCAGATAAAATCCCGTCTCACTAAATATCATTCCTTCATGCGCGTGTTCCAAAATAGTGTTTAGAGCCGATGGCATAAATACACCCTCTACTTTGAAGCCCTCCAAAAATATCCTTCCCACATTTCAATTTTTTCATTTTCAAAGCTCCGTGTGATGATACTTTGTGTTACTGGATAGATCAGTGAGGCCTGCGGTGTACCTTCTCTGTATGGTCCCCCAATGTCCCCTCCACCCTTCTCCAGCCCTTTATTCATCGCGCCCTCTCTCTGAATGAGATGGCTCTGCCTATGACTTCACAGAGAAAAGAGAAGCCAACAGCTAGGAACGTACCCAACTTCCCGCCACTGACTCTGCACGCTTACAACTGGACCCAGCTAGTCTCCTTCCCTCTCCAGTTAGAGCTTGAACCTTCTTCTCCCGTCAGAATCTGGGTATCTCTCCTCAGGCTGCCTCAGTATGGTCCTCTCTCTGCCCCCTCTAGCTCAGAATGGTCCTCTCTCTGCCCTCTCCAGATCCCTCCCCTCTGGCTCATCCAGGGCACCGTTAGGATGGGATGTCTCTTGCATCCTAAAAGCAGACAAATCTCAGACTGACTCAGTGACCACCTCTCTTTAGCCCTATTTTCCTTCTTTATAGGTTGTCAGCACTTGCTGTCCCCAATTCTTCATCTGCCTTCATTCCTTAGCCAGGTGGAATAGGAGCTCCTAAGGCGCCTCTCCAGCATTTACTCACTTGGCCACTCCTTCCTTACTGAAAGGATTTCGTGCCTTGACTTTTTTTTTTTAAGTTTATTTATTTTGAGAGAGTATGTGTGTGTGCAAGCAGGGAAGGGGCAGAGAGAGAGGGAGAGGGAGAATCCCAAGCAAGCTCTGCACTGTCCGGGAAGAGCCCAATGCGGGGTTCAATCCCACGACCCTGGGATCATGACCTGAGCCAAAATCAAGAGTCGGATGCTTAACCCATTGAGCCATCCAGGCTCCCCTTGTGCCTTGCCTTCTATGATGTCACCCTCCCCTGCTTTCCCCCACCCCTCTCATCTGGAAGTTTACTGTTTGTCTGCCCGCCCTTTGAACACTGCTGTGCCTTGGATAAGGGCTTCAACTCTTCCATACGTTTCCCTGGGTGTTTAATCCACTCACGTGGCCTAATGTACCGGAGGGCTGAAGGAGTCTGCAACCTGTTAGTACCTGTCACATATATAACCACCTCATCGTTGTTCCAAATATCTAGTACATGCTTTTAATTGTTCATTTATATGCTGTAAAATGTTGCAAAATAGAATTTAGGGGCAACTGTGTGTGCAAAAAGCAAGCACTCTGTACTCCATAGTACACTGGGCACTTTATTTTTTCTTCACTACACTGAGCACTTGAAATGAATTATTTAATTCTTGCAACAAACTCATGGATAAAGTTCTATTTATTTTCTCTATTTTACAAATCATCACTGAGGCTTTAGGCAGATAAATAGTTTTCCCAAGGTCACACAGTTAGAAAGTAAGAGAGCTAGGTTCTGTAATGGGGTAATGTTTAATGTTAAATTATATGCTTTTCATTTCTTTACCCTGACCCTCTTCCCCCAACCATCAAGCAAAATAGTTTTTGGGTTTTTTTTTTTTTTTTTGAGGGGGAGGAGGGGTAGAGAGAGAGAGAATCCTAAGCAGGCTCTGCACTGTCAGAGCTTGATCCCACGACCCTGGGATCATGACCTGAGCTGAAATCAAGAGTCGGATGCTCAATCAACTAAACCACCCAGGCGGCCCTTTTTTCTTTCTTCTTTTTTCTTCAGAATGGTTTTCTTTTCTTTTCTTTTTAATGTGTATTTGTTTTTGAGAGAGACAGAGACAGAATGTGAGTGGGTTAGGGGCAGAGAGAGAGGGAGACACAGAATCCGAAGCAGGCTCCAGGCTCCGAGCCATCAGCACAGAGCCCAACGCGGGGCTCAAACTCATGACCTGAGCCGAAGTCGGTCGCTTAACCGACTGAGCCACCCGCGCGCCCCTCAGAATAGTTTTCTAAGTGCATGACCTGCAGAGGAATGATGGAACCAGTTTAGAACAAAGAAATTACACTTCAATTTTGACTTTCAAAACAGATATTTTAAAACCTAATGCAGAAAAAATAGTGATGAGAGGCCTGACTTTCTACTGGAAGAATGAAGCACCTGAATGAGACAGGATTCTCTCGATGCCTCCAAATGCCGAGAATTAAACTTAGAAGATTAATCATAGAGCTTATGAAGAGCCGTTGAGGACAGCAACTGCAGAATGGGACATACAGGTCATGTTTCTGGGTTGGGAAGGTGCTTGGAGAGATTTGAGGGAGGTGAGTACTCAACACATGTGAGGGTCTGTTCCTTGGTCCCCACTTTGGGGCCAACATTCTGATGTAAGGGAGTGATGATGACCGGCAAAGAGGTTCAGAGAAACTCAAAGCAGATGGGTTCATTTCCTGCTTTCCAGGACATGGCAAAGTTGTAAGCCTCCTAGAGATGCCCATGATGGGATGGTGCTGGAACAACTCAATCGTAGGAAGTGGATTAGCAGTGGGTGAGAGGACTGTTTGCATGGATGTGCCGATGCCCCTCTACTTCCCCTACCCCAGGGAAGCTTCACAGAGGCCCAGACCCTCCAGAACAGGACAAGGAATGCAGCTAGGGGGTCTGGGACTACAAAGGAGGGACACAGAAGTGCTGAGAGGCTTGAAAGCCTAGAAAAGTGGTAGGGTCGGGACAATGGGAGGCAAGACTCACTAATGTCAGCAACAGAAGTCCGTGTACAGTGGCCAAAGGCCAGGTGACCCCCGCCCAAAAGAGAGACAAGACCTCAGGGGACAGCAACAAAGACAGGATGACAGCTTAGGGACTGGGCCATCCTTCATCATCACCATTATGAAATTTAAGGTTCCTCCTGAGCCAAAAAGTCACTTGGGAATAGCAAGACGGAGGAGGGAAAATCCCCTGCAAGTTGGAACACTCCACCTTTTGGAACATGCCAAGGAAAGCTAGAAACTTAGCAGGGACTGGTGCTCAGGACAGAGGAATTTAGGCAAGAGTGAGATAAAAATTCTAGGCATGGACCTGTGGGATCAAGGAAAAGTCCCCCATATCACCTGTCCTCTGGAGCTGTCTTTGTTTTCCTGCTTTGTCTCTTGCAGTGACCATCACAGGAAGGCTCGTGGACACCTGACCTGGACATAGGCGGAGTGGGACTTTCACCACTGCGGTTCATATTAAATTTGGTTTTTACTCATTTTACGCTTTGTTTGGAAGATTGGGTGTCAAAACGCTTTTTGGGTATTACGAAACAAAGTTTAAAAGCTATTTTGAAATGTGGGTTGTGAAAGTTTGTTGACTATTTCTGGATGTAATCAAACAGCTCAGGTTAAAGTACAAGGAACTGGCTTCACCTCTCAGTGTCCATGGAGTTCTTCCTTAACACCCTGAGTCTCTCTTCTAGCTTATGTTCAGGAGTATCCTTATTCAAGGTTTCATCGGCGTAAAAAAGCTGTGTGTGTTTATTCCTCGAGACCCAAAGGTACATGGATGCTTAACACAATGCCAAAACCAGCATGCTGAGCAAGTCATAAGGCGTAGACCCTCAGGTAACGCAGCGGACACCATGGCTGTCTGCCCACTAGCCTTCCCACCCCTCTTCTTTGTCCATTGAGTCCTGACTTTGTTCAGGAATCAGGCATATGTGTGTTTCAGGGAACTCTGCCCCCTAGCCAGAGCAATCACTGTAATCCCAGGCCCTTGGGCAGTGGTTACTTCAGTGATGGCCTAACTTCTGTTCGATAATACATAACGCAATGGCCGTTGGGGAGGTCCTGAGAGAGTTTGGGGGTGGCATCGGTATTCGCTTGGTAGGGCTGCTGTAGCAAATGACCACAAACTGGATGACTTAACCAACAAAATTTGTTGTCCCATCGTTCTGGAGGCTAACGGTCCAAAATCAAGATGTTGGGCAGGCCTAGTGCCTTCTGAAGGATATGAGGAAGGATCTGTTCCAGGCTTCTCTCCTTGGCCCATAGATGGCCATCTTCATGTTCATATGGCATTCTCCCCATGTCTTCACATGATCTTCCCTCTGTGTGTTTCTCCCTGTCCAATTTTCCCCCTTTCTATAAGGACACGAGTCATATTGAATTAGGTCCCATCCTCATGACCTCATTGTAATCCAGTTACTTCTGTTGAGACGAAACTTGCAAATAAGGTCATTTTCTGAGGTACTGGGAGTGACTTCAACATGTGAACTTGGGAGGGACACAATTCAACCCATAACGATATCTCTTCCAGTCTTTGGATATTATCAAGTCTCTATACACCAAGCTGCCTTATCTTATTACTATGTTTCTTGGCAGGACATGAAGATTCTGTCTTTCTAACCCAAAAGTGTAGGCTGGTAACTGGGGGACTTACCTTCATCCTGAGATCTCAGCTTACCCTTCCATGGCCCCATTGTGGGCCATCCTCAACCCACATTGCCCCACTTTGGAACTCTTCTGCTCAAACACCCTTCTCTCTGGCCTTAACTTCCTATTCCCTCCGCACTTCACTTTAATTGCTCCAACCACACTTGGTCCCCTTACGTATTTCTGATCAGCCCCTCCTCCTGTTCCTACACCGTCTCTTCTAAGAGGCTATGCCTGTCATTTCAACCACACTCTTTCCAAGATTCTAAACTCATGTTCTTAAATTCCATTGCCCGGCCTGGCGGAACTCCAAGCCTGCATTCCAATGGCCGCCCATCTCCACATGCTGACATCCGGCCTAGGGAGCACGACCAGAAGCTCCACACACAGAGAAGGCTATCTTCCATTGTCCTTCCTTTATATCCATGAGTCTGCTCCAGTCTGGCCTTTACTGATGCCCTTCCACTGATCCTATTATTGCCAAGATTTCCAACTGCTTTCATGTTGCCAAATCTAATGAATAGTTCCCACTCTTAATACACTTGGCATATTGGAAGTGTGCCATATCACTGGCCGTCCCTTCTTTTTAAGATCATTTCTTCTGGCTTCTAGACCACTGTATTCTCCTTGTTTTTCCTCTACCTCTCTCAGTATCCTTGATAGACTTTTCTTCTTATATTCCCAAAGTCTCTTTGTTTTTCTTCTGCTCTCAACTTTTCTCCTACTCTCCCTGGAGGATCATTTCCACTTCTAACGGTTCCAATTACTTCTATACACTGATGATTCCTCTGTCTGTGTCTGTATCTCGATCTCTCTCCTAAGCTCTCGACCCAGATTTGCAACCCCACTTGGGCATGACCCAGGCACCTTAAACTTACACGCTTATCAACTGAACCCACTGTCATCCTTCATAAAATCAGTTCTTCTCATTTCCCCCATCTCAATAAATGGCACCCATTTGTCACAATGGCTCTGAAAGCAGATTCATCAGGTTTGTAGCACCTCTCCACTACCTTCTGTCTGATAACCTTGGGCAAGTTACTTAACTTCTTTGTGTCTTGGTTCTCTAATCTCTAAAATGTGAATGGTTATACTTCCTATATGTGAAGATTGTGGTGAGTTTAAATGGTAGAATACACATAAAACACCAGGAATAGTTCCTGGCATGTATTGCTTTCTCAGGAAGTTTTAGCCATTGATATAATTGCCTGAGTAAGCGTCCTGGGACTCAATCTTGATTTGCACATCTAATGAATCATAAAATTACTTTGATTTTATCTCCTTAATACCTCTTGAATGTATTCATGAGAAGTGACAGGAAAGGAGTGAGTTATCAATAAAAGTAAAAATGAATGCATTTCCACCTCCCCTGCCCTCATTCAAGCAGGAATCACCAGGCAATCTAGCCCCTACACAACCGGGCTCGGCCACCCACCAGGGTTGCACTACTGGGTTACAGAGCCTGCGATGGCAACCCTATTTGGTGTCCATGGGATCTGGGGATTCCGAGCCCAAGTCTCACAGAAGCAGGGAGTGAACAGCAAACACTAAAGTGGCCCAAAGAGACCAAGGACAGAAACTAGCCTTGACTAGTTACCTGACAAGGTCACACGTCAGCACAATGCTCTGTTGTCCCAGTGAATAATTTCTCAGTGGTCCCTTCCTCTTCGCATTATTGCTCAAGAGTTAAAGTCGCCGGTGGCAGCATCTGATTGGCTGAGCTCAGGTCCCCAGCTGCCCAGGCTAAATCCCAGGGGATGGAGACAGGGGTGACCTGTCCACCTCAGGTTCTGTAGTGGGAGGGAAGCCTTCGCCCCCTCCCAACACTTAAGACAATGAAAGAGTCACCCAACACAGAAGTAAAGTTTGGAAGCTGGGTGGCCAAAGGAACAAATGAGCATTCGCCATTTGCTTATTTGAAAGTAGTGCAATGGAAGTATCAGAAACAAAACTGAAAAGGAGCTGGAAAGTGACCTGCCTAGGCTACCTGCTTCCCAGCCTGAAATGGTCTGGGAAATGGGAACTTCGCTGATTTAGATAGGAATGGCTTTAAATTTGTTTCTATTTCAACTGGGTAAGGCTGGACTAAATATATATATATATATATATATATATATATATATATATATATGTATATATATATATATATATATCATAGTACTTGAATGAAAAACGTCACATTAGACACAATTGAAGAGGCTCAGAGACAGATCAGGGCTGTAGAAGCAACTGGGAGGACCCGGGCTAGCTGGGAGAGCCGCAGGTGCCCGCGCATGAGCACAACATAGTTTGGACTCTGGGTCCACCTGCTGGTGCAGTTTTCCTTCTGCTTTTCTTTTCAGTGAGCATTCGCTGCCGCCAGGCTCACTCGCATTTCCCAGCAGTGTGGGGATCAGCAGGAGTGGGTCCAGATGCAAAGTGTAGCAAGGATTCCCCAGATAAGAATGGAGGAGGGGTGGTTAATCAAGAAGGCAGTTCCTGATGGGTCAGGGAGACTGGAAGCTGTTTTTGTTTTTGTTTTTGTTTTTGTTTTTGTTTTTGTTTTTGTGTTTTTGTTTCCATTTCAGGACACAAAAGGAACCCAGGGCTGGGGCAGAGGATCTCTGTGGTTCTGACTCGGTGCAGAATTGACATCATGGCTCTCCAGGGTCCGTGCCTCACTTTTACAAGCAGAAAAGAGGACAGTCGCCTGCTAGAAGCTGTGGCCTTGCAGGACACTTCTTGGCCAGTGCTTCCCTCCGCCCCCTATCTCAGCTTCTCGAGGACTCTGCCAGCAGGAGAGGACTGAGGACTGTGCCTCAGCAGGTCTGTTCTTCTTGCTTATGTGACTCATGGCCATGGCTTCTCTGTTGCCCAAGACTTGTATGTACAGCCCCGATCAGCTGGGTTTTATCACTGCTTCCTGGATTCCTCTTATTTTTCTTGTGCTGCTTGAAGGACCAGTGCTTCCGCCTATCTGCTGCCAGGATCACATTAGGGCTTCCTGTGTCTGCGGCTCACGTCTTGGCTCGGGGACATACCTGCGATGATACTGAACAAGTTGAGGCCATCGCCTGGGGACTAACTCACTGCTAAATGACGTCAATAAACCCCTTTGAGGTTGCTGCAGACAGGCCTCCTTGGCTGTCAGCACCAGGGAATGGCTCACCTTGGCAAATTAGAGAACAGTGCTACTCTAGCCAAGGTCCCTGGGTCTGATGACCTTCATTTACAGGGACAAGCCCAGCCCCAACCAGCTTTCTAGAAGTACAGTTTGACTGTGATTTTTTTTTTTTAAATCGAGGTTTGATTAAATCAAGGAAAATTTATAGATCTTAAGTATAGAGCTTGGGGAGTTTTTATGGAGTTATGTGCCTGTGTAACCACCACCCGGATCCAGATACACATGTGACTGGAGTTGAGTGTGTGAGTCAATTAGAGCAAATTCCTCATGATTTGGGGGGGAGGGAGGTACCTAAGGCAGTGGTTCTCAAACATTATCTGTACGTCACAATCACCCAGAAGGTTTGTTAAAACACAGATCGCTGGGCTTCACCCCAGAGTTTCTGACTCGGTAGGTCTGGGGTGGGTTGAGAATTTGCACTTCTTTTTTTTTTTTTTTTTTTAATTTTTTATTTATTTTTGAGAGAGAGAGAGTGCGCGCAAGCATGAGTGGAGAAGGGGCAGAGAGAGAGAGGGGGAGACAGAATACGAAACAGGCTCCAGGCTCTGAGCTATCAGCACAGAGCCCAACGCGGAGCTTGAACTCAGGAACAATGAGATCATGACCTAGGTTGAAGTCAGAAACTCAACCAACTGAGCCACCCAGGTGCCACGAGAATTTGCATTGCTTTTTTTTTTTTTTAATAATTTTTTTAATGTTTATTTTTAAAAATTTTTTTTTTTTAACATTTATTTATTTGTGAGACAGAGAGAGAGAGAGCATGAACAGGGAGGGTCAGAGAAAGAGGGAGACACAGAATCCGAAACAGGCTCCAGGCTCTGAGCTGTCAGCACAGAGCCCGATGCGGGGCTCGAACCCACAGACTGTGAGATCATGACCTGAGCCGAAGTCAGACGCTTAACCGACTGAGCCACCCAGGCGCCCCTTAATGTTTATTTTTGAGAGAGACAGAGACAGAATGTGAGTAGGTTGGGGCAGAGAGAGGGAGGCACACAATCCGAAGCAGGCTCCAGGCTCCGAGCTGTCAGCACAGAGCCTGATGCGGGGCTCGAACTCACGAGCTGTGAGATCATGACCTGAGCCGAGAGCCACCCAGGCATCCTGAGAATTTGCATTTCTAACAAGTTCTCAGGTAATACTGATGCTGCCCTTCAGGGCCACACTTAGCGAACCCCTGGAGTCAGGAATTGCCAGTAAATGTTAGTTAAGCTGCCTGGTATTTATCACCATACAAAGGAGGAAAGCCCATTAACAGAACAATTTTAATTAAAATGTGTCAACCAGGTATTTGGCTGATGGTCTTTAGATTCCGGCCTTGGTTGTCTGACCCAGAACTCTTTGATGATCCAGTCTGTTTCTAGCCAAGAGGCCAGCAAAGTTATAAGCATAGATTAGATCAGTACAAACCCAAAGAGCTCAAAAGAATCAGTATGCTTTTAAAAGCTAGAAGACCCATTTTACCTTTTTATAGTCAGAGAAGTGGTATTTGTACATTGTTTGGAAATCCTCAGAAGACGAACCAGTCAGCACCTATTGTTGGGGCATTTTAAGCATTTCTATTTCTTTAAAGAAAGGTTTTTTAAAACATTTTGTTTTTGAGAGAGACAGAGAGACAGAGAGCAAGCAGGGGAGGGGCAAAGAGAGAGGGAGGCACAGAATCTGAAACAGGCTCCAGGCTTTGAACTGTCAGCACAGAGCCTGAGCTGGGATTCCAACTAAGAGAGCGTGAGATTCCTCAGGGTCCTGAGCCAAAGTTGGACGCTGGACGCTTAACCGACTGAGCCACCCGGGTACCCCTAAACATTTTTAAAAGAAGCACTGTGACATAATTAAAAACATATATTTGGTTTTGTCTCCAGTTCCTGACACACAGCTCCTAAAACCATTGGAATCTCTGGAGTGTGCTAAGTGTCTTTTGTACGCTCATGAGATGACTAGTACCTAGGGAGGGGGGCACCTCGATAGCTTCAGGATGGGTGCTGGGTTGGCCAAGACATAATTAGAGGGTTGGAATTTTTACCTCCACCAGCCCCACCCCCCACCTCTGACCTCTGAGAATGGGGGAGTGGCTGGAGATTGAGTTCAATCACCAATGGCCAATGATTTCAACAATCATGCCTACATAATTAAACCTCCATAAAAACCCTTCAACCATGGGGTTCAGAGGGCCTCCAGGTTGGTGGACACATCAAGACACTGGGAGGGTGGCCCTCCTAGGGAGGGCATGGAAACCCCTTCCCACATATCTTCCCACATCTTCCCATATCTTCCCACATATCTTTCCCTATGCATCTCTTCTATTTAGCTACTCTTGAGTTGTATCCTTTATAATAAACCCTTAACAGTAAGTGAAGTGCTTTTCTGAGTTCTGTGAGCCACTCTGTCAAATTATCGAACCTGAGGAAGGAATCATGGGACCCCCCAATTTGTAGCTGGTTGTTTGGTCAGAAGTACTGGTGACTATCTCAGACTTTTGACTGGGCAGTCCTATAAGTTCTGTGCTGACTCCTGGTAGTTAGTGTCAGAATTGAATTGTGGAACAAGCAAATGATGTCTAGAGAGTTGGAGGATCAATTGATGTGGAAAAAAACCCCAACACATTTGGTGTCAGAAGTGTTATGAGTAAAAACAGCTCAAGCACATCCAATAAATGTAAAACTAACAGCCTAAAGTGTGCATTTTTAACTTTTATATGTAATTTCTGAATCTAGAAAGGTTTTCATAACTTTTTTCCAAATTTTCCAAAATGGTTTACAATCACTATATGTTACTTTAATCAGAAAAATCAGAAAAAAAGCGAGCGCCAAAACAAAAACAAAATTTCCAGGAAAAGCAACAATAGAGGTCCAAGAAATTTAAATTGTTGCCTCGCTTTGGATACACAGCCGTACTTAATTAAGAATTTCTGGGGCGCCTGGGTGGCGCAGTTGGTTAAGCATCCGACTTCAGCCAGGTCACGATCTCGCGGTCCGGGAGTTCGAGCCCCGCGTCGGGCTCTGGGCTGATGGCTCAGAGCCTGGAGCCTGTTTCCGATTCTGTGTCTCCCTCTCTCTCTGCCCCTCCCCCGTTCATGCTCTGTCTCTCTCTGTCCCAAAAATAAATAAACGTTGAAAAAAAATTAAAAAAAAAAAAAGAATTTCTGTACTGTGGGGCCTCTGGGCAACTCTTGATCTCAGGGTTGTGAGTTCAAGCCCCACATTGGGCATGGAGCCTCCTTAAAAAAAAAAAAATTGTACAAAGTAAAAAATCTGAAAACGTTTGAGGTGCCTGAGTGGCTCAGTCGGTTGAGCGTCCGAATCTTGATTTCAGCTCAGGTCATGATCCCAGGGTTATGAGATCAAGGCCTGTGTCGGGCTCTGCACGGAGCGTGGAGTCTGCTTAAGATTCTCTCTCTCTCTCTCTCTCTCTCTCTCTCTCTCTCTCCCCCCCCCCCCCCACTGCCCCCTCCTCCGCTCAAGTACACACACTCTCTCTCTTCTGAAATAAATAAATAACAAAAACCTCAAAAAATAGACTCATGTCTATTTTTAGAGTGTGAAATGAAACAGAGCAGTCCTGTATATTCCATTCCTCCCACAATGCTTTGCAAATGTGTCCCTAAACTCACTTTCACCCAGCTTGCATGCAACTTTGCAAGGCAGCCCTCTCCATCAGCAGACAGGCACTCCCCGGGAAAAGAGCACGTCCTCCCGCTGAGTCGGAGTCTGCCCCCCCGAGGCATTCCACCCTGGGCTTCTGGAGCATGTCAGGTGAAGTCCTGCACAGGACACTTCAAGTATCCGAAGACTGTTATGTCCTCTTCTCGGAGTCTCCTGGTATTCAGAGCAAGCCGTTTGAGGGCTCTCAACTGTTCTTCAAATTGCACGTTTGCCACCTCGCTCCTTTTCCTCTCCCTCTCTATCAGAGGCTCTCCAGCCTGACCAAGTGCTAAGTACGCACTCTTCATTGGATGAGAGCTGAGCGAAGGACCCAAGGGTTATAATCTTCTTTAATGGACACTGCTGCTAGTAACTCAGTCTAATCTCGGGGGGTTCGTTTTATGATAGCCTTGCCATTCTCCTAGCTCCAAATGAACCTATAGTCAGCTAACCCGTGCCACTCCCCAAATTCAAGGTCTTTACTACATGAACTGCTGCTAAACCACCTTGCGGTCAGTTATTTGAGTCAGATTGTGGGTCTTTATATGTGCCTGGTTAAACAGTAAAAACGTGACTCTTAGGGAAAGTAGGCATTTCACCTAAGATCCCATCACTGGTAACTAATAGCACATCAAAGTCTTTTTCAATATTGACTTCTTCATCCAAAAGAGTATCAGCATCACAAAAAAAAAAAAAAAGCAGACTTAAAAAAAAACCTTGTATATATCAAGCATTATTTAAATGCTTTTTGTAAATCAACGAATTGAATCTTCATGACTTTATGAGGTAGGTCCTATTATCATCCACATCTCAGCGTTCAAGAAGCCGAGGCACAGAGAAATAATCAATTCCCAAGGTCACAGAGTTGCTAAATGGCAGAGCTAGGATTCACTCCCAGGTAGTCTGGCTGCAGCGGTCTACTTAACCATTCAGCCTCTCAAAGCAACCTTTCCCGTTTCTTATTACAGCTTTATAAAAACGTCTCTGATTTAAAAAAAAATTTTTTTTAACGTTTTATTTATTTTTGAGACAGAGAGAGACAGAGCATGAACGGGGGAGGGGCAGAGAGAGAGGGAGACACAGAATCGGAAGCAGGCTCCAGGCTCTGAGCCATCAGCCCACAGAGCCCGACGCGGGGCTCGAACTCATGGACCGCGAGATTGTGACCTGAGCTGAAGTCGGACGCTTAACCGACTGAGCCACCCAGGCGCCCCAAAACGTCTCTGATTTTTAATAATGCGGTAGTTTACTGATTCGCTCAGCACTTGTTGACTTTCAGGCCTTATGCTTAGCTCCGCGTATACACGTACAGGACAGACAAGACGAAGGCTGGGCACGGGGTGATTTCCGTCAATTGTCAGTGACAGAAACCTGACTCAAACTAGACGAGGCTGAAAAAGGGAGATTTGTTGGCTCATAAATCCAGAAGTGTAAGAGGAATAGATCTTGGGCTAGAGGCAATAGGATCTAGAGGTGAAGATGCCAGGGGCGTCTGGGTGGCTCAGTCAGTTGGGCATCTGACTTCGGCTCAGGTCATGATCTCACAGTTTGTGAGTTCAAGCCATGCGTCGGGCTCTGTGCTGACAGCTCAGAGCCTGGAGCCTGTTTGGATTCTCTGTCTCCCTCTCTCTCTGCCCCTCCCCCACTCATGCACGCACATGTGCTCTCTCTCTCTCTCTCCCTCTCTCAAAAATAAATAAACATTGGAGGTGAAGATGCTGTCGTTAGGGCATGGGTGGGGCTTGTTGCCAGAAAGTGGTGAGGGAAAGCCTGCCAGGGGGACGTAAACCAAAGGCACCGATGGCAGAGGGAGGTCTTTGGTTCCAAGCAACAGAGGCCTATTCTCTACCTTGAAGATAAAAGAAATGTATTAGAAGGTATAGGGTGGCTTTTGGAATCATCGAATCAGCTGGAGAACCAGGGTCAGCAGGAGCAATAACTGAGGCAGCTTGAGGGAATTCGAGGAGCATGGCATTAACCGACAGGCATCTTTCCTGAAATGCGTCAGCACCAGTCTTTTTTTCTCCCCCCTCGTGTCTCTTCACTCAAGATTAGTAAGATACCTCTGCACCCGTATGAGAATGGCTAAAATTAAAAAGACTGATCATGCCAAGTGTTGACGAGCATGTGGAGAAATACGAGCTCTCGTACATGCTGGGTGGGAACTTGTGCAAAACCACACAAATCCTGGCCAACACAGTCTCGTTATTTCTCAAAAAGTTAAACATGCATTTATCATCTGACCCACGCATTCTACTTGTAGGTATTTACCAAAGAGAAATGGAAGCATGCGTGTGTACTAAGACGGGTACACGAATGTTCATGGCCCTTTGTTCACGATAGCCCCCAAGGGGAAACAACCCAAATATCCACCAAAAGGTGAATGGATAAGCAAAATGGTATCTGTCTGCCCAGCAATAAAAAGGAATGAATTATTACTGCCCACAGCGACATGGATGAATCTAAAATAATTATGCTGAATGACAGAAGCCAGTCAAAAAGGTTGCATAGCATATGATTCAATGTATATACAATTCTTAAAAGATGAAACTGATTGCTGGATAGTGACAGAAAAGAGATCAGTAGTTTTCTGGGGAGAGCAGTTAGAAGAAGAAATTAGTAAGGAGAACAAGAAAACTTTTTGCGTTGATGGACATGTTTATTATCTTGACTGTGGTGATGGTTTCATGGGTATATACATATGTTTAATTGTATCAGGGCATATAAATATGTACAGTTTGTCATATGTCAATTATACTTCAAAAAAGCTGTTCAAAATGTTCTCTACAAAGTCTCCACTACAGATTTAAAGAAAGAGATGATAATTTTCCTTTCCCAATCATCACTATTGGAAAAAATTATTAAAAGCATACTAATTTCTTTTTTAAAAAACAGTGAATCTGATATTCAGTATCATCATTTTGTTTATTTATTTTTGAGGTAGAGCATGACTGGGGGAGGGGCAGAAAAAGAGGGAGAGAGAGAATCCCAAGCAGGCTCCATGCTGTCAGCACAGAGCCTGATGCGGGGCTTGAACTCATGAACCGTGAGATCATGACCTGAGCTGAAATCAAGAGTCAGATGTTTAACCAACTGAGTACCCACCCAGACGCCCAAATGTATGCTGATTTTTTAATATGTCTTTGGTAAGTTGGTCTTTGGAGTGTTGGCACTAGTGAGTATGAAATGCCTTGGGGGAAGACATCATTTAGTTAATGGTTTCCTACGGCCCACACATTTCTACATAAGAAACTAGTAAATCAGTCAATTAGAATGTTTATGTTTGTAGAAACATTAGAAATCATCTAGTTCAACTGTGACATTTTGTAAGTGAAAAAACTGAGAATCAAAGCAATAATTCGCCTACAGTTATTTGGCTAGTGAAAAAATCATGGTATAATTACTTAATTAAAAAATTACCTTACTGGGCAAATGGCAAGCCCCTTCGAAATAATTGCTAACAGCAACCTTGACAGATTTCTATCTTGACAGATTTTTGGTGTTGTTGTTTGCCTGATTTCTGCCTCTTCAACGATCTCTGGTATATATCCCGTCTAGAGACACTCCTTTCCCACAGGAGGAACGGCTGGGAAGGACACGGCCGTCACTCGACTGACAATGCCTTTCTGAATTCAGCTGTTTTTCCACAAAGGTGTGGTCAAGGATTCCTCAAACATGGTGGCCTAATGATAGCTCCCATCTTCCTTGTGCCAATGAACTGTTAGGTAGAGTAATCATGTTTGTCTAATTCTATCCTTTGGCCTTAAAAAAATTTTTTTTTAATAAGATTATAGTTGGTACACAATGTTACATTAGTTTCAGGTGTGCAACACAGCGATTCAACTTCTCTGTATGTTATGCTGTGCTCCCTAAAAGTGTAGCTACTCTCTGTCACCGTACAACGCTATTACAATATCACTATTACACTATTACACTATCACTATACTATTACAATATCATCTATTACACTATTACAATATTACACTATTACAATATCATCGGCTATAATCCCTATGCTCTCCCTTTTATTCCCGTGATGTATTTATTCCCGAACTAGAAGCCTGTATCTCCCACTGCCCTTCACTCATTTTGCCCATCCCCCGCCTCTTTCCCTTTGGCAATCATGAATTTGTTCTCTGTATTTCCAGGTCTGATTCTGCTTTTTGTTTGCTTATTCGTCTGTCCTTTAGATTCCACATTTATTTATTTATTTTTTTCAACGTTTATTTATTTTTGGGACAGAGAGAGACAGAGCATGAATGGGGGAGGGGCAGAGAGAGAGGGAGACACAGAATCGGAAACACGCTCCAGGCTCTGAGCCATCAGCCCAGAGCCTGACGCGGGGCTCGAACCCACGGACCGCGAGATCGTGACCTGGCTGAAGTCGGACGCTTACCGACTGCGCCATCCAGGCGCCCCTAGATTCCACATTTAAGTGGAATCATATGGTGTTTGCCTTTCTCAGTCTGGCTTACATCACTGAGCACAATACCCTCTAGGTCCATCCAGATTGTCACAAATGGCAAGATCCCACCCTTTTTATGGCTGAGTAATATTCCATTGTGTGTATGAATATATACATATATATCTCACATCTTCTTTACCTGTTCATCTGTTGATGGACGCTAGTTTGCTTCCACATCTGGACCTTTGTAAATAATGCTGCAATAAACACAAGGATGCCTGTATCTTTTCAAAATAGTGTTTTCATTTTCTTTGATGCCTAGGAGCTTACATTTTCTTTGATAACCTAGAGGTTTGATAACTCCTAGGAGTAAACACCTACAAGTAAAATTACTGGGTCATATGATAACTCGATTTTTTATTTTCTTAAGAACCTCCATACCATTTTCCATAGTAGCTGCACCAGTTTGCATTCCCACCAATAGTGCACGAGAGTTCCTTTTTCTCCACCTCCTTGCCAACACCTAGTTCTTACCTTTTTTTAATATTAGCCATTCTGATGGGTGGAAGGTAATATCTCAAGGTGCTTTTGATTTGCATTTCCCTAACGATCAGTGATAGTGAACATCGTTTCCTATGTCTGTTTGCCATCTGCGTGTCTTCTTTAGAAAAATGTCTATTCAGGTCCTCTACCCATTTAAAAAAATTTTTTAAATGTTTATTTATATTTGAGAGAGAGAGAGAAAGAGAGAGAGAGAGAGAGAGAGAGAGAGAGAGCATGTGCACATGAGCAGGGGAGGGGCAGAGAGACAGAGAGGGAGACACAGAATCTGAAGCAGACTCCAGGCTCTGAGCTGTCAGCACAGAACCCGGCTTGGGGCTCAAATCCACCAAGCATGAGATCATGACCTGAGTGTGAGCTTATGACCTGAGCAGAAGTCAGAGGCTTAACCGACTGAGCGACCCAGGCGCCCCCCCCCGCCCATTTTTAAATCAGGTTGTGTGTTTTTTTCATATGCTTTTAGCATGCTTTTTAATTGGTAAAGAACAATAACAACAAAACATACAACCAAGAGTTTGCAACGATTAGATAAACACTATTTAAATAGCAATAGTCATCAAAATACTTTAAGCATTATAAGACATCTGGTTCATTTCAACAGCAAATTTTTTTCTATTCAACTTTTTTTCTATTAAATTTTGGGGATACACTCATCCCCAAAATTTAATAGAGAAAAATTAACCCTTTGCAAAATAAAAAGGATTCTTCTTTAAAAAAATTTTTTTTAATGTTTATTTATTTTTGAGACAGAGAGAGACAGAGCATGAATGGGGGAAGATCAGAGAGAGAGGGAGACACAGAATCCAAAGCAGGCTCCAGGCTCTGATCTGTCAGCACAGAGCCCGACATGGGGCTCGAACTCACGGACCTTGAGATCATGACCTGAGCCGAAGTCGGATGCTCAACTGACTGAGCCACCCAGGCACCCCAATAAAAGGATTCTTCTAAAGCATATCTTATACAAAAATTGATTTCAGAAGTATGGAAAATTTAAAGCCATAAAAAAAGTAGAATAAAATATAGATGAATATTGGTTACACTTCTTTTATGGTATATGCACAACGCACGTTCCCTATTCCCTTTGAGAACTGCCCTTTCTCCACATGATGCCCCTCAAGACGAGCTCTTTATAGTTTGTGACTCCCACACTCGCTGGACATAGCTTGTATTTTTGGATTGGAAAGAGGGAAGCAAAATAGGTCAATCTACTGGGTAGACTGTATGAATTAGCTTCTCTTTCCCATGAGTTAAAATTGAGGCACAGAGATGCTAGTGCATTTTTCCGTGGTGCCAAAACTAGGGTGGCCACAGCATGGATGAACAGCGTATCAGAGAAGAAGAGGGAAGAAGAAAGCAGCTGCTCACAGAGAAGCAGAGAAGTGAAGTGAGTGGAACAGGTAGCTCAGAGAAATGCGAAAGATGTTTTGGTTCCAGGTAAGGTGTTAATTCCTAGCTCCTGACTCTCATGTGGCCTGCTTAAATCTCCTACCCCCAGATTCCATTTTAGATCCCAAGTATTAAAATGAATTTCCCTTTAATTAAACCAGCTTCTATTGCTTGCAAATAAAAACAGCCTAAACCAAAGCAATAGTCTTGTCAACATTCCTTCTAAGTAAGATACCATAATCAGAATCCCTAACAGAAACCTCCTCTTAAAAAATTTTCCCTTGTGGGGCGCCTGGGTGGCTCAGTTGGTTAAGCGGCCGACTTCGGCTCAGGTCAAGATCTCACCGCTGGTGGGTTCGAGCCCCATGTCGGGCTCTGTGCTGACAGCTTGGAGCCTAGAGCCTGCTTCGAATTCTGTGTCTCCCTCTCTCTCTCTGCCCCTCCCCTGCTTGTACTCTGCCTCTCTCTCTCTCTCACTCTCTGTTGCTCTCTCTCAAAAACAAATAAGCATAAAAAATGTTTTTTAATTTGCCCTCGTGAAAATGAAAAATTTTTTGTATCAAAAAAAAAATCAGAAACATGATTAAATTAGGAGAAAGCTGGGGTCAGAGAACTACATATATGACAGACTAAGAGTTACATTCTTAACATCGTTAGAAATCCATAACAGAAGGCTAATATGTTAATAGCAACATCAGCAAAGATCTAAAAATAGGTCCCTATTTCCTATAGAAGAAATACAAACTATCGACTTATATATAAAATGTTCAAGTGCAAAAATCTACAGCAACAATGACACTATTTTTTCGTTCAGCCTCCCGCTTCCAATTTCGTCAGTGTAGTTTTTCTAAACACGGCAGCCAGAGGGCGCCTCTTGAATCATGAGTCAGAACAAGTCACATTTCTATTCCAATCCCACGTCTGGTTCCTGTCTTTGTAAAATTATTATTCTAAAGTTTCTTTCTTTCTTTTGAGAGGGGAGGGCAGACAGAGAGGGAGAACGAGAGTCCCAAGCAAGCTCCGTGCTGACGCGGGGCTCCGTCCCACCAACTGTGGCATCGTGACCTTGAGCCCAGTCACATGCTCAACCAACTGAGCCACCCAGGCTCCCCTCCTTCCCCTTTTGTCTAGAGAAATCCATACCCCCCACGACCATGTAGCATCCCCCATTACCTCACTAACACATCTCCCACTCTCGCCCTCGCTCCCTCCACGTCAGCCTCCCGCCAGGTTGTTGTTTGAACACACGAGGTGTGATTCAGCCTCTAGAACCTGCTGTCCCCTCTGCCCAAAATGCTCTTCCCCCAGACATCCTCATGCCATGAAAAGTCTCTGGCTCCGTGAGGGCTCCCCTGACCCCCATACTTACAGTGGACCCCCTTCACCCCTTGTAGCCCCTGCCTCCCTCCCGTGTTTCACATGTCCCTGTAACACCACCTTCTGGTACACAAGATTTTCAATTAATCTCATTAATTGCCTTTCTCTTCACACCTAGACTACAAGCTCCAGGAGGGCAGGGATTTACCCCTAGCCGTTAGCACACAGCCATGCACGTAGCAAGCACTCAATCCGTATTTGCTGAATGAATCAACCAATTAAAAAGGATAATATCAGTGTTGTGCCAAGTCTGGGAAGTGGTTACTTTCACACCCTATCGATGAGAATGTAAATTGGTGCGATGTTTCTAAGGATGGTGTGGCAACAGGGGTCAAAAGCCTTACAGATGTGTATCTCTTGTATAACATTAATTTTACTTCTAGAAATTTATCATAAGGAAATAACGTATTAGTTAGAACCTTTTTGGCGACAAAACACGAGAAGCCCTCAGGCTAGCTTGAGTAATAACGGTAGAGTGATTTATTACAAAAGTACATTATAAAGCCAGGTTACAAAGGAAGAAAGGGAGAATGCATGATGTGGGGCATTTAGACATCTCTGTCACACCCACTGTCTTAAGTCAAGGCTCTCCAGGAAACCATTGGAGGCAGAGCTTTTCACGCAGAAAGTTATGGGCAGTGCTCTTTGTATCAATACCTGTGAGAGCGTGAGGAAACGAGGACTGGGCAGAGGGCAAAGTTGAACTGTGATACAGTTGCGATCAATGACACAGTCAATGGCATGGGGAGCTCTGGAGTTGTCCCAGATTGAGGCAAGGAACCCAGGCTTTTATACCCACAATCATTGGATGGAGGCTGTCCCTATGGGGGAGGGGGGTGTGACCTTCATCCAAGCAACTGCTTTAGTCCAAGGGCAAGGCCTGAGAAGTGACTCAGCTGTGAGCCATCAGCAACAGACATTCCTGGCATCTGGGAGAACCGATACCTCAGTCCTGGTGGGAGGATCTGGACAGTACACCACAGCATGGACTCTACCTATAGAACTTCAAGTTTACATTTCTTCTTCCAAGCCTTAGAATAACTGGAACCAGATACTGGGGTACCGTCCAGGCTCTCTCTCTCTCACCTTTACTGTTTTCAGTGCAGCTCTTCCACTCTGGGCTGTTTTCTGTTTCTTACTCTACATGGTCAAAGATGGTTTCCAGCAGCCCCTAATTTAAACTTCACAGCTTCATCCTCAGAAAGAGGGTAACTCAGAATGGTGCAGGTTGGGTCAGTGTCCATCTGCCGACCTGCCAAGCGACGATGGTAGAGGGGAAAAGCACGTGGCATAAAAATGTCGTAACCGTACGGGTTCGAGGAGGCAGGAAAAGGGACCAATCCATGCCGGCATGTGTCACATCCATAAAGCCAGACAAAAATGTCAAAGAATAGAAACTAAGATGTTAACGGGGGCTTCTTAATCCTCTAATGTGCGACCACACCATAAGCACAAACTGTAAACAAAACTTTCTATTTGCTTTTGCAAAAATATAGGCTGGAGCAGGGCAACGTGAACCTTTGATGGGAATATTACCAATATCCTGCATGCTGCCCCCTAGGAGGTCCAGCACCCAGAAAGCCTATTGGGAATCCCTATATCAGCTTTTATATTTAGTTCATGTATTCACCATCAGGTGAGTTTGCTGACCATCCATGTGCTGCAAAAGATAAAGAAAAACACAACAGAACCTTACTCTTAATGAGCTAAGGCCCCGGTAGGTAGAAAGGTAGAATGCATGCATGTGTATGTATCATTCATAAATATATATTGACAAGTATATGTTATATATTTGGGTGTATATATGTATTCAAATAATTAGTACAAAAATGTAAAATGTATTTAGACCCATACCTGGACTTGAAACACAGTTCTCTGGGAATTAGAAGGATTGGTTACTTCTGGGTGGGTGGCTTCATGGAGAATTTCAATTTAAATGATTGTTTTGGGATCTCAGCTGAACAATATCATTATATATTTGTTTGTTTGGATGGTTTTGTTTGTTTTAACCGTATTAGCCTATCACTATACCGCCACGGTCTCTGCACAGGCTTGGAAACTAAAAGGAGAGCCCTAAAGAAGAAGTGACATTAAATATTTTCAGTTGAATAAAACTCTAACGCCAGCTTTGGGGGAGGGAAAAGTAGGGTGGAGTTTTAAGGCCCGGTGGGTCTGGGAGAGTGGACAGGACTGTAGAATGTGGACGCTCTCCAGCTTGACTTTCTGACTCTGAGAGATGCCTGGATCTATCTGACCCTGATTACTGTAAGACAAGCAAACACCAGTTCTTCCCTGAAGGAGAGCTTACTGGTAAAAAAAGAAAGAAAGAAAGAAAGAAAGAAAGAAAGAAAGAAAGAAAGAGCGAGCTGGAGAAATGAATTAGCTGTTTCATTCCATTAAGTAATGGGATAAAAATGCATGTTGAATGGTAGAAAGCTTAATGTTTCCCATCATAGTTGGGGAAGGGGGGCGGGGGAGGCTTTTAGGACTAAAGGGAGACTTTGCTTCAATTTGCAGGGACAAACTAAATGTGCTAATGCTTGAGGATGAAAGGAGTGGAGAGCACAGAGCTGATGAAGAGCAGAGAGGAGAGCTGTTTTGCATTCTGGATGTTTTCTTCTTTTTGTTGGAACCAGTGCTTTATTTCACCCTGTCTCTAGAGGTTATCTTTCTCCAGTGTGCATTGTTCTTCACAAGAAACACAGGAAACACAGGAAGACATACCCTAAGACAGCTGGTTTCCCTTCCCAGCTCCGGAGGTAATAGGCACTTACATTTTTAAAGCCTGGGAATCAGACTAACCCAGAAAATGAGGAGCAATTAATGAAGCCACTCATGGGGCACCTGGGTGGCGCAGTCGGTTAAGCGTCCGACTTCAGCCAGGTCACGATCTCGCGGTCCGTGAGTTCGAGCCCCGCGTCAGGCTCTGGGCTGATGGCTCAGAGCCTGGAGCCTGTTTCCGATTCTGTGTCTCCCTCTCTCTCTGCCCCTCCCCCGTTCATGCTCTGTCTCTCTCTGTCCCAAAAATAAATAAACGTTGAAAAAAAAAATTAAAAAAAAAAAATGAAGCCACTCATGAATGCAATAAACGCTCGACAGGAGATTGTTCGTTCCACCTCAGATTAAAATTGTAAAATCTTACTTGTGAGCGAAATAAATTTCATCCTGACCCTCATCTGCTAAAGAATCTTAACTTTCCTTTTAAAAACTGTTACGTTTTTAAGTTTTTAAAAGTGACCCCTTGTAACCGGGCGAGCAATGTCCGGGTGTTCTGGTGGCATTGATAGTCCAACGCCAGGCAGGTTTTTTTCAATGTTTATTTATTTATTTTGAGAGAGAGAGAGAGATTTGGGGAGGGGCAGAGAGAGAGAGAGTGGGAGAGAGAGAGAATCCCAAGCAGGCTCTGTGCCGAGAGCACAGTGTGCGATTCGGGGCTCAAACTCACGACCCAGGAGAGACCAGAGCCGGAAGCCAGAATCGGGCTTTTACCTTTTAGAGTCGGTTGCTTAACCAAATGAGCCACCCAGGCGCCCCACCAGGCAGGTTGTAAGGACCCCTTTTCCTTCTACCTCTTCTTTCTACTGCTTAGCCAGCTGCCCCCCTACCGGTCACCATCCCCAGAAAGATTTCAGGGCAGGCTAACCCTCTCCCGGCATTTAAAAAATGTAGCTCCCCATCAATTATATAATGTTTCTTTCATTTGATCTGCCCCAAACATATAAAACTTCCTGTCAAGGCATCTTGCAAAATATGGAGTTCATAATAGGTGTTTGGGATATACACGTTGCTTGCTTTATTAATTGGACTCTGTCTCCTTGTGTATCTGAGCTCCTGGTACATTATCATCATGACTAAATGTTTTGCCAAATGAAAACATATTTAAATTCTAAACTGGATTAAAATTGGAGCACCAATTCTAAACTCAATTTTTTAAAGAGCAAAATATTTGTTTAGGGTATCAGGCTACCTTTTATCATAAAGGGTCCTCAACATGCAAACTAAGCAAGTGTACGTGAGTATGCTAATGATAAAAATCTGTAGCTAGACCTTTCTATAGAGAATGGTGGTGTGCTTTAGTTAACCAAGCGTTGGAGCCCCGAGGAGGAATCCTGGACTCAAAGTTCCACCTTGCCCCACAAGGTTGCTGGGAGTTTTGAATGAGAAAATGTTCGCGAAGCAGTTCACAGAGTTGCCTGCCAGTTGCCGGCCATCGTAAGCCAGGGCAAAATTTATCGGAATTTTGTCTTGGCCAGTCTCACTTTCTAATGAGAAGTCTGCATTTCTCAGCCTTTTTGTGTGTGGTTTAGAATCAAGGTTAGTGGCTAGAGAAAGACTAGAATTGAGAGGCAGGAGGACAGGGAGGGAGATTCTTGCTTGCTGGGCCAGTTCCTGGGTCTTCTGAATAGTGAGGAATTTAGATACCAGCTGAAGGTTAAGGAGAGTAAACAGAAACAGAGAGACCAGCCTGCAAAGTGGGAAATAGCGACGGAGGAAAGTGCAGGAAGCCCATATAGTAAGAGGTGGGAGGGAATTTCGGAGGTTCAAGAGTGCTCTGCTCCAAAACGGTTGTGGGAGATGACAAAAAAAGGGGAAAAGGGATTTCAAGAAGTGTTCCTGGGAGGGATGTGGTGGCTACCCTATAAGATTTTTCATGAAATGCAAGTAAAGACTATCGTTCCTTTTTAATCACTTTGGCCAGACGGACTCTTGCTCAGAATGCCAGTCTATGCAGAGACTAGGTCATTGGGATCCTGGAAGAGATGCATCCTATGATTAGCCCTGCCATTTTAAGCCATTTATTAACATAAATGAACACTTACCCACCCCTGAATAGTGTTTATATAAATGTAAAGCCTACTGGTTCACCGCATAGGACCAGACTTGGAATCCCATTTGAGGCTCAGCTGGAGATCCTAAAACATCCAGAAAAGACTTTCCCTAATGTTGAATCAATTGTATATTTTGCAAGAGATTTAAATTATTTTGAAACTGGAAACTAGGATGACAAAACAAGGGTCCGATTTAATGAGAAAAAAAATCCGATAGTTTTGTTGGCCTTGCATAATAGACAAGCACATTTTGCACAATAATCAACTATAATTTTAGCTCCCTGCAGGTCGTGTCAGTGATGTAAATCATCTGGGAAGCAAATATATAGGAGGTTAAAGCGTTGGACATTGTTTTTTTTTTTTTTTAATTTTTTTTCAACGTTTTTTATTTATTTTGGGACAGAGAGAGACAGAGCATGAACGGGGGAGGGGCAGAGAGAGAGGGAGACACAGAATCGGAAACAGGCTCCAGGCTCCGAGCCATCAGCCCAGAGCCTGACGCGGGGCTCGAACTCACGGACCGATAGATCGTGACCTGGCTGAAGTTGGACGCTTAACCGACTGCGCCGCCCAGGCGCCCCTGGACATTGTTTTTATATGTGGGAAGAGATGGCTTAGTGAGGAGAGGACTTGTTAGCACAAGACTTGGGTGCTTACTTTCAGAGAAAATTGGACTTTTACTGAATATTGAGTAATTCAATAATGGAGGATGAGGATCCTCCTCAATATGGAGGACTGAGGAAGATAATCCTCAGAGAGAGCAAGAAAAGCCATTATTTGTTACATGTCCAACCTGTGCTTTATTTAATCCCCAGAGTGACCCTAAAAGGCAGACATGTGTGCGTTGCTTGCCCAGCCCCTTCTCTGTCCTCCAAGCTATGTAGTGGGTTTTCTTTAAGGAATTCATCTCAGCCATGAAATTTGGAAGGGTTAATCCACTCGAGTAAGGGGTAACTTGTGATTGGCCTATACTCACCCCCTTCTCCCTGGCCACAGCAATAATTCATGGATGGGCATATATCCCAACTCACGCCAACAAGAGTGAGATGTTCCAGGACTCTCTCTTCCCTTAGATGGAGAGGTGGGACTATGTGATGTCTAGAACCTCGGAAGCCATTTTGCTACCACAAGGGGAGAGTCAGGGAGATGCTGTGAAAGGGGAAGGATTCTGTGTTAGATAAAGACAGCGACTGGAGAAATAGAGAAATGAGGTCCTTGGGGACATTTTTTGCACTGCTCGATCAGCCTTCCCAGAAACTCACCCTGACTCTGGGTTTGTCCATGAGTAAATCTCCTCTGTTCAAGCCAGGTTGAATTCCATTTTCTGTCAATTGCAACCAAAAGGTTGCAAACCAAGTGATACAGAGAGTGCCTCAATTTTGCAGAAGAGGAAACTGAAATCCTACAAGATTTAAATCTGCCTCAAGTCACATAGATAGTGAGAGGTGAAGCCAACATTTGAAGCCAGATCTTTCTCACCAGTGTTTTTCAGGACGTAGTGTGGCGCTGGTGAAGTACTATGGGGGCAGATAACAACTCCCCACTCTCAACCGCAGAGTCGTTGACATTCAGTTTTAGAAACTGTTTTATAGGCTATGCTTCCACTCAGTATTAAGAGGAAACAGAACATTCAGAGAACTTCTTTCATCATGCTTGGTTTCTAAGTTGTAGAATGGTCCACTCTGGTACTAGCCCTTTCTTTTCTCTATGGCGAGTAGTTTTTGTTCCTCACTCTCTAAACGTTAGCCTCATTTTCCAAGGATAGCAGAGGTGCTGGGTGACGTCCCCTGGAGCTCCTTAAAGGCTAGGCTCTCTCAAAGTTCACACCAGAATTCTTAGAACTTGAGAACAATTGCAGTAATAGGTAGGTAGGGCTTGAAGCAGGAGCCCTGTAATTCAGTTCCTCTCCCTTCAACCTATTCTACTCACAGATAACAGGTTCATCTTGCTGAGAGTCAGCCCTGACCACACCACTTCACAAATATTTGCCCTGGTTTCCTAATGTCCATACCAGCAACCTCCAAAGTAGTGTGCATACACCAAGATTTCCATTGTCTTATGGAAAGAAAAAGAACTTCCATGTATAGTTAGTAGCTATTGTCACAAGGGAGGAGAAAATTCAGCTTTATTAGTATTTTATATACAGGTCAACACAGACTCCCTTACTCAATTTGTTTGTTGGAAAGTCCCACATCATGTGCAAGTTACCCTGGGGGCCGAAAGGGTGGCGCGGACAGCACAGGTGACCCATCTTTTCCCATTTGGCTCATTGCCAACTCACTGTCATTTACACGGCCAAGTTAATTGTTGGGGTTTTCTTTATTTACTTATTTTTGAGAAAGAGAGAGACAGAGACAGAGCGTGAGTGAGGGAGGGGGAGAGAGAGAGGGAGCCACGGAATCCAAAGCAGGCTCCAGGCTCCGGGCTGTCAGCACAGAGCCTGATGTGGGGCTCGAATTCATGAACCGTGAGATCATGACCTGAGCCGAAGTCGGATGCTTAACCGACTGAGCCACCCAGGCGCCCCTCAAATTAATTGGTTTTATGGGTTATATTATAGGCTTCTGAACAAAACTAAAACCTACCAAATGAACAGATGTCTTTAAAAGGTCCTTTCAAAGAAATCAGGCATTGACAGGCATACTAATAATATAAACACAAGTAAATGTAAGAGAAATGACAGAACTGACATGCCTCCTACCCTTGCCTACTTGGTGCAGGCTCTTCATTAGCCAGGTTGTGAAGCAAAATAATGATCATATAATAAGAACAGGCTAGGAGTTGACTAAAAATTTAGAAATTATCAGGGAGACTAAAACGTGGATTTATATCATTAATGACAGATGTCACCTTAAGGGTATATTGTGCCTTGAGTTATTAGCTTATAACAATAGCACGTTTGTGTGTGTGTGTGTGAACGGATCATTCATGTATTGGTGGTCAGTCAAAAACTTGTTACTGGAAAATAGGGCATAAAAAACTTTGAGACCAGACTTTCGCATAATGAATACAAATTCCCAGTTGCCTCAAGAATGTGTAGAAAGCCCACGGGGTTCAGATAATGTAGTAAGTATCAAGGCATCAGGTTAGCCTTCTATATATGTCCCTGACCTACATGTCTAGCCTCTCCTCCCACAAGTCCTTGTTACAGCCAAGTTGTCCTGCCTGCAATTCTCCTCTCATGATTTCCCACCTCTTTCCCCAAGATGTTCATCATGTTCTTTTCTCTTACCTAAACCCTGCTTTTCCCTTTTCTCTGTTCCCTTTGCCCAATTTCTGTCCATACCTCGAAGCACAGCTTCATTCTTCACGAAGCCTTCATTCATTTTATCAGCTGGAAGTAATTTTTCTCTGCTCTGAACGTCCACAATATTTAAGCGGTACCCCTCTTATGGCTCTTGTCATTGTCCCTTTATAAGGATTATCCCAAAGGACTGCACATTTTTAAAGATCTGAATACACGTTTGGTTCATCTTTGACTCCTTTGCTAGGATCTAGCACAATGCCTGATATAGCACAGGTCCTCAGTAAATATTTGTAGACTGAATGAAGGATGATTGGATGAATTCCAATTGGTGCATTGTCCTAAATGTCTGATATACGTTCTATTTTACAACAGTACACAAAGGAGCTTTATGAAAAATCCCTCACAGGAGTAGACACGATTTGAGCTCAAATTGTGATTTTAATCATGGAAATACACTTCTCTCTTTTTCAGCTCTGTTATTTAATTAGAGATTGTGTAATTCTCACCCAGAGTTCATAGCTATTTAGCTGATTTATAACTCACAATGTAATCAACTTGAATAAGTCATCTTATTTCGGACACCCACATTAACCAGAAGAACCATGGCCATATTAGGGAGATTTGATTTGCAGCCAAATCTCCTTCTACCCTCTTGAAAACAAAATCTGGCAGAACTCCAACTGCTCAAGTCAAATAGACATTTAGCTTACACTGTGCATTAGATATGCCCGGTGACCTCAGAAAAATACACACAAATGGAAATGCTGGCTTAAAGTACTATAATATGATTATAGTTCAGACAAAAACTTTTACTTGAGGGCAGCCATAATTGCTGTACTTCTAGCTAATGTGCGCTTGAAAATGTATTTGCTTTTAAGCCTATAAAAAATTCCAAAAGATCTGCTACAGTATTTACCAGGAAATAAGTATTCTCTTAAACAGGTATTAAAAACAGATCTCTTTTTTTTTTTTTAATTTTTTTTTCAACGTTTATTTATTGTTGGGACAGAGAGAGACAGAGCATGAACGGGGGAGGGGCAGAGAGAGAGGGAGACACAGAATCGGAAACAGGCTCCAGGCTCTGAGCCATCAGCCCAGAGCCCGACGCGGGGCTCAAACTCACAGACCGCAAGATCGTGACCTGGCTGAAGTCGGACGCTTAACCGACTGCGCCACCCAGGCGCCCCAAAAACAGACCTCTTTTTACCCTTTCTTTTTCCTTGGCCACTCCAAACCAGTGGTCATTTTGACATTTCAAAATAAATTCTATAACAAAGTTAAAAAAAAAAAAAAAGGACCTGTGGCATTTAGAAGATTCTAACCCTGTAATACCTGTAGTCCTATCACCTACTACACTAAAATTTCTTTGAAAAAATTATTTTTAAATGTTTGTATTTTATTTTTGAGACAGAGAGAGACAGAGCATAAGCAGGGGAGGGGCAGAGAGAGAGGGAGACACAGAATTTGAAGCAGGCTCCAGGCTCTGTCAGCACAGAGCCCGACGCGGGGCTCGAACTCATGGACCGCGAAATCATGACCTGAGCCGAAGTCGGACGCCCAACCGACTGAGCCACCCAGGTGCCCCTAAACTAAAATTTCTTCTTCAGACTCAGCAATTAACAAGAAATCCATTATCTTGGGTCAGGGATAGAAGAACTTTTGAATTCCAATTTCCCTTCCCTTCTTACATGTGTGTGTGCGCGCGCGCGCGCGCGCACACACACACACACACACACACACACCTTCTACAAACACTTTCATCTCACTTTGGAAGCGATAAAATAAGGATTGAACAAACACTGCTCAGTAATATGCAATTTCAAATCTGTGCCTAACCTGTCACAAGGCACCTCCCCTTTTAGCATAATTTTGGTGGGATTATTTTCTGCGACTTCATAAGAAACGCTATGTAGGGGAGCTGAGAAAGTTTTCAATTCTTAAGGATTCTTATGTATTTTTCAAATTTTACTTCATTTCTAAGATCCAAGATTGCTCCTATGGATATAATTCAGGCACCCTCTGGTGGTCAGTAAAACACAACTAACTCTCCAAAACATTAATTTGAATTATTTAAGCTTAACGGCCAAATTTACAGTTTATGCAAATAAGCCTGCATACCTTTTTTTCATCAACAGTCTAAATCTGTCTAAATTTTTGCACTCAAAGCAAATACTGCTTCCATTACTTGTATGAATATGCCTTTGCCGTATGAAAGTGTCATTTATAAGTCATGAAATTCCATGTAAATAGCAGGTATGATATTAATTCAGAAAGATAAAGATTAATTTATCTTCAGAAATATAAAAGCAGGGGACCCATCTGGATTAGGGGAAACATTACTAAAACATTAAAAACCTTAAGGAAAACATTACTAGGAAAACATTAAAAGCAGACCAAACCCACTCTAAACAAATTCACTGTGGAAACAAATACTCTAACTGGTAACATAAATACTGGATGGAGAGAATGTCACACGTGGCGATTATTTTAAATAAATAATTTAAACCCTAATTAGTATAACTGAGGCATAAAAAATGTTTCTATCACATTAGCAGAAATATGCTATGTAAGTTTTTCTTCAACAGCAAACTTCTGCACTATTTTGGGAACAGTGCTAACAGCACTGGTATTCCTAGTGTTTAAAGCTGTGTTGACATGATAAAGTGCTATAATTTCAACTTGTTATCGCGAGGCAGAAACCGCCTCATTAATTTCTGCTTCATTCAAAACTAAGGAACAAATCAATGTTTTCCAGCGGGAACAAAGCTAAATGAGCAACAAAAAGAAAACCCCAAACACTTGCAATATGTCATTAGTTTAAAATGTAGAAAAAAATTGAAGACCGTTTCCTAAACTCTGTTTAATCCACAAAATCTACATAAAAATGAGAAACTCTTTGGGGTGCCCGGGTGGCTCAGTCAGTTGAGCAACCAGCTTTGGCTCAGGTCATGAACTGATGGTTTGTGAGTTTGAGCCCGGCATGGGCTCACTGCTGTCAGTGCGGAGCCTGCTTGAGATCTCCTGCCCCACCCCCCCTGCCCTTCCCCTGCTTGTACTCTCTCTCTCAAAAATAAATATATAAAAAAATGAGAAACTGTTTTAGTAAATTTGGCCTGGATTGTTCAGTGCGTACTTTTAATTTTAATCCTATTAAACCTGAAAAGGGGTTTGCTCTGTGTACAATAAATACAATATTGGAGTAACATACTGAGGATGACATCACAGTATTGATATTTTAATAAAATATGACTTCTTTACTGTACTAGGTCTTTATGAAAATGTAACATATGACTCAGACTTACCAGATATATCAGGACTTTAAATGTATTGAATGCATAGATAAATAAGTGACATACTGAATATTCAAATAAAAATACCTTCTGTTTTATCCATAATCAAGTTAATTTAAATATTTTAAAATATCACAGGATGACAGCTAACTAAAAAGGACATTAGAGATAATTTAGCCCCAGCCCTTCATTTTACAAATGAGGAAGAACCAGAAAGAATAAAACATTTGTTTGAAAATCTAACAACTAAGTAACAGCAAACAAATCTGGCCATTCTAGGTGCTTATGTGTTCAGCACAAAATTAAATCTTTCAATGAAAACATAAATGTTTTAAAAGTCATCTCATTCTTCACCCTTTTAAATAAACAATCCAAGGTACCGCCCATAATAATCACCCCCAAGGGGTTAACGCCCTTCCTTACATTGAATCTGTGGCCAAAAGGTTATTGCTTTATTTCTCACCAAAAGGTGAGAAAAGCAACACTCCATTCCTCATTAGATAATACAATATTATAAAAATGAATATTATTTTTCAAGACCTAGCACTTTGATCAAATATAGGAAACATTTTGTTATTAGGAAGTCAATCAAAAGGAATCACTTGTGAAAAACTAGAAACATTAGTAACATTTAGCTGTATTCTTTCAAATAGTATCCTAAAAACCTCTCTTGGGAGTGTGTGTGTGTGTGTGTGTGTGTGTGTGTGTGTGTGTGTGTGTGTGTTTGTGTGTTGGATATGGGCCCAGACTTGTATAGATAGAGGAAGGGGAGGGTACAATGTCCCCACCTGAGCCTGAGCTCAGTCTATCACTAAAATTCAGCTGTGTTCAGCCACAACTACTGGGTGCAAAGCTGATCCAGCAGCTCAAGCTTGGCTGTATCTTGGGAGTGTGAGTCTGAACACAGGATTGCTAATTTCCCTGGGATGCATTCCACCCCCCCCCCCCCCAGGATGAACCCCCAGGGGACAGAAGGACTTACCAGCGAGCACTGATGCTCTGGTACCTCCCTCAGAGAGTTTAACAAATAGAAGAGAAAAGCACTTTTCCTCTCAACCTGATTGGACACATAGTTCTGAGTTGAAAAGCATGTGAATAAAGGCCCTTTGAGACAAAATTCAACTTCCCAAACTATAAGAGACCCAACAATCAAAATGAGGACAAAATACCCCCCTTGCCACTCTGCTTCTAATACTAAACAGATTTTTCTTTTTAAATTCAAACCATGTACCGTCTAAATTGGTGGGGGATGGAGAGTGGGGGAGGTGGTCAGGGAGAACACCAGATGCCTCATATTTTCCTATTAGTTCTGCCCCTAAAAGGTATATACACACTTGCGAAAATCTTTTGACCACTGGGCCCTCAAGTTGCCCTCTCTCTAAATCAGGGGAATTGGGTATCTTCCTGTTTAAAATTCCATGCTTCTGTGTGAGAAGTAAAACATTTTAGTTACAAAGTATAACTTTCTGAGATTACAAAGGGTATCTGGGGGTTAACCTAGAGTCCCTGAATAGGCCACAATCCCCCTGAAATTGTGTGAAACAATTTTGGTGAGTCTGTGTGCATACATAAGCATTTTCCAGGAAGAGGGATGTATTTTCATCAGAGCCTTAAAGGGAAATTAAGTCCCCCAGAAGGTTGAAGATCACTGGTTGAGGCAGCAAATGGTGTCTTTAGTTTCTGATTTATCTGATTGCAGAGCAGATCAGCAATCTTTACATGGTTATAAAATCTGTCCCACAAAGCCTTCTTGAGTAGCTCATTTATCTTCATGAGCTGTGTTTGTAATTTTTCATGAGCAGGAAGGCTGCTCAAAATCAAGTCCTTTTCATTAAAGATTTAAAATTGTGGGGATTTCAAGATTTATTTTGATATTCGTGGCTAGAGGAGAACGATTTTACTCCCTCAGAAAATTGCAAGCATACAGCATCTTACACATTTGCCTCTTCATGTTGAATTATTTTACTATTTCTTTTTTCTTGAGTTAACTGACATGAAACAAAGGCTTGGCTCCTCCTTCAACCGGCTTTTCTTTTTCTCCTGATGCTAGAATCTGCTGTGAAATGATGATGAATTAACTGTGGTTCTATTTGTAGTAGCAATTTTCATTTTTGTAACGATTTGATCCTCAAGATTCATTAAATAGAAGGTATTTATATAATGTTCTTAAAAGAATTAGTTGAGATTTGAGAGAAGCAGAAAATGACATTAGGGAATCTGAGGAACTGAAAGAGGAAAGATGCACGTAGGAAGAAATGAGAGCCACAGAGAAAATCTACATGATTAGATACTGAAACAGTATCAGATCTGTAAGAGAAACAAGGAAAGCAGGGGCATTTTTCTACACAGGGAACAAACATAGCAACTAGAGAACGCTGAATTTTTGAATACATTAAATGAAAACGGCACCAAAACACCACTACCGAGCTTTTCAAGAACATCTTCTGGCTGATAATCTCAAGGCGTTACACGGCTTTTTGTTAATTAAGGCAAAGACAGAGGCGAGCAGAGAACATCACAGAAAGATGTTGCCAGTGATTATCAGATAAATGCAACAAGCTCAGGGGAACACTCTTTTGTGGTAAAGAAGAGGTGCCAATCGGTGACAAATGTTGATTTTTCCCGAGGCAATATCAAAGAGGTGTAAAGTAAAAGGAAGAAAATTGGGTTTAAGCATTGGCCTTGTAACAGATTATTTTAGGCAATTCCAGATGCTTTTTAAACGATCCCTGTTTCCTCAGTTACGACAACCTGAGCAGTACCCCCAGTGACTCTAAATCCAAGGGGAAAGGAAGGCAACAGTCAGGGTCTCCACTGGACTCCAGGCTCCCTTTCCGAATCCTATAGCTTCAGGTCTCGGGCTCCAGACTCTCCGTTAACCCCGAGGGCGCCGGGCGGGAGATTTATCCTCAAACGAACCCGATCCCCCGATGACCCTGGCTGGGGACGTGTATTCAGGGAGCATCCTCCTGCCACTCTTCCTCTTTCGAGTAACAGCTCAGGGTTTCTCCCCTCCGCGCCTCCGCAAATCCCATTCAAGAAAAATGCCTGGGATTTCGCCTAAAACGCCCCCGCCCCCGCCGGGCTCCGGGAGCCCGCCTCCCGCGCGACCCGGGGCGGCTCCTCCGGGCCCGGGCCAGGAGGGGCGCGCGCCCCCGGCCCCCGCGCGCGCCCGTTGCCATGGGAACGCAGCGGGTTCGGGCGCCCGAGGGGCAGACACGAGGAGGCGCAGGGGCAGATCCGGTGGGAGACGGTATCGCAAGATGGCGTCTGCGAGGCCGCGGGATGCGGAGTGAGCGCGCCCCGCCGGGGGCCCCGCGAGGCTGCTCGTCTCCCCGCCGCCGCCGCCGCCGCCGCCACTGCGGCGCCGCCTCTCCGCCTGCCATTGCGCCGCGGCCGAGCCTCCCGCCTCGCAGGTATCGCCGTCCGCGCGCGCGCTCCGCGCAGTGCACAGATGGCAGCGACAAGTGCCGGCTCGCCCGGGGCTAGCGGGTCTGCCCCTGTGCGGGTGCGCCTGACAATAACGCGTAAATAACTTTTTCTTGCAGCGGCCCCCAGCGCCCCGGCCTGCAGCCTCCCCGCGCGCCCGCGCCCCACCACGCCCCTCCGACTCCCCGCTCCCTCCGAGGTGTGAGCGCTTCGGGCCGATGCGGTGATCTCCGGCCGGCCTGGGCGGAGCGCGTGGACTGGCGGGCGGCGGCGAGCACTTGGCGAGCGCCTTTACAATGGCCCTGACCCTGTTTGGTAAGTGCAGCCCTCGGACCGCGCCCCTGCAGGTGGGCCGCGCCCGGGGTGGGGGGGCGGGGGGCCGGGGCGCCCGGGGAGGGGATGCCGCGCGCGGAGTCGGGCGCGGGCCGGGGCGGCGGAGTTGGGGCGCCTGGGGCGCCGGGCTTGCTCCCTCGCGCCTCTCCCATTGTTTCCTCTCCAGGCAGGGCCGATGGGCGTGTGCTCCCCTGGCCAATTCTGGGCTGGGAGTCTCTGAGGTCCTGGGTGTTTTGTCAACGGAGGATTCTTTAAGATGCGAACTTGGGAGAGAAGTTAGCTGGTTGTTTCCAAACCTACGTTTATCAAGTCAGTAAATAAAGATCCTGCAAAGTTTATTTATTTTGAACAAGATGTCTGTGCATCCCAACCTCCTCGGAATTGCCAAATGCATGTATTGAGTCTTATTGGATTTGGGGGGTGATTTCTGGAGTCGGCATAATTCGTTGGAAAGAAGAATAAGTGATGAACTGAATAGTTATTAAAATGGAAAATGTTTGTTCTAACAAATACGGAAGCAGACAGAAGAAAGTTGGTTTCTGGAAGATAAGTGATCTCGGGAGAATAACTTCGAGTATTTTAGGAAAGATGTTATTTCTATGATGTAATTACTGCAACACTATTGTTTCAGTGGTTAAGATTTCAAGGTTTTTTGTTGTTTTTTGTTTGTTTTTTTTTTTTTGTTTTTTACCCTGGAGTATGTAATGACAATGGGCTGGGAAGAAGGGCTGAAAAGATACATTGTTTCCTATTACAGAAACAGTCTGGTGCACATGTATCTCCCTTTAAGAAAACTCAATATGTGAAAATTTAGATGTTCAAAGTAGTATGATATGTACTGATATATAGTACTATGAAGCTGATAGCTACAAGGATGGTCTTAGTAAGTTACTCATAATATCAAGTTGCCAGTTACGTTTTAATTGCGTCATTTGATCAAGCACATTGTAGGCATAATATACCACAAATGCTTTTTCCTGTAGATAGACTGAACTAATCTGCTGGAATCAAAACGTTACATTTATTTAATCATCTTATTTTATAAATTAAATTAGATACAGGGAGATTATTTTCCAAGGTCACATGGCCCTTTTTGGGGGCAAAACTGAGCCCAGAACACAGTTTGCCAGTCTACACTATGTTTACTTTGCCAAAATACCCACAGTACTAGAAATGACTTTTCTTATTTGGTGTTAGTTCTCTTTAGATGCTTTAAAAAATGTTTCTTCTTTTTCTGAAAGAAAAATCTCACTATTGTTTTCCAATACCTTGTGTCTAATCTGCATCGTTTAGAAGAAGCATTTTTTCTTAAGTATGGACTTTTTGTACAAAATTTAAAAATGGTGGAAGGCTTAAGTCATAATTGATATTTTCTGTCGAAGAAGCATTTCTCTTACACTGTTGTAGCTAATACATAGCAGTAATATTTCCAGAAGTAAATATCCCCTTAAACTGTGTTTTTTGTTTTTTTTTTTTTTACTAAATTAATTTTCCTTCCTAAAGAGTCTGCATTTTCGTGGTTTTCAAAGGTAAGGTTTACAAATCAACCACTTTTTGAATGCTTGACGTTCTCAGTGAATAAAACAGATAAATTGGGGATAAGCACAGTGAGTGATAAGGTTCTTTTAAAAGGCTTCCTAAGTTATTAAATCTTTACTGAAGTAGAGATGAGGAAAAGAAGGGCACGGATTTGAGTTCTAGAAGCAGATAAACCACTCTCACCCCTCAGAATCAATAAAGTGTCTTTAAAATTTTAAAGTCAACTTGTGCAAAAATAGAACTCAAGTTACAAAATCTAATTTGGTGACAATTTTTAAGAATATTTTCCTGTTACAAAGCAAAGTACACCTGTGTGCGGAGGCTGTTTTCCTGCAATGATAGAGCGGTAGATGTTCTCAAAGGTTCATTGCACACCACTCCTCAGTCATCTCCTCTCTGTTAAAAATGTAGATTCCTTCAGCCACAGAGCCACAGAATCTGCATTTTTTAGAAGGGGATTTTAAAAGGATTCCCCTGCGGGGCACCTGGGTGGCTCAGGTCATGATCTCACGTGAGTTCGAGCCCTGCATCGGGCTCTGTGCTGACATCTCAGAGCCTGGAGCCTGCTTTGGATTCTGTGTCTCCCTCTCTCTCTGCCCCTCCCCCGCTCATGCTCTGTCTCTCTCTCTCTCTCTCTCTCTGTCAAAAATAAATGTTAAAAAAAAAAAAGGGATTCCCTTTTCTGCCGCTCTCAAGTTTGAGAGCCATTGTATTAAAGATAAATATGAGATTTTCTCAAATTTGCCCAATTCAAAATAGCCTTGGTATATATTAAGAGCAGTCACCAACAGTTAGAAGAAATGGATTTTTATTAAAAAAATTAAAAAAAATTTTTAATGTTCATTTATTTTTGAGTGAGAGAGAGAGCGAGAGAGAGCATGAGAGGAGGAGGGGCAGAGAGAGAAGGAGACACAGAATCCAAAGCAGGCTCCAGGCTCCGAGCTGTCAGCACAGAGCCTGATGCAGGGCTTGAACCCACAGAGTGCAAAATTGTGACCTGAGCCGACGTCAGAGGCCCAACTGACTGAACCACCCAGGCGCCCCTAAAAAAATTTTTTTAATATTTATTTATTTTTGAGAGAGAGAGAGTGCAAGCCAGGGAGGGGCAGAGAGAGAGGGAGACACAGAATCTGAAGCAGGCTCCAGGCTTTGAGCTGCCAGCATGGAGCTGACATGGGTCTCAAACCCACAAACCTCGAGATCATGACCTGAGCCAAAGTTGGACACTTAACCAATTGAGCCACCCAGGTGCCCCAAAATGGATTTTATTTCGAAAGTTACAGTTGACTCTTGAACAACATGACCCTTGAACAACAACATCAGGGGTGCTGATTCCCCACATAGTCCAAGATCCACGTGTTAACCTTTCATTCCCCCAAAATGCAACTACTAATAATAGTCTGTTGTTGAACAGAAGCCTTACTGATAACAGAAGCAGTTGATTAACATGTATTTTCTATGTTATGTGTATTATATACACTATACTCTTACAATAAAGTAAGCAAACGTTATTAAGAAAGTCATAAGGAAGAGAAAATACATTTATAAGTACGGTACTAGTTTTATTGAGAAAAATCCTTATATAAGTGAACCCATACAGTTCATATCTATTGTTCAAGAGTCACCTGTCTACTTTTTAACTAGTTTAGTCAGAAGTACCTCCTGTCCCTTTGTATTTACTCTTAATAACCAACTTACAGCAGAGGAGCAATGAGGTATTAAAGTTCTGTGAGACGATAGTGAGGAGAAGATAGGAACAAGAAACTGGACGAACGTAACTAAGCAGTCATCAAAGTCAGAGCTCAGTAGGTTTCTACGAAAGCCCTAACCACTGCCAGGATCCCATCTTGTGCATCTTGGGTGTGTTAGTTGGTAAGGTGAGTGTCTTATGTCAGCTTGGGCTCCTGGAGAGAAATACCATAAACTGTGTGGCTTACATCCCAGACATTTATTTCCTGAAGTTTTGGAGGCTGGGAATTCTAAGACCAGCATGTCTGTAGGAAAGGTCTCTGGTCTTTTCTGCGGGCACTAAACTCCTCTGGAGAACTGCATCCTCATGGCATCATCTAACATAATAACTCCCCAGAGGCCTCGTTTCCACAAATACTGTCACCTCGGGGGTTAGGGCTTCAACGCAGGAATTTATTGGAAGACACAGTTCAGTGCTTAGCAGCGAGCAATAGAGTCTCGTTTTTTTTTTCTGTTTTGCTTTATGTTTTACATTTCCATTCAGGTTTTTTTTTTTAATCATTGTAAAGAATATTCTTTTTATGGGACATTAGTTAGCTTCATTTTAAAAAATGAGAGCCACTAAAATGACCCAATACAGTTTTCCATTTATATACGTTTAGCATATAGTATGTTGTAGCAACTCAGAATACCTGTCAAATTAAGCTGAAGTGTAAAAACTGTCGTATCTCTTTTTTTTTTTTTTAAATTTTTTTTTTTCAACGTTTATTTATTTTTGGGACAGAGAGAGACAGAGCATGAACGGGGGAGGGGCAGAGAGAGGGAGACACAGAATCGGAAACAGGCTCCAGGCTCTGAGCCATCAGCCCAGAGCCCGACGCGGGGCTCGAACTCACGGACCGCGAGATCGTGACCTGGCTGAAGTCGGACGCTTAACCGACTGCGCCACCCAGGCGCCCCTATCGTATCTCTTATAGTCACTATTAATCACCTTTGCTGTTTGAAAGGATATTTTTGTGCAAATTTCTGTTTTATCTGTGACAAAAGAACCAGACCCCAATCCTTCCTGATTTTGTGGCTCATTTGGGAGTTGAAAATGTGCATTTTTGGGAGTTCAGGAATTTGTTAGCATTTTTCTCCCCTTGTAGATGACTAGACCTCTCAATCATCAGCATCAATACAAATAAGTTTTAAATCCTCAAATCCTAAAAATAATCCAAATATAATTCATGCTTTGCTCACTCACCTTGCTCATTTGTCCAACATACCTCTATAGCACGTTCAAGAGACGTGGCCCTGTCTCATTAGAGCTTACGTTCCAGAACTGTAGTGTAAGCTCCGGACTACTTATCTCCAGTAGGATTCGTTAGAACGTCCCTGACTGGGAAGCACATGTTCTCCAATTATTGCTGGGCCAAGAGGAAATTCTCAGATCATCTAATTTAGGACTTTCTAGCTGGTCTACCTCACAGAACTCCCTGACTGGCCACACCAGTAAAACCCTATTTGACAGAGCTGGGTGAAAAAGCATCCTGCCAGGTTATCCTTTGGCGGGAATGTCTGTCATTTATAGCTAAATGGGGCTGTGGTTTACAGCTCAAATGCTAGGAACTCAGTGACAGTCCAGCTGGGCTGGCCAAACCCTGAATAACTCTCTTCCCTGTCTGTGTAGAATTAGCTTTGGCATTGCTCCCCTCCCCTTTCTTTTTTCTTTCTTCTTTGATTACCTGTCACTGTCATCACTGCCGTAGATCACTCCTAATACTTAGGATTTCACTGTAATTTCTGACCTTTCCACAGACTTTTATACCGTCATAGAAACCTTTTTATTATGCTGCCGGGCACACCTGCCTTTGGGCCTCTTTGTAGAGATCCTTTGAGCAGTTAAATGGTAATGGTGTATTCTTTGTGATGCAGTTAGGAAAATTTTGATTTTCTGTGACTGCCCTGACATTAAAATTGGTTTTTAAAAAGACAAATCCACTATGCATCTTCAGTATGATTTATTTGACCCAAAGCCAATTTTGTAGGCATCTCCACTTGAATACACTCTCTGCTAAACATTTTTATTTTTCGGACATTGCTCATCAAAGAATATGAGAGGGAGTTACCTAAGCAGCAGTGGTGAGATCAGGTCATGATCTCACGGTCATGAGATCGAGACCCCTCTCAGGCTCCGTGCTGACCGTGGAGACTGCTTAAGATTCTCTTTCTCTCACTCTCTCAGTCCCATTCTCATTCTCCTTCCTCTTCTCCCTCTCCCTCTGCCACTCTCCCTGCTCATGCTCACTCTTTCTCTCTAAAGAAAAATCACCATCCTTATTTAAATGCTTGTGCATATTCTCTTCCTGGTATCAAAAACTTAATATTTCACCTTTAAAATTTTTCTCTTGATGTGTGGTGACTTGGTATAATGCAAGAGATAAAAGAATTATAGTTGCTGTAACTCTGATAGTTACCATCCGTGTACAATGTAAAAAGATTATTGGTGATGCTGTCTTTTGAGTGACATTTGTCCCTGCAAGTAACAGTCCTATAAGCAGCCTGATCTTTGAAGATAGAGTGATACGTATAATTATAAAACTTTGACGTATTTATCAAGAAGAGTTGCAGTTTCTTTTAGATCAGTATTTGCCCACTTTTTAAAAAAACATCACCCTTCATAAGAAGTTTTAGGCATTTTTTTCTTAACTGTTTTCTTCGTGAAACTTTAAAAGCAGAGGTACACTGTTTCTTTACACAGTGTATGTGTATCTGCCTTACGCACAAAAAGAGTGAGGTTTTTGATCCCCAAAAGCTAATTTTTTCTCCCTTGAAAACAAAGGTTACCTTCAATGAGAATACATGTTTTAGACTAATCTAAAGCAATCATAAGAGAAATAGGCAGAAAAATACTGTTTGGTCATGCTTTGTGTGGCATATAATAATAGTTCTGAAGGAATGATGTTAGTAAAAGAAGTTATACATTTTTCATTGGATTGGGTTCACCCTAAGAATTAAGTAAACTTGATTTACTATCATCTTGAGAGCAGCCATAAAAAAGGTTTAGGGAAATCTTTATTAGGGAAACCCCAGGCTGGGTTTTGTGTAGCTTTTGTCCAAGTCCCTCTAGTAATAATATCCTTTGATAGAGATATTTGATGTTTTCTCAGTCTTATATAAAATATCAGTAACAGCACCTTTAAAAAACTTCATTTTTTTGTCCACCATATATAAATGAAGTCACTGAACTTTCTTTGCAAACCCAACTCAAGACAGGTCCCTGAGCCTGGCCTTATGACCGAATTACCAGTCATAAGTCATTCTTACATAGAAAATGATTCTTACAAGCTTTGATTTTTATTTATTAATATAGTCTTACTATCCTTAAAAAAACAAAATAGGGAGAAATTAAGAAACAATGGTGTGACTGTGTTCTACACTGAAAAGTCATATAGAATTAAAAAAAACCTGTCTAATAAAATAGAGTTATAAATATACTTTCTTAATTTGGCTCCTTATTTCTAAAAACCATAATGAATGCTTTGTGAATATACTAAAAACCACTGCCTTGTGTATGTTAAAGGGTGAATTTTATGGTATGTGAATTCTATCTCAGTGAAGCTGTTATTAATTTAAAAATTACCTGGAGTAAGGAGGCCAGATTGAATAGAAGAAAGGTTTACTTAAACTGTAAAAAACAAAAATTAACTATTTTTAAAATAATGGTTTTATATCCAGGAATGTTTTAGAAGTGTTCATGTTTTTAGACAGTTTTTTTTCTTTTATTCTCCAAGAATCAAAAAACAAAATCAAAAATTGATAGCTTAAAAATGCCCGTGCCTGTTTTGAATAGTTGTTTTAAATTTAGAAAAGTAAGCACTTCTTGGAAAGGATGCCAGCAGTTGGGGGATCTGTGGGAGAAGGGAAGGTCAGCCAGGCCCCTGTGTGGCCGGCTGCCCTGGCAGGGGGCCACCTCTTTGTGTTTCCTCTGGCCACACTAAAGGTTGTCCTCTCCACTCTGATTTTTACCTTTGAATTTCTTTGGACCGTGTATATTTCATGGTGTAAAACAAGTAGAAGAGAAGATGTAGTCCAAGAAACATCTCCCTGCACGAATAGATTTTCATGACCGCAAACGTTTCAAAAACTGAGCAACCGTTTCTCTCCTTTAAACTGCTAATCACATCTAATTTCCCATTTGTGCCATTAGCACTTGTCTTCAGCCCTTACGGTATATTCTTTCCTTTAAATAGATCTATGTATGTATATATGTATTTATGTATGTACGTATGTGAGCATGTATGTAGGCAGATTCCATGCCCGATGTGAGGCTTGAACTCACGACCCTGAGATTAAGAGTTGTATGTTCTACCAACTGAGCCAGCCAGGTGCCCCTGTATCTTTACCTTTTATATAGAACTTTGTTATCATTTTTTAGCTCCTTAATGCCGTGAAATGACTTCGTGAGAAGTGATTTCAGGATTTGAAGTAGCTTGTGCTAGGTAGGACAGACAGTGGGTAAGGGGTGTAGACGTTCATTTAAGGGATATGGAAATATCTGCCTGACTGAAATGTTTCCCCTGCAGTCCTTCCTTGGTGAATGAATTTTACACCATTAGACTTCAATTAAAGCATGGATTCTTAGCCTGTTACTTATGAGGGAGAACATGCTAGATATAGATACGTGTCTTCATATAGCATGAAAGAATGATTTTAATTTATGAACTAAAGATCTTAAAGTACTCAGGGCAAGCATTTTGACTGAGGGAGCTGTGCTGTCAGAGAAAAGAAAGTGGTGGCCTTTATGTAGAGGGTGAGGCATGACTAAGAAGGGGGAAGTGTAATAAACAGAACAGTGTAAAAGCCTAGGGCTTTTGGGATTAGGGGCAAGAAAGGATAGGACCGTAGAGTGAGAGAAGGGAGTAGGAACAAGAGCTGTACTATTTCAGAATTTTTCTGAGGGTAGCTCTGAGGTTTGGGATGTGTTTTCTTATTTTGTGATTTGTTTACTCATCTGTTCAGTGAATTGAGGGCCTAAAATGTGCCAGGTATGTATTTAGTTCCTAGTCTCAGGAAGCTTCGGCTTGCAGTGGAGGCGGACGGACGATAAAAAAATGGATGGTGTGCCCGGTGCCTAGTGCTGTGGAGAAGTACAGAGCAGGGTGAGGAGATGGGGCTGGCTGTCCAGCAACATGTCCGGGAAAGCCTCACGGCCAAGGTGGATTTTGAGCAGAGACTCGAGGACCGCAAGGGGATGAGTCGTGTGAAGTGGGGGCATCACCTGGTGCAACAGGCTTTGAGGCAGGGGTGTGCTCGCTTGACGATTTTGAGGAACAGAACGAAGGGCAACGTGGCTGGAGCGGAGTAAGCTAAGGGAAAGCAGTGGGAGACGAGACAGAGCTGTCCCTGGGGAGTGGAGGAGCGTTGGGCTCTCAGATTATGCAGGGCCTTACAAGCTGTGATAAAGATCAGGTTTTACTCTGTGAGATGGGTACTTCCGTAGTGCGTGGAGTAGAGGAAAGTGCTCAGATTTGGGTGGAAAAGAGTTGTGGTTAATACAGTGTCAGCTGTACGTTCTGGTCTCATTTTCCTTATATATAAACAGGCGAGTAATTCCCTCCTTCCGTTTGTGCGGAAATAAATGAGATCGTGTGTGTGAGGTTCTTAACACGGTGGTGAAGATAGACAGTAGCTGATGTCAGTATCACTGTTATTGTTGATGTTGACAAAGATCCACAAGAGAAAGATCCACTTGAGAAAGTGGCTCTACAATATTTCCGTTTATGGGTGTTGCTAAATGTGCCATTTTGTGCTTTGAGGATGCTCCGGTGGAGACCCAGTTCGGGGATATGCGTTGAACAACCAGATGGACTTCTAATAGTGCCGGATGCTTGATACTTCCTATTGTACTCTGAAACTGTGAAAAGTACACTCACCAGTGCTGCTGCTTCGGGGAGTAATCCAGACCATAGTCAGATCTAGCCCCTGTCCTTTTAGCGCTTAAAATATATCAGGGATTGTAAGCTCAATGTCTGCTATGTCATAGGTACTCAGCCCAGGTTTACTGAGTGAATAAATGAACGAATGAAGAATTCCTAGCGGGCCGTCACTCTCTATACTTATCCTGTGAGCAACCTTGAATCAGTTTAAACATTTGCTTTCATTTATCTTTTTTTCTAACTTTATTATTTTGGGTTATTCTTATGTTAGAGTCCAGAATTGGAAATTTAAACCTGTCTCTTAGAATTTGGTTAGTCTAGGGGCGCCTGGGTGGCTTTCGCTGGTTAAGTGTCTGACTTCGGCTCAGGTCATGATCTCACAGTTCATGAGTTCGAGCCCCATATTGGGCTCTGTGCTGTCAGCTTGGATGCCTCTGTCTCCCCCTCTCTTTGCCCTCCCTTGCTCATGTGCATACGTGCTCTCACTCTCTCAAAAATAAGTAAACATTAAACAAATTAAACAAATTTAACAATTAATTTAACAAACAATTTAAACAAATTAAAAACAAATTAAAAATTTGGTTAGGCTAACAGTTTACTTCCCTACTTCTCCAGTGGGTCCCCATCACCATTAAGATTAAGTCCAAATTCCCTAGTTTGCATATTAGGCTGTTAGGATAAGACCCTTGCTTACCTGTCTGGTCTCATCTCTTACTGTCTCCTCTGTAAGAGGATGTGCTTCAGCCATCTTGAACTTCTTGAAGTTTCCAGAAAGGATTATACTCCGTGTGCCTTTGGCACAGTCATTTCCGAGGCCCTTCTTTGCACTCACATATCTCTACACATCTTGCAAAACTCAGTTTGAATAGGCTTCTAAGTAGTCTGCTGCTGTGAGTTAGTTACACCTTTTCTGCATCCATTGTACCCTGTGCACATCTCTGTCCTACCACTTATTATGTGGTGACATAGTGGTTGGTGGACATATTCTCTTGTCTTTCCTTTTAGATGAAGCTCCATAATGGGAAAGTTGTAGCTTTCTTCTTTGTATCCTCAACAGCCGCCACAGTGTCTGATGCATCCCAGCTACTCAAATACTCGAATGAATGTTGGATATTACAGTAGGCTACTGTGTTTCTTAAATTTGGGACTTAAGTTCAGGGCCCAAATCAATATGATGCACACCCTCTCTTTATTTTTTTGTTCATTTGTTAATTTTTTTAATACAGTAAAGGTGCTATTATGTCATCTCCTGGTTCCATAGTCTAATATGGATTTCCCAACTGGAAGCTTACAAGGGCTTGAATAAAATGGAAATCTCCCTGGGAGCAGATTCTTTGAGGTTTAACTATAGTATTACTAACCATCAGCAGATGTTTCTAAATTATTTGGCATAATTAGATAACAGATTCCACTTCATTAAACTATTGTTCCTTTTCATTTCAGTGGTACAAAGGAATTGCACATAAATTAGCTTGGTTTGTTCACGTTTTACCCTCACAGAAGGGAACATAATCAAATTGAATAGGAATTCAGTATGAAAATGGCCAACTTAACCTTTTAGAGGTCTGAAAATAAAAACAATATAGTCTTTCTCCCATAATAATAAATCTGTGTCCTACATGAGCTACAGATTTAAATGTGCTACAGATTTAAACATTCATATTTCTGAATGCATAAAAGAAAAATTTCATTTGTTATTTATTAATACCTCTCATTGTTCCAGAAAGAAATGAGGTGATTTACTATATATATATATATATATATATATATATAATATATATATATTTTTTATATATTTATATATATATATTTATATATATTATATATATTTATATATATTATATATATTTATATATATTTATATATATATATTATTTTCAGCCCTCTCGCATTATATATATATATACATATACATATACATATGTATATATATGTATATATATATATAATGCGAGAGGGCTGAAAATAATCAGCATGGGAATTTGTTTTTCTCCGTCTTGTCTCATTAGTTTCCTCCTCTCCCCTGGCTCGTTCCCCTTACATTAGAGCCATGCTTTCCTGGTCAGGGTGAGAAAGCCTTTCCTCAGCTTTGGAACCCTGTTAGGTACCAGCCTGAGTTACTAGTGTTCCATCTCTTGGCAGAAGTTTATTGAAAGAGCATTCTGTATGTCCCACCTCCTCTTCTTGGGTGGCTGTTTACTCATTAACCCTGTCTATACCATCTCTTCCTAGACAGTGTTTGATTGTACGTAGGTGTTTGGGAATGTCATTCAGCACTAGGGAAAAGGACAAGTCTGAAGAAAAAAAATTTCTGACACCTGTTTGGGGCGCCTGGGTGCAGCCGATTAAGGATCTGACTCTTTTTTTTTTTTTTAATTTTTAATGTTTTTATTTATTTTTGAGACAGAGACAGAGCATGAGCAGGGGAGGGGCAGAGAGGGGGAGACACAGAATCCAAAGCGGGCTCCAGGCTCTGAGCTGTCAGCACAGAGCCCGGCGCGGGGCTCGAACTCACAGAGTGTGAGATCATGACCTGAGCTGAAGTCGGACGCCCAACCAACTGAGCCACCCAGACGCCTCAAGGATCTGACTCTTGATTTCGTCTCAGGTCATCATCTCACAGTTGTGAGATCGATCCCCATGTCGGGATCCATGCTGCGTGGCGGAGCCTGACAGAGATTCTGTCCCTCTCTCTCTGCCCTTCCTACCCCTCTCAAAAAAAACAAACAAATGAGGAAGATTTAATCAAGACTATTGTGGTAGGAACACAGTAGGAAAGAGGGAATATGAGAACTTAACTCTGAATATGGGAACGAGAGAGGATTTATAGCCAAGGAGCAGGTTGCAGGGTATGTCAGGGGATGAAAAGTACTAAGAGGAGACAAGGTAGGGGGAACTCTTGCTAACCTGACCTAACAGGATTCTTGATGAGGGCAGGTCAGGGTGATCAGATATCAAGGGTGAGGGTGAGGAATTTGATCAGATGTCAAAGGTGGGAGGGTTCTTTCCAAACTGACATAGGAGAATTCGTGCTCAAATGTCGTTGCAGGCCTGGTAAGACCTGGGGACAAGGCTGACGCTAGTCAAGAAGAGGGCCTGGCAGAGCCTGACTCAGGTTTGTTCAAGGGGAGCTTCCTGTCACGGCCACCACCTCATATTCGGCTTCTGTTGGGCCGGAAGTGCCTTATCACTTAGTAGCCAGTAATCAGTGGCTTCCCCTCAGTCCTCATATTTGATCGTTCTGCACTCTTTGCTATTTTTGACTGCCTCTTTCTGGAATCTTCTTTCTCTTGTCTCAGGGCATTGTGTTCTCCCGCTACTCCTTCTCTTCCCTTTCACTGTTCTTCAGTCTCCTCTGTTTGCTGCCCAAAATGTCTGCTTTTCAAGACCAGGCCTCCCTTTCTCCCTTGGGAGTATGTCGGCTTCAATACTGCGCGCTCCGTGGGTGATTCCCGAGTCTCTGACACCAGCCCCGCCCTGGCCCCCCCTCTAAATCTCTGTCAGGATTTCCTGCGGACTCCAGACAGCACACGGTCCCAGCGCCAGATCCTTAGCTTTCCCTCTTCAAGCAGCCTCCCTCCCCTTGCCTCTGCACCCAGTCAGCTGCCAGCTCCTGCCAGTTCTTCCATATCTGTCCCCTGCTCTGTATTTCCTGCTCTTACTCTGCCCTTCTTTCCAGTACTTCATTCAGTCCATACCCCCGCCCCCTGCACCCGTTCAAAAGGAATCCCTTGTCTTCTGAATTCGTTATCATTTTATGTGCACATCTCCTGTGACATTGGCCAGTGTGTTCCTCTCACAGTATTTATCCTTATAATTTTCTAGGCTGATGGTGTCTGAAGGTAAGATTCATTCTCTTATTTTGTACTCAACAGTGCTTAGCACAGTGCTTCGCTTGTCGTAGGTGCTCAAAAAATAATTAAGTGAATAAAGTAGTTCTTAAACCATGATACTTCTGTAGTTTATTTTTTTAAAAGATTTTATTTGTAAGTAATCTCTACACTCAGTGTGGGACTCCAGATTACAACCCAGAGATCAGGAGTTGCACGCTCCACTGACTGAGCAAGCCAGGAGCCCCAGTGCTTCTGTAGTTTAGCAATTTCCAGGGTAGAAACATAGAGCACTCATTAATTTTTCCTACAACTTTATAATGTGTTAATCAAGTTAGCAGTAGTAAACATATCTCATAATCTCTCATATTGTTTTTATTGTCTAATTATCTTGAGTCTTTAAAGGATGAAATGTATATATTCCTGCAGTATTGTTGCATGTCAAGGGTAGACATACAATTTACTTAGAGATTGGTCACTTTTGTCGGTTTAACTTTTTTGAAAAGTTTCTGGTGAAATTCTGGTTGGCTTTATACCGCTTTATAGTGTGTAAAAAAAAAAAAAAGCCTCGTCATCTTTCTTCCAACTTTGCAAAAGGACAAGGAACACTAAACAGGCTCTGCAAACACAGGGCTTGTGAATCCAGGTTCATTTGTTGGCCCTTTTAATGTTGCTGGGTGTCCAGTATTTAACTGGAGACAGAAACCATCTTCTGGACAGACAGCACTAAATGTAAGGGGAATGATGGGTACTTCTGGCTTGATATCTGTTCTCTGTTCTTTTAGACCTTTTCAGGCTATTAGCAAGGAAGTGTGAAGGAATGCCTTTCCTCGTTTGAGCCTCCCTTTTAGACCTTGGTGGGTTAGCCAAGTTCACAGGACTTTTGTATATTCGTCTTCCATTAAAAAAATGACTCATTGGGGCGCCTGGTTGGCTCAGTTGGTTAAGTGTCCTACTCTTGGTTTCAGCTCTGGTCACAGTCTCACAGTTTCATGGAGTCAAGCCCCCGTGTTGGGCTCTGAACTGACAGTGCAGAGCCTGCTTGGGATTCTCTTGTCTGCCTCTCTCTGCGCCCCTCCCCCACTCACGCTGTTTCTGTCTCTCTCAAAATAAATAATTTGAAAAATTAAAAAAAAAATGGCTCATTACGTGTCTTTAAAGTTGCTGAATAGAAAGCACAAAGCAGTGGACCAAAAAGCTCATGTTAGTGATTGTTTTTCAGAATGTGCTGAACCCCCCTCCCCCCCCGCAAAAGAGGAAATCATTGGTTTATGGGACATTTCACAGATTGCTAATAGTATTTTATTTAACTGTGAAAAAATTTTTGATGAGATTGCTCTCTATATCTACTACTATAAGTTGTTTTGGGTGATAGTGCCTGTTTAAGTCTTCGGATGGCATTTGTTGATATTCTCAGGTTTGAATGTTTTAAAGATGTTCATTATATATGTGTGCAAAATATATAGTTACACATAAGAGCACAAAAGCACAATTCATGTTTTTTTTTAATCCATAAAAAAAATCCATGTTTTTTAATCCAATCCATAATATTTAGAAGTTGACTGAACACTTTCAGTTATTTTCCTTGAATGAGAAAGGATTGTCAACTTGTCTATTCACTCTCTTAGTTGAAATTAAAAAGATAAGTTATTTTAAAATAAGAAAAAGGAACAAGAAGGATTAATACAGTAATTAAAAAAAGGAAACAGACATTACTATACAGAAGGGAGACTTGCAGAATACTTAAGAGGCCTGTCATCCTGAATTTTTCAGACAGATGGCTCTGCAGTTTTCTGGAGAGACGGGAGCCTCTTTGTCATGCTGCCCCCTCCCTTGCTGTTCTCGGTGTCTCCAGACAGAGGAGCTCTTGCTCTCTTTTAGTGTCCCTCAATCCGGGAGTTGTGTCCCACTCCTCCTCCTCCTCTTCCTTCTCCTTCTTCTCTCTCTCTCTCTCTCTCTCTCTCTCTCTCTCAGGTACTGGAGGGAGGGAGCAGTGACTGCACACGGGTCTCAGGATGTAACTCCTTTGGGGTGAGACCTCATTCAGCTCAAGGTGCCTTCTGATTTCACTCTCCTAATCAAAACTTTTTCCTTTTATCTTGTTTTTGAAGTATAGTAATTGCCCTTAGGAAAACAGAGGCATTTGAAAATTTAGAAATAATTTTTGGGAATGATTTTCACTTAATCAAAAGCTGATGGAAAAAATAATTAGCAACATTAGCAAAATGATGTGTTCTGGGCTAATTTTATTAAAACAGATGTGGGAGGCTATAGAAATTAAGATGCTATCAAATCTTAAATCAGCCTCGGCTCTACCGAAGTGATGTTCTCCCCTCTTTCCCCCAAGTAGTTGGACTTCGTCCCCCTCCCACAAAGAAAATGTCAAACCATAACACAAATCTCCGTAGTCCTTCACACCAACAGTAGGCTTGGGTTTCCCTTTGTGAAGCAGAAAGCTCTCTCAAACTTTTGCATCTCGGAACGTAGTTTAAAACAGATGAATATTCTGTAAACCTCCAGGCATTGCTGCTTCAGGAGCCATTAGCAGGACTGAGGCGAAGCCCCTCCCGCGTAGAAAATTGGGGAAGAACCCTCAAGCAGACATAGCCCGAGCTTGAATGTCATTACGCACTCCCCCACCAAAAAGTACCAGGAAAAAGAACCCTGAAGGAAAAGTTAAGTTAGAAAGACAAAAATGTAAGCCAGGGCCCACAGCTCAGATGCCTTCAGTGGGCAGATGGGTAACAGACAATAGGGAATGCTGAGGAAGTTCCTGATTTTAAATGTTGGTGTTTAATTTGGGCCTTTAGAAAAAGCACTGTGTGGGGCAAAGAACACATATCCTTGGGCTGGTGGCAAGGCAACTCCAGGCCACTTGTAAATTTAGAATATCAATTAATGTTTCTTCCTTAATATGTAAACTGAGAGAATCACACTATTTCTAAAGTGTAAAGAGAATCATATAAACGTGACTTTGGGGGCATTTTCTTTCCTATTAGTCTTTCATTTTTTTGTTTCTGTGTTTTTTCATCTTCATATACTATGTACCTTAACTCCTAACACAATTTGTAAACTTACTTACAGGACATAAGACACAAATACACACGCACACGTGCATGCACACACACACACACACACACAGTGGATTTATTAGTTCCACTAAATTTTAGAATTCTTGATAACTTTCTCGATTTAGTTTTTATAAACAACAAAAGGCTTCTATTTTGTGAGGCACTGTTGTATGACTTTGCCACACTACAAAATTATAAGACTCATTCTAAGTTCTCCACTGCCTAGATGCTTTTTTAATTCCTTTGGTATGCAGATTTCTCAAGCTTCATTATTGTGTAACATATCTCTCTCTCCAGCCTTAACTCCTGAGGATGTTGTAAAGATAAAATGTGATGGTTTGGCTATAAATATATCATCATCAAGTGCTTTAGAAGGAAGATCTTATCCCAAATCTACAAATGCCACTTTATTATAGTTGTTGGCATTTGGACCCTGGAAAATTAACCATTAGGGAATACTTTGATTTAAATTCAAGTAACATTTTGAATGTTAAAAATATTGTATTGAATAATTACAATAATTTGCTTCTAGAACTGTACCGGTGAATAGAGTGAAAATATTTCCTAAGAAGCCCACAAGATGGCGCTTCCCAACCTGCTTCCTCAGTTTTTCCTTAGCATAAGGAAGGAAATTCAGCAACAAAATAAGAAGGAACATGTAAATAATTTATTCTCAAAGTTTAGGTTTCCAGAAGGCTTGACTCCTTAAAATTGATGAGTTTCAATTGAACATTTTGAAAAGTGTTCATTTCTATTATGGGAATTAAGAGTACTTGTTGAAGATTTTAAGGTTATTTTGAAAATGCTAGCATCTGAGTAATACAAAGAGCTGCCTCCATTCCGTTTGCCTTTGAACACTTATTTTAAAGAATATATATGACTTATGAGAGGTAGTTTACATGCATGGTTTCTAAACATTTAAAATATTGGCATTTATGAGGACCTGGCCATTAGTAATTGTTCTAAAATAATTGTTCTGTTGTCAGTTTAAAATCTGGAAGGTACACTTGGAATATAATTTCTAATTTCTAATTAAGAATGCAATTTAATAAGTGGAACAGTAATGGAGGGTAACAGGAATCCATCCTAACACGGTTTGCATTAGGCTCCTTTTTACCCCTGTATATTTAGCATGTAATTAGCACTATTTTACATGTTTACTGGTCACATTAACATCGTTGTCAGGGAAGGGAATTATACTGAAGTTGTGTTGAGGTTGCTAAGGGAAGTTTTATTTATTTTTGCCGAAGGAAGTTTTATATTTTTTTATTGTTTCCTGAAATCCTGATCATAATTTCAACGAAAAGAGCTATATTCATAAAAGACTAAGACAGGAAAGTATATCCAGTAGAATTTAGAGCAAGTTAGGTTTAGGTCTGTAGCATTCCATTGGTCTGATTTTTCTCAGCCTCATCAGACAAGTGGTCAAGCAATAGAATCAAAGGCATATTATGGAATAAGAACAATAAAAGGAACTTTCTGTTGAAAAGGAAGTCAGACTTGAAAAATTAAATTAAGGCTTAAACCAAATACTCTAGATGGTTGTGAAAGTAGTCATTTCTTTCACCATTCTTGTGAGGGTTTGGGAAGAAGGAATCTATTATATGTGAAGAAAGAATCACTAAAGGGTTCTTTTTTAAAACAATTATTGTATGTGCTGGCTGCTAAGCTTGCATAATAAATATGTTCTGTGGGTAGGCTGCACAGTGAACCCATTCCTTTGTTAGCTTGCCCTTTTCTGTATCAAGGGTTTAGTGTTGAGTTTCATGTTGCCATCATTTACATCATACTGTTTTGCGCAAGATGTGCTTTATGTGGGCTTATAAAACACAATCTCTTTAAAGTCAATAATTTTCGCTGAATTTATGTAAACATTGAATTTAAGCTAACTTAGTTTCTGAGCTAAGGAACTTCTTGAGAAACATCGGTCAGAGAAATGGAATAGGGGAGCAGATGGAGCGGATGTACACATAGCACACAGTGCTGATTCATCCACTGGCATCTTTGAATACTGAGATCCTAAGATTTTATTTTTAAAGTGCTTTGATTTTCCATTGATAAAATGAAGATTGCACTTTCAAATGTGCCCGTTTCCAGTGTTAAAAACACAAAATTCAACTGAGTAAATCTGAAGATCTAATTGGCTTTATTCAAAGATTCATGAATCAGGCAGCATACCATTTAGCAAATACAAAGGCTCCAGAGGGCTGCAGAAGAGGAAAGGTTTTTAAAGGCAGAAAGGGGTAGGGCCAGGAAGTCACAAATGGGTTTAGAAAAAAAAGGATTATTTCCGGCAGGGTCACCTTTTTGGGAGGCGGGGCGGGGGACATAGGGGCTATCAGATGGTTTATCTAACCAGTGCTGACCAGGAAAATTCCAGACTGATGGGTTAAGTTTTCATTCTTGGGGAAGGTTGAAACGGCAGTTAGTTTAGGTGTTAAGTCTGGGTTTGGTCATGTGGACTTAGCACATGTGACTCCATTTTAGGCCTGTTGGTTTTTTTAAACAACAGTTACTTTGTTTTTCTAGAATTAAATTCTAAAATATTTCTGAAAATGGAAAAAAAAAAGGACTAGAATTCTTTCCTTCTGTCTTTAGGTTCATAGTACACATTTGAAAACAAGGGAAAATTAAATAGCTTAAACAGAAATGTGTTCGTGTTCTTTTTCATCCCATGTTTTGAAATTGTAGGTATGTATGTAATAGTCAAGGCAAGGATTTGCCTTTAAAGTTAGTTGACTGATTGACTTGTTTTTTCTGAATGCCTGAGTTTGGAAGCTTGATTCTAGGCTTAGGTACATTTTTCTTATTTCTTCTTCTATTCTGTAACTGTGGAATGCTAAATTTACGCGTGGAGCCTCCCTGAGATTTTTTGGCCTGTGACAAGCACTATTCGAGGTAATTATGGCACCCTCCTCAGACTCGGTCAGTAGAACCACTGATGTTCTACTAAGAACAGTGGAACTGTAAGGAGCCATATTTATTTATTCCTCAAGGATTTTTTTTCTTCATTTTTAAAGTGTATGTTACATGATACATTTTTAAAGTGTATGATACATTAAAAATACATGATACATGAGCATATTTAAATAAGATGCACAAATAAGTAAACAAGTAAAATACAGAAGTCAGAAGCTTGATGCTTTATTACAAAATGAACACACCTATGTAACTTGTACTCTGGTCAAGAAATGAACGTTACCAGCCTCATAGACAGACCCCCTTGGAATTCCTTCCCGGCTATCCCAGCATGTCTCCCCAAAGTTTGTCACCATCCTAACATCTAACAGTAGAGACTAGCTTTGCCTATTTCTTTAGACAGCTTTTTTTCTCTTTTTGGTGATGTTGAAATGCTTTTTTTATACTGGAGTCTTTAGTAGAATGCAGTTCAACCAAGTAAAATACTTGTGAATATCATGGGAGGGGATATGTACATGTAAGAGAACATTGTGTTTTAAAATTTTTTAATGACGAATGAACGTAGAATTCCTTGGTATATAACTATTTTAAACTACTGAAAGAGATTGGTACCAGGTGAAGGGATGTGCTGTTGCCTATGGGAAAAGTAACTTATAGCAAGCAACATACCCTTACATTTGTTTTCACACTTGCCACCAGAGGTAGAGGAGAATGAATGCATGGAGTTAGGGATTGCTGAGGGACATTTCTGTGTCATAAAGTGATGTAACTATAAGCATGATATTTCTTTGAACTAAATGTTATCTTAAAAGTTGGAGAATTAGGGGGCGCCTGGGTGGCTCAGTCGGTTAAGCTTCCAACTCTTGATCTTGGCTCAGGTCATGATCTCGGCTCAGCTCATGATCTCATGGTTCATGGGATGGAGCCCTGTATCAGATTTTGCGCTGACAGCATGGAACCTACTTGGGATTCTCTCTTCCTCTCTCTCTGCTCCTCTCCTGCTTGTAGGGGTGCGTGTGCATTCTCTCTCTCTCGAAATAAACATTTAAAAACATTAGGGAATTTTGATATTCTCCATAATTGACTATTTTTAATATAATGTTCTTCCCTGTTGGAAAAAAAGTATTTACTATTGCTTTCCTTAGTTAATGGACAAAATGCTAATGAATTGTCACTTTTGGAAAACTGCATTGAATTAGAGTGTTCAGATTCATATACATCTGTTCAAATGGGATGAATTGTTTTATTGTTTTGTGAGATGTGTTCAGGCGGCCATCAGGAAGGATGCTGAGTAGCTTGGGTAGTGTTTTTGTGCTTCAATTAAGAGTTTCAATACTTGCGTTATCTGCTGAGAAGGTAAACTGCTTTGTTGTATGGAAAACTGAAAGTCACTTATTCGTAAGTTAACATTCTTTATTGTCTCAAAAATATTTGTTAAAGGAATACTCAGTGACTAAAGATGATGGTTCTGTGAATGATAAAGTGGCTTCTGGGGTGTTCAATGGCCCTGCCGCTGACAACCTTTCCATAATTTAGCCGATCTTCTTTTTAGCCCAATTTCTGGATATATGCCCATGAATTTTTTAGTAGGTCTCAAAATTCGTGCTCTGTCATCAAGCACTTCACAAAATGACATATCCGTGTAGATATTATTATTAAATTTTTTTTTTCAACGTTTATTTATTTTTGGGACAGAGAGAGACAGAGCATGAACAGGGGAGGAGCAGAGAGAGAGGGAGACACAGAATCGGAAACAGGCTCCAGGCTCTGAGCCATCAGCCCAGAGCCTGACGCGGGGCTCGAACTCCCAGACCGCGAGATCGTGACCTGGCTGAAGTCGGACGCTCAACCGACTGCGCCACCCAGGCGCCCCCGTGTAGATATTATTATAAGAAGATGAACAAATACCGGATTATTAAAATTCTTATCCAACGTGAAGTTAAAGAGCCAGGTTAGCTTCTTCAACCAGCTGCTTAAATAGATCTTTGAGCACATTGAAGGATGTCATTTGATGATGGCACCTTGCTCTAACTTGGTTTCCTCCTTTTGCCAAATGTGGATTCAACTATACAAAAAGCACAGAGTTTGGCCAAATTTTATGTTTCACAATGATTCTTAAACTGACCTTTATGGCAGTTTTTAGTGGTTTAGTTGGAAAATATCTTTGAGGTTTTTCCTGCCAAATTTACGTGATTATAAACTCATTACAAGAGTGATATTTTTAAAAATATTTTTAATGTTTTATTGATTAAAAAAATTTTTTTTTAATGTTTAGTTTTGAGAGACAGGCAGCGAACGGGGGAAGGGCGGGGAGAGAGGGAGACACAGAATCCAAAGCAGGCTCCAGGCTCTGAGCTGTCAGCCCAGAGCCTGATGCAGGGCTCAAACTCACAAACCATGAGATCATGACCTGAGCCGAAGTTGAACGCTTAACCAACTGAGCCACCCAGGTGCTCCAAGAGTGATAGTTTCATTTGCAGGTATTTCTTATCCAGATATTCCTCCACTTAAATAGGATTTTGTTCCCAATAAACCCGTTGTAAGTTGAAAATGCATTTAATTCACCTACCCTACTTAACGTCATAGCTTTGCCTCACCTACTTTAAAAGTGCTCGGAACACTTATATTAGCTTACAGTTGGGTGGAAATCCTTAACACACAACCTATTTTATAAGAAAGCACTGAGTATCTCATGTACGTTATTGAGTACTGTACTGAAAGTGGAAAACAGAATGGCTGTAAGCTTACCGGTTGTTTGCCCTTGGTGCTCACTGGCCGACTGGGAGCTGCGGCTGCCACTGCCCAGCATCACGAGAGAGGATCCTCCTGTACATGGCTGGCCCAGGAAAGATCCAAATTCAAAACTCAAAGTATGGTTCTACTGAATGCATGTTGCTTTCCCACCATCGTAAAGTTGAAAAATCGTAAGATGAACCATCTTAAGTCAAGGAGGGTGTGCATATAGAAAATATAAATAAATATTCAGGTTCATTTGTTCACAACGATTTGTCCATTTTAAAGTCATTTTTTAAGTACATCTTCTGCCTTTTGAGATGATGACTACAAATTATGACTGATTCATTAGTTGTGGTGATGAAAAACATATTGTCCTAATCACCATTAGAAAACCAGGTGTAGGGGCTCCTGGGTGGCTCAGTCCATTAAGCATTTGACTTCAGTTCAGGTCATGATCTCACAGTTTGTGAGTTTGATCCCCGCGTGCGGCTCCCCGCAGCCTGGAGCCTGCTTTGGATTCTGTGTCTCTGTCTCTCTCTCTGCCCCTCCCCTGCTCAAGCTCGCTCTCTCTCTCTCTCTCGCTCTCTCTCAAAAACAAGCACTAAAAAAAAAAAAAAAGAAAAAGACGACCAGCTATTTTCTGAATTTCTTTCTCTCTTTTTTAAAAATATTTATTTATTTATTAAAAAAATTTTTTTTAACGTTTATTTATTTTTGAGACAGAGAGAGACAGAGCATGAATGGGGGAGGGTCAGAGAGAGAGAGGGAGACACAGAATCTGAAGCAGGCTCCAGGCTCCGAGCTGTCAGTACAGAGCCCCACGCGGGCCTCGAACTCATGGACCGTGAGATCATGACCTGAGCCCAAGTCGGACACTCAACCGAGCTCACCCAGGAGCCCCAAAAATGTTTATTTTTGAGAAAGAGAGACAGAGCGTGAACCGAGGAGGAGCAGAGACAGAGAGAGGGAGACATAGAATCCGAAGCAGGCTCCAGGCTTTGAGCTGTCGGCACAGAGCCCAATGTGGGTCTTGAACTCACGAACTGTGAGATCATGACCTAAGCTGAAGTTGGATGCTTAACCGACTGAGCCACCCAGGCGCCCCTGAATTTCTTTTTTTTGGTCATCATTTGTACTTCCATATGTACTGTAAGCTTAATTTTGCACCCTTTTCCTTTTTAACCATGCTCTCGTTTGAAAACTGTTTTCAAATCATAACACTGTAAATTTTCACATGCAAAAACAGGACATCAGCTATTTTTATACCACAGGAATTCACAGTGTCAGAGAAGGAGTGTTTATAAACCTGATGAAATGTAGTTGCAGCAGGAAATTGAACTGATGTGTGGGACTTTGTGAGGGTTTTTGTTTCAAGTAAACAAGCAAACAAACAAAACATGGGTTCCTAGGGGAAAACTTTTTTTTTTTTTTCCCCTTCTAAATCTTGCTGTTGGGTCCTTATACTTTCTTGGTGAACTGAAGATAGCAGAGGTGGTGTGGGTTAGTGTTACTAGTCTGTCTTTTTCTCAGAGCATTAGCTTTTATTGTTCACTTAGACTTGACAGCAAGAATAATACCCTAATAACATAAAAGTGCCAACAGTTCCAGTTATGTTTTTGTTAGGAAGCATTTCTATTCTTAGGGCTTTTGTAACCTCCCCTTGCCCTAGGGAAGAGCAAGAGTCAGCTGGGAATACAAAAATTTAAGAATTATAAATCTTAGCGTCAAATTGCTTTAGAAAGATGTGCCACGTTAATCCTACGTACAGTCCAAATACTGCCTCATACCCTGCGGGTTACTGGTGGCCAGAACCTGCCCATCTGGGTTGACTGTAGAGAAAGAAGAACAGAGAGGACAGAGATTTTAGCTTGGGTGACATTATTAAGTTGATCTTGCTTTCTTTTAAAACACGTACCTAGCGTATCATCTGGGAAACCACCCATGACTCATGAGTATGTTATCAAATGAAATAATCACTTTGTGTATCAAGAACAAGTTATTATGCTTGATAATGATAATACCTGTCATTTTTCTATATCACTTAATTTGTTTCCAGAGCTCTTCCTTTTTTATTGTGACTCCACTGAATCCTATGCCAAATGTGCTGGGTGTTCCTAAAATTTAGTAAATGGCCGAGTCTGGGCTTGAAATTGGCTCTCCTGGTATTAGTAACTCTATTGTAGCATTCCTCACACTGCGTTGTGAATATTTCATGTCTTTTGTCAGCCCTAAACTATGGAACTCTCCAGTATAGGACTGTGTTCTACTCATATTCCTTTCTGTATAACTTAGTCCAAGGTCTCATCCATAGTTGGCACTTGGTATGTGTTTGATGGGTGAGATTTTATCTGATTGACGATGATGCACATTTTCTTTTCTTGAGTCACTAAAAGTTTGGGTATCATTTTTATTTCCAGGATATTTTGAAAACATTTTATTTTATGTTATGAATTTATTCCAGTCAGCATGGAAGGGTAAGGATAGTATGCTGGGAGCAATTTAAAATTACTGTGTATAGGGGCGCCTGGGTGGCGCAGTCGGTTAAGCGTCCGACTTCAGCCAGGTCACGATCTCGCGGTCTGGGAGTTCGAGCCCCGCGTCGGGCTCTGGGCTGATGGCTCAGAGCCTGGAGCCTGTTTCCGATTCTGTGTCTCCATCTCTCTCTGCCCCTCCCCCGTTCGTGCTCTGCCTCTCTCTGTCCCAAAAATAAATAAACGTTGAAAAAAAAATTAAAAAAAAATTACTGTGTATCATTAACTACATTTCACGTTAGCTACAGTTTATTAAGATGTATTTTTTTTTATTTTTTGTATGTTTTTTTAATTTATTTTTGAGACAGAGAGAGACAGAGCATGAACAGGGGAGGGGCAGAGAGAGAGAGGGAGACACAGAATCTGAAACAGGCTCCAGGCTCTGAGGTGTCAGCACAGAGCCCGACTCGGGGCTCGAACTCACAGACCGTGAGATCATGACCTGAGCCGAAGTCGGCCGCTTAACCGACTGAGCCACCCAGGCGCCCCTATTAAGATGTATTTTAAATCTAGAGTCTTTATTGCATTTTGACAAATGCTAGTTAAGAAAATGAGCCAGAAGTCCTGATAAACTAGAACTGATTAGAGATGTATTTGAAGTCTGGAATTAATATTTACAAAATGGCTATGTCTCCTATGTGATACAGTGGGGAGTCTAAATCATCATCTGTGTGGTAGGCTTGCAGAAATGCTTATTCCGAATCCTGACTGGCTTGGTGGGTATGTGGAGGTGAGCAGTCACACACGGCTCCACACTCCGAAGAACCTTGCTTTGGGTTTAATGCTGTGCCGTTGCCATCTTGCAATTCTTAATAATTTTTAAACAAGGGACTGGAAAAGTATGTAACAGGTCCTGATCTGAATCGTGAGGAAGTAATCACAGAAATACAGAATGTGGACACCTATAAGACAAGTTACAGGTTTCTTACAAATGTCACTGTCATGAAAGATTTTTTAAAAAGGTAGAGAGCAAGATTGTTCTTGTTTAAAGAACACTAAGAAGACATAGCAACCAAATGTGATGCATGAACTTTGGATCCTGGATCAAAAAACAAAAGGACATTTTCACGTAGTTGGGTATGTTTGATGATGTGTTTGAATCTTGACATGCTGTCAGGGTCCTTTTTATTCAGTATTAACTACTGAGTTTCTTTTTGGGGAAGTTCTAACTATTTGTTAGGGATCTTCTAAAGAACAAAGGAAATTTTACCTTTTAAAAAATAGAACAATATTTTGCCATTACCATATGGGTTTCTTTATAAATCTAAGATACATTAAGGGATTTTTATGATCTTATCTTTCCTGTATCTTGAAACATTTTGCCACTTTCTCATCCTAGGAATTATTTCATCATTACCTACCAGTTTTATTCTCAATTATGCTAAAAAACCCTAAAATTAACAAGAGAACAGAGGAACACTGTGGTTGTGGAATACATGCTTGCTGTTTTGTCGTTGTCCAGTTTTCTTACTGTGCTGTCCAAAGTATTGCATCGTCTTTTAAGAAGGTATAAGAGAAGCTTGGAGTCACTATCTTTGTAGTTGTGTTTTAAAATTTCACTGAACACACTTCACTGAACACAATTAGAAATTTAGAATTTTTTATTTCCTGCGCATAATGGCAAAGGAAAGTATTTTGACAGAGGAAGACATTTCACAACTCTTAGATAAATGAGAAGATGAACATATAGTCCTCTAGACTTTATTGATGATGGTTAAATTTATCATACAGAAGAAATCCAAGAACGTAAATTACCAAGTGATGATATCCAAGGTCCAGGGTCAGAAAGCCAGCTTACCACCTGTTTCCCAAAGTAAGATTTTACTGGGAAAAGCCATGTGTATTTGTTTAATGTTGTCTGTGGCTACTTTCCAACTGTACAGGCAGAGTTACGTAGTTGAGACAGGGGTGGTTTGGTTTGCAAAGCTGAAGATATTTGGCTCCTTATCTGGCCGCTTATAGGAAAAAAAAAATAGTGCCAACTAATTGTTAGGCGAATATTCTCAAACTCAAGAATTGACAATGAACAGTATGTGTCTAAGGAAAAAAGGAAATCAGGTATTAATATCCAGTTAGTCGTTCAACAGGAAACATTTCATTGCATCATATTTTGCATCAAGAATCGGGACCATCCCATTTTGCCATTAGGACAGAGGGTGTTAGTTTTTTCATCTTTCCCGATGCCTGTGCACTTGAATACACCTGGTACAGTTCTTAACTGGACAGGTGCTTAAGATAGGTGTGTGTACAGAAGTGACAGGAAGGAAAGAGATGGTGTGGAAATGACAAACTTATTGGATTGGTCATTTTAATTAGTTTTTACAAATCTAAAAAGTTTTGCAATTATGGAGCAAAGAAGATGACTTTCCTCTCTCTGACAAAACTGTGAGCCATCTGAGTTTTCAGAAGTGTTATGTTTTGAAGATGTAAGTGTAAGAGGAAGAACCAGAAATAGTTATAAGCTAGAACATTAAGAAGATATTTTTAAAATATGAAATATTGCATTTTGACAATGTAAGTGCAAGAAAAAGAGCCAGCTCAATGAGAAGCTACATTCTATTACAGATGTAGTTGAGACCTGGAGTCAGTACTTACAAAATGAGTATGTGGGTTCGCGTAGGACTGTTGGTGAGCAACTAGTTGTATTCAAAAAATAATGTCAAGACGTATTATTTTCAAAGCAGAAAAATATGGAATCAAATTTGGGCTTGCCATGTTTAAATATTTATTAAATTTATAATAGGTTGTTTTTCACTCTCCTTTTAGTCTTGAACTGGTAGGTTATTCAAAAATGACTTAAATACACAAAAAGTAAAATAAAAGTTTCATGGACCCATATAGTAAATAGCAATGACTGTTTTTCCTGGCTTACAAAGGGGTTAAATTTCTTGGGTGTGAGAATGGTATTGTGTGCGTATAGGAGAATTTTTGTTTTCAGGATATACATGCTAAACTATGTATGAGTGAAGTTTTGTGATGCCTGCAACTTACTCTGAAATTGTTTTGGGGGGTTAGAGGAGGGAGGAGGTAACAAATGGGGCAGATGTTAGCAATTAGTGAATGTAGATGAAAGATGCACTAAACAATGTACTTATTCTTTCATTTTTTTGTAGGCTTGGATATTCTCAAAATTAAAAAAAATGGAGAAAAAAATTCACAGAAATAAGAATTCTCAAATATATGAAAAACAAACCATTCCCCCTGCTTCCCCACACTTTTCTTTTAGAGGCAAGACTTGTATTTATACAATAAACACAAATATATACCTTTTAATTATTAGTCTAGCTTGCTCCTGATTGTATCAGCCTTTTACTGCTGAGTAGTAGGGGGAATAAAATGGTGAGGTTAATAACATGCATTTGTTTGACACCAGGAGTTTTCTTAAAACTTCTTGTGTTTTCAGGGGTGCCTGGGTGGTTCAGCCGGTTGAGCATCTGACTTTAGCTCAGGTCATGATCTCGCAGTCTGTGAGTTCGAGCTGTGCTGTCAGCTCAGAGCCTGGAGCCTGCTTTGGATTCTGTGTCTCCCTGTCTCTCTGTCCCTCCTCCACCCATGCTCTGTCTCTATCTCAAAAATAAACAAACATTAAAAAAATTATCAAAAAATAACTTCCTGTGCTTTCAGAAACTATTACATGTACTAGTAAAATGCAGAAATTACCTTCCTTGTCTGTTAGGCAACTTTGTTAGGACAGTTAATGCCCAGTGGCCAGTGTAGCTTCTGTCAGTATGTCACCTGTTATTTTTATCATTTTTTATGGCCTATTTACATAGAAAATCAAGAGGTTTTTTGTTTTTGTTTTTTGTTTGTTTTTGATTACAGGCACAGGGGTTGCCTGGGTGGCTCATGAATTAAGTGTCGGACTCTTGATTTTGGCTCAGGTTATGATCTCACAGTTGGTGAGATCAGGGTCCACATCTGGCTCTGTGTTGACAGCATGAAAGCATGGAGCCTGCTTGGGATTCTCTTTCTCTGTCGCTGCCCCGCTCGCACGAGTGCACACACACACACACACACACACACACACACACACACACACTCTGTCTTTCTCTCTCTCTCAAAATAAATATACATTTAAAAAAATCGCAGGCACATATTTTATACTGAGGACTCAAATTTTCTGAAATTGTTTATTTCATATACACATACAGTATGTGTGAAATAATCTGGTCTCATGTATGGGTATATATTAATGATATAAATGAAATTACCTTTAAATTTGAGCATTTCATTGCTGTTGGGAAAACATTTACTACCAGCATATTTGCATTGACTTTCAAAGGTACACCAAATATTTTTAAATTTATGAGAAAACAGAATGTGATCTAATTGTCACTTGTGAACAATTAAATGAATTCATTTATTTTTGTTATGATATATTACAAGAACTGTAAGTCTTATTAGAGATAAATCACTCTCCTTTACAGACTGATAAAGGGACATGAAATGTTTTTCTATTGTTGTCATTTCTCTGTGCTTGATGTTGGTTTGAATCAGATAAGTCTTTTTTCATTTTCCTGTGACAATGACCTTTTGTTTTCCAATCTGTAGTATTCAGCATCCTTGAGGGCATTCTAACAATGTTAGTGCAGTAAAGCATGCACAGTATTTCCAACAAAATGCTTGTTCACAGCTGCATGACATAAATCATTCAGTCTGCTTTTTGAGTAACAAATAATATTGCTTATTAGAAAGCTGTATCAAGTCTGGAGTTAAAAGAAGACTCTATTTAGATATTTAAAAATAAACTGATCATCTTGCTTTTCATTTTGGTAAAACTATTGGACTGTAACATTACATGTGTGAAGTGTGTGGGGGCATTGACACAGTATTCTTTCTGATCCTGAAGTAGAAGTGAGGGAAAAAAGAAGTGACATTTTTTACATAAGGACATTGAAAGTGTGGTATCTTGAGAGACTTCCAGGTTCTCTGTTTACGTGGTAGTAGTCCTCACTTCCCATCAGAGCTGGTAGGAATTCACGGAGTCCTAGGTGTCTTTGTATAAAGGATCCCTGCCACTGGTTTAACTCAGACATTTCTGCATACAGTTTTAACCAGAACCTGTTTTTTACTGTGCCCGTGCTTGATATATATATATATATATATATATATATATATATATATATATACACATATGTTATGTATATAGATATAAATTAAATGTTTGTAATATATATAACTATATATTTATGATATGTAATATTGGCATATACGTCATAGGTTGTCATATATATAATTGTCATGTTCATGGGGGGTGAAGTCTTAACAGATAAATGGTGGCTGGAATTGAATTAAACATCTTTGACTCCAAATCAGATGATCACTTTCTGTTAAACTCTTTGCCACTTATGCTACAGAAGATATTCAGTAGCTTAGGAAATGCTCGTGGCAGAATGACAAAAAGGAGTATTATTAGGTAATGGCTTAGGTTATGGCATCTTACATGTTCTGAAGACTGTCTATGAAAATCTTCCTAGTGACATCTACATTTCTTTCCCTGCGAATTTCCTTAATGTCTGTTACCTCAGGAATCAAGTTAATTTTTTTTTCTAATAATAACAGCTAGTATTCATTTCCCAGGGTGAGACACACAATTAGTGAGCACTAGTCCAACAGACAGAGTCCATACTTGTAACCAGTTCTGACAAAGCTAGTATAGGGCAGGTCCTCTCCTCCTTTCTGAAACTTAACACTGGCCTGGCAGACAATGTATCATTCCTCTTCCTCCTGAGTACTCTTGGGTGAAGCACCCACCCATCCTGGTTCTTTTGAGTGTTTGATCTATTCATAGAAAAACATCCTGCAACTTTGTTTCAGTCATTAGTTTCCCAGACACTAGTGGATGTAATGTTAGCTTCTGTTCTTGGTTTCTGCCCTTCCTAAGAAAATTGTGTTTTGGGAATGGGCTTTGAGCAGTCTAAGTTGGTCCATTGCTGTCGTGCAAAAAGACCACAATATTCTGTGGAATCTTAAATACTAATAATTGTGTTTCATTTACATGTTTTCTGTCTTATGATCCAGCAAAATGTTGAATTGCTGCAGTCCTGTATATCATATGTTGAAGCATAGGCAGTGATGGAAGGAGGCATGATCATTGGACACCAGCCCACTCAACTCTGGAAAATACCAGCGAGCATCGTCACTGTTATTCAGCATTCTCTTTCTGATCTTAGACTTTTACTTTGATGGTCCCATGTAGAAGAATTGGTGTTTGAGGAACTGAAGGTTTCCAGTGTTAGGGTAATCCTAGATCACTGGTGAAGCTATGAAAGCCCTCTTCATTTTCCTTTTATAGTCACCAAACTAAAATGAAGTTAGAAGACCAGAGAAAGAACATTAGTTATTATTCTTACTTCCTTATATCCTAGGAGCTTTTTAGGATCTCCCCAAATTTTGAGAATATGCTTATAAATTCATTGTTTTTCATTGTTGCAGATACTGTACATATTAAGAGGTTATACTTTTCTATTTCAGGTCTTCCATATGTAGAGTTGAGTCAAACTTTTTCAAACCTCCTGATTAGGGCTGTCAAGCTTAACTCGTCACAGTGTCAACATTGAACGTATTAACACAGCAGTGAACACTGTAACTGACTTTTGACCTCTGTCCCAATAGAGTGGGGAAAACAGTTCCAGGACTTGACTTTGCTTTCTCCCCCCTGACTTCCACTGTCGATCTGAATGCTACATCGCTACATCATGGCTACTGATGTGCCACCCACTTCATCTTCTGTTTTTCCTTCCCAAACCTAGCTCACTCCTTTTTAAATCATCCTTAGCAAGAGTGATTCATGGTTTAAATATTACAGGAAGTAGAAATTTCAAGACTGTGGAAAAGTGTATCTGCATATTCTAGCAGCAATTTTTAGCCTAGGAAAATTTGAAGCTGGGAAGAAATTACTGTTCTTGGCCTTACAGGACTTTTTCATAAAATGCAGACATTAAATGCCCTTCTTGTCACTAATTCAATCAAGATGACAAAACTTTAGAGGCGACTGGGTGGCTCAGTTGGTTGAGCGTCCAGCTTCAGCCCAGGTCATGATCTCACAGTCTGTGGGTTCGAGCCCTGCGTTGGGCTCTGTGCTGACAGCCCAGAGCTTGGAGCCTGCTTCAGATTCTGTCTCCCTCTCTCTCTGCCCCTCCCCTGCTCATGCTCTGTCTCAAAATAAATAAAAACATTAAATTTTTTAAAAGATGACAAAACTTCAGGATATCACTTTACTGTAGGCTTGAGAGGAGGCACTTCTTGGAGTTGATAGATTTAGTCTCTTTATAGGTGGCAACCCAAATTGATTAGTGGAAACTCTGTTTGGATGTGGCAACCAAAGAGCATGCTGAACATTTCATTGAAGGTTATACTCAAGCTTGAGCTACAGGGAAACCAACAGCAGTAAGATGACTTTAATAGTGTCAGGAGTGAATCTGACCAGAAGGGATTTATTATCCTTGGAAGGCAGTCTGGAAACAAAGTAAACATCTTAGGGTTTTTATTGTCCTTCTTCAGCCTGTGATAGTTGTTGTGCCCGTGTGGTCTATGCTTGAAGTACTTCCTGAAACATTTGCATTCTGCCTCCAAGAAGTTGGCCTGGCCTTTCTTCTGCTCACATGAACCTCCTTAGATGTTCTCCTCCTAATGCATTTCACTTTTTATGTTGACTCCTTCTTAGTGCCTTCATATTTTTAAGTTTAGTCACCTGGCTTCGCACCGTTGGTCTTGTTTCTAACATAGCATGCCTTTATCATAGTATCGGTAGCGGCCAGGAGCATGCGATCCAGAGTCATGTGACCTCAGCTCAAGTGCTGGCGCCACTGCTTGCGACTTTAAGCTAATGCCTTCGTCTCTCTCAAGTACCGGTTTTCTTATCTAGAAAATGGTGATGGTAACAGTACCTTATAAAGTTGTTCTTGAGGTATAAACGAAGTAAGTGTGAAAGCATTTAGTAAGAGCCAAGCACAATGCAAGTGTTCAGTGCAACAAAATTTATTGCTACCTACTAGGTATTGTCTTAGGCCAGTGGCTCTCAAACTTTTTCATCCCAGGACCCATTTAATGCTCTTAAACATTACCGCGGAACCTAAGGAGCATTTGTTTATGTGGGTCACATGTATTGCTGTTTGCTGTATTTGAAAATAGAATTGAGAAACTAAAAAAAAAAATTATCAGTTGATTTTAAAATAATAATAAACCCATTACATGTTAACACAAAATTTTATGAAAATAACTATATGTTTAAAGTAGTGAGAAGAGTGGCATTCTTTTACAGTTTTACAAACTCTTTGAATGTCTAGCTTAAAAGAAAGAAAGCTCATATCTGCAGTCATTTGTTATGATGTGTTGTTTTGATTGGAGTATATGAAGAAAATCTGGCCTTATACAAGTATGTAGTTGGAAAAGAGGGAAGTATTTAATAATCTTTATTTTATTAAATTTTTTTAATGTTTATTTTTGAGAGAGAGAGAGAGAGAGCACGAGCAGGGGAGGGGCAGAGAGAGAGAGGGAGACACAGAATCCGAAGCAGATTACAGGCTCCCAGCTGTCAGCACAGAGCCTGATGTGGGGCTTGAACTCACGGACTGCGAGATCATGACCTGAGCCAAAGTCAGACGCTTAACCGACTGAGCCACCCAGGAGCCCCAATAATCTTTTAAAATAGTGATTATTCTTTGATACTACACTAAAACTTAACAAGTGGTAGTTTCTTCAAGGTCAGTTGAAATGTAGACTCTGAAACCGTATCAGTGAACATTTCATGGTGTTACATTAAAATCCATTGGTCTAGGGGTGCTTGGCTGGCTCAGTTGGAGCGTGCAGCTGTTGGTCTCAGGGTTGTGAGTTTGAGCCCCGCGTTGAGTGGAGAGATTACTTAATTAAATAAAAAATCTTTAAAAAAAAAATCCGTTGGTCTATCTTGTCTGACTAGATCTTTCATCCATGCATGGTTTTGTACTATAATGTATTTTGTCATTTCAGAAACATTAGTTCATTGAGTTACACAGATTTTACAAATGTTAGCACATTTCACTATACAGTGTATTAACAAATCACATTCTTTAATATCACTATCAATCTTATGAGATAAGTCTTTAAATATTAACAAACTGTCAGGCTCATAATGGTGGATACAATTTGCTCCAAATTCTAATGTTCATTTGAAAGCTTGGATTTTATGCCTGGCAATAAATACGGTCAGTTATTGTCATTGAAGTGAGAAAGTAACTTTGTTCATTTTCAGGAAAATATCTACCAGATATAGCCAGGTCTGAATAGACACAGTTTGTCAGTCCTTCTTTCCAGTGAAATGGCGTTGAAGAAAATTGCAGCTAGTCCACCTCACAGCTTGAATGATCTCACATATGCTTTTCCCCCAGATAATATCCTGCTGTAGGGATGCCTTGTGCACACCTCTCTTCTTCTCACACAGAATATTAAAAAGATACATACTCAGTGGTCAAGATTTAATAAAATTAATGCTTTTTAAACTCCTTCATCAAGAATATTAAGTGAAATTGAATTAGAAAAAAATGTTAATGTTTGTTTATTTTTGAGAGAGAGAGAGACAGAGCATGAGTGTGGGGGTGCGGGGGAGCGGAGAGAGAGGCAGACACAGAATCCAAAGCAGGCTCCAGGCTCTGAGCTGTCAGCACAGAGCCCCACCCGGGGCTCGAAGCCACGAGCTGTGAGATCATGACCTGAGCCGAAGTTGGACGCTTAACAGAGTGAGCCACCCAGGCGCCCCTTGAATTTTTTTAAAGCCCGATTGCATGTGGTGGTGAAGGGTACAGTAACAACTGATAGTTTGGTGCTACTGCATTGCTTTGCACTGAAGCCCAGCAGTTTTACCCACCACAGCTTTTGCACGGAGTGTGAGAAAAGCAGATAAACTCTTAGTATAATTACGAAAATTGATCTTGTGCATCCCCTTGAAAGAGTCTCAGTGATCCACGAGGTCCACACTCCACACTGAAAATTGCTGTTCCAGGCACTGTGAAAAACAGATTCTTTGCCCTCATGAAACTTACATTCTACTGGGAAGAGACAAAAAAACAACAGAATTTGGTAAAGTGTTGGTACTTTAGATAGTTACAGGTACTAAAGAGAAAAAATATGACAACTAATGAAATAGAAGAATATGAATTGTCAGGGGGTTTTGAGCATTTTAGATAGGGTGACAGAGAAGGCCTCATTTAGAGGAAAGAACTGAAGCAGGTGAGGGAGCAAGTCAGGAGAGATACCTGCGGGGAGGACATTCCAGTTCTAGGAAACAGCTACCTGGAAGTGTTTCTTATTATGTTTCACAAATGGCAAGGAAACCAGAGACTGGGGAGGAGTAGGTGAGAGGAAAGAAGAGGTGAACCTAGCAAGGTACGAAGAACCCTCCAGAGTCTTGTGGGTCAGCACTTCCAAAAAATCACATGCATGCACATCAGCTGGGGGTCTTGTGAAAATGCTGTTTCTGACTCATAGATGGGAATTGGTCCTGCAATTCCGCATTTCCAACAAATTACCAGGTGAGGTCAATGTTGTGGTTCTCTTTGAGTAGGCATTTGTAAAGAGTTTGGCTTTTATTCTGCGTGACGTAGGAAGCCATTGGAGAGAATCTAGCAGAACAGTGGCCTATTCTCACATGTGTCTTAACATGGTCAGCTATAAATAATAGTAACAGTAGTGGATCTGTAATCACTTATCAAGAGATGTGTGTTAGAATTTTTCAGATTTTAAAATGGTAATACATTTCGTATTTATGTATTTTATGACACTCCAGCAATGTTTGAGAAAACACTCTGTAGTCATACACTGATATTTCTGCAGTGAAATGAACAGTCACACTTAACAGAATAAGTAAAGACTGTAAATATTCTTTTTTTTTTAAGTTTATTTATTTTGAGAAAGAGAGCATGTGGGGGAGAGGCAGAGAGAGATGGAAAGGGAGAATCCCAAGCAGGCTCCACACTATCAGTGTGGAGCCTGACGTGGGGCTTGAACCCACGAACCATAAGATCGTGACCTGAGCCAAAATCAAGAGTTGGACACTCAACTGACTGAGCCACCCAGGTGCCCTAAGACTGTAAATATTCTTGTATCCATTCAGGTGAGGTTTTTGCCGTCAAATGAATTATAAAGAATTATGAAAATACTTTTAGGTTTAGGACAGACCAGTGTTTGCTGCCAGATGAGTTACAAAAATACTTTTACTTTTCAAAGCACTTGGATTTTAGAATTGAGAAAAGATGGACCTTTGTTTCTATTATACTTTCAGGTAGTTGCTCTTCCTGTCCCTGCACTGCAGGAACTTTTAAGACAAATAAGTCTATTACATGTTCATTTCAGGCCTTGTTGGATGCAGCTGTGGACAAGAGAGCGCTTTCATGCCCCAGGTCCTGCTCTCAAAGGAAGAAAAATAGGTACCTATCAATTTGGAACACAAGTTCTCATTTCCAAAGAGTTTTTTCATCTTGGCAGCCTGGACTGTCATGTGTGTAGTCAAAGCACATTTAATTAAAACATGCTGAGCATTTTATTATACCTTGGGACAGTTAGCATGTGCTTAGAATTATCCAGCTCTGCTCATTTGTGGTTAACACAATATTACTTCCATATCAGACTCTGCTTTCTTTCCTACAGCTCTGAGCTGCCTTCTTCCACATTTGGCCCCACGTCTTGTAATCTAAAGCAAACTTCTCTATGTTCTTCACAATCCGCTTTTTTTTTTTCTTTAGGTGACTGATTTTCCCAGAGAAGTCCAGTTTAAAAGAAATGCAGTAGGAAATTATCATAAAATATGTTGCTATCTTTTCCCATCTCCATTATCTGTGATGTCAAATTATTACTAATAGCATTATCTCTCTTTTCCCAGTAGAGTTTCACTTAAGGGTTATTACATCCCTGCTCTGAGTACCTGTCTTCTTGATAAAGCTTGAAAACACTGATATAAGGCAAGATTTTGAAAGGTTGCTGTTTTAATGCTTGCTGGCAAAATGATATGTTGACTCTCATCATGAAGGAATCCTAACTATTATATGAATCTGTGTCCAAAAAAATGCACATTCTAATAAACACATTTTAGTGCAACTGCTAAGCCCGAGAAAATGGCGATAGACTCCTTTTGCTACAAAACTATGTTGGTTTATGGGAAATGCGTGGGTTGGGAATAATTGTCTGAAAGATGAATAACAACTAAGAGAAAACATTGCAGCTTTTCCTGTAAGAAAAGAACAAGGAAGATACACAGTGGACCCTTGGTCGTTGCAGGGATAGGGGTGCTGACCCACCCACCTCCACACAGTTGAAAATACAAGTGTTAACTTTTGATTTCCCCAAAACTTAACTACTAAGCCTTACTAATAATAAATATTTTGTAGGTTGTATGTATTATATACCGTATCCTTACAATGAAGTAAGCTAGAGGAAGTAAAATGTTATTAAGAAAATCATAGAAGAGAAAGTACATTTACAGTACTGTACTGTAGTTATAAAAAAAAAATCCATGTATAAGCAGACCTGCACAGTTCACACCTGTGTTGTTCAAGGATCAACTTTGTACTGTTTCTACTGAAGGAAATGAGAGCATTTGAGACAACAGGGTTATGGTTCTTAGATAACTATCTGGGAAGATCTCCACTAAAAGTATAGTTTTACTTGGTTGTTTTCCAGAACTTGTATTTATAAAAAGTAAAAATTCTGCCAGGAGTTTTCATGTGATTACATTTTTATTGTCTGTAACTTCAAGTGCTGTGGATGGTTAAAAGTCTAAGTTATTGGATTTGGAAGAAGTGTTAATCAGGTGTATTTTTGTGTGTGTGGTGAAATGTCTATGCCATATGGTATATTCCTTTAAGGATGAATTACAAGGACTTCATAAAAAGTTAATTCATTGCCGTCTGATTTTAGGTGTGTGAGCTATAGGGAAATCAAGTAGAATGGTATACTTTTTTTTTTTTTTTTTTTTTTTTGCTATTATTGAGTTTCGTGTCATCTATTTTTTGTGGAAGAGGGTTTTAGGAAATATGTCCTGTTATTAAAGGTGAGTTTTTTTACTTCACGAAATCCAAACGAGAGCCATTTGAGAATGTTGAGAAGTTACCGGGAGGCTTGGCGGCAGCTAAGTCTCCTCTTGAAGTTCTCCATCAGAAACCTGGTGTTAAGTAGGCCTATCTGAGGACTTTCTGTTAATGTGCCAACAAGTTGGATAAACAGTATCAGAAATTATCATATTCTTTAAAGAGAAAACCTCAGAGAGATATGACTTGCTGTCTAGAAGAAGAAATAGTAGGTTGGAAAATGACAACCCTTACCTTTGAATTGAGCTGAATGACCCAGTTCCCGTGTATAGCTTTTTGTTTCCAAGCCTATAGTGAAAACTTTGAGTAAGCAGAAAGACTTTGTTTGTGTAGTCTGCTTGCGAGGTCTGCCAAGTTGGTTAGAGGAAACATTGCTTAGGTCTTTATTAAAAGCCAAACTTGAGTTTTAAAAAGGAGAGGTTTCCAAGTTTGGTTCACATCTCATTTAGGAGGCTTTGTTGGCCTCAAGCTGTGGGTCCATGGTGAAGAGATGAACACTGCATTTGCAAAATACTTGGTTTTAGAGATCTTTGATGAAACTGAATGTGAGCACTGTAGTTGCAGTCAGAAATTTTCTTCCATGTATTAGCAGTTCTGGGTCATTATTCTCTGAAGAATTAAAAACAATTATCTTTGGGTTTAAAAATAGTTTATTTCTGTCAGAATTGTATCATGACACATCAGTTCTCAACTTGGAACAGTTTTAAATGACTTTGTGTTTTCTAAGGGTGAATTTAACTGACCTGATTTGGCCATCACTTTCCAGAGTGAATTTTAATTATCTTAGTTGAAATGCTTCCTTTCCGCGTTTTGAAGCATTTTCTAGGAAAGAAGTTTAGTCAAGGTAGGAGATACCTAGAAACCTAGTGAAGCACTTTTTTATTTGTTCCTTGTTGAAATTGTTTATGTTATTATGAGCCTTTTTTTCCTCTGAATTTTCATATTCTAAGAAATATATTTCTTTTAGAGTAAGAAGTTTGGTTGTTTTCTTTGTGACTCTCTCAAATATTAGCAGTAGTAATTATTTGGTATTTATTGTGGATTTTATGCCCTTGTTCTTTTAAAAAGATCACTTTATAGTAAAATAGACTTTTGTGATCACAAGCATCTCATTATTTTAGTATGCCAGAATTTGGTACAGAAACAGAATAGCAACATGTCATTAATGCCTTTCATTTTCTGATTAAAGCAGGACAGGGAATCTCTTGCCAGTTGGTTGAAAGGTGGGTCTTCATTTGAAGGGGAGAAAAACTCTTTTTCTTGTCAATAAATGTCATTCTTTTTACAGAAATCAAAATTGCTAATTTTCAAACCAAAGACAATCTGAAACAAATGTTCTTTAAAACATTAATCACAGTTTTTGAGTGTTCATGCCTCATTAGTCTAAACCTCATTTAAAATGCAACATAGTCCTTTTTGAGAAAAATCCATCATATTGTTAAAAACTTTTGGTTTGAGCCTAAAACAAACAGCTTAAATTTAACATTCTAGTCTGTTCTACGGCGAACTATTTATCTTTTAAATAAAAAGTTAAGCAGATTTAAACTTAACAGAAAAATATTGTTCTAAACCAAAGAATTCATTTAACGTAACTATATAATGATACACAAACTATTCATATAAACAGTGAAAAAATTTTGTTTTGTTTTCTAAAGTCAGTCATTTTCAACAATATGCATAGACATACTGGATATAAATAGGATCCAGTTGGAGAGAACACAAAGATTTACTCAATCATACAGTGTTTAAAAATTTCTTTTTAATGTTTATTTTTGAGAGAGAGAGAGAGAGAGTGCGAACAAGGGAGAGACAGAGAGAAAAGGAGACAGAGAATCTGAAGCAGGCTCAGGCTCTGGGCTGTCAGCACAGAGCCCGATGCAGGGTTCAAACCCATGAACCACGAGCCAAAGTCGGACCTGAGCCAAAAGTCGGACATTTAACCGACTGAGCCACCCAGGCGCCCCAGTCATACAGTGTTTTATATTTATTCTAAAAATTCAGCATATTAAGATATTTTATAAATATATTTAATCATGTCAATAAATGAACATTTTGAGTACCTCCCAAATAGCCCTGATACTGTAAATTATATCCAATCAGATATTATCCTAGATATATTTTCTTAAGATTTTTTAATCATTGCTTAAAGAGACAGATGAGCATTTTGAAATTTTTAATATTAAAGGAAAATTGAATGTCCTGAAAATATTAATACTTAGAGAAAAAAGCACAGAAGAAAATTATAGCAAAGATAAGTTTAACATTAGGACTTGCTTAAAATCTGTATCTTCAAGTTTTGAAAAGCAAGAAAAAATTGGAATAATTTTTTATAGACATGACAAAATATGTAAAAGTAAGATTTCCTTGACTCACAATTCTAGCAGTTAACCAAAAAGAAAAGAAAATTTAATTATGCAACTTCTCGTTTTCTTAATGAAAGCTTCCCATTCAGCAGATTCGATTAGAACAGGGAGAAGAGGGAAATGAGGACCTGCAACGAGATTCTGAGGGGAATTCAAAGACCATAGAGGAAGATGATGCCTCAAAATGTGTACATTTGCCACAAAGCTTATATTTGATTCCCAGGCCTCAGACTGGGAGTATGATTTCTAGGCTAGTGTGTTCATTTCAAGAGCCCACTCAAAAAATTAGTCTTGTGGAGTTTGTTAAATGGGACTTTTTTCTTTAATTTTTTTTTTTTAACATTTATTCATTTTTTGCAAGACAGAGAGAGAGAGAGCATGAATGGGGGAGAGGCAGAGAGAGAGGGAGACACAGAATCTGAAGCAGGCTCCAGGCTCCGAGCTGTCAGCACAGAGCCCGACGCGGGGCTCGAACTCACGGACCGTGATATCGTGACCCGAGCCAAAGTCAGCCGCCCAACTGACTGAGCCACCCAGGCGCCCCGAATGGGACTTTTCTTTATCTGAATCAGTTTCCACGGTTTTCTCTTCTTACAGATAGTTAACTTACACTTTTAGTTTTTAACAGTTTTTTTTTCCTCCTTAGCACAAATGTAATATATTCCCTGAATACTTTTTTTTTTTAAAAAACCACATAGTCTTATAAGACAAGTAAAAAACACCATCTAGAGAAACTTCATTCTTCCGGATTCTGGGAAAAAATAATGTCCCAACAGCCTAGGGCATCCATTGTATGTAATAAGTTAACTTCTCTCCTGTGCTTCTAGGGAGACACTGGTTATCTACCATACGTGGGGGAACTGAGAAAATAGTCACTCAGAACGTTTTCTGTGCTAGGTGGGTCAGATGAGGAACCTGAATGAGAAAGGCTGATATAGAGCTCATGAATGTGACTTAAATGATGGTATGTTATTCTAGATCTTCCATATTGTGTCTCGTTGGCTCTCTGCCCCCATATGTATGCACACACACACATCTTTTCTTTCATTTCTAAAAGTGCGATCAGACGGTACATACCAATCAACTTGGTCTTCATTTTCCATACAGTTTACTGATCTCTCTTTTTTTCTTTTGGCTTTCTGCATTTATTTGTTTAGATTTTGCTTACAGTCACATAGGAGAATGTCTCGAACAGAACCTTTCTACTTTTCCACTTGCTTAGACTAAGCACCTGTGACTTCTGAGCCCATTATTCCCCACCTCTGCATCTTTGCTCCGTCAGTATTACTGGCAAGTATTCTTTCTTTCTTTCTTTTCTTTTCTTTCTCTTTTTTTTTTTTTTACTGGCTATTTCTTCTACCTCGTGAGAATTGAGAATTGGTCTGGACCTGACTATAGCACCCCTCTCTCGGCAGACATCTGAGTATTTAGTGGGAAGTAAGTACCAAGCAGAAGAAAACACATTTCATTACTTGTGGATGCTTCCTGGACAACTCAGCCCAGGATCCCTCCAGTGCCTGCATCTCAAGCTTTCCTCAACATGTCTTTTATTTCAACCAGTCTGCATTATTTGTGGTTCCTCAAACACTTCTGAACTCTCTTGTTTCTGTGTCCTTATCACTGTATTCCCTCTGTTCAGAATGGTGTTCTTCCTCTTACCTCCAGTCTCCTTTCCTTAGCTCCTTGACTTTAAAAATCATCGGTCTTTGAAAACTCTCATCAGCGGATACCATCTCTGTTTTTCTTTCTTGGCGCTCTGGCTAAAAGTGACGACTCCTTTCCTTCTTTTCTTTCGTCAGTTCAGCAGATACTTACTGGGGACCTGTTCTTGCCAGGAATTTTGACAAAATCATGGTTTTACTTCTATTATCTTATTTGTGTAATAATGTCCACCTTATTTTCCTAAATAAATTACATCTGGACCCACCTTGTAACTGACATTCTTACCCAAAGGTGTTTAATACATATTTACTGAGTGAACGAAACTTTCTGATTATTTTAACATTGTCTGTGGCAGCATAACTTTTTTTTTCTTATAAAATTTTCTTTTGTGTAGATAGAAAAGTATTACTGACACTTAAATGTGATGGAGAAAATCTTTTAATGGATTTTGTAGGTATGTACTTAATTTAAAGACTCATCCATACCATACTAAGGTTATTTTAAGCAGCTGTCCCTGAGTTTTTAAGATGGTTTTAAGGTGAGCTCTCCCTGAATCATAGGTTGTCTGTCTGTCATTCTCAGTCATGCTCTAGTGATGGAAGTCTGTCATGTTTATAAGCTTGGTGTGGGTGGTTTCCCTGACGGAATCAAAAAGGGGGGAGGGGAGCCCTAGAGACTGCCAGCTGAAGGCAGATCACAGACATTTGGGACTTATTGGCCTGTAACTTCCTTTCAATAGGCTGAAAGGACTTTAAAGTGTTAAAAGACCACACGATTTCCTCTCTTTTCTTCATTACCTTTTGTATTTCTTTTCTTAGATGAAATGTATCTTAGCCCACCATACCCCATATCCTAGATATGCCAAAAAGATCACGATTTAAAACAGTTCTTCTCAAAGTATGGTTTGGGGACCTCTGGGGTTCCTCAAGTTTTTTTCAGTTTCCACAAAGTTAAATTAGAATAATAAGACAACATTATTTGCCTTTTTCACTCCTCTTCTCTCACAAGTGTCTACTTGAATCTTCCAGAAGGTACATGGCAAGTGATACTACAATAGGTTAAATACAGAGGCAGGTATGAGAATCTGTCTTCAATTAGACCAGACACGAAAAAAATTTGCAAAATGTAAAACAAATACTTGGTTTTGAAAAAATAGCTATTTTTCATAAAAGTGTTAAAATATAATGACCTTATTTAACAAATTAGCAACTAAAAATTTTATTAAAACAAATGAAAACAAATTAAAATTTGTTTTAATTCTATAATGTGGTTCATATCAGTAGATATTAAAAGCTCTTTAGAATCTGGATTTTTGAAACCAAAAGTTTGAGAACCACTGGTTTAAAAGATGTAAAATATTTAAAGAAGAACAGACTTTTTTTTTTTTTTTTTGGATGTTTTTATTTATTTTAGAGAGAGAGAGAAAGCAAGAGCCGGGGAGGGGCAGAGAGAGAGAGAGTTGGGGAGATAGGAACCTAAGCGGGCTCTGCTCTGACAGCAGAGAGCCCAATGCAGAGCCCAGGCTCATGAGCTACGAGATCATGACCTGAGTCAAAGTTGGACACTTAGCCAACTAAGCCACCCAAGCAACCCCAGACTTTCTTTTTTATGTCTGTTTTATTTTTGAGAGAGAGGTGAGGGGGGGAGGGGCAGGGACAGGGAGAGAGGGGGAGAGGATCCGAAGCAGGCTCTGTGCTGATGGGGGAGGGACCGTTGTGGGCTTGAACTCAGGAACTGTGAGATCATGACCTGAGCTGAAGTCAGTCACTTAACCAACTGAACCACCTAGGGCCCCAAGAAAACAGACTTTTAACAGATTACAAGATAAACTCCTTTTGGTGTAGTCAAGGTGTCTTCAAGCTGGAATATACAGTAATTGAACATACTGGTTTCTAGTTGCTGGGCATTTAGGTTGAGTCCAGTTTTTCAGTCTTAAAGGAATATTGCAGTGATACTCTTCTATATTGCTATTTTCCAGACATCCTTAATTGTTTTACAGTAAATTCCTAGAACGAGAACAGAACTGCTGGGTCAGAAGGTATGCAGAAGGAACTGACATGACCTGTTATATAACTTCAGGGGCCAAGTATGCCCCCTTGTTTGTTGTTGGTGTTGGTAATCAGTGCCCCAGTTATCAGGAAGTCCAGGGTCTTTCTCTTTAGGCAGCCTCTTCCTGTAGGTTTGAGCCCCTGAAGTCTTACTCAGTCCCACAGTGGTCCCATCCTCTTCCAAATGCAGAAGGAGAGGTGCAGTGTAACAGTACACTCTCTGTCTTCCTTATTTTTATCAGTTTCTGTCAGTGTTGAAGACCAGCCCCATATTGTTTGTGATAATTGCTTATCTAATGCCGCTGGGATCCTGTTTCTGGTCAGACTTGGCCCAGGTCAGGTGGTAGGGTCCCCTCCCTGAGGAAAGGAAAAAAAAACCCTCAAGGCAACCTTGCTATTCACGTACTTGACAACTTCCTTCATGACCTTGTAACATGAGGCCACTTAATCAGACTACATGTTTGTGTGTTACCATATATGGGAGACAAAGAAGTAAACAATATATTAAAAAAACTACACCCGTGGCGTTCGGGGCTCAGTTCTTTGGGTACGAACCCGACTGAGCGATGCCGGCAGGAATAAAGTTGCTTCCTGGGAAGAAGAGCCTCTGTGTCACCACTCTCTGTGCGAGAATCCTGCTACGGTCACAGTAGTGACCCCACTTGGAGGTCCGGATTGCAGTTTGTTAGTTCTTGCTCTTACACTCAATGATTTCAGTGTACCAGGGAGGATGAGGACACTTCGTGCATCAGTCTCATGCTGGGTCGGAATCTGTCCTCCCCAATAAACCCATAAGCCCTTTTGTGTGGCCCCAGATCACCGGTTCAGTTAATCCACTTTTAAGGTCATTTTACTTCAGGAGTGTCTCTGCCTTTTCTTGCCAGTGGAACTTGGTTTGGATTATGAGTTTCTTCTGGAGCAGAATTCCTTAACTTTGAATCTGAGGAATCAAAGATTGGAGTGATGTTTCTTCCCTTCCAGAAGGACTTAGGGTCCTAGAAAAATCCGTCTCCCCAACTCTAGCAACTAACTCTGCCCACCAAGAGGTTGGGGCTTGTTTCTCTAAGTCATCTAGCCATGCCCCGTCCATGGGCTGCTTTCCCCTGATTCTGAGGACAGTGGTGCTTGCCCGTTGCCTAACTTGGTCAACAAAAAGACCAAGGTGACCTAAGGCTCCCTAAGCATTAGAAAGATTGTCATAATTTTTAAGGGTTTTCCTTCAAAGAGCATCTTATTTGAGCTCTGTCATGACAGGTGCCTGTTAAACACTTTGAAAGGCTTAGGATAAGTATTGCTAATTGCTCTCCAGAGAGGTTGTGCCAGTTGACGCTCCCATCAGCAGAAAAATACATGGCTAGGAAAAGACTTTTAAAACCCAAACTTCACTCAAGGGGTGCCTGGGTGGCTCAGTCGGTTAAGCGTCCGACTTTGGCTCAGGTCATGATCTCAACCTGTTCACGAGTTCAAGTCCCGCATTGGGCTCTGTGCTGACAGCGCAGAACCTGCAGCCTGCTTCAGATTCTGTGACTCCCTTTCTCTCTGCCCTTCCCCCGCTGGCCCTTTGTCTCGCTCTCTCAAAAATGAATAGACCTTAAAAAAATTCAAACAACTCCAAGCTTCACTCTTAAAAGTCACTAATCATTAGAATTGGTTTTTTTTTTTTTCAACGTTTATTTATTTTTGGGACAGAGAGAGACAGAGCATGAACAGGGGAGGGGCAGAGAGAGAGGGAGACACAGAATCGGAAACAGGCTCCAGGCTCCGAGCCATCAGCCCAGAGCCCGACGCGGGGCTCGAACTCCCGGACCGCGAGATCGTGACCTGGCTGAAGTCGGACGCTTAACCGACTGCGCCACCCAGGCGCCCCTAGAATTGTTTTAATACTAAAGGAAATTCAAACTTTTCTCCCACTATTTCTTGGTTATTTGCTAAATGCTCAGTTTATTTGGCCACATAATTGTGATCTATAGCATCTTGAATAATAATGCCTTCTCTAATATAGTAGGTATACAGGGAAGAACAAAATAATAAGAAGAGAACGCACAGCTGAAATCATTGGCAGTGGCCTGAGGCTAATATGGTAACATCATTATGTTTTTAAATTGGTGAGGGCAGGAGAGGGTACTCATTTACTAAAGCTCTCCTAAGCACAGGGTGCTTTATGTATGACACCTAATTTGATCCTCACAAGAAACCTGTATTGTCACTATTCCCATTTCAGATGATGATATTATTCCATTTTATAAATAAAGAATAAGATACAGAGAGGTAGTAAATTTCCTAAAGCCACACAGCTTTAGGTAAAAGTTGATGTTTCCCTAAGAAAGTCTTATCTAGGACTGGATACACAATTCTCCAGAGGCAGGATTTTGAGAATTAGCCTCTTTCTCACCTTCTCCAAAGTCAAAGCAATCTGCAGAAGGCTATCACTGCTTGGGTACAGGCTTTGTACAGCGTTTGTGAGGAATTAGGGCTAACTACAAAGTTAGAGGGCACAGTCCCAAAGGCTTCCTTAATTCTGACACCCCCTCAGGTTTGATAATTCACTAGAAGGACTCCTAGAACTCACTCACAGTCAGGATTTATTACAGGGAAAGGTACAAATTGTAATCAGCCAAGGGAAGAAGCCTGTACAGCCAGGACCAGGAGAAGGACAAAATGTGGAGCTCCCCTTGTCCTCTCTGTTTAAAGCCCCCACACATAGTGATGAAGTGCTTTCTGAGGTTCCAAAGCTCAAGAAGGCTGTGATGCCTCTTACGGAGAAGATAACATGTGTTGGATAAGTTTCACTGAGGCATGAGTTACAGTATACAGCTGTTGGCTGTGAGTTCAGTGCTAATGAATCACAATATTTATTAAATAAGGTGTCTTTAAACAGAAACAAACAAACAAGGTTATGTATTCATAGGTTGATGAGAATGTTGTGACCAGAGGCATATAGGAACCTAACTTTGTGTTTTCCCCAAGGAACAGTGGTTCAGTATTCACTAATTGAGTGTTCAAGGTGACTCTGTAGAATAGAACTTGAAATAACGAGAAGCAACTGTATTTGCTGCTTTACTTTGTTACTCATTTATTCATGTCATCTTTTTGTTCATTAAAAAATATATTTGAACACTCCTACTGGGTGCCAAGCAATTTCTACATGACTTAGAATTTCCTTTTTGTGTTCTTATGCCTATCATCAATAGTCTTGCTGTAGCCCTCTGACTCCAAATATTTGTGTGGTTCATGATAACATAAGTGAAGTGTTGGCATTTTAAAGGTTGAGGAGAATGTTTTGAGTCTATGATCATTTTTACTTGACCTACATATGCTAGAGTCAGCCTTCTCCATAAACTTTTCGTAAATTTACTTACCTCCGTGGAGACCAGGATTTTTTGGACCAGATTCCTTAATGGGTTCATGTCGGGTGGTAGCAGAACCAGGCGAGGTAGCCGGCCACGTATTCCCACGCCGAGACGCTATGTCAGCCGATTTAGCTACATGGTATTGCAGGCAGAGCTTTTGACCAGAAACATTATTACTGAGCCATGCTTTACTGATGAGATGCCAGACCACACTGGTACCTCTCCTTTTCCTAACTCTCCCCATCTCCCGCAAGTGTTTTTATTTCCATCTCTTTCCACATCCTCTTTTACACTGTCTCCTAAACCCTCATTCAAGCAGAGTGAGGGGAAATGGACTTGAAAAGCAGATGTTCACCTCATGGTCTTTGTGGCTCCCTGGATACTCTCCTCCACTGAAGTGTTTCTCCTTTCCTGGTTTTGATTGTTCATGATATATGAAGACGCTAAGTACCTTGCTGCTCTTCTCTCCTGAAGTTAGTAAAACCAGTTACACTGGAATCCTCCAAATACGATGGGGAGATACACTTCTGAGGATTAAAACTGTTATCTGGTGAATTTGACTGAAAAAGAAAAAATTCCAATAATTTCAGGGATCTGAGAATCCCTTAATTGTAGAATTAAGCCCAGAGATACAAAGACTTTATTGACTGTCAGTGCCTGTGAGAAATGAGTGCATGCTGTAAAAATTAACCTTGGTGTTTTTATGTGCTAAACAGTTGAATAAATACAGTCACTTTCTTTGAACATCTTTGTGAAACTGTGCTCCCAAGAAAATAAAGATCAAGACTAAAAAGCCTCTGAATGTCCTTTAGAGTCTTAACACAATGCCTAGGACACATAGACATCAACAAACGTATATTAAATATATATTAATATAACTTAATTTAATGTATATTAACCATATGTGATTAAAATATAAATACTCAATAATGTTAACTTGGTGTTTATTCTTCCAGATACAGATGAATATAGACCTCCTGTTTGGAAATCTTACTGTAAGTATACAAATAATTTTAAATTGGGTGGGTTATAGTGCTTAATAAGTGGTATAGAAATATTAAAATCATTAGATATGAAGATTCATTTCATTTTGTACACATTATTGAAAAATTAATTTATAGCAGGGTTTGGGAACAGCGTAGAAGTAGTAATTGTGGGAAAACAGGAGTGTTTCCATAAGGTCTGTCTATGGTTTGCATGCCTGGAATGCATCTCATCTCTCTGAGCTTGCATGAAATTCCATATTGAACTTGAGGCCACTTGTTGACATTGGCTGATAAAAACTAATGAAAAGAGAAGCTAACTGAGAATTCAAGCAATCTAATTATTCTCAGATCCCAATTCTTTATATGGAAAAGAACTATGGGCTATATAAATGATAAGTCAGAAGGCTGTCTTCATAGAATGAATGGATGAAAACAGGCAAAAGTGGTTTTGTTTTGTTTTGTTTTTGTTTTTGTTTTTGTTTTTAGGAATTGCTTTCCTGCATATGAGAGACCTTTGAATTCTGTTTTGCTCTTTAAACTGTGCATTAGAATAAAAATCTTTTCAAAAGAGTCTAGGCTCTTTGCCCTTTATTTTCCCTTCCTTGTCCTTGAGAATATTGTCTCTTCAAGTAAAAGATATTTCAGATTTTTTAAAAGTGGAAATGGGATTAATATAATCAAAGTAGCCTTAAAAAGAAATCCATGAATACACTACTGCTGACGCCATCACTGTAAGTTTTTGTTTATGTATGGAGTGGCATAAGCAACCTGAGAAACCTGTACTTTAGACATACATTATCAACATCTTTGTAAGTGTTGAGTTATCCTAAGTTTTGATATTTGTAAGTTGCCGAAATTTGCTGCCTGCAGGGTCAGCTATTCAGATTCTTGGTTTTGTGTTCCCAGAACAACAGATAGGTTTATTTCAGCAGGTTGCTACTTTGGGCTACTTATAGTAAGCAAAATATGAATAATCTCAAGAAATATTGCCATAGAGACTTTTTCCCCACCCCTGCCTGTGCCTTTTTTGTTTATGGGAAGTATAGTTCAAAGAATGTATAAAAATGACTAATGTTCTTCTTAAATATTTTGTCTTGCAATATCATTGGCTAGAAACCTATTTAAAATTCTTGTCTGCATTTTCTGGTTTTCAGTTTACCTTTGTTCTCTTTGTTCTGACTTGTACCTTGCACATTTTTTATGTAAGAGCATCTATGAAGCCTCACACTGTTATGGAATCATGGTGATGATTTTTTTTCCTCTGAAGAATATTGATCACTAAATGTAGTATAGGCAGTTTGTATTTCTGTATCTCTAAATGTCTCCTAGTAGCCATCATTTTTAAAAAATGGCATATTTCCTTTTTTTTTTTAATTTTTGGAGACAATTCTACTGAGTTTTAGTTTTTTGTTTTTTTTTTAGTAACCTCAATGCCTGAGCTCCCCCCAGCATAATTCTAAAACTTTACAAATATGAACCAATAGGAAAATAGAACTAGCAAGAAGTCTAAGTTGAGGATTTTTATTATTTATTAAAAAAATTTTTTTAATGTTTGTTTATTTTTGAGAGAGAAACAAAGAGTGTAAGTGGGGGAGGGGCAGAGAGAGAGGGAGGCAAAGAATCCGAAGCAGGCTCCAGGCTCTGAGCGGTCAGCACAGAGCCCGACATGAGGCTCGAACTCAAAAACTGTGAGATCATGACCTGAGCCAAAGTTGGACGCTTAACCAACTGAGCCACCCAAGCACGCTTAAATTCAATAATATGCAATTATATATGTAGAAAGAGAAGAAAAATTCCCTCCCAGAGATAAACTTAGATATACATAAACATACTTTCTCTGATGACCGCCGTGTTCTATTCATTCTTTCTTCATTACAAATCAACCTGAAGTGAGGCTAGAATGTCGTGGTATTGGTGTAATTTTCACTGATTCATTTTCAGATACTCTGAAAATTATCCTTTCCTTGGCAAATTATTTCAGTATCTGAATTCCTTCTTTTGCTGCATTTACTCTATTTGAAGAAGTGGTGGTAACTTTGGCTCAGAAATTTTGTTTTTAGGGGAGATTATCTTTGAAGATAGATGTTTGCAATATAAATAGGGGAGAAAAACACATCTGTCACTTCTACCATAATCCTAATTTTAGTTTCAAGTTTGATATGTAATAATGTGCTTTAAAAATCGATAACCATTGGGGCGCCTGGGTGGCTCAGTCAGTTAAGTGTCCAACTTCGGCTCAGGTCATGATCTCTTGGTCTGTGAGTTCGAGCCCCCCGTCGGGCTCTGTGCTGACAGTTCAGAGCCTGGAGCTGCTTCGGATTCTGTGTCTCCTTTCTCTGCCCCTCCTCTGCTCATGCTCTGTCTCTCTCTGTCTCAAAAATAAACATTAAAAAAATTAAAAAATATACACATATATAACCATTATTTGCTTGTATTAGAGACGTGCCTTATGCAATACAACCACCAAGAATTCAGGAAAATAAAGGGCCAGATTTTGGAGAACACAGCCAAATACCCAGTACTAATTTGTTACAAGGTAAAAAGACATTTGTGTGGATTATGATTTTTCTATTTATGCTTGCCTTTGGGCTTTCACTAAGTTTAGTTTGTTTTATTTTCTTCGTGTTGCTATTAACAGATTTTAATTTAATAACAAATAGAACTGTACCACAGTTTTCTGTAAAAAGCAGCCAGTTTGTGATTCCTAATATATTTATGCTTTCTACAGAAGGGCAATTTAGAATTGTTTGTAATAGCAGAATATTAGAAAAAAACCTAAGTGTCTGCCATAGGAGAGACATAGGTTAACTGAACAACCTATAACACTAAAAAGAACAAGGAAGATATCTGTGAGCTGATGTGGAATGATTTACTTTCTGTCTTTACAGTATATCAGCTGCAGCAGGAAGCCCCTCATCCTCGAAGAATTACCTGTACTAATGAGGTGGGTGTGATGCGACTGTTATAAGAACGTGTCTCTCAAGTGATGAATCACTGTCTTCTACTCCTGAAACCAATATTCCACTCTATATTAACTAACTAGAATTTAAATTAAAATCTGAAAAAAACACAACCACCACAAACCAACAAAAAACCAAAATGCCTGTCGGTCATCTGTTTACCAAACTTTGACCTTCCTCCCGTGGCATGGTTATTTGTGGGATTGGCCAGTTATGTTAGTTAGCTTCATAAAGTTGTACTTGAATGCATCTTTCTTAACGTTCTCCTCAGTTGTACTAACCGTCACTTTTTAATGGACTATTTGGAGTATAGAATGTGACAGTGTAGTTTCAAGTGATGTTAGTATTCTTCTCGGTTAAGTCACACATTCTTCAATAAAGTTTGAAGGCATTATTGAAGTAACTTTCCCATTAAAAGAAAGATTTATATTGTGGTTTTGAAAATGAGCAGAAGACATGAACGGTACTTATCACCGTATTTTCAGTACTGAAAAGATGTTCAGCTTCACAAACAATAAGAGAAATGCAAATTAAAATACACAGAGAGACCATTTCCACCTTTTTAGATTGGCAAAAGTTCAAAAGATTAGACTATGCTTAGTTGGTAAGTCTGTGAAGAAACACTCTCATATATTGCTGATGGGAATGTGAAGTGTTATATTTTATGAGAATTTTGTGATATCTGACAAATCGATAACCTGCATTTACCTACCAGTCCAATTTCTAGTGATTTACCCTGATGAATTACCTGTACAAATATGGACTTATATACGCCCAAAGTTTTTTATTAGAGGATTATTTGTAATAGCAGAATATTAGGGAAAAAACCTAAATATCAGTCCATAGGGGACCGATTGAATAAACTGTGATATTAAAAGGAATAAGGAAGTTTCTGTGAGCCGATACGGAATGATTCCAGGTAGAAAGTGTATACGCAGACATACCTTGGAGATATTGTAGATTTGGCTAGACCCACTGCAATAAAGCCAATATTGCAATAAAGAGAGTCAAATGATTTTTTTTTGTTTTTTCATACATATAAAAGTTATGTTTACACTATACTATAGTCTTTTAAGCATGCAATAGCATTATGTCTAAAAACACAATTTACACACATGAATTTAAAAATACTTCATTGCTAAAAATGCTGTCATGTAAGCTTTCAGTGAGTTGTAATCTTTTTGCTGGTGGAGGTTCATGCCTCAATACTGATGGCTGCAGTTGATCAGTTGTGGCTGGTGAAGGCTGGGGTGGCTGTGACAGTTTCTTAAAATAAGACAACAATGAAATTTGCCACATTGATGAACTCTTCCTTTCACGTACGGTTTGTAGCATGTAATGCTGTTGAGGAGCATTTGAAAGAAGCAGAACTTCTTTGAAAATCAAGAGTCAATCCTCTCAAACCCTGCTGCCACTTTGTCAACTAAGTTTAGGTCATATTCTAAATCCTTGTCGTTTCAACAGTGTTCATGCCATTTTTATCGGGAGTAGATTCCATCGCAGGAAACCGCTTTCTTTCCTCATGTACAAGAAGCAACTCCCCTGTCTTATCATGAGATTTCAGCAATTTGGTCATATCTTTAGACTCTACTTCTAATTCTAGTTCTTCAGCTGTGTCCACCACATCTATGGTTGCTTTCTCCACTGAAGTCTTGAACCCCTCAAAGTCACCCATGAAAGTTGGAATCAACTTCTTCCAAATTCCTGTTAATGTTGGTATTTTGACCTTCTCCCATGAATCATGAGTGTTCTTTGTGACATGTAGAATGGTGAATCCTTTCCTGACGGTTTTCAGTTTACTTTACCCAGATCTATAGAGGAATCACTATCTATGGTAGCTATAGCCTTATGAAATGTATTTCTTAAGTAATAAGGCTTGAAAATCAAAATTACTCCTTGACCCATGGGTTACAGAATGGATATTGTGTTAGCAGGCATGAAAACATCATAATCTTATTGTACATCTCCATCAGAGCTCTTGGGTGACCAAGTACATGATCACTGAGCAGTAATATTTTGAAAGGAATCTTTTTTTCTGGGCAGTAGGTCTCAACAGTGGGCTTAAAATAATCAGTAAATCAGATGTGCTGTCATCCAGACTTTATTGTTCCATTTATAGAGCGTAGGCAGAGTAGAATGAGCAGAATTCTTAAGGGCCCTAGGATTTTCAGAATGGTCAGTGAGCATTGGCTTCAACGTAAAGTCCCCACCTGCATTAGCCCCTAACAAGAGTCAGCTTGATTTTTGAATCTTTGAAACCAGGCAATGACTTCTCCTCTCTCAAAGTTCTAGATGACGTCTTCTTCTAATATAAGGCTGTTTCATCTTTACTGAAAATCTGTTGTTTAGTGTAGCCACCTTCATTCATTAGCTCTATCTTCTGGATAACTTGCTACAGCTTCCACGTCAGCACTCACTGCTTCACCTTGTACTTTTATCTTACAGAGACGGCTTCTTTCCTTAAAGCTCATGAACCCACCTCTGCCAGCTTCCAACTTTTTTCCTGCAGCTTCCGCACCTCTCTCAGCCTTTACAGAATTGAAGAAAGTTAGGGCTTTGCTCTGAATTAGGCTTTGACTTAAGAGAATGTGGTAGCTCGTTTGATCTTCTATCCAGACCAGAACTTTCTCCATTATTGCTTTCTTATCATTCATGTGTTCACTGGAGTAGCTCTTTTAATTTCCTTCAAGAACTTTTCTTTTACATTCACAGCTTGGCTAACTGGGATAAGAGGTCTAGCTTTTGGCCTCTCTCAGCTTTTGACGTGCCTTTCTCACTAAGCCTAATTGTTTCTAGCTTTTGATTTAAAGTGAGAGATGTGTGACTCTTTCCCTTGAACATTTAGAGGCCACCGTAGGGTTATTCATTGGCCTACTTTCTATCCTGTTGTGTCTCAGGGAATAGACCCATGGAGTAGGAAAGAGATGGGGAATGCCCAGTTGGTGGAGAAGTCAGAACACACACAACATGTAGGGATGAAGTTTGCTGTCTTATGTGGGTGAGGTTTGTGGTGTCCCAAAACAATGATGATGCTAACATCAGAGATCCTTGATTACAGATCACCATGACAAACATAATAATAGTGAAAAAGTTGGAAATATTGTGAGAGTTACCAAATTGTGACACAGAGACACAAAGTGAGAAAATGCTGTTGGAAAAATGGCATGAACAGCCTTGTTGGATGCATGGTTCCCACAAACCTTCAACATGTGAAATCCCCAGTGTCTGTCAAGTGCACAATAAAATGAGTTGTGCCTGTATGGTAATTATGGTCCCTTTTTAGTAGTAAAAAAGGGAAAAATAGGAAAAAAGTAAAGCGTTTTGTGCAAAAGAGAAAAACGGGAAGGATTAACCCAGAGACCGGTGAAATAGTTATCTGTAAGGAGTGGGCAGGGGTGGGGCTGCGGGGGGCAGAGTGGGGAGGATAAGGATGGAAGTCAGACCTCTCTGATGATGTTTTTATATAGTTGCAACTTTTGAACTATGCAAATATTTCACATATTCAAACAACAGAATTAAGTAAAAAATGATTTAAAAAGCAAACCCTAAAATTGAATACAAATAGAAACAAATGAACCTAACAAATTCATAGCATCCTCACCCCAAAATTAATTTACATAGCTTATAAACATTATTCTGACCATACAAACTTAGAGGGAAATGTACTAAGAATCATAACCTGCAAAGAGATCTTTATACTTAGAAATTTGTTGTTGTCAGTAGCACTTTGTGTGGTAATTCTGAAATTATTTTGTGTGTAAGACAGGATAGAAAAAATGAGTAACTATATTAGATTTTGGGGAGCCAGTGTTCGTGGGAGATATAAATATGGAGCTTTGAATTCGAGTTGGAGGCATAAATGTGAATTCACAGATTTTTAAAAGTATATTTTCTATCGCAGTCCGTGGAAAGGGCTTAGAAGCAGTGATGCCCTCGTAAGAGTAAACATACTCAGTGCCCAAATTTGGTTTCCAAATACTATCTCCTACTGAAAGGAGCCAGTGTTCCTTACAAGAATTCCTGATTCCAGAACATGGGGCAATGACTGCTTAGAACCTTTTATATCGGAAAGCAAGAAGAACTCAAACGGATGGGGACATGTCAAAAGACCCTAGGAGCCCACTTGAAGGGTTACCACAGATAACACAGAAAAGATAATCTGTTGGTCCATAATGATGCTTACCAAAAAAAACTACCCCAATACAAAGAAGAAAAAAAACAATAACAGAGGGATGGAATATAAAGTCCTTTACAGCAGAAACATAGCTAAACATGTAGAAGGAGTGATAATGATTGTGCTGATAATTGAGTCAAGCAAGGATCATCACTGGACATTAAAACCATTGAGTAAAAAGACTGTAGGTGAAGAGAATGTTTACATGGTTTTAAGGCATCACCCTACTAATTATGCATTGCAAGGAGAAAGATATATTTTTATAGTGGAGGGATCTGGCATGCTCACCCTTATCTACATGATCAACTTTAGCATTACCTGTATTGGGACAAACTGACGTGTCTCTGGATGTGATGTAATGAGGCATACACAATACCATCTAGATAGTACTTACGCCAAAAATGTTTCACTTAAATCTGTTCGTGAAGTATGAATCAGACAGATCCAAAATGTGTACATTCTATAAGACATCGGTCCTGCAAATGTCCTTTTCATAAAAGAAATAATAGTGGTGGGAACATTCTAAAATGAAGGAGACTAAAGAGATTTGACCACCGTATGCAGTATGCCTAACTTGAGAGGGTCGTAGAGACAGAGAGCTCTCTCTCTATTTAAGGCTGCACATTTTGGGTATAATTAGAGAAATTTGAATATGAACTATATATTAGGTAATAGGGAATCCTAATAACTTTCTTAGATGATATACTATTAAAAAGAATTGCTTCTCCATTGTTTAAAAACATGTGAAATGGATTCTGTTATTGTGAAAACTGGCTAAACATTGAACAGCCCTGAAAGCGTATAGTCATAAAATTAATTTATCAAATTAGGGATTTCATGAGATTATCTTTTAAGTGTTCTGCTGCAATTTAAGTATTTGTAGGCGTCCAGTCTGCACGTCTGTGTGTATGGGGTAGCGCTTGATGATTGCATTTTATTGCTACTGTGCCATGATCAAGCATGACGAAATAATTTTATATGTAGTGAACATTTTTTTATAAATGCTATCTAGTAAAATGTTTCATTCTGTTATACTCTGGTGAGACACAACTTTTTAAACTTTTAAGAGAAAGTAAGATATTGGCAGTAGTTCTGTGCAAAGTCTGGAAGTGTTATTAACGCAGTTATCTTTATTGAGAAATATCTGTACTTTGCCTTTCTCAGAATTTGAGGCCACCTAAATGAAGACATAAGAAAAGGAATTCAGAAAGAAAAGTTGAGGAAAATAAAAAACACATATATGCCGGTTGATTGCAGTGCTGATTAAGGATCAATAAAATTGTGTGAAAAGGGAATCACAGTAATAAAGTACGCAATTCTTAAGGATCAGAAAGGCTAATAAGATACAGTTTTTACCTGAACTAAATTCTTTAAAAAAATTATGTAGCTTACTAAATGAAATACATTTGTTGATGTTACTTACATTGAGCAGCTACAGTCTTACAGCAAAAGTAGGTTTATGATCGGTTCTTGTAGCAGTTGGCATAACATTAAGGAGCAACAAATTACTGAAGCTAATTGTTAAAGGGCTAAACTGTAGCCTTCTGTTGATCCACCTTGATACAAAGAGACGACATAGAATGCTAGGAGATTGGATGGCTCTTAGAGTCTCTGAAAATAATTTCTCTTGATTTAGTTTTGTGACGTAGTTGACAAAATACTGCCATGCCCTGAAAAACAAGAGAGTCATATTCTATACTGTTGGTTAAAGGAAGGCATATAAGTACCGGAAAACAAGGGATACAATTGAGATTTTCTTACTTAAATTTTCCCGTTTTCTTTTAAAGATGAATTTCTTTCTTTTTTTAAAAAATGTTTTATTTATTTATTTTGAGAGAGAGTGTGTGTGAGCAGGGGAGGGGCAGAGAGAGAGAGGGAGAAAGAGAATCCCAAGCAGGCTCCACACTGTTAGCCCACACAGAGCCTGACATGTCGGGCCTGAACTCATGAACTGTGAGATCATGACCTGAGCTGAAATCAAGAGTCAGATGCTTAACCAACTGAGCCACTCAGGTGACCCTAAATTTTCTTATTTAAATTGTTTTCAGTCTGCTTAGGTTTCTTTCACAAGAAGTTAGTAATCATGTTCTAAGGGCAAATTGGAGAGCAAGGGGGGCATCTGGGTTGCTCAGTCGGTCCGGTGTCCTACTTCGGCTCAGGTCATGATCTCACAGTTTGTGAGTTTGAGCCCCACTTTGGGCTCTGTGCTGACAGCTCGGAGCCTAGAGCCTGCTTCTGATCCTTTGTCTCCCTCTCTCTCTAACCCTCTCCCGCTCATGCTCTGTCTCTTTGGAAAACAAATACACTTTAAAAAATTTTTTAAAAATTGGTGGGCAAGGAATGCTGCTTTGTGTGCAAAAGGATTTACTGTGGACTGGCCCTTCTATCAGACTGTAACCACCCTCACACATTGTTCAAAACTGATAACCTATTAGCTACTCAACTTTGCTTAATAAAGGGTAGTTATGCATGCATAAAATATGCATATTTAATTAGCAAGTCAGTAGTGATATTTCTGTATGTGACCAATTTCTGTAATAACAACATCTTTCTGTTTTCACCAGGTGATAACGGACAATTAATAAATAGTGGGAAATGGTCTCATTTTAAAGACATGACATTCCCACTCAATATTGCTGTAATGTTAAATTTATAAATATAGATATCAAGAGTATGTCACTAACGCTAATAGCCTACTTTGAGCAATAGTCAATCTCATTAAATTCCTGCAAAACAGTCAAATAATTTAGATATCTATTTGAAATGAAAGTAAAGCGTTCATCAGTGAGATGGAGCTAATGTAAAAATACTTCTTGGATAAAGAAAGTTTCAGTCTTAGTCTTGATTAAATGATAAATAGTGTGGGAGAATTAAAGGTCCTTGGGAGTGATGAGCACTAAAGATAAAAATGTACTGAGTAACCAGTTGATGTTCAACCTCAAATATTTAACTGGGGAATTGGATTTGGGACATTAAGCACTAAGAGGCCACTGTGTTTTTAAGGGGGAAAAGGAAACAGGATTTAATTACCACCGGAATAGGGAGAGAAAAAGAGAAAAGTTAATGCGGTAGATAAACTGATGGTTCTTTTAAATAAAGGTTATTAAATTCTATGGGCACTAATTGTAACTATAAAAATGGTCCAGGGGCGCCTGGGTGGCGCAGTCGGTTAAGCGTCCGACTTCAGCCAGGTCACGATCTCGCGGTCCGTGAGTTCGAGCCCCGCGTCAGGCTCTGGGCTGATGGCTCAGAGCCTGGAGCCTGTTTCCGATTCTGTGTCTCCCTCTCTCTCTGCCCCTCCCCCGTTCATGCTCTGTCTCTCTCTGTCCCAAAAATAAATAAACGTTGAAAAAAAAAATTAAAAAAAAAAAATGGTCCAATGACATTGTCTTTAAGGAAATGTCTGCAGTCATAAGAGAGGGAGAACTGACCCTGTTCACGTGTACGTGAACATTTCCCTTCCCTTTTCTTCTAACCGTAGCACTGTATTGCAGATTATCAATTCAGAGGCTGGGGAATTAGGCACACCCAAAGGGAGTATGCATTTAGTTGCCAGCCATGTTTTGTGACCTTCTCTTGTGGTCTAAGCCCTTACCCGGTGATGAGCTCCATATTCTGCACTTTCTCAGCTGAATTGCTATTAGCATTCATCAGATTAAGACACATAACACTGTATTTTAAAACCTGAATTCTGTTCAAACAAATCATAAATTATTGAAGACAGAACTTGTAAAACACGGTATATCTGGTAGTAAGAAATAACATAATTTAACAAAATAAAATTGTAATGCTTTTTTTCTAATTTCAGAAGATCTTTCCAATTGCCATTATGAGTGTTAAAATATAGAACATTTTAAAAAATATTTATTTTTGAGAGAGAGAGAGAGAGAGAGAGAGAGAACATAAGTAGGAAGAGGCAGAGAGGGAGAGAGAATCCCTAGCAGTCTCCTTGCTGTCAGCACAGAGCCCAATGCAGTGCTTGAACTCACGAACAGTGAAATCATGACCTGAGCTGAAATCACGAGTCAGGCTCTTGACCAACTGAGTCACCCCAGTGCCCTGAAATATAGAACGTTTTTTATTAAAGGCTATTTGTTAGGAGAAAAATTTTGAAATTTAAATATAAATAGTTCTTTTTGAAGGAAAGATGTCCAGGTCCACAACTAAGTATTTTAGGCATGCTTTAGAGACTAAGCAAATACTTAAAAGCCTGAAAATGATTCTTAATAATATTGTTAGAGTGCAGTTTTATCTTATAGTGGAGTGAATTCAGAATTTAGCACGTGAAGTGAAAGTCTTACATAATCAGAATTTCCCCTAGAAATCGCTTATCACCTGTAAAGTGTATATGTTTGTGTATGCAGCTCTGGGTCGATGTAGAAATGTATAAATATATAATGCAATGAAATACAGCTTATAATAAATATATCACATATATACTTATGAGATTTTCAGTTATGTAAAGTGATTTTGTTATTTTTTTTAAATTTTTTTTAATGTTTATTTATTTTTGAGACAGAGAGAGACAGAGCATGAATGGGGGAGGGTCAGAGAGAGAGGGAGACACAGAATCCGAAGCAGGCTCCAGCCTCTGAGCTGTCAGCACAGAGCCCGACGTGGGGCTTGAACTCACGGACAGCAAGATCATGACCTGAGCCGAAGTCGGACGCTCAACCAACTGAGCCACCCAGGCGCCCCTGATTTTGTTATTTTTTAAAAAATGTTTATTTTTGAGGGGGAGAGAGAGAGAGAGTGAGAGAGTGAGCGAGCAGGGGAGGGGCAGAAAGAGAGGGAGAGAGGGGATCTGAAGTCAGACACTTAACTGACCGAGTCACCCAGACACCCTGATTTTGTTATTTTATGTCAAGCACCTGGTTGAATTCAAGTAAATGTGTGTGTGGGGGGGGGTGGGGAGAGAGAGAGAGAGAGAGAGAGACAGAGAGACAGATACAGGTATAAATTATACAGGTACACAATATGTATATTTGAGTAGAGATATCAAAGAACTTCCATATCTTTAGTTGATTTGTACTAATGTGATGTAAATCAAACTAGTTTGGCATTTGAGCATCCTTAAACACAAAGTCTTAAAATGGATACACTTTTTTTTTTTTTTAAACGTTTATTTATTTTTGGGACAGAGAGAGACAGAGCATGAACGGGGGAGGGGCAGAGAGAGAGGGAGACACAGAATCGGAAGCAGGCTCCAGGCTCTGAGCCATCAGCCCAGAGTCCGACGCGGGGCTCGAACTCACGGACCGCGAGATCGTGACCTGGCTGAAGTCGGACGCTTAATCGACTGCGCCACCCAGGCGCCCCAAAATGGATACACTTTTTATTTTTTCTGGCAGCCAAAGAGTGGGAATGTAGTTACGACTTTTAAGTGCACAAAACCAAATCTCTGCTCTTTGTGACACAATTTGGAGCTGGTGTTGCAGGGAGCTGGATAGCATTTCTGAGGAAGCTGCTTCTTATTATAACAACCAGTTGTGTTTTCTAGGGTAATGGGTAAGGCAGGCTAAGGCTGGACAGAATGCATCAAACTCAAGTTCAGTGCTGTTAGTGTAATGAGAAATACAGAGAAAGTTACACATTTCGCGTTGTATTCTGATTCTTGTCACAGTACCGGTTAGATATATATTTGATACACATTTTGCCAGCACATGTTTTAAAAAGTCTCTCTTCAAATCTGGTTACAGAAGTATGAAATTGACGGTAATCATTTCTCTACTTACTGTCTCACCCCGGCAGATTATATTCAGCACCTGGCTATGATGACTTCTGCGTAATAAAGGCTCATAAATGTTTGTTGGATGAATGAATATTGTTGCGTACCTTACTTTGCAACATAATGCTCTTGTTATATGGTTTGCAAAAATAACGTATATTAATGCCTATAGCTCTTAGAGAGGCTCCAGTTCTTTTTGTGGCCTGTGTGTATTTATTCATTGAATCAGTATTCTCTGAGGGGCTTCTGTCTGCTAAGTCTTCAAGATTCAAGTCAAATAAAGCAAGTCCCCTCTCCTCAAGGAGCTTCCTGTCTAGCTAGAGGATGGAGCAATGAATCCAGCATTACGGCAGATCTGGTGGCAGTTGCCTGGTTACACGTGTGCAGTTCCTGTGGGCAAGTGCAGAGTTCTTGTGGGAGTGTGGCAGATGCGACCGCAGAGCTAAGCAAGCATCGCTAATAAAAACTTCCGTGTTCTAAGCATAGACCTTGGGAGTTTATCCTGATAGCTGTGGAGAGTGAAAGTGTGTTCATGCGATTGGACTTAGACATAGAAAGCACATTCTGTCTGCAGTGTGGAAGATGGACTGGAAAGGAAGATGGACATTTTAGAGACAAAAAGACTGGTTTAGGAGGGGTTACAATAATCCTAGGGGAAAGTGATGAAGGCACATAATACGACACTGTTCCTGAAAATAACCAAGAGGGGCGGGAATGGGAATAGGTGAAGCGGTAGAATTCACAGGACTCTGGTGAGTAGAGAGTCATGGAGCTGAATGAGAGAGAAGTCTAGGTAGATGATGGCGAGCCAGTCTGCTTCCCTCTCGCGATCTTCTCTAATGTCATACTTGCTTGGCAAAACCACAACCCTGTTTAAAATCTACATCTGCCTACTCCTCATGTACTTCCAAGAAACTGTATATGGCTGGAGGAAAACGAAGTGCTGAATAGGCTTCACAAGAAATTTATGAACCTCAAGTTGATACTTCCTGCTCACTGGTAATCATACCATGCTTTCCCCTCAAACCTTCAATACCTTCTTCCTCCCCTAATTCCCAGCTCATAATTTTATATCCTACTTTATTCCTGATGGAAGCAATCAGAGGAGGATTTCCACAAACTTTCAGTGCCACATCTACCCAGCCGTCAGGGTTTGGGTCCACGTGCTCTGCATTCTTGCCTGTTGTCCTAAATCATGGTAAGCTGTCCACTACACTCGATTCCATTTCCTTTCATCTCCTTGAGGACTCAATCCTAGCAATCTCCCCTCTCTTATCATCAGCAGTGTTTTGCTTTTTACATCAGCCCACAAACATCCTGTTATTTCTCCCATCTTAAAGAATTGTCTTGACCCTACTTTTTCCACCTGCCCTGCCCAATTTCTTTGTTCCCCTTTGTAGAAAACACTTGAAACTGTTACCTATACTTGCTGCTTCCAATCCTGCTCCTCCTATTTTCTCTTAAACCCACTTCAGTCAGGCTGTTAACCCACTACCGCTCCAGTAGAACTGCGTAAGGCAAGGTCACCAATGAGTTCCAATTTGCTCGATCTAATGGCCAGTTCTGCTTGTCCAGTCAGCAGCACGTGGTACAGATGATGACTCTCCATACCCTCTCCTCACTTCATTTCCAGGACAACAGCCTTTTGGTTTTTCTCCTGCCCTCACAGTCACCTTTGCTGGTTTGTCTTCTCCCTGGCTTCAGTGTTCAGGTGTTCTAGGGCTCAATCCTTGATCTGCATTTCTTCTCTGCCTCTGTTTATTCCCTGGTGAGGTTGCTGTTTCAGGTTTTAATAAAACTTACATTTCCCAGTCCAGTCTTCTTTCCCCAAATTCCAGACCATGTAATCAATTGCTTCTTCTATATCCTCCCTTGATGTCATCTCAAATATAACACATCCAAAACAGAACTGAACTTTACCCTCCTCCCCAAACCTGCTTTACCAAACAAAGCTTCCCACGTGTCGGTTAATGGCTGTTCCTTCCAGTTGCTTAGATCAAAAACCATGCAGCATCCTTGAGGTTTTTTCTTCTTCTTTCTTTCTTTTTTTTTTCCCCCCCCTCTCACCAACCCATGATTAATCAGGAAACCATACTGGGTCTATTTTCAGAATATGTGCACGATACGTCAAGAATCCTACCCCTTGCTTCCACGGCTGCCATTTGGGTATGAACTGTGAGAACTGCTAGACACCCACCTAAATTCATTCTTCCTTTCTTTAGAAAGCTGGTTGGGCTAAATCTCTCCATCTTCATCTATATGACAGTTCTCTTGTGGAATAGAAGTGAACTTGAATGCCGGACCCGTTAAACCTTCCCATCTAAGTTCCTCTGTGCTACGTTCCTTTCTGCTTGGATTCAGATAAAAACAGGGGATCTCGAAAAGATGGTGGCAAAGCTAAAAGATGGAAGCTGCTTGGATGTTGGTCTTCCTGACCTGAATGCTAATCCATTAGAGATGTTATACAAGCAAGAAATAAACTTCTGTTGTGTCTAGTTGGTATATATTTAAGCCAATTTGTCATCGTAAATTATTCTGCCCCAACATACAGTAATCTCTCAGTTGTGTAACTGAAATAGTCCTTAACTGATCTTTCCCCTCGTAGTCTGCTCTCATCACAGAAGTTTCCTTTTAGAACTTCAGTCAGATCTCGTCACTTTTCTACTCAGAACCGTGCAGTGGCTCCCCATTTCACCCAGAGTAAAAGCCAAGTCCTCACAAGGGCTTCTGAAGCCCTATATAATCTCCCCATCCACTTTATTTTTTTTGTGCTTATCTCCTACTGTTTCCCTGTCTCTTCTTCTCTACCCCATCCTGCTTCAACCAGACCAGCCTTCTTGTTTTTCACATACTCCAACTGTGCTCCTCTCTCCAAGCCCTGGCACCAACTCCTTTTTCTGGAATGTTCTTCTCTCTAATATTTCTCCTCATAGTAGTCTTTAAGTCTTCTCAAGTCTTCCCTTGTCAGTAAGGCCCATCCTAGCCACTGTATTTAAAATTCTACTTTGTCAACCCCCCAGCATTTATAGTTCTTACTTATTCTGCGTTGTTTTTATAACACTTTTCATTTTGTAACATACTGTGTAGTTTACTTATTTATTATCTTTATTGTTTATTGCGATATCCTTTTCCTTGAATATAAGCTCCGTGAGGGTAGGATCTTGGTCTGTGTTGTTCAACAGTATGTCCCAGGTGCTTTGAACAGTGCTTGACACATAAGTAGGTGCTTAATGAAGACATTGGTTATGTGAATGAATTGGGGGTATAAAGCATTTGTTTTATGTTTACTCTGTTTTAGAGGACTTATTTTGCTGGGTGGGAGCACAAGAGTTTGTTTCAGAAGTGGGAAGAAAGCACCTGAATTGCAATTGTAGCTTCACAACTGATTGCTGCTATATGCTGACAGGCTATATATAGCTTTAGAACTTCGGGTTCTAAAAATAAAGGTTATCATGCTCATAGATCTCTTGGGTGTTGTGACCATTCGTTATTTAACACTTAAAGTATGCGGCTGGAAAGTATTGTTTTATGAATGCTGACTAGTCCTGTTTGTTGAATTAGTAAAACCAACTATTTATTTTAAAATCAGCCTGTCACTCAGAAGCCTGTTTTCACCTTATTTTACTTTTGAAAGGGCCCCTTTTTGGTGTCATTTTTTGCTCTTGTTTAAAATTCAGTGTTCGTAAGCAATTGGGTAGTAAGATATGCTTTGATGTCACAATCTGCGATGCCCTAATGTAGAAGTATATTTATAAAATTGGAGATCACAACTACAATTCCAAAAAGAGCTCCTTTACCACATTAACTGTTACATAAACAGATTGGTGGTTTCTACCTCTCTATTCCCAAAACCTACAAGTTGCTTTAATCTAAGGTGGGAAAGTAGTGAACAAAGAATCTTGTGTTTTTAAATTTATCTGTTATCCGTTTTTAGTTCAGTCTATTAATAAAAGAAGAAACTAATATCAGGAAGCTGAATAACTGGTGTTTAGCAAGTCACTGAGTAGTAATTACAGAGCTTTAAAAAAACCCCTGTAAATACGTTTTCTTCATCGAATTTGTGAAATCTGACAGTAAATAGAGAAATAACCTATTTGGCATGCTGAAGGTTAGTGGTTTTCTTGGCTAAGTCTAAAATACAATGAAAAGGAAGCTGCGTTCTTAGCACTTTTCACTTTGATCTAAATATCATCAAGAATGCTACAGAATTGAGGAGGGCGGCAGGTACCTAGAAGTTTATCTTACTGTTAATGGAGGATAAAAAATTAAACAGTCTTTGTAAGTTCTATAACATTTCTGATCTCTTTTTTCTCACTTCTTCCCTAGAAGTCATTTCCAGCCATGTAGTTATTTGATGTGTACTTACTCCTCCACTATGCTGGCACTGTTTTTTTTTTTTTTTTAAGTTGTTGTAAGTTTAAATTATTATGGCTTGTTGAAGTTTAATTATTACCCATGTTGATATTTTCTGTGGTATAAAGTGCAGTCAAAAAAACCTAGTAATTTAGAAAACGTAGTGAAAAAAATTTGTACTTCAGTGGAAAACTGTGCATTGTTTACATGTAGCACATCCTTCCGGGTTATCCAGTTCCAGTCTTGTATGTATGTATGTATGTGTGTATATATTTGTTTATTTATTTGGGGGGGAGGGGGAGAGAGAGAGAGAGAGAGAGAGAGAATAAGTGGGGGAGGGGCAGAGAAAGAAGGAGAAACAGAATCTGAAGCAGGCTCCAGGCTCTGAGCCATCAGCACAGAGCCTGATGTGGGACTCGAACCCATGAACTGCGAGATCATGACCTGAGACAAAGTTGGATGCTTAACTCACCGAGCCACCCAGGCGCCCCTCCATTTCTAGTCTTTGATTGTCCTTGAGCGGTTGTAAGATTCCTCCTCCTGTTCTTCCTCTCACTTCCTTCTCGCTTTCCTCCTGCCTGACTAATACAGGAAACTAAAATAGATCCAAAGTTAGAGTACTGAGTGACTTACTAATTCAGAATCTACCATTGTAGGAAGCAAATACCAAATGTGTATTTTTCTCCCTTTTCCCCTCTTCTCTGTCTCTAAACAACTGAGCCACTTTGAAAAACAATGCAAAACAAAATCTTGACACTTGTGAACATTTGTACTTTGTGTGTAGACTTTATATATATACTCTAGACTGCTGCCTGAAAAAAATAGTAAATATTTGGCCAGGGTTCTGTTATTTCTTACAATTTCATATATGTATACCCTAACTTTTACAAGCATCGTATAGACTTCCAGACTAGGTTTAAAGTACCTGCCTCCAAGTACTATTTTTACAGTGGGAACAAGAAAGAGATAATGATTTTCTGTAACTTCTAACCAGGTCAATACCACTGTTAGAAAAGAGCAGCATTAAACATTTTGGAAATTTTCTGAATTTTCTGCTTCACTGTTCTCGTGACATTGCCTTCAGAATTACATGTTCTTTAAATTTGAATTTAAATTAGAAAAATTTGTGGGTGGGGGAACAACTGTTCTGATTTATAGTCATGGGATAAAGTTGCCTTAGTGAAAAAAAACTAATCTGAAAGGTCAGTCTATAACGTTGTAGGGGAGGAGGGGGGGAATTAACATTTATAATGCTTTTAGTGTTTATTTCTACAGTTTCCAGATTTCCTTTGGAGAGCAAGAAACATATATTAAACAAGCTCTTCTTGTTTTTGTGGAAAATAAGATAAGAAATAAGACTTCTTTAATTTGAAAGAGTGTGATTGGTGAATTTGATTAAAATGTTTTACATATGAAGAAAATAGTTCTTGGTGGCTGGGTGGCTCAGTCAGTTGAGCATCCAAATCTTGATTTCAACTCAGGTCATGATCTCAGGGTCATGGGATCAAGCCCTCCATGTGGCTCTGCACTGTGTGTGGAGCCTGCTTAAGATTTTCTCTCCCTCTCCCTCTCTCTCTCTCTCTCTCTCTCAAATTATATGTATATATACGTATACATATATATCTATACGTATATATCTGTATGTATATATATGTATAGATATATACGTGTACGTATATATATGTATACGTATATATGTATATATATGTAAAGAAAATATATAACACTGTATACTAAAAAATAATCATTAAAAAAAGAAAAAATAGTTCATTAGTTATAAAACTACAGTAAATGTTAATGTAACAAATTCCATTGATATTTCAAATATTGTAAAATGGCGTCTATTTATTGAATTCTTGTACTTTGCACTTTATGTCATATTTAATAATGGTAGATTAACTTAAAACTTTCTTTCTCTGAGGTATGACAGCCAAGCTACAAAGCATTTTATGAACATCTTTTATTTTTAGTTGGAATCTTTTTTGTTCCCCTTGTTTGCCATTTTTCCTACCCATGATATGGTATCATGAAAAAAATGTTAACTAAACAGAAAATTAGAGAAAGCAAAGCAAATAATTCAACATAAGTACTAATTTAAAATCAGGTCTTACTTAGTCATATTGATGTCAGACTGTAAAAAGTCCCTCAACTACTATTATGAACTTTATTTTTTTTAATTATTTTTTTAGTGGGGCGCCTGGGTGGCTCAGTCGGTTGGGCGTCCGACTTCGGTTCAGGTCATGATCTCACTGTCCGTGAATTCGAGCCCCGCGTCGGGCTCTGGGCTGATGGCTCAGAGCCTGGAGCCTGCTTCCGATTCTGTGTTTCCCTCTCTCTCTGCCCCTCCCCCGTTCATGCTCTGTCTCTCTCTGTCTCAAAAATAAATAAACGTTAAAAAAATTTTTTTTAATTATTTTTTTAGAAACTTAGAAGCTTATGCTTATACAAATGTTTGTATAAGCATATAAATACATTTCTATTATTGCATATGACATTTAGATTCCCAGTTTGATGTATTTGAAAGTAAATCAGTTGGGATCATTAATAATAATCATTACTTATATTACTAACCCTTTTTTATTTGATTATGTATCAGAGTAATGCTATCCTATGAGTTTGAAGAGACTATTCCAGCTCACCACCTAAGTATTGACATCTTAGACGTCAGCAAAAATCTAAATGCTGTTGTAGGGAATGAAAAACTTCTCCTTTATCCTCTTAGGTTCAATGCCTGGGGGCAACAAATCGAACTGACGAAAGAGATTAACAGTAGAAAAGTTCTGGGGCGGCTGGGTGGCTCAGTTAGTTAAACGTCCAGCTCTTGGTTTTGGCTCAGTCAGGTCAGGATCTCAGAGTTCGTGGGATGGAGTTCTGCTTTGGGCACTGTGCTGACAGCCTAGAGCCTGCTTGGGATTCTCTCTTTCTCCCTCTCTCTCTGCCCCTCCCCTGCTCGCTCTCTCAAAATAAATAAACTTAAAAAAGCAAAACAATACAACAGGTCTATTTCATATGCACACAGGAGGAGGGGCTCACAGCAGGTAATTGAAAACCCCAAAGAGGCAGTTTCACCCAATGGCTTCTATACCACTTGAACAAAGGATGATAAAGTGTGCTGAAGAGACCAGACAGAAGTGTTTTGGGCTTTAGAGGGGTTAGGGTGAGTTGTGGGAAGGGGACTGGGAAATGTTTAGTAAATAAGGGTTGTTTGGTAAGGTTTATTATGCAGACTCAAGTCACCTCAGATGATAAGAGTTGTTCCCTGAGTCATTGTGTTTTTCTCTCCCTGTTATCTCTTCCTTGTTGTAAAGCTATCCCCTCCCTTTACAAAGAGAAATTTATGCCCTGCCTTGAGTTGGAAAGGGGTCAGGCTAATTGTTTTTTCCATGCTCTCTGTTTCTTAATCGCCTTCAGTGCAAAATAATCCTTACCCTAAAATGGCATATTCTGAACCCCTTCACTATCTAGATAAGAGAGAAAAAGAGTTAGTTTAAACTTGTTTTATTTGATATTTCCATTATAGAAATGCAGACAAGGTGCAATGGGTTTGTCAGTTTTATTTTGGGCTTGTTGCATATTTTAACAGTAATATTAATCATCCTAAGGAAATTACCTAATTTCCTTTAATTCAAAAAATCTTTGAGTAAAGCAAAATAATTATTCAGCAATGTAAAACCTAATCACTTGTGTTACAAAGATGACTATTTAGGCAATCAGTGGAAGCTTATTGTGCATTTTATGTAGGACATAATCACTATTTGTCTTGGGTTGTAACACCATTGGATTGCTATACCATTTATGGCCACCAGTTCCTCAGCCACGCCACTTTGTACTTGTTGAGAATTTTCATCCATGAGTAGGGTGTATTCAAGAACTTTCCTTTCATTTTACTTCATTCCCATAGGCTTGATAAAGAGCTTTTACCTTCAGCCAAAGATCTTACGATTTGAGGGACTCCACAGAGGGAATAGATCCTAATGTGTCCAAGACTCTAATATTAAATTACACAAAAGTTAATCTTGATTTCTGTTTTTTAAAGGTGATATTGGCTATATCAGCAATGCATGAATGCATTCTTTGTTTAAAAATTATATTACTGGGGTGCTAGGGTGGCTCAGTCGGTTGAGGATCTGACTCTTTTTTTTTTTTTTTTTTTAATTTTTTTTTTTCAACATTTATTTATTTTTGGGATAGAGAGACGCAGAGCATGAACGGGGGAGGGGCAGAGAGAGAGGGAGACACAGAATCGGAAACAGGCTCCAGGCTCTGAGCCATCAGCCCAGAGCCCGATGCGGGGCTCGAACTCCCGGACCGGGAGATCATGACCTGGCTGAAGTCGGACGCTTAACCGACTGCGCCACCCAGGCGCCCCGAGGATCTGACTCTTAATTTTGGGTCAGGTTTTGATCTCAGGGTCATGGGATCGAGCCTCATGTTGGGCTGTATGCAGAGCATGGAGCCTGGGTTAAGATTCTCTCTCTCTCTTCCCCTCTGCCCTTCTCCCCCACTTGTGCTCACTCTCTCTCCAATAGAAAAAATTTTAATGTATAAAAAAGAAATAAAAAATTATATTACAGATAATACTAAAACCTCTCTTTTGCCTTTCTAATGGGCCTATCAGTTCATTTCCTCCCCAACCGTCCTGGAAGGAAACCACTGGAATTTGGTATATATTTTTCCACAACTCTGTATATCTATGAACATGTATTAAAGTGTTACATGTAAATGTGCTTTTCCTAAATGGTGTCATACTGTATAATTATTTCCTAACTTATGTTTGTATTTAATGGTTTGTCTTGGTGACTTCTTCATGTTAATCCCTGTAGAGCTACACATTCCTCCAAGCTGTGCATTTACTATAAATCAGCTTACTTATTCCTCTATTGGTGTATATTGGCATAAATATATTTATTTTCATTTTTAATTTTTTAGTAAAAATTTTAAAATGTTTGTAATTTAATTTTTTAATTTTTTCTTTTTGAGACAGAGAGGGCACAAGTGACCAAGGGGCAGAGAGAGAGAGAGAGGGATAGAATGAGAGAATCCCACAAGGGGCAGAGAGAGAAGGATGGAGAGAGAGGGATTGAAGCAGGGCTCACCTGGGGCTCGTGCTCACCTGACATGGGGCTGGAGCTCATCCAAAGCACGGTACGAGTTCACCCGACGTGGGACTCAAACTCATGAACTGTGAGATCACAACCTGAGCCAAAGTCAGTTGCTTAACAACTGAGCTACCCAGGCTCCCTATTTTTTTTTTATTTTTTTAAATTATTGAAGTGTAATTGACATAGAATGTCATTAGTTTCAGGTATACAACATATTGATTCAACAAATCTATAGGTTACTCGGTGCTCACCACAATAAGTGTAGTCACCATCTGTCACCATACAACCTTACTACAATATTATTGACTACATTCCCTATTATCTCCATGACTTACTTTATAACCGGACGTTTGCACCTCTTTATCCCCTTTATCTATTTCACCCATCCCCTCCCTTTTGTTCCCCTCTGGCAACCATGAATTTGATCTCTGTATTTAAGAGTCTGTTCACTTTGTTTTTTAGATTCTGTTTATAAGTGAAATCATATGGTATTTGTCTTTGACTTATTTCACTTTGCATAATATCTCCATATTATTACAAATGGCAAGATCCCATCCTTTTTTATGGCTGAGTAATTATATATATGTGTGTGTAACTATATATATATATATATATGCTTTAATTATATTTATATATATAAGTGTTATACTATATAATTATTATACATAATTGTATGTATATGCTTTAATTATATATATATGCTTTAATTTGCCACAAATACAAAATGCAAAATTTTGAGTTAGGTTGTGGACATTTGCATTTTCACAAATATCTTTTTTTTTTTCTTCCCAAATAGGTTGAAAACAGACCAAAGTATTATGGAAGAGAGTGAGTATGGATTATGAGAAAACATTTTATAGATTGGAATATGTAAGAGAGGCAGGTAAATGGATGCTTTTAGTAAAAATAAAAGCAAGATGAAGGAGGTATTCAAGTTTGAGTGAGTTAAATTGTTTTTTTCATTAGAAATAGAATTCTTCTAATTAGTGAAAATATGGAAAATAAAGATAAGTGTAGAGAAGAAAAGAGCATGGAAAAATGTATATATGGAATGATGTTAAAATACAGATGCAATTCATATAGATAAGTAATACTAGATGTGTATGAGGAAAATGTATATATTTGTGTGTGTATGTATATATTAAGTGTATCAATATATATTCACATATGTATGTACAGTGGGATGGGTGGCTTTCTGTAACACTTTTCTTTATTGTCCAAATTTTCTAAAAGTGAATTTATGCTGTGCAGAAATAACTAATGTTCACAATTTGAAATATTACCTTCTGAGGCTCTGTCTTCCTAATGGTTTTACAACAGTTAGGTATTACAATTTTACAGCCTGATTTTTCCACTTAATATTAATAATGAGCATTTTTCTATTTTATGAAAAATGTAATAATTTTTAAAGTCCTACTAGTTTTTCTGAGTATATATATATATATATATATATATATATATATATATATAAAAGAAATATAGGCCTTTGGAAAGAAAAATAAAAATCACCTAAAAATGAAGAATCCCATCATTCTTCAAATAAAATCATTTGTTTTTCAAGACTTATGATCGTATCAGATAAACGGTGATGTATATAGCAAATATTTGAAACTTTTTCAAAATTCTGTCTAAGTTTTCAAGACTTTTGTGACTAGAACACAGACACATAAGTTGGGGGGAGCCACTGCTGGTTTTTATAGTTGTACCATGATTTCGTCACTTTGCTGCTTCTGGCATTTAGTTTGCTTTTAAACTATATTATTAAAAATAACACCATCAGAAACATCTTAGCGCATAAAGCTTTTTCTGGGGTTGAAATTTTGGTTCAACTGATATGAACAGTTTTACAGTTCTTTAAATACCCTTGTTGTCAAGTTCTTTTCCAAAGTTTGTGTCCTTTAATGAGATTTTCTTTTAAATTAATTGAGTTTTTAAAAACAAATACTAACTTTTACTAATTTGATTAATTAATGTCATTTCAACGTAAAACAAAATGCCAGTATGCTAATCTAATGGAATGTGCAACCACCAGGGATAGGTTACCATCTTCTTGCCTCCAGCAGAGTCTGATGGGCCTGGTTCTGAACGACTGAGGAATATATGGATATAAGAAATTCCTGGAATCTCCTTTCAGACCTAGCTGCCCTGATTGTTATGATTTGAACATTTGTATCATGAACTGTTTTAAGGCTTGAATTGAGAAAGACAGAACTGTTCCCCCGAGAAAGACTCCGGAAGCTCAGCACTTACCCACTAGTACAGTTCCTAAATTATTAAGGTGCCGTTTCAGGGCCTTTTAAATGTATCATTCCATAATCAAATGACGTTTGTTTCTTTCATACCAGTAAAAACCGCGGTTTCACTTGAGCAGTCTCTCAGTTCACTTATCCTTGAATTACTGAAAGGATGTAATGTCCGTGTAAGTTCTCTGTAAATTGTAAGTCACCATACAGATACAAGGTGGTTTTTAGTTTTTAGTATTAATCAGCAGTCACCGCTAACGTTTTCTTTCTTTGTCAGTGTTTCCTGTCCGAATGCTATAAATGAATCCACTGCCTTTGTGTAAAGAATGTGTTATTTATGGTTTTTTCTTCGTGCTTTTTGTCCACGTTAATCAAAAATAGGGTTTTAGCAGGGAGCGAAAGCAAGTATTCCTGTTGTTTGCTTTTGGCTTGAGTATCCAGTGATGCAGATTATGCACATTATTGGGCAATCATGCCAATTAAGGGCAACCCAGGGTCCTGGCAGCTTGCCAACATAGACTGTGAGCCAAAATTCTGGAGCAGTGCCACTAGCGTGAAGGAAGGAAATGGGACACATTTCTGTGTATTTTTTAGTACGTCCATATGGTCAGCTGGCCACATAAGAAGGAAATTGTCCTCTTGAGAGAGGTGGTTTGATCTTCCCTTAGATGGATGTGAATTTTGATTTCACAATTGTTAAATGGATTGGAGAACTACTTTGGTGCGGTTCTCGTTACCGCAGAGAAGCTGGCCAGGAGCCAGGCCCAGAGAAACACAAGCAGAGTTAAACCCAACTGCTCCCCTTCGATTATATGGCAGTACTTTGTCTAGGTGGAGGGCTTTGTTTTATCTTGCTTTATTGAGAAAGGTGGAAAGCATTCAGTTTCTGAAATGACTTTTTTCTTAGGTTTCACGGCATGATCTCCCGAGAAGAAGCAGACCAGCTCTTGAGTGTGGCTGAGGGGAGTTACCTCATTCGCGAGAGCCAGCGTCAGCCAGGAACCTACACTTTGGCTTTAAGGTTGGTCATGGACCTGTAATTATAACTGTGCTTCATTTAAAACCCTCTTAATAGAGGGCTTTAAATTTTAAAAGCATCCAGCATGTAATTGAATTGGTTCTTGTTTTCTTGGGACCTAATTACCATTTTAATAGCTTTGAGACCCTTAAAAAATTCCTCATGAATGGTAGCACTCAGTAATTAAGAATTGAAAAACTTTTAAAGCATTTTTATTGTAGCTGCTTTCTTCTATTTCATCTTACCCATTCTCCCCCGTCTGTCCTGCTGTGTCAGCTCCCATCTATTTCTTGAATAAGGAAAGGAGCTAAGAAAAGATCTTTGTAACTCATAAAATTAAAGCCAATATCATTTCTCTTCGGATGGCTTTTGGCTGAAGCAGCTTTTCTTGAGAGCTCTTGGCTCTTTCCTGTCGACTAAACTTTGCCTAGTATTTTGGCTGTTCTTAGCTTATAGTACAGTGCCCAGAAACAAATATTTCCATTAACCCTGCAATAAAAACAGAACAGTAATACAGTAGCTTGCTTATCCATTGGGCTTACCTTATGTCACGCCTCGACCCTCATTTAATCTTCTCAGCAACTCTAGGATATATGTTCTGTCACTATCGCCACGTTGCAGATGAGGAAACTGAGGACCTAGTGATTGAATAACTTGGCCAAGGTCATACATTTAATAATTTGTGTAGCTGATACGTGAACCCAAATAATCTGGCTTCAGAGTCTGTGTTCTTACTCACTCTACATTGCTGCCTCTCCAAAGGCCTGGAATATTTACCCGTTGTCTTTGTTCATTCATTCATCTATTCTTTCGAAAAGACTTAAAAGTAGAAACTTCCTAAGGAAAAGGTCAAAGACATGACAATTTCCTTTGGTAGCCACTAGGAGAGAACAGAAAGATGATGTTATTGCTGTAACATGAGCGTGTCGAATGCTTTCTCCAATCACTTATGCCTGTTTGAGCGAGCAGGGACTGCTCTTAATTTCATCCACAAGACTTAATCTTTCTGACAAGGAGAACAATATAATTCAGTACTTTTTCGTACTGAATTCTGGATTAATTGTGTACTTGCAGAATAAAGCTCATTGCATGCGTGGAAATCGGCTTTTTATGGTAAATCCCCCTTCAATTATTTAATTATATTGTTCTTCAGGTTTACATTGTGGCATACAGGGGAAAAAAATCTGGGCTGAGAATTCAGATAGTTATTTTATTACCACTAAATGAACTAAAGACTGATTCGGCATAAATCATACAGAACTTCCTAAAGTCAGTTTTTCCCTCTTTCCACTCATAACATTTTGTGATTCTAGGATTCTGCAACACCCCATTTCCAAATAGTCTGGTCATCTGTGTGTCTAGGGTAAACGAGTGTACATGTAAAGATTTACAGACCAGAATAACAAAGAAGGAAGGGTGGGGGTGAGGGGGGGACAGGTGTCTGCACAACACTCTTCTTCCTTTCTCCTTTATTGCCATCTGCCCTAAATCCCTTTGAGATCACATAGAAAGTTACAGAACTGAATTTGAGCTCAGTCTTGCGTCATTGCCAGGTTCAGGTACTTTCCATTATGCCATCGTGCCACTCATCTTCTAGCGTGGCTGTCACTCAGTTTTCACTGAAGGACATCAGTAAATACCCTAGGGTCAAGGGTTTGCTGTAGAGAAAAGTAGCACCCAAAGCCCTCAAGCTCTACCTCTTTCCCACCCTCTCACCCTCTCTCATGCTACTCCTCACTGTCATTTTTGAATCACTTTCCATCCACTCCAGCCCAGGAAATCCTAGAATAGAGAATCGAGGAGATTAGATTGTTGGGAATGTTTTTAACTCATATGTCTTGGGGAAACCTACAGCCTTCCTTTTGTTATTGAAAATGACCATAAAATTGTCACATGGAAAAGAAATAGTAATGAGTAAAAGCGGCGGTAGTGGGAGTAGGGAATTTGTGAGTACACATTGTGAGTAATTTATATGCTAAAATATGATCTTCCTTGCTTTGAGCTAGATGTACAGCAGGGAAGTGTTAAGGAGAATATGAAAATAAGTCGTATTGATGTGTCTGATAGTCCCCGTTTCAACTGGTGCTTCTCCCAATTCACATCAGCTTGTTTTGTTTTTAATGTAATGCACTATTTCTTCGGGAACCAGTTTTATAATTTACAGGCATCAGCGTTCATTATGCTTTTACTGCGTTAACCGTGGGCCCTTAAGTTTGGAACACGTCCTTGAACGCACGTTGCCCCATTGGCACCTCAACCTCATTGTGTCCAAAACTGAACTCACCAGTTTTACTCCCAAATATGCTGTAACATCTATATTCCCTTTGTTAGCTGATGACACTATGATTTAGTCAGTCCATAAGACTGAAACCAAGACATCACTTTTCTTTTTTCTCTTAGCTCTATTTTAAGATGTTTGTAGGCCCCGGCACTACTCCCTTTAGAGGCTCTCCCCTCACATCATAGCAAACGCTATATCCCATATCAGATATATATTTTTTTGGTGTTAAGATTGTTTAGGTTTTTTTATTTTTTTTTTAATTTTTTTTTTTAAACATTTATTTATTTTTGAGACAGAGAGAGACAGGGCATGAACAGGGGAGGGGCAGAGAGAGAGGGAGACACAGAATCTGAAACGGGCTCCAGGCTCTGAGCTGTCGGCACAGAGCCCGACTCGGGGCTCGAACTCACGGACCGTGAGATCATGACCTGAGCCAAAGTCGGATGCTCAACCAACTGAGCCACACAGGCGCCCCTGTTTAGGTTTTTTTAAAAAATTAATGCTTTTAAAATTAACTTTAATTTCGAGTTTACCTTTTGTATTTGGGAGCGCACCTTTTTTTTTTTTTTTTTTTCCTTCGTATTGCATAGCTTTTCATAGACCGGAAAGCCCAAGGTACCGTGCCTGTATTATCTCATGGTTAAGAGGACTTTTCCTTCTTGCTCATCTCACACGGCCAAACCCAACAGTCTTTTATTTTTTTCAGGTGTCTCAAATTTTACCCTTCTTTTTGATTTCAAGATTAGTGCAATAACTGCTTGGAAATCTCCCTCCCTCCAGCTTTGCTTCCTTGAATGTGTCTTACACAGTATCATTCATGACCAGTCTTAAAACCTGCTGCAGTAGTCAGCAAAGTTGTGGTGTCGAGTGGGGCACAAGCTTTCAAAGAACATACCTCCCTCCATCGCTGGCATCTCCCCACTACCGTGGAGCCTAATCCTTCACTGATGATCTTTGTGTAGAATGTGAGGTATTACATAGGGGGACCATGTACTGTGTGTGTGCTGTCACGATACCAGCGTTCCCGTAATCAGAAAAGAGATTCCCAGTACACAGCGTGGGAGGTCTTCCGTAGTTAACATCTAACTTTCCTCCTGAGCAGCATCTTCTCCCACACCCCGTCCCAGCCTGAATTTCAGGCCAGGTTTGTCTGGCTTTTTGGCCTTTGCTCATGTTGACCCCTTGGTTCCATAAAAATGATCGTTGCTCAGTGAAAGTTTTTTATACACTGAAGGCGTACAGACAGGCATCCACGTGAAGGTAGAATGCTGGCCCAAGCACTAGATTATGTATCGTGAAGCATGAAGTCTTTCAAAGTGACTTTGGAGTTTTCTGTGTATTGATGTTGACGACGTTTAGATTAGTTACAGTTTTAATGATATATGGCAAGTGCCACTTATTAAAAAAAATCTAAGATAATTTAAGGAGTTTGATTTGGAAAACATTTGTACGATTTTCATAGTTTTAGAACTAATTGTGTTTTGTTTTTTGTTTTTTAATATTTATTTATTTTTGAGACAGGGAGAGGCAGCATGAACAGGGGAGGGGCAGAGAGAGAGGGAGACACAGACTCCGAAGCAGGCTCCAGGCTCTGAGCTGTCAGCACAGAGACCAACGCGGGGCTCGAACTCACGGACCATGAGATCGTGACCTGGGCCGAAGTCGGACGCTTAACCGACTGAGCCACCCAGGCGCCCCAGAACTAATTCTTTAAAAACATACGTCATTATATAATTTTTTTTACTAGAAGAAAAGAATTAGGTTCAGTGTTGTACATACAGAGTGATAAATGAAAAGGGATAGGACTAGCGCATGTTTTATATTGTCCTTTTTATTAAATGTAAACATATGCAAATGAATACTTACAAGAAATATAAAAGTTATTAAATAACATGTTATTATAACTGTTACATGCTCAGCCTATATTTTGAGAAAAGCCATTGCCTTTGGAGTCTCCTTTGTACTGTATATGCCTCCCCTATTCCTTCCTTTTGCTTTCTGTCCCTCACACTAGCCAACTTACCCTGATTATCATTCCCTACCTTTCTTTTAAAAAAAAAATTTTTTTTTAATGTTTATTTTGAGAAAGAATGTGAGCGGGAGAGAGGTGGGGGTAGTGGGGTGGGGGAGGGGAGACACAGAATTCAAAGCAGCTCCCAGCTCCCAGCTGACTGACACGGGGCTCCAACTCATGAACCACGAGATCAGGACCTGAGCTGAAGTCGGACATTTAATTGACTGAGCCACCCAGGCGCCTCCCGCCCGCCGCTTTTCTTTAAAGGCTTATAATTTATGTTTGTATCCTTACATAATACATTGTTTAGATTTGTTCATTTTTGAACTTCAAGTAAATAGAAAACGTAGTATGTATTCTTCAGTTTTTTTCACTCCACATTGTATTCCTGATATTTCTTCTTACTGTAGAATATGGCTATAATTCATTTATTTTTACTGCTATATAGCCACTAAATAAATACAGTATAATTTGTTTATCCATCCTGTTATCAGTGGACAGGTGGGTGGTTTCTAGTTTGGTGCTGTTAAAAACAGTCCTGCCATGTGTAATAATCTTGTAAATGTCTCCTGGTATACATGAAGATTTTCTCTAGAATATTTACTTAGATGTAAAAGTGCTACTTTTGCTTTATTAAATAATGACAGTTTTTTCCAAAGTAGTTGTGCTGATGTTTATTCCACAACACTGTAGAGAATTCCTGTTGTTTTCCTTTTTGTTTTCACTTAATACCGTCAGACGTTATGTGCGTCTGATGGTATCTGCTGGTTAATTTGAATGTCTCTGATTCCAAATGAGATTGAGAATCTTTTCATGTTTATTTACTATTCACATTTTCTTTTCTGTGAAATGTGCACTCAAACCCCCTGCCCTTTCTTCTTTTGGGTTGCATGGCATTTTCCTGTTGACTCATGAAAGTCCATCTGTTCTGGATACTAATCATTGGGTTCTATATGAATTGAATTTGTCTCCTTCAAGTTTGTGACTTGTCCCTTATTTCTATTTATGGTATTTTTAAGTTTTAATTTTAGATAAAGTATATTATCCATTTACATTCAGCGTAATTACTGATATATTTTGGTTTAAATATTTATTTTCTATTTAACTTAACTGTTTCATGTTTCTTTTTCTTTGTTGATTTATTGATAAATCAATTTCTTATTCCATTTTTTTTCTCCCTGTTAACTTGAGCTATACATTATTTTACTGTTATTTTAATGGTTAAAAGATTAATGATTAAGATTAATGGTTAAACATGTGCCCTTGACTCGTTTATATTTAATATAAATGATGGCTTCTATCACTTTCCCGATACTGCCAGAAAATTAAGTCCCTCTAAATTCCATTTCCCTCCCTCCTACCTTTTGTCTTGTTACTTTTAGATATTTTATTTCTACATGTATCTTAAACCCTACCGTACCTTATTATTGTTTCAACAGAAAACATTTAGTCAGTATTTTTCCATATATACTCATATTTGCCCCCTCATTGTTTTTCATTCTTTCCTGTAATTTTGTGTTTTCTTAGAATTACCTTCCTTTTGCTTGAAAAACTCTTTTAGTATTTCTCTAACTGTATGTTTATTCAGGATAAATTATTTTCTGACTTTTCTAAAATTATTTTGCTTTCTGAACGAAATTTCTGACTTTTATTTCTCTGAACTTTAGTTTGGACATTTTCTGTTGACCTTTCAGTTTACTAGTCCTGTATTCTGCTGTTTTTATCAGCTATTAAATCCATCCATTGAGTTCCTTGTTTCATATACTGTGTTACTTAGGTGCAGAATTTTCTTTCTTTCATTCTTCTTTTTTTTAAGGTTCTAATTCTCAGATGAAATTTCCCATATTTTCCAGGATATTCTTGAGTAATGACTTATCAAAACAGTTGTTCGCTGCAAATAATGTAGAATTACATGAGTACTGCACCATGAATTCTTGGAAATAGTGAAATAAGAAGGTGAAAGACTAGTGCAGACTAATATAAGTGATCATATGAAATGATCTTTTAAATATTTGGTATCTGTTTTCTCATTGCCACTGCTGTACCTGCTGATAAGGGTGCAAACAATTTCTGTATGTAAGTCTAATCCCAACACATTCAAAACTAGTTTTTTCAACAGGTTTATCTGAAAATTACATATTTTTTATGGCATTGATGTGAATGCAAAAAGGTCTTTACTATCTCAACAAATTTATAAATAATATTGTGATCCCCAGTAGCTGTTTATCTTGTCTGCATTAAGTGTACGAGAGGTGAGCCGTTGCTCAACTCTAGGACCTTACTATTACTCTTCCTAAGCTATTCATTTAATGTGGGGCACACTCGCTTGGATTCCATCCAAGAATTTTCTTAGAAATATGAAAACACGTCTTTATATCAATGTTGTGCATTTAATATGGTGTCGGGATTACAGTTATGCATTACATTGATTTATGGTGCTCTCTGATAACATTGGTTCCCTTTGATATGAAATACCCCTTTTTCTCAGTGGCCTGATGTACTAAATTTGTTCATTTTTACTAACAAGAAATATATAATCTTACGTTTGTATTTTACTAAAACTAGAAAATAACGCTGGAAGAAGAAACATTTAAAATGCTAATTATAGGGGTGGTGGGATGGCCTCAGTTGGTTAAGTGGCTGACTTCCGCTCAGGTCAGGATCTCGTGGTTTGTGAGTTTGAGCCCTGGTTTGGGCTCTGCACTGACAGTGGGGAGCCTGCTTGGGATTCCCTCTCTCTTTCTCTCTCCCCCCCGCCTTTCTCTCTGCCCTTCTCCCACTTGTGCTTTCTCTCTCAAAATAAATAAACAAACTTAAAAAAATAAATAAAACACTAATGATCTAATCAGGAAACTTTTCAGTTAAAGTATAGGTTGAAAGAGAAGACGGTTAGAGGGAATAAGGAATTGAGATTTTAAAACATCTGTCACAAAATATGATTGCAATTCCCTATTCTCACTGTTGGAATTTTGGAAATAGCTGTAGTAGCTTAGACCTTGACAAACATGAGTTCCAGTTGCCTGACCTTATTATATATATTTAACCTCTCTGAGCTTTAGTTTCCTATTTGTGAAGTGGGAATTATAATCCCGCACTGGGCTCTGTACTGACAGCCCAGAGTGTAGAGCTTACTTTGGATTCTGTGTCTCATTCTCTCTCTGTCCCTCCCCCACTCGTGCTGTGTCTCTGTCTCTCAAAAATAAGTAAATGTGGGGCCCCTGGTGGCTCAGTCAGTTGAGTGTCCGACTTCGGCTCAGGTCATGATCTTGCAGTCTGTGAGTTCAAGCCCCGTATCGGGCTCTGTGCTGATGGCTCAGAGCCTGGAGCCTGCTTTGGATTCTGTGTCTCCCTCTCTCTCTGCTCCTCCTTGCTCATGCTCTGTCTCTCTCTGTCTCAAAAAAAAAAAAAAAAGGGGGCACCTGGGTGGCGCAGTCGGTTAAGCGTCCGACTTCAGCCAGGTCACGATCTCGCGGTCTGTGAGTTCGAGCCCTGCGTCGGGCTCTGGGCTGATGGCTCAGAGCCTGGAGCCTGTTTCCGATTCTGTGTCTCCCTCTCTCTCTGCCCCTCCCCCGTTCATGCTCTGTCTCTCTCTGTCCCAAAAATAAACATTGAAAAAAAAAAATAGAAAAAAATAAGTAAATGTAAACAAAAATTCAAAATAGGTAAACTCTACTGGCTCAAACAATAAATTACTTAAGGAAATACCTCATATAATGAGAAATTCAGAAATGCAATAACATGGATGATCAGTATCCCAGTGATGTTATCAAGGACTTATTATCTTTTTGTTTTTGTTCATGGCCACTCACAACATCAGCTCCAATCTCAGGCTGGCTTTCCTTGTGGTCAAAAGGTGGTTGTCAGGGCATTTAGAGTTGTATGCCTCCTTATTTATGCCTGGCAGGGGAGGACAGGGGAACATTTTTCTCAGGTAGTATGCATCCTTCCTTTAAGGTTGACCAGACCTCTCCAGGTTTCCCTTTTCCATCCCTGAGCCGATATATAGTATGCAGGGAAATGCTGTACCAATTGCTTGTCTAACCACATGGTTCTAGAGCTGGGAGATAGGGTCAGTCCCTTCTTCAAGATAAGGCTGGAGAGGAAGTCTGGATGACCAAACAAAATCTGGTTTTCTTTTCTTGTTTTATTTTATTTTATTAAAAAAATTTTTTTTAATGTTTATTCATTTTTGAGAGAGCGACTGAGCATGAGTGGGGGAAGGGCAGAGAGAGAAAGGGAGGCACAGGATCTGAAGCAGGCTCCAGGCTCTGACCTGTCAGCAGAGAACCCGATGCGGGGCTTGAACTCACAAACTGTGAGATCACAACTTGAGCCAAAGTTGGATGCCCAATGGACTGAGCCACCCAGGTGCCCCTCTTTTCTTGTATTAAAAGAAGGAAGAAGGTGGAGTGGGGAGAGAACATGGATACCAGTTACATAATAGGACATAATAGGTATTCATTAAAGTAGTTTCCTTGTTAGAAAGTGAAGATCATTCTGTGATATAGTTCTTCAAATCTTTCCATCCTGATCAGTCTCTTATTAAAGTAGTATATCCAATTTTAGCTTTGGTAAATAGTAAGAAAATATGGTATTAGCTCCAAAGAAAGTTTTATATGAGGCCAGGCACCAGAGTTTTGTAAATTATGTTTTAATGATGTTCTGTTGGCTATACTATTTTCAAAATTAAAAAAAATATATATTTTCCAAACTGACTTTAAAATCAGTATTTTAAAGGTGATTGGAAAACCTAATTATGTTAATATACAATTTTAGCGCAGTGAAATCCATCATACTTTGACTAATATATACCTTAAAATATTTATCCCTGGTGTGTCACAGATGTATCAAGGCCTTTTGTTAGGGGCTTGGTCTTCATTGTTAAATGGGGGAATTAAAATAATCCTTCAGATAACTGGATATTCAAAAACAGTAGCATTTTTTGAGTTTCTGTATTCTGCTAGTGCTATTTACATGGGTCAAGAAGGAAGACATTTTAGTTGGCTCTTAAAGGTAGACTAGAAGTTTGCCAGGTAGAAGAATAGGATGTGACGAAAAACAAGCATTTGGGGAAGATCAGCCAAGGAAGTAATATATAGAACAGCGTGGAACATTTGGTGTATGGCAGGTTGCTAGGGCTTGGGGGTGCAGGAAGTTTGAGCAAGAAGTGTGCCAGGGAAGCCTGGTATTTCATGCTTAAGAATTTGGACTTTATCTGAAGGAAATGGGAGTCACTGAAGACTTTTAATAGAAGAGGGTGATGATTATATTTGTAATTTGGAAGGGTCATTGTGAGAGCAATAAGAATAATGAGTGGAAAGTGTGGTGGGACTTAAGTTTTCCCAGAATCATTTCGGTCATTAATTTAGTAAGCATTTTTCCTTTGGCTACTGAAAACTGACCTTTGAAAGGGTTTCTAGAGGGGCACCTGGCGGGCTCAGTCAGTGGAGTGTGCATCTTGTGATCTCAGGGTTGTGAGTTCAAGCCCCACATTGGGTGTGGAGCCTACTTAAAATAAAAACAAAAAACCAAAATAAAAGGGTTTCTAGATATCTTATAGATTTTTGAAAGGCTTGTTTTGAGGAGAAATGTTAACTACAGATTTGGCATCTCCAAAGACATTTCTTTTGAGTCTGACTCATTTTAGCTTCTCTAAATTGGGAGAAGAGCAAGATGACGTATGTGCAAGAGTCTTGATAATCCCCAAATTCTGTATCTGAATATTCCAGAGAATGCTTTATACCCACAGTTCTTGCACTTTCCTGTTAGTTCTGTGCTGACCATTAAGATAAGAATTATTTAGAAAAACTTTTGATAATGGAGAACAAATGAGAATTTAAAAACTGAGAAAGCCATTATAACTGTGTTTGAACATACGTATTATATTTTCTTTTAAAAACATTTTATCTGATAAATATTGAAATATGGATTCATCTATGTTAATCTGAAAAATGAAATTCATTTTTCGTATATGTATGATATTACACTGCTTAAGTAAAATTGTGTATCTGTTAGGTATAAATGTAAGCAGAGAGATGTGTGAACCTTTCTGGGGTGCCTGGGCGGCTCAGTCAGTTAAGCATCCGACTCTTGATTTCGGCTCAGGTCATGATCCATCCCAGAGTCATTGGTCAAGCCTCTGTGTTGAGCATGGAGCCTGCTTAAGATTCTCTCTCTTTCTCTCTCTCTCTCTCTCTCTCTCTCTCAAATTAAGTAAATAAATATAAAAAAATAAAACAACCTTTTTGAGTTGCCTGATTTTGTTTTTACAATGCATGTATATCCCTTTTACAGTCACACACACAAAATTCAGTAGTGTTACTTTCATTTTGGGAAAAATCGGAGATACTAGTTGCAACCTTGGGTCAAAATGGAAGGTAATGAGTCCCAAATCTCTGAAGGTTTCACTCTCAATGGAATGTATCAGCTTATTTAAATAATTGGTCAGGAGAGGAATTGGTCAGCTTTGGGGGTAAGAGGGAAATTCTAGAAGATGGTGTTCTAGAGTTCAGGGTCTGTGGAACAGGGGAATCTTGGCCAACATTGACAGCACTCTTCTCTACTATGGCGATCACTTTGAGGAACCATGTGAGTGTCTTGCCATTAAACATAATCAACTGGATTTCTTTCTTACAGTGCTTCCCAGAGCCTGTGAGTATTGCTTAAGAACTAGATTGCATTTCCCAAATTCATTTGGTTATGAGACCCTCTTCATGAAATCTCTCTGTGGAACACACTTTGAGAAATATTCCAGTAAATATTTGATTTACTCAGTTTCTCTTGTTTTGGACTCCACGCTCACCAAGCACTCTTATTAAATGGCTTTTCAAGTGATCTTTCTACAGGGAGAGAAAACTTTAAATACATAGTTTCAGTATTAAGAGCCTTTGATGTATTTCTCATTTTCAGTTAACAAATTACAATTAAAAGCTGAGAGTAGAGGAGGTAAAAAGAAGGGGAAAAAATCTACCAGGTTTCTTCTGTTTGGTGAGTTCAGATTGACACCCACCCCATTTTTTTCTCTTTTTCATACCCCTTTTGGATAAATGAACCTAAATGACTTCTTGCTAAAGTATTAAGCTGATAGAGAAAAAAAGTTCAGGGCTAATTGACTCACTGATTTGTTTTCTTCCTCTTTTCTGGTTGTTGTTGTCATTGTTGTTGTTGTTTTCCTGGACCGAGAAAGATTTACCGCCTGTCCAAAGAGTGTTCTGAAACTTCTACCTATAGCAACCAAGGAGTTTCTATGTATTACAGATTGCAACTCCCCCCCCCCCAATTTTATTTACAGACGTGGCCTTTGCATGTTCTTACATCTTACTCTTTTTTTAAAACCATTTAAAAATTATATTAACACACCAGTTCACCCATTTAGGGTGTATAATTCAGTGTGTTTTACTGCATTCACAAAGTTATGCAACGTAGTCAGTTTTAGAACCTTTAATCACCCTAAAAAGAAACTCCATACCCATTTGTAGTCACTTCTCCCTTATTCTGAACCGTTCTAGCCTCAGGGAACCATTGGCCTACTTTTGTCTCTATAGATATATACATCCCGGGTATTTCATAAATAATACTTTTTTTGTGTGAATGACTTCTTCCCTTAGCATGTTTTCAAGGTTATCTGTGTTGTCACATGTGTCACCACTTTATTCCTTTTTATTAACCTAATATTGGAAGAATATTCCAATGCATGGATATATACCACATTTTGTTTCTCTGCTTAACAGTTGATGGACATTGGAGTTGTTTCCACTTTTGGGCTATTAAGAATAACATTGTTGGGGCACCTGGGTGGCTCAGCCAGTTAAGTGTCTGACTTCGGCTTGGGTCATGATCTCACAGTTCGTGAGTTTGAGCCCCTCATGGGGCTCTGTGCTGACAGCTCGGAGCCTGGAGCCTGCTTTGGATTCTGTCCGTCTGTCTGTCTCTCTCAAAAATAAGTAAAACATTAAAAAAAAAAAAAAAAAGAATCACATTGTTGTAAATAATGCCAGTATGAATAATGCTGGGTATAGGTTTTTGTGTAGATACATACATTTTCATTTCTCTTGGGTACATACCTAGGAGTGAAATTGCTAGATCACATTGTGGCCCTGTGTTTAACATTTTAAGAACCTGCCAAATTTTTTCCCAAAGTAGTTTTACCGTTTTACAATCCCACCCGTGGTGTATGAGGGTTCCAGTGTTCCACTCCTTGCCAACACTGGTTATTATGTCTTTGATTTAAACAGGAGGTATGACATCCTAATGGGTGTAAAGGGGTACCACATTGTGGTTTTGATTTGTACCTTACTCTTGAATGGTACTTCATTTCTCATATTTTTCTGCTCGGTATGGTTTTTATTCACTAGTATACGGCCTATTCAAGCTTTAGTTCCCATCTCAAAAATACGCATACATTGCAGTGGATTTAAAACCGAAGGTAGAGAAATCAAAAAAGCTGATTTCAAGATATTTTTGGGTTTTGTATTCTTCAGGCACAACATAAGGCAAATTCCACTGAGCATTTCATTTAGGGTGGAGTTGAATTTCAAGTACAGTTTGGGGCTTATTGACAGGAACTTTGATATGAGAGAGAGAACTCTGACTCTGATTGCTTTCTTTGTAAAAGGAAACTGGAATCTGATTTATGTATCTGCTTTAAGGTGCGCTAGAAAACCTACCAGGTTCTCTTAATTTAAGATCTGTTCCTTGGTAACCACATACAGTCCCAGAATGTGTTGATAATGCGCCTCCTTTCCTGTGAATGATTTGGCATATATAAATATCTTTTTAATGGATTAACAGTGTTACAAATATATTAAGAGTTAACATTTACTAAGTATTTCCTGTGTCAGGCAGGCACTATGGTAAATGCTTTATGTGCATTATCTTTTAATATTTTCTATTACTCTTTCATATTTTTTATGTTTATTTATTTTTGAGAGAGAGAGAGAGAGAGAGAGAGAGAGAGAGAGAATGTGAGTGGGGGAGGGGCAGAGAGAGAGGGAGACACAATCTGAAGCAGGCTCCAGGCTCCGAGCTGTCAGCACAGAGCCCGATGCGGGGCTTGAGTCCACGAACCAGGAGATCATGACCTCAGCTGAGACACTTAACCGACTGAGCCACCCAGGCACTCCTAATACTTTTTCATACCATGGCCCCCGATGAAAAATATACCATATTTACCTTACTGTGGCCAGATGTGACCAACCCAAGGGCCTCAGCCACATCATACCTTTCTGGCCTCTGAAAAGCCTGGACTTTTTTTTTTTTTTTTTAATGTTTATTTGTTTTTGAGACAGAGAGGGACAGAGTGCAAGTGGGGAGGGGGCAGAGAGAGAGGGAGACAGAATCTGAAGCAGGCTCCAGGCTCCGAGCTGTCCTCACAGAGCCCGACTTGGGGTTTGAACTCACAAACCATGAGATCCTGACCTGAGCTGAAGTTAGACCTTAACCCACTGAGCCATCCAGGCGCCCCAGGGCTGGACATTTTTTTTTTTTTTAATTTTTTTTCAACGTTTATTTATTTTTGGGACATAGAGAGACAGAGCATGAACGGGGGAGGAGCGGAGAGAGAGGGAGACACAGAATCGGAAACAGGCTCCAGGCTCTGAGCCATCAGCCCAGAGCCCGACGCGGGGTTCAAACTCCCGGACCGCAAGATCGTGACCTGGCTGAAGTCGGACGCTTAACCGACTGCGCCACCCAGGCGCCCCTGGACATTTTTGATATCTTATAACCTGCAACCTCTATTAATGGCATACAGGTTGAAAAACTCAGTTTTATCTATGAAATAAGCCCATGTGGTAGATAGTATATTTTCTGAATTTTACAGATAAAGAAACCAAGGCTTATCTTGCTAAAGAACAAAAAGCTAAGAAATAGAGGATATAACTTGTTAAAAACAGCATCCAAAATAATAATAAATCATGCAGCACTTTTTCTAAGCTGACAAAGGGTGTGGCATAAAACTAAACTCTTAGCTTTTGAATTAATGAATTTTTAATAAAGATTTTTTTAAGGACATTTCTTTTTTTTAATGTTTATTATTTTGAGAGAGAGAGAGAGAGAGAGAGCAGGGGAGGGGCAGAGACAGAGGGAGACACAGAATCTGAAGCAGGCTCCAGGCTCTGAGCCACCAGCACAGAACCCAGTGTGGGGCTTGAACTCACAAATCTCGAGATCATGACCTGAGCCAAAGTCAGATGCTTAACTGACTGAGCCATCCAGGTGCCCCTTTAATAAAGACTTTTAAGTGAACACATTGCCTTTTTTTATAAAGCCTACCAACCTTGTTTAAAGCCTTTTAGGATAAGACTTATTCTAATCCTCAAGGGTTAACTTTTCACCACGACACCCCCCTCAAAAAAAGAAAAAAGAAAAACCAAATTAAGTATATATAAAGTTTAATTACTTAGGCTAAAATTTTAATATAAAATCATTTGGTCATCATTTGTGCTTATAAAAATAATTTTGTAATGAGCTTGGGTAAAGAAAAATGGCAAGTTATCTATTAAAATAATACCTATTTGCATTTATGTAATTTGTTATATCTATTATGATTATGAAACCAATACATGGATGTGGTTAAAAAAATTTTTTTAAGTAAGAGAAATTTATACAGTGGTAAATTACATTACTTTCCCAGCACATTCTTCTGGTTCCACTCCTTAGAGATTATGTCATTCGCAATTAGTTGTCTATCCTTCCAGAAATTCGTCATGCATAAAATATACATGTTTTTCTGACAGATATACATTATATTTTATGATATTTTACATATGCATATATTTTTATGTAAAAAAAAATACTGTATTTTATTTTAAGTGATCATTATTAGGGAGTGGCTAACCATAGCCGTAAAGATCATATCGAGTCTTTGCAGAGGCCTGCCCTCTTGTCTGTCCAGTGAAAAAGCTGTGGAATAAACAGTTAATGTCTCACAAAAACCATCACTACCTTGTTTATTTAGTTTTAGCTGATGGTTGGTAATTTAAGAACATGTTGGGCTAGAGTTGGTGAATTTAGCTTCAGTTCCTATGATGAGGGTTGATGATTGGTGATAAAATGGACCAGATGACAAAATGGGGCTCTTCTGTATCATGTGCGATTGTGATTTATTTTGGCTTTGGGTTTGGAATGCTGCTAAGATTCTGTTGAGGAAGAAATTCCTGTGAGAATGTGTTTTTATCTTTACAAAGATGAAGATTTAGCATGAAGAAACTATTACTACTGTGTTAGAAAATGATAAAATTCGTTGAAGTAAAAAATGTAATTTGCTGGTGATTGAAAAAACCAGTAACTCTTAATTGAATCTCAGAGCATTAGGTTGACTCTTAAAAGTGAACTCAGCCAGAGTTTCTGATTAAAGTCAGAGAATTACAGTAGATACTGGTAAAGGGGCTTTCACATTTTTTAAATATGAAAATTGGTTGAAAGCTTTTTTTCATGTATAGGAAGAAAGATCAAAAGGAACCGGGGAAAGATTATGCTGCTGGTAGGCGTTGACGTGTAATGTACTATGTGTTCTTTTGATCTGATAGCTCATGATAGGTTTAGTTGGTTACCATGGTTTCATTTCATTTCCCGCAAACCTTGTGCTATTTGGAATAAGTGGAAAATAATGTTCTGCAGAATAATTTTTCAAAAATGTTTTCCTGCTTCTCTTAGTTAAGATTATGATCACTTTTTGGAAATTTTCTGGATATAAGAGTAGGTGATAAATCACATGACAACAATAGAATTTAGAAGTCTTACAAGATCAGAAAATTGATACTGATAAAGAGGATAGGATAATTTACTTAAACATGTAATACCATGTTATCAGGACCATGAGCTTTTAAAAAAATATTCCAGTTTATATGAAGTAACTTCAGGTCAAATATGCTTTAATAAAACAAACTATAGAAAATAATTGATATGACCCAGTAAGGAGTGGTTAGTTGAAAGCATTCCTTACTTGAAAAAAGTAGATGGGGTGCCTGGGTGGCTCTTGGTTTTGGTTCGGGTCATGGTCTCAGGGTTCATGAGATTCTTGGGATTCTCTCTCTTCCTTCTCTCTCTGTCCCCCACCCCTCAATTCATGCATGCACTCACTTGCACACACACTCTCTCTCTCAAATAAATAAACTTAAAGTAAAAGGTAGATGTGTTCCTAAAAATGGGCTGCAAATTGAACCATATTGTAAATGCACAAGAGAACTAGCTGTTTAGACATTTGTTTTTTCCTAACATGTATACAATACAGAAAACATTAAAAATGTAGAAAAGCAAAAAATAACCTTTTAATTTCACTTCCCAAAGATAATCACTGTTAAAAGTTGTGGTGTATGAAATTCTGGTACTTTCCAGGGTTTCATAAATCATAAAATAATCATATAATGGTTATATGATTTATATAATGACTGAATGGTTTCATGTCAAGTACACTATTTTATGGTATATTTCTTCAGTTAGCAGTACATCGGGAACATTTTCCATGTTAATATACGATAAGTTTGCTATTTGAATTAATTTTTCATAAGGTAAAGTTTCACCCCCTGGTTTTTTATTTTCACTTATTATATTTACTTATTTAAATTTGGGTCCATCATAAACTTTTTTTTATTGATGTGCACTATAGAAAATACGTAAAATGCATAAAAGGAGGAAAAGAAAAATATTACCTTTATAGTCTCGCTGCCCCCCAAATAAATAGTATTTTTATCCTTTTTCAGAAGAATTTTTTGTTGTTGCTTTGTTTTCGAAAAGTTGTTCTGATACTCTTCTGGGTGGTCGGGATACAAGGATGAACACAACAAATAAGATCCCTGGCCTTGTGGAGCTTATCAGGTAGTGAGAGGATTCAGTTTAACGCAGTTGGCTCACAAATGTATAGTTAAAACCGGAGGTGAGTGCTGTGGAGGGCAAGTGCAGGGTGCTGTGACTTTATGAAGAATCTGATCCAAGTCCGTGGAATTGCAGTCATGGAAGGCCCTTCTGAGAAGGCAAGCCTGATGTGAGAGCTGAAGGCTATGTTCAAATGAAGTAAGGTAAAAGAGCAGGAGGGTGGGGAGAGAAAGACGGGGCAGAAGGAGTCTCCTGTGGCTCTGTGGCAAGGAGGGCAGAGAGGGAGCTTCGAGAGTGAAGGCATGAGGCTGCCTGATCTGCTTCCTCTGCGCCATATGAAGGAGTTTGCTCTTTATCCCGAGAGTCGTGGGGAACTGGACCAAGTTTTAAGCTGGGCTGTCATATGGCCCGAGTTTGAATTTCTTTTTGGATTCAGTAGGAAAAACAGCCAAAGGGGATCACTAGTTCAGGCAACACAAGCAAGTTACTTGTTATATTGTCTCTTTGTGACCTGTTCATTGCCCTATTAATTCTTTAATATATTATGCATGCAAACATTTATCGTATTTATTGTGTGTGCTTTCTCTATTTTTCTTGCTTTGTAAACATTTTTTAAAGTTTGTTTATTTATTTATTTATTTATTTATTTATTAGAGAGAGAGAGAGAAAGGGTCAAAGAGACAGGGAGAGAGAGAATCCCAAGCAAGCTCCACACTATCAGCGTATAGCCTGACACGGGGCTCAGTTGCACGAACCGTGAGATTATGACCTGAACTGAAATCAAGAGTGAGATGCCTAACCGAAAGCGCCACCCAGGCTCCTCTTTCTTGGTTCTGACACGAAATTATTTTAATTGTACATGGTCATATTTTCAGTGAATCTTTTTCTTAATGACTTACTCCACTTTTTTTTTAGTGGAAAGTACTAACTCTATAAGATATTTGATAAACTGGTTCTCTTCGGGATTTTATGGTGTATTTTATGCATTTAACTTTTTAATTGCCCACTAACTTATTTTGATATCAATGAGGCACATGTTTCCCAAACTGTATTCTAGCTAATACTTTAAGATATGAATAAGTCAGAGAAGTAAGGTAAAATAAATTCAGAAATTGGTGTATATTATACCCCTGCCTAGAAGATTTTAAGGTTCTGAGAAGTCTTAGAGTAAAGCAAAATGAACATATGCATACAAAACAATAGTTTATTCAACTTTTTGTATTTTCCTAATTTTTAACCACAAATAGCACTTACTGACATCTCAGAATACCATAGATAATTCTAAGTAAATTTACTTGCTAATTGTGGTTCAAATTCTAAGTAGTACTTTCTTTCGTGGTTGTTGGGGATTATTCTGAACATCATACTGACTATGGTACTATGGAGCTTCACAAGCTTCTCAAAATTGAATTTATTTTAATATCCTTTTTTTTAATGTTTATTTTATTTTTGAGAAAGAGAGAGACAGAGCATGAGCAGGAGAGGGGCAGAGAGAGAGGAAGACACAGAATCTGAAGCAGGCTCCAGGCTCTGAGCTCTCAGCACAGAGCTCAACACGGGGCTCGAACTCGTGAATCTCGAGATCATGATCTAAGTTAAAGCCAGACATATAACTGGCCGAGCCACCCAGGTGCCCCTGAATTTAACTATCCTTAAACCTTAGTCAGAAAGACATGGTTAGTCATGTAAATCAGGTACTGTTTTTTTTCTGTAAAGGATCCAATAGTAAATATTAAAGTCTTTACAGGCCAGTTGAGAGTATTTTGTTATGTAGATACTTATTTAGCCATTTAAAAATGTAGCCATTTAAAAATATAAAAATATAAAATCCATTTTTAGCTTATTAGCCACGCAAAAACACGTAAGAGCCTGGATTTAGCCAGTGAGCTATATTGCTGGCCCCTGATGTAGACTGCTCTCTGTATTATCGTCACTACATTTGGCCAATTTTTGGCCTCGTTGTGCATTCTAGAGTTGACACATACTGGGTCAGGGCCACAAGGAGAAGATACTTACAGGATGTTATTGTTTTCACTTTCACTTTGCTTTTGTTGTTCAAATGTAATTTCTATTATTTTTATCAGTGATTTTAACACGTTAAGTTTTTATCAGTGATTTTAAAACCAAGTAACAGTAATTTGAAAACTCATCCAAACCATGACTCTCTAATTTGTAATATACCATGTGTGTTCTCTCCTGTGGCCCTACCTTTTCACCTGCCAAAATTTTTCCGCTGCTAGGCCTCCTGTAACACTTTTTCATGCAAAAAGATCCTACTGGCTTAAATGCACATTTGGAAAGAAATGAGAAAAATAGCAACAAGTGTGGGAGCCTAGAAGGCAAAGGACCCTGTCCCAGTGACAAGCCAAGAAGTTTAAAGTTCTGACTCCCTGGAAATTTCTTGAGAATTTGATTCCAGCAAAATAAATTATGATTTTTACCATATTATTATAACAGACAAAACGAAAGCATATTTTGGGGTGGTAATATTCAGGTAGTGAAAAATATTGTAGGGACTTCCTGTTTATATGTTACTTTGGCTCTTACTTTGTTACTGTTGTAGAATTCTTAGACAAGGCTCAGTAGTGGCAGCTGCTGGAAGAAACTTTTTCATAGTATTACTTTTTAAAAAATTTATATTATACTCAGGAAAACATAACCTCATATAAGAGAATCCCCCAAATACCAGAAACAAAAGTAGACTATCTGTGCAGCGAGGACTGAGAATTGGGCTTAGGTTTGACTGTAAGTTACTGAATAAGAAGTGTATTATACAGAATAGATGGTTATTTTTCTCCCACATTCCAGAAATCTGGAGGCATTTCAAGGCTGGTGTGGCCCTTTTTAACAAGGTAAGGGATACAGACTAGTTCCATCCTGTTGCTTTCCCGTGTGTGGCTTCCAAGTTTATCTCACGTGACACCAGATTTCACATCCACATTCCCGCTGAGAAGGCAGAAGGGGTGAAAATTCATACCACTTTCACTTCTCATTGGTTGCTCCTGAAAGCAAGGCAAGGGAAGCTGAGAGATGTGGTCTGCAGTGTAGGGAGCCAGGTTCACACCTCAAGAGTGAGGGTCTGTTATGGAGGAAGATAATGGAAGATCGTCAGTAGCCTTTGATGCAGAAGCAAAAGATGAGTTGTTGTCAGATTTTGTCTTAAAGGCACATTGTTCATTTTGGGAAATATGAAAAGCTGGGTTTTCTTTCCTTCCTCCTCCCCTACCCTTTTGACCACACACATCTCCTTTTGTTGATAGTCCTAGAAGAGAATACTTTGTGATCAGTTCAGAGAAGCCTGGTCTCTAGCTTGCCAGAGCTATCTCATCTAGTAAGCTTTCAGTTCTACTGTGATTATTTTTATCAAGTTATGGGTTTTTTTCTTTCCAAAATAGAAGTACATAACACTTCTAGATAGCCACTAGATAGGTCGATGAAACTTTTCATTGCTTTATGAACTGCTATGGGAGATGAAGCTGAGCTTTGGAGTGTTTTAATTTTTTTTTAATTCTTGTGCCAATAGCACTAACATATTTTAGAAATGTCTGGGGAAAAAATTCACATAGGTATATGTATATCATACACACACACACACACACACACACACACACACACACACACACACTTACCACCCCACATATACCCAGATTTCTTTCTCTAAAGATAATTTTGCCATGATCCTTAGACAAATATCAATCTTTCTTCACTTATCCTGCCAGTTGTCCAAGGCTAGGCTTCTCCTCTGCCAATATACAAAAGAATGAATGCGTGTTCTCTCAGATTATAATGTATAAAGTAATAAAAATGCAGTAAGTGTACAAAGTGATTAAAATATTTTTTTCAGGAAAAACTGTCTATTCTCTAAATTTCAGTGGATTTCAGAAACTGGAACATCCATTTGGAATAAGAAAGATTCTTTGAATAAGTACAAAGTTCCAAATAATTCTCCAACTTTCTGTAGTCAGATTTTGCCAGAACACAGATTTCAGAATTTCATAACACACCAATTTTAGAATTTGCCAGAATATATTGATAGAAAATGGGAAAGGAAAATATCTTCTCTGCTTCCTTCTTCACTCCCCTATTCTTTCATATTTATTTATAAGCCATTTTACGAAAGTATATATGTGATTTGAATATTGACATGGTGCAGATTAAGTATGATTTATACCATTATGTGATACATGTATGTATGTGTGTATACGTGTGTGTGTGTGTGTGTGTGTGTGTGTGTGTGTGTGTGTATGGTGGTGATATACTTTAAAATTTAGCTAGTTGAGTGCTTGTTTCAGCAGCACATACACTAAAATTTGACTAGTTCAGTCTGACATTTGGTCAACAAATAATGAGTTTTGACGATTTACTGATGAGCAGAATTAAGTACAGTGATGTTAGAAGCAGGTACATATTAAATTCCTGCACCGATCTAATTAAACTGCACTCCTTGCCCCAGCCAAATGTCACCTTCCAACAAAGGTTAGGAAGAGATGACAAGTAGGTGACATTATGTCTTGAAAACAGAAAGAAATCAAATTTGTACTTATGATTGGGAAGAAGGAAGAGAACATGGATGAAGATGTGAAGAAACGAGGTTTGTGGTTTTTTCTCTTACAAACTTAATCTTTGTTACATTCAGTAAATAGGGAAGTTAATGAGTTATGTAGCAGATCCGGTTCTATCTCAGGAATATAAACTAGGTTCTTTATACTCCATTGGGGTGAAATCTATCTGTCTGTCTATCTATCTATCTATCTATCTATCTATATCATATATCCTACATAAAGGAGCATGGTGGGTTTTTTTTTAATTTTAGATTTGGCTTTAATGACTTCTTAATTTTTAAATTTTCCAAATTCTATGAGTAAAAAAATATTGCAGCCAAAAATAGTTAAGGACTTCATAAATGTCCTTCATAAAGCATTTGTGGATGTAGCTTTAGAGTTGATTTAATTAATTGGTGAAGCCTTTTGTTTTCGCCTTGTGTCGGAAATGTTCCAGTGTCTAGATTTTGGTCACATTCATTTCTGTCTTCTGACTGAAGATAAAATACATATTCAGCCTTCCACAGTCAATAAAAATAAACAATTTCCATGAATTGCTTTGAGGGGAAAATGGAAACTCTGCATGTATACTCAATAATTATAGTAGAATCTTTCAGATTTCAGAAACTTTGTATTTTTCAAATAGCCATATGTACATTATATCGGTTAAGAATAATAACTTCTAGGGGCGCCTGGGTGGCTCAGTTGGTTAAGTGACCCACTTCGGCTCAGGTCATGATCTCACAGTTCGTGAGTTTGAGCCCCGCGTCAGGCTCTGTGCTGACAGCTCAGAGCGTGGAGCCTGCTTCGGATTCTGTGTCTCCCCCCCCCCCCCCACCGGCTCTCTCCCCATCCCATGCTTCTGCTCTGTCTCTTTCTGTCTCTCAATAATAAATAAACGTTAAAAAATTTTTTTTAAGAATAATAACTTCTGTTGTCTTATATGAAGAAATATTTTGGGATTTACTTAAGAAAGAGAGTTATTTGTCTCAGTGGAGTATCTTTTTAGCAATCATAATTTACACCCTCATTTTCCTGAACTACATGTATAGACCCATACATGTATTTTTAAACTCTCTTAATTTTCAGATGTAGAGTACATTATTGCTTACTTTGTGCACATTGTTGTACATCGGTTCTCTAGAACTCTTTCATCTTGCATAACTAAAACTCTGTACTCACCTAACGACGACTCTCCCTTTCTTCCTTCCCCCAGACGCTGGCAACCGCCAATCTTCTTTCTGTTTTTATCGGTTTGATTACTTTAGATACTTGATGTAAGTAGAATTATGTAGTATTTGCTTTTTTTTTTTTTTGTATTTGCCTCAGATTCTTTTGTATCCATTCATCTTTGATGGATATTGAGTTTGCTTTCGCATCTTGCTTACTGTGAATAATGCTGTAGTGTTCACGGATGTGCAAATATCTCTTGGAAGTCTGTTGTCAGTTCTTTTGGACATGTACTCGAAAATAAGGTTGCTGGGTCATGTGGTAGTTCTCTTTTTAATTTCCTGGGCAACCTCCATACTGTTTTTCCATAGCGGCTGCCCCATTACAATCCTGCCAACAGTGACACAAGGGTTCCACTTTGTCCACATCCTCACCAACCCTTGCCATTTTGTTTTATTGATAGCAGCCATCCTAACAGGTATAAGGTGGTTAATCAGAACCATCATTGTGGCTCTGATTTGTGTTTCTCTGATGTTTAGTGAAGTTGAGAATCTTTTCATATGCTTGTTGTCTATGTCTTCTTTGGAGAACTGTTTATTCAAGTCCTTTGCCCACTGTTTAATCATGCTATTATCTCTTAAATCGCACTGTATGGGTTCTTTTTATATTCTGGATGTTAACCCCTTATGTGATATGCAGCTTGTGTGTATTTTCTCTCCTTCCATAGGTTACCTTTCACTCTGTTGATTGCTTCCTTTGCCGTGTAGAAGTTTTTAAGTTTGATGTAATCCCCTTTGTCTATTTTTGTTTTAGTTACTTGTGCTTTTGGTGTTCTAGCCAAGAAACCATTGCCTGTTCCACTGTCCTGAAGCTTTTTCTTTGTGTTTTCTTACAGGAGTTTTCTATTTTCAGGTATTACGTTTAGGTCTTTAATCCATTTTGAGTTAATTTGTGTAGATGGTATAAGATGAGGGCCCATCTTCATTCTTTTGCATGTGGATATCCAGTTTTCCCAGCACTGTTTGTTGAAAAGACTATTCTTGCCCCATTGTATAGCCTTGGCACCCTTGTCAAAGATCATTTGACATACATGCCAATTCCTTTCTGGGTTCTTCATTCTGTTCCATTTGTCTCGATGTCTGTCTTTAGAGTGGCTAAGTGCTTGTCAATCTTGATGGCATTTTCAAAAAAACCAGCTGTTTGTTTCATTGATTGTTTTTCAATTGTTTTTTTTTAATGTTTATTTTATTTCTTTTGAGGGTGGGAGGGGCAAAGAGAGAGATCGAGAGAGAATCCCATGCAGTCTCCACGCTGTCAGTGTAGAGCCCTATGTGGGGCTCCGTCCCACAAACCACGAGATCGTGACCTGAACCAAAATCAAGAGTAGGATGCTCAACTCTTTTTACGGGTTTGAATTTTTCTACATATAAGTCATCTCCTATAGCATTTGTCTTTCCCTGATGTATCTTGTTTACTGCAGTGTGCCCAAGGTTTATTCATGTTGTCACAAATGGCAAGAAATCCTCCTTTCTCGTGGCTGAATAATATGCCGTTGTGTATATATACCACTTCTTTTTTTTAATCCATTTATCCATTTGATGGACATTTGACTTGTTTCCATATATTTGCTATCGTGAAAAATGCTGGGGTCAACATGAAAGTGCATGCATCTCGTTAAGATCCTGTTTTCATTTCTTTTGGGTATATATCGAGAATCAGAATTGCTAGATTGTATGGTAGATTTCTAATTTTTTTAAGGAAACTCCATATTGTTTTCTGTAGTGGTTGGACCAATTTACATGCTCATCAGTAGTGCGTGAGAGTTCCCTTTTTACCACATTCTCGCCAGCACCTGTTGTCTCTTGTCTTCTTGATGGCTACCATTCCAAAAGGTGTGAAGTGACATCTCCTCGTGGTGTTTTGCATTTCCCTGATGGTAGTGATATTGAACATCTGTTCATCTGCCTGTTGGCCATTTTGATGTCCTCTTTGGAAAAATGTCTTTTTGGCTCTTCTGCCCATTTTTTAATTGGATTCTTTGGTTTTTTTAAAGTTTTATGAGTTCTTTATATATTTTGGATATTGGCCCCTTATTTGACATATGGTTTGCAAAAATTTCCTCCTATTCTGTAGGAATACAGAATTTTTTTGTTTTGTTAATTTTGTTAATTTATTTTGTTAATTGTTTCTTTTACTGTACAGAAGCTTTTGGATTTAATATAGTCCCACTTGTTAATTTTGCTCTTGTTGTATGTACATTTGGTGTCTGTCCAAAAGAATCATTGCCAAGGCCAGTATCATTGAGTTTCTTCCTTGTGTTTCTTTCTAGGAGGTTTTGGTGTCAGTTCTTATATTTAAGTCTGTGATCCATTTTGAGCTAATTTTTGTGAGTCGTGTGAGATAGAGGCCCAATTTCATTGGTCTGCATGTGTTTCTCCGGTTTTCCCAGCATCATTTGTTAAAGAGACTGCGCTTTCCCATTGGGTATTCTTAGATCCTTTGTTGAAGATTAGTTGACCAAACTTTTCTAATTATTCTTTAGCTCCAAAATTTCTGTGTGGTTCTTTGTAAGGGTTTCTATCTCTCTGTTGATATTCTCTTTTTTTTTTTTCACATAACATTTTCCTGATTTTGTTTCATTTAGTTTTATTTAAAAAAAAATTTTTTTTAAATGTTTACTTATTTTTGGGAGAGAGAGTGTGAGCAGGGGAGGGGCAGAGAGAGAGGGAGACACAGAGTCCAAAGCAGGCTCCAGACTCTGAGCTGCCAGCACAGAGCCGAGGTGGGGCTCGAACCCACGAACCGTGAGATCATGACCTGAGCCAAAGTTGGATGCTGAACCGACGGAGCCACCCAGGTGCCCCGTATTTCGTTTAGTTTTGTGTCTGTGCTCTCTTTAAATCATTCAGCTTCTTTAAGAAAATTACTTTTAATTCGTTGTTATATACTTAATAGATCTCTGTTTCCTTGGGGTTGGTTTCTAGGAATTTCTTTCGTTCTGTTGATTGGGACATGTTCTCCTGGTTCTTCATGTAGTTTGTATTTGTTTGTTTGTTTTCTGAATTTTATGAGCATTTGTAAATACAACCATTTCTTCCAGTCTTTACAGACTGGCCTCATACAGAGGAAGACCTTCTCCAATCAGCCCAGGTAGAGATTTGGAGGGCCTCTGACACTTTTTGGAGGGTATAACTTCTCAGGGCTATGTGCATTTCTCAATTAAAGAGGCGGGGCGCCTGTGTGGCTCAGCTGGTTAAACATCCGACTTCAGCTTCTCAGTTTGTGAGTCTGAGCCCCGAGTCGGGCTCTGTGCTGACAGCTCAGAGCGTGAAGCCTGCTTTGGATTCTGTGTCTCCCTCTCTCTGCCCCCTCCACCTCACGCTCTGTCTGTCTGTCTCTCTCTCTCTCAAAAGTAAGTAAGCATTAAAAAAAATTTAAAAAGAGGCTTGCCAGTTTCTTTTTCAGGACCTTGTAATCTTTTGTACCATCTGGTATCTGTCTTTGGTACTGCAGGTTCTTGGGTGCTCTAGGAGCAAGCTGCTTGTCTCTCCTTATTCTCACCAGCCTCCAAGCATCTAAAGTGTACCTTCCCAAATCAGGCAAGACAGGTACCATTCCCTTGGGCAACTCTCAGAAAAGCCAGAGCACTGGATACATGCCCCACTCTTCTCCCTTCTCCTGAGGGAAAAGTAACAAATCGGACACTCTCCCTTGTTTTCAGAACCTCCCCGCCTCCACGGACATCTAACCTGTGCCCGTTATCTTAGCACTCTGAATCAGGTGAGATAGTAACCAGTCCCTCAGGCAGCCCTCCAAAAGCCAGGATATTGGAAACATGTTCCACTCTTTTTCCTCCACACCCACCCTTAGGGGAGAAGCCACAAGCCAAGCTCAACGGTGCTGTCTTGGGGAAGGGGTACTCATAGATAAGGTGAAGTAGCCCTTCTTACCTGTTTCAGTGAGGCTTTCATGGTTTTGCACTTGCCTGGGGTACTGCAATTTCTTAAATGGGTTCTGGAGTTGTCATAAGAGAATCTTAGTCCATATGTTGTTCATTCAGTGGTTCTGTGGAGTGCGGTCTGGGACTTCCTCTCCATCCATCTTGCTCTTACATATCTTTTATATACATTATCCTTATCTTATTAAATATACTGCATGTTTCTTTTGGTTTGTGTTCCCACCCGTGCCCCCTTGAAGTGTCCTGTCTTCCTGGAGTCTAGTAGAACAGATCTCCTATGAATATCTTATAATGTCCTTAGGCTAAAATAGCTGCCCTCTGGCTCTTGTCATTGTTCTGCGTGAATGTTTCTCCCTCCTGTTTCTCATCTGCTCATTTCAGACAGTTGTGTTAGCTTTTGGCCCTGCTTCTGTTCTCAGTTGTGGCCATTCTCCAAGCTACAAATTGGCTCATCCTGCTAAGTCTTTCAAAATTTTTCTTAAGGGTTCCATTGATGTTTGCTGTCAGATTTTGAGGCTCACTTAGAAATCTATTCATGACTCAGGTGTTTTTATTTTTAGGGATGGTACCTAATGTTCAAGATTATATTTGAGTCTCTACTGAATATATTTATGCCAGGTACTGTTGATCACATGGTTATTAACTTATTTTCAGAAAAGATCTTCACGTGTTCCCAGAGCATACCTAAGAACAAGTTCCCACCTACAGTAATAATCTATTTACATGTGTGTCTTTACAAATGAATTGTAAATTCCTTCAGGGCAGGGACTAAGTCTTATTTGTTTGGTTTCCTTGAACCTCATGCACTGCTTGGTGCATACTGGGTTTATTTAATAAAATTGCATTAGAGAACTGTCAGACCTAGAATGCCTCCCTGTGATACGCTTCCTTATAAGTAGGAACTAAAGAAAGATATTTTTCATTCTATTTATTGCTCTTAACTAAGGATATCTTAAGTGGACAGATTCATGTTTCTTTTGCTGTTTTGCTCTAAAAGATACATAACCCAATCGTTGGGCTTTATTTCTGGCCCTGTGGTTTTATTTTTTATTTTATTATTTTTTTTATTTTTAGAGAGAAAGAGCAAGCGTTCATGCAAGTGGAGGAGAGGGGCAGAGGGGGAGAGAGACAGAGAATCTTTTTTTTTTTTTTTAAGTTATTTGAGAGAGTGCACACGAATGGGGGAGGGGCAGATAGGGAGAGAGAATCCCAAGCAGGCTAATGCGGGGCTCGAACCCATGAACCGTGAAATCATAACCTGAGCTGAAATTAAGAGTTGGATTCTTAACCAACTAAGCCACCCAGGTACCCCAAGAGAGAGAGGCTCCATGCTCAGTGCAGAGCCCAACGTGGGGCTCGATCCCACAACCCTGGGATCATGACCTGAGCTGAAAATCAAGAATTGGACACTCAACCAACTGAGCCACGCAGGCACCCCAGCCCTGTGGTTTTAAGTCGGTAGATATGGGGGGCACCTGGGTGGCTCAGTTGGTTGAACACCCAACTTCAGCTCAGGTCATGATCTCGTAGTTCATGGGTTCGAGCCCCAGGTTGGGCTCTGTGCTGATAGCTCGGAGCCTAGAGCCTGCTTTGGATTCTGTGTCTCCCTCTCTCTCTGCCCTTCACCCTGCTCATGCTTTCTCTCTCTCTCTCTCTCTCTCTCAAAGATAAATAAACATAAAAAAAATTTTTTTTAATCAGTAGATACGGTCAGTGGTTCAGAATGTGGCTTTGCAGTCAGACAGTCCTAGATTAATAGTCTGGTTCCAGTATTTTCTGCATAACTTTGGGCAAATTATTTACCTCCCTTAAGTCTGTTTCCTTATCAATAAAATGAGGATGTAATAGTAATAATTCATACTAGTTGAAGGATTATTTGGGATACGGCATGCATAGTACCTAGCACAGAACACTCAAAAATAGCAAATAGTACTATAAAAATGAACACACACAGATACATTGTGTATTACATTTTAAACCTTTTGCTTATTAGCATTAAAAGTCAATGAGTGGCAACCAGGGCTATGTTGATAATTCTTTGTTTCCAACTAACAGGTTGATTATATCTGATGCTTACATCTTAATTAGACATGAGAGGCTATTTCAGAACAACCCCAGAAACAAAAAAAGCAATTACAAATTTCATTTATTGCTTTGCCACAGCCTGAAATCCTAGTCTAGTTTCATTCAAAATCTGACAAGAACAGTATCCATCAGTTTAAAAGTGATGCTTTATAAAAACTGAGACATCCAAACACAAAAGAATATATGCTGCATAATTCCATTTCCATGAAATAGAAAATTATAGTGACAGAAAGCAGATACGCGGTTGAATAGAATAAGGGACAAAGAAATAGGCCACAAGAGGACATGAGGGTACTTTGGGGATGTTGGGAAATGTTCTGAATCTTGACTGTGATAGTATCTGTCAAAACTCATTGAATTGTGCACTTCAGATGGAGGTAGTTTGTTGTGTATGAATTATACATTAAGAAATTGATTTTTTAAAGTGAGGCATTTTTATGCTACACTTTATGTAGTAATTTGCTGATTGTTAATAACCACTAGGTGATAAACTTAAAGGTGTATATTTAATCAAATTTAGGCCTGTTTCTGCTCGTCTACAACAACATCCGACTTGTCTGGAAGTCAGATGGTTGGCAGCCTCAGGTCTCTAAAATACAGCCAGGAGGCTGGGAATGAGGGGAAAGGCCTTTGAGTGGCTAAAGAGCGGCTATGGAGCCCATGTGTTGATGGCCAAGGAATGGTCAGTAATCCCCATTAGAGTCTACTTAATACAGCTTTCTGTCAGATATTGGTAAAATTCCCTTTTTGTTTTTCAAGCTTACAGCAGATAAAAAGTAACAAAAGGTGAACACATGCGATAACATGCAAGGCAATTTAAAAATATAAACTAGGGGCACCTGGTTGACTCAGTCGGTGGAGCATCTGACTCTTGATTTCAGCTCAGGTCGAGCCCTACATCGGGTTGTCAGATCGAGCCCTACATTGGGCTCTGTGCTGAGCGGAGCCTGTTTCAGATTTTCTTTCTCTTCCTCTGCCCCTCTCCCCAACTCACACCGGTGCTCTCTCTCAAAATAAAAATAAATGAATAAATAAATAAAATAGTTTTTAAAATATATATAAAACTCAATTCAAGAACTGAAAGTTCGGTAATGGGCAATGTAGGGGCACCTAGGTGGCTCAGTTGGTTAGGCATCTGACTTTGGTTCAGGTCATGGTCTCACTGTTTGTGGGTTTGAGCCCTGCATCGGGCTCTGTGCTGACGGCTGGGAGCCTGGAGCCTGCTTCAGATTCTGTGTCTCCCTCTGTCTCTGCCCCTCCCCTGCTTGCGCTCTGTCTTCTCTCAAAAATAAGTAAACATTAAAAAAAATTTTTTTTAAATAATAATTGAGGGCAATGTAGATTGGAGGTTCACTCAATATACCACAATAGCCAATGAGAGAGTTCCATATTCAGACACTAAACTTTTAGTTATATATTCATGATAATGAAACTTAATATTTAAGAAAATATTAAATTGTATTAATTGTTAACTCTAATATTTAAAAAATTATAGGAGGGGCGCCTGGGTGGCTCAGTCGGTTAAGCATCCTTCTTCAGCTCAGGTCATGATCTCGCAGTTTGTGAGTTCAAGCCCTGCATCAGGCTCTGTGCTGACAGCTCAGAGCCTGGAGCCTGCTTCTGCTTCTGTGTCTCCCTCTCTTTCTGCCCCTAACCCACTCGCATTCTGTCTCTGTCTCTCTCAAAAATAAATACACATTTAAAAAAATTAAAAAAAGGGGCGCCTGGGTGGCGCAGTCGGTTAAGCGTCCGACTTCAGCCAGGTCACGATCTCGCGGTCCGCGAGTTCGAGCCCCGCGTCGGGCTCTGGGCTGATGGCTCGGAGCCTGGAGCCTGTTTCCGATTCTGTGTCTCCCTCTCTCTGCCCCTCCCCCGTTCATGCTCTGTCTCTCTCTGTCCCAAAAATAAATAAAAAACGTTGAAAAAAAAATTTTTTTTAATTAAAAAAAATAAAATAAAATAATAAAAAATTATAGGAGTGCCTGAGCCTGGGTGGGTCAGTTGGTTAAGCATCTGGCTCTTGATTTCGGCTCAGGTCATGATTTCGCTGTTCATGAGATTGAGCCCTGTGTTGGACTCTGCAGTGACAGCGTGGAACCTGCTTGGGATTCTCTTTCTTCCTCTCTTTCTGCCGCTCCCCCTCTCATGCTCTCTCTCTCTCTCAAAGTAAAGAAAGAAAGAAACTTAAAAAAATATTAAGTTAGGGGAGCTTGAGTGGCTTAGTCGGTTGAGCGTCTCACTTTGCCTCAAGTCATGATCTTGTGATTCATGAGTTTGAGCCCTACATTGGGCTGTCAGCACAGAGCCCGCTTTAGATCCTCTGTCCCCCTCTCTCTGCCCCTCCCCCACTTGTGCACATGCATGTGCGTGCTCTCTCTCTCAAAAATAAACACTTAAAAAATACTAAATTATAGTCCCTGTGTGATACCTAGAATTGTTTATACAAAAAATGGTTAAAGAAAACATTTTGTTGTTTAAGAGGATTAAGTAGTAGGAATCTGCAAAACACATAAATGAGTGTGTAAACACACACACACTTATGTATATGTATAGAATTCTGCAAGGACTCACATATATAACTCCATGCTCTTATAAACTTCTGTTGTAATGTGATTTTTTTTTTTTATATCCTGAAGTAGTGGACTCATGGAAACAAGGTTTTATAAGCTTTTAGTGGCACTAAGCACCAGCTCTTGAATAAGCCAAATCTGTTGTTAATTATATGAATACACTCATCATTTCTGGACCCATCCTGTTTTAAAAAGATTAAAATGTGTGTATAATATGTTCTGTAAGTGCACATGCATTTACTTATTGGCTGGATAGAATACTTAATATTGTTTCTTTGATAGTAAAATGAAAATAGTGTAGTAGAAATTATTTTAATTGGTTCACTGTATTAGAAAAGTTGTTTTTCATTCATTTGCTCCCAATTGTCAGTATGGAAACCATTACAGTTCTGTAAGTGACAAACACTATGCCTGATAATTACCACATCTTTCTTAGTTATGCCCGACAAAATTAATAACCTTCTCACATTTTGGCAATTCTGTGTTTACTCACATGTATTTTTTAGAATCTTTTTTATTGTTACATTCAGTTGGCCATCTTAGGGGTAAATTATGAAAGCATTAGTCAAGCCCTTATTAATTCTATTCTAATAATTCTATTCAGCAGCTGATTAGTTAGGGTCTAATATGTGCAACACACTATGTCAGTCTCTAGTGCTTTCGAAATAAAACTAATAACTGATTCTCAAGGGTTCAGGATTTGCTAAAGTGTTTGGACTTTTTCTTATGGCAATAGTGAACGATTAACAATTTTCAAAAGGGACAAAAGGGAAAATAGTATGATAGGATCTCTCTTGGAACAAACTCTCGTGGCTGTAGGCAGAATGGGCAGAGTTTGCGTAGACTCAGATCAGTCAATCAATAAAAGTTTAAATGTAGAGGGAGATTGAAGAATCTCAGATAATTATGAAAGTTTAGGCAGGAGTTGACTGTGTGGGTGGTGGTTCTCTTAAGGGGTGTTGGAGAAGGAACAGTTTTCTGAAGGGAGAAGAGATGAGAGGATGAATTTGGTTGAGGACCATTTTGGTCTGACAGTGCTTAGCAATAGTGGGGAGCACAGTACACGCGGACTCATGTTGAGCCAGGAGGCTTTCCAGAAAAAAGCTATAAAGCAGCCAGTACTAATGCAGATAAAGAACCATTTGGCTTTAAACAGTGGGTTGGACTTTTTTAATTATTATTTTGTTTTGTTTGGGACTTTGGGGTTTTTATGAGCCTCTCTATTTCACTGTGGAGGAACTTGAACATCTTCCTTGCTACATCGATAATGTGAGGGGATTGGATTAGACGGGTGTTTCCCAGACTTTAAGCCATATAGGGATTACCTCGGGATCTTGTTAACAATGCAGATTCTGAATCTGATGGTATGGAGCCTGGGGGCCTGGATTTACAACAAAGAATTCAACAATCACAAAGATCTCTTCTGTCTTTTGAGTCTTCCCTTTTAGACCCAAGAGTTTTGTAAAATAAGAGAAGACAGAATCCTTACACTTTAACTCATTCAACATACGGTTTTATTTCATGATTGGTAGATAAGCCAGCAGCTGTAGGTAAAGTTTAACAAAGCACATAATTAATAGCTCTGCCAGGTATTATGGTTCCAGAAAATCAAGTCATCCTCTCTCCTTCCACGTGTGTTTGATTGGGCCATATGCATTTTATTATCCTAACATGTTCTCATTTTAAAAATCTTTTATTATAACTTAGTTAGCTGTCAGATTGAATAGTACACTGAAATATGAGGTGTGTTTTTGAGATGGCACAAAACCTCTCTTTTGGAATGACACTGACATACTTGCTCAAAAATAAATGATCTTTTCTAACCTTACTGAATCACTAGTCAGATAAAACCGTATCAGTGACTGTGTTACAAGTACCGTATAGCAGTGAGTTTTTATTTGTTCATGTATTTGGCGGTGACATCCATTAACTTATCCTTGACATTCTGTTTCTGTATAATGATTGTGGTTTAAAAGATTATGATAGCAATGAAGAAGGCTGCAAGTTGGGGGTTGGCAAGACTGAGTAGGTATGGGAAGAAGACATGTCTAGGAGACGTTTTATAAATTTAAAGATGCAAGGTAGTCTCACCAAATTCTTTACTCAACAGAGGTGTTAGCAGTGAATAAGCTTCTCCCTGAATTTAAGGCACTTACAAGGCTTGGTCCTCTGGATCCCTATGAAGACCATGCAGTGTAAAATGGCATAGGTCATCAAGACTGGTTCCACTCACAAGGCTTTCACTTGAATTGGGTTTCATTACAACAGTTCTGTTCATTGTATCCTAAAGACACAGCGAGCTCATTCACCAGTGCATGATCAAGAAAGAGTCACTGCATTTCATGGAAGTGAAATTCTAGTAACTATAGTTCTGTTGTAGAGAACGGTCATTTATTAACTTAAGTAAAATTCGAAACATTTCTTAAAGCCATCAGTATGCTAAAATGTTAAATTGCTGCTGCTAAGTGCAGTACTATAAAGGAAAAAAAAGGCATTTCAAAAGACTAACATTCTCTTCAATGACTTCTAAAGACTTAGAGAAGGTATAACTTTATAACAAGAATGTCTCTCTGTTGCCTTTATCTTATTTTATTTTTTAAATTTATTTATTTATTTTGAGAGAGAGCGCCCACAAGCAGGGAGGAGGCAGAGAGAGAGAGGGAGAGAGAAATCCCAAGCAGGCTCCACACTGTCAGTGCAGAGCCCAACAGGGAGCCCGAACTCACGAACTGTGAGCTCATGACCTGAGCCAAAATCAAGAGTCGGATGCTTAACTGACTGAGCCACCCAGGAACCCCTATTATCTTTAATTTAAACAACAGCCTGTTTGGACAGAATATCCTCAGTGTATTTTTTCCTATCCTTAGTACTTAATGGTAATCCATTGTTTCTTGACATTTATTGTTAATGTAAAGAAGTCTGAAAACAATCTTGCTTCCAACCCCTTATATGAAAGTGACACTGGTTCCTGCCTGGTTGTCTAAAAAATTCTTTGTTTACTCTTCAAATTTAGTAATTTAAACCAGGATTTGTTCTCTTTTTTTAAATGTTTATTTATTTTTAAGAGAGAGAGAGAGAGAGAACACGTGCGTGCACACGTGGGGCAGAGAGAGAGGGGGACAGAGGATCCAAAGCAGGCTCCATGCTGACAGTGGAGAGCCCAGTGTGGGCTCGAACTCACAAACTGTGAGATCAGGCCTGAGCCAAAGTTGGGCGTTCAACCAACTGAGCCACCCAAGCACCCAACCAGGATTTGTTTTAATGTTGATAGTTTTTTTATAAGCTCATCCATGAAACAGTGTGTTCTTTCGGTCTTGAGATTCAGTTCCTTCTTCCTTGCCTGGAATATGTCCCCAAATTCTATTTCTGAATAGTATTTCTATTCCATTTGTTGGCATCTGAACTTGGAGCACAGTTTTTATGGTGGATTGTCTTAGTCTTCAGTGTTTATCCTATATGCCTTAATTGATTTACTCTTGTACTTTTCCTTAGCCATCCAGTTGACTATTTAAGCCTTATCTCTATGCCATTGATTTGCTTTTCAGTCCTATCGATCCCATTTCCTGTCATTTCTAGTTATTTATTAGATCTGTAGTAATTGTATTGGTATTTAATTTGTTTTTCTTAGCTCTATACTCTCACTTCGTTCTCTTTAAAAACTCACCATTGAATTCTCTTATAAAATTTATATCCTTAAAGTCTATAGTGTAAACCACTTAGAGGGAATCTGTTTCTGATTGCTTTTTCTTCCAGATTTAGGTCTTTGTCATTTGAATGCAATAATTTTATTTTTATTTTTAATTTTCTTTTTTATGTTTATTTATTTTTGAGAGAGAGAGAGAGAGAGACAGAGTCTGAGTGGGGGAGAGGCAGAGAGAGAGGGAGACGCAGAAAATGGGAAGCAGGCTCCACTCTGAGCTGTCAGCACAGAGCCCGATGTGGGGCTCAAACTCATGAACCATGAGATCGTGACCTGAGCCGAAGTCAGACACTTAACCGACTGAGCCACCCAGGTGCCCCTTGAATGCTATAATTAAAAACATACATATTGTGAAATAACACATACAGGAAAGTATGTAAAACTGATATACCCAATTTAAAAATTGATTACATGTAAATATATGTAAATCTATGTAATCCCTACCACATCAATATACATTAATGGTAGTTCAGAAATTCCCCATATTTCTCTTGCTAGTCATTATCCCCCACTTCCACACAATACTTAACTATTGTGCTCGGTTTATAGTTATCTTTTTCATGCTTTTCTTTATAGTCTTACCACCTGTATATATATTCCTGTATAATATATTTAGATTTTGCCTGCCTTTGGACTTTATATAATCAGGCCACATTGTATGTATTCTTTTGTGACTTGTTCTTTTTGCCCACATTATACTTGTAAAAATCCATCCATGTTTTTGCATGTATATGTTTGCTTTCCTTGCTATATAGTATTTCATTATATATTTTTAAATTTTTTAATGTTTATTTTTGAGAGAGAGAGAGAGAGAGAGATAGTGGGGGAGGGGCAGAGACAGAGGGAGACAGGGAATCCAAAGCAGGCTCCAGCTCTGAGCTGTCAGCACAGATCCTGATATGGGGCTCAAACTCATGAACCGTGAGATCATGACCTGAGCTGAAGTCAGACACTTAACCGACTGAACCACCCAGGCACCCCTAGTATTTCATTATATTAATCAAGGTTCTCCAAAGAAGCAAAACAAATAGGGTGTGTGTGGGGGGGGCATTTATTATAAGCAATTGGCTCATGTGATTATGGGAGCTGGCAAGTCTAAATCTGCAGTGTGGGCTGGTAGGCTTGAGACTTAGGAGGGCCAATGTTGCAGGTACATCCAAAGGCAGTCTGCTGGAAAACCCCCTCTTGCTCAGTGAGGCCAGTCTTTTTGTTATATTCGGGCCTTGAACTGATTGGATGAGGCCCACCCAATTATGGGAGAGCAATCTGCTTTACCCACAGTGCACTGACTTAAATGCAAATCTTCTCTGAAAACACCCTCCAAAGTGACATAAAGTTAACTATCATATATGTGTACTACAGTTTTTCTATTTTACTGGAAATGTGTGGTTTTTAGGTTTAGGCGTTAATGAGCATTACTATCAGAGAGAGAGAGTGTGTGTGTGTCTCCTAGTGCATATAATCAGTCGTATTGTCTAGAATATTACCTAGGAATAGGATTGCTAATCCTAGGGAATGCATACATCCAACTTTACTAGAAAATACAAAACCCTTTTGTTAAATGGTATGCCGGGTACTGGTTATGTTAGGTGCTCTGTATCCTTGCCGGTGCTTGGTATTGTCAGACTTGTTAGATTTTACCAATCTAAAGATTTAATTTGCATTTACTGGATTACTCACTGAACACTTTTTCATGTTTACCTTCTTGACGTGGGCTTATTTTTGTCCATTGTATAAGTTTGTATCCTTCAACTTTGATGAATTTTCTTGAATTGTCTTTTTTGATTTCTTCCCCTTCCAGTTTCTCTGTTCTCTGTTTTTAGAACTCTTTTAGATATTAGACTTCCTGAATTGATTCTCTATCTTACTTTTTCTCTCCTATTTTCTATCTTACTGATCTTGAAAATTTTTTCAACTTTATCTTCCATTTCTTCCTTTGAATATGCTATATTTTTTCTGCATACTCTATATTCATCCCTTTCTTACAGCATCCTAGTGTTTATCCTTCAGCTCTCTTTGATTCTCTTTGTTTATCCATCTTTGTCCTTTATCAGAGAGTCTTTCCTCAGATGTCAGGTGGTCCTTGGCTAACTGTTCATATTTATTTGGCACTAAAAAGCTGACTGGTAGTTCTGAAAGCTTGAAAGAAACCAGCCAAGTAGATGGTGATGTTTCTATTCTTAAGTCTTCAGTTGGGCGGATCAGACTTCTAAGAGCAGAATTCTCCAGTCTCCTACCATGAAAAGGTACAACCCTTTTGAGAATCAGGTGACAAAGAAAGATGGAGGTTTCAATCTTCAGTGTTAAAAACTTTTCGCTTAATTTTCAGGATAGCTAGCACCTCTGCCTTCAACTCTGTCTGGTGTCCCTCTGTTCACTATCTCCTTGTTTTACCCTATCCAGAAAACCAGACTTCAGTCTTCCACCAGAGCCGGGAAGAGGTGGGACTGGAGACAGGATTGGAGAGGGTGGGGGGAATGGCTCACTGCTTCTTAAACAGACCTTCAACAAATTCATCTGTATTCATCCCACCTTCCAGAGCGTGCCAGGTTTAGTTAGGCACATTGACTTGCTTCTTTCACTGAAGGCAATTTACTGTGCCAAGGGAATGTCATCATGAGTTCGCGTATTTTAATACTTTTGCCCCATTTCACCATCCAGAATTCAATGACCAGTTAGACAAAAGTAGTACCCTAACAAAGGCTTCAGATGGAAAAAAATATTTTTAAATTGTACATAGCTATGTTTTCTCTTCCTCAGCCTTTCATTTTTTAGTATTTAACTGAATGCCTCGTCATATTCTCGTTTCTGTTTTAGCTTTTCAAGGATGTGTTTATGATTAGATAAATTTATGAGATGCTCGTATTTCATCATTAGATTACCGTCTTTGATTTGGGTAAACAATACACAAATATATATTTATGACAAATAAAATTGTTCTTGTATGTTGGTTTCTGGAAATAGTTCTAACATCTTATTGTTAACTTAGACAAGTGTGTTGTATATGTTTCTTTGTTTGTTTAACAGAAAACATCTGTTAACTTGGAACTTTCCTTTGAAGAGCTATTTCCCAATACTTTGACCTCAAATCAGAAGTAATCTTGGTTTTAGAAAAAGTAAAGTAAAATCCCAAAGGCTATTCTTTACACATATTTTCATCACTTTGTACCTCTAAACTGAATGTTTTGAGTACGATTTACTTTTAAAAAATAGAAAGGATGGTATTAAAGGTTTTGTTCATTTTTTGAAAGCTAGATGTTACAATTATATATTTTGAAATTCATCTGGATGCAATTGGGCACAGCATTAAATAGCTTTTTTAAACATGAAAACCAAAACCTGAAATCACAGGAGAAAAAGACACTTCTCGAAAGTGGTAATTATGTACAACAGTAGCAGTTCAAAGCAGATGATCCCAGTCTCTCTTTTCTATTCGTTAACTACAGTACCACTTTGGAGAAAATGAATTTTGTTGAACTCTAACTAAGAGAGAGTTGGTCCTGTACAGCTTCAGACATGTTCACCAAAGAATGAACAGCTATTAAAAAGCGAGGGCAGATGCAGGTAATAAATACAAGAAAAGATGAAAAGAAGATTTTCCTGTAAAAATGGAGGAAAATGGTTTAGCTTCGACAGTTTTGACATATCAGTGCTCTCTACTGTAGAGTTCAGCAGTTGTGGTCCCCAGATCCATGGAACACGTCCTGCTGTCAGTATGGTTACATCGACTGACCTTTTGCCTTTGAATTCAGAGACCTGACTCACAAGTCACAGTGGAAAGACTCATTGCTTTTCCCTCCTCCACCAGCCCCCACTCTGCATTCTGCTATAGTTCCTGTCTGTCCACCCAGGCAGTATAAACTTTTCAGGGACATCTGAAGACAATTCACAAAGAGCTCCTCCTTGCCTTGTGTCGACTGTGAAATCAGCCAGGGCAGAGATATTCTGGTACAAGTTATTTGTGTTACCGGTTGTTTGTTGAGCCCCCTTCAGTGCATGTTTATTGATTCTCTTTTCTGTTCTATTTTATTGTTTCATGACATGTTCTGTCATTCTCTGCAGAGGCCTAACTAACAGAGAAGGAGAAAGAGAACTACCGTTCATTGAACCTAGTATGTACTTAGCTTTGACTTAAATATGCTTACGTAATCCTCCCAGCCATGTGGAGAAAGATAATGTTATTCCTGTTCTCTAGATGCAGAATCTGAAGAATGATTTTCTCAAATCAGCCAGCTAAAAAGTGGCAGATCCAGGATTTAAACCTATTCTTATACCAAAGTCTGAGGTTTTCTGTTAAACACTCAGGACCCACACTTGCCTTTCCTGGTCAAACCCTGTTTCGAGACTGCAAAGTTGCTTTTGCACAGGACATAAGCAGTAGCTCTGAGACCTTAGTAAGCAGTGAGTTCCTTGGTTTTCATAGTGTGAGGGGAGTTGTTGGGTTCACTTGGTTTCATGAATCACTGCACAGAAATGTAATGTTTCTAAATAAGGTTATGTACCTTTTTACAATGATGTTTTAGAAATGCAAACTAGGGGTTCCTGGGTGGTGCAGTTGAGAATCCAACTCTTGGTTTTGGTTCGGGTCATGATCTCACAGTTCATGAGTTTGAGTCCTGTGTCTGGCTCCACACTGCTGGTGTAGAGCCTGTTTGGGATTCTCTCTCTCCCTTGCTCTCCCTCCGCCCTTCCCCCACTCGCATGTGCTTGCACGTACTCTGTCTCTCAAAATAAATGAACTTTTAAAAAAAACTTAAAAAACAAAAAAGATTTAAAAAACAAACTAAGGATGAATTCTTAGGGACCCCTGAGTGACTCAGTCAGTTAAGCGTCTGACTTCAGCTCAGGTCATGATCTCATGGTTCGTGAGTTTGAACCCCACATGGGGCTGTGTGCTGACAGCTTGGAACCTGGAGCCTGTTTCGGATTCTGTATCTCCTTCTCTCTCTCTCTGTGCCCCTTCCTGGCTCTCACTGTCTCTCTCTCAAAAGTAAATAAACATTAAAAAATTTTTTTCAAATAAATAAATAAGTAAATAAATGAAGATGAATTCTTTAAATTCCAGGGCGCTTGATAGAGCATGCAACTCTTGAGAGAGAGAGAGAGAGAGAGAGAGAGAGAGAGATAATGTTATATATATAACGTTACGTAATAATATATATATTATATATATATAAATATATATATATTTATATATAACGTTATATATATATATAATGTTATAATGTTATATATATGTTATATTATGTTTTATATATATAATGTTATATATATATAATGTTATATATATTAATGTTATATATATAATGTTATATATAAATATATATATAATGTTATAATGTTATATATATGTTATATTATGTTTTATATATATATATATAAAACATAATATAACATATATTCCATCATTTCATCTTATCTTTGTGTTTGTCTATATCCATCATTTCATCTTATATATATATATATATAATATATATATTCCATCATTTCATCTTATCTTTGTGTTTGTCTATATCCTGTAGAGGTAATCAAGGGAACAGGAACTTTATTATGAACCACCTAATATTTAACAGAATTCCTGGGTGTGTGGTTGAATGATAGTTTGTAAGTGGTAAACTTTTGCAAGAAAGGATCCTTTCTTTGCCTTTAGATTCAGCATCTCTGGTTTTCTGGCTCTTTTGTAGAATAGACACATCCATTCCCCACCTTGCTCAAAGATTTTCTATCATGCCTTTCAAATCACAGAAGGGAAGGAGACTCCGTTGATGTAAACTGTGATGCTATTCTTTATGTCACTTCCCAAGGGAAAGAGAGGGCTGTACAGGCTAGGCAATGAGAGGGTATGGCTCCTTTAGTAAAAATAATGCAGCTTTCCTAAAAAGTCAATCATAATTCCAAAATGGAAATTCATTTTCTTGTCCTGTGAGGTTACATTTTAATCAGCCCATATTATGAGTTACTTTCGTTATTGGATCAGGTTCCTTAAGACTGGAAGTTCGACTGGACCGGAAGTCCAGAGCTGACGTGCAGGTTGAGGAGGAATTGGGAGTTGCGTGCTGGGTCTCTTCAGGTTGCTGTGATAAACAGAAAAGCACAAACTTACTTAGTCTTTTTTGCCCGATGCCTAGAGGTAGCCAGGAAATCCTCACCTTAGCTGGGGTAGCAATAGGCCCATTGTGAAGCGTCCTAGACCAGCTCTTTCAGTCTCCCCACACTCACCCAAGTGAGGCCAAGAACGCCATTATCGCTTCTGCCCTACACTCCCATACTGTTCAGATTTTAGAATAAATATGAGTGACAAGTGCCTACCACCATTGCTTGGATAGTCTTTAGTTTAAGTGCACATGCACTGTAAAATCATAAACCCCTGAAGGAGTAAAATGGTCTAATCCCTCATTGAAATGCCTCTGAATACACCTGAGCTGTAAAAGGACTTAATGTTAAACAGTGCTGAGTGATTATTGTTGTAAGACTCTTACAAAAATTATACAGTGGCCTTCCATGTTTATTACTCAAAAAACAGATAATATGTCTTAACAGAAAGGAAATAATAAAAGCAGTATATTAAACTGAAAGAAACTTTTATATTTAACTTTGGTGTAGAAATTTTACCTTCTACTTTTTTAGACTTACATTATAATGAAAATTTACTTAGGAGAAGTATGTCTATAACATTACAGGAAAATGACCAGTGGGAAATTGGAATTATATGGATCATTCACTTGAGTATAAATCAAAATATAATTGCTTTTAAAGGACTAAAGGTGGATAAATTTTATTATAGTAGAAGGACCATCATGGATAGAATGCCAGGTTCTAGATTCAATAATTACTAAAGTTCAATTTGAACTACAGAAACAGAGATACCTCAGGCCATTATAAAAATTATTTTGTTTCCTTTTTTAAAGATAAATTAAAAGTAGAATCTTAAGTTGCTAAGTCCTGTCTTTCTGGAATATAATCAATACCAGAATAATATTGTTGTGAAAGTTTGGAGTCCTAATTAAACATTTTACTTTGGTATTAAACACGGCATTATTTTGGTATTTAAGTTCACCTCTGTTCTGTGTATTTGGGGGTCTTTTTTGTTGTTGTTCTGTGTATTTTTAACAGTGAAATTAAATACATCCTCTCTGACTTGTTTTGTTTTTAATTAGGCTCACGTGGGATTGCCTTTGGGAGACCATGATACTGGCTCTTGGTGCCTTTCGGCATCCCCTTTTCATAAAATCAGGAGGCAAAATACTGAAATTATCAGAAGAGTAAACCATTATTCTCCACTTTTTAAAGTATGTCACCAAAACATGACCCAAAAGTGAGAACAGATCTAGAGTCCATTCGTTTATGACTTCTGTGCCTTATATATATTGCTGACGTTTCTTGCCTCCACTCAACATGCAGACACAGAAAAATGACTATATAAAAGGAAAGAGCAAGTCACTGACTCATGGCTAGAAATCACAAAAGTATGTTTCTGTTGCCATCCTGCCTTACTGTGCGGTTCAGGTTCTGGACTCAGCTGTGCTTTAAATGATTGCTGGCATTGTACTTACGTGAGCCCATTAAATGGGGCTTTCTCATTAAAAGACATGAATGCTGGGGTCTAAAGTATGTTGAATATTTTTATTGATCGACTTGAAGAGAACATGTTAATAAAGAAATTTAATCTCTTATGGAGTTGACTAATTGAATATAGAATGTGCTCTAATAGGATATAAGCTTTATTTTCCTTCACTTTTCCTACAGGTTAATGAAGTGGTTTAAAAAGATAAACAAGAACATTGTTTCCCTTCTAGAGTAGGCATGCTTTTAGCTAGTTATCCCTAGTTGTTGCAAGTTTACTCTTTGTGTTCACAAGTTTTATTTTCTGTATTCCAGACGATTCAGAGATTAGCCACAGTTTATTTAACAAAGAAGACACACACAAAGCAATAGTTTTTTTTGCTCTTTCTCTTTTTTTTTTTTTTTCAGAAAGAATTCACTTGCTTACTTTTCTTAAAAACATCTTTCCCATTTCATTGAGGCAGATTTGGAAGTCAAACCAGAAACTTCAGGCTCTACTACGATGGAAAGCACTTCGTTGGGGAGAAGCGCTTTGAGTCCATCCACGATCTGGTGACTGATGGATTGATTACTCTCTATATTGAAACCAAGGCAGCAGAATACATTGCCAAGATGACGATAAACCCAATTTATGAGCACATAGGATACACAACCTTAAACAGAGAGCCAGCATACCAAAAACATATGCCAGTCCTGAAAGAGACACATGATGAGAGAGATTCTACAGGCCAGGATGGGGTGTCAGAGAAAAGGGTAAGCTACCATGAAACCACACTTTATCTTCTTCTGTTTGGGGTCCGTATAAAAAGCCATTATTGCCAGAAGAGATTGACTTCTCCACAGAGCTTTGAAAAAGATGTGCGTTTCCCTAATGTCACTGGTTTCTGTGGTGCTGAACTTTGCATATATCTAATTCTTGTTCAGTTATGTCAGGTATATATTTGTGCTCCATATTATTTCGTATTTCATCAGTTTCATGGTTTTAAAACTATGTTGAAAAAAAATGTCCCCTGATTTTAAAAAAAAAAAAAAAAAGCTCAGGGCTTTGGGTCAGAAGCATGACTATGGTCAAGAAAAGAGAGCTGCATTACATGAGAAATTGAGGGGGTCGCATAATCTATCAAAACTACTTTTTTATTCCCTTTATAAATAGTTCCGTTCTTTAGCAAAGTGATATATAGCCATGCTTTAAAGTACATAGGATTAAATTCAGTCTATCGATAACTTTTACTATTTTGGGAATCAGTCAGTCTTGAGTAACAGGAGTGTTTATCTCCTTCGGGACTCTTAAGAATTAATTGAATCAGAAAGATGTATTTTAATTCTAAGAGACAATTTAAGTTTTTCCTTTGTCATATTTTAGTTGTAATATGTTTAAAGTTAACATCAGAAGTTTCAATTCCTTGGCATTACTATTTACTTTGGAAAATGATCCCTAGCTGCCTCTTTATCCCTCAGAAAAAGAGTGAGAGAATTTCTTGATGTTTTACATTGTATGGGATTTAGTTGGGAGAATTTTATGTATTCTAATTGGAATTGTGTTATTCACTCTAATATTCTTGAGGCTCTCCCGCGGCCATATTAAAGAAATGCAGTATTATATAGTGATTTGAGCTTGGATTGTGTCACCAAATAGATCTGTGCACAAATTCTACCATTTTACCAGTTGTGTGAACTTACTTCGTGTCACTGAATTTCTCTGTGCTTTGATGTTCTCATTTGTAAAATTATAATCAAACTGTTGTGAGGATTGATTGAAGGAGATAGTAGGTGCAAAATAGCCAAACAGCGACAGGCACACAGTAAGCACTCATGAGTTTGGTGGTAACGTTACTGTGACAGCTATATTACCTCAAGGCGGTATCCTAAAATACTTGCAGTTATCTTGAAGTATGTAGGCACAGAATGGAAATTTAATGTTCATTGTCTCGCCTAAATTTTAGTTTCTGGCAAAGCTAACTCAAAGTAGCATTTTGCGGCTACAGCGAACCCAATGTTTTAAATTACAGACTGTAGAAAATCTGTAGAAAAAGGTTTTTCATATATTCGTGTTTGTTAGGAACCCTAATCTTTTTTGGAAGTAACCAGAATGTAGAATCCTAATTGCTTGCCGTATTTAATATTGTTCTTTTCACTCTCTAATTCCCATTTTCTCACTTTTGGTTATTTTCTATTCATGGTATTTTTCAGTCATGCTCGTATTTAAGTATCTCTAATACTGACAATGCATTTTTTGCAGGTGTGATAGAATATTCTAAGTCAGCATTTGTGAATGTGTTTAAAACGTGTCCATGTGAGGTTTTTAGAGTTGATCGGCCAAATGATGACCTTTGCTAATGTGTTCTGGATATACTTTTCAAAATCAAGAGACTCGAACTAAGGACACAGCTGTTTCCCACTGGGCTAGTCGTTTCACCTCCTAGAGTCTTGGTTGTCCCTCCTACAAAGTGAAAGTAGCATTCACAGAGGAAAGAGACTGAGGTAGACGATGTCTGGAGGACCCTTTTAGCTCTAGGATCCGTCATTCCCCATGTATTCTGGCAGCGACACCTGTGATGGTACATGGTCTGGATTGCCTGCTGCTGATGGCCACTGATGGCCACATAGAGTGAGGTAGCTAGCACCGGAAAGTATTTCTCTCCAGCGGTACATAGTTAAGGATCATGGAAAAAAAATTTTTTTTTTCTTTTTGCTTTAAACTGCATGCATCTTAAATCTAGTTGGCTTAAAATCTACTCACTCAAAAATAGATTTATTTTATTTATAGGTGTCATCCAACAGGACAGGGATGATGACCTGTTCAGGAGCTTGAAACATTGATTCCCTGTCACAGTTGATGACATTTGTAAGTAAAGACAATCGTGTTTCATTGATTTCAAATATCGCTTGACACAAGTATGATTTAATAAGTACTTTACTGGATCCTGAATAGCTAAAGTCCCTCTTGTCCGTGAGGGGCTTACCTTTTCCTCAGAGGCAAAAGTGGTGATTTCGCAGGAGTTAGGATGCTGGTATGGAAAGGTTGCTGGTATTGGAGTTAAGAGCTAGGTTCCAGTTCTGCTACAGGAATTGATTTCCTGTGTCACTTTGGGCAGACTGCTTCACTTCTCTGAGACTGTGTTTCCCCGCCTTTAATAAGAGGGCTTTGGGCCAGATGATCTCCAAGATGTGGTTCTTGTTATAGTCTGTGATCCTTCAAGGAGTGTAGGTGTTGTAAGAGGCAGAGAACACAGGACAGAAATAGCACCGAAGTCTGGTCTTGAAAGGTGAGATCTATTTTTAGCTTATCTACCAACTAATTGTGTGACTTTGGGACAATCCTCTAGCCTGTCTGGACTTCAGATTCTTCACAGATAAGGGTTTTTCACTAAAACAGTAATTTTACAATTGTTACAGTTTTGCTTACTGCAAAAAGGGCTCTGTGCTCAAATAGGCTTGATGAAAAAAAATTTTTTTTAACTTACCTATTTCTTTTCTGTAGGCTTCTCAGTTTCTCTAATGACCTAATAATATGTGTTATGACTCTCCAAGAGTGTTCCCAGACTTACCTGAAGCGCCTCGCCACTCTTCAGAAAATTATTCAGGAAAATAGTATTTCACGAAATCCACTTGGGGAAATTCTGAATCAGATATCTCTTAAGGTCTTTCCTCCTTCTAAAATTAAAGGAGGAGAATGCCATGCGTATTTTATTTTTCAGTCCTTAAGTGTAAGTTGAGCATCTGAGCTTTATGGAAGGTTATCAGGATGGTGTGATGGTCTTAAAGTTTTTTGTCACGGGAAGTGAATCCTGAAGGTCCCTAGCTGTCTCTAGGAAAGCTCGTGGCATACTCTGAGGGCGGAGATTTTTTTTCCAAGTGACATCTGTGTCATTTTTTCATTAACTCTCCAATTCCTTCTCCAGCTTGAAATATCAATCAGAAACTTAAATTTCTTTTCAAAAAGTATTAAGAGAAATTTAATCATGAAGTGGTAGCCTGTTGAAAAGCCAGAGTTCCTTCTCTTCTAAAATGGCTTAACTGTAGTATCCACACTGGCCATGAACCCAGCTTTTATTAGTTACTTTTTCAAAATTTATCTTGGAACTGTATTTGAATAGTTTCTTTCTCCAAGTAGTAAATGTCATATGTTTGCTTTAACAGATATTGGACCAATGGCTGAATGCAACAATTTTTATGATAATTTTATACTTATTAATAATGTAATTTCTAATTCTCCAAAGCCCTGCTTTAGAACATGTCTCATAACTGTTAATAATATAAACTGCCAAATAAAATATATTAATTTGCATTTCAGAAACTGTGCTATGAGTCAGAACTCAGAATCTAGCCAGGACCTCATTTCTTTAGAATCTAGTCTTCTAAGTCCCAAACCTGCCTCACATGTAAGAGTGACCTGTGATGGCAGGGGGGTGCAAAATCCATTTGTTGGTTTTATGGAACTTCACCAAGCCAGATAACCTATATGTGTCTGTGTGTGTATATATGTGTTTGTTTCTTCCCCTGGAAGTTTGGAATGATTGCAATGCTTGGCATACTGTCATATTATTTTATTCTTCAGGAATTTCTTTTACATTTAAATTCCACTTTTTAAAGACTTCTTTGGGAATCACCAGACTGCATATGTACTGAAAAACCTTGTGAAGTTTGAAGTTTAAATGTAATCAGGGCCCTGCCAAAAAACTGCTCTAACTACTGGACTTCTTTTGGCATCTCCATAAAATGATAGGAGTCTTTGTCCCTGGGAATGGCAAAAGGGGCCCAGGCAGTCTGGTCTGCTAATTGTCTTATTCTCCCACAAAACAGCTCTCCTAAATGTTTTTACTTTGCTTAAAAAATGCGTAGCTAGCACATTATTTGTATCCCTATAATCTCAATGTAGAAATCAGCGGGGAAAGCCATACTTAATCATTGCAAAAGTAACCATATCAGAGGAGGGAGTACCATGAAGCAATCTACAGAAAACTGTTCTTTGACTTTCTACTTTACCACTTTTTAAAGCCTGTCTTTTCCGGGGCACCTGGGTGGCTCAGTTGGTTGAGAGACCGACTTCGGCTCAGGTCATGAGCTCATGGTTTGTGGGTTTGAGCCCCGCGTCAGGCTCTGGGCCGACAGCTCAGAGCCTGGATCCTGCTTCCAATTCTGTATTTCCCTCTCTCTCTCTCTCTTCCACTCTCCTGCTCGTTCTCTCTCTCTCCGTCTCTCTCTCTCTCTCAAAAATAAGTAAACATTAAAAAAAATAAAGCCTGTCTTTTGCTTCTTCTTCCTTATTCTTCCCTAACTTGTGCTCCTGTTGTTCATCTGCTTCCTAACCCTGCCTTTATCCATATCCATTCCTCTCTCCCCTGGTCGTATTTACATGCTCACACTTCCACTGTGGCTTAAGGTTAGGATGAGTTGTTCCAGGGGAGAACAGGCACTCGGAGAACTGCCAGATTTGCCCAGGGTCACCTATTTGTATAAAGAAGCCAATTTAGTCATTTGTGAGAAAGACTATAGTTGCCCTACAGAATATCTAATAGTGGGTTTGTCTTCTCTAAGTATCCTTCTTAAGAATCAAGTAGAGTTATGGGGCGCCTGGGTGGCGCAGTCGGTTAAGCGTCCGACTTCAGCCAGGTCACGATCTCGCGGTCTGTGAGTTTGAGCCCCGCGTCAGGCTCTGGGCTGATGGCTCAGAGCCTGGAGCCTGTTTCCGATTCTGTGTCTCCCTCTCTCTCTGCCCGTCCCCCGTTCATGCTCTGTCTCTCTCTGTCCCAAAAATAAATAAAAGCGTTGAAAAAAAAAAAAAGAAGTAGAGTTAAAAAAAAAAATCCTACATAGTCAGTATATAAGTATATATTTGTCTGTGTGGTTTTGAGCAAGCCTTAAGTCTCCCTGGGTCTCAACTTGCCTCGGTCTCTAAAATGAGGATTATGGATTCGGTTATACTGGTGGTTATGAATATTCATGAAATTTTATAAAGTAGCCTTCCTCGTATGTAATGCATTATTGACTTTGGGATCAGAGCGATCACCAACCAGATGCCCATTCGTGGGTCTGAATACTGTTCCCCCAGCTTTTGCTGGAAACAGCACGTTCAGGTTTCTCTTCAGGATCCATCTTTTCATTGCTTGAAGTGCCCTCCTCGTTCACAACATAACATCAAACAGCTCCAAATTGCTTCATCCAACAGTGGAGTTTCTCTTTTAGAAATACTAGGATGCCTCTAATTGTGTCTAAACAGGAAGCATGTCTTTGCCTAATAATATGCTAAGGATTTTTAAGGCTAGAATATGTTATTTTTTTTTCAACGTTTATTTATTTTTGGGACAGAGAGAGACAGAGCATGAACGGGGGACGGGCAGAGAGAGAGGGAGACACAGAATCGGAAACAGGCTCCAGGCTCTGAGCCATCAGCCCAGAGCCCGACGCGGGGCTCGAACTCCCGGACCGCGAGATCGTGACCTGGCTGAAGTCGGACGCTTAACCGGCTGCGCCACCCAGGCGCCCCTAGAATATGTTATTTTTTATGGTATTTGCATTTTAGTATTGACCAGTATTTTAACTCTACTTTCCATTAATGTAAGACAATTAGTCTTCTGCTTCTCTGCCTGTCAGTGAACTTTTATTGAAGGTGCATCCCATGTTGAGTCCATTAGCAAACATCTCTCAAATTTCCCTGAACTTCTGATTATTCTCCAAATCCAGCTAGGCAAACCCTCTCCTTCCTTGGCCTTAACATCTTCACGTTTCACTTTCTAGATAGTCTTCTATGAGCTATCTAAATAGATTTGTGGTTTTACTCAAGAGTTATCTTGGAACATAAATAAGTAAAGAGCATTGCAAAAATAGCATCCCCATGTCTTCTTCAGTATCCATGAACACTAACTCATCTCCTATGAAAATTAATTGCATTTAATTCAACATCTATTGCATGCTTCCTGTTTGTAAGGAAACAGGCTAGACTCTGGAAGGGATAAAAGATGTACAAGATAGAAGCCCTGCCTCAAAGAAACCCCGCCTTATGTGTTAATGTTTTCATTGTTTCCACCCTAATTAATTAGCAATTAGGCATCTTTATAGCAAGAGGCTACCTGCCTATATCATCTGAAGAGTATTGCAGTTCAGTAAGTATTAAGTTGGACTTCCTCTGATGTGAGTTTGCTTCTCTAATAGCCCAGCAGATCACAGAAAACACTTTTGTAGACAAGAACACTACTTTTTCAGAATCATAGATCAGAAATTAATAGGACATTCTGGCATTCCACTTCAGTTTCAAGGCTTTAAACCCCCCGTGTTGTTACACTTCTCGTTCAGCACTTTGGATTTTATATTAATGGTGTTGACTGACTACATGAACAAATGAGTGTATTTTATGAATTCAGCCAAATCCGAGAAAGAAAAATATAGTCACTCAAGTTGATTTGATACTTTATATTATTTTTCCTTTAAGAACTCAGAATCCTTAGGATGTCTCTGTGAGGTAGGGATGGCCATTCCTTATTCCATAGGTAGAGCATCTGAGGAACAGAAAAATTGTCTTTGTGATATGAAATAGTTGGTGAAATGTGGTGGCTACATGCACGTCTTCGGGGATATGTGCCAAGAAGCCAAAATGGTGGAGAAGTGGCATCTCCCCAAACTCATGGTTATATCAGTCATGTGTTGGGACAGTGTGGACCCCACCAGAGAATCTCATACTTACAATGATTAAAGAAAACTCAAAGGGGGCCCCGGACATCTGTTGCATGAATCTCCTCTGTTCTTCATCTTATCACCCACAGAAAGGATTAGTAATTAAAAGCCATTAGGGAAAACCAGATGGAAAGATGAAAACGGAAGTAAACATCAAATCCTCAGCTCCAAAAACCAGGCCAACGGAAGACCAAATTGTAATTTACCAAGCCAGCTGCAGTTTTGGAAGATCTCTGTATATGAGCCAATTTAACAAATAAAATAAGTCTTAAATTACTGGCTTGAGGGTTGGAAAAGGAAGCTGTTAGAGATTGTTTCACAATTGCTATTTCAGAGTCTCCAGCATTTTGGTGAGGAAATAATCATTGGTGGCCTCTCCATTTAACTCTGAAACAGAAATCAGCTCTGGTGGCTTTAGGAGTGATAGCATTTGGGTACAGAGTGAGTGAGACTATCAAGCAATCATCTGGCTTTCCCATGTTGCCCACAAACCAATTCTCTGGGCAATTCTAAAATAAAACTTTCCAGTTTCAATAAATGCTTTTTTTTTTTAATTTTTAATGTTTATTTGTTTTTGAGAGAGACAGAGAGACAGAGAGAGCACGAGCGGGGAAGGTACAGAAAGCGAGGGAGGCACAGATCCAAAGCAGGCTCCAGTCTCCGAGCTGTCAGCACAGATCCTGACGAGGGCTCAAACTTACAAACCGTGAATTCATCACCTGAGCTGAAGTCCGACACTCAACCGACTGAGCCACCCAGCTGCCCCTAATTTCAATAAATCCTTACATTAGATCTCATCCTAAATGATTTGGATCTGTAATTTTTTCTTGGGCCTTTTGCTCTATCCTATTTCCCTTTATCCTTGGAGTACTTTCTCTTTCCCTAATATTTAGACCTCTCAGAGACTCACAGATCATGCCCTGAGCCTTTCCTTACCCAAGTTGTGAGACCTTAATTGTTTTAAATGGCCTCATAAGTTAGTCCTTAACTTTTCTTGGGTCTCCTTTGAGTTACTGCACCCGGTGAAAAATGCTCAAACCTGAGCATTATATTGCAAAAATAGATTCTTTCAGTAAGACATTCTAGACCTCTATAATCAACTGATCGTGCCCTTGTTTATGTGATTCCTATTAAGTGTGCTGCTACGTTATTTCATTGTTTTGCTCAGTAACTTGAATGAATCAGCTCTATTATCCTCTATTTCCTCAGGTTCTAAAGACATCCAGTGAAAATTCACTAAATGCTGTAGGTTTGCTGATGAACTAAAATTTTACAACTTAAACATTATTTTTGGCAATTTCTTTTTTTTCCTGTTTTAGGAAGCTCTTTTATTTTTGGTTTTATTTTTCAAATTTTAATTCCAGTATAGTTACATACAGTGTCATGTTAGTTTCAGGTGTACAATATAGTGATTCAATAATTCCATACATCACTCAGTGCTCATCATGATAAGTGTACTCTTAATCCCCATCACCTGTTTCACCCGTTTCTCCCCCCCCCCCACCCCCCCGTAAACATCTGTTTGTTGTATACAGTTAAAAGATAGTTTCTCTATAGGTTTTTGGTTTGTCTTTTTTTTCTTTGATCATTTGTTTTTTTAAATTCCACATATCAGTGAAATCATATGGTATTTATCTTTCTCTAATTTCACTTAGCATTATGCCCTCTAGCTTCATCCACATCACTGCAATTAGCAAGGTTTCATTCTTTTTTATGGCTGAATCATATTCAGTGTGTGTGTGTGTGTGTGTGTGTGTATGTGTGTGTGTGTGTGTGTGTGTGTGTACACACTCCATCTTCTTTATGCATTCATCTATCAATGGACACTTGGGCTGCTTCCATAATTTGGCTATTGTAAATAACGCTGCAGTGAACATAGGGGTGCGTATATCTTTTCGAATTAGTGTTTTTGTGTTCTTTGGGTAAATATCCGGTAGTGTGATTACTGGGTCATGGAGTAGTTCTATGTTTAACTGTTTGAGGCACCGCCACACCATTTTCCACAGTGGCTGTAGCAGTGTGCATTCCCACCAACAGTGCATGAGGGTTATCTTTGATAATTTCTAAATTACTCCAGTTTGTACTTATTGACCAGCATTGTTTGATTAAAAACAAACAAACCACCTTTAGTATAAAATTCCTCTCCAAAAGCAGAAGCTTTTATATGAATTGCAGATTATGTAGCACCATCTAAGAGATTTACACCTTTCTTTCTTTCACCCACTCAGCAGAAGGAGATCCTCGTCATGGGTATAGTTTGCTTAATAACTTTAGAATGACTTGGGGTTGCTGCTCAAGTTCATAGTGAGGAAAAAAAAAACTATATAGTTCCCCTATCCCTGGAGAAAGTCCTGTTTTTCCTCGCAATGGGGAAACTGCAAATGAACAAGCCCATATCTCTTTATAGGCTTATTTTCTAAGAATTTTTTGTAAGTCAGCTTTATTGCAGTATAATTTATATACAATAAAATGCACACAGTTATGTGTCTAGTTTGATGAGCTTTGACAAATACACATACCTATGTAACCACCACTGCAATCAAATATAGAACATGCCATTACTCCATGAAGTTCCCCTAGTGTCTCTTTGTAGAAAATCGCACCTCCTCCCCCAGTCCTAGTGCAACCACTGATTAGATCTCTATCAGGACAAGAACTTATTTTTATAAGTGTTGATTGAAGGTGGCATTCTTTTTAATGTTTTAGTTTTCTACGTGTATAGCACTTTTTACCTTCATTTTCTATTTATTACAAGTACATCATCTTATTTACCTTTTTTTTAAGTTTTTTGTTTTTTTTTTTTTTTTTTTTGGAGAGAGAGAAAGAACCCCAAGCAGGCTCTGCCCTATCAGTGTGGAGCTCATTGTGGGGCTCGATCCCATGAACCACGTGATCATGACCTGAGCCAAAATCAGGAGTTGGACACTTAACTGACTAAGCCACCCAGATGCCCATAAATACCTACCTTCTTATCTTGATTTTAGATGTAAAATTTCTCAAGTCATATTATTTTAGAGAAATATGGGCAACAAAAGAATGACTGATGTTTAGTACCGATTGCAAGGCACTGTGACTTGTTGATGGTTTCACTCCTATCATTATGGGCTTTTCACTTTTTCATCTATGATAAGAACTTCAAAAATGTGGGAACACAATGAGAGAGGATTCTTAGGGAGGAAGATCTTCTCTGCTCTGTTGGGATCTTGGACCTGAGCCAGAAGCACTCAGCCAGCTCTCCTTTAATCACTGCCATCTCTTGGCCCTTCCTCTCGGGAATAGGTCCCATGGCAGATGCTAGTCACAGTCACAGTTGATAGGAAGTACAGTGTCCCCGACTCTCTGAGTGGGAAGCGTACCACATGGTACCAAGTATCACAATGAGAAAAACTACCGTTTCTGCTTCCTCTTTGCAGTTGGCTCAGATGGGAAAAGGCGTTCTTTGTGGCAGTGGTATGATTTCAGAATTCCCTATGGAATACCGCTGAAGCTTTTTTTCCCCAGATTTATTGAGACCACTAGAGCATTTAGACATGTCTCCCTATGATCCTTGAAAGCTTGCAGGTACAACCCACTCAAGAATCCTGAAGACTGGAGTTCTCCTCTTCTCATTCCCAGGTGAAGAGTGATAATCTCTTGTCTGACAAGCTCCTATGTGTGGATTGTGGGTTGTATAAAATCCTGGAGAAATGATTTTAAGTTTTCTCCTGGCGCCCTCAGACAAAACTATTGGAATATGAGTGAATGGGGGGAATGTTAATAGATGCAGAACCTTGACCCCACCCTAATTCCTTAAAAGTAGATTTAAGAATTTACATATGAATTTTAGTAATCTCTTGCAATGCAGTTTGACTAGAGTAGGCTCTCCAGTGAACCAGGACTGTTCTCAAAGCCTCAGGAACTCAAAAACCTTGTGACCCTCTCTTAGAATTCGGCATGGTTTGTTGGCCACCTTTTTGAGGTCTACTGCTTCTTAAGGCTGGGAGGACTGGGTATAGTGGTGGAGGGGGAAGAGTACTGGAGTTCTGCTTCTGCTTCTACTTCTGAATAGAAGCAGAGTAGAGAAGAATTGTAGAAATGTGTTATGTACACTGACTAGTATACCATGTTATGCCTGTATATGTATATGTGGTATTTGTGAACCAGTCCGATCCTGTGACCTAAAACTGTCCTTAAATTTAAAAAAAAGGAATCATGTGTTGATGTATCTAATTAATGAATTTAAGAGCGTTTTCTCCCCTACTCTTAAGGAAATACACGTTCTTTATAAAAAATCTGAAAAATAGGAACTAAAAAAAAAAGAGGATTATTCATAGCCTCACCATCCACAGTGTATGTCAACATTTTGATAGATTTCCTTCAAGCCTTCCTGTGCACAGATTATTTTAAATTTTTATATTTTTATTGTACAAGTAATCCTTGTTCATTTCCTACAAAAATTAAAAAAAAAACATTTAAAAACTAGCATTAAATTCACACCAAATCCCATTATTGATGGATAACATAACCAACAATATTCTGTTTATTCTTCTAGAGTGTGTGTGTGTGTGTCTGTATGAGAGAGAGAAAAGGAGAGAGAAGAGAGAGAAAACATGTTTCTTCTATACAAACTCCTTTGTAATTTGCTTTACTATTAGGTTATGAAAAATCTTTCCATGCAAATAATGCTCAATTGTTTTAAATGTCTACATAACATTCCTTTATTTTAATGTTTATTTTTTTAGAGAGAAAGAGGTAGAGAGCCAGTGGGGAGGGGCAAAAAAAGAGGGAGACAGAATCCCAAGTAGGCGCCACGCTGCCAGGGCAGAGTCTGATGTGGGACTTAAACTCACGAAGCACGAGATCATGACCTGAGCCAAAATCAAGAGTCGGACGCTTGACTGACTGAGCCACCCAGGCGCCCCTGTGTAACATTACATTGTGTTTATATGCAGTAATTATTCAACCAATCTCTTAATATATTTTTCATTCACTCATTTTGTGAATATTTATTGAATACAGCTCATTTGGGCTACCGTGCCCAATACCAATCAAGACAACTTTGGATCTTCTCATGAAGCTAATTTTCTGTCTTATACACCGAGAATATTAAAAAGAAACTTGAAGATTATCCTCATGTTTTAAATGATGATATGTTGGTTCAGAGAGGAAAATTCTTCTGGCCAGGAAATTTTGTTGTTAAGTGATTGGTAACCAGTGGTTTTTTTCCTGCATGCTATGTTTTTATAATAATGAATCTTCCTTAAGTATTTTTTTAAAATATTAAATAAAAATGGTTCCTTTGCTTATTCAGATTAGCATAATTTAGATTATACCAGTCATTTTAATAGATTTTCTAATTTAGATTTTTGTTTATTCTTGTAAATGGCTTTTCCCCTTCAAATATGAGATTTTTTTTTCAGAATATTTAATGCTCTAAAAATCAGTATTTCTTCAGGAATAATGATAACTAACCAAAAAATTTAAATTTATAAGTTATTTGGGGGGTAACTTAAAAAAACATACACAGTTGGAATAGTCTTTATCTTTAAAATGGAGAAGACCTGAAATCATTGTTTCACTATATGCTAACTTGGATGTAAATTAAAAAAAAAATTAAAAATAAAATTAAAAAAAATCTACGTGCAAAAAATAAGTAAATAAATAAAATGGAGAAGACTTTCATGTGAAAAGCATATTTCTGCACTTGTTGAATATGGAGAGTTGCACCTTAGCTTCGTATGTAATCACAGCCACACTTGTCTGCTCTTTGAAGTTACTTGGTTCTAAATTAATGAAGCAATTTGAGGGGGAAGGATTTCCATAACTTATATCTGCAGTGTGCACCGGAGGATGGGGAGGTGGGATTAGCTAAAACTATTATTTAAGTCAGAAAGAACTATTTTGATATCTTGTGGACGTAACATTCTAATTACCGTATATTTCAAATGTGAATAGTGAATTCCCTTCATCTCCTTATAGACAAAGCCCCCCAAAATGCCCCTGCCTACTTAGTGAATGTGACAAATACTTTTATTTGGAAACTGTTTATTGTTCCTGAGGAGGGGGTAAGTTTTTCATATATATCTTTAATTCATAGTGATATTAGATTATAAACAAGTGTTTGGAATATTTCACTTTTGGTTTCATACAAAAAATATTCTAAACTTTAAAAAAAAATTTTTTTTTAACGTTTATTTATTTTTGAGACAGAGACAGAGCACGAACGGGGGAGGGTCAGAGAGAGAGGGAGACACAGAATCTGAAACAGACTCCAGGCTCCAAGCTGTCAGCACAGAGCCCGACGCAGGGCTCGAACTCACAGACCACGAGATCATGACCTGAGCCGAAGTCGGACACGTAAACGACTGAGCCACCCAGGCGCCCCTAAACTTTTAAGCTAAATTTATTTATTTTTTCAAGACAGAACTTAAATGGTAATGGATCTTTAGCATCTGATCTGGTGTTAAGACTCATCAAAGAATTTCTGTAGCCATGTATGCTAGTGTTTGATCATAGCTTTGGAGAAGTCCACAGCATCTGGTTCAAATGTTCTCTTTATTTAGAATCTGTTCTATTTCTTTCTTTAATTTCTTATTTTTTGAGATTTGTTTTCCAGGAAGATGTACCTTTGCTCCTCAAACAAAAGCATTTCAAAGGGAGCTTTAATTATCATATTATCTTCTACTTATCCAGACATTCTGACACACTCAAAACAATTTTTTTATTAGACATCCCCTTGGGACAGGATATCTGTTCATCTTATGACTTTAATGATGTCACTTTAAGCACATCATTAACCTCTTCAGGACTGAGTTGAAGAACTCAGCTTCCGCTTCATTAGATGCCATTCAGGTCCCGTCTAGCAGTCATGATTCACAACTAATAAGTTCTCTTTGTAACCCTCAAGAGATTTTTCAGACTTAAGATTCTGTGCTTCTGAGAACTTACTATGTTAAGAAGACAGGCTGAAAACATGCACATTTCAATACAGGCTTGACTCATACTAACTAGGATTGTAAGTTGTCGAGCCAGTGACATAATTTCCTTTGGCCTCGGGAAATTGAAGGTCTTTTGTAGCTCCCCAATAAACATGTCTAAGGGTTGTAAGACTACAAATAATAATAAACATAACTAACATTTATTGAGCCTTTGTACGTCAGAAAGTGTGCTGAGTGTTTCACCAGAGGATCTGCTTTGATTTTCACAGCAATCCTTTTGAAGGTAGGGATTATAATAACATGGGTATCTTTACGGATGATTGGTTTATGGGGCGTTATCAAAGGGATTCTGGGGGCATGTTTTAATAGTGCATGCTTTATTTTTAAGAATGAAATCACAAAGGACAACCAAATCCACCAAATGTCCTTTGGTGTCATCATAGTGATGGAACCATAGACTGTGTTCGTATTTAAAGTAAGTAGATCACTTTATTGTGAGTAATTGGATTACTCAAAAAGGAAGAAATTACGGGCACCTGGGTGGCTCAGTAGGTTAAGCGTCCCACAACTTCGGCTCAGGTCACAGTATCACACGCTGTTTGTGAGTTCGAGTCCCACGTCAGGCTCTGTGCTGACGCTCGGAGCCTAGAGCCTGCTTCAGATTCTGTATCTCCCTGTCTCTCTCTGCCCCTCCCCTGCTTACTCTCTCTCTCTCAAAAATAAATAAAAACATTAAAAAATGTTTTTTAAAATGAAGAAATTAAAACACCTTGGAACCTGCCCAGAGATAGTTGAAGCTCGGTCTAGATGGGCCCTTCACCCACTGAGGCATGTTATGCTAGAACTGTAGTGCTTAGGTTTAGGTTTTGTTTTGTTTGTTTGTTTGTTTGTTTGTTCTGTTTTTAAAGAAACTCTTATCAATGTTAAAAGACTAAAAAGCTTCCAATTTACAGAATAAGAAACCTGTAACTATTGAGTTTTTAAGTATAAAAAACATGAAACAAAATAGTCTTCCCTGTATTGTGGCTTACTTCTCTGAGGGCTGCTTGTGTCAAATGCTACCTCCTTTCTTTACATCACAAAAAATGTACAAACCCAAATAGTCTTGTTCCTTTCATAGAAACAACAACAAAAATAAGTGAGAAAGGATTTTATACTTAGGTGATAGTGTAAATTATACATAAATGTGCAAAGCTGTCAACAATTCAACATGTGAATTTTAAATCACAGTGTACTTAATAGAATGAGCTCTGCATAAATTTCTTTAAAGTTTTTATTATCGAACTATATTAAATGATTAACATAGCTTATTTGTATATTAATGAAATATACTTGCAACTAAGATTTATGAAAAGCATTTGTATTTATTATATTTAAGAAAAGTCTGTACACTTTTCTATTTTCAACAGTTGACTAAGACTCACGTTGACATCTTGAGGTTTTCATCATTTCAGTGTTCAAAGTGCTTATTAGCATTCCCTTGTCAAAGTTGAAGCTTACTTAGCTCTTTGTAACTGACAAAAGACCTTTGAGTTGACAGTCACCTCCTAAATAAATAAGATTGTGAAGGCAGTTGAAGGGTTTTTCAAATCAATACTCTAGAGACCATATGTAAAACTTACTATAGAGAGTTTATTATAATTTAGAAGCAAAAAAAGAAAAACAAACAAAAACCAAAACCCTCTCGTCTTCTTAACACAGTTTGACAATTTGTCATTTTCTGTCTTCTCTCTCAGAAGCAGGGAAATCAGTAACAATAAGGTTTAGCATTCGTGACTATAAAAGATAAAAAGATATTATTGCTAATGATCATACTTCTGAGAAAGTAATAAAGAAAGTGAAAAAATCTTTAATATAAGATAAACTTTGGGAAAAAAAAGAGGTTAGAGTGGAAGAGAGCCAAAGCATAAGAGACTCTTAAAAACTGAGAACAAACTGAGGGTTGATGGGGGGTGGGAGGGAGGGGAGGGTGGGTGATGGGTATTGAGGATTTGGGATGAGCACTGGGTGTTGTATGGAAACCAATTTGACAATAAACTTCATATATTGAGAAAATAAAATAAAATAAAACTTTGGGGAAGTTCTAAAATACGCAGTCATAAGTAGTTTTGTTTTTAAGTATTTATTTGAGAGAGAGGACAAGCTGGGGAGGGACAGAGAGAGAGAAGGGAACAGAGGATCTAAAGAGGCTCTGTGCTGACAGCAGAGAGCCCGATGTGGGGCTCAAACCCACAAACTGTGAGATCATGACCTGAGCAAAGTCGGACGCTCAACTGACCAGGCCACCCAGGCGCCCCAAAGTCATAAAGAGTTTTTGATTAAAAAGTCAAATTCGCCACGGGAATTTACCCCAGAAACCAAGAGCATGCTTTACACGCTGTATGTTAGCCAATTTGACAATAAATTGTATTAAAAAATAATAATAAGTTAAATAGTCAAATTAGATCAAAGTTCTCATCAGTGAAACTTTATATGCAATAGAGATGGCTACAGAAATTTTGATTTAGTAGATTCAGTGTGGGGCCCAGACACCCATTAATATATGAGAGTGAGCAAGTGAGAAAGAGAGAAACTGCATGCATGGAGTGCACAGATCCTTTTGCACAGTAAAGATTACAGCTAATGGATTCAATTAGTGGTTCTCAAACATTTTGGACTGAGGAGCTCTTTACATTTGGAACATTGTTGAAGCGCTGAAGAGTTTTTATTTATATGAATCATATCTGTTGATATTTACTATACTGGAAATTAAAACAGATTTTTTCAGTGCTGCTAATTCATTTAAAAAACAATAAGCCCAATACATATTAATGTAATAGCATTATTAAGATCATATTTTGTTGAACAACTTTAGTTAGAAGAGTGGCATTTTTTGCATTTCTCTTATTCTCCTTAATGTCTTACTTAATATTGGAGTGCCTGGGTGGCTCAGTTAAGTGTCTGACTTTGGCTCAGGTCATGATTTCCCAGTTCATGAGTTCAAGCCCCACGTTGGGCTGTGTGCTGACAGCTCAGAGCCTGGAGCTTGCTTTGGATTCTATGTCTCCCTCTCTTTCTCTGCCCCTCCCCCACTCATGCTCTGGCTGTCTCTCTCAAATACAAATGAACACTAAAAAAATTTTTTTTTAATGTCTTAATGTTTAGGAAACAGCCGGATTCCCATAAATGTTTCTGTGTTCAGTCTGTGGTGATACGTTATTTTAGTTGAAGCATATGAAGAGAATCTGACCTCATAGAAATAATGTGCATTTGGAAAAGAAAGGAGTATTCAGATAGCCTTTTTAGATAGTTGTGGATATTTGTCTTTGGTACCTCACCAAAACTAGATAAATGGAATTTTTTTTAAATTGAAGTATAGTTAGCATATAATAATATTCATTTCAAGTATACAACATAGTGATTCAACATTTATGTACATTACAAAATGATCACCATGAGAAGTCTAGTCACCATCTGTCACTATACAAAGTTAATGCAATATTATTGACTATATTCCCTATGTTTACTTTGACTTATTTATTTTATAACTGGAAGTTTATACCACTAAATTCCCCTCACCTGTTTTGTCCATCTCTCCACCCCCTCCCCTGTGACAACCACCAGTTTGTTCTCTGTATTTATGAATCTGTTTCTGTTTTGTTTTGTTTGCTCATTTATTTTCTTTTTTTAGATTCCAGGTATAACTGAAATCATGGTATTTGTCTCTCTGACTTCTTTCACTTAGCATAATACCCTCTAGGTCCATCCATGTTGTCACAAATGGCAGGGTTTCATTCTTTTCTTATGACTAATATTCCATATATATATTATATGTATATATAATATATATATTAAAGTGCTTGTGTATGTGTGTATACAGATGTGTGTGTGTGTGTGTGTGTGTATATATGTATATATACGTGTGTGTGTGTGTCCACCTAGATAAGTAGTAGTTTCTTAACGGTTAACGTGCAGTGGTATTATCTGAAACCTTCACGATAAGCATTTATATTCTATTACACTAAAATCCCTTGATCTGTTTTGAACTCCAAATGGATCTTTCAACTGTGCCTAATTCTATAGTATCATGCATTGGCCATTCGGAAAATACTGGTTCACAGAGTTATACAGGTTTTCTAAACATTGACACGTTTCTTTATACGATATCAAAAAATCACATTTGTTGGGGCGCCTGGGTGGCGCAGTCGGTTAAGCGTCCGACTTCAGCCAGGTCATGATCTCGCGGTCCGTGAGTTCGAGCCCCGCGTCAGGCTCTGGGCTGATGGCCTGGAGCCTGTTTCCGATTCTGTGTCTCCCTCTCTCTCTGCCCCTCCCCCGTTCATGCTCTGTCTCTCTCTGTCCCAAAAATAAAAAAAATAAAAATAAAAAAAAAGTTGAAGAAAAAAAAAAGAAAAAAAAAATCACATTTGTTAATATCATCATTGACCTATCAGAAGAGTCATTTAAGTGGTGGGACGCTGGTAATATGTTCAGGATGGCAGATATAAAATTTCCAAAATTCTTATTTTCACTTGACAGTTTGAATTTTATCATTGACAGTCAGTTGTTTTCCTTGAGGTGGCTGGCTCATTTTTTTTCATTTTTGAGAAAATGCCAAATCTGAATAACTAATATTTATGTTAATCATTCTTCCAAGTGAAAAATGCTATTCTGTGGAAAAAGCAGCTAGCTCAGCTTGCAACTCAAACAATACTTTTCCTCAAGAAAACCATCCCTAAAAGGGACCCACATATCTTTTACATCGTTTTGTGTGAAGCAGACTCTCTTTTGGAGAATTTTTTAAAAATCCTGAGGTGTAGGGGCGCCTGGGTGGCGCAGTCGGTTAAGCATCCGACTTCAGCCAGGTCACGATCTCGCGGTCCGTGAGTTCGAGCCCCGCATCGGGCTCTGGGCTGATGGCTCAGAGCCTGGAGCCTGTTTCCCATTCTGTGTCTCCCTCTCTCTCTGCCCCTCCCCCGTTCATGCTCTGTCTCTCTCTGTCCCAAAAATAAATAAACGTTGAAAAAAAAATTTTTTTTAAATACTGAGGTGTAAAACTCTAAATGTAATCTACCGCAGAAACAACAGAAGAGACAGAGTTGGTGGGGGGAGAAAAGATCTAAATGTATGACCCACAATAACTAATTTAACACGCTATTGTTCATTAAAACCAGTACCTTTGGTATAAAAGACTGCATTAAATGCTGTACTTAGTATCTCAGAGAGTTGGTTCTTTTAAAAATGGAAACAAGGAAACATTATTCAACTGATGACATGGTTTGATATTTCTAACAGTGAAAAATGTAACAAAAGCATCCAAAGGCAAAAAATCTACAGCTGATCCCGCAGGAGGAGATATTTTTAGGCAAGTTATTTTTTTTAACATCATACTTCTTATTTTAATGTCTTCCTTATTAAGACATGCATTTGAAAATAGTTTCATCTTACAGTTTCATAGCAAATTGTGGGTTTGAGTTCTTGGGAAGAAAATAATCAAACTTTAAACCAGGTTTACTAGTGGTAGATGCTGTCCAAATTCCCTTTTCTTTCTAACATCATTACGGAAGGGTTTTATTAATCCAGAAACATTCACTGCACTTTGTTCCTCAACACTAGTTGTTTTGTTCCTGCATATCATTTAGACCACAGCGCTTCAGCCATCTTTAGAGTTGAAAACTGCAGTCCGTGAATCCCGAGCATCCTCTCTGTTGCAGCTGGCACCTCTTCTCCTCACACAACCTGTGGTTTTCATGCAGTCTCATCCTTTAGTCAGCTATGGTTGCTAAGATACCTGTATTGTCACAAATTTCCCAACATGTTTTCAGTTCACATTTGCATACAGTTTGGCTGTCACATGAGGAAACAGCATTTAAACTGCCCTTCTTCGCACCCCTGGCCGACGGTTCCTTTTTTAAAACACATGATATAAGATATTTTAAGGAATGGTCATTAGAAGAAAACAGTTGTTTTTTGGGTTTTTTTTTTCTGTTTTTGTGTCAAATATATTCTGACAGTATCATAAGGACAGGAGGCTAGAATCCTTCAGACAGGCATTCATTTAGGAGTCTGAAGAATTCACTGAGGCTTGCAAATATGCCATCAACTTTGTGTGCGCCTTCTTCCAACATTTATCTCCTTATTTATGGTCATGCTTTCAACATTTAGCACCTGCTGGGTTCCAAACACTGTTAGGTGATAAGACTGATGGCCAATGATGATAGTAGTTATCGGTATAACCACCGACACCTAGTCTCGGGGAGCTCTCTGCATGCTAGGTGCTGAGAATGCGTGCTGTGTCCTCATTCCATGCATTCTGCTACGTGATCTCACCTCATCTTGTCCTCCCAACAATGCTAAGATACTGTCATCATTTCAATTTTACACTGAAGAAACTGAAATTTCCCCTGAGATCGCGTAACGATAGTAAGTGGACCTGAGGTCTTTTACAGATAGTCTTTATTCAGGAGCCAAGCTTTTAGCTATTTAAGTGTAGATAACACTGAATTTCAGTTAAAATTTGTTTTTGCTAACTCTTTATTTTTTTAATGTTTATTTTTTTATTATTTATTTTGAAGAGGGGGGCTAGCAGGGGAGGGGCAGAGAGAGAGGGAGAAACAGAGGATCCCAAGCAGGCTCCACACTGTCAGCAAGGAGCCCGATGTGGGGCTCAAACTCATCAAACTATGAGTTCATGACCTGAGGCGAAACCAAGAGTCAGATGCTTAACCAACTGAGCCACCCAGGAATCCCTGTTTAACTCTTGTAGGCAGATTGAGGAGGAAGGTTTATAAGCGACAGCTCCCTGCCTGCTATTGACAATCAGAGGACTGTTACGAGGTGGTCAGCAAACTGCTTTGTGGTTTGGTTGTTAGAGGCTGCCGAAGGTACCTCCAGGTTGGGAGAAGAAAGAGATCTGGGATGGAAAGACGTGTAGAAGTCACCCTCTCGTAAAAGGAGGAAGAAGCTTGGAAGGAGGACATGGACGTAGATTTCATGCGTAAACACAACTTTTGTTAGAAAATACGACTTTTGGGATTCACACAGGATGGAATAAAGCCATTATCCATCCAGTACTTACCCCAGTTATAATTGGTTCATTAAATATATATTTATTTGTTTAATATCAGGTCCTTATGAAAATAGCTAGGGCTCTATTCTCTGGTACTCACCAGTTTCACTAATGCCTAGAACATAGTAGATATTCAATAAAATACTTCTTTACTTATTCATTTATTTCTATTTATTTGTATATATATTTTTAAGTAGGCTTCATGCCCAGCATGGAGCCCAACACAGAGCTTGAACTCATGACCCTGAGGTAGAGACCTGAGCTGAGATCAAAAGTCGGATGCTTAACCGACTGAGCCACCCAGGCGTCGGTCAATAAAATATCTTCTGAATGAAGACTATTTAGAACTGTGTATTGTACATATATACTTTGACCATTTCTGTATTTTCTTTTAATGAATTAGTGGGCTGTATGAAGTATTTATACACTCTTGGGCCACATGTCCAAAACTCCAAATTCTTAGTTATTTATACTATATTCTTTTAAAGATAAAGTGCATCTAATTATGAAATTCCTGCATTAGCCAGTTTGTGGAATCTCTGTTATAAATATAAGACTTATAGTTAATTGTTTACCCATGAGATTGGAATGGCTTGCCACCTTATAAATTATGTATGTCTGTTTGGTGAATCTTAATGGAAAGTTTAATTACCTCTTTCTAAAGACAGCTTAATTAGCTGCTCAGGAGACTGACTACTCTCTCAATCCATTGGTTTGGAGGGTGCTTTTGTTGATTTGTTTTTATTTAAGGAACACGAAAAGCCAATGCCAAAACAAAAATAAAAATAAAAAGGCAAGCTGCTCCATAACTCTCATTGCAGGCTTGGTAGACATTGAACAGAGGTTCTGCATACACCTAGTTAAAAGCAACACATCACTGTACTCACCGCCATCAAAATAATCAAGAAAGCTTTTAAATTGCCAGAAACTAATCACCAAAGCTCGGTAAACCATTTGTCAGGTTTAGAACTGAACTGGGGGTGGCCATGTTCACCTGTCCACATTTCTGCTTGCTGTTGGTTCTGGGTCTTCGTAACCCTGGGCTTTCCTAAGGTCAGAGTCAGTCTCATCACATGTTAAGCGATCCTATGCCTGGTCCCAGGGAAGCAGAGCGGAGTAGAGAGAAAGGGAGTGTGAACTTAGGAGTCTTGGGTCTCCATCATGGCTGCTTTGCTTACCGATTATCTGCAAATACTTGAACATCACAGAATTTTCTTTCTGAAAAACAGGATTGTCGGGATGCCATGCAGTAGTGTGTGTGACAGAACGCTTTGTAGAATCCAAAGCTCTGTGTAAGTGCTAAAGTGCATAAGAGCCAGACTTGGATTTTTTTTAACCAAAATATGCAGAAGAATACGGTAATGAAAGTTCTTGTAAAGTAAGGCTAGAATAGGATCATTAAGCCAGTTACCTCACAGATTACTTTGTGCTGTGTCACATGGCTATAGAACCAGGCCTGCTGCTGGAAGGGATCTCCCTCGGTCACCCAGGCCTGCTCTCCTGAAACAAGACAGGAATATGCTAAACATCTTCCTAGAACATCACCTTTACCCAGTAGTAATGGGCTGAAAACATTTTTATATTAAACATTTTTATGTGGGTGCATTATGGGGGAGCTTAGCCACCCCTGGGTGGCTTCCACCCCTGCTTACTGTTGGTTGCTCTTGGGGACATTTTAGTGGAAAAGGTAGTAAAGCTCTAGCCTAAGCTCACTGGAGAGCCTTAAATAACATTTGACCTTACCAACTGAAGATCTTCACTTAAATTATCCCCCATTATCCTATCCTTTGTAGAAGAGGAAAGCGGCAGGGTGGATCCTTCCCAGTACATTAAAATGTCACTGAAAGATAGATGTTAAGTTATCCTTTTTAATCTTTTCTTCTTCCTGCTCACAGAAGTTGATTGTAGTCTGACTTTCTGTGTCTTATTGACTAATGTACTGATAATTTCTGGGCCTCGTCCAGATGCTTCAAATTACTCTTAAGATGTCAAACTTCATATATATATACATGTATGTGCGTATATATATACACACACACATATATATATGTGCGTGTATATATACACACACACATATATATGTATATATATACACACATGTATATATACGTGTATACACACACACACATATATATATATATATATATATATATATATATATATATCTTTTATAAGTTAGGGGTTGTTAAAGTTCTCTCTTAGTTTCCTTAGGATCTTGTGAACTAACAGGAATTTCAGAAAATGAAATACTATGGACATGATATAAAAAGTTGATTTTAGAAAGTGCCCAGATACAGGCTATTTTTACTTTTTTAACATCATTGTCTTGATGTAAAACATGCCACATGGCAGTGTCATTACAAGAAAACACAAGTTAGTGTCTAACAGTGAGGTTATAAATTATGCTCATGTTTATACTTCTTCTCAAGGTAATTGCTATGAAAGTTAAATTTTTTGCCTTCAGGCCACTATTACCATTTTCAAATAATAAAAACAGGTTTTCAAAATAGGTATGCTTGAACTTCACAAGTATACTTTATACCATGAATCAACATTTATCTTTGTTGAAGCTTAAAAAGACATTTTTCTTTTTATTTTAGAGAGACCACACAAGTTGGAAAGAGGGACAGAGGAGAGAGAGAGAGAGAGAGAGAGAGAGAGAGAGAGAGAGAGAAAGAAAGTTAAGCAGGTTCCATGCTCATCACCAAGCCCAATGTGGGGCTCGATCCCACAACCTTGGGATCATGACCTGAGCCAATATCAAGAGTTGGGTGCTCAACCAACTGAGCCATCCAGGTGCCCCGAGGCTTAAAAACAATATTAAAATAAATCACAATTTGAATATTTTCATCCAATTACACATATAGGAAATAAGCGTTTATAACTTAAATTTAAGTAAGTTGGTAACAGGCCCTTGTTAAAAGAACCAAAACACACAGACTTCATCCCAGCCTAATCCATAGAAGTCACTGGAAGAATGAGGAAGCTGAAAATATCATGCTTAGCTTTTATTGTGATACACTGGCTTGCCTCTGTTAAATAGGTGATTGCAAAATGTTCGCTGGACTGTAATAGCTTGAAATAACCTCACGTGGCAGTTTAAAATCTGAAAATACTATTAATATCATTGTGAGTTGGCATTTTAGTTGTATTTTCCGAATATACATTCTAACTAAAAGCTTTCTGAAAAAGTGAAATGTCTGTGATTCCAGAGTTTTGCAGTAGATTTAAAAATCCCTAATTGTTCATAAGGTGTTAGAGTTCCTCTAATTTCATCTCCTCTGTTACAGAACAGTAATAGTGTTTCTTTAAGTCTTGCAGGTAATAAATACCAAAAATATGGGTTAAAAAAATCAAAATGTCAATGATACATTTCCTATTAGCCCCTCAGGTTTATTGAGGGAGAACATGTTGAGAATTTCCCATGGGGGCCGATTACAGCTTTTGATTAGGAAGAATCAAGAAAGACTGTTGTTACAATCATTACCATCTAACCAATCACTGCCAATGGCTGAATATTGGAGAGTGTCAGACTAGAATGCTTTATTGTGTAATTTTATGTATGTCACATGTATATATTACTTTGTAGTTCCATAACTCAGGACAGGAAACATCTTCCCATTTATTTTATCTTCCCAAAGCACCTATTATATAAATTGTTATCAGTATACTGGGGCTGTAATCTAGTATCCTTTAAGAACTTGTAAATGAAAAAATAAGACTGTGTCTTAGGAAGTGACTTTAAAATCACCATTTATATCTGAACAGAAATATGCAAAACCTTCAAAAAGAGACACCTGGCTCAGTTGGCTGAGCATCTGACTCTTGATTTCACCTCAGGTCATGATCCCAGGGTTGTGAGATTGAGCCCTGCGTCTGGCTCAGCACTGAGCATAGAGCCTGCTTAAGATTCTCTCTGTCTCTCCCTCTGCTCACTAGCTCACTCACTTTTCTTCCCTCTGAGAGAGAGGGATAGACAGACAGACACCTGGAAAAAGACTCAAAGAGGTGGAAGTTGCTCAGGTCCATCTAAGCACTGGTTTGAAATGAGGGGGCCCCCCACTAACTAGACATTTAATGTTCTTGTCAGTTAGCAGGGTCATCTTAATTGTAGAGGATTCAACAAATGGCTTAACTCTGCATTCAGTACTCCGTTCACCTAACCCACTCCACTTGTTCTGGTTTCTTTCTCATCAGCATCCTAATTATGTTTCGTTTCCAGTATAGGTATGTTACCAGAAAAGAGAGTGTTGGTCACCTACTCTATGATCATTATATCTCCTACTTACTATAGACTGTTGTCAGTCTGCTTTTATCCATCAGTTTTATGAACTTGGTATTATAATGTCACTCTCGAGAAATATATATGATCACCTTGAGTTTCTGAGCCTACAAGACTAGGTACCAGACAAAAGCCTGTACCAAATTAGCCAGGGCTGCCTTGTGGGGACTCACTGGAGATGGCCGACCTGGTCTTTCCCAGTCGACACAACCAAGTCTTCATGTCCCTGTATTCTGAAGGAGTATGAACCTTCTTTTTTCCTTGGATTTCCATTACAAATATAGAGAACGCCATGGAGTTCGTTTAGTCGAAGGCTTAGAAAAGTTCAGTGAGTTGGCTGGTATCAGTCAGAGCCAGGCTTGGAAACCAGGCTGTGCAGCACTCCACCCCCTCTCGGGGCCTGGTGCTCTTCGTGCAGAGTGCAAAACACTCCCTCAGAACTGGTGCCTGGAAAATTTGATCATTTCTGTTGTCTCTAAGGAATGCAAGGCTGTCCTTGTTTTGTTTGCATTATGTTTTCAAATGCCTTACGTTTAAAATTACTGCATACGAGTCAGTCAGGGAACCTGTTAGAGTGTACAGAGTTTGGTGGTGTCGGTGTTAGTATAGTGTGATTTAAATTTGTTAGACACTGAGATGAATGCATTGATGTGCTTCATTATCGGTTTAGCTGGATATTATGTTAACGCTAGAAAAGCTATGTAATGAAGACCGAGTTAGGAATTATGACGTGACTGATGCATAAAAATGTACAGCCTTAGAAGAATGTAAGAGTTTCCTGTGCAACATAAAACGTTATTTATCCCAATGTAACTTAAGGAATTTATAGAATTCCGTAAAGATGTCGTTACTGCCTGACCTAAAATGCATTTGAAAATTTTGATTAAGTGATGAATATGGTAGCTACTATAAATTCAAATATAAGCAGTACTAAAATGGCTAGTGATCTGAAGGGTACTAGAATTTAAATGATGTAGAAATTTATTCCAATGATAGCCTTTCAGAATTGCATCTTAACAATAGATGATATGGGGAGCAAGACATTCTAGAGGAAAGACACAGAATTTGAAGTCATATAGACCTGGTTCAAATCCTGTTCCCGCCACATTTTGAGTGACCTTGGGCAAGGTACTTAACCTCTCAAAGCTTTTGTTCCATCATCTGCAAAGTAAGAATTATAATATGTAGCTTGTTGATTGTTTTTTTAATGTTTGTTTATTTTGGGAGAGAGAGCATGTGTGTGCAGGGGAGGGGCAGAGAGAGATGAAGAGAGAGAGAATCTTTTTTTTTTAATTTTTTTTTAATGTTTATTTATTTTTGAGACAGAGAGAGACACAGCATGAATGGGAGAGGGTCAGAGAGAGGGAGACACAGAATCTGAAACAGGCTCCAGGCTCTGAGCTGTCAGCACAGAGCCCGACGTGGGGCTCGAACCCACGGAACACGAGATCATGACCTGAGCTGAAGTCGGCTGCTTAACCGACTGAGCCACCCAGGCGCCCCAAGAGAGAGAGAATCTTAAAAAGGTTCCACACCCAGCGTGGAGCCCGACATGGGGCTCTATCTCATGACTCCGAGATCATGACCTGAGCAGAAATCAAGAGTCAGACGCTCTACTGACTGAGCCACCCAGGTGCCCCTACCTTATTGAATGTTTTAACAACTACATCATCCATGTAAACCATTTCCTACTGTAGAGCCATGCAGTTGTCAGTTAGTAAATGTACGGTGACATATTATTGCCAAGCACCTCGGAATATATTCCATTCTTGTCTCTAATGGAGAGAAATTAGATTATAAATTATAATTCAGGGGAAAGGTATGAATAATCTGTTTATCTAGGGTGAGCTTTGCTTGGATCCACAAATCTTCTTCCAATATAACTTGATATTGGAAGTTTTAGGAAAGCCGCCTTTGTTCTGCTTTTTACTGAAGTATAGTTACAGTGTGACAGTAGTTTCACGTATACAACATAGTGATTCTACAGCGCTATACGTCATGCTGTACTCAACACAAGTGTAGCTACCATCTGTCACCATACAACTGTATTACAACACCATTGACATGCTGTCCTGTGACTTAGTCATTCCATAACTGGATGCCTGTATCTCCCGCTCCCCTTCACACACTTTGCCCATCCCCTCCCTTTCTAACATCTATCAGTTCTCTGTATTTATGGTCTGTTTCTGCTTTGTTTTGTTTTGTTTTGTTTTTTAGATTCTACATGTCATTGAAATCATTTTACCTGACTCATTTTACCTAATACCTTGTAGGTCCATCCATGTTGTTGCAAATGGCAAGGTCTCATTCTTTTTTATGGCTGAGTAGTACTTCAGTGTGTGTGTGTGTGTGTGTGTGTGTGTGTGTGTGTGTGTGTGTGACATCTTCTTTGTCCATTCATCTATGTATGACATTTGGGTTGCTTCCACAGCTTGGGTATTGTAAATAATGCTACAGTAAACATAGGGGTGCATGTATCTTTTCAAATTAGATATTTTCATCTTTGGGGATGAATACCCAGTAGTGGAATTTCTGGATCATATGGTATTTATATTTTTAATTTTTTGAGGAACTTCCATACTGTTTTTCAGGGTAGCTGCACCAATTTACATTCCCACCAAGAGAGCATGAAGATTCCTTTTCCTCCACATTCTCACCAACATTTGTTATTTCTTGTCTTTTTGATTCTAGTCATTCTGACAGGTGCAAGGTGATATCTCATTGTGGTTTTGATTTGCATTTCCCTAATGATTTAGTGATATTGAACATCTTTTCATGTGTCTGTTGGCCATCTGTCTATCTTCTTTGCAAAAATGTCTATTTAGGTCCTCTGCCCATTTTTAATCAGATTATTTGGCTTTTGGCTGTTGAGTTGTATCCGTTCTTTATATATTTTAGATACTAACCCATCAGAAATGTCAACTGCAAATATCTTCTCCCATTCAGTAGGTTGCCTTTTTATTTTGTTAATGGTTTCCTTTGCTGTGCAAAAGCTTTTTATTTTGGTATAGTCCCAGTAGTTTGCTTTTGCTTTTGCTTTTGTTTGCCTTGTCGTGGAGACATTTCTAGAAAAATGTTGCTAAGGCGGATGTCACAGAGATTATTGCCTATGTTTTCTTTTAGGAGTTTTGTGGTTTCAGACTTCACATTTAAATGTTTATGTATTTATTTTGAGAGAGAGAGAGCACGCGTGTGCACGCATGTGAACTGGGGAGGAGCAGAGAGAGAGAGAGAGAGAGAGAGAGAGAGAGAGAATCCCTAGCAGGCTCTGTGCTGCCAGTGTAGCGTTGGACATGGGGCTCAAACCCATGAACCATGAGATCATGACTGGAGCCAAAAGCAAGAGTCAGGCACTTAACTGTGGCTGACACTTAACAGTGGCTCACACTGAGGTGCCCCCCCAGATCTCATATTTAGATCTTTAATCCATTTTGAGTTTATTTTTGTGTGTGATGTGAGAAAGGGGTCCAGTTTCATTCTTTTACATGTAGCTGTCCGGTTTTCCCAGCACCATTTGTTGAAGAGACTGTCTTTGCCCCAGTGTATATTCTTGCCTCCTTTGTCATAGATTAATGGACAATTTAAGCATGGGTTTATTTCTGGGCTCTCCATTCTGTTCCATTGATTTGTGTGTCTGTTTTTGTGCCAGTCCTGTACTCTTTTGATTACTACAGATTTGTAGTATACCTTGAAATCTAGGACTGTGATACCTCCAGTGTTGTTCCTTCACAAGATTGCTCTGGCTATTTGGGGTCATTTATGGTTCCATACAAATTTTAGGATTATTTGTTCTAGTCCTGTGAAAAATGCTGTTGTTATTTTGATAGGGATTGAAGTGAATCTGTAGATTGCTTTGGGAATATGGATATTTTAACAATATTAATTCTTCCAATTCGGGAGCATGGAATATTGTTCCATTTGTTTGTATCGTCCTCAGTTTCTTTCATCAGCGTTTTATAGTTTTCAGAGTGTAGATCTTTCACCTCCTTGGTTAAGTTTATTCCTAATTATTTTTTTTTGGTACGACTTTAAGTGGAATTGTTTTCTTAATTTCTCTTTCTGATATTTTGTTGTTAGTATGTGGAAACACAACTGATTTCTGTATATTGATTTTGTATCATGTGACTTTACTGAATTCGTTTATTACTTCTGATAGCTTTTCGGTGGAGTCTTTAGGGTTTTCTATGTATAGTATCATGTCATCTGCAAATAGTGACAGTTTAACTTCGTCCTTATCAACTTAGACGCCTTTTATTTCTTTTCTTTGTCTGCTGTGGCTAGGACGTCCACTACAGTGTTGAATAAAAGGGGTGAGAGTGGATATCCGTGTCTTGTTCTTGATCTTAGGAGACCTCAGTTTTTCACCACTGACTATAATGTTAGCTGTGAGTTTTTTATATCCTTCATTGTGTTTAGAGGTATGTTCCTTCTAAACCGATTTTGTTCAGGGTTTTTATCATGAATAGATATTATACTCTGTCAAATGCTTTTTCTGCATCTGTTGAGATGATCATATTTTTATCCTTCATTTTGTTAACATGGTGTATTATGCTGATTGATTTGTGAATATATAACCATCCTTGCATCCCTAGAATAAATCCCAATTGATTGTGGTGACTGATCCTTTTAATGTATTGTATAATGTGGTTTGCTAATACTTTGTTGAGGACTTTTGCTTTCATGTTCAGGGATGTTTCATGTCGGGGATATTGGCCGATAATTTGTGTGTGTATGTGTGTGGTGCTTTTGTCTGGCTTTGAAATCAGAGTAATGCTGACCTCATAGAACATATTTGGAAACTTTCTCTTCTATTTTTTGGAATAGTTTATGGAGAATAGATATTAATTCTTCTTTAAATATTTGGTAGAATTTACCTGTGAATCCATCTGATCCTGGACTTTTGTTTGTTGGGAGTTTTTTTAACTACCAATTCTCTTTCATTACTAGTAATTGGTATGTTCAGATTTTCTATTTCTTCATGATCACTTTTGTTTGTATGTTTCTAGGAATTTATCCATTTCTTCTAGGTTGTCCAATTGGTTGGCATATAATTTTTCATAGTATCCTCTTAGAATCCTTTGTATTTCTGTGATGTTCCTTGTTACTTTTCCTCTTTGATTTCTGATTTTACTTATTTGGGTCTTCTCCTCCTTATTCTTGATGCCTAAAGATTTATCGTTTTTGTTTCTTTTCAAAGAACTAGCTCTTTATTTTTTTGATCTTTTCTATTGCATTTTGGGCTCTATTTATTTCTGCTCTGATCCTCATTATTGCCTTCCTTCTACTAACTGTGGACGTTGTTCTTTCTTTTTCTACTTCCTTTAGGTATAAGATTAGATTTTTTTTATTGGAGCTTTTTCTTGTTTCTTAAGGTAGGCCTGTAATAGTATAAATTTCCCTCTTTGAACTGCTTTCCCCGTGTCCCAAAGATTTTGGACCATTGTGTTTTATTTTCATTTGTTTCCATGTATTTTGTATTTCCTCATTGACCTGTTGGTCTTTGAGTAACATGTTGTTTAGCTTCTACATGTTTGTGAGTTTTTTCTAGTTTGTTTACTTGTGATTTCTAGTTTCACAGCTTTATAGTCAGAAAAGATGCATGATAGGACTTCAGTCTTCTTAAATTTATTGAGACTTGTTTTTCAGCCTGACATATGATCTATCTTGGAGAATGTTCCATGTGCACTTGAAAAGAATGTTATTCTATTGTTTGGGGATGGAATGGTCTTTCTATATCTGTTAAGTCTATCTGGTCTAATGTGTTATTCAAAGATGCTGTTTCCTTATTGATTTTATGCCTGGGTGATCTATCCATTGAGGTAACTGGGATGTTAAAGTCCTGTACTATTATTGTACTACTCTCAATTTCTCCCTTTATGTCTGTTACTATTTGCTTTATGTATTTAGGTGCTTCAATGTTGGGTGCATAGATGTTTACAATTGTTATATCCTCTTGTTGGACTGACCTCTTTATCATTATTTCATGCCCTTCTTTGTCTTGTTACAGTCTTTATTTTATAAAGTCTCCTTTGTCTGAGTTTTGCTACCTCAGCTTTATTTTTTCACTTTCATTTGCACGATATATCTTTTTCCTTCCTTTCACTTTTCAGTCTGTATGTGTGTTTGGGACTGAAGTGAGTCTCTTATAGGCAGCCTATAGATGAGTCTTGTTTTTTATCCATTTCACCACCCTGTGTCTTTTTTTTTTTTTAATTTTTTAAATGTTCATTTTTGAGGGAGACAGAGTGTAAGTGAGGAGGGGCAGAGAGCGAGGGAGACACAGAATCTGAAGCAGGTTCTAGGCTCTGAGCTGTCAGCACAGAATCCGACACAGGGCTCGAATTCACGAACCACAAGATCATGACCTGAGCTGAAGTCAGACGTTTAACTGGCTGAGCCACCCAGGCATCCCCTCCCTATGTCTTTTAATTGCAACGTTTAGACCATTTACATTTAAAGTAATTATTAATAGCTAAATATATATTGCCCTCTTATTCATTGCTTTCTGGTTGTTTTTGTAGCTCTTCTTGCTCCTTTCTTCTTGCTCGCTTTCCTTTTGATTGATGCCTGTCTTTACTGTTATTCTTACCTTTCTTTCTATTTTTTTGTGTAGCTATTATAGGTTTTGGGTTTGTGGTTACCGTAAGGTTTGTAATTAACATCCTCAGTATGTATTAGTTTATATTAAGTTGATAGTCACTTTAGTTTAAACTAAACACATAAAAACTTCTATTATATTCTCTCTGCCACATTTTATGTATATATATCCCTATTTTACATCTTCTCATTTATAAGTTTTTTCTAATTATTTCCTTTTCTTTTCCACTTTAAGAAGTTCCCTGAACATTTCTTTTAATTTTTTTTTTCAACGTTTATTTATTTTTGGGACAGAGAGAGACAGAGCATGAACGGGGGAGGGGCAGAGAGAGAGGGAGACACAGAATCGGGAACAGGCTCCAGGCTCTGAGCATATCAGCCCAGAGCCCGACGCGGGGCTCGAACTCATGGACCGCGAGATCGTGACCTGGCTGAAGTCGGACGCTTAACCGACTGCGCCACCCAGGCGCCCCAAAAGTTCCCTGAACATTTCTTACAAGGCCAGTTTAGTGGTGATGAACTCCTTTAATTTTTGTTTGTGTTGGGAAACTCAGTCTCTCTCCTTCGGTTGTGAATGATAACCTTGCTGGGTAGAATATTCTTGGTTGTAGGCTTTTTCTTTCGGTTCTTTGTATGTATCATGCCACTCCCTTCTGGCCTGCACAGTTTCTCCTGAAAAACCATCTGATAGCTTTATGGGGTTCTCCTATATGTAACTGTTTCCTTCTCTCTTACTGCTTTTAAAATTCTCTCTTTATCTTTAATCTTTAACATTTAAATTATTATTTGTCATGGTGTGGACATCCTTGGGTTCATCTTGTTTGGAATTCTCTTTGTTTCTTGAACCTGGATGTCTGTTTCCTTCCCCAGGTTAGGGAAGTTTCCAGTTATCATTTCTTCAGGTAAGTTTTCTCCTCCCTTCTCTCTCTCTTTTCCTTCTGGGACCTCTGTAATGTGAATGTTTGTTCAGTTGATGTTGTCTAAGAGATCCCCTTAACGTATCCTCGTTTTTTTTAATTCTTTTTTTCTTTTTACTATTCAGCTTGTGTGCTTTCCATTATCCAGTATTCCACATTGCTGATCTGTTCTTCATCTGCTAACCTACTGGTGATTCCCTCTAGTGTATTTTTCATTTTAGTTGTTGTATTCTTCAACTCTGATTGGCTCTTTTTAATATTTTCTTTCTCTTGTTGAAGTTCTGAGTTCTTCTACCCTTCTCTCTGATCCATGGGCATCTTTATGATCATTACTTAAACTTTTTATCAGGCATATTTGCTTATCTCTGTTTCATTTAGTTCTTTTTCTAATATTTTATCTTGTTCTTTCATTCCGAGCATCTTCCTCTGTCTTCTCATTTTGCTGGACTTCTTTTGTTTCCATGAATTAGGCAACACAACTATTTCTAAACTCACAGGAATGGTCTTGTGTGTGGTCACCCCCTGTGTATACTGTGTGTGCCTGGTGACTGGCTGGCTGGCTAGAGCTGTGATTGCCATGGGTTGGAGGTCCTGGGATACTTCATGCTGGGGCTTCCCCGGTGGGATGGCTGGAACCGAAGAGGGCGTGGGCTGCGGCAGCCCCAGAGCTGTCAGCACAGAGGGCTCCCGATAGGACAGCTGAAGCTGAGGTAGGTGTAAGCCAGGAGGTCCTGGGGCTCTCTGCACAGAGGATGCCGTAGCAAGACACCTAATGCCGAAGTGAGCGTAGACCAGGACTGTCCTGGGGCTCACTGTGCGAAGGGCAGCCTGGCAGGACAGCTAAGCTGAAGTAGGTGCAGCCTGGGGTGTCCTGGGGTGCCCAGTACAGAGGGCACCCTGGCAGGGCAGTTGAAGCCAGTGGAGGCGGGAGCCAGGAGGTGCCTGTGCACTCTGCACTGGGGTTGCTGTAACAGGTCATCTGGAGCTGAAGTGGTGCAGGCCTGGTATGCTCCAGGGTGCTCTCTGCTTGTGTCACCTTGGTAAGGCAGCTACAGCTGTAGTGAACGCTGACCAGGGGTACACCCTGCTGGACCTTGATGGCACACTCAAGTTAATCCAGTTCCTCCTCACCTTTCCAAGCTTCTGGGCCATGCCAGCTAGAACATTTCTTTATGGTGCTTTTCTGATGAAATGCTGACTTAGTTAACTAGAACGTTGTGTGGAGAACCTTGATGGAGAACACTCTTAGTGAGTTCTGACGTTCAGTAATTACAGATTTATTCCTTTGGCATAAGTGTGGGTCCCATATTAAAAACCAGGTATTTGTGGAAAAAGAAGTATAATCTGTCATTTGTACCTTAGTGTGAATAAGTTGATAAGTCTCTTCCCTGTAAGCAGGTTTTGAGGTGGGAAGGCGGAGAGAACAGGGATTACTCAGAGTTTGAGCCCGGGGGTTGAGATTGCCAAGACAGGATAAGGTGTAAGGATTGCAGAACGGTGATGCCTATGATGTGTCCTTAAAGCATCTCGTTACAATTTGACCTGAAGTTCACATTGCTTAGGCCAGTGGCCTTGGCCCTTTGGTGTGTCTCAGAGTCCCAGTAGACTAACCCCGATCTTGGAGATAAAAGTCCCTAGATACAAAGAAAGGAGGGAAACTTCTATTTATTGATCACTGTCTGTGCCAGGAATAATGCAAAATGCTTCCCATATATTATTTCACATAATTCCGGAAGTATTTTTAGTCAGTTTTACACATAAGGAAACAAAGACTGAAAGAAATCAGTAATGTGACCAAGATAGGCCACAGCCAGTAAATGACAGGGTTAAGATCAGCACATTTGTCTGGCTCTGATCCCCTGATCCTGTTGTGCGACACTTGGTGGAAATGAGAGACTAGTTTAGTATAAATTCAGTATTACTACTAGACAAACAACAGTGTGATGGGTGAGTGGTGGAAATTTCTCTGAAAAACAGCAAATGTATTCCCTTCCAAGGTCACCTGTTTCCCACTTCTGTTTCTTATTCCTCACACAACTGTCTCCCACTACACACACGCCATTTTTGTAGTCCGCCTCTCCATATTACAGATGGTATGGACAGAGGTGGAAACAGAGAGGGTTGTGGAATCTGCCTGTTCTCGGTTTCTTTTTCCAGGTTAGTCTCCCTCATTCAGGTGAATGTACAAAAGTGGTATCAGTATCAAGGATGGCCAGAGTTAGGTCTAAGGCAGGCCAAAGAGTCGCAGTCAAAATGAAAAGCTAAATACTGCTGATGTTTCCAGCAAGAATGACCTTGTGGGAGATGTGCCCTGCCAGTTTAGATCCCCACCCAGCTAAGCCACTTTACCGAACCAGAATGTGAGGGGGCTGTATCCCTAACACCTAGGATTTATCTCCCACTCTCATTATAAGCTAGCAGAAAGAGCTTCCAGACTTTGGAGACTGAACATAGGGATTCACATAACAAAGTTTTGACTTCTTGACTATGACCGTGAGCATTTCCTTATCTATAAAATATTCATTATACAACATACTCCTGGGATTGTTGTGAATAAATAGGACAGTATGAAATATGAAACAGTGCTCGTCACTTCTTAACCAAATGCTCATAATCTTTTACACTTTGCACCCTGCTTCCCCCCATTCCCGCTCCCTCAGCTAATATGCATGTTATCAGATCCCTTTTAAAAGATAGGATTGGGGGTGCCTGGGTGGCTGAGCTGGTTAAGTGTCCAACTCTTGATTTCAGCCATTATCCCAGGGTCATGGGATTGAGCCCTGCGTCAGGCTTCATGCTAGGGGTAGAGCCTGCTTGAGATTCTCTTATATTCTCTCTCTCCCTCCGTCTCTCTCTCTCTCTTTTTCAAAAAAAAAAAAAAAAAGGATTAGGACTAGAATTTGGGAGATTTGGTAAAGACCATAATCCATAGGGAAGGTCAGGAGTTTCCAAGCATGTCTATAAGGTATAAACCAAAAGCAGATTAATCTACCAACTCCTCGAGGACGAGAACCTATGTCTTATACTCCACAGCATAACCTGCAGCTCATATTTGGCCCGGCACCCCTATAATACCGTCATTTACTGAGTTCTAACTATCTGCAGAAAGTCTTTTCCTCTTTTATGTCATCTCTTGTAAACTGCCCAGCGTATGTATGTAAATGAGGTAACCAAGGCACTAAGCAAATCTCCCAAGGTCAGGATTTAAACTATAGTGTTTCTGATTTCAAATCCTATCTTTTTTTCCCCCTAATGTACCGGCTGCCAATAAGAATGGCTCCCTTCATTTGGTTTTGTTTTTTTAACCAAGTATTTAATGGACCTTTATTTGTGCACGCTACTATGCTAAATTCAGGGTTTATACAAAGATGTAGAAGACCCAATCTATGTGAGTAGCTTCACAGGAACTGTGATAGGAGGTAGAATGTGGTACATCTCATAACTAATGAACAAGTGAAGGCCCCTGAGGCGCACGGAGGGGTAAAATCACATCTAATTGGTGATCATCACAGGTTCAGTGAAGGAGGGTGTGTGTGGACGGAGCCTTGCAGGTTGTGTTGCCTGTTGTATGCACTGCGCACTGAACTTGAGATCTAGGGATCTTAGCTTTTACTTTTTCTTACCATCCCTTGTTACTCATTGCTTACTCTGTCTTACCATCTATTGCCGCTCTTTAAAGTCGAAAGGAGAAAATAACTGGAGGAACCACCTTGAAGAGAATCTGCGAGGAAAACAACTACCCAGACTTTAAAATTTCCTCTCATTTTCTCATTTGCTTGGATGGATATACATAATGCTTAAGAGCCCGACTCTTTTCTACCAACTGCTGGAGGCCTCAGTTCTTTCAGCTGTAAAGTGAGGATAATATGTGCCTCATAGGAATCTTTCGGTGGATTTAATGGGCTTCTGTATGTAAAGTGCTTAGCTTAGATTGGTGCCTGGAACATGGATACTTAATAAAAGACAACCATAATTAACAAATGCTCTAGTATCTAAATGTGACCAAATATAAGAATGACTGGTGTATATTTGGGACATCAGAGCATTGATATTCGTTCTAAATTTTAGAATTAGCAGTTCTTAATGACTTGAGAGCTCGTTCAGCAAAATTAATGCAGAAATTGCATTATGGCAAGTAGTGACCAAACCCCTAGCCCTTTGAGGGTAGCTAAGAACTTCTTCCTGAGCTGTTGTTTTCTATCTCCTTATTGCCCCAGGTAGCTGCACAAATTGCAGTTAACCCAGTGTGTCCCAATGAGGCACAAAAATTATTCGGGAAGAACAGTGTGACTGTGCAAAGTCAAATGTTCACTCAGTGAACAATGACAAATGTTCACTCTTGCCCAGCCAAGAATTTTCTCTACCATTAGTCTTTTTATGCTTTGATTGAACTCTGGTTACCACAGCTGAAGGACTGGGGATGGTCTACAATAAAGAACCTTGATCAGAAATACTCAGGAAAATTAAAAAAAACAAAAAACAAAAAACTACTTTGGGTACATGGGTGATTGTTTTCTTTAACTTAGTAATGTAAACATGAAGTGTTAAACACTGTAGAGAAAAAAAAATTAGTGTTCAATTTGCCCTTGAAATCTGTTTTTCTGGGGTCTACTGAGAATCAGATAAACTTCACCTTGCATTGTACATGATTAAAGAGTTGGCTGGCGTTTATATTTTTAGTCATCACATGACAAACTAGGTCTAAGCTGAAAAGTAATTTAGGTTAGGCAAGGAAAGTTCTTTACATTGTATTTTCTCTTGGAACGGGATTTTTTTTTTGTCTTCTATTAATCACATAAGGATATAAATTTGTGGAAATGAAACATCTATAGGTATAAATATTAACTTCTGCCTTTTATTCACTTAGAAAAATTTTTTTTAACTTTTTTTTTCTTAAGTATATATTTTTTTAGTAATCTCTGCACCTAACATGGGGCTCAAATTCACAACCCGGAGAACAAGAATCGCATGCTCTTCTAACTGAGCCGGGCAGATGCCCTAGAATTTTTTTTTTTTAAGATTAAGACATTTTAAAAATATGAATGTGTGTATGTATGTATGTATGTATTTAAGAGCACAAGCAAGGGAGAGGCAGAGAGAGGGGGAGAGAGAGAATCCCAAGCAGGCTCCATGCTGTTAGCGCATGGAGACTGTCGTGGGGCTCAGTCTCACAAACTGTGTGATCATAACCTGAGCCAAAATCAAGAGTTGGATGTTTGACTGACCCACCCAGGTGCCCCAAGAGTTAAGACATTTTTAAAGAAGGTACTATAGACTCAAGTAAATAAAAAAAATATTTGGGGATGTTCAGAAAATCATTCAATATTTCTAATCTTCAGCATGGTTTAAGGACAACTTCGTGCCCTAATTAAACTAGAATCCACATCGGGCATCTACCCTCTATCGCTTATGAAATCTGAGATAAACAGTCTGTGCTAAGCAAACGGACTGAATTCATTTAAATATGGGTTTTGGGGGGCGCCTGGGTGGCGCAGTCGGTTAAGCGTCCGACTTCAGCCAGGTCACGATCTCGCGGTCCGTGAGTTCGAGCCCCGCGTCAGGCTCTGTCTGGGCTGATGGCTCAGAGCCTGGAGCCTGTTTCCGATTCTGTGTCTCCCTCTCTCTCTGCCCCTCCCCCGTTCATGCTCTGTCTCTCTCTGTCCCAAATAAATAAATAAATGTTGAAAAAAAAAATTAAATATGGGTTTTGGTTCTTTAAATGCAGTGTGTAACAATTAGAATCATAATGGGTTCAACTTAATTACTGTAACCTGAGGAAACAGATGGGAGATGTTTAGGGAACCAATATGGGAAAATGTGAGCTTCTTATATCAGTTTTGCAAAAAAAGTATAGGTACTTCTCTTAAATGGAGCTGGGTTTGAGTCCCTTACCCAGCACCCCTCCCACTTTTTTTATATCAGCAAACAAGCATCCATGGGTCCTATAAGCACAGTTACATCTGGGACCTGTGTACATGAGAAATTATTCCCAGCTGTCTCCCACGATGACCTGGCCTCAAGCTCTTTGAATTAAGAATGTTGAGACTAATAATTAAAGATTGGATCCATTTAAGTACAGATTCACAACAAAACTCCTCCTTGCAGGGAGACTAAACTGACCACTCCAGGGTGTGTTAGCAGTGTTATATGCACGCTCCTTGTTCTGCATGAAAATAATATGCTACCTAGTTAAACTCCTTTTCTTTTTCATCAAAATACCAGCTTTTGCTCATCTTAAATAAAATTGGGTTTTTGTTAACTAACTTCAGTCCATAAGCACAAAGGAGGATATAGATTAGCCTTTCAAAATTTACCAGGCAGTGATGGTAAATTCTTCTGGTGCTGTATGTTAATCATCCTTTGCTTTTAATAGGTAAACGAAATATTCCATATGTTAATAATGCATGACTCATTCATTGCTCATTGTCTTCCCACTGATTTTTTTTTTTTTCCTGCCTTGAGCCAGCAAGAAATCTTACATGAGAGGAGGGAGGAAAAAAGACAGAGTTGAGGAATACAACACTTAAATACTGTTGCTTGATTTTCATTGGTTATCTCCTTTCTTACGGTGACCAGTCTAATCCAGCCTTCCTTGTCAAATCCCTTCCCTCCCCACCCTCCCTGCTAGGGGCTTCACAGGGTGTCTGTTGCTAGAAGCTGACTACAGGCAGTATGTAGGCATCTTTCATTCAGAATGGACAGTAATATAGTGAATAGAGAAGAAAGCTTTTAGAAATGTATCATTTGTCAAAATTGCATGGCTTTTAAAAAGGGACAGAGAGATGCTGAATGCTTTGTATGTTAGCATCGACTCTTTATTTCTGTTCAGACTCTTAAGTTTTCAGAAGCTTAAATATAGAGCCCTTTAAAAAAAAAAAGGAAGAAAGAAGAATTTTTCTGGTTAGTCGACCTCTTTTTAAGAAGTGCTTCATCATCCTCCTCCACCTCTCCGCGATGTTTCTCTGCAGCTCTCTGTAGATTAGGGTTCTGTGCTGGCTGGCAGAATGCTCATTTGTTAGCTGAACAGAGTTCATCGACAGACATAGATCAATATAGGTTTTATTGCTTTCCTGCGAATTCCAAAATGCCATCCAAAGAGTCTTGGTCGGGTAGGAAAACTAATAGAGCTGCAGTTCACAAATCAAAACAAGAGGGCCGTCAGCAAGATTTATTGATAGCAGCCTTGGGAATGAAACTGGGTTCTCAAAAGTCGTCTGTGACAATCTGGCAACCTCTGAAACTCTTTGCTTATTCGCAGTTGACATCACTTGTTAGAAGAGCAACTCTGAAAGAAAACGAGCAAATTCCAAAATATGAAAAGGTTCACAATTTCAAGGTAAGAATATTTGTTTTTAACCTTTTCTTAGAAGAAAGGAAATGCACATTACTTGAATATTAAAGGAATAGCTTTTGATGTCTTTTTCAAACTAGGATGACTGGACTAAAATATTCTTACTATTTAAGGAATGAAGATGTTTTAAGCATGATTTTATTTAAGGAATAGCTGACTAAAGCTAATAGAATCCAACTCCATTTTCTCTAATGCTGATTTAGTATTCTGTTAATGGTAAAGTCTTGACTGACATTTAAAAGGTCTCATTCAGTAATGATTTTGGCACTATTTTTATGATGCAAATCTGTCTAACTACCTTTGTCGGATATTTCATGAGAGGATTAGATCTGATCTCCGTCCGGTTCTGGTGAAAAGCTTTGGCTGTAAGAGGCGTGTGTTTTTGCATCTGGATGGAGCAGATGGTCTGCATTTCCCACGGTTTCTGTCTTTTCTCCTCTGTTAATGCACTGACCACGAGCAGAGGAGGGTGGCCACCATCGGGCTGTCACTGCTCGTACAAGCAGCTTCTCTTTACTGTTTGAGTACTGCTTTCCCCTTGTATGTGTTTTCAATTATTGTGTTAATGTGTTTTACTAACTATAGTCCTCTTTCGTCAAGCCGGTATGTGTGTTGATTCAAGTTGCCTGCGTGTGTAGCATGATGGAAGGCCTTGAACTTCAGTCGTTTGCAGCCTGGCTGGGAAAACCTAGTGTGAGGCTGTGCACGAGAACAGCCAGCAACACTCCATGGTTGGACGCACCAGCAATGCTAGAGTAACTTCACAGTAGTTACACAACTTTACGATGAAGTTTTCTGTTTTCAGTGTAGACAGAATGTCACTCGTTTTAATACAAGAGGGTATACGGTTTCGAAAGGTGATAGGCTGAGAAACCCTGATCTTCCATTTACTCATTTATTCAGCAGATGTATTCATTCGGAAGGTACCAGGCTCTGTAGTAGAAAATTTCATTTCAGATTTGCGATTCATCCTGATTTTTAACGCTAGCATTTATTTTACTCAGATGCTACATACCAAGCCCCCAATATGCTCTACTTTTTTAGTGAGGAATAGATTCTTTTGATCTTCAGACCATTTGAGGATAAAGGGTAAATTCTAAAATGTTTGGGTTGTATAAAGACTGCTACTATTTCAGGGTAAACCAAATAGCATTTTCTTCTCCCTCTTTAAACAGATTCTTAGGGAACTTACCTTTCAACTAGTATCTTTGATTTTAAATGAGATTGAGACCATTCAGTATGTGTATCTAGTCTCAACCATATCTTCCATTTATGAACCTAAACAGTACATGCAAGTTAGTAGGCCTCGGCTGCTTCTTGCACAACAGACAAACTGGTCTTACGGGGTTTTTATGAAGAGCATGACCCCAAGTAAATTCTTTTGCAGGTATCAAGTTGTGTGCATGTTAGGTAAAAATAGCCATTGAAGTTCCTAAGCAAGAAACTATGCATACTGTTCAGAAATGGCTGAGATTTTAAAATGTATCTCCAAAGATGCCCCCTCTGGTGTGTTCAGCAGGAACAGATTGACCTATTAAGCCATTTTAGTGCTAAGTCAAGTTCATTGATTAAAAGCAAATAGTAAGTCTGTTCAGGGATTTGCATAAACAAGCACATTCTCTCTCTGTTTGGTTTTTATCTTCCAGTAATTTCTCAATTTTAATTTAATACATGGTTTTAATGAGCAAATTTTGAGCAGCCAGAAAGTGCTGGCTCTGGGACCAGTTGTGACCCTTAGCTTGTTACCCAAACTGTGTTGGGGCGGGGGGGGGGGTGGGGGGGGGGGAGAAGAAGGCACATTAAAAAGAAGTCTGCTTCCTTCACCAGAGCTGAAAAATTAAAATCAAGTGGGCTTTTTTTTTTTTTTTTAAGTTATGCTCAGGAAAGAGTTCACACTGGTGAAGTTGTGTTACATATTTTTTATAGTTGCTAATAAGGTCAGAAGTCTCACAATTTGATTCTTTGCATTGAAATTACTCTTTGTTCTTTAAAAAATATTTCTGTGGGGAGGCATTATAAAAAAGAGAAAAGAAAGGTGGGAGGGGTAGTCATACTTGACTTCCAAGAACATCCCCGAAAGAATTCAGACTCTGTGGCAGGAGCACTTCTCTCCCACACAGATGTTCACTTAGAAGGTCACCGCTTGTGATACGTGAGTCTGTGCAGTTCAGACATTTATAATGGGAAGAACTCTGAGCATTTATATGGCGATAGTCGTTCACACGGCCTTGCCATTGACTATTTTCTGTGTTGGTAAAAGTGGATTCTGCTGACCACAAGCCCACTCTCCAAAGCCTCATTTCAATGTGCTTTTCTTTTTTGCTTCTTGAACTGCCTGGTTATATAACATTGCTCTGTGGCGTTGACCAGCTGCCAAATCTCATTTCAGAAGGTGAAGCCAAGAATGCCTTATCCCTTTGGTGAAACTCACCGAGGTGAGATACCAAAAAAAAAAAAAAAAAAAAAAAAAATCAACCGGGCCCAACTCCAGACAGATGTTTTGTTTTTTTGAGTTTGTTTTTTTAATAGAAAAAAGTGAAACAAAGCAGGAAGACTTCCCACTTACTGTTATGTAACATGGCCTTTTAAATTTTTTCTATTGTTATTTGTAAGGATTTGATGAAGAATCAATCACAAGTAACATAGTTGTCTCTCACAGAGAGGTCATCATTTGAAATATAAATGTACCACATCCTTTAAAATTGATTACTTTATAACTTGTCAACATAGGACGAAAATACTTTTAACCCTTTCCTGGATAAACCTCTCATTTTAAGAACTGCCCCTATCCTCACACGAGAAGGAGAGACAGAGAGATGAAACAAACAAGTGTTAATTTCTTGAGCAAACTCAAAACCAAAAACTAAACAAAACATTCTCTGACGTTAAAAGTAAAACACAGGCACTCCACCAGCCGTGACTACATCCTTATATCCTCCATCTGAGGCTCTCTGGACACAATGATAACTTAGACCCAGCCCTGACCCTCAGGAGCTGATCATTTGTATGACCTTGGGCACACCGCTTTCTCTTGAAACCACTGCTGCTTCTACTTCGGAAAAATTGAATTTCTGGTATGCGTGAGGTACACGGTAGCTCCTGTTTTTGTTATTACAACTGACCCCTAAGTGGGCATTTTTTTCTGAATCCATACCAGGACTTTTTCTTGCCCAGGTACGGAGGTCATGATACAATTGAGAACCCTAGCATGACTGTGGGGCTAACGAAAGCTCTTACTTCTCTCTTCGCTCCCAGGCAGAGTTAGATGTTATGTAAGAGCAGTTGCATGTTCATGCACCAACGAGTACAGTGAAATCCTCTGTATGCCTCTTCCTCCCTCCAAATTTAACTATTTGGTGTTTCGTTTGGTATAATCCAAATAGCTCTCTAAAATAAAGCTTCCATAGGATGCAAACAACCACAGACACCTGGCTACTTAGGCAAATGAAATAATTAAAAGAAAAGAACATTAAGGATTATAGTGAGAGGACACTTTAAAATAGGAGTTTAGTCCTTTTTTTCAAGGTAGTCTTGAAGTGGCGACTGGTTCACTTTAGAGTCTCAGATAACTTGCATTCTGCATATAAATGAAAGATGTGACATATCAATGGATTGAATGTTGCCAGGATAGTATACAGGCAATGAATCCCGAAATGTGAACTGATACTATAATTAAATAAGACTATAGCATGCGCCTTATAATATTTAATAAAATTACTGATCGAAGACCTCCAGTCCTGGCACACAGACCAGACATTCTGCTATTTGACAAACTGAAGGATCGAAATGGCCAGCTCTCCTGCTGGAAGTGGTCTCTCCTTCCCTCTGAAGGACACAGGTCCAAGCCCTGTGGTCTTCATTTGATACCCGTTGAGAGTAGATGCAAAATGAACCAGCAAATAAAAATAGAGTTAGTGTGAAACATGGGGTTAAACTACATGATCTAGAAGGTCTTTTACAGCTCTGAAATTCTCTTTGGGCACCTGGCTGGCTCAGTCGGTGGAGCGTGTGACCCTTGATCTCAGAGTTGTGAGTTCGAGCCCCATGGTGGATATAGAAATTACTTAAAAATAAAAGCAAAAATCTTTAAAATTCTCTTGATTAAATATATCGAGATCATTAGATTTATTAATATAATTACTTTGTTTTCCACTGTTAAAGCTTTACTAAGGCCCATAATTAAGGCCCATATGAGGACAGAATTTTAATATGTTGATTTCTAAAAAGAATTAAAATAACCTATATATGAAGGAATCTATTTTTTAAATGTTTATTTATTTATTTTGAGAGGGAGAGAGAGAATCCCAAGCAGACCCCACGCCGTCAGGGCAGAGCCTGTCGTGGGGCTCGACCCCTGGAACCGCGAGATCGCAACCTGAACTGAGATCAAGAGTCGGATGCTCGGGGCGCCTGGTTGGCGCAGTCGGTTAAGCGTCCGACTTCAGCCAGGTCACGATCTCGCGGTCTGTGAGTTCGAGCCCCGCGTCAGGCTCTGGGCTGATGGCTCGGAGCCTGGAGCCTGTTTCCAATGCTGTGTCCCCCTCTCTCTCTGCCCCTCCCCCGTTCATGCTCTGTTTCTCTCTGTCCCAAAAAAAATAAATAAAAAAACGTTGAAAAAAAAAAAGAGTCGGATGCTCTACCAGAGCCACCCTGGCACCCATGGAGGGATAGTTTTTTAAACCAGTTATATTAACAGTCCACTGTACAGTCAGGGACTGTGACCACCGTTGTATGATCCCCACCAGCAGTCGCACCACCGCCAGCCCCATTTCTTTAGCAGAAACATCTGCTGAAGGACTAAATGGGCACACAGTATGACAGGAGGGACTGTTGTGGTGGGTGGTGGTGGTGATTGCTGTTACTTTGAAATCACTTCTTAGGCAGCAGGACATTTCAACGTAAAAATGCATCTTACACGATTTTAAGACCTGTATTGTTACGATCTTTCAGTCAGATTCATGTGAGTTGTTTAAATGCAGGAAAACTCCTGATATCATCATGCGGTCTTATATTTGGAGAATCTGTGTTCACGTTTTAAGTGGTCAGAAATTTGAATATCGTTTTGAGTCATAAAAGCCTTATAAAAGAAATTAAATGCAGTGTGACTGATGTAAAAGGCAGCCTGGAATGTCTCACTGTTAAACATCCTAGACACTCCATGTCATACCTACAGGAGGAGCAAACAGACATTTTAAAGGAATAAGTGTTTTCCTCCAAATAGAATACTGAATTGAATTTTATATACATATATACACACATACATATATATACATATTTCTAGGTTATACAAATACATGTATCTGTAAATCCACACAGACAAATTCCCAGTTCTTAATGTGGGTCACTTGCAAGAGAAGATAAAAATAACAAAGCTCAGTGCAGAGCAAGTGCTCTGTCTCCTTAGGGCAGTCGTGGAGGAAAGTGGGAGGTTGGACAAGACCATCGATAAGATCCCTGTAGGCACGGTTTCAGTTGTTATTTGGTATAGTACTTATCAGATGCTACAGAAGCCAAAAATAACACATACTACTCTGCTTTTTATTTCTGTCCCTAACGGTGGTGGGGAGGACCGCAAAGACTCATGCATTTCCAGGCTTCTACATTGCCCCCAGCATTGTAAGCTCCTCAGCCTCGGCCCCATGGATCTTTCTTACAGTTTGTAATGCTGGCTGAGGAGCTGGTTATGACGCCTCAAGTACAAGGCCAGAGCAAAAGGTCATGGGGAAGGTTACTTACCACCACGAAATAATCCAAAAAGAAACGTTTCGCAAGTTTTGCACATCGTTGCTTATACTTCTCCATAGCCATTTTATGAGGCTAGGGAATTTAAAATGTTAATCTTTTATATACTGGAAGAATTAATATTGCTAAAATGTCCACACTACCCAAAATGATCTTCAGAGCCAATGCAATTCCTGTCATAATCCCAATGGCATTCTTTCCAGAAATAGAAAAAATCGTAAGATTCGCATGGAACCACAAAAGACCAAAGCAATCTTGAGCAAGAAGAAAGCTTGAGGCATCAGTATTTTCTGATTTCAAAATATATTACAAAGCTACAGTAATCAAAACAGTATGGTACTGGCATAAAAATAGACATACAGACCAATGAAATAGAGCAGAAAGCCCAGAAATAAATCCATGTGTCTTCAGGCAACTTATCTTCAACAAGGGTGCCAAGCACACTAAATAAGGATAGGATAATCTCTTCAATAAATGATGCTGGAAAAACTGGATGTCTATATGCAAAAATAAATAATTGGTCCCTTATTTCACACCATATACAACAGTCAACTGAAAATGGATTAAAGACTTAAATATAAGACCTGAAACCATAAAACTACTACTAGTAGAAAATGTAGGAAAGAAGCTTCTTGACATTGGTGTGGGCAGTGATTTTTCAGATAGGACACTGAAAGCACAGGCAACAAAAATAAAAATACACAAGTGGGATTGTATTAAACTAAAAAGCTTCTGCAGTAGTACATCCAGGACTCTGGAAGTTCATCCTCCTGCCCTGGCCACTTCTTCTCCCTTCCCTCAAAAGTACCCCTTCTAATACCACGTATCAGTTTTGCCTGTTTTTGACTTTTGTGTAAACAGAATCATACAATGTGTACGTCCTTGTGTCTTTTGTTGGACATTATGTTTATGAGATTTCACCCATATTGTTCTGTCAGTTGTTTATTCATGTTCGTTGCTAAATAGTATGTCATTGAATGAATAAAACACAATGTGTCTACCCAAAAAATAAAAAATAAAAAAAAGCTTCTGCACAGCAAAGGAAATAATTAACGTGGTGAAAATGCACATATGGAATGGGAGAAAATATTTGCAAACCATACACCTGATAAGAGGTTAGTATCCAAAATATATAAGGAACTCCTACAACTCAATAGCAAAGAGCAGCCCTAGTTAAAAACAGGCAAAGGACCTGAATAGTTATTTCTCAAAAGGTACACAGATGGCCAACAGGTATGTGGAAGGATGCTCAACATCATGAACCATCAGGGAAATGCAAATCAAAACCACAGTGAGAGGTCAGCTTACACCTGTTAGAGTGGCTATTATCAAAAAGACAAAACATGGCCAGTGTTGGTGAGGCTGTGGAGAAAGAACCCTTGTACATGGTTTATGAATGTAAATTGGTGTAGCCATTATGAAAAACAGTATGGAGGTTCCCCCCAAAATAAAAATAAAACCACCTTATGATCCAGCAATAGGTTGCCTTTTCACTTTGTTGATTGTTTCCTTTGCAGTGCATTAGATTTATCATTAGATGTGGTCCCAGTTGTCTGTTTTTGATTATGCTGCTTTAAAATTTGGAGAGAGATTTGAAGTTTGTCTTTCTCACAAGGAGACTGTTGGTGGAACTAAGTGCACTGGTTTTTTTTAATGTAATTAAAAAGCAATTAAAAAAAAGGAACTTCAAGCCAGCCTTGAAATTAAAATGTAGGGTTGTCACTTTTAAACATCTTAAGAGAGAGCCTGGCTGCCTCCCAAAACCAGTTCTGATTCATAGTCCTAATATCCTAATGTGAGATCCTCCAACAAACTACATCTAACATTGTACTATTTCCAGTGTTTTGTCCATCCTACTGATTTAATGTTTTAGACATTTGCTATCTCTATGCAAATCAGAACCACAGTGAGATGAGGTATCACCTCACACCTGTCAGAATGGCTAGAATCAGTAAGAAAAAATAACAAGTGTTGGTGAGCACGTGGAGAAAAACGAACCCTCATGCACTGTTGGTGGCAATGTAAATTGTTGCGACCACTTCGGGGAAAAAGTAAGGGGTTTCCTCAAAAGATTAAAAACGGAACTACCTTCCGATAAAGTATCTGTGCTTCTAGGTGTTTATCCAAAGAAAATTAAAACACGAATTCAGAAAGACATATTCCCCCCTAAGTTCATTGCAGCATTATCTACAATAGCAAAGATATAGAGGCAGCCTAAATGTGTTATGTGTTATCAGTAGACGAATGGCTAAAGAAGATGTGGGGTGGAGTGTGTGTGTGTGTGTGTGTGTGTGTGTGTGTGTGTGTAAAATAAAACATTAGCCATAAAAAAATGAAATCTTGCCATTGGCAACAACATGGATAGATCTAGAGGTTAATTAATGAATTAATTATTATGCTACATCAGTCACAGAAAGGAAGTCTGTCAAGGCAGAGAAACATATACTATACGATTTCGTTATATGTGGAAGCTCAAATCAAAATAGCTCTTTTTCATGGCACTTCAGCAGCAGTAGCCTGTTTTAGGGTGAAGCTGAACAGCTCTTTCCCAGTTACGGGCTGCCAGAAACTCATTGAAGTAGACGATGAACGCAAACTTCAAACATTTTATGAGAAGCAAACAGCCACGGAAGTTGCTTCTGATGCTCTGAGTGAACAATGGAAGGGTTACATGGTCCAGATCAGTGGTGGCAATGAGAAGGCTTCCCCATGAAGCAGGGTGTCTTGATCCATGGCCATGTCTGCCTGTTGCTGGGTAAGGGACGTGCCTGCTACAAACCAAGGAGGACTGGGGAAAGAAGGTGCCGATCTGTTGGGGGTTGCCTTGTGGATGCCAACCTCAGTGTTTTCAACTTGATCATTGTTAAAAAAAAAAAAAAAGAGAGAGAGAGAGAGAAAGATATTCCTGGATTCACGGATACTACTGTGCCTCATCGCCTGGGGCCCAAAAGAGCTAGCAGAATCGACAGACTTGTCAGTCTCCCTAAAAAAGATGATGTCCGCCAGTATGTTGTGAGAAATCCGCTAAACAAAGAAGATAAGAAACCTAGGACCAAAGCACCCAAGATTCGGCGCTTTGTTACTCCATGTGTCCTCCAATGCAAAAGTCAACATATTGCTCTGAAGTCTAAAGAAACAGCACGCTAAAAAAAAATAAGGAAGGGGCTGCAGAATATGCTAAACCTTTGGTCAAGAGAATGAAGGAAACCAGAAAGAAAAATGCCAGGAACAGGTTTCCCAGAGATGGGGGCTGTCCTCAGAGCTTCTTCCTCTAAGTCTGAGACCCATCAAAAATGAGATTTTCTAAAAGTAACACATAAGATCAGACATCAAAAAAATAAGTCAAAACAAATGAACAAACAGAACTGAAACTCACAGATACAGAGAATAAACTGATGACTGCTACAGGGTAGAGGGGTGAGGAGATGAACAAAATAAAGGTAGTTAAGAGGTATGGCTTTCCAGTTATAAAATAAATAAGACAAGGAAACGAAGGGTGCAGCATAAGAAATCTAGAAAGTAATATCGTCACAATTTTATATAGTGGCAGATGGCACCTAGACATATTGTGGTGGCCATTTTGTAATATATATACATACTGGATCACTAGGTTGTATACCTAAAACTAAAGAACACTGTATGTCAGTTATTTTTCAATTAAAAAAAAATTGGCATCTCTAAAATTTATCTCAAAGCAGAGAATCAGCCCAGCATGTGACTCTCATTGCAATAACAAAAGGATATAAACCCATAGGAAGAACACACAATAATAATAATGACGATAATGATGACGTCACCTCTGCCAAAATTCTGTTCTTAATGCTTTTTGTGTCCACATAATAATCTTACTTTCAAGGATCAGTTTTTCCCACGTCTGAGTCACATTGGTATGTTAAAGGCAACTTTTTGCAGTAACTTGTATCATACTTCCCTTCTCCCCTTCGATTTAATTGAGGATTGAGTCTTACTTGTATTTTGCTTATTTTATTTTTAAATTTTTTAATGTTTATTTATATCTGAAAGAGAGAGACAGAGCGTGAGTTGGGTAGGGGCAGAGAGAGAGGGAGACACAGAATCCAAAGCAGGCTCCAGGCTGTCAGCACGGAGCCCGACACGGGGCTCAAACTCTTAAACCACGAGATCATGACCTGAGCCAAAGTCGGACACCCAACCGACTGAGCCACCCCGGCGCCCCTATTCTGTTTATTTTATAATCCAGTAGGACACAGATGTAATATTTTATGTCTCTAATTTTTAAACCTTGTTTAATTAGCAAATTATACAGTCGTACTTCATCTTCTTTGTGACCCCCTATGTCAACGTTCCTCAGAGGAAAGTCTTCCCTGGGAGTGAAGGCTACCATGGCTTTAATAAGATGGTCAAAGCAGATGTCTGAAGAATATGCACAGGTCATAACATCTTACTCAGTAACTATCTGTACTCAGCACACTTACTGTCATGATTAGGCAGCATTCAGTATTCTTATGTAATTAGTACATAACACAAAAATATCATTGCCTTCATCAAAGGGACCAAAGGACAGAGAGAAGAGATACATGCATAAGTGGAAGAGAAGTCTAGGAAAGATTATTTTAAGTGAATACATGAAAATATTGATTTTTCTTTCATAAATATTTTATTAGTACTACTGGTATCTGAGAAACCACTACAAATTATTTTTCCAACAAACATCATGCTGGTAGTGTTTTGTTTTGGTTTTTTTTAGGCTTCTTAACCCCTCTTCTCAAATTATCTTAAGATTCTTCTGGGTGCAAAATAGGAAAGCTAGAAAGGAAAGGAAAAATAGCCCAGTGGTATTACACTGAAACATCATCAAGTGCTCATTTAAAAAATATTTTTATGTTGGGGGATGAACATAAAGGGATGAAAAACAGAGTTGGTGAATTTTTTAAGTGTTATGCAGACATAAAAATTAACACCAAAAAATGTATTTATTTTAAGGTCATGGGTGTCCAGGGATTCTTGTCATATTAGGTGATATCCTACAGTCTGTTGTATTAGAAATGACCTGTTTCGGCTAGCTGTGCAAATGGATTTGCCCAAATCAGGCCTAAAATGTTAAGTTCACTCCTTTCTCTTATAGAACTCCCTCTGTTTAGAGCCCCAGCCCTTATATGTGCCACACCCAGACCACTGCTTATGACTCTGCCTGACATGCTTGCATAGTGCCCTTGTTCCTAAAAAAAAAAAGGTCCATCTCTAGGAAGCATGAGATTTTGTTTTGATGGTTGCCAGTATAGCTCATTACTCCACAATTAGTATCTTTTTAAAAACCTATTTGGAACCCATGATTGATATTTACCATTTGATGGAACAGTTGGAGACTTTCTGTGGCAAATGTCAGAAAGCCCAACTCTTATGCTTGTTAAGGCCCAATGAAAGGGGATTAATTGGCTTTATTTCCTTTATAGTAGGAAAAGTCTGGTGGTGGTTGGTATCCTTTGACTTAGGGGCTTAAAATGGCACCAGAACCCTGCCTCCCAGCTCTGTATTCATTTGCAATCTCCCACTTGTGACACGATGGCCTGCGGAAGCTCCAGCTCTAAATATTCTCAGACTCTAGTCAGCTCACAATGAGACTGAACAAAAAAGTCCGGGCCTGGCAGACATTGGCCCAATTATCTTATATGCTTATCTCTGAACCAGTAACTCTGGGCAGGAGAATAGAATGTGTTGATTGGCTTAGATCCAGGTCACATACTCTGTCCTGGAACTGGGGTCAGTTCCATACTATTCATATGGGTTGAGAACTGGTATCCAAAGAGAAGACATTTATTCTGTGTAGCTAAAAAAATAAGAAATGCCAACATCAACATTAAATTACAGAATGAGGTCACTAATTCCACAATCCTAGTACACAACTTACTGAATACCACAGTGTCCGTGTAACACATTGCTGGGAGAGGCCTATTCTTAGAGCATGATGACAAAAGAATCCTGAAGAAGTTGAGCTTCTATGAGGGACATTGAGAATTACTGATAAAGTTAATTTTGCACATGCAGAAACTGAAGCCCAGAGAAGTCCCAGGTTCAAGCTCACATGAAAGATCAGTTTTAGAAATAAGTATATAATCTGAACTTCCACTTTTGGCCACCATGGAGAAATTAGATTTGCCTTCCCATCTTAAACAACTAACAAACCAGAAAAAAACATTTAAGACAACAGTCAGATATTGAACAGGTAGTGCAGTACTGTGATACTGAAAAAAGGAACTCAGCAAGAGGGGTCGTAAGGTTGTTTTCATTTATTGTTTGGAGGCAGTTTCTTGGCCAAACACCTGGGGAGAGAATCTAAAGAGAGCCCAGTGGCCTAGCTAAGTGGAAGACACAGAGATTGGAGTTTGGTGAGGCAAAAAAGCAGCTGAAATTTGGGGGGCACTGTACCTGGAGTTATAGAGCTTATACATAAGGGCTCTAGGGATCTGCATTGGGATCTTCTCAACTCTTAGCGCAAGTACTTATCTACATATGTGTGAAAGGAGGAGAATATTTAAAAACAAAACCAGAAATCAATAGGCTGAACAATTTCTGAAATGCACTCAGGGCTGAGAAGAGTTTTGTCCTGCAGTAGGAGTAGAAAAACATGATAATGCATGAGACATTGTTTAAAAGTCCTCAAAGCATTATCATCTTAGTAGCATGATTGAGTTAGCAATAGACTAGAGGTAGCAGTGAGGAAAGAAATTGAAGCTAGAGATTAAAAATGTATCTGAAATGGGAGCACCTGGCTGGTTCAGTCCATGAAGCATGGTACTCTTGATCTCGGGGTTGTGAGTTCAAGCCCCACATTGGGTGTAGAAATTACTTTAAAAAAAAATACATATATATATATATACATACACACACACACACATTTATACATACATATATACACGCGCACACACACACACACACATATATATATATATGTATGTATATGTAATGTCTGAAATGAAAAACACATTGGATGGTATTAATGCATATTAGGCATCAAAGAAGAAAAAAATAGTGAACCAAAAGAAAATACCCACAATGAAGGGCAGAAAGAATATTTTTATATAAGGAAGAATACTTTCTTAAACAATTTTTTAATGTTTATTTATTTTTGAGAAAAAAAGAGTGCGAGCTGGGGAGGGGCAGAGAGAGAGGGAGTCACAGAATCTGAAGCAGCCTCCAGGTTCTGAGCTGTCAGCACAGAGCCCAATATGGGGCTTGAACCCATGAATTGTGAGATCATGACCTGAGTCAAAGTCGGATGCTTAACCGACTGAGCCACTTAGGTGCCCCAGGAAGAATACTTTCTTTTTAACTTTATTTATTTTGAGAGAGAGAGAGTGAGTGAGAGAAAGAGAGAGAGAGAGAGAGAGAGAGTGTGTGTGTGTGTGTGTGTGTGTGTGTGTGTGTGTAAGTGGGGGAGGGGCAGAGAGAGAGAAAGAGAGAGAGAATCCCAAGCAGACTCTGCACTGTCAGTGCAAAGTCCCATGCAGGGCTCGAACTCATGAACCACAAGACTGTGACCTGAGCAGAAGTTGGACGCTTAACCACTGAGCCACCTAGGTGCTCCCAGAAAGAAAGAAAAAAAAAAAAAATTAACATAGCATCAGTGACAATATCAAGCCTTCTAACTTCAAAGTGTAATTGGAATCAGAAGGAACAGTGGTGAGGGCCCAGGGGACAGTACAATTATTTGAAGATATAATAATTTTGAAGATATAGTAATTTTGATGAAAACCCAACTACTACAAGTGAACTACAAATAGAAAAAAATATATGAATAAAACACCATGACGCATCATAATCAAATTGCTGAAAACCAATGCTAAAGAGAACAGAGCAGCAGAGAGGAGAAAACACAGGTTATGGGAAAGAAAAGTTTTATTCCTAAAGTGACACTCTACCTCAGCCTGTTCATCCCTCCCATATGATATCAAAATGTGTAGGGGAAGGAAGTCTCTGGGGTTTAGAAATTAAACATGTATTCAGTTTCTCTTGAATTGTATTTTCACATTCCAGCTTCATAATGTGTTTATAATTTTATGGCTTTATAGGATCTTACATGTGCACACTCATACACAGAAATCCAGTGTACATTTTTTTAAAAAAGAAGAGAAATGATTTTTACACTGCTGTTTATTAACATCTTTAAAGGTCATTTTATTTTTTTTTTTTTTTTAATTTTTTTTTTTTCAACGTTTATTTATTTTTGGGACAGAGAGAGACAGAGCATGAACGGGGGAGGGGCAGAGAGAGAGGGAGACACAGAATCGGAAACAGGCTCCAGGCTCTGAGCCATCAGCCCAGAGCCTGACGCGGGGCTCGAACTCACAGACCGCGAGATCGTGACCTGGCTGAAGTCAGACGCTTAACCGACTGCGCCACCCAGGCGCCCCAAAGGTCATTTTAATGTAAGGAAATATGTCAACAGAAGAAACAAATTATTTTCCTTTGTCACTGGTACTCTTACATATTTTACAAAGTTTTATAAAAGGCAGGAGGGGAGATGGGGAGGAAAATACATTTTACATATAGATGACAAAATGGTGACAACAGAGTTCTCATCAGAAACTATGCAAAACAATAGAGTGACATCTTCAATGTCCTCAACAACTAAAAAAAAAATACAGATCTCTATATCCAACACAAAATACCTTTTAAAAATGAAGCCAAAATAAAAATATTTGTTTTTTAAACAAAGAAAAGCTGAGTAAATTCATCACCAGGAAACCTATACTGCAGTAATATTAAAGGAAGTTTTTCAGGGGCGCCTGGGTGGCTCAGTCGGTTGAGCTTCCGACTTCAGCTCAGGTCATGATCTCACGGTCTGTGAGTTCGAGCCCCGCGTCGGGCTCTGTGCTGACAGCTCGGAGCCTGGAGCCTATTTCAGATTCTGTGTCTCCCTCTCTCTCTGACCCTCCCCTGTTCATGCTCTGTCTCTATCTCAAAAATAAACAAACATTAAAAATTTAAAAAAAAAAAAAAGTTCTTCAGGACAAAAGGAAAATAATACCAGGTGGAAAATTAGATCAATACAAAAGAATGCCAGAAGTGCTAAACATGTGGGTAAATGTACAAGATGGTTTTTTTTCCTTTCAGTGTCTTTAAGATAATTGACTAAAACAAATATATATATATATATATATATATTAATATTACGTAGTTTATACAAATAAATGACGACAATAGCATAACATACATATAGGGTGAGGAAAGTGGAATTAATGTTGTAAGATTCTTACGCTATACATGAAGTGGTTTAATATTGTTTGAAGGTAGACTGAGAAGTTAAAGATGTATTATAGACCTTAGAGCAAACTCTAAAAAATAAAATCATTATAAGCTAATAGTGGAGATAAAAGGGATTCATAAAAATATGCAATTTATTCAAAAGTATGGAAGAAGAGAGAAAAAGGAACAAAAGAACAAATGGAATATATAGAAAGCACAAGCAAGATGGCAGATTTTAAACCAGATCATATTGATAGTTCCCTTAAATGGAAATAGCCCAAACACTCCACTAAAAGGCAGAGGTTGTCAGATTGGATAAAAAGGCAAAATCCAACTGTATGCTATCCACAGAAATCCACTTTAAGTATAAAGACCCAGAAGGGTCAAAAGAAAAAGAGATACCGTGTAGACAGTAATTCAAGGAAAATTAGAGTGGCTATATTTATATTAAATAAATATAGTTGTTTTCAGAACAAGGAATATTGGGAGTAGAGAGGGTAAAATTCATCAAGAAGACATAATTTAAAATTTATATTCACCTAATAACAGAAGTTCAAAATACATAAAGCAACAACTAAAAAGTGAGATAGACAAATCCGCAATTGTAGATTGTGGATTTCTCAATGGTAGAAACTTCTTTCTTAATGAGACTATAGAATAGAAAATTAATGAGATAGAAGGCTTGAACAACAGTATCAGTTTGGCCTAATTGATATTTACAGACATATTCTATCTACTCAGCAACAGAATGCATATACTATTCAAGTGAACGTGAAAGATTCACCAAGATAGACAATATTCTGGCCCATAAAACAGGTGTCAGCAAATGTAAATGGATTGAAATCATACAAAGTATATCCTTTTGCCACAACAGAATTAAATTCAAACTAACAGATACCTGAAAAATTTCCCACATGTTTAGAAATTAAACAGCTTATTGCTAAATAACTCATGAATTAAAAAAATCAGAAGAGACGTTAGAAAAATACAGCAAATCAAAATTTGTGGAATATAGCTAAAATAGTGCTTACAGTGAAATCTGTACCACTAAATGCTTATTTTAGGAAAGAAAGGCCTTAAATCAATGAATAAATAAGCTTTTGCCTAAAACTAGAAAAAGACCCAATTAAACCAAGTAATAGAAGGAAAGAAATATTAAAGAGCAGTAACCCATGAAATAGAAGAAAAACAATGAAGAACATTTGACTCTTTTTCACTAGAGTTTTAAAAAAGGTTTTAACTACAGTTTAATAATTTCTTGTGCATTTTATTCTAACCTTTTTCCTGATAGATGATAGGAATACCTCCGTTCATAATATAATGTATGTTAACAGTAAACTTCCGATGACATTCTTAACAACTAAGCCAAGGAGAAGTTGAAACCTGGTTATATGTGGGACAGTCTTGGCTTCAAGGAATTGTGGGTCATAAGATAATGTGGATTGGGCTGAGGCTAGTTTGTCTCTTGGTGTTCAGTTTACCTATCTAAAATGTGTGTGTAGAGATTATCTGTCACTCGGCTCTGGATTGTAAGTGATTTTTATTGCACAACCAATGTATTTATTTTCCTATCAAACCTTCATCATATAACTTTAGGAGACTGATGTTTTGAAGTATTGATTCACGGTGTTGATTTTTTACTACTGATATTTGAATGCAAACTTATTCATCCAAGGAATGAAACTCAGCTTCGAAAGTGAAGCGTTTTAGGTTATGACATTTGACAGTTTTAAACTTTAACCATGATTCAGTTTAGAGGTAGAGTTCTCATTAAAGCTCCTATGGAAAGAGGGAAAAAAAGAAATTAGAAAGAGATTGGCTTCTAAAACTTAAAAAAAAAAGTCTACGTTAAAATCATGGGTTTTCTGATATTTTAAACACTCATATTTTGAAACAAAGTGTTTTAAAATTACTGGTTGTATTTATCTTTATGTTATTTATTACATACTCTGTACCTTGTAACCTAAAGTAAACCTTGTAACTTGTAAAGTACCTTGTAACTAAAAGTAAATAAATAAATGGAATGCCTTGACAGCTTTGATAATTTCTACTGCCTGATTCCTAGGTTTCAAATTGTTGGCTCTGTGTTAAGTAGCCTCTCTGGCAGCTGAGAACAGAACACGGACACAAGAAACTGTGTGTATGTTCGAGCATTAATATGGTTGTGTGTGATTCTAAGTAAGTTCACTTGTCTACACCACAATTAACTCAGCTATGGTTTTAGAGATATTTCTCCCTCACCGAGATAGTGTTGATTTGGGAGGTGGGGTGAGGACTGGTGGATCATTAAGGAAGCCATAAGGAAATCTAAACCCTCGAAAGAAGGCCTGCGTAGAATTGGGGGGAAATGGATTATATGAGTGGAATTGATAAGAATTTGTTCTTGTTCTGTACACTTAAGGTGCCATTTTAGACACCAATCAATAAAAACCATTTTTATTGTATAATATTTTGTATGATGAGGAACCCATTATTATCGCATTATCATATTGCCCTACTAGTAAAGTAAGACTAGATTACTGTAGTCTGACGGTATAGTACTGTTTTTCCTACTCTTATTTCTCATGTTCAAGGGGACATCACTGACTCATGGTCTGGCCAATGTAGGTCTAGCAGACTTTGTATCTCCCTCAATTTTGAACAGTGTCTTTTCACTCTTGAAACATTAGGTCACTGATGTTCTGTCATGGGTCATCTGCTCCAAAATGATGCTTCGGACTGTGTTAAGTCTTGTGAGATTATGCGTGTGCCGCTCAGTCAGCGAGTTACAGAAGCCGTTAGCATGTGCGCCCCTTCACAGGTCGTCCAGCGCCTCCGCGCATCTGCCTGCCGTGGCCAGTGGGTGCCCAAACCTTACTGCTCCAGACTTTTCCAAAAGAATTTGAGGCCACTGGTTCTGACTAGATTTAACGAGGTGATAAGAAGGTGTTGCCTTGATACTAAAGATACTCCTGTTTTGAGTACCCACCCCCACTGTTTTTTGTTCCGTTTTGTTTTGTTTTGCAGGGAGCCCCTACACAGTTTTATAGATTTGTTGCTAATGCTCATGGCCAATGCCACACACGCTCTGCTCATGACTTAATGGTGTAAATCACAATACTTTAACTGAAGTGGCAAAATGAGGACCAAAATTCTAAGTTTCAAATATTTGGATCAAAATTAAGGCATCTTGGTGTGGCTAAAAGTGGTTACTTCAAAGACTATGTTCTGGTTGCCCGAAAGATAAAAATGGGGGTGGGGGGTGGAGAAAAAGCCTTTCCTGCTCAGCTGCCTATCTACCTACATTGCTTTTTGTTTTGATTTTGATCATCTGTTCTCTCCCTTCATCACCCAGTACAGGCTGCACAGCTGACTCACCAGAGCCTCCCCAAATGTCAGTCCCCTTCCCCCAAAGCAAAATTTCATTTCCCCAAATGTTTTTATCGCCTCCAACATAGTTTACATTTGCAGCAAGCTTTGCAGGCATACTCGGTGACTGTTTGCATTCAGGCTTATTTCTAGAGGGAGTGTTATGACTTGGAAGGGGTGATGAAGATAGGCTGAAATTTTCTGTCTCTTCCCATAGCATAGATTTCTTTGCCTCTCTATTACTGACATTCAAATTGGATGCAAATGTCGGAAACCTGAGGAGAACATGCGCTGGGTTTCTTACAGAAGCCGGGGTGTGGGCAGTATAACAGCAGGCCCAATTGAGAAGAACTTCAGTTTTTACCTAGGCCCGTGTCCAGGAGGCACGCGACCCTTAGCCTATGCCACGTGGGCCCCTCAGTAACCCACCTCCCTCCCTTCCTGTCTGCCCTTCTCAGCCTGGTCCTGATCATGCCTTCTCTGTGACAGACTTTTGGGATCCACTAATTAACTCGGTCCTTCATCTCTGTTTCTAAATGATGTCAGTGGTGTTAACATGAAGGGAGTTGTCCACAGGTGAAAAGCAATCTCAAATGTCATGGCCATAGTGTTGCATTTTCTTCCAGTTGCAGAAGAGAAAAGGACCTTAAAACTAGTTGCAGTGCCCTTTGTCCATGAAGATATGATTCGTGCCATGTACTGTGTCACTTTCATTTGTCAAGATGTACCCAAGGTTTGGAGTGGCCTAGAAAAAAACCTGTGGCCAATTTACAAGGTTGCTTTTCTCCGGACCATCCTTGACCTCCCTGATCATGTTACACACCGATGCTGACTGCTCTCTTGGATTATTTTACCAAAACACTCTCCCCAAAGGAATCCTTTTTTTTTTTTTTTCTTTTTGGAAAATAATAAGTGATTTGTTCAAATAACTCTAAGAAAGAAATAGTCTGGTCAGTTTCCCACCTTATAAAGCCAGTGTTTGTCATTAAGGTCACAGCGTAAACAGCAGAAACAGTAACTAAAGATTAGTGGATGTCATAGAATAAAGTAAGATGCTATTAATACCTCATGCATCTCAATACCACTGTCCATCAACCTTCAAGAAACACAGACAAGAAACCAGAAGTTTGTGTTTTTCTTTTAAAAGGCTTCAGGGGTGCCTGGGCGACTCAGTCACTCAAGCGTCCGACTCTTGAGTTCAGCTCAGGTCATGTTCTCACAGTTTGTGAGATTGAGCCCCACATGGGGGCTTGGGTGTCTCCCTCTTTCTCTCTCGCGCGCGCGCGCTCTCTCTCAAAAGAAATAAGCTTAAAAAAAATAAAAGGCCTTCAAAAGGAATATAGATGACATATGTTCTTGATTTACATCCAGTGCTAGCACAGTTCTCATCACGTTACCCCATTCGCAGCTAAGAATCAGCGAATAGGAAAAGGGATGAGGGGGGCAAGGAGGAGGAGAAAGAGCTGACACAACAGCCTTGGAGAATGAGAAGAAACTCAAACTCATTTCTCATTCGGAAATATAAGAATCTGGAGCCATTTAGAATAAAAATCCTATGAAAACGTCACTTAATGATCGTCTGCTAGTGGTTTCTGCTGTAAAGACATCAATAATTCTGATGCCCCAAATGCCGACCAGCTGCTGATCCCTAAGCGGTATCTTCTATATTATAGGGCATTCCAGACAAAAGTTGCCATCTCGTATAATGTGGGCCTTCGGGCCGAGCCCCTGGACCCCTTGAGAACTGGTCCAGCCCTCCCTTCTCCCAGATTCTGTCCCACTTCTTTCTTAGTGTCCTCCTAAGCAGAAAAAAATCCCCAAAGTGCAACCTTTGACCTTTTAATGATTATATTTTGAATACATTCTGATTCAGTCATTTTAAGGCAGGTAATCATAACACAACCGTATCTATTGAACACAGTCATCTGCAGGTGTCAGAGCCCTAGGGCCTTGTCTGCAGGAACAGCCCGCTTCCATTGTGCTGGACGGAATAGCTCTTCGTCATACTGCTCTAAGTTGCGTAACTTGTGCAATTAGTTTTTTTAAGGTATCTTTTTCTTAAGGATTGGTAAAAAATTAGGATGTAAATTAAACGTCACTGATTATGTAACACTTCATGTAAAAGCAAAACCTGTAGAGCACATTCACCCTTGTAAAAGTATTTCTCACTTTTCCTTCCATGTGCTTGACATTTACTCTGGGACTTTAGTGTCATCCAGGAAAGGAACTTGCTTCTCGGAACTTCCGGCTAATTCCAGTTCCTGTCCCCCCTTCCACCAAACTCGTCATTTGCTCAGTAACTAAACTTCTGTTCTAATGCAGAGACTCCCTTAGCCTTCTGGCCTCCAGGCCCCATCACTCCTGCACAGCCCTCCACTGCCCTCCTTCCCTTTTCCCAACTTGGCGAATGGGAAAAATAATTTTCCTCTTATTCAAAGCTAATCCCTCTGCCCTGGATCCTACGTCCATTTGATACCTTTGGGAACTTTACTCTGTCAGCTACCTCCTCTTTTGCAGAAGTCTTCAATCTGCCATTGCCCTCCCCCCTCATCTCCAAACCTGTTCTGCTTTTGTTTCCCTCTGTTAATGCCCTCTTCCCCTCTCCTGTGCCTCTGATTCAGTTGGTTACCAAGGCCTGTTGATTCTGCCTCCCACATAAGTCCTTCACCCCTTTCTCTTACCGCTGCCTGAGTTCCAGCCCACACCATCTGTCACCTGGACTACTGCCACATGTAGCCTCCTACCTGATTTCTGCCAGCCTTGCCATCTCACTGTGTCACTCACCTTCGAGATCTTCAGAGGCCCTGCATGGCTCACTGGGCAAAGTATGAATCTGTAGGCATGGAAAAGGCCCTGAGTGCCTCTCTCAACCCTGCCGTGCAGTCATCCCCACCTGTGCCCATGCTGAACTTCCTTTTAATTCTCTAAACATCCCATTGTTTGGTTCAAGCCGGGTGGTGTTGATTTCCTTGGAACAGCTTTTTTTTTTTTTTAATGTCTATTTTTGAGAGAGCACAAGTGAGGGAGGACAGAGAGAGAGGGAGACATAGAATCTGAAGCAGGCTCCAAGCTCCAGGTGGTCAGCTCAGAGCCCGACGTGGGGCTTGAACCCACAAACCATGAGATCATGACCTGAGCCGAAGTCAGACATTTAACCAACTGAGCCACCCAGGTGCCCCCGGAATACCTTTCCTAATGCAATCCCTCCAACACGCACACCCCAGTCCTGCCCCACAGGTCACCCAACAGGTTAAGCCTGAGCAGTGCCCCTCCCCCAGCTTCCCTCGCACTTTCTCTGGAGCATTTTCACACTGTATTTAATGGGAGAAACCTATGGTGAATTCCTTGAGCCAATATCCTTTTTATCTTTGTATATGTCATCACTTTAAAAATGTTCATGAATGAATAAAAATGACCGTTTTGATGATCTCTAAGGGGAATGAAAAAGACAAAAAGGATGTAATACTTCAATTTTTACAGATACAGTCCCTTGTCGTGGAGTCCTAGAGGTCATAAAACAGAATTTAAGATGTATGAATTTTAGATACAAACATTCAGAAGGAAGTCCAGTTCAACCCTGTTACACAAATAGAAGTTTAGTTAGTTTCTGGTGCTTCCATGCTCTTTCTAGAACCTGGAGAGCTGTAAAAGCTACCTTCCAAGTGGTTTACACAAAAAGAAAACAACACCAGCCCCACGCGGCTCAGGATGCCTTTGTAAAACACCATCCAAGAAGGAAATGTGTAAATAATAATTTCCTAAAGATTGCTTTCTGAGATATACGTGTGGTCCTTTAGTTAGAGAGCCAGCCTGCTCAGACACTTTGAACCCTTCCTTCAGTATATATCGTGAAGAATATATATCCTTCAATATATAATGTGAAGAAATGTCCCAAGATTTTCCAGATGCCACTTTCACCGCTGCTTTTGTGACGGCGAGGAAGAGAATTGGTTGTGCCATAACCTGTCATTATTCCGTGCTGTTTGCCATGAGCCCGATTTTAAGTTATTTCCCACCATCTACTCTGTTTTTGCTCTCCCAAATGTAACTTCGAGATCCTGTATCATGAGATAACTGGCAGTACAGGACTGGAACTTACTTCCTCTACACTTCTAGTCCATGTTTATTAACCTCACCAAGTCAAGTGATACTGGAGTATCCGAGATCCAGGAACATTTAAGCCAGTTGGTATCCCAAAGACTTTCCCCAAAACCAGCATCGTGATTCTGTAGCTATTTCATGATTATGCAACTTTTTAAATACAAATCAGTGCTGTTTCGCTCCTTCCCCTCAAAGCAAAGCAAGATTGCATCCTTTATCCGGTTTTATTCACTCGGAGGAACACAGACGAACACAAAGACCTCACAGACTATCTGAATGTTGATCTTGGGCTCTGCTTCAGAAACCCTAGGAAATGCTTTCAGTTTACAGGCACTGAGCATCATTAGCAATCCGGAAGCAACCGTGTCTGCATTCCTGATGCTTTTCCTTAGAAGACATAGGCGAGATTATGGCCTGCTTTTCAAAATCAACATGTTCTGTGCTCAAGCTCATGTGGCGGTGACCGGACTCACAGGCACATACCTACTTGGAAGGAACCAAAACCAAGTTTCCATGACAGCTTTATGGCTATTTTGGCCAGTATTAGAGTATTCTGAATTCTGATATACCTTTTCTCTCCAATTCTAATATATGCTTTTTTTTTTTTTCCATTTTAACATCTCTGGAATTGGGATTTATCTTCTAATCAATGGTTTGTCATAATTTACTTTGCTTGGTTTTTCTAAATGGAATATATGTGCCTTATGTTCATTATAAGTCTTGTATTCAAAAGCATCTTAAATTTGAAGAAATGTTCTATATATTATCTTAAAAATCATGTACCTGGTTTCTAAGACCTATTTGATACATTAATAGAACAGTAGCAAAAATGACAATCTTAGTGGTGAATTTTGTTATTTGCAATAGGTATTTATGTTGGAGCCAAATCATCACCCTTAGTGATTTTCACCCTCTTACATTCCTGTCTTCTGCAGGAGGAACACATACATGTAAGACATGATCTCAAGTCAGTGTACTTTGAAATACAGATCAGTGACTTGCTTGTGCCCTCTCCCTCTTTTTTATTTCTTGGGAGCATTTTCAGCCAATATGTGCTCAGAAATCTGAGTGTTATTGATAATATTCCAGATTTGTTTTCTCTTATTCTGGGGTTTGGAGTCCTTGTTTCTCTTTTCTACCAGTACTTTTTCATCTGAGTTAACTAGAATGGCTTCTCTTATACATAAAAGTCTAGAGGTATCTTAGCATTTAAACCCTTTCTTTGGAGATTCCTTTCTTAAGGATAAAGGAATCAAATGCAGCAAAACATTTTTGCGGCTGGAATGACATGTGCCTAATTGCTATACTCAGGGTTTCTGATTAACTGTAGCTTCTGCAATTTCTAAAATATGTTTTTTTCCCTTAACTAACACAGTAAATATCAAATCATTTTGAACAGAAATTGGCCCTTTTTGATGATTCAGTATCACCTTCACCATCTGTGGCCCTAACTGTGGTCACAGATAACAGAAGGCGGGTCATCTGACAAAATCCTTATGGGACCCAAACACACTCTACATTGTTCCTTATCCTCCTTCATGCATTAGCACTTGGAAAGCGCCAGGATTTGTATAACACATAGATGAGGCTGCTTACAGCTGAAGGGGACCATTTGGAAAACCGCAGTAGAAATGGTTTTCCAAAGTAAATCACAGAATATTGGTCTGATTTGTCACCATTTCTTAAACAAAGAGGAAATCAAGCTCTGAAAGAAATCTTAACGGTTTGTAGGTTCCACTCAAGGGTTTTCTAAATGTAACCGTAACGTGCCTCTCCAGTACTAACCATGGCTTGTATTTGAGTGCTTTGACAGAAAACAATCTCCTCGTCCGTATGTTTCCCCTCTGGCCACTTTGTCACACACTACTCTTTTTCAGGTCCATACATTCAGAGGGCCACACTGGTGTGAATACTGTGCCAATTTCATGTGGGGTCTTATCGCTCAGGGAGTGAAATGTGCAGGTAAGAGCTCTTCCCTTTTTGCTTTATTGCATAAGTTACAAAGTTAGAAGGAATAAGTTGTAAGGAGATTTGCTGTTACGCGGGCTGGATCCTGGTTTGCCTTTAACACACATGCGGTAGGCTAGATTCTCAGGCAGCCGCTTCGGAAATTGGAAGTTTGTCTGCCTTTAACCTTCTTGTGCTTAATGGACAGCAGACTAGGGATCCGGTATTAGTCCATTAAAAAAAAAAAAAAAGTTGGCCTGTTCAAAAGGTCTGATAAAAGGAGATAAAAGTAAGGCAGTTATATTTAACTCTTGCCTTTGATGATACAGTAACTAAATTTATAAAATGATTTTTTTTTAAGCAGTGTACAGGGACCTATGATTGTTGCCTTGGGAACTGAATTTTAAGGATAACTTGTTAAGCTGGATTGTCCTTACTGCATTTTTGCAAAATCAAATTGAAGCTTTAAAAATCTGTGAATTTATCTTCAAAGATGGTTTCCAAATTCTGAAAAACCACTTAGTCAGTAATATTTTGTTTGTGACATTTTGAAATTGTGAATATGCGAAATCCTTTTCATAAAATATGACCATAGTATTTTTAGATATAAATTTAGAAACTGTGAAGATTGACACATGAAGAACCAACTCTGGAATTTATTGAGATGCTTTATGAAAGTAAGTTATTCACATCATGTGAAATTCATTTGTATAGAACAACTATACCAAGAATTGGCCATTTATTCAGACTACTTTAAATTCTGACACAGACTTAAACATTTAAAAGACATTTCTGCCATTTAAATTGTAAAACTAAAAACTACATTCTTAACATGTCTTTTAGCATGAAGCTTAACACTTAAAAATGTATACTAAGAGTAATGTATTTCAAAATGGTAACCGTAGTAATTCTGTCAAGTTTATCACTGTAAAACAACCCACATTTCTTTTGTGGCATGATTTTTAAAAATTGTAATTCCAGGATGATTAACATACACGTGTTATATTAATTTCAGGTGTGCAATACAGTGATTCAGCAATTCTGTACATTACTTAATGCTCATCACAATAAGTATACTAGGATCCTCCTACTCTGACATCTTCCCCAGAAGTCCCCTGTGGCATGATGTTTCATGGAATATTTTTGTTGCCCCCATTATGTGCACAAATTTCTAGGGTCTTATTTTTCTTCTAAATTGCATTTTTAATAGCAAGGTACAATATGCATTGCACATTAATGTTCCAAGCCCTTCTCCTGTCAGTTACTATTCTGTCGGCATTACTAAGGCATGATCAGGTTTCAGGCATACATCACTAGCCAGATCCGTTCAAGGACCTCCCTGCCACGCAGGGGTATAAGAATTCCCCATGTGTTGACTTTGAACTGTGCACAGGTGTCCATCAAGGAGAGTCTCAGCTCAGATCCAGTCTGACTCCCATTATCCTAGAGGGATGACAACCCCGTTTGCAAGTCTCTGCCCAGAGAATGAATGAGGACAACCCTGTCGTCCTTCCAATTGGTGGTTATGGAGTCAGGATGAAAAACCATCATTAGGAAGGCTGTGGCTAAGCCTCTGAACTGGAGGGGAGCACCTAAGGTGTTGACAAAGTAGTGTCCTTAAGACCATCTACACTGTGGGTTTTCAAAGGTAAATGGAGGAGTTTCCAGAGCATAAATCCCCGGCTCAAGGAATGTTGGTCTCAGTAATAGCATGTTTTGTCTTTATGACCCAGATGGACCAGCCGAGACTTTGCAGCAGTTTCATAAAACACTTTGTGACTGTCCCTGACTTAAAAGCTTTTCTTTTACTTAGAGAAGTGATGTGTATCACTTATGTTCTGAAATAGTGAAGCCCACCTACATAAGAATTCTGAGTTTGCTATATAAGCAGAAAATCGGTACACATATGGAGATAATCTTTGATGATACGCTACAGTCCTAAATCATGTTTGAAAGAAATGTTTTGGAACCTTTATGACAGTAATAATATGAAGGAAAAGGAAAGAGAAAATCATTTGTCCCCTCCCCTACCTACCCGCATTAGTACCCTCCACATCTTGTACATAAAGGGCAGGAATTGAAAGAAAAGCCTTGAGGAGATTTTTCATTTTTATGTTACGTCTTGTCCTTAAAAGCATTATATTCTGTGTGATTTGAGCCATATTAACGTATAAGAACAACTCATTTTTTTTTAAATGTGGAGGTTAGCATTTGAATTAGTTCTGTTTTCTGTGACAATTCTTAGATCCAAAGTGGCTCATCTAGATCTTCGAGCCATCCACTTTAAAACAGAATACAAAGAATTAAGAATTTAAAGAGAAAGAGAATGAACTCTCATAGGTTAAATAATGGCTCCCTAAAGAAGTCCTTCCTGATTCCTGGAACCTGTGACTATGTCATTTTTTAATGGCAAAAGGGACTGTGATTAAAGTTAAGGGTTTTGAGATGGGGAGATGACCCTGGATCGTTGGGGTGGACCTAGATTAGTCACAGCCATAAGGGTCCTTATAAGAGGGAGGCAGAGTCAGAAAAAGGGACAGAGCAGTGGTCAGAAAAGAGAGAAGATGCTATGCCACTCGCTTCGTAGATAGAAGGTGGCAGCCACAAGCCAAGGAATGCAGACAGTCTCTAGAAGCTGGAAAAGGCAAGGAAAGAAAACATTTTCCTCTGGAGCCTCCAGAAGGAGTACAGGCGTGCTAACAACCTTGGTATCAGCCTAGTGAAACTGATTTTAGACTTCTGACCCCCCAGAACTGTAACGTAAACTCCTACTGTTGTAAGCCACTGAGTTAATTTGTTACAGCAGCAATTGGACACAAATACGCCAGCCACTAAACATTTAAGATATGACTCCCAAAGAAAAAGGGCAGGCGAACTGCCCGTCTGAAAAGAGATTTACTTATCTGCTTTCGATTCTTGCAAGAGCTCATTTTGTCCTGGTTTCTTTTCACAAAATCCACCAAGACAGAAGAGCTTGTCAGGAATTTTTAAGGGAGCGTTTGCCGAAAGCATCAGTTTTGTATCCCGCACCGCCCCCCCAACGCTTTTTTGAAACATCATGCAAAGCATTGGGTGGTGTTCCGGTCACCAGGCTGGCAAAGTTAGTGTAGGAATCGGACTGTATCCAGCTAATAACAGGCAAGTTGGCCCTTCAGAACTGAAAGCTCTGGGCTTCACTGCTAAGCACGCTGCAGCCAAAGAGGACAAGCAAGGGCCAGTCAGGGTGGACATGGTCTTTCTAAAACCTGGCACCAAGATTCAGTGGCAGGCATTAAACGTCCTCTTCATCTACAATGTCTCCCTCCCTCCAACATCCTTTATAGAGAGTAAAGTAATGTTGCAGGGGAGTATGGAACTGCAGCTTGGGAGTGGTACTCCTTTCACTAAAATATTTATGAACACACTAGTTTTTAAAAGCAAAGTTCAGGGGCGCCTGGGTGGCGCAGTCGGTTAAGCGTCCGACTTCAGCCAGGTCACGATCTCGCGGTCCGGGAGTTCGAGCCCCGCGTCGGGCTCTGGGCTGATGGCTCAGAGCCTGGAGCCTGTTTCCAATTCTGTGTCTCCCTCTCTCTCTGCCCCTCCCCCGTTCATGCTCTGTCTCTCTCTGTCCCAAAAATAAATAAACGTTGAAAAAAAAAATTTTTTTTTTAAAAAAATAATAAAAGCAAAGTTCAAAGGATTGTCATTCAGACAATAGTTTCCCTAAGCCATTTTTCCTTTCTTTATGAAATGTAAGCTTTACAGGTTAAAATAATCTATTGTTACATAATCACTGAGATTGCCAAACACCCCTCCCACCAAAAAGATCATGATTATTCCACCAGCATTCCTGAATTGTTTTCACTTTAGCCTTGCCAGAATATTCTAAGAATTAAGCCAGATAATAATTGTTGTAAATCACACGTCAACTTAGTGTTGGTTCTTTATTCAAGAGACTCTGTTTTTCCAGTGTGTCATAGGCATTGCTGTCACCCCCAACAGAGAACGGCAATTGCTCTTTTCTAGTAATAAAGTGTATCCGTTGCTTAAAGTATATAAGCCCTTAGCTTTTAGGTTGAAGAAAAGCAGTGGAAGTAATTTATTTTAATTACTCCTATGATTGGCTGCACCTAAAAAGTTCTGTCTGTCCTTACAAGCTAGTGAGAAATTGATTAGACTTGCCTAGAAGTTTCACGTAGCGATATTTTCACAATATCCCAAAGAGCAAAGTATTCCTTAATTTTGCTTATGAAAATAATGACTTCTGTTAGTCAGAGAAAGACAAATATCATATGACTTCACTCAAATGAGAAATTTAAGATACAAAACAGATGAACATAAGGGAAGGGAAGCAAAAATAATATAGAAACAGGGAGGGGGACAAAACATAAGAGACTCTTAAATATAGAGAACAGGTTGCTGATGGGGCTGTGGGAAGGGGGATGGGCTAAATGGGTAAGGGGCATTAAGGAATCTACTCCTGAAATCACTGTTGCACTATACGCTAACTTGGATGTAAATTAAAAATTAATTATAAAAAACATTTTAAAAATAATGATTTCTGATACATATTAGAATCAGACTATTCCCACTTTTCCTAGATGGGGAGTCAGGGAGGGGGGACGTCTAAGAGATAGGTTTTAGAATAAAACTTTTATTTGCAATTATTAAAAATATGAACACTCCGTCAGTAGGACATATGACTCCTGATCTTGGGGTCGTGAGTTTGAGCCCCATGTTGGGTGTAGAAATTACTTAAAAAAAGACTTTTAAAATAAATAATATACAAACACTCGTAGAAAAGAATGAGAAGTTATCTTTCCTTTCAAAACACACATTAACATTTCCCCTTAATCCTATCAATATAAATAATATCAGCTATTTATTTCAAAAGATAGATTTTTGTGCCTTCTCGATATAAATCATGTTATATCTTTTGGAGAAATCAAGCCCCAGGAAATCTGAAATCTCAGAGTAGCTTAAAGTTAGTAGTCTAAGTAATTTATAGAGCATTTATAAAGGACAGAATAAAATGTGATTTGAATCTTTTCTTTTTTTCTTTCATATGGTTTAGTGTATGCTTATTAACTGGAAGGACTGGGAGGGGGAAATGTGGTTTAATTGTAACATAAAAATTACCTACTCAACCAAGAGATGCGACAAATGAAACGATCTTTTATGGACTTTTGTTGTTGTTGTTTATAGTGTAGAGCTTCCTTGGGAGAAATGGAACTATATAGGAGTTATATGACTTTAATAAATAAGTATGATAACCAAATAAAGTCTTAATGGTAAACTGAAATACTGACATACTGCCAGTGCCTGCAGCAGGGATTTTCAGAGCAAGCTCAGAGCTGGTATATTGCACCACGACTTAAGGGTATAAAGAGGCTTTATTTGCATGACTTTGCCCTGTCCTTTGGTCATCTGACGGACTTCATAACCAATCCTGCCAAAAATGTGGCCTTTGAAATTTATTTCTAAAATTGGGCAGAATATGTTGTCCCATAGTTTAATCTTATTCAAATGGAAGAAAGAATATCAATTTACAAAACATTTCCCTCTTCCTGAATTCCTAAATCTGAGCTCAATCGTCACTTGATGCACTTTCCAATGAGTCACAAATCATCTTAGGAACCTGATGTTTAAAAGCGGTAGAAAGCTCCAGATATTCAAAGGAAAAAGGTTGGTGTCAATATCAGACCACTAGTTCCATTCATGTTTTGATGGTGTATAGCTGCATCAGAATTTTACTGTTTTGCTTTCTAATGGTTTTCCATGTAGAGTGATACATAGGGAGAGAATATGACAAAAACAAAGTATAGTGGGTAGGTTTTATCTCTGCTTTAAAAAAATTTTTTTTTAATGTTTTATTTATTTTTAAGACAGAGACAGAGCACGAATGGGGATGGGGCAGAGAGAGAGGGAGACACAGAATCTGAAGCAGGCTCCAGGCTCTGAATCCCTATACAGTATACCTGAAACTATGTCACCTTGTATGTTAAGTAACTAGAATTTAAATAAAAACTTAAATAAAAGTACACTGATACTTAAAAAGTCCTTGCCATATATGTACATATATCTACATATATAACAGTAAAATACAACAATGTCTTTTAAAAAGTATATACAACAAACAATGGATAAAATAAACATTATTGAATAAGAGATTGAAAAGAGCAAATTCATCTTCAGTGCTGAAACCGTCTCTCAGAACCCATGATATACTGCTGGTGGGAAGGGGCATCCATCAGTCAGTGGGAGCAGCACGGGCTGGGAATCTGGAAGCCAAGGTTGCATCTCAGTTCTACCACTTTCTGGCTGAGTAATCTGAACAAGTCATTTAGCCTCTTGGACCTTTGTTGCCTTTATCCAGTAAAGACATTGGGATAGGTTGTTACCAACAGCCCTTTCCAACTGGATCTGTCGCTTCTTTGTACACTTAGAGTACGAGGTACATCAACATTAATATTAAATTATGAAGCTTTGCTGACTTTTATACATTTAAAATACTATGTAGGAGCTCTTCCGGAACTTGCTTCTGGACAAGATGAACAAATATGTTTTGTTTTATTCCTCGCAATAATAACAAAAGACCCTGTACACAATACATATACTTCAACTATCAGAAGACTCTGGAAGTGGAGAAAAGCAGGCAGGCCAACTCAAGGAACCCAGCAGCAAGTTTCCTGGTGGCCTTTGTTTTTCTTTAACCTCCCATGTATCTAGAGAAGCTCACAACCCATAAATGCCAACAAGCACAGACACAAAATAATCCCAAGTAAAGCCTGCTTTTCCTAGCCAAAGCCCTGGGAAAAGGGTAGGCCAGCCAGGGCAGACATCTTTTAGCCATTCCTGCCCTTCTCGAGGTGAACGTCATGAAAAAGCCACAGTGCTGCTGCTGCAGCCGTCGCCTATGGGCAGAACCTTGTTTTCACCCCCGCCCCCACAATAACAGGGGTACACCTCTCTCCTGGTAGTCTGTGAGTGGAGCCCTATGTTTCAGCACCACCTTGCAGGAAGAGAAGGTACCCCTGCTGGCTCAGCCTATGAGTAGGACCTGGACTTTCATCCCCACCCTGTAGTAAGAGCAGCACCCTGTCAGCCCAAGCCTGTGGGTAGAGCCCTGTCTTCATCCTGACCTGCAGTAATGAGGCAGCTGAGACCACGATCAGAGCTCTTGTCTCCCATGCCTGCGGCATTCCTTCTCAACCAGGTTTCTGGGCACACCCTGGCTTCCGTCTGCACCCCGCAGTAACCAGGAGGTTGCCCTCTCCCTCCCCAGAATGTGGGGTAAAGTCCTGCCATTAGGGTAACGTACAAGTAGGGTAGGCAAAATAGCATTGCAGTCGCATCACAGAGGCTTTGTAAACTAGTTTGATATTTGAACCCTGACCTACAAAAATGAGCCAGGACTTGCATTCTAAATCTAAAGAGGTTAACTATCAGCTACAATGGAAGGAACCAGAGTCCTGGAGGACTCGAAATATCCAGGATTCAGTTCAAAATTACACTTTATACCAAGAACCAGGCAAATCACAACTCGGATGAGAAAAGACAGCAGATGTACCAATATTGAGATGACATAGATGTTGGAATTATTAGACAAGGAAATTAGCTATCATAATAATGCTCCAACAAGCCATTATAAACACTCTTGAAACAAGTGATAAATAGGAAATAGAACATAAAGATAAAAAAGTAACTACTGTAAATGGAAATTTTAGAACTGAAAACCTTATTACCAGTAAACTCACCAGATGGGCTCAATACCAGAGACAGAGGAAGGAATTGGTGAACCTGAAGATAGATCAATAGAAATTATCCAACGCAAACAAGAGAAAGAAAATAGACTTTAAAAAGTGAACTGAGGGGCGCCTGGGTGGCGCAGTCGGTTAAGCATCCGACTTCAGCCAGGTCACGATCTCGCGCTCCGTGAGTTCGAGCCCCGCATCAGGCTCTGGGCTGATGGCTCGGAGCCTGGAGCCTGCTTCCGATTCTGTGTCTCCCTCTCTCTCTGCCCCTCCCCCGTTCATGCTCTGTCTCTCTCTGTCCCAAAAATAAATAAAAAATGTTGAAAAAAAAATTAAAAAAAAAAAAAGTGAACTGAACCCCAGAGACCTGTAGCCAAATAGCAAAAGATTTAACATTTGTGTTGTTGAAGTCCCAGAAGAGGGTAAAGAGAGACTGAAAACATACTGGAAAAATTAGTGGCTGAAAACTCCTCAAATTTGGTAAAAGCAGAGAAAAATTCAGTACTTCTTTGGAGACATTTTTATGTAATGAAATGTATTCGAACAGTATAGATGAGGAAGCAGCTATAACTCCAGTCACCCAGGTCCTTTTCAGGACCTGGCATTCACATGTGACAAACAGAACCGGCCCAGAATTCAACTTAGCTTCTGACCTTAAGCTGATCGTGACAATACCGTGTAGCAAACCCTGGGGCGCTAGGTAGAAAGGGCCTCTCAAAAACTTCCATTCTTCTAAATAATGACAATGACAACGACAACATAGTCCTGGTAAACACTTCTAATCTACTCCGTGTCAGAAAGTACATCTACTAATACGAGAGCCTTACGTGAACTTAATAATGGATAATAGAGCTAATAATAAATATTATTCCTATTTTACATAACTGACACACAGGAAAGGTCACTCACTTGAAATCACATAGCTAGTAGATCATAGATCTAATTCTAAGTTTTAGAGGTTATATAAAACATTACAGCGTTCAGGGGAAAGAAGGTCTTTTCCGTGGCCATTTTGCCATTGATTTGCCTTATGATTGAGTCAGAAATCTTATCTGGGGCTAACAGATATAAAGAGGAATTGGGGTTTGGGGTCGTGCAGTCATTTGGACATTGTCTAACTATTGCAGAATGTTGTTCGGTCATTTCCTCAGATAATACAGATCAAACTCTTTGCTCTGGCAGCCTTTCTGTATTCAGGGAAGCAGCTGTTATTCTTCAGTGATGATCATGTTCACGCATCTGTTGGCACTGGCCATGCCATCTCTAGTTCTGCTCCCTTACGCACAGTCGTGCAGAAACTTAGTTTCCTTCTGCACCTAGCCTGCTGTTGCGCATAGGAGGTGGAGATGCACTCCCTTAGTGACTCGGCGTCACCACCGGCCTCGAGTTCTCCTTGCACTTTGGCAGTGTCTGCATAGTTAACGAAAGAACGATTCCGGGCATGACTTTTCAGCTAACGTTCCTTACCTCTCTTTTTATCGTTCCTGCCATGACATAACAAGGTTGCGGCTTTACCGAGTCATTATGATGATGAGAGTCACCAACGTTTGTCTCATGGTCTATACCGTGCAGAGCGTCTTGAATGCATTGGCCCATTAACAGTTTTGCGAGGTAAATGCGGTGCTCCCCTCTCTGCCGAGAGAGCAAGCAAAACTGAGCTCGCCCGGTGACCGCAGGCAGCAGTCACGTCACTGTAAGATTTTCAAATTGGTGTCATTAAGACCTGGATATAATTGCATCAGATTTATAAGAGGTCAGCATCAAGTTCTTATGAAAAACATCAATGAGTTATGTTTTTAAAACCTTAAAGATGGTATTTCTTTTAGTTAATTGCTCAGCTGTGATTTACCCCTCTTGGTTCTAATTTGGCAAGATATTTGTATTCCTCTGTCCCTTCTCAAATTCCACTGCGCTCTTCTTGTTGACAATCAAAGGTCTCAAAATATTCACTAGAAGATGTTGGAGTTCTGGCATCTTTGACGCGATAACCCAGTAAAATTACAAAGCAGAGGACAAACTTCAATAGAGGCAACATGGTATGGGTGCTAAACCCGTGGACCCTGAATCCTTCGTAGGCTTAAATCTCAGCTCCGCTGCATGCCAAATGCACGGCCGTAGGTAAATTACATAACACCTCTGTGCTTGGTTTCATCACGTTTATACAATGAGAAGAATGACGATCCCTATTTCGTAGAGTCTTGTGAGCTTGATGGAAACAATGTAAAGCACTTGGAATAGTGCTTGGCATCAGTGAACTGGTGCTAATAATAAAACAATAACTGTGGCTATTTCTAGCCACCAGATTTATTATTTACAGGGTTATGAACAGATACGAATATGAGTAGCACAATTTTAAGAGGGCCCTGGGATGCTCTTACTTTTGGAGGTCTGATTTCTCTTCATATCAAATATATTAAAATGGAATTCTGTATCCCACATCAAATATAATTTTGTGTAAGTTTAAAGAAACGGATAACTTTTAGTCGCCTGCATTTTGTAGATATCTAAACACTTATTAATTTCACTCTGGGGGCGCCTGGGTGGCTCAGTCGGTTAAGTGTCCGACTTCGGCTCAGGTCATGATCTGGTGGTTCACGAGTTCGAGCCCCGCATCGGGCTCCGTGCTGACAGCTCGGAGCCTGGAGCCTGCTTCCGATTCTGTGTCTGCCTCTCTCTCTGACCCTCCCCCCGTTCGTGCTCTCTCTCTGTCTCAAAAATAAATAAATGTTAATTTCACTTTGTCTGAATTGGTTCTCTTCTGGGATCACACAGCAAATAAATGATGAAGCACGAGCTAGAATTCTCATCTTCTGACTTAAAACCAAAATTTTCCAAGAGAAAAGATGGGAAGAATGTTTTTCCACTCTTCAGAAACTGTTGGAAGCTAGCCCCCTTCAAAGCCTAATTCAAGCTGGATGGTGGGAGTGTCTTTTGCTAAAATAAACACTCCAGAATGCCCAAAAGTCTGAAAACATTGATGAATTTTTCCTTTCTGTATTCTTTATTTAGATTGTGGTTTGAATGTTCATAAGCAGTGTTCCAAGATGGTCCCAAACGACTGTAAGCCAGACTTGAAACATGTCAAGAAGGTATACAGTTGTGACCTTACCACACTCGTGAAAGCCCATATCACCAAGCGGCCAATGGTGGTGGACATGTGCATCAGGGAAATTGAATCCAGAGGTGAGGCGTCGCCCGTGTGGTTCAGCACTCATAATTCACCATGAATGCAAGTTCTGATGCCCTTCTGGGTACCTCATGGCATAACCCAGTTGTCTTCTTCAGTAAGTTTAGAGGGAGAGGATTTCAGACGTCAAATGATCTGAAAGTCTGAAATGAATTAAGTTAAATAATTGGCCAGCTTGATTTTAAGGTACATTGAGCTAGTTCTAGGAAATATGCTTAAATATTTTTTTATGAATGATGATGCTTCTTGTCTATAAAAGTTGACATGTAGATACCAATTCATTTTTCACTTTTTGCATTTTTCTTAGGTCCAAGAAGCAAAGGTGTAAATGCTCTATTAAAACCGTCCCAAACCAAAAAACAGAACTGCACCCTAATTATTCTTTCCCATTTGGGAAAGACTGGTACAGGCCTATTAACATGGTTTATCTTAGTCTTCTGTTATGTAAAAGAATTTATGGTATAATTGAGGTGACGAATGATTTCCCTGAAGACTCAACGTATTTGATCTAATTAGACACAGTGATGAGCCAGATTACAGATATTCAGGCAACAGTAAGCCAGAGTTTAAAGTCTGTGAGTGAAATGGTTTTATTTTAGGAGAAAATATGAAGAGGTTTCTAGACAAGTACATTTAATCATTCTTTCTGACACATTACTTGCCTAGCCTGAAGTATGGGAAGAAGTTAAAACTTGAAGAAGGAAAGACATAATTTCCAAAGAAACGAATTAGCTCTCTTGCTCTGTTTTTACAGGTCTTAATTCTGAAGGTCTGTATCGAGTATCAGGATTCAGTGACTTAATTGAAGATGTCAAGATGGCTTTTGACAGAGGTATGTTCTTTAGCATGTCCGTTAACTTAGGACAACAATGCTGTCTTCCAAGGAGGCACAGTTCCTTATGTTATTCTGTTCATTATTTGTCTAAGTCATTGGTTATTATACCAAATAAAAAGCGTGTAATTTTACTTTATTACTATATTAAACTGTTACACTTCAAGGTAAGAAAGAAACATAAAATTTAACTATATTACCAGTATCTGAGCATCCAGGGCTGGTCCATGTTCCTCAAAATATATACAGAGCAATTAAATTTACCGGATACCATGGAGAAAATAGGGCAGGGTGGTTGGGGGAATCTAAGTGATTGCAGATCTCAGATTTCCCAGTTTGGAGTTGGCCCACCTAACTGCCTGTCGTCCATGCATTCCATCACCATATTTGATGGAGTGGAGACCCAGTGTAATGACTTAGATTCCCCCACCACAGAATCATTATTGATTTTATTTTAATAAATGCCATAAAGGAAAGTATTAATAACTATGGAACTTAACCTAGTCTGCGGGGTTGGGGGGATGCTGGAGATCAGAAGAGGCTTTCCAGAGAAGTACAGAAGTTGGCCGTATAATGGTTGAATAGCAAAGAAACAGGATATGTAAAGACCCTGGCAACAGAAGAATCTGTGCAAAGGTCCTGAGGCCTGTCTTTGTCGAGTCCCTGAAAAGTGCTAGGACTTAGAGAGCAGGAACTGAAAGGAGAGTGGACTAATATACAATGAATACACTATCTTACTATAGAAAAAATTAGTTGAATGGTAGAAGGTTCTCAGATCAACCTCCAAATTCAGTTTAACACATCATGTAGCTGAACTATAAGATTGGTGACTTTATTTTCCAAACCCAAAATTGGACATGTACCCTATAATGAGACAGGACATCTGAAATTTGGATTTTCATAAAAAAATAATAGATAGTGGAAATAGGAACCATGTGGCAGGAGAGAATACCAGCATTCTTTCTTTTTTCCTGAGTAAAAGTTTTGATAGAGATGATAACTTGGCTTTATAATTCTTCTGCCTTCATGTTCTCCTCTCCCTTTCCCCAGGTCTTTAGGCACCTGTACACTTCCCCAAGATCCCCTAGTGGAGCGATCTAATTGCTTTTTCCTCCCAGAATGCATTCTACCCCAATTTGCACTGCCATTGTATGTGATTTCAACACAAGTGTGAAAAACAGATACTGGTGGTCTAATTCACACTGGAGTGTGAATGTCTGATAGGTCATGGTATTTCACATTTAAAAGAGGCTTCTTTAAAGAAAAATACATTTTGCTAAAGTAGTTTTAGGGTTCCAGTTTTAGGTTAACATTAGTTCTAGGTTACAAAATTTCACAGAAAGTGCAGAGATTTCCCATATAACCTCTCCTCTCATTCCCCTCCCCCCCCATAGTTTCCCCTATTAACATCTTGCATTAATATAGTACATTTGTTACAATTGATGAACCAACACTGATACATTAACTAAAGTCAGTAGTTTAAAGTTCAGTCTTCATGTTGTACAGTTTTGTGGGTTTTGGCAAATGCATGATGTCATATAGCCACCCTTATGGTGTCACACTATGAGGTATCACTTTCACTACCCTAAGAATCGTCTGTGCTTCACCTGTTCTCCCTTTCTCCCGCTGAACCCCTGACAACCGCTGTTCTTTTTACAGACTCCATAGTTTTGCCTTTTCCAGAATGTCAGAGTTGGAATCATAAGATATGTAGCCTTTTTTTGGCTGATTTCCTTTACTTAGCAATCTGCATCTAAAGTTCTCCCATGCCTTTTCCTGGCTTGATAGCTCATTTCTTGTTGTTGCTCAATAATATTCCTTTGTCAGGGCATATCACAGTTTATTCACCTATTGAAGGACATCTTGATTACTTCCAAGTTTTTAGCAATCATGAATGAAAGTGGCTTAAATATTTGTGTGCACGTATTTGTGTGGACGCAAGTAGTTTCCATCTCCTCTGGATAAATACCTAGGAGTGTGATGGCTGGATTACATGTAAGACACTGCCTTTCCTCCCAGGTGGCCGTCCCATTTTGCATTCCCACCAGCAACAACGTCGAGTTCCTGTGGCCCCTGCATCGTCTCCAGCATTTGTCATCAGTTGTCATTTTAGCCATTCTAATATCTGTGTAGGGGAGAGGCTGCTTTTTAATGGATAGCACTCGTTCATAAGCCAAATGGAATAAAAGAAGGCTAGTATAAGATGTAGCTCAGAGTCGGCACTAATTAAATCTTCAGTAGATGAACGTTCAGATATTTTAACCAGTTACTAAATGCAGGAGAGTAAAAGAAGTCTTAAGGCCCAGCAACCCTAAAATACTCCTCTGTGTTATAACTTCTTCTCTTGTTATTTCAAGACTCTCAAGTTTTGTTTCGTTTTACTCTCATACTTCTCACTGTGTGCCTACACGTAGGGCTCAGACAACATCCAGACGTCATGTGTCAGGAGCCTGGGGTGAGTCAAAGGTGGCCTTTTGTAAATTAGGAGTGCCTCTGTTGTTATTTTTCACATTCTCTAGGTTTATTTTAAAAAGAAAGAGAGGGGCGCCTGGGTGGCGCAGTCGGTTAAGCGTCCGACTTCAGCCAGGTCACGATCTCGCGGTCCGTGAGTTCGAGCCCCGCGTCGGGCTCTGGGCTGATGGCTCAGAGCCTGGAGCCTGTTTCTGATTCTGTGTCTCCCTCTCTCTCTGCCCCTCCCCCGTTCATACTCTGTCTCTCTCTGTCCCAAAAAATAAATAAACGTTGAAAAAAAATAAATAAATAAATAAATAAAAAGAAAGAGAAAGCAATCCTACATTACTCCCCTAGGAGGTCTCAAGTACTCGTGGAATTTACGAACACTGCTGTTGATCTCAGCCCTCTCCTACTCCCCCCCCTTTTAATTAGACCTGGAAAGCTAAGTAACTTCAGAAAAGAAAATTCAGAAAAACAGATTTGGCTTTTCACAGAAAATTGGTCACTTGTATATATCGGCACACTGAATTTGATATTAAAAAAAACCGACGCATTGATGATCTCAAAAGACCGTAACACAAAATGTGTTATTAAAACAGTGCTGTGCGTCCAGATAGTTACTCGTATTTTTCTTTTTAACATCCTTCAAAGATGGCGAGAAAGCGGATATTTCTGTGAACATGTATGAAGATATCAACATTATCACTGGTGCGCTGAAACTGTACTTCAGGGATCTACCAATTCCGCTCATCACATACGACGCCTACCCTAAGTTTATAGAGTCCGCGAGTAAGTATGAAGGCACGCATTCCAATAACCTGACAGACTCCCTCCTCATGGTAATCACTTCTCCTGCTTTTCCTGCTGAGTTTCTTGAATGCATATTATGTATTTCCCCCTCGCCTCTCCCCTCGGTTAATATACTCACAGAAATTTCGAACTCCTCTCCAATGTAGGTTATTTATGACTTCTGCCATCAGAAGCTTCTTTGTAATGTGCTAACCCTCATTTACCAAAGTAAGGCTTATGCCAGTGCCCCTTAGATATGCACCAATGCTTCTGCAGAATAAAAATGAATAACTAGGAAAATAAAATCGAAGAACAGGACCAAACCATTTTGTTATTAGATTCAGCTCAGCATAAAAGTTACTCTGTCAGATCTCATAAAAGTTTCTAAATTCTTACTTTCAATTTCTATACATATCCTGTGACAGACCATTAACAAACAGTTTGTAAACTGGCACCGGTCCGTAGATCATACTTTAAGGAGCACTGTTTTAGATCAAGAAGTGATTTTTTAAGTTCTAGTTGAGATGCAAATGAGAAAAAGCAAAGGCTCATTTGCCAAATTTATGGTGCAAAAATCATACCTGTAATTCACACTTCCTTTTTTTAAAGAAAGGAATTTTTAACAGATTTTAAGTGTTGGCATTGCCATTTTTTAAGAAAAGATAGGCTATTTCTGTCCTTTTTCTTCTCTCTTAAAAACCATATGTTGTCTTGATCTTTAAATAATAACATCACTTTCTTAGAACGCTGATTTACTTTTTGACTTTGAAATTTCGTGAAGTACAGACTTGCTTTGTTCTAATTTTTACTTTCCCCTTCAGTGCTTTTGTTGAGAATTTTTGTGGTTGGCTCCATGGAGACCTGATTTCTTGCGGGGAACAGCCATGAGAGTTACACTGATTTTTACAAATTTCCATGTTAGGAGCCTGAAAGACTAGATCCTCTCCGTAGGAATTTAGCTCTTCTCATTTGGGGATGTATTCAGTGCTGATCACGAAAACCGTCTGAGGGAGCTTACGGGTTCTTGTTTCGTGGGGCAGACGCTTCCTCCCGAGAGAGAGAAGTCTGATTGCCACTCCTGTCGAAAGCACTTGATACACACTTGCATCACCGAGGGCTGCTCGGTCCCCAGTTTGCTCTGGTCCTCAGGACAGTGGGGGCTCAAGCGGACAGAATTCCTGTCCCCGTGTCACTTTGGAGTAAAATTAAAACTTGGTTTCTGTGCCCAAGCCCAAGGCACCCCAATAGTAGAGGACAAAGCGGTAATTCAGACCCGCATTCTGAACTCTAGACAGCCGCTTTATCTACTTAGAAGAAACATCCAAGCCTTCCTTACTGGGTTTCGAGGCCTTTTGCCCTCCAGACTCCCAAATTATTTCACCTTCTTTCCCCACACCCATGTCAGTTGCCTCTATTATTCTTCCAAAACATTTGTTAGCGTTCTGAGATCTGTGTCCGAAACAGCCCCCGTCGGACATCAGCAACCCCCCCGTTCTACTTTAGAGAGCTCTTCAAAGCGCAAGGTAGAAACTTTCCTAAATCAAGGTAGAAATTCCTTCTTACAGTGTCACCTATTTTGATGCGTGACTTACATGACACCAAAACCGTGGCATAATACTCCTACACGATATAAATGTTTATTGTGCGTGTTTGCTGTCGATCTGTTTATGGAACATCGTGCCCTTGTCCATGTCTCCTCCAGCAGTAGAGTCTGTTCCATTCTTTAGACACAGAGATACAGCCATTCTCTTATCTTTATAGGTAGATAAGGGAGATAAGAGAAACTAAGATTTATAGAATATATACCGGGTGCCAGGAATCACGGTGCGCACTTTATAGCCACGATATTTTAATTTTTATCTCTACACCCAGTGGGGTTCCAACTCATTTGTGACCCTAAGATCAAGAGTCGCATGCTCTACACAGAGCCAGCCAGGTGCCCCACCACAATGTCATTTTAGAAAGGAGATGTCGTGGGGCACCTGGGTGGCTCCGTCGGTTAAGCATCCAGCCCTTGATTGTGGCTCAGGTCACGATCTCCCTGTTCACGAGTTCAAGCCCTGTATAGAGCTCCTCGCCGATAGCATAGAGCCTGCTTGGGATTCTCTCTTCTCTGCCCATCCCCCACTCACATGATGTGCGGTCTCTCTTGCTCTCTCTCAAAATAGATAAACTTCAAAAAAAAAAAAAAAACAGAAAGGAGATGTTATAGAGTATAAGTGAATTGTCCAAGGTCTTGTCACTAGCGGAGATGGCACTGGCATTCAAAGCTACATCTGTCTGACACCACAGCCCTTGCTCTCTGCGTGCAGCCCACTGCCTGGCTCCACTGGTGGAACAGGAACAGAAGACCTGCCCAGAGAGGGAAGGCAGGAAGGCAGGAACCCCTCCCAAATGATGCACAGTGTTAGCTGATGCACCTGCTCTTGAGCCTTTTTATCACTGGGTCCCTTAGAAAACTCGGGGCCTGTTCTTTAGGTCTCAGGATTCCCCGGCACTTATCAGCATCTCTTGCCAACAGAAACTCAGAGTGCATATTAAAGCTTTCTCCTGCAAAAGCTGTCTGAGCTCCACTCTTGCAGCCTCCCTCAGACAACCTGCACCCGGGAAGCTGGAGGTGCGTGGCTACAGGAAATGAACAAAGGACACGATGGTGGTAGAGGCTGGGGCCTCTCATTTAAGGGCTTAAAGATCTTCATAATATCCTGGCAACTCCCCCTTGAACTACCTGGAAGTCTGGGACCACCTAGCCCTTTTTCCTCACTGCCTCTTCCCACCAGTGAAGGGATCGCTGCCCTACAGACAGTACAAGGTGTATGTAGAAGGTGCCTCTCCCAGGCTGCACGGTAAGCCATTATATGCATGGACACTTCCTGACCCCGAGGAAAACAGCACTGCCGGGACCCAACTCCTGGTAGGACTCCGTGTGGAAATCTTTCTCTGGCCGAGAACTCTCTGAGCTCTGTTCCCAGAAGATCTCAGAAAAGATGACTCAGTCAGCATGTAGTCTTGAGTGAGTCAGATGAACTCGGCCATAAAACCCAGGGCTCTTTGTCCCAAGCAACTTCAAGTGTCCTGAAGGGAGGTCTGGGATGAGAACTCGCCGAGTGTTCCCCTCCGCTCTGCCTCTGAATCACCCCTTACGCCTGGCTGAGTCTTCTTCTTCTTGTACTTGAACGTCTCTACGAGGAACTGGCAGTACATACCTTAAAAGAGCTTTTAACTAAATGTCGACACAGGTTCAGATGCTTATTAGTTCCTCCCCTCACCACATCCACATTTCCAAACCCTCCTCAGAGGCCATTTCTTCCTCTTCTCGGTTCCGCTCAGCCCCCAGGCCAACTTTCTCTTCTGTGTTCCCATCACACTTCGCCTGGCCCTTTGGCACAGACTCTTTGCTTCATGATGGAAGGCTGTATTCATGTCTTGTCTGCCCCATTAGACTAACCTCATTACAAGGGAGAGTTCTGTCGCTTTATTTTCCTGTAGCACCTGTGACAGTCCTTTCATTTACATCATAGGTGCTCAATAAATTCTTGTTAAATGAGTAAACATGATTTTATATTGAGAACCATAGAATCTTAGACTTTTTAGATATTCTAAAGGGTCACGTTAACTAGATTTCCTTCTACGACACACTCTTTTTTGAAATACCCAGTAACTGCAGGATCACTGCCTCTCTCGGTAGACAGCCGCCAGTGGACAGATATAACCGTCGTAAAGGCCTCCTTGTGAACAGAAATCAGCCTGTCCTCGACTCCCGCTGCCGATGGTCTTGATGTGACCCTCTTCCACATGCAAGCCTTTCACATATTTGAAACAGCTGATGCTGTTCGTCTCTAAATACGTTCCATTTTGTCTTTCTCTTAAATTATGCTATGGTCTTCGTCGGGCAGAAGATTTGTGTTCTCTGAAAAAATTATGAGTAATACTCCTTTAAGTAGAAAAAAAAAGAAACGAACTCCAGGGAAGAGCCTGTGTCGATTTGATGTCAGTATATTCAAATGCAGTTTGTCATACGTCCCCAGATTTATATCTCCAGTGTGAACCTCTCCCTGAGCACCGGATTAATCCACAGTCAGGATGATCATGTAGATGTCTGAAAAACACCTCAGGTAGAGCCCTTGACCTTTGCCACAAAACCCCTCCCATCCATAATCTTAATGGAGGCGCCATCTTCCCAGTTGCCTAAGCCCAAAGCTTAGCTCCGTCTTGATTCTTTTCCTTTTCACATCTCCCTCATCAGGAAATCCTATGGACTCTACCGTTAAAATAGACCCAGATTCCAGCAACTTCTCATTACCTTTGCTGCCACCACTGGTCTAAGCTAGAGTCATTCGTCACCTGGGTTTTTGTAATAGTTACCAGAATGGTCTGTTTTTACTCTTGCCTTTCCATCGTCTGTTTCCCACATGGCAGACAGAGGAGAGCTACTGTGAGCGCTGTCAGGTCACGTCTCTGCCTCATTCAGAACCTTCCCGTTTCTGCCAGTAAATGCTGAGTCCCTGGAATAGCCTGCAGCACCTGACACAATGCGGTGCCCCGTTACCTCTCTGCCCTCACTCCCTTCCATCCCCCTCTGGCTCTCTCCACTACAGCCACGGTTGGCTTCTCACTTTACTCAGACATCGCAAGCATTCTCGCCCCTGCGGACCCTTGCACGGCTGCATCTCTGCCTGGCACCCCTTCCCCTAGATCTCCGTGTGGTCATTCCCCCACGCCCTGAGAGTCTTCACTCAAGACCATCTTTCTCATGAGGTCTGTCATGGCCACCCCATTTAAAATCACATCCCCCAGCACCTGCAGTGCTCCTTACTCTGTTTTTTTCCCCACAGCACTGGCTTTGTTCTAATCTAGTATAAACCAGAAGATATATGTTCATTGTTTACTGTCAGCCACGCTCCAAGAGAGAAAGTAAGCTCTCCACGAATGGGGAGTCTTGTTTGTTGCTAGCCCACCAACACAGTCCTTAATTTCATGCCATCTCAAGATTCTCCCTACAAGGATTAATTATGAAAATTAAAAGGAAACTATGTTAGTCTTTTTTCAACTTCCAGAACAGTATAGTTTCAAATTAATTAGTCCTATGATAAAAAGGAAAAAAAACTAAGTAAATACTAATAGTTTTTGATAGTAAATGGAATTTAATTCTAGAAATTAAATTATTGAATTTCAGTATCTGATACAGTATTGCTGTTATCAGTTGCTCTTTAAACAGTATTGCTCTTTAAAGATCCAAAGTTTCAAAGACCATGCATCAATTATCATGGCAAATAATACATTGTTTATTACTGAGAAAAGAATCAGGAACCCTGGATAAGCTCGGGGCAGAAATTCTAAAATGGCCGAAGTTTCTTTGAGTTAAAAAGCTTCTGTCACTCTTCATGTTCTGAAGCTTATCGATCTGTGCTACCAATGCTAGGAACTTTTCACATTCATTTTATATCACTCTTTTTAATGTTTATTTACTTTTGAGAGAGGGAGAGGGAGGGAGAGAAAGAGAGAGAGAGCACACACATGCGTGTGAGTAGGTGAGGGACAGAGAGGGACAATCCCAAGCAGGCTCCACACCAGGAGTGTGGAGCCCACCGCAGGGCTCAAACCCACAAACCGTGAGATCACGACCTGAGCCAAAGTCGGACACTCAACCAAATGCACTGCCCAGGTGCCCCATACCAAGTTTTAACCTGACTCCAGTGCATTGCCATTGAGTTGGATTTGTCTTTTGAGTTAGAAAACTAGAAATCCTGGTTTTGTGTCTTGAATGATACTGGTGGTCAGATGCGGCCTTCCAGAATTTCAAGGCTGCTATCCTGATTAAGACGCAACAGTTTGGGGTCCCCTTCCGGTTGCCCTGCAACCCAGCATTTAAGGGCACCCTGTCTTCCTGACATTTGAGAAGCAGGAATGTGCTAGGGTGCTCTTTTTGAGAGCTCAGAATTACAAACATGTCTGTTGTTTCTGATTATGGAAATGATGAACTCAACGCAATCTGCGACCTCAAAAGGAGCGTGCTGGGTTTTTGGCCAACACAGCAGAACTAAAATGCCCAAATGAAGATTGTTCCCTTTAAAGTTTACACCTTTGGAAGAGCCACATTTACTTCAGGGACCCTGTCGTCACTCCAAACATTTGGAATTGCCTTCAAATTCTGCATTTCATTCTCCTGAATGTCCGAAGTAGAATATTTTTGTGCTCTGAGGGTAGATTTGACTTTTTTATAGAAAAGTAAATTAAAACCAAGGAAATAAATACTGGATGATACATTTCTCATTTAAAAAGAAAACAGAATATCAATTAAGACTTTGGCAAAGGCTGCAAGGGGCAATGGGGTGGCATAGCTTATGTACTGTTGCTGAACAGGGTTTTTCAAAATATTTTGAGTAAATTAGCATCCCTTAAAATGTCTGTAATGCTGTAAGATGACTTCATTTGAATGTCTAAGTTCTTTTTTTTTAAACATTTATTCATTTTTGAGAGACAGAGACAGCGTGCAAGCAGGGGAGGGGCAGAGAGAGAGGGAGACACAGAATCCAAAGCAGGCTCCAGGCTCCGAGCTGTCATCACAGAGCCCGACGCGGGGCTCAAACTCACGAACCGCAAGATCACGCCCTGAGCCAGAGTCAGACGCTCCACCGGCTGAGCCACCTGGGCGCCCCAAAATGTCTGAGTTTTTAATCTGTGTGTCGCTGTGTCTGAGTTCCTTATAGTCACATCCTATCTATCCAGTGTCCAAATTCCACGGTTACCAGACTCTTAAGACAATCGAGTGGGTGCTGCCCCCAAAAGTCCCAGTAAATGGTGTTGCCACAATGGTACTAAGCCTTTTGGAAATCCAAGACTTGAACCTTAAAAATATTTTCCAAAGCTGTGGGCAAGGATCTGTGAGAAAGCCTTTCTTACCAGTTTTAGAAGATCACCACAAGAATAGAATTCAGTGAACCATTTATACCAGTTGTCCGTTAAAGTTCTTCTCCTTGGTATTCAACTTGCTATTTTAGAAATTATGGATCCCGATGAGCAATTAGAAACCCTTCACGAGGCACTGAAGCTCCTGCCGCCCGCTCACTGCGAAACCCTGCGGTACCTCATGGCGCATCTAAAGAGGCAAGTTACAGACTTTGAAGCTTATACTTGCACTGTATCCAAATGTTAAGAATCAAGTGAAACCAAAGGTGAAAGAAAGGACAAATTGTTGCATGAATAAAGAAATGCACAGGTTGGGAAGGAATGGTAAAAATGTTCTGCGCTACAGCGCTGAATGCAGACTTGATTCTGACGTAAACGGATTTGCAGTTCCCGTGTAGGTTTGCAAATAGGTTAGAAATACTAGTGTTCTGCCAAGGACAGGCAGTGATTTTTGTGTGGAAAGAGAAAAGGTTGTAGCTGTAAGGACATTAGCATTAGCATAATAAAGAGCAAAGCAACTCGCCAGAAGGCTCACTTTCCTTCTTGCTCTAAAATAGGCACTTCGCTCTTGGTGACAGGATTTTAGACTGTTGCATCCAGGTCTCCAACACTGAAAACTGCTATAAAAAAAATGATGGAGTACAATAAGGGGTAAAGGGAGGAATAGAAAGTAAAATATTTTGGTTACGTCTGGTTTAATGTTTTAAATACATTGATGGTGATAGAACTTCATTTCCCTGCTCTGTCGCTCTCCCATCTCTACCAGTTGAAGCAAACGGTTTTAAATTATATGACCAAGTTTTAGTGGTTTTGGAGTTTCAAAATATAAAACTAATTAGAAACAAAAAAGACAGAACTTGACGTCTATTTTGTATGCCTCTCAGCATGAGTTACTCAGAAATGAATATGTAACTGATGGTGCTTTTAACATTTACGTTTTCCCTCTTTGAAAGCACCATGAGCTAAAACTTTTAATATGCTTACAACTTCACTTGCAAATTCAAGTTTGCTTCATATATGGATGCAATTAAGGCCTTCACGCTAAGGCAAAGGAATAGCTCCCAAATTATAGTCTGTGCCTTTGCTGCAGCAGTGAAGAGAAGGCAAATGCTAATTCTCGCCGACCAGATCATCTTTATACTATGCCCTCGGCCATCTCTTCATACCGTGGCCACCACTCTCCCCAGATACTCAATAAACTGTTCAACTTACACAAATTCAGCAGACTAGGCAGCCAGTGTGGAAGGAGGGCTGATAGAATAATCAGGACAACCCAGCCCCTTCTCCACTACTCGCCAACACAGCCCTTGCAGCCAGCCGTTGCAATAGAATCCGCATATAGAACTGACCCACACAGCCTGACACACGAACTCAGACTTGAGCTTCGGTCATCACCAGAAGTTTAACTTATTAATATAATCGGCTTTGAGGAAAGTCCGTACTTGGAAGTTGAGGAGTACAGAGAGAGGAGCTAGCGGACGAGTTGATAAGTGGACCTGGGTTTTGTCGTAGCGCTCGAGCACAGCGCGGAACGCCGTGGCTTACGTGAAGGCACGCGCCTTTGCTTGTATTTTTCAGAGTGACCCTCCACGAAAAGGAGAATCTTATGAATGCAGAGAACCTCGGCATTGTTTTCGGCCCGACCCTTATGAGATCTCCAGAACTAGACGCGATGGCCGCGTTGAACGATATACGATACCAGAGACTGGTGGTGGAGCTGCTTATCAAAAACGAAGACATTTTATTTTAAATTTTAGTTTGTGGGGGGGAAAGAAAAGAAATGTTTTACAGATGAAGGAATGTTTTATAGTAATTTAATTGGCTCTTATAGCTGACTTATTTCTCGGTTAGACGTTATGGCAGATAGCCAGCTTAAAATGAAGGAACTTTCCGTTGTTTTAGTAGCACCGCTCAGCTGTCCTTGTAAAACAGTGAACACACGCTCTCCAGTTCTAGTAATCCCGGGTGTTTATCATGTTAAGAGAAACTCAAGCTATTGCATGATTAGCCCCCTCTTTGGCAAGGGAACCCCATACAAAGGAGACATCACAAGCCTGCACCCGCCTCTTCGTCCCGGGTAGTCTGTGGTTGTAATTCAGCATGTTTCGCAGAGTAAATCTGTCGTGACTTCGCTTTTGGGTTCTATGTCATTGGTTTACTGACGCTTCTATAAACATGCACACAAATGGATGAAACAGCACCTCTGACTGCTACATTGCCATAGACTATAACATAAGCCTCCTTTCCTCCGATGCTTTATTTGTGGTTTCTCTTTGTTCTTCTCTGACATAGTCCTTTCTTTCCAGCAAAAGCAAAATGTGTTTTCAGATTTGTTACTTTAGTAAATTATCCACCAATAAAAAAAAAAAAGTACAATGCAGAGCATTTTCTGTTATTATTGGGTTTCAGTTGCAATTTTGCGTTACCTGGCATGCATTTATTAATTTATTAAATTTGGCTTTTAGAAATAAAAACTAGTGATAGCTTGCTTTTTCCCCATGGTTGAGAATATTTGGGAAAACGTATTTGGCCATTTATTTAATACTGAGTAAGGTTTTGTGTTGAGTTCCTAAAATAATAACTTAAAACTGCTTAGAATTAAGGAGTGCTTTGGTGACTCAGTCGATTAACTGTCCAACTCTTAACTTCGGCTCAGGTCATGATCTCACGGTTCGTAAGTTCCAGCCCCGGGTCAGGCTTTGCTCTGACAGCACAGAGCCTGCTTGGGATTCTGTCTCCTCCCCTCTCTCTGTCCCTCCCCCACTTGCTCTCTATCTCTCTCTCAAAATAAATAAAAATAAACTTAAAAACTGCTTAGAATTAAAATACCCATTCATTGGATTTTTCTTCTCGCATACTTCGGCAGAAAGCTAGAATATTTTCTCACCTGTTTGTGGGGATGGGGGGAGGGCAGGCAGCCATTCCTTCCAGAGCCATCAGAAGCAGGAAAGAAGACTGAAAAGAGTGACTTCCTAAACGTTTGGTTTGTCAGAAATGCTGTTAGCACGCAGTTGAGCTGACCAGGCTTCCTGAGAGGAGTCAGCAGCCAGACGCCTGGCCAAGGGTGGTCTGTGTACATCTAGATGCCAGGAAACCTGGATGGGGTCTGATACTGTGCCTAGCCACCCGCCTGCCTTTGAACTAATGACCCTCCCTCCAGGCTGTTTCCTTGTCTGTTCTATCCTGCTTTAAAATGTGTAGGAAAAAAAAAAAAAGGCGGGGGTTGACGGGGGGAGTGCCATTTTTTAGGCAAAAAAAAAAAAAAAAGGCAGGCTCAATTGGTTGAGCATCTGACTCTTAATTTCAGCTCAGGTCATGATCTCACAGTTCGTGAGTTCAAGCCCCACATAGGCTCTGCAGTGGCCGTGCAGATCCTGCTTGGGCGCGTGCACTCTCTCTCTCTCTCAAAATAAAGATTTAAAAATTATAATAAAAAGTAGTAAAAAATGTAAGATTCATTTTTGGTTTTGCCACTTCAATCCTTGATACTTTTAAGACTATCTCAAAGAAAATGGTAACTGACAGAGATGAGTTTTTCCATATTTGTGCCCCTGACTATAGTAGGAAGTTGGTAGTTTGCTTTAATGTAGATGTTCAGAAAAGTGTGGTTGTTCAAGAGTTAGTCCCTCACGGGGGCGCCTGGGTGGCTCCGTCGGTTGAGCGACCGACTTCGGCTCAGCTCATGATCCCATGGTCTGTGAGTTCGAGCCCCACCTCGGGCTCTGTGCTGACAGCCTGGAGCCTGCTTCGGATTCTGGGTCTCCCTCTCTCTCTCTGCCCCTCCCCCACTCATGCTCTGTTTCAGAAATCAACAAACATTACAAAAAAAATTTTTTAAATAGAGTTAGCCCCTCACAGCTGCCTTCTCAACCACAGGGAAAATATCACACTGAACATCAGATACATACGATAGTACAGAGATTTGTGTAACATAGAAGCTTTCTTAAAATGGAGGCCCCTAAAAGGCACTATACACTTAAGTTGGTGCCCTTGACTCACGAAGTACATTTGTCAGAGAAATCTGGTCACGGAAATCTGTCCCTAGATTGGGTAAGGCTACTGAACGGCTATGTGTCCGTGGCTCATGTTCACTTTGGACAAAGCCCTCTTAAAGGAGCCATTCAGCTGTAAAGAAATATGCTCTATCGGGATACGGTCACCCTGTGCTTTTCCTCAAAGGAACAGATATGGTTGACTTTCAAGTAAGCACTTTGTTTTCTTTCTGTGAGAAAATTTGTTTATTCTGATTTATTAAAACAAAATATTCTGCTGGGTTACCCAGGGAGAGCCAGGCAGCAGAAATACTTAACACTGTGCATGCCTTCAAGAGGTCTCAAACGAGTTTTAGGCGGCCACAGAAGGATCTATATATATTATGCTGTGTAACTCACCTCCACCCTTTGTAAGTGTAGAAGTGAGCTCCGAGGTGCTGCGGTAACCCTGCAGCCTTCTCCCAACATGACTGCGTGGGCATTCAGGGTTAAGTGTGAATAGCACTGTGAGGTTCTAAGGCACCCGATGAATCAATCCCATTTCAATTTTAGACCAAAAGCAGCATATTCTCCATGCGGCTGAAGGGCAGACCTTCAGTGTGTGGGTGCAGGGGACGGGCATGCGCCAGGGTAACTGACAGGCACGTGTTAGAATCCGAGGTCTACCGGGAGCACAAGCAACACCCCATCAGAGCAAGTATTAAGCAGGTGTTTAGATAAACCACCGAGTCTTCGGACAAGGTCATCGTTTACCAGCTCTGTGAACAAGCACAGTAGGTTTCTGAAGACACGGATGTGTGGTTCATCCCCTCAGGACACGCAGATTCAAACGGCAGCTACATCATCTGTGAGCATTCCTGGACTGCTGGGTGACACTCCTTGAAATAAAGAGACAATTCCTCACTGGTTTAGGAGGAGCTCAGACTCCATGATTACCAGAATCTGTTATACACATCTCTCTGTGACTAATGGGAGATTTCTTACATCATGACCTTTTATGATGCAAAGTTACTATTTATTTCCACCCCTGGAGTGAAGGAGGAACCAATAAACCTCTCTGATCACCCACAGATTTGGCAGCTCCGTACTCTGCCCTGTAAGATCCATTTCTTCTCAATTTTCTATATATAGTTTTAAAGAAATTATTGAGAAATCAATTTCCCTTCTCTACATTTTCTGTTAGTTTTTAATGCCAGTTAGTTATACCAGCTGGCCAGAGGAAGTCATTCTTCACGGAACTGATATTTAAAATGTTTCTAAGTGGAAGAACGGATGTTTATCAAAATGTTTCTGGTTACTCGATGAGCTCAGATAGAACACCTCTGAATAAATTAGGTTCAGGGTCCCAACACTATTCGTTTTCAACAAAATATTTTAGAGTTTACAGCCCCAAAGCTGATGAGGTATTATTGATAACTCCATTTAAAGCACAGAAAGAGGGTGCCTGGGTGGCTCAGTTGGTTGAGCATCTCTCTTAATTTCGGCTCAGGTCATGATCCCAGGGTGGTCTGATTGAGCCCCGCGTCGGGCTCTGTGCTAAGTGATGGAGCCTGCTTGAGATTCTCTCTCTACCCTTCTGTCCCTCTCCCCTGCTCGCATTCTAAAATTAAAAAAAAAAGGGGGGGTGGGGGCACCTGGCTGGCTCAGTGGGTTAAGCGTCTGACTCTTGGTTTTGGATCAGGTCGTGATCTCACAGTTCATGGGTTTGAGCCCCACATCAGGCTCCGTGCTGACAGCACAGAGTCGGCTTGGGATTCTCTCTCCCCCTCTCTCTCCACCCCTCCACTGCTCACTTTCTCTCTCTCAAATTAATTTGATTTAAAAAGCAAAAAGCTGGGGCGCCTGGGTGGCGCAGTCGGTTAAGCGTCCGACTTCAGCCAGGTCACGATCTCGCGGTCCGTGAGTTCGAGCCCCGCATCGGGCTCTGGGCTGATGGCTCAGAGCCTGGAGCCTGTTTCCAGTTCTGTGTCTCCCTCTCTCTCTGCCCCTCCCCCATTCATGCTCTGTCTCTCTCTGTCCCAAAAATAAATAAAACGTTGAAAAAAAAAAAAAGCAAAAAGCTTTTATTTTTTAATGCACATTGGAAAAGCAGGATACCCAAAACTCTTCTCCCAACTGTGTGTTTCACCCATTGGACTAACTTCTTGTAAAACTCAACATCTTTATAACTTGATTTACCTACACCTGTATGGCATTCCCATTTGTGTGTGTTAAGTAGATGCGTTTCCTGTCATGAGCTGAAGTAACAGTAATCTTACTTATCACACATCACAGTCCCGCTGAACCACTGAGCAGTTCTGGCCCTTGATAGGCATGCCCTGTGTTGGAATGCAGGAGAAAGCTAAGACGACGACAGCATTGTCAGGGATCCGTCAGCTTCTCTAATTTTTAGAGATCTGGTTTTTACTTGCACGCTCTCTCCAAGTGCAGCCCAGCCCTGCGTCTGCAACTCCTCATCCCATCCCATCTCCTGCCTGCTCCGGGGATGGGCACTGTGCTAGGCCTGGGAACAAGATCAGTGCCCGTTCTCGAGGAACCATCAAGGAACTTAATGGGTCTGTTGGGCCTAGTCAAACTTGGATTGTGTCCTTTTTTTCCTCTGAGTATCTTATCTCCTGTGGGCCTCAGCACTAGCTGTCAGCAGAAAGCTAAAACAAGACAGCATGGACGTATTTGCCTTGGCGGGGCGTGAGTTCACAAGCCACACTCTTACAATCCCGTGGATACTTTCATGTTGACTGTAAACATTCATTTGACAAACAGGAAAAGGAAATACGAAAATGACCTCACACATACCCAGTCTGAGTTTTTTGGAAGCATCAAGAGCATAAGGTCTCAGCTGCCTCCCTGTGGGCAGGTGCGTGATGTGGAACAGGACGACAGAGCACGAAGGAGCCCATCCTGTCCTCTGCCGTGGTCCCTAGCCCCTCACTCCCTGCATCACTTGCTTCTAGGCGGCGGTGTGAGCAGTCCTTTGCAGCCAGGTGCATGTACTTTGGCCAGTTTTGTGCACGGTTCGTGGTCAGACTGGAACAAGAGATGGTCTCAACCTGACGGCTCAGTCTCACCATTTATCTAAGACAGACAGGAGTGCCTGGGTGGCTCAGTCGGTTAAGCGTCCGACTTCGGCTCAGGTCATTATCCTGTGGTTTGTGGGTTCCAGCCCCGCGTCGGGCTCTGTGCTGACGGCTCAGAGCCTGGAGCCTGCTTCGGATTCTGAGTCTCCCTCTCTCTCTGCCCCTCCCCTGCTCATGCTCTGCCTCTCTCCAAATTAAGTAACCATTAAAAAAATTTTTAAAAACCATTTATTTTTTTTAATGTTTATTTAATTTTGAGAGAGAGAGAGAGACAGAGTATGAGTGGGGGAGGGGCAGAGAGAGAGGGAGACACAGACTTCGAAGCAGACTCCAGGCTCTGAGCCGTCAGCACAGAGCCCCATGTGGGGCTCGAACTCATGAACGGTGAGATCATGACCTGAGCCAGAGTCAGACGCTTAACTGACTGAGCCACCCAGGCACTCCCCCTCCAAAAAAAAACCATTTAAAACAGACCGACAATCTTCATATTTACCAAATAATAATGAAAGAAGAAACACTGAAATTGTTGTTTTTCCTTGGTTTGTACAGTCAGGGAATTAGGTTATAACACAACAAATCCTATTTGAGACCAACTAGCAATTTTATGAATAAAGATTATATTAATACTTTTATTATGGTTTCATTTGTTTCAACACATTCTCCTACCTTATTGAAGTCATTAGAGCCTCTCAGCAAATGCTTAAAATTTTTTGAAGTAAAATTATTTCACTAGTCCCGTATCTCACACAAGGATCTCACATCAGCTGATATTTCACATAATCAGCGGCGCCTGCCTGGCTTAGTTGGTAAAGCATGTGACTCTCAGTCTCAGGGTCACGAGTTCAAACCTCACATTGGGTGTGGAACCGACTAAAAAAAAAATTGTTTTAAATCAAGGAAAAGCTAAGCTAAAAGTTATGATTCATTCATTACGATATAGTGTAAGGAAACCCTGACTTAGGAGTCACATTGTTTCTCCACTGAAGAGAGATTTTAATAATCTTTTCAGTTGTAATATATTTCACAATATAACTGTTTTCCGTTTTTTTGTTTATTCCACCCAACAGCACAAAACAACACAAGAAATATGAAGTGCCATGTTGCTGACCTAGTTTGTGGCGCTCTCATGAACGCGGGGAAGTGTTGGGGGTTTTACTGTTGTCCAGATACAGTCACAATTATTATTGGAGAAGGTAACAGCAAGTAAAGCTACAAATCCTGAAACTGTTTTCTAGTTCTGAAACAACTACTTAGCTGCCCATGTCACTGTGGTAACACAAAAAGCAGAGGAGGTCATGTTTAGAGATGAAAATGACTCACTGAAGGAAATTGGCAAAAAGGTCCTTCCAGTGGGGTGCCTGGGTGACGCGGCCAAGTCTTGATTTCAGCTTAGGTCATGATCTCATGGTTCATGTGTTCGAGTCCTGCATGGGGCTTTGTGCTGACAGGGCGGAGCCTGCCGGGGTTCTCTCTCTCCCTCTCTCTCTCTCTGCCCCTCCCCCCACTCAGGCTCCCTTGCTCTCGCAAAATAAATAAAAACAGTAAAAAAAAAAAAAAAAAAAAAAAAAAAAAAAAAAGACCTTCTAGAGGTAAAATGTTGTAAACTGGGAATGTTTTAAATACATAAAAATCTTTTGGTTTTCATTGTGTCCATCTTAGACCAGTGAGTTTCCTTTGATATGTTTACAGGCACAACTTGGGCACAAGCCAAACCTTGCCCATGCCAAAAAATAAAAATAAAAATCAAGGCCTGAGCTGATCATTTGGATGCCTTTTCCTAGGAGTGGACATTTTCCTGACAGTTTTTATTTTTTTTAACCAAAGAAAATTCATAATATTGATTTATTGTTTCTTTTTAAAAACTGTATGCAAACTATGTGAGAAAGGAGATGATTTGGGCATACGAAGGTTAAGTTCAAGCGCATCAGCTCTCTGTCCCCAGATTCTAGGAACACTGTTTTTGATGTCCCAAAGTGTGGAGGAAGGGGGAGTAAAAATGTAGAGCTCTGGAATGCATTCAAACTTAAGCAGTTATCATCTTAAAATAGGCTGTTATAAATATAAGTTGTTTTATGTAAGCCTCCGGGTAACCACAAAGCAAAAACCTATCGTAGATACACAAAAGATAAAGATTAAGGAATCAAAGCATGCTACGAAGAAAGTCATCAAATCATAAAGAGAGCAAAAGAAAGGAAGGCAGAAATTACAAAACAGTCAGAAAACAATTAACAGAATGGCAATAAGTACATACTTATCAGTGATTACTTTAGGGGCACCTGGGTGACTCGGTTAAATGACTGATCCTTGATTTCGGCTCAGGCTCAGGTCATGATCTCAGGTTCTTGAGTTTGAGCCCCACACTGACAGTGTGGAACTCGGAACTTACTTGGGATTCATTCTCTCTCTTTCTCTCTTTCTCTCTGCCTCTCCCCTGCTTGTACACAAGGGCATGTGCGCTCTCTAAATTAATACATTTTAAAAATAACAACAATAATTACTTTTTTTTTTTCAACGTTTATTTATTTTTGGGACAGAGAGAGACAGAGCATGAACGGGGGAGGGGCAGAGAGAGAGGGAGACACAGAATCGGAAACAGGCTCCAGGCTCCGAGCCATCAGCCCAGAGCCCGACGCGGGGCTCGAACTCACGGACCGCGAGATCGTGACCTGGCTGAAGTCGGACGCTTAACTGACTGCGCCACCCAGGCGCCCCAATAATAATTACTTTAAATTTAAGCGGACTAAATGCTCCAATCGAAAGACACAGAGTGGCTGAATGGATAAAAAAGACAAGACCCATCTATATGCTGCTTCTAAGAGGCTCCCCTCAGATGTAAGGACACACACAGACTGAAAATGAAGGGATGGAAAAAGATATTCTATGCAGATGGAAGCACAAAGAAAGCTGGAGTAGCTATACTTATATCAAACAAAATAGACTTTAAAGCAGACTGTGATAAGAGGCAAAGAAGGACATTCCGTAATGATAAAGGGGTTAATCCGACACAAGAATATAATATTTGTAAATATTTATGCACCAACACAAACAGCTAAATGTATAAAGTAATAACAACGCTAAAGGGAGAAATAACAATACAATAATAGAAGGGGACTTAATACCCCACTTTCACCAATGGATACATCATCCAGACCAAAAATCAATAAGGAAATATTGGTCCTAAACGACTCGTAACCAGAGGGACTTAACAGATACATAAAACATTCCACCCAAAAGCAAGAATACACATTCTTCTCAAGCACACATGGAACCTTCTCCAGGCAAGATTATATATATTAGGCCACAAAACAACTCTTAATAAACTTAAGAAGAGTTAAGGCATACCAAGCATCTTTTCTGACCACAACGGTATGAAACTAGGAATCAATAAGAAAACTAGAAAATCCACAAATACGTAGAGATTAAATAACATGCTACTGAACAACCAACAGGTCAACGAAGAAATCAAAAGAAAAATCAAGAAACACCTCAAGACAAATGAAAATGGAGAAACAACATACTAAAATCTACGGGACACAGCAAGATTCTAGGGACAGACACTATCGATGAGCTCCAGGAGCTGGCATTCAGTGTAGCTATAAACGGAGGGCCCGGGGCCCTCAGCCCATTGCTGGCCAGCTTCTCCAACCCTACCTCACTTTACCCAGTGCAACGGTTTTCAAACTGTAGTATCTTTCGGAATCACCTGGAGAACTTGATACAGGCCCCACCTACAGTTTCTGAGTTAAGAGGGCTGGGGTAGAGCCCCCAAATTTGCATTTCCAACAAGCTCCCAGGGGATGCCTTTGCTGCTGGTCCCGGGATCACACTTTGAGAACCACTGGCTCAGTGTTTCTCTGCGGTGGCCGTCCAGTAGATTCACCTGAGGCCCTACTGCAAACCAATTAAATCAAATGCTCTGTGGGCGAGGCCAGGGAAGGCAGCTCCCCACGTGATTCTAATGCGTCCCTGTTGTGCTAAATGAATTCAGCTTCATTTTCTGTGTGTTAAAATGTACCCAGGACTTGTTCTTAACCACGTATGGTAAGACGCACGGACGTGGAAATGATTGTCAGGAAGGAGAAAGGTAACGCTCCTAGGCCTCTAGAAACAGGAGGCATCACGCCATGCAGGGCCACATGGGGACAGACCAGGGCCAGGCAGAAAGGGAGACGTCAGAGCATGGCCCAGAAATTTTACTGGGGTTCTCTCTGGAACTTTCTCTGGGTCAGTTTAGGATTGGGCAGTTTGAATAATTTTGGCAGGCTCCGGACTACAGGGATGGTCCCTGGTTGTCCAGTACTGGACCCTGGGCCGACACAAGCAGAGGAATTTCGGCTTGGCGTGTGAGAGTTTGATAAAGGAGACTGTTGGGAATGGGTTGGTTGGTTAGTGTATCACGCGTGCTTGTGCAGGGGCGTCCTTTGCTTTAGGAACTAGCTACCCCGAGAGGAGCAGCATCAGGGCTCTAAAACCAGAACATCGAGAGTACAGAAAACAAGAAAGTACAGTCAAATAGTTGGCTACCTCTGCTTCCCTTCAGAGTCTCACCTCCTACTTTATGATCTAAGTCTGACTGTGTCCTCAATCCTTCCTTCTTCTGCTCAAATTTTATTCTAGATTGCATAGCTTAACCTAAATTACACGTCAAGTCAGAAAAACGAGATGGGTTCGAGCATGAACCATGTTGGATCACTTCAAGGATTTCGATTTCTCGGACCGCACTTAATGAGACGAGCATCACACAAAATGTAAGAAATATAAATTGTCCTGAGAACTCGGACAACCCACATCAGCCTCACCCAGCAGAAGACCTGTCAACGTGGCTCAGCTGTCTGTCCCAGGAGACCTTTGCCCCTGGAAGCCGAGACTGCTTGCTTCAGAAGTTCCTGCGCATAAGTTTACCCGAGACAAAGGACTGCTCACCTGGGCAGACAGCTTGCTTATCAAACAACAGTTTACCCATCAAGAGCCCCGATGAGGTCTTTGCCATGTTCACCAGTCTTAATGCTGCCATATCCCCGCATCATGAAAGATAGGGTTTTTTAAGTTTATTCATTTATTGTGTGTGTGTGTGTGTGTGTGTGTGTGTGCACGCGCGTGAGAGAGAGAGAGAGAGAGAGAGAGAGAGAGAGAGAGAGAGAGAGAGAGAGAGAGAGAGAAAGTGCACGCACAAGGGGGGGCGGGGTAAGAGAGAGGGAGATACAAACTCCCAAGCAGGCTCCACACTGTCAACGCAGAGCCTGATGCAGGGCTCAAACTCAGGAACTCTGAGATCATGACCTGAGCAGAGATCAAGAGTTGGATGCTCAACCGACTGAGCTACCCAGGCACCCCGAAAGACACGTCTTTTGTTTTGTTAGGTTTATTTCTTTTTGAGGTGGGGAGGGCCAGAGACAGAAGGAGAGAGAATCCCAAGCAGGCTCTGTGCTGTCAGTGCAGAGCCCGATATGGGGCTCAAACCCACGAACCGTGAGATCACGACCTGAGCCAAGAGTCAGATGCTTAACCGACTGAGCCACCCAGGCACCCCAAAAGACACGTCTTAACCATTGAGCCCAGACCACCTCAAACCCTACAAAATCCTGCTCTGACTCCCCAGTATGAGCGCCTGCTACTGCCTTGAGTTCCAATTAACTTTAGTTTTTGCTTTAGTTGCAGGCAGTCAGACAATATTTTGGGAAGCTCAACAGTTACTTCAAGAGCCAAGGGCTCTTGGGGCGCCTGGGTGGCTCAGTCAGTTGAGCGCCCGACTTCGGCTCGGGTCATGACCTCACGGTTTGTGAGTTCGAGCCCCGTGTCGGGCTCTGTGCTGACAGCTCGGAGCCTGGAGCCTGCTTCTTGTTCTGTGTCTCCCTCTCTCTCTGCCCCTCCCCCTCCCCTGCTCATGCTCTAGCCTCTCTCTCTCTCTCTCAAAAATAAACATTAAAAAAATTAAAAAAAAAAAAAAGAGCCAAGGGCTCTTGTTGGGGAAATACTATATACTAGTATATTATATACTAATTCCACGTTTATGGCAATTGCAATCATGTGAGCATAATAAAGTTTCTGAAAATTCTACATTAAAAAATAAAACTTTACAGGGCACCTGGGGGGCTCAGGTCATGATCTCTTGGTTCATGAGTTCGAGCCCCACATCAGGTTTTCTGCTTTTAGCACAGAGCCTGCTTTAGATCCTCTGTCCCCCTCTCTCTCTGCCCCTACCCTGCTTATGCTCCCTCTCAAAATAAATGAACTTTTTAAAATTTTTTTTTAACGTTTATTTATTTTTGAGACAGAGAGAGACACAGCATGAACGGGGGAGGGGCAGAGAGAGAGGGAGACACAGAATCGGAGGCAGGCTCCAGGCTCTGAGCCATCAGCCCAGAGCCTGACGCGGGGCTCAAACTCGCGGACCGTGAGATCGTGACCTGAGCTGAAGTCGGACGCTTAACCGACTGAGCCACCCAGGTGCCCCAAAATAAATGAACTTTTAAAAAATTTAAAAAAATAAAAATAAAACTTCAGGATATTAAGCAAACTAGCTTAGGCACAGGAGGCCTACTAACTCCTCTAAGAACATTCCCCCCCACCCCCTAATCATAGGTTTTAAAGCATTGATTTAGGCATGAGTGATCTGAGATAAACTAAGGAGTACCAAGCATATAAAGCATGAACCTGACATCCTGAAGCTAACGGTGAGCGAGAGGGCACCCAGGCTTCCCCCTCCCGGAAGTGTCCTCACACATCAGAGCCTCTGTGCTGGGCCAGCTGTCCTGTGGAGAGGAGTTTCCACATTATGTGTGGTTTCTACACGATCAATGAAGGAAGGTTTCTTGGAATCCACCAGTGTGCAGAGGGCTCTCCACTGAGACACCTCCAAACGAGGCCTCCATTCACTCTGTCGGGGCAGGGGGAGGCAGGACACTCTCTTGTCTTGGAGCCCCAAAGCCACTCGAGCAGGTGCACACTGCCTAGCATGAGCCTCAGTGAATTCTTGCCAGATAACAATTCCTGCTCCTGGTGGTGCCACGGAGAGATCAGAGGAAATCCCCATCTGGTCACTTCACAGCCTTCTCAGAGGTGGGAGGAGACATCAGTCGGGGAGCCTAACTTCCTTGCCGTGTCCTCTCTGGAAACACCCTGCAGCTTTTTCCCAGCTCTGGGAGAAGAAACTAATAAATTATCAGAGAATTCCAGGATCCAATGCTTTGCCTGTGAAACAGGTGGCCAAACAAAGAGGGTGCTTGGCCTCACGAAATCAAGGTTATTCAAATTACCAGTGAGCATTTTGCCAGCGTGCTCTTTGACATGTCCTCATTAAAAATTAATCACCATTAATATGAATTATAGTGATTAAGAGGAAACATCTGAAGACAGGTTTGAATCCTTATGGCTCCAGCTGGATGGAGCAAGAGGACACAGAGCTGCTAAAGGGAAGAAGCTTCACCGTCTTAAAGAAAGGGGGCGCCTGGATGGTGCAGTCAGTTAAGGGTGCGACTCAGCTCAGGTCGTGATCACACAGTTAGTGAGTTCGAGCCCTGCATTGCACTTTGCACTGGTCGTGTGGAGCCTGGAGCCTGCTTGGGACTCTCTCTCTCTCTACCCCTCTCCCACTTGTGCATGTGCTCTCTCTCACTCTCTCAAAATAAATAAATGTAAAGAAGGAAAGGGGAAAATAAGGCAGGCATTCCCTAAAAATGCTTGGGCTAGGGTCTGGGCTCTGGGGGACACTGCTCCCCATCCCTCACCCACGTTATGTTCTCTGTATCACGGGGAGCTTCTCCACTCATATAGCGGTCTTGTCTGTGGAGGGAAGTCAGAGGTTTTCATCCCACTCCAGATCTCCTGACGTGAATTTGGATTATGCCAAAGTTTTTCTTTCTTGCCTACACCCCCACAAGCCACTATTCTTTCTTTTTTTTCCAATTTTAGGATGGGGAGGGACAAAGTGTTCAGTGGAAGGTCATTCTGAGGGGCAGCTGGGGGTTTCTCACAAGAAATGAATGCCAAATGGCCCTGCATCGCTTGATGGTTGGGTGTTGAGAAGCCTGAGGGACTGCCCAGCAGAGGACTGGCCCAGGCCAGCGTTCAAGAAACTCAGTCAGTTAGGAAGCATGGCCTTCTGCCTGCACATTGGAAACCGGCTCAAAGGCAAGGCAAAGTGGTGAAGGGAAAAAAACCCATGTGACCCACTAACAGCACGGATAGTTGTCTGTTTTCCCTGTACCAAAAGCCTGGCCCAATCAAATATAATCCAAAGCACAAACATACTAAATCAGTTTTTGCAGTGCCCACAGCTTTCTACAATGTTGGGGGGGGGGGTGGAAAGAGACTTCAGGCCTGGAATTTAAAAACAAAACCTACTGATTATAAGAAGTGTATTACAGGAGAGAGAAGGGAATGTGGTCAGCTGGGGGCTGAGGGCCCTGAAACATCAAAATTGCAGGCTTTCTTCTCTACCCAAACCCTCTGCAAGGCTTCCCTTGTGGGTGGAGGGGAGGGTGACTGCAGCAGGCAAGAGAGAGCTCCAGCCTCTCCTGGAGGGAAGCGGAACGTGGCTTTATCGCCGGTCCGCCATTCCAAAAATGCTACATGGAAACGGCACTGAGAATACGCATTGAAAGAAGTACTTGTTCTGATCGAGCAAAGGGAAGATGGTGCAAATGGTCAAGGGAATAAAGCGTTAAGGATCTAGCTGTTATCTCAGGACCTGCAGTTCCTGTGATTACCAAAGGGCCCATTTTCCGGTCAGCAGCACCTGTTTGGAATTCCATCCACTCGGCCCAGCCCTCTGAACCCCTGAGGAGGCCACAGGGTGACGGCGGGCCCCCGAGTCCCCTGCTGCCCCAGGTTAGATGGGTCTCTGGGAATGTCCCTTACAGATGAGGACAGAGCCCTCAGCCAGCAGTCCCAGAGCCGAGCAAACTACCGCCGTGGGTGGTATCATCTGGGCCCCATGTGTTTCCCGGAGCGACTGAGGAACTGAGGCTTACAAACGGGTGGGTGACCTGGCAGAGATGCGTGGTCACGGTGGAATCTAGTTGCCATGGGGATATGAGGTTTTCTGCTCAAGCTGTTTGAGAGCAAATTTTCCACTGCGTGTATGTAAACATATTGCAGCATCTTTAGTTTTTAAATTCGTTTTCTTTTTCAGATAGCATCCAGAGTGGGCTCGTACATTCCAAGAAGAATTAGGAAAGGTAATTTTCCAGGGGACAGGTCCTTGGAGGGTATCAGGGGCTCAGCCTTTGTTTAGGCCTGAGTGTAGGAAGGAGAGCGTGGGGCTCCTTTTCGGGAAGCAGCAAGGTCTGCCCAGTTATTTGGGCCCAAGAGTGGGAGGAGTTCTAGAGACAAGCCAAGGACAGCATTTTCATCTCTTGCCATCTTTGCTGAGGAAGTTTTACCTCGTTTTCTACCTTCCCTGCTGTTCAGTAAATGACTCCATAGCCCTCCCTCCCTCTCTCCTCTAGCTCAACATGCAAGAACACTGTTTTGAGCCAGTCTTAGCCAATTTGGACTCCTAAAACAAAGTGCCACACACTGGGTGGCTTACGCGACAATTAATTTCTCACCCTCCTGGAGGCTGGGAGTCCAGGATCAAGGTGCCGGCAGATCTGGTGAGGGCCTACTTCCTGGTTTACAGACGACTGTCTTATGTCCTCACGTGGAAGAGAGAAGCAGCGAGCTCTCTGGTCTCATCTTATTAGAGAACTAATCCCATTCAGAAAGGCTCCATTCTCATGACCTAATGATCTCCCACAGGCCCTACCTCCTAAAACCATCACCAAGGGGGTTCAGATTTCAACATATGAATCTGGGGACATAGTGGCCCCTGTGAACTTCTCTCTGGTAAAATACACATAAACACCCAAAATGTATCGTTCTAACCACTTTCGCTGTGTAGTTCAGTGGTCCTAAGTACCTTCCCAAGATTGTGCAACCGTTGCCCCCACGTGTTCGTCACGCTGCACAAAAACTGTTCCCGTTGAACGAAGCCTCCCCCCATCCCAGGCAACCATCGTTCTATTTTCTATCTCTAGGAATTTGCCAGTGCCAGGCACTCCAGAGAAGTGGAATCATGCAGTACTTGTCATTCTGTGACTGGCTGATCTCATTTAGCGTAATACCCTCGAGGTTCAGGCATGCGATGGCACGAACCAATACCTCATTCCTTTCCATGACTGGGTAATATTCCTTTTATGGAGGGGCCGTGTTTTATTTATCCACTCGTCTGCCGACGGACACTTGGGTTGTTTCCGAACAATGCTGCTGGGAAGATGGCTATACAGATATCTGTTTGGGTCCCTATTTTCAGTTGTTTAGGTATATACCCAGCAGTGGAATTGTGGGACCATGTGGCAACTCTCTATTGAACTTTTTGCTGTTTTCACAGCGAGACTTTGCGGGCTTACAATCAGTGGGTTTCCCGGGGCAGGTGGAGATTATTTCCCAAGGAAGTTTGGCAAGGAGCATCACGGTCTTTGTCTTTTAATTCTCTCACATTCACTCGCCTATTTTTCTCCCAGGGTCATGGTGTCTGTAGGTCTTCTTAGTTCACTTCTCTTCTATTGACTGCTTAGACTTTAACGTGTCTGATGGCAGCAGATTGATGATCTGTTGATTGACGACAGACTAGCAACTTTGGGTGGGGGTGCGGAGACTCATCTCCCTGGTCTTCCAAACTCTCTTGAGCCACCCTGTCAATCCCACAATACTTGGCTTCTACTGTTCACCCATGGGGACCTGGGCATCTGGCCCGGCAGGCAGGCCTTTACTGCCTCCTTGACACCCCATCATCTCCTGCCACCTTTCACAACATCCTTTCCTTCATCTCAACACCCTCTCTGACTCCCCACGCTGCCTCTGTCTCTACTCACCTTCACACGGTTCCTTTTTCTAAGGACTTCCCCAGCCCCGGAGGTCTCTAGAGCCCGGTCTAGTGTTTTCACTATTGTTTCCAATGATTTGTCCTCTCAGGGGACAGCACATTTCCCACCCTGACGCTCACCAATAACTGGCACAAGACTGAGCTCACAGAACTTGGCAAATAAGAGCATATTGATTTATGACCCTGGTCAGAGACTTGGACAAAGATGCTGCTTCGGGTCCCCCAAATCAAGGAAGCCTGTGGGTAACAGAAGAGGCCATTTCTGGACCTAGAGGCTAGACTATCTCTTTGCTACATTTTGCTTTTTGTCTTTTTAACACTCCTGTTGTGAAATAGAACATACTCCAAGAAGCACATGAAATGTAAGTGAATAGTTTAATAACTAATTATAAAGCCAACATCCTGGTCACCACCACCCAAGAAGAACACTGAATGCCCCCAAGAACCCCTCATAACCTGGAACCCAGGCCAGTTCTGACCTGTCCCTTCCCCCTGGGGCAACCCCATCCAGAATTTTATAAAAATTGTTTTTTGGGTTTTTCTTCACATTTTTACCACTGGTATACACATCCCTAAAAAGCATGATTTTTCCTGTTTTTAATTTTGCACGAGTGAAATGATGCCACACATACTCTTTCAGGGTTTGCTTCACTTGGCTTCGTGTTTGTGAGCCATACCCAGGTCCTTGCACCAAGCTGGAGTGGGTTATCTGGACAGACTGTAACGTTCCGCTGTACAGCACAGCTCAATTTATTTAGACCATGTGCACCATAAATGTTGATGGACAGTGTGTTCTCTCCAGCTTGGGGCTGCTAGGAAGAACGCTCCTATGCATTTGCCTAGGAGCAGGACTGCTGGGGTCATGGTGTCCGTATGCCTTCACCTCTACTAGACAATGAATGCCAACCCGTTTTCCTAAGTCTCACTTTTACCCCACGTGAGACAGTGTCTCTGCATCCCAGCTCTCCAACAACTCAAAAAATGCTCTGTAAATTTACACGCAAGGAGGGGCCCCCAGTCCTATCCTACTGGAACTAAAACCGTTCAACCAACAGCCTTGACCTTAGCCACCTCCGAACCCCGGAGACTATTGGAGAAGCTCCGACCCCAGTTTGGGGGTGTCAGGGGTACGAGAGACACGGCGCAAGAATAAGAATCTCAGGGGCGGGGGCGGGGGGAGAGGGGGGTGCGGACGCAGGGGCTTGTTGCTGTCACCCTGGAGCTGTGAACCACAGAGCACTAGCCAGCTACAAACCCAGCCAGCCGGTCATAAAACATACATCAAAGCCTCAGGAAGCCACTGCCTGCGGGCTTAAACAGAGCCCAGGTGTGACCTGTAAGCTCCCTTTTTGCTCCCTGCTGAGCTGTGCACCTGCCCCGACCAGGGCTTCAACAGGCAGTCTCCAAGTGACCAGGGGAGCTGGGGCGTAAGGTCAGAATTGCGCTCAGCCTCACCAGCTGGGAGGGTTCACCTGAGCTCTGCGCCTGGGGTTCACCCCAGGAATAGAGCAGAGATGCCGCACTACCCTTTGCAAAAAGCACCTCGTTATTACAAGTTTCAAGCAATAGTCAGGTACAAAAGAGAATGAAACAAAGGCATTTGAAATCTCCCCACCCAGAAAGAAGTATCACAAACATTTTGGTCAACATCACTCTAGATATCTTTCTGTACAAATACACAGAGGGGTGGGAGGGTAGATGGATACATAAGTGATACATATAATTCTAGAAAAAAATCCTACTCTACATGTTATTTGAAAACAGAAGTTAGTTCCTTCTCTTTACGAATATTTTCAGCCTTCTTCTTCCAACTATAAGAGAAGATATTCTCAATGCAGAAGCCTAGAAATCATAGATCATAAAGAAAATCATCTGCGTTCCACCACCAGATTTCTATGAGCATGATTGCAGAGGTGTATATATACAATGTAATAAGTCACTTGTTTGTAAAGTCTTTATCAAAATAGCATAGCAAAAAAACCAAAACAAGACAAACGAACATAGCAATACATTGCTTTCACACACACACACACACACACACACGCACGCACGCGCACATCCCGGCCCGGCCCGGTCCAGTCCATAGCTCCTTTTTAGGCTTCCAAACTGCCCAGTGGCCTGGGCTTCCCTGGCAATGCTGGCCTCTGGGTCCTGGGCTGGGCTTCCTGAAAAGGACCCTCCTATCCACTCAGGGCTCAATAATAACCAAATCTCACACTTCCCAATAAGGAGCCAAGAGGACAAATGGACCAGCCCTCCTTCATCAGATGGCTGGTGGCTGCATTTTGGTTTCTCTGCTCAGCCACACACAGAAGTATGTTTATGAAGCAAAACAAAGCTACGGCTGACCTCTTTTTATAGTGATAAGCAGTACAGCTCAATCCACAGAAAAGCCCAATGGCAACAATCCTTTAACCATAACTAACACAGTAATTCGAATTTTACCATCAGGGCAATAAACTGCATTAATGCTCTCAGAGTACAGACACGGCAGCTCAAAGGGACAGTCTCCAAAGCAAGCCTGAGTGACTGTCCACCCAGGCCAGATGTGACCGCCCCTCGCATGGTTGCGAGAAAGCACAGGACAAAAGTCGAGACAGAGTATGTCGTTTCCATAGCTACAAGGCCTTGAACAAAATTCTCCAACAAAGCATTGAGGAAATGGAACCGATACAACTCTACTTAGCTGTCGCGTCCCTGGAGCCAGACTACGAAGGGAGCTGTGCCCACTTGAAGCCTCTGTGCCCCACCAGCTTCATCTCCCTGGCCAGCACAAAGTCTGTCCTCCAGACCCAGGCTCTAGTGAGAGGCTTTAACAGGGCTTTGGAAAACCGGATTCACTTCTTCCCGGTGCTACAGACAGGTGGGGTCAGGAGGCCTGACCAGTTACCCCAGTGCCCTGTCCAGCACTCCTCACTCATTCCAATCTTCCAGTGCCCCTTGTTACCCAAGAGCTTCGTGTGACCCCTATACACGCAGCACCCACCCCTACATGCCCTCCGCATACCCCCTCATCAGCGTCCGTCTCTCCAGCTCCCGTCCTTAGAACTGCCCGGCAGACCATCCCCCAGCCCTCCAGCCCCGTGGAGGGGATTGAGCTGTTTATACATTACTGTGCTCAGGCAACACGACTGCATTTCACCTGGGCCCTTCCGAAAGCAAAACTGTCCTCCAAAAACGTGGCCCCCGCCAGAGGCTGCAAGCCCTGAGCCGGGTGGACGGGGCTCTGCTGGGGGCACGCTGGCTGTGGGGACCCTCGGATCATACCGCGTAGGGGGCTACCTATTCCCGCCATGCCTGAGCCCATCCCGATTTCCAAGGAGTTTGGGGACAAAGATAAGAGAGAGGGCCCCTCTCTGTGGGGGCACGGAGTAAGCTCGCTGTGCTCATTCCAGCCGCAGCACCAGCTGGTGAGCGTGCCAGATCTTTCTCTATCCCCCATGCCACCTCCTCCTCTCACCTAAAATGGGAGGAGAGAGGGGGAGGAAATGCTTTCTTTTCCTCCTGTACTGAATTTATCCTAACTGCAGACCGGCTGCAGAGCTGGGAGAAGATAAACAGAGAAGTCGAGTTAGAATCTTTCAAAATCTCCCCGTGTCCTCCAGCCCACTCCATTTTCCTTCCTACCTTGTCGGAGGAGGAGCTCTGCCCGGCCTCCACCGCTCCATGCCGCATCTGAAAGACGGTCTCTCTGGCCGTGGCTCCCTTGTTCTTCATGGGAGCTTCAGACCCCAGCTGAAGCTGTTTCACAGGCTGGGCCTGAGAATTCTGACAGGTGCTTGGCATTTTCTAACCAAGTCTCACCTGGGCCTTGGCCACTTGGTTGACTGCTAGTTCCACCCTGTCCCCCTCGAAGCTATCTCCAGAGCAATGGCACATTTGATTTGCCTCATACCCCCCGCTCCCCGTGCAGAGTCTAAGGAGAAATATACAAATGGCAACAGCCTAAGAGAGAAAGAAAAGGGAATAGCCTGGGTGTCCACCGAGTAGAATATCAAGCTTGGACCAAAGCCAGCTGGGGAGAGGAGAGGAGAGGCAAACCTCCCAGGGTCAGGACGTTGTCTCCTTTCGTCCTCACTATAGCCCATGGACGATAAAAAAGCGGGCTCTGTAGTTTCCCTTCTGGAACCTGGAGGAATCTGCATCAGAACTCAGACGTGTGGCTGTTTATCACCTGGCAGTAGGGCACCCCTGGGCTTGAGTAAGGATCCAGGGCTGTGATGAGGCAGGACCCTGAAGAGGCACTGTGGGGGAGTCCTGTGTCTGCATGGGCTCAAAGGCACACGGCCAGGTCCAGTCCCAGTGGTACCTGGAGGGGCTGCAATGTCCCCAGCAGGGGTTGCCCAGTCCCTGTGGGACTAGGGTTCTGGTGTGATTTTGCCTGTGGGCCTGGCTGAGACAGAACCCTCATGCCTGTCTTCCTAGGCTGGCTCTCCAGCCTGCTCCGTAATTCTGAGCCATCCCATCACCATTCGACACACCCTTTTCTGTTTAAATCAGCCAGATTTGGTGTCTGCTGTTTACAGGTGAGAGCTCCCACTGATTCCCCAGGCCTCTGGGCTCTGATTCCAGAGACTTCCAAGCTACTCCTTTCTAAACGCTTTCTGCTTGCCCCAGGCCAGAGTAGACCCATTCCACTACACAAACCGAGCACCCCACTTACCAGATGAGAGGGAGAAAAGCCTCTAAATCAAGCACTAGTCCCTCCCTCCAAACAACCGTGATAGCCAGGCTTCCTCTACCCATGGGGCTTTTCCCCAAAACCAGCTGAATACCAGGAGTAACATGTCTTACAGGCAGCTGAGGACCCCTGAAACAATGCGCAGTGTGACCTCCTAAGAAGCCCCCATACCAGCCTCCAGCTTGGCTTCTGACTGGTTGATTCAAGCTCGGTTGCTTAAGTCCCAAGTTATTTCTAAATGGGATTTTCATCACTAAAAGCAAGGTGCCCAGAGCTGAGAGTTACAATCCAGTATTACAATCTCCATTGCCATGATTAGTAATCACCATAATCCCATTTATGGTAACAGTAAGAAAACTAGGCAAGCATTTCTTTTTGTACTTCTTTCACATTGGTATTTTTCTCTCTGCCCAAGCTTTTAACACCTGCCTGGCAATGTTAATTATTGACACTGAGGCAGGGGTGGCCCAGAACATCCCTCTGGTGCCAAAACAAAATGATTTGTTTGCTTTTCCTCAGTAGATTCAGAATGTATGATTCCTTGGCCCTCGGGAGAAGTTTCAAATAACCAGAAACAAAGGATTTCTTAAGTCCATCCAGAGATGTGGAAGAGGTCACGGGCTGTACTTGAATTAAGACCTGGGTGACTTCTTTTGGATTATCTCCAGCCTCAGAATAAAACTGTGGTACTCCTATACTCAGAGACCTTGAGCAGACAGAAGCCCGTCTCTGATGGTTAATCCCTGAAGGCTGTGTCATTCATCCAGAAGGCAAGGCTGTGGAATCAATGGAACATGTGGACTCTGCAAGAGTCCAGCCCCCTGCGGTCCCCACGATCCCACCTTCCCGGCAACATCCAGATGTGCCAGCATTCCAGGGGGCTGATTAGCTGTAGAACGTGCTATTTCCTTGTTCCCAGGATACATCTGAGTTAACTCTGCTGCTAATTGGGTTTGTATCTGGCAGTGGTGACATCGAAAAAAAGGTTTTGTAGTCAATTATGTTCTCCTGGAACACACAGGAAGGGGCTGTCCTGTCAACGCGGAGGTGGTCTCTACCTTAATGAGCTGCCCCAGACAAAGGCACAAGAGGACATTATCGTCCCTGAGTACCTGCCTTTAGTGACTTCTGCTGAACAAGAAGTTGAAGCTCTATCTGGGCACCGCATGAGCCGGCTTTACTGCACTTTCAAATTGCCTGTTTCCCATGGAACACATCTGAATGTGATCAGGTGCATTTGAGCCACTTAAAAAAAATCATCCCTGAGGAAATGAAATGCGCAAATGCTCTTCCTGCAGCCTAATGATGGAGGGTTTGGTTTAACTGCACCAAAGCCAGAAAATGGACACTTACGGTCCCCACTGCCCTCATAACGCAGCCACATGGCACACACCTGGAGGAAGAGAAATGGAATTCTTCCTGCAAGTTTTTTTTTTTTTTTCTGGTTCAGAACAATCCATTTTTCCAATGTTTTAACATCCTGAGTGTGGGTGGAAGCAATGCTTACTTACGTCTCATGGAAAAAGATGGTGTGTTTATAAAAGAATCTGACTGGGGTGATTGCAGGAAGGGCCAGTGGTCACTAGGAGAAAACAGCAAGGCCTTGGCTTTTTTTTCTTTTTTTTTTTTTTTTTTTTTTTTTTTTTTTTGCTTTGGGTCTTAGTAGGTCAATTTCTGCCACTTTTTTAGAGCACTGGGGGTTTCCAAAGCCCTGCCTGGAAGACCTGGAGTCACTTCCTGTTCGCAGGGAAATGGAAAAGCAGGGAAAGCTCCACATTAATTGCTCAGAAACAGGCCACTAGGGCCTGGGAGTGGCCCAGAAGGAAGTAGGCCCTCTCCAGGGCAGGGCCCTCTGGGCGGCAGGGGGCCCCAGGGGGTGTGACCTTCTGAGGAGATGGCTTCCACAGGGGTTTGTGAGAGTGGGCGGGGAGGAGGGGATCCACAGAGGGCTGGCTGCACCCGTGTGGGCGACTCCAGACCAGCCCCTGGCCTGAGGTCCGCCTGCACTCACGCTGGCCTCCAAGATCCCATGAAGGGCCTGTAAATGTGATACAATGTGGCCAAACCACTCCTGCTGTGGGAACTACAACTGCACATTTCCTGCCTTTCATCTTGCATGTTTGGGAGGAACATGTCAAAATAAGCAAACTGCAGCCCCGTCACTGGGGCAAGGGGCAAGGCTGTGGCTCTGGGCCTACAGGGAGGGCTCTGAGGGGGCTGTGCCAAGCAGCCTGTCGGCCACAACAGAGAAGGGCCTGGGTAGCGTGTCGTACCCGGTGCCATCTGCCCATGCCAGGCCAAGTGAGTCCTCTTGCTGGCCGGGGACAGAGATGTTGCTCAGACAAGGTGCATGGCCTGGGGGTGGGGCGGGGGGGGAACATATGCTGCAGTTGTCAGAGCCAGATTGCTAATCCTGGGTTCTTTCTCTGGGTGATGCTGAGAAAGCTTCGCTTCGGAATTTTATCAGTAGCTGGAGAGCATTGGGCCCTCCCTTGATCTCCTGCCAGAGTGGATTTTTGGAGAAGAGCCTGGCTTTGAAAAGGCAACTTCAGAGAGCATAAAGGCACACCACGAACACACCAAGGATAATTTTGGGGTGAGGAAACTGAGTTTTAAGAATCAAGCATGAGAGTTTATGCGCACAACCAAGTTGTCCCGGCCTCCTGTCCCTGGGGGTGGCCGGGAGCACAACGAGGGTATGTATACGCCCCATTCAATCCAGGTAGAAGAGTTACTTTATTGGAAAAGGAGAAAATGCAGGACCTGAAAAACACGGGATGGTCACGGGTCCTCGGAGAGCCCAGCACCGCGGAGTTTTCTCTTCACTCCCAGCCTGCTTTGTCTCTCCAGCTACCCGCCTCCCCACCATCTTCAGCCCCCACACCACCACACCCCAAGCAGTCAGGGTTTTCCTTCAGCCTCACGTCCTCTTGAAGGCATGGATTGTTTTCCCTGACACAAAGTCCATGGGAGTGACTCAGGCCACACTCCCAGGAAGCTTCCTGGTATGTCCCCCTGGGGTCTCTGACAACAACCTCTCATTCCCAAACCTGCTTCCCAGTTCTTCCTTAGAATAACCCAACTGGATTCCCTTGTTCTTTCTTAGCTTAGTTCCTCTGAATCTTTCTTTGCCCTTCTGAAGCCATCTGGGCGGTGGCAGATGATCTCACCCCATCTCAGGAACGAATTTCCACCTGCAAGGTATCAGTGCTCATGCATGTGGTACATGAGAGAGCTCCGGTTTAGGGCGCAAGTGACACATAAGCCCTGTGCAGCCGGGGAGAGGGGGGTGTTTGTCTCAGAGCCAGGACCTTGCAAGCATGCTCTTAAGGTGACGCTTCTAATAAATGCACAAGATCCCCCTAACCAACATGCTAATTAGCTGCCAGAATAGAAAGAAATCCTCCAGATTTGCCAGTTATTCTTCTCTAGGAAACACAAGCCAAAGGTTGGTGTCTGGGAAATTACATATATATATCTGATAATCTTACATATATCTTGTATCTTACATATATAAGATGTATCATATATATATATATATATATATATATATATGTAATTTCCCAGAGACCAATCTTTGGCTTGTGTTTCCTAGAGAAGAATAATTGGCAAATCTGGAGGATTGTACTTCTGTGTGTGTGTGTTTGTGTGTGCGTGTGTGTGTGTGTGTATATGTGTGTGTATATATATATATCTTGTATATATATGTATATCTCATATATATATATCTTGTATATATATGTATATCTCATATATATATATCTTGTATATATATGTATATCTCATATATATATATATAAAATGTTTATTTATTTTGAGAGAGAGGGTCCTAAGTAGGTTCCGCAATGTCAGCACAGAGTCCCACATGGGGCTCGATCTCACGAACTGAAACATGAGATCATGACCTGAGCCGAAATTAAGAGTTGGACACTTAACCGACTGAGATACCCAGGCGCCCCTGGGAAATTATATTTTTAAGAGGCAGAGCTTGAGGGAGTGTCTGGAAAGGGTCAGATCCTTCCAACTTAATCCAGAATTAATTGAATTAGACCTAGAAGTGGCCTGGCTGGAACCAGACTATTGCAGTCAGATCTCAAATTAGGGAGTCCCTGTGGTGTACTTCTTCCTATGCAAGATGTATTGGGAAAGCCCTCAGGGCTGGAGAAAGGAGGAAAACCAGGTAATGGGACAGCTGTTGTTTGCCTAGGACAAGGAGGGCCCCGCCCCATCATCCTGGGACCTTTCCATAGTGACAGTCTCATACTCAGAAAGGCTTTTCAGTGTCTGCAGGGCAGACGCTGTGATACCAGTGTCATGATGGAGCCGGGAAGTCCCTGGACCCTACCTCATGCTCTCTGAGCTCAGGTTCCCCAGCACCAGCCAGAACTGTCTTTACCTTTCTTGCAACGAAAAACAGGCAACATAAAGTTGACTTTCGCAAGCAACTTGAAGTGCTTCTGAAAACAATTTTACAGAAAAATAGAAAAAAAAGCAGTCTGTACAAACTTGGCACATCATTTATGAGCCCATTAAATAGAAACACGACTGGTGTTACTCTTCTGTCATTTTGCACTGATCAGGAAGGGGGACAAGGGCGTTGCATCACATCCAGTCGGGAGGCCAGATATCTGGAACTGTGCGATTCCCCTGCTACCAGCAGGACACATGCCATCAGAAGAGCGAGGGCTCCGATTCTGAGGGAGGGCTTCGCATGCGGGCTGTGTCTCCTGCACTGTGTAGTGATGCTTCTCAGAGCGTGGCTTCTCAAACGTGTCTGCTGGTGGCACTTTAATGGCAGAAGAGAACAAACACATCCCCTAGGGGCCCAGGAACTGTTCAAAGGGACCATGAACGGCACCAGTCCTATCTGAGGTCTCGTAGCTTAGACATTCATGTGAATTTTGCATTTGTCTTTATTTTCACTGAAAAATCAGGCTTTCAGTTCTTCATTGGCTGGACCCAGTCTATAGTCCTGGGAGTGGGTCACATGAAGACAGGAATTGGAAGCCTGGACCAGGACCACGTGGAGGACTAGACCTGAGCAAGGCTGTGCTGCACCAGTAGGCAGGCTGGTGAGGAGAAGGAGGTTCGCTGATGGGAGTCCTAAAGGGTGGTCTTCATTGAAGGTAGGGGCTCAGGCACCAGGAGTTGGAGGTGCCATGCCCAGGTCAGAGTAATGGCGACAGTTCTTGGAGGATGTTCTTGTGCCTCAGAGAGTACAGTGCGGGCTTTGCTGTGGTGGGAGGGAACTTCCTTAGTGGCTCTGCCCAGCTCAGCAGGCCCTGGTTTCTCAGGATCTCACCTAACAGGATGGGTCCTGTTCCCCTGGATTAAAGGTTTCCTTTTCCTTCTTCCGATAGTCTGCAGAGTTCCTGTCCAAACACAGAGGACTTTGACAGGAGATGGGAACAGCAGGCTTTGTGCTACCTTACCTGGAGGCCCCACGGGTCATGTCCTGTCACTTTCCCAGGACAAATGTCATCATCGTTTTTTTTTTCCCTCAGCCATCACCAGTTGGCTTCTGGCTGGAATTCTGACAGCTAAACTAAGACACACTTCTTGGTTTACAAGTTGTTATTCTATCGCTGTAAGTATTAGTCAACATTTGGGTTTTAGTCATAACAGAGCTAATACATAATTTCATTTGCTTCACAGCAAATTAAATAAGGCATTGGCAGCACATTAAATAAATGGTTAAATTGCTTAATTTTTTTTCCTCCAAGTCTTCAAGTAAAATTGAAGCTCCAGACAGATGCACCATATCTGTCCAGGAGCTCCAGACACCCCTCCGGGCTGCCAATGTGCCCAGAGTTGTGACAAACTAAGCCAGCACCGCCACCGCATTGAGTTGGCACAGAAGGAACACCCAGATGTTGGCAGTTTAAATAGTACTGATCATGGCCACGTAATAGGCTAATGTCCTTAAAAGTAGTATGACAGATAAAACGGCGTTTGAATAAAATCCAGTCTTGGCTAGCCAATCTTTTTTTTTTGTTTTGTTTTAACGTGTATTTATTTTTGAGACAGAGAGAGACAGAGCATGAACGGGGGAGGGGCAGAGAGAGAGGGAGACACAGAACCGGAAGCAGGCTCCAGGCTCCGAGCCGTCAGCCCAGAGCCCGACCTGGGGCTCGAACTCACGGACCGCGAGATCGTGACCTGAGCTGAAGTCGGACGCTTAACCGACTGAGCCACCCAGGCGCCCTGGCTAGCCAATCTTTTAAAAGTCTAGTGAGATAACAACGAAGCTGACACATGTTTTAATCTGTTGTAAGGTCTCTATAACAAAAAGACAAGGTAAAACTACCTGAATAATCAAGCACATCTACACTCTTGGTCACGAAACCACAGAAAACTAAATAATTCTGTCAGTTGTGCGGTAACACACGAGGCCCACCCCGCCAATCCGTAATTAGCCAAGCGGTTCCCAGACCAAATTACGCAGCATTTAAGAAATGAGACTGTAAGCAAGATCACAACTGGTCCCCACACTTGGAGGTTTAGCTTGCCTATCACAGGCTTTCTTTCACTAAAGGAAAAAAAAAAGGCTCATACATTTATGTCTCTATAGGTTTTTGAACTAAACCAGAACATGCTTGGATTAGTGTCACGTGCAGGGTCCTCACGGGCTATTTCACTGATGTAGGAGAAACCCTTCCTCGCTTCTCTTTGATTTTTGCCAGATTTTTTACCCTGCAGGATTCAGAAGGTTTTACTCACTTTGGAAAAGGCAAAGGGCTGACCCCATGATTACTAGCTCTTCCATAGATGGCCGCTTTTTAGCCAAAGGGATGTTTGAGTCTGTGTTAGAACCATACCCTAATGGTTAGGGGGCAGCTGAGGGGAGAGGGGGAGACTTGATTGAAAAACGCCAACAATGGTTTTGAATTTCTTGTGTGGCTGGCTTTATGATATTCTGAGAGCCGGGACAGACTTCTCCTTGGCAATTTTTAAGGGGAAAGGATTACTGCTCATTTTCCTCTGTGTAATAAATATCGTAACTATCCAGCAAAACACAAGGCTTCATGGGCCACATACATATGGTTACTGATATGATTCCATTTCTTGCACCTGTGCATTAAAGCCACTGAAAAATAATAGAAAAATCCCATCGTGAAAAATGCACGCAAGGTGAAAAATAATGTTTAAGCAACCTTTTAACCCATGCAATGATAGCTTTGAGGAAAATCATCAAAAAATAAAATTTAAAAATGTAAATGATCTGTCTCTGCTGAGACACATATCATAAAATTCTGTCAGATTAGTGCAAGTTTCTTCTGAAGTGAGTTTGTTATTAATTTTATTTTTGATAATTCCTGTCACTGGATCAACAGTAGAACATTCTTGGTCCAAATTAAAACTAATTAAAAGTTATTTAGGGAACACAAGTGAATAACAATGTTTAACAGTTAGCACCTCTCAGAATAGAAACTCAAGCAGCTGACAAAATGGAAGCTGAGAAACATTCATGGCTTTGACTCTTCTGGATCACAGCAGAAACTGGTTTGCTTATATAACCGATGTAAACCCGGGATCCAGCATGGTCTAGTCTTGGCACTGGTTCAGACCTGCAGAAAGATATACTTGAAAGCAATTGGAATCTTTCTGTCTCTTGAGAAAATGCCAAAGGTAGGAGCGTGTTTTAAATATCCAGCAAACTCCTGAAAAATACTGTTTGTGCTTTTCTCTCAGTCTCTGACCAGCTCTCCCGCTTCGGTTTCCCCTCGTGCTCCAGAGACCCAGCCTAAGGCTTCTCTCCTACCTCCCTCTTTTTCTCTGCCTCAACTCTTGGTCTGTCATTCAGCCCGGCCTCCCAGGCTTCTTCGGTTTTCCTTCCGGTTGCTATCACCCAGTATCTGTGTGAGGTGTATCCCAGACACTTTTCTTGGGTCTGTCCCAGAGACCATGAGAAGCCGGCTACAGAAGAATTTTGTCACCAGAGCGTTTCCTGAGTCAGTTAAGTGGTTAGTCAGGTGGGTAGACCCTGGAGCTGCAGGGGCCAAGGCCAAAGTTCCTGTGAACTTTGCTTTGTCTTCTAGCTGCAGTTCACACTTCTCCGTGACTCAGCCGCGTCATAATGTACCAGGCAACATATACTGTGAGAGGACGCTCAGATATTTTTTCTTCTTGTGCTTTATATATTTATAAGATATTTCACTTAAGCTTTCCTTTTATTTTTTAAGCTTTCATTTTACAAGCAGGATACACACACATCCATATATATTTTTTTTCTTTTTCTTTTTTTAGTTTCTTTCTTTATTTTGAGGTGGGGGGCCAGGAGAGAATCCCAAGCAGGTTCTGCGCTGTTAGTGCTGAGGTTTGAACTCATGAACCATGAGCTCATGACCCGAGCTGAAATCAAGAGTCAGACGCTTAAGTGACTGAGCTACCCAGATGCCTCTTTATATTTGTTTTCCTTGAAGTCAAAGTGCAGTTGCTCTAGATGAAGCAAGGGTGGGGACCAAGAAGCACCACCCTAGGGCACGTGTCACCCTCCCACCTTCTCCCCTCCTTCCCTTCTCTTGTGGCCACCTCCAAGGGGCTTCTTGAGGCACAGTTTGGACTATTAAGAACCAGGCATAGTAGACTCATGTCCAGACAAGCTCTGCTACTTAGGACCTAAATGAGCTCAGCCACCATAACACAACACCCACATACCGGGTCTCTGTGAGTGAACTGGTAGACAGTGGGGTCTCAGCAAATGGTGATTTCCTCCCTACAGTCAGTCTCAAGGAAACAGAGGAGAGAGTAAGGGTGGATGATGGCAAATCCATGCCCGCGACTGGAAAAAAAGCACCAAGATGGGGTGAGCCCTTGGTGAGTGGGCCACCATCTGGATGGTATGTCCAAAGAAGCAATTATGTAATCCAATGATCACAGACCCAGTACAGCTGTAGGAAAGTATCAGCCTGTCTGCATGGCACTGAGCTGGGCTGGAAAAAAAAAAGAGAGAGAGAGAGAGAATTAAAAGAAACTGATTATTTCAGGCAGACTGAGACAACAACAGAGGTAGCTCAGTGGGTATGAACTGGATAAAATCTCAGAGCCTGAAAGGGCACCTGGGTGGCTCATCGGTTGAGTGTCCGACTCGACTTCAGCTCAGGTTATGATCCCAGGGTTGTGGGATCAAGCCCTGTGTTGGGCTCTACGCTGAGTTTAGGATTCTCTCTCTCTCTCCCTCTGCCCCTCTCTCCCACTTGTGCTCTCTCTTTAAAATTAAATTAAATTAAATTAAATTAAATTAAATTAAATTAAATTTAAAAGTTTAAAAAATCTCAGAGCCTGAAGAAGTCTAGATTTTCAAATGAATTTCATTTGGCTCTTGAGCTGTCCAGTACGGAGTCCTTGGAAATGTAAACCCTGTAACATGGAAAAGCAGAGCTGGGCTGAGAACTGACCCCTCTTTCTTGACACTCTGAGGGAATACCAGGGCTCCAGGGGCCCCCGAGAATGCATCCGAGCAGCCTGTCTTCCAGGAAAGAGCCTGCTGGGCCGGCATGCAGGGCATTTTCGGGTGGACAGTGCCCTGCCAGAGCCCAGGGACAACAGGTTACGCTCCAGCCCACATAGCCTCCACCCGGTGGGCCTCTGGTGCTCCGCTGTCTCTTCAATAACCGGCTGTCGCCACCTGCTGGCCACTGGAATAAGGCGCTCAGAGCTGGAAAAGAGAGGATTTGATCGGCTAAGGGGTGGCCAGGCTACTGAGAGCTGCACGAAAATAGAGACACAGACTGTTTTCTCCAAAGAGACCTTGGGAGGATCCATTACTATTTCATTAAGTTACACAAGAAGGAGGACTTTTATAAAAGTGATAATCTCATTCATGCATTATTTAGTCAATTACAAACACTTTTATAGCTATGCACCAGGTATCCAGCAAGGCAGTGGGGATGGTTGGTAATCACACCTCATTCTACCCCAGCATGACATTATCCAGTGCGATCTTCTACCCTATTCATTGAATTAGCCTTTACATTCATTCATTCATTCATTCACTCATGAACCCTTATTGACTGAATGCCTACTCTAATGGCAGCCTCTGCGCCAGAAGCTGAGGAGACAGCCATGAGCAAAAACAGGTACTGTCTCCCCACCCACTGGTCTGCCGTCTAGCAGAAGAGGCAGACATTAATCACATAATCACACAAATAAATGTAACGGTACAGAAGAGGCGTAGTAGAAAAATATAACTGTGACGAAGGGTGGCCTAAATGACTTGATCAATTCTAAAATGGAAATCTGGGCTATTTGATATGCATTAAAATTATTTAAAATGTTCCATTCTTAGACCCAGCACTTCCAATTTCAGGAGATTATCCTAAGGCAATAATCAGAAAAATAGGACTGATGTTTCCCTGCATGACTGTTTGTAAAAATGAAAAAGTGAAAATAAAAAAGGAAACCATCCAAAGGGCCAATGATAAGGGGTTGGTTAAACAAATTATGGCACCATCAAAAACCAGAATATCCCAGAGCCATTAAAAATGCCAAAGTAAAGGGGCGCCTGGGTGGCGCAGTCGGTTAAGTGTCCGACTTCAGCCAGGTCACGATCTCACGGTCCGTGGGTTCGAGCCCCGCGTCGGGCTCTGGGCTGATGGCTCAGAGCCTGGAGCCTGTTTCTGATTCTGTGTCTCCCTCTCTCTCTGCCCCTCCCCCGTTCATGCTCTGTCTCTCTCTGTCCCAAAAATAAATAAACGTTGAAAAAAAAAATTAAAAAAAAAAATGCCAAAGTAGGGACACCTGGGTGGCTCAGTCTGTTAAGCGACCTCCTCTTGATTTCGGCTCAGGTCAGGATCTCAGTCATCAGGCTCCGTGCTGCGCATGAAGCCTGCTTAAGATTCTCTCTCCCTATGTTCCCCATACACACTCACGTGCATGTACTCTCTCTCTCTCTCTCTCTAAAAAAAATGAAAATGTACAGCTACACTATTTGACTAGGAACATATTTACTGTATATGTTGGAAGTTATAGAAAAGTACGTATAGTAAATCCCATTTTTGAAAACGTTTTATGGGTGCTTTTTTTCCAGCTCCCTACTACATAATCAATTTATTTATTTGATTGTTACTGTTGGATCATTATGATCATCATGCAAATATGCTGTTACTTTTCCCAACCAAAAAAGGAAAAAAAAAGGCACACAATTTTTGTTGGCCCTATCTCCCCACCACCTCATTTCTCTGTCACCCTTTGCAATAAAGCCACTCCGATTCCTCGTCTTGTAAACCTACTCTAGCCAGGTTTGGTACGCGTCAAGGTCACCAGCGGCCTCCACATTGCTAAACCCATAGACGTTCCCGTCCTCCTGTCATGGACTCCATCAGCAGCATTTAACACAGAGGTCACTCCCTCCTCCTTGTAGAGTTCTGCCTCTGGCTTCCAGAACCCCACCCCTGGGGTCTCCCGTCTCACTGCTTCTGCCTCCTCAGGCTTGTCTGCGTTCCTCCTCTTCCCAGATTGTTAATGTTAGCTCTCTTCTCTTTCCTGCCCATCCTCACTCCTTTGACGGTATCCAGCCATGGCTATACACACCATCTGTCTTAGCCTAGACCTCTCCCCTAAACGCCTAGCTCCTAAATCCAACTGTCTACTCAGGTTTCTCGAGGACCTGTCAAACTCAGCATGTCCGTAGCAGAACTCACGACCCTCCTCCCCATTTAACCAGCTCCAGCCATAGCCTTCCTTCATCCACTTGTTGGCACCTTAGCACCTAAATCCTTCCTAATCTCAAGCCAGACCCCTGCAAATCGTCTGCAACCATCATCCTCTCTTCCCTTTGCATCCAGATCCACTCCTTCAGGAAATCTGTTAGCCTTGTATCAAAATGTATTTCCCAAATCCAGCGACTTCTCATCATCACCCTCACTGTAACCACCGTGGTCCTGTCTGCCACCACCTCCCACCTGGGTTACTGCAGTAGCACCTCACTTGTTTCCCCTACAGTCTCTTGCCACCACAGGAGCCAGAGTTGTCCTTTAACAACGTATGTCACATGACATCACTCCTGGTCAAAACCCTGCAGAGGCTCCCCATCTTGCAAAGAGTAGACATCTAAAAGACATGCTGGGTCCCTTCTTTCCCGGCTGCTCTCGGACATCATCTCTTAGCCATCTCCCTGTCGCTCACTCTGCTCCAGCCTGGCTGGCTTCCTTGCTAAGTCGTGAGCACACCAGGTCCACTCCCCTTCGGGACTTTTATTGCTGTTCACCCCACAGATATCTGCACCCCCTTCAAGTCTTTGCTCAAATGCCTCACCCTTGTTGAAGCCTGCCATGTTTGCAGGCAATCCCCTCTCCAGCCATCCTAGTTCCCCTCACCCTGCTCTACCTTTCTCTTTTTTAATTTATTATTTTATTTGTTTTAGAGAGAGCGAAAGAGAGAGCACTCCAGCAGGGGGAGAGGGGCAGGGGAAGAGAGAGAGAATCTTAAGCAGGCTCCACACTCAGCATGGAGCCCAACTCAGGGCTTGATCCCATGACCCTGGGATCATGATCTAAGCTGAAATCAAGAGTCAGATGTTCAAACAACTGAGTCACCCAGGCGCCCCTACCTTTCTTTTTTCCATAGCATTTTCACAACAAGATACTACAAATTTTATTTTTTAATTATATACATATATTTTTTATTGTTCATTTTCACTAACTCTAATTCATTTTCCCCGAGGAACAGAAATCTTTGTTTCGTTTACTGATGTATCTCAAATACTTAAAACTGTGCTTTGTACAAAGCAATGCCCAAGAAAAAAAATTTTTTTAAATTATTTTTATAAAGTAATCCCTCCACCCAATGTGGAACTTGAACTCATGATTCTGAGGTCAAGAGTGCACAATATACCAATGGAACCAGCCAGGTGCCCCAGAAAAAAAATTTTAATAAATGAATTTCACAAAGTATATGTATGTCAGATCATCACATTGTATATTTTATTTGTCCATTGTACCTCAATAAAGCTGAACAAAAGTTTAATATTCTCCTGAAAGTAGTATTTCCTTAACAGTAGTTAATCCATGAAAGCCTAAAAATTAAAGAAGCTCTTGACTTTAAGTAACATGAAGCAAGGATTTGGGATAGTGAAAAATGAATGGATAAATAAATGAAGGCATGCATGCAAAGATAAACATAAAAATTAACCCACAAACCATGAAAATTTCTAGGTAAAGGAATAACAAGGCAAACATTTTTCTTTTTGTTCATCTGGCTTTCATTTTCCATAATAAATGTAAATTACTTAAATAAACATGTTGAGAAAATAGGCTGACTCCTGAGGATAATAGCAGTTTTAATAATTTTCTTCTTTTAGTCTACAGTTTCAACTGTTCATCTATAGACAAGAGTTGGTAAGATGGTAGAAATGCAGGAAAGGCATCCATTTACATGACTGTGAAGCCACTGGGGAAGCCCCTGCCCAGACAGTGGGAGAAACTCTGTCTTGATTTGAGGTCCCCCCAAAAGCAGACCCTACAAGGGGTTTATTTGAGAGGTGCGGCATGAACAAAGTGAGGCAGAGAGGAGAAGGAAGCCAATGAAGGAAGGGCTGTCAAGCCATTTCTACCACAGGCAGGAACTCAATCCCATGGATGAACTCTGAGTCACAGCATAGAGCGTGCCTCAGTTACCCCATCTGAAGGGTGAGGAAGCTGGGGTATTTCTCCACCTACGGCAGCTGAGGGCTGTTTCTGGGGCCATTAACTCTCTTGCACTTCCAGCTTGTCCCATGCATTCCCATAGCCAGAAAACAAATCGCTCGGGCAGGTGTGGGCAGTAGGCAGAGTTTTCGGAGTAGAGGTGAGAGCCGACGGGATATGGGGCAGGGGAGGGGGCCCTGAGAGGGTCTGCTACAGTTCCTTGATTAGACCCTGATTTTGCTCTCTGGGAGGAGCTCCCTCGTCTATTGTTCTCTGTGGCCCCTCGCTATGCCCCTGCGAGGTTCTCACCTGTCCATTCACCTCCACAGCCACATCTGAAGTGGGCAGTGGGGAGAGTGCCCTCCTTGGCAGCCTGTGCAGATATTGTAGCCTGCTTTCTGTCAGTACATGTTCCAGCACCCAAGGACTATTTTAAGGCTTGCACAACCTAAGTTTTTGTAGTCTGAGTTCAAAAACTCTTTGGTAATACAATTCCTTCCAACTTAGTAAGCTTCTGAAATACAGCAAAACCTTGGATTGTGGGTAACTTGTTCTGCGAAGGTTCCGCAAGACAAGCAAACATTTCTAACAAATTTTAACTTGATAAACAAGCCTTGTCTTGCAATATGAGTAGTAGGTGATGCTGAATGCACATGATCACACTGAGCCAATGGTTCTTCTCTCTCCCTCCCTCTCTCTCTACGGGATTGTGGGTGATTGTCTCCCATGCTCCCGTGGTGTTTGGCAGAAATCAGTGATTTTTCAGAACACTGGAAGGTGCCCACAACTGGCACTAGTCTATTTTTTTTTTGTCACTTCAAAGCACCTATGGACAGTCCTTTGCTTTTCCGTACAAGAGTAAGCTTAGGAATGCTTTGCTTCATTCTAGGTCAGCCTGCCTGTGGATATAGACCCTTTCCTCTGCTGCCTTACTGCCAGTTACATTAAATACAGTATATAGCAAGTACAGTTTATTAATACTGTACTATAGTCAATATCTGTGTGAGCATGTACAATGACCCCCATGCGGACAAAGATTCCATTGAGCCAACGGATGGCAGTGATTCCATTATGGTGAAAGTCGTCCTACACAATAATCTTCCTCTCTCTTGTCTCCCTCACACCAACCATGAAGGTTTTCAAAGGTAAGTGAAAGTTAATTTATTTTTCTCTATATTTTGTATTTTTAAATTATTTTGTATTATATCACAGTATTGTAACCATTTATATAAGAATATTTTTGGGTTGTGTAACCAATCATCTGAGTTTCCATGATTTCTTAGAGGGAAATCCACTTTGATATACACGTGCTTTGGATTACAACTGTGTTTTTGGAATGAATTATGCTCACAAACCAATGTTTTGCTACTTGTTTGCAGTCATTTTTTATGTGCTAGTATGCGCACATAAGGTTCTTTACTAGATTTAACTCTCAAACCTGATTTACTTCTCTGCATCCCAAACCCCGTATCTCTCTCCTTCAACTTAATGGCAACCCTCTTGAAGCTATCTGGAAAAGAAGAGTCCTGAGTGTGAAGAAAACATCCTTTAATGGCAATGGTGAAACTGTTTAATAAGAAGTCTTCATGAGCTTTTGTTGCTCAAAGCCTTTTTTCTATGTTATCACTTATATTTGGAGGTTCAAAGCAGAAGGCTCCAAATTTCTGGATTCGTTCTATTTCCTTTCACTTGTCCTCTTGAAACAGCCAATTCTTTCCCAAGCTTGACTCTTATACTGACACACTAAGCAAGGCAAATAACTGATGTGGGCTATCTTTGGGTTTTCTAAGCTCTTTTACAGTCACAGGCTCAGTAGACATTTTGCTCACCAAGTAACTGAGGGTAACAGTTTTATTAAATAATTCGCTATTTTATAACATGGGTTTTCATCTTTTCAGCCTCCAATACCAATCTTCTTGCTTTCCTCTGCAGTGCTATATATTTTAGGGTTTATTCTTAACCACAAGACCTCAATGGAGGGGAGTAAATTTTGTATTAATACTAATAACGCTAGCTGCTGTATAAATAAACCCAAGAATTTCAATGGCTTAACTCAATGAAAGTTTTGTTCTTACTCATGAAATAGAGCCGAGTGATGACCAGGTCAATGGGGTACCCTCCTCCATGAAGTCACTCAAGGATGCAGGATGTCAAAAGTAAAGTCACCTCCAACATGTGGTTTCCAAGGGGGTCATGTCCATTCTGGCTAGTCAAAAGACTAAAGAGCGTGAGGTTTGAAGATGGCAGAACAGGAGGAGCCTGAGCTCACCTCATCCCATGGATATAACTAGATGACACCCACATCAGTGTAAATAAATTGGCAAATGACCCGAAGACTGGCAGAACAGACGCCACGGCTAAATGTAGAGAGGAGGCTGCATCAAAGAGGATAGGAAGGGCAGAGATGTGTTGAGAGCCAAAGGGACCCTTGGGAGTACCCACAGGAGGTAAAGATGCTGCTGGTGTGGAGAGAGGAGAGAAACAGACTCTCACACCAGGGACCTCAGGCAAGGAACGGGGAAGACGAATCCTCATAACATTTGGCTTTGAAGGCCAAAGGGGACTGGCTTCATGAGTTTTTTACAGTCAGTGGGACTTAACACCTGGAACTTTGGGGCAAGCCAAGAGAGGGCTTGGCTCTGGCAGAGCCAGGAAAGTGATAGGAAACTGAGTCTCCACCCTCAAAGAGGCAACAAAACCAACAGCCCTGAGGAGACACAGTACAGGAGCAGCAGTTTGAAAATGCCTGGGGTACACAGAAAGGAGATTTGTTTGTAATCTCATAGCATGTGCTGGAGGGGCTGGAAACTTAGGGAGACTTCTCCAAGAACAAAAGAGTTGATGGGCACCATTTCCCCCCGCCCCCCAGCCTAGATACACAGACACCTGTGGGAACCAGTGCAGTGCCAACACTTTCCACCTATCTTGCTAATGACACGCCCCTACACCCCACACTTTCCCAAAGACCTGCCCCTCCACCCCAGCGGGGCACTTTTCCCAGGCAGTTGCAGCTCCCCTCACAAGGGGATCAGGCAAACCTCTGGCACTGCATGCCCTGCCCCGAGTTCTCCTGCGGACCTGCATCCTCCAGCATGGCCACAGCCCATGCAAAGCAGTGCCACAAGCCTGAAAGTGAGCAAGCAGCCACACCAGGGGCTGGCTCCACTGCAAAGGGACTCCTGCCCTTGGCAGAGGGGAAGATAACTACACACACCAGTCATACTGTGGCCCCAGCAGTGGGCTGTGGGCAGACCGTTGCTCTGATTGCAGGCCTGGTCCACTAACAGAAGCTTCTCAGGAGACAACACAGGGAGAGTTCCCTGCAGTTTGGTGCTACTGCATCTCTGGAAAACAGCTGGTCTGGCAACTCAAGCCCAAGGTGGCCCCAGACTGACCCACTAGCAATATAGGGACCAAACCCTACCCACAATAGGCAAAGAGCCATTGCAGATGATTGGACTAAAGGCAAATACAGCTCAACCACAACAGGAGGGTGCACACAGCACATATGGGAGAAGCCCCTGAAGTGCCAGGTTCTGGTGAAGAGGGGACACTGCACTGCAGGGCACTGCAAGACCTCTTCTTCATAAGGCCATACTTTCAAGAGCAGGAGACGCAGGTGACTTTCCTAACACACAGAAATAGATACAGAGAGTTAGACAAAATGAGGAAACAAAAGAATATGTCCCAAATGAAAGAACAGGCCGAAACACAGCAAAAGAGCTAAATGGAATGGAGATAAGTACTATTCTTGACAGATAATTTTTTTAAAAAGATTTTATTTTTGAATAATCTCTACCCCCAACATGGGGCTCGAACAAGAGTATCAAGACTATCAAGAATAACATGCTCTTCTGACTGAGCCAGCTAGGCGACCCAGACAGATACTTTAAATTAATGGTCATAAAGACACTCACTGGATTTGGAAAAAGAGTGGAGGACTCAGACCCTCAACAAAGAGAAATAAAACATAAAGAAGAACCTATCAGAGATGAATGACTCAATACCTGAAATTAAAAATACACTAGAGGGAAAAGCAGACTAGAGGAAGCAGGAGAATGCCCCAACAACCTGGAGGACAGAGTAATGGAAAGCAATCAAGCTGAACAGGAGAGAGAAAAATGAATAATAAAAATAAAAGTAGATTTAGGGAACTCAGTTACACCATCAAGTGTAATAACATTCACTTACAGGGATCCCAGAAAGAGAAAAGAGAGAAAGGGGGGCAGAAAATTCACTTGAAGAAATAATAGCTGAAATCCTCCCAAATCTGGGGAAGGAAACAGAAATCCAAAGCCGGGAAGCACAGAGAGCCCCCAACAAAATCACTCCAAGGAGATCCACACCAAAACAAATAGTAATTAAAATGGCAAAAAGTACTAATAAAGAGAGAATTTTAAATGAAGTAAAAGAAAAGAAAACAGTTATATAAGGGAAAACCCAATAATGCTATTGGCTGATTTTTCAGCAGAAATTTTGCAGGCCAGAAGGGAGTGGCATGATATACTCAAAATGCTAAAACAGAACAAAAACAAAAACAAAAACACCACCAAAACACAGAAACAAACAAAACCCCTGCAGCCAAGACTACTCTATCCTTGAAAGCTATCATTCAGAATAGAGGTAGAGGTCAAGAGTTTCCCAGATAAACAAAAGTTAAAGGAATTCATCACATCAACAAGAAAAAGGACAGGGATGGCTGGCTGGCTTAGTTGGTACAGCATGTGACTCTTGATCTCAGGTCATAAGTTCAACCCCATGTTGGGTGTAGAGATTACTTAAAAATGAAATCTTAAAAAAGAAGAAAAAAGAAAAAAAACAAGAGAAATGATTAAAACAATATGATATACCAGCCCTACAAGCAATGTTAAAGAAGACTCTGTGAGTATAAAGGAAAGACCATAAGCAGGATTAAGAAACGTAGGAAACACAAAAGTAGTAAAATTAATTATATCTATAAAAATCAGTCAAGAGATTAACAAAATAAAAGGATATAAAGTATGACACCATATACCTAAAACAGGGTGGGGGGAAAGAGTAAAAACTTAGTGCTTTTAGAATGGGTTCAAACGTAAGCAACCATCAACTTAATGTAGACTGCTACAGGCATAAGATGTTATATATAAACCAAATGGTAACAAAAAGTAAATCAGTAATAGATATGCAAACAATAAAGATAAAGGAAACCAAGTGTATTGCTAGTAAAAGCCTACAAACCATGAGAGAAAAGAGCAAAAGAAGAAAAGAAGAGAGATCTATAAAAACAATCATAAAACAAGTAACACAATGGCATTAAGTACATACCTATCAATAATTACTTTGAATGTAAATGGACTAAATGCTCCAATCAAAAGACACAGGAAAGGATAAAAAAAGCAAGACCCATCTATATGCTGCCTAAAAGAGACTTATTTCAGACCTAAAGATACATACAGGTTGCAAGTAAAGGGATAGGCAAGCATTTATCATATAAATAGGAGTGAAAAGGAAGCTGGGGTAGCAATACTTATATGGACAAAATAGACTTTAAAACAAAGACCATAACAAGGGACATAATCATAAAAGGAACAATCCATTAAGAATATATAACAATTGTAAATACTTATGCACCCAACATAGGAATGCCCATATACATAAAGTAGTTAAAAACAAACATAAAGGAAGTAATTGACAGTAATACAATAATAGTACAGGAGTTTAATACTCCACTTACATCAATGGATAGATCATCCAGACAGAAAATTGATTAAAAACAACAACAACAACCACACAGTAGCTTTGAACCGGATGGATTTAACTGATATTTCAGAACATTCCATCTTAAAACAGCAGGACACATTCTTTTCAAGGGTACATGGAATAGTCTACAGAATAGATCAGATCTTAGGCCACAATACCAATGTCAACAAATTCAGAAAGACTGAAGTCATACCATGCATCTTTTCTGACCACAACACTATGAAATTAGAAATCAACTATAAGAAAAAATCTGCAAAGAACACAAATACATGGAGGTTAAATAACATGCTACTAAACAATAAATGGGTCAATCAAGAAACAAAAGAAGAAATCAAAGAATATGTGGAGACAAATAAAAATGAAAACACAACAGTTCAAAATCTTTGGGATGCAGTAAAAGCTGTTCTAAGAGGAAAATTTACAGCAATACAAACCTACCTCAAGAACCAAGAAAAATCTCAAATAAACAACCTAACCTTATACCTAAAAGAGCTAGAGAAAGAAGAACAAACAAAACCCCAAACCAGTAGAAGGAAGAACATAATAAAGATTAGAGCAGAAATAAATGAAATAGAAATGGAGAAGAAGAAAAAGAAGGAGGAGGAAGAGGAGGAGGAGGGAGAGGAGGAGAAAAGTAAGAAAAAGACTGATGAAACCAGGAATAGATTCTTTGAAAAGATCAACAAAATTGATAAACCTGTAGACAGATTCATAAGAAAGACAGACAGACAGACAGACAGACAGAAAGAAAGAAAGAAAGACTAGCTAGCTCAAATAAAATCAGAAATGAAAGAAAAATAATAACTGACACCACAGACATACAAAGGATTATGAGAAAATATTATGAAAAATTACATGCCAACAAATTGGACAACCTAGAAGACCTAGAAGAAATGGATAAGTTCCTAGAAACATATAACCTGCCAAAACTGAATCAGGAAGAACTAGAAAATTTGAACAGACCAATTACTAGCAATGAAATAGAATCCATATTCAAAACATTCCCAAGAAACAAAAGTCTAGGACCACAAGGCTTCACAGGTGAATTCTAACAAACACTTAAAAAGTTAATTCCTATTTTTCTCAAACTACTCCAAAAAAAAGAAGAGAAAGGAAAGTTTCCAAAGTCATTCCAGGAGGCCAGCAGCACCCTGATAAATACACTGCAAAAAAAGAGAACTATAGGCTAGTATTGCTGATGAACATAGATTAAAATACTCACAAAATATTAGCAAATTGAATCTAACCATACATTAAAAAAATCATTCACTACAATCAAGTGGGATTTATTCCCAGCATATAAGTGTGGTTCAATGTTTGCAAATCAACCAATGTGATTCATCACATCAACAAGAGAAAGGATAGGGGGGCCTGGCTGGCTCAGTTGGTAGAAAATGTGACTCTTAATCTCGGGTCATAAGTTAAAGCCCCATGTTGGGTGTAGAGGTTACTTAAAAATCAAATCTTAAAAGAAAAATAAACACAAGACAAAGTATTAAAATGATATATCATTTCAATAGATCCAGAAAAAGCATTTGACAAAGTACAATATCCATTCCTAATAAAATCCCTTAACAGAGTAGGTTTAGAGGGAACATACCTCAACATAATAAAGGCCATTTATAAAAAACCCACAGTTAACATCAAACTCAATGGTGAAAAGCTGAAAGCTTTTCCCCTAAGAACAGGAAAAAGACAAGGATATCTACTCTCACCACTTTTATTCAACATTGTACCAGAAGTCCTAGCCACAGCAATCAGATAAGAAAAAGGAATAAAAGGCATCCAAATTGATAAGGAAGAGGTAAAACTTTCTCTATTTGCAGACAGCATGATATTATCTAAGGACCAAAAAACTACTAGAACTGATAAAGGAATTCAGTAAGGTCACAGGATACAAAATCAACATACAGAAATCTGTTGATTGCCATACACTGATAATAAAAGAGCAGAAAGAAAAATTAAGAAAACAATCTCATTTACAATTGCACCAAAAATAATAAAATATCTAGGAATAAAATTAACCGAGGAGGTGAAAGATCTGTACTCTGAAAACTATAAAACATTGATGAAAGGAATTGAAGTTGACACAAACAAATGGAAAGATATCCCATGCTCATGGATTAGAAGAACAAACATGGTAAAATGTCCATACTTCCCAAAAGTAATCTACCAAGTCGATGCAACCCCAATCAAAATATCAACAGCATTGTTCACAGAATTAGAATAATACTAAAATTTGTATGGAACCACAAAGGACCCCAAATAGCCAAAGCAATCTTGAAAAAGAAGAACAGAACTGTAGGTATCACAATCCCAAGTATCAAGATACACTACAAAGCTACAATAATCAAAACAGTATGGTACTGGCACAAAAGGAGACACATACAACAATAGAACAGAACAGAGAGCAGTAAACCCATGGTTATATGATCAATTAATCTTCAATGAAGGAGGCAGGAATATGCAATGGGGAAAGAAATCTCTTCAAAAAATGGTGTTGGAAAAACTGGACAGCTCCATGCAAAAGAATGAAACTGGACCACTTTCTTAAACCATACACAAAAATAAACTCAAAATGGATTAAAGACCTAAATAGGAGACTTGAAACCACAAAAATCCTACAAGAGAGCACAAGCAGTAATTTCTCTGACATCAGCCACAGCTACATTCTTCTAGATATATCTCCTGAGACAAGGGAAACAAAAGCAAAAATAAACTATTGGAACTACATCAAAGTAAAAAGTTTCTGCACAGTAAAGGAAACTATCAGCAAAACTAAAAGACAAGCCAATAAATGGGAGAAAATATTTGCAAATGACATATCCAATAAAGAGCATCTAGAATATATAAAGAATTTATACAACTCAACACCAAGAAAACAGATAATCTAACCAAAAAATGGGCAGAAGACATGAACAGACATTTCTCCAAAGAAGTCATACAGATGGCCAACACACACATGAAAAGATGCTCAACATCACTCATTATCAGGGAAATGCAAATCAAAACCACAATGAGATATCGCCTCACACCTGTCAGAATGGCTAAAATCAAAAACACTGAAAAGCAAGAGTTGGCGAGGATGTGGAGAAAAAGGAACCCTCTTGCTCTGTCAGTGGGAATGCAAACTGATGCAGCTACTGTGGAAAAGACATGGAGGTTCCTCAAAAAGTTAAAAACAGAACTACCCTACAATCCAGTAACTCCACAAAAACCCCAATTCAAAAAGATGTATGCACCCCTGTGTTAATCACAGCATTATTTACAATGGCCAAATTATGGAAGCAGCCCAAGTGTCCATCAATTGATGAATGGGTAAAGAATATGTGGTATATTTAAACAATGGAATATTAGTTAAAAAAAAAAGACTGAGATCTTGCCATTTGCAACAAAATGGATGGATCTAGAGGGCATAATACTAAGTGAAATAAGCTAACCAAAGAAAGACAAATACCATATGAGTTCACTTATTTGTGGAATTAAACAAGCAAAACAAAGCATCTGGCTGGCTCAGTCAGAAAAGCATGTGACTCTTGATCTTGGGGTCATGGGTTTGAGCCCCATGTTGGTGTTGGATTACTTAACTAAATAAATAAACTTAGAGGCTCCTCAGTAGCTCAGTCAGTTGAGCGTCCAACTTGATCTTACCTCAGGTCTTGATCTTGGGGTCATGAGTTCAAGCCCCAAGTTGGGCTCACACTAGACCTGGAGGCTACCTAAAAAAAAACAAAACAAAAAACCCCAGAAACACATGGCTCCTTCTAGAGACAAGAATTCGGTAGAAGGATGTATTTTCTGGCTAGGCAGTCACAATGCTATACTCCGGAAAGGAGAGAACCAATTTTTTAGTGGATAGAGAGCTGACCTCCCACAAATTAAACAGAAAAAAATATATATAAATAATGTGAATTTGCAGCTATCTCCTGTACCTTCCAAGCCTTTTCCCTAATTATTTGTTTTGACTCACCAGAATGGGTGGATGTGTCAGGATACTGTCCTTGGACTTGAGACGAGGGAACTTCCTCACCTGATTCTATCTGGGAAAAAGGAAAGGAGCAGGCAGGGTCTCCTTTTAAATAACTGCTTCCTTCCCTGTTTTGGTAAAAATACTTTTCAGACTGAGCAGTCACTAACTGCTGGCTTCTAGGGCTGTTGTTTTTTAACAAGGAAATTGAAAAGCTGAACCACTCTGCTCTTTGCTTGCCTGAGTGAGAGTCCGCTCCGGGGGGGGGGGGGGGCGGCAATAAAACCAGTTTTATGGAAGAAGCCATCTTTGTTAAAAACCAAACCCAAGTCTGGTGGAAGTCTCCACCAGCAGATTCAGCACCAACCACACTCTTCTCAAAGTCATTCAGCACAAGAGCCCCATGCACTCTCAGCCCAGAACGAGCCACAGCAACTCAAACTGTCCTACGTGTAGAATGTGGACTTCTGTGACTCAGGATGATCAGTGTTTTACACTAACAGCTGACTATCTACTCAGACCTAGTGACCCTGATCAAATCAGTCCACATAGATGGGGGTCTGGTTTACACAAAAAGGAGGGGATTGCTCACCATTCAAAAGAATTCATTCCCTACTATAAATTATTTTAACTGAACCTGACTCATGGTGCATTTAAACATACAGTGCGGTTCACAGTCAACTTGTCAAGGGTATAGCAATTATGTAAAGTGAGGCACCCTGTAATACTGTTAGGCCCTTAGCAACTCCCTGGGCTCCCAGGGCTCTGGGCAGCCCAGCTGTCACTTACCACAAACAGGTGGTGTGAAACAATAGCTCCACTGAGCCGACTCACTTTCCAAGCCCTCTAACGGCCAAGCTTCCAGCCAGAGAGTCCCCACGAGCGGCACCCATCCACACCAGCACCCACAGCCCATGGAGCCCTGGCCGCTCCTCCTGCTCCTTGGGCTCTGCTCAGGTAAGTGCCAGGGTCGAGGGGCTCTCCTATGACGCTGAAGCATTGGAAGCCCCCAGACCAGTACGTTGCTTGTCTGAGGGGAATACAGAGTGGTAGGGCTTTGTCAGCCTGAGGCAGTATACTCTGTCAGTTTCTCACTCCTGTTGGCTTGATTCGGTTTGTGGATAAAGATTTCTAATTTGTGTTATCCAATTAAAATAGGAGCTGCGGGCTCAAAGCCTGCAAAGTAGATGTGCGGGTCTCTGCCTCCATCAGTGCCTGGCATCGGACTTGCCCTTATGATCAGATTCAGCAGCCTTACCACCCTCCCGGAGCAGCTTTCATATCTGAACAACTGTAAGCACTTAGAGTGGCATCTTATAATTACAGACAATTTGGTTAACAAGTCCTTTTACTGCTCTGGGAGAATTCTGATAATGAAGAGATTGATTGACAGCTCCATGTGCTGGAAAGAGAATCCTATTAATAATTGTAACTAAACTCTTTCCGTGAGAGATTACATATTTGGTCTTTCTTTCTTTTTTTTTTTTTTTTAACTTCCAAAGTTAAAAACCAAAAGGCCCTATGAATGCGTTTCTGCCTACTTTTTTACCATATGTAAGTTTGGGTTTGAAATGAAACTATAAAACCTTGCATAGCCCTTGACCTGCATTCACCTCTGGAATGTGTCACAACACAGCAGCTGAAACGCTAGCCTTGATCCCAAACTTCCGGTAGGGGGAAGTAGGAGATGCTTGCTGATTGCTTCACATAAAAGTTTACTGGTGATATCATCCCAGTGGAGAAACGAGACGGCTGACATTCTGTGATTTCTCTTTTCCAATATTGCTCCGACAAACACAGGCCTTCTGGGCAACAATGGTAAAAAGCTTTATTATTCATGTTTTTCAACAGCAGAATTCAGGGAAATTGCCTGAGCTCTGATAAATTCCAGTCTGCGGGACTTGGACTTGATCCAACCCAAACTGGCCTGGTGGTGATAGCGTTGGTGACGGTGGTGCAGTGGGGTGTGCCACATGCGTGCGTGTGTGTGTGTGTGTGTGTGTAAGCGTGTATGTGCCTGCAAATGCTACACTCAATGAAAATTCTTAAGTGATATGCTTCCATGTGAAAATCCTCAGGTGATCTCTTAGGATACCAAAGACCCCTGAAAATGCGTGTTTACCCATCTAAAACAGCATGTGATATATATTTAGATCAAACCTAGAATTTCCTGGTATCAGTTCACATAGGAGTTCAGAGAAATTCAGAGCTAGATGAGGCAAGGCCCACAACTTAAATTTGTTATTATAGGGAAACTGAGGCTGAAAGACATGAACTGACCTGCCTGAGGTCACCTAATTTATAAAGGTTGGAATGAGATCAATCGGAGACTGTTTATTGTGGGCCTCATTAGAAAACACAGCCTGCAAGTGTCAAAGGTAGCAAGAGATACGGCACCACGTTGAGACGAGAATTACCTAAAGTGACTAGTAACATTTCAGAACTCCTTTTGCCCAATCCATCGTACTGTTCCTCCATAAAAACTGCAAATTGAGGGGCACCTGGGTGGTTTAGTCGGTTGTCTGACTTCAGCTGAGGTCATCATGATCTCACAGTTCCCGGGTTTGAATCCTGCATCGGGCTCCGCGCGGACAGCCTCGAGCCTGTTTCAGATTCTGTCTCCCTCTCTCTCTGCCCCTCCTCTGCTCATGCTCTCTCTCTCTCTCTCTCAAAAATAAATAAGCATTAAAAAAATTTTTTTTAAATGCAAATCGACCCAGTAGAGTACAAAAAGAACACTTGGAAATTATGGCTAGGTTCCCCTAGTTAGAATCAGTTCTTTGTGGCCAAAATTCTCATTCACATCAGGGACATAATGATCTCTGTTCTACTTACATAGCACCTTTCATCACAACCTTTTCCTCTCTTCCGTCTCCAGAATCCCAAGTACTTCACTGCCACTTTTCTTACGCCGTATTACTTTGCAACTTGTTCCTAGCTCTTTGGGTAAATGACAAATGTCAATCTTCATGAGGGTAGAAAGACAAGATTCGCATAATTCATCTCTGAATATCTCAAAGCTCTTAAAACAATGCTTTGCATATAGTAAGTGCTCAACAAATAATGAATGAATTAATGTTACTAACATCTGAATACAGATTACCCCTATGATTTTGCTGAAAAGAAAGACTTTGACATTATTTCTTTGTGTGTATGTTTATTAATTTATACCCTGTCTTTTTAAGAAAGTATCTACTGTGATTCATTGATTCCATGAAGAACTGGTCCAATTAATTATACAGACCACATTGGAGCTGGGAACAGAATCACAGAATTCTGACTTCAAGTCCTGTATGTTTTCTATTACTCCACCCTGCTTTGGGCAGGAAAAAAAGAAACAAACAATGAACCCAATTTAAGAAATGGAGACCTCCTTAGAAATTCCTTAGAAATGCATTACGGAAAGAACAAGGTTCCTTGTTATTAGTGAGACTGAGAGAGGAAGAAGCGAATGTCACTGGAATGCTGACCAGGCCTGTCTCCCAGTCCTTGCCTTCTCCCCAGTGGACCATAGAGTTGGCCTGCATAGTTTTCCTGCTACATAATGTAGACCATCTGCTCTATCTGTTGCTTTCTAGTATGGTCTTCCCGTCAAAGGGGAATAAACAGTCACTTAAAGATAAGCAGCCCGGCCAGTGCCAAAGCAATAGCTTCACACTCTGTAGCCAAGGCACTCAGTGACCCATGACAGTGCCCTACCCATGAGCCAGGAGGGGCCCAGGAGAGACGGGTGTGGAAGACAGGGCATTGCTGTGTCCCAGGTGCTCAATGGGGTGACAGGAAAAACTGGGTCTTTGGACAACACGCTCCCTTGAAGGGTCCTTGAATGCAAGTGGTTTGGGTGAGGCGTTGTGTTTAAGTGCTGCATGGACGCTTTGGGATTCAGAAAATTGGGGAAACTAGAAATGAGGTAGGCTAGGTCAGAGGTTCCATACATAGAATCCGGGAAGGTCATAATGAAGACATTTAACAAGCTACGCGGAAAGCTTCAAAAATCCAAATGGAAAAGATACATTCACCCTAAGGGAGGTGACAAAGAGCACAGACCCTGGGGTCAGATTGCCTGCATTTATAATCCCACTTCCAACCAGCTGGGAACCATGAACACATACTTCGACTGTCCGAATGTCCATTTTCTCACTCGTAAACTAGGGGTAAAGACTTATCTCATAGGATTATTATAAGGATTCAATAAGGTAATACAAATACAGGGCCTTCAATGAAGCTTTCCTAACAAAATACACATTTTTGTGGGGATGAACGTGTTTCGACTCATTGTGTGACATTGGTTATTTCAAGCTGGTCCAAAGTTCTGGGTGAGAAATAGTGGTGGAGAGCATGGTCGCTGGGCTTGAGTCCTGGCTCCACCGTTTATGAAATCTGGACAACTCACTCAACCTCCCTATGGTTCAATTTCCTCCTCTGTAAAGTGAAGACAAGAACCGTGCCTACCCCACCCAGTTACGAGAAAAGAAAGAGTCAATACGTATAAAGCGTGTCTGCCACATAACAAATTGGATACGCTAGTTATTTTTATTAATAAAAATAGAAAGGTAATTGGTTAACTTAACAGTTATTTGGTTGACAAACTCTTTCAAACCTAGGATTCAAGGAGAAAAACAATAAAGAAAAATAATGACCTGTCTTAGAGGCAAGAGGTTAACATTACTGGGGACAAGGGAAAGCCTCTCACTCATGCGATTTTTGAAGTTGTCACGGCCCAGGGAAAAGGTATGGTGGCTTCAGGAATAACCTGCGGAAAGGGGAGATCTGCTTACATGAATTAGGGCAAATGGATCATGTGTCTGCTTCCTCTCCTGACCCTGAACAGGCAATCCCCAATCCACGTAAGGCTGGAGTTACAAAGATCCTTCATAAGGCACTTGTTGGAATTTGGAACGCTTTTTCTCATGGTTAGAACGGTGGGTGCATTCGTGCACTTTCTAAGACAGCCCACGGCACACTCGTGACCTCACGAGTCAGTGCAGGAGCACAGCGCAGAATGACAGGGCTCCTTCCAAGCCCCACCCCAGCCACAGGACCTTGGACAAGTCTTCCAGCCTCTCAGATCTCACGTGAGAATGACCATCTGCCTGCCTCGTCGCAGGCTGGTGAGAACTGCATAACATTGGATATAGAAAAGCTGTGGGGTCCAAGAGTAGTAGATACTATTTTTCACCCACCTGAGGGAAAATGCAGTAAAGATTCCTAAGAAGTCACTCGTGCTCCAGACAGGAGGAGCTCCAAACCCAGGTCAGAAAAGCACGTGGTGTTTACTTAATATTAAGTTAACAGGGACACGGACCCACCAGCAGTTAATTTTTTTAATTACAAGAAAAAACACACTACATAGAATTTGCCACAGGAAAATACACATCACATAAAACTACCATTTGGAGTGTGTGATTTAGTGACATTTAGTACATTCAGTGTTGTGCAACCGTCACTGCTATCTAGTTCCAGAACGTTTTCGTCACCCCAAAAGGAAACCCTGTACCCATCGGCAGTTACTCTCGCTTCCCCTGTCTCCTCAGCCCCTGCTAACCACTGATCTGCTAGCTCTACGGATTTACCTCTTCTGGATATTTCATATCAATGGAATCACACACTATGTGCCCCTTTGTGTCCAATTTCTTTCACTTAGCACGTTTTCAGGGCTCAACCATGTTGTACCATGAGTCAACTCTTCATTCATTTTTATGGGTGAATAATATTCCACCGCATGTATATGGCGCAATTTGTTCATCCGCTTTATGTGCTGATGGGCATTCAGGTTGTTTCCATCTTTTGGCTATTATGTATAACGCTGCCGTGAACACTGGTGCATGAGTTTTTGTGCACCAAGTTGTGTGGCCAGTTCTTTGAGGGATACACATACGAGTGGCATCACTAGGTCACAGGGTCACTCTGCATGCACCTCGTGTGAAGAACCGCCAAACGCTCTCCCACGGTGGCTGCACCGTGCCCCAATCTCACCAACACTCACCGTCTTCAGTTCTGTGAATGGCGGCCATTCCAGCGGGTATGAACCAGCATCAATTTTCGGCTGTTCAGCACATCATGAGATCTGACGCCAGCCAACCTGAGATTTCATCGCCCCATGAGTAGTCTCTGAAATACGAAGATGGGCTTTTGTGTGGACTTGTCTTCTTGTGTGTGCGCAGCGACAAGCCTGATTCAGCCAGAGGCTGTATTAAGGAATGTCATCTGCTCAGAGCACAAGTGTCAGGATAATCTGGCACACCCCACCAGGGAAGGGACCGCACCAGCAGCTGCGATTGGAAAAGAACTTAGGGCAATAGAAGCTGCACTGGGAGCCCTTCAACAAGGGGGCCTGTGTGCCTTCCATTAGCTGGTCACGCCTCAGTTACTTATGCGAGTGTTTGTAGAGGGCGGGGAGCAGAATCTGACAGTGTGTGTGTCATTTGCTGTCTCAGCTGGCCTCGTTCTAGGCTCCGAACATGAGACCCGCCTGGTGGCAAAGCTGTTTGAAGATTACAACAGTGTGGTTCGGCCCGTGGAAGACCACCGCCAGGTTGTGGAGGTCACCGTGGGTCTGCAGCTGATACAGCTCATCAACGTGGTGAGACAGCCGCACTCTGGGCTCCCCGCCCCTCTCACCCTGCAGCACCCTCCCCCCTCCTCCCGTCCTTACCCCTAAAGATGGGGTCTTCTCTTTTTTCAGGATGAAGTAAATCAGATTGTGACAACCAATGTGCGACTGAAACAGGTATTCAGCTAGATAACTGCATTGATGCTGCTGGTAATCACCCCGGAATTTAACCTGAGCCCAAAGGGAATCAATCTGGGTAACACGGTTTACATACCAACATCGTGGAAGTATAAATATTTTGGTGTAGTGAGATTATGGGTCGTATTTGTTGGTATGTGTGTGTTTGTTTTTTACTTCGTGTTTTGTGTTTGTATATTAGTTTGCTAGGCCACCTATCATAAACAAAGCCACAAACGAGGTGGCTCAAACAAGAGAAATTTATTCTCTTGCAGCTCTTGAGGCCAAACGTCCAAAGTCAAGGTATCAGCAGAACTGGTTCCGTCTGAGGGCTGTGAGGGACGAACTGCTCCAGGCCTGTCTCTTTTGCGTGTAGTTGGCCAACGTCATGTTCACATGGCATTCTTCTTGAAAATGTTTGCCTTCCCATGTCCCCTTCTTTAAGGACACCAGTTGTGTTGCATTAGAGCCTCTCTTAAGCACCTAATTCTAACCTAATTAGACCCTATCTCCAAATGAAGTTATATTATGAGGTACTGGAAACTGGGGTTTCAACACGTGAATTCTGGGGGAGACGCAGTTCAGGTCATAACACTGTGTCATCTGAATTTGCTACGCTGGGCATTTATTACTTTTATAAGGTAGGAAAGAAATATACCATTTTTATAAAATGATGTTGCCTGCTTGGGGGAAATGTTTACCAGAAGGTCATGCTCCTTTCCTGGGGTGGGCAGGATGGTATGGGAGACGGGCTACCCTGAAGTACCTTTGTTTTCTCATCTGTAAAATGGGGCCAATAATTGCTCTTCCCTCAGAGGACTATTGTGAAGACCACGAGATGAATATGGGTAAAATGCTTGTAATAGTGTCTACATGTAGTCAGTACCATAGAGGCGTTTGGTGTTATCGTTTACTAACGTGCAAGCTGAATTCTGAATCAAACCTCTTTTACTGGAGCACAACTCCTGTCCACATCTGAACTATCATACCCATCAGAACTCTTAGGTTTTTGAAAAATGTGTTTAGCTCTTTTTATTAGCAAAATGTCATCTCCATGTTTTAGCAATGGGTAGACTACAACCTAAAATGGAATCCAGAGGACTATGGTGGCGTGAAAAAAATTCACATTCCTTCGGAAAAGATCTGGCGCCCAGACCTCGTTCTCTATAACAAGTAAGCAAAACAGACGGGCTGGGGAGGGCGACATTCCTGGGGCAGGTGGAGCCCAAGCCCTATTGGAAGGGCTGCTACTCTCAGTATGCTTCTCACCACTGTTCACATTAAATAACCCTTAAAAACCAAGAGCCAAGTTGACATGCTAGGGGTGCCATATGGTGTCTCATGTTATGAATAGAAACAATTATCAGAGCCAAATTGAATCAGGGCTGTGGGGTGGGGGACATTTAATCCCTGAGAGCTCCTGAAGGGTGTAGGGCAGCCATCCAAGGAACCCAAATTCATATAATTGAGTTCCTTGGAATTAAATGTCCTTCCTACCAATAGGTCTGAACCTCCCGGGGTTGTTATCCATCACGTCGTCACGGCTTCCCAGGGCGTCGCGTGCTGCTGATGGCCTGGGATGCCTGCGTAGCCCATCCACCGGGCTCCGTGACAGACTGCATGTTGTGAAATTATAATGTGATTCAAGACACTCTGGTTTAATGACAGGTTCATTATCATACGCCCTTCATTTGTCAGGGAACGTTCGTTTCAAAGAGCATCCTTCCCAGGCAGGAGCATTCACCATCGGCCGAGAGGATGTGCGGCCTGACATTCTACAGCATGTGTCTGTGTGAGCAGGCTGTGCCTTCTCGCAGATTGACCAGGGAGGGCGGCAGGGGCTTGTGAATGGAAATGACACCCTCATTTATGGCTGGCCCTCCTACTTTGATTTTCTACTACATATTTCCCAGTGGCACCTGAGATTCAAGCTTGAGCCAAATTATCCAATCATTTGTGTAACCTTTTCGGACAAATACGCTGATGGAGCAGAGTGTCTTGTGTTAGTCAGTTTTCTCGTTCAGCAAGAATCTAAGAGTAGCCATTAAAATCTGCTCCTCCTTTTGACAAACTCGCTCGGGAACACCCTGGTAGGGGGAGAACCCTGTTTTACTTATCTCTATCTATAGAGATGGACCCAGATGACCCTGTGGCCCTCTGCTCTTTGGGTCTCTTTGGGGAAGGTCCAAAACTGCATAGTTTTCTGGATAGAGCCCTACCTCCATCCCAAGGAAAAATCAGTGGGAAGAAAATCTCTTGGTTAATGAAGTGAGACTCCAATATATGCCATATGTCCCCGAAAGCCCACCAAGGCAGACCCCACCCACTTGTTCAACATCTATTCTAAATGCCTTTGGCCAAGGCCCTAGGACACAGGCCATTTGGGGTCAAGTGGACTGCCCACTGAATGAGGCCTGCAGAAGTGGCTCGTTATTTTTTAATATCTACCATGTTGGATTTTTGTAGTGAGAAATTAGTGCCAACTTTCGGAAATTTAAAAATATCACATTGAACTCTGGAGTTTTAGTCTCTCTAGAAAAATCCAACATTCAAAAATATGGAAACTTTGTATTAAAAAATCTAGATTTCCCGCTTCCGAGGAAAAATTCAAATATCTGGCAGTTTTGGGCCTTCACTCACACAAGGAAGCCACAGCAAAGCGGAGTGTCACCTTCTTTAGAGGAGAGAGGGCTCTCCCCTGCTCTTACCGCCTTCCTCACCTGCCTGGCCATGGAGGCATCTGGGTTTGTAGCCCCACCCTATCGAGTTCTAAATAGTTCTGAAAGAGGTAACAGAGCCCTTCTTAACCTGCTTACCACAGTAACGAGCCACTGGACCTGTTTTTATTTTAAATTCCTGTTTTTTTCCCCCAGTTAACTTTCAAGATATATTGGGGGAGGAATAGATGGAAATTAACATTACAAATACTACTGAGGACCGGGAAGGAAAAAAAAATCGGGTATACAGTGTTACCTGTTATTTCCTTAAAACTAGATTCCTAGGTTCTTCCCCAGATATTCTGATTTAGTGCTTCAGATGGTGTTCGGAAACCTGTATTTTAAACAAGCACCCCAGCGATTCTATTATCAGACAAACCTGGGAAACACTGCTATGGATAAAAAGTGACACTGTCCCAGTGAAAGCGTCTATAATTAGCACCTGAATAATTAACAGCTGTCTCCTGCTAACATCCCCGAGCAGAACTGAAGGCTCATCCGTCACTTGGAGTCATGTTCCTCTTTGATCCCAATTGCAGTGCAGATGGTGACTTTGCCATTGTCAAGTTCACCAAAGTGCTCCTGGACTACACTGGCCACATCACGTGGACGCCTCCAGCCATCTTCAAAAGCTACTGTGAGATCATCGTCACCCACTTTCCCTTTGATGAACAGAACTGCAGCATGAAGCTGGGTACCTGGACCTACGATGGCTCTGTGGTGGCCATCAACCCGGTAGGTGCTGCCCTCGTGTGATGCGGCTGGTCTCAGGAAACGCGTAATTCAGGTGTCCAACTCTGCGCCTCCAGAGTCACAGGCTCTCAGCGCCCATTTGAACTTTGGGATCGTCCAGTTCAGTGATTCTCGATACGGGGACGGTTCTTGATGTGTGCCCATGAGTACCACCTGGAAGCTTATGTAAATTCCTATGCCCAGGCTCCGTCCTAGGAATTTTGGCTTAATCGGTCTGGGGTGGGACTAAGGCACCAATATGTTTTGAAGTTCCCAGGTGACTTGAATGTGTAGTCAACATGGAGGATCCCAATAGTCCCAGCCCCCTTATTTTACAGGAAAGGACTCTATGGCCCCAAACCGGAAGTGGCCCTCGTGGGTCCTGTCCGGGGTACACGACAGCACCGCCTCCTGTTGCTTTATTACAGCTGATTTTGAAACCCACCCCTCCTCAGGGTGATGTGGCTGGGTTTTCAAAGTTTCATTTCATCTTCTCAGGAAAGCGACCAACCAGACCTAAGCAACTTCATGGAAAGCGGAGAATGGGTGATCAAGGAGTCCCGAGGCTGGAAGCACTGGGTGTTCTACGCCTGCTGCCCCTCCACCCCCTACCTGGACATCACCTACCACTTCGTCATGCAGCGCCTGCCCCTCTACTTCATCGTCAACGTCATCATTCCCTGCCTGCTCTTCTCCTTCCTAACCGGCCTGGTGTTCTACCTGCCCACAGACTCAGGTGGGTGCAGGTGCCTTGGCTGCTGATGCAGGCAGATCTTGTGCCGCTATTTTGGGGAAAACCAGAAATAATTATGGGCTAACAAACAAGGATGAGCAGACAGGCCCAAATCATCATCGCTGGGAGGATGCATTTACTGAGAGGCCACGTTCAGTGGTGAGTCACGGGTGGGGGGAGCTCACGGCTAGAGCAGACTATGGAGAAGGCAGAGAGTTGACCGTGACCCTGGAGGTGCACAGACACAGCTCAGTGTAGTTAAAGCGAATAACCATCAATGCTTACTTGCTGAATACCTACTGTGTGCCCAGAGACATCCTGGGTAAGGCTTGGGTCACCCCTCATGCCACTTCCCCTGTGAAGCCACTTGCTATATCCTGACCAAGCCAGGTCTTGCCTCTTTAAAAAAAAAAAAAAAAAATTACGTTTATTTATTTTTTTTTTTTTTGAGAGAGAGACAGAGTATGAGTGGGCAGGGGCAGAGAGAGAGGAAGACAGAATCGGAAGCAGGCTCCAGGCTCCAAGCTGTCAGCACAGAGCCCAACGCGGGGCTTGAACTCACGAACCGTGAGATTGTGACCTAAGCCGAAGTTGGACGCTCAACCAACCGAGCCACCCAGGCGCTCCCAGGTCTTGCCTCTTTTGCTCACCGCTTGCCATTTGAAAATCGCTTTTGCATGTCTGTTTTCCAGGTGGCACTATCTTTACACACACGACCATACTTCCCAAGTGGCAATTCTTTCTCACATATCAGCCTGGACAACTTCCTTATTTCCTACTGAGTGATCACATCTGTGACATAATTTCAACAAACACCAACAATCCCCAGAAAAGGGGAAGAGGGCACACAAGTGCCTGTGAGAAGTCACTGCTCATAAACAATTTAGGGCAGACAAGTGGGGACAAAGAAAGGATACAGACAGTCCTCAAACTTATGACAGGGAACAATTATATCAAAATGATAAACACAAATAAACACACACACACACACACACACAAAGTCTAAGTCTAACTTTATAACAAGGGGAAAAAAAGATTATGAATTCACTCATTTGACATGTATTTGTTGAACAATTGTTATGTGGCACGGATACAGTAGAGAATAAGGCAGAACTTGTCCCACAGAATGCCCGTTGTTCTTATGACTGTACTTATTTTTAAACAAATGATCACAAACACAATTTGTTTTTGACTTTCTAACAAATTAAGCTTCTTAAAGTGAAGAGACTACTAGTTAGGGCAATATGGAAACTAGTCAGAATCTCTATATGTGCGATGGTTTATGCTTGAAAAGCATGCAGAACAGTGAAAATGCTTGGTAAATGTTAGCTATTATCATTATTACTCAAGGAATCTGATGTAACTTGATCAATTTTCATATTTACATCTTCTTTTTCGCAAAAAATTACCTATCTTTATTTTAGTTTATTTATTTTAAGAGAGAGAAAGAGTGAGCATGAGCAGGGGAGGGGCAGAGAGAGGGAAAGAGAGGATTCCCAGAAAGCTTAGTGCTATCAGCTCACAAACTGTGAGATTATGACCGGAGCCGAAACCAAGAGTCAAATGTTCAACCGACGGAGCCACCCAGGTGCCCCCTCTTTTTCACTTTTAAAGACTTTCCTACCCACTCGGTAGACTTCTTCTCACTAGGTGGAATCGATCATTTCTTGTTTGCATCCACTCCATTTCCTGTATATACTCCTAGCATCTGGAAGCATCCAGTATGGGAAAAAGCTCCATACTGGAGAACGGGACAACACAAGGGTCTCCCGAGACACAGCAAGACCAGCCCAAGGGAAGTCCCTTCCAAAGGCTCTCGAGCTGCCTCCGAGGCCGTCAGTCCCCACAAAAATATTCCAGGGCCATTCAGTCCCCCACCCTCCTGGCTTGCCATACCGAGACTCGAACGGGGAATTATCCACCCTGAAATGATAGGATCTGGTGAGAAGAGGTCGGGGCAGGGGAACCCCTGGTCCCTTGATATGAAAGACAAAACAAGAAGAAAACCAAACTGTCCTCTAAATGAATGTGCAAAGTTCACTGGTTTTGTCCTTTTCTCGGTTTTGGTCTTGCAGCCCCCTCCCATACCGAGAAAAGTACGCATGCGCTCCTGGGTTGCCCATCCACCTGCTGGGTCACGAGTAGGTCAGACCGTGGCTCAGCTTTGTGAGGTTGATGATAGTCTGTTGCAGACAGAAAAACTGCCACCTGGAGTCTAGCTTGTCACTCAGCTTGGTGTACCTGGCTCCCTGAGTTCCACCAAGCAGTGGAATGCTGGGACAGGAGACAAAGCAGCCCTCGGCTGCTTGGTGGCCTCTAGTGGAAGTGTCTGTCACTTGCCATGGTCAGTAGAGCTAAGGTGCTAAGGTCCCAGAGGATGAAATTCTGCCCCCCAAATGTCCCCAGCTGTATGCGGGTCACATGGTTCCCACCCCCTGGGTTTTGTGGCGTATTAGTCTGCTACAGCTGCCCTAATAAAGTGCCACAGACCGGGTGGCTGAAACAACAGGAATTTTGTCCACACAGTCCTGGAGGTCACGGTGTCGGCAGGTCTGGTTTCCTCTAGGCTTCTCTCCTTGGCTTGTGGATGGCCGTCTCCTCCCTGTGGCTTCACCTGGTCTTTCCCCTCTGTGTGTGTCCGTGCCCTAATCTCCTTTTTTTTTTTTTTAAAGTTTATTTTGAGAGCGATAGCACAAGTGGGGGAGGGGCAGAGAGAGAAAGAGAGGGAGAGAGAGGGGATCCCAAGCAGGCTCCACACCGTCAGCGCAGAGCCAGATGCGGGGCTCGAACTCACGCACCACGAGATCGTGACCTGAGCAGGAGTCAGATGCTTCACCGGCGGAGCCACCCAGGTGCTCCCCAATCTCCCTTTCTTCTTAGGACACCAGTCATTGGAGGAGCGCCCTCCCTGATGAACTCATGTTGACTTAATTGCCTCTTTACAGGCCTCATCGACAAATACTGCCACTGAGGCCATGAGGCTTAGGACTTCCATGCAGAAAACCAAAGAGAACAATTCAGCCCATAACCAGTGAATGGGTTGTATTTCTTTTTCATTCCGTGCAGGAGAGAAGATGACTCTGAGCATCTCTGTCCTGCTGTCCTTGACCGTGTTCCTCCTGGTCATCGTGGAGCTAATCCCTTCCACCTCCAGTGCCGTGCCCTTGATTGGGAAATACATGCTGTTCACCATGGTGTTTGTCATCGCGTCCATCATCATCACGGTCATTGTCATCAACACACACCACCGCTCCCCCAGCACCCACGTCATGCCCGACTGGGTACGCAAGGTGAGCGAGCGAGGGCCCTGCCACCCCCCCCCCCCGCCCCCGCGTGGGGCAGCACTGCCCTCACGAACGTCTCTCCCTCCACTTGGCTGGTGGAATTCTGGCTGATGCATGTGGGCCCTTAGGAACTGTCCTTTCCGGGGATTTTTAGAGGATTTCCGGAAGAAACTTTCTTTTAGCCTCTTTCTAGGGATAAGTAATTCCTATAGCCTTCCCATACACAGAAGAAAAACAGAATTAACAAAGCCCACTCCAAATTCACGTTTAAAGAGTCTCTTTGATTAGAGAAGGTGAATATATCACTTTTTACTCAGAATCTGTGAAATTCCTGAGGTTTCTGTTTGTATGTCTCCCAATCTGTGAACAGACTGCTTATTTTTTGCTGGTCAAATCATCTGCTGAGAATAGAATAAGGGCTAGAGATAGAGAGGATGCTTGACAAGAAATTGTCAAAAAGTGAGTTTTCGTGAGGAACTTGGTCTCAGGTATTTGCATTATTGAAATTTAAAAAGTGTTAGCATTTCAAGTATGTCAGTTTTTAGGTAAAACTTCACAGAGACACTGACGTCAGGGTGTTTTCTGCAGAATGCAAAAGATTTGTCATGAATTAACAGAGAAACTACTGCTTGCAATGTATTCTTTTGGGAGGACAATCAGTCCCTGTATCTATAAAGACTTACGTGACTCCTGGCAACGCCCATGTTGCATTTCTTCAGGAATAAGAAATGGGGAGAAGAAAACACTGTGGCTGTTTTGGAGGCTGGACCCTCATATATTTTTTTAGCCAGAAGGGCTTTTCCTTTAATCATATTATCCAACTAACACAAGGCTTTGAAGGAAGCCGTTTCCTTGAAGGCTGGAAGCTTAAACTTCATTGGTTTCTCGAGCCCAACAGCTGCGCACGGGCTCCCTCCCGTGGTGAACTGTTCACATGACAAAATCAGCTCTATTAACCATAGTCATTTGACAGGCCACGGGGTAAGTCTGAAGGAAATTTTGAGAAAATCTAGTATCGTCCTTGTGTTTTAAGGACAAAGACCCTAAGGTCCAGCGAAGCTGACTGATTTGCCTAAAGTCACACGGCTAATTCAAAGTCAGAGTTTGATACTTGTACTACTGGCGTTAATTCATGCATGGATTTCTTTTTCGTGTTAGGTTTTTATCGACACTATCCCAAATATCATGTTCTTCTCCACAATGAAAAGACCATCCAGAGAAAAACAAGACAAAAAGATTTTTACGGAAGACATTGATATTTCTGACATTTCTGGGAAGCCGGGGCCTCCACCCATGGGCTTCCACTCTCCCCTGATCAAACACCCCGAGGTAAAAAGTGCCATTGAAGGAGTCAAATACATCGCAGAGACCATGAAGTCAGACCAGGAGTCCAATAACGTAAGCTTCGTGACTTGAAACCCACACCTCCGGGTTTAAATGATCCAATACGTGAACACAGATGGATGGGTTTGTCCTGAGGAGTAGGCTGGCATTCAAGAGGCAGCATTGGTGACGACCTCTAAGCCACCTTAGTGGGCCAACACATTGTGAATAATCTATTCGAATAATAAAGACCACAATGCCAGCCAAGGGATGTTACGGGCTTTGAGTGGGCCATAATTGATGCATAGCATGAACATGGTGAGTCCAAAAGCCATCGTAAGGAAATTCTAACACTTTTCTCTCTCCCAGGCGGCTGAGGAATGGAAGTATGTTGCAATGGTGATGGACCACATTCTCCTTGGAGTCTTCATGCTTGTCTGTATCATTGGAACCCTGGCTGTGTTTGCAGGTCGGCTCATTGAATTAAATCAGCAAGGATGAGCAGAGCTGAGGCCACCTCTGCTCCCAGCACCAGGCAGAGCAGGGAAAGGCAGGGAAGACAGGAAGACTTGTCTATTTTGATACAGCTCACTTATCAAACATCTCATTTTCTGTATTTATGATTAATGATAATGATTCGTATTTACATAAGGTTATGGCCTCAAGTATTTTCACATCATTTCTCCCTTTAGTCCTGCTCTGGCTGCCTGGAGAGTGAAACCATTTTTAGTAAATGAAATGGGGTCACTGATGAGACATATTCACGTCCAAAGGCGTCTGGAAGAGTTTTGCCCAGAATAACTGAGGTTTTCTGTTGGTTTGTTTTTAATTTTTTTTTTTTTAAGCAAAGAACGTATCCTTTGCTTAAAGTCAGTTTTGTACGTACAAGTAAAACCCACCTGTCAGTCCCCAAAAGACGAAGCATTTGATTTGGAGAGAAAGGAAGCCGTAGAAAGGCAACATGTAAGTTCTGGAAATGGCCACCAAAATGCAAAGTGCATCAAAAAACCCATGCTTTAAAGCAGATTTCTAGAACTGGGAGGTGAGGGAAGGGCTTCCCACTCTGACACAGCGCCTGAGTAGTCGGGGCTTGAGGAACACAGCCAGCTAGTTTCCTAAGCTGTACTGAGCGTGAGGGCCGGCACTGTGCGAATGGCGCCCCATACGTGGTTTTGTTTTATCTTCATAACTTTATGACGTCCCTATTTTACAAATGAAAAAGCTGAACTCGAGAAGCTCAAGTTCACTGCCCACACTAGCAAGCAGAAGAACTGAGATGTGAACCAAGACCCAGTCTGAGTTCAGCAGCTCGGGGCTGGGTGGGATCTCCTGCTCCCTTGCTCCCCTGGACACGCCCCACGTGATCTAGGCCATCGTGTAACTCCCTCAGGGTTTTGAGAGCTTCAGTCTTCGTGCCAACCCCCTTCCTGCCTTCCCAATTAGGTCTTCTGCCCTCTTCCCCAGTCCTCATCCAGTCAGGTGTGGGGGGCTTAGTTCTAGCAATGAAATCAGAAACGTATGCACATATCCTCACCGTTTCTGAAATTCCAGGCAAGTGAACAGGACAGAAACTTATTTCCCTTCGGAGCCACCTTCCAGCCACAATGTAGTTAGTTCACCTCAGAAGGAGAAAGCGTGCACCCTGGGCTCATCGTGGCCTTCAGAGCACTGGAACACGCCTGACCCATATGAGTACTGGGGAGAGTGGTAAACTGCACTGCCGGGCAGCCTCTCTGAACCCAGCTGGTTTCAACCTACTTCCCGAAGTAATTCGTCAGCACAGACCCATGGCACGGCAGAGTGCCCTCACTTTAGAGAAAACCCAAGGGAAAACAGTCTGGTGGTTCCTCAAAAAGCTAAACACGGGATTACCATAGGATCTAGTAATTCTGCTGCCAGGTATATACCCCAGAAGAACTGAAAGCAGGGACTTAAACAGAGAGCTTACACGCCAGTGTTCACAGCAGCAATAATCACGACAGCCAAAAGATGGCAACAACCCAAGCGTCCATCAGTGGAACAGCAGTGTGTACATATGATATTACTGAGCCTTAAAGAGGAAAGCAGTTCTCATGTATGTTACAGTATGTGTCAACCCCGAAAACACGTTTGATGAAATAAGCCAGACGCAAAAGGACAAATCTCGTGATCCCAGTTAAACGAAGTACTTAGAGTAGGCAAATTCATAGAGACAGAAAGTAGAGTAGAGATTGCCGAGGTTTAGAGGGAGGGGTGAGTTATTGCTCAATGGGTAGAATTTCGGATCGGGATGATGGGAAAGTTCTAGAAATGGACAGTGGTGATGGTTGCACAACACTGTGAATGTACTTAATGCCACTACGCTTAAAAATGGCTACGACGGTACATTCTGTGCATATTTGACCACAATTAAAAATAAAGAATGAAAACAATGGTAAAAATGTAAGTTTCGTGTTATATATACATTTTACCACGATTAGAAGGACAAAAAAGAATCTGCTGCTTGCCTAATCTCCCAGGACTGATTATTGACTCAGGGAAGGAACTTAAAAGTCATTTCCATTCTCATTTTAAGGATAAGGAAACTAAGGCTTAGAGAAATGACCTCCCTCTGGTCACAGGGCAATTTAGTGACAAACCAGACCTCCTCACTCTGCTCTTGTGCTATTTCCATTACCTCAAATAACGCCCCCTGCCCCGCAAAGCAAGGCCCTGTGTGTGACACATTCCCTCCTCGCCCAGCAGAACTAGTTTGAGTGGACACCACGGTGTTACTGCGCGTAGCTCCATTGGCCCTTAAATATCTGTTCCATCAATCTGTCACCAAGCCGAAGGTTTCCGCCTTTGGAATCTCTTCCCTTAGTTCCGGCCCGCTCTCCAGGAGACCACTGACTAGTGGGAGGGAAGGCAGGGGGTGCTGGGATCTGTCTCCCCACCTACAGGTGTTTGCTGAGGGCTCGACCCGCCTGCCCCATGTAGCCCCATCCATGAGATGGGCGTGTCTGCACAGCAGGAGGACTTCTTGGGATGTCAGGAGCATCCTGGAACCACAACACAGGCAGGTAAGTGTGGATGGGGGTGCATTTATGACTGCCGGTGCAAACAGAAACGCTTCAGAATTCAGATCTCTAAGCGGTCTCTTTTTCTGCCCCTGGTTGTCACAACCGGGAGTTTTGTTTTGTGTAGAACCGCAAGTTTTGAAAAATTAGAAATTATGTTAACGTTTAAACCAATCAGACGGGGTCATCCAGGAGAGTTTGTGAGTCTGTCGGGAGGTAGCTGTGCTGGCTCGAGCCACTGGGGACCACGATGCCACCCTTGCCCGCTGCCCAACTTTTTCCGCCAGTCTTGCCTTCAAGCCTGAGTTCCCTGCTCCTGGTTCTCAAACCACCATGTTCAAGGTCGTTTCTCGCCACAGCTGCTGCTTGAGCTCTAGCCCCATGCCAGTTCTTGGGCAGCCACAGCCACCTGCGGTCTCTCCCTCCACCCCCTCCCTCTGTGTCTGCCCAAATTCCTCAAGCCCCATCACTCAACGCTCTCCTTTGCCCAAGGGAGTGTCTCTGCTTCCTGGGTTTTCCACGCAAACCTCCTCGCTGCTAGCTAAGGTCTTTCCCCACCAACATCCATGGTCTGATCACTGCTGCCCGAGGTTATCTTCCTACAGCCCCCAATTCTTGACCCCCAAGGTCACCCCACACTGCCCCCTACCACTGCTTGTGTTTACCAGTCACCACAACCATGCTCTTTTCTGCACTTCTGCCTGGGTCCCAGCTCTGCCATTGCCTTAATTTCTTCCCACTACCCCTGCCTACGACTGTCCTGACTGCAGCCCGAGTGCTGCAACTGTGGCAGCCCAAGGTCAGTCTCAACGCTCTGCCCCGGAGCTCTTCTCCCCTTTCCTGCCTGCTGGTTTACCCTGACCCCCCAGCCAGGCCACCCCGTCTTTCCTCCTGACTCACACCCTCATCCCCACTGTCACTGTCGCTGTCGCCACTGTTGCAGGAGCCAGGCTTGCTGCCCTCGTCCTCGGGCTCAGGGGCTCCGCGTGTGCAGAGGAGGCCGGAGAGGATGGGGTGGCGCCTGACAGTGGTGCCGCCCCATGGCATACAGCCACGGACATGGCGACAGCGGGGTCTGAGCCTGCCCTCAGGAGAATCTCCAGCAAGTCAGCCGCGTGGACCTCCACTGCCAAGTGCAGGCTGCACACAGGCTCTGGTTTGCTGAGGTCGGCTGGGGCCTTCTGGAACAGCCAGACCAAGTCTGCCTCTTCCAGGATGGCGGCCACGTGGAGTGGGCGGGGGTCCTGGTAATTTTCAACCCGCAACTGCAGCTTCCGGTCCTCCTCAGTTTCCTCTAACTTCTCCGGGCTGGTTCTTGGGTCGCTGTTGGGGGTGTGTTTGGGGCCCGCGGGAGGTAGGGGTCAGGGGCTCCTCGGGGCACCCAGTGGGGGCTGGACCGGCACCGTGCAGCCCACGCTCTGCCATGCAACCCAGTGCGTGCCACACACAACCTCTGCACCGTGGACGCCTCCCCAGGCTGTCTGCCAAGTGCCGGGCTGCTTGGCCCAGCTCATCCTGCAGGTGCAGGGACTCGGTGCCAGCTGCAAAGCCCAGCAGGAAATCCGGGAAAGGCTTGTGGTGATGAATCACCTCCGAGCGCGGTGCCAGTCCCCATCTTCAGGGGCACAGCCAAGGGTGAGCGGTGCCCACAACAGCCCCGGCCCGCCTCCGCCCCGCACTGGTGCTCCCAGAGTCACAGAGTCCGGACCCCGACAGCCCAGGCCGCTGTCACACCATTCATGCGCATCCACAGCCTTCCTGAGCCGGTGCCCCGGCCGTAGTCGCCCGACCGTGGCCCCTAAGTCTTCTTTTGGATTGGCGTTTCAGCGAGGAGGCGGCCTAGAGGAGCGGGGAAGAGCCTTGCCTCAGTGCCCCAAGGCTGCACAAACACGTGTCGCAAGCTGGGTGGCTTCAAACAACAGAAACTTATTCTCTCCCAGTTCTGGAGGCCTGTCGTGAACTGAAGCGTGTACCCCTAAAATTTATACACTGAAGCCCTGAACCCCAACGGGATGGTATTTGAAGGTGGGGCTTTTGGGAGTTTAGGTTTAGGTGAAGTCATGAGAGTGGGATCCCCACAACAGGATTAGTGCCTTTTTTTTTTTTAAAGAATATTGATTTTTTAAACTTTATTTATTATTTACTTTTTATTTCAGAGAGAGAGAGAGAGAGCACATGAGCAGGGGAGGGGGCAGGGAGACAGGGGGAGAGAGAATCCTAAGCAGGCTCCACGGTCAGCACAGAGCTTGACAGGGAGCTCGATGTCACGACCCTGGGATCACGGAGCTGAGCCCAAAATCAAGAGTCGGGCACTCAGCAGACTGAGCTGCCCTGGTGCCCCAAGATGAGTGCTTTCTAAGGAGAAACACTTGCTGTCTCTCTCTGCTCGCCGCCTTGTGAGGACACGGTGAGAAGATGGCCGTCGGCAAGTCAGGAAGAGGGCCCTCACCCAAACCCGGCCATGCCGGAATCCAGATGTCCAGCCTCCAGGACTGTGAGCAGATACATTTCTGTTGGTTAAGCCACCCATTCTGTGGTATCTAGTTATGGCAGCCTGAGCACAGACAAGGCCGGAAGTCCACAATTAGGGCGTTAACAGGCTGGTTCCTTCTGGAGGTCCTGAGGGCGACCGGTTCCGTGCCTCACTTGTAGCTTCTGCTGGCTGCCGGCAGCCCTTGGTGACCCTTGGCTTGTGGCAGCATAACCCCACCCTGTGCTTCCGTCTTCACATGCCTTCTTCTCAGCGTCCTCTCCTTTTCTGTCCTTTATAAGAACACCCGGAGCGGCACCTGGGTGGCTCAGTCAGTTAAGTGTCCAACCCTTGGTTTTGGCTCAGGTCATGATCTCACGGTTCATGAGTTCAAGCCCCGTGTCAGGCTTTGTCCCATCTGGGATTCTCTCTCTTCCTCTCTTTCTCTCTCTCTCTCTCTGCCCCTTCTCTGCTCGCGTTCTCTTCATCTCTCAAAATAAATAAAAACTTTATAAGAACACCTGTCATTGGATTTAGGGCCTACCCTAAACCCAGAATGATCTTATTATAAGGTCCTTAACGTAGTTACAACTGCAAAGACCCTATTTCCAAATAACGTCACATTCACAGGGATTAGGGATTAGGACTATAGACACAGCTTTGGGGGCCACTAGTCAGCTATAAGCACAAACCAGGAAGCAGTGCGGCAGAGAGAGGCTGTGGGCGGATGGGAAATCCCTCCACAAAACCCCAGAGGAAGCTACGAGTGGAGAGGACAAGGCGAGCTAGACTCCCGCCACCTCCCAAAAGAGACTCAACGCTTCACCCCTGCACCTCAACCCGCCACCCCTCCCCTACTCCCTAACCAGGAGAGAATCGAAAGCAGCTGAGCCAACGCACGGTTTGTCCTGCCTCTGTGGCCTGCTGAAACTGCACTGGTCATTTCAAATGCCCAGGAGAGAGCAGCATCTATAACTTCCAGCCTCCTCCCCCCACAAAGCTTGAAGCTACCGGCACCCAGGGGAGCTTCCGGAACACACGGGAAGCACTCGTGGGAGGAACCCCATCAAAGCCCTTGGTCAGCCAGGCAATGTCCGCCCCCCAATCAGCCTACAGGGCCTGGAGCACCAGGAGTGCCCCGGCCAGGGCAGGCCTAGTGGGAAAGCCTCCTCCCCACAGCCCACGGCAGTGAGTCAGCAAGAGTCCCAGATCTAGTGCAGGCCGCAGGGTGGCCGGTGGTGGGGAGAGGACACTGCAGGCTTCAGTAACGACCCTTTACATTGGCAGGAAGCTTCACGGCCCACAAACACCCTCGCCTCCCCTACCCCCTCCAATCCTCACTGCACCCTGTGAGGTAGAGGTCACACTAAAGTTGTCCCCACTGGACACGTGAGAAAACTGAGGCTCAGAGAGGAAAGTGTCTCAGCAAATACAAAGCAGAGCGGCTCACTGCAGCGTAGCACGTTCTGGACTTGAGTTCTGGAACAGGAAAAGGACCTTAGTGGAAAGGAGGTGAAATCTGAATAAAGTCTAGTATTTAGTTAAGAGCGGCATACCAGTCTTCACGTACCGTGGCTACGTGAACATTGAGGGGTGCTGGGTGAAGGGCATTTGGGAGCTTTCAGTTCTATTGCTATGGTCTGAATGTTCGTGTCTCGCCCAAACTCATGTTGGAAACCTAATCCCCAATGTGATGGTATGAGGAGGTGGGGCCTTTGGGAGGTGCTCAGTCACCAGCGTGGAGCACTCCTGAATGACACTAATGACACTAATGACCTTGTGGAAGAGGCCCCAGGGAGCCAGCCCACCCCTTCTACCACGGTAACGCAGCAGGAAGCCTGCAGTCCGCAACTCTAACGAGGGTCCTCCTTGGGACCCAGGGACGCCAGCACCCTGATCTTGGACTCCCAGCCTCCAGAATTGTGAGGAACAAATTTCTGTGGTTTATAAGCCACCCAGTCTGTGGTATTTTGTTACAGCAGCTTGAACAGACTCAGACATCTATCTTTGCAACTTTTCTGGAAATCCAAAATTGCTCCAAGATAAAAGTTTTGTTAAAAAGCAAAGCTGGGGGGTGCCTGGATGGCGCAGTCGGTTAAGCGTCTGACTTCAGCCAGGTCACGATCTCACGGTCCGTGAGTTCGAGCCCCGCGTCGGGCTCTGGGCTGATGGCTCAGAGCCTGGAGCCTGTTTCCGATTCTGTGTCTCCCTCTCTCTCTGCCCCTCCCCCGTTCATGCTCTCTCTCTGTCCCAAAAATAAATAAAAAACGTTGAAAAAAAATTAAAAAAAAAAAAAAGCAAAGCTGGGAAGGGAGTGGAGTAAAAAAACAGAAACAAAACAGAAACGGTACTTGACTTTTTTCATCTCGAGTTCAGGAGTTCACACTCTTCTGTGGTGCCTGTTGACGAGGACATGAAGACATTGGAACCCTTGGGGCTCCTGAGTGGCTTAGTCGGTTAGCGGTTAGCATCTGACTTCAGCTCAGGACATGATCTCGCTTTGGGAGTTCAAGCCCCATATCAGGCTGCCTGCTGTCAGCAGGGAGCCTGGATCCTGCTTCAGATCTTCTGTCTCCCTCTCTCTCTGCCCCTCCCCTACTCACAAAATAAAAATAAAACATTAAAAAAAATTGGAACCCTTGCACATTGCTACATTGCTATTGATAATGTAAAATGGTGCAGCTGCTGTGGAAATCAGTTTGGTGGTTCCCCAAAAAGCTAAATCGAATTACCATATTACCCAGCAATTCCACTTGTAGGTATAAACCCGAAGGAATTTCAAGCAGGGACCTGTACACCAATGTTCACTATTCCCAATAGTCAAAAGGTGGAAACAACTCAAATGTCCATCAATGATGAACGGATAAGCAAAATGTATATACACACAATGGAATACTACTCAGCCTTGAAAAGGAATGAAATTCTGACACATGCTTCAACGTACATGAGCCTTGATAACATGGTACTAAGTGAAATAAGCCAGATGCAAACAAACAAATATTGTAGGATTGATTCCATTTATGAGATGCTTAGAATAGGCAAATCTATAGTGACAGAAACTAGGCCAGTGGTTAGAACAGGGGCAGGGGGGAAGGGTGAGTTATTATCTAATGGTACAAAGTTTCAGTTTGGCATAATGGAAAGTTTGGGAAACGGAGAGGAGGGATGATTGCGCAGCCTTGCAGACATACTTAGGGCTGCTGAATTGTATACTGTATGGTGGTTAAAGTGATACATTTTGTGCAGATTTCACCACAATAAAAAGTTTTTTTTTTTTTTTTAATCACAAACTGCCCCTTTCTTAACCTTGAAAATGGTCCCTGGGTGAGGACTGGGTGAAAACAGGGCACTGATAGAGAAACGAGTTGCCTCTTGGAGGAATGTTAACACCTCTCTCCACCAACATCCTTAAGGCTCCTAGCTCCCTCCTTGAACCAACCCCCAGCACATTTTCCTTCAGGAAGGAAGGACAGGGTAGAACAGGGAAATTGCCCCACTTCAAATTTAAACCACTTTGAGGCAAGTGGCCACTCAGCACCCAGGGAGCCTACCGTGAGGGGAGAGTGCTCTTTGAGCACCTCTTCCCCAAATCTTTCTTCTCGCTTTATCAGCCAGCAAAGACCCTCCTACAGTACTTTGTAACAGAGTGTATTTTTTAGTCGGGAAAATAAACCTCTTGAACAACCTTTATATATATATATATATATATATATATATATATATATATATCTTATTGATTTTAGTTTGAGAGAGACCGTGAGTGGGGAGGAGCAGAGAGAGAGGGAGAGAGACAGAATCCCAAGCAGGCTCCATGCTGTCAGCGAGGAGCCCGACTTGGGGCTTGAACTCATGAACTGTAAGATCATGACCCAAGCCCAGATGAAGAGTCAGATGCTTAACCGACTGAGCCACTCGGGCGCCCCACACGACCTTTATTTCTTGAACATCCGTTTGATAAAGGGCTTTTAAACCTATGGGTCCATTCCCTTTCCTAGCTTTTTGCTAGATAACCACTTACCACTTTATAGTATTTTCTTGCATACCTGTCTGCTATCAACTCCTACCTTGGAATCCTCCCAAACGAAATACCAAAAGGTATTTTATTTATGTTTATATTCTCAGGTATTGGGTACGCGCTCAAAAAATTTGATTAATCAATTAGGAGATAAGGGAGTGAAAGGTTTAGCAACCTAAATTGTCTTTAGATTGCCCTCACTCTCTAACATCCTGCCCTGGTATAACTAGCCCACACAATGCCTATGAATTTCTATATATATGCATGTTTGTGAATATGCACACCATAAGACTTTTCGGCATGAGCATATACATTAGTTCAGGAAAAACAGATCTATGAGCCCTTCCTACACATCTCTAAGGACATCTACCCGCACTGCAACTGATCTGCATCACTAACACCAAATCCACCTGTAAAGGCCCTTTCTCAAAGGCCTTTGCTTCCAGGAACCTACACCCCCCACCCCACCACCCCCGTCTTCCGGCTGGTCAAGACCTATGCTCTCCTTTATTTTCCTCATCACATATAAGGGGCCTGATGATCTCCCGTGATGTCTGCTTCCTTAATTACTTTATGGATGTAAATCGTCTGTCCTCAATAAGACTGCCCCTACCTGAAGAAGGTAGTTGGGTTCCTGCTACCCATACTTCCTGTGGGACCTTGGGCAAGTTACTTAACCCTTCTGAGTCTCAGAGTAAAAACTGTGGATAGCAACGTCTTCTCCAGGGTGCTAGGAAAAGTGGTCAATGCTCTGGAGGTGCCCCTGAAGTAACACCCTCCGGGGCAGAGGCTATGTCCTGAAATGCGGTATTTCCTCCACCAAACCCGGTTGAGTACGGTTGAGTACAAATATTTATTGAATTTGTCTTTATTACATTTTTTTACTGAGATATAATTCACACACCATAAAATTCACTATTTGAAAGTGTACAATTCAGTGGTTTTTAGTATATTCATGAGGCTCTGTGACCATCAATTCCAGATATACAATTGCAGAACATTCTCATCAACCCATCTCCTTGGCTTTTAATAAATCAAAGTATATCTTGACTATTTGTCAGTAAATATAATTATTCTACTTTATAATTACTAATAGTGTTTATGACATTACTATGTGCCAGTCACTGTTTGGGGTCCTTTATACACAAAAAGTCCAACGTGGTAAGTTTACAGCAGCGGCATCATGCCACGTTACTCATGAAGAAGCGGAGACGCTGAGGGGCAGGAATCTTGCCCACGGCCACCGAGCTGCCACTTGAACCCAAGGTGCCTGAGTCCAGGTTCCTCACCATTCCTGCTACCTCTTCGCTGGAGCATTAAGATTTAACAACCAACCAACCAACCAACCAACCAAAAACAAGCAACAGACACAACCTTTAAGTATGAAGACCCCGTGTCTTCCTCCTTTATCAATCACCCATGGCTGTGATTTTTTTTCTAAACACAAATGAATTGTCCCCTGCTGACCTTGGACCTTTGTGTCGCTACGTCGGCGACACAAAAGTCTGGAAGCCCTGATCCTCACCCCCCAGAAGTGAAGAGTGTGGACCCACAGTACAGGGAGAAGGGAACACACAAACACGGCATTCAGAGATGGGAGAGTCTGGCTATTGGTGATGGCGGAAAGCTGGGACTTCCTGTTCCAAAAAGAACCATAAGCAATGAAATAGTTCTGGAAAGACCAATGGCTTGTTTTCTTTCTTTAAGATGAAATTCAGCAGCGGAAAACCCGCTCATGAATTGAGCAAATGCTCCTTCCCTTTAAGTCATTTTATTCTCCGACAGCTAAAAACACACTGATCTCTGTTTACCTTCATAATACCACCTCCCACATTAAACTATCTATGCCCTATCATTTACAGAGGGGCTGTTTTCAGATAACAGCACACACTGTATTTGATAGAAATGCTGTCTCTGAAAAGTACCATGTGGATTCGGTTTTGGTAATTCAAGTTTTTTGGTTTTTGTTTTTTAAATGTGCCATGGGGAAAATTCTGTAGCGCATCCTTTAGCAAAAACTCCTTCAAAATTGTCATTACTTGCTAGCTGTCCCCTAAGTTCTGATAACTCTCAATATCATGTGTTCTTATTCAAGATATACACCTGGATTTAGGCTACCTCATAGTCTGTCCTTTGCACCTCTTGGCAACAGAAAATGTACATACCAAGTTTGAAGGCCAGGACTCAGCCAACATCTCAGCTAGACTTTGACCCTCAGGAAAACTTGGGCACCTGCAAATATCTGTTACCTCAGATTTGTGGTCTACATATAGGGCCCTCAGGCATGATTCTAAGCAGAACTGCCGATACCAGAAAGTGCTGAGTTTACTTAGGGTTCTGAAGAACCTTCCAGCTTGGTCTGAGGTATCTTGTTCATAACACATTTTAAATGTTACTTTTTTTTCCCCCCCTACTAATCATGTAATTTAGGAGAAATTCCTTTCAGAAAATAACGCACCACTGGTAATAACTGTATTGTATTGTGATAGGATTTTTTGGTTGGTAGGGTATTTGGGGGAGGGTGGTTAAATGGCACAATATACCACACGGTAACTTAAGAAGATAGGGGCAAATCTAGAGAAATGCTATTTCAGTTAAATAAACTAGGCAGCAGCTCCCTCTTGTGCTGAAAAGTAAGTACTGCAGCCACTGAATTAAAACCTGGAAAATCATCCCTCAATACACATAAAACTTGCTTAAACGAAGAGCTGTTCCCAAACATTTTAAGTCTGAGAAAAGCACGGTACTTAGTAACTCTTTATTTTAGCCAGAACACCCACTGCCATTAATATTTAATTAATTCTTCAAACATTTATTGAGTACTTACTGGGTGCCAGTTACTAGGGATGCTAGGGTAATTAACAGTTACTGCCCCCAAATTGCTCACAAGGGCTGGTCCATCAAGATGCCACCTTTCTCATCATGCTTTTTCTGGTCCCCTGTCGACTATGACCTCTGTCTCCTCTGAACTTCCCCCGATTCCCACCCTAAGATTGAGTCTTCTCATGCCTCTCCCCTCTTCTTCCCATTATCAAGCAGTTTCTTTTCTTATCATGCTACTGGATTGGAACTTCTTTGAAAGCAGCAGCCACATCTGATCCACGCAGTTTTCCTCATTCTGCACGGGTCCAGTTAGTATCCAAATGCATATTTGTTCAATTTAATTAATTCAACAGAATCAGGAAGCAGTAGAGATCCACAGCTAATTAAAAACAGGTTCTAATGGAGAAGTGTAGTTCAGCTGCTCTATGCACATAATTCTCAAAAATGGAAATGCAGCCATTGTTTCATTGCTGCCAAAATCATGGTGCATTTTTTCTAATCATTTTTCTGTGGTGCAAGGATGCCAATGGAAAATAAGACTTATATTATCCTAGAATCCATGACGTCAGAAATAGTTTGCTCCATCACTTCCCTACCTGTCACGAAAAGATGCTGGATTGCGCAGGTGTTCCCTGTGGGCACCGTGTCAGAAATGTGAAAGGTCACTCTGGCCAAGCCATCTGGGGTGGACAATGTTCTAAACCAGTGGTTCCCAGACTTTGGGATGTCACATAAAAACTTAAAACAATTTTTTTCCTAGGGACTGACTGACATGAGGTTGCCAATATCTTATTTTGCTAACTATGAATAGTTTTTAAAATCACTTACGATAGGGGCGCCTGGGTGGCGCAGTCGGTTAAGCGTCCGACTTCAGCCAGGTCACGATCTTGCGGTCCGGGAGTTTGAACCCCGCGTCGGGCTCTGGGCTGATGGCTCAGAGCCTGGAGCCTGTTTCCGATTCTGTGTCTCCCTCTCTCTCCGCCCCTCCCCCGTTCATGCTCTGTCTCTCTATGTCCCAAAAATAAATAAACGTTGAAAAAAAATTAAAAAAAAAAAAATAAATAAATAAAATCACTTACGATCTTCATTTTATGGGCAAAAAAATGAACTTTAACACCAAGAAGCAAAAAAGTCATAATCTCAGAATAAAGAATTTTCCAAGATTTTCTTTTTAGGCAATCTCTGCACCCAACATGGGGCTTGAACTCACAACTGCGAGATCAAGAGCCACACTATGGACGGAGCCAGCCAGGCACGCCCCCCCCAAATTTTTTTGTATTGAATACTTTTAACTCTAGATTTGGACCAGGCACTTGGATCAAGAAGTTGGAGAATGTGGAGGGTGGACTTGAAGGCACGCCCCTGACACCCCTCCTCTGCCCACCTTTTTCCTCTCTTGGATTCAAGAGTTTCTTTTCATTTGATCATTCTCTCACTCAGGTTTGCCTTGCAGTATGTGAGAATGAGCACGAGATCATATCCCTGAAGAACAGGAACTAGAATGGAAACCAGCTGATGCCAAAACCCAAACGAGGGAAAAGGGCAGAAGATGGGGTCAGGCACGTGCCCTTACGTCCACCCCACCCCCCCCCTTCCCTCATGTCTGGGTCCAAGGCTGGCTGGGCGGAAGGGGAGTTTGTGGGATGGCTTCATGTGGGTTAAGGGGAAGATGGGGAAAGAGAGACAAAGAGATCGGCCCTGCTTTTGGGAGCGGCATTTCTGTCTTCTCCTGACCACAAGGTAAACAGCAGAGTAGAAGCGTGCAGCAGTCTCATGCTTCGCTTTTTCAAAGCCTTTCAGATAGCTGTTCCATCTGATCACCTCCACACGACCGAGCGGGCTGATTTCAGGAAGGGGCTGAGATTGGCTTTGTCTCCCTCCCACTCCAGGACTCAGATGAAAGAAGGAAGGGCTCTCAGGGGCTCGTCTCAGACCCAGACTGAGGGGATGCTTGCATCTGTGTGTGTGTGTGTGTGTGTGTGTGTGTGTGTGTGTGTGTGCACGCAGGAACTTAACCCAGGTTGAAGGTCTGTGGGCAGCAGTAGGAAAGAAACCCACTGAGAAGCACTAAATGACCTTAAATAGCTTGCACCCTTCAGGTCACTCCTTAAATCGCCTTGCATACACTACCTCCTCCCCAAGAGAGGGAGTCCCTCTGGGAGGGGGTCAGAAGGGGCTGACAGCCCCAGCACCCCCCGCCCCCAGGGCCCTTCTGACAAAACGACAGCCTTGGCACTCACATTAGTCTCGGCTCTGCTGTGTCCCAGAAAGGGCAGGTGTCCCTCTGACTCAGAAAGACAGGACTAAGGCCTTGGAGCAGCGGCCCCTCCCCAGGGTCCACTCCTTCCCGCAGCCTCAGGCTTCGCAGACGTGCGCGGCCGAGGGTGTGGGTGGCCGTGGCTCATCTCCCTCCTTTTCTCACCATCTTTTCTCAGGCCAACAGGAGAGAGAAAACTCTTAAATCACCTTTGAGCTGACAAAAAGAGAAGATGAAGAAAAAGGCCTGCCAGTCTTCTCTGCCCACTCCAGATGCGTAACTTCTGCTGAGAATGTCGGGTTTCGGAGAGACAACACCCAAACTTTGGTACCAGTTACCAGTCTATACCTTCCCGCCTCCAGGGCACTGAAAATGCAACTCATCACCTTGACCCTCAGCCTTCCAATCTCCTCTTCATCCTTCCCCCCAAAGGGATCATTCTCTCCTCAATCTAACTAAACCTCCAGGCCCCGAGGAGGTCTAAGCGGGTCCTCATTTGCTCCTCAGCAGGACCTTAGCCACCTTTCCCTCAGTTTTCCCAGGCCCTCCCTTCCTTCCACCATCCTCCCTCACCCTCATGGGCTGCTCTTCCCCTTCTCCAAAGACCAGCCTCAAAATAGCACCCGCGACTATTGTGGAGAAAAACACCAAGGCCAACAGTTTGTTACCAGGAGGCCATCCTTCGGTGGCATTAGTTGTGACGGAGTTTTACCTTTATCATTTCACTTCCTGTGACCCAGTGCTCTTAAAGTACAGCATATCCACTTAAATTGGATAACTTCACGAGTTATGGTCCCTTCAGGACTTGGAACCAAACTTAAGCACAAGATTCTTCTCCAAGCAATGGATTCTGCCCACCCACCACTCAAATTTAGCTGAAACAGATGAGGGATTGTCCACTAACCTCACAGAAAAAAACCCGCTGGGGACTGGGCAGACTGTTCCTACCTTTAAAGCACATGCTCCTCATGGTGACAGCAGAGTCACCATGAGGATCTGTAAGAGGGTGTTAGATAGAGGCAGCAGTGAGATGCTGGTCTTCCTGTCAGTCTTAATATGGCAGCTTGGCTGCCCAGGAAAGACAGAGGAGAGGGAAGGGGTTCCCCTTGGCCACCACACTTATAACTATAGTATTCTTATTTTAATTACTTACACAACACCTAGCATATGCACCTATTATGTGGCAGGCAAAACACTAGACACTCCATAAACTTGATGGTGAGCTAGACAGAAGTGGCCCTACCCTCACAGGGCTAAGGTCTAGCAGGGAATCAGGTGAGTGTCCTGGGGAGGGGTTAGGCTGGTTTACTCCCATGGCCCAGCCTGCCTTCAATCCCTCCTTTGCCTCTAAGGGTGTACATCCCACCCTCCTTGGTACTTGAGTTCTAGCCCAGGGAGGTCCCGCACCTGTTGGTTGGACAGCAGAAGGCACAGACCTCCCGCAGGACAGGGACACACTTGAGCCTGAAGTGTGGCCTCTAATCAATGCACACACATCGATAAAGCCGAGATGTGCCTGCAGCACTAGCCTCGGCCTGGCCCCTTGCGGCACACCTTGCTCAATGCTTCAGCGTCCCCAAGAGCTAAGGCACAGTCATTGTTACAATGTTAACACACGGGAAACCGAGACTTGGAACAGCGAAGTGACCACCTAGGCTGCGCAGGCAGAACTTGCTCCGGGTGTGGGAGCTGGTGAGTGAGCCTGGCAGTCTGACTCCTGCTGAATCCTGGCTCAGGAGCGGGGCCCCATGAGAGGACAAGGTGGCACAACCCCGGGGCTGGGGAGCAGGGACAGCAAACCCTGAAGAGCACTTACAAAGCGCAGGAGCCATCCTGGGCTCTGGGCACAGACGGTCTTGCAAGCACCACCTCGACCCTACAAGGTAGGGATTTGCAGATGACAAACACAAGGAAGAAAAGGAACGTGCCCAAAAGACACGATGAGCAAGTGGTAGAAATGTCCATGCTTCTGCCTCAGCTCTTCCAGAGTCTTAACCTGCATGTGAGTCACCTGGGGAATCTGGTTAAACTGCAGGTTCAGACTCTGGGGCAGGGCCCCAGACTCTGCACTGCTAATGAGCTCCCCGTGATACTGAGGCTGCTGGCCCATGGCTTCAAGTACGACACCTTGCCTCTTGGTAGTTCAACTGTTTTATCCTCAATTAAGCGTTTCCAAAGGACTCCGTGTTAGCAGTAATCATTTTAGCTAATTTTCATGGAGTGCTTACTCGCATCAGGCCCTGTATTAAGAGCTTTTTCTATGGATTATCTCCTTGATTAAATGAAGTAGGATAGGAGCGCCTGGGTGGCTGTTGGTTGGGCATCCGACTTCCGCTCGGGTCATGATCTCACGGTTTGTGGGTTCGAGCCCCGCATTGGACTCTGTGCTGACAGCTCAGAGCCCGGAGCCTGCTTTGGATTTTGTGTCTCCCTCTCTCTCTGCTTCTCCCCTGCTCACACTCTGTCTCTCAAAAACAAATAAAGATTAAAAAAACATTGTTTTAATGAAGTAGGATCCAATTAGTGTCCCCATTTTATACATGAGGAAAACTGAGGCCAGGAAAGTTTAAAGACCTCGCTCAAGGTCACAGAGCCAGCAAGTACCAGAGCCGGTTCCACCTGTTCCTGAAGTGTGTCTGTGAAGGGGAGAAGGCAGGCATTGCCAGCTCCTTTTGTCTGTAGAGAACACCCAGGTGGAGAGTGTTCAATGTTTTAAAACGAGGCCTAGAATCCATCTGGTTCTCGTAATACAAGATCCATCTTTCCTTCCTTAACCACGAGCAAGTGATTCTAATGAGACATTTCTTCCTTCAGACAGAACTGAAGGAGTCCTTAACCAAGCCATCATCATCCCCCAGGGACTTGAACTAACTTTCCTGGCTCAGCTGTCCCCCTTTTCAAAGGCCATTATGTTGGTTAGAGTCCCTGGAGACCCGAAGCATCTCAGGAGTAATCAGAAGCCTCCAGGGCTCCTGGAGAGGCCCTGCTATCCACGCAGGCCAGGGGACATCTTCCCAGCTACCCACCACTAATGCAACTCAGCAGCAGTGGGGCCAAGTACTCAAGCCCAAGGCCTGATATCAACTGTCAGTGACTCTGAGGTGTTCCTGACCCGACCCCCCTGGACTCCCTCCCTCGGTCCCCAGCTACTGTCTTCTCTCCTCTCGGGTATCAGCTCCCTCCCTTTATTAAGAACTCCTCCCTTCTTTTCTGAAACTGGCTTTTTAGAAAGGATCCTTTGAATTCTAAACTGATGTCTGATAAAGTTCAAACAATTGCATCAGTTAAGCCAGGAGCTGGGAGAGGGGAATGGGGACAGAGGTTTCAGAGATTGCAAAGATTCCTGCCCTTGGGAAGTTTACAGCTTAGCGGGGGTAACAGATACAGGAGGAATTTCAGCAGAGAGAGGGAATGTCTCAGATGTAGGCACATCAAGGGCACTGTGGGGGCCCAGAGGCATCAGAGGAGATGCCATCACAGGCGAATTCTGAAGACTGGGTCAGAGGCAGCTGGTGCAAAGGTATTCCACGCACAAGCAACAGCATGAGCAGAGACAGCTCAGGTTATTTTAGACTTTGGGGCATGAAATATAAAGCAAGGAGTGGCCAGAAATAAGATGGGAGAATAAAATAAGGGTAATGTCAAGGAAGTCCCCAAATGCCCCATCAAGGGGGCTTGGACTTGCTTCTCCAGGCAGTGGTCCTGTAATCATGCCCCAGGGCCCATTTTGGAAGGCCAAGCACGGACAGACCTCTGAGCGCCCACCCTTCAGACCCCATGTCTGCTTTACATATTCAGTGCTCGGCACAATGTTGTGCGAAGAAAACGTTTCGTTGCCAAAAGACCATGCGTGACATCTGTTCCTGATGGGACACCGTCTCAGAGAACTCAGGATTTCAGGAATTAGGAAGAGGATGCCTTTGGGGTTTTGTCTAATTGGTGGACGCCCCGGAAACATCCTCTTTCCACAGGCCAGGAAGTGGCTGTTTCATTTTCTAATTCCATTCTGTCGTGAGTAAGGAAGCGGGAGCTGCTTCCTTCCTTCCTCGCTGGACCCCACAGGCGTCAGTCCCCAACAGCCCTCCACGTCCATCCTCTCCAGGCCAGCCTGCAGGGTCTTACCACTCCAGGGACCTTTGATACAAAGCTGGTGATTACAGGAATTGTCAGGCCCCACCGTGCTGCCAGCACTGACCTTGCTGACAAAGTCTACCCATGTTAAAGCTTTGCTGGGCCTCCCGGTCACCCAGGAGCTTTACGCCCTGGTCGCCCGTTGCTTACCTCCTGTATCAACAGCAAGCTTCAGCCAGTCTTGCCAGAGGACCTGACTCTTCCGGGCTCCAGCCCCGCTCCCCAGCTGTCTGTCACTCCGTCAGGTCACGAGCATTCCAATTCTTTAATCTGGCCACATAAACCAAGTCCCGCAGCCCCAAATCGTGGCTGCTGCTTGGCCAGACTTTCCCCAGTCATGCTGCCTGGTTGGTGCTGCCTGGGCCCCGGGAAGGCAGCCGCAGTAAATCACCCCCCAGCACCACCCTCTGAGGGTGCCTATCAAGCCTCCACCAGGGATTCACTGCGCCAGCTGACGCTTACTTTCTCTGTGGGAAAGCATCGTCCAGACGGCAACAAACATTCTGAATGTGCACAGTTATCAATAAAAGTGTCTGAGAAGGCAACCCCCCCCCCATAGACTGAGATTGATTTACTTACAAATTATAATTAGGTATTACCGGAATAATCTGTTACGGACATTATTAAATATACACAAATACAAATGAAAGCAAATGAATTAAACAATATTTTTACACTTTTATTTATGGTACCTTTCTGCTGTCACTAAAAGATGGAAATGTCCTTAGAGGTCTATAATTAAATATGCCTCATTAAAAAAAAAAAATTAACAGACGTTAGCTTGGGGAGCAGTTTTAGGTTTATAGAAAATTTGAGCAGAAAGTATACAGAGTTCAGATGTACCTGCTCAGCGCTTTCCCCTCCCCAGTGGCCCCTATTAATCACGTCTCATATTAGGGTGATGCATTTTCTATAAAACTTGAGCCAATGTTGATACATTATCATTAACTGAAGTCCACAGTTTCCTTTAGGGTTTCCTCTTTATGTTGCACATTCCACGGACTTTGATAAATGCCCATTACAGTCTCCTTACATTACAGCATCATATAAAATAATTTCATACTCTAAAAATTCCCTGGGTTCCGTCTAGTCATCCCTCTTCCAGCCTCCCACCCACTAATCATTTGCTCCATTAAAAAACCTTGGTTAACCCTTTATGGAAAAAGTGGATTTAAAGGTCCAATTCTAAGTTCATGCCTTGCTTTTGTTTAAGTTTGTTTGTTTGTTTGTTTGTTTGTTTGTTTGTTTGTTTAGAGAGAGCAAACACAAGCTTCAGCAGGGGAGAGGGAGAGAGAGAATCCCAAGCAGTTTCCTCACTAGCAGGGGCAGAGCCTGATGCATAGCTGGAATTCATGAACCGTGAGATCACGACCTGAGCTGAAATTAAGAGTCAGGTGCTGAACTGACTGAGCCACCCAGGCGCCCCACACGCCTTGCTTACGAACCACCTGACTGGCATTACAGAAGATGTGGCCTCACAAAGGTTAGTGACTACAGGTGGGGAAGGGCAGCAATGGGTACATTTAGCAAATCACAATAATTGTTTCCGTGCCGTTCATCTGTTATATAAAGGTCTTTATGAAATTTGGCTGGTAAATTTCTCTCCTCCTGAAGTCAATCATTTACTCATACAGGCTTATTAGAAGCTGATACATTTTACAATTTTAATAAACGGCCTAGGTGCCCCCCATTCTAAAATACTTGGGACGATTTCAAGCAGATTCAAAATTCCTCTCCAACTTTTTAAAGTAGTACAGATATAGGAGTTTTTATAGATAGTAAAACTTGTTTTCTTTAAAACTAAACCACTGGCTGATACATTTCTAAACATTTCTAAAGTATTTTCTTTTTTTTTTTTAATTTTTTTTCAACGTTTATTTATTTTTGGGACAGAGAGAGACAGAGCATGAATGGGGGAGGGGCAGAGAGAGAGGGAGACACAGAATCGGAAACAGGCCCCAGGCTCTGAGCCATCAGCCCAGAGCCTGACGTGGGGCTCGAACTCACGGACCGTGAGATCGTGACCTGGCTGAAGTCGGACGCTTAACCGACTGCGCCACCCAGGCGCCCCTAAAGTATTTTCAACAATACTTTTTCCATAGTACAAATTTCTTTTCAAAGTCTGTTTCTCTCTCACATTAAAATATCACTGTACGTTAGAGTGACAGATTAAGGGAACTTATTAGTTTTTTAAGGGAACTTAATAGTTCTAAACTATTGGATAGGTAGCACAGTGCTAACTGCCACTTATCACAGAAAAGATGAGCAAATTTAGAACACTTGCCTTTCCGAAAAAGAAGAGTATACATTGGAAGTTTTCTTTTTTTTTTTAATATTTATTGTTGAGAGAAACAAAGGGTGCACAAGTGGGGAAGGGAAAGAGACGGAGGCAGACAGAATCTGCAGAGCAGGCTCCAGGTTCTGAGCTGTCAGTGCAGAGCCTGACGTGGGGCTCGAAACCACGAACTGTGATATCACAGCCTAAGCCAAAGTTGGACACTTAACTGACTGAGCCACCCAGGTGCCCGTGAAGGTTTTTTTATTAAAGATTTTATTTTTAAGTCACCTCTACACCCAGCGTGGAGATGGAACCCACAACCTGGAGATCAAGAGTCATACACTCCATGGGGCGCCTGGGTGGGTCAGTCAGTTGAGCGTCCGACTTCAGCTCAGGTCATGATCTCATGGTTCATGGGTTCGAGCCCTGTGTCAGGTTCTGTGCTGGCAGCTCAGAGCCTGGAGCCTCTTGGGATTCTGTGTCTCCCCCTCTCTCTTACCCTCCCCCTGCTTGCACTCTGTCTCTGTCTCTCAAAAATAAATGAATTAAAAAAAAAAAGTCACACACTGAGCCAGCCAGGCATACCTATATGTTCAATGTTTTAAAAAGCTTTAAGTTTAGTGATATCTTTAAGTACTTTAACACAGATAATAAACAAGTCTTTGCAAATTAAAGATTTTCATAGTCTTCCCCATCTCCTAGATTCTGTTTATGAATTTAATTATTGTTTTGACATATTTTACATTTATATATATTTAACTTTTGTCATTTAAAAAAAATTTTTTAATGTTTTATTTATTTTTGAGAGAGAGACAGAGTGGTGGGGGGAGGGGCGGGGGGGGAGGGGCAGAGAGAGAGGGAGTCACAGAATCTGAAGCAGGCTCCAGGCTCCAAGTTGTCAGCACAGAGCCTGATGCCGGGCTCGAACTCACACACCGTGAGATCATGACCTGAGCCGAAGTAGGACGCTTAACCGACAGAGCCACCCAGGCACCCCGACTTTTGTCATTTTTAAGACCATACTGCAGAATGTTGAATTCGTGACTCGTTAGGGTCTATGACACATCATCATTTTTCAAAAACACTCTTGGGATATTTTAGCAAGTACCCCTGTCAACTTTTAAAGAATGGTCTTCCAAAAAATAAAATAAAGAGTGGCCTTCCAATTCAATCATGTATGTATTTTTAAAGTTTGTTTATTTTTGGAGACACAGAGAGACAGAGCGCAAGCAGGGGGAGGGGCAGAGAGAGCTGGAGACAGAATCTGAAGCAGGCTCCAGGCTCTGAGCTGTCAGCACAGAGCCAGACACGGGGCTCGAACTCACGAACCGTGAGATCACGACCTGAGCTGAAGTCAGATGCTTAACCGACTGAGCCACCCACGTGCCCCCAGTTCAATCATATTTTTAACAGCATCTTCATAAAGTACTTATTTTAAAACTAAAGAAATTAATCGGGAAATGTAGCCTTTCCTGCCCCCTTCCAGTGTCCCCCACTTCCGCAGGCTGAAAGCATGGACACAAACATTCACAATTAACCAGATCCCACAAGGGTTTCCTGTGGGTGCAGAGACTAGACAGGGTCAGGACCACCTGAGTCTTTGGGTTTACCCCATTTCCTGGTTATGGCATTAGGGTCTCACTTCTCCAGCTGTACTGCCTTGTCTGACCGAAGTGAAATTCCTGGATCTCTTTTATAGGAGGGGAATGATGTTTGGAAAACCATTTGCCTTTGGAAGCACCTAAGGTCTTCACAAGGTAACCGAACTGGTACCTGACCAATAAAGCAAGGTTTAATCATCAGTCAGAGCCATCAGACAGAGTGAGCAGAGCAAACACCTTCCATGTCATTAAGTTCATTCCCTGAATAAATAAAACCTACAGCCCACATGAACTTCCCCGAGACACTTACTCTGAGCTCACCTGCCAGCTATGAATTTAAACTGCTGTGCCTTCTTCACTCGCCCAAATGAAAGCTCCTGAAGGGCACCATAAACCAACAATTACATCAAACTCCTCTGGAACTGTGTTCCCTTCCACCACCTCTCTCTGACTGTTATCCTGGAAACTCATGATTAACTGACTGCCTTTCAGTTCCTCCTTTATATGAAGAGAACACAGTGTCATGTTCCCAGGAAATATCCCAACGGAGAATAGGTGTGCCTGCCCATATTGGATATTTTCCATTCACCCCTCTAGTCCCGGGGGCTGACCTGTATGGGCAAGAGGGTGGGTTTCCTTGTCCTATGGCTCCTGACTGGGCTCAGACGATGGGTGGTACTGGAGGGAGAGGAGTAAAATCAGGATATTCATTCTTCACCCCACTGGGTCACCACGGCTTGGCATCATTCTGCCTCTGAAGGTCACAACTCCTGCCAGAGGTCTCTCCTGAACTGAAGCCACCCTGTCCTGGTTCGGGCTCATATTCCTTCACCTTCAGGCTCAGAAGCAGTAATAACTCCGTGCTGTTTCAGCCTTGGGGCATGGCACCATTCCTTGTTCCTCTTCCTAAACACCTTTGTAAATAATTCCTTTCTTGGGCTTTCCTATATGATCTCATTTGAGAAGATATGTCTCCTGATGAAACTGCCTGATATCCTGGCCACACAGCAGCTATGGTGTGAATGCCACTCTTTGGAAGTTGATATGACACTAAAACCAAAGAGGAAAATGCATGTGAGTAACGGACGTGCTGCTGCTGCTGCCGCCGCCAATAACGACAATGAGCTTTTCTTGAGTTAAGAGTCCGATACCGTGTGCGTTATTTTACACAAATGAATTCACTTTAACCTAGAACACCTTCATGAAAGTGGTGGGTTAAGATGATCCAAAGATGAGCCCAATGACCCCTGCCTACTGATATTAACACCCTACGTGACCCTCACACTGGATGGACTTAGTGACTTGCTTCTAATGATTAGAATATGGCAAAGTAATGGAATGTCACCTCAAATAACAAAGGCCATATATGATAAACCTAAAGCTAACATCATACTCAAAGGCTAAAGCTTTTCCTCTAAGACCGGGAACAGGATAAGGATGCCCACTCTGGCCACTTTTATTCAACACAGTCCTGGAAGTCCTAGCTGCAGCAATCACATGAGAAAAAGAAATCAAAGGCATCCAAATTGCTTAGGAAAAAGTAAAACTGTCATTACTTGCAAGTGACCTAACACTATACATAGAAAACCTGGAAGACTTCACCAAAAAACTATTAGAACTAATAAATGAACCCCACAAAGTTGCAGGACACAAAGTTAATATACAGAAACCTGTTGTATCACTATACCCTAATAATGAACTAGGACGAAGGGAAACTAAGAAAACAATCCTATTTACAATTGCATCAGTAAAAACAAAATACTTAAGAATGGATTTAACCAAGGAAATGAAAGACTTGTACTTTGAAAAATACAAGACACTGATAAAAGAAATTGAAAATGACACAAACAAATGGAAAGACATCCTGTGTTCATGGATCAGAAGAATTAATAATGTTAAAATGTCCATACTGCTCAAAGCAATCTACAGATTCAATGCAAACCCTATCAAAATACCAACAGCAATTTTCATAGAACAAGAACAAATAGTACTAAAATTTATATGGAACCACAAACAACCCCAAGTAGCCATGGCAATCCTGAGAAAGAAAAACAAAGCTAAGGTATCACAATCCCAGATTTTAAACTATATTGTAAAGCTACAGTAATCACAACAGCATGGGACTAAACCAAAAATAGACACATAGATCAATACAACAAAACAGACAGCCCAGAAATAAACCCAAGCTTATGGATGATCAATTACTCTATGACCAGGGAGGCAAGGATACACAATGGGGAAAAAGACAGTATTATCAGTAAACGGTGTTGAGAAAACTGGACAGCTACATGGAAAAGAATGAAACTGGACCACTTTCTTACATCATACACAATACTCAAAATAGATTAAAGACCTAAATGTGAGACCTAAAACCATAAAACTCCTAAAAGAAAACATGGCAGTAAACTCTTAGATATCAGAGTATTGCTAACAGCAATATTTTTTTTGGATCTGTCTCCTCAGGCAAGGGCAACAAAAGCAAAAATAAACAAATGAGACTATGTCAAACTAACAAGGTTTTGCACAGTAAAGGAAACCATCAAAGAAACGGAAAGGCAATCTACTGAATAGAAGATATTTGCAAATGATGTATCTGATAAGGGGTTAGTATCCAAAATATATAAAGAACTTACACAACTCAACACCAAAAAAACAATCCAATTTAAAAAATGGGCAGAGGACCTAAATAGACATTTTTTCAAAGAAGACATACAGATGGCCAACCTACACATGAAAACATGCTCTACACCACTAGTCATCAGGGAAATTCACATCAAAACCACGAGGGGCGCCTGGGTGGCTCAGTCGGTTAAGCATCCGACTTCGGCTCAGGTCATGATCTTGAGGTTTGTGGGTTCGAGCCCTGCATTGCGCTCTGTGCTAACAGCTCAGAGCCTGGAGCCTGTTTCAGATTCTGTGTCTCCCTCTCTCTGCCCGCCCCTCCCCAACTCATGCTCTGTCTCTCTCTCTCAATAATAAATAAGCATTAAAAAAAATTTAAAAAAAAACAATGAAATATCACTTCACACCTGTCAGAATGGCTATTATCAAAAAGATAAGAAACAACAAGTGTTGGCAAGGAAGTGGAGAAAAGGGAACCGTTGTGCACTATTGATGAGAATATAAATTGGTGCAGCCAGTGTGGAAAACAGCATGGAGGTTCCCCAAAAACTTAAAAAGAGAACTACGGGGGTTACCGGCTGGCTCAATCAGCAGAGCATGGGACTCTTGATCTCAGAGTTGTAAGTTCAAGCCCCACGATGGGTGTAGAGAGTACTTAAAACTAAAATCTTGAAAACAAAAAAAACAAAACAAACAAAAAACCCCAGAACTATGGTATGATCCAGAAATTCCACTTCAGGGTGTTTACCCGAAGAAAACAAAACACTAATTCAAAAAGATATATGCACCCTTATGTTCATTGCAGTGTTATTTACAATGGCTAAGATATGGAAGCAACCTAAGTGTCCACTGAGAGTTGAATGGATAAAGCAGATGTGGTACGTATATATGTGGGTATATACGTGTGTGTATATATATATATACATAAACATACACATACACACACATACACACACAATGAAATATTATTCAGCCATAAAAAGAATGGATCTTGCTACTTGTGACAACATGGATGGACCTAGAAGGAAGTATGCCAGGTAAACTAAGTCAAACAGAGAAAAACAAATACCATATACTTTCACTTATTTGTGGATTCTAAAAAACAAAACAGAACAGAAGCAGATTCATAAATACAGAAAACATACTGGTAGTTGCCAGAGGGTTGAGAGGTAGGGGGATGGGCAAAATAGGTGAAGGGGATTAAGAGATACAAACTCCCAGTTTTAAAACAAATAAATACAGGGATGTAAAGTACAACAAAGGAAATGTAGTTAATAATGTTGTAACAACTTCATATGGCGACAGATGGTAACTATACTTATCGTGATCATTTTGTAATGTGTATAAAAGTCAAATCACTACCTTGTACATCTGAAGCTAATAACCTATGTTAACTATATTTCAATTAAAAATAAAGATCAAAAACATTCTAGTAAATTTGCAGCCCCATGCTAAGATTTAAATTTCATCATATTCAACTCTTACTATTTTAAATTGTTTTGGAATAAGGTGTGGTACAAATAAGTAAAATATTCAGCTTTTAAGAGCTGAATCCTTTCAGGGGTGCCTGGGTGACTCAGTCAGTTGAGCGGCCTTGACTCTTGATTTTGGCTCAGGTCATGATCTCACTGTTCTGTTCAAGGGATCAAGCCCCACCTCAGTCTCCACCCTGACAGTGCAGAGCCTGTTTGGGATTCCGTCTCCCTTGATCTCCGTGCCGCGGGCCGCCGGTCCCCAACCCTTTCAAAAATAGACAAACAACAAAAAAAGCTGAGTCCTTCAGTTCTGGAAGCCAGTAAATCCACTAACTATGCAATGACCACCCACTGAGTGCAAAGCTGTGGACCAGATTTTTTCCTCCCCACATACACCCTAATTTCCAGTACAACCCCCTGGCCAATCATGTTATCCTACATAGCATTCCCTTTCCTCCCTGCATTAATTCAGAAGAGAGAACCCAAATCATTCAAGGTAACATACAGCCTTTAACCAGATCTACCTGAACCTCAAAAATTCTCTACAAAGGTAAGTATAATATTTTCTTCTTTTGCTATTCGGCACCACGGAGTCCGGATGCTAGTTAATTGAAGCCATTCACACCAGCAGAAGCTCAGGGGTGGAGTCAACCCGGGAACAAGTCAAGAGACGGCCTGCATACCAGAGCAAGGGTGTCAGTGTCAGGATAATCTGGGTTCTGGGGTTCCCCAGCTGAGTGATCTTGGGGCAGGTTTCCTAAGCTCTCCAAGTCACAGCTCCCTCACCTATAAAATGGGGACAATTATCTATTTCGCAAAGTTGCTGTGAGAATTAAATGAGATTCTATATGTGCAAGGGCCCAGCCTAGTCGTGGCATTCGCTTTATCACGTGGTAATGAGTACGAAGAATGTGCCACGGTGGTGAAGCAAGCAGTTCCCGCCATGTGCCTCTCCCTCTAAACTGGGGCTACTACAGTCTACAGGCCAAGACAGGTGTTAAACGAGTGCTTAAGGTACATAACTAATCGTTATAACAAGGGAAGTTCTAAGACACCATAGCCTAGTTTAGAGTTCCCAGCACGGTAGCTATGAAATGGTAAGCAGATCTATGGATTAAACAATATTCTGCTCTGCTAAACTTGTCTTTATCTAGTCAATCTCCATGTCCTTCTACCTCCCTCCCTTCTCCTTACTTCCCGCATCATGACATTTCTATACCACCTTCATCTTCAAACAAAACTCAACGAACCATTTTCTCTTATTAACGCATTTATATCAAAGCATACATGACGGCAAAGGTTTATGAGCAGAGTACCTTTGCCTACGACTAACACCAGTATCTTCATTTTAAGCTACACCTTGGCATTACCCAAGGAAGAGGGTATCTCTTGCAGAATTTTAGGTTTTCTTTTTTTTTTCTTCTTTTTTGTTTTGTTTTGATTTTTGGAGAGACAGAGTGCTCGAGGGGGGTAAGGGGCAGAGAGAGAGAGAGAGAGAGAGAGAGAGAGAGAGAGAGAGAGAGAGAGAGAATCCTAAGCAGGCTCCATGCTGAACACAGAGCCTGACACAGGCTTGATCCCACTACCCTGGGATCACCACCCCAGCCAAAATCAAGAATCATACGCTCAGGCAACCAAGACACCTAGGCACTCAGGTTTTCTTTCTTTCTTTCTTTCTCTCTCTCTTTCTTTCTTTCTTTCTTTTATTTTTATTTTATTTATTTATTTATTTGTTTATTTATTTTTGAGACAGGAAGAGCACACACGAGCAGGGAAGGGGCAGAGAGAGAGGGAGGCAGAGGATCTAAAGCAGGCTCTGTGCTTACAGCAGACAGCCCAACGTGGGGCTCGAACTCACGAACTGTGAGATCATTACATGAGTCGAAGTTGGACACTTAACCACTGAGCCACTCAGGTGCCCCCATTGTTTTTAAGTTTATTTATTTATTTTGAGAGAGAGAGAGAAAAAGCACAAGGGGGGGGGGGCGGAGGAAGCCAGAGAAAGAGAGAGAGGAAGGGAGGGAGGGAGAGGAAGAGAGAGAGACAGAGAGACAGAGAGAGACAGAGAGAGAGAATCCCAAGCAGGCTCTGCATTGTCGGTGCAGACCCAACATGGGGCTCGAACTCACTAACAGTGAGATCATGACCTGAGCCAAAGTCAGATGCTTAACTGACTGTGCACCAAAGCGCCCCATCATTTTTTTTTAATTAAAAAATATTAGGAACTTTTTCAGCTTCAAAGTATTTCAATTTTACAACTAAGTTGCAAAAATTAGAAAAGAATGTTTCCAGATACACTTCACTCGTCTTTCCCAAATGTTAACATTGTACACAATTATAGCCCACTTATTGAATCTAGAAAATTACCACTGATGAAATATTATTCAGGTTTTGACCATTGAGAGAAGTATTGGTGTCTGAGAGAGAGCCAGACGCATTCTGGACACTGGCCTCAAGGGCGATTTAAACCAGTGGACAATTCAGGATATCATTAATTTTGGGCTTCCAATGATGAAATAACGGGTGGGGGCATGTATGTTACCTTCATAATTTCCTTTTGTGTATACCAATGCTAAAATTTACGTGGATCTTTGAAAGATGTAAACTGAAGAGAGTTCTTTTTCTGGCAAGTATTGGTCCCAGGGCACAGGTCCTCTGCTGAACTTTGGGGAGTCAAAGATAAGGTTCCTGTTCTACTTGTGTGCCACTACTCTGCTCCTCTTTAGAGGGATTATCACATTTAATCTTTACAACAACCCTAGGAGGTAAGAATTCTCGTTATGCCTATTCGAAGCAAAAAAAAAAAAAAAAAAAAGAGGCTTTAGAGAGCCTGCAAGGAAACCAGGCAGCTCCTTGGTTTAACTTCCATGCCACACTGTGATAACTGCTATGGGTATGTTTTCAAGTCTGGAATAATATATTGATATAGGAAATCACTGGTCCCTGTTTTATATAAAACATAACCCGTGCATATTACCATAGAAATGGCTTAAAAAGAAAGACAAATATATAATAAACCTTCAAAAGACGGGTATACTTAGGAACCAAAGTTTGTCAATAGGACGGGTTTACACGTTACTTCACCTTTTTCCAGAAGCACTGTTGTCCCTGTTAAGAGTATGTCAAGATACAAATGTGTATATGGGAACGGTGGAGGAACAGAAACAGCCTAAAGTCAAGGAGGAACGACTTCCTTAGCCTAGGACATCGATCCCTGAGAGTGCATATTCCCACCCTTTTTGCTTTTATTCAGAGGGATACACAACCTTGATATTTTAACCTATGATCAAGTGGTTATTACATTGATCGTACCTTGTGGTTGTTTTCAAATGCACACATTCTAGTACCTGGGGCATCTGGGTGTGTGTTAACTTTTCTTTAAGAGTCCTGGCGCTTTCTCAGCTGGTGCAAGCCTGGTAAAGAGAGTTAGCCTTGGCGATGGAGTAGAACCTTCTTCACTTTCTCCAAATGTTTACTGTGATCCTACCGTGTCTGAGGATGTGGGTACCTGATAAGCCCATCCCCTCTCGAGGCGAAACTCCTGAAAGGACCCCACCCGCGTGGAGGGGCGGAACGACATCTCCCCACGGGAAGAGCCGCACCGTTGTCCCCACACAGGGGACGGGGAGACGGATGCACTTGCACGTGGGCCCCTGTGGGTTCCACTCTCTTTTGAAGTTCATTTATAACATGAATTTTTAATTTAAGGTGTCTCAAAGCTGGACCCACTCTTTTGAGAACAGAGGAGAGGGCGATGGGAGAAGGCTTTCCTTCGGACCCCCAGCGGCGGGGAGCTGGCAAGCGAGGATGCGGGGTCCCGGGGAAAGGGCCCTCTGTCGTACACACCTTCTAGTTCCCGCTTCTCTGCAGCAGCCCGTCCTGGACCCCACCGCCGCGTGTCTTCACTGCTCAGGGAGCGGACACAGGGACCCACGAGCCCCAGCCACCTAGCACCCCACTCTCGCCACGCTCCTCTGGGCGGCCGGGAAGGAGAGGGGCGCAGAGCTCGGGAGAAAGGCGGGGCGGGCGCGGCGCCCGGAGGAGAGGGCGAACGGCCGGCGGCGGCCTCGCGGCGCGTCCACATGTGGCGGGGCCGCAGGAGGCGGGGGGGACGGGGAGTCGAGGGGGAGGGTTTACATCTCCGCGAAGTTCCCGGATGGTCGCAGCCTCCCGGCGCTGAGCGCTTTTCCTGCCCGGCCGGCTCAGCCCTACGGACCGGGGAGAAGTTTCCCGGAAAAAAATGCCCCGGGCGCCGCGGGGCCCTGGAGCCGCCCGGAGCCGCTGCGCGGTAAGGGACGCGCGACCGGGGCGCGGGGTCTCAAGGCGGCTCCCCGGGAGACGCCCGCGGCCGCCGGGGAGGGCAGGGCTGGACGGCGGGGTGGGGAGCGCCGCGCGGCAGCGGGCGGGGGCGGCCGGGGGCGTCGGGGCTGCGTCCGCGGCGGGCGGTGGGCGCGGGCGCGCGGCCTCGGGAGGGGCCGGGCCGGGAAGGAAGGGGCCGCGGACGGCGGGGCCGCGGGCGCGGGGCGCCTCCCGCCTGGGCGCGCGCGTTCCTGGGCTCCCCCAACCCCGGGGCCGCGGCGGGGAGGAGTGGGGTGGGGGCTCGGGACCCGCGGCGGCTGTAGTTCCCCGCGGCAGGGGCTTGGCGGGGATGCGCTGGGGCCGCATCTACAACCCCAGCTCGGGCGGATGGGGACTTTCGGGCATCCCCGGGCCGGTTCGTGCCCAGGAACCGCCTCGCCTTCTCCGCTGGCGGAATCGAGCTCATCTCGCAACGCGGCTCCCCAAACTGGGCTCCCGCCTGCAGCTCGCTGCTCGCTCTGTGGTCGGTATAGACGCGCGGGTTAGATGTGCGCATTGACCTTAGAGGCGCTTCCAGTCCCCGTCAGCGCCTTTCCCCTTGCCCCGGGCCTCTCCCGGACTTTCCGGACAGCCTCACTTCAGTCTCACTCCCCCTACCTCTTTCTGCTAACACATTTTTCTCTCTAAAAAAGAACCGTTGAAGAACGTTGCAAGCGTAAAAGAAACCAGCTGACCCAGTCGGAGGCGACTTCGACTGGTGGTTAGACTTTGAAATTAACAAAGGGTGTGTCTGTGCCCGCTCTTGGTCCTGCGTTATCCCAGAGGAATATTCCTTCCCGGGCCTCTGGCTTCTGGCCTTATCTCCGTTCTGGGGAACCCTCTCAAGTTGTTAGCAGTGACCGGGTAGACTTTGTCCCTTTTTCTTAAAGTTGCCTGTAACGGCTGTCCCCCGGATAGTCCCTGGACCCCACCCTCAATCGCTGGCCCTGTGTGTCGAGGCAGTGCTGCCGCGGAGTCCCTGGACACAGTCCCACCCTGGGTGGGTTTTCTTCTGCCAGTCTCCCAAGGCAATTTCAAAACAATACTTTAGCTTCACTTTGAGTCATTGGTATATTTTTCCTCCTCAAAAATGCCTTTTCCTATAACGGATAAAGTAACTCCAAGGAGGTTTTGTTTGGTTTCGTTTGTAGTTTGTATAAATTACCCTTTGACTTTCTGAGTTGAGAGAGCCCTGTACGCCATCAGCATTTTGCGTCTTGCCTCTCCTTCTGGTGCTCCCAACACTGCCTTCTGCTCTTGCTCTGTGTCTTTACCTGCCTGTTATCCCCTCAAGGTCGAGGTTCTCGGGAACCAAAAAACCCCATCCATCTGTAGGAGCCCATTAGCTGTTATGGAAGTGTGCAGGCTAGACTTTGCAGATTTTTAAAAAAATTTATTTAACTCCAAGTTAGTTAACATATAGCGCAGTATTGGTTTCAGGAGTAGAATTTAGTGATTCATCACTTACATATAACACCCAGTGCTCATCCCAGCAAGTGTCCTCCTTAATGCCCCTCGCCCATTTAGCCCATCCCCTGACCCTACCCCTGCCAGCAACCCTCAGTTTGTTCTCTGTATTTTTTTTAATGTTTATTTATTTCTGAGACAGAGAGAGACAGAGCACAAGTGGGGGAGGGGCAGAGAGAGAGGGGGACACAGAATCTGAAGCAGGTTCCAGGCTCTGAGCTGTCAGCACGGAGCCTGACTCGGGGCTCAAACTCACAGACCTCGAGATCATGACTTGAGCCGAAGCTGGACGCTCAACCGACTGAGCCACCCAGGTGCCCCTGTTCTCTGTATTTAAGAACCTCTTATGGTTTGTCTCCCGGTTTGTTTTTATCTTATTTTTCCTTCCCTTCCCCTATGTTCATCTGTTCTGTTTCTTAAATTCCACATGAGTAAAATATGATATTTGTGTTTCTCTGACTTATTTCATATAGCATAATACACTCTAGTTCCATGCATCTTATTGCATATGGCAAGATTTCATTCTTTTTGATCGCTGAGTAATATTTCTGTGTGTGTGTGTGTGTGTGTGTGTATGTGTACCATGTATACATGTGTGCATATACCACATCTTCTGTCTCCATTTGTCAGTCATTGGAAGATGTTATTGAACATTTTAGTCATATCATCTTCTTCCTTGGGACCTACCCAACCCTGCTATCACTTTGGCTCCCTGGCGAGCACATGAACTCTTTTGGGTTTGGTAATATAGAGCAAAGTGATTGGTAAGCAAGGTCAGATAAAATTCTGGGACGTTTACAGACAAGGAAATTACTTACAACTGGAGACATTCATGCCTTCTTCCATTTGTTTATTTCCCCAATTAAATCTCTTGTGGGAGTTCAGCCACTTTCGTGTGCCCTTGGCATATCATGCAACTTGAGACTCAACTTACCTCATCCAAGAAATGGGGTTGATAAACTTTGCTCTTTGTCCATCACATGGTGTGAGGATCAGGTAGGGTGATGAGGTAGGAAACAGCAAAAGGCAGCACAGCACAAGGCATCAGACGGACACCATGCAGTGTATAGCACCAAGATAAAAGAGTGATAAAGAGCTCAAGTGGTAAGGGGGGGAGAGAAGTTGGTATGCTCTTACCTTTCAAATGTACTGTCTCAGGTGCTCTGGCCAGGGATGAGCTTACTTTTGTGGGAAGCATTCATTCCTGGGTCCATGTCACTGTCTGATATTTCAGGGTGTTCCTAACTATGGTTGTAATTTTAGGAAACATACGGTTTCTGCAGTGCACATCAGGAGAACAAAACTAAAGAAAAGCACCTTTTATTTGTTGGCTGTAATCCCTTTGTTTTTAAGCATCTCGTATTCAGGATTCTGTCTCCCAGAGTTATGGTCTTCCTGAAGCCTGCCCTCCGGTGAGGCCCACCAAATTCCTCATGATTCCCATACAGAGGTCTCTCTGCCAGTGTGTCCCACTGCAGTGTGTCCCAGCAGGTCCACAGTTACACCAAGTGTTGGAAGGTTGGGAGGCACAGCCTGGAGAATAGCCAGGACGCACATCAGTGAAGATTCCAATCTCAGTTGGAATCCAGCCAGATACTCATTTAGCATTGAGGGTCCCTGCTAGGGGTCGCCGCTGTGCCATAGGGCACAGCAGTGGAGTGGGAGACATTGCTCAGAAAGAGATGGGAGTTTGCCCCTGGACCCTTACCTTCTGGTAGAGATGAGGCAGCTTTCAAACAGTGAAATGCAAGTCAGAATGTGGTAAATAAGGTAAAAAAAAAAAAAAAAAAGATACAGGTCAAATACAAGGAATTTCGAGGAGAATGAAATTGCTTCCAGCTGGGGGGAGTCCATCCTTCACTGATTTGCCCATTTAACAAATATTGATGGGCCAGGCACAGGAAGGCTAATGGGCCCGTCGCCATTGCGGTCCCCCTTCCCTGCCCCAGTGAGGAACAGTTCTGGTTCCACTTCGCTGTGACAAATTAATGCTTCATCCCTCAGCCTCATTGTATCACCCAGCCCAACATTTGTCACTTGTTCCTACCCTGTAGGGATTACTGTCAGGTCAGAATAATTCTGTCGCTTGAATACTTTGTAATAATACAGTTATTTGATACAGTAATACAGTTAGTTGAGTCATGCTGTTCTGCTTAACACACATGGACTAGTATTGAAATATTCTGGTCCTTCGCCATGGGTGTCACTAGAAGCTTATAAAGACTTGCTTCTGTAAATCTGGGTTAGGCCCAGAATCTGTTTTCTGAGAGCCCCCTCCCCTCGGTTGTGCTGATACGCTGTCACGTGCAAGGTTAAAGCATGGGTCTGGAGGTTGGGCCGATCTTGCTTCTGGTGCCAGCTCTGTCTTCTGCAAGTTCTTTGACCTCTGTTTCTTTGGCTTTAAAATGAGAGTAACCACCTCATCCTGTAGGGTTGCGAGGGTCCAGTGAAGTCATGGTCGTGGATTGTTTAGCAGATTGTCTGGGACTGTGCTGCTGCTGCCGCTTGGTATTTGTGAGCCATTATTATCACTATTACCAGTGTTAGTATATGCAAAACACTGTTGGCATTCCTTTTGTCAAATGGAAATACAAAAACAGCCTAAACATAGCAACAGCCTTTTGTATAAATTAACATATAATAATCCCTTAACAGTCTGTAATTTGTTGAGTGTTTTCACCCCAATCACCTCGTGTATTCTCTTAACAGCTGGAGAAGGAGGAATCTCACAGAGCAGAATCTCAGTGTTGTTTGGGGGCCAGCAGCCTGTGATCTGCTTACCCAGTCAAGCCTACTCTGCTGAAGTTATTGGGGCAGATAAAGGGTGGGAAAGCAAAGACAAGACGCACTATACCCTGGTCCCTTGGCACTAGGAAGTGGCACATAGTAACAATCATGGTGGCCATCACCAGTGTGAGGGGGACCAGTGGATTAGACTGCCTGCCCAAGGCTGGGCTGCTTAGGTCACAGGAATAGCACCCAAAACCGTGGGGTGGCCCCTGTGTGGATTCCTGGGATGCATGCTTAGCATTACAGTCCTCAGATCAGTCGTAAATACTTGCTGAGAAGTCAAAAAATAGGCTTTGCTAATACTCAATAAAAGAACTTAGCTAAGATAGACAGGAGACACAGTCACCTACAATTTTAGTTTAGAAGCTTCAGTAAGCATGGCTCACATTGTGAAAACATGTCACTGTGGTGTTATGTGATTTAACATTTTAGCATTACTCACTATGGATATATTTTTTTTCTCTTCTAGTAAGCCATCTTTCCAGTATAACACAGTTTCTTCTTTTCAATTTTCTTGTATGTCTTAGTTACATGAAGGGAATCAAATTCTTCGAATTTGGCCTAAGCTTTAAAAAAATCTCTCCTTCCTTCCATTCTCCCTCCTTCTTTCACTTGCTTTCTTTAATGTTACCACTTACTGTGTGTCATTTAATTGAATCATTTAGTAGCTACACAACCCTGTGATGTAGGTTCTGCTCATATGCGTGGAACCTGAGGCTGAGAGAAGTTAGGTAATGTGCCCAAGGTCACATAGCTAGTGAGAGAGCTAGTATTTAAACCCGCGCCATTCTGATTCCAAACTCTGCACCCTTGACCCTCAATTTCACCTTCATCCATATTATATACTGCTTTGCATGTGGTGGGCTCCATCTAAACTATTATGTTCCATTCCCATCTGTATGCCTTTGCATTGCCTTTTCTTCTCCATGCTGCCCCTTCTCTTCACCTGATGTTGAATCCTATAGATTCCTCAACTTGGCCACAAATACTTGTTAAGAAGAAAAATAATAGGGCGCCTGGGTGGCGCAGCCGGTTAAAGCGTCCGACTTCAGCCAGGTCACGATCTCGCGGTCCGTGAGTTCGAGCCCCGCGTCAGGCTCTGGGCTGATGGCTCAGAGCCTGGAGCCTGTTTCCGATTCTGTGTCTCCCTCTCTCTCTGCCCCTCCCCCGTTCATGCTCTGTCTCTCTCTGTCCCAAAAATAAATAAACGTTGGAAAAAAAAAAAAAAAAGAAAAATAATAGACTTTGCTAATAGTCAATAAAAGGAGAGTATTCTAAAATAAAGAAGAGACCACTACAACTTAAAAGTTTATTTTTATTTATTTTCTATTTTCTTACCTACACAATACATACTCCACTTAGTATATATCTATATATGTTTATATTATTTAAATATATAAATTGTTCTTTCATAATACTTGACTACTTTATGTGTAATATGTACACCTTACCTCGTTACAACACCTAAATGCAGTTGGTTACATTTCTCCTATTCTCCCTCTTCTGCCTTCCCCCCACCACCATCTACTTGCATATTTGAGACTGTGTTACATGGATATTGTTTGCATTTTGTTTGTTTTACCTTTTTAGTATTTCTTGGACATAGTACTACTATATTCTTTTTTTTTAAGTTTATTTATTTAGTTTGAGATGGAGAGAGCACCATCAGGAGAGGGGCAGAGAGAGAGAGAAAGAGAGAGAATTGCAAGCATGCTGTGTACCATCAGTTTAGAGCCCAATGCAGGGCTCAGACTCACGAACCATGAGAGCATGACCTGAACTGAAATCAAGAGTCAGATGCTTAACCAACTGAGCCATCCAAGTGCCCCTAGGACTACTGTATTCTCACAGCTGCATAGAATTCTACTGTAGCAATAATGTGTATGTCATATATATACATTTTATGTATTTTATATGTATATATTATGTATATATAAAACATAATATATATCCTGTATATATATATTATGTATATATATATATATATATATATATATATATATACACATATATATAAAATGATTGGTGCATTATTGGTGTCCACAGTCACTCATTAGAGTTTGCACTCTTATTGCACAGTTCAGTGACCATCAGCTTACCTGCTGGCTTTTGCTAATGATGCCCAAATAATCCATTGAGTCAAGTCCAACAACCAATCATTCACTAACAGAATAACTATAGTCATTTAATTGGCATACACAGACCAAATGGGCAGTTGGTTGAATTTCTTGCTTTTCAACCTCTTGTGTCTCCCCAACCCATTTCTGAAACCTTCCATGCATTTTTCTATAGACATATGCAGGAGATTATGTCTGTTGACTGAAGAATTTAGGCCTGAGAAGGACCACACGAGAAATGTGGCCACATCCCAGAGTGATGCAATGTTGAAATGTTAAACATGTTACCAAGTAATATTTCAAGAAATGCTGAGACTTCCCTGCTCCCACTCTCACAGCAGAACAGATTTTAAAAGTAGAGAACCTTTAGACCTTGGAGAAGATCTTGAGAAAACATGTACCCTAGCTATTTTTTTTCCTGAAAATGTAAACAGTGAGATCAGTGTCTTAACCACAGTAGTCTTGTGTTGTGGGGATGGATATTTAGATAATGGAGAGAGTCAGATCAGCCTGAGATATAAGAGGAAAAAAATGGGCTCTTCTTGAACAGGCCCCTGTCATAAGCAGCACATGTAGGTGGTGAGGGAGGGACTTTCTGGAAGGACTGTGGTATGGATTTGAGAGGAAAAGGGGTGGAGAGGGAGAATGAGAGAAGTCTAAGCTGTTTGCTTTCCCACATCCCAGAAGGCAGGCTGAGAGACACTGAGACAGGATTTCAGATGGTACTAAAATTTCTAATTCAGTTTTTGAGGGTTTCGGAAAAAAGGCAGAGTAGTTGAAGACCTTTTAAATACCTTTTTAGGAAGTAGTATAGCAATTTATGTTGAGCAGTGCCTATTCTTATCTATGAGAGCCAAGATTTGATTGCCATGCATGGGTTAAGAAATAACCCAAAGCGTCAATTTAAAATATCTCAGGGTTTTTTGAGTAAAATTTCATACTGTTCTTTTCCCTAGAGTTTTAAGCACTGTTTTAAAAAAAATTTTTTTTTGTTTTGTGATTTGAGACACATTCAGAAATTAGATTATTGTTAAAACTAGGGCAAGTCTTGAGTGACATTTTATAAAATGTTGGAACTAAAACCTCTGTATTTAAACATCTCTCTCCTTTAATTTTCTTCCTTCCTTCCTTCCTTCCTTCCTTCCTTCCTTCCTTCCTTCCTTCCTTCCTTTCTTGATAAGAAAGTGGGAGAAGCAAAGGAAAAAAATTCTCAACTGGTTAAAGGACAATGTGTTACTGTGGTGTTATTTAAATCATAAAACGCCTTTCTGTACAGAAGTTCTGTGTGCATCACCTCTACGTTGCTGTGATGAAGTGCTGTGTGTCCTGGAGCTCAGAAAACCACCAGACCAAATGCTCAGTCTCTGGCTCAGTTAAGCATCCGACTTTGGCTCAGGTCATGATCTCCATGGTTCATGAGTTCGAGCCCTGCATCGGGCTCTGCACTAACGGCTCAGAGACTGGAGCCTGCTTTGGGTTCTGTGTCTCCCTCTCTCTCTCTCTGCCCTTCCCCTGCTTGTGCTCTCTCTCTCTCAAAAAATAAATAAACATCAAAAAAAAATTTTTAAGACAAAAACGGAAGAACTATATGAAGAAAAGGCTAATAGTTTTTCTCTTATCTCACTCAGATTCTAACTCCTCAAGGTAATATTATCTGTTCAGGATGTGTCCTTCCTCTGTCTCTGCTTATATAACTATATACAAATGCATGTGCACATATATTTTTTTTCTATTAAAAATAGGAACATACACATTAGGCTACCAGATTTTTTTGTTGAGATGCAGTTGACGTATAACATTGTGTAAGTGTAAGGGTACAGTGTGCTGATTTGATACAGTTATATATGGCAATATGATCACCACCATAGCTTTAACACCTCCATCACCGTCACATAATTATCATTTCTCTTTTGTGGGGAGAACATTTATGATTGCAAATATATACTTTCAAGTACGCAGTTTCACTATTGCTAACTATAATCACGATGCTGTGCATTAGATCCCTAGAACTTACTCATCTAATCACAAGTTTGTACCCTTTGGCCAACATCTCCCCATTCCCCCCCAACCCCCAACAGCTCCTAGTAACCACCACTCTACCTTCTGTTTCTACAGGTTTGGCTTTTTAGATTCCACTAAGCCAGATCATATGGCATTTTGTCTTTCCCTGTCTGACTTGTTTCACCTAGCATTATACCCTCAAGGTCCTTCCATGTTGTCACAAATGGTAGGATGTCTTTCTCTTGGCTGAGTAATACTCCATGGTGTGTATATAGTACATCGTCTTTATGCATTCATCTACCAGTGGACACGTAGGTGGTTTCTCTCTCTTGGCTATTGTGAATAATGCTGCAATGAATATGGGAGTGCAGATACCTTTTTGAGATCCACAGATTTTTTTTTTAACATACCAAAGCATCATAGACATTCTCTCCAAATCAAAAAACTCATTAAAAAAAATTAAAAAAAATTAAAAAACTCATTTATTTATATCATGGCTGCTTCACATGCCACAATTTAACCATTCAGGTTGTTTCAAGTTTTGTGCTATATATAGCAACAGTTTTTCTCTGAACATCCATGTGTGTAAATTCGAACGAGCTAACATACAGAAGCTTTTATTTTTGTCTGTCAGAGTCCCCAAAGTGGTATTACTTTCCAAAAGTTGTAGTAATTCACGGTCCCACTAACACTACTTGAAAAATATCTGTTTCCCCCATATCCTTGCCAGCATAATTTATTTTAGAAGGATAAGCTTTCTAATCTCTTTTTCCTGTTTTGTTTCAAATGATTTCTGCAGGGAGCACTTGTCACTATCTTTACTTTAAAAAATCCCATTCATTTGAATTATTCATGTCTTGTCTTTTCCTTAATTTTCTAATGTGCATGTGATTTGTCTTCTAGAACTGGAGGAGAAAAATTTGAGCCTAACCCCACTGAGCCTAATCGTTCTGTATTGAAATGAAACAAAACACTTGATTTCTCTTTATAATAAAGTCAATGTAGACTCTTCAGTCCCAATTTTCTCCTCGTAAAAGTATATTATTTAAGAAATTGTCTCCGGAAGTATAAATGTTTTAATAAAAACAGAAATTTATGAAATACAAAAGATGGGAAATTTTAAAGGAGTTTGGAGCGCACAGAGCTAACGGAGTTTCCCTTTCGAGTCCAGAAATCTGAAGACAAAGGTTCTTTGAGAGCATTCGTTCTAAGTTATAGCGGATTACATCAAGAGGAAAAAGTGAATCACAGCAGATAGGAATTTAAACCTGGAACATTGCTGAAAAGCCCCTGCACCGTTGCTTTTGCTTGTTTTTCTGGGAGGTGGGACTAGATCCCACGTCTCCTGTTCTGCTAGTTGCTGAGTTCATTAGAAAATTATTTGTATATAACTCCAGCAGTACATTGGTGAATCAGAAACATCTGCACAACTGGGGTCGTTTATAGGAACAGAATAACTAAATCAATCAGCGCAATTTCTTGTATTCGGGGAGGTCGGGCCAGCATTGTGTAGCCCAGAATAATAACAGGGCTTTGTAGCTAACCTGACGCAGATGGCAGAAAGATTGTGTCTGGGCAGCAGAAGTCCGAACTGAAAATGAAGAAATCCTGTGGGTCCTTGATATCTGCCTTCATTAAGTTTTACTCTGTTTCTAATGTTAGTGTTTTTAAGGCTCAGATGCTTCAGAAAGGGATATCCTGTTCAGAAAAAGAACACATCAGAGTCATACCTTCGAAGGACGGAGTCTCCTGAGCGAGTCTGAATTGTCCAGATCAGAGTCCCCTGAAAGATAAGTCTGTATGTTCTGCCCAAACCGCCAGAGCTGCGACAAGCCAAGGGCGTCATGCTGGGAAAGCGCCCCAGACCAGACAGGCGAACTGACATGTCTGACTAGAGGGAGCTAAATCGGGCAGAGGACATGAGCTCCCGAGAGAGGCGGACGCTGGAGTCCTGACCTGATGTAGCCAGAGCAGTTCCTCAGGGTGGGTGTCCTTGTGCAGAGCCCCAAAGGTCCATGAAAGTTGAGTGGGTTCAGAGAACGCAGTCCCGTGTTGTGGCTCTCGCAGTCAGCCTTGCTGGAGACTTCGCTATAGGAAGACAGGGCGTCTGAGGAGAACGGGGAAGTCTCTAGACCCAGTGACTCCCCGCGTGGCCCAATCTGAGGGACCCTGAACTCTCCCTCGACCACTTAAAAATACAAGTCGTGCTCAAGGCCAGAAGTCCACTGGTCCCAACTCCCAGAATCCTGAGGTGGGATTGGGTTCCTGTTGCCTGGGTGGCTTTAGGTAGGGCTAACCTTGGTACGCAGCTGCCATTAGGTTTTAGCTGGTGAGTGGTCAATGGGGAGGGAGAGTAGTTCCCCCCGCCCCGGGGAATTGGCAGCTTTTCTCTCGAGATCTACCATAGTCTCAGCGCTGGGATTTGCGAACGCTCGCATCTTCTGAGGGCCCCCATGTACTGATGCACGTGGCCCCTGTGCTCTCCTTTCCTTTCGCTCTGCCTCTGCCTTTAGATGCCTTTCAAGCCTCAGAGGCAGTGTGGACTCTTGAAAATTAAGCCACTTTCAGGTTAAGTCCTGCTGTCAACCAGCTCATTTATTTGATGTCTTTTCCATTGGATCCTCTGGTCAAAGTAGAGTGGGAAGGTGGACAGAGCAGAAAGATAGGAGCTCAACACTTCCAGTTCCGGCTTGAATGCCAGTAGTCCTGTGACCTTGACAACAATAAAACACTGTGTGGAAGTTGAGTGGAGAAATCTGTAGGGATGGGGAGACTGAGGCTCGGAGGATGTCTGGGATGCCTGTTCAGGGGCTTACAGCGGCTCCCCATTGGGCACCGTCTATAAACAGTGCACTCATAAACATTTTTTTAATTTATTTTTAAAAAAAATTTTTTTTTAACGTTTATTTATTTTTGAGACAGAGAGAGACAGAGCATGAACAGGGGAGGGGCAGAGAGAGAGGGAGACACAGAATCTGAAACAGTCTCCAGGCTCTGAGCTGTCAGCACAGGGCCTGACGCGGGACTCGAACTCACGGACCGTGAGATCATGACCTGAGCCGAAGTCGGACACTTAACCGACGGAGCCACCCAGGTGTCCCATAAACATTTTAACTTATCAGTCAGAGGCCCGATGACTCTGAAATTTCACCTTGCCTGTTTTTGACTAAATGTTTGATAAACAAGTGGCATCTCTCATTTAGCTAAAATAGTGTATGTGTGTTATGTGTAATATATAAAATCGAGTTATATTTCAGCAACCCCCCTGAGTTCTTTATGCTTGAATCTCATTGTGTACTTGCTGAAGAAAGAACATTAGCTATTACCCTGAGATTTTCTTTGTAATGTCATTGGTGGAGGTGGGATTTCCGCTAGACGCTGTCCAGGTATGCCTAGCAGATCTTGTTTTATTTACATCCAGTGAAAATCACACTACCTCACTATATGCGTATACACATCCATTATACTGACCCTTATTTTCTTTTTTTTTTTAATTTTTTTTTTCAACGTTTATTTATTTTTGGGACAGAGAGAGACAGAGCATGAACGGGGGAGGGGCAGAGAGAGAGGGAGACACAGAATCGGAAACAGGCTCCAGGCTCTGAGCCATCAGCCCAGAGCCCGACGCGGGGCTCGAACTCCTGGACCGCAAGATCGTGACCTGGCTGAAGTCGGACGCTTAACCGACTGCGCCACCCAGGCGCCCCTGACCCTTATTTTCTATTAGGACACACACGGTCATAACCCTGAAACCGCCTGTCCTCACCATCTACTATACATTTGTGCATGCATCATTTGCTTACCCTTTTTCTTTTAATTTTTTTTAACCTTTATTTATTTTTGAGAGGGAGAGAGACAGAGCGCCAGCAGGGGAGGAACAGAGAGAAGGGAGATACAGAATCCAAAGCAGGCTTCAGGCTCCAAGCTGTCCGCACAGAGCCCGATGCAGGGCTCAAACTCATGAACTGTGAGATCATGACGTGAGCCGAAGTCAGACGCTCAACCCACTGAGCCACCCAGGCGCCCCCATCTGTTTACTCCTTTTATGGAGCACTTCAGATATAACCACAAGGCACCAGTTCCAAACTTCATTAGGAAAGTCCACTGCTGGGGCTTATTTTTTATTTATTTTTAGATTTTTAAATGTTTATTTTGAGAGAGAGAGAGAGAGAGAGAGAGAGAGCATGCATGCATGTGCCCAAGCCGGGCAAGGGCAGAGACAGGGAGAAAGAATCCCAAGCAGGCTACACACTGTCAGTGTGCAGCCCAGTGCGGGCTCAAACCCAGGAACCGTGAGATCATGTGACCTGAGTGGAAATCAAGAGTCAGATGCTTAACCAACTGAGCCGCCCAGGCGCCCCCATTGCTGGGATGGTACACGCATCAGCCTTTGTGGCTTTTTAGAAGGCAGAGGTCATTGCTCACTAAAGTGCTTTTTGTATAGGCTCAGACAAAAACACCATACACAGGTGACTGTGTGTTGCTTCACTGTGATGGTGGTGATTCCTGGGAACGGATAAAAATACCCAGATGGGGCTTCACCTTAAGAGTTCTGTCATGCTCATTGGTTGGTTGTGAGCATTGCTGGTTGAGTCTCTTGTTTGCATTTCTTACTCGTGGCCTGAGGAACAACACGTTGCTATTTTGGCTCGGAGGCAGACCATCTTGGATATCTTCCAAGAAACTGTGTGCTGCTTTTGCTTCTTGAGATTGGTGCTAACATTACAGGATCTCCAGTTATGCATGGAAAGATCCTGGGCCAACAGGCTGGTCAATGGTGCCCCTGTGGACTTTCTGCTTTACAGAGAGGTTAGACAAACTTGTCTACCCAGGAAACTGAACCTTAGGACTGGTGCCCAAGAGACCCTAACCACCATCTTAGATAAGGTTGTGACTAGGAGAAAATGTTTTTGAGTTTCAGCCCCGAGGCCCAAGAGAGGATGAAGTCCTAGTGGAAACTTCCCCTGTGCTCCCCTTCAGCTCTGGCTCCAGCAACACAGAGGGGGAGAGGAAAAGGGAAGAGGCTTCTGGTGGTGGACAGAGTGCAGAGGTCAGCAGTGACAGCAGGGAAAAGAATCTGGTGGTTTCAAGCTTCAGGGAGAAGCCTCAGCTTGGGGCAGGGAGCCATGGAGTGAAAGGAGTGAGATCCTTAACCTCCCCCACCCTTCCAAGGAGGTCCCCTGTTAATGAGGTTTCTGGGCAGGGGGCTGCAAGTATAGGGACTCTTGGTGAGCTGGCCTAAGCGATGGTCTGCTCTTCGAAAGAATTCCTTAGGAAACAGAAATAGAAATAAGAAGTTGCCTGCTTTTCACATGCTTACTCGCAGAAGTAAAAAATGAATTATTCCTCCAGATTTCCAGTAATCATTTTTACAAGTGATAATCATAATAGTATCTAACATAGATATTGCTTACTATGTACCAGATAATGTTCTAAATGCTCTAATAAATTAGCCCACTGAATCCATATGATGATGCTATGAGGCAGGCACTGTTATCTTCATTTAGCAGATGAGGAATTTGTGGGGAACAAACTTGCCCAAGTTCACACCATTCACTTAGCAGAGTCCAGATTCGGTCCAGTCCATGTGGCTTCAGAGCCTGCTCTGAACTGTGATGCTCACCCCGCCCTCTGGCTCTTCAGCGAGGGGCAGAAAATTGGAAAGGACCTAAGTGGCCCCAGCTTTTTTCAAGCAGATGACTGATCACTAGTACAGTGTTCTGGGAAAATGACCTGAGCTTTCTGTTCCTCTGTTTTCCCTCATGTGTCTGGGTTAGGGGCACCAGCCCACTGGGAAAGGACAGCCTGAAGCAGTGAAGACCAACCTCCCCTTCAGTGGTGTTTTGGGTCCAGCAGTAACTTCTCTCTGAATCATCCACTTTAACACCTGACTCCCGTCACAGACATACATTCTAAATGACCCTCTAAGACTGCAGTGTCTCTAGTGAGGAAGAAAATCTTCCTGGAGTGTCACAAGTGCTGCCTAAGACTGGTGTCATTGACTAGCATCACATTATTTTCTCGAGAATAAATGAATAACACAGGTTATATTTAGCTGAGGGGGAAGGAGTGTAATACTCAACTGTAGGGGCACCTGGATGGCTCAGTCGGTTAAGCGTCCAACTTCAGCTCAGGTCATGATCTCGCGGTTTGTGGGTGCGAGCCCCGAGTGGGGATCTGTGCTGAGAGCTTGGAGCCGGGAGCCGGCTTCAGATTCTGTGTCTCCCCCTACCCCTGCCCCTCCTCCACTGCTCATGCTCTGTTTCTCTCTCCCTCAAAAGTAAACATTAAAAAACATTAATACTCAACTGTAAAACATAGAACCTCTTATAAAATAACAGAATATTGGAGTTAGGAAGCAAAGTGAAGATAAAGATCTTTTTGCCCGTCCTCCCACTTCACAGGTGAAGAAACAGAACCCCAGAGAAGTTAGGTGGCTTTCCCAAGGCCAAGGCTGGTTGGTAGCAGAGCTGACGCGAGAACACAGGCCTGCCGAGTTCCGGCCCAGTGCTTTTTTCCCTGCCCAAGATTGGATAAAATAGTCCCTAAGTGATTTTCTTTTTAAGTTACAGGTGAAACATAGAATGGTCGATTTCCTTATTGGACAAGGCCAAAGCTAACACTGCCCTAAAGTGTGAGGGGTGCAGCTGGAAACCTCCTTCAGGTCCAAACCACAGTAAAGCCCAGCTGAGGAAAGGCAAGGCAGTGTTCAGGGCAGGGACTCGTGTGGAGTTCACAGGGCCAAGCCTCTGCCTTCCAGACTGTCCTGGCCAGGAGAGCAGTTATCTGTCCCCACTACTCTGCTCAAGTCTGTTGTTTTGAAGGTGAAGGAATTGAACTGGCTCAGTTTATAGCAGAGTTCAGTGAGAGGGATGGGGAAGTAGAGGGAAATGGTCACTTCTTTACCATAAAGGAAGATGTATCTCAAAACCCTTCTGCTGAGAGTGACTATCAGGCAGTCAGGTCTCTACCAGGCTTTGGGTCCCAGAGGCCTGCAGGCTGCAGGGCTCTTGCTACATCACTGAGATGGAGAATTTTAAGCCCTTCCTGGAAGAGGCTTGGGCAGCCTGTGGAGGCCTCCCTGCGGACCTCTGCACCACTGGCAACCTGGGCAAGACTGCTGACGTCTGGGGTCAGAAGCACAGGGGTCCAACAGACACTTCTGCTGACAAGGACAACTATAGGTGACCTTCGTACCTGCGGAGCAGTGGCCTGGGAATCCCCACAGGCAAGAATGGAGAGGAAGTCAGCTCTGCATCCGGGAGAGACAGAAACCGGAGACTCAGAGGGCATCCAGAGCTGTGTTTCCCACTCCTGGGCTCTCCTGCCTCAAATTGGGCCCAAAGGGAGCTGTAAAGTAACTTTGTCTGGGGCTGATTTCATCCCTGGTCTTGTGTGATCCCACCCACAACAAGAGCATTTGGGGGGAATTAAAACTACCTTGACCAGCAGTTCTCAAAAGCACCCTCTTGGTGGACCGCCAAGGGGTGTGGGACAAATTATTCCTTCCCTCCCTTCAAGCAGTTCTGTCAGTCCCCTTGGGGACTTCTGTGGCAATTTATCTGGCCATCTTTTCAAGCCCAGGAAAGACAAAATTAAAAAAGCTGTCCCCAGAAACAGATAAAACAAAACCAAGTTCATTCTTTTCTCTTCTTTCTTTCTTTCTTTCTTTCTTTCTTTCTTTCTTTCTTTCTTTCTTTCGAGGTGAGGGAATAGGGATGGGCAGAGAGAGGAGGACAGAGGATGCAAAGTGGGCTCCATGCTGACAGCAGACAGCCCGATGTGGGGCTCAAACTCATGAACTGTGAGATCCTGACCTGAGCTGAAGTCAGACACTTAACCTACTGAGCCACCCAGGTGCCCCCAAAACCAAGTTCATTCTTAAGCTGGATGTGATCTGAAAGGTTTTCAGGGAGGGGCACAGCTCACCAGGCCCATGGGGCCTTTCTAGCCTCAAATCTGTAGGTCCTTGTTCTTGGCCAGAGGATAACAGGATCTTTTGTTTATCTGGTATGACCTGGAACCCCCCTTCTAGAATTAAGCAAGAAACCAGAGGCAGAGATAGGATTCAAAGTTAGAAGTTTTGGGGGCACCTGGGTGGCTCAGTCAGTTAAGTGTCCGACTCTTGATTTTGGCTCAGGTCATGACCTCACGGTTGTGAGATTGAACCTTGCGTCGGGCTCCATGCTGAATGTGGAGCCTCCTTAAGATTTCTCCCCACCCCCAATAAATAAATAAACACTAAAAAAAATGAAACAGGGGCGTCTGAGTGGCTCAGTCTGTTAAGTGTTCAATTCTTGATTTTGGCTCAGGTCATCATCCTAGGCCCATGGGATCCAGCCCCGCATTGGGCTCCATGCTGAGTGTGGAGCCTGTTTGGGATTCTCTCTCTCTTTCTGCCCCTCTCCCCTGCTCGCATGCTCTCTCTAAAAATAAAAATAAATTAAAAAAATACCAAGTTATAAGTGTCTGACTCCCATGTCTGTGGTTTCCCTGCCTTGTGCTTGATTAGAATGACAGTTTTGGTGACACGTCCCGCCTTTGTGTCGTGCCAGTGTCAGCCAGCCTCCTGTGATGCCGGACCCCTCTGGCTACTCCTGCCCCCTTGCTGTTCGTCTGCCTCTGTAAGCCTAGATGGTGCAGAAAGTGGTTTCCAGCTCTCCTCTGAGGGGTCAGGGGGTACTGAGGGGGCTGCTGTGGGCAAGCGCCAGGCCAGGTGCAAAGCGGGCCCCACTTTCTCCTGACTTTACTCTTCCAGTAGCAGTGTGAAGTGATGAACTCTCATGAGACCAGTATCGGCCTGCTTGCTTGGAGGAACTAGGGGGCAGAGTGTGCCGTAACTAGCCCTATTGCATAAATCGGCCCAGCCGGTTCCTCCTTTCGTCCCCCACAAGGTGCAACACAAGGGCCCAAAACTGAAGAACTTCACGAATCAACTCAGTTCTAATACAGAAGCCACAGGTGACGAAACTTCCCCCGCATAGATTCAGGGGTCTGGTGGGTCCCTTCTTTCCAGACTCAAAATATTTCCAAAAGGTAAAATTTCAGAGGCAACGAGTGGTGTTGAGTTTGAAGAACAACAAGAGACATGCTCAGAGGGTAGCCCTGTTCCTATACTTGAATAACAGACGTGAAGGGATGTGGCATCTGGGCAGTATTTGAAAAGCAATCTCTCTCTCTGTGAACAGTGAGTACACCACATAAAGAAGCGTTGTCCAAGCCAGCGTTTTGAAGCCTTGTTTGACCATGACTCACAGTAAGAAGTACATTTTTCATTGAGATCTAGTACACGTAGATAGATAAGAGAAACAAATGTTTTATAAAACAATTCCCATTCGTACTAAATGCGACACAATGTGTGTGTGTGTGTGTGTGTGTATGATATGTGTTTTAAAAAGCACATTTCGACCCACTCAATTGACTCGTCTGTCCGAGAATAGGCAACAGCCGGCAGTTTGAAAAATACGGATTTGAACAGAAACGTGTCAGACATGTAGAAACTGGTCTCATTGGCTTCCTGGCCCCAGAAGAGGTTTCCCTCACTTTTCTGATCACTAGAAGCTGGTGGAGAAGTGATGGCGAGGCAGGAGCAAGGAAGGGAGAGGAGGTCATGGCTGAGGGAGGGGCCGGAGGCAGAGTTACGCCTCGCTCACACCGCAAGCGCTTGAGTGCTTGCGATGTGGTGTCCTGGCACGGAGAGGACCGGCCGTGCTCACAGTGCACGGGCCCTCGTGTAAGGATTTCTGTCCACTAAGGTTGGTAGTGAAAAGTGGAAGCATAAACTGACACACAGGAGCCTGAGACACCCCTTCGTCCTGCGTTCCCTGAAAGAAGGAACCATATTACAGGACTGTGTTCAGTGTTACATCCCTAGTTCTGGGTCTCATTTATATTAAGTATTCAATGTTTCTTCAGAGACCGTGTTATCTCATTAGTACTTGCAACTAGGCTAGTAAAAATCCTAATTATGTATGGTAGTAGTTTAAAAAAAACGTGATTTGGGGGCACCTGGGTGGCTCAGTCGGTTAAGCATTCGACTTGATTTCGGCTCAGGTCACGATCTCACAATTCATAAGATCAAGCCCCATGTCGAGCTCTATGCTGAGGATGGAGCCTGCTTAAGATTCTCTCTCTCTCTCTCTCTCTCTCTCTCTCCCCCTGTCTTTCTCTGCCCCTCCCCCTGCTCTGAAAAAAAAAAAAAAAGGTAAAAATAAAAGAGCAAACCCACAACATTATTTGAAGGGCACTTTAACACACTTGAGTCATAATGTCATATAAATGGGACAGGACAGATAAGAAAGGCCCAGAAAAGTTTGGGTTGTGTAGCAGAACTGCTAAACCCCATCTGAGTTTCAGGTCCTCCACACAGCAAGCCTTTAAAAAGTTGAGGTTTGTCTGGTTTGACTCTTAGGCAGGCCTTGGGACGAATTGCTCTGGCCCTTGGCTTTGAGAGAAGTTCAAGTGGCGTGGAGCAAGCTGACCCTGGCCGACCAGGGAACAGGAGAGAGGGCACTCAGACTTTCCACGGTTGCGAATCTGAGCCTGCCCTTAGTTTACCTCTTGGGTCAGGCAGTCCAGGATGATGTGACTTAGGCTTAAATCACCCAAGTTTCTGTAGAGAGGAGGGTGCTTGGGGACCACTCTTTATTGGATCCTCTGTGGAGTCTGTTTTAAGTTCCAGAGCAACCCAGCACTAATGGAGCACGGAGCTAAGTAGTGGTCTGGGGCTGTGGAGACCCTGACGTGGGTCCTGTTGCAGCGAGTGAAAGGAGCCCCCTGAGCTGGGTTCCGTGTAAGCTTCCAGCCCCGGGTGGGGGCCTTCAGGACCTGAGTCTGTTGGTCCAGATACCAACTTCTTGCCATTCCTGCCGCTGTACTAAATCAGCTACAGTTCTGGGAGGGAGGAGGGGAGTAGGCATGGAAGCAGGAATTTGCTTCCTGAGAGAAGAGGCAAAGACATGATATGATTTGGGAAAGATACTCTAAAAGGGTGGCTTCCCTCCTAAAAGTGAGCAAATACAACAAATATAACCCCAAGATGACTGCTGTCAATTTTAGACATGTGCTCAAGTTTCACATAGCCCAACCCCAGAGGAAATAGCTAGGAATGGCTGGGAACTGAGGATAATTTGCACTTTTCAAAAGATCCCCTGGGATTCTGCCTTAAAACAGGTAGCTCTTTGGCTCTGGGACATGGACATAGGCTTTGGGACCTAGGAGATGTGTCTTCACAGACTGGCGGGCCCACCTAGCAGACTCTGTCTGTGTTTTTAATACATTGCTCAGTTATTTACTCGTATTTAACGTAAAGAATTCTCTTGGATAAGACCAAATGTAAATGCAAAAGAGCATTCAAATCACAAGGCAGGCAGGGAGCCCCAGATTCTAGTTTTAACTCCATCATTGTCGCTATGAACTTGGGCCTCAGTTTCCTCATCCATTAGTTGGGGAGGTTGGAGATGCTCGCTCTGACCTCCTTCAGCTCAAACACCCTGTGGCTCTCTTCAGCCTGAGAAACATTTTCTGGCAGGAAAGAGAGGCTGTCCAGAGCTTCCTTGTCAGGCAGCCAGTGAGTACATTCTTTCCTGTGCCCACATATGGAAGCAATTTCTAGATTATCCAAGGCACTTGTGCTGCTGAGCTCAACCGAAACAGAGGAGCTCAGTGGTGGAAAGTGGAAAAAAGAAAAAAACCTGCACATGTTTTCTTACCACCGTGCCCTGTCGTATCTGCAACGGTCCCTGCAATTTGCCCTTCCCTGATATCTCAGGGGTGTGCCAGTGGGATTGGGGAATTTCACAGATAAAACCCCGATAAAAACAAAATGAGTGTTGAGCTCACTGCTTCTCCTCGGAAGCCAAAGGCCACTCTCTGCCCTTCTCCCCTGGAAAGGGTAAGGCTGGGGGCTGGGGAGGAGCGTGAATTCCTGAGTTTTGTTCCCACATTTCTTGTAATCTTTCTCTCTGGTCTGTTAAAATGACGACTATTAATGGCTGCCTTCAAGGTTCTTTGTAAAGTTGAAGTGGGAAACGTTAGCCAAGTGCTTTGAAGGGGAAAATGTTTTATTAGTTCCTCTTCTGAACTCCTGGGGGTTTTGGTAGCAGTTGAGTGGTAACTCTTACAAACTGGAGGCACTGGGGCATTTACTCCTAGATTCAGGTCAGGAAAATGATTTTTCCTAGAGCATGACCTTATTCACAAAGCCTCATCTGTGGCCCTGGTCCCCATAAATGGTCCTAAGGACCTTATTTCCTCCCTCCCTCTTTTCACTCCTGACCGTAATTCTTGGGGAAGGAGATTACTGAAAAGGACATGTTTATATGAGAAATGCTTTTTGTTCCCCTTTCAGTCAGCCCCTAACTTCTCTACTGCCTAACCCCCCCCCCACTGACACAAACATTTAAAAATTAATTTGTAAAACAGAAATGCTCTTCCTAGAAATGAGGTCTGAGTGATTAGGGATCTATGAATGTACATACCGACCTTTGGTAAAGCTGTTGTGTCTGTGTTCTCGTAAAGATCTGAGGTATCCCTTCCAAATACTTGCTGGAAAAATCTCTCAAAATCAAGACAGTAGGCTGAGAAATGCCAAAAGACACTTAGCAGAGACCACATTTTGTTTTGTTGCCGGGTCTCCAGTGCCGAGCCTTCTCTGGTTAAAGCATACCTCTCATTCCCGGAGAGCGCCTGTGCACCACTGGTTTGCTTCGTCTCGGGTTGCCGCCGTGGAGGGCTAGAAATCAAACATGACACGAAGATAGAAACACTTATCGGAAACTCGCTTGTCTGCTCGCCCTATTTCAGGACACTCAGATTAGCTCCACCGGCTACAAATATGATTATAATTCCATACATACATTTCCCCCCTCGTGGGTTTCTTGCCCGTTTCAAAGTGGCTAAACTCCGCGGAACCATAGTCGAGAATGTTTGAGCCCCATCTCTGTGCTAGCTGTTCTTCAGTGCTGGTCAAAGAAAGTTCAACTGACCTGCCTCCTGTCTGCTAGATGCTGACGGTCTGAAGCACCAATCCAGGAGATGAGTGACAGCATGTGGGCCTGTTCCTGCCACGGGTATGTGCAGTTTCCACTTGGGGCCAGGTTGGGTGCTCTGCACCAGGCAGGGTAATTCAGCTCCCGGCTCCCCAAGAAGACGAAGACCATTCATGTCGCAGCCACATCCGCACCCATCCAGACACCAGGCTCCCACTGGACCAGTAGAGTTGAACTCACCCCTCCTAGGCAGTTGCCCCCAAACCTCACTCCTCTGCAGCCTTCACTCTGGGAACACCCACCACCTGCCAAATAACAGTCAGTGATGATAGTAGTAATAATGGTAGGAGCAAATGTTTATGAAGCATTTCCTGTGTATCTGGCTCTCTTTTTATTATTCTTATTTTGCCAACGAGGAAACTAAAGCACAAAATGTTAGCCTGCCTACCATCCCAGAGCCAGTAAATGGCAGAATCAGGATTTGAACCCAGGCAGTCTGACTCCAGAGACTATTTAAAGTACACTTCTTTTGGGACGCCTGGGTGGCTCGATTGGTTAAACGTCTGACTCTTTGTTTCGGCTCAGGTCACGATCTCATAGTTTATGAGTTCGAGCCCCACATCGGGCTCACGCTGACAGTGCAGAGGCTGCTTGACTCTATCCTTCTCTCTCTCTGCCCCTCCCCCTCTCTCTCTGTCTCTCTCTCAAAAATAAACTTAAAAAAAAATTAAAATAAATAAAGTATACTTCTTTCTACTGAAGAATTCCAGCCCTGTGGTTTCCATGTGGTGGTTCACGTTCTAGTCCTTATAGCCACAGAACGACGTAATTTTATTAACATAGGACAGACGTGTAATATTTGAAGATAGTTATCACATCTCTCTCTTGGTTCTAAACCATCACACCGAGCTCTTAGGGCCAGTTCTACCCTGGGTCCCCTTCTTGTTCCCAGAAAAGCACAAAGAGTGCTTTATAATTTTCCATCCAAATCAGACACTTGTGAGAGGCAAGGGAGCACTATTAATAATCATGCTGGGACAACAGGCATCAATGGGGACTGTCCTAGGCAAACCAGGATGTGGTTCACCCTACCCCCGGGCCACGGTAGAGATGCCACCACTTGGAATGCCTTCTGAAGCCTGTCCAAGTGGATTATGGGAAAGTTGAGCTAATGGTACACAGATATATTATTGATGAGAGATTAGGTTTTAGGAGTCTGCCATGATCAGTCAAACTTCCTGCAGTGGAAAAGTGCTGGATGTCAGGTTGCGTCCCACAACTGCTAATGTGTGTGATCTTGGAGGAGTCACTTCCCCTCCCAAATTGTTAGTTTTCGCAGCTGTAAATAGAGGTTGGTAATCTGGAAGTCCCTTCCAATGCTAAGCCTCTGATCCTGTGTCAGCCTTCCTGATGCAAGCAGTGGTGTCCATCCTCGCTTGAAAGCCACAAACACGGAGCGTGAGGTTTTTCATCCATTCTCTGTCAGTTTAACTGTTCTCCTGCCGGCATTATTTGTCAAGCCCTAGAGGTAGATTATTAGAGTGCCAGAAAGATCTTATGTAGCTTACTTGCAGAGAGTCAATGAAATTGTGCCAAGCACCAAGAATCTTCTTTAAATAATGCTTTTCTTTTCAGACAGCCCTAGATTTTGTCAGTGTAAATATAGGAAACAGAAAATGGCCCCCATTAAATGTACCTGTTGACTTAGAACTTTCTTTAAAAACAAAAAAACAAAAAACTTAGGGGCTCCTGGGTGTCTCAGTCGGTTAAGCTGCTGACTTCAGCTCAGGTCATGATCTTGTGGTTTGTGGGTTTGAGCCCCAACATTGGGCTCTGTACTGACAGCTCAGAACCTGGAGCCTGCTTCAGACTCTGTCTCCCTCTCTCTGTCTCTGCCCCTCCCCCGCTTGTGCTCTGTCTCTCTCTCAAAAATAATAAATAAACATAAAAAAATTTACTGGGGCACCTGGGCGGCTGAGTTGACTGAACGTCTGACTCCTGATTTAGGCTCAGGTGGTGGCCCCTGGGTCGTGAGGTCGAGCCCCCTGTTGGACTCCACACTGAGCATGGAGCCTGCTTCAGATTCTCAATCTCTCTCTCTCTCTCTCTCTCTCTCTCTCTCCCTCTCAAATAACAATTTTTAAAATATTTTTTTAATTTACCTTTTATATTTCACAGTCCATTGCATCTGTGAAATAATTTCGAAGTATTTTTACACAATGTATCTCATTAAATCCTCAGAATGGCTGCGTAAGATGGGTATTGTCTTCGTTTTGCAGATATTGAAACAGAGGCCCAAGGAGACGAAGCGCCTCGTGGGAGGATCCACAGCTAGTTAGCGGTGGGGCTGCGGCTCTGACTCCTGTCTGCAGGATCCTTGTCCAAATGTCCTTGTGCTGCACCGGTAGTTTGTGTTTGTTAAGCAGAGGAGTCTTTTTTTCCAAACAGAAGCAAAGCTTTTCTAGGTGAAGTGGAGTGGACCACCCTATGTGGTGCCCTGTGAAGGGCTCCGTGAACCTCCCCCAGAACGGGGTTCGAACAACTGCGCACTTCGCAGAGGTGCCTCCTCACGCTGTCTTTGCCCCTTTCAAGGATACAGGTTGCTCGCAGGATTCTGCAGAAGCTCATTCTACTTAACGGGTTGCATTTAATAAACATCTTGGTGATTCTCAGTCGCTTGGTCTAACCGTCACGGGACCTGTGTCGGTTGTATGAACACGGTCATCTCTAGCAGCGTCGTCTCCCTCTTTCTCCCTTCTCTCCTCTGACTCCCGTGGCTCAGTCAGGACCCTCTCCACCTTGTCTTCCCACCTTGCCCTGCTCCTCCCAGCCCCAGCTCTACCACCAACAGAACCATGTGTCCTTTCTGGATATTCCTTGGCTGCCTTCATCATTCAGCCCCTTACCCAATAAACACTAAATACCTATGAAATAAAATAATGTGAGAAGGCTCAGCCTAGTGACTGATGAGCCCACATCGTTACTGCAAAGTATGGTGCCCCTTCCTTGTGTCTGAGATGATTGGCTTCACCAAGATAATCTCCCAGGTTCCTTCTATTGCAAAATCCTATTGTTTCTATGCCAGCCTTTTCTCTTCCCTGGGTTGCTTGGCTCATTTTCACTGCCTGCGTATCCTTTACTCTCCCTCAAATCGAAGCACAGTCCATTGCCTCCGCCAGGAGTTACCCCCTGGAAGAGGAAAAGTTTAAGAACAAGATTTTCCATTCTCCGGGGGCGCTGGGTCCCAGCGAGCTGCCAAGTGCCATCTATTCAGAGAGCACCCTTACCTAGGGAAGAAAAAAAAGAATGGGAAATACTTCCATTTTTTTAGTTCTTTATTTTGTTCTCAGCAGTGTCTTTTTTTTTTTTTTTTTAAGTTTAAGAGACAGCACGCTTGAGCATGTGAGCGGGGGAGGAGGAAAGAGAGTTGGGGGAGAGAGAATCCCAAGGAGGCTCAGAGCTATCCGCAGTGAGCCAGACAAGGAGCTTGATCTCACCAACCATGAGATCATGACCTGAGCTGAAATCAAGAGTTGGACGCTTAACCGACTGAGCCACCCAGATACCCCTCTCAGCAGTGTTTAAAAGGGGTTCATGGTCAGATGCCGGGATGGCTCAGTCGGTTAAGCGTCAGACTTCAGCTCAGGTCATGATCTCACCGTTTGTGAGTTCAGGCCCCACATCGGGCTCTGTGCTGACAGCTCAGAGCCTGGAGCCTGCTTTGGATTCTGTGTCTCCCTCTCTCTCTGCCCCTCCCCTGCTTGTGCTCTCTCTCTCTGTTTCTCAAAAATAAATACAAAATGTTAAGAATTTTTTTAAAAAAAGGGGGTTCATGGTCAGTGTCACCAGCTGACAGGACAGTGACATTTATGCTTCAGGTTCTGTTTCTCTCTGCTTAGTGTCTGGAGCTCTGTAAACACTGAGAACAGATCCTTCTCTTTCTAAACATATATCATTCACACTGCCAGATTTTTCCTAAATCTTTACTCTCCATCACGTAAGGTTTCTTAATTAGATATCGTTTTAAAAGAAATGATACATTCCAACCAATACATTGGCAGTTTTACCTACTAAAAACCATTCAGAAAATTCAAAGTATTAGTGCAGTGTAAACTGTTAGAAAAGATAATTGGCATTCCATTTTGTATTTTCACAAGACACATACTTTGCTACGGCCATAGTTCTTATATAATGTTTTTTTTTCTTTCTGAAAGAGCAGCAATTATTAGAAGTAACAATCCAAAATTCCACTAAGCCAGTATAAATTTAGTAGTCTTTCTCCTCATTCTGCAAATGTGCATGGGTTTATTATTTTTTTAAATAATCTTGCCATATCCTGGATTATGTAACAGTGTATGTCAGCTGTCTCCATGGGGCATCAATATTGTGTGTGTGTGTGTGTGTGTGTGTGTGTGTGTGTGTATAATTGATTAGATGCCTACAGCTAAAGGCATGAGTAGCTATTTACTTCAACCAATTATATTAGCCTACCAGTAAAAATTGGCCATTCTGTTCTTTGGGTGATTTTTCACAGTGAACATTTGATGCCCAGTCTGATGCCAGGAGCCCCCACAGCATTCCAGTGCCCCCTAAACACAGCAGCCCCCCTGTACTCATCCACAGCTGTGGATCTGCCCTGCTGGTGACTAAGAGGAAATGGAACAGCGGGATGGGTTGGCCATGGGCTACTTTCCATTCATGTGGTAACGTTCACATTGCATCCTTGGTTGGACTCCTTAACTTTAATGTCAGACCAGGAATCCTTTAAAAAAAAAAAAAAGTAGGAAAATCTTTTCATTGGAAAATATCTTAAAACCAAAGAAAATGGCAGAGGAAAATTGTGATGTGCTGTAAATGGAAGCTGGTGATATGAGTTCCTCTATATCCTTTAAACTCTATTGCTATATTCTTGGATCTACCGGTTAGAAACATTGACTTGCCTTCACATGAAATGTATTTGTGAAATCATTCTTTATTCCCCTTTACTTATATATTTAGTTTATTATAATTACATGCTGTTATGTAATAAACCACCCCAACCATAGCTGCTTAAAACAATAGGCATTTAATTGCTTACAAAGCTGCAGTGTGGGCTGAGCTCAGCTGGGGAGCCTTTCTGCTGGTTTTGGCTGTGGTCAGACTGAGGCTGCTTTCAGGTGGCAGGTGAGCTGGGTCAGGACCTAGCTGGAAAGCAGAGATGGCTTTCCATAGTATAGTATCAGGACCTCTCCTTCTCCAAGTGGCCTCTCCATGTGATCTTTCCACATGGTCTCTTTAGCAGAGTCTCCAGACTTTTTATATGGCGGTTAGGATCACAGAAGTGGAAGCTGCCAGGCCTTCTTAAGGCTCAGGCCCAGAACTACCAGGGTGTCACTTCCGCAGCCTTTCTTTGGTTAAAGCAAGTCACAGGTACAGCCCGACTCAAGGGGAATACAACGTGTGAATACCAGGAGGCATGCTTCATTGGAGGCCACCAGTGGAACAGACCACGCGAGTCATTCTTCAGACACATGATACTTCTCAGGTGCGTGCTATGTGCCAGGCAGTGAGTATACAGTGGTGAACAAACAAAGCATGGTGCCTGCCCTTATGGAGTTTATAGTCTGTGGGGAGCACAGGAAAGCAAGCATCGGAGCTGTGAGTGCAGGATGGGAGGCAGGCTGGGTACCTCGGGAGCGTGGCTGGAAGGGTGGAGGAGTCATTCTGGAGGTGGGTGAAGAGGCTTAAAGGAACAGCATGCTCCTGGGCCAAGAGACAGGAGGAAACATGGTCCTTATGTGGAACTGGAAGAAGTCCTGTGCAGCTGGAGAGCAGCGTAGACAGTAAAGTTGTGTGGGCGTGTTTGGTAGGGGAGAGGAGGAGTCACACCGAGCGTTTGCAAAATAAAAGGCCTGGGAATTAAGCAGGAACCTCATCACATATTGAAGGCCGGGTAAGCCGTGTTAAGAAGATTAGACTTGATCTCAGTCATGACGGGAAGAGGATTTGAAGCAGATCTGCCTTTCAGGGAGATCACAGCTACAGCAGGCTGAGAATAAAGGGGTCTGGGCTGGAGATGCCCAGAAAACTGGGGGTCAGGCAAGAGAGAATGGTGGGTGCACAAGGGTATGGAGCTCAGGGCATGGATTCCAGAGATACTAGAAGGTAGAATCTCCACATCTTGGTGATTGATTGGTTACCGGAGTAAGTGAGAGGGAAGAGGCAAGGGTGACCCTCAGGATTTTGACTTTGGCAGCTCGTGATGGTCTCCTCCACTCCAGTAGGGAACCTTGGAAGAGGGGCAGGGTTGGGTCCCCTTGGGATGGGCAGGAAGTACCAAGGGGAGCCAAGTGGAACATACCAAGTTTGATTCCTTTGGGTCCTAGTTCCCTGCGGACCTTTTTCAGACTAATATATAATGATATCCTAGGTGCTTCTTAATTTCTCAACTTCCACATCTCTGTGACACACTTTGTTCCTTTCTACTTCTCCTCTACATCCCATGGACTTGGTCTGAGGCAGGAGTGTCCCGGGATGTCACCTTCTTGAATCTTTTACTTTGAGGTGGTGGTTTGGAGACACTGGTGTTGGAGAGTTACAGGATTTGGGGTTGAGGGCTTACAGAGAGCAATTCGGGTCACAGGGTTGAGAAGTGCAAAGGCAAGGGATTTGGGAAGAAATTGGGAAAAGGAGAAGAGAGAAAGACCCAGGCCAACTAGAAGAAAGTTAAGAAGTGACTAACAACATACTAAAGGCAAGGAAAATGAGTCATACAAGAAGGGAAAAAAAAAAAAAGGAGCAAAATTAAAAAGGAAAGAGAAAAAGATGGCTCCACAGGCTGTGATCTCTATCAAGGAAGATTCTGGAATCTTTTTTTTTTTCATGCCTCCTTTGTACATCTGCATTCTAAAAGCTAGGAAAGTAAAGTAAACCTTTTTTATGAAAGCCTCAGTGGGCCTTCAGATAAGCTTTCTTGCTATATAAAAAAGGAAATGAGCAGTTAATACACTAAGGTAGTCCTTTTGTGGAAGAAAAGGAACCCTAAGAAAAGAAAAGGACATACAATTGTTAAAGTGATTTTTTTAAAAAATTGTCTATTCCCAAGTGATCTGACAAAGAAATATCTGTAGCCTGAGAGAATGGAGAGAGAGCATGTCCCCATGATCAATTTTTAATAAACATAAATGGTATGATAAATTATGCATGGAGGAATGGTATAAAGCATTAAACAATGAAGGATAAATAATTTAAATGATTAAAAACTGCCTCTGTCATATGTTTGATGTATGAGAACTCTATCTGAATTTTCTCTGCAAGGAAATGGAGGATTTTTTAAAGGGGATTTTTCAAAACCAATTTTTAAAAGAAAAAATCGTGTCGCGGTCTGCCAGGAGAGGTTGTTAAGCACAGAAACGTCAACTTCCGTGATCCTGTATCTTGAGCTTCTCTGATTAATGCATGAGTAGTGCCTTGTTGGTAGATGATATTCTATCAGGCTATCAATGGTGCAGGCACTGCCCATGTTCTAGAAGGCTGAGACTCAAGGTCTCTTTTCAGGTATCCAGAGGAACTTTGTCAGGGCGCAGGAGTACAGTGATCTCTGTTTCTTATATACTCTTAAACTTCTCATATTTCTGGGAAGAAGTACTGTCCCTGCATATCCATTGCTTCAGGCAAACTGCCATCTCCATCCCCAAATTAGAGTAGCTAGATGGGTTACAACCAAAGAAGCATCTGCAAAGGCACGCCTCCTTCTTGTGGGCCACCCCTCTATAGTTGAGGGGACCCATCTTCATCAAAACCAGCACATTATAACATGCAGTGGGGGTCAAAACTATCCAGGTATGAACCCACTCTACCATTTACTAGCTTTATCACCTTGTGCCTGAAGCTCTGTTTCCTTATTGGTAAAATGCGTTCAGTAATACCCCAAAAGACTGTTGAGCATTAATTAAGATACAGATGTCATTAGCTTAGTTCAGTGTCTGGAACATAGTAATGCTTAATAAATGCTTATTATTAACTACAGAAATATATACTGAGTGTGTATTTTCCAGTCTCAGAGGAGTGCAAAATAAACCAGTGGGACCAGGGCAAAAAACCATAAACCTAGGAAATAGCCATCACGTAACTAAATCAAAGATCATAAGCTGTGGTCTAAGAGCCAATTCTAGAAAATTCAGTATTTAAAAAAAAAAAAAACAAATTCAGATACCTTAAGGCAAGGACACATGTGCTCTAGTTAATCCCAGTCCCCAATATTTCCATTGTCTTACCCCAGCCTGCTTTCATTTCTCTACCTTCCTAACCCTGACAGGAATTTGAGTTTATCACCTCAAGCTGAAGAGTTAGTTCTATGAAGTTAAATTGTTTCCCCCTAAGTTTCCTAGCTTCTTAAATGTTTTAATTTAACTGGGGCATCAGATTGCTATATAAACTTAATGGAGATGGGGGAAAAAAGTCTTTAGTTTTTTTGCACCACTGAATAATTTTCATAAAATTAAGAGTCAAACGTGCCAACAAATCTTCCACCAGTTGTTTACTTTGCTGTTATCCCAAATTAATATTTACCTAACACCCACATAGGCATTTTATTGCCCTGGAACTATGACCTCTCACAATTCAGAAGCTGATTATCTACAGAAATAATTTCAGCCATTTATGGTTGACACTCTGTCAACATACATGCTTATCAGTAAAAGTTCAAGTTCAAACTGTTGGTGCACCAGACAGTGGGAAACTGAAGACTCACTGTAGGTGTTTGAAAACATGACCGCAAATACATCGGTACTTCTCCCAATGAGAGGTGAATCCGTGTCTTGCTCCTTTAAATCTGATAGGAGTAAGGGATTGTGACTACTCCGAGAGACAGCGTGACGAGGGTGGCCCCATGCAACTTCCAAGGCTGGGCCCGAAAAGGCCATACCTCTGCCTTGTTCATTGGGAATGCTTGCTTTTGGAGGCTTGAGCCACCAAAGCAAGAAGTCCAACACAGAAGTGCTCTGGTTGACCCTTTCCTTTAGCCTTCCCAGCCTTGTATCAGGAATAAATGAAGAAACCATCTTGGAAGTAGATTTTCCAGCCCCAGTGTTCTAGCCTCTAGTTTATCAATGATCCCAGCTAAGATAAGACCACAGGTGTTGAGGAACATGTCTCCATCATGACATTTCTGAATTCTTGACCTACAGAATCCATGAAATGGTTGTTTCACGCCAGTAGGTTTTGGGATCATTTGTTACACAACAATGGGTAACTATTGTACTCACCCAACAAGTCAGCTGGCTTTATATCTTGGGTAGTCACCATATGACACATCATATTGTTTGTGAGATCTTGACTGTAAGAACCACCTGGTTCCCATCAAAATGTGCCGTATTACTGCTAGGTTTTTTTTTTCATACAGGATAAACATGGGAGAGTTAGTTAATGACTTAGCAGATACTTACTGACTGAAGGTGAAAGATGACAAACTGAGCTCCTCTTGATTTTATAGTTTGCTTGGAAGGGTGTGTTCCTGTTGTTTTTCATTTAGCAGTAACTCTGTGTCACCACCGCCAAAGTAGAAATAACAGCTCTCCTCAATGATGATGAATTAGACGTTGCATTAAAAAGCACTTAGGTGTTGTTTTTTTTAAAGATAACACTGTTGATACATACAAGCGTTTAATGTAGTAATTATTTTAGGTTAATGGGTAACACTAATAGTTTCTGCTATTAAGAATATTTACAAAGCACGGGGTGCCTGGGTGGCTCAGTCGGTTCAGCGTACGTCTTTGGCTCAGGTCATGATCTCACAGTCCGTGGGTTCGGGCCCCACGTCAGGCTCTGTGCTGACAGCTCGGAGCCTGTAGCCTGCTTCAGACTCTGTATCTCCTTCTCTCTCTGCCCCTCCCCTGCTCATGCTCTGTCTCTCTCTGTCTCAAAAAAAAAAAAAAAAAAAAACATTTAAAAAGAATATTTACAAAGCAATCTGAGCAAATACAGAAAGGTTAGATTATTAGGGCCTGAGGTAGCTAGTGCTGTAGAAGCAACTGAACTGTAAGTAGTCTTCGTACTTCCATTTACTTCCATTTGGAATCAGTTTAGTGTTCTTTTAATGAACAGATAATTCAGTCTGAATTTTAAAATCAAGGAGTGGCAGTTCACAGGGCAGACCCCTTCTGACAGGGTATATGGAGGAATCTTTATTCTTTCCAATTGCTGCCTTTTCAGCCCAGCCAGCAACATTGAAAGCCAGCCCCCTGTGGTCAGAAGTCAAGTTCCTGGGTTAAGGGTAACAAATCCACAGCACATACGACACCAGTTAATTAGGCTGCCTCTGTACACGTAAGTTCACCAAGGTTTTGGTTTCTTCCAAGTTGTGCAGTAGTCACACATGAGTTCCCACAGCAGATACCTGCTTGGGGATTTCTCACTTACCCATCCTTCTGAAGAGAGCCCGTGGGCATGTTAAACCAGAACAAAAGACCCCACAGCCCGGGTATGACTGAAGATAGATTGGGTGCTTTCTGTTTGTCAAAGACTTTCTCTCTTGTCTGGGTACCTAGCTCTCTGTTAAAAATATTGTCAGGAGGTGTGCTGTGTGTGCTTAATCCTAAAAAGAAAACTGAAAAAATAGAGTCCATGCGTTTTGAGAAGAGTGGTCAGGATGGCATCATGATTCAGTGGACGTAGAAAGGCCCGGAAACACCTCTGTTGTAGGAGATTGTAGACGTAGGGACAACAGGAGTTTCAGATCCAGTTCCAGCCTGAAGATCGTCTTTATAGATTATATAAATTACTAGACTAGTTAATTTGGAGTCGGAATAGCATTTTTGTATTTTGAAGCTCTTCTACTTTGTGCATACACAGTGAACCCTTTATAAAGCTGGTGAGCTGGACTATGAATTTGAGACAGAGGGATTCCCCTGCTCTTTATTGTTGGGAGGCTGTAATCTCTCATTCATTCGGTAAACACCCACATGGTGCCAAGCCCCTTTCTCCAGGAGGAAATGGGCGCGTGAAGGCGTATGTAGTAGGCAGTTGGTACAGTGGAGTTGATGGGGCATGGCTCCATCTGGGAGAGTCTGGAAGGGAGAGGCTGACCCCTGACCCAGGGCCAAGATTGGCATCACAGGAGACAATGCCCTAGGCGTCAGTCTTTACTTCAGAGATGTACCGAAAGATGGAATGCGATGTATTTGTTTTGCTACATATTGTTCTCTACTTTTTTAAAAGAGATGACAAAGCAGACTGTGGTGGGGAGCATGTCGAACTCTGCCAACATGCTGCCATACTCCGCGCCAATAATGCTTCAACTTCCTGTCTCCTTTAGAGAGACTTGAAACTGTCACAGGTGCTGGACAACAATAAAAGAGTTTTGTTCCACCCCCCCCCCCAAAAAAAATCTGTTTCAAATCTTGACCTCATCAACTTGGCAGGAGAGCATGGCGGGGGAGGGACCGCGCAGAAGGAACGGTGGTTTATAACTGAGCCTTAAAGTCACTCCAGCAGCAGAGTTTCTGAGCTACCGTTGTCAGAGCTGGAGCAGCCATGTGGAGACAAAGACTTATCTGGTACAGTGCGGTTGAGTAAGGTTAGGGTTTACAGTTGTGACCAAGGTAGAAATTGCAGCTGTTCAGAATTACTCCTGATCGCTGTTTCCTTGCCTGACGTCCAGATGAAGTGGCTGGCTGCCATTTATGGGCCCTGGCGTATGAAAAATGCGTGTTTTTAAAGACTGGAATCACACCCACTGTGACATGCTGGTGACAGCCACAGATCCATGCCTCTCATCTCAGGATACTCTGGGGGCGCACTGGTGCAGAATGCCGGAAGAAATGGCGGCCGCTGTGTAGATAACTTTCTAAGTCTGTTTCCCCTTCAAGCATAAAGACTTGGATTCACGTAAGATGTGCCTGCTACGCAACCACACAAATGAGAGACGTAATCCCAAGGTGTGCCAGGCCACAGTTTGCAGTCTGGTTGGGAGCGCCTGGGTTTTTGTTGTTGTTGTTGTTGTTGTTTGTTTTTTGTTTTTTGGTTTTTGTTTTTTTTACAATTTGGATAATATAAGGCATTTATCATTAATGAGAACCCAGGGCGGTGGTGGTGTTGCTTTGCTCTGCTTGTTTGTTTTTGTTTTTGTAACCTTACATCCTTGTCTTGTATCAAGCCAGGTGCATTTTTTTTAAGCTGAATTTATATATTTAGCTGTACAATGAGTAGCACACGACTTGTCACAACCCCTCTTCCCCCTGCATAATCCTTATTGCTTAGGAAGGCGTCACGCCTATGAAGTTTAGTTACTAAGAATTTCAGCCATGCTTTGATGAATTTTACAGTTTTGGGTGGTAGTTTTTCAATAAAAAGGGAAGTATATTTTTAAAAAATCAACTTATTATAATATACCATTAATTCTATTTAGCCTACACTTTCAGTAGTGTTATTAATGATCCACAGTGCCCCTAAGGTTAAATCACAGTTTATATAAGATGTTAAGGAAACCTATGTCAATAAACACATGTATTATTAAATACAGAGAGATTTGATCATTTTTGTACATAAATTTGCCTTGGAAGTTAATTGGTGGATATCACGTTGCTTTTAGCACTGTAAGTCAGTATATCATTGAGAGATATGCAACGGTAGTTTAGTAAATAGCACCTTGTTTTAGTTTAGGTACCTCCCAGAGCACCAACTTTATTTCTAGAAGTTGCTCAAAGGCAAAGAAAGTAATAGATACTGAAATAACAAAATGTAGAGTTACCTGTTCAGAATGACTGTGAGTAATTAATCAATCAATCTTGAGAGATGTTTATCTTTTGAAAGTTTACCTCCTTTACAGAATCCTGTAATTCATCCTGTCTCCAGGCACTTCAAAATCCAAATCATAATCCAGAAAATATATGATAAACACATGTGGTTGAGTTTGATGTTGCTCAGCTGGGTATTACCAACACTCTAATTATAACCTGAATAAATCTTAAGACCCCACTTGGTCCAGATTCTGCCCAGAGTCTCATTGAAAGAAAACATCAGAAATCCAGAAAGCCTTGAAGAATAACATCTCTTTCACTGAAATTTTTCTAAAAGGCACGGCGTAAAGGTTTTACACTTCATACCACATAAATAGCTTCTCCAAAATTCCATATGGACTAGTCTTCACCTGCACTCATGGCTGCTGCAAAAACTCTTTTGTCTCTCTCATCCACATCATTTTTCACTGACCATGAAACTTTCCTTGTTTTTAAAAAAGTTGATGGGGGGGGCGCCTGGGTGGCTTAGTCGGTTGGGCGTCTGACTTCGGCTCAGGTCATGATCTCACAGTTCGTGGGTTCGAGCCCCGCATCGGGCTCTGTGCTGACAGCTCAGAGCCTGGAGCCTGCTTCAGATTCTGTGTCTCCCTCTCTCTCTGCCCCTCTACCGCTCATGCTCTCTCTCTATCAAAAATAAATAAACTTTAAAAAAATAAAAAAAAAATTCATCCTGGGTGAATGGCAAGGCTTCCTATGTGTCCCTAGCCAGTTCTTTTTATGAACAAGGGAATTTTCCAGATCCTTTCAATGTTTTGATCAACAAAAAGATGAGCGAGGAGTTATTTGGAATTTAACTGCATGCTGTTGGAAAGGGCCAGTTTGGTTGTTGGCATCAGGCTCTGAGGTATGCCAGAGAAGAGTCACTATGCTGGGCAGGGCTCTGGCTTTGAAGACAGATCTTCAGGGGTCTTGATCATCCTGGCTTAGGTTACATTACAGTGGCATAAACAAACGTACCAAAGTGCGATGCTTCCGCAAGAGAACTTTCTTGACCTTTCATCTCCCTTTAGCTGCTCTAATGGCTCAGAAACATGGTGCATGGTATCTTTTTGCATGATTGCTAATGAGGAAAGCCTTTGGCATGACATAATGCTCCCCACATCCCCCAGGGTCAGTGTAGAAACAATTGCTCTGGGGTCTGGCTGGACTGCTTGACCTACATTGTGAAACACCTACTGCCAAGGGCGTGCCTCATTGCAGTTCCTCCCTGGACAACACACGTGTGGTGTGCATGTGTTACGTTTCTTTCAGAGACAGAGCAACAAGGAGACGGTTTTGGTGGATGCTGGAAATGACACTGGACTTGCAGTCATAAGCTTTGGGTTTAAATCCCAGTTCTATCACTTATTTACTCGTTTGAACAAATCCTTTCAACTCTTGGGAACTTAGTCTCCCCTTTGATTTATGAGAATAATTACAAACAATATTTAACTTATAAAATGTTTATGAAGCTAAATTAATTTTTTAAAATATGTTACGTTAGAACAGAAACACTTTGGGACGCCTGGGTGGCTCAGTCGGTTAAGCATCTGACTTCAGCTTGGCTCATGATCTCGAGGTCCGTGGGTTCAGGCCCTGTGTCAGGCTCTGTGCTGACAGCCCAGAGCCTGGAGCCTGCTACGTATTCTGTGTCTCCCTCTCTCTCTGTCTCTACCCCGCTCATGCTCTTGTCTCTGTCTCAAAATAATAGCTAAGCATTTTTTAAAAATAACAAATTCAGCCAAGTAAATTTTTAAAAAAAAGAACAGAAATACTTCGGTATTTTATCACTTTTTTGTAGTCCAAACCAGGATCTTAGTCCAGTAAACTGAGAGTCATCTGAGGGCAGATTTTGAAATAGTTGCCACAGCTTTATGCCTGTTCCCTCCTTCACACTATCCTGCATTTCTCCATGAGAAATTAAATATGGAACTTTATTTTTTTTTTAATGTTTATTTATTTTTGACAGAGAGAGAGACAGAGCATGGCAGGGGAGGGGCAGAGAGAGAGGGAGACACAGAATCCAAAACAGGCTCCAGGTTCTGAGCTGTCAGCCCAGAGCCCGACACGGGGCTCGAACTCACAAACTGCGAGATCATGACCCGAGCTGAAGTTGGATGCTCAATCGACTGAGCTACCCAGGCGCCCCAAATACGGAATTTTAATGTTAACCTTCATTCAAACACATACACATATACAAATACATAAAAACAATGCCAACTTAGATATTTGGTGGACAGAATTTCCCCATCAGCCCTGCACTGACATCAAGGCTTTAAAAAAGTAGAAACTACCTAATATTCAAAGAAGGAAAGATGTAGATTCTTGTTGATTTCTGTGCTTTGTAACTAGACATTAGGAAACAGAATTATTGCCTCTAAGCATATCTAACAACGTTATTTTCTCCTTTGAATTCCTCACTTCTTTAGAGGATATCTTTACATTCTTGTGATCTTACTGTTGGACTCTTAACCTAATTCTAGGATAGATTCCTTAGCTAATGATGAAGTCCAGTGCTTGGAAGTGAGGTTGCTGGAAACCCACACTGACAGCCTCCCTTCTATAGATAGGTTCTACAGATCTCCAAAATGCCTGCATGTCTCAGATCCCTGCATTTGCAGAAGCATTCCCTGGGATATTCCTAGCTGTCTCCCAGACACTGGGTTCTTGGCTGCCCCACTACCCCACATTTACCCACATGATTTGTGAGAGCTATGGCTAGCTAGTCCTTCTTATAGGAAGGGTGGGAGGAAAATGAATGGACACCTGGCAACATACTCTTTTAGAAGGGTTTCTGATATCTGTGTAATGTTATCTCCCTCCCATACACACAAATTGCTATTATTAACATGAAACTACCATTAAATTTCCCAGAACAATGGACTGACCTTGCCAATTAACAGTGTTCTACTATGGAGTTCTCTGATGTTTACCAGGAAAGGTCATCTATACTTGATTTTTAGAGCAAAGTTTATAGGTAGGATTTTTCAACCATTACACATTAAAACACACACATATGTAGCCAGGAGTAGAGGGTACTGTAATAATAAAAAGCATGGTCAATCAAGGAAAGTCAAGAATAGGGGAAAAAACAAGAAGAAAACAATGTAACAGAATATAAATGATAAAATGGCAACAAAAAGACAAACATACAACAGTAAAAGTGCCTAGCTTAAATTCCTCTATCAGTGGCTCTCACATTGATTAAAAAGATAACCTAGCTATATGCTGTCTCCAAGAGTCACATGTATAGCAAAATTACACAGAAAGGAAGAAGATAAAGGGCTACAGGCTGGTGAATGCTAACTAACAAAACAAAAATAGGGATGATAGCATTAATATTAAAAAGTGTAGGATTGAAGCACCTGGGTGGCTCCGTCGGTTAAGCGTCCGACTTCAGCTTAGGTCATGATCTCACGGTTTGTGAGTTCCAGCCACGCTTCTGGCTCTCTGCTGTCAGCGCAGAGCCTGCTTCGGATCCTCTCTGCCCTTCCCCCTGCTTGTGCACACGTGCGCGTTTTCACTCTCTCTTCCTCTCTCTCAAATAAATAAACTTAAAAAAAAATCTTAAAAAAATGTGTAGGATTAAATGTAAAAAGAAATACTAAACAAGACATAGAAGAATAAGAGATACAAATCAAAGAAGAGTCCATAATGATGAACCTTTGTGCACTGAACATCTTAGCACGGAGTTAGAGAAAACAAAAATCTGTTAAAAAAAAATAAATAACGCAAATAAAACAATTAACAGATAAAAATTTCAAAACGTAAAGTTTTCCATAATCATAGTGGGAGACTTTAACAAAATGCTTTCAGAATTTAATCAAGTAGGCAAAAATAAGTAGGAAAAGAAGATTTTAATAGCATCATTATCATTATCAACCTAAACCAACAAGTAGGAAAGACACACAAATATTTAGAAGGACATGAACCATTTACAAAAATAGATGAAATATTAGACCACAAGGAAACTTTTTAATTAACCAAAGAGTAGATGTACTAGCCACATATAACAAAAAACATAGCATCGAAAATTAACACAAGATGGCTTCTGCCCTCACCTCCATCTAAGCACTTGGAAACTAAAATAGGACCTTTTTAACTAATTCTTGGGTCGAAAAGGATATCACTACTGAAACTATAGGCTCTTCTAAAATTAACGGTGAGAATATGATGCCTTGAAATGTGTGAGATAAGATTAAAAATATACTTAGATTAAAAGTTAAGGATTTTAGGGCGCCTGGGTGGCGCAGTTGGTTAAGCATCCGACTTCAGCCAGGTCATGATCTCGCGGTCCGTGAGTTCGAGCCCCGCGTCAGGCTCTAGGCTGATGGCTCAGAGCCTGGAGCCTGTTTCCGATTCTGTGTCTCCCTCTCTCTCTGCCCCTCCCCCGTTCATGCTCTGTCTCTCTCTGTCCCAAAAATAAATTAACGTTGAAAAAAAAATTAAAAAAAAAAAAAGTTAAGGATTTTATTTAAAAGGACTGGAAATAGACAAGCTTGTATTTTAGAAGTTAATAAGTGAAACATAAAGTAAAACAAAGTAGTGGAGGGAAATAGAGAAGGTAAATTATTTACCTTTATTAGAAAAAGTCTAGCGGTGCCTGGGTGGCTCATTCGGTGGAGTGTCTGACTCTTGAATTCAGCTCAGGTCATGATCCCAGGGGTCGTGGGATTGAGCCCTGCATTGGGCTCTGTGCTGAGCATGGAGCCTACTTAGGATTCTCTCTCTGTCTCTCTCTGTCTCTGTCTCTCTCTCTCTTCTCTCTCCTCTCTCTTTCCCTCTCTCTGCCCCTCTCCCCCCACCTCTTTCTCTTCCTCAAAAAAATCAAATTTCAAAAAAGAAAAAGTCTGAATTTTATGATAAATTAGAAGAAAAAAAAAAGATTGGCAGGACAGCAAAAGTACAGGATTAACAGGAAAGCTACTGGGCTAAGGCTGGAAGGCTGAGTTAATAGAAGACCCTGTCCCTGCCCTCATTGCCACTTCGGTTTAGTCAAGGTGAAAAGCACGTGCAGAAAATAATTAGGGAACAGGACTGTGTTGAGTAACGTGCCTACTTATAAGTGGTACACCTGTCTATGGCAAGAGTAGCATTAGTCCCTGAGTCTCTGGCTTCAGGCAGAGCTGAATTTACATGTTGGCTTCACAGTTATCAAGGGGCCCTGGACAGGCTATTTAGCCTTTCTAACTTGGTTAGCTTGTCTGTAAAGTGGGGATCTGGGAAGTGGCTGGTGGCAAGGGCTTAGTCGATGGCTGACTAAAAAAAGTCAGTATAGCATCTCTTCCAGTCTCTTATGGAAGCTACTGAGATCACTAGGGCACCATCAGTATCTTAGTACATCGTACCCAGGTTTGGGACGGAAACTAGTGTTTAGAGTGGCCAAGTTCTGCCTACCTGCATGAAGAGATGGGGCATTTCACCTGTGACTATTTGGGAACTATGCCCATGGTGAATGGTTGAACAAGTCTCCATCCATTAAAAGGAAAAAAACAAATCTGTTAAGAATGGTACTGCTAAAGCAGTAGTGGTTCTTGAGCTGGAGAGAAGATCCTAGGCACAGAGAAAGGAATGGTCAGTTCTCCATTCTGCAGTTGGTTGGCTCCCCTGAGTAGGAAAGGCAGAATCACAGCATCCTTCCTGACCTGCCTCTGACCGGTAAGCACCATTACCCATCATCACCATGAATGTGAAACCTCATCCTTCCCACCCCTCGGCATCAACATTGGGCTCCTCAGGAACGATGATGGATTTGAGAAGTCTTGAAAAAGTGACATGGTAAACACAAAGGGGGTCAAAGAGTAAACCCAGAGAAAAAAATGGGAACAACCCCCCCCCTTTTATCTGTATTTAGGACTTGATGAGATTTTGTGGTTTGATGTAAAGTTAGAATGCGTCCAGGAGTAGATAAAAATCTTGGGTTTTTTAAAAATATCTTTGGATGCCACAAATCAAACCACTTTAATCAAAATATTTGTTCAGTGGGGGGAAGAATCTGTGAAAGTAGTTAAATGATGTCTGTGGTCCAAACAAGAACTACTTGATGGCTCTGCTTCCTCCATTCCCAAGACACCATCAACTATAAGGTGTACCATCAAATTAATGACAGGTGAGGAGGCAGGGAATGAAGACATGATATTAATGTACACTCCGATTCCAGGAATGTTAAAATCTGAAGGAAAAAAACCACTACCAACACAAACATGCATCTTGGAATTAAGGAAATGCAGAATTTCACCTCAGTTGGTGTTTTGGTGTTTTCTTGGCTGTTAGAGGCGAGGATTAATTTTATGAAAGCAGTTAAAAGATTTTTACTAATACATGGGGCAGAACTAAGGAAAATTGAAGGCCAAAAAAAACTTTTCAGGGCCATAGATGTATTTTCTTTCATTCTCTTGTCAAGACAAGAACAAAATTCAAAAAACACTGATAGGAGTATGTCAGAGGAGCCCAGTAAGCGACTGAAAGAGCTCCCAGTGGTCAAGAGTAGAACGCTTTGAACAACAAAATAAATAAAGTGGTGCTGAATTGTAACCCAAAGTATAAAATCAGTATCTCTGAGTCCATACTTATATAAATAAATGATTGAATAAATTAGTAAATGGGGAGAAGAGACAAATCTTCCATGCAGAAGAATTCCAAATAATTTATGTAGATACTCCACCCTCAAGATTTTCCTTGCAGAGCATCCAGTAAGGAAGGAGGAGAAACCCAACAAGTAATCTGTAAGTACATTCTTATCCTGAGAAAGACATCAGATAAAACCCAATTGTGGGACATTCTACAAACTACTTAATCAGTACTCCTCAAAACTGTCAAGGTTATCAAAAATAAAGAAAGTCTAAGAAACGGTCTCAACCAAGAATAGCCTAAGGAGATGTGATGAGTAAATGTAATGTGATGTCTTGGATGGGATCCTAGAACAGAAAAAGGACATTAAAAAAAAAAAAAAACTAAAGAAATCTAAATAAACTGTGGGCTTCAGTTAATAACACTGTACCAGGGTGCCTGGGTGGCTCAGTCAGTTGAGTGTCCAACTCTTGATTTTGGCTTGGGTCATGATCTCCGGGTCGTGGGATGGAGTCCCACTTCAGGGCTGAGTGTGGAGCCTGCTTGGGATTCTCTCTCTCTCCCTGTCTCTTTGCCCCTCCCCTGAACACTATCTCTCTCTCTCTTTCTCAAAACAAAAGTGACCCACATAAAAAAAAAAAAATTCAGTACTGTTTTATTGTTACTTATATACCATACTAAATATAAGATTTTAATAGTGGGGAGACTGGGTGCAGATGAGTGGGAACTCTGTATTTTTCTGTAAATTCACACCTGTTCTAAAAAACAAAGTCTGCTAAAATTTGTTAAATGCCAAAACAAATGAAAAAAAAAAATTCACAGACAGGAGGCCAGGTTAGGGATTTTAAAGGAAAATTATAAAGCATTTTGTTAAGACCTTTAAAAATTCCACACAGCATGGCTTAAGTAGAACATATGTCACTGCTTAGTTGAAAAATGGAACTGGCAGTTTAACGCACAATGCAACACTTCTAAATGCGTTCAAATGAAGTCATCATTGTTTATCATCTGTGTAGTATTTTGCTTTTCTAAGATAGCAAAATTGTACCATCATTCCCATTTTAAAACCACTGTCATGCTTATAGCCGTCTTGACTCAACTGGCTACTCTAACTGCACAGTTCAGTCAGAAAACCAGCCATCAGCTGTCAGACCGGTGGGCCAGTTAATGCGCGTTTTCAGAGCCAGAAATGCAATCAAGTGGTGAGACATAAGAGCTTCGCAATTGTCCAGAGTCCTGATCCCAGGACTCGTTTCCTTACTCTGTGTTCTCACATCGAAAACTTCATTGGGGAATTAGAGGGTAATATTTTCAAGACTTGGAACAGTGAGGTTTTCTACAATTACCTTTCTAAAAAACAAAAAATCCTCTTAAAAGCATTTTAAAGAAAAGAATTATGCTAGGGTAGCCAAATAGAAACAACTTTGGGGTTTCTGTACTGAGTCAGGTTGTACAAATTGCAGAATATTCCGCTCGGTCCAGGACATGGTTTTAACTCCCACGCACCACTTCCTACATCCACAAATTCTATGTGTGTGGACCTCCACAGAGCGAGAGGAATCATGGAAGGAGAAAGGAAGGCACTGACCACAGGAACAAGAAAGCTAGAAACGGCACCCTGGCTTCTGGCACTGTCCTGCTTCAGCTCTTCTCCAGTCGCCCCTCTGCTGGGGGCACAGAGGTTCACACCAGGGCACTTGCCTGGTGCTCTTGCCTGGCCAGCATCAAGGCCCCCCACTGCCGGGACTCACATACCTCCAGGAACCCACCACCATCCCACAGGGAAACCAAAACCCTGGCATATTTCGGAGACAATCCGGGGGGGAGTGGGGGATGTCTGCCAGTTATTTTGCCTGGGAGGCAGAGAGGACCGTGGCTTTGTTTGCTGAACCAAGAATTAGGGCACACCGCCTGACAGCAGGACTGAAAAGACTGGATGTGAACTTGAGACTGGCTGGGGAGATTCAGGGTGAGTGGGTCTTGTCACTGCAGGATCCAGAAGTGTGAGCTGAGCCTTGGGTGTGCTTCTCCGTGGTGGTGCCCTCCAGAGAGGAGCCTGGGGACCTCCTGGGCTCAGCACCATGGCCCAAAGCTGGCCCTTCCTGGGGAGTCCTGAAGGCAGCCACAGGGGGGCCCTGTCCAGATGACTGGAGAGGCCCCCGGGGCTGTGGTGTGAGCAGTCTGCTTCTTCTCAGCTGCTGCCCCAACTCCACGACTCTGGGGCTCCAGACTCCCCGTCTCTCCCTTACCCCTGATCCTTGCCAGATCACAAGTGCCAGGAGTCCAGACATTATTCTTCTCTGTCTTTCTCCCAAGCTTATCTCCTCTTTACCTGTGTCCTAGGGATGCCTCAAGCAAGCTGGGGGACCCCTTTGGAGTGACAAAGTCTCCTTTAGAAGCAGGGTTACCCCAGTGTGAAGCAAGCAACGAGACGATCTTATCACATGCCTCTGACCACTTAGAGAGGCAGGCAGAGACGGTGCAGTGAGGAAGTATAATGTCACATGCGACATTTACAGGAAACTGGCTAGAAGATTGCAGGGGAACTTGAGAACTTGTCGTTTTCGGCGGATTAAAACAACACAGGTTAGTGCTTCCCCCCCCCCCTCCGAAAAATCTTCCATAGCCACTCTAAACTACCTAACTTATTCTCTTTCCTTAAACTGTCTTTCTGTAATGCGAAGAAATTGCTCTGGCTTTGAATGTGAGAGCCAGGGCATAGCTGAAAGCCACACTTTGTTAGAGGAACAAACATCGAGCCATTACTATGAAAATGAAATTCTCAGAATCTCTTGCTTCCCTCTTTACCTTTAAAAAACAACCTTCAGATGTTCATGCAATAACTTATTTCATGGAATTCAGCTATAAGCCTCTCCTCACGTTTACCTATTAGCATAAAGCTGAAACAGGACAAATCAGCTTGTGTTTGCGGGCACTCGTGGGGTGTTCAAAGGGCGGTGGAAAATACTGAAATATTATGTGTGGAAACATGCTGCGAGTCTGAACGCAAAAATGTTGTTTTTATGTACTTTTCATCTGGTAAAATGAATCTTTTGGCTTGTATTTCCTGTTACAATGCATTTCTCATATTTTTATACATCTTAGTTCCCTTTTGTATTTTTTCTGCCCTCTTCTTTTCTTCCTTCCCTTTTTTTTCTTCCTTTCTTTCTTCTATTAACTTAAAGCAAGGGTAGAGAAGAGGGGGTCGGGGACAGCCTGAATGTGAGGTGAGGAAGTCCCCTGCCTGCGCGTGCATGGCCCCAGGCTCCCACCGCGCAGCGCCTGAAGAAGCCATGTGGTGGGGACCATCACTAGAGCTGTGTGTCTTCACAAGCCGTGCTACTTGTACGAAGGAGGACTTGAAGAGTCTAGAGCCGAGCCAGAGGGACGGTTAAAGCACTGGAAATTAGAGCCTAGAAACAGCTCAGTGGTCCAAGGTTATTCATCCTCTGGCCGGTGAGGGACAGTTTAATGAAGAGCATCAGGTCAATAAAAGGCTCTTCCGCAAGGGCCTGATACTTTCAGACCTGTACGAAAAAGGAGAGTGTCTCGAATCTGAGTTAGAGGGAGGAAGTTACTGCATTCTTGGATTGTTATCAAGCACTAGAACAGGTTGGCCAGAGAGGGTGCTGAGTCTTTTTCTGGATGTTTTTGAAAACCTACTAGATTTCTTCCGTGGCTGCGTTAACGTGTTGATAGAGGTGGGGAGAGTAATGAAGAGAGGTTGAGTTGGGAGCTTCTTGGTTCCTCTTGTCGTTCTAGCCCATGGTGTTCTCCAGAGTGTCTGCACTGAAAAAACAACAAAGGGGTGAGGGGTTAGAGGACTCACGTGTTGTTTACATCCCAGTAGTGCAAAATAACCAGAACAGTGATGAAAGAGAAAAATCATTGTTGATTATGTCCTCAGATGGCCACATTTTTTTCATTTTTTACTACCATGTTGTGCAAGAAAATGGAGGGGAGGCTCTCAGAATAGGGCTGGATTCCAAGTCGGAAATCTCGGCCCCAGTGGCTTCAGAACCCCTGCACTCGCTCGGAGAGGCAGCCCACCTTTCCATCGGGGTTGGGGGTGGAGGGGAGGTTGGACGCCATTGGTGTTTGGAGCCCTGTGCACAAATCAGTGCCTGAAGGAGACGCACACACACCAGAGGGGAACTGCACACACACCAGGAAGGTCTCTTGCACACGGCACTAGGAGTGCCCCTGAGACCAAAAAGAGGCTCACGACTTCGTGGTGGCTGGACATCCCTAGAAGGAGCTCTTTCAGTTTTGCTTTGCTTTTTCAGTTGGTCATAGAGCTTTGTTGCTCAGGGACTTTTGCATTCTGCTAATCTGCTGCACATAGTAGAAAAGGGCTTTTTTTTGTTTTTGTTTTTTTTGTTAGAATATTTTCCAGATGGACCCTAATGTCTCTTTTATTAATGCATCCTTCCAAAAGCTGTTTCCATTTATTCTGGGGGCGTCTGTTCTCTCCCTAGCCAATTTCTCACCCCCTTCTCCAGCTTTCCACCTTTGGGGTGTTCCTTTGTGCTGTAAGTGCAAGAAAAGGTTTATGATGTTATGATGTAGTGCCTCTGAGCCCCAAACCTGGAAGTGGTTCTGGAAAAAAAGGACATGGAACAGCACAGGGTGGTAGATCATGTCAGATGGTGGAGAGCACCTGGACTATTATTCTAGCTTGTCATTTTTAGACAGGAATTACTGCCAAGTTGAACACTGAGTTCAGTTTGAAGGTCAAAAGCAGGAAGAGATAAATAGTCACCTTTTATCTGGAGAGAAAATTGTGAATTTTATGAGGAAGGAGGACTGTATAGACATGTTACTGAATTCTCTAAATAAGAAGAAGGGGACTGACTTTGCAAATTCCTCTTCTCCTAGACCCTGACATATAGGCAGGCTTCTTCTCCCCAGGATGCCGGGTAGTAGAGTAACACTTCAGAGCCAGCCTCCACGGATAATGGGGTTGCCTGGGTTCCAGAAGGACAAGCTGGTGAGATATACAAAACATTCATGCTGGAAGGGAAAAGAAAAGAAAAAATAAAACTTTGATGAGTGCAGCTTTCACAGTTGAATTCATCATTGGTCATCTTTTTGAGTTGTCACCACCAAGTCTGGAGGCCCAGCCCCCCCGGGCTTCTCAGAGAGATGTTTCTGGATGTGGGTAAAGTATCACAGTTTTGTCATCACCATTATGCTGGGAAATATTGGGAGCCACAGGTGGTGGGTTTTTTTTAATTGTGTTAAAACAGACATCACCTAAAATTTTCCATCTTAATCATTAAGTGTGTAGATGGAAATTCTGTAAACCATTAACCGTTAAACCGTTAAACAACTCCTTCCCATTTCCTTCTCCCCCAGCCCCTGGCAACCACCATTCTACTTGGTGTTTCTGAGTTTGGCTACTCCGAGGACCTTGTAGAAGTGGAATCATACAGAATTTGTCTTCTTGTGACTGCTTTATTTCACTTAGCGTAATGCCCTCCAGGTTCACCCATGTTGTAGCATGTGTCAGAACCCCCGCCCTTTTTTGAGACTGAGTAATACTCTATGATGTGTATACACCACATTTTCTTTATCCATTCATCTGTAGAGGACATTTGTGTTGCTGCCGCCTTTGGCCTTTGTAGATCACGCTGCCGTGAACCGGGTATACAAACATCTCTTTAAGACCCTGCTTTCAATTTGTTTGTATATATACCCAAAAGTGGTATTGAGGGATCATCTGGTAATTCTGTCTTAAATTTTTTGATGAACTGCTATGCAGTTTTCCATAGCGGCTATACCATTTTACCGTCCCCCTGACAGTGCACGGGGGTTCCAATTTCTCCACATCCTAGTCAGTACTGGTTGCTGGTTTTTTTCATAGCAGCCATCCTAATGGGTGTACGATGATATCTTGTAGTTTTGATCCACATTTCCGTACCAATTAGCGACACTGAGCATCTTTTTATATGCTTGTTGACCATTTGTATATCTTCTTTGGGGAAATGTTTGTTCAGTCCCTTGCCCATTTTTTAAATGGGGTTGTTTGGGTTTTGTTGTTGAGTGATAGGAGTTGTTTACATATTGTAGCCATTAGGGAACTATAAAGTATAAATAGTTCTTTAAAGTATTGTATGTGCTCTAATGTTCACATCATCTGCTACGAGCCAGTTGCTCTCGTGGTATACACTCTTGAAAAAGACCAGGAGGTTCAATAATGCGATTTTTTTCAACACCATTGATTTTGATCTTGACTCTGGAATGCTTGACAAAATCTCTGTGATTTTCAGCTTATAAGCAGTTCAGTTTTCAAGAGCTGACAAGGATGAAGGCAAGGAAAATAAAGGAAACAGAAGAGATAGCATGGGGTAATGCTTTTTATTCTTTCCATAATTTATACTTTTTGACTACGTAATCTTCAGGAAAAAGCCTTTTCCTCAGTTCTGTTGACTTAAACCAGACTTCATGCAGGAATAAACACACTTTCTGAGAATCATCCAGTAATTATGTCTTCTTATACCATCCTCCCTTCTAAACCCACAGGCTTGAAGATACCTCAGATTACAAGATCAGTATCATTTTCCTTCATGAATGCCTCAAACAAAATGTTGTATTTTTCTTCTGGGTCATAAGGACCCAAAGACGACTTGGCCTGTTGTCCCAGAAAAGAAGCAAGGCCTATTCTGGAGCCATGGCCATGCTGTTTGTTTAGATTATAGATTTTCTGGAAGGAAATGGTAGGGAAGTTATGATGGACAGCCTCATGCACTGCTCTGTGGTCTTCTTTGGCTGAAGGTGCTGTCTTCTAAATAAAACATCATTAACACTTATGTGTACTCTGATGTTTCTGAGGAAGGGATTGCCCACATGCTTGGTTGATTTTTCACTGTGCCCTCTCAGTTTCCCATTTTCTTCCAGTTGGAAAGTTGGTGCTGTTTCCCCCCCTGCCCAAAAAAGCCTCTACGTGTCCCCCTCCCCACCCACCAAAAAGGCATCAGAAAATGACAAGAATGGGTTGCATTTATTTGTTTATGAAAGGCTTTTCCTCAAAAATAATAAACTACATGGTGGGGCGCCTGGGTGGCTCCGTCGGTTAAGCATCGATCGACTCTTGATTTCGGCTCAGGTTGTGATCTTGCAGTTCATGAGTTCGAGCCCAACATCAGGCTTCACACTATCAGTGGGATTCTCTCTCTCTCTCTCTCTCTCTCTCTCTCTCTCTCCCTGCCCCTCCCCTACTCATGCTCTTTCTCGTTCTCTCTCTCGCACGCTCTCTTTCTCAAAATAAATAAATAAACTTCAGAAATTAATAAACTGGGAAAAGATGAGCCCTTGAACGGAACCTTGTATGGTGCACTCCACACAATTTAAGAGGCACCTATTCCTGGCTTACAGGACTCTGCCGGTTCCACTACCTGGTCCTTACATATCACTAACACTGTAATTTCTCAATACTAATTAGAAGTTACTTACCAGAGTCTGTTTTGATACTTTCTGGTAGGAATTAGGCTTCCTTTCTACTTTTGTTTGTGTCTGGATTTTAATAATGTGTCAGGTTTTAAGCTCTCACATTGTACTGTTTTGTAATCCTAGTGTGGCTTAAAAACAAAGAGGTTTTTCTTTGCAGTAGGACACATGTTTGCACACACACATGCACAGGTACATACAAATATATATATATATATATATATATATATATATATATATATATATATTTTTTTTTTTTTTTTAACAGGGCAAAAATTCTTTAGGGCATATATTCCCTCAACCAAAAGTCATTAGATGATATCTTGGGACCTACAATTATTTGGAATATGCAGCTAATCTTAGACCAGGAGGTTGTGCATATATTACACCTATAGGTTCATTTGGAGGTTTGCTAACGAACTGCTACTCTTTGGGTAAATCACTGATTTACCCAAAATGGTGATTACATGGTGATTCAGAAGCCACTTCTTTGATTTCCAGGCCAGCTGTAGAAAGATTTGGTCTTTCTTATAGGCTTTAAAGGCCTGTAGAACGATCCAGAGTCCTGAAAACGGGGTGTGGGGTCAGTAGAGGGGCTGCGTTGCACCTCGCCAGCTTGCCGTGCAGAAGGCTACACAGGGAGGAAGGGAATTGGAGTTCCAACTCTGCCTTCTAACTGCGGTGTGGCTTCTTAGGAAAGTCCCAGTTCCAGAAGTCATTTAACTAAATGAACATTCTTGATGAACTGCCACGAGGGCTTTGCCTAAAACCTCTTTCAAAGCCAGCAATGTGTGCCTTCACTCTCTCTCTCTCCTTCCTTCTGCCTTTCCTCTTCTTTCTCCTCTCACTCTCCTTCCATTCCCTGCCCCTCACCTCGTGAAAATTCAGGCCAGCACTTACCTGTATGGACAGCTTGCTTCCTTCTCCAGCCCGGTCTCTCAGCTTTTTGTTCCTCATCCCCAGAGCATTTAATAACCTTCCTGCAAAACAGGGACAAATTGGGGCTGAGGCACAGTTACCGGACTAACAGTGTTGGAGAGGTTTTATATAGGAATACTAAAGTAGAAAAAAAAAATAATGCTGTTACAAGATAAACCCTGCCTGACAAATCAGGAAGAGTAGATAGTTTACTTTATTAAAACTTCTGTTAAAGATTCATACGGAGGGAGCAGTAGGGGAAAAAGAATTGAAAAGGCCAGAGGATAATTTGCTCTGAAAGACAAAAATGTTAGGTTATTCAAAAACTATTTTTTTCTCCTAAGTCAGTGCCAGGAACATCTGGCCTTGGGAAAAGTTTAGGAAAAGAGGCTTTCAGATGCCGTTGTCATTATTTAAAACTTAAAGAGGTAGGTCAGAAATAGAATCCTGGGTTTTTCGAAATAGAAGGGACCTTCAAGAGTTCAATCGTCTTGTTTTCAGATTCGGAAGCTGAAGCCCGGAAAGGTTAGAGGTGATTTATCTTGGTCAAAATAGCTAATTAGTGAGAGTAGTGAGCATAGACCAAGGTTCCTGACTGCAGCGTGGGTCCACCCGCTGCAGGGTTGAGAGGCCCCAAGGACGGGGAGTCTGGATGTCGGTGCCCTTCTGGAACACCATCTACAGGGACCACACTCCTGCCAAGTGGGAGTGGGCCAAGAGACTGAGGAGTTAATGAACTCCCAAAACTCCAGTTAAGTGACCTTTATGTAATTCCTGGAAAACAGCAGAGCAACATGGATAGTGTATAGATAAGCATAATATAAGTATTATAGTACAGATGGTATATATATATATATATATATATATATATATATATATATATGTAAACAACTAATCCAGCTTACCCAGAGAAAGTTTGTGCCCAGTGAACAGTGAAAATCCTCATAGAGCAAAATCCATAGAGGAAAAATTCCCAGTGGTTGCCCACGATTGACCAGGAGGAGGGACTCTGAGTCATGTGGACATGAATATGGATTGAGAGGGGTTGTCCATTGTGAAGCATAGATGAAGACCATGGCTTACCGTGGCCCAAACTGAGTAGCCCTCGGGAGGCTTACCCGTCCTTAGCCCTGATTCCAAAATCCCTAAACCGCCTTCTGCACACTAAATTAGTTTCCTGGGTACCATCACCTCAGAAGAGTATATTCTGGAGAGTGGACATGGCCACTGGAAAGAAATGCCATTATTTATAAATTCCAGTGTACCCGGAAGCCTCCTGTGAATTTGTAATGTGGGTCAGTCATTTTAGGTCTGATCCCTCTAGCTCTCAGATAAAAGAGAGGTTTTAGGGGGCACCTGGGTGGCTCAGTCGGTTAAGCGTCCGACTTAGGCTCAGGTCATGATCTCACAGTTCATGGGTTCGAGCCCCTTGTCGGGCTCTGTGCTGACAGCTCAGAGCCTGGAGCCTGTTTCAGATTCTGTGTCTCCCTCTCTCTCTGCTCCTCCCCTGTTCACACACTGTCTCTGTCTCAAGAATAAATAAACATTAAAAAAAAGAAAAGCAAGGTTTTAGGACTTCTGTGACAAAGTCCCTGTGCTCAAAGTGTGGTCCTCTCCCCCTCCCCTGTAATGCCCCTCTTAAGGGTCTTTCCTGAGCAAAACAGCAGCCTCTTCCCAGTGCCGGTCCTACTTCTTCATTCCTCCTCCTAAAGCCACAAGCATTATAAAAAGAAAATGATATATAATATGTGGGTCCTATTGGACATTGTAAGACCCTTTTTGGATACTGGTTGTTTTATGGGTTTGTTGTTGTTGTTGTTTTCTTTTGGCCTTTTTTGTGAGGAGGGCATTTTCCCTTAATTCAGAAATATTTACCGAATAACTTCCGTGTGGATCTTTTGTTCTCGTTGGGGACGTGGGCAATAACAATATTTATGTATGTATAATGAAATAGTATGTTATGTGAGGAAGGAATGAGCACGGTGGGAAGAGAAGTACAGCAGGGCGAGGAGAAGCAGGAATGCCGTGGTGCATGCGGATCAAAGTGTGGTGGTTAGGGGTGGCACTTAGCAGAGGTGAGAGAATTCGCCTTGCAGATACTGGGGGAAACACAAGGGCCTCAAGGCAGGAGCGCGCCTGGCATATTCCAGGAATCACAGAAGCCAGTGTGATGAGGACAGAGTAAGTGAGGCAGGGAGAAGAGGACGGTGAGATTCTGGAAAGCCTTGTGGCCTTTGTAGGAGGGAGTTTTGGGAGGACTTCAGCAAAGGAGGGCAATGATCTGGCTTTTACACTCCAGCTACTATATTGAGAATAAACTGTAGGAGAGCAAGAAGAGAAGGTACAGACCAGTTAGGAGGCTGTTGCAATCTTCCCATGAGAGATGATGGTGCCTTGGACCAGGGTGGCAGCATTAGCTGTGGTGAGGAGTAATTAGAGTCTGGTTATTTTGTGTTTTTTCAATTTTTTCACTAAAAGTTTTTTTTAGAGAGTGTACAAGAGGGGGAGGGGACGAGAGAGAGAGAGAGAGAGAGAGAGAGAATCTCAAGCAGGCTGCATGCTCAGCACGGAGCCCAACACAGGGCTCAATCCCATGACCCTGGGATCATGACCTGAGCCGAAATCAAAAGTAGGTCGCTCAACCAACTGAGCCACCCAGGTGCCTTGAGTTTGATTATTTTGAAGGTAGAACCAACAAGATTAATTGTTAAATTGAACAATAATAAGCATGAGAGAGGAGTCAAGAAAGACTACAAAGAAGCAAAGGAAGAAAGGAAATGCCACCCGACTGGGGGAGGCTGTGAGTAGAGCAGGTAGGGGTAGGGGAGAGATATATGGAGTTTATTTGGCGATTTGTTGGGTCCGAGTGGTCTGCTAAACAGACATCGCGTGGAGATGTTGAGTAGGCAGTTAGATATACACGTATGAACGTAGGAGTTAGACTCCTAGAAGAATTCATCTTTCTTAATGGTCTTAATGGTTTCATTTTACTCCTGAATATATCTGTAGCTTCTAAAACTCCTATTAAAAATGCAGAATGGGGGGCACCTGGGTGGCTCAGTCTGACTTTAGCTCAGGTCATGATCTCACAGCTCGTGGGTTCAAGCCCCGCCTCAGGCTCTGTGTCTCCATCTCTCTCTGCCCAACCGCTACCGCCCCCCCCGCCCCCGCTCACACTGTGTCTGTCAAAAATAAATAAACATTAAAAACAATTTTTTAATTTAAAAAAAACAGAATGAGACTCTGCAGAAGGACTTATTCAGTGACTGATTTCTGGGACTGAAATCAGACAATGTTCACTTGGGTAAACAAGAGTGGAAGGGTCAGTTTTGTTTCAGGCCTTGCGTTTCGCTGCGTAAGCCCCAGTGATTTCATAATTACTTTAAGAAAAAAAAGTTAGCAAAGTGGGCAAAAGCAAGGTTTATTTTTTCAGATGCTCAATATCTAAACAAATCAAGCTTTTCTTTGCATATATGTCAAGACAATTAGAGAAAATATTATGGTTTTCATCTTTTTACATTTACGTAAATATCTTGATAATTGAAATTGCATTTATTGTCATTGAGACAGATGTTAGATCGTTATGTAAGTATTAATGAATTAACCTATGCTAGCTATTTTCCTGGGGGAAAAGAAGGTATGTTATCTTCATTCAATAGGAGGAATTCTGAGTTCTTATGAGTTGGCTGTAAGTCTGCACAGAACTTCCATCTTAATCTCTAAATTCACTTTTTGTCTGCTTTTTAGTCAGCTTGAGTGAACAAAAAGGATCTATTTTTAATTTACGTTTTGTTTTTTTTTTTTTAACGTTTATTTATTTTTGAGACAGAGAGAGACAGAGCATGAACGGGGGAGGGGCAGAGAGAGAGGGAGACACAGAATCGGAAGCAGGCTCCAGTCTCTGAGCCATCAGCCCAGAGCCCGACGCGGGGCTCGAACTCACGGACCGCGAGATCGTGACCTGAGCTGAAGTCGGACGCCCAACCGACTGAGCCACCCAGGCGCCCCAAGGATCTATTTTTAAAGTACCTAGATTGGTACACTGGCATTTCCTACCCCAGATACACGCTAAATGTTTTTATTCTTGATCTTGTGCTCGGTTTATAAGAAGAGCATCTATCAAATATGTCTTCATCTTATTAGACTTTTGACCAGCCTATGAGGGAGGCACTGTATGAAGTGGACATTGCCTCAGAGAGGTGAAGTGACCGGACCACAGCCCACAGAGCCAGAATGCAGACTGGCTGTATCTAAAGCCTTCCCTAATCCACTTTCCAGAAGCATGGAGCAAAGTAGAACAAACCAGAGCGTTTTAGTAAAATAATGTAGACCAAGAGACAATGCAGAATGACCTCTTAGATGTATCCAAATACACCTAAAACACTGGGGCTCCAATCAGGAATTTCAGGTAGCTGTTAAACTAATCCTTGTAATGAGAGGATACATGGAAAAAAAAAAAAAAGGTCTCTTTTTTTTTTTTTTTTGTCCTATACCCCATACAGTGGTGGGACTTCTTGGGTGGTATGACACCTGTGGACAGAGAACATGCGCCTCCATCAAACCTGCAGGGAAACACCCAACCCCATCTTGCACAGAAGTCTTTTGGTGCCAGCTTGACACAGCTGTCCCAGGCTGCAGGTGCCTGAGAGCTGGGATACTACAGCCAGCAAGCCTTGAGGAGACCTGAGTGGGGGACTCCAAGAGACTCCAAGACCTCAGCTCAAGGCTCAGAAAGCAGGATTGGGCTCTGTCCCCACAGTAGAGGCCACATGGAGTGCTGAAAGGTGACAGAGTCAACTCCCACACTAGTAACCCTCCACGGGAACCCAGGGGAGGAACAGTTCCCACCCACCTCAGCAGTTGATACTCTTTGCAGTGGTACAGCCATGCTGGTTATTAAAATATTGACAAGCTTCAGTACCAGTTGATGAATCATCACTGATCTCAGAAACTTGAGTGCACCCTTCAACCCCTAAGACCTGTCTCATAATTCAGTAGTTAAGCATTAGTGCCTAGTACAGCATGGGGTGCCCAGGACTGTGAGACATCGTTCTGATTGGTTAGTGACTGTGCCTTATTGGCTGTTACATATTTTGAATATAACCCCTGTCCCACCCCACCCCCCAAAAATGGAACAGTGAAGGCATTTCTGTGAGCAGGTGATGCCAAATTTCATTTGGGGTCCAAGAGGGTAAAATTTAAACGTATAATTGGGCTCCACATTCACTGATTCTCTGATATGGGCCTGTTGATAGCATCCTTCACTATCTAGAAGGAAAATCCCCCACAGTAGTTATGAAGGGAAAGGTAGTAATAAGCAGAGGTCAAGCAAGTGGCCCTGGAAACATAATTTTGATTCATGTTTTGAGAGGCCTCCAAGTTTAAGAAGATTGAATTTTGCAGGAATACAATATCTCCCTCTACTTGCTTTCTACTCGCGTCCTACGTAGCATTAGAAAAATGGTTATTACCTCAAAGCATGGCTTATTTGTTCCCATAGATCAGTTGGTGACCACCTGCCCAGGGGAGGTGAAGGGTTCATTATAAGCCAAGCTCCACTAATCCTGATTTATTAGTGCCAAACACTTGCCTTTTGCAGCTGTGGGAACAGTTTTTAAAGTCGATTTATTTCTGAGCTGGACTAACAGTACCGCATGGTTTAAAAACAAACAAACAAAAATGGAATCTTTTGCAAACGCAGTAAATGCCCACACATAGTGGATTCCAGGGGTATGTGAGGAATCCTTGTGCCTATCCACAAAGCATCAGACTGATTTTTAGATGGTGAGAGATACGCTGCATCCTTTAACACAGGAGTTCTTAACCTAAAGTCTGTGAGTTGGCGGTGGGGGGAATAAAACGTCTTTATTTTCACTAACCTCTCACTGAAATTTTGCATTTCCTTCAATTGTGAATGTACCCACAAACCGCAATAGTGTTAGCAGCACTTGTGGTATCATCACCGATAGAAGTCATAGATATTTTGTCATTAGGTGGTAGGCAGCGTCTTCTTTTTTTTTTTAATGTTTATTTATTTTTGAGAGGGAGAGAGAGTGTGTGCCCATGCAGGCAGGGGAGGGACAGAGAGAGGGATACAGAGGATCTGAAGCAGGCTCCACACTGATAGCAGAGAGCCCGATGCAGGGCTTGAACCCACAAACCATGAGACCATGACTTGAACCGAAGTCAGACGTTTAACCAACTGAGCCACTCAGGTGACCCTATGGTAGGCAGCTTCTAAGATGGCCCTCAATGATTCCTACCTCCTGGAATTAAATATACTTGTGTTTAAATCCTTCCCTTTAAATGTGGGCTAGTTTTAGTGATTCATGTGAACGAGATGCAGCAGAGAGGATAAGATGTCCTTCTGAGATTTAGTTATAAAAAGACTATGGTGTCCATGATGGGGGCTTTCTGTCACTCTCTTGCTCACTCTGAGGGAAGCCAACTACCATGTTTTAAGCTACCTTGAAGAGAGACCCACATGGCAAGGACCTGAAGGAGGCCTTTGACCAATAGCCAACAAGTAAGTACCTCTTCCTCTTGCCAACACATAAATAAGCATAGAAGCAGATTCTCCCCAGTTGAACCTTCAGATGAGAACACAGCCCCAGTTGCCACCTTGATTGCAGTCCTGTGATAGACCTTGAGCCAAAGACACTCAGCTAACCTGTATTCAGATTCCTGACTCACAGAAGCTTTGGTATAATATATTTGTTTGTTTAAGCTATTGAGTTCTGGGGTAATTTGTTGCATAAGAATAGATAACTTATGCTATGACTAGTAAATAGTCGTAAAGATGTAATACTCAGTATGGTGAATATAGACAATATTCTCTTATACTTATCAAACTTGCTAAGAGACTATTAATTATTCCAGCTACTAAAAAGAAAGGATAATTGTATAATGTGATAGAAGTACTAATTATTACTGCAATGGCAGTTATGTTACAATATGTAAATTAACATATTGTACACCTTAAATTTATATAATGTTATATGTCAAATATGATTCAATTAAAAAGTAGGAGTAACTTTTATACAGTACAATTTCAGATATCTCCAAATATCGTTTGCCCTCATTATTACTTCAAAATCATAGTCATTAGACTGGCCACTAGATCGTACTGTTTAGTGCATTAATAAACAAGCACATATTTTGATTTATAACACATTTGTTTTAGCCATATTGATGCCATGCATCCCCACCACAGAAATCTACCAGTTCTTTTTTTTTTTTTAATTTATTTATCTTGAAAGAGAGAGTGTAAGCACGAGCAGGAGAGGGACAGAGAGAGGGAGAAAGAGAAAATCCATCCCAAGCAGGCTCCACACTGTGAGTGTGGAGCCCAACACAGGGCTCAAACCCACGAACCATGAGATCGTGACCTGAGCTGAAATAAGAGTCAGATGCTTAAACAACTGAGCCACCCAGGTGCCCCCGAAATCTACCAGTTCTTGTCTCTTAAAGTCATCAGGCTTTTCAAGTTCATAACTGAAAATTGACCAGTTAACAAGAAATATAAGCTCATAATTGAAAATTGACCAGTTAATAAGAAATATAACGCCTCATCGCCTCATGCTAGGTGTTATAGTTTGTTTCTGCCTTGTGGGGTTTGTAGTTAAAAGCTCAAATCACAAACTTATCAGCTCTGTAACCTCTGGAAAATTTAAGTGAAGATAATAATGTCTTTATAGGCAGAGGTGATATCTAAATATCAAACAGCTGATAGGCACAAGTGCTAACCAGTCAGAATATACACCAGCCTAAGAAACATCCAGTGAACAGCATCAGTCTGCTCATAGGAGGGTGAGGGTTCGATGAGTTCAGGTGTGCAGCCGCCATGTTTCAGGCCCATCCGACGAGCAGCCTTGACTGGGATGCTGTTCTCCCCACCCCGCCCAGTAGACTACTTTCAAGCACAAGCATAGCTCATGTGTCAGCTCCTCTGTGACGTCTTCCATGTCCATTGCTCTGCCCACTCCCACGGCACCTTGTGTAGCCCGTCACCTCCCAGTCACATGCATTAGCATTTGTTCACATGCCTTCCTGCCCACTTCCCCCCGCAGAATGAATCCCTCATTTCTTACCTTGGTTCTTTCCCCCCTGCTGCTCCAGTACCTGGCACCGTGCCTGGCCACAGTACATTCTTAGTAAATGTTGGCTCGATGAGAGGATGGTAGATCAATGCTGAATATTTTAATGGTTCCAGGAAAAAAAATATCTGTTCTAGATGTAAGCAGGGATCTTAAGAATAGAGTAATACTCACATGTGAGTTTTTGCCTTTGTCTATAAAACAGCTTATTCTCACTTGGTGTCATGAAGATAAAACAATTTAGAACAATAACGGTTTCGTTTTCAAATACATTCTCATACTATTTTTCCCTCTATTTTTTCACTCTGATAACAATGGTTTGTTGCTTCCATAGGTTATCAGCCCATTCTAAAGAAATGGCTTATGGGTCAAGACCACGGGTCCAGACAACTAGATTCTAGTTCGAACTCAAATATGTTTCCCAGGTCACTTCATCTCTCTGAGCTTTGGTTACTTTATTTATAAACTGAAACAGTTTGTTCAGTGACCTCTAAAGTACTTGCCAATTCTAAAATTCTGAAATTCTTTATGGCTTCAAGGGCTTGAGGTGGGGACTGTTGCTCATAGGCTCTTTTGCTCCTGTTTGTAAGTGACCCATCTGCACTTTTCTTAGGAACGTAGAGTTTAAATGTAGGCTCTGTTACGACCCACTGAAGAAACCAAATTAAGATAAAGATTTTCTAAAACTGTAATATTCAGTGTTGGCGAGCGTATGGTGAATGGGGCATTCATTCTTTCACGAGGCCAGAGGGAGTATAAGCCTTCCCCGTGGACCATTTGCACTGCGTATCAAGAGAGTTTAAATTGTTCAAACTCTTTGATCCAATACTTCTTTTTCTATTGCATAAACCTAACTGAACACAAGAATTTGCGTATAAGGATGTTGATATTAGCACATTTATAAAAGCAAAGTAAGAAATAAAGTAAATGACCGGCCACAAGAGAACGTTCAATAAATTGGTGTCAAAATTCCATGCAGTCATTAAAAAATCATGTTTTCAAAGAGTATTTAGCGGTAGGAAAGGCTAACAGAACCTGGATTCAAAACTGCGTATTTATCATCTTCATTTTGAAACATTTTCTATGTATCAAGACCAGAAGGAAATATTCCAAAAAGTTAACGTGTACTTCTAGTAGGATTATACGTAATTTCTCTCCTTTAAATTTGAGTTCACCATTTCCCACAATAGACTGGTGCTGGTGTAATACTGTTACAAAACGGTCGTTTAAAACGGGTTAAAGACCTGTCAGGTGCAAAGCAGTGTGCTGGTGCTGTCGGTTTGGAAAGATGAGAAGAGTGACACCTGGTGTCTGAGAGCACCGTCTTGCAAGTACCGTAGACATAAATAAATACCCACTTGGCGGCAATGGGGATTGATGCCGTGAACAAGTTGCCAGCAGTGAAATATGATCGGACGGAGGAGGAGGCCATGGTTCGTATTTCTCAGGCACCTTCAGGCTCTGGGGGACACTGCAGCGCCGCCTATAGGTCAGCCAGTGTGCGCATGCGTGTTGCCATCCCTTGGCCTGACTGACACAGAATCCTGGGAAGACATTCCAAGAAGCCATCTTTGCCGTGTCTGTTTCTATTTTGGTGATATTTAAGATGTTCTTTTGAGGCGTTATTTTAACGATGAGCTCGGGATACAATATATCATTATGCAAAAATAGGACACGGTGTGTTTACAAAGACAGTATGTCCCGTAGATTCTGCAGAAGGTCGTAGAAGTATGACTATACAGTATAATTACTGGAAGCTCTTTCTGGCATGGCGGTGTGTGCAGACCGAGTCTTTCCCTACTTAGTAGAGGTTCCTGAGAGCTGGAACGGGGCGGAGTCTTCGTCAGCTTCCAGAGCTCAGTAGTAGTTCCTGGCACACAGTAAGCATTAAATAGTTCTTGAATTAATAAATGTATGCTTACGTTACTAAGATTCATAATGAGCGGAGCCAAGAAAAATGCTAGTTGTGAGGCAATAGGGAGCAAGCAATAGACCCCCTGTCAGGCCTCCTTAATAGGGGAGCTTTATTGTAAGGATGGGCAAAAAAGAACACAGGATACTCAGGACTACCCCACAGGGAGGCACATGCTGGATGGGCTCTGGAACCCTGCCATTGGAGTTCAAATTGTGTCTGGGCCACTTATGAGCTGTGTAGCCTTGGTCAAGTTACTTAGCTTCTCTGTGCTTCAGTGCCATCATCAGCGTCATCATCATCATCATCAAGAGTCATTGTGAAAATTGAATGAATGAATAGTTGTAAAATTCCTAAAATGATCCTTAGCACATGGTAAGGGCACAATAAATGCTAGCTATTATTGTTACCATTAGCTTTGCTACTGTTAGAGTTATTAAAGACTACAGTACAGTTTAGGTACCTGAAAAATCACGATGTGCCCTCAGTCCCAGGAGACGGATCATCTCTTCTCTTATGTCCACCAGTTAACTGGCTATTCCTGTCTCCTCTCATTTCTCTGGTATGACTGACTGCCTACCTGTCCCCACGATTCCCAGTTCATACTTCTGAGACGAAGAGGAAACAGACTGCCTTGTTCGAGCAGAGCAGGCTTTTTCACACCCGGCCATCTCACAGCGTGCTCTCCAGCAGGAAGACTTGGGCCGGGGTCCTGCCCTCATCCAGTTGGCCTTGACTGGGGTGGGGTCAGCTGCATCTGATCTCAGCAGGGGAATGTGGGCACAAAGGAAGCCCTTGTAACCGTGAATTTTAAATTATTCAGCAAAGAGGGCTTGAAGAATAAAGAAAGGGTAGAAAAACAAAACGGAAAAGCAGCTTAACCCTTTGGAGAGACAAGATGACTTTTGGCATTTTCCACCTGGCACACTGATTCGTTTTCTAAGGCCCGTTTGTTACTGTTCAGATCCATAAAGGAAATTGTGTGACTAAGAACTGTGGAGATGAGGTGAAACCTCAGAGGCCTTCACTGAATCTCTGCCTTTGTGGGCCATGACCTTCCCACCTCTGTGGCGTTCACGTTGCAGCTTGTCTACGTCGTGATGTCTTGCTCAGTTCCTTTTGTGCCACGGACTGGCCAAGAAACCACAGTGTGGTGTGTAAACTACACATGGAAATGCCGATGGGCCTTCTGATTAGCTCCATAGCTGAAGGATACCTTTGGGGAAAGCTCACATGGAGGACATAAATGTCAAAGTTTCACGTTCTCCTAGACCATACTCGTCTCACTGTCACTGCCATGGATCTGCATCTTTTCACCCCTCCTCGCATCCTCAAGGTGATCAGGACAATGCCATTTCATTTCCTGGAACAATAATAATAATAGTTAACATTTATTGTGCCATTACTATGTGCTAAGGATCATTCTGGGCACTTTTATTTTCACTTTAAGACCACCCTAGAAGTTGAGTTGAGCCAAGTCTGGTAGAAATGGCTGTTTGCTCCAATGCCTGTGTAGCTCTGCGTGAAACACACAGCAGGACACAGGTAGATGAACCTTTGGGTGGGGATGGGGGGGTAGTCAGCACTCACAGACTATGCAAGATCATTTCTGGGCCACCTCTCTTTTTTGTAGATGCCTATGATTTGGTATTTCTTTGGGCCAGAAAATAGCACTGGAAACACTGAACAGAAAGCATTCTATCCCTTATTACCCAATGTGTTTTTTCCAGAGCATCCCAAAAGGTTATGTTGGGTTTTATGAGCTGCAGAGGATTGCTGACTGGTGCACCACCTAGAAAGACAAATGGCAAAAACTGCAGAGCTTGGAGCTGCCCTTGTTAAGTCGGCTACTGAGCTGAGACAAAATCTCTGCTTCCTGTGCCCAGCTTGAATATTATGGCCAGCACTGGAAGAAGGAAAAGCATCATTTAAAACATTTTAATTGTCACCACATGTGATCTGGGTACTGAATGTTTTGAACTGAAAATCTCACTACCCAACTGAAAGTCAACAACACACACTTCTGATACTAAAGGTCGTCACTCTTTCCTGTCTTCCCTTCACAAAACTGGAAATCAAATAAAATAACTAGGTCTTCTGCTGTGAGGTGCATTTCCTCGAGTGATCAAAACCAAAGGGCTTTTGGGCATCCTGACCCAATTAGCAACAAAGATGTCAAAATAGCAGTACAAAACAGGACTGAGAAAACAGTTTTAGCCTTCTGCTGATACCTACCTCTAGTGACCTTCTCAAATAAGGTTATTTGAAAATAAAATAAGGATCATTTTAAGATTTTGGTAGCAACCATTGCCTATTCTTTCAGAAAAGTAGCTGTTTTTACAGAAAGCTCCAAATGGTTTTTAAAACCAAATAGAATGTGATCTTTGTCGATGATGTATTCACTTCATTTGAAGAGTATTGTTAAGTGCCCGGGAGTTGAAAATTCAGTATTGGTCATCTTTTAAAGATTGCAGATGGATTTTAGCCCACGATGCACACAGGAAACAACTGTTTTAGATGCCCTGCTCCTCTCTTAGCTCTGTAAAGACACCACTGTGGAAGGAAAACCCATGGAAAGGCTCCAGTGATGGAGAGACCATGTGTGAGAGGCTCAGAATTAGCTTCTGATCTCCCAGTGGCTTCAGGAAGGAACATCAGACTTACCATTCCGGCCAAGGTCCAGGGTGCCCCTCCCTGTCTCAAGGAGAGAACAGTGTGAAGAAGTCCTCTTATATACACGTCATTTTGTGTCTGAAGCATTGTGGGGTGGGATATATTCTGTTATTCCATCCTGACCCCAGGATGGATAACCCTGCCCTTTCATCCCCTTTGGCACAAAACAGAATCACTAGATAATCGCCACCCTTCAGTTTTCCGGCGTGTGTGTGTGTGTGTAGCTACAGCCAAGGTAAACTGGTCTCTCAGGTTTCTTTTGAGTTGAAATTAGCTGAGCTGTTTGTTTCCTCTGAGCCATATACTGATGCTTTTTGAACTATCTTTGTGTTTGAGGGATTTTTTTTTTCATGGTATCAGCACACCACTTCCTCCAGGTCATTACTTTGAAACAGTTTTGCAGAGGGAGCTATCCCTGCTGGCCAGCAGCCTAAGCAAGCAAAGCAATGATGGAGGGATGGCCGCAGACCTTTACAGTGCATTTCATGTTTGTGCATGACTTCATGAAATGACTTCTCATCCACTCATCTTGGCAGATAGGGTGGGCTGGCATCTGAGCTTGCCAGCCAGAAACTGCACTTTGTCAATATCGGGCACTGGCTCCCCCGTTTGAATGATTCTCAAAGTTGAGGCTAAAATAATGTCCTCAGATGACCCTTTGCGACTGTCTCTTTCTGAGAATTCCATGGAACTCTTTTTTGAATGTGGATTTCTACTTAATCTTTGGTACTTTCAGATGATACCTTTTGGAAAATGCAAGTTTGAGTAAAACCACTCTTAACTTTCCTTTTATTATACTTTAAATATTTTTATTAATGAACGACCTGTGAATGTCAATACACAAACATATGCAGTGCTTTTACTAATATGTTTTATAAATATTATTCCCTTTTCCATAGATTCATAAGTTTCTTTTATCATGAAGATAATAATAGTTTATAGTATCTCAAGGGTAAATCCTAAACCTTTAAGTACTTTACTTTTGTATTTATGTTAAGGAAAATAGAATGAGAGATTTAAAATATATAATCTTATTGGGGCGCCTGGGTGGCTCAGTCAGTTAGGTGTCTGACTTCAGCTCAGGTCATAATGTCACCATTCATGAGTTTGAGCCCCGCATCAGGCTCTGTGCTGACAGCTCGGAGCCTGGAGCCTGCTTTGGATTCTCTGTGTCCCTCTCTCTCTCTCTCTGCCCTTCCCATGCTTATACTCCGTGTCTCTCGCTGTGTCTCAAAATTAAGTAAACATTTAAACAATTAAAATATATAACTTTGTTAAGTTCATAGTGATTTTTAATATTCCCAGACTTATGCATTACAAAACTGATTTCACTTTTATTAAATTCTGAACTTATATTTTTAAGAGTGCTTTTGTGGGGGGTAGCAGGGGTGGGAGGAGTTACACTTAAGGAAAATAATCACTGAGGTGACCTAGTCCTTTCATGGACTTTATTTTTGTAAAAACCCAAAATTCTAGCAGCGCAGTAATGTGTACCGGTTACTTTCCTGAGTAACGTTGTGTACGATACAGTCATATTATAATTTAAATCTTTTTTAAAAGCTGCATTTTAAGTAAAAAAAAAAAAATTGCAAGATTGTATTTTTATTTTTAATTTTTTTAACATTTATTTATTTTTGAGAGAGACAGAGACAGAATGAGAGTGGATTAGGGACAGAGAGAGAGGGAGACACAGAATCTGAAGCAGGTTCCAGGCTCTGAGCTGTCAGCACAGAACCCGAAGCAGGGCTCGAACTTACAAACTGAACTGTGAGATCCTGAGCCAAAGTCAGACACTCAACCGACTGAGCCACCCAGGCACTCCAATGTTTATTTATTTTTGAGAGAGAGAGAGAGAAAGAGAGAGAAAGCACGAGCAGGGGAGGGTCAGAGAGAGAGGGAGACACAGAATCTGAAACAGGCTCCAGGCTCTGAGCTGTCAGCACAGAGCCCGACACGGGGCTCGAACTCACGAAGCACGAGGTCATGACCTGAGCCAAAGTCAGACGCACAACCAACTGAGCCACCCAGGAGCCCCTCAAGATTTTATTAAGTAACCTCTATACCCAAATTGGGGCTCAAACACACAACCCCAAGATCAAGAGGCGCGTGCTCCACCGACCGAGCCAGCCAGGTACCCCTTCAAGTCGGCATTTTTGAAACTGAGGATATACACGTCACCGACAGTAATCTTTAACGACTCCAGAGTAGAACGTGTATTGCTCTTGTTCTCCATTGCTTAACCTTTTGTGTGTTGCTTATGCCTGTAAAGATTTTGAGATACTTCATCTTTTTGTATCTCTCAGCATTATTTAGAAGCTCATCTATATTTTCAAGATATGAGGGGGGAACAAAGCCAAAGAAGGAACCCTTATCTCTGCGGTGTGCAGTTAGAGGTTGAAGGGAATTCAGCGGACACTGCTAGGGAAGAATGCTAAACATGTGCCTCCACAGAGGATTTTGTACGAGGCAGGAAGAAGTTTCAGAGGAGTAGAAAGGTGTGTGTACAGAAGCCATTGTACTTTGGAAAATGAACTTTCACACCGGTCATCTTCATATTGGTTCTCCGTGAGCTCCCTGCTGACGAGAGCTGCATACTCAAGAGTGTTTTCGGTGTGGTGTTCAGTTTTGCTGAAGCTTCAGTTGACTCTTGGCACGGCTGTCTTTTGCGTCACAGTGTCATCCTCATCTTGTGGTGACCGAACTTGGGCATAATGATAGGTATCGTGGTTTTGTTTCCTCATTTGCTCAGAGAAAAATCAGACCTTGCTTCAAAGCCTGTTTTCTTTCAGTTCACTTTGCACCCCCTCCGAAAACATTCTCAGACCATTGCTGTTCTCTCTGTTTGCTCCTTAACCGCGAGAATAAAGCAGCCTGGAAAATCAGCGCTGTTTTCTATTCCCCAGGTGGGTGAGACCACCCCAAAGGGCTTTGGGGCATCTTCTTAGTGCCCTAGAAGAGAAGTCCTGTTCTCTGCCTTGGAGGGTTTTGAGACAAGTGGCTTCCTATCCTCCTCCTGGGAGGGATGGTGACAAGCCTACTGATGGGCAGTGAGCCCATCCGGGTGAATGAAAACAAAGCAGTGAGCATAAAATCTATTTACTAATCCCTATTTCTCTTTAAATTTTAGGAGAAACAGTATTTTTAGGAAGTTGCTGGGGCATTTTTTTTTCTGAATTTGTGTTCCTTGAATCTAGCGATGTTTGGAAATGCACAAAAATGCGGCAGCACTGGTGAATGAGAATGGGACCGTCACAAATCAGGTGGATCAACACCAGCTTTTTGAAATGGTCCTGAGGGGATTTGAAACCTAGCTGTAGAATGATATAAAACAGAGTTACTGGAATTACTAGTACCCAACTTTTCTCAACTGTCAAATAGGGTAAATTCTTCATTCTCACATTGCATTGAATTATCCCTCTGTGAACAGAAAGAGCCACTTTTCCTGCTCTGTTTCCTCCTTTATGAAGCAGCACTAACCATGGAGACACTTAGCTCACTTAGTCATGATAGCTGACACTGTTGAGTGTTTAGTATGCTCCAGGCACTTTACCCCACAGTGGCTGCCTTTCTCACTTAGGTGCATCAAACACCTTCTGAGTGGAACTGTAGGAAATTGGCAAGGAGAGGGAGAGGGTACTGTAGGAAATGGGCAAGAGCCTTTGACTTGGGAAGACCCAGTGGAAAGGAGGCCAGAGGATGGCATGCCAGCCCAGGTCCTCGGGTGAATCATCAGGTACCAAACTGTGGTTACTTTGAATGATCTATGCTCAAAAGTGGTTTTGGTCACCAAGTTTTTAATCACTAAAGAAAAAAATTCTGAATTAGATTTCTAAGTGTTTATTTATTTTGAGAAAGAGAGAGAGAATGCAAGCAAGCAGGGGAGGGGCAGAGAAAGAGGGAGGGAGAGAATCGCAAGCAGGCTCCACACCATCAGCGCAGAGCCTGATGCGGGGCCCAAGCCCATGAACCGAGAGACCATGACCTGAGCCGAAACCGAGAGTCAGACGCTTAACCGACTGAGCCACCCAGGCGTCCCTCTAAATTAGATTTGACTTCTTCCGAAATATTTGTTTAATGGCTGGTGAAGACAGTGAAGATAAAGGAAGCTTTGGAGACTCATTGGGTCAGCCCACATCACTCCTTAGTTCCTGGGAACTTTTGTCTTGTGAAGATGGAATGAGGTGACTCAGGGTCATAATGACTGTACTCGGCCTTTAGAGCTTCGCACACGGATGCATGTGTGTAACAATAAGCAAGCATTCCTACTTCTGCCTTTGAGGTAGATGTGTCACAGTGAGATGGGCCCAGACTTCCGGCACCCTCCTCCCGACTTAAGACGGAGACATTTCTGGAAATGGTGAAAATTCTCACAGGCCACACAAAATTAGCCACTGTCGCCATCTCAGAAAATTCTTACGAAGGCGTGTATCTGTCGGCAATAGAGGCCGTCCTTAATTTATGAAATTTGCTTTACTGGTGTTCAGAAAGGGTCACTGTTTACCCATCCAGTCCTTCAAAGGTTAGGACATTTTATTTTGTCTATGGAAAGTCGTGGAATTTTAAGTAATCTTTAGGTTCAAAAATGGAAGAAATAAGGAAAAGAATAAAACCTTGTGATTAAAAAATCCGGATAACAGACAATTAATGGAGGAATATTTGCTAATAATGGAGAAGACAAGAAATATATGAAACACTGCCAGCCTCACTAATAAAAGAAATGAAAATCAAAACTGTCCATACGTATAATTTTCATCTATCAAATTGGTAAATATTTTTAAAAGTGCTAATAATAGAACATATTGAAAAGAAATGAAGGCACCCGGGGGGTGCCTGGGTGGCTCAGTGGGTTAAGCATCTGACTTCAGCTCAGGTCATGATCTCATGGTTTGTGGGTTTGAGCCTCACTTTGGGCTCTGGGCTGACAGCTCAGAGCCTGGAGCCTGTTTCGGATTCTGGGTCTCCCTGTCTCTCTGGCCCTTCCCCGCTTGTGCTCTCTCTCTCTCTCTCTCTCTCTCTCTCTCTCTCAAAAATAAAATAAAAACATAAAAAAAAATTTTTTTAAAGAAAAGAAATGAAGTAGGTACTAATGGGATAAGAAATGCTACCGCTGTGAGAAAACAGTTTAACAATATGTATCAGGATCATTAAAAGAGAAACCTTTGTATCTTCCATTCCAGTAATTGTACTGTAACACATGTATCCTGAGAAAATAATCTGAAATGACTACAAATATTTAGTCTGTTAACCTGGTAGGATTTGTAACAGCGAAATTGGATGCAATTTAAATGTTTAACAATGAAAATTAGCTACATAGGTAATAGACCACACATAAAATGAAATATTCAACTATTAAAATTGCATTCGGAGAATATTTAATAATATGAGCAAGTGTGAAAAAAGGATATAAAACTACATATATACAGTAGGATCCCATTTTATTATTCTTTTTATTTGAGAGAGAGAGAGAATGTGAGTGGGAGAGAAGAGCTGAGGGGGAGAGAGAGAGAGAGAGAGAGGGAGAGAGAGAGAGAGAGAGAGAGAGAGAGAGAGAATCTCAAACAGGCTCATGCTCAGTATGGAGCTCAATCTGGAGCTCAATCCCATGAGCCTGAGATCATGACCTGAGCTGAAATCAAGGGTCAGATATTCGACCGATTGAGCCACTGAGGCACCCCAGTATGATCCCATTTTAGACACACACACACACACACACACACACACACAGAGGAAAAAAAGACTGGAAGCAAATTCCAAAATGTTAACTGGTTTCTTTGAGTACTATGGGTCATTTAAAAATTTATTTATATTTTCTAAACATTTCCATGTATGAATTTTTAATAAGGAAAAAGATATATTAAGTGAAGGAAGGAAACTATAAAAGGTAAGAGAAACTTAAGGAAATTACCCCCCAGACAGTGTGATTCTGCCATAGAATCTCACTACAGCCCTATATATTCTTTTTCTTTTTTTTTTTAATTTGAGAGAAAGAATGATGGGGGGGAGGAGCAGAGAGAGAGAGAGAGAGAGAGAGAGAGAGAGAGAGAGTCAGTCTCAAGCAGGCTTCACTCTAGGCTCAATCCCACAACCCTGAGATCATGACCCGACATCAATCAACTGAGCCACGCAGGTGCCTCTGTATTCTTTTGTCTCGACAAAACGCCCACTAATTCAACATCATTTGGGTGAACAGCTCCTCTTTCTTTCAAAACAACCTGTTTCTTCCTTCCATGTTGGTGAGATCATCTTATCGTGGGGAAGGGACAGAAGCCACTCAGGGTCCTGAGTGGGGAAATTGCAGGGCAGCCTAGCGGCAGGGGGTAGAGGCTGAGGCCGGAGTGCACCAGAGTAATGAAGCCCTCACCCCTCCATCGTCTCTGAGGCCTTTCCTTTGAAGACTTGGAAATGAAGTCTGGTTACTCACGCTATGAATTAAGTAGACGTTTGTGGGCTGGCCTGGCAGGATGCCCTCAAGTATGATTGTATGGAAATGGTTCTCAAACCAAAATGCCTATCCCCACCTAAGGACTTCAGAGCGCTGTGCACTTAAACTGGAGTGGGCCCGAATTAGGCCTCCTTCAGGAGGTCAGCTTCATGAGGCTACTCCGTGTAAGGTGAGCCGGGCTGAAACGAACACCTGGGCTGCACGATTCAGGGGATAAATTCGTTTTCCTTCCACCGTGTCATCAGCTCAGATACGAATGTGAACTCCACGTGCGTGGAGAGCTTTGTCTGATCGCTCTCGTGTCACCGGCAACCCTTGTCACGTGATGGGTAGAAGGTCTCTGTTGGATGACTGCTGTGCATCGGAGCCCTAGCGATGGCCCTGCTCACTAGGTAGCCATGCAGGCAGGGAAACACACGTAGTGTAAGCAGATAAAAGGATCGTAGAAAATATTTTTTATTTCTAGAAAGCAAGTCCCTGTTTCGTGTCTCTCTTTTTGGCTGAGAAGACTGCTGAGATGTTGCGTGTGGGGCCAGGTCAAGGGTAGGAAAGGCGGTGATGGCACAGGGTCAAGTTGGAGAAGCTAATCTGAAGGAAGACAGCCCGGGGCTGGAGAGGGGCCGCGCTCAGCCTGGCAGGGGCTGTTGGCAGAAGTGGAGGTTATGCTAGCAGGCTGAGCAGGCTGTTCTTGACCTTAGCCACAGTCCCCAGGCAGCTACTTATTTGCCTTGCCTAAAACACAACTGCCTCCTAGGAGCCAAGAGTAACAAGCAGCCTGGGCTCGGGGGGGGGGGGGGGGGGTTGGCTGTTTGTTTGTTTTGTTTTATTTTTTATTTTTTTAATGGTGGTCGGGATGAGGCAGGGAGAGGCCATGGAGGTATTTTTTTTTCTTTTTTAACTCTGCCCATTTATCTTCCTGAGGGTGTCCTACAAAAATATAAACCACATGTAGTTCTTATACCTCAAATCTTTGTGGTTTGTTATTCCCAAACTAGTCATTACTTATTTATCTTGTTTTTTCTTTCACTGAAAAATAATTGACGTGCAATCTTGTAACCGTTTCAGGTGCACTAGTCGATATTTAAATGTAGTTGTGGAGTTGCTTTTTACATAAACCGCCAACTGATCAATCATACTGTCAGAATGGTCCTGAAGCAGAATAAAATGGTCCAAGGCTGAGTTAAGCAGTTCCATGAGGCAGGGGAAGGAGTCATGTGGTCAGCACTGAGCAAAGGGAACGAAACAAAACAAAAGCAAAACGTGTGCACGCACATACCCCTTGCGATCGTGCCCTTTCCTGATCCTATGGCTCCTGCACCCATATTTGGAGTTGAGAGAACTACGTGCATGCACTTGGTCCCATAGGAATCACTTTCCATTGTCTTTCCCATGTCCTGGTAGGGTAGCCATCCCACCAGAGACAACCTGGACGTGTTTTCCCGACAGTCTGTTTTCCCAGGCATTTGGAGAATCCAGAGCAGCCAAATGGGAGGCAGAAAGTTCTTGGAGTAGCAGAATCCCCCCGGGAATCTGGGGTCACTGAAGTAGAATAAATTCTGTTCCAGCCAAGCCACTGAGAGAAGCAGAGTCAGCTAAGAAACAGGAGAAGGAAGCACCGTGCGTCTGTGACCTGTTTGGAAATAAGTGCACAATTCCCTCCCTGGACTGTAGGTGAGCGGCTGTGGTCCCCGTGGCTCCTTTCTCTCCCTCCTGGGCTAGATGAGCAGAACCATGAAACTGCATCCCTGACCATAAGCCCAGGAACAGTGGCCCTCAGCCTTGTGTGACTCTGCACCCACTCCACTATTTTCCAGTGCCGACTTCACAACCTTCAGTGAAACTGCATCAGTGAAATAATCTGACCTGACAGATAATTTCCTCCAAAATCTATATTATCTTTACCTGCAATTAAAACGAGAACTAGGGGCGCCTGGGTGGCTTAGTCAGTGAAGCGTCTGACTCTCAACTGCAGCTCAGTTGTCATCTCACGGTTTGTGAGTTCAGGCCCCGAGCGGGGCTTCATGCTGGTGCCGCAGTCAGTTGGGGATTCTCTCTCTGCCCTTCCCCCACTTGTTCTCTCCTTCTCTCCTTCTCTCTCTCTCTCTCTCGTCTTTCAAAATACATAAACTTTATTTAAAAAGGAGAGAGAAATAAAAGGAACATAATTTATTATTAAATAACTTCAATTTGTAAGGGATCGGATACAACTCATTAGCAAACAAAATGAAGTAATTGGCTGGGTGTTTACATCTCCACCTGTAACCACCGTCAGTGGGCAACTGCACCTTCACACTAACTTGGATAAGGGTTAGAGAATTACGTACCTCCAGGGGCAATGCCTTTGGGCACGTGATCTGCCAAGAGGGGTGAAGACCTGTTAGTAAAACTGAGCAAAACATAGTATTTCATTTATAGGACGGTTGCGTTACTGGAACATTCAGGGGCTAATACAACAGCGCCATAATTACTTTGAGTTTATATTTAACATGGAGCCAAGGTCTGGGATCAGATCACTAGAAACACTTTCTTTCCTACATCAGTCTCTAAGAGGACCTTTGAAAATCGTATGGGACAATTCTTCACTGAGTGGGACAGTCGGGGACACTGCAAATTGTCTAGCGTCTCCGGTCCCCAGGTGTGAAGTCCCCAAAGGCCCCCCACTATTTTGACACCCACAAATGCCTCCATTTCCTGACCACATGCAGAGTGGTTGGGCGTGCCTTTTCCAGGTAACAGCTGCACCAGCCAGGCCTGGCTTCTGTGCAGTCAGGGGTCCCAGGGGAAGTCTTGGGTCATGGAGCCCTTCCTGCAGTGTTCAGATGGGTGACGTCAGGCCCAAAGGTGCAGAGTTACATAGGCTCTTGTTTCCCGAGTACAGGCTCTCCTGTCCCCGTGGTTTCTATCCTTCAGCTACAGACACTGGGTAACCATCTAGAGAAGTCTGAATGAGGAACAATATGGCTATTGTCCCACCCCAGAAATAATCGTAAAGGCCCCAGCCTGGGCTTTATGCTTAATGATTAGCAACCAAAAGGAACCCAGGGCTATCCATATGGCAGTAGATTCTCCCTATTGTGTATACAAGTGGATACACAGCAGGATGTGAAAATGGGGCTTTCCACTAGTTTTCCCCTTGGGTTGAAAGAAACTTCTCTCTATATTTCACATGGGTTTTCCCCTTGGGGGCCACTTGTATTGGATGTTGGTGACCAACTGGGAAATTTTTGCATCTTAATTAAATTACCTAAGAGGAGACAGTGCTTTCAAAGGAAACGTGAATGGTCTTTCCACACGTAAAAAGCATTTGTCCGTCAAAGACATAAAATCAGTGATGTTCCAATTTTAGCATTTGTTGTTGTTATTTGCTGAGTATAAAACTGTCAAACTGGGGGCGCCTGGGTGACTCAGTTGGTTGGGTGTCCAACTTTGGCCTAGGTCTTGATCTCGCCGTTCCCAGTTCAAGCCCCGCATTCGGGCTCTGTGCTGATGGCTAAGAGCCTAGAGCCTGTTTCAGATTCTGTGTCTCCCTCTCTCTCTCTGCCGTTCCCTCCCCCCACCCAATAAATAAACATTAAAAAAAATTAAAGAATAAAAACGTCAAACTGTCAGTGTAGAGAAACAGGGCCTTCCGTTTTGTCCTCAGAACCTAATGTACTGGACAGCTGGTCCTTGGGGATAAAATACTGATTGGTTGAGTATGAATATATGAAACCATTATGGGAATGTTCTTTCTGGATGGTGCTGGGTCTCTTTCTTCCACTCCGGATGTGGTTCTCCTTTTCTTCTTACCAAGGGAGTCACCTCACCATTTTTTAACTTAAGTAAGAGGCTCTGTCATATCCCTTACACTGGCAAATAGCCCTGCTTGAGAAAGAGCTGTTACATGTGTTGGCAGGTCCCCACGTTGTCTTTGTGAATGTCTGTCCTGTGTCACCACATGACAGGAGAAGCAAGAGCCTTCCCAGGACCTTTGGGAGGAACAAATCCAGCACAAACCTACCCCACCCTGGTGCTTCCCGACCTACACCCAAACCTGTGGCAGCCTAACCCCAACCTTAGGTTCAATGAGGGATGAAACTAAACTTGGACTTGGACACTTTTATTTAATTTTTTTAATGTTTTTATCTATTTATTAAAATGTATTTTTAATATGTATTTATTTTTGAGAGAGAGAGTGCATGTGAGCGGGGAAGGGGCAGAGAGAGAGGGAGACACAGAATCTGAAGCAGGCTCCAGGCTCTGACCTGTCAGCACAGAGTCCGACGTGGGGCTTGAACTCATGAACCCTGAGATCATGACCTGAGCCGAAGTTGAACACTTAACTGACTGAGCCACCCAGGCGCCCCTAATTTTTTTTTAATGTTTTAAAATTTATTTTTGAGACAGAACGCTCGAGCAGGGGAGGGACAGAGAAAGCAGAGGCTGGGGTGGGCGGGCGGGGGGCAGACAGAGGATCCAAAGCAGGCTCCACACTGGCAACAGCAAGTCCAATGCGGGGCTCATGATCTGAGCTGAAGCCTGATGGTCAACTGACTGAGCCACCCAGGTGCGCCTGGAGTTGGACGCTTTTAAGATCCATTTACAACTATTTTTCAAGCCCCAGTGATATGCCAGATAGTGATCTAAAGCAGCTGGGGGGACAGCAGTGAACAAGGCAAACACTATGCCCCATGGGCTCCTTCTCTAGTTGGAAAAGCAGACCCATGCACAGGCAACACAGAATATGAACAGGTGAGGGGAGCAAGTCACAAAACCAGGAGAAAATGGTCCTAAATGCCCTAGGACAAGGGATGGGGGACGGGGTGGAGCAGTGGTCCAGGAAGCGGATCAGTGGGCGAGTGTCAGGTCCCCATGGGCCTTGCTAGTCACTTCAGGGACTCTAGATTTTACCTGGTGAACAGTGGAAAGCCACGGAGGCTTTTGAGTCTGTGGATCTTTTCTGAGCCCCCACTTTGAAGGTATCATATGCAGTATATCTTGGCTGAGGATTCAAGTCCTGTGCTAGGATTGTCAGCACTAAGAGTCTAGGAAGGAGAAGCCAACTGGGGTCTTTAATTCTTCTGGCCACAAGCCCAAGAAGTTTTAAGAGATGGCTCCAAGCAGGACAAACTCTTGTTAGCCCTGAATCTAGAGACCGGGGCTGCGTCTGGGCAGCCCCGAGACTTCCCCAGGACTGACTTTGATTATGTGTGAAAGTGTCATCGGTGTATCCTACCGAGGAAAAGGAGGAGTAAAATGGGGCTCCTTCCCACCAGGCTGCACCATCTAGAGCTGTGTTGTCCAGTATGGTAGTGGCTCTTGAGCATCCGAAATGTTGCCAGTGTAAAATACATATTTTTGAAGACTTAGTCAAAGAAAAGAATGCAAAATGCCTAGTTAATACTTTTTATTATGAGGACATGTTATAATGATATTTTTGAAATAGTGTGTTAAGTAAATTACTATTTTTTTAATGTTTATTTATTTTTTGAGAGAGAGAGAGACCGAGCACAAGAGCGGGAAGGGCAGAAAGAGAGGGAGACACAGAATCCAAAGCAGGTTCCAGACTCTGAGCTGTCATCAGAGCCTGACGTGGGGCTCAAACTCAGGAGCGGCGAGATCATCACCTGAGCCCAAGTCGGACACTCAACCTACTGAGCCACCCAGGCACCCCTAAATATATTATTATAATTTCCCATTTTAAACTCTTTATAACGTAGTTGGTAGAAAATATAGAACTGCCTGTACGGCTCCAATATGGTGTGATACCCAGCGTACAATGGCTGGGGGGAGAACAGTAGAGGAATCTTGTGGTTAAATTCCCATTTGGGCAAGGAGAGAATGAGACATCAGTTGCCAGTCTCTAGAATATTTTATAACCCACCAAGCAAGTTCTCCCCATGCTGTCAGTGGGATGAGAACTTTGGCCAGCCAGTGGCTTACCCTGCTTCTGCTCTCTGCGAGGATCTTCCGTTTCTGCCGTCTTCCAGAGCCATCTTGAAGAGCAGGCCTCCCCCTATTCCTCAACCCACCTATTGTCATCAGGAATCTAGGGATTGCCTTAGGGTTTGAGCAATCATAATATGTTTTTTTGTTTTTAAGTTTATTTATTTATTTTGAGAGAGAGAGAAAGTGAGAGCAGGGGAGGGGCGGAGAGAGGGAGAATCTCAAGCAGGCTCCTCCCTGCTCAAACTCATGAAACTGTGAGATCATGACCTGCGCTGAAATCAAGAGTTGGTTGCTCAGCTGACTGAGCCACCCAGACACCCCAATCATAATCTGTTTTTAACTAGTTTTGGACTTTATCCTCTAGTGTAGTGCCCTTAAAAATTTGGTAGGTGTCTCCAATCCCTGAACTCCATGTAACCAAAACTCAAGATTGTGTTGAGTCATAGTCTTTGTTTTCGTTTTTGTTTTTAGTATTTATTTACTTATTTATTTTGAGAGAGAGAAAATGCTCACATGCGCATACACAAGCTAGGGAAGGGCACAGAGAGGGAGAGAGAGAATCCCCAGCAGGCTCAGCACGGAGCCCAACCCAGGGCTCGATTTCACAACCAGGAGATCATGACCTGAGCTGGAATCAAGAGTGGGACACTTAACTAACTAAGCCACCCAGGGGCCACAAGTCATAGTCTTTAAATGTGGGGCCAAGTCTGGGCACTTCTGTCTCCCACCAAATGAACCATCCTCCACTCTCCAACTTTGTGGCCTCAATCTTAGTCTCTGATTAGGTACAATTTGAAACAATGGCCTGAGCTGGTAGAACCATTCATAATTTACTCCTCGCTCTTGAAATGGATCCCAGTGTATCACAAAGAAAGTAACTGGCCGTATGTTCAGATGAGAGGACCTAACAGAATGTCTTTGGAGGGACACTGGGGTATCGGGCTTCTGTGTTCCAGGTGTATTTCTTGATAGGGTTCTTACCTTTCAACGCTACTTTATCCAATGTTAGCATAGCATAGAAATTTTGAGTTTTCCAAACCACAAGGTTCCATATTATTTGACCCTCAACCATCTTTGTTACAGACCACAGGCAAAAAAAAGGCCTCTAACAGTTGTATTTTTTGCCTCTCTGTGCCTTCAGTAAGCTTCAGCCTAAATTATCTCTCTTCTGTGGTTCTTACTGCAAGAAACAGCCCACACATGCCAACATTCTACATGTTTCCTCCAGATCCTCTAGTGGTGCACCATCAGTAGGCTCATGGACGTATTAGGCCAAGGATTCAACAGGTGGCAGTGGTGGTGTTTGCCATCACATAACAAGGACGCCAACTAGCCCAGGAGAGCCTGCACTAGCCTGCACCTGACCTTAAATCGGTACCCGCGCATTTTAGGGTTAGCCACATGCAACACTCGCTTCTAGTACCGATTTCCACATCCCAAGAGTGTTTGTATTGCCAGTGATAGAAAACCTGACTGTCCTATCTCAAACAAAATAGAGAATTTGTTTGTTAGTATAAAATAAAAGCCCAGAAACAGGGCTAACCTGTGGTACAGATGTATTCAACCAACAGGATCAGTAGCTGATTTTCCCCCACCCCCAGTTCCCCACTCGTTGGTTTCACTTTCAGACCTCATGTCGTCAAAGGATGAGTGTGGCTGTTCCAGCCCCCGTATCCTCACAGATCCAACTCCAGCCCATCCAGCCGAAATGGCCTCGCCTCAGACCACAAGCTCCCTTGGTTTTAATGAGTTCACTGGCCGTCACTAAAAAAGCATGTGGGGCCAAATGAATGCAAGGCTCTGATTAGCTGACCCTGAATCACATGCTCTTCCTGTCTCTGCAGTGGGAGCACACGCCTCAGACCCACAGCTCTGAGAGTGAGGGAGAGAGGGGTCTCCAAACAAAAATTGAAGGGCATCAGTATAAGAAGGATGAATGAATGCCAAGCTGCCAAAACGTATGGAAATATATTGCAAATTTGTCCCCAGTAAGATTACACTAATTTATATTGATAGGGTGTAGAATGGTACAAAACTTGTTTTTAATTTCCCTGTGTTTCTGAGATTATTTTTAAATGATCAGACCTCTGGGGTGCCTGAGTGGCTCAGGTGGTTAAGCGTCCAATTCTTGATTTTGGCTCAGGCCATGATCTCACGGTTCATGGGTTTGAGCCCTGCATCCGGCTCTGCGCTGACAGCATGGAGCCTGCTTGGGATTCTCTCTCCCTCTTTCTCTGCCCCTCCCCATTCACACACACTCTCTTTTTCAAAATAAATAAATAAACTTAAAAAAAAATAAATTCGATCAAACCTGTGTAACTGTACTCATTATTTTGGGGGAAGAGGGAAATTTCTTTGTTTCTGCTGTTTTAAATAATGTAATTCTCATATTTTAACATTTTGAAAGTGGATTTCCTCACACAATAAATGTGCACATTTAATCTGGCATGGTTTCTCATTCCCCCTAAGAAGCTATAAGGGAGGGCATGTTGCTATTGAGGAAGGTGTTTGAGAATTGAGGAACCAGTATTCTAAAACATCTTTCTACTATCAGGGCAAAAACTATACTATAACAGGTAGTCATGGAAACACAACTTGGGAAACCAGAATTATAAGCAAACAAGGCTTCTCATATTTTATACATGTTGCTGTTCTCCTGATTCATTCTGTGTTGATTTGGGGTTGCCACGGGAGGGTCGTGGGCTGTGGTCCTTTACTGCTTTTCCCAGACTGGTAAAAACTGTGCTGTTGTTTTATAATCTTCTGTCTGTTTGTGGTGGTGTTTTTGTTTTTTTTTTTTTCCTGTACATTAATATGGAGGATTCTTTACCTGATTGGTTCAAGAGCTTATTGATTTTGTTTTACTCTACCGTTAAGCTCAGTTGGTCTGTGTTTTGAATGGGGGTGAAATACACATTTAAAATTCTCAGGGCGCCCGGGTGGCTGGGTTGGTTCAGTGTCCCACTTCGGCTCAGGTCATGATCTCGTGGTTTGTGAGTTCGAGCCCTGCATGGGGCTGTGTGCTGACAGCACGCAGATTCTGTCTCGTCTCTCTGCCCCTCCCCTGCTCACGCTCTCTTTCTCTCTCAAATATAAAACAAAACATTAAAAAAAATTTTTTTTAATTCTCTTTGAAGTCCAGAACTATGATTGTCTTTCTTTGCTGTGGATTTTTAATCCATTTACCTTTGGCCTTTGATTATAATAATGGCCCCGACAGCAACACAAATCATACCCTCCCTCACCTTCTTCCCTCCACACCACAGCCTTCTCCCTACACCTTTTCTTTCTTCTGTCTCCTTATGCTTATAGAAAGGAAGTAAGTGAAATCCTCCTTCAGAACCTAAAATGAAGCTTATGGCGGTAATGACACTGGACTGCAGAGCAGGAGACCAGGCTTGTGGCTCCTGCTCTGCTGCTGCCAGCCGTGTGATACGAGCAGGTCGCTTAGCCTCCCTGGACCCCCATTTCCTCATCTGTAAGTGACAGTGAGAACTTCGATGTCTGCAGTCTCATGCAGTCTTAAACTTCCTTCTTTCAAGAAGCTGATACCCATCTGAGACCGCTCACTGAGGAGGAAGGGCAGGAAGCACCTTCACATCCCAGACTTGTGTGTCATCATTGCAGTGTGGCCTTCAAGTCTCCTGTAGCCCTCGATGCAGCTGGAACTCTCCCCAGTCCACCACACAACGTCTCCCTGATCTTTTCTGGCCTCATTTCCTTTATCTTATTTCTTCCTCTCCCTTTTTTTTTTTTTTTTTAATATATGAAATTTATTGTCAAATTGGTTTCCATACAACACCCAGTGCTCACCCCAAAAGGTGCCCTCCTCAATACCCATCACCCACCCTCCTCTCCCTCCCACCCCCCATCAACCCTCAGTTTGTTCTCAGTTTTTAAGAGTCTCTTATGCTTTGGCTCTCTCCCACTCTAACCTCTTTTTGTTTTTTTCTTCCTCTCCCTTTCTGATCGGATTGTTTACTTTTGACATTTTTCTCTCCCTACTGCCCAATTACATAAGCTACCTGCACTGCATCCACTGGTGGGCTAACAGGCTTCCCTGAAGATCTGTGGCATCCTTCCTCTGGAAAAGTTCCCGTTACATGTCTTTTTTTTTTTTTTTTTTTTTTTTTTGAGACAGAGAGAAAGAGACAGCGCATGAGCACATGCGTGGGCATGCCTGTGTGCACAAGCAGGGGAGGGGCAGAGGGAGAAAGAAAAAGAATCACAAGCAGGCTCCACGCCCAACGTGGAGACCAACACAGGGCTCAGTCCTACTATCCTGGGATCATGACCTGAGCCGAAGTCAAAAGCTGGACACTCAACCGACCGAGCCACCCCAGAAAGTTCCCTTTTAACTTGAACTTTCCCAAGAAGAGGGTGCAAGTCTCGTCTTGGCATTTCTCACTCACTATTTGAGAGGAAACAATCTGAAGCTCTTAAGGGAATGTTATATTATGGAAGAATTTTTAGGAGATATTGATTTTTTTTTCACTCAACACATTTACTGAGCACCTACCAAGTGTCAGAGGCTGTTGTAGATGCTGAGGTGACCATAGGAAAGAAGGTCCCCGTCCTCATGGAGTTGGAATTCTAGTGGGGACGCACAAGTACATAAACCATTAAGTAAAAGAATGTCAAGTGGGGACATGTGCTGTGCATAAAAGAAAATAGGCACAGAGATGGGGCATGAGGAGGAGGATTTTTGCTGACAACTGAAGAATGAGAAGGAACCAGGAGATGAGTGTAGGAGGGGGGAGAGGAGGGCTTACAAGTGTAAGGCCCCAAGATGCAAATGAGCTTAATGTGTTTAAGGAACAGAAAGAACTGGAAGGTAAATTAGCAAGAAGGGCTGTTACTTGAGAGGAGGTCAGAGGGCTAGGGCAGGGCCAGATATTGTGGGGTTTTATGGGCCCAGGGAAAGATTCTGGACTTTCTAGGTGAAATGGGAAACCACTGCAGGATTTTAGGCAGGGGAGGAACATTATCTGATTTATGTCCTAGGGTACCTAATAGATACCTCATAAATGTGTCCAAAGTTGACTGTATTTATAAGTTTTCATTAAAGATGAAAACAGACCTGAAATCTAGACAACTACTCCCTTGTGCGTCTTGGGGGCTGAAGCCTTCTAAGTGATTCTCCCTAACAATTGAACCATCCCTGACGGATGGGAATGGACGGGACTGCCTGTGTACTGAGCGGGTGTGGGTGTATTTGTGTGTGTGTGTGTGTATTTGCGATGCCTTACTTAGAGACCTTCAAAATAATTCTGAAAATACAGAGAGAAATCATCACAATCTCCATGTTCCCTTTTTAGACCTAGTTAGACTATACTTAGACTTCCCCAAGGTTCTCTCAAGCATTTCCTTGGTAGCTGACCAAGTTTTCTATTTTCCTGAGGTTAGTGGAGAGGGAAGGAGATGCCAGCAGCAGGCCTCCACCTCTGTCTGGTGCCCCATACCTGCATGTATTTATTCCCATACTGCATGTCCCCTGGACTCTAGATCCTATATTAGGCAAGACCGATGCATTCCTGCCTTTAGATGACTCCAGGCAAAGTGGAGGACTCTCCATTACTAATCCTTGAGTGCTCTACTTCCAGGAATTTTGCCATGGCCCAGCGTCATAAAACTCTACTCATACAGCTAGATTCATATCACAAAGAATTTAGAGTCTGAAAGAGCCTTAGACATCAACTATCCCAGTACTCCTCAGTAGGAGCACTGTCAGTATCTTGGGTAAGACCATCCAAAGCATCATAGGAAATTCCACATTCTGGGCTCTACCCAAGAATCCCACAGGGCTCCCCATTCCAACCCACTGCTTCTCACCCCCGACTAAAAATGAATCCACACATTTCCACCCGCCTCCTGAATTGAGAACCACTGGTCTACCCAGTCCTGTCATTTTACAGGGAAGGGAATATTAGGCAACTTGTGGTCTTTTCATGCCTTTTCCTTCTGAACCCAGCAGAATCAGGATCCAAAGTTCTAATTTTACAATGAAGTTAGTTTCTGAAATATGCCTCTGTTTTTCATTCTTCCTACAGATATGTTTTTGTTTTCAAAGTTTTTCTTCTCAGAGTTACATGCTATGTGTTGCAAATATAAGTCTGAACTTTTCAGATGGATCAAGCAAGAATTATGAGCATTTTCAGATTATTTATAATAACTCAAGATTTTGGCATAGTATTTTCTACGTGTAGCCCGTTGCCTATCCACTTCTTAGAGACCTTTAATAACGAGAAATCTGCCTTTCCTTGTTCTGCACTCATTATCTCTGCTTTCGTCAAGCATCTTCTGGGAGAGTTATTGTTATCCCATTAAGTATGAAGGACAGAAACAAAACATTTTTGAACAGAAAGCTCTGGATCTTCATATGACTTGAGCTGAGTATCATTTATCCTGTCTTGGGCACCAGAATCACATTTTAGAACTCATTTGCCTTCATACACCTGACCAGCTCTCTTCACCTGCATCTCTGACTTTCTCTTTACACACTTGAACGCTCTGTAGATGAGGAAGAATCACTTACCCTAATCATTGATGTAGTTGAGAGCTTCTAGTGCTTGGGTGACTCTTTTCCTTAATACTAAATGGTAGAGTCAATGAGAGTAATACCGAATGATATAGTCCTTGAGAGTAATACTTTCAAGCGGCATTTTCCTGAAGGAATCTCAGGCTCTGTGAACAATTATAATTGTGCAGGTGTCCAGAATAACATTGGCCTGCCAACTGGATGGACACCCTGATCTCTTGTGACTGTACCAAACAGATTTGTTATACCTTGTGGAAAGAGAAACATTTAATTTTTTAATTTAGGGTTGTTGTTTTTTTTTCCTTGCTTGCTTCTTAAGTAAAACCAATCTAGTTTCTTTTTCTGAAGCAAAGGAGGAAGGAACAAACAACAAATTAATCAGACAGGAAGCGAATAACCACAGAAAGACGTCTGCCTCTGACTCAGTATGTCACATTTAACAAGAGGCCAGAACTTGTCCAAAATGGCTGTTTAAAAACGACCCCATACTTGCGTTAGAAGATGATGCCTTTTTCAGGGACCGTTTTCTCTCTGGGCTCACATCTTGCTTGTCTGTCTACCTGTGTCCCCGATCATGCCTTCCTACAGTATCCTCTAACGGTAAGAAAAATTATATTCAAACTGAATGTATTTCCTTTATCAGCTAGAGGGAAGAACTAAATGGCTTTTAGTGGGCCGTAGTATGTTGGGATAGTTTGATTTCTCAGTATAAGACCACGTAATCGATTCCTGTTGCACAGAATGCTAGTTTCAACACTGTTGTGACTGTGGGCAATTTGTAACTTGTGTTTTGTGCCAAAAAATAAGCGAGATTTTCAGTAGAATTTTTCCTGACCCCTGGACAAGTTTGAATCTACAAGAATTTTTTTTTTCCATTTAAAATAAGGGTTGATGTCTGTAAGTATATCCTTTCAGTGCATGGTACAGTTGTCCACACGCTGCTTCTGAGTGATCGCTTTGGCAAGCAGCAGTTAGGTGCTTTTAACGTAAAGGGAGTCATTGGAAACTTCAAAGGAAAGTACCATGGAACTAAGCTGTTGCCATTCTATTGCTACAGATATGTCACTTAAGTTCAAATCCCAAATTAAACCATTTCAAAGAGGAGTATTTTAGGAAAAAGACAGTCTGTCTTTAGAACCTTTCTATTTAACACCTTAAATACTGCTAACCAAATTTTGTAGCATTCATTATAACTATTTACAGTTAATATGATTAACACTTTGTCATAAAATACTGTAATTTAAAATTTTCAAGCAATGTACCTAGAGACCTATAGAACAGGATTAAGGAAACTTTGTATAAAAAAAAACATTTTCCCCTCTGTGGGGCACATATGAAAAAGTGACCTGACATACTCCTTTTTCCCCATGGAGAAATATAAAATAAAGCTTGAAAATATTAAGAGGGCCCATACAACTTTAGTTGGACAATAAGGACAAGTTCTTTTAAATAATTTAATGGTATAAGTAGTGTGTGCAGTAGAAAATGGAGAAGTGGTAAAATGGAGAAAAGGTTCAGGAAGATTGTGATTAAGAAAAGTAGAACAGGGGGCGCCTGGGTGGCTCAGTCGGTTGAGCGTCCAGCTTCGGCTCAGGTCATGATCTCACCATTTGTGAGTTCAAGCCCCACATCGGGCTCTGTGCTGACAGCTCAGAGCCTGGAGCCTGCTTCAGATTCTGTGTCCCCCTCTCTCTCCACCCCACTCCTGCTTGTGCTCTGTCTCTCTCTGTCTTTCAAAAATAAATAAACATAAAGAAAAAATTAAAAAGGAAAAAAGAAAAGTAGAACAGCTTGGTATACAGAAAGATAGATAAGTGAGAAGGCAAGAGAAAGAAGAAGACAGGATAGTGAGAGAGGGAGGTGAGAGGCTGGAAAGGCTGGTCAGTCAGTGTGGAAGCCACGTCCTTCCAATTCATTTGGATTGTGGGTCTTAAGTGTTACCCATTAACTTCTTAAAGTTATGCTGCTTCTGAACTGGCATGTCATCTAGTCAAAACCCTTCCTTTTGTAGTCTAAAGAGGTTTAAATGATTTCTCTAGAATCCCAATCAGGCTTTTTGCTGTTCTTTGAAAAGTTCATACATGAGTTCATTGTTCACAGCTCTTTAATTACTCTAATATTTAAACTTTTAAGGATCATACAGACACCGGATAAAGTGCAGTGTTCCGAGAACTGTCCATGATAAAAAGGATTCCCTGGGGTCAGCAGCAATCTCACCCTGCTCATTGATGAAATCAGATTCTAGATCTGGCCCATAGGCTGGAAGTTGTCCAACCTGTGCTAAAATGTAAGAGGAAGTGAGCTCCCTAATTTCTGGAGCTTTCAAGTTTTATGCCCTTTGGAAGTCTGCTTAACATTTCATGAACATGTCACTTTACTTTCTAAGTTTCTGGCTGTTTAAATTGTGAAACATTTCACTTTTGTTTAATTAAATTGCCATACATTTATGTCTTGTTGAAAAGAGCATTTCTCTTGAACTATCATAAATACCTCTGTCTGTATTTTGCAACCCTCACTCCTAAAAATTAAAACTGAAAAAAATACTAGAATAAGGAATGCCTTAATTAGTATGCTTTTTCTGAGAAATTTAAAATGCACTCTATACACATCTCCCTTCACCATTCATTTGTAATATGGAGGTTTGCCTGGATATGGACATGTGGGCTAAGGTTTCAATCGACTCCTGGTTTCTTTCTTATGGTTAAATAGAGCGGGGAGACAGTAGCATTTATTGAGCACTTGCTACATGTTAGGCTCTTTTGCTGCTTTTATTTTTAAAAAAATAGTGAATATTGTTACGCATTTGCCTTATTTCACTCTTGAATAAAATGGATTTAGTCTAAACTGGATTTAGACTATGCAATTTGCCCAAGGCCACCTAACAACTAAATGTGAAGTTTTCTAGAATTTCAAGAGCTTCTTTCATAAATGCAGTGTAGAGGCCACTAGGTGCTCTCTTGCAGTCCTAAGACTGAGATTACAAATGCTTTGTTTTAAATGTCACAGCGACAGGGGCACCTGGGTAGCTCAGTCGGTTGAGTGTCTGACTCCTGATATTGGCTCAAGTCATGACCTCCCGGTTCATGGGTTCGAGCCTCACATCGGGCTCATGGGTCATGTGTTCCAGCCCCACATAGCTTCAGATATCTGTCTCCCTCTCTCTGCCCCTCTCCCACTCATGCATGCTCGCTTCTCTGTCTCTGTCTCTCTCTCTCAAAAATAAACAAACATTTTAAAAAAGGTTTAAAGGGGACACCTGGGTGGCTTAGTCGGTTAAGCGTCCAACTCTTGGTTTTGACTCAGGTCATGATCTCACTTTGCACTGACAGTGCAGAGCCTGCTTGGGATTCTCTCTCCCTCTCTCTCTGCCCCTCCCCCACTCGTGCTCTCTGTCTCTTAAATAAGTAAGCTTAAAAAAAAAAGGTAAAATAAAGTGAATAACCATAAGGAAGACATTTTCCTTCCTAGGTCTTTTGGCCTTTTTAGAAGTAAATTTGGTGATACTTTTGCTTGTATTGTAAGACTACATTTCAGTGATAACATGAATAAAATATATTGAGTGTGTTGACATATATGCTGGGGGTAAGGGCACATGGGTAGATCTTAATCCTCCAGTGAAACTAAATATGCTGGAAGATTTAGGAAAACTCTGGCTTTAAAATTTGATCCCCTTAAAGAGAAAACTTAGAAGAGACGGGAAGTAGTGGGAAGAAACTCGATACCTTTTAGTTATGTGGATAAGGCAGAGAAAGGCTTCCTTTCCCTTTCCCACAGCTAAACCATGACAGGTGGAACGTTCAACTTATCTTCATTTTCTCACTTTTAAAAGGGCTTGGATGTCTATAAATTTGCATTCATTTTTAAATGAAGCATGTATGACAGTGGATTTAAAAAATTACTTGACTTCATAGCAACCTTTATTTCCCTACCAGTTACTCTTACAGTGAAACTGTGAATTTGTGTGCTACTGATCACAATGACATCGTAGATGTTTCAAAACGTCTTCTCTGAAAAATGCCTTTCCCACTCCCCCCTCCAAAATTAACTGTTTATCTAAAAGAACTCTAAAGGAAGTATTTCTGAACTAGCCAAAGACGCTCTAAATACAGCAAGACACAAACCCTTACCATTGAGAAGACAACCCATATGCAGAATTCACTTATCGTCTTAAATGATGATCAAGAAAAGAGCAAGTACATTTTGAGAAATGACGGGTTCCGTGTACAGACAGCGTGTGGTCCAGCTGGGATTGCGAATAACAGAGACCACTAACTAGATGATGCTGCTGCTTTGCTTAAAGCTCGTTTCTTTTCTCTACCTTTTGCTTCCTCTTGAGTTGAGCAGTCTTTTGTTTTTCCTCTTTGTGTTAATTGCCTCATTGCCTACAGCCCTCTGAGCCTGGTCCTGCTGGAGGGTGGGGGTGGGGTGGGGCAACAGAGATGTTGCGCTGTGACTCGTATCAGAAAATAGAAACTACAGGCAACTGCAGCTGTGAAAAGATTGTGCTGAAGAAACAGGATGGCTGTGGTTTGCTGTGAGCATCAATTTTCCTGTTGAGCATTTTTACAGGAAGTTGAAGAACAAAGCCAACTTCATCTTAATTAGTTCTAATGGTCTTCAGATCTTAAGCACATCCAACTAAGTTTGCATCATGCAAGAGTCTCTAAAGAATAGAATCCATAATAATTATGATAGGCATCCCCAAACTATGGGCTTTTTAAAATTCAGGATTTTAGTAGCAATTTGAGTTGGCTAAATGATTTTATTTCTACAGTGTAACTTGGAGTGGATTCATTGCCTTTATAATGAATGCTTCTACAATAACTTTTTATGGTTGTAATAACTCAATATGAATTTAAGAGCCTTTTCTTATTAAAACACTGTTGAGTTATATATATTATAACTTAATATTTATTGGTCAAACAAATGTGCATGTGTGTATATAGAGACAGAGGGGGGAGGGGGCATATGTGTGTGTTCATAAGCTGGACGGACCTACATGAAAATGTTTAGAATATCTGTAAATTATCTGCCTTATTATTAACCCCAACGCTTTTTCACCTATAATTTAATGATTATTATTTTTTAATTTTATTTATTTATTTTGAGAGAGAGAAATACAGAGCATGTGAGCCGGGGAGGGGCAGAGAGAGGGAGAGACATTCCCAAGGAGGCTCTGCACTGTCAGCGCAGAGCCCGACGCAGGGCTCGGACTCAGGAAGTATGAGATCATGACCTGAGCCGAAACCAAGAGTTGGACACTCAACCGACTGAGCCACCCAAGCTCCCCACCTAAAATTTAGTTTTTATCGAACGCTTCTTTCAGTGGTTAAATACAACTGTCAGGTTTTATTTTCATCTTTGTGTTGTTACTCTTGAAACTAAAACAGCCAGTTGGGTTTATTTGGGAAAAATTGCAGTTGGGCACATGCAAGCTATGGCAAAATCATAGGCAAACCGTGAGATCAAAGGAGAGGAAGGTTACTTTACAGAGAAAAAGGAGGAAGTTGGAAGGGGCTGCTTTGATCGAAAGCCCGCTGGAGGAAAGTCACAGTTCAGGTGGTGGCAGTTTTTCATTGGCTGGGCAAGAAGAAAATCTTCCTTCTGCCTGCTGGGGTAGTAAAGCAGGCTTCTTCCTATTGAAAAATGCTTCTTCCTGTTGGGGTCTGCAATTGAGGACATGTCAGTAGGGTCTGAGAGCTCCCTTTTCTGGCCTCCTGATTCCCTTTTATTTTTTTTATTTTGTTGGTTTATTTATTTATTTATTAGTTTTTTTAAAGTAGGCTCCACACCCAGGGCGGAGCCCAACATAGGACTTGAACTCACGACCCTGAGATTAAGAACTGAGCTGAGATGGAGTCAGACACTTAACTGACTGAGCCACCCAGGTGCCCCTGACTCCATTTTAAATGAGGTTTCCATTATTTGATTCCACATTTCCCCCCTTTTGATCAAGATCTTTCCTTAAAAGTATCGCTGATCAAGAGTTGCCTCGTCCGGGGCGCCTGGGTGGCGCAGTCGGTTAAGCGTCCGACTTCAGCCAGGTCACGATCTCGCGGTCCGTGAGTTCGAGCCCCGCGTCAGGCTCTGGGCTGATGGCTCGGAGCCTGGAGCCTGTTTCCGATTCTGTGTCTCCCTCTCTCTGCCCCTCCCCCGTTCATGCTCTGTCTCTCTCTGTCCCAAAAATAAATAAACGTTGAAAAAAAAAAAAATTTAAAAAATAAAAAATAAAAAAATAAAAAAAAAAATCTTTAAAGAGTTGCCTCGTCCATATCCCTCACTGCCAGGAAGGAGCTTTCCTGGGTGTTGTGTCCCATATCAGAAGGGAAGTGCATAGCAGTTGGACACCATTTAAATCCACATTTGAGTAACAAGGAAGGTTAAGAGGGAGAACTCACAGGCATTTCCTGTCTCTTGTCAAGGTTGTACACATCGGAGACCATCTTGCAACACTGGGTTAGCATCACCTTCTTGCATATCGTTACTACAAAGTTTTGACAGGCATCAGGTACGGAACTTAAAAATAATTATACAAAACACAAAAACGTGACAATTCCAAATTGTATGATTCTGCACGCTGACCCTGGGCCTGAAGGTAGCCAACTGAACAAATCAAAGGAACGTGGAGAATTAGACAAAGTTCATGGTAGCCAATGTGCTTGTTTCCTAATTTTGTGCAACTGGGTTTCTACTTGCCCAGAGGAGTTCATCCATGTGCGGTACGTGGTGTTTGCCATCACACAAATGCCTCCTTGCTCAGCAGGTAGGTAATCGAAAGCTATGTGATTATCCAAAACTACCTTAGCCAGCAATTTATGTGATCATTGTTGGGCTGCCCCTGCTTTGACTATGGAACCTGGCAGCTCTCCTGACTTTAGGGAGAGATGTCTCATCAAGCATTCATTAGCACTTACTCGACCAAAGGGTGAAGACTGTCTCTATGGAGACAAATCCAAGTCATACATGCCTCTTAGAAGTTCTCATTTTTAAAAAAAAAATTTTGAAGTTTATTTATTTATTTTGAGAGAGAGACAGAAGAGAGTGAACAGGGGAGGGGACAGAGAAAGAGGGGGAGACAGAATCCCCAGCAGGCTCCACACTGTCAGCATCAAGCCCCATGCAGGGCTTGAACTCACAAACCGTGAGATCTTGACCTAAGCCAAAACCAAGAGTCGGATGCTTAACCAACTGAGCCACCCAGGTGCCCCTAGAAGTTCTCATTTAATGAGCCATGAAGGTTTAGGGAGGTGGACCATTGGGAAGCTGCTCTTTTGTTATGAGGAGAAAAGAGAGTGGTGAATACAGCCAGGACTGCACATAGGGCTCCCTCATAAGGATTAGCATTTATGAACTCATTCGTCAGAGTGCAGGCATTAGCAACCAAGACTCAAATACCATGTTATCATGTATTGAAAGTCTTCCTAAACATATGGGTATGACAGCCAGCTTACAAATGGTCTGACTTACACTGGCTGTCCGCAGTGTCATTCTCATATGTGTGTGTGTGTGTCTGTGTGTGTGTGTGTGTAGATATATATATGTGTGTGTGTGTGTGTGTGTGTATATATATATATATATATATATATAGTAAAACCTTGGTTTGGAAGCATAATTAGTTCTGGAAACATGCTTGTAATCCAAAGCACTTGTATATCAAAGCGAATTTCCCCATAAGAATTTATGGAAACTCAGATGATTCATTTCACAATCCAAAAATATTCATATAAAAATGATTACAGTACTGTAATATAATACAAAATAATAAAGAAAATATAAAATATAAATAAAAATAAACAAATTAACCTGCACTTAACTTTGAAAACTTTCCTGGCTGGTGTGAGGGAGTCCAGAGGAGGGTTATTGTGTAGGACGATTTTCACTTTCACTAACAGAATCACTGCTATCTGTTGGCTCAATGGAATCTTTTTCTGCATGGGGGCCATTGTAGATGCTCCCTCAGATGTTAACTACAGTATAGTATTAACAAACTCTTGTCACATACTGTATTTAATGTAACTGGCAATAAGACAGCGGAGGAAAGGGTGTGTGTCTACAGGCAGCCTGACCTAGAATGAAGCAAAGCATTCCTAAGCTTATCTTGTATGGAAAAGCAACGGACTGTCCATAGGTGCTCTGAAGTGACAAAAAATACACTAGTGCCATTTGTGGGCACCTTCCAGCGTTCTGAAAAATCACTGATTTCTGCCAAACACCGTGGCCTGAGACCAAGTGTCTGAGCATGGGAGACCGCCACCCACAATCCCACAATGAGAGAGAGAGAGAGAGAGAGAGAGAGAGAGAGAAAAGAACCATTGGCTCAGTTGTGATCATGTGACATTCAGCATCACGTACTACTCGTATTGCAAGACATCACTCGTTTGTCAAGTTAAAATTTCTTAGAAATGTTTGCTTGTCTTGCAGAACACTCACAGAATAAGTTACTCACAATTGAAGGTTTTACTGTACATATATATACGAGAGAGCTCATTTCTCCAACCAAAGATTGGGTTAGATTGAGGCAGGGAGCAATGGTGTATGGATATAATAATCTAACCTTATGAAAGGGACCTGAGGAACAGTTTAGGCATGCAGTGGCATTTGGGATTCCAGCAAAATTACTTACAGGATAAGCTAAGGAGTCACGTTGTCCTGACAGACAGAAGGTTCTGGTGACAAATCCAACAACCAGAGGAGTTTCTCCCTTTTGTAATGGATTGGGAAATGTAAATAAGAGCATTATCTGTCCAAGGAAGAAAGGGAGAAGATAGAGTAAGAAGCAACAATGAGAAAAGGACCTACAGGCCTGCTCCAGCCATCTTGAGAAAGCTGTCATCGGCTTCCATGCCTCAAAACCTTAGTTTCTGACCAATTGGTGTGCAGCTCCAGTCAGGGTTTGGTGCCTTTATATGTGACATGAGAATCTAGGGGTCTATTCCTTGAAGTTTGGTGACACAGGGTTGGTTAAAAGTACTTAGTAGGGGCTCTTCGAGTGAGGTTGAAGACACTTTTGGAGGTGTCTTTTCTAATAGATGAAATCTCCAGGTTGTAAGGTGTGATATTTAAGGTCTTCACCTCCTGGGAGCATGCAATGAAAAAAAACATTGTTCTATTAAAACATGGTCCTTTTCAATAGAAGCAAGTAAGCCTTTACAGTATTGGAGTATATATCCTTTTATCAGCTGTCAAAAGACATGGGAGCCAGATGTATCAGGCACCCTGTGACATTCTCAGAGGATGAGAGCTTATGAGTCTCAAAAGGTTGGATCTGAGATCTAGAAGGACCAACAGCAATGCTTTTGGCCAGGTTATTTGAAAGGTCTCTACAAATTTTGCCGATCGAGTCTTACTAATGCTGTTAGTGCGTTGGACTAGCCCTGAGGATTGACGGTGTTTGGCACCATGGAAGAACTATAGAACTGGGCACGCAGCACAGATCTGTTGAAGCACTCGATGAGTGAAGTGAGTTCCTGGGTCACTGTGAAGCTTGAGAGGGGCTCCCCAGGTAGGGATAATCTTTTCTAATAGGATTTTAGCCACAAAAGAGGCCATAACCTGTCTACCAGGGAAAGCTTCCAGTCCAGTGAGAAGACACACAGATCAAGACTAAAACACATTTTTATCCATGAGATGGGAGGAACTGAATAAAACCCACTTGCCAAGCCTCTAACGGTCCATCGGGCAGTTTAAAATGCCTAGGAGCAGCATGGACGTATTTCCCAAGCTTGTATTTTACACAGGGAGGGCAATCAAGGTAGGCACTTTTTGCAGCCTTATTAATATTTCCCCACCAGTATTGTTTCATAAAGCCTATCATCTTATCAGCAGACTAATGATTTCATGCACGTACAGTGGTTAGTAATGGGAATTTGAGAATCTTTGGCAGGACTGCATTGTTATTTGGTTCAAGCCAGAGTTCTCTCTTTCTACTGAACCAACAATTATCAGATTTCCAATATCGTGTTTTCCTCTCCGGGGCCAATTGTTGGGCATCTCTTGTCAATTTTGGAGATTTTCTTTTGGAGGAACATCCTTTTGGACCATGAGAGGTTTGCTTATTTGTTCCCTGAAGACCGGCATTTTTGACAGAAACATCGGTTTTCTTCAGCCTCCAGGGAGTCAAGTCTGGAATGCCCAGTTATCTTAATACTAGCTACGGCAGCTGGCAAAAGTATGGCATCTAATAAAAGTGTTAGTTTTGTTCCCATTAGAGGTAAGGAAACCTTGCTGTTTCCATAACATCCCAGTCATGGGCCACCCCAAAGGCATACTGACTGTCCGTGTAGATGTTTGTTGAGTTTGCCTTTGGCTAAGGTTCAAGACTGAATAAAGAGCCTATAATTCAGCCTGTTGGGGTAAAGGTAAAGAAACTCTTTTACAAAGGGTTGTAATAGTGTGCCCGGCATATTTACCATTTCCATCCCTTGAATAAGACCCATCAGTAAACCATGAAAGATCTGCATTGGTGTGAGAAGTTTTCTGTAAATTATCACGGGGAGTCAAAAGGTGCTGTGTCAGCCTCACGCAGTTGTGAGAGGCTCCATCATTGAAGAGGGAGAGGAGACTGGCATGGCTAAGGATATTGCAGAAAGAGGTACATGATGAGCGGTTAGTGGGAAATTTCACGGGAGATGAAGCGACTGGCTGAAAGGTGTTGTGTGGTGAGAATTCAGGAGGGCCTCTGGTGCATGGGACAAAGATCGTTAGAGGGGGTCCCATGATTGTTTCTTCAGTGGCCTCAACCAAAAAGGCAGTGTGGCAGGAATGACTCTGAGAAAAGGGAGGTATCCTCATGCCTGAGGGTCCAGTTGTTGGCTATAATAATGCCCTATGGATCCATGACGGTTTCCATATTTTTTGGTGAGTGTTCCAAGGGCATTCTCTTCTCTCTCACAAAAAGGGGGAGAAAAGAACCTCCCTGATATCTGAGGGCAGGGAGCTTTATTAAGCTTTTCTTTAAGGTCCCCAAGTCTGTGTTATCCTGATCTTCCCAAATAATAGGGTCAGGTTTGTTGTTGTTGTTTTTATTTGTATGTCGTTTATTTATGTATATGCTGTATGGTGTTGTTGTTCATTTATTTTGAGGAGGGGAGGGGCGGAGAGAGAGGGAGAGAGAGAATCCCAGAATCCCAAGCAGGCTCCGTGCCGTCAGTGCAGAGACCGATGCGGGGCCTGATCCCATGAACTGTGAGATCATGACCTGAGCCGAAATCAAGAGTCTGATGCTTAACCAACTGAGCCATCCAGGCACCCCCATGGTTTGTTGTTTTTTTAGTAAAACATATAGGGGTTGGGCCACAGGAGAAAAGTTTGGAATCCAATTTCGATAGTAGCCAGGTAGCCTGAGAAAACCTCATAATGGTGCTTCGTTTGAGGTTTTGGGACGTTGAGGATACCGCTCAGCCTATCTGAATCTAAATGTAGCCCTTTTCCGAGATTTATCTGGGGTGGCCGGGGTGGGGAGCACAGGGGGGCAGGGAGGCTGAGCCTCTGTGGTCCACAGGTTTATCTGTAAGTCAGTTAGTGCACAGACAGAAGCATAATAGCAACAACAGAAAGTTGTAAAACAACTAGATGAAAGAAGCCTGACGGGGTGGCAGTCCCCTGAAAGGGTCCCTGTACCACAGCCTGGCCCCTGAGAGGTATTGGATAGAAGTTCATTGTGATCTTTGCAACAGGGACCGACTCACGAGAACCAAACCCAAAAGGGTTCCTGGTAATTGACCAGAATCTAGCCCTTCCTTGCTCGGTGTTAGGATAACGGGATGACAGGTTAGCTGGCGAAGGGGGAGTCTGATACAATGATTTTGAGGCCTGAGGGGCATTTCATCCACCAAGCACACAGATGATCTATTCCCTGGAGAGCATCTTTGGGGCCCTGTGGGCGGACCTGGCCACCCCCCTCCTTGGTAAGCTGCTTTCTCCGGCTCTGTTAACACCATTGCTTTGGCTGCAGTGTCTTTCACAGTAAGTTGCTCCTGAATCCAATTTCCGATCCCCATGCTTCCTCCTGGAGCTAAGACACGTGTGACACTGAGGCCTCGGAAGGTGACTCCTGCTCCAATACAGGCATCATAGCACAGGCGCCCAGCACTGGTTATGCCACTTGGCCCCACAGGTGACTGGCTGGTGTCATCCAGAAAAGGCCAATTTAAGGAACACATTTTAAAAGAATCTGAGACCGTCTCTTATTGAAAAACAAATTCTGACCTAGTGTACAGGTGTCAGCCCTTTACCTGCCTAAAAATGCTTATCTAAAAACAGCAGGGATTGAAAGGATTGGATGTGAATGAATTTCTGTCTTTTGGTGAGTTCCTTAGACTCCCTGAGTCTCAGTGTCCTCTGGAAGGTGTGCGGAATCACGCTAGTTTGCAATGTCACTGTTACAAGTTAGCGATGTTCTAAGTGCCTTCGATCCACTTGATGGTCAATAACTGACAGCTATTGTTGCTGCTGTGGAGGCTCTAAAAATTCATTTTCTCAGTGGTCCACTTGGAACGGAACTGTTCCAAACTGTCTTCATTCCCGCCATCCAGCGGCTCTGATACATCCAGCCATGTCCTTTTAGCTCTTACATTCCCTTTGTGCGCACAGAAAGCAAGCCATCTAGAGGCGCCTGGGTGGCGCAGTCGGTTAAGCGTCCGACTTCAGCCAGGTCACGATCTCGCGGTCCGTGAGTTCGAGCCCCGCGTCGGGCTCTGGGCTGAAGGCTCAAAGCCTGGAGCCTGTTTCCGATTCTGTGTCTCCCTCTCTCTCTGCCCCTCCCCCGTTCATGCTCTGTCTCTCTCTGTCCCAAAAAAAATAAATAAAACGTTGAAAAAAAAATTTAAAAAAAAAAAAGAAAGCAAGCCATCTAGCGATACTTGAAGAGAAAGTATTTGTTTCAGGGTGTAAGTTTTACACACTAACCTTTAGTGCCTGAACGGAATTAATTTTTTTAATTCTAAATAAATCGTTCTGTTCACTTAAGAAACATTGAGAACAAGAGCGCCTGGGTGGCCCTGTCAGCTAAACACCTTACTCTTGATCTCAGCTCAGGTCACCATCTCACAGCTTGTGAGTTCGAGCCCCACGTCGGGCTCTGTGCTGACAGTGTGGAGCCTGCCTAGGATTCTCTCCTCTCTCTTTGCTCCTCCCATGCTTGTGCTCTCTCTCAAAATAAGTAAATAAACATTTTTAAAAAGGGAGAGACATCGAGAACAAAAGAAAGAGAATTCTGGTGTTTGAAATTCAGGACACATGTTCCATGTAGTTCAGGTGGTGAGTGTCCCAGGCTGCCCACTGGTTTAAGGCTCAGATTCTGCAACAGGCATCTCCTATTTTAGTGCACATGGATCACCTCGGCATCTTGCTAAAATGCCGAAACAAATTCAGTGGTGGGGAGAGGGACTGAGATTTGACATTTCCAACAGCGCAGGGTGATGATGCCCTTGCTGCTGACTAGGACCGCACTTGAGTAGCAAGGACTGGATGGGAGAAGACGGGATTACTTAGGGGCGAGAAAGTGGGTGAGGCCGGCCCGTGCTTGGGATCTGGGGCTTTGGATGAGACTCCGGAATGGGACTCCGAGGGGGGTGGGTTTGTGGCTAGGGAGCTCCTGGGAAACTTCCTTGCCCCGTGGTTTCTTCAGCTCCTGATGCTTGCCAGGCTTCCCCCTTCCCACTGCCACTGGCCGGGTTTTCCCCGCACTCTCCCACACCATCACAGACTCTGGCTTTCCTCTTGTTCCCAGAGCTGTCACACTGTGCACAAAGCTTTTCTAGTGAGGTGTATTTCTAGTAAACAGCCTGGGAGTCAGAGTTTGGGACCTGGTCTCTTTTTTCCCCCCTCTTTTTAAAAACTTAGATCCTGTAAGGAAATGCCAGGTAGCACAAAGATAGGAATCCAGCCCCCTTGCCCATCTTCCCTGCCTGCTTTACTTTATCCCTGTCCTCTTTCTTGGAAGACTGTAAGACCTTTGCAGGCAAAACCAGAAAAAGATTGGTCTTTGCATTTCCACAGTGTGTGCCCAGACCCAGGCGAATGCCAGGCATCTGCAAGAAGACACGCAGTGAGCAGGAGCAGGAGAGCAAGATAGGATGTTGTCATGGAAATGAGTGGGGATGAGGAGACGCTTGAACATCAGATTTGCTAGGATTCATTTCTAGCAGTTTTAAGACCACCTTCCAGCTCACTCAGGCCCCAGGCCCAGATCCCTCCAGGTGTCATTCCCCCGACCTGTTCTGGCAGGTGGAAGAATCAAGAAGTGTGAGGGGCCAGTTTAGCTTCCATTGTCTTTGTCCATCTTGGCTCAGAAACCTCCTCTGCTAGGATCCTTCCAGAAGGGTAACATCTTAGCAATGTTGTAAAGGTAATTCCCATCCCTTATAAAACTTGGCCTATGTGAATAGCTGTCACTTTGGTGGTGGGAAGGAGGGAAGGAAGATTAGGACAGAGTGTTACTAAAAAGTCTAGGGGCCTGGGTGGCTCAGTCGGTTGAGCTTCTGACTCTTGATTTCAGCTCAGGTCATGATCCCAGTGTCCTGGGATCAAGTCCCCTGTCAAGCTCTGCACTGAGTATGCAGCTTGCTTAAAATTCTCTCTCTCTCTCTCTCTCTCTCTCTCTCTCTCTCTCTCTCTCGGGCACCTGGGTGGCTCAGTCGGTTGAACAGATGACTATAGCTCAGGTCATGATCTCACGGTGTGTGAGTTCGAGCCCTGCATTGGGCTCAGTGCTGTCAGCAAAGAACCCTCTTCGAATCCTCTGTCCCCTTCTCTCTGCCAACCCCCCTCCCGTGCTGTCTCTCTCAAAACTAAATAAAACATCTAAAAAAATTCTTGGGGTGCTTGGGTGGCTCTGTCAATGAAGTGTCTGACTTTGGCTCAGGTCATGATCTCACAGTCCGTGAATTCAAGCCCTGCCTTGGGTGGGCTCTGTGCTGACAGCCCAGAGCCCGGAGCCTTCTTCGGATTCTGTGTCTCCCTCTCTCTCTGCCCCTCTCCTACTCACAATCTGTCTCTCTCTTTCTCAAAAATGAATAAACATAAAAAAAAATTTTGGGGGGGCACCTGGGTGGCGCAGTCGGTTAAGCGTCCGACTTCAGCCAGGTCACGATCTCGCGGTCCGTGAGTTCGAGCCCCGCGTCAGGCTCTGGGCTGATGGCTCAGAGCCTGGAGCCTGTTTCCGATTCTGTGTCTCCCTCTCTCTCTGCCCCTCCCCTGTTCATGCTCTGTCTCTCTCTGTCCCAAAAAATAAATAAACGTTGAAAAAAAAAATTAAAAAAAAAATTTTTGTTTTAATTCTCTCTCCTTCTGCCCCTCTCTCCTGCTTGCTGTCTCTCTAAAATAAAAAAATAATAATAAAAGTAAATAAAAAGTCTAATACGTGACCATATTTTGTTCCTGTTTGTTTTGTTTTTACAGATTCATCGGCAAGGCTGTTGAAAGTGTAACTGTCCGAGATGCCCGTCCCTCCCCCTCCGGCACCCCCGCCCCCACCGACGTTTGCTCTGGTGAGTAGCTCCTCACCATCCATCACTGGTGCTCAGAGCAGGCCAGATGAAGGCAAGCCTGCCACGCATGTATTTGTTTTCAGTGTATTCGCATTCTGGGTAAGTGCTGTGCGGCAGGTTTTCCCAGTGCAGGGTGAGCCAGACCCTGAGATCCCAAAAGGTTGGTTGTTAAAGATCCCAGGCAATGCCAAGTACACGTGTGGGATGTGCATTCACTGGGTTTCCTTCCCACACACCAGCCCGAGACGTGTTCACAGGGGTTCTGCCGGGTGTGCACTGTTTCCATTCAAATGGACTCGACTTCTAGCCTTTAACTTCTGGATAGGACAATCCAGAAACCCAGGTCTCTGTATGAAATGCATCCGTTAAAGCTTCCTGTAGACTCACTCTTTTCTTTTTCTCTGCCTTTTCCCCTTTATTCCCACCTGTATTTTTAGCAGATATCATCCACCACCCCCTATCCCCGCTTCCCCCATACTCATATCCTGCTTTAAAACTGTCCTTGCATTTATTTTTTTTTTAACTTTTTTTTTTTTCAACGTTTATTTATTTTTGGGACAGAGAGAGACAGAGCATGAACGGGGGAGGGGCAGAGAGAGAGGGAGACACAGAATCAGAAACAGGCTCCAGGCTCTGAGCCATCAGCCCAGAGCCTGACGCGGGGCTCGAACTCACAGACCGCGAGATCGTGACCTGGCTGAAGTCGGACGCTTAACCGACTGCGCCACTCAGGCGCCCCAAAACTGTCCTTGCATTTAAATGTCCACTTTCCAATGGAATATCTTCACTGGGCTCCTCCTCATCTCTTGATAGACCTGTCCTCAGAAATTAGTGCACCCTCTTACAGGAAACCGGTAGCCCTCCACGTGGTGATACAGAAAGGTTCACAGACACACCCCATCGCCCCATTAACTCCCTCAGCTTGTGAGGCTTCCTCCCCACTAAGGAGCCTCACAGTGATGGGTCCTTCATTTCTCATTTGAGGAAACTGAGGCTCGGGGAGGAAAAGTCTCTTGCCCAGGCTTCCACAGGACACATTTACAGAGTCCATCTGAAGCTGGAACCTAGTTGGAAGAACAATTAGTTGGCTTGTTGCTACTCAGTGTGGTCCTCTGACTGCTGGTTAGGGGCCCCAAGGAGATAGTTACAGAAATTGAGAGTAAGCATGAAGATACACAGCAATTTGACAATAGTATTGTGTCTGTTGTGTGTCTCTTGTTTTAACTAATTCATGTTTCTACAAATTAATTGTTACAAAAGTTTCAGTCCAAGATGCATTGGAAAAAAAAAATTTTTTTTTAACTGGTCCCTCACTCAGAGAAGTTTGAAAAGTTCTGATCTGGCTAACATAGCAGGCTTGTTTATCTGTATTTCCCCAAAAGAGTGGTTTTATACCACTAGCTGGGTAAGTACGTGATTATTTTTTTTTTATTTTAATGCTCATGTAATGATTTTAATGCATGTTCTAAAAATTATAACTAGCACATCAAACTGAGGGTTTAATAGTGAGTTAATTTAAAAGAAAATATTCACCTGAAAAATAGTATAATAGTATAGTGGACTGACTTAATGAAAAATACTAAATAAATAATACAGGTAGCTGAGAAGATACACAAGTTATACAAGTTGTACCAGAGTGACTGAAATGTATCCTATTAACTCATTTCCATCCATTATTCTGTGACTGAAAGCAAGATCCTAAAGAAATCGGATATAGAGATGAGCAAAGGGAAAGGGGGGTTAGTGGCCATCCTGGGGCACTGTCTAGTGGGACAGTTCAGTTAAGGGTTCTTGACTGCAGAAGTAGCACCCAAGGAGGTTGGGCACCAAGATAAATTCGGAGGCATAACAGGAGGCCGGTGAAAATTGCTGACCCCAAGGTGGTAAGAGAGCCAGTGCTTAACCTCTCTGGGCCTCAGATTGTTTTTTGTTGTTTTTTTTTTTTTTTTCATCCTTAAAATGAAGACAGGGAATTTTAAAAGTTCTTTCTAAAGGGAACCTGGATGGCTCAGTTGGTTAATAAGCGTCCGACTTCAGCTCAGGTCATGATCATGCAGTTTGTGGGTTCGAGCTCCACATCAGGCTCTGTGCTGACAGCTCAAAGCCTGGAGCCTGCTTCAGATTCTGTGTCTCCCTCTGTCTCTCTGTCCCTCCCCTGCTCATATTCTCTATCTAAAACAAATAAACATTTAAAAAAATGTTTTTAATAAATAAATAAATAATAGTTCTTTCCAAGATGTGTTGTTGAGTTGAAAAAAAGTTTCAGAGGAATGGAAGGTGACTCCATTAGCAAAAGTGAACTGTACACGTAAAAAGCACATCTGGAAAGGAGCGCTGAGAAGCTGCTGTTAACAGGCTTGCTTCAGGGGTGTGTTGGAGGCAGGTGGGGAAGGGGCACTTTGTTATTTTTTTAACTGAGATATATAACTGGCGAGGAACGTTGTGTACGTTTAAGTCATACAAGGGGTTGATTTGCTACAGTTATGTATTGCGGTGTAATTGCAACCTTAGCTTTAGCTGGCCTCTCTTTCACATCACATAATTATCATTCCTTTTTTTTAGGTGAAAACATTTAAAACCTAGTCTCTTAGCAACTTTGAAGCTTATAATACAGTATTGTTAACTGTAATCACTGTGCTGTACAGTAGATCTCCAGGATGTATTCATCTTGTAGTTTGATTTTGTGCCTTTTAACAGCATCTCCCCAATTTGGGCAAAGGGGCATTTGTTGATCCCACATTTACCCTTCTGCCAAGTTACAGGGAAGGCTGTGGGGTCAGACAGCCAGGGTTTTTGAATCCTACCTCCTCCCCCTCTGACTAGCTGGGTGACTGGGGCAAATGATTCCACCTCCCTGTGCCTCTATTTCCTTGTCCGTAAAATGGAAATAATGACTCACAGGGTTGATGAGGACCAAATGAATTAATACACATAAAAGTTCTAAAAGCAGTGCCTGGCCCGGGGGAAAAACTATGTAAATGATAACTGCTGTTATTATGAGCAAATAGTACTCTGTAATTATTTCAAGACCCTTCCAGCTTAACACAGAGATTCCATGTAGCCTGCTTCCGGGTTTTCCTAAGCTTTCCCTCTGCCTCCGACTCTGATACTAAATCGCTGGGTGAGGGCTCCAGCTAAAATGCCCCAGCTTTACCTCTTGTGCCCCTCGCTGGCTCCTCTGGAGTCAGATCCTTCAAGAAGGGCCGGGGCCAACCTAGAAGGTCTCTCAGGTCTGCTGGAAGGACCTTTGGGTTTGGGGAAGCCAAGTGTCCCTGGGGCCAGGCCAGACCAAGCCAGTTTCTACATGTGGCAGACACAGGCACATGCCTACTTCCAAGTCCTGTGTGCTGGGCTTCTCGTGTCCCCACTCCATCAAATAACCCTGAGAAAGTGAGATCTCAATTTCACAGCGAGAATCTTTCCTAGGAATTCTGGAAAAGGGAGAAAATACCTAAACGTTTTAAACCACCACCTTTGTCCACCCTGCAATCTCTGTGAGCCAAGCTTTCAAAGGGATTGGACATTAGAAACACCTCCGGCAAGGGACTTCTGGGAACTTTTTGGGATTATGGGCATGTTCGGTATCTTCATTGTGGTGATGGTTACATGACTGTGTATGGTTGTCAAACTGGTGGAACTCTACACTAAAAGAGTGATTTTACTACATGTAAAATACACCTCAGGTCTGGCTTAAATTAAAAAGAAAAAAAAAAGTCTTCGGCAATGTAGAGAGAGGGAATTATTTTCTAAAACTTTGGTGGATTTAAAGAACAAAGAGCTGACCCTCTGTGCTAGAGACCATTTGCCCCTTGCATCAGGTTAGCTCTAAAAGATGTGAAGGAGAAGCTGATCTTCAGGGCACGTTCTGGAGGGTGAAGCCTCGTAGTATCCAGCAGAATCCTCTTAGACTTAAAATTCCCTTCTCGTCTTTTCGCATCCATCCCTGGCTCCGTTGGTTACGGCCAGACTGTGGTCTGAATTTTTAGAGACTTTTATCAGGGACTGACTCTTCCTGCATTAAAAATGAGTGTAATTTATTGCTGCATCTGTTCCCAAATGTCTGGGTCTTAAAAAGAATGACATCGGATCTAAAACTTGTGGAGAATTTACAGCCTATTGCCAAGAACCTCAATAACAAGCTTCCAATACTCTAGCTGTCCCCACCGAGTGTTGTGGTACATGATTTTTAATTCAAGAGATGAATACAAGTGTGCGTGCTCTCCTTTTAGGCCAATACAGAAAAGCCTACCTTGAATAAGTCCGAACAGGCTGGGAGAAATGCCCTTCTGTCTGACATCAGCAAAGGGAAGAAACTGAAGAAGACTGTCACCAATGACAGAAGTGCACCGATACTGGACAGTAAGTGAAAAAAGCTGTTTTCCATGGAGATACATGATTTATGGCCTAACCATCAACCCAACCCTACCCTTCCAGAAAGATTTTTTTTTTTTTTTTTTGGTTAACAACAGCTGCAAAGCTAGCAAAATAAGGGACTTGTATCACTCAGTGTAGCCACAGCTCCGGCTTGGGTTCCCTCTAATGCTGCAGGAAGCCAGTATAATAACTCTTTGTCCAAGGCACACACAGCAGCGATTCTCTGAATTATTCACAACACTTTCTGGAAGTTAACCCGTTACTGTTTGCACCGCAGATCAAAAGGCAGCGTGCAATATGGAAAGAGCCCTAGAATCGGAGGACGTAGGTTTGAGTTCTGGCACATCCTTCCCTTACCATCTCCGAGCCTTACTGTCTTCAGTTGTAAAGTGGAGATAATATGTGTTCTGCTACTCTCGCGGGTGTGCCGTGAGCATCAAACAAGACCATGCAAAAGTGTTTTGTGGTCTGGAATGTGTCATTCAAGTGTAAGATGCGATTTTCAGGAGCTGGGAGAGAGAGAGGAAATGAGATCACAACTTTGCTTATCTATCCATCATAAGTCTGAGATACTTTCTAGAACAAAGCAGGGTATGTATAAACAAACAGGGCTCCTGTTAACATTTACAACAGAATGAAAATGTACCCATGACTAGAATCCACTGGTAGTTAATAACCAGGCCTCGAGACTGTCTCCTCATGTTCCTAGACCTCTCCACTGCCAGCTAGATGTCCCCAAAATACATCCTACACACACATCCCGTTTGGACTCCATAGGAAATAGACTGACTTTCCAAAATCACCAGAGGGAGCCTTGTAGACATTGGAAAGTGATACAGGATTTTAGCCAAGTAAAGGATTAGAAGTGTTTAGGAGGAAGTTCTAGGAAAAGCGCCTAATGGGTAGAGAAGAAAGAAGGCGAGAACATGGGTGTGGAGAAAATGGAAAAGAGGAAGGCCAAGACAAGGCTTTTACATGTTGCTCTGTTACCAGGCTCTGTGTCACAGAGGAGAGAACACCAATCTCCAAAAGCCACTATGGGGTATTTTACCCTTGACTTGACACAGTTACCTCTTAGTCAAAATGCCCACAAAACTGATATGGTATTTTATAACCCCTTAGTCCTCTTGATTGGTACCATGAGATTCTCCTTGAGGGGAGGCCGGCACCACTCATCTCTGGGAAGCCTTGGTCCAAAGCTGTGTGAGTCATGGTGCCTGTTTGTGGGGCCAGAGGAGCTCCACAAACTGCCAACCTCTGGGACAGAGTTCAGTTGTTCTCTCCACTCTGGGAAGGGGCCTAGGGCTCGAGAGAGGTAGATGTGAATTCCCCACTGATGTTGAAGAAGACTGCACAGTTTAGTGCCTATTCCTGAATCCACTATTGGAAACTAATTGTGTTCTTCAAGGTCCTCTTCTCCTCCCATTAAATGGAAATAAATATTAGTTCTTCTCCTTTCCAGCTGCTCAATGATGTTTATGAATGCACTTTGCTAGGTGGACACATGATGCAACCCAATGCATGCCCTTGTTGTCCATGCACTTAATGGTCTCCTATATTGTTCCACAGGCTCTTTGCAAGTGGCAAAATCCATCTATAGTTTTTTATTTGTTTCCAACAGAAATTTCCCTGGGTCCTATGTCAAAATGTGGACCATGGTTGTATATAACTCTTTTTTTTTTAAGTTTACTTATTTTTATTTTGAGAGAGAGAGAGCATGCACGCATGAAGCAGGGGAGGGGCAGAGAGAGAGGGAGAGAGAATCCCAAGCAGTCTCCACGCTGTCAGTACAGAGTCCGATGCGGGGCTCAATCTCACGAACCATGAAATCATGACCTGAGCTGAAATCAAGAGCTGGACACTTAACTGACTGAGCCACCCAAGTGCCCCATACATCCTATAACTTAATTCAGCCTTATTCTGCAGTGTGATTACTAATGAAGTAACCTGGAGCCAATTAGTTATTCTCAACTACTTCAGCTTCTCTATCTGGAAGGTGCACAAATGTTTCTGGTTAAGAAGACTGATGTATGATGTCTGATAGTGATCACCAGTCTCTTTGAGTGCCATGTAAAGGCATCCTATGTAAATACAATATTCTAAAATGTATTATTAATTAATGAATATTTAAATGATGTTATTATTGGTAATAATTAAAATTAATTAAAATGTGTACTTTTATATGGAAGCAATTTTGCATACACTTCTAGAAATTATTATTGTAATTTTGTTTGTTAGGTAAAGTAATCAGTTCACTATCAGACTATTTCTTCTATCAGCAGAGCTCCCATAGGTAGCCCAGAAAGCTCTACATCTAGAAAATATACAGAACTACACAGACTTATGATCAATCTAATCGAGAAAAAAGGAAAACACAAATGAATAAAGTTTAGGACTCAGAATGTAGATTAGTAAGAGATTCAAGCAGGTTTTCTAAAATTAAGGATGCTGTGATGAATTTATATGCTAAAACATGTTAAAATCTTAAAGAAATTAAAATTTACCAAAATTCACTCATGAAGCTTCATTGAGCAAGAGAAAAGTTGAAAACTTTATCAGGCTACTTTCTCTCTCAAAAGGTTTAGAGCCAGACAGTTTTATGAGTAAATTCTTCCAGATTTTAAGAAACAGCTCATTCAAGTGCTATACAAATTATTCCCAAACATAGAAAGAGATGGAGAGCTATCTGATACACTTAATGAGACTAGCATGATCCTAACCTCAGACTTGACCAAGGCAACACAAACACAAAAAGAAAGCTATGTATCAGTGTCCCAGGGGACATGTGCAATGTTTGGAGGCATTTTTAGTTGTCACAACTTGGTGAATGAGGGGTACCTACTGACATCTAGTGGGTAGAGGCTATGGATGCTGTAAACATTCTATAGAGAACAACACAGCCACCCACCACAAAGAATTATCTGAGGGGTTCCTGGGTGGCTCAGTTGGTTAAGTGTCCAACTCTTGATTTTGTCTTAAGTCAAGCCCTACATCAGGCTCTGCACTGACATCAGAGAGCCTGCTTGGGATTCTCTCTCCCTCTCTCTCTGCCCCTTCTCTGCTCTCTCAAAATAAACAAACATTTAAAAAAAATTATCTGACCTAAAGTGTCAGGGGTTTCAAGGTTAAGAAACCCTATTATAGACTTATGATCATAGATGGGAAGATACTAATTAAAACCAAAAACATCTAATTCAATAGTATATTAAAAGAATAATTCACCGAGACCAGGGTTTATCTCATTTTTAACATTAGAAAGTCTACTAAGCCATCATATCAAATCCATATCAGATCATGAATAGGCATTTGATAAAATTCCATGCCATAAGAAAGTTGTTTTTTGTTTTTGTTTTTAAGTTTATTTATTTGAGGGGTAGGGACAGGGCAGAAAGAGAATCCCAAGCAGGCTCTGTGCTGTCAGCGTGGAGCCCGACACGGGGCTCGAACCGATGAATTGTGAGATCATGACCTAGGCCACCCAGACACCCCCAAGAAAGTCTTAAAAACCTAAAATAGAGAATCCTTGCTGACTGTGAATACTTAGAAGGGAAAAAAAACCTATTTCAAACCAATAGTTAGTTGAAACATTAAAGGTATGCTCATTAAAATCAAACTGTGGTTGTCTTTAGTTTAACAGTATTAATAATTTATATTGCATAGAAGTCCAGTCATCAGAGTTATTACTTAGATAAACTAGAACTAAGATAAGATACACCGCTATTAGAAAAGAGGAGGCAAAACCTTTATTATTTGCAGACCATATGTCTAAACTACTAAAAAATCCAATAAATGTTTTATAAATTTTAATTTAGAAAATATAGCAAAATGGTTTCTTAGATGTCAAATGAAATTTTCTGATGCCAGTGATAACCAATTACAAAAGGGGAAACAATTTCAACAAACAAAAATGTATCAAAGGAACCCTAACAAGAAGATATGTGACCCATATCATGAAAATTATATATCTTCAGTGAGTAAACCAGAATCCATGGGAGAATCTACCATATTTCCAGATGGTCTAAACATCATACAAGTATCAATTCTCCCCTACTAATTTGTAGATTTCATATACTACTCTAGAAAGTTTTCCAGGGATAGAACTTTCAACAATGTTTAACCTCATAAATACAGATATACATACATAAGTATTTTGTCATGAGATCCTTTTTTAAAGAGAGTATAATCATGGCTCTCATACAGATATAAAAAGAACATAAGTCAGGGCACCTGGGTGGCTCAGTCAGTTAAGTGGCTGACTTAGGCTCAGGTCATGATCTCAGGATCTGTGAGTTGGAGCCCGGCATCAGGCTCTTTGCTGACAGCTTGGAGCCTGGAACCTGCCTCAGACTCTGTGTCTCCCTCTCTCTCAGCGCCCCTCCCCTACTCACATTCTCTCTCTCAAAAAAAAATAATAAATAGACATTAAAAAAATTTTTTAAAGAACATAAGTCAGATATTTCATTTAACTCATTAATTAATGATGGAAGCAGTATAATGTTACCAGTTCAAAGGAGAATTCAAAGTACCACACTCATTAGGCAGATCAGAGGGGAAGTTTACAAATAGGTGCAAAACACATCAGTAATCAATTTCATGCCACTGAATATAACTAATTTACGTTTCTATGGACAATTATTATCAGTTTTCTACAATTTAAAGAGTTGTAAACTAGCTCAAAGACCTGGAAAATAACCCAAAAGCCTAGACAGGATACTTAGTAATCTTTTTCTTTTTCTTTGTTGTTGTTGCTGTTGTTTGTTTGCCCATTTCAGAATCTTCCACAGTTTTAGGGACATAAATGTAAAATAAAACAAAATCTTTGTACCATCTTAAATTGCAGGGATTTTTTTTTTAATGTTTAAGCCTCCTGTTGGGCTTTATGATATTAAAAATTTGAAATCAATCCATAAGGCCATCAAATAAGTAGATGGTCAAATAAACTACAATATATTCATGTTCTAAAACGCAATGCAGTCTCTTAAACTCATGTTTTCAAAGATAATGACACGGGAAATGCTAACAAAAAAGTGTTAAGTGAAAAGAGCAGGCTAAAAGCTTTTTAGTGAATCTGGTCCTAATTTTAAGAAAAAAATCCATAAAATAGAAGAGTACTAACAGGAAAGAATACGTCCTAACAAGCGCACTAGTAAGTAGCTAACAAGACATAAGTACTAACAAGAAAAATACTTAACTTTTTAATTTCTTAACAAGTATTTAGAAATAAGTACTAACAAGAAAAAATACAAAATAACCTTCATTTCCAGGGAGTAAAATTATGAGATATTTTATTTTCTTCTATTTTTACAGTTTCCTTTCTTCTCACCTCTCATTGTATCTCCCCCCTCCCCCTTTGGACTTTCTTTGAAGATTCTTTTATTTACCAAATCATAAGATACAGATGTTAACTCTATAGCAGCTCGCCAAGGTGGGGTGTGGGGGTAAGTCATCAGCTATTACTGATTCTCCAGCCGGGGACCCTGTGACTGCCCTGGAGTGAACAGAAACCCCACCCTTTTCTGACCAGGGGTAGGGTGAATCCTTAAAATCCTGCATTTTAATGAAATCCCAGTAGGCCCCCACAGGCCCAGTTTGAGCTGGCTCCCAGTTTGGTCCTCATTGTTTATTGTTTACTTGGACTCAGGCTGTGAAGGACTCCAGTGATGTTTTCGTACATGGTGAAGAGACTGTGTTTTCTTCCTTCCGCAGAGCCCAAAGGCGCTGGTGCTGGTGGCAGTGGTGGCTTTGGTGGTGGCGGAGGTGGCGGTGGCGGTGGCAGTTTCGGAGGGGGTGGACCGCCTGGTTTGGGAGGACTGTTCCAGGCTGGGATGCCGAAGCTGAGATCCACAGCCAACAGGGAGAGTGGTAAGGACAGTTTCTTTCTCACTTAGTAACAAGATGAGGCAGAGTTTGGTGGTTGGAAGGCTTGGCAGCCCTTCTCAGGCACTGTGCCCTTTCAAACATTTTAGGTGGCTTGAAATGTTAACACTGTTTTATAAAAAAGACTCTATGTAGCATCTTTTTTTTTTTTTTAAATCAAAATCAGACAGCTCCATTGAGCTGTCAAGTATTTGCCCAGTGTCCTTGGGGTAACTTGTACTTTTTTGTACTTTTCTAAAGGGTGAGCTAGAGTGGGAAGAAAAAGAAGGAGCAAATGGAACTTGCCGTCCCTGGAAAGTCTGCCTGGTGACCTGGCAAATTCACCTTTCTTTGTGAGGTAGCCTGACCCAGCTGTCTAGTATAGTAAATACTTGTGGGCCACTTTTCAAACACACTATGGAGCATGTTCTATGCAATATAATTACATATTGCACTAAATCTGAAAAGGTGTTTTGCATGACAGACATCTGGCATTTGAGGGCCAGTGATTCTAAATATTCTCTGCAGGGACACAGGGAAATGAGTCCTACAGGACTGTCTTTGAACCTGACGGCAGAGAGAAAAATTGAAAAATGTGGTCATGACCAAATAAAAAACCCTGCAAAGTGCATAAGGCTTGATACATTTTACCATAAAACTTTCTGTATTAATGTTTATTATGCTGGAAGACTTTTCTTTCTAATTCTGTGATCGTTTAATGTCTGCTGGGAAAGTATGAAATTCTCACAATCATATGAAGATAAAGCCACTGAATCCTCAGGGTTATCTGACTAGTTAGTAGTTGAATGGTCAAAATCGAAAAAGAGGCTTGATAACATGAGAGATTCTATCTTGCCAGACCTGCATTTACCTTTAAATTCACTTATTTAAAACCCACTTCAAAAAGGAGGCAGCTGACAAATGCAGACATTCAGTACTTTAACAATAGGTGAAGAAATTAAGGCAAAAGATAACTGCAAATAAAACAAGAAAATGAAGGGGTGCCTGGGTGGCTCAGTTGGTTAAGTGTCTGACTTCGGCCCTGGTCATGGTCTCACTGTTCATGAGTTCAAGCCCCACACTGGGCTATCTGTTGTCAGCACAGAGCCCACTTTGGATCCTCTGCCTGCCCCCATCCTCTCTGCCCCTTCCCTGCTCACGTGCTTTCTCTCTCTCTCTCTCTCTCAAAAATAATAAATAAAATTTAATAATAAAATGAAGATGGAATTTAAGTTCATGCTCAAAATGGTATACCAGATGTATACATCATCATAGTATACCATCCACATAAGGAATACTAGCTGTGATGTATACATGGCTAATAACTGCAGCTTTAATCTGAACTTGGAATTCCAACAGAATTTATCAAAAGCTGGTGACACAGAATTATAGCACACAGTCAAGGGAAATACACCTTTTTTCTAGTACCAAAGTTGAAATTAAAAATTCTGTCTAGAGTTCATGTTACTCCAGTATATAAATCCATCCAAATATCTCTTACTGTGCCTTGGATAAAACCTAAACTCCTCTGGTTTTCAAAGTTCCTTATGACCTGACCCCTGCTGGCCACTCAGGGTCCATATGCTAGGTTCTCCATGTTCACTGTGCCGCAAGCACATAGGCCTCAGTTTTTCACCTTGAAGCTCATTCCCGCCCCAGGGCCTTTGCACCCGCTGGTCCTCTGCCTAAAGCACCTCTTCCTCACCTTTTTATGACTGGCCTCAGCTCAAATGTGACATTGTCCAAAAAGCCATCCCCACTCAGCCACCCCATCTATCCTGGCCTCTCCATCTCATCAACCTATTTTAGTTTCTTTTTAATACTTACAACTATCTGAAAATATTTCTGTTTGCCGGCTTATTATGTATCTCCCCCCACAAGAATGTAAACCACAGGACAGCAGGATCTTTTCTATTTTGTTTACTCCTCTGTCTTTTAGCATGTAGAATAATGGCTGATATACAGCAGGTCCTCAATAAATATTTAGTACCTTAATAAGCTTATGGGTGAGATGGTGGAAGTTTTTAGACTAACCATTTTTTGAGAATTACCTTGGGTTCCAAGAAATTCTGGGGTGGTAGTTTGAATTTTTTCCATAACTTTGGCTCCTTTTGTTGAACCGAAGAAGTTTAGTATTAATGATATAATAGAGTTGTTCTGACCTGCCACTGCTGAAATAGAAGTTGACTCAGTAAGGAAAAACACTTGTGTAGTTTCCTCCTCCTTTGCAGATCAAGACCAACCCCTGGTGTTGAGTCTTTCAATTAAACTTTGACAGTTTCTTTTTCTTGTGTTAGTTCTTTCTTATTTCCGTTCTAATTCTTCCATTACATTTTTACACTTTCTCTTGGGAATTTTGTTCAAAGGGACTAGGTAAGCCCACCCATATGGAGATTTATACATTGGGAAAACTGATTTTTCACCCAACATGGCTAAGTTATTTTTTCAAAGCGGAGAGGTGCAGGCACAGGAGGACAGGGGTGGGGACGGAGAGAAAGAAAATCATTAGCAGAAATCCCATGTACCTGCAGCGTCTTCTCATAATGAATAGGGCTATCTCTCCGGAACCCTTCCCAACTTTCTCCTGGTTCTTGTACACACATAATGCCAAGAGAGCTCTCCAAAATCCTTTTGAAAGCTGCCAGGTTGTAGAACCTGGAAGTAGCAGGTACACAGGGACCTGGGATCAGTCTTTCTGACTCCAGGAAGGACCACACAGAATCTGATTTATATAAATGATAGTTACCTGTACTTTATGGCATCTAGAAAAGGACTTCCAGTAGCTGAGAATACACTCTAGTTCTCTGATTTTCGTTAAGGGGAGGTGTCCTAATTTCCTAACTGGATTTTTTTTTTTCCTGTTCTTTAGATTCTGGAGGAAGCCGACTCCCAGTTTTGCCACCGGGAGGAAGATCCACATCTGCCAAACCTTTCTCACCCCCAAGTGGCCCAGGGAGATTTCCTGTGCCTTCCCCAGGCCACAGAAGTGGTCCCCCAGAGCCTCAGAGGAACCGAATGCCTCCCCCAAGGCCCGACGTGGGCGCAAAGCCTGAAAGCATTCCCCCTCCAGTACCTAATACGCCAAGACCCATTCAATCAAGTCTGCACAACCGAGGGTCCCCACCAGTGCCTGGGGCCCCCAGGCAGCCCAACCCTGGGCCAACTCCTCCCCCTTTCCCTGGAAACCGAGGTGCTGCTTTTGGAGGAGGCTCCATACGCCAGACACCCTCAGGCTCCTCCTCACCCTTCTCCAACAGGCCTCCCCTGCCCCCTACCCCCAGCAGGGCCTTGGATGACAAACCCCCTCCTCCGCCTCCTCCAGTGGGCAACAGGCCCTCCGTCCATAGGGAGGCAGTCCCACCCCCTCCCCCTCAGAACAGCAAGCCCCCAGTGCCTTCTACCCCGAGGCCTTCCTCCTCCTCACAGGCCCCACCGCCACCTCCGCCACCAAGCAGACCCGGCCCTCCTCCCCTGCCTCCGGGTTCCAGTGGCAGTGATGAAACCCCAAGACTCCCACAGCGGAATCTGTCCCTTACTTCTTCGTCTGCACCCCCCTTACCTTCACCAGGACGTTCGGGCCCTCTTCCTCCCCCGCCCAATGAGAGACCCCCTCCTCCAGTGAGGGACCCACCAGGCAGATCAGGTAAGGCAACACCTGGGGTGAGTTGTCTTCCTACAGCCCAGCCTGCCCCCATGTCACTAATCCTCATATAAGTGAGTGGAGTCCAATAGAAGCTTAAGTGAACTCTCTGGCCAGCCACTCAGATCTTTTAAGTGACGCTTATCGCGTTCGATTTCATCCTGACCTCATGTAAACCTCGGAGGAAGGCGGGGAGGGGGAGCTGCTACTTCTGTCTGCATTTTAGAGATGAGGAGACTGAGTAACTTACAAAGTCAAATGATCACAAGCTAGTTAATTGGAAGAGACCAGAACCTTCACCTTCTGTTCTGAAATATGCTCATGGCTCTGCTACCCTGCCTTTCCTAAAGTGAATTTCAGCTGTCTTAATTGGGCAAATAAATTCCCACCTCCTGCAAGAGGGACCCATTATTCCAACAAGAAGGGCAGTTATTTAAGAGCTAATGACCTTTTCCCGTACTGCTCTCTTCATCGGTCAAACTTTGAGGCCTCCTCCCTGCTCATTAAAGACAAACATTAGAGTCCATTTTGCTGTTTGTTAACATCTCTGGCACATTAATCCCTTGGAGAATCAGATAAAGGTATAGGCCTTTGTTCATAGAAATGCTCATAAGCGTAAACTCACAATCTGCCGGCTGTTTCGTGGATTGAAAGCCCTTCTGAAGCTCATCTGTGCCCACCCCCCACCGCCCTGCCCAGAGCTGAGAAAGCTTGATCTAAGGGAAGAACTTTGAGACACCATGAAATGAAATGAAATGAAATGAAATGAAATGAAATGAAATGAAATGAAATGAAATGAGGATTCCCTAGAGCTTGTACTCTCTCCTAATTATAATAGGTGCTTTATATTACACAGTGGCTATTGATGGGTTCAGGAGAACCATCTACATTTTAAATTTAACCTTATTATATATACAGGATGCCTGGAAATGGGGCATTTTTTTTGTTCTAATTTTTTTAATGTTTACTTATTTTTGAGAGAGACAGAGTGAGTTGGGGAGGGGCAGAAAGAGAGGGAGACACAGAATCCAAAGCAGGATCCAGACTTCGGGGCACAGAGCTCGGGCATATTTTTCTTCAGGAGAAGCTAACCTTTTGCCCTGTGACCTCAAAAACCTAATAAACACTCTTTAAACCAGTAGTCCGTGAACATGACCACGTTCTAGAATCACCTGGGCAGCTTTAAAACGTGGATGCCTGGGTCCCTTCCCCACGGTTTCTGGTTTCATTGGTCTGGGTTACAGACAGATCATCAAGATATCTGGAGGCTCCCCAGTGACTCTAATGTTCTGCGAAGTCTGAGAACCACTACTTGAAACCACTCTGCCACAGAGAGTAGGCTACAAATCTGAAAAGCTACTAGTAGTCCCTTCAATCCGATCCCTGCACATCATGGCATCTCATTAAGTATTCTTCAAAGAACAAACGAGAACAGATAGTCCGATGAATGAAGTGCAATGTTTTCTTCTTATCTAACCACTACGGGTTTTCCCCCAAGGTGATTGAAGAGCTGTCTGCATGACTCTACCAAATAGACAAATCAACAGATTCATTCTTCCCCTAAATAGGATAGGCTGTGACAGATAGCTGTAACATTTATTATTTCTTTCTTTTTTTTCTTTTTTTTTTAGTGTTCATTTATTTCTGAGAGAGAGAGAGCATGAGCAGGGGAGGGGCAGAGAGGGAGGAAGACAGAGCATCCCAAGTATGTTCCACACAGTCAACACAGAACCCGAGGCGGGGCTCAAACTCACCAATGTGAGTCATGACCTGAGCCGAAATCGAGAGTTGGATGTTTAACTGACTGAGCCACTCAGGCGCCCCTATTTATTATTTCCTTTGATTACCTAAATCACGTCTGTTTATTATGGAAAATACAGAAAAATATAAAGACAACAAAAATGATCTGTATTCCTTCACTACCATCACCCAGAAATAATCATTCGTAACATTTCTTATTATCTTTTCAATCTTTTCATTTTTTTTAAACTTTTTTTTTTAACATTTATTTTTTGAGAGACAGAGCGTGAACAGAGGAGGGGCAGGGAGAGAGGGTGTCACAAGAATATGAAGCAGGCTCCAGGCTCTGAGCTGTCAGCACAGAGCCCCATGTGGGGCTCAAACTCATGAACCACGAGATCGTCACCTGAGTCAAAGTTGGATGCTTAACCAACTCAGCCACCCAGGTGCCCCTTTTCATTCTTTTTAAAATGTATGGTTTATAGGGGTGCCCGGCTGGCTCAGTCAGTAGAGATGCGACTCCTGAACTTGGGGTCCTGAGTTCAAGCCCCATGTTGGGCATAGAGCTTAACTAAAACAAAAAAGGAAGAAAGAAAAAGAAATAAAATGTGTGTGTATATTTATATATACGCATATATATGTTTACAAAATCAGTATCACACTATGCATACTATTTGATAGTTTGTTTTTTATTTAACAATCTCATTAACATTTTCTGATAGGATTAACTATTCTTCTACAGCCTAACTTCTAATGGCTGCATAATAATGGCCTACAAATGTACCTTAATTTATTTAATCATATGGACCATCTCTAGATTTTTGCTGTTGCAGACAATGCAAGGAATACATTCTTGTATCTAAATATTTTTGCACATTTCTATGTGTTTCCTTTGGATTAAATCCTTGAAATGCAATATTTTGGTCAGGTATTCAGGACAAATTATAGATTTCATAGGTTTTGCCAAATTGAAAATTCTTACCAACTTACATTCCTACAAGGATCCCATGAGAGGTCATCAAGGACCATCTGTATTTTGAGAGGTGGGTTGGCTTGGTGTGGGCTTTAGAATTTGACATATTTGGAGCCAAATCCAGACTCTTGCAGTCATTAGCCTCCTGACTTGAGCTTTTTAAATTTTTTTTTTTCAACTTTTATTTATTTTTGGGACAGAGAGAGACAGAGCACGAATGGGGGAGGGGCAGAGAGAGAGGGAGACACAGAACCGGAAACAGGCTCCAGGCTCTGAGCCATCAGCCCAGAGCCCGACGCGGGGCTCGAACTCCCGGACCGCGAGATCGTGACCTGGCTGAAGTCGGACGCTTAACCGACTGCGCCACCCAGGTGCCCCCTGACTTGAGCTTTTTAACCTTCCAACATCAGAGGCCTCATTTGCTGTCCCTACACTTCTCAGGGTCGTAAGAGTTAAATGAGACAAGTATGTATCGTGGTTATCTTAATCCCTAGCACGCAGTACCATTCAATGATGGCTTATTATTATTATTTTATTATTAGAAATTGAAATCTGTTTTTTGTTATGCATGCCGAGGGTTAGAGCAGGGGGCCTAGAAGGTTGGAGAGTTAGGAACATGAACATTTACATTAAAAAAAAAGAGAGAGAAAGATACCAGGTTGATCAAGTTAATAGCACCAGGCCCCATAATATTGGAAATCTAGTTTGATTTAGTGACAGTTATGTAGCGATAGTACCAGTGAAGTTCACCCACAGCATGTGAGACACTTGCCCCCCAATAAATCATCTCCTCCTGACTGGGACTCCAGCAATTGCAAACAGATGGGGCAATAAATAAACCCTGCTGGGAAAAGCACTGAAGACTCCTTGAGAGGCCAGCCAGGGCTGGGCACGCCTCTCACCCCCATCAGGGGTTTGGGCCAAGACTTCGGGCAGGGATACCTGCAATGGCTGGGTTGTTTGTTTTAAGGCCCTCCAGTTGGTTTCTGATTCTGTAGTTAATAAGAGATATTTACATTTATAGAGCTATAACATGTATTTACATAAAATGCCAGCATCTTGCAAGCAAAGCATGCTGCTGAAGACCAGGAATAATTACTAAGGCCATTTTGATTTGCATCAGAATGCTCAAGTTCTTTTTTTTTTTTTTTTTTCATTTACTCATAACCCAAATAGCCTCTGAATTTGGAAGATGGGACAAGCAAGAGAGGTTTCTTTTGTATTATCAAAAAGAAGAATTTTGCTTTATTTTTAGGAAATTAAAATTTTCTGATTCTACCATACCACTGAATTTTTTAAAATGGTTTCAAATACTTAAAGAGTACTTTTTATTTGATTTTTTGGCTACTTACTCCTGGCAAGAGTGCTGTGAGATGACTATCAGGTGCTCTTAGGTATATAGTAATTAAGTTCCATGTAGTAACCAGCTTGCTCAGGGTCAGGGCTCTACGCCAGCATGTGTAGCCATGCACAGGGACTAGCTGTTTGTTGCTCCCTGTTAGTCTGCCACCCCAAAAGAGGAAGAACCAAAAAGGAACTCCTGCCATTCTCAGGATGATTGGTATTTGGCTTCCTCATGCCACATGTCTGGAAACAGATTGTATGCATCATGGAAACATGCGTGTGTAATTAGCAATACCAGTGTGCATTTAAAGAATCTAGTCCCTCTAAAGACCTAAAATAACTTCATAACTATCTTATTCTTTTTGTAATTCTTTAAAAAATTTTTTTAAATGTTTTTATTTATTTTTGAGACAGAGAGAGACAGAGCATGAGCAGGGGAGGGGCAGAGAGAGAGAGGGAGACACAGAATCCGAAGCAGGCTCCAGGCTCTGAGCTGTCAGCACAGAGCTTGACGTGGGGCTCGAACTCACAGACTGTGAGATCACGACCTTAGCTGAAGTCGGGCGCTTAACTGACTGAGCCACCCAGGCACCCCAGTAATTCTTTTTTAAATGGCGTTTATTTCATAATTGTCACAGAAACTAGTTCAGTAGCTATTTAAAAGGATTATAAAGTGTTTTTTAAAGTATACAGCTGTCAGTATACATGGATTAATTATCACCTGTTCTCAACCTAACTGTATCAGTACTGTCTCAAAACCAAAACAGCCATTTAACTATCAATATGCACTCTTTATACACAAACATGTGTATGTAAGTTCAGTTCTGTTTATATGTGCTTACTCATTGCTTGACGAAAATCTCTTAGAAAGTCTCCACCATTTCCAATTATAGGGCATGTATCCAGCAGGTGTTCAATAATTGCACATTGATGGTGACATAGCGTTAGTAATGTAGGATGTAAGGTACTGCACTAAATGTTGTCCTTTTTTTTGTTCCAGGCCCTCTCCCACCACCCCCTCCAATAAGCAGAAATGGCAGCACATCTCGGGCCCTGCCTGCCACCCCCCAGTTGCCATCCAGGAGTGGAGTAGATAGTGCCAGGAGTGGACCTAGGCCTCCTCTTCCTCCCGACAGGCCTGGTGCTGGGGCACCTCCCCCTCCTCCACCATCAACATCAATTAGAAATGGCTTCCAAGACTCTTCAGGTGAAGGTAAGGTGGGGTCCCAACTCCTTGGAAACATTTTCAGGCTATGGAACAACTGAATGGTAAATTTGTGTTTGTTGTTTGTGTGCTTACATTAACATTTCTTGTTTCTGTGAACCTCATTCTTATCACACTGCACTGCTCTGATCTAAGTAACCATTAGAGACCACTATAATTTCAAATTAAAAGTAGTAATCCTCCCTCCTCCACTTTTCAAAAAGGCAGTTCATTTTTCTCTCTCCTTGTTAAAGTCTCATTTTGGTTAACTTTCTAGAAGATCCCAGGACTCACTCTGAAAAAAAAATTTTTTTTGTAGTTTACCTTATTACCTACCTTATCTACCTTTCTCAACAGTTGGCTGTAGTCAAGAGGCACCATGGTTTACAGTTCATAAGCCAGTTTCCCCTGCCTTTGTTATGAGAGGGCCCCAGTTACTTCTTTGCCCACTGGTGGGAAAAAAGGTATCTCCGACTTTAGCCCCTAGCTCCTGAGAGGGACTGGCTGGGTCCTAATCACTCTAATTAAAGTCACTTGGATTATTTATCTGTCTTTGCTTTGATTTGCTTTGTATTCCATTGACGTGCTAATCAGTGACTTGTAGCATTTAGAGCTTTAAATTTCTAGGCATACAACTAGAAGTGATCTCTGCAGTTCTCTCCTTTCATTACATAAATCTTTATAGCAGATTGTTACTGAAGATACTGTTCGTTTCTCTCTCTCAGATGAGTGGGAAAGCAGATTCTACTTCCATCCGATTTCTGATTTGCCACCTCCAGAGCCATATGTACCAACGGCCAAAAGTTATCCCAGTAAACTGGCAAGAAATGAAACCCGGAGTGAGTATTTCTGCAAGGACTTTTGGTGGCTTCATACTGGAGTAGCCTGGGTTATATACAACTCAGGGTTGTATAGGAAATCCAGGCCTCTTGCCTAGTGTGGGGCAGAGAGCCCCATATGGAGCTGTCTACATTCTGGTAAACTCCCCTTCCACAAGCAATAGGGAAAAATGGAGATATCCAGAATGCATATGAGAAATGATCATTTTAATGTGTCATTACAAGCTCAAAATAACTGGTTTGCTAATAGGTTAAATTTTATTGCTTTGCTTGTTTGGACAGCCTTCCCAATTTCGATTTTCCTAAGATAGCACAAATAGAGGCATCTTCTATTACTACCAGTTTTGAGACTAGCCAAATGTCTTAATAATTATAACAAAAACTCACTGTAACTGCTTTGATATTTTCAATATATTAGGATTAGGAGCACCTGGCAGGCTTAGTCAGTAGAGCATGTGACTCTCTTGATCTCAGGGTCTTGACTTCAAGCCCCATGTTGGGTGTAGAGAATACTTAAAAAAATAATAAGGGGTGGGGCACCTGGGTGGCTCAGTCTGTTAAGCATCTGACTCTTGATTTTGGCTTGGGTCATGATCTTGCAGTTTGTGGGTCCAAGCCCCTCATCAGGTTCTGTGCTGACAGTGTACGGAGCCTGCTTGGGATTCTGTGTTTCTCTCTCTCTCTCTCTCTCTAAATATAAATAAGCTTTAAAAAATTAAAAAATAAATAAATGAAAATATTAAGAGGCACCTGACTGGCTCAGTCAGTGGAGCATGCTCTTAATCTCTGGGTTGTGAGCTCGAGCCCCACCTTGGGTGTAGAGATTACTAAAAAAATAAAATCTTAAAAATATTAAAGTAAAATAAAATAAATATATTATGATTTTAGCTTCTAGAACATTACATGAAAATTTTAAATACACCCATAATCTTTCTACATAATCTTCATAAAATCTCCACATAACATTTATTTTCATTTTACCAGGTCCTCTGCTCATTTTTATCCATATAACTCAAATTGATTTGTAGTTATAATTATAGAGTGCAGTTTTTTGGTGGGATTCACATGATTTTGCTTAGTAAAACACTTGCCCATTCCATCAAGTCAGCATACAGTAATTTAGTTTACCATTATTGGACATTTAGATTGTTTCTGGGTTTTACTAAAATATGTAATGCCACCATGAAGAAGTGAATCTCCTTTCTCCTGTTGAAACAAAAAGGTGAACAAGAAGAAATAGTGAAACTGAAATTTCAACACAATAAGTGGTTAGAATTCAGAAAGAATTAGCATGAAATATACAGATTCAGTGCTGAGGCTCAGACGTGTGACAGTCTTAGATTTAGAACCAAACTCCCAAACCAGAAATGTATGGAGAAAAAGTGAGCATTTTCAAATAAATGCCAAAGCGTCCCTAGCCTTCTCCTCATTCCTTAGATGGAGCTCCTCACACATACGCGGTGCCTGTTGACCCTTTAACACACAGTTCTTTTTTTTTTTTTTTAAGTTTATTTATTTTGAGAGAGAGTGCATGCACACATGTGCATGTGCCAGGGAGGGGCAGAGAGAAAGAGAGGGAGAGAGAGAGAACCCTAAGCAGGCTCCATGCAGTCAGCACGGAGCCCCACTTGAGGATCGAGCTCACAAACCATGAGATCATGAGCTGAGCTGAAATCAAGAGCCAGAGGCTCAACCAACTGAGCCACCTGGTGTCCCAACACACAGTTCTTAAATAATTTTTGGTTGGTTGTTTCCCAGCCACTGAGCAGATTCATAGCTGAAGTCAAGGCTGGTTAAAAGCAAAATCAGTGGCTTCAGGGAGACGTGATAGGTGGGAGTCCCAGGTCCTGAGAGGGACTGGCTGTGTGACAGGGGCACAGAGTTGTACTTTGTATCATAGCACAGGACAATACAGGAGTTTCCACGGGGTTGTGAAGAATAGGTCAAACTGTGCTCTGTGCCTCTGCTGAAGAATTCAAAGAATTAGAAAATATTTTATTTTATTTTTAATGTTATTTATTTATTTATTTTGAGAGGCAGAGAAAGCGAGAGCAGGGGAGGGACAGAGAGAGAGGGAGAGAGAATCCCAAGTGGGCCCTGTGCTGTCTGTGCTGTCAGTGTGGGGCTCGATCTCACAGACTGTGAGATCATGACCTGAGTCGTAAGTCAGACGCTCAACCGACTGAGCCACCCAGGCACACTAGAAAATATTTTTTAAAATTTCCATGAACAAATGCCAGAAGTAAACAGAATACTGCTGCTTGGAAGGGAAAGTGTAATTACTAGAAAAACTCATTTATGTGGAATACTCTATTCCTAGAAGATAACTAATAAAAAAGGTGTAAGTGTAATACATTTATACAAGAGTGGAAAATAAGCCTTTGTGTGGGACAGGTATCTTTGTTCTGTGTGTGTGTGTGTGGCGTGAAGAGGGGCTTCTCTCTGATAAGAAAACAGCTTGTTTCTCTTCATTTGGGGGGCACTAAGAAATGAATTCACTTTAAGGAGCTGTTCACATAGACTCTAAATATTTTTCCTGGTTTCGTGTAAGCATTCTTAATCTACTTGAAGTGCTCTTTGTGTATTTAAGTCAGTAACAGAATCAACCCCCTTCCCCTAGGTTTTTAATTTAATAGCTGAACACATTCCCTTCCCTACCCTTCTGTCTTTAAGACTGAACACAGCCTGAGGACTGGAACTGTCCTGCTTATGATTGCATCTTCCTCAAGTGGCACAGAACCTGAAATATAGTAGGCATTTCAGAATGTTTCTTAAATTGAATTAACGTCCACTGCCCCCAAAAATGTTTTTGTAGATTTGCTTTAAATATTCCAGCATTCTGGGTGTTGAATGGATTATCTCTGGATCATTTAACTAAAATACTACCGAGTGGCTTTATTCTGCTCCTATAGCTGCCGTGGCCTCCAGGTAGGGCACCAGCCTGGAGGGCACCCAGGCGGCCCTGAGCTGTGCCACCTAATTGCAGCTTTGCATAAGGCCAGCCCTCATTTTTCTAACCACCTGTGGTATGTCAGCTGATGGTCAGGGCTCCATGATAGATGACTGGTTTCCATTTAGATGAGTCTTTGCTTGGGTATGGGCCCAAGAAAAAATGTGGTCGGGACGCAGAAGGAAGAGGCAAGGTAATGGAGTGCCAGTGTCTTCTTCTAACTCCTCCCCTTGCTCAGAGATTTGGTTCTATCTCATAAATCCCTGCTGATATGCCTCCTGAAGAATCTGTCAGTGCCAGCCCACCTTGAAGTCTCTCCAGAGCGGTGGCCACAGCAGCCTTCCTCAACTGACATGTGCCCCTGCTACGTCTGCTCACAGCATCAGAGCACCTGGCTGCATGCCTAACACCTGTTAGATCCTAGAAAAAATGTACCTGAGATAAATGAATTTTAAAAATTGTGAATGGATTTTAAACTTGGTACTGAGAGCCCAGAATATGCATAGTTTTTAAAAGAACACTGTCAATGGAGTGAAGAGAGAACCCACGAAATGGGATAAAATATTTGCAAATCATATATCTGATAAAACATTAATATCCAGAATATATAAAGAAGTCCTACAATTCAGCAACAACAAAAACCCAATTTTTAAAATGGGTTGAATACTTGCATAGACATTTCTCTGAGGAAAATATCCATATTGCCAAAGAAACACATGAAAAGATGCTCAAAATCACTGATCATTAGGGAAATGCAAATAAAACTACAATGAAATACAACTTCACACCTTTTAGGATAGTTACTGTCAAAAAAGCATTGTTGGGGCACCTGGCTGGCTCAGTCAGTTATGCATCCGACTCTTGATTTCGGCTCAGGTCATGATCTCGCGGTTCGTGAGTTTGAGTCTCTCTCCCTTTCTCTCTGCCCTTCCCCTACTCACACACGCATGTACTCTCTCTCTCTCTCTCTCTCTCTCTCTCTCTCTCTTTCTCAAAATAAGCTTTTTTTAAAAAAGCATTGTTTAGAAATTAGAAGATACCTAAATGCCCAACAAAAGGGGGTTGATTATAGTATACTGTATAATAGAATGTAATGTGTCATTAATAATTATATGTATAAACAGTAACGACTCTTGAAAAAGATTCAGACCAACTACATATGATCCTATTTGGGGAAGAAAAAAGGGAACTGTTTATATAGAGAAAATAAATGGAAAATATTTACATAATGTTATTGGTTATCTCCAGGTGGTACAGGCATTGGTGAGATTTTGTTTTGTTTTTGTTCATCAATATTTTCTGAATCTGTCATAAATACATACTATGTTTGTGGCAAGAAGACAAGTACTTTTTAAAATTTTTCTTGGGGCTCCTGGGTGGCTCAGTCAGTTAAGCGTCCAACTTTGGCTTAGGTCATGATCTCACAGTTTGTGGATTTGAGCCCCACATAGGACTCTTCACTGACAGCATGGAACCTGCTTAGGATTCTCTCTCCCTCTCTGTCCCTCCACTGCTTGTGTTTTGTTTTGGTTTTTTTCCCCTCTCTCTCAATAAATAAGTAAACTTTTTATTTTTTTTAATTTTTTAATTTTTTTTTTTGTTTGTTTTGAGAGAGAGAGAGAGCACAAGCAGAAAAGGGGCAGAGAGAGAGGGAGACACAGAGTCTGAAGCAGGCTCCAGGCTCTGAGCTGTCACAGAGCCCAATGCAGGACTCGAACCCATGAACCACAAGATCATGATCTGAGCTGAAGTCTGATGCTTAACCAACTTAACCACCCAGGCACCCCTAAATAAGTAAACTTTAAAAAACTGTTTACAATTTTTTTCCCTTGATTTCACAAGTACTCAGTAGCCAGTGGTGGGTCACCCATCTCTAGTAATGTTCATTCAGATCCTCACTTGCTTCTTCCCCTCACTTGTTACTTCTCATTCACATATGCCAGTTATTTACAGCCTTGGTCATAGAGGGTGAGGTAGTGGGTACTTTTGCAACCATCCTTCAGTTTGTATAGTGAGATCACAAGCTTTCTAACCAAAATTTGTATTTTGTCTATGTTTTCATCAAGGTGGATCCAACCGAAGAGAAAGGGGTGCCCCTCCACTCCCTCCCATCCCGAGGTGATCTTTACCTGCTCTTCTCCATCTGAGCCCAAGAGCTACTTCTGTTGTTACTATCCAAGGGCTGCAAACCCTCCTCCCCTTGTCTTCCCTTGGCCCCTTCATACTGGCAATAGGGAGGAAGGTAGGGTAACATGGGAATGTGTGTGTGGGGGTGGGTGGGTGGGGGGGGGGTGGGAATGCAGGAAAGAAATGCACCTGGCTTTTTATGTTGTGTATATTCTCAAAGCTATTGCTTGCTTCAGCTACAGCCCGCCAGCGTTGGTTGCTTAGGGGTCAGTAGGCTTTTGTGGCAAGGTGGCAGAGATGAATTGTGTCCTAGCTCTCAACCAACCAAATTCAAACATTCACTGCTTATTTGCTACAGACTGTAATATTAAAGTCCCTGAGAGCTATTTGCTTCCACGCCCTTTTTGCATGCTTGGCTTTCTGTCCGATTGCATGCACCAAGGACCATGGAAGCAAGTTGCTGCATCAGGGCTCATGTAACATTTTTCAGTTACAGGATGTCCAATCTTTGGCAGTCTGAGATAAGCTCTAGGATAGAGCTTTCCAACGGAAATACAATGTGAGCCACCTAAGCAGTTTTTTAATTTCTAGTAGCTACATTAAAAAAGGACAAGGGGAAATTAATTTTAATATATTTTATTTAACCCGAATACCCAAAATATTATCATTTCAACCTGCAATTAGTATAACAACTATTAAGGAGATATTTCACATTGTGTTTTGGTACTAAGTCTTCAAAATGCAGGTATATTTTACGTTGAGAGTACATCTCCTTTCCGACTAGTCACATCCCAAGTGCTCAGCCACATGTGGCTGGCGGCTACCATATTGGACAGCACAGGCACAGAAGACAGAGGATGGTACAAAAACCTCTTATTTCAAAAACAGACAAACAAAGAAAATGCAAGATGAGCTTTAGCCATTCAAAAAGTACCAAAAATGAGGTTAGGACCTAACACCTTGTTTGGCAGACAGCTTGATCTTAGATTTTGCTACCTTATTCCCCCTCTTGCCTTAACATCTGTTGCTTCACAATACCAAGGTCAGAAATTGATCTCACAGGGTGTACAGTCACGTGGAATAAAGCCATGGGAAAGAAACCGAAAGCCAGCTGGGGCTTTGGGGCTCAGAGCCAGCTGCCTTGAGCTCACCTATCAGTTGGATTCCTGCCTTGCACTTCATTTCCTCCCCTGTCTAGCTTGCACATCAGGGCAGGGAGGCTCGTAGGCTCCACAGTTGTGCGAGAAAGTTAGGAAAAGGTGGCAAACTGGAAATGTGGAGGAAGGAAGCAGGTTTGGGTTGATGGGCAAAACTCTAATCTAAATCTGATGTTGATGGGGTTGAGAGACATTGCTACTACAAATTGAAGAGAATTTGTCTTGACTCTGCCGGGGGAATCACTTGCCTTGGATCTATACAAATACAGCTCCATGGGAAGGACCATAGGGACGAGCCAGCCTTGCCCTTTTTTTGTATGATTTTTGTTTACAAAACTTTACTGGGACTTTTAAATCTAGCTATAGATTGGGGGAGGGGAGTATTTCCATTTAGATGTTTTATATGGTTGATTATGTTTAAAATTACCATTGCTTATTTTTTAAAAGCACGTGGCCACATATATATATATATGTATACCTAAACTTTGTATCCTGGTTTCAGTGTATTCATGTATTCCTGGGAGATGCTAACGAGAAATCAATCCAAAGAAAAATTTGAAAGACACATTCCTATTTATAGAATAAATAATTGTTTCATTTATATAAAAGCAAAAGAACTTAGAGTTCTAATAAATGGGATATCTAATAAATTATGAAGTTGCCCATTTGAATATATTGTATTTTTGTAACTTTCCTTGCCAAAGTCTTGGGCTTAGAAGATTAGAGAACTTGGTTTTTCTAACTCTCCTCTACCATTCATCTGTCTGTCATACAGTCATTTGGGGCCCTTTACCCAAAGAGAATTAAGAAATATAAAAGTGTAACAAGCGTGGCAAAGTATTTTCGAAAAAACATTTTTTTTTAGGTAATAGCATCATTTTATTTTGGATTCTTTGATCAGATATCAATAGTTGATACAAATCCTTATGATAAAGCCTTATGACCCACTTTAGAAAAGACGGAATCTGGCCTTAATAGCAAATATGGCATAGAAAAGTCTGATCCAAAGGATTTTGGATCTGAATTTTATAAGGGGCAGTAAGAATGGCCAATTTCCTTGTATATCCCAACCTCATAGTGCCCTCCTAATGTCTGAAACAGAGCCACAGTACAGAGTTGCTCTTCATCCAGGACAGAGAAGTTTTAGCAGGTCTTTTTTTAAGTAAATGTTTCATTAATACACCTACACCCTTTCTTTGAAAGTTGGCAACCTAATTGCAGCCCAAACTGAATAATTTCTATGCTAAAATCTTCAACTATGGCAAATCACAAAAATGAATATTTTCTTCCCTGAAATCAGGGCTCACATTTGGGTTTTTTTCCACAATATTTCCAGATAAATGTATTCAAGATGCAATACAGTATTTTAATATTCACATATCATTTTATATTGAAATGTATTACAGTATTAAAATTCAGTGTTCCATATTTATTTCACTATGCATTTTATTTAGTAGAAGCCGAGAGAAATGTTTAATCCAATGGTGCCTTACTTTGTGATTTGAAAGAAATCGACTTTTTATGTCTAAGTAGCAGATTATTTGCATATTTGTAAAAACTGTTAGGCTTTTATATTTTAACTTGTAATACCAATTTTGTTATTTTAGTAGCAGAAATGGGATGATTGTTAAAGTGGCCAAAATTTTTTGGCATGAAATTAATTTTTCCCTGTTTATAGTCAGGGACAGTAAAGGAAAAAAAAATGTTTTTCATACCACTGCATTATGTAAACATGCACATTTTGGTATCGATGTCATTAGGACAGTTTAAATGGTGGGGTAGAGTCTACCCTAGACATCTGCGTCTTTGTAAGTTAGCCAGACAATAAATAAAAGCAGAATGACAAGAGTGTCAACTGGTGGTTTTTATTTAAGTATTGTCTATGTAAATACAAATGAAAAAGCAAGTGTCTGTTTTCTGTTTTACACTTTGGTAAAGAAAGACAAACTCAAAGAAAAGAAAAGGAGAAGGTAGTGGTGGAGGTTCATGGTGTGTGTACCTCACATCTACTTTCTAATCCCTTGTTTGCTTTTCCTGAGAACCTGCATCATAGCCAAAGTCTGCTGTCTGTTTACTTGAAGCAGATGCTTTAAGACTGTAAGGTACAGATGGATGGTGGGACCAATGGGCCAGGAAACCACAAAGAATAGAATTGACATTGAGAAATACAGGAAAGGCCAGGGGGAATTTAGGGGGCCCGATAATTTTTTTAATTATCTGCTGCGCACATGTGTGTACGTATCTTAATGCAGTCTAATGGTTAAGAGATTAGAAGACCTGCGTCCATCTCTTACTTGCAAGTTGCAAACTTTTCTAAGCCTCCACTTCCTTATCTACAAGGTAAGTAACTATCTTACAGGATTAATAAATGCATTAAATGAGATAATACACTCAGTACTTGGCCTGACTTATTCTGGCACTCAGTAACTGGTAGCCAGGTAGCCACTCTTGGTAAAACAACAAATATTTATATAATGATCCCAAATTTACTGGAGCCAAACTGCCCGAAAGGGAATTTCCTAATGTACCTGTAAAGGAAGAGGCGATAGCAGGCAGACTATCTGTACCAGAAATGCAAAGCAACCTCCAGACAGAGGACACCTCACATGATGTCCCTTCAACCTCACAGGCCTGAAAAATGAAAATTCATGCTGCTATGGTCATCAAGGAAATTATTAGATTCCATTTGGAAGTAAGACCTGGAAAGAACCTATATATAGGGCAGCCTCAGAATTTATGATCCACGAGTAGAACACTTTTGAGAGTAGGAGGGAATACTGATAATTGTTGCTTTGGCACAACAGGTACAAACTGGGGCTGCCCTGGAAAACCGGGCTGTGTGGTCACCCCATTTGGAGGTCATCTAGTCCCACCCTCTGGTCTTACAGATGAGTATATAAGACCCCAAATCACATACTACTAATGCACAAGCAGCTTGGCCTGTCACCTCACCACCACACGCCCCCTTATTTTTTCTTAAGATTTGATTTTTAAGTAATCTCCACCCCCAACCTGGGGCTCAAACTCACAACCCAGAGATCAAGAGTCACACGTTCCGCCAACTGAGCCAGCCAGGCGCCCCAACGCTTCCTTCATTATGATCCTCCCCACCTCTAGCGCAAGTCTCTGCTTCATGTGTCTTTCACATCTGCTGGAAAGAAAAGACCAGATGACAAGCTACAGGGTCAGAGAACAAGCCCAGCACATGCAAATTTGGATCTGGATCCTAGCTCTGCCACTTGCTCCCTGGAAGGCCAATGACAAGGTATTTAAGCCCTCTGAGTTCTAATTTCCTCAACTGCAAAATGTTTGCAGTGCTTAAATATACAGAACATCAGGCAAAATAACGGGCATATGTCAGGCGCTCAATGAAAGTTAGTTCCATTCGATTTTCTAATCCCTTTGCTATCAAACTGAGGCCATATTCAGGAAGGCATTTTCAGTGCATTCAGAAGAGTCTGCTAAAGTTTGGGGCGCCTGGGTGGCTCAGTCAGTGGAGGGTCTGACTCTTGATTTTGGCTCAGGTCATGATCTCGTATTTTGTGAAATCGAGCCCCACATGAGGCTCTCTGCTGACAGCTTGGAGCCTGCTTGGGACTCTCTCTCTTCCTCTCTCTCTACACCCACTCTCTGTCTCAAAATAAACATTTTAAAAAAGAGTCTAATAAAATTTAATTGCAACACTCTTAGGATAAAAATTGCTTTCAAAACTGGCCTCACTTGTTAAAACTGGAATCATTCATTTGGTTCATTCAGCCATTCGGTACATTTTTATGTACCAGCCTCACCACAACCAAATAGTGTCCCCACTCTATCTGAGGAATGGTCTCGGAGTAGCAGTTACCCTGCTCCCACCAGTCACAAGTGCCAAAGCAACAGAGAGTTTTCTATTAAGAAGAGAAAGTGAATACTTTATAATTTTCCTCCCTTAAGGGATTATTTGGTTTCTTTTCTCCTTTCATCTCAATGGGTGAATTAAATTTATTATTATTTTTTTTTATTATTATTATTTTACAGAGGGGGAGAGAGCAGGATAGGGGGGGACACAGAATCTTAAGCAGGCTCCACACTCAGCAGGGAGCCTGAAGCAGGGCTCAATCCCACAATCCTGGGATCATCACCTGAGCCAAAATCAAGAGTCAGATGCTCAACCGACTGGGCCACCCAGGTGCCCCAAATTAAATTGATTTAAAAAATTTTTTAAACTACAGGAAAACTGGAGGTGGGGGAGGGAAGGTTTTAAAAAAAGTTTTGATGGCCTATAAAAATGTCTTTTTACTTTTTGATTAATTTTTTTGAGAGAGAGAGGGTGCAAGTGAGTGAGGGGCAGAGAGAGGGAGGGAGAGAGGGAATCCCACAAGGGGCAGGGAGAGATGGAGAAGTAGGGCTCACCCGAAGCGGAGCAGGGGCTCACCTGATGTGGGATGCGGGACTCGAACTCACAGACCATGACATCATGACCGGAGCCAAAGTCAGATACTTAACTGACTGAGCCACCCGGGTGCCCTGCTTTTTTTTATTAATTCCTAAAGGATTCCCCAGTTCCCTGACATTCCGATTAACTGAAGGCTTCCTGGACATATAATTTAGAGTGGCCCCTTTCTCTGCTGTCTTCCCCACAGCCTGGCTTCCCTGCACTCTGAGCACTTGGTCCTTCATGTCTGTCTCTGGAGCTATAGTTAGCTGCAGGATTCCCCCACTACCCGAAAGCAGAGCGCTCCTATGAAAACTTTCCTAAGCCAAAATGGCATAAAGCAAAGAAACAATTACCGTGAACTCACATGGAAAATTTTTTGAGCATTCTCAGACCCAGAAAAACAATCTCTCTTTGGCTTCTCTGGTCCCTTAGGACACATCTTGCTAATGGATGTGCAAGATAAATTGAGATAAAGCACAGATGCTCAGAGGCAAGGTTCAAAGCTACAGAGCTTGACGCTGAGATGCCCAGTGTGGTTTCCAGGGAAGGGGCTTGGCGGTGCCACCCTCACGGCTTGGGGCTTGCACTGCTTCTACAATGGCTTGCTGCAAAACAAACACTGAACGCTATTTTCACTTTTTGCCTTTTTCCTAAAAGCAAAACTCTCTTTGGATTTCTTTCAGTTAGCAAAAAGGTACAATGTAGGTCTTCCATAAAAGTGAAGTGGCCTAATGCAACCTTTCAAAAAATCGGGGGATACCTGTACACATTTCTCTTATTGGTAAATGTTTGAAATGTCCCATCAACACTCTACCACGAATTCCTTAGCATTACAGAGGCACATTTACAGGAAGCTAAGGAAGCTCCAGCTTTGGGACCTCCACTTGCAAGGATCCCTTCTAATAAGGAAGGACTCATTTTTACATCTAATGTTTTATTCATGATTTTATACTAATTTTCTTAATATAGCAGCCTAAATTGTCTAAAGCTCAGCCCCACAAAACCTGTCCTTGCTTTATTGCCCTTCCCAGCTTCTGATAGAGAAATCAACCAAAGTGCGTATTTTAAAGCTTTCTTAAGCCACCAGCTTTCCATAACAGTGACAGGAGGGTCCCTGACAAATAGAAGACAGCAAAAGTGTGTGCTCCTTTGTACTCCCAGAGTGGTCAGTAGATATTTCTAAAATAATTCAATCATTGTACTGCTCACATTGCATTAGAGTCACTTAAAGGCCCCACAATGTGACCCATCTAGATAACATGTTTGACCTCTGAGGGGTCTGGGAAAGAAGTCTGGATGCTATTAGACATTGAGCTCAGATTTAGCTTAAATTTTGCCCAGGAAGATGCCTGCCAGCTACACAGCTACACACCTACAGCTGGTGTATCCATCATGGACTCAACATAAATGTGTTTTAGTCATGAGGAACTCCCACCCTTTTCCTGTTTTCTGTCTCCAAGCAGTTTAGTAAGTTAAAGGTCAACTGTCAAAATGCTATCTATTTAAGATAGGTACCTGAAGCAAATATCAGATAATTGGGAAACCCTAATGCCTTATGGAGCTATTGTATTCCCAAAGATCCATTTTTACATGTATTCATTCAAATAAACAACACTGATTGAGTAGCTACAATTTATTACGCATAGGGAATATGAAGATACATATTATACAATAGGAAGCACTAGTCCTAGAATCAAGGGTCTACATTCTAGATTTAACAACATCAGCCAGTAGGCACAAACCCACTCTACCACTGGTTCTAGAGACATGCTCCTCACCACCAACACAAGGCTGGTTGGCTGTGTGCACGAAAGGGAAATTCCCTCCCCCTTGGTGCTTCCTGCTTGGACTTACTCTTAGAGCAAAGGTATGGACAGGTCCCAGATGGGGCCACCATAGAAAAATGGAAAAATATATCTAACACAGAAGTGTAAACACAAGACCCATTGCCTAATTTACTTATCTAGATGACAACATAAATATTGTTTTCATTTTCCATATAACCACCACCAGTTATTGATCATCTACTATGTACTACAAATTGTGCTAAGGTCTTTGCAAATATTATTGCATATGTCATTGTTAGTCAATGTGACTTTACACGTGGAGAATTGAGGCCTGAATCGATTAGAAATTTGCCTCAAGCCACTTGCTGTGATTGGATCCAGAATTCAAACTCAAGGTTGAATAAATACCTTTGAATGGGAAGTCATAATATTATCAACTTTCCATATGCAAGTTTAAAAAAAATACTGACGTTTCATAAAAGCAAGGACACTTTAATAAGCCAAACTCTTAGAATAAAAGATAGTAGGCTCAACTGAACAAACATAGGTTCGTAGGTACATTGTGTTTATTTTCCTCACTGGGCTATGCACTAGCTCTAGTCCCAGACCCACCATTTACCAGCTGGGGCACATTGCCTCTTGTTAAGTGATCTAATTTCTTTTGGTTCTTTGCTCCTTTACAGTTTAAGGAGTGGTCATAACTACCATTTTGACACTTTCAAAAGAACGTACCTGTATTTATCAGCTCATCAGACACTTGCTACCTTTTAAGGTGATCTCAGGGGAGCCTCTAAAATTCAGACATCATTTTTCATTAAGCACAGATTTCTGAAAGTCCCAAACTGCAATGTGAATAGTTAATGTGCTCTTCAGTGTATCTCCCTTGCTTTCTACTGTTCAATATTTGTGGAGTATTTCTTCCAATCCTATTATAAACTTTTTGTATTGAATTTATTTTTTACTCTCCTTGAACTTGGAAAAGTTTAAATTCCAAATCATAGAATTTGCTTTCCCATAATGGCACAAAGTACAAATCATAGAATTTGCTTTCCCATAATGGCACAAAGTACACTTTGTGTTCTTTGCCTCAGTCATACAACCCAGCACTCATTCACAGGGGAAATAAAGGTAAAGCAAAAGACAGTCATGTTCAAAAGAAGTCAAGTAAGTGGCTCCAGAATTTCAGAGTATTTTCACAAACAGTCCCTCATGTTTACCCATGGCAGCCCTGTGGTGGAGGAAGAGACTGATCTCCCATGTTACAAATGCAGGGCTGACACACTAAGGGAGGAAGTGACCTCAAGGTCTTACCCCTGGTGAGTGAAGGGGGCCAAGACTACTTCAGTCACAGTCTTCAAACTGCATTTTTGCCATTGTTGTCTGCATTCATCTGACAAATAGTATTGAGCACCTTCTCAGTAATGAGAAGGCATGGGGTGAATCCAGTTGAAGACACAAAGGTCAGGACCACCTAAATTCCGTGTTTCAGGGGGCTTACAGTCCTTTGTGGACTGAGGCAAGTACACAAATAACTTTAGGACAAGGCAGAATACATGACCTATTCAAAAGCTTGAAGTAATGCATCACCAGGACCCAAAGAAGGTACAACTCTTGTGAACTGGTTGAGCCTTACTGCCCCACACTCAGGTGTGTTTTCCTCATCTTTTTTTCTTCTTAATGTTTGTTTATTTTTGAAAGACAGAGAGAGACAGAACTCCAGCAGGGGAGGGGCAGAGAAAGAGAGAGAGAGAGAGAGAGACAGAATCTGAAGCAGGCTCCAGGCTCCTAGCTGTCAGCACAGAGCCTGATGCGGGACTCAAACTCATGAACAGTGAGATCATGACCTGAGCCAAAGTCGGATGCTTAACCGACTCAGCCACCCAGTCACCCCCCTCATCTTTCTGAGTAAGGCTTCCAGTGTTTCTCAAAATGAAAGTTGTGGACCACTTAAGCACTTAAGGAGTGCTTGTTAAATACAGGTTCCTGGGATCCACCTCAGACCTACCCAAATAAAAATCCCTTGGAACCCAGGAAAATGTTTTTAATATGACCCACTTCACAAATTTGCGTGTTATCCTTGCACAGGGAACATGCCAATCTTCTCTGTATCACTCAAATTTCAGTACCTGTACTGCTGAACCAAGAATGAGAATTTATATTTTTAACAAGGTTCAAGGTCATTCTGATGCACATTCCAGATTCAGAATCTCTTTTCTAAGGTGCTACCCCTGAATTTGGGCCTTTGAAAGAATATATTCATATATTTCATATATATTATATGAAAATTAAATCATGAGATGGCATCCACTTTTTGTCATACTAAATACTCCATTTAATACTACCCCCATGCATGCTGATTCATTACAATGCTGTTTGTCTTAAAAATGCTTTTCTTAAAAAATCAGCTAGCTAGCTAATCTATTACCAAACCCAAAGAAAAAATTGTGTAACAAGAGCACTGCATAGTCCTGGCCAGTAAGCATCAACACTCCTTACTAAATGTATGTTCTAGTCTGTTTTCTTGAATTACGTATGCTTGCAATGTGTGGCCTTTCTCCATACTTTTTTCTGGTGAGTTCTGGTCAGTAATTTTGATCCAGAGTGCTATCAAAAGATGGTATCACAGTGCCATAAAGAAATACAGAAGAGCACCATGTTGGATGTTACCATTTTTTAAGTAGCCCAAGGTGACTTTAAGTAAATGGTTGTAACAGAGAAAAGGAATCAGCAAGGATCTGGGTGATGGAAATCTTTTGACATTATAAAAGGTATTACAAACTTCTCTTCTACCAGGAAGGATGGACTAACAATTCTGACTGGTAATGGGAAGACACTAGGGCTTGTGACCTCAGGAGATCTAAAGAGAAGACCAAGGCCACATAAGAGGAACCTCTGGACTCAGGGACTTGACTGAAACAGCCTGTTCAATTACGCTCCCCTGGAACGCACACTCCTGGAGTTAAGGGGGCTGCCTACACTGTGGCTGGGAATGCAGCTTCTAGCACTGCAGTGGTTCACTGCAGCCAATGGAAACTGTTACAACCTGCCAGAAGAGTGGTTTCAAACCTCAGAGAATCACCTGGAGGGCTTGTTGAGACAGGGCCCTGTGCCCCACTTCTGGAGATTCTGATTCAGCAAGTCTAGGAGGGGGCCTGAAAATCTGCATTTCTAACAGAGTTCTATGTTATGCTTGGTTGTACTGGTTTTTAGACCACACTTTTTAACTGGAACTGATCACTATTTATAATAACAGAATACTTTTTTTCTCTGCATTAAACTAATATGTACATATAGCATCAAACCTAAATACTGTGTCCATTGCTTGCATCAGCTTTAAGAAACTTAGCTAAGTAGAAAACCAGTTGGTATGGCACTGTTGTACCTGAGACATAATGGTGTCTTATGATTTCCCAATACTCTTTCTTTGGCCATTAATCATATCCATTACTCTTTTGTTGTTATTACTGTTGTTGCCTTGCCAACATTACCCGGGGGTGGGGGGTGGGGTAGAATCCAAATGTTAATAAGTGTTAATTATGGAGTTTTAAAAATCAAATCAAAACAGCAAAAATCATGAAAAAATAATTCATGAAAGCTGACAAGCCTTCACCCTTAATCATCATCTCAAGGTTAAATAATGATCAGAATTCTTTCAGTTGAAGTACTTATGTTGCATCTTGATGTTTGACTATCATATAAATATAACTGTGCTATTAGGCTCTATTTTTCATTGCAGATGAAATTGATGCATCTTTGTGTGATGTAGTCTGACATAGTAAAATTGTTACTCCCTAGGTAGGATATTCATAAAAATGTAATTATCGTAATCAGAACAGTCTTTAAGCTCATGAGAGGGGATTGCCAGATTCGTGATTGGCAGTTTTCAATCATTTCACATATAATAAATAAACTTCTTAAAGCAGCCTTGGGAGTCACTGATGTCGTACACAGGGAAACTATTCTGATCAAACAACAAAGGGTGTTGGGAGATGGTGACGGGAGTTCCAGTTGGCTTCCTCTGCCTGGCTTTGGCCAGGACTAGATGGGACTTTCAACAGATTTCATTCGCTTTACTCACCAACAGGTGTAATTAACAGCGCCATTTGCTGGGAAGAAAGAGGTCACAGGAAGACTACCGTTACTGAATAGAATGCATTTATTGTTTTCCTTCTAGAATTCATAACCTGCTGCATGAGTAGCCCAGGAGCTGCTGTGCATGCACCATGCCATGGGGGGCGGGGGGGGAACTGTAGCAATGCCATCAGCGGGATTTGACCCTGGGTTAGTTGGGAGCTTCCAGTGTTCTTCATGTCCCCAATCCTGGTTTAGGCAATGTGCTTAATAAATGTAGAGACAGCACCAACAAGCCCATGTTGGTGGGCTAGAGAAATAAAAACCAACAAAAGAAGTCAACAGACAGTTCAATTTGAAGAAGAAAATCACCTATTCAAATTGGACAGTAACTTTGGTTTTGATTCCATCTCTTTTAGAATTACTTAGTGGGGACGAGTTCTTCCCCTGCTCCTGCAGAAAAACCTCCATAATCCCATGACTTGTTTTGATTCATTTTTTGGTAATAAGAGGTCCTACAGCCATTTTAAATCTCCAACACATTCCCAATCAAGAAGTTAGAGATCCAGTCTTGCATAATAATCAACTCCTAGAATCCGATTTAAAGCTGACACTTTTCCCTTTACCCCTCTGGGGCCTTCTGCAGCCGAGCAGCCAGGGAAGGGGGCAAGGTCCATCTGTTCCTTTCCTCCACCTACTGTTTCCAACTGTCTGTGCCCATTTCACTAACCAGCATCTGTTCCTGGGTCAAAGCCGGCAGGGGGAAGAGAAGTAAGCGAGGGAAGAGGGACAAAAGTTCCTCGTTTGCTAGTGGCCTCGCAGGGTGGCTTCTCTGTTTACTAGCTAGGCTATGAAACTGAAGGCTGCCTCTTCCCGGTAAGGGGTGCTCTCACGGTGCTTCAGAGCCCCACCTTCCCTCCCTCCCCAGGCCAGGCCCGGGACCTCCTCGCACCTGAAGCTCCTTCCTCAGCTAAAACCCTCTCCCGCTGTCTCAGGCTGCTCCCTGCTGAAGCCTAAGAGCTCCTCTAGGTGGCCCTGTTGGGCAGGAGCTAAGTTTCCCCTTTCCTCCCTCCTCTCTTCCTCTCCCTCCCTCCTCTTCCCCCTGGCCCACTGCCTCCCCTGCTCTTCCTCTCCCCTGCCATCCTCCTCCCCTCCCTCCCCTTACCCCCACTTCCCCCAGTGCTGGCCCACTCAGTCACCAGCCTACTCCAAGCGGCGGGAGATATATGTAAAGCTCTCTAAATTAAGACTTTTCAGTGAGAAAGCGTCTTTGGGGTGAGAAAAACCCTCTTCACAAGTCTTCCCTCTCAATCCTCAACCCCCCTCATATTTTGCTGTGGAGACTGGCTGTTCCCCACTTTTGTGGAGAGTCCTACACTAGCTGTTACACCCTGGGCTTTTCCTGGAGCCACTTACTGACATCCACTCACTGGGAAAGCTTAGCCTGGCCCCCCCTTCTTCCTCTGGCACTGGTCCTACCCTCAGATGTGTATCTGTTCGGCCTAGAAGGTCAGCCAAAACCTAGGGTTCGGTGAACAGCCACACTTGGTGCCACACTAAGCCCTACCCTCCAGTTTGGTGCCTTTTAGTAACAAAGGAAGTATTTTGGCCTCTATTTGCTACCTTGGGTTTTATTTCCCAGTCTGTTCAGAACCTGGGCGGGGTGCTATTAATTGAGGTGCTATTTATTGAGCCCCCTTTCTACGTTGAATGTAGGCCAAGGATTTGAGTCATGTTACCACTTTTTGGATAATCCCTCTGAAGATCTCTATCCTTTTATGGCTCCTCTCTTTTGCTTGTCATATTTTTTATCTTGATGTCTCAGTGAGAACCTCTTATTTAATATCTTGAAATGTGTCATATGGGAAATAACTAGCTAAAAGCTCTTAGAGTTTTTAGAGTTTTCTTAAGGACTAACTGATTATAACAACTATTTGAGGACATATATATATAACCCTGAAATGAAAATCTTTTAGATAAAACTTTAAAATACTTGAGAAGGAAAAATGGCTTTCAGGGAGATTCCAGTTTTTTCTTGGCTCTGCTGAAGACTAGCTATATGACCTTGGGAAAGTTGCTGCATCTCTCCAAACCTAATTTTTTCATGTATGAAACAAAGAATTTGGCCTAAAAGTCTCTCAGGTTCTTTTCCCGCTCTTACCATGAATCTGTGATACCCTGAAAGGAAGTTGAGAGAACACTTCTGTTGCTAAGTATGGATGAAGGTTAACACACAGGCTCCCCTTGGTATTCATGAGGGCTCCCTTCCTCCACTCAAACACATTTACTGAGTGCGTACATCTTTTTTTTTTTTTAAGTTTATTTAATTTGAGAAAGAAAGAGAGCAAGCAGGGGAGGGGCAGAGAGAGAGAGAGAGAGAGAGAGAATCCCAAGCAGTCTCTGTACTGTCAGTGTAGAGCCCCATGCGGGGCTTGAACGCATGAACCTTGAGATCATGACCTGAGCCCAAATCAAGAGCTGGATACTTAAGCAGCTGAGCCATCAGGCGTCCTCTGAGTACATATATCTTTACACCAGGAGATACTTGGGTGCATAAGATTTCATCCTTGACCCAAGAAGCTTATGAATATGAAGGAGAAGCTAGACTGTTCATGAATATTGTTAAACAATACATGATGCTTTATTTACCCAAGAAACATTTCCTGAGCACCTACCATGGTAAGTACAAAACACTCTGGGATGGTGCTTGGAGTGCAGTGGGTGCAGTTTCCTCTCAGGGCACCATCTTTACATATGTGGGACATCGCTACATAGAAGCCATAATCGGGATGGGTTGAAAGCAGAGCTGTGGGCCATGTGACAGTCCACAGCCCCAGATCCACCCTCACCCCCTTGGTCCTGTGCTTCCAAAGACAAAAACAAAAGATATTTCTATTAGGAAAACGGTGGTGGTGCTTCTCTTCCCTCTCCCTTTCTCTCTCTTTTAAGACGTGATAATCAGTCAGGATTCACTCTGTTTACAGTTTGACTACTTCATAGAAAAATGTGTCTATAAAACACCTGGTAGTTGTAAAAAGGCTTGGGTAAGGCCCAGGGAGCCAGATAAATATATGTTATTTATTCAGCTGTCCCAAGCCATTACCAATCTCCTTACACCCAAGGGCTGTCTGTCCTCTCCTAAGTTTTATTTCTAATATTTTCAATACAAAGTCAGGTTTAAAAACAAAAACAATAAAAAAAAAAAACACAGGAAAATCAAAGCCTTACCTCCCTGAAAAACTATCAAGTACAAACATTCTTCATGGCATTTCAGGCATAGTCTGATACCCTGAACCAGAAAAGATGGTTGCAAATGCATTTATCCAGTGTAGCAAACATAGTCGATCTAAATAAATGTTACTGGTCAATGCCGTTCAGCAAGTATCCCCTGAGCACCTGTGGTGGACCTGGCTCATGCTTTAAGTGCACAGAGGACACCAGAGATTCTGGCATGTTCTCCAAGCCACATCATCAGAGTAAATGGTGAGCACACTGCCTGGCCCCCACTTGCAGACAGCCCCACAGTGGGCTTTGAAGTTGCTCTTTGCTGTTATCTAATCTCCAAAACTGAACCCTAATCCTGACTTCTTCCTTTCAGTGACTTTTCCAAGATAAGTTATGTTCACCTACTCAAATGCATCACCATGTGCATTTTTTAAAGTTTGTTTGTTTGTTTGTTTGTTTGTTTGGAGAGGAGAGGAGAAAACCAGCAGGGGAGGAGCAGAGAAAGGGGGGCGGGGACAGAGGATCCAAACGGGATCCAAAGCAGGCTCCGCACTGACAGCAGAGAGCCTGATGTAGGGCTCAAACTCATGAACCACAAGATCATGCCCTGAGTGAGCCACCCAGGCACCCCTCACTGTGTGCATTTTTAAAGGCTTTAATCTTTATTTCATTCACTCAAATTCTGATCAGGCAGCTTTCCACAGAGAGGTAGTCTCCTGCCCTACTAATTGTAATATAATTTTAGAATGGACTGAGTTGAAATCCCTTCTAGGCAGGATCCCTAAAGAGAGGATATTTCCATTGAAGATACATGTGGAATTTGCTTTTTGGGCAAAGGAGAAGGGACAGCACCTGAAGAGGTATCCCAAACAATGAGACATGTGGGGAAAAGCTCCAGTGGAGAGAGAAGTTAGAAGGGGTTGTGCCATACTTAAAGTGATATTTTTCTAATCAGGATGGAGAGCCTGACACATGGTCTGAAAACAGAACAGATTATTTGAAATCTGGGATGTATGATCACCATCTTCACAGTAAATGAAGCCAGCAGCTGTTCAGAGTGAAAGTCATTAACAAGGAGTCTCTGTACACTGAGGGATCCAGAGGAGTGGATGGGAGGCCGACTGATGTCATCCATTTACAAGCCAGAGCTTCATCACACAAAACAAAGAGCCTTTGTTACCCAGGGTTTCCTGGAACCACTTGCTGTCATCACCTTGTCTGCAAAGACAGAGGTGTAATCTACTCACCAAAAAACAATGAAGCTTTGCTTCCAAACGACACAGTCTGGGAATGCAAAATACAAGAAGCAGGGGCAAGCACAGGACAGATTGTCAGCTGTCCTTTACTTGTTCAGTTCTTAAACTGATTTCAAATATCATACTATTGTTTTTAATTAAATCCTCATCACTCTGCTTTCTAATCTCGTGCATTCAATTTGAAACTTGGGAACTGTTTTGTTGCAAAGGAGGAGATTCAGAAATTCCAATTTTCCTACTTAATAAGAATGTTATGTTCAGCATAATGTAACAGGAGAAAAGCTTCCCTTTGTTGCCAACACTCAAAGTCAACGCTTAGTTACGTACTTGAGGAATAATCCTTGGAAAATATTTTAACTCCAATTGCTATCACCAGTATAGAAGTTTCTAGGCTTCCATCTCTACTTTTTAAGTTGTCACGCACTTTTTCAACTTATATCTTATCAACAGCAGATTTTACTTAAAATAAGACATCATAGTTTATTCTGACCATTCAATGTTTTGTGCTATCTGTATCATCATTTTAGTTCTCTTAGAATAGATAAGAAAGACTTTGACTTTATGGGAAACTCAAGGTCAAGGTGTATAATAGGTTTTTTTTCCCCCTCTCTTTCTGCATCAGGGCTTTAAATAGTAAACAGAAACACAAAAGAGATTTATTTGAATATAATTGGTATATCAATTGTTTATAGCTAAAATCAACTAAAAGTGGATTAAATTTACAATCTCACATAATAAGAAATCCAGAGGTGTGGCATTTGCTAGTGGTTGCCTATTTCAGTGGCTCAATGCCTTGCTGAGGACTCTTCCCACATTTCCATCCCATCATCCAAGGTGCACTGGTATTAATCCTCAAATTTGGCTAACAGCTTACAGGAAGTACATGAAATGGAAGAACTTGTTAAATACCATCACAGGGAAGTAGTCAACAAAATCCAGAAGAGATCACGGAAATTTAAACCTGACTGGATATTTGATGATATTGAAGAATTTTTGTCAATATCTTTAGGAATGATAAATGTATTATAGATACATTTTTTAAGAGTCCATATCTTTTATTTTTATTTTTTTTTATTTTTTTTTTCAACGTTTTTATTTATTTTTGGGACAGAGAGAGACAGAGCATGAACGGGGGAGGGGCAGAGAGAGAGGGAGACACAGAATCGGAAACAGGCTCCAGGCTCCGAGCCATCAGCCCAGAGCCTGACGCGGGGCTCGAACTCACGGAGCGCGAGATCGTGACCTGGCTGAAGTCGGACGCTTAACCGACTGCGCCACCCAGGCGCCCCAAAAAGAGTCCATATCTTTTAGAGACACACGCTGAAATGTTTATAACAGAAATGATATGATATCTGAGTTTACCTCAAATGCCTCAAAACAATCCAGTGGGAGTGGGGAGTGAGGATGGGGGAATGACAGGCTGTGAATACTAATAACTGGGAAGCTGGGTGATATGCACATGGGGGCTCATTATACAGCTCTCTCTGTTTTCTGTTCCCTGTTTTTAATAGAAATTTTTATATATTTAATTTTTTAAAACAACAAATGAGAAAGGAGTATAAAGAAGAAAAAAAGAAGGGTCAGGTAAACAGTTCTCCTAACTAGTCAACCATTTGGGCCAATGAACCTCTACTGGGCTTTCACGGTCCAGGGCAGGAACTGACTGTGACATGCATCTGGGTCTTCTGGGAATGGACCGTCTGCTTCTGCAGAGTGGCCTCGCCAAGGATGTCTCAGGGAATACTAACAATAGCAGTCTGGGAGTAAGTACTCCTGCTATCTGCATTATTATTATGAGAAAATGGAGAAAAGCCTTCCTGCCTATTCTAAAGTAAGTACTCCTCCAAAAAGTAACAATCCCATTGAAATAAGTGTTATTAGGCCACAGTGTTAATTCTAGCCCATGTGGTCCTAAAGAAAATATTTTTAGACAAAAATAACATTCTAGTGATGTTTCATTGCCATTAAAGTTAGTGTCTGAAGCCTTACAGTTGTATGTTCATGTTCAGTAAAGCCTCTGTTTATTTTGAGAAGGTATAAATCTAGTGCACTTAGAACCAAGACACTTATTTTTTAAACTTCATTTGCTTGCTATAAATGACAGCAAAACCAAAAATCAAACCTCTTAACAGACATAAGCCAATTTTGACCCAACATGACTTCATTATCCCAACCCTCCAAAAAAACAAATACAAAACATACCCATCCACATGCACACACACACAAACAGCACAGGCCAGTATTCAAACTCCCCCCCACCAAAAAAAAAAAAAAAAAAGAGTGATGAAGACAACCTCCAAGCTCCAGACTATCTGTAAAAGATCCATGAGCATTGTTCCCAGTAAGGCCTCTAAACAACATAGGACAAAACTGTAGTCTGATACATTTAACTATTTTCCTAGCTATATCTAAGCAGCTCCCAGACTTTTCTCTGAGTCATTTTGAAACCAGCTCACAAAAAACTAGTTCGGTTCTCTCTTGGACCAGGATGAAATAGTGAGAAGTGAAGAAAAGTTGGGATGCAAATTGCCCAGCAAGACCCATAAGAGGCTGAAGGATATACTGTTTATCTTTGGTATATTTCTACCTCCACGATCTTCTAACTTTCTGGCTCTGTCACTCTTCATCTCCTACCTAGGCTTATACTATGCTCATGTCCCTCTAGCTTCCCCAAACCTTTCTCATTTCTTCCCTCTCTCTAAATTTTCAGTGCTCCCAAATTCAATTACAAATTCCCAAATCAAGGTTTCAATTACAGCAATATGTAATAAAACATTACTAGAATGATAGATTGTCCCATCCCCCTGAGCCATCTTCCATCAAAATTCTAATTCCCATACTCTTCATGTGCTGATCTAACCTAGAAGCTAGAATTAAAGCTACTCCATTTAATAGACATTCTCAGCTACCAGCTCACAGTCCTAAGGGTCTATCATCCTCATATATTCTCTCATCAGAATGCTCAGAGGGAGCATCTTCAAGAGGTGGGTATAAAGATGACTTCAATAACAGAAGCTACGGAGGTGATACAGAGAAAAGGTTTCAAGCATGCCTGATCATTCTAATGTACTTTAATGTAATAAAAACTCCCAATTAAAGGTGTAGCCTAGTAAAAGTGTTTGGGAATGAGGGTGATACCAATTACTCAAGGTACTGGTAGGTTTTGTTCTTCTTCCTTGATGAAAATTTTGTCATGAAAAAAAAATCAAGCCTTAGGCTTGTGACAAGGCTTGTCACAATGCACGTGACAAGGTTCATGTAATTTAGAGTGTTCCACAAAAGTTTTTTTCCTTCTGGGGAGCAGAGGTGGCTCATGAATTCCCCTGTCCTCTTTTTATGCCCCTGCTGAGATAATATGGAAATATTTTAAACTATTGGACTTTCAGACAGAAATATATCTTAGAAGACTAGCCTCCAAACCTTACTGATCATCAAGAACACCCCGGGGACTTTTTTAAGTAAACATTTTTATCTCCCCCCTGCCCTACTAAATCAGATCCTCAGGCAGGGTGGGAGAAGGTAAAGGACTGGGGTAGGAATGTTTTCACAGTGCACATGTAATTCTAACAATCAGTCATGTTCAGGCACTACTTTGAGGAGGTACCACCCAGTACCTCCTAAGTCATACCACTTACCTGCTCGGAACCATAGAGGAGGGGAGAAAAGCCTCTGTGGCCCTACCCTGCTTCCCACCTACCTGGCAAAGTGCATCACTTCCCTGTTCTCAGAGCCCTATAATCTAGGCCACCCAACTCAAGATATTCATACTTCCGTGTATGCAATTCCTCCTACAGACAAAAAGAAAATAAAATACACTTATCAACACCCTAAGTATCAATCAACCTTTCAAATAGCTAATTTCATTACCTAATGACGATGTCCTTGTCAGGTTGGCATCAGCACCAATTTGTGGTTGAAGAAGTGGGCTGAGACTGTGTGTAATTTTGCCAGGTTCCCTGTGATTAGTCAGAGAGGGCAGATTAGGGACCCAGTGCTGTTGGGCAGGATGGATTATTGATGTAGTCACTTGTGCCCCGTTCTTTTTCTTTCTTTTTTTTTTTAATGTTTATTTATTTTTGAGAGAGAGAGAGAGACAGACAGAGCATGAGTGGGGGAGGGGCAGAGAGAGTGGGGGACACAGAATCTGAAACAGACTCCAGGCTCTGAGCTGTCAGCACAGAGCTCGACACGGGGCTCTAACTCACAGACCGGACTGCGAGATCATGACCTGAGCTGAAGGCAGATGCTCAACTGACTGAGCCACCCAGGCGCCCCTAGTGGAGATTTGTTTGATCAAAAGAAAAGGTACTATTCCCCTTCTTTTCCTCTCTGGACAGAAACCTAGCTTTTTGTTCGGAGGCTCAGAACACTCTTATGCTCAGGTATAAGAGCTTTAAGAACTTCTTTGTGTTTCAAAAGCTATCCTAGAAAAAGCCCCAACCAGGACTTTGAGAGTTCTTGTCTCTTCAAGAAAAGAAGCCTAAATTATCCTAAAAAGAGAGAAGAGGCAAGGCAGTGTTTCACAGGGAAGACAGACAGGGCTCTACCCTGAGAAGATGGACTCCCCAGAGGCTGGAGGGAAGTGTGGACATTTATTGTACCCGAGTGTATAGAGCAGTTCAGACTTTTCCACTCCACCACAGTTGCAAAGGGCAAAGAATGTGCCACCCTCAACCAAACTCAGGCACTTGTCCATCTTAAAACTTGACTTCTGGGGAACCCCAGAAAGGGAAAAGGAACTAACATGCACTTTACACCTGTAGTGGACCAGGAATGTTTACCCCCATGGCCCAGGGAGTCCTGAGAGCCTTCACAGGGTGTCGAGCAGATGGCAGCCCTACCAGGCCGTGTTTTTCCTCTTCTTCCCCATCCCCTGCAGCTGGCTACCAAGATGCATAGAAAGCTGTCCTTGTGTACAGACCCCTTGGGGGTCACACTTGGAGATCTTAGCTATCTAAGCCCGTGGAATGTGGTCATCTGCTTACAAGTTCATGGCCTATAATGCATTTGGTTCTTTATCAAAATAAAAACCAAACAGAATGAGTAAAAGAAACCGGCCATGAGAGAGCACAAACTGTATGTTCCATTTACATGAAGTTCAAAAACAGACTAAACTCGTCTAATGATAGTGGTTGGTACAACTCCCTTTGACTGGGAGTGGGGCCCAGGGAGCCTTCTCGAGGCCTAGAAACTTGCTGTATCTTCATCTGGATGGTGATTTCACAGGTGTGTACATATATGAAAATTCACTGAGTTATACACTTAAGATATGTGCACTTTACTGTTATATAAATATCACCTCTGCAAAATAAATAAAGCAAATAAGCCAACAAACACAGACAAAACAATAACCTACAAAGACCTGCTAGATCCAACTTGCCTATTGCCGGAACCACTTAGTGGTCCTCTTACTGGACCTCTTACTGACTCAATCCTTTCCCAATTCCTAAAATTAATCTGGCTCCTTTACCCCATAAATGCACAGGGAATTTAAAGAGACAGAGAAGAGCATTTAGCCCAAGAGTCCTCACCCACGGGGTAAACTGTAGCATGGTGTGTAGATGCAGAGATGACAGAGCCAGACTGCGTAGGTTCAAATCCCTGCTCTGCCACTTAATGGTTAAAGCCTTAAGCAGCTTACTTAAATTCACTATTCCTCAGTTTCCTGATCCATATTAATAGGCTTTATAATGAGGATTAAACAAGATTAATCGATATGAAAGCACTCAGTAAATACCCAATATTACTACATGCCAAGCCCACGGTAAGCACTTTACCAATCTTATCTTCGTTTAATCCTTGCAGCACCCCTGTCTCCTAGATGGTGTTGTCCTCATATTACAAGTGCAGAAACTGCAGCTCACAGAGGCTAAACTTGCCTAGGTTACACAGTTGGCAATAAGCAAATCGGGGTTTGAATCCAGGTCTATCTTTTCTTTTCCTGTTAAGAAGCTTCCCTGATGCTTACCTGGATCCTCCTAATACCTGTGTTCCATCTACTCCCTCTTGGACTTCCCTAGGGCTAACCCATCATGAATCTGCATTTCTACTATTACATGCTGCTGAAACTGGACTACATAGCCCACTCTTCAGGGAACTTTCTAGTCTTTTGGATTCTGAGCCCCCAAGTACAGAATAATCAACCTAAATAATAGGCAATGATTGGATCAAGATGGTGAACTGAGCTCGTAAGACCATGTCCCGTTCCACCCCAATTTTCATACAACGATGGAGTCAGGAGGCATGTGGATGGGTCAGCCAGTGGAGCATCTCTTTTTTTTTTTTTTTTAATTTTTATTTATTTATTTTGGGAGAGAGAGAGAGAGAGAGAGCACGAGCAGGGGAGGGGCAGAGAGAGAGGGAGAGAGAGAATCCCAAGCAGGCTCTGTGTTGTCAGAGCAGAGCCCTACAAGGGATGAACCGTGAGATCATGACCTAAGCTGAAATCAAAAGTGGGGTGCTTAACTGACTGAACCACCCAGGAGGCCCTGAGCATCCAACTCTTGATCTCAGCTCAGGTCTTGAGCTTAGGGCCGTGAGTTCAAGCCCCATTGGGCTCCAGGCTGGGCATGAAGCCTACTTAAAAAAAAAAAAAAAAATGACAAGGGGAAAATGTTTTTAAAGAAGAAATCCACACAGCTCTGGTAAACAAGAAAGGGTACTATTATCAGAAAAAATTTGAAATATCTGGAAGATAGAAGTTAAATGAAATCAACACTGACAAGCATGAAGCAAAATTACATCCCAAGAACTGGCTACAGAATACAAACTAAATAAGTGATTAAAATGGGAATGGGAAGGTAAGAAAAAATCCAGAGAGATTACAAATTCAGAGGGACATTTGCAATAATAGAGAAAAAGGCTCTGAATCAACCATGAGGATAATTTACTAAAGAAGTGGATCCAGAACATGGGCCCATTGCCTTCCTATGCCCCAAAACTGTGACAGAAAGAAAAACATCAGTAGTGTTTGGCCTGGGGAGGGAACAGAAAAGCAGGAGGAAGTGTTAGGAGATGACAAGGTAACTCTATAAGGAAGAAAATGTGCACAGTCTGCCACCAGAGCAAAACTTTACTTTACTTACTTTAGCATCATGGCAGGGAAATAGTGCAAACGTATGGTGTATTGGCTTTCTGTTGCTGTCATAACAAAGTTCTAAAGCTTGGTGGGTTAATACAATACAAATTCATTACTTTACAGTTCTGTAGGTCAAAAGTCCCAGGCTAAAACTGAGGTGTCAGTACTCTTTTTTGGAGACAAGGGGAGAATTTGAGAATTTGTTGTTTTGCATTTTCCAGCTAGTAGGGGCCACCACATGCCTTAGCTCATGCCCCCTTCTTCATCCTCAAAGACAGCAGTGCCACATCTCTCTGACTCCTCTTCCATAGTCACAGCTCCTTCTGATGACAGCTGCAAAAGTTTCTCCACTTTAAAGGAATCACCTTAATAATTGGGCCCACCTCCATAATCCAAGATAACCACCCTTTGTCAAATTATTTAATTTGTAAAATCGCTTTTGCCATATAAGGGAACATGTTCACACGTTTTTCTGCCTACCACATGTGGTTATTGGGTACCTGGCAGATAACCCTGCTTTCTGGTTTGGCAGTTGGAGTACTGGCTGTTCTAGCTGGAACCTGAATCTGGAGTGATACTCACAAAGGCTGGCAGCTATGACTTAACCAGGCTATTCTAGTGGAGTACCCTTGGCTGTGGCCCCCTTGGTTCCTACTGGTTTTCCAAGCCCGATGTTCAGCCTTCCAGTCAATTCTGTGAGCTACTCAGTAGCCAGCCAATAAATTACTTTTCTGCATAAGTTAGCCAGAGCTAATTTCTGCTACTTACAATCAAGAATTCTGGGGGGCCTAGGTGGCTCCGTCGGTTAAGCATCTGACTCTTGATTTTGGCTCAGGTCATGATCTCACAGTTTGTGAAGTCTGAACCTCATTTCCTCGCTTCAGACTCTGCGCTGACAGTGGAGGCTGCTTGGGATTCTCTCTCTCCCCGCTCTCTCTCTGCCCCTCCCCTGCTCATTATCTCTCTCTTTCTCTCTCTCTCTCAAAATAAATACATAAACTTAAAAAAAAAAAAAAGAATTCTGACTGATACAGAATTCTCTTAAATACAGAGAACTGGTGATTGCCAGAGAGGAGGTGGGTGGGGGATGGGTGAAACAGATAAAGGGGGTTAAGAGGTATAATTTTCCAGTTATAAAATAAATAAGTCATGAAGATGAAAAGTATAGCATAGGGAATACAGTGAATAATATCATAATAATGTTGTATGGTAACTACACTTAACTGTGCGTGGTGAGCATTGAGAAATGTACAGGATTGCTGAATCACTTTGCTGTAATCACTAATACAACATGGTATGTTAATTACAGTTCAATTAAAAAAAAAAGATAAGTTAAGGCAACATGTTCTTTTCTGAAACTAGAATTTGATTTATGATAATACATTTCTAGAGATCTACAAAGAACTTGGAAGGAACAAATTCAAAGCAGTTATTTAAAAACTTTATGAATGTTTCATATAAATGTAAGAAAAATATCATTTATTCATAACAATATATATGTATTCATAACACTACATAGTAACTTCTAGATTTGTAAATTTAAAGTGATGTGATTCAATAAAGGTGTTCAGGTTAAAATCATTAAACACAGAGAATAAACTGGTGGTTGCCAGAGGAAAGGTGGGCGGGGGATGGGTGAAATAGATACAAGGGATTAAAAGTACAAATTCCAGTTATGATATAAATGAGTCATGGAAATGAAAAGCACAGCATAGGGGAATATAGCCAATAATATTGTAACAATGTTGTATGGTGACAGATGGAGACTACACTTATCATAGTGAGCACCAAGTAATACACAGAATTGTCAAATCATTATGTTGCACACCTGAAACTAATACAATACTGTATGTCAATTATACTTAATGATAAAGATAAAATAAAATAAAAATTGTAATCTAAAAATGAAAGAAAAAAGATTTCCGACTAATAAAAAATACTCTACACCCATTTATCTTTAAGCAAATGCTTCCTGAGGACAGTCCTCACCTACCTATCTAGAATTTATGTCAGATTTTGCATTCAGAGGAAAGGCCTGTCAAATAGCACACTCACACAAAAGCAGATAAAATCCATGCCACTTATGTTTAGTAATCGACCTAGTTCTTCCTTTTGTAAAAGTATAACACCGAATCACCAGACATCAAGGAAAACCAACATCATGGGAATCTAATAGACAAAACAAGAGAACAAACAGACCTGACTGGAAAGAAAATAAGATCAGAATAAAATTTTCATCTTAAGAAAAAGGCGGATGGGGTTCATGTGGTATATTCAGGAATATTTGGGAATATTTTGCCTACAAACCACAAGAGCATTCAGAGAGTAAGTTACTGGAAAATAAAATTTCAGTATCACACTTCATTCACCACTGAATCCCAGCACTTAAAATGATGCCTGGACAGTAGGAACTCCACTCCCCACAATATTTGTAGAATGATCAATGGAACCTATACATAACATTTACTGCTGTAACCATTTTCAAGTATACAATTCCATACCATTTAGTACATTCTCAGTGTTGTAACAACTACCTCAAGGTCTAGCTCCAGAACTTTTTTGTCACCCCGAATGGAAACCTCCATTAAGCAGTCACTCCCCATTTCCCTTTCTCCACCCTGGCAAACACTAACCTACTTCCTGACTGTGTAGATGTGCTTATTCTGGATATTTCATATAAATGGAATCATACATGTGGCCTTTTGTGTCTGGCTTCTTTCACTTAGCATGTTTTCAAGGTTGAGCCATGTTGTAGCATGTATCAGTATGTCAATCCTTTTCATAGCTAAATAACATGTCACTGTATGGGGATACTACATTTTGTTTATCTATTCATCTGTTGATGGACACTAGGCCGTTGCACTTGCACACACCATTTTCTGCCACTGCACCACTGTCTCCCTCCCCGGTCAACTCTATCTCAGCTGGTAGCACCACCACTTACCCAGTTGTTTAGGCCCCAAACCTAGGAATCATCCTTGATCCTTTCCTCCCTTTAGTCCCACCCCACCCTGACATCTAAACCATCAGCAAGTCCTGTTGTATCATCTAGACACACCCCGGTTTTGGTCACATTTCACTACTTCTCCAGCTACCACCTAACACAAGCTACTGTCTCTCTGGTCACACCTAAATGTCTGTTCACTTCCTTTTTCCCCCTCTCCCCCATTCATTTCCCCACAATAATCAAAATTATCTTTTAGAAGTATGAATCAGACCATGCCACATCAGTGCTTAAGACCCTTCCGTGACTTCCCATTACAATATAACAAAATCTAGATGTCTTGCTATGAGCAACAAGGCCAGCATGATCCAGCTCCTGCCTACCTCTCTGAGCATCAATCCTATACTCTCCAGCCATGCTGGCCCATCTTTGAGTCTCTCCCACACCAACCACTTTCCTGACCCAAGGCCTTCACAATCCCTGAACTTCTGTCTGGGACACACCTTCCCCTCAAACTATGCTTGGCTCCCTCCTTCTCATCATGAAGGTCACCTCTGCAGAGAGGCCTCTCCTGACTCTCCTATATGAACGAGACTAGTCTCTCTCTGACCCCATACCTTCCCGGGTTTTTCCTTCATGCAACTAAAACCCTATAAAATTATTTTCTGTTTATTATCTGTCTCTACCCCCCAAGAATGTAAGCTTCAAAAAAGGTAACTTGCCTTCAGCCAAATCCCCAGGGCCTAGAGCAGTACCTAAAACATATGAGGCATTCAGTAAATACTTATTGCTTGAATAATGAATGCATTGCATTATATACACACATAGAAAGAGGACTTTGTGTTCAATAAACAGAATATCCATTCTTTTTAAACATCCTTGAACATTTACATGAATAGGCCATGGAGTGCTCTTTAACCATGTTAGTGAGAGCATAAATTAGTGTAAGTTTTCTGGTGCATAATTTGATAATATATATCCAATTTTAAAATTCAAACACCCTCTGAACCTGTACCATATATTGGCACACTCGTGTTAAATCAAGTGATCCTCTATGTGTGGGCCTATTTCTGGACTCCATTCTGTTCTATTGTCCATTTGATCACTTTCAGAGATGATATGGACATTCATATGGATCTAAGAAAAGTTTCCTTTCCACAATATTACTGTTTTCTATTGTTTGATGTCCTAGAGCTGATTATTCTATATAGCAATAGATGTAGTAAAGATTTAATACTCTGGTCACATTAATATAAAAAATACTTTTTGGTTGTGGCAGAAAGACTTTCACCATATTTAGAAGAATATTCCGGGACACTGTCCTCCTGGACCTTGGTATCTCTCTGGAGGGGAGAGTAAAAATTTGTTTTAATTACAGGAATCACCACTTTGCCTTTTTATACTGTTATCAAATATTCTTCTCCCCTCCCAAAGTTCCAGAAGGATACTGAAATGATAACTGTTGCAAATTGCTGAAAAGATGACATGTTTGAATGCACTCAGGTATTAGAAATGAAACATCTTCCCGCCCCCCCCCCCAAATGGGGGAGAGACAGAGAGACAGGGAGAGAATCCCAAGCAGGCTCCATGCTTAGCACAGAGCCCCATGTGGGGCTCAATCCCATGACCATGAGATCATGACCCGAGCCAAAATCAAGAGTCAGATGCTTAACAGACTAAGCTACCCAGATACCCCAGAACTGAAATATCTTATAAAATCAACTACTATGGGTTTGAGAAATTGTCACTTTGGTCCATGGTGCTGAAGCAACTGGATATCCATGTGGAAATATAAATGAGATTCTTTGTTACATGAAGCACTCTAGCACAGTAGACTTTTATTTGTCCATTGTGCAAATAGGAAGGGCAGAGAGCCAAGGATCTTCTTCTGATTTGACAGAACAACTCTGACAATGTTTATACTACTTGGGAACATAAGTGTCAACTATAACATTATCACCAGAGCAACAAATAAGACTATCTTAACAAGTCTTAACAAGTAAGACAGAATGACAGGTGTCATTAAAGGTTATACTCACATAACATGGCAACAATTTCTAAGATATCTAGCATCTACAAGATTCCTTTGTTCAAATAATAATTCCAACAACATATTTGTATTACAGAGGACAGAATGATCTGACAGCAGTTGTGAATATTTGTGCAAGGCTTGTATCACAGAGGAAGCAAGACTGATGTCCTTGTGAGAGTTCACATTTGACACCATATCTCATTGGGTCCTTTTACCAAGTTTTACCATGAGGAAGGTCATCTCTCTCTTTGTTGCAGAAGAGAAGAAACAACTTTTTCATCTCTTTATTAGAGTTTGAAAAAAATTAGGAAGTTCTGTATTTTCAGAGCCAGGATCTGAAATTTTATTAGTCAGCATTAAAAGCAGAACACAGACCTGTGGGGTTCAGCTTCACTATGGAAAAATAGATTGTTAGAGGATCTGACTTGATGCCAGTGAAACTGAGACAATTTATCTTCCACATTACAAAAGAACAAGAGTCAAGCTGACATCAGACTTCTCTTCAGCAACCCGGGTACTAAAACACAATAAGATAGAGGAGTCTTATCACCAAAGGGGGGAATGTGGTAGAGCCCCTCCCTAAGGAAAAAAAAAAAAAAAGTCAAGGTAACCTAGCTATACACATACGTGACAATATCCCTCACGACATGAGACCACTTAATCAGACTACATGTTTGTGTGTTATCATATATGGGAGACAAAGAAGTAAAATATATATTAAAAACTATGCCACGTGGTGTATGGGGCTCAGTTCCTTGGGTACAAACCCAACTGAGCGGTACCTGCAGGAATAAAGTTGCTTCCTGGAAAGAACAGAATGAATGAATGAATGAATGAATGAATGAATGAAATAAAACACAATAAGAAACCAGCTACCAAATGTTTTGGTAACATGGTTTTAGTTAAATTAGAATACTGTACCTAGGCAAACACAGTTTAAATGTGAAGATAAAGACATTTCAACATGCAAGGACTTGGAACATTTACCTCTTATGTGCTCATTTTTGCAAAGTTGCTTGAAAATATTCTGAAGCAAAACAAGGAGAAAAGAAAGGAGACCACTGACCCAGGAAGCAAAGAAGTAAACCCAATGAGCAGGAAAGGGAAGTTCCAATGTAACTCGCTGTGGAGCAAGATGAAAGCACAACCAGGAGACACTGGAGAGAATGTGATGCCCACAGGAGAGGTCATCAGGAGAAAAAGGTACATGGAGGAAAAGAATGGCAATGGTAACAAGTGATAGGGTAATTCATAACATAAAGACAAATGGCACAAGAGACAAAAAAAAAAGAAAGAGAAAAAAAGGAAAAACAAGTAGAAATAGGGAGAAAAAGCCACAAAATTTAAAAAAGGAAATGAAAGTACAGCCTGCCTTTTTGTTCTAAAGTAAACAGAACCCTGCCCTTTGGGGTGAAAATTTAGTGTTGGAGTGTATACCCAACAGATAAAGTCTGTGTGAATTACAGAAAACCTTCAAAGCTGCGGGGTGGGGGTGGGGGGCGGTTGGGGAGGGGGGTAGGCAGGGGAGGGAAGCTAGGCTCAGAGATTTATGCCCACAGTCTAATGAGCACAGACAACCATAACTGGTTCTTGAGGAAAAGAATGAAAAGTCAAAGGCAGCATTTTAGTAATATTGGCCTGACAATAGGAGAGGCGGGAAACCAAAGGACAAGTCTGTTGCAATTTTCCAGGAATGAGGTGGAGGAATAAACAGACAATAGAGAGGGAAGAGAGAACCTATCAGAAAGGCATTTCAAAAGCCGAGCACAGGACTCAGATACCAGGAGTGGGTAAAAGGGTGGGGATGGCCTATGAACTGGAAAAATGGTGACAGCTTTTCATCGAGAATTTCCATTTTATTATTACACACATACTTTTCCTCCTCCTCCTCTTCTTTCTACTTCTTTTCCTCCCTCCAAGTTAATATTAAGCTCCTTGATGGTGGAGATTAAAGCTTGTGTTTGTTTCCTTGACACTAGCACAGGATCCTACAACTAGTCTCTCAGCTAGTGCTTGTGATCATGACTGTGGGTGCTGGTGGTGGTGGTGGTGGTGAGATGATGACGATGATGATGATGACGACGATGACGACAATGTTTCAGTGCCTTAAGTATAGGAGAATTGGAAGCAAGAGTGACTTGGGGTATAAAATAATGACGATAGAATCAGAGCTCTGGTGAGATGTCCGCTCCCGTTGGGAATTGGAGAAAATACTTTTTGAAAATATTGCTGCTACTTCCTTAGTGAAATGCCTTCATTTTCCACTTCTTTAGCATTTTTTACTTAATTCCATCTATACCTATGCAAAATTAAAATCAAACAGTATTGAGAGATCTGACTACTGTCAAAGAAACTCATTTCAAAATTCTTTCAAAGCCTTCTTTGACTGAAAACAAACAGACTTTTTAGAAAGCAGAGTTATTTAAACAAGTTCTGTCCTGACAGTCAGGCCTTCTACATCTTGTTTTGTTCTTGTTTCTGAAGATTAAAAAAAAAAAGTTATTTTCAAAGAAAGCACTAGGTGGCACTTGTGATGTATTCAATAATTACCTCAGATTCTGGAAAAGGTTTGGTTGGGGTGGGGGTGAATGCAATAAATATTGAAACAGGAAAATCTTCATTACAATAATGAAGATCAGTATCTTATGATTGTGTTTACTATGTTACTATGTATGAGTAATATCTTTATGCAGTGTTTGCATTTAAAATCTGAGCTTCACTTCCTTATAAAAACTGTGAGAGGAACCAACATTTCTATAACATGTGAAAATCCCACATCACTAGCATAATAAATGAAAAAGTAGTGTTTGATTTGCAAAAATTGACTATATGTGTTTTTTTAAACAGCTAGGTCCGCTCTTCTACTTAAAATATTTCAATTTGTGGGGTGCCTGGCCAGCTCAGTTGGTAGAATATGTAACTCTTGATCTTGGGGTTGTCAGTGTAAGCCCCACGTTGGGTCTAGACCTTACTTATAAAAAAAGCCAAACATTTCAACTTGTAAAAATAAATCTTCCTTATAAAATAAAGCTTTCCCAAGGTCCAACTATTGTGTAAAGCAAAATGAATTATTAATTTTTAAAAAGACACTACACATTTTTTTGAGTAATATTAACCAAAATAAAAAAAGAAATTGAAAACAGATGTCTTGGCATATGTTTACCATCTTTAAAGTGATAACACAGTGACTTTAAGCAAATGTATTCTCTTTTCTGGCATTTGGTTAGGTAGTTCCTATTTGGCAAGTTGCTTAATTATCTCATGACCCCACTATCTCAGTCTCCATTACTATGGAGAGACTGAAAGCTCTTTTAACAAAAATGCAGGTTGAGGAGGTATTATTTCAAGTAGAAAATATTGTTGCCAAATACCATGGCAATCTTAGCCTGTAGATCCTGTCATATTATTGCATCTTGCCCCTACCTATTGTCTGGACCTTCATGGTAACCATTATGGATTAGGTTCACTCATGGCTTCATCTTACTATTCTATGCTTATTCTCTTTTGTCTCATTTCCACTTATTATTTTAAGTGTATTTTTTCCTGCTATACCTTTGTAGGATAATTTAACATAATGAAGTCCTTTTGGGACATGATGGGTTATAAATAAATTAATAAAAATGCTAATATGCTGTCTTTTAATTACACTAATTTGTAGGTTTGGGATGAAACTGACATTTTGAAGGTAGTATCTCATGTAGTCGTAAACTCCACGTCAGAGCTCAGAGCTAAATATGCAAAATTGCAGCAGTACTGAAAACATCTTGGATCTCAGTTTAACAACTGTGAGTTTCACAATTAAGTTTCAGCTTAACAATTGGTAGGAATGGATTCTGTCTGACTAACTCAAGCAAAAAGGACCTTGAACAGAACGATAGCCAGGAGCTCACAGGATAGGTGGGAGGCTGGAAGGCCAGGACAGAATGAGGACAGCTCCTGGAGTCTCAGGCAACAAGAACAACTTCTGGATCTTTCCGAGGCGCTGCAGCTCCAGTGTATGCCCTCCCTCTATTTCCCATCCTGTGTACCTCTTCTCAAGATTAAAGTTTCATGATCCAGATTGCTTAATGTGTTCTGTGCATTCACAGATTTCTAGAGCTAAAATCAAGGGAAATTTACTATGGAGTAAAAGTATATCTTGAAAGTTTGCCAAAATATAAGGAACTATAAATTCCAAAAAATAAAACATCCCAGGAGTATAGCTGTCTTCCCTTGGGTTAGTCACATGTGGCTCCTTAGTTGCAGTGAGATGAAGAATACTAATTTACATCCCCACCAAGATTACCAACAGAGGGAGCGAGGGAATTCCCCACTAGGAAACAGAGGTGTTCCCGGTAAAGGAGGTTATTGCTGGTTACCAAAAAACAACCTATGTGCAATATACTACAGCAAGAGTGGACTATTAATTTCTGTGTTGTATTAAAAACCCATGATGAGGGGTGCCTGGGTGGCTGAGTCATTTAAGCGTCTGACTTTGATTTCAGCTCAGGTCATGATCTCACGGTTCATGAGTTTGAGCCCCAAGGCAGACTCTGTGCTAGCAGCGTGGAGCCTGCTTGGGATTCTCTCTCTCTCTCCCTGTCTCTCTCTGCCCCTCCTCCATGCATGCATGTGCTCTATCAAAATAAATAAACATTTTTTTAAATAAAAAAATAAAAACCGCTAATGAATAGTGTCCCCCCCCCAAATTCATGTCCATGCAGAACCTCAGAATGTGACCTTATTTGCAAACAGGATCATTACAGATATAATTAGTTGAAAACCTAGATGAGCTCTTACTGGATTAGTGTGGGCCCTAAATCCAGGGAGAGTGTCCATATCAGAGGCAGAAGAAAACACACCTTCTTCTCTCAGAGAGAAGGTGATGAAGGTGATGTGAAGATGGAAGCAGAGACTGGAATGCTGTATCTACAAGTCATAGAATGTCAAGGGTTGCCAGCAACCACTAAAGCTGGGAGAGAGGCATGGACCGTTTCCCTCAGAGCCTCCAAAAGGAATCAACCCTGCCAACAATTTAATTCTGGACTTCTGGCCTTCAAAATGGTAAAAGAATAGATTTCTGTTGTTTTAAGCCATTCAGCTTGTGGTAATTTGTGATGGCAGCCCTAGGAAACAAATGTACCCCCTAAGAACAGTTTCTTTGTGCAAAACCCTAAGTGGTAACACTATGGAAGAAGGTGGTTAGCAATTTTTATGGGAGTGAATAAAAGTTCTCTTTTGCTATTTCAAAAGGAAATAAATCTACGAACGGTTTTGTTTATTCCACAAAGAGCTACCAAATACTTCTTCTGCACTGGGCATTGTTCTAGGGGCTGAAAATACAGTGGTGAACAAATTAAGTAAACTCATAGAGCTCACATTTAGAGGGGAAACAGTTAAAAAAGTAAGCAAGACATAGTCTGTTGAGATCAGGGCTATGAAGAAGGTGAAACTGGATGATGTGTTCTAGAGTGAAACGTAGGAGGCAGGAGGCTGTTTAGGCTGGGTGGTCAGGCAAAGAGGAGAGAACTGAGAGCAGACATTACGAGGGGTCAGACATTTGTGTCATAGAGGGAAAATATTCCAGACAGAGGAACTGAGAGAAAGGGGAGCTGAGTGACCACTGACAAGTGAGAGAAGATGTGGGGGCGGGGGGGGGGGGGGACGGGGGGGGCGTAGATTTAGGCAGAGGCAGAACACAACTACTCTGAGATATGTCACGCAGGTAGAGGAGATTAAGTAGGAGAATAACATCACCTGATTTAAACATTTAAAGTCAGTCTGTTCACTGCGTGCAGAGACAATTGTAGGGAGCCAGAAGGAGCACCGGACACTTGGGAGACAGCAGCATTAGGCTGGATGAGAGCAGATAGAGCTCAAATTAGGGTGGTATTCTGGGGATGCAAAGAAGTGGACTAATTCTGGATATGAGGTAGACTTTGACAAGATTAGTAAGTATTACTTAAGTGTCTTCTTGGTGCAGCATTGCTTGAAATTCTGTAAGGGATACAAAAAATATGATACTACCAAGATTTCAAATATCCAGGAGTTTTGCATTTAATTGGACAGATAAGACATATGCATATATTTATAAAACATATATAGACTCAAAATGCATAATAGTGTGATGGAAATAATAAATGCAGGAAAGAAGGCTCCAGTGGGTTGAGGTAATAAGGAAAACTTCATAAACTTGAGATGGGCCTTCAAAGACATGTTAAGACTGAAGGAGAGCATTCCAGCTTGGATAAAGCACGAACAAATTTAAAAAGTAGAGATTGAATGTGCACTGTTTGGGGTGGGTGAATAAACTAATCTGAATGGATTAGAGTTTGTATACAGTGAATAATGCCAATTAAATTAGATCAGTAAAGTGAGGATAGATGATAGAGGGTTTTGACATCGAAGATGAGTTTAAATTTAATCCTCTAGGGCAGGGGTCAGCAAACTTTTTTTGAAAGGGCCGAATAATAAATATTTTAGGTTCTGCAGGTCATATGGTCTCTGTTACAACTACTCAACTCTTCTGGGGTGCCTGCATGGCTTAATTGGTTAAGTGTTGAGTTTGGCTCAGGTCATGATCTCTCTGCTCATGAGTTTAAAGCCCCTCCCCCCTCCCCTTCCCGTTCTCCACCTTCCCTTCTCTTCCTTCTCTCCTCCCTCCCCCACTCACAGGCACACCCTTTCTCTCTGTCTCTCTCTCTCTCTCTCAAAAAACCAAACAAAAAAACCCTCTACACAACTACTCAACTCTTCCACTGTGGTCTGAAAGCAGCCATAGATGATACTTTTCAAGTGAGTATGGCTGTGTTTCAATAAACATTATTTATAAAAACAAGTGGCAGGCCAGATTCGGTCATTGGATTACAGTAGCAGAGCAACAGAATAAAAATGGTGTTTTACGAATTTTTGAAGTAACTAGGTGCAAGGGTAGGGATCATTTCTTTGTCACTTAGCAATCCATTTCCCCTATCCTCCTTCCTCACAGTTTCCAGACTTTCAGTCAGATGTCAACTTCTCTCACATGTTTAGGGAGAAGCCAGATGAACTTCTAGTTCTAGGAGTAGTCTCATATTAATCTAAATTCATCTTAGATTCATTAATCTAAGGTCATCCCAGTCCCCATTCAGCAAGGGTAAGTTCAGGTAACCTATACCTGAGCCACATAGTGCATGCCATTTCTCCAGCATAGAGGGAGGTTCAGGAAGGACATCTGAACTAAATTTGTCCAGTAACATGCACTGTATCCTTTGCAGTAATGGAGCTTCTAGGAAAGCAACCTTCTGACTCTGGAAGAGCCAATAAGAGGACACTCTCCCTTTCTGGGCAGGGTGGTATATATAGACATAAAACTTGGATTTCTGGATTTGGCTAGTTGGTTAGTTAGTTTGGTTTTTGAGAGAAGCCAGGTTTGGACTGACGCTGACAAGACTGAAGGCAGAACAGAGAAAGGTAAAGAAGCCAGGTCTTTGATGACATGGTTGGACTACTAAATCAAACTAACCCTGTGGCCTATCCTACCTTGGTCTTTTTAGTCTTAATAGCCAATAAATCACTTTCATTGTTTAAATCTGTCTTGAGTTTTCTGTTACTTGAGTTTTTGGTTTTTTTTTAAGTATTCCATTGTTACAGAAAAATAATATGGAATGGGGAGATACTGAAAGGAGATAGACTAGATGGAAGATGAGGCATGAAGTGGTAAGGTACAAGGTGGCAGTGAGAAAAATGTCATTGAAAAAAGAAAATTAATATGTGAGGTAAGGCTAGCTCTTCAGCCACCATTTTAATTTTTTTTTAACGTTTATTCATTTTTTGATAGAGACAGAGTGTGAGTTGGGGAGGGGCAGAGAGAGAGGGAGACACAGAATCTGAGGCAAGCTCTAGGCTCTGAACTGACAGCAGAGAGCCCGACACGGGGCTCGAACTCACAGACCGTGAGATCATGACCTGAGCCGAAGTCGGGCACTTAACCAACTGAGCCACCCAGGAGCCCCATCTTCAGCCACCATTTTAAATCCAGCTCCTTACAATGCTCTGCTGCAGCTGCTGCCAGGCCTGACCTGCACTCCAGCACCCTCCCTCCCCCCAACCCACCCTCCCACTTATTCCGCCACCACGGAGGACATGAACAAGTACAGCAACACAGAGGGATTCCCAGAGGGATCCAAGATCAACACGAGCAAAAGTCAGGATAGTGGGTACTGGAACTGAAAGAACACAAACTGGACGGCAAATTGATAGACCTTGAAAGGGCCAAAACTTTAAAAGGGAAGAAACCCCCCTCCACCAAATAGGTTTTTGTGGGTGGATTGAGCCTAGATAGTTCTTTAGAACAAATTAAATTTTTTTTATGTTTTATTTCATTTATTTATTTATTTATTTTAATTTTTTTTAATGTTCATTTATTTTTGAAAGAGAGACAGAGCATGAGTGGGGGAGGAGCAGAGAGAGAGAGGAAGACCCAGAATCCGAAGCAGGCTCCAGGCTCCAAGCTGTCAGCACAGAGCCAGACGCGGGGCTCGAACCCACAAACCATGAGATCATGACCTGAGCCAAAGTCGGACACCTAACTGACTGAGCTACCAGGCATCCCCTGAAGAACAACTTAAGGAATATTTTGGAGCTTTTGGCAAGATTGAAAACATTGAACTTCCCATGGACACAAAAACAAATGAAAGAAGAGGATTTTGTTTTATCACATATACAGCTGAAGAGCCAGTAAAGAAATTGTTAGAAAACAGATTGTAACAGATGAAAACAAACTGGTTCTGGGAAGTGTGAAATCAAAGCTGCATAACCCAAAGAGGTATATAAGCAGTAATACCAACAACAAAAAGGAGGAAGCTGGTGGACGAGGTGGTACTAGGGGTCATGGATGAGGTTGGGGCCAATACAGGAGCCAAGGATTTAATAACTATTATGATCAAGGATATGGAAATTACAATAGTGCCTATGTTGGTCTCAAAACTATAGTAGCTATGGCGGCTATGGTAATATTGGGTATAACTTTGGGAACCATGGATATGGACAGGGATATGTAGACTACAGTGGCCAACAGAGCACTTATGGCAAGGTGTCTTGAGGGGGTGGCAATCACCAAAACAATTACCAGCCATAGGAGGATGTTGGAGAAAACAGTGGGAACTTCACTACAGGTTGTGTGTCACCCAGACCACGTCTATCTCATGTTACAGGCAGAGCACAAGGCACACACCAGAAAATGTTGTCCTGTAGAGGAGATCACTAAAGTAACCTATCTTGCAGGACGATTGATCTTCCGTTGATCTAAGATGACTATTTTGTAAAAGACTTTCTAATGTACAAGACACACTGGGTCCAACTGTATATAGCCACCAATTAGTTTTCTTTGTTTTTACTTTGTCTTTTGCTGTGTTATGACTTGATGTGGATTTGTGTTTATACAAACTTTATTTGTATGATTCATGTTAAACCTCAAATAAATGCTTCCTTATGTGGAAAAAAATATGTGAGGCTAACCTATATTGATTTGACCAGAATTCCTACATACAATAAAAAGCTAAGGGAAAAAAATAAGGAATACAGAAAGTGAGGAGTTTGAGCCCACTCACAAGAAAAGACATGAAACATAAGGAACTGAAAGATTAAAGATGAAAGAGCTATTTATTTAAATCCTCAGCCTAACCACAGTCCAACAGATTATATCATCCTAAAAACAAAAGATGTAAAGCAACAAGTATTTAAAATCTATAAAGTGCTCACTACAAAAGGTACAATCAGGGTCCATAAAAGAGTATGCAAAACTATAAGTATGGTGAAAAAAACAAAAAAAAATCTGGGAAAATAGAATAAGCTAATGAGAACTTTTGGATTATATCATGGAATGGAAGAGGGGTCAGATTAAGAATCAAAGGGAAGAAGGGTAAGGTGACTGAATGACAGATTGGGAAACTCTCATTAGAAAGGGTAGGACTGATCAAGTCACTCCACTTATTCATATTTTCACACTTTTCATACATACTAGGGCACATTCTGCCAATAGAACATGTAGTCCATTGATATGTAACTTCTGTGAGCCCCAGTGAAATAATAGAGAGAACCAAAAAAACAGATGAGAACTGCTAGGAGAAGCTTAGCAATGATTCACACAGAATCACTGAGTCTTTAATATTTCAGTGACGAAAAGGTAAATAAAACACTTCTGGTTTCCAGTCCAGCTTACAAGAAGCTTGAAAGTTGTCACTCCAAGTTTAACAACAAATAAAAAGCTGAACAAACTGAAAAATCAACAGCTCTCCTTACATCCAAAAGACAAGTGAGGTCACAGGGCAAAATGTTGTCCCCAAAATTGGAAAGATCAACAGGCAAATACATAGAATCACAACTTACTAGGGCAACAAACTGTGCAAACCAGTGCCAGGGTAGGGAAACCTGAACAGTAATTTACGAATTGCTGGGCACTCAATGTGGATAACTCTGAGATTTAAAAACTCCAGGGGGACCCAGTCAATGGGGACTCCCACACTTTTGTGAGTTAATTCCTAGATCTCTATTACATTCTCACACTGAATATCGGAGAAAAATCCACACTCTTTCTTCCCCACTACGTTTTTGGCAGGGGAAGAGGAAAAGAAACCATTTAAAAATATACCAGAGCACTCTGTTCTTAACAAGGTCTGCCTTCAGAAGGTACTATTTAATCACAGCTTAACTGGCTGGGGTATTATCAGAGCCTAACTAGCCTGGGGGAAGGGAAAGATCCACTTCCAGCCCCCTCTAGCCATCCTGTCTCACTTAAGGGTATGGAGGGAGGAGGACTGAGAAGCACTTTAGAGGTTCACAGTCCAAAGGCACAGGCACACTAAAAGACTGAGACCAGATCATAAGATTATAAAACTTCCCTTCCCCTCCACCTTACCATCACATTACTAAAGGCCTATTTATAGCAGTTCCTTTCACTCTGTACATCATGCCCAGCTTCCAAGAAAAAATTACAAGATATATGAAAAAGCAAAAAACATAAGTGGAAGAGACAGAGGAAGCCTCAGGGCAGGCTCAGATACAAGAGAGATGTTGGAATTATCACATCAGAAATTTAAAACAACTATAATTAATATACTAAGTTCTCTGATAAGTAGACAGCATGCAAGTACAGATGGGCAATGTAAGCAAAAATATGGAAATTCTAGGAAAGAATAAAAAGAAATACTAGAGATAAAAAACACTGTAACAAAAGTGAATAATGCCTTTGTTGGACTTATTAGTAGACTGGACACAGCTGAAGAGAGAATCTCTGAGTTTAAAGATACTTCAGTAGAAACTTCCCAAACTGAAAAGCAAAGAGAAAAAAGACTGAAAAAAGAAACAACAAAATATCCAAGAACTGGGTATAAAAAATGTAACACATACACAATGGGAATGCCAGAAGAAACGAACAGAAGAAATATTTTAAACCATACTGAACTTCCCCCAAATTATTGTCAGACAACAAATTGCAGATCCAAGATGTTCAGAGAATACCAAACAGGATAAATCCCCCTGCAAAACTACACTTAGTCATATCAGTTTCAAACTACAGAAAATCCTGAAAGAAGCCCAAGGATAAAAATCCATTACCTACAGAGTAGCAAAGATAAGAATGACATCTGACTTCTCAAAAACTATGCAAGTATGAAAAAATGGGAGTGAAACATTTAAAGTGTTGACAGAGGGACACCTTGGTGGCTCAGTCGGTTAAGTGGTTTGGTTAAGTGTCAGACTCTTGATTTTGGTTCAGATCATGATCTCACGGTTCATGAGATTGGGATTCTCTCTCCCCTTCTCTTGCACTGCCCTTCCCCCTCCCCCCTCAATAAATAAATAAATGAAATAAAATAAAAAATAAAGTGTTGACAGAAAAACTCACCAACCTAAAATTCTGTAGCCTACAAAGTTATCCTTCAAAAATGAAAAAGAAATAAGGACTTTCTCAAACAAATAAATATTAAGGGAATTCGGTGCCAGGAGACCTGCCTTTCAAGAAAGTTTAAAAGAGGTTCTGTAGAGAGAAGGAAAATGATGTATGTCAGACACTTGTATTTAAATAAAGAAAGGAAGAGCACTGGACAAGAAATAAGTGTAGGCAAAATAAAAATTTTTATTTCTCTTCTTATTGATCTAAAAGATAACAGTTTGTTCAAAATAATAACACTGGATTTGACGATATATGCTTCTATATGTATATATGTATACTTACTTATAAGTATGGAAATAGGAGGAAGAAATTAGGATTATTTTATTATGATAAGGTATTTGCACTACTCATGAAGAGGTATAGTGTTATTTGAAGTGGACTTAGATTAGTTGTAAATCTATATTGCAAATTCTAGGGCAAACACTTAAAAAAGGCAAAATAGAAGTATAGCTGATACGCTAAAAAAAAAAAGGATTAAAAATGGAATTATATAAAATGGTCAGTTAAAACCACAAAAGGCAGAAAAGAGGTAACAAATAGAAAATGGTAACAAATGTGATAGCTATTTATCCAACTATATCAATAATCACTTTGAATGTCAACAGTCTGAATGCACTAATTAAAAGACAGAGATTGTCAGAGTGGATCAAAAAGCATGACCCAGTGCTCGCTTCGACAGCACATATAATAAAAAGCATTACCCAGGAGGAGACTGATATCACCAAAACGGCAGCGTAGGAATTTCTAGCACTCATTTCATCCCAGAGGCATTAATCTAAACAACTATGCATGTATGAAAATACCTTCACAAAAGCCAAGGATTCCAGGTGATAGATTACAGAATCTGGGTGAAGCAGAGAAATAGGAAAAGACTCACTGAGGATGATAAGAAATACATTCAAATTGTTCCCATCACCCCTCCTCTAAGCCAGGACAGCCTAGGCTGAGAGAAGAGACCCTCTCCATGGGAGGTGAGTGAAGTGACTATATGATTTCACTGTGGACCCCAGCCAGAGCCACCTTGCCCCAGCACCCAGTCAACACCTACAGCCTTAGGTGCCTCTTTACAGGCTCTCACAAACCCAAGTCCCCACATCACTCCAGTGCCTTTAGGCCCCAATGGTCCCAGGGGACTCCCTTGGCTCCAGGTTCCCAGGGGGATGCTACAAACCCAGACCCCTGGCTCATCTGAGTGCTGCCCAGTTCCAGTGGCCCCAGAAGGCTTCCATAGCCCTAGGCTCCTGGTAAGATCCTAAGAACCCACACTCTTGACATATCCCAGCACCAGCCACTGCCCATGGCCCTGGGTAGTTCCTGTGGCTCCTGGCTCCCCAATAGTTTGCACACACCCAGGCTCCAAATGAGTACCCACAAACTTAAGCTCCTGGCTGGGCCCAGCACAAGGGTGACCAGCACAGGCCCAGGCTTTCAGTCCACCCCAACACCAGGCCAAACCCTGTGGCCTCAGGCCCCTTAATACCCCCAGCACCATGCTGGCCTCTGTGGATCTAGACTAGACAGGCTGCCACAGACCCAGGCTCCTAGCTCATCCCATCACCAGGGCAGTCCCCAAGGCACCAGCCTTAAGGCTTGCTCCAAAGACCCAGGCTCATGGTCTGCACTAGCACTAGTCTGGAACTGTAGACCTGACTTCCCAGCTGGCCCCCCAAGACCACAGGTGACAGGATGACTCCTGCAGCCCCAGATTCCAGGCTCACCCTAGTGCCAAGCTGGCCTCTCTGACCCCGGTCTCCAGGCTGGCTCCATGAAATCAGGTTCCTGGTCCATCCCAGTTCTAGATCAGCCCCCATAGACTCAGATGATAGGCCCATCCCAGTGATCCCTGGTAACTGGTTGGCCCCTATGGGCACAAAAACTGACCAGTGATGCAAACAGAAACAATCTCTCTAAATAAAATAGGTTGTTTTAGGGGCGCCTGGGTGGCTCAGTTGGTTAAGTATCTGACTTAGGCTCAGGTCATGATCTCCCAGTTTGAGTTCAAGCCCCACGTCATGCTCTATGCTGATAGCTCAGAGCCTGGAGTCTGGTTTGGATTCTGTGTGCCCCAGCCCCAGTCTCTCTGCCCCTACCCTGCTCTCTCTCTGTCTCAAAAATAAACATTAAAAAAATCCTTTTTAAATAGGCTGTTTTATGTTTGCTTTCTGTGTGTACGTACATATCCATATCCCTATCTATCTACCTACTTACCTCCATATGTTTCTTATAAACAAAACCCTGTTGAGAATTGACTTTATATAGGGCACTGAGCTAAATTCTAGGAACCAAAAATAGGGGTTTATAATCTAGTTGGGAAGACATATATTACGGGTAATTATGCTATTACAGAATGGCATTTATTCAGTTTGTGAATAGTCTGGTTTGTCAGTGTTCCTATGGAAAAAAAAAATGTATGATAGACTGAATAATGACCTTCCTAAAATATCCATATTCTATTCCCAGAACCTGTGAACATGTTACTTTACATGACAAAAAGGACTTGGAAAAAAGTACACAAAGCTATGTGTGATTAAGTGAAGGACCTTGAGATGAGAAGATATTACCCAGGTGGACCAAATCTAATCAGATGAGTCCTGAAGAGTGAAGAACCTTCCCAAACTGGGGTCAGAAGGGGCATGTGACTACAGAAGAAAGGTCTGTAATTGGTTGGCCCCTATGGGCACAAAAAATGACTAGTAATACAAACAGAAACAATCTCTCTAAATAAAATAGTTTGTTTTAGGGACACCTGGATGGTTCAGTTGGTTGAGTGACTGACTCTTGATTTCAGCTCAGGTCACAATCCCAGGGTTGTGGGATCCAGCCCTGCACTGGGCTCCATGCGGAGAATTGAGCCTGCTTAAGATTCTCACTCTCCCTCTCTGCCCCTCTCCCCAGCTTGCATGTTCTGTCTCTCTCTATAGAAAAGAAAAGAAAAGAAGAGAAGAGAAGAGAAGAGAAGAGAAGAGAAGAGAAGAGAAGAGAAGAGAAGAGAAGAGAAAGAAGAGAAAAGAAAAGAAAACAAAAGACGAGAAAAGAGAAAAGATCATAAAATACATTTACAGTACTATATTGTATTTATCAAAAAAAAATGCATTATCAGTGGACCCGCATAGTTCAAATCCGTGTTAAGGTTCAACTGTATTTTATATCAATAGAAATGCCTTGTTTGCTGGGATGATAGTCAATTAGACCATCTGAGTATATGGACAGTATCCAAAAGGTCTGGATTTGCGAGTGCAAGTAATAGTCTCCAACAGGTAACAGCTGGAAGGTTATGGTTGGAAGCTTATTCTCATCAGCTTGAAATGATATTAAGGATCCTATATGGAGGCCCTATGATTTTGATTAGACAGGGCAGAGTGTACAAGTGAGCCAAATCAATCACAGGTGGGCAGAACCAGGTGTCTGATGCAATCCTGGAGGCAGGCAAAAGACAGTAGATAATAGATGTTCATAAAGTACTTCAGGAATTGGAGCCCAAATTCCAACAACCAGTGCTAAAGTGAAGCCAAGGACCTGAGGAAGTAGGTGGGCATGGGAGGTCAGAGCAGGGTTCAGATGTGGAACACCTCCTAGGAATTTAATCAAAATTTTACTTTCCTCTAGGTGGTTGGGTTTTTAACAGAGCTGTAAAGTGACTTTTGCTCAAGGGTATCCTAAAGGCCCCGCCAGACATTTGATGAACAGATGATAAGTGTATCCCTGCTAGACATTTGACAAACAGATAAGTATATCCCTGCTAGACAGCCAACAAACATGTGATAAGCATATCTACAGGATGATTAGCAGCCGTTAGTTCACACATCCTGCATTTGCTCACTCTTCTCAAGGCTAAGGCCTTACCTCTTTGGTATTGCTAAGGGAAATATACATTGACTGTAAGGTAATTTATATCTCCATTAGCTGATACTGCTCTGCTATCTAATAGATTTTTATCTCTTTGTACATTCCTATTTCATTTTACTCTCCATTGAGGGTTTTCTGATCTAGGCTCTATAGCAGGAGCTACGGAAGTACTCTGTATTGCACAGGAATTTTCCACACTTTGAATCTAGAGAGGGGCTTTAATAATATATATGAATCTGAAAAATAGTACGGAGAATAACAATTTTATTTTTTTTATTTTTTTTAATGTTTATTTCTGAGACAGAGAAAGAGCATGAGTGGGGGAGGGGCAGAGAGAGAGGGAGACACAGAATCTGAAGTAGGCTCCAGGCTCTGAGCTGTCAGCACAGAGCCCAACGTGGGGCTCAAACTCATGGATGGCAAGATCATGACCAGAGCCGAAGTTGGCCTCTTAACCAACTGAGACATCTAGGCGCCCTGAGGGGAGGATTTTTTATTTATTTGTTTGTTTGTTTTTTTAATATAATTTATTGTCAAGTTGGCTAACATACAGTGTATACAGTGTGCTCTTGGTTTTGGGGGGTAGATTCCCGTGATTCATCGCTTACATACAACACCTAGTGCTTATCCCAACAAGTGCTCTCCTCAATGCCCATCACCCATTTCCCCCTCTCCCCCGTTCCCCTCCATCAATCCTCAGTTTGTTCTCTGTATTTAAGAGTCTCTTATGGTTTGCCTCCCTCGAGGGGAGGATTTTTTAAATAAGACACCAAATGTGTAAACTATGAAGGAAAAGATTAGTAAAGAGCCGTATTTTAGAAAATAATATCTCTGAAGAAAGATAAGAGGAATTATGGTTATTTCTCAAAAACTGAAGTTTTAAGAGACAGTGAAGTGACCGCACTGGGGTTACTACCTAATCCACAATACAGTAAATGTACTGGCTTAGTTATTGAGTGTGTCATAAAATTACTTCATCTAGTTTCACCCACAGCTTTCTGACTGGGATTTGATAATGGCACTATAGTGAAGAAATGGTGTATATACACAAGACACAAAGACAGTGATCAGTTTTGTTTTGTTTTGCTTTTCTCTACAAAGGACAAACAAACAAACGGTTTTCACATGAGGAACAACGTCCTGATAGGAATTTGGCTATTGAAATGGATTTCTGAAGGAAGCTGTCAGATTCAGTGTCTCCTTTTCTACATCATGAGAACATATGTCTCGCCACAGAGCACTGAGACTCCAGAAATTTTTTTCTGCTCTCCTCTAAGACAAATATTCTTGCCTGTCCTTGAAACAGATATATAACTTCTAGTTTATTCCCTAAATGAGTAGCTCTTGGACAGTAGTTTGCATTAGAATCATCTACAGAATCTAGAAAAAAAATTCACATCTTGGACCTGATCCCAGTGATGTTGACTTAGTAAGTCTGGCTGGGGCCCTGGCATCTGTATCTTTAAAATGCATATTCCCCAAGTGGTTCTGGTGTGAAGCCCTGGTTGAGAACTATTCCTATAGATCTTTGGACTACTGACTATGATTAAACATTCTGCTTTTTTACACTCTGTACCTCAATCCTTATGACCGATCCCCACCCTTGTGTTCTTCCATTTATTTGATCATTTGACTCTCCCATGTCCTTGATCAGTAACCCATACTAACATGCAAATCGTATTAACAAATAATGTATACAGCAAGCAGATAGCCTGTTAGCACCAGCTCTCTGGCTTAGCATAATGAAATGAGAAGACTGAACACATGAGAAAATGCTGAGAAAGAGAAAAATGACACAGTGTTGAAAACACAAGATTGAGACCTAAAAGAGGAAACAATAGAAAGCTCTCATCAGATTGCAGGAAGTGTCCAAATCCTATCCCTCCTCCCTTTATCCTTCTGTAGAATATTACCAATAGCACCATCTCTGCACCAGTTGTCTCCTTACCAACAGCTTCCCTGTTGGTTGCTTAATCTCAGTGGGACTGATACAAAAGTTCCCTATTTCCCTTTCTAGGAGCCAGGGAAGGAGACAAATTTCTCTTACTTGAGTTACTTTGTAATTACCTCTACTAATGCAGTGCAATTTTTTGAAATGTCTAGCTACTCCCATGAAGGCTTTTTCTTCTCCAACCTCCTAACACAGGCTAAACTCCCTGTAACAAAGGTCACCTTCCCTTCATGCTCACCACCTTCTGAAGTTAGCACAGGAATTTAGGACAAATAAGAAAACTGGCCATTTCCTTCATACTGTAATTTTTGACACACGTGGTTAGATGAGCAAAATTACAGTGGTTGAAAGAGATATTCAAACATGCTTCTTCACTGGGACCACTGCTTGTAGTTTGAAGATTCCTAAAAACTGTTTCAATTGCCCTCAGGGATAATCTTCTTTTGCCTCTAAAACAAACAATTCCACGGATAAAGAAGATGTGATGTATATACAATGGAACATTACTCAGCAATCAAAAGAAAGCTTGCCAGTTGCAACTGTGTGGATGGAGCTAGAGTGTATTATGCCAAGCAACACAAGTCAGTCAGAGAAAGAAAAAGACCATATGATTTCACTCACATGTGGAATTTAGGAAACAAAACAGATGAACATAGGGGAAGGGAAAATAAAGAGAGGGAAGCAAACAATAACAGAGTCCTCACTTATAGAGAAATGAACTGAGGGTTGCTGGAGGGGAAGTGGTTGGGGAGATGGGTTAAATGGGTGATAGGCATTAAGGAGGGCACTTGTTATGATGAGCACTGGGTGTTACATGTAAGTAATGAATCACTAAATTGTACTCCTGAAACCAATATTACACTATATGTTAACTAACTAGAATTTAAATAAAAATTTGAAAAAAAAAATTCAAGTGGTATATCACAAAAATAAAATACATACATACATAAATAGGTAAAATGAAATGAAATAAAATAAAATAAACAATTCTATTCACTATGGCAAATATTGGGCTTAAACTCTTAATACTAGTTCTTGGTTTGATGAAGACCATTATATTAAAAAAAAAAAAAAGTCCTTGACCAGCTACTGAGGCAACATATGAAATGAAATTTCTAAGAACCTTGTGGGAATTTTATCAAATTTTAACATTATTATAAACATCTTGTCTCCAAAATATGTGAGAATAAACCCCTGTAAGGGCATTTGAGTTAGGCCATTAAAACTAATAAGCCAGACTTGAGGATATAGTTAATCATGCTATTAGATATAAAAGCCTAGATTGCAGCGCACTTAACACTGCACTGAGAAGCTTACGCTTATCAACTTTATCCTCCAAGAACAACCATCTCCAAATCTAGTGCCCAGGCCTCTTTCTGACTAGGTTCCTAAATGAATTTTTGAATTCTGGGGATATTTAAATATGTGTAGAATTCACTATTGGGACACTGTCATAATTAGGCTATGTCACAAGCAAAAGATGATACTCCCATGATTTATTGTGTTTCAGCCATTGTCAGTCACAAAAATGATCACAGAGACTTGAGTTCTGATACTTGTTCTCTGTCAGTTATGTTGGTTGACAGTTGAAAGAAGCAGAATAAGAGCAGGTGTTTCCCTTTGAAGTGATTCTCTAAAAACAGAAACTTTACAAACTTGTTCAGCTGGCATTCCAATAGTTAGGAGGTCAACAGATATTTATCAAGGGTCTGCTATGTGCCAAGCACCGTTCCAGGCACTGAGGATACTATGGAAATCAACACAGATAGAGAACCTGTCCATCAAAAGAAGGAAGAGGACAAGAACTCCTTAAAATACATACTCTACTGGGAGAATGTTTCTGACGTTTGTGCTTAATTGTTGTGCTGAGGAGGTGTTAGATTTCTTTTGAGCTCGTTATTTACTCAAAAGTTCTACCCATTTATTTTTGTTTGTTTGTTTTTTAATATATGAAGTTTATTGTCAAATTGGTTTCCATACAACACCCAGTGCTCATCCCAAAAGGTGCCCTCCTCAATACCCATCACCCACCCACCCCTCCCTCCCACCCCCCATCAACCCTCAGTTTGTTCTGTTTTTAAGAGTCTCTTATGCTTTGGCTCTCTTCCACTCTAACCTCTTTTTTCCTTCCCCTCCCCCATGGGTTTCTGTTAAGTTTCTCAGGATCCACATAAAAGTGAAACCATATGGTATCTGTCTTTCTCTGTATGGCTTATTTCACTTAGCATCACACTCTCCAGATCCATCCATGTTGCTACAAAAGGCCATATTTCATTCCTTCTCATTGCCACGTAGTACTCCATTGTGTATATAAGCCACAATTTCTTTATCCATTCATCAGTTGATGGACATTTAGGCTCTTTCCATAATTTGGCTATTGTTGAGAGTGCTGCTATAAACATTGGGGTACAAGTGCCCCTATGCATCAGCACTCCTGTATCCCTTGGGTAAATTCCTAGCAGTGCTATTGCTGGGTCATAGGGTAGGTCTATTTTTAATTTTTTCAGGAACCTCCAAACTGTTTTCCAGAGTGGCTGCACCAATTTGCATTCCCACCAACAGTGCAAGAGGGTTCCCGTTTCTCCACATCCTCGCCAGCATCTATAGTCTCCTGATTTGTTCATTTTGGCCACTCTGACTGGCGTGAGATGATATCTGAGTGTGGTTTTGATTTGTATTTCCCTGATGAGGAGCGATGTTGAGCATCTTTTCATGTGCCTGTTGGCCATCTGGATGTCTTCTTTAGGGAAGTGTCTATTCATGTTTTGTGCCCATTTCTTCACTGGATTATTTGTTTTTCGGGTGTGGAGTTTGGTGAGCTCTTTATAGATTTTGGATACTAGCCCTTTGTCCGTTATGTCATTTGCAAATATCTTTTCCCATTCCGTTGGTTGCCTTTTAGTCTTGTTGGTTGTTTCCTTTGCTGTGCAGAAGCTTTTTATCTTCATAAGGTCCCAGTAGTTCATTTTTTGCTTTTAATTCCCTTGCCTTTGGGGATGTGTCAAGTAAAGGTTCTACCTATTTATTAACGAGCATCAAAGATCTTCTTACTCCAAAATCAAAGTTAAATCTGAAGTTTTCTCCACTTCCTCTTTATATTTTACAAAGTTGCTTAGAGTTACAGGTTTTCATCTTAGAGATTACTTAGATTACAAAATTCTCTACACACTTATGAGTCTTTCTTTAATAATAGTTTATAAAATAAATGTTGTCTATGAGAACATTTTTAAATGAGCAAACTAGTAATAAAAACAGGTGTAATTTTTTTGTTTTTCATTTTTCTGTTTCTGATCTCTAACCCCTTAACAACAACAACAAAACAGTGGTTGAAACAAAACCACAAGTATCAAGAAGCTAAGTCCTTCTTGTTGGATGGACCTCCAAAGCCATCATGCTTTTATTGTATGATTTCTGCACCCTATCTTACCTAAGTAGTTTAGCTTTCAGTTTTATAACTTAGTAACTCTGGTTTTATCCTTTTCCTGCTTAACTTTTTAAATGCTTGCCCAGAAAAAGGCTCTATTTAACCACATCTGAGCCTTACCCGAGGTAAATAAGACCAATAACAAGGTGAGAGGTTTACATTCCACTTCCCTCACTGGTTTAAAAAAAAAAAAAATATATATATATATATATGTATATATATATACATATATATATATATATATACATATATATATATAATATATATGTTTTTTTACATTTACCAGTTCATTACAAAAGGATATGATAAAGGGGGATACAGATGAACATCCAAATTGGAAGAGAGGCATAAGACAAGGTATGTGGGACTGGGTGCCAAGCTCCATGCCCTTTCTGGGAAAGCCACTCTCCCAGCACCTCCACGTGTTCACCAACCTGGTAGCTCTGTATGAATATTTTACTAGCAGATTGAAAGGGGGGTAGTTATTATGTAATTGTGAAAACACAAACACACATACATAATATATGTATGTGTATTTTTTTTATATGTGCATATTAAAAGGTACTTTTAAGGGTTTTAGCTTGGTAGTCCAGAAATTAAATTATTTAATTATAGCATTTAAAGTAACCAAAAAACTCCCACAATTTGGGAGAATATTTAAATACGGCTATAAACCTGGGCCAAAGGAAAAGCTGGAAAAAATAAGAAATCCAGCTATTATAAAAAAGCTATATGACAGTTGCTTATATCAAATAGTTCCCATTGAATAAAAGAACATTTTAACATTCTGATAGCTGGTAGGCCATTTGGGTTAGTCAATCATTCAAAAACCATTTATGGAACATCTAAGGATACAAAGATTAACCTTATAAAGATTAAGCCTTAGCCTTATATAAATTCATATATTGCACGGTATCAATGTTCTTATTCTATTTTATGTGTGGATTTTGTATACCTAGTTTAATATACAGTAGTGGCTTTTAAATTTGTTTTAGAAAAATATTTACTATTAGGTACTGTTCACCATTTCCACATAGCCAAAATACACACTTTATGACTTATTCCATGCTTTTCCTTAATAAAATTAATGTGTTTTTTTTTTTTTTTTTGGTAGAAATTTTGGGAACTATTCTACACAGAAAAAAAAAATCATGGCTATTTTCACCACTCAGAGATATTTAGTGTTAACATTTTCTTCCAGAATTTTTTTCTACACATTTGATTGTAGGTAACAGAAAACCCAATTCAAACTTGCTTAAACAATAAAGAAAATTGATTGGCTCACATGAATGAGAAGTCCACAGGCTTCAGGCAATCATGGCTTCAAGTGAAGCTTGATTCTATAACTCAGTATGTCATCAAGGACCTTTTGTTTCCTTTTCTCTGCTGTGCCTTCCTTGGTGTCCGCATCATTCTAAGACTAGCTCCTCTCATTGTCCCAAGATGGCCACCAGCATTTCCTCCTGTCCAGCAAGCAAGAGACAGCATTCTCAGCAAAAGTCCTAAGAGTCATTCATCAAACTACCTTAGAGCCAATGCCCACCCTGACTAAATCACCGAGTCCAAAGGGGTGGAATGTACTGATTGGATAGCCTAGGTTAGTCACACCACCTCTGAAGACAAAGTGAAGATCACTTCTCTGGAATCATATGTATCCCTAAAGAGAAATGGAAAGATGATATGGAGTTTTAAAGAAACTAAAAAAAAAACCATATTAGACATGTCTTCCTCTTTGCACATCTTTGATAAGACTCTATGGATGGCCCAGAGTGCCACTTTTTCAAGGAAGATCATACTCAAAATTTCAATAGGGAATACTTGATAGGTAAAAAAATTATATAGATCTATATATGGATAAAAATGTTAATTATACATTATTAAATTTAAAAGGTTATTAAAAACCATGCATATAAAAAAATCATATGATCCTATTTTCTTAATCTACATATGCATAGAAAAAAGGTACTTACATAATAAAATGTATGTGAAAGCATACAGAAATTATCTGTACGTGTTGTGATTTTTAGTTTCTTCCTTCCTTTCTCTATTATATTAATATTTCATAATTATTTATTACATTCAAAATCAGAAAAAAATATTAGAGCTACTTCATTACGGAAAAAAGCAAAATTTGCCAGGAATCTACATTATATAACACTGCCTCAACATCTATCTTACATGACCCTTGTCATTATACAAACCACTTGGTTTATTCCTCCTGTCAATCTTGATCCACCAGAGTTGGGGGAAATGAGGGTATCGGTGTTGCAGGATTTTTTTACCTCAATACCTAGGGTTTGTTGTCTTGCTGCTTCGAAGAATGAAGAGGTGGACACGAAATGAGCAGCAGGCAAAGTTTATTAAAGTACAAGATTAGCAAGTAAGGATAGTATGAAAGCTCTTTTTACAGATGGGACATTGGAAAGTTAATGCCTGTGACTACAGGCAAGGGTCCTTGTTCTATAAGGTACTGGTCACCCCCTCCCCCCCTTTACCCTCCCTTTTGTTCCTCCTAAGGTTCTACCCTTATTGGCTTGATAGCTCTAGGTGCTGGTTGTTTCCTGATTGGCTCATTTCTAGTGTATGAGGGGTGGTCTATGGCCACACCTTTCCTTGTGGATCATCCATTTTATGGTCTTCTTTTTTTTAGTCAGATCTCTTTGTCAAATTCCTGAGGGAAACCTGAGGGGGAAGAGGTAATGTCTGTTACATTCTTAAGAGGAACCTTACACCTGAGGGGCTTTGCTGTGGTCAGATCCTCCCAGCATTGTTCCAATATGTTTTCTCCACCCAGGGACCTCAGGTCCTAGCCTTTCCCTCTCTCCCTACTGAATTGTGTCTTTTCCTACCATATCAGTGAGTGTGAAGGAACAGGTCCTGTTTATTTGTAAGTAAGAATTAAGATTAATTTACAGCTTCCCTCCATTAGTTTGAATAACTTTTAGCTTTTCTGCCCTTCTTTCAGTTAATAGTATATGTAGGTCAGCATCTTACAGACTGATTAGCAGATATGAAAGTGAAATTGAATGGTTTTCTCCTGGCATTCAGTAATTACCTAAGAATGATTTTTTAATGAAGTCTTTCATCTCTGTATACATTCTATTCCTAGAATTTCCCTGTACAAGCTGCTCTTCTCAGAAAACTCATCCACTCCATACAGGTATCTCCAAACTACATGTTTAGTTCTATTCTTTTTTTTTTTTTTTAACGTTTATTTATTATTTTTGAGACAGGGAGAGACAGCATGGACGGGGGAGGGTCAGAGAGAGAGGGAGACACAGAATCCGAAACAGGCTCCAGGCTCCGAGCTGTCAGCACAGAGCCCGACACGGGGCTCAAACCCACGGACCACGAGATCATGACCTGAGCCGAAGTCGGATGCTTAACCGACTGAGCCACCCAGGGGCCCCTACTCTATTCTTTTTCTCTCTTGAGCTTCTGTTTTCTCTCTAGGTGTCTATCAGCAATCTCTACTTACATGTGTTGATACCTTCAGGAGCAGTTAGTTTACAGGACAGTGAGCACTTACATTCCCAATCCCTTGCACCAACTAGCTGGGTGTTCTTAGACCAACTGCTGAATCTCTAGGACCTCCGATGGAGAGGATGATGACAACTCCTTCAAGAGAGGAGACTGAACTAGATAATTTATCAAGGTTTTAGATTTTAGACCTAAAATCAAATTCATTATTTTCTTCTTGTAACTGCTTCTCTCATTTGAAATATTTTTCCTTTCATCTTCAGATAGTAGAACAATAGAAAATAAAGGAACTTTAGAACTAGGAAGGCTATTAGAGGCTGCCTGGCTCAATTCCTGTTCCTTACTGTAATGGAGTAAGTACTTGGGTTCATTATCTCTTTACTCTTCTTTGGTTTTATCAGTAATCCAGTCCCCTCACTTCTCCTTTTGTGATGTCTCTCAGGCCATTTCCATTCTTTTCACTATCATCACTCCAGAGTACGTATGTCTTTACTTCCTAGAGTCTAGGTTCTTCCCAAAGTCTTTTGCTTTTCTTGCTTCCAGTCTTTCAACTAATCCTGGGAAAGCTTCCAGATTACATATCCAAAAACAATGTGATCATTATGACACATTCCTGTCAAAACATATTTAATGGTTTTACTGTGGTCAGAGGATAAGGCCCAAACTCTAAGACCAACCTAAGGAACCTCCTAGAGGTTGACCTTAACTTACCTTTCCAGGTATATCTTCATGTATTCTCCTAAAAGTCAAAACTCAGTATGTATTTAGTTGAACGAATCTTCATACTTGCTAAACAGAAATCCTTTTAGTCTTGAGATAGTATATTCAGAAGATTAAAAAAAAAAAAAAGTAGCTAGGTTCAAAGGGAAAATATAAGGCCATTAAGAGTGAAGGTAGAGAACAAAGGTGAAGTGAGAACAGGAGTAGAATGCATGACTTTTCTATAATTTCAGTTTCCACTCACTTTTCCTGCTTAGTTTTCTGAACTTTTAACCAATCCTTAGCTTACTGTGATTTTTCAAGTTGAGCCATACAAATTTTTGTATCTTTGCACTAAAACTACCAAGATGATAGGAAGACACTGAAGTTGCCAGACTGAAAAAATTTAAAGATGCAAAGTAGAGCCTGTGGAGATATTGAATGTAATATTATAAATATCTTAAATTTGATACAATATTGACTTTGAAAGACTAATACAAATACAAGTTTTCATCAGGTTTAAAATGGAGCTCTATATTTGGGACCACTTCATTTCAAGCTCAGGAAGTTTTCCACCAATATAAGGAATTTCCTCTCACTACACTAAGGGAATATGCATGTAGTTTTCCCACACAACAAAAACACAAATAGGGACTGGGCGCTTGCTTATTGTATCTAAATTAAACACAGTGCCAAAACTACATTTTAAGCTCTGATTTAGGAAGGTCAAGGTCGCACTGCCTTGGGAAAGGGGAAAGGCAAGATTCTAACCCAGGTCCTATTTTAAACTCTGTGCTATCAAATGACTAGTCAAACCAACACATGAATTAGCAGGCCACAAGAAGTTGGGAGTTAGGCGGTAGGACGAGATGCTTCCACACCTGAATTGGAAACGACGAAAACGAGATTGGAAAGGCGCCCACCGCAGCCGCCATTTTGCGAGAGCCGGGTACCGGAAGTCTCGCCGCCGGAGTCTAGCAGTTGCGCGGCTAGCAGCCGACGGCGCGGGGGCGGAGCCAAGGGCCGAGTGTTTTCCCCACCTCTCGGCGGCCGAAGGCGGTGCCTGAGGGCGGGACCAGAGACCCAGCGTCTCGGAGGCTCGCGGCGAGGGAGGAGCCTAAGGCGGGGCCGAGGACGTGTGCTCTGAGGCTCGTGGCGAGGGGCGGGGCTTGAAGGCGGGTCGAGGGGTCAGGAGGCTCGGAGGTTCCCAGGGCGGTGCAGCTCTTAGACTTGAGGCCGGGGGCGGAGCCTAAGGGCGGGGCGAGGCGGGGCCGCGCGGCCGGCGCGGGGAGGAGCTGACCTGGCCACCGCACACCCGCACCTCACTTTCTCGGAACGTGACAGAGCTGCTGTAGTCGGCCGCCAGCAGCCCGCAGCTCTCAGTGGAGAGGGCTGGGGTGGGAGATGACGGTGATTTCCTCCCTGGTTGGCCCACCACGAGCATCGACTCCCTTCTCGTGGCCCAGGGGCTGCAGACATAGCAGGTGAGATGGGGCCCCGGGACGCGAATCTGCCCGGCCCAGGCTCGGCCTTGCGTACCCTTGGTGCCCCCATCCCCGCCCCTCGGGTCTGGGCAGGTGGGCAGTGCCCCGCCCTTGGCACCCTGGCTGCCTGCAGTCAGCTGTCGGCGCCTGTCTCGCAGCGTTCGCTTTTAGGACCTCCGGAGCCACCCAGGAAGACTTAACATAGGGGAAGGGACAGCTTGTCCCCTCCAGTGACAGACAGAACTGCCATACCCCAGTTTGAGGAGCACCTCATTGCACGTACGTCCACGCTGTCATTCTCGGACTCTTCCTTTTATCCCGAGGGGTGGCCTCAGTATCTGCTCTGGGAGCTCCTGCCCAGGTACCTAGAGCACTACACCGAATTTTCTTCCTTACCCCTTTTTGGAGCATGTCAGTTACCATGACGTTGTTAATCCCATGTCCTGAGGAAGCTGAGGGACCAACTTTTTATCCCAGGCACAGACCCCATTCTGCCTTTCCGTTTCCAGTGCCGTCTGCCCAGGCATTATTAGGTGGCAGCTGGTCTCTGGGCAGCCTGTTTGGTTAAGGTCCCTCCACATCCTTATCTTGGAGGGCCAAAGTCTGTGCCTGCTGACAAGGGAAGAGGCAGTGCTCAGCGCTCCCCACCCTGGGTCTCTAGGGAGGACATTTGGTCCTCTGCAAGTAGGTGGGAGTGGGTGGATGGTGTGACTGTTGATGTTGAAGAGTGCTTTAATAGTACCGTAGTATATTATGCTTTTCCCACAGGATCGTGGATATTGAGTGTGTGAGAATAGACAGCCTAAGAGTTTAAAGCTTTCTCTTTGAAATAAATCAGAGCCCCCTTCCCCATTTTCACTTAATAGTGGCAGTTGTTTACAGTCTCAGTGGCTCCTTCACGTTGTCAACCAAATATCAGTGGCTAGAAGTGGTTTGTGTATAGCATTTCTCCACTCCCCACCCCAGTGAGTGGCCAATGAGCAGTCTTTTACTATGACAGGTCAACTTGTTTGTTCTGTTAGCAACCCTTGTTTTTAATGAGATGAAAAGACTGGATGCGATTTTTTAAAAAACTTCCGTTGCTGTGGTTCCTGTTCATTTTAAAAGAATGCTTTAAAAAGCATATACTCTTCCCACTGTGGGGGGGGGGGATGAGAAACCTTTGTAAGTGCTTTTTGGTGGTTTTGACCTTACCTCTGTTAGCAAGTATTGTTTTTATAATATGGAGGAACATTAAAGGAATCTTTATGGGTAGGGGCAGATTACTTTTCAAAGTTTTTCTTTTAATTTTTGACTAACTGACAGTTAATCATGGGCAGTGCTACAACTATTTGACCATCACCTTGAGAAAAATGAAGAGCTCTCCCTTCCCTGCTATAAACTATTTGAGATCAAACTGAATTAAAGTGAACTCCTCTTAGTTTGGTATGAAACAAAAGTTGATAACCTATGACCCATCCCATCTTTCTATTGTTTTTTTCTTTTAGTTTATTTTTATATATTTTGAGGAGGGGGTGGGGTGGGGAAGAGAGCTAGAGAGAGAGAGAATACCAAGCAGGCTCCACACTGCTAGCACAGACCCTGACTTGGGGCTCCATCTCACAAACCACACCCATCTCTCTATTTTAGTTGGAGAATCTTTAATACCAAGTTTGAAGAACTGGCCTAAGACAATGAATTATATTTAATTTGTTACTGTTCTTAGGACCACAATTCCTGATTGCAGTTGCTACCATTTCTTGAAGACCTACAGTGTGATAAGCTACTGTGGTAAGCCGGGTGAACTTACAAATTCTGAAGTGTGAACTTATAAAAGTGAACAATAAAATCTCCACTCCTCACAATATCCCTTTAGGGATATTTTTTTACTCTCATTTTACAGTTGAAGAAGCTAAGGTTCAGAGAGGGCACTTAACTTGCCCAAAGAGTTGATAAGTGAAAAGGCTCAAAATTGGGTCCAGGTCTATTTGACTCTTTTAATTGAACAGCCACTATTTGGGGCGCCTGGGTGGCTCAGTCGGTTAAGCAGCCTCAGGTCATGATCTCACGGTCTGTGAGTTCGAGCCCCGCGTCGGGCTCTGTGCTGACAGCTCAGAGCCTGGAGCCTGTTTCGGATTCTGTGTCTCCCTCTCTCTGACCCTCCCCCGTTCATGCTCTGTCTCTCCCTGTCTCAAAAATAAATAAAACGTTAAAAAAAAATTTTTTTTTAAAAAAAAGAACAGCCACTATTTTAGTTAGAACTGTTTGTTAAAAAAATTATTGTAATACATCGATATGTGAGTGCGGTACAAATAAGGGGTAATGACAAGTATGAGTTATTAATATTCCAGGCAAAGAAATATAGGGAATTTTAAAGAAATAACATAAGACTGGACAAGTTTGTCATCTTATTCTTTGGCATTGCCTTTTCAGGTCCACACCTGTTAGGGGCTCCAAATGTTTAATACCTTTGTTTACCAGCTCTTTACCTCAGCTAATGGTACCTATCCCAACCATTAGCTTTCCCAGAATATAATTTGATGGTTATTTGGTAAACTTCAAGTATGTGATTATTATCGGTTTTGTGGATATTGACCACTCCTATCTAATCCTGGTAGAACAACACTTGTCCGGATCCAGATTACATGTAAGGTTTTTAAATGGTTCAGTTCATATGAGGGTAGCGCAGAGAAAATTGTCTTGTCCACACCCCGTGTATTAGTTGTTGCTGCTCTCTGGCCTGCTATCTGAGTCTTTCTGATGTCATGTGGGTGTTTGAAAACTTACCCCTGGGCATTGTAAATTTCGGAAATCGTGAGCATTTTTACTTTCTACCTTATATAAGTCCACTTTAGATGGTTAACCCAGAATAATCACTTAGAAATTGGCAATTGTCACCATATTAATTTTGAGTTACTCATGAAAGCTGATTAGTTGCAAAGTGGCCCAAACCTCATGTTCATTGTGTCCCTGGCAGCAAGAGGGGAGTCTGATTAAGTATTGTAATGCTAGCATAACAAATTCTTTCTAGCTTTAGCATTTTCTGAACATCTTTAGGACATTTTACAACACACGTTGTGTTCTTTAACATTTTAGAATAGCTTTAGAACATTTTAGAACATATTTTGTGGTCATGGCCTGTTGCTGTAGTGAAAAACTTAGAATACTTTATCATTCAGAAAAAAAAGATTTCTGTCCGTGAACTAGATAGTTCCTAAAAGAGAACATTGGTCCATTAAAAGGCAAAAGGTTTGAGGTGCCTGAGTGGCTCAGTTAAGCGTCTGACTCTTGATATCAGCTCAGGCCGTAATCTCACAGTCATGAGATTGAGCCCCACATCAGGCTTTGGGCTGAGCGTGAAGCCTGCTTGGGATTCTCTCTTTCCCCCCCACTCTCTCTGTCCCACCCCCATGCATGCTCTCTCTTTCTCAAAATAAATAAACATTAAAAATAAAAGGTGAAAGTTTTAAGAGCAGATGAATATTTTAGTCATTCATCAAAATAATATATATACTATATATATATAAGTATATATATTTATATGTAAATATTTCAGTATAAACATATTAGTGCCTCCTGTGTGCCAGGCACTGTGCTAGGCATTAGGTATACAACAGTGAGCAAGAACATGCAGAGTCCCTACTTGTGTGGCACTTAAAGTCTAGTGAAAGAGATAGACATAAATCAAATAGTCACTCTAATGCATAGCGTAATTACAAACTGCGAAAAGTAGCCTCCGGGTAAGGAATCGGATTCTATTTGGAAAAGACTTGGCTATGGGGTTAGTGAAGCCTTACCTGATGAAGAAACTCCTGAACTATATGATTTAGAGGGTGAGCAGGTGTTATTACATAGAGAATGGCAGGTAGAGAAGAGAACATTTTAGACTGAACAGCATGTACAAAGTCCCTGTGACACAAAGGGAACTATGGGGCATTCAAGAAGACAAATATCTGATGCTAGTATAAAAGGAACTAAGGGTAGCCTGGTAGGATGCCATCATTTTTTTTTTCATTCTCTTTTATGTACTACCAAAAGTTAAGTGATTACTTTGTGCCAGATGTGATTATAAGGGACTTGAATCATCTCAAATCCTAGTGAGGTAGATAGTATTATTGCCATTTCACAGATGAAGAGATAAAGTTGTTATGTGGTACTGTACTATATTTTTCTTCTTGTCCTTTACTCAAGTATGACCACAGGCTAGGCAGTACTCTCCTGTCCAGTATGTAGCCTTGAGAACTGAAATTTCCAGGGAATTTGGATGCAGGTAGACATTCAGGAGAGACTCTGTGGGCCCCAAGCTCTTACCCACTAGGTGGAGCTCAAGTGTGGATCATGGGAGAGAGCCATGGGGTATCACTGCAGCTCTCATATTTGTGGATCTTATCTTAATCATGTCTGATACTGAAAATAGGACAGCAACATAAGTATTTTGAGCTGACCCACCATTGAGAGTAAAGAGGTTATCGTTAGCAAACACTCTCGCCCCCCCTCCCCTGTTTTTTCATTGTAATTTTTCTCTGTTGGTTGTTGAAGAAAGTGTACATATTTGGCCATTTGATAAGTCTAGGTTTGCCAGTGTAGGCTTTCAACTAGAATTCGTCTTCTGATTTATTGTCACACTGAATCTTTTTTCCTTTCTTTCCAGAGATCTGGTTGGAGTTGGAGGGTGAACGAAAATGAATTCTTTTTCCAATTTACCTGCAGAGAACTTAACCATTGCAGTCAATATGAGCAAAACTTTTTCCTCCACAGTGATGCATAGATTTAATTCCACTAATGACCCACCTTCAATGTCAATAACAAGGCTTTTTCCAGCCTTACTAGAATGCTTTGGCATAGTCCTTTGTGGCTACATAGCAGGAAGAGCCAATGTCATAACATCAACACAGGCCAAAGGACTGGGAAATTTTGTCTCCAGATTTGCACTTCCAGCTTTATTATTCAAAAATATGGTTGTACTTAATTTTTCCAATGTGGATTGGTCTTTCCTATATAGTATCTTGATTGCCAAAGCTTCCGTATTTTTCATCGTATGTGTCTTAACCTTACTGGTTGCCAGTCCTGATAGTCGATTCAGCAAAGCTGGACTATTCCCTATTTTTGCTACACAAAGTAATGACTTTGCGTTGGGATATCCTATAGGTAAGTTATTGTACTTTTCGACCTTTTAAAAAATTCAAATATTTTAAGAGGTAGCAAAATTTAATCCTTTAATTTATCTAAGCATTTGTTAATGATAGATATTTATTCATATATCTAAAAGAATCTCTCAGGGCACTTGGCTGGTTCAGTCAGTAGAGTATGCGAATCTTGATCTTGGAGTCATGAGTTCAAACTCCACTTTGGGGGTAGAGTTTACTTAAAAAAAATCACGAAGCCTCATTCCAAACCACTGTACTTTGTACTACCCCACAGTGCCTACACCCAAAAGGGAATAAATCTTTTAATAAAATTTTAAAATCTCTCGTATTTTTTCTTAACTATTTCTTAAATTAGGATTAATTCTATCTTTCCTCAACTTCAGAGTTTGAAGTTCCTTCAAGAGTCGACCTAAAATAAGTAGTCATATCCAAATAAACTTTAAAAATCATCTTTCTAATATATTCTTTTTCTTCTCAATAATCACATGAAAGAAGTTCAGGTCCAGAAGGGATCAGATTCTGATTTAAATTATATAAAAAAGATAGACATATGTGTGTATAAAAATAGTTATTGTTAAATGTTATCGGTGGAAATGTATGAGTGACTTTTTCTTACCATCTAGAATACATATTGTTTTATATTAAAGCTTGTTTTTGAGCTTGTTATTCAAAATGTCAATTTACTTCAATTGAGTTAACTTCTTGTTTAAGAACAAAAATGGTGAAGGCTTTTTTACCACTTCAACTCTTCCTTCTTAACCTTTCCAACTCTTTAGGCTGCCTAATTTTATGTTTCTATGTGTGTTTGTTTTCCTGATAAAACATACCAATTTGGGATATTGAGTTATCTTGAACATATCCTTTTTTTTTTTTTTTTTAGAACACCTACCACTAAGCAAATATCTCCTTAGTAGCTACTTTTTATATTTTTATTTTTAAGTTAAAAGTTAATGTTGTGTTTTGACCATGTATCATAATGTGAGGACCTGAGTATTGTGGATAGAGTCATTCATTCATTCACTCATTCATACGGACCTGTTAGGTTCCAATGATTGTGCCAGCTGCTGCAAATACACCTGTCAACAAAGTTCTTGTACATATTGAATTTACACTTTAATGTGAAAATAACATTAAAATTAAAATAATATCAAGTAATGGCAAGTACCATAAAAACAAAGTTGTTTGGATAGGAATGAGGAGGTCAGTAAAGACGTCTCTGATAGTGTATCTTCTGAGCAGAGACCGAAAGAAATGTAATGAAACAGACAACTGAAAACTACGATTAACTTTCAGATTCCTTATTCAGTAGTTTTAAAACTCTCCCCACCTCCCAAATTGTTATTATTTTACCACTGGCACCAAAAGGATTCTAGTGGATATATTTTCCTTTTTCTCCTCCTTTGGCCCTCCTTCATCTTGCTTACCAGAAATAGAGCTAAATTTTAGAAACTAAATAACTGTGAGTAAAGCAGGAGGCTTGTGAGAGAGGGAGAGTAGGCTCTTCGATGACTGGGCTATAAATAGAAACTACATAGGTGTTCTTTTAAGGATACTGAATTTTATTTTTTTTTTAATTTTTTTTTAATGTTTATTTATTTTTGAGACAGAGACAGAGCATGAACGGGGGAGGGTCAGAGAGAGGGAGACACAGAGTCTGAAACAGGCTCCAGGCTCTGAGCTGTCAGCACAGAGCCCGACGCGGGGCTTGAACTCACGGACCGTGAGATCATGACCTGAGCCAAAGTCGGACGCTTAACCGATCAAGCCACCCAGGCGCCCCAAGGATACTGAATTTTAAAATTAAGGATGAACCAAGCATTAAAATAAAAACTGGAGGGGCGCCTGGGTGGCGCAGTCGGTTGAGCGTCCGACTTCAGCCAGGTCACGATCTCGCGGCCCGTGAGTTCGAGCCCCGCGTCGGGCTCTGGGCTGATGGCTCAGAGCCTGGAGCCTGTTTCTGATTCTGTGTCTCTCTCTCTCTCTGCCCCTCGCCCGTTCATGCTCTGTCTCTCTCTGTCCCAAAAATAAATAAACGTTGAAAAAAAAATTTTTTTTTAAATAAAATAAAAACTGGAAATAAAAGAGCAAGGAGTTAACGTGTTTGTCAATCTCTTCAGGAGCATTAATAATGTAAATTTGTCAAGGTATTTATGGCATAAGGACCTTACAAGTGGCTTGGTGTCATAGTGTTAAGTATTGAACAAATATTACATTATCTTAATTTAGCTATAATCTAGAAGTATATAGTTTCATGCTCTCATAGATTAGTAAGTCCATAACTAAACAGAACTAACGTTTGTAACTTTATAGTTTATAGAGTATTTTCTCATATATTTATCTCATCTGAGGTAGGGCAGATATTTGTAATCCTCATTTTCAAATAAAGAGACAGGCTTACAGGGATTTGATTGTCTTATCCCAGGTCACACAGCTAACAGGTGACTGAGATCCAAACCTAGGCCTCTTGATTCTAAATCCTGGGGCATTCTCTTATGCCACACAGTTATATAACATGCCCATGTAATCTTCAGAAGACCTAACTAGCCTGTGTAACCCATTAATGTCAGAGAGGATCAAAGATACATTTGACCATGTATTACAATGTGAGGACCTGAGTATTGTGGATATAGTCATATATCTAAAAGTGTTCTATAAAATGAATAGCAGTGGAAAAAGACCTATTAGATGAGCTATCCATTTTTTAAAAATATAACTTATTGTCAAGTTGGCTAACATACAGTGAATACAGTGTGCTCTTGGTTTGGGGGGCTCATTCCAACAGGTGCCCATCACCCATTTTCCCCTCTCCCCGCCCACCCCCCCCCAGTCAATCCTCAGTTTGTTCTCTGTATTTATGGTTTCCTTCCTCCCTCTCTGTTTGTAATATTTTTTCCCCTTCCCTTCCCCCATGGTCTTCTGTTAAGTTTCTCAAGTTGCACATATGAGTGAAAACATGATATCTTTCTCTGACTTCTTTCACTTAGCACAATACCCTCCAATTCTATCCACGTTGCTACAAATGGCAGGATTTCATTCTTTCTCCTTGCCAAGTAGTATTCCATTATATATATAAACCACATCTTTATCCATTCGTCAGTTGGTGGACATTTAGGCTCTTTCCATAACTTGGCTATTGTTGAAAGCTCTGCTGTAAACATTGGAGTACATGTACCCCTATGAATCAGCACTCCTGTATCCCTTGGGTAAATTCTTAGTAGTGCTATTGCTGGGTCGTAGGGTAGATCTATTTTTAATTTTTTGAGGAACCTCCACACTGTTTTCCCAAGCAGCTGCACCAGTTTGCATTCCCACCAACAGTGCAAGAGGGTTCTCCATTTTCATTTTAAGACAGAATCTCCAAATCAAAAATGTAGTCTGCTATTTTCATCACTGTTTTCCTTATGTCCTACACTAGATCATTGAATCTGGTAATAATCATGTTCCTAGCAGTGTGCTAGTCCAATTTTACTGATGATTATCCTTCTAAATTTTGAGTTCTCATTTTTTGTTTTCAAATTACAAATAATATAAGATCTCTTGTAACATTGGGTTGTAGACAGTACCTTTCCAGAAACCAATAGTATAAACAAAAGTGCTTTCTCACGTATCTGCAGATTGGAAGGTATGATACAGAACTGTAGGGCTGTGTATGTGCTCCAATGGGCTTATTTATTACTGCTTCATGCCCATCTGCCTTCTGGACTTTTTTAGGATAAACAGAGAAGACTGTGTCTCTACAGAGAAGACCCTTTCTTTCTGTTTGTTATGTGGTGTCCCCCAAGGTATTGCCACTCTCTTGTTAACAGATAAGCATCATAGGTTTTAAAAAATGTCCTTTTAAAGACTGCTTTTGTTGCACAATATCAGTCCAATTTACAGGTGATTCAGGAGAAGGTGGATAAGTTAATGAAAGAAAATTAAGGACAGTCATGTTTCCTTTTTCTGTATATTATGACAATTATAACAGTCTATGGAATTACATTAAAATGATTTATCTATATTCAAATGACAGAATGCTACAGTACATTTAACAGACTAAAAGAGAAGCTTGCCGTTTTTAGAACAATTCTTTTCAAAGGTACTTTAAGAAATATGAGTCTCAGAAGAAACCAAGAATCTACCAAGAAGAAATGTTGATTTCAGCAAATCAGAAGGTTCCCTACCTCTGTCATTACAAGATACTAATAAGGCATAGTTAAGTCCTATAATTTATTCTTCTAAACAATGCTGATAGTGTAAGTACCCCAACTAATCATAATTATGCTCTAGTGCTTGAGCTGTAAACAGAAAGGAAATGAAGCATCTAACTATATGCCATTAAATAATAGAATGATCTTGTCTGGGTCTTAGTGTTATTTGCTAGGGATTGAAACCTGGCAGGAATCAAAATAGGAGCCACAGTGGGTGGCTAATTTTGTCTTAGTTCCTCATAGTGGGATTCTCTCCTCCTGCCCAAGAGCCTTATTTGTAAGTATTAATTAATTAGAACTTAATAAGTGATATAATTATTAGAAATCGAATTTGTTAGTATAGGTCACTACTTTCATATATGTTTTTCAGATTTGAAAAACCATCTTTCAAAAAAAACCATCTTTCAATTGGTAACAAAACACTGCCAGTTCATAGATAAATATATAACTTTAATTATGCAAATGAATGGCAGAATTGGACTGAAATTTCCATGTTGAACCTTATTCTTCTAGTAATTTAGCAATTATTTATTCATTCCCAATTTTTTGCTCTCTCCCACTAGATTGTACCTTTTTTTGCCTTCACATACCTGTTCAACTGGTTTAAAATAATAGTAATCTGCTTTATAAATACTTGGAATAAGAAAAAAGAAAAAAAAAACCTGTGTACAAAAAGAAACAGGTTTAAGAGATAACAATTAGATATAAATTTCTGTGTGTTACAAAATGCATTTTTAAAAAAATTATTTTAAGAGAGAGAGCACAAGTGGTGGGGGAGCAGAGAGCAAGGGAGAGAGAATCCCAAGCAGGCTCCAAGCTGTCAGCGCAGAGCCCGACGCGGAACTCAATCTCACGAACCATGAGACCATGACCTGAGCTGAAATCAAGAGTTGGATGCTCAACTGACTGAGCCACCCAGGCACCCCTACAGAATACATTTTTACTTTGAAAACTTTGACATTCATTGATATGTTAATTCCATTCAGCAAATATTTTTTGGATTTGTTCAGCACGATGCTGGGGACTGGGGGTTATGACAATGTGCCTTCAGGGAACTTAGAATGTGGTGAGAAACAACTTCTATGAAACAAGGTGCCAGAGCCATCCAGAGAGGAGACCCAGGATATAGACTGAAGACCTGGAGGAAGCATTGGTACCTGAGACAGGCCTTAAACTATAGGTAGGATTTAGGTAAGGAAAGAGAGACTTCAACAAGTTGGGGAATGATGATCAGCGTGTAGAACTTGTAATTATGAACCTGGTGTTTGTCCGGGGAAACTGTGATATTAATCGCCGGTGGAGGCTTTGCACGAAAGAATAGTGAGCGATGAGCTGCATGAGGAAGGGACCCCTTGTGGAGACTGGACTATGAATGCCAATAGAAAGGCTTTAGAGCGATTCCCGTGGAAGGTGAGCACTGTGGGAAAATCCTAAGTTTTGAAAGGTAAGATTTAGAAGATACTGTTGGCAGTGAATAAAATGGATCAAGGGAGTGGTCAAGAAAAAACAAAAAAGAATAGAAGTTGATATAAACACATTAATCCAATTCTGAGATTTTTGACTAGTGGTTCAAGAGGAGAAAATACAAAAGATCCTGCAAAAGAAGAAAGTACGTGGTCATTGCTTAGCCATAGATAATGATAAGGCTGCTGCTCAAATTTGTATTGAGCTCTTAGTTTTTATTTTTGTTAATGTTCTTTTATTCATTTTGAGAGAGAGGGAGAGAGCAAGAGACCGTGAGCAGGGGAGGGGCAGAGAGAGGAGAGAGAGAATCCCAAGCAGACTCTGTACTGCCACTGCAGAGCCCAATGTAGGGCTTGAACTCAAGAACCATGAGATCATGACCTGAGCCGAAATCAGGAGTCAGACACTTAACTGGAAGGAGCCACCCACGTGCCCCTGCACTGAGTTTGTAAAACAATCTAAAATCCATTTTCCTATGGTGATTAAGTGCTAGCATGCTGGCAATGGTTAATTTCTGGAAAAAGGCCTTTACTTAAGGGGATTTGTGTGATAAAAGTTGTCAAAGGAAACACTGTGCATTTTAGTGGCCACTTGGGAAAACTCTTGTACGCAGATTGAAAATACAAGGCTTTCCAAAATATGCTCTCTGTTTTAATAATTGAGTGGTGAGCAGGTATGGAAGCCTTTCTCCTAGAGATGCAATATCTAAGTAGAAGTGTAGCTGTCTAGAAATAGTTATCAAGAGTGCTGCCTTTTTTTTTTTTTTTTACTTAAAAGATAAAATCTTATGAAATGTGAAAGAACACCACTAAGAGATACAGATAGAGCTCGTGTATCTAATTTGGAAATTAGTGGGCAGAATTTGTGATGTTTTATGTAATCAAATATGTTTTGTTTAGCCACTGCTTCATTTCAGAGGTATTATAGACCTCTGTAAGTGCTTAGCTAAAAAAAAAAAAAAAAAAGAATGGAATCCTACAAAAAAGTAGGTTTTAGCTCATGAGAACCAGGTAGGCTTCTAAAGGTTATACAATCTAGTTATGTAACTTTAACAGGAAAGGTGCATGACATTAACTGAACTTATGTATCCTGAGTAAGTAAACAAATATAGTTTCCTACCTGTGAAACTTTATCTTAATGTAAATTGAGAAATCTAATCTTTCACATTTTTGCACATGATTGCCTCTGTCTTTGCAAGTGATTGTGGCTGTTCATTTTTTTTTTTTAATCTTTCTTTCTCAACCTCAAATCATTTATGAATCAACCTTTATATGTGGTAGGTTGAATTTCAGAACTCATTGCCAAATATGTGCCTGGAGACCGGGTTGCTTATTCTAAGGCTCTGTGTTGGTCCGACCACCCCCAAACCGGACCACTATCCCTCATGATCACCGATGAACTGCTTGAAGTCTGATCCAACCCACCCACCCCCTTCCAAGGAGACTCATTTTATGCACTGGTTAGGTTCTAAAGTCATGCAAACTCTTGAAAATCTGTTAAGTCACCTGCAGAATACAGCACACATACTTTGTATATATTGTACCATTTCTCATAAGTCTGAAACAGCCAGATTTTTTTCTCTAGCATTGTTGTTCATCAATGAACAAGTGAAGTGATTAGTTTGCATTTGGGAACATGCTCAATGGGGAGAAAATGAATCTTTTGTTTTCCTAAGAGAGCATAGTTGAATTTGTGTTAATTAAATGTGTTCTACTGTGTACTCAACTGTATTCTCCTCCCAAACATTCCTTAGATCACCTTTTCATTCCTAATTCTTCAACATCTACACTGGGTTTTCCTAAAGGCATTCATTCATTCCTTCTTATTCCTCTCAAATGGAGACCACTTATTTTCTCTTCACCTGCATCCTATATGAGCAATAGGAGGCAGAGCTGGCATTCTCATAGCCTCCTTGTACCTCTGACAGGCCATTACTCTGCTCTTTTGCAAGAACTGCTTCTTTGGGGTTCATGCTGCCCGCCTCAACCGTTCATCCTCATTGCTGTCATCTGCCGACCTCATTCTGATCACTCCTCCTCATTTAGTGAAGACTTTAATATCTGGCTCATTGTCATCCTCTCCACCCCCAAGTTTTCCCATTATCTTCTTTGACTTTAGCATCTGTGTGAACTACCCATTAAGTTCTCTGCCCATTCAGTTCCCTGACTTCATTGTCTCCAGTGATGTTTACACCCTTTCAGCCATCAATTCCCACGCCACATCTGGGACCTAGTCTTCTGGGAAATACTAAGTTCAGTAGCTCACTATCTGACTTACTCTGAACTCCTAACCTTCCAACTACTTGTCATTCTAGGACTTCGTAGGGACCTCCAGTCCCTGATTCCTCAGCTTTTTATCTGAGAGCCATCTCCCATCTTTACTTCTTTTCCACCATAGCTTGGACTCTATCCTTTCATTGCTCATATTTTTGTTCACTGTCTCCTCCCCTCTCCTCCACCCTCTGTAGTCTGGCTTCAGTTCCCCACTCCAGTGAAACTCTCTCAAGGGAACCAAAGTACCTTGTTGCTCTTATTACTTAAATGTTTAATTTCTTACTAGATGTTTTCTTTTAATAATTCCACAATTCTGTCCTTTTATCGAGACTACTCTTAGCCTGTACATAATAAAAATTAGTAGGTCTCACTAATGATAATTTTTTAAAGTTGATGATCATTTTATAAGCTAAATATCATTTAATATAATGTGTTTTTCTTTTCAGCTTTATTATTAAAATTTACTTTTCCAAAGTAGGCTAATGAGGTCATTGTGCACTATTTAGATTAATTTAAAATGTTATAATTAATCATGGAAAACATTATATGAATAATTTATTCATGCATTTCTGTGGTAATCATTTTTGAAACAATTTTAATTCGTGTTTTGCAGTTGAAGCCTTATATCAAACTACATACCCAGAATATCTCCAGTACATTTACTTGGTGGCACCAATATCTCTTATGATGTTAAACCCTATAGGGTTTATCTTCTGTGAAATCCAGAAGTGGAAAGACACTCAAAATGCTTCTCAAAACAAAGTGAAAATTGTAGGACTTGGACTTCTGCGTGTTTTACAGAACCCAATAGTATTTATGGTTTTCATTGGCATTGCCTTCAATTTTATTCTTGATCAAAAGGTGCCCGTATATATGGAAAATTTTCTTGATGGACTTGCAAACTCTTTTTCTGGATCAGCTCTATTTTATCTTGGTCTTACAATGGTGGGAAAAATAAAGAAACTGAAGAAGTCAGCATTTATTGTACTGATTCTTCTCATCACAGCTAAACTGTAAGTTTCACTTACTTAACTTGGGGACTGTCCTCTGTGAAAGCCTTATTTAGTCAATTCATTAGATGTGTCTATGACTATTTTCTCCTTTAAATAATCTGAGAGTAATAATGCCTCCTAACTGAGTAGTTGTGATTTGAAGGAAAATGTGATGTTGGTGTATTGTGGAAAGTTATTTCCTTATTCTGTGTAGATTATTCTTCCCATTTTCCTGACAGAAAATGAAGACTATTGGTTTCTCTTTAACTTTTATATAAATTTACTTAATATCTACTAACGTCCCAGTTGATCATATTTTTAAAGGAAATTTTACAAGATTTCTAAGTTTTCTAAATCTTTTAAAACCCTATTACTCATGAGGAAAACAATAATTTTGAATATAAGCTTTTTTTTCATGAATTTGGGGAAAATATAATTCTGTGGATGGTTGAACTTTCTAAATATAGGTAAGTCAGTACAAATGATTATTACCAATCCTCTGATCCTAGCCTATCAAGTAAAGTTTCTTTTATCAGTTTCTTAGTCAACAGTTTTTCAGCTTACTTAGCTCATTGGCCATGGAGTTATATTTCATCGTGCGGGTGACATAATTTTACTGTGACACTACCCCAAGGCACTTGGGGCATACTTAACTATTGAAATCAGCTCTTGTATAGACAGTTAAATTCACAAGAGCAGTGCAATATGAAATAGCATCTATATTTTCAAAATAATAAAAATGAATATAACTTTTGAAAATTATTTATGGTGTGGTACTCTTCTTGGAAATAAAGAATTAATTAGTATTGCCACAGTAATAAATATGGTTCTAATGATTGTCAATTTCAACTTATAAGTAGAATTTAAATATTCTCATTTAAAAAGTCTTTTTTTTTTTAAGTTTATTTATTTATTTTGAGAGAGAGAGAGAGAGAGAGAGAGAGAGAGAATCCCAAGCAGCCTCCACACGGTCAGTGTGGAGCCCAACATGGGACTTGAACCCACAGACCATGAGATCATGGGCTGAGCTGAAATCCAGAGTCAGACGCTTAACCAACTGAGCCACCCGGGTGTCCCCAAAATCTTTTTCCTTAAAAAAATTTTTTTTTCTTGGTCTTTGATCCCTATTACATATCTTTATCTATTTTTTCTAATTACAAAATACATGTAAGAGCAGTTCTTTATTCTATATAGAGCATATCTCTAGGTGCTACTAGGACAATGTTATCACCTGCCTGGCCTTTTTTTTTTTTCTTTTTTAATGTTTATTTATTTATTTTTGAGACAGAGAGAGACAGAGCATGAACGGGGGAGGGTCAGAGAGAGGGAGACACAGAATCTGAAACAGGCTCCAGGCTCTGAGCTGTCAGCACAGAGCCCGACGCAGGGCTGGAACTCACGGACCGCGAGATCATGACCTGAGCCGAAGTCGGCCACTTAACCGACTGAGCCACCCAGGCGCCCCTGGCCTTGTTCTTTTTAAGAGCTTCATCAGCTCAGCTTCCCTTACTTATATGGTCTTTCTATGGAATCCTGAAGGATTTGTTTAATCACTGACTCTTCACCAAGTCTGGATTTCGCCACTTCTCTGCTCTGCTTCATTGTTTCAGTTCCCTTTGCCAAACCCTTTGGTCTCTACAGTGATGCAGAAGTAATTGTAAGATACTTATTTTTCTGTTGGCTTTCAGAATCTAATTGAACAGCAATGTTATCAATACCTGAATACGTTTAAACCCCAAATCATAATAAAGATCAGGGTTTTTTTTCCAAAAAGAAGTTTAGTAATTTTCTTGAAAAAAGTTTACTCGGGTTATCGATCTTTTTTTCTTTTAACATTTCAGTTTGTTAGTAAAGAAAACAAGAAACAGCAGCTACAACTACAACCTTTACACATTTTTTGTAAGAAAATTATTTGTAGAACAAAAACTGAGTTTTCTCCTCCTAATCTCTGAAAGTATTTTTATTTTTTTATTAAAAAATTTTAATGTTTTTATTTTGTTTTTGAGAGAGAGACAGACAGACAGACAGAGCATGAGCTGGGGAGGGGTAGAGAGAGAGAGGGAGACACAGAATCCACAACAGGCTCCAGGCTCTGAGTTGTCAGCACAGAGCCCGACATGGGGCTCCAACCCATGAACCCCAAGATTGTGACCTGGGCAGCAGTCAGATGCTTAACTGACTGAGCCACCCAGGTGCCCAGAAAGTATTTTTAGAATGTTGTTACACTTAAGGGCATCCGGGTTGATGCCTAATCAACATCAGTTGATTAAGTGTCCAACTCTTTTTTTTTTTTTTATGTTTATTCATTTATTTTAAGAGAGAGAGTATGTTTGAGCAAGCAGGGGAGGGGCAGAAAGAGAGAGAGAGAAAGAATTCCAAGGGAACTCGGTGCTGTCCGCGCAGAGCTCAACTCAGGACTCCATCCAGTGAACCACGAGATCGTGACCAGAGCCAAAATCAAGAGTAGGACACTTAACCAGCTCAGCCACCCAGGCGCCCCAAACATCCAACTCTTGATTTCAGCCCAGATTATGATCTCACAATTGGTGGTGAGGTTGATGGAGCCCCACATCAGTGGCTGTGCTGACAGCCTGGAGCCTATTTAAGATTCTCAGGATGGGGCGCCTGGGTGGCGCAGTCGGTTAAGCGTCCGACATCAGCCAGGTCACGATCTCGCGGTCCGTGAGTTCGAGCCCCGCGTCAGGCTCTGGGCTGATGGCTCAGAGCCTGGAGCCTGCTTCCGGTTCTGTGTCTCCCTCTCTCTCTGCCCCTCCCCCGTTCATGCTCTGTCTCTCTCTGTCCCAAAAATAAATAAACGTTGAAAAAAAAAAATTTAAAAAAAAAAAAAAAAAAAAAGATTCTCAGGGCAGGGCACCTGGGTGGCTCAGTCAGTTGGATATCTGACTCTTGATTTCAGGTTAGGTCATGATCTCATAGTTCTTGAGTTTGAGCCCCGAGTAGGGTCCTGCACTCTCTTCCTCTCTCTGCTCCCCTGCCCCCTCCCCCGTGCACACGTGCTCTCTCTCTCTCAAAAATAAATTTTAAAACTTATGAAAAAAGACTTTCTCTGACCCTCTTGCCCCTCCATACCTTGTACAATCTCTCTCTCTAAAAAAATTAAAAATAGAGCACCTGGGTGGCTCAGTTGGTTGTGTCCGACTTATGCTCAGGTGTTGATCTTATGGCCAGTGATTTCAAGCCCCACATCAGGGCTCTGTGCTAACAGTGTGGAGCCTGCTTGGGATTTTCTCTCTCCCTTTCTCTCTGCCCCTCTCCCCCATGTGCTCTCTCTCTCTCCTTCAAAATGAATAAATAAACTAAAATAAAAGAGAACATTATTACACTTAAATGGCTCCAAGTTGAATTCTTGATTCTTTCAAAATGTTCACAAGTAGACATGCAGAGAATATATGCATGCAAATAGATACTCCTCCTGGGCAGGAGAAGAAGAATAACCTAATGCCAAGTTCACTAGAACAATCTCCCCCTTGGGGTCCAGCATGCTTTGATGTCAAGTGAATGACACATTTCTTGTTTTTTTCAGGCTGGTGCTGCCACTTCTGTGTAGAGAAATGGTGGAACTCCTGGACAAGGGCGACAGTGTAGTGAACCATACAAGTTTATCAAATTATGCATTTTTGTATGGCGTCTTTCCTGTAGCGCCAGGCGTGGCTATCTTTGCAACACAGTTCAACATGGAAGTCGAGATTGTATGTATACACTGTTCTCTAAGTTTGACTGTCCAGTTAGGAGAAAAATGAATTTTTAAAACACAGAAATCAGCATTCTTTTATGAGAATTTGATATGTGTAAGCTACTTCATTGTAAATAAGGAGGCATCGTGTAACATCCTGTAATAATAGTTATTTAATGCAGGGTCTTTTCTCAGCCGTTGCTTTTTTCCTTAGTCTTTTTAGATTTCAAATATTTCATTGTTGTACTTATACTGAAGCCTAGAGATTATCTACAGAATGGTAACTTTTGAAATTTTGGGTAAAAAAAAAAAAAAGTTTCATTCACTGATAATTCAACCAGCAGATGCAAAACACCACATAATGAATTGCAGTAAATAGCTAAAATTAATTAATACCAAATTATTAGCCTTGTCTAAGCATATTGTACATGTTCCTTACAGTATTAGACTAAATGTTTTTGAAATATAACAAAGGAACTAAATTACTTAACAAAGGTTAGTTCCATTATTTAATCTGCATGGTAATTTTTTTTTCGATTTTTTTGCCCTATATTTTATGAAATAGTGTGGAAGGAAACTGGTCATCAGTTTAATTAGATCATTAATATGGTTTACTGTCTAGAACCTAGAAGATTACCATCAGCATGGGATGTCTAGTATTGGTTATGTACAAATATTAATTGAGCATGGATTGGAAGAGCCAAAGGAACTTAACTGTGTTTTCTTTTAAGGACTCTCAGAAATGGGGAATGCAGCATTAGAGAATATGCTGGAATTTGTGGTGTCTTTTTACTGACTCTTTTATTTTAGAATGTCTTCGTGTGGTGTGGCTATTTAAAGTTTAGAGTAATTGTTTATCGACAGTGTGACCCTCAATTTGATTTCATTTTTTGCAGATAACCTCAGGGATGGTCATAAGCACATTTGTGTCTGCACCAATCATGTACGTTTCTGCCTGGTTACTAACCTTTCCCACTATGGACCCTAAGCCATTGGCGTATGCCATCCAGAATGTTAGTTTTGATATAAGTATTATCAGCCTTGTCTCCTTGGTAAGTATGTCTCAGTGTAAAAATGAATGAAAACACAGAATGAGTTTGAGAATAGCTTGGTAACAGGAAGTTAGGGATTTAAAATGTATTTTAAAAAATCTTAGGCAATAGAGAAAGCTAAAGCTTACGCATAAAATGTACATATCAGCCTTGCGAGTTGTGTCTTTTGTTTTAAGAGTTAGTCATAGAGCAGACAAGGCATGAGATTTAGTCAGACCTGGATTTGGACTGTGGCCCTGTCACAAACTAGCTGTGTGTCTCCAAACTTCAGTTGTCTCAGCTGTGAGCTGGAGATACTAATTTTACCCATTTCCATGGATTGTTTTAAGGATTACATGAGACAATATATGTGAAAAGCCTCTGCAAATGGCGAATCACTATACAAATAATAGCTGTTGTAGAATCATGGTTGGAAGGGATCATCTGTCCATCCATTTAATGTTAATGAAGCTTTCTGGATGAATCTAGTTCAAATTAAATACTTAAACATTTGACGGCTAGAGTATCCTGTAGCTCACGTTGCCTATGGAATTCAAGCGGTATTCTGGATGGGGGGGCGGGGGGAAGACAGCTTTTACTGTTAAGGGAAAGGAGATAGGGATGAACATGTATACTGACAACAAATAAATGTGTGATTAATGTAATTTTTAGGAAATTTCACTTCTGTTACATATTGTTAAAATCTGTGCCCTTTGGTAAGAGGACTGGGGAGAGAGATGATATAAATGTTGATTGAAATGAGGGCAGAAGAAAGAAGGAAATTTACCAGCATCCTTAGCTGGCCACTTTAGAGGGAGAATAGAAACCCAATTCTTTCAAATATAAGGGATGCAAGACAGTTCATCTTAAGGTGGGCAATGTGTGTTGTTCCAAATAAGACTACCTGGAATTTAGTTACTTTATGAGCCAGTATGGTGGCATTTAAAAGAGGAAAACTTAGAATAATGCATTATAACTGCATCTCCCGCTAAAGATCTTTTCCTGAATAGTTGGTGAACCTGTGTGCTACCCCAGCCGCCAAAAGTAAGCAAAGTTAGGACATGGCCCTGGTCAAGGCATTAGTTCTTAAAGACCCTGTCATTTTTGAACAGTTAATTTGTGATAGGATCTCCTCATTTTTTTTTTCAAAGTATAAATGATATATAATTATGAGTTTCAGGAGTACATCATAGTGATTTGATATTTTTATACATTATGAAATGATCGCCATGATAAAACTGGTTACCATTTGTCACTATTCAAAGTTATTGCAATGTTATTGACTATGTTTTCTATGCTGTACATTAAGTCCCCAGGACATATTTATTTCATAACTGGAAATTTGTACTTTTCAGTCCCCCTGACCTGTTTCACCTACCACTCAACTCCTCCCCCTTCTGATGGCCAACAGTTTCCTGTATCTATGAGTCTGTTTCTGTTTTGTTTGTTCATTTGGTTTGTTTTGGGGATTCCATATGGAAGTGAAATCATTTACTATTTATGTTTCTCTGTCTGACTTATTTCACTTAGCATAATACCTTCTAGGTCCATCTATGTTGTTACATCTCCATGCTATTTATATAGCATGGATATAGTAATTTACCTTAATATTTTGGGGGGGAACTAGGCAGATTAAAGTAAGTAAAATACTGGAATTTCTTTTGAACCAAGATAAACAGAATCCTTTAAAGAAGCTAATAAGGGGTATCTGGGTGGCTCAGTCAGTTAAGCGTCTGACTCTTGATTTCCGCTCAGGTCATGATCTCACGGTGGTGAGCTTGAGCCCCGCATGGGGCTCTGCACTGGGTGCGGAGCCTGCTTAAGATCCTCACTCCCCTCCTCCCTCTGCCCCTCCTCTGCTTATGCACACCAGTGTGCAGTCTCTCTCTCTCTCTCAAAAAAGAGCTAATCAATGAGTTATTTGATAAGGAGTTATTAAGGTTTTAAAAACCTAAGTAACTTTTGAACCTTTTGTCTTTAAGATCTGGTCTCTGGCTATTCTTCTTTTGAGTAAGAAATATAAACAGCTCCCTCATATGCTTACAACTAATTTACTGATCGCTCAGGTTAGTAAACATATAGATATTTGGAATTATGCTTTTTTCATTGATTATTCTACGGTAGAGGAGAAAATTATTTCGCTGGGTTTTTCCAGTTATAAAGTCAAAAGTATTTTTTACTGAATGCAGTCAGTTACAACTTGATTACAATTAATTCATGCCTAGTTTATTATATACCACAGTAGGTCTTGAACTGTATATAAAGGCTGATAATGGTGGGCAGTGATAATTTTGCATTTTTTAATAGAAATAACTGAATCATGAAAGATTGAATTCTCTCACATTTTTAATAGAAATAATTGAATCACTAAAGGTTGAATTCTCTCACAATCTTATTCTTCTAGTCAAATCGTTGCATATCTCAAATTATAATGGAAAAAAGGTTAGCACTTTTTATGTAACCATTAATAATTATAAGGTTAGTATTTAGAATGTTGTCTGTTTCAATTATGTACATTGTTAAAGACGGTGTAAAAAGGGGTTTTATCATAAAACTTGAAGCTTTAGTATAGCTAGCATAATTATTCAGCAGTCCTTTAAAGTGAATAATTATATTTGCTGTGAATAAAAACATTTATGTGACTCATATGAATATGACTGACTTTGTTCATAATTTTTCTTCAGTCTATTGTCTGTGCTGGAATGATGATATGGAATTTTGTGAAAGAAAAAAATTTTGTTGGACAAATTCTGGTGTTTGTTCTATTGTACAGCTCCCTCTATAGCACCTACCTGTGGACAGGTGAGTTGGATCATAAATGGCAATTTAAGTCTTTTGTCATTAGAAGCTCTCAGCTGAGAGCTGACCTTTTTGAAGTCTAGTAGGATAGGATTAAGGCATTCTCTCGGCCGCTACTGTCACTAGCACAGGCCGTCAGCAATGCTGTGCTCTGTTTCCTGGTGTACTGTATTCCTGACTGGATTCAGGGGGTTTCTGGTCACGTGGTCTTTTTCCTCAGGATCTTTGGCTCTTGGCCCCAGTCAGCACAACTCGCCTTTGGACACACCAAGAGATCAGGTAGTGGAGGCAAGTGAAGAAAGGAGGGAGGGAATGGCAGACAAGTATGAGGCATGTGAGGTATGTCCCCGAGATCACCAATAGGGTCCAACAGAACTGAGTGAAAAATTCTGGCTCTGCCTTCAGTGAGTGACTTAACGTTTACAACCTCAGTTTCCTCATCTGTGAGACTGGGTTATCACACCTTGCAGAGTTACTTTGAGAACTGAATGAGATATGGGTATTTATGCCTACTACATATTAGGCAGTCAACAACTGGAACTATATTATTAAACAGAAGGAAAAGTGGTTATATGAGAACAAGAAAAGGTAAGGAATAAAAGGATATGGAAATACAAGAGTACCCAGTAAGAAAGACTGTTTCTCATTTCAACTAGCTCCAAAAAAGGGATTCAACTATTTTAGCATATTGTCATTTTGAAGTGTATAATATTTATTTGGATGCATACATTCCGGTATGTTTGTGAAAAGTTCTGTCTGACTGTATTGTATTCATACCAAAGATGTGAACCCATAAAATGGCACATAAGAGGAAAATGGTAGAATGGAAGCACTGGTTATGGTCACTGTTAGGAGGCAGGTGTCAGGAAGTGGCTTCAAGGGACAGGCCTTTGATTTCATGCCTTTAAGATCACAAGTAGGGCCCTTCCAAGTCAATAGCCTTTTGAAGTGAAGCAACAATGTGAGGAGAAAGTATAGAATGAAAAATTCAGTGCTAACAGGAGAAGGTGTGCGCTTTCTAAAGGCAGTATATCTGTACCTAAACCAAGGTGAGTTCGCTCCTTGGTGAGTCACAGATAGAAACTACACCTGGTGAGTCGTCGCACAAAGGAAACTTTATTTGCGACAAATAAGGAGATCATAACTTTCAAAGCTGTGACTCCCTGCAGGGGTGAGTGGGTTCCTTTTATTTAGGGTTAGGATGCATATTTAGATAGGGAAGCCTTGTCATGGAATGTAGAAGCAGGCACATGGTCACACCTTCAGGAGACGTGTCTATACGTACATTGTATGTTATGTAAATGAGGCTGTGCTCCTTCCTGGGTGGAGATTTTAATGTTATGATGAGGTAAAGGTAAATGTTGATCATCCCAGAGGTCACTCCATGGTCCATCTGTGCAGGTGAGAGTCAGGGGGTTCACTCAAAGTGGTCTGGGTGGGTGGTCTGGGTCACCAGAGCTCTTCCTCGAGCAGTCATTATTGCTTGAGTGGTAGTTTCGGTTTGCATCATGGGATGTTAGGCCTGTAGGATCCTTTGCCCGAGTTAAGAGGTAAGTTGGAAAGAGGAGTTTAAGGAAAAATGTGGGACAAACGTGGGTAAGTACAAGCATGTGAGCAGTAAGGTCAGGTCTTGGGATCCAGCTGGTGCACATCTTGCATAGCCTAAGAGTTTTCATGAGATGTCAAGTAAAAGAGCCTAGAGAGATTTCTATTTACAAATACAGATGAACCAACTTGATCTCGAATACTTAGGTTTATTAATGGTAAACTTATCATATGAATAGGAGAACAGCAAATAGATCAATATATCAAAAATCCCCAAGTGTCCTTGAAATCCTATTTAAGCATGCATGCCAAAATCTATCCAGAGACCTTGTTCTGAATTCCTTGATCCCAGTGAAGGTGCCCCTTAACCCTTGTTATTATGATGCTATAACAGAATTTTAAATCTAAAGTGTCATTGTAAATCATCTGTTCAACATTTCCAATTTCATTCATGTGCATACTGTCTTTGCAATTTTTTTTACATTTATTTATTTTGAGAGAGAGAGAGAGCAAGCAGGGGAGGGGCAGAGAGAGGGGAAGACAGAATTTCAAGCAGGCTCTGCACTGTTGGCATACAGCCTGATGTGGGACTTGAACTGACAAATCATGAGATCATGACCTGAGCCAAAGTCAAGAGTCAGACCCTTAACCGACTAAGCCACCCAGGTGCCCCCATCTTCACAATTTTTGCCATATCTGCATACCACTTGTCCTTTTATTATTTTTCCCTAGAAATTTACTCACTTTTTTTACTTTAATAAATTGAGCCTTATATTAAAATCCCAGGTTTTGGCCGCCTGGGTGGCTTAGTCAGTTAAGCATCCGACTTTGGCTCAGGTCATGATCTCACAGTTCGTGAGTTCAAGCCCCACATTGGGCTCTGTGCTGACAGCTCAGAGCCTGCTTGGGATTCTCTCTCTCTCTCTCTCTCTCTCTCTCTCTCTCTCTGCCCCTTCCCTGTTCACACTCTGTCTCTCTCTCAAAAATAAATAAACATTAAAAAAAAATTGAAAGTAAAAAAAAATTGAAAGTAAAATAAAATCCCAGGTTTTGGGTGCCTGGGTGGCTTAGTTGGTTAAACATCCGACTTTGGCTCAGGTCATGATCTCACAGTTCATGAGTTCAAGCCCCACATTGGGCTCTGTGCTGACAGCTTGGAGCCTGCTTGGGATTCTCTCTGTCTCTCTCTGTCTCTCTCTGTCTCTCTCTCTCTCTGCCCCTTCCCTGCTTGCACTCTGTCTCTCTCTCTCAAAAATAATAAACATTAAAAAAATGAAAATAAAATAAAATCCCAGGTTTTGTGTGCTAGTTTTTCAAGTACCTGTTAAAATAAATATGGAGTGCCTAGGTGGCTTGGGTTGCACGTCTGACTTCGGCTCAGGTCATGATCTCATGGTTCATGAGTTCGAGCCCCGCTCAGACAGCTCAGAGCCTGGAGCCTGCTTCAGATTCTGTGTCTGCCTCTCTGTCTCTCTCTCTCTGCCCCTGTCCCATTCATATTCTGTCTCTCTCTCTCTCTCTCTCTCTCAAATATAAATAAATGTTGAAAAATTTAAAAAAAAAACAACCCAAAACTAGTCAAAAAATTTCACCTTCATACCGCCTATAGTCTCTACAGTTTGGAAACCCTAGTTTAGTTGAAGTCCTTTGTTTTTCAAATGAGTTAAAAAAGGCCTCAAGAGATTAACTGATTCTGGCAGGAACTCTCAAAGCTTCTGCCAGAAACTCAAGAGAGATCCAGGGCTAGCCTGGGCCTATTGGTATATCCATCGTTTCATAAGGCAGGAATGATGACCTTTAGAACTTTAAAGAGTACCCTCATGACCGTAACACAGCTGGCACACTATTGTGTACCTTGTTTCCCCGGCACTTTGAAAACCTAGAACTATAGAGTGTCCAAATGTACTTAGGAAGGAGCAGTGGTATTAAAGTAGCTCTTGAACTTGAGTAAGGTGTGGGTTCCCTGTAAAGGAAAACAATTCTCAAGAACCTCAGTGTTGATTTGTATTATTGTAGCATAGTGTTACTTAATCTGTACCATCTTGGATCGGAGTCTGGATTCCTTATGTACAGCTAATATACAACTTTAAAACCAAAGCAAATTCACAGATGAGAGTCCCAGTTACAAACTCTGTGAGTCTAATTAGCAACATTCATTGACATGACAAAGGATGTTGTTTTGCTAGTCTGAATCACAGCTTGGAATGTAAAAATGGAACTCATTTCTCTGGTGAGGGTTTTGGTTTTTTGGGGGGTTTTTTTTTGTTTTCTTTTTTTTTAGTGTGGCTTGCCTTTACTTTCGTGTTTGGATTTATGACCTGGTTCATCTCACTGCTTTTCTCTCTTCAAACTACCACAGAACCTTCCCTTGGACCATGCATTGTGATATCATTTGGCCTTCATTTGGCTCAAACTTAATGTAAAACCAAATGTAAGCTCTAAAATCATGAGACTGTACTTTGGTTATTAGATGGTCATCTCGATGATTATCGATGAAAATATATCAGATAGATTTAAACTGTCCCGTAAAAATTTCTAGACCCTGCAGGATATGTCTTAAGAGCCCTAGGGGTCCATGGATCTGAGTTTTAGAAACTGATAGAGTTGGACTTAACCTTGGATCAGAAGGCTGGGTTTGTAGTCCTGCCCTGCCCTCTGCTGGCTATGTGGCTTGGGCAAACCTTTGCTTCCATAGCTATAAAATGAAGGTGTTAATTTAAAAGTGGTCCCTTCCAACTCCCAAGTTCTAAGATTGTATAACCATGTAGGATTGATTAAATTTTACTTGTATAAATAATTGGATTTATGGTATAATGAATGCTCAAGAGTTTTAAAACATTTGTTTTTGTATTAAGTTCATATTATATTTGTATTAAGATCTGTCATTTAGACTTGGGTCATTTTCCAAAAATTAAACCTGTATGAGAATTGCCTATACTTTCTTACCACCAGCAGAGTGGGGGTGTGTTTATTTTTAGACTTGTTCTGTATCCACTTACATTTTTTTAAACAAATATACTTAGATTCCAAACATATCAGTCAAAAGAATAAAATGATTTGGGCTTTTGAAAAAATCCTCATGTATAAAACAAGAAGATTTGAGCAAAAAAAATGACACAGGAGGGAAAACATGAATGATTTTGAGGAAATCTTGCTTCAAAATATTGGGGACAGCATTTCTTTAGAAAGAGTAAATTCTAGGGCAATTTACTACACTACCACAGACTACCATTGAAATAAGTTTGGTTAAAGTTCTATGAAGTCCAGTCAACATCAAGAGTAATTGTCTGCCTTTCAATCTCTATTTCTTGTTCATAGGCCTTCTGGCAGTTTCTTTGTTTCTTTTAAAAAAGAGAGAGAGTGTACAAATTCCTGTTGGAATCATCATAATATCTGGCTGGGGGTAAGTTGATAGTTTTCTGTTTGCTTACGTGTTTCCATATATACAGTTCCTATTCATCCTCTATTTCTCTCTCAAACCCTCATTACAGAATCCCTGCTCTCCTTGTTGGTGTTCTTCTGATAACTGGAAAACATAATGGGGATAGCATTGACTCGGCCTTCTTTTATGGAAAAGAGCAGGTAGGAGGAGTTTATGGACAATTCTGTTCTTGAGAATGTCTCTTTCTAGCTTGTTACTGTGTTTTGCTCTACGTACATTAAAAGTTATTTTACAAATCTGTTTATTTATTTATTGCACATCACATTGGTGCTAAGGATTTCCAAATGCTTCAAACTTATTGGGTCTTCTTCTTTTTTTTTTTTTTTAAGTTTATTTATTTTGAGAGAGAGTACGCGAGTGCTCGTGTGAACAGGGGAGGGGCAGAGAGAGAATCCCAAGCAGCGTCAGCACAGAGTTCAACACGGGACTTGAACTCACACACCGTGAGATCATGACCTGAGCTGAAATCAAGAGTTGGATGCTCAACCAACTGAGCCACTCAGGTGCCCCAAAACTTATTGGGTCTTCTTAAACTCACTTATGAATTATGTTTCCTCTACTGGAGGAGAGAGTGATTAATGTATCTACTGATCAGAATTCTCTAGGGCTAGGGCCCAAAGATGTGTGTTTGTAAATAGGTTTTTTTTTTTTTAGTGTTCATTTTTGAGAGAATGCAAGTGGGAGAGAGGCAGAGAAAAGGGGACAGAGGATCTGAAGTGGGCTCTGTGCTGACAGCAAGCCGATGTGGGGCTCGAACTCACAAACCAAACTGAGGTCATGACCTGAGCCGATGTCAGAGGCTCACCTGATTGAGCCATCCAGGTGCTCCAAGGATGTGTGTTTTTAAAAAGACCGTCAAAAGATTTTGACTTCCTATCTCCTTTTTTTCTTTTTTGTAATTTTGAACTTTATTGGGTTGTTGTGAGAATAGATAAGATTATACATTTAAAGGACTTAGACTAGTGCTGGCATATAGTTAGTACTCAATAAGTATTAGCCAGAATTATTTATGTTTAGTATTATTACCATAACAGAGTCTCCAGCTGAGGTACCCTTGAACTTAGGTATTAAAACAAGCAAAAACTTTAAATTAAAAAAGGCCTGTGAGTAGTCATTTAGATTACTTATAGAAGAAACCAAGATATTGATGTACAGTGAAAGAAGCATCTAGAAATCTTACATGATTACAAGCAAATCCTAGTTTCTCTACAAGTAACCTATATCCCTTTCATACTCTTAGTCTTTTTTTGAGAACTACTGTTCTAAAGCATTTGTAGCTGTGGGGATATTGTATTTCCCACCAGAAAAAGTTCCCTTTACCTATTCTACTAAGATTATCAAAGATGGGATTACGCAAAGTGTCCTAATGTGTAACAAAGTGTCCTAATGTGTCTTTGCAACAACTGGCAGATGATCATCACGGCAGTCACCCTGTTCTGCAGCATTGTGATAGCGGGCATATCACTCATGTGTATGAACCGCACCACCCAAGCGGGACGCTATGAAGGCTTCGACCAGTCTCAGAGACACAAAGCAGCAGAGCCTGGGAACACCGCTTTTGAGGAGAGTCCAGTGCCGATAAACGATCCGGAACCTTTTACAAGCTCTATCCCGGAAACAGGTACGATCCTTAAATGTAAAGAAACGCTTCCATGCCTGTATAGCGTGTATCCTGAGTGTTTCGTTTCAGAAAACTCCCTTGAACTATCTGGAATATCACAGGTATTTGTCAAATGAGGGACTTGAATCATAGTCAAGAGCAGAAAGAGCTTGCAGGTTCTTCATTAGATTCGCATTTTTAAGTCTCTTGTGAGGATCATCTTGTGTTAAATCCTAAGACTTCTTTGGACCTGAAAGTTTAGGAAAAAGTAACAACTGAAGGAAGTCCCCTTCCAGGAAACCCAGCACTTAAAACATTTGTTAACTTGACAGTCTTGTATCAGGCAAGCACCGTAATGAAATGAATTAAAGGAGGCCTGATGAAACAGAGTTAGTAGGAATTGGCAAACTGTAGTCTGCAGGCCGAATCTGGTCCCTTGACTGTTCTCGTATGGCCCAGTTCTTACATATTCCGTGTTCATAATGTTTTGTTCGAACACACCCGTGCTCACTTATTTGTGTATTGTCCATGGCTGCTTTCATGCTGATGCTGGTAGAATTGAGTCATTCACCAGAGACCAGGGGCCTGCCAAGCCTACAGTATTTATCATCTAGTCCTTTATAGAAAATGTCTGCCAATCCTTGGTATAAGTGAAAGTATGATCTTAGCTAGTAACTTTGTTAATAAGTGTCAACAATTGTTGTGAGATTTGCTTTAATTCATGAAGGGAACTCAGCAACAGAGTATGCATTTTGGATTCATTGCTGCATGTGGAGATTTCACAGACGTAAAACAGTGTGCCAGGAAGTGTCAGTGACAGTACCTATTTTGTTCAGAGACTTTGTGGAGTAGAGGGATGACTAATCTCAAAACTGTTAGCTGTAGGGGCGGCTGGGTGGCACAGTCTGACTTCAGCTCAGGTCATGATCTCGTGGCTCTAGGGTTCAAGCCCGCATTGGGCTCCCCGCTGTCCAGGCTCCGGGCTTTCTGGGCTCCCTGCTTTCGTGCTCTCCATCCTGTCCACTGTCAGCACAGAGCCTGCTTCAGATCCTCTGTTCCCCTCTCTGCCCTCCCCTGCTTGTGCTCGCTCTCTTTCTCTCTCTCTCTCAAAAAGAATAAACATTCTAAAAAAACCTATTAGTTCTAAATATCAATAAAAAGAGAGAGAAAGAGAAAAATCTTAAAAATTTAACTATTTTTGTCTCAAAAAAAAAAAGAAAACCCCACAAATCTTACCGTTTTACATTGCCCCCTTCTCCCTCTCTTCCTTCCTCCATCCCAAACTGGAAGTATATAGCACAGTAGCTAAAAACAGAGATGGGAGCCAGACTGGCTGGGTTCAAATCCTGACTCCACAGTTTCCTGCTCTTTGATCTGGGGCAAAGCTCCCGGTGCCTTGGCTCCCCCATCTGATGCTGCCAATGTTACTACATAGGACGACAGGGTCCTGCCACACAGGACTGTAGTTTGCCAACTCCTCACTTACACACTATCCCTGCCTCACTCGGGACTCATTTAGTTCATATTATTAATGGTGCTCACTAATTTTTTTTTTGTTACAACCTTTGTGATTACAGCATCAGAATTTCATTCTTTTGAGCCTTCTTGACCTATTTCCTTTTAAAATGGAGGTTCAAGGATTCTATTTATGTTTTCACTAACATTTTAAAAGCTGCTTTCCCTAAGTCTGCAGTATTTTCTGATCCTGCCCATCACCCTTTCCTTCCTCACTTTCTTTATGGACTCTTTCAGTGATCCTATAAAGGATCCTGAAGACCACCACTCTGGCTGGCTCTCTATGCCTTCTTTCCCCAGGACTGTTTCAGAACTGGCTACAGAAAGCCTGACAACTTGTGCGGGGAACACGAAACCAAGTGTCTTAAGCCCAGAGCCTTTTGCTGCTACCTCTACCTGTATTTTAAAATTTTTTTAAGTTTATTTATTTATTTTGAGAGAGAGAGAACCACTGGGGGAGGGGCAGAGAGAGAATGGGACAGAAGATCTGAAGCAGGCTCTGAGCTGTCAGCACGGAGCCTGATGCAGGGCTTGAACCCACAAACCATGAGATCATGACCGGAGCCAAAGTCAGACGCTTAACCGACTGAGCTACCCAGGTGCCCTCACCACCCGCCGGCATGCCTGTATTTTATTTTTTTTTTTTTAATTTTTTTTTTTCAACGTTTATTTATTTTTGGGACAGAGAGAGACAGAGCATGAACGGGGGAGGGGCAGAGAGAGAGGGAGACACAGAATCGGAAACAGGCTCCAGGCTCCGAGCCATCAGCCCAGAGCCTGACGCGGGGCTCGAACTCACGGACCGCGAGATCGTGACCTGGCTGAAGTCGGACGCTTAACCGACTGCGCCACCCAGGCGCCCCAATGCCTGTATTTTAAAAATAACTAGTAAAGTGTACCATAGATATTCTTTAAACCTTGTCATCATCATCTCTGGCAGGAAAACTAACTTGCCCTGTAATGTAAATAAATGAAGAGCCAGAGGACAACTATTGCATGGTTCCATAGGAAACCTTCCCCAGTGTTTACATTTCCCTCTCCTTGTATCACATTGTTTTATAATTGCCTTTCAAATACTCTGTATAACCCACTTGACGGTAAGAGCTGTGACTGACCTGCCCAACGTTATGGCCTCAGCACCTAGCATGGTATCAGGCTTACTGTAAGTGTTTAGTAATATTTGCGAAATGGGTGGGGTGATGGATGGGTGCGTAAAACACACCACGATTTTCTGAAGCTGTCCTACAAATTGCCATGGCAAAGTACGTGTTTATTTACCTATTCATGGATGTTCGCAGCGAAAAGGTTTTAAAATCCACGTGGTTATTCTCCTTCCGCAAATCCTGCCGTCTTCTGCGTCACTAGTAGTGTTAACACATAACACATTACATATCCAGCCTGGCCTCCCAAACCTTAGTAGTCCAACATAGATCGTTCACCTCTACCTCTTGCCACACATTTGTCCAAGACCCGTGATTTGCAGTTTATAAATGTAGAATCATGATTGAAAGGAAAATTAACCTATTTTAATATGAGCTTGAAGGTTTAGTTAGCAAAGAAAAAGTAACAGGCTAGTTATACATCCTTTGTATGTTAGAAGATAAAAACGGCCATAGCACTTTCTGTGGTGGCTGCGATATTATGCATGTACATTCACGCCCTACGTGTATGTCACTGGAACCGGCTGGCTTTATACCTGTCTTCTGAACAATGTTATCTTAGCTGATATAAGCCTTCAAGTTTCTGAAGATAGGAGGGCCAGGCCAGATGATCTCTGTATTTTCTTTTCTACTATGCTGCGTTCTATTTTCACTTTGAGAGGTGGCATCATTATCTTAAATTTAGAAAGACGCTTGTGATAGTTTATTCTACATTGTAGTTTTTATACTTCAACATTTTTTTTTTTTTTTGGTTAAGAACATTACTGAAGAATCGAAACATATTGTCAATGAAAGTTTCAGCCTAGGCATTATTCCTTTTTCTAGCATATTAAATTTTAATGCAATTTATCACTGAAGTTATTATTCTATTCGAATCCATTGTCACGGAGCACCACGTCTTATATACGTGTGAAATGTTGAAAGGACACTGCATGTGTTCTCTATGTAGAGGAAAAGTTACAGCTCTATAGCAGGTCTCTCGGTGTGACTTCTGTAAACCAGTCTACCTATAAAGCAGCAAGAGATTTTCAGCTGTATATATTTGAAAAAACAAAAGAATATAATTGTTTTTACTGCATCTTCTAAACGCATAGAAAACACATTCTTGAAAGAAGTGAGTCTTGAGCTGAATGTAAAGGAAGAGAGGACTTCAGTGAATTAATAAGAGTGGGAATTGTATGTGTTTCTAACTAGGTCCGGAGACCCAGATAGACATGGGATTTGTGGAGGACACTGAAGAATTGTCCTGAGAGAAGGGAAAGGCCTTGTTGAGTAGTGGGGGCAGTTGGATAGGGAGAGAGGGGCCAAGTCCTCACGAGCCTTTTAAATTCAAGCTAATGAGTTTGAATTAACTACAGTAAACAATAGAGCATTCGTGCATGTTTTTAAGGAGTGATGGAATAAAGGCTCTATTTTAAGAAAGTGTTCAGATGCTTAGTTCTCAAAGCACAGTGGTAACTCATGAAACAACATGAGTTGTCTCATACCACAAGGAAACAATATATAAAGGAGCTGAGCTTTTGTCTGCCACCCTTTAAATGTTAACTTCTGTATAAGCACGTGCAAATTCTTCTTGATAGATCCCATGTGAAAATATTGTGGCTGCGTGGGAAATGTATGTGTGTGTGTGTGTGTGTGTGTGTGTGAGAGAGAGAGAGAGAGAGAGAGAGAGAACAGGTTGTTTTTTTTGGTTTGTTTTGGGTTTGATTTGTTTTGTTTTGTTTGACATTTCTCGAAGCTGTTCATTTCTGCTGGGGTTGGTCCTTATTCTCGAATGCTGTCTTATTTATATAGGTTGCTGCTCCTGCTCCATGGGAAATGGTGGATTATGCTGCCCATCCGCCGAGCCGGTAGCAAACACAAGCACCAGTGGGCTTGTGACTCCTTCGTCTGAGAAAAGTAAGTGCCTCCAGGCTGTGAGGATGCGCTTAAGGAACAGAAGATTCCTCTCCTTAGAAAGCTGGACTGATTATGCATTCTCAAATAAGATGGGGAAGAGTGCTAATAGGATAATAGTTGTGCATAGATAGAATATTCATGAAAAAAATAAAGTTCTTATAGTAACTGGTAGAATTATATACACATTTTCCGATAAATGTAACCCACGTGATGACTCCAAGAAGTTTGCCCCAAGTGCCATTTTTTTTCTCAGATGTTTTTCATATTTTAGCAGCTGAGACTCCCCCTCAACTCATTTCCTCCAGGGCCAGTGCTTAATTACATTTTAAATCTGTATACTTTAAATATACCCTTTCTCATAAAATAAGAAAAATCTTTAAAAGTAATAAGCTTTGACATATAGACTAAGAGACTGAATTACATTTGTGGTCTGAATTTCAAGGTTTGTGCCCAAATTGGAATATGACATTATATTAGTAGGTGTACAGCATAATAATTCAATATTTGTATACATCACAAAGTCATCACCACAATAAGTCTAGTTACCATCGCTCATCATTGACCCCATTCACTCTTTTCACCCTCCCCTAATCCCCTTCACTTCAATAACCACAAGTCTATGTTTGACCCTGTCCTAGCTCTTGGTGGTCTCTAGAACCTTTGTGATTGTCTAAGTAGCCTGATTTATTCTTGAGAGTCCCAGTTGTTGAGGGCGTGGTAGGTCCCGGCAGCATTCCAAAGGGAGTGATCTCGGTCACCGCCTAGATTCAGGCTGATTGGAAGCCAGACCCTCAGGCAGCAATTTTTCAAGTATGCAAATGTATACAGTTCTGTGAGACCACAGTCATAGACCCTGCTGATCTCTAGACCAGGAGATCTGAAGGTATCCTCTGGGCAGCAGGTGCCAAGAATCAAAGCTTGAGACCAGTGTAAAAGATCCTGTCTAGGAGACACTAGCAAGCTGTGGTGAGGCCAAGTAGGGGGCGGGGGTGGGTGCAGATGGTGTCTCCTTGCCTACATCCTCTGAGAGTGCCTTTAGGTGTGTGGCCAACCTGAATCCTATCCCTCAGGTTGAAGTTCCGGGGTAAATAAATGAGTCTTTGCCACGTGCAGACTGGGGGGTGTGTTTCAGTCTACTGTCTGTGTGTTGTGCAGGATATGGTGTCCTGTCCAGAACTGTCTTCCCAATTGTTATAGACCCATAGAGCCCAGGAGTACAGGCCCCTCTGGCCACCAGAGCCAGGCAAACGAGAGTGGCCTCTCTGTGGGCTGAGTTCATCCGTCAGCCTTTAGCAAGGCTGCAGGAGAGTGTTGGGTGTGGGGCATGCCTGTGCCAGGAAGGAGCATGGGGGGGGGGGGGGACAGGCTTGCAATTTTAGCGATGCTGAAGAAGAGCATTCTGGGAGAGACATGCCTTGGTTTTAGCCATACATGCCTGCCCTAGAAAGAGACGAGAGTGCGAAAACTGGCGCTCTCCAACAGCACTCTCCCCCTCAAGGAAAATTCCAGCGAATCTTTAACAATTGAATCTCTTTCACATATAATCCAGTCATCTCTCAATCCAGTGCTGGTTCCCCAGACGGGTGAGTCCCTGCTGAGCTCCCCATAGCCCTTGGGTCCCCTGGACATACGCCCCATTGGTTTCCAGAACGAGACTTTGTTGGGGCCTCATCTGTCTGGTGTAGGTCCCCAGGGTCAGGGTACCTGATATGGAGCACAGACCCCTCACTCCTCAGGGAGAAGCTCTGAGCCTGTGAGAGCCTTCCCTATTGTGGGTTGCTGCACCCTGGGGTGAGGGTTTTGGTAAGACTATAGCTCTGCCTTTCCCACCTGGCTCCATGGGGCCATTTTTCCCTCATTGCAGAGGAAGCTGCTCAGCTAGTTTTCAGCTCTTTTCAGGTGGGAGTTATCGCATAGATGGTGGTAGATTTGGTGTGTCTGTGGGAGATGAGTTCAGGGTCTTCCCGTGCCACCGCCTTGGGCCATCCCCATGCATACACAATGGAATTCAAATTATTTAAAACAACCGAGCACACTTATATGAAATTGCAATGCACTGTCAACTAATTATGCTCATTTATAATCAAGTTAGAAAGGGAAACCCCCCAAAGCCCTCTCTTCATGATGAAGCATATGTCAACTGTATTGTTGCCAAAGGCATTTCATTTCTATATAAAAGCTGTGAGGGTTATAAATAAACGTGTGCAAATCACCTAGCACAGCACGTGGGGCACATAGTAAACGCTCAGCAAACAGCGGTCGCAGTGGTAGCAGTTGCTATTAGTCCAGCAGGGTTTATGTTTGGCTGCCAGCTGCTGGCTAGGAATGGATTTTAAGTCGTGGAACTCCCATTTCTCCAGAAAGAAGTGAAAATATATCAGATGTTGGGCCTTCGCTGGCTTTCTGATAGGAAACCCCATTGGGCATTCAGTTAAACTGTCTTTCAGCTTTGGGGTGCCAATTTTGTAAACTAATGTTTCTTTACATCATAATTCCCAAGGCTCTCCTTCTTATTTTTCCTCCCTACACAATATACCTAATAGTAAAGTCCATAGACAAATTCAACATGTAATTTAATTTGACATTTCTTTTGTCTCTGAAAATTGTTTTGCTTTGCTTATCTGCCATGTTCTTCGTTAATAATGCTGATTCCTGAAAAACTCTTTTATAGGAGCCTCTTACATTTTCTGATCCTCTTTTGCAAAACTTACATAGAAGGAAAGCCATCATCTATGGACGTTGTCTACTCATCCAATTTAGTATCATTCCTAAGCCTGAAACAAAAAAAGGGGAAAAGAAATCAGACCATGGACAAGTGAGAATTGTTAGAGTCTGAGTATAGTTAGTTCCTCATCCCCAAAACACTGGTACAGCACAAAGGCAAAATCAATATTATGATGTGTAAAAGGGGCAAATGGAAGATAGTAAAATTCATTTTTATCCATTTTTGTCATATTGGTACACGGTATTTTGAGACCAGATTTATTATGTATACCGGTAGAATTTTTCTATACCAAGATATACACGAATAATTCTTATTAAAATAGGACCACACCACAGCAATGGTTTGGCAGCCTGCTTTCTTTTTACTTAGCACAGCACACTTCTGCATGCCATAGCTGTGATGTTAGACCGTGTTTAAGGATGCCATGTGTCTTTTTCTAAAAAGTGGCTGTGGGAAATACAAATTTTTATTGTTACCTTGAGGGTTGAGAGCTATAATATTGTGTTTTTCATCTTTCGCTGTTTAAAATCAGACTGTGTGTTAGGCTAGACATCCATTTGGTAAAAAGAAAATGTTTTCCCCTGCTTTTGAGACCATGTATATGGTGGAGCTGAGGCAGGAGAACAGAGGTTTCTTGGGAAAGGCCCTTCCCCTCTACTCTAGGCCACACAAGGGTCGTTCGTATCTGTGATTTGGACTTGGTTCTGTATGTGAACAGAACAGTGTATAACAGCTTTTATTTGCTTTCCTAAAGGTGTTTTCTAAGGCAGATTTTAAACTCTTTAATGAAAGGCAAAGGGAAATAATTAAGTTTGTGTTACAGTTAGCCAAAACAGGATATTCGTGACCAATATGCAGATTTGCTGTAGATGAAACACAAGTTATTAATTTAGTCTTAAAAAAAAGAAATTAAGATACATAGAAGGTTATAATATATAGCTAATGGCGGTAACAACAGCTAACGGCATGCATGCGGGAGGTGCATAGTGTTGCTAAATAAAAAGAAAGCAGCCTGCCAAATTGTCTGTGTAGTATGATCCTACGTCGATGAAAATTATTTGGGTATATCTTGGTGTAGAAAAATTCTCTAAGTATATACAGTAAGCCTGGTCTTTATGTATATATTAACACCATTGAATAGTGTAGACGGGAACTATGGCATACTACTTGTAGTTTTCAGATAAAAACACTTGACAAGTACAACTCTCCTGAAACCACAAGAAGGAGCCTTCCTCAGATTTCATCTAAAATAATACACTGATTCTGAGCTGAATGTGCATATGTGCTGGTTTGCTTCGAAAGTCATTATGAATTTGAAATGCATTCAAATCAAAAGCTCTGATTACAAATTGTTGTACTTACTGTCTTATAGATGAGCATTGTGTGAGTCGCTGTAACTCCCAGAGCTGCATGTTAGTCCAGGAAGAGGAGCAGTATCTACAGAGTGGAGACCAGCAACTGGCTCGACATGTGTTGCTGTGTTTACTTCTCATTATTGGCCTGTTTGCTGTAAATGTTTCTTCTGATTTTGTTTTGGGGCCGTTTCTTTAAATGTTTGGCAAAGATTTTATTCAGGCATCTGGGAGAAACTTAGTTCCTGCTTCGGGGCGTGGCAGCGAGGCCAGTCTGAATCCCCATCTTGAGCAGTTTGGTGGGGAAGGGGGCAAGAAGGATTCACAGCACCCTGTCACCTAAATGGCCCAACAGCCTATGTTGCTTAGAGTCATTTCCTCATTCTATGCTCTGAACCTAGAATTTGGTAAAACCGGGTATCTCCACGCTGTGTGCAGGGCCACTCAGTGACTAAATGCCTGCATGGCCTCCCAGAAGATAAACTTTTAGAAAGAATTTTTAATTATGAAAAGAGCATAACCACTTCATGCCATAGATATTTGCACAATCACTGCCTTCTCTTTTTTCATACGTTTTTCGTGGTTCTAAATTGTACCTAGAGATTTATACTCTGCTTTGTCACTTGTGTCAGTCATTTTCTTTTTGCTACATAGTTGTTCGTAACTGTTACTTTAAATGGCTCCTCAGTAAACAGTAGAGGAGATACATTATAATTTACCCAACCACTTCCTTATGGATGATTATTCCTAGTTTTTCCAAATGCTCAAATAAACATCTCCATGCAATATTTCATTATGATAGAGTCTCAGACTTGGGAAACCTGGATCAAAGAGTATAACGATTTCTGTGCCTCTGGATGCATTCTACAAAATTGTGTTCGGAAGGAGTAGTATAGATTTGTAAAAGGACTCCCACCAGCACTGAATGTAATGAATTTTATTTTTTTTAATGTTTATTTATTTGAGACACACAGAGAGAGAGTGGGGAAGGGGCAAAGAGAGAAGGAGACAGAGAGCTTAAACCCACGAACCGTGAGATCATGACCTAAGCTGAAATCAAGAATCGGGTCCGTACCAACTGAGCCACCCAGGCGCCCCTGAATGTTATGAATTTTAAAGTTTGCGGGGCGCCTGGGTGGCGCAGTCGGTTAAGCGTCCGACTTCAGCCAGGTCACGATCTCGCGGTCCGGGAGTTCGAGCCCCGCGTCAGGCTCTGGGCTGATGGCTCAGAGCCTGGAGCCTGTTTCCAATTCTGTGTCTCCCTCTCTCTCTGCCCCTCCCCCGTTCATGCTCTGTCTCTCTCTGTCCCAAAAATAAATAAACGTTGAAAAAAAAAATTTAAAGTTTGATAACTTTATAAGTGAAATATAGCCCTTTATTTTCTAAATGCGTTTCTTTGATTACTAAGGGATTTTAAAGTCAGTTTTATGTCCTCTTGTGTGAATTATCATTTATTATATAATTCTTTAAGATGGCTCAAATGTAACTTGCCTGGGTCCTCCCTAGATGGGAGATGGACCATATATATAACCAATGAAGAAACCTTTTTACATTGGGATGTTCATTACATAGAATGCTGTCAGCCAGCACCATTTTAACTGCTGTTTAAGAACAAAAATCAAAAAGGGGCACTGGGGTAGGTCAGCTGGTTGGGCGTCCAACTTCGGCCCAGATCACGATCTCATGGTTCATGGGTTCAAGCCCTGCATCGGGTTCCATGCTGACAGCTCAGAGCCTGGAGCCTGCTTTGGATTGTGTCTCTCTCTCTGTCTGCCCCTCCTCTACTTTCCCTCTGTCTCTCTCTCTCTCTCTGTCTCTCTCTCTCTCAAAAATAAATAAACATTAAAAAAATTATTGAAAAAAAAGAACAAAAATCAAACAGTAAGAAATGCTGCCAAGAACTGCTGCTTAGTGATGTGATTGTTTTCATTGTGTAGAACTAATTTTAAAATCAGTCCTGTCTTAGGCTGGTTGGCAGTCCTGATATATTATGTAAGCTTCCGTATTATGGCGCATGTCTTCTTGCTTCGGATCTGATCAAATTAGATGCTGTTTGAGTGACATCTGTCAGGAGGAGAGGTTGAAACCTCTTGTTCAAAAGACAAAGCCTCTATATTCTCTCGGTGTTTTTCCTTTTAGTCTCCCCCCCTCCCCCCAGTTATTAAGCAGATAAGTTATTGTACTGTGTTCTGGATAGAAAGAAATGATTAGCTAGCTTCATTTTAAAATACTATTTTCACCTTCCTTTACAGAATCTTTCCAGTTGTTTATGGTGGCTATTCAACCAAGAACCTGGAAGGCTATATGTTGAGCTACAGTTTTTCTGTGCTGTGTTTAACTTTGGCCAGGTATTTATGTACTGAGAACTTTGAGGGCTTTTTTGTTTTCCTGGATGGGTTTTTTGGGGGGTAGTGGTGCGGATGTTGTTGTTTTCTTTTAAATCAAAAGGGTTTAGTTGGTTCGCCAGCTGCCGGCATGCGTGACAGCTGACAGCTGCATCCGATCTCCATGTTGGTTCTCGTCATCAGAATGCACATTGAGTGTTTCAGTCACAAACACCAAATCGTTTTTTGCTTTGGTTTTAAAATGAAGAGTGATCAGTTAAGCAGGGACAAGATGTCCCAACTTCTTTTGAAACTTTGTTATGGTCTTAATAAGTCACTTTGGGAAAAAGACTTCCCTTCTCTGAGTCCCTTAGTCGAGTCACTTAAATTGATGAACATCATTTCATTTACTTGTTGATGTTTCTCCAACGATAGGTGCTTAAATCTTTTTTAGAAAATCACGTGATGGATAAATACATTTGGGCCAGGGATCGTAGTTACCATTCCTTGACAGTCTAAATGCCAACCATTATTAAGGATTTTACATTAGTCCTCTTACTTAGACGTCACAGGAACACCAACCAAGTGACATTATCATTCCCGGTTTTAAAAATTAGGAACTAAAATTCCATGAAGAACTAATATGATAGGTGCTGTTGTCTTTATGTCACTATTAAAATGGATATTGAAGAATAAATGACATTTTCCATATTGGGAAAATATTTTTATGTGAAAATTTCAAAGTGTGATTCTGTTTTCAATCTCTTACTTTTTAATAAAGAAAGGATATTAGTACCACAGATTAAGTATCAGGTTGAAAAAAATAACTCTGTTTGAAATCACTGGTTTTGCCTATTAAACCTGAAATAATCGACTGCCTGAGTCAGTTAACATTTATTAGTAGACATTCCTGTACATTTTACCCTAACATTAATTTCTTGAAATATTTCCAGTTTGTTTTTGCCATGATGGTGGGGGCAAAAAGACTATGTCTAGACAGATAAGTGACCTAATCAGTTTATTACAGACTGGCTTGAGTATCCCAGGCTACATGATGCCCACCTCACTTTGTGAATCTAAGATCTGATTTTTGTACCCAGGAACTATAAAATCCTAGGTTCAGAACTCGTAGTCTCACTCAGCCTTTTGATTTCAAGAAGCCCACTCCAGGCTGTCACCCCATGACTGGAACTGAGAAAGCTTCACAAATGAAGAAGCTAACGCTAGGAATGTTGCATTTGAGATGATGCCCCCATAGCTAATGGTCCAAGCGTTTCAAAGGAGAGAGAGAGAGAGAGAGGGAGAGTTATACAAACACTCCCCACCCCCTCCCATATAGGTGTTATAGTAAGGTCATTCCTTTTTGGCTGTTTATAGTTTGGGGGTGAAGCAAGGTAGATCCTTCTTGCAGTATATCGCATTGTCCACCCTACCTCCCACCAGCCTGCACTGAGATCCTTAACCCACTGTGCCTGGCAAATGGCAGTTGCCAACCTTCTGTCTCCCCAGGCAATTCCAATCGTCCTTACCTGTGGCCGCTTTCTGGTGCCAGTTTTCCTCATCACCCCCAAATCCCTCAAACCCTTTCCCTAAGCACCTAGCCAATTTCATGTCACATAAAGTTTGTTCAGTGACTTCACTGTAATCAGACACTATGTAATTCTCTACTTGCTGAAGTGTTAACGGAAATATAATAAACACTGAAGCACAACGGGAGATCACTTATTTTCTTTTTTCAAAAGGGAAAACAAAGACATGAAGCTCTTAAATGTTTTCATTTTTCTTCAGTGAGCTAGAATACAGATGTGGCAGCTCAGCCCTGGGTTAAGTCAATGATCCAACCTAACTAGTAGGACACATGACTAAGAAGAGGCAGCCAAGTATCATACCTGCCTCCAGACACTGAACTTTAGAGGACCTGCCTTGTGTGGTCCATTTAAAAGACTGCTCTAATCACTCTAGGTTAGCTTCCCCCCAGCACTAAACATATGGTGGCTTCCATAATTCCTCAGTCTTAACATTCTACTGTTGAACTCATGACTGTAACCTTTCTTCTTCCATAGGGATTTATTTCCTTTGGCATCTTTGGATTGGACAAACATTTAATCATTCTACCTTTCAAAAGAAGGTAAATTTAGTTTTGAAATAAATCTATATCTGGGGACACCTGGGTGGCTCAGCCGGGTAAACGTCCAACTTTGGCTCAGTTCATGATCTCATGGTTTGTGGGTTCGAACCCTGCATCGGGCTCTGTGCTGACAGCTCAGAGCCTGGAGCTTGCTTTGGATTCTGTGTCTCCCTCTCTCTCTGCCCCTCTTTTGCTCATGCTCTGTCTCTTTCCCTCAAAAATAAACATTAAAAAATTTTAGAAAGAAATCTATACCTGTAAAAGTAATGACAAGGCCATTCTATTAACATACTGATATTTTTAAACCTATAGTAACTGCTAGACCACAGAAAGATTAAACCAAACATTGTGTTGATTCACACATTTGTTGTAAATAATTGCAGAGAAGGGGCACCTGGATGGCTCAGTTAGTTAAAGCCTCCAAATCTTAGTTTCAGCCCAGGTCATGATCTCACGGTTCATGGGTTTGAGCCCCGTGTCAGGCTCTACACTGCTGGTGCAGAGCCTGCTTGGGATTCTCTCTCTCTGCCCCCTACCAGCTCGCACCTGTTCTCTCCCTCCTTCTCAAGATAAAGAAAAATAAACTTTAAACAAATAAATAATTGCAGAGAAAACTTTAGAAAAACTCTTATTACTCCCACATTGTCATTTGCATTTCAACGAGAATTGATGGGTGAGAACTTTTTTTTTCATGTTTATTTATTTTTGAGAGAGAGAGAGAGAGAGAGAGAGAGAACTCCAAGGGGAGGGACAGAGAGAGGGGGGCAGAAGATCCAAAGCGGGCCCTGCACTGACAGCAGAGAGCCTGATGCAGGGCTCGAACCCACAAACTGTGAGATCATGACCTGAGCTGAAGTTGACCGACTGAGCCACCCAGGTGCCCTGATGGATGAGGACTTCTATCTATGCCATTAACTACATAAAGTAAAGTGAAACGTGAAAAATATATTTAGGAATGGAAGTGGTAGATTGTGCATCCCTAAAGGTCTGTATTTGACAATATAGATTCTCCTTTGACAATAGGATTTCTCTTTCTATCAAACTGACAATTTATAGAAAACTCAAGTCCCTTCTTTCTAAATTGTTTTTATTAGCTTGGTGACGAGTTTCTTTGGATTCAGATTAGTAACTTCTTTAAAAGAAATAATGAAATGGGAATTCTGAAATCCAGGAGTGGAAGGAAGGGGGAGGCACACATCTTTGTTACTCTCATTTGTTTTCAAAGTCAAACTCAGTAGAAACTAGAAGTGCTAATGGAATTTATCCTATCCACTACCTGAAAAGTGCCCAGTATGTGGTCACCATTCTTTCTTCTACTTCTTTTTTGTCGTCATTAACATCATCACATTATTAAGATATAGTTGCTTCATTTCATGAAGGAGGAAAAACGTAATAGGAAAGTCATTGAACTTAGTTATCAGCTCATAGTGTTGATCAGTTAAAATGGTCAACACATGTATCGTCTGAGCTGGCAGAAACAGAATGATGCTGTATTCCAGAGCCCAGTATTTGTCTCTCTGGTACTGAAATTGGAAAATGATTAAATAAAATACTTGATCTCTGTAAGTTATTTTTGCCACTTAAAACAGTAGAATGTAGAATAAGGAAAGAACTTTATTTTTTTGGTAGAAACTGAAATAGATCAAATATGTTTGGATGGCTTATAAAATGTTCAAGTCTCCACCTGCTTGGACCAGGAAACCAAGTGCGGGTTAGGTCTTTGCTTCGGACACTAACAGCATCTGGATGTTGTCGATGACCGCTTTGGAAGAGCTGTGTCGATGGGGTGATAAGCAGGAAGGGGTTCTCTCTGAGTGCTTTTCATTCCTTAAAAGTGACCTCCTTAAATTTTGGCTTTTAGACTTGAGTTCCTATGGAATAATAAAGATACAACAGACAACAGGGGTTCTCCTGTTCCTGAGGAAATAAAAATGACCTGTCAACAATTTATCCATTATCATCGTGATCTGTGTATCCGAAACATTGTCAAGGAAAGAAGGCAAGTACAAATTCTAGATAATTATATTTTAGATGATTAATTTTGGTTTGTAACAGGCTAAGTAATATGGTTGTAATTAACTATATGGTTGGTTTTTTTTTTTCAATAGCACAATTACATGTAAAAGTTAAAACAGGCAGTTTATAGTTTAAGAAACAGCATATACTGGGGCACCTGGGTGGCTCAGTTGTTTGGGCGTCGGACTTTCAGCTCAGGTCATGATCCAGCCCCATGTCGGGCTCTGTGCTGACAGCTCAGAGCCTGGAGCCTGCTTCAGATTTTGTGTCTCCCTCGCTCTCTGCCCCTCCCCCACTAGCACTCTGTGACTCTCTCAAAAATAAATAAAAACGCTTTTTAAAAAAATTTAAAAAGGGGCGCCTGGGTGGCTCAGTCGGTTAAGCGTCCGACTTCAGCCAGGTCACGATCTCGCGGTCCGGGAGTTCGAGCCCCGCGTCAGGCTCTGGGCTGATGGCTCAGAGCCTGGAGCCTGTTTCCGATTCTGTGTCTCCCTCTCTCTCTGCCCCTCCCCCGTTCATGCTCTGTCTCTCTCTGTCCCAAAAATAAATAAACGTTGAAAAAAAAAATTAAAAAAAAAATTTTTTTAAAAAGAAACAGCATATACTGGGGTGCCTGGGTAGTTTAGTCGGTTAAGCATCCAACTTCAGCTTAGGTCATGATCTCACTGTTCGTGGGTTCGAGCCCCGTGTCGGGCTCTGTGCTGACAGCCTCAGAGCCTGGATCCTGCTTCGGATTCTGTGTCTCCCTCTCTCTCTACCCTTCCCCTCCCCCTGCCCCTCCCCTCCCCCCACTCATACTGTCTCTCTCTGTCTTTCAAAAATAAATAAATGTTAAAAAAAAATTGTTTTAAAACAGCATATGTAAGATTCTTACACTTTTTAGAAGTTACATAACTTCCGATTTCCATATAAAATGTGAAAACTAATTTAGAATGAAGGAAAATGTAGTAAAATATTAACATTCACTTCATGTTGGCCGTTAGTGTCTCTCACAAAACCAGGAGATACACTGGATTTAGAAGTGACTTTCTATTCTCCATCTCCTAGTGGTATGTTATTTCATATTATTAATGACATTGTCAGGAAAATGAAATGAAATTTGTCCTTTTATGTCTATAGCTGCAAATTTGAAATTGCCATTCAGGATGATATATGTACACATATCCTATGCCACTATATTTGTTTAGAAACAGGTAGCCTGGGACAGTTAGTGGAAAGGGGACTCAGTGGGCACTGATACTAGAAGTCAGCTCCTGAATCTGCTACTTATTAGCTATGCGACATCATTGGGCAAGTTCAGTTGTCTAAACCTTAATTTTCCTGTTCTTTAAAATTAGATAGCATGTTTTTGAATCGGATAGCAAAATCTGTACGAGGGTCCTAGCCCGGTTTCTGGAAATGGTAAACTATGAAGAAAAGTTAGTTAAAGAGCCAAACAAAATTATTTCAAAGTTCCACTAATGGACAGTTTCAACAATTTACAGTTGCTTCTTAAAATTAAAGGGGGGCTCCTGGGTGGGGTGGCTCAGTCGGTTAAGCACCTGACTCTTGGTTTCAGCTCACGTCATGATCTCATGGTTTGTGGGTTCGAACTCCGCCTCGGGCTCTGCGCTGACAGCATGGAGCCTGCTTGGGATATTCTCTCTCTCTCTCTCTCTCTCTCTCCCCTCTTTCTGCCCCTCCCCTGCTTGTGCTCTCTTTCTCTCCCTCAAAATAAATAAATAAACTTCAACAAATAATAATGAAATGAAATGAAAGAGATGAACAAAGGGTGCTCCACGTCAGCTCTGCCAGGCCCACTGTGATTGCGTAGGTGGGAAGCACGGCGCTTGCAGTTGGCAGGCTGCCTCGCGCCCAGACGGCCGAATGGGCGCTGGCTGGTAGTGGTGCTGCCCTGTGACCTGTAGGGTGGCACATTCTCTGCCACTCTGTGCAGTTCCGTGGGCTGTGGTTGTAGCTGCCTGATCAGTCATCAGGAAGCAAATATTCTCCAGTTGGTGTCAGGGATATAAGGTGTTGGGCTATAAATTAAAAATCGGCAAGCAGGGAGAAGGATCAGACAGAGGTCATAATATTCCAGGTGATGTTTGTAGTTGTAAAGTGTAAATTAAGATATCTTATTACTAAGCAAACTACTGATGTTAAAACATTTTGACTTATGTACTTGAGAAGATCCTTCATGGATATTAGCCTCTTCTCTAATTTCTATGTGAAACTCTATATTCATTAGTGGTTAAACGCTTTAAAATTTTTGTCACTTACTTCTCATCTCGTCTTGATTTTCATCCACTGTTTTCTGTTGTCAAGCACTTTAGGTTTTACAGCTTGACTGATGCTTGTGGACAGATTCATGTTGTCTATTGCATATTTGTATGAAAATGTTAAGAATTCATTTAATTGCTTCTTTCACACTTCTCTTCCTCTTGTTTATTTATTCGTACCTGAGACACCCCACATTTGCATTAGGAAGACAAATTTTAAATAATCAAGAAATAGATTCATAATCAAAGCACATTTTAAAGACCTTAGATTTATGGCAAGACAGATCACACTTATTCTTTCCTTCCTTCCTAATGTGCCAAATTCCTGACAAATATCAGTAAGATTGCCTTGCTGATGAAGGCAAGAAGAAAGACTATTTGTGGGCAGTGTGATAAACAGAAAATAATGAGGTGAGATTTGAGTAGTTTTTTTTAAAGACTTTTTTTTTTTCAACGTTTATTTATTTTTGGGACACAGAGAGACAGAGCATGAACGGGGGAGGGGCAGAGAGAGAGGGAGACACAGAATCGGAAACAGGCTCCAGGCTCTGAGCCATCAGCCCAGAGCCTGACGTGGGGCTCGAACTCACGGACCGCGAGATCGTGACCTGGTTGATGTCGGACGCTTAACCGACTGCGCCACCCAGGCGCCCCAAGATTTGAGTAGTTTACTGAAAGTAGTCACTTTTTAAGAGCTCATAAAAACATATCATTTAATGTTCCTGAGACTATTCAATTACTTATTATACCTAAGAGTATATCATAAAATAAGTAATATTCAACTGTCTACAGAATAGATCTGGTTATAGCCGGCCAGCTACTATAAAAAAGAATGCTTCTTTGTAGATGCATTTACATTGTCTCTCTCTCTTTTTTTTTTTTTTTTTTTTTTTTTTACATGTTTCTGTTTTCACAAGCATTATCGGCATTTTTTTTTCCTGGTGGGTCTTTCTAGGGTCGGATGAGTTAACAAACCCTTTATATTCAGAAGAGTTTCATTCCTGCCACACTTTTAACTATCATGCTGTGTTTCCCTGTCTCCTGTTTTTCCTTGCTTGCCTCTATCATGCAGTGCTGATACCAGGTTTACAGAACATATGGGTGAATCATTCCTTTGACATACAGGTGTGGTGCAAAGACGTCTACTGGGACCTTCTGTGGCTGTGACCTGGTGAACTGGCTCATTGAAGTCGGCCTTGCCTCCGACCGTGGGGAAGCTGTGATATATGGAGACCGACTGGTGCAAGGAGGAGTCATCCAGCACATAACCAATGAGTATGAATTTCGGGATGAGTACTTGTTTTACAGATTTCTTCAAAAGAGTCCTGAACAGAGTCCTCCTGCTGTTAATGCCAACACTCCCCCACAGGAAAGATATAAAGAGATCGAGCATTCATCCCCATCCCCTAAGACCTAAATTATGAAGGAGACAACCCTGGGCCATATTCTGGCCCCAGATCTGTTTCTTATTAGCTGTCTGACCTTGGGCAAATCGTAACCTCTCCAAACCTCAGTTGCCTCTTCTGTAAAATTTGACGAGGTGTGTTCCTACCCCATGCTAACATTCTGTGACTTCGTGTGTTTGTAAAACACACAGGAAACTGACAGGAAAAAGAGAAAACCAAATCAAAATGTAAAGTTCTGATAATAAATATGATAATTACTATAAACTAGTTATGCCAACATTTTAAAACATAGCTCCCCACAGCCGTTTGCTATAATTTCAAGACAAACATCCAATTTATTATTGCTTTAAATTGCCAGATTTGGCAGGTATATTCCTGGCAGGAAATGGACCTTAAATTATGACAACTTTGCACTTATTGATAGCACCTCCTGAAAAAGAATTTTAATGATTCTGATAAAAGACCTTCTTATTCTATTTTCCCCATTTTCTTAACAAATAGTACTCATTTAAAAACTAGAAGCAATATTTTTTTAAAGTTCATCTTTTCCTGCTTTTCTATCCAAAGTACTAATCTGTGTCATTAGGAGGCGAATAAGAACTACCATAAATATTATCTCCAAAATCCATCCACAGAGGTATAATCTTTAACATTTGTACTGCAAATAATTTCAGCAGATTTGTTTAAATTTTATCAACAAATCTGTTGCCATGTATCGATTCTGGTGTTTGCACAAAGCACCACAGTGCAGAAGGATAGCCCCATTCCCTTCTTCCCTGCAGTTAAAGAGAAAAAGCTATATAGTTCAAGCCAAGATTTAAAAATGTTAAGCCTAACACCCTACTTTTACATCTAGAATTTAGTCTTCTTAAAGTGTCCATGTATAAAAAATCTACAAACTTGAAAGTTATTCAGTGTTGCCCTCCGATAAGCTTTATCTTCAGTAAATTAAAAAGAGATCTATTCACATGACCTTTGAACCTCTACTTAATTATTAGGTGTCAGTGCTGGTTTACCTTATTTAAACTATGTTTCTAGTATTTATTTTTCTCATACTTTTAGTGTGTCATGTAAAAGCCATTTAGAAAATAATTTATAGACTTAAATCATTGCTCTTTTAATGCAACAAATATGTAATTTTTTTAAAAACCTGCATGGAAGCCTAGTGTATTTAACAAGTAAATTACACTTTATTGTGTAGTATTAACCTGTACCAACTTTACGTTACGATTAGGGAATGGGGATTTTTTTCAGCAGAAATGTCTTGCTGCAAGACTTTTTTTTTTTTTTTTTTTTTTTTTATGACCACATTATAACTCTCAGAACGCTCAGGAGTAAGCATAAAGCCTCATTGTTATACCAGGAGACTTTTACAGTTACAACAATACGGATATTAATTCACATGCATGCAAGCAACTCAAACTGGAGAATTTGTTTTGTGAACAAATCATACTACACCTGTTCTATTATTTGCATGAAGGGAATAAGCGGCATCTTTTTCCATGGGAAACACTAAGAGAAAACCCTGGATCAGAATGATCTGCGGTTTCAGATAACAAAGGCTTTTAAGGGATATTTTTAGGGTTATGGATATGCTAATTTTATTAAATGAAAATATTTGTAACTTTTACTCTCACTGACAAAGCAAGTTTCTCAATAAAATACCTATTTTAACTTGCATTGCTAACATCTTCTTTGAGTAATCTGAAAAACGCAGAAGCCATCATAGAGGTCTTTTCTGTAAGTTTTCACTGTTTTCTTAAATGGGTCTCCTGAGATTGTTCTGTTCTTCATGACCTTCTGGGATCTATCTGCACAGGGCCTTGCCCAATTATGCACTCAGGAAGCACTTTTTATTAATGAATCAATATGACATTGGAGTCCTTTTCACATATTTCATAATTTTTAATATGCAAGGTCACAGCTGGGAAAATTATCTGATAGAATTTTGATTAAAATCTATCTAAAATCTTTTAGGTGCCTGGCTGGATCAGTCGGTAAATCAGGTGACTCTTGATCTTGGGGTCGTGAGTTTCAATCCCCATGTTGGGTGTAGAGATTACTTAAAAAAACAAATCTACCCCTTTTTGGCTAATATTCAATATGGTCAGTTGTTCTTTTCTTTGTTCTGAATAATTCCATGACTAGCTTTTGTTTAAACTTTATTTTCAGAATAAGGTAAAGTGTGCTTGGCATTTTAAGAATAATGACTAATGACAGTTTCTAAAAGCAAGAGAGATGTAAAACTATTATTTTACATGTTTGCTATACAGAATAGTGTTTGCCCCATCAATTCTAATATGATGTTAAATATTAAATTACTTTAGACCACTAGGCATAGGTAGTCAAGTGATGTCTGATGGTTGGAAACACAGTTCAGGATCAGAAATATCATCACCATTCTTCAGGAAAATGCGGAATGATAAATTTCTATGATTGGTATGAGAAAAGCCTGAAGTAATTAATTAAGAAAAGAACACACTCACTCTGTAGAACCTATTTTTCATAAATGTTACAAGTAGGAACTAAATTTCCAAAATTCTAGGCTGAATAATTATTTCTAGGGTAAAATTTTTGGTTGATCAACAAAACTAAAAGCCTACTGAATGGAAGAAGATATTTGCAAATGATATATCCAATGAAAGGTTAGTATCCAAAAATATATAAAAGAATTTATACAACTTGACATCAAAAAACAATCCAATTAAAAATGGGCAAAGACATGAAGAGACATTTCTCCAAAGAAGACATACAGATGGCCAACAGACACATGAAAAGATGCTCAACAGCACTCATGATCAGGAAATTGAAATCAAAATCAAAAGAGATGTCACCTCAGACGTGTCAGAATGGCTAAAATCAAAACACAAGAAACAACAAGTGTTGGTGAGGATGTGGAGAAAAAGGAACCCTCTTGCACTGTTGGTGGGAAGGCAAACTGGTGCAGCCACTGTGGAAAACAATATGGAGGTTCCATAAAAAATTAAAAACAGAGAAAAAAATTAAAAATAGAACTACCATATGATCCAGTAATCGCACTACTGGGTATTTACCCAAAGAATACGAAAACGCTAATTTGAAAGGATGTGTGTCCCTATGTTTATTACAGCATTATTTGCAATAGCCAACAAGTGTCCATTGATAGATGAATGGATAAAGAAGATGAGGTTGGGGCGCCTGGGTGGCTCAGTTGGTTAAGCGTCTGACTTTGGCTCAGGTCATGATCTCGCAGTTTGTGAGTTTGAGCCCCACATCGGGCTCTGTGTTGACAGCTCAGCCTGAAGCCTGCTTCGGATTCTGTGATTCCTCCTCTCTCTGCCCCTCCCATGCACATGCTCTGTCTCTATCTCTCAATAATAAATAAAACGTTAAAAAAAAAAAAAAGGTGTGTGTGTGTGTGTGTATACACAATGGAATATTATTCAGCCATAAGAAAATGAAATCTTGCCATTTGCAACAACATGGTTGTATCTAGAGAGTATAATGCTAAGCAAACTAAGAGAAAGACAAATACCATATGATTTCATTCATATGTGAAATTTAAGAAACAAAACAACAAAAAAGAAACCAAAAGACAAACTGTAATGATAGAGAACAAACAGATCATTTTCAGAGGGGGAATGGGGGTGGGGGGTGGGTGAAATAGGTGAACGGGATTAAGAGCATATTTACCTTGATGAGCACTAAGTAATATATGGAATTGTTGACTCAGTCTATTGTATACCTGAAGCAAATATAACACTGTATGTTGACTGTACTGGAATTAAAAATAAAAGTTTTTTTGGTTGAAGATTAATATATAAATTGATGTTTTCAACAAAGATCAAAAAACTAGCTTTCTCTAAAGTACTCAGCTTAAGGTTCCCGGCTAGCTCAGTCAGTAGAGCATGAGACTCTTAAAGTACTCAGTTTATTGGTTATTCCCTTGGTTTATTACATCATGGTAAATAATAAACCATACCATTGAAGGATTAACCAAAAGAAAAAAAAGCTTAATTTCAAAAAAAACTATATTTTTTATTCCTAAGAAACACCTGAAATTTAAGAAAACCTTACATTTTCAGGGTGCCCGGTGGCTCAGTCAGTTAAGCGCCCAACTTCAGCTCAGGTCATGATCTCACGGTTCATGGGTTCAAGCCCCGCCTCAGGCTCGGGCTCTGTGCTAACAGCTCAGAGTCTGGAGCCTGCTTCGGATTCTGTCTCCCTCTCTCTCTCTCTGCTCTTCTGCTCACGCTCTGTCTCTCTCACTTTCTCAAAAATAAATAAACATTTAAAAAAAAGGAAGTCTTAAATTTTCTAAAATATACTATAAGGCATTAATTACCCACACAATTACCAAAACCCAAATACCATATTGGATTTACATAGTGAAAGTCTCCTAAACTTTCTTAATTAATTCACATATCCTTATAATAATATCAGTCTTTAGGGAGTTGTTATTCCCATTTTGAATATGCAAAAAAGCAACAGGTTGACCTGAGACTTAACAAAGGTTACCAAGTTGTACAGATAGATTGTCTAAATAATTTGCTCAACTTTACAGAGGACTGGGTACATTATTTCCATCAGCACTTCAATGTTCATTTAACAAATATTTATTGAGCCTCTAACTTGTGCCAACACAATGTTGAATACCGAGCACACAATAGTGGGGTTCCTAACCTCATAAAGCTTCTATTTTACTGTGAAAAACAGATGTGAAACATATAATTACACTTGTGATCAGGATCACATGTGGCTCTGAGAGTACGTAACAACAGACTTGACCTTGTGGTATGGGGAAAACTTTCCTGAGGAACTGCTTCAGCAAAATTCTAAAGGATAAAAACCACTACTTACATAAAAAGGAGGACATGAAATGAATGGTGCAAGCAGAGGGCACAGCCATTGTGAAGGAGCTGGGCACATTCAAGGATTTGAAAGAGCAGTGTAGTGAGTGAAACAAGCCAAAGAAAGACAAATACGATGATTTTGCTCATATGTGGAGTTTAAGACACAAAACAGATGAACATAGGGGAAGGAGAAAAAAAGATACGGAGGCAAACCATGAAAGAGACTCAGCTTTAGAGAACCGTGGGTTGATGGAGGGAGGTGGGTGGGGGATGGGCTAAATGATGAGTATTAAGGAGGGCACTTGCTGTGATGCGCACTGGGTGTTATATGTAAGTGATGAATCACTAAATTCTTACTAATGTTACACTGTATGTTAACTAATTTATTTATTTATTTATTTTTTTAAACGTTTATTTATTTTTGGAACAGAGAGAGACAGAGCATGAACGGGGGAGGGGCAGAGAGAGAGGGAGACACAGAATCGGAAACAGGCTCCAGGCTCTGAGCCATCAGCCCAGAGCCCGACGCGGGGCTCGAACTCCCGGACCGCGAGATCGTGACCTGGCTGAAGTCGGACGCTTAACCGACTGCGCCACCCAGGCGCCCCTGTATGTTAACTAATTTAAATAAAAACTTGAAACATTAAAAAACCCCGAAAGACCAGGAACACCTGGGCGGCTCCGTCAGTTAAGCATCCAACTTAAACTCAGGTCATGATCTCATGGTTCATGGGTTCGAGTTCTGCCTTGGGCTCTCTGCTGTCAGCTCAGGGTCTGGAGCCTGTTTCAGATTCTGTGTGTGTGTGTCTGCCCATACCCCACCTGTGCTCGCTGTCTCTCTCTCAAAAATAAGTGAATAAACTTAAAAAAAAAAAAAAGCAGCATAGTAAAAGCTTTTTAAAAAGGCAATAGTGTACAAGGGTTCCTTTACACTGTCAGTGAGAATGCAAATTGATGCAGGCACTGCAAAAACAGTACAGGGGTTCCTTCAAAAGTTAAAAATAGAGGGGCACCTGGATGGCTCAGTCAGTTAAGAGTCTGACTTTTAAGTTTGGTTCAGATCATGATCTCATGGGTTGTGAGTTCAAGCCCTTCATCAGGCTCTGTGCTGACAGCATGGAGTCTGCTTTGGATTCTCTCTGCCCCTCTGCCCCTCCCCTCCCCTCTGTCAAAATAAACATTTTTTTTTAAAGTTAAAAATAGATTTGCCATATGATCCACTAATTCCACAACTGGGTATTTAACCAAAGAAAACAAAAACACTAATCCGAAAAGATATATGCACCCCTATGTTTATTGCAGCATTACTTACATAGCCTAGATGCAGAAGCAACCCAAGTGTCCATTGATAGATGAATGGATAAAGAAACTGTGGTGCATATATACAATGGAATATTATTCAGCAATAGGAAAGAATGAAATCTTGCCATTTGCAACAACATGGATGGGCCTAGAAGGTATAATGCCAAGTGAAATAAAAAAGACAAATACCATATGATTTCACTCATGTGCAGAATTTAACAAAACAAAGGAACAACAACAACAAAAACCAAACAGACTTTTAAATAGAGAACGAACTGGTGGTTGCCAGAGGGGAGGTGGGTGGGGGGATGGGTGAAAGAGAGAAAGGAGATTATGGAAAAAAAACAAAAACAGAAAAACCTAGCAAAAGTATAATAAGATACAGATGGGCAGATCAGCAAGATCTCATTGATAGTTCTTAAGGACTGGGACTTATCTCAATGACTTTTTATTTTTTATTTTTTTTAAACGTTTATTTATTTTTGGGACAGAGAGAGACAGAGCATGAACGGGGGAGGGGCAGAGAGAGAGGGAGACACAGAATCGGAAACAGGCTCCAGGCTCTGAGCCATCAGCCCAGAGCCTGACGCGGGGCTCGAACTCACGGACTGTGAGATCGTGACCTGGCTGAAGTCGGACGCTTAACCGACTGCGCCACCCAGGCGCCCCTCAATGACTTTTTAAAAGAATTTTAGATTCAACAATAAGAAAATGAACAGCCTGATTTTTAAATTGGGCAAAATATCTGAACAGGTATCTCACCAAAGAAGATATACAGAGGGCAATTAAGCATATTAAAAGATGCTCTGCAACATAAGTCATCAGGGAAATGCAAATTAAAACAATGAGATACTACTACACATCTATAAGAATAGCCAAAATCCTGAACACTGATGATACCGAATGATAAGTAAGGATGTGGAGCAACAGAAACTCTCATTCATTGCTGGTGGAATGCAAAATGATGGTCACTTTGGAAGATAGTGTGGCAGTTTCTTACAAAACTAAACATACTCTTACCATACCATCCAGCACTCATGCTGCTGGTATTTATCCAAATGAACTGAAAACTTACGTCTACACAAAAACTGGCACATAGATGTTTATAGCAGCTTTATCGTAACTGCCAAAACATGGAAGCAACTAAGGTGTCCTTCAGTAGGACCTATGGTTTTATGACTGGGTATCCGCAATCAAAATATCCAGAATACTATTCAGCACTGAAAAGACATGAGCTCCCAAGCCATGAAAAGGCATAGAGGAATCTTAAATGCATATTACTAAGTTAAAGAGCAAATCTGAAAAGGCTATATACTGTATGATTCCAACTATATGACATTCTAGAAAAGGCAAAACTACGGAGATAATAAAAAGGTAAGTGGCTGTCAGGGATTAGGGGGAGGGAGAGATGAATAGGTGGAGCACAGATATTTAAAGCAGTGAAACTATTCTGTATAATACTCACTAATGCATGTTGTTAAACATTTGTCCAAACCCATAGAAGGTACAATGAGTGAACCCGAATGTAGACTATGGCTTTTGGGTGATAACAATATGTCAGTGTAGGTTCATCAATTGTAACAGATGTATTACTCTAGTGTGGGATGTTGACGGGGGGGGGGGGGGGGGGGGGGGGGGAGTTGGAGGTGGGACAGGACGTATGCAGGAACTCTGTACTTTCTGCTCAGTTTTGCTTTAAACCTAAAACAGCTATAAAAAAAATATTTTCTTAAAAAGTTTTAGGAAGGAAATGTATTATTAGATTTACATTCCCAAGAGATCACTCTGCTGCAGTGACCCATGTGAATGGAGATAAAAAACAAAAATGGGTGTAGAACAGTTCACTGCAGTTGTCCAGGTGAGAGACAGTGCTAGTTGAGACTAGGGTGGGGATGAAAGGAGGAAGAGAAAACATGTGAGCCCCAGGGAGAGAAATAAGATTCAAGTATGTGCCCCTGGATAAATGAACAGCCTGCTTACCCTTAGTTTCCCCATATATTAAGAGAGAAAAAGGAAGTGTATGGGGGTTGGCCAAAGGTCTTCATGATTTGGGGAGATGCTTTCACTGAACCATACGTAAAGCAAACACATAATTAACTGAGTACTTGAGACAAATCTCTTTTCTTTTGTAATGGTAGCTCTGTATTAGACGAGCAAAATCAAGCAGATTGTGGTTTTTAAATTTTTTTTTTACATTTATTTATTTTTGAGAGACAGAGAGAGACAGAGCGTGAACAGGGGAGAGGGAGATAGAGAAGGAGACACAAAATCCAAAGCAGGCTCCAGGCTCTGAGCTGTCAGCACAGAGCCCAAGGTGGGGCTCGAACCCACAAACCATGAGATCATGACCTAAATCGAAGTCGAACGCTCAACCAACTGAGCCACCCAGGTGCCCCTAAGCAGATTATGGCTTTTATGAGAGAACTTAAAAAAAGAAATTTTCTTTCATCATCCACTACTTTAGTAATAATCTTAATTACAATGATAGCAACCAATAAATACGATAATATAATAAAAAACCTAAAATAGGTATTTCTAGAAACCAATAAATTATGTTGAGTTGGATTCTTCTTTTGTTTTATAGGTGCAACTTTGAGTCTTACTTGGTAATCTCTATGTAACTTTAACAAAGTTTTATAAACTTTGGGTAAATATTACTTATTAATAATGTTCATAATACATTATGCACTATAATGTTCTTCATGTTCATAATACACTAATAATTCTATTTCGTTGCCACTATCTCATTCCTGTTGCTGTTTTCACTGAGTGAAGAGAAATAAAATTTGAGAAAGATTCAAGACACAGAAACAGTATCTCCTGAGGTCTTGGTTCCCTTATCCCATTTCTAATCCCCCAGACAAGCTCTTCTAAAAACATTACAGTAAAAGCCTGTAAGGGTGCATGGCTGAAAAAGTGCTTGATAATTAGAGCTAAAAGCTCACTGGTGCCAAGTCTTGACAAAAAGCATGTTTGTGTCTAATAAAAGTACATTTGCAGGATTAATACACTGTAATAAGATAATGTATAAATCTAGAAAATTTTGTTAGAGATGATTAATATTTGCCTAATGAGAAAAAACTCATTACTTGAGAAACAATATTTTCCATTACTAAAGAAAAATCTACTTTCTTGCTGTAATTGAGAAAATTATTTGAGGACAATACATAACTATACTAAATATAAATCTATTCATTATTTTAATATTTCATACTTTATGCAGAATTGAATATTTAATTATTGTAATTTTTAAAAAGGTATTATGGCTGGAAAAAACCACATACACACACACACACACACACACACACACACAAGTACCTGAAATAACTCCTGGCTATTCCATGATATATGTGCCTAATTCCAATGTTATTTTCTTTCTCAATATTTCAGCAAGACTATGTGTAGTTTTAATAGGCCATTAGGTAAATGCTATTAAAGAAAAATCAGATCTACTCAAACTAGGTTATATCATTTACCAAGGTGATAGATTCTGACTTTGAGGAAGATTGTTGACCATTTATATGACACTAAGAACTAATGTTTGACTTATAAATTCTAATTTCATCTTTTGCACACTGGGGAAAGAGATTAACAATTTTATCAACATCAAGATGCTTGTTTTGAAGAATTGATTCCATTTCTTTGAATAGTTCTTTCTCCAGTTTCCTCATGTTGTCCAACATTGTTTTGGCTTTTTCCTGAACAATGAAAAAATAAAAATAAGTAAATACACACACACGTAAGTCTAACCAAATTCCAAACCACTCTACAGACAAGTTTTTTTTTTTTCATTCTGGTTTCCACTTCTAGTTTGGTTCCCTTCTCATTCTTTAGATATAGTACGGAATGAAATTCTTCAGGAAAAATCTTTGTTCTATATTGAATTAATGGATTAACTCCAATTTATTAGGTATTTTTAGTAGAAAAGATTAAGCATAATTGCATAGGATTAGTCTATAAGCAAGAAACCTAAAAGAAAAATTTACAGGACCATTGAAATTATGATATTGTGTCTGGGGAAGGTTGCTGAAAAATGAGGCTAAGATTTTTTTATGAAGGTGGATCTTCTATATTTAAAATCAATATCAGGGGCGCCTGGGTGGCGCAGTCGGTTAAGCGTCTGACTTCAGCCAGGTCACGATCTCGCGGTCCGGGAGTTCGAGCCCCGCATCAGGCTCTGGGCTGATGGCTCAGAGCCTGGAGCCTGTTTCCCATTCTGTGTCTCCCTCTCTCTCTGCCCCTCCCCCGTTCATTCTCTGTTTCTCTCTGTCCCAAAAATAAATAAACGTTGAAAAAAAAAATTAAAAAAAATAAAATCAATATCAGATTAAACAAAGGAAAAAGAACAGTAGTATTCAAGGGAAAGAACAACTAAAAAAGACATTTTCTCTATGATTCCTCCCTGTTTCAAGAATCGGGGGAAAGGTCATTACTCATATAGAATAAAGGAATTTTTAAGTTATTGGTGAATTACCATGACCAGTTATAGGGTAGGTACTGAGAGAAAAAATATATAAGAAGAAAGTTACTAGAAAGTAAGAATAATTTTAAAAATTTGAATGATATATATCTGCCCTATAATGATAGGGCAGAATTCCACAAAACAAAGATGCTTAATCTAAACATGGACTTTAAAATCAAATTGGATCAACTTTTTCTGATGAAACACTACATTACATATTAGTGAGAAAAAAATATATTTTGTCTATAAATGGTATTGAAATAATTGGTCACCTCTTGGAAAACAAAGTTAGAATCCCTACTTCATAACATACACAAAAATAAATTTCAGGGGCACCTAGGTGGCTCAGTAAGTTAAGCACCAGACTCTTGATTTCAGCTCAGATCATGATCTCAGGGTTCGTGAATTCCAGCCCCACGTTGGGCTCTGCGCTGACAATGCGGAGCTTGGTATTCTCTCTCTGCCCCTCCTCCCACATGCTCTCTCTCTCTCTCTCTCTCTTAAATAAACATGAAAACATAGAAAGAAATTTCAGAAAAATTCAAGAACTAAGTATTTTTTTCAAACACACACATGCATACTAGAAGAAAATACAGAAGTTATATTTATTTTGAGATGAAGCAGGCCTCTAGAAGCATGAAATCAAGATGCCTTAAAGGAAAAGACTAACAAATGTAATTGACTTAACTTAAAACTTCTGTCTGAAAAAAAAGTTAAATAAACAATAAACTGAGATAAAAAATTGCAATATAACAAAGACTCAAAATTCATATAGTTTTGCCTCTCTGAGGCAAAAGACAAAAACAACCAAGCAACAATTGAGAAACAGGCTAAGGAAAAGAACAGGCAAGTCATTTAAGAGGAAATACTAGTGGCTAATAAACATCTGAGAAGCTTTTCAACCTCATCAGTAATCAAGAAACATACATTAAAACTACCAGTAGCACTGACTCTCCCTAAGTCATAAAAATAGACTAGAACCAGAGAAAGACAAATATCACATCATTCTGCATAATATATGTGGAATCTAAAAAACAAAACAAATGACAAAAAGCAGCATTAGACCCATAAATACAGAGAACAAAGAAATTGATGGTTGCCAGATGACAGGGGGTGAGGAGGTAGACAATATGAGTGAAGAGAAGAGGAAGATATAGGTGCCCAGTTATGGAATGAATGTCATGGGGATAAAAGGCACATAAGGAATATAGTTAATGGTATTGTAATAGCATTGTATGGTGACAGATGGCAGCTACACGTGGGGTGAGCATAGCATAATGTATAGATTTGTCCAATCACTATATTGTACACCTAAAACTAATGTTAACATTTTGTGTCAATTATACTTCAGTAAAAAAAAAAAGTAGACTAGAATCCAGCTCTTTGACACTTCTTCCTTCAGGTTCTATGGTTTCTCCATTACTTTCTGTTGTCAATCAACATTTAATGGCTATTAAATAAAGCCTAAAATACTAACAGCTTTTAAATTTTAATTTCAATATTACTTAGAAAAATGTCAATCAGCATTTTAATTTAACAAGCATTTAATAATACGTCTACAAAACCAACCTTCCAGAAACAGTATTGAGGGGAAAGGAAGCTGACAATGCTGAGAACTAAGTAAGCGATTAGTGGCAGTGTGGAGGCTGCTCAGGGAGAAGTGAGGGAAAATCCCTCCAGAGCAGACATATCTCTTGAAACAGATCACTGAGGAACTTGAGCAAAGGCAAGAAGGACCAGGGGGCTCATTTGTCCCAGGACTGTGCTCAGTCAGGAGTGTAAGCCAAGCCCACACAGTGGATGACACCACTGGCCGGTAGTCTGGGCTCTCATCAGCGTACTTAATGCCCCTAGAACAACTTGCCTGCCTCTCATTCCATGCCACCGGCTACCTACAAAAAGTGTTTACACTGTAAGTTACAAGTGAAAACAAAGTAGTCCAAGATAAAGCAAGTGTCAAGAATCCACAGCAAACAGGAGGTCTAGACAGAGTTCTCTGCTTTAAGTGTAAGCAAAGCGGGTGGGGGAATGGCAACCAGTGCAAACATACTACAGACAAAAGTAAATAAATAATTACCTGGAAGACAACTGATACATTGCATTTTATGTAGAAAGAATGTAAATGTATATATCTCGAGGAAGTAAAAGGAATGATAGCAATAGAAATCGGGAGCCGGTACAAACAGGTGTGGAAAGGTACAAGATGGCCCATCTTTTCCTCCCTGGAGGGAATCAGTTGATGGTTCTGTAAAAAACCTCCAGCTAGCTCTTCCATTTCCTTCTAATCTATATTTTATCTCTGGGGCAGAGAGAGAAGAAAGCTGAAGAGGTATGGATATTAGAGAGTTATTTGTCAATCTGTCTGTCTGCCCAAAAATATATCTGCTTATTTCTAGAGATGAGATTTTGGATGATGTTCATCTTCTATACTGCTTATATTTAAAAATAATAAGCACTTACCATTTTTTAAAAAAGACTCCAATTCATCATTATTATTAAGTCTAAGGAGTGTTAAGCATTTCCAATAAAAATTAATCTGAGGCTATCTGATTAAGAACATTTTGTATGTAAGAGATCATGTTAACTGCCCTCCAGTAACTCTGTAATTTTTGGTGTGAAATATAAACTAAGCAAGCTACTTAAACTCTCTAAGTCTCAGTAAATGGAGATTCCTTATCAGTGAAATGGAGATAACAATAGTATTTACCTCATAAAGTGGTTTGAAGATTAAATAAAATGTTCTATTTTGCGTAATGATACCATGGTGCTGAGTGTATAAAAAGTGCCCAATGTTAGGTATTATGTTTAATATACTAAATTTCTCTAAAAGATTCATAGTGCATTCTTAACCATTATTTTAAATCTTTGGTTTGAGCTCTACTATAATTGAACATCTAAACTATTTTATTTTTATTTTATTTTTAAAAGCTTTTATTATTTTTTTAAATGTTTGTTTATTTTTGAGGGAGAGAGAGAGTCTAAACTATTTTTAAACCTATTTTTACATGAAGGAAGGAAAGAAAGGTGAAGTTCCAAAGTTCAAAATGTGGACTGAATCACACTTTAAACTGTTCTTAATGATAAAACACAGAATATAATTTAATCATACCTCCTTTTTGTCTATTACTTCCAATGCCTGTTGATGTTCTTGATAGAGTGGGTGTCTTCTGTCAGGCTTAAACTGAAAACGTGGTTTCTTTTTAACTGGGTCTTCAAGATCAAATGTTGGTGAACTGGTATCCAATAGTTGTGAGACATTTGGCACAAATATGAAAGGCTTAAAAACAGATCTAGAAGAAAAAGTCATAGAGTTGGCTTGTGGGGATAGTGGGGATAGGAAAATATTTAGCATTATGCTAAATCTTCTAAGATTCCCTCTAGTTAGAAGAGCCTGGCACAGAAACAGTGTCCAGTGAAATTATAGTCCATCATTTTCTACTGAAAACTCCATAGTTGAAGGGTAAGAACAATCCTCAATGTTACAGAGATTGAGGATTAGGATCTGGAATAAAATCACAGCAGCAGTATTAATAAAGTGTCCTCAAGTCTCACTCCATCTTCTCGAAATGATCTTTAATAACATGAAAGACTATAACACTGACAGAATATAAGATCATTTCTCAATGTAATGTGCATTAAGTTCTATGAGAGACACTAATGACTTAAGACAATTTTAACAGATCTAAAATCCAATTTTAGATATAACTTCAACTACTGATAGTTTAAGTTTTACAGGCATATATTTTCTAGATATGAGCGGATAAGTAACCATCTAAATCCAGCACAACTACATCATTTAATCTTCTTAGTATTCTTAACCATCTAATATTATAATACTGAAATCTGCAAAAGAAAACCATCTACTTTCTTTTCTTGACAATTTTAAATATATTTGGCCAAAGAGAGTAAGGATAACTGCAGACAAGAAACTATTAACATTTTTGTCCTAAAAAATGAGAATAGTTATGGCAGGAATGCACATATGTAAATGGCAGCCTACAACCCGAACAGAAAATATATCCAAAAATTATTGTCATATTTGTGTAAGAAAAAGTTAGCCTGGCAAAATCACCAACAGACTGATGACTATCCTAGCCCCTGACCTCTTGTTGGTTTACAGTATTTTGTGACTTTACCTCTCAGGATCAGGAGTCCCTGTAAAGAAGTGAATGCAAGGAAGGTTGGAGTCTTGAGGTAAAATAGAAACCATGCTTGCAGTGGTCAGGAATTCTCCCTCCATATTAATGCCACTTGGTTTATCTCGGAGAATTTCCATCATTGTTTCAAAAGTTATATTTCCTAGGAAAATCATTTTAAAAATCATCAAATACATATGAATTTGCAGGTTGACATGCTGCAATCATGAACTGCTTTCTCTGTTGATAATATATAACATGAGATATTGGGATAAATTAGATATTGGGATAGGGATAAATTAGAGATTGACTACGAACAAACCTTGTATCATAACTATTAGTCTCATTCCACTATCATAAGGAAGATTTCTTAAAAAATATAAAACACACTAAATCTCAAAACCATTACTATCAGGTAAAATCTGTAACTTCCTAAGAAGGAATCAAAAATGCAAAATACACTCAATCTCGTTGCCCTTACAAAAATTTTTAAGGTGTATTTAGTTAGCAGTGAACTGGCAATATCAGTAACTATCATCTGAGCCTATCCATTCTGGAAACCAAATATTAAAAGAATACAGTGCTTGGTTTCCAGTATTATACAAGGCGTTCTTTATAAAATAAAATACTCCTTTTCCTGTAATTTCTGTGGCTGATATTAATACTCTTATGTGAAAGTGTGAATTGTAACCTGAGTGGGAATGAAGGAAACAAAACACATTATTAGTTAGTGGGATTTTAATGAACATAAATCTGCTGGACTACTTAAAGTATTTAAATGTCCATTGTGTGTGATAAGACAGATGGCATTATATTTTGTTTTCTGCTTTCATATGTAAAGTTTGATATTTTAAGGAGTTTTTTATTTTAGAAAAAGAAACTATTTTATCTCTTTAGCCAACACAACATGACCATGGTTACAGAGAGCCTCAGAATTCCATATTTGCAAGGCATTTCCACCAAAAAATTTAAAAAGCCATCGTGCCTTCGGACATCTCTGCTCCTTGCTATACATATCCATGCTCAAAGATGTGGTTCAGGATCTAACTACCTCATGAAAGATGAAGAATCTTACCCCCTTACACAATGCAGCCCTCCAAAACGTAGCCCAAATATCTTCTACTCACATGTCATAATTCTCTTCCCTAAAATTTGACTCTCAATTCCCCCTGAATCAAATTAAAACTCCTTCATTTTAAAAAAGTATTTATGTTTAGAGAAAGAGAGAGAGAGCACAAGCTTGGGAGGTGCAGAGAGAGAGGGAGAGAGAGGGAGAGAGAGGATCCCAAGCAGATGAACGGTGAGATCATGACCTGGGCAAATCAAGAGTCAGACGCTTAACAGATTAAGCCACCCAGGTGCCCCCAAACTCCTTCAAATTAAAATTTACCATTAAGATGAACTGAAATAAGCTTTTCCTTTCATATAAGCATTCTTGATTTTTTGCACTTATAGCTTCTATCCCTGCCATTAGATTATAAATTCTCTAAAGACAAAAATGAGATTTTTCTCTATTTAGTTCTCATTCCTCCAACAAATACTTATTGAGCATCTACTAAATGCCAGGCACTGTCCTAGGAAATAGAGAGATAGACAGACAGATTGATATTGATGCACTTTGACACAGATATGTAGCTCTGTGAATGTAAAGAAGTGAAAGTTCCCTCATCCAATTTCAGTTGGAGGTAACCACAGTTAACAATTCAAAAAGGATCTTTCAGGAAGACTTTCAGAATAGGTTTAAAAGCTTTCAAACAGGAAATTCTCATTATCAAAAGAAAAGTGGTACAAGAAAATAGCCATTTAAAGCAACACATCTAAGTGCTCGCTTTGGCAGCACATATACTAAAATTGGAATGATACAGAGATTAGCATGGCCCCTGAGCAAGGATGCCATGCAAATTTGTGAAGTGTTCCATATTTTTTTTCTTATTGTTTGATACAGAAAGAGAACATTTTATTTTTATTTCCCGTTAAAAATTTTTAAAAATTTTTTGCTATAGTTTTTTTTTGTAATTTTTTAAATTCTACTTTACTTTCCTCATTTCATTTTATTCTATTTTGTTGTATACGTTTTTAAATATTTTTTAACACTTCTTACTTTTTTTTTCTTTTCTTTCCCTTTTTTCTCTATTCTATCAAGCTTCTTTCAAAAACCAGGCCAAAACGCACCTAGGATCTAGCTTCCTTTATTTGATTTTTTGTGTTGCTTTTAATTTTTTAATTTTAATTTTTTTATTAATTATTTTTCTTCCTCAAAAATGACAAAATGAAGGATTCGCTCCAAAAGAAAGAACAGGAAGAAATGACAGTCAGGGACTTACTCAACACAGATATAAGCAAGATGTCTGAACCAGAATTTAGAATCATGATAATAAGAATACTAGCTGGGGTTGAAAAAAGCATAGAAGACACCAGAGAATCCCTTTCTGCGGAGACAAAAGAAGTAAAATACATTTGAGATTGCATCTCAGTTGTATGCCACGGCGGCAAGGATGGATGAAGCAGATCAGCGATCTAGAAGACAAAATTATGAAGAATAATGAAGCAGAAAAAAGAGGGAAACTAAGGCAAAAGAGCATGATACATAAATTAGAGTACTCAGTGACTTATTAAAAAGGAATAACATCTGAATCATAGAAGTCCCAGAAGATGAAGAGAGAGAAAAAGGAGTAGACAGTTTATGTGAGCAAACCACAGCAGAAAATTTTCCTTACCTGGGGAAAGACACAGACATCAAAATCCAAGAAGCACAGAGAACTCCCATTAGATTCAACAAAAACAGACCATCAACGAGGAATATCATAGTCAAATTCACAAAATACACAGACAAGTAAAGATTATGAAAGCAACAAGGGAAAAAAAAAGTCTTTATAAGGGAAGACAGATCAGAGAGCTTATGGAAGAAATTGAAGAAGACACAAAAGAATGGAAAACTATTCTATGCTTATGGATTAGAAGAATAAGTATTGTTAAAACGTTGACACTACCCAAAGCAATCTACATATTCAATGCAATCCCTATCAAAATCACACCAGCCTTCTTCACAGAGCTAGAACAAACAATCCTAAAATTTGTATGGAACCAGAAAAGACTCCAAACAGGCAAAGCAATCCTGAAAGTGAAAAGCAAAGCTGGAGGCATCACAATTCTGGACTTCAAGCTATATTACAAACCTGTAATCATCAAGATAGTATGGTACTGGCACAAAAACAGACACTCAGATCAATGGAACAGAATAGAGAACCCAGAAATGGACCCACAAACGTATGGCCAACTAATATTTGACAAAGCAGGAAAGAATATCCAATGGAATAGACAGCCTCTTTAGCAAATGGTGTTGGGAAACCAGAACATCAACATGCAGAAGAATGAACCTGGACCACTTTCTTACACCATACAAAAAGTAAACTAAAATGGATGAAAGACCTAAGTGTAAGACAGGAAGCATCAAAATCCTAGAGGAGAAAGCAGGCAAAAACCTCTTTGACCTTGACCGCAGCAACTTCTTACTCAACACGTCTCTGGAGGCAAGGGAAACAAAAGCAAAAATGAACTACTGGGACCTCATCAAAATAAAAAGCTTCTGCACAGCGAAGGAAGCAATCAGCAAAACCAAAAGGCATAAACAGAATGGGAGAAGATATTTGCAAATGACATATCAGATAAAGGGTTAGTATCCAAAATCGATACAGAACTTACCAAACTCAATACCCAAAAAACAAGTCATCCAGTGAAGAAATGGGCAAAAGACATGAATAGACACTTCTCCAAAGAAGACATCCAGATGACCAACTGACACAGAATGGCTAACATTAACAACTCAGGCAACAACAGATGTTGGTAAGGATGCAGAGAAAGAAATCTCTTCTGCGCTGCTGGTGGGAATGCAAACTGGTGCAGCCGCTCTGGAAAACAGTACAGAGGTTCCTCAAAAATTAAAAACAGAACCAGCCCATGATCCAGCAATTGAACTACTAGATATTTATTCAAAGGATATAGGAATGCTGTTTTGAAGGGGCACATGCACCTCAATGTTTACAGCAGTGCTATCAACAATAGCCAAATACAGAAAGAGCCCAAATGTCCATCAACTGATAAATGGATAAAGAAGATGTGTTATTTACACACACACACACACACACTAGAATATTACTCCTACCATCCATCACGGCTTTCTGCAATCTTTGGTTCACTGGCTAGCTGGTGTATGACTAAAATGAGGTCTTTTTTTTTTTTTTTTAATTTTTTTTTTCAACGTTTATTTATTTTTGGGACAGAGAGAGACAGAGCATGAATGGGGGAGGGGCAGAGAGAGAGGGAGACACAGAATCCGAAACAGGCTCCAGGCTCTGAGCCATCAGCCCAGAGCCCGACGCGGGGCTCGAACTCCCGGACCGCGAGATCGTGACCTGGCTGAAGTCGGACGCTTAACCGACTGCGCCACCCAGGCGCCCCAGAATGAGGTCTTTTTTTTAGAAAGTCTCTCCCCAATTTTCCTCTATGACCTCCTAGTTTTATATGCTTGGAAAAAATTTATATTTCTAAAAGTATAATTCTGGGGCGCCTGGGTGGCGCAGTCGGTTAAGCGTCCGACTTCAGCCAGGTCACGATCTCGCGGTCCGGGAGTTCGAGCCCCGCGTCAGGCTCTGGGCTGATGGCTCAGAGCCTGGAGCCTGTTTCCGATTCTGTGTCTCCCTCTCTCTCTGCCCCTCCCCCATTCATGCTCTGTCTCTCTCTGTCCCAAAAATAAATAAACGTTGAAAAAAAAAAATTTAAAAGTATAATTCTACTAGAAAAAGGAAGTAGGACCACTGATACATAATTACATACTCAAAAAGCCAAAGAGGATGGAATTGAAGGATTTTTTTTAAGTTTATTTATTTTTGAGAGAGAAGGAGGGAGAGAGAGAATCCCAAGCAGGTTCTGTGCAGAGTCTGATGCAGGGCTTAATCTCACGAACCATGAGATCACAACCTGAGCCGAAATCAACAGTTGATACTTAACTGACTGAGCCACCCAGGTGCCTCCCTAGAGGACAGATTTTAAAATTACCAATTCAATAGAGTATCAGTGAGGTGTTCCTTTAAATAAATGAAAACACTCAACAATTTTTATAGATAAAAAACAACTACTTAGCAAATATAATAGAAAAATATTCCATTCACATTACCAGCCAAAAATATAAAATATTGAGAAAAAACTTAAAATTTTGTCCATTGCATCTCATGCTCCCACCTTAACAAACTAGGAAAAGAGAAAAATAAGCCCAAACCAAGCAGAAGGAAATAATAAAGATAAGAGCAGATGTCAATGAAACTGAAAGAAGAAAAAACAATAAAGGAAAGTCAACAGAACAAAAATCTGGTTCTTTGAAAAAAATCAATACAATTGACAAACCTCTAGCTACACTGACAGAAAAAGAGAGAAGACAAAAATTACAAAATCACCAATATCAGGAATGAAACAGGGATATCATGACAGACCCTGCAGACATTAAAAGCAAAAGGGAATACTATGAGCGACTCTATGCACATAAATTAACAACTTGGAAGAAATGGACCAATTATTTGAAAAGCACATATTACCTAAACTCACTCAGTATTAAACAGATTACTTGAATATCCCTATAACTATTAAAGAAATTGACTTTGTAGTTTAAAAACCCACAGAAAAGAAATACCCAGGCCCAGATAGTTTCGCTGGAGAATTCTATCAAATATTTAAGGAAGAATTAACAGCACTCTACACTGTCTCTTACACAAAATAAAAAAGGAGGGAACACTTCCTGATTCACTGTTAGGCTGATGTTAAAACCAAACAAAGGCAGTACAGAACAAAACAAACAAGACAGACCAATATCTCTCATAAATATAGATGCAAGAACCCATAACAAAATATTAGCAAACAGAACCCAGCAATACATAAAGAGAATTATATACCACAACCAAACTGGGTTTATTCCAAGGATACAAGGCTGGTTCAATATGTGAAGATCAATGTAACTTACCATATTAACAGGCTGAAGAAGAGAATCATATCAATTGACACACAAAAAAAAATAATAAACTTCAACATCTATTCATTACAAAACCTCTCAGCAAACAAGAAATGGAGAGAAACTTCCTTAACATGATAAAGTTAAGCATCTACAAAAAGCTACAGCTAACACTACACTTAATGATAAAAAAAACTGGGACACCAGGGTGGCTCAGTCGGTTAAGCATCCGACTTCAGCTCAGGTCATGATCTTGTGGTCCGTGGGTTCAAGCCCCAGTCAGGCTCTGCACTGACAGCTTGAAGCCTGGAGCCTGCTTCAGATTCTCTCTCTCTCTAGTCCTCCCCCAGTCACACTCTGTCTCTTTCTCTCTCAAAAATAAATACTAAACATTAAAAAAATGATAAAAAGACTAAATGCTTTCCCCCTAAGACTGGGAATAAAGCAAGGAAGTCAGCTCTGACCATTCTTATTCAATATAATCCTGGAAGGTCTACCCAGAACTATAAGGCAATAAAAAGACACAGAAAGTATATGGATTGGAAAGGAAGAACTAAAACTGTCCCTATTTGCAGATGATATGATAGTCTATATAGAAAATCCCAAGGAATCCACCCAAAAGAGAATCTGCCCAACAACAACAACAACAAAAACCAAAAGCTCCTAGAGCTAACAATTTCAATGAGGAAAGTCACAGAACACAAGATCAACATACAATAAAATAATAACAATTTGAAATTTTGAAAAAATGTTCTAATTAGAGAACAATTTATTTAGGCTCTATAGAAGGGAACTAGAGAACTGTTTTATTGTTTAGGTTAAGATTGCAAATACTATAGGTCCTGCTTCCCTTCTACAATCCATCCTAAAGAAACAATTTTGGAGGTGCCTCAGTGGCTCAGTCCATTAAGCGTCCGACCTCCGCTCAGATCATGATCTCACAGTCTGTGAGCTCGAGCCCCACATCAGGCTCTGTTCTGACAGCTCAGAGCCTGGAGCCTGTTTCTGGATTCTGTCTCTCTCTCTCTCTGTCTCTCTGCCCCTCCCCTGCTCATGCTCTGTCTCTCTCTCTCTCTCAAAAATAAATAAACATTTAAAAAAAATTTTTTAAAAAAGAAACAATTTTGAAATGCAGACAAAACTTAATAAACCAAGATGTACACTGCAACATGGTAAAGACTGGAAAACAACCAAATAGCAAGCAATACTATCTGTTACTTGCCTGTGTCCTACCTTCCACTAGTTATTATGTTCCAGAAGGTCACAGACCATATCAATCATATCTGTGCTACGTGATCTCATGTCTAGCATAGAATAAGTTTTCACAAAAGATTTAACAACAAAAAAAGTCAATATGGAAAACCTGGATAAAACTACACAAGTCTTAGAAACACAAAAGAAAATTTCAATAAATGGACAGCCATATCTTGTTCTTGAATAGGAAGGCAATATTATTAGATGTCAATCCTCCCCTAAAATAATCTATAGTTTTGATTCAATTCCAGTCAAACCTCAAAGAATGTTTTGGGAGGAGAAGCTGAATAAAATTATTGTAAAATTTATCTGGAAAATGATCAATCAAGGATTGTCAGGAACATTTTGAAAGAACAGAGTAGTGAAGATATCCTTGTCCTACCACATAATAAGAAAATAACAGTATTACAAATTCCCTCATTTTGTTCTTTGTTCATACAACAAGTATTGAGTACTTACTGTGTGTACTTACACTGTTTTAAACAAAACTGGACAAATACAGTAACCTAATTTACACATGGGTTTACTTAGGAATTAATTTGATCAAGTTGGTTGACATTTCAAATCAGTAGAGAAAGATACTCCATTTAATCATTAGTACTGGGATCACTGGATAATCATTTGAGTGGTGAGGAAAACGGTAGAATCCTAATTCATACTTTATTTTAGAATGATTCTAGAATCATCGTAATTTAAATTTACAAAATAAAATAAATATAAGATGTAGATAATCATTTCTGGGGGCACCTGGGTGGCTCAGTCAGTTAAGCGTCTGGCTCTTGATTTTGGTTTGGTCCGTGAGATCAAGCTCTGTGTTCGCGCAGAGCCTGCTTGGGATTCTCTCTCCCATTCTCTCTGCCCCTCCCCTCTCTCACACACTCTCACACACTCACTCTCTCAAAATTAAATAAACTTTTAAAAAAGATAACCATTTACAGTATAGTAAAAACGACCTTTCTCAAAGGACATCAATGCTAGAAACCATTAAGAAAAATTCCATATAGTTCAGTGTCTGAGAGACTCAGTCTCCCTCTCCCTCTGCCTCTCCCCTGCTCATGCTCTGTTTCTCTCTGTCTCAAAAATAAATAAATGTTAAAAACTGTTTTAAAAAAAGAAAAATTCCATGTAGGACAAAATCAACCATTGTATTTTTAGTTTTCTATTTATGCCAGCTATTTTTCCTTTTTTCTCCTTCCTTGCCCTCTTGAATTTTTCAAGTGTTTATTATTTTACTTCTCCCCTGTTGATTATACATTCTTTTATCATTTTGTTAGTTTCTCTTGACTTATTACAGTCTGCCTTAAATTAATTATCCATTAACCCAAGGACCTTACAACACTTTAACTCCAGTTACTGCCTCCAGTCTTTTGTGCTATGCTCAGACATTTAATTCTACTGTGTTTGTCTGAGTCTTCTGAGAAGCAGATGCCATGACATATGGTTAAATGTACAAGGACTTTATTAGGGAGGATGACTATGAGGGAAAACGCCTGTGAGAGAAAATGAGGAGGAAGCTAGAGTATGATGGAAGTCTCAACCTGGGTTTGGAAAGTTGAGAGGGAAGAAAAGTTGAGTTGGAAGTGTCCTAGAATGCCACACCATCTAAGAAAACCTTTGCAAGCCTATCAGGGGTTCCTTGACCCAAAGTCGGCCGTTGGAGGATTCCCATGATCCCAGGAATTCCTTAGTCTCCCTGCCTCTTTCAGTCATTGGCAAGGAGCAGCCTGTGGGAAGCATAGTCTCAATACTACACAAAATCCATGCACGACGTATTTTGAACACTGCAGCTATGGCCATTGGTCATAAAATTATCATTTTAAATACTCAATATTCATTTAGTTTTACCCACTTATTTCCTGTTTTTGTTGCTCTTCATTCACTCCTGCTTACCGTGCTGATATCCGAGATCATTTTTCCTGCCTGAAGAATGACTCTTACTATTTTAGTGCCAATTGGCTACTGACAAATTTTGTTTTATTTCAACTTCATTTTTGGAGGAGATTTTCACTGGTATTGAGTTCTAAATGACTAGTCATTATTTGTCTTCATCACTTTAAAGGTGTCCTTTATAGTCTTCTGGATTCCTTCCCATCTAGTAAAAAGTTCATCGGTCAGTCCCATATTTGCTCCTTTGAAGATAATATGTATCTTTTCTCTCACTGCTTTTAAGATTTTCTCTCTGTTGGTTGTTGTTTGGTTGGGCTTTTTCCTTTAGAAATCTTACTATGATGTGCCCAGGTATGGTTTCTTTTCATTTATTCTTGTGGTGTATAGAGCTTGAAGCTGTGGATTAATGACTTTTATTAGTTTTGGGAAATTCTTGGCCAGTATCTCTTCAAATATTGCTTTTGCCCCTCCATATTCTCTCTGTCCTTTCCTGCTGAGACTCCAATTACATATGTGTGAGACCTTTTCACTGAGTCTGAGATGGCTCTCACACTCTTTTTTTTTTTTTAATGTTTATTTATTTTTTTGAGACAGAGAGAGACACAGCATGAGCAGGGAAGGGGCAGAGAGAGAAAGGGAGACACAGAATGTGAAGCAGGCTCCAGGCTCTGAGCTGTCAGCACAGAGCCCGACGCGGGGCTCGAACTCACGAACTGTGAGATCGTGAGCTGAGCCGAAGTCGGACGCTTAACCGACTGAGCCACCCAGGCGCCCCTCTCACACTCTTATCTATATTTTCTAACTTTTACCTCTCTGCTACAATCAGGAGAGTTTCTACTGATCTTCCAGTTAATAATTTATTTTGCTAAGTCTAATCTGTTATTAAATCAATCCATTGAATTCTTAATTGCAGTAATTAGAATGCTATAGTGCTTTGATCACAAACTCCACTCGCCCCCCCAGACCCTTTGCTTCTTACACACACAAGTTAACAATTACTCTCTGATTGTTCTCTTCATGTTCACCACGTGTGTAAGATCTTGTTTTCTTCACATCACCATGTGTGTAAGATCTTGAGAGCTCAATAAATACGCACACAAAAGCTTTGTTTGGGGCTCTTGTCTCCTCCCAGACACTAGTCTCTCTCGTATTCAATTCTATGTCTGCTCTCTTGCTGCACAGGAGAGAACTCCAGACTCCTAGTCTGTGACAAAGCTAGTTTGTGGATACCAATGGGTTAGTTTCTATTGTCTGCTTTCTCTTGGTTTTTGGTCATTTAGTCTTATTACCTGGCACGTCTGATAATTTTTTACCCAATGTTGGAAACTATGAATGAAAATTTGTAGAAGCTCTTCATATTTTCAACAGAGGATTTAATTTTCTTCTGGTAAACACACAGAATATAGGTAGATTACCTACTGATCCAGTTGTGACTGGCCTGGTCCCTGTTTCTTCTTTCTCCTAAGTGTAGTTTTTCTGGGCTGAAAGGCTGGGGTGTTTCCCAGGCCTCTTCTTGATTGGCAATCAAATTTAAGTTTTGTCCCTAAAGCCTTGTGAGAGTCCCACGTCTCTACTTAGCTTTTTAAGCAGTTAGCAACTACTCTGGTCTTGATTTCTCAGTGTCTCATCCTACATATGTGCCGCTTAGAAGTCAATGATTGCTTTAAGGAGAAATTGTGACAAGAAGGTCAGGTGCTTCTCAGAGTGTAGATAATCTTTTCTCAATCTGTTGAACCTAGACCCTCATGTCCTAACTGTTTCAGGCATTCACCTATGCCTTCATACAGTGGCTTTTATTCTTCCAGCTTTTTTGTTTTATTCCTCCAGATTTTATAGGTATTCTTAGGGGGAGGTTAGTCTAACACTAGTTACTCCTTAATAACCAGAAGCAGAAGTCCAGCTCTGTGCTTTTAACCCTCCACTGTTGTGCCTCCCACCAGTCTCTTTTTACCCTCACGTAGTATCAATTTCTCAATAACAGTAATGAACATGATAGACCCATATTGGAACAAGTACAGTTACAATAAAAACCCATAAAACATACAGTTCCTGGTATCAGATATTTTCAGATACTTTATATTGACAATGTTTAGGAGCACCTGGGTGGCTCAGTCAGTTAAGCATCTGACCCTTGGTCTCGGCTCTGGTCATGATCTCACGATTTGTGAATTTGAGCCTCACATCAGGCTCTGCACTGACAGCACAGAGCCTGCTTGGGATTCTCTCTCTCCCTCTGTCTCTGTGCCCATCCCTGCTTTCTCTCTCTCTTCCTCACAAATAAATAAATCAACTTAAAAAAAAAAAAGAGGAAATGTTTAACTACTGCATTAAAATTAGTTCTAAAGAAACAAGTAACTTCAACATGGTTGACCACAGCTATTTGTTTGCTCTCTCCTAATACCCTACTACAATGACAGTAAAGGAATAAAAAACGAAATAACCCACAAAGAAAGCATGAAAAGCAAGCATTTCTGCCCCCTCCCATTCCCATGATATATGGGAATAATTAAAAGAAAAAAGCTTACAGCAAGTCTGTACTCAAGATGTGATTCTGTGACATTTCAAATTAAAATAAAACTGACTTCCATATAAAATTATGTTCTGTCCTCAGTCAACATGTTACCAACTGTTTTATGTTAATAGCAAATTTTCCATTTCTCCACAGGATAGCTATGACTTCAAATTCAAGAAAAATAATTTATAGATAACTTGTTATAGGAGCAAATCTTTCTGTTAATTTTGAGAAAATGCAGGAAGAAAAAAAAAGGGGGTGTACCTGAAAACAGCCCTTCACATTAAAACTAAACAATAAAGCAACTTCTCTCTATCCACTTCTATCCAGCAGACACATAGCTTCTGCACCTAGTGAGATTTTAAAATGATTCAAATCTAAATTCCTATAAATGGCAAATTTTAATGAAAACAGTGTCAGAACCATAACACTGCAATAATACAGGTATTATGAAAATGTTTTCTGTATTCAAAACCTGCAATTCTCAAAATGAAGGGAGGATTTACATGATCACTTGACTAGGATAGCTATAAGTAATCCACTAGCACGCATTGAATAAGTACTGAGACCGCAGTAGCAGGGTTCAGTAAAATGAATGCAAAACACAGGGTGCAATTTCATTGCAATTTAAACTAGTTATTTAAAATACATGAGTGAATATAGATACAATTTGGATATACATGCAGCACAGTTAATAGCTATCAGGTAGCTGGAAAGACGAGAGGTAGGCTCTTCCATCTAGAAAAATCATAGGAAAAATTAACTATAATGTACTAGTAGACAATTTTCTATGAAAGTATTGGGAAGACATTTATTCTTTTGGCAAAGCACAGAAAGCTGGATGAACTGTACACTTGGGAAGAAAAATAAGTTTCATGTCAGATGCAAGTCTTGCTATAATCATGTATGCATTTTAAATCTAGGGGCGCCTGGGTGGCGCAGTCGGTTAAGCGTCCGACTTCAGCCAGGTCACGATCTCGCGGTCCGTTAGTTCGAGCCCCGCGTCAGGCTCTGGGCTGATGGCTCGGAGCCTGGAACCTGTTTCCGATTCTGTGTCTCCCTCTCTCTCTGCCCCTCCCCCGTTCATGCTCTGTCTCTCTCTGTCCCAAAAATAAATAAACGTTGAAAAAAAAATTTTTTTTTAAAAAATAAATCTATAACTCAGTTATTTTGTAGTTAAATATAACAGAATTAATTATTCTGATGCAGTGGCTAATTAATTTATAATTACCTCTATTTTTTCTTTTGTCCAATTACCCTAAACCTTACGATTCCTGACATTTTCCTCTCCACCTGAATTATGTGTTGTTATTCTTCATTTTTTAAAAGGAATACCTGCTAATTTATGTCCTGAGCCTCTAAACTTATTGCCAGAAAAAAAGTACACAACAGCAATCTTTGTTACATTATCTGCAAGTTATGGCTTAATCCAACGAACAATCCTTTGTCAACTTCATCAAAAACACTTATGAAACACACACAACATATTACTGCAAGACACTGAACTAGGTGCTGAGAGAAATGTAAGTTCAAATAAGAGAGTCCATTTTTTTCAGTTTCATAGAGGAGATAAACGAGCAGTTTCCTCATTCATAAAATGAAGCTAATACCCAATTCATGGTTCCCTGGAGAACATAATGTAATCACTTAGCACAATGTCTAGCCCTTGATAGCTTTTAATAAATGGGAATAGATATGCTGCAATTGCTACTCCATCTCTACTTTTACAACAATAGTAAGTCTAAAATTATAATCCTTGGAATAACACATTTTGGCATTTTCTACATATCCATCCACATGAAAAAAAAAGATCATTTAAATAAACTATTTATTAAATGACAAGCTAACATTAAGAAACTTTACAAGAAACCTTTCAAACGGTAAGACATTTTGCTGGAAAGCAAAATGTAAGTAAGATACTAAATACTTTGAAAACAATGATATCAAGGCATTCTAAAAAGTCACAAAATTTTTTCTGCCATACCAAATAGATAACATAATTGCTTTCTTTAATAGATACCTAAGAGGCAAATACCAATCACTGATCTCTGAGTAGTTGCTTTCTCATTGATTTACAGAACCATATTATCCTTCAAGTGAAAGAATATATTAGTCACATATTTTGGAATATTAGTGGAATGACCCATTCACTAGTTATTTCACTCAATAATCTTCTAAATAAAAGGTGTTTTTCTGGAGTTCTTTGGAGGCAAAGGGACAAAGATACATTACAAGTTATTTTTTAAGAATTAGTGGTAACTAGAAGAGGCTGGCTAGCTCAGTCAGTTAGGCATCCAACTCTTGATTTTGGCTCAGGTCATGATCTCAGGGTTTGTGAGACTGAGCCCCACATCAGGCTCTGTGCTGTCAATGGGGAGCCAGCTTGGGATTCTCTCTCTCCTCTCTCTGCTCCTTCCTCTGCTCATGTTCTAACTCTCTCAAAACGAATAAATAAACATTTTTTAAAAGAGTAGTAACTAAATATAAAAATGGAAAGATATACTAATTAACAGGCAATTTAAAAATCACAATTTTTTTAACAAACATAAGAATATGTCTAATCTTACTAGTAACAGATCTGTTTTAAAATAATAACATGTCATGAATAGACACTTCTCCAAAGAAGACATCCAGATGGCCAACTGACACATGAAAAAATGCTCAACATCACTCATCATCAGGGAAATACAAATCAAAACCACAATGAGATATCACCTCACGCCTGTCAGAATGGCTAACATTAACAACTCAGGCAACAATAGATGTTGGCGAGGATGCGGAGGAAGAGGATCTTTTTTTGCACTGCTGGTGGGAATGCAAACTGGTGCAGCCACTCTGGAAAACAGTATGGAGGTTCCTCAAAAAACTAAAAATAGAACTACCCTATGACCCAGCAATTGCACTACTAGATATTTATCCAAGGGATACAGGTGTGCTGTTTTGAAGGGACACATGCACCCCAATGTCTATAGCAGCACTGTGAACAATAGCCAAAGTATGGAAAGAGCCCAGATGTCCACTGATGGATGAATGGATAAAGAAGATGTGGTATATCTATACAATGGAGTATTACTCGGCAATCAAAAAGAATGAAATCTTGCCATTTGCAACTACATGGATGGAACTAGAAGGTATTATGCGAAGCGAAATTAGTCAGAGAAAGTCAAGTATCATATGACTTCACTCATATGAGGACTTTAAGATACAAAACAGATAAACACAAGGGAAAGGAAGCAAAAATAATACAAAAACAGGGAAGGGGACAAAACATAAGAGACTCTTAAATATGGAGAACAAACAAAGGTTACTGGAGGAGTGTGGGAGGGGGGATGGGCTAAATGGGTAAGGGGCATTAAGGAATCTACTCCTGAAGTCACTGTTGCACTATATGCTAAGTTGGATGTAAATTAAAAAATTAATTAAAAATAAATAAAGGCAATGAGATATTTAAAAACTGTTTATAGAATAGGGTAAAAATAGAGATAGAAGAAAAGAAAAATAAAGATAAAAACCATACAATTTAAAAAATAATAAATAAATAAAATAGTAACATGTCACTTTTGCCTACACAATTTATTAAGGTTGAATAAAAATAATATCCTACATTGATAAATATATTAGAACGGCACTCAAATATTGCTGGTAGAAATTTAATTTGATGCAACTTTTCTGGTGGCCATTTTGACAATGTGTTTCAAAAGCCTTTAAACATGCATATGCTATGACCCTACATTCTACTTCTAGAAACATATTCTAGGAAAATAATCATGAATGAGAATATAAATAAGGTGTAAGCATATTACATAATTTTCAGTACTGAAAAACTAAAAACAACCTAGATAATGGGGAATTTGTTAACTAAAGTATGAGTCATACAATCAATCATTACTATATAATGATTATAATACAACCATATGGAAGTAAACAAGATATCACAATATTAGAATACTATGCATCTTTAAAAAAATTTTTTTAATGTTTATTCATTTTTGAAAGACAGAAACTGAGCACAAGCAGGGGTGGGGCGGGGGGGGGGAGGGGGGGACACAGAATCTGAAGCAGGCTCCAGGCTCTGAACTGTCAGCACAGAGCCCGACATGGGGCTCAAACTCACAAACCATGAGATCATGACCCGAGCCGAAGTGGGACACTTAACCACCCAGGCGCCCCTAGAATACTATGCATCTTTTAAAAATGAGAAAGTTCTGGGGCGCCTGGGTGGCGCAGTCGGTTAAGCGTCCGACTTCAGCCAGGTCACGATCTCGCGGTCCGTGAGTTCGAGCCCCGCGTCAGGCTCTGGGCTGATGGCTCGGAGCCTGGAGCCTGTTTCCGATTCTGTGTCTCCCTCTCTCTCTGCCCCTCCCCCGTTCATGCTCTGTATCTCTCTGTCCCAAAAATAAATAAACGTTGAAAAAAAAAAATTTTTTTTTAAAATGAGAAAGTTCTGTACATATCAAAACAGAATTATCTATATTATATATTGCTAACTAAAGAAAAGTTATGTGCAGAAATGTGTATATGGCATACTGCCATTTCTGTAAAAAAAAGAAAAAAGAAAAAATTACATATACATATTTGTTTCATTAAGCATATATTATATCTGGAAGACATAAGGGAATACCTATGGAAAAAAGAAATGAGTATCTAGAGACAGAGTAGGAATATACTCTTGTATACTCTTGTGTACCTGTGGATTTTGAATCATGTGAATATATTTCTATTTCTATAAGTAAAATAATGTCATAGAATATTAAATAACATAGGAAGGAGTTCTGCTTTCAATTAAGCTAAGTAAGTTCCTATCAGACCAGCCCTCCCTTAGATAACTATAAACTTGGGATGTAATACAAACTATCAGGCACCTGCGTGGCTCAGTCGGTTAAGTATGTGACTTTGGCTCAGGGCATGATCCCGAGAGATCATGGGTTCGAGTCCTGAATCAGGTGAGCTTGAGCCCCACTTGGGTGAACACAAGCCCCACTTTGGGTGAGCCCCACTTCTCTCTCTCTCATTGTCTCTCTCTCTCCCTCCCTCCCTCTCTCTTTGCCCTCACTTGCACCCTCTCTCTTTCTCAGAAAAATACAGACTACCTGAAGGTTCTTTACAGTGAACAAAAGCAGGAAAATTCTGGAGGGGGACATTTGGAAGATGGGATGAAACACAGGATAAATTTCCTATTTGTGTTCTGGCTTTAGCTCAAGGGAAGGCCACAGTCAATGCTGTGCAGTATTGTGCAGGTATTTACAGAAAATCTCCGTCTTTCTGGCTTGAAGAACCAGAGGTCAACCACAGGTACTAGAAAGGGAAGGAGGAATCCCATAAAAGACGGAGTTACAGAGAAGAACCCCCAAATTCTGTGGAAAAAAAAAACCTGCCCAAATCTCCATCTGCTGTGTGAATTGCCATGTGAGGCAGTTTGCAAGCAGCTCAGCTAAAGATGAAAGAACTCAGCTGAAATTTGAGTTGCCCGCCCGTTGGGTTTACAGATTGAGTACAACCAATTAAATTGTCTGCCAAATCAAGAGTTACTTCTTTTTAGGTGAGTTTTGGTGGTTTGTGGCTTTCAAGGAATTAGTTCGTTTCCTTTACTTATTGAATACACTTAGAGCTGTTTGTAGTATTCCTCTATTACCTTCCTTATTGTGCTGTGGTTGATAATGATATTTCTCTTCCTGACATATAACTTGTGTTGTTTTCCTCTTTTTCTTTGTCAAACTGTCTACAGTGTATCAATTTTATTGCTCTTTTCAAAGAACCAGCTTTTGGTTTGATCAATTTTCTCCACTGCTTTGTTATTTTCAATGTTATTGATTTCTGCTCTTGTTTTTATTATTTCCTTAGTTGACTGGGATTTTTGTTTGGTTTGGTTTGTTTGATTCATTTTGTTTCCTTTCTTTTTTTTTTATTTAAAAAAAATTGTTTAATGTTTTTTTATTTTTGAGAGAGGGAGAAACGGACCACAAGTGGGGGAGGGTTAGAGAGAGGAGACACAGAATCCGAAGCAGGCTCCAGGCTCTGAGCTGTCAGCACAGAGCTTGACGTGGGGCTCAAACTCACAAACCAGGAGATCATGACCTGAGCCCAAGTCAGACGCTTAACCAACTGAGCCACCCAGGCGCCTCCATTTTGTTTCATTTCTTAAGGTTGAAAGTTTAAGTATATTATTGATTTAAGACCTTTCTTATTATGTTCTGTGAGCACTAAATGCTATAAGTTTCCCTGTAAGCACTACTTTTGCTGCATCCCATAAATTTTGGTATATTCATTTTCACTTCATTCCACTCAAAATATTTTCTAATTTCCCTTGAGACTTCTTTTTTTGACCCACAGATTAAAAGTATGTTGTGCAATTTCCAAGTATTTGGGGACTTTCCAGATATCCTTCTAAAATTGATTTTTAATTTCATTTCATTATCACCAGAAACCATCCTTTGCTCACTGTTTCTTTTAAATTTGGTAAGATTTGTTTTATGACCCAGGATATGGGTAATCTTGATGTTTGATGTGCACTTGAAAAGAATATATGTTACACTGTTGTTGGGTGGAGTATCCTATAAATAATCAGTTAGATATAGTGGTTGATGGTATTATTCAGGTTTTTTATTATCCTTGCAGATTTCCTGTCCAGTGGTTCTTCTGATAACTAAAAGAGAAGTACTGAAGTCTCCAATTATAATTATGAAATTGTCTATTTTTCCTTTCAATTCTGTCAGTTCTTCATGTATTTTGAAGTTTTGTTGTTAGATGCATATATATTTACCAGGGAAACATAATAAGCCTAAAATAACCTTTCTTTGATTATGTAGTGTCCCTCTTTCTCCCTGGTATTTCATCTTGCTCTAAAGTCTAATTTGTCTAAGGGCACCTGGGTGGCTCAGTTGGTTGAGCATCTGACTTAGGCTCAGGTTTGTGGGTTCAAACCCTGCATCAGGCTCTGTGCTGATAGCTCAGAGCATGGAGCCTACTTCAGATTCTGTGTCTCCTTCTCCCTCTGCCCCTCCCTGCTCATGCTCTGTCTCTCTCTCTCTCTCTCTCTCTCTCTCTCAGAAATGAATACATGTTTAAAAAAATTTAAAAATAAAAGAATTATTATCCTCTCAAAATTATATAGTGCTTCAGTCATCTCAGAGGAAAAAAAAGCTTACAATATCAGTTTACAAAATTTCAGTTTAATACAACTATATCTCTACTAAGAATAATTCCCCCCAAACCAGATTTTATCATATCCACATTATACCTAGACAAAATATAATTTTTCATTCTGATATTATTTCAATGATAAAATTACCTTTGTGCTTATTCAGAAGCTTGTAGCCTTCACAGTATCTGCCTGGTGAAAGCATCATCTTGGCTGTGTCAAGATAAGAGTATGTTGCAGCAAAATCAAACTCCGTTTTACCATCCCACCAACCTTTCTGCTTAGCATAGTTTCTCAGGTCTGAATGTTCCCGATCAATCTTGGTTGTTATAGAAAGCTGATTAGAAATATTACGAACTCCCTCTATTTTCAAAGAAGAACAAGGAAAGGGAAGAGAAAAATCACATTTAACATACTGTATTTATCTGTACATTATAATTATTAACCACTATTTAAATGTGAATGTAGACTTCTCATCTATTACACACTCAAAGAGATAAAAGAATTACTTTAAAAAAATTTTTTTTAAGTTTATTCATTTTGAGAGAGACAGAGCATGTGAATAGGGAAGGGGCAGAGAGAAAGGGAGAGAGAATCCCAAGCAGGCTCCATACTGTCAGGACAGAGCCTGACACAGCGCTCAATCCCACGAAATGTGAGATCACGACCTGAGCTGAAGTCAGACACATAAGTGACTGAGCCACCCAGGCACCCCCTAGAAGTTACTTTTTAAGAAGTAGTCATAAATAATATTAGAACAGAAATATAAGACTTTGCAAAATATCATGGCACTAAGTTATAACAAATTTTCAACTAAAAAACAAAACAGGTGGGAGGGAGGGGAGGGTGGGTGATGGGTATTGAGGAGGGCACCTTTTGGGATGAGCACTGGGTGTTGTATGGAAACCAATTTGACAATAAACTTCATATATTGAAAAAAAAATAAAAAATAAATAAAAAATAAAAAACAAAACAGAAGAAACAATAAAAACCAGTTCTAAAGAGATCATAGTAAATAAAAGAGATCACGAAAAATGAAAATTGATGAATGTTTTAAAACAGATTTAGAATAACACTCTGACAAGTAGAAATCAATTGCCCCCCAATTAGAAAATAATAAAATGTCTAAATTCACTTTTATATCTTAACAAACACACAGGCAAAATATAAAATGAAATGTCCATCAAAACTGGCAATGACTTATTTTGAAAAATAACATCCAAATCCTCCAAAGCTCAAGGCTACCTTCATGAAGACTTTCTGAATTTTTCCAGTCCACAATTACTTTTCCCTTCTCTAATTGTTCACAGCATCTATGTGCCTGAATCATTCATGCAACATGTAATATTTTCTCATGTGTACCTTATCTCCCCTGTAAAACTAGGAGATCCAGGAGGTAAGTACATAGGAAGTACATGATCATGCTTAAGCACAAGACTGTACTCTAATGAAAGAATATTGAACTGGGAGTCAGGATGGAAAGAATTAAATTCTAAGCCTTTCAATCACTGCCTTGAGTAAGTCACATCCCTTTTCTGGATTTCCTCACTTTAAGAATGAAAGGAATATTTGATCACAAAGAAACCACAAAAAACATGTAAAGCATCCCAAAACAATCAAATTGTGTTATTCAGTGTTTATGCTTTACTATAATATCAACATATTCTTTCCAACCCTAATGGACAGACACAAATCCCCAGCAACACTCCCCTTGCCTTACCTCCTTATGCATGTGTGATCAAATTTTTGAGTTCAGCCCAAAGGTAAATGAGGAAGAAATAGCAAGGGGTTATTAAGTGGAAAAGTACTATAAAACAGCCAAGAGCAGCTGCACAGAAAATATATACAGGTCATATAAAATTAATATCATAATATGAAAAAGAGATAACATCATCTTTTCCTCTTTTTCAGAAAAGTTTTTTATAGTGCTCTTTCACTATTACATTCTTTCACATTTTTTTTCATTTCCCCTGCACTTTAACCCTTTATTGCACTGGATTATAAATCTTGAGAAACAATTAAATGCAATGTCTACAGTTAAGGGGGTTATTTTATTAATTGTAAAACAAACTAAAAACAAATTAAATCATGAGAAGTTGTCCATACCTTGTACTTTTTCTGCTGCCCAGTACTTCCCTGCAGTCTCCAGAATCCAGGCTTCTTTCCTATCAGCTATCAGGAAACTGTTGTGATAGCTGAATACCATCCTACCCTCTGAACAATTTCCACCCTGGCCATATTTTTCTAATAGATCAACAATGACATTGAGGGCTTTTTCAGCTGTATCAGCTCTTTCAAGGCCAAGTCTAAAATAAAAATATTAAAGTTCTCAGATTAAAATAAATTTCCATTATTTTTCTTAAATAATTTCATGTACATGAGATTTTATTTTATATTCAAAATAAAAGTTCTTTTTTAAGAACTTTATCTGTTTTAAGTTAACAGATAAACTGAAATCCAACTTTAAAAAAAATTTTTAACGTTTATTTTTTTATTATTATTTTTTAACGTTTATTTATTTATTTATTTTTTTTTTTTTTTCAACGTTTATTTATTTTCGGGACAGAGAGAGACAGAGCATGAACGGGGGAGGGGCAGAGAGAGAGGGAGACACAGAATCGGAAACAGGCTCCAGGCTCTGAGCCATCAGCCCAGAGCCCGACGCGGGGCTCGAACTCCCGGACCGCGAGATCGTGACCTGGCTGAAGTCGGACGCTTAACCGACTGCGCCACCCAGGCGCCCCAACGTTTATTTATTTTTGAGACAGAGAGAGACAGAGCATGAATGCGGGAGGGTCAGAGAGAGGGAGACACAGACTCTGAAACAGGCTCCGGGCTCCGAGCTGTCAGCACAGAGCCCGACGCGCGGCTCGAACTCACGGACCGCGAGATCATGACCTGAGCCGAAGTCGGCTGCTCAACCGACTGAGCCATCCAGGCGCCCCAACGTTTATTATTTTTGAGAGAGACAGAGAGACAGAGACAGAGCACAAGAGAGGGAGGGGCAGAAGAGAGTGAAAGACACAGAATCTGAAGCAGGCTCCAGGCTCCAAGCTGTCAGCACAGAGCTCAGTGCAGGGCTCGAACTCACAAACTGTGAGAACATGACCTGAGCCAAAGCTGAACGCTTAACTGACTGAGCCACCCAGGCACCCCTGAAATCCAACTTCTAAGCCATTCCTTCTGAAGTCAGTTTGAAATCATGAAAATAAAGTTTTTGGAGTGAAATAGCTCAATGTTAAAATTCCAATGTGGTAACTTATTGCCAAGTTGCTTTATCTCTGTACCTCAGGTATCTCATCTGTAAAATGAGGATAATAATATATAGTCCATGAGGTTACTGTGAGAATTAAGGTCTGATAAAGTATATTTGGTATTTCCAATAAACCATAATTTTCAACTCCTTCTCTCAATGATATTTGAGTCTTCAAATTACATGCCTATATGGGCATACTTTGGAGATAATGCAGGAGCAGTTACAGGCCACTGGAATAAAATGAATATTGCGAAAAGTGAGTCAAATGAATTTTTTGGTTTCCAAGTGTATATAAAAGTTATGTTCACACTATGCTGTAGTCTATTAAGTATGCAACAGCATTACGTCTAAAAAAACAATTATATACCTTAATTTAAAAATTAATTTAAAACTATTGCTAAAAAATGCTAACCATTATCTGAGCTTTCAATAAGTTATAATCACTGATTACAGATCACCATAATATAATAATAATAAAAAGTTTGAAATAGTGTGAGAACTGGGGCGCCTGGGTGACTCAGTCAGTTGAGCGTCCAACTCTTGGTTTTGGCTCAGGTCATGATCTCACAGCTCATGAATTCAAACCCCACATTGGGCTCTGTGCTGACAGTGCAGACCTGCTTGGGATTCTCCCTCCCTCTCTCTGCCCCTCCCCCACTCATGCTGTCTCTGTCTCCCTCAAAATAAATAAATAAACTTAAAAAAATACACAAATAAAAAAAATAGCGAGACACAAAAATTGTGTGACACCAAAATGTGACACAGAGACACAAAGTGAGCAAATGCTATTGTAAAAAATGGCACCAACAGACTTGCCTGACACAGCATCGCCACAAACCTTCCATTTCTAAAAAATGCAATATCTGTGAAGTGCAATAAAGGAAACCATAATAAAGTGAGGTATGCCTGTATTCTAAAGCATTTTAACACAAACTATGAAGTATCGACATCCCCAAAATGGGACAAAAATAGGAAAATAAAACTGGCAAGAGTTATACCAAAATTAAAATTTTAGACATGGTCTATACCAGAAAAATATAATTAAAAAATAACCTGACAAGATCCATGCCCAGTAGCGCCTCTTCATCACACACTTCTTCTCTTCCCCATACAGCTTCATTCCCAATGCAAACTCCATGCTCGTTGGCTCCCATTTCTGCCCCCCATAACCAAGCTGGGCGACTGAGGACAACAGCATATGTTTCAGGAACTTGATCAATTTCTATGTAAGTACACTGTAAAGAAAGGCATAACAACGACCATAAAACCAAAAAAGAAAAAGTTACCAAATTCTAGAATCCTAAAAATCAATCAGAAGACATGTCCGTTATGAAATAAAGTATAACTAACTTAAAATTTCAATAATAAAGTCATTACCCTTAAAACATATTCAGAATTGACCCTAAAGCTTTTATTCATTCAAATATTTACTAAGCATCTCCTCTTATAAAGTACTCTGCTAAGAGATGTGTTAGTTACAAAGATGAATTAGATACAGATCTTGCTTTCAAGAAACTAAAACTTGCACATTAACTAAAATATAACAAAATGTAAAGTATAAGGGCTGTGAAGAAAGATAAAAATGAGGTGCTAATGGAAGCTCAGTCTATAGAGAGATAGTTTCTAGTTGTGAAATCTTGAAACATTTTGTAGAGGAGGATGTATTGAGTTGATGCTTAAGGGAGGAGACCTCAATCTCAATGTCTAGTATTTCTTAATTAGTGACCTAAGTCCCATATGTTAGCCCTTACATACAAGAGAATTGCTTGTATGAATTACATACAAGAGAATTATGTAGCATGTGAAAGTCAACTATCTGGTATGTCCACAGTAGTGAAAAGAATAAGAACCACTGGCTTCAGAACAGGAGAAATTTAAACATAAAGAGAGAAAGTGGAAAGGGACCCATGGTAAATAAATAGTCTCAGCAAAAGAAAAAAAATTTTCCCTGTATACAGAAAACATCTAATATTTAATATATTTTATTATTAGAATATCAATAAAATGAAATCTAAAAAATATATGTTAGCAATAAAAGCATAACGTGAAACTTTAAGTTCCGTGTTGAATGGGTTTTTAATAAAAATTTTTAAAGGATCGTTTAATTAATGTGTGTACTACTGAATGATTGCATAAAATGCATATTAATAATGTAACCACAGGGCCCCATAAACCTTTTTTGATGTTAAAACTGTTATTTCCAGAGATTGGAATGACTTTCTCTATTCTACACCAATCAGAATCCTTTTTGGCCATCAAACTCCAGCTGAATCCCAGCTCCTGGGGAAGCCTTCCTCAATCTCTAGTCTGAATTAATTGCTCCTTCTCTATTGCTGACACAACTTGTGGCTCTTATTAAAGCATCCCACTTTACAATGGGGTTAATTACATATACATCCTATTCCTCTACTAGACTCTAAGCTCCTGGAAGACAGAACTAACCTTGACAGCAAGCGTTAAATCCTTGCCCTATTTGACATGCTTGCATATGATAAACATTCAAATATTTGATCAAAGAATCAACAACTATTTTCTATTGTTTTTTCAGCTTCCTCCACATCACTGAAAGAAAAGACCAGAAGTCTAATTCTGACTCAAATTATTTTTCAAATTTAAATTCTTGAATTTTTAACTTCTAGAGTCTCTGCCAAATAACTAGCTAATTAAAAAGCTGCTTATGATACTTTTAAAGAAAACTATTGCTAACAAAACATGTACTTCACCTACCTGAAGATGTTCTCTCAGGTTCTCATGAACTGCAGCAGGAAAATAAACTACCTCCTGTACTTCATCATACAATCTATCTGAATTTTTTCCAAAAATAATCCTGTTATCAACCGTTGCTGGAGGTAATGCCACAAAAGTATCACAGGAACAAGGTTCCATTTTTTAAAAACTAAAAAACATACAGAAGATTCAAAATAAAAAGGGAGAAACATTTTTAGTATATACAAAACAAAGAGTTCTACTTGACAACCAAGGGATGTTATTGCCATATCAAATAAAGAGTGTTCATTAACGTTTTAAACTTTATACTGCACTACAAAAATCTGTAAGAAAATGACTTGGGAATGAAACTTGTACTACAAGAATCAATAAGAAAATGACATTACAAGTAACTTCTTCTAGTCTATAGGTTAAATTTATCCTCTAAGATCTTTCTCTCCTGAAGTTTTCCCTGAATCTCCTTTCAGTATTTCCATATTTGGGAACCCATGCACTTAACTCTACTGCTATGAAGACTATATTTGTGTACGCCTATGAGTTTCCATATTTGTGCACATATATGAGTCTCCTTCTGGACAAGAAGATCCATGAGGGCTGGGAGCGTGCTTTATTAATCTTTGTATTCTCATCACCTGAAGTTATGAAACATCCCAGTATTTCCTCAAAGGAAGGAAGGGTCTCCTTTGAGCTGGAGAAGAATACACCCAGATTATAATACTAAGGCTGAAATTTTAAGACTCACTGAATCAGACAAATACAAAAACATGTCAATCAAAATACCAAACTGTTGATATGTCTAGGAAGAAGTTCACATACATAACTTATAAATCCTGATTGTAGAATTTAGTATCAAGATTGTGTCCTCATTTGTAATTTGGAAAACCTGAAATCCTCAGTTTTGGTAGATCATATTTGCTTCCAGAATGGACATACTGTTTTAGAGTTTCCTGCTTTCCCTTATTTTATAATGCCCAAACTTTAGAATGGCTTTACACAAACAGATACTAGCAGTTTATTTTATTAAAAAAATTTTTTTTGAGAGAGAGAGAATCTTAACCAGGCTCCATGGTCAGCGACCCTGGGATCAGGACCTGAGCAGAACTCGAGATTGGATGATCCACTGACTGAGTCACCCAGGTAACCCATACTAGCAGTTTAAAAACAAAAAGTAAGTTTAATAAATGTTTCATTCAAAAGAAAACAAGTGACTCAAGTAAGAAAGAAACACATTCAGCCTGAAACTCCTAACACTTTACTCTTTTCTTGTTGTTGAAAGAGGGAAGTCACGATTGCTGCTGTTCTTTTCTGTGTAAATTTCAACCTTTATGTCCTAGGTCCAGTTCTATTTGTGTTCCAAAGTTAGTTATACCACTGCATGACCTTGGCATGCTATTCAATCTCGAACTAAGCCTTCTGCCTCATCGATAAATATCTCAGGAGGTTGTTATTAGAATTTAAAAAGACAGTGTGTAAAGCGTTTTTGCACAGTGCAAGGAACATATCAGACACTCAAATGAAAGCTGTTATTATTGGGCAGAAGAGTATATTTCTCATAAAAGACTTCTTCTTGTTATCATACCCACCCCCTCCTTGCTGAGGATTTGGTTGGTGGATCCCCTACAGCAAAGCAGCCATGTCCACTCAAAACCCTGGAGTCTGAAGGGCCGTCAAAATGCACTAGATGACCTATGCTAACTGGAGTCATACGAGAAGCTAAGGAAACACGCCACCTACTTAGGAAAACGCCTAGCACGTTTAGAAGGGGATGGCTTGAGAGTCTTTATTAACTCCCAGTACGCATTCATCATCAACAAATGTTTAGGAACATCTTTCTGAACCAGGCACGGTACAGCTGAGAATCCTCGCTCTTATGGAGTTGACATTCCATTTTATATGCTTTAGCGTTTTTAGAAATATCACATCGTTTGATCCACCCGATCCGTACGTACTACAGTTTGGACGAGAAGTACTATTTTCAAAGCGCATTCGAGAAAACTCGGTGCGGAGAACTTTATGTACCCGGAGTCAGAGTTCACAGAATAAAGAGGACGAACTTCAAGCACCCCTTGCCACCCAGCACACACTCTGCACCCCAGCTGGCGGCGCTCAGCCCGCAGCCGGCTCACCCCAGACCCGGGGCCTCTCCCGGAGCCCCTCGGTCCCGCCACGCCACAGCGCGCGGCTTCCCACCTAGCATCACAACTTTGCACGCCCCTGCCCCGTTCACGCCCCTCACCTGGCCTAGGAGCTACCCTCAGAGGAAGGGGTAAGGGGTGTGCTAGGGCGGGCGGAGGAGCTAGCGGCCGGAAGCTGTCACCTTTGACCGCGGAAGTTCCCGCTGCCACTGGAGGCGCAGTTCCGGTTAGGCGGCAGTATTTGTTTACGTTGTTCACAGTTCCAGTGGCCGCCGACCTCAGCTTAGGCTTCAAGATGGGGAAGTCTTTTGCCAATTTCATGTGCAAGAAGGACTTTCATCCCGCCTCCAAATCCAATATCAAGAAAGTGAGTAAGGGGAGCCGGGTAGGGTTCTGGCTCTTGGCGCCTGGGATCCCCAGGGCTGGAGGTGATGAAAGTGGTTGTGTCTGTGGGATTTCTGGAACAGTCGCCGCTTCCCCAGGCCTGACACCCTGGTCTTCCCGCCCCTTTTTCTCTGCTGAGAAACTCGCTAATAAAGCTGGCCTCGACGCTTATTCTCCATCAGCCGGGAGGCGGGCAGCCTTCGTCTGCCCGGTCGGCTTGTCATCTAGAATGTGTAAATCTGTAAGATACGAAGTATGATCATATGGTTCCTCGTTACTTTCTCAACTGTTTTTGGTTTTGTCTTTTCGGATCACAGGGATCGTGGCTTCTGAGCTCTGCTATCCTGTACAAAAGTGATTCCCTGTTTATTTAAGATAGCTCTTAAGAGGGAAATAAAGGCACCTCTTCCTGTCTTTATCCCACCCGATAATGTAGCGTCTGCCTGGTGAACTCTTTGAAGTTTGGCTGTTTATTTTACTTAATATTTTTTAAATTGACGTGTATACAACGTTACATTAGTTTCCGATATACAACGACGTTTGGCTTTTTTAAAAAATTTTTATTATTGTTTTTTTAAAGTAATCTCTACACTCAACGTGGAGCTCTAACTCCTGCCAAGGAAATCAAGAGGCGCTTGCTCTACCAACTTGGTCAGCCAAGCGCTCCCAGCACAGTCACTTTTAGCCCTGAGATCTTACACAAATACTTAATATCCTTTATCCTCAGCCTCCTAATCTATAAATTTAAAATGAACAGTATCAGTTGCCTTGACTTGTGAAATTGTTATGAGGACTAAATAAGCTGGTATAGATAAAGGCTTGAAACAAAGTACCACATAGAGGGATTGCTCAATAAAATGTTAATTGCTCCTATACACATACTTATTTTTAGCCTGCTCCTAAAATGCATGTATTACCCAGAGCTTCATCCTTGGCCTGTGCCTTACTTTATATGCTTTCCCAGGCAATCACGTCCAATTTCATGGTTTTAACTACTTCTTTACTCAGGACTCTCACAGTCTCACATTTCTTCTCCCAGCTTGGGGCATGTCAAGACAACTTTATACTGGAAATTATCATCTTGACATATTACAGGCATCTCAAACTCAACATGTCTGAAATGGATATGTCTTTCATTCAAAATCTGCTCTTCATTTTATACTTCCTATCTCATGAGTAGGAAATAGAGGTGGTAACACACATCCTGTCACCCAACCCAGAAATTCAAGATATATCCCTTTTCCGTTACCCCTTTATCTAGGTAGCTAATAAATTCAATTTGTCTTACCTTCCAAATATTTCGAATTCATCTCTCCTCTTTATCACTACTACCTGTTTTTTAGCTCAGACCCTCGCCATCTTCCACCTGAACTATTAAATTTCCTAACAGGTTTGGTTTTGGGGGGGCTTTGTTTGTTTGTTTTGGTTTTCTTGGCCTCCAGTCTTGACCCCTCTCAAATCCATTCTCTACATCGCTATCAGAATAACATTTTTTATTTGGCAACTTTATTGAGGTACAGTTCACATACTAGACAATTACCCACTTAAAGTGTACTGTTCAGTGGTTTTTAGTATATTCACAGATTTGTGCAGTCACCACCACAAACAATTTAGAATATTTTCATCATCTCCCCACAAGACCTGTATCTGTTAGCAGTTATTCTCTATTTGTCCTTACCACCATCCTGCCCCGCCCCCATCCCGAGGTAACCACTAACCTACTTTATTTCTGTGGGTTTGCCTATTCGGGATGTTTCCTAAAAATGTAATCATGCAATATATGGCCTTTTGTGGCTGGTTTCTTTCACTTACCATAACAGTTTTGAAGTTCATCCATGTTGTAGAACGTGTCAGTATTGTATTTCTTTTTATGGCTTAATAATTCCATTGTATTGATATAGTACATTTTATGTATCCATTCATCAGTTGAATATTTGGGTTGTTTCCATAGAGTGATCTTTTTAAAGCACAAATCTGATTGCTTGGCTTCTTAGTAAAATACTACAGGATTAAATCCTGGTTATCTGGCTTCAGTTTATTTTTCCTTCTTCATCCCCTATTGCTTCTCTCTTACCTCAGATTTTACACTCCAGTAATATTAAACTATTTAATTCTTATTTTGCACCTTTCGGCCTTTGTCTGAGCTTTTCCCTCTGCTAGTACTATCTTACCGTGTTTTTTTCCTTGGCAAATTTTGATCCTCTTCAAAACCCTGCTTGACATGTATGGTATTACTTATGTAGAGGGTTATTTGTTGAAGCAGAGTTTGTAATAGCAAAAGATTGGAAATTTCCTAAATGCCCGTCAGTACAACAGGAGATTGGTTAAGTAAATGATGGGATAGCTCCACAGTAAAATGATATTCAGCCCCTTCTCCCTCCAAAACCAAGAAACTTTTTTTAACTGACCTAGGAGTGATCTCTATGATACTCAATTTTATTTTATACATATTCTGTGTATACATGCAGTATATGTTACCATTTATGAAAAGAGTGAGAAAAGAATGTGTATGAGACATATATATATATATATATATATGTGTGTGTGTGTATATATATGTATACATGTATGTGTGTGTGTGTATATATATATATACATACGTGTGTGTATATATATACACACACATTGTTTTCTGTATATATGCATTAGAACATCTTTGGAAGGATATAGAAGAAATAATATCATTGGCTGCCTATGAATATATTTACTTAATTTAAAAATTAACTTCTGGAGCATCTGGGTAGCTCAGTTGGTTAAGCGTCGCATTTTGGCTCAGGTCATGATCTCGTGGTTCATGAATTCCAGTCTCACTTCAGATCTTCTGTCCCCCTCTCTCTGCCCGTCCCTCACTCATTCTTTCTCTCTCTCTCTTGCAAAGTAAATAAATAAACTTTAAAAAATATATTGGTAAAAAAAAAATTAACTTCTGAAAACCAAAACTTAGGCACCTGGGTGGCTCAGTCGATTAAGCATCTGACTTCAGCTCAGGTTCTGATCTCATGGTTCATGAGTTTGAGCCCCACATCAGGCTCTCTGCTGTCAGTGCAGAGACCACTTCAGATCCTCTGCCTCCCCCGCCCCCCGCTTCTCCCTTGCGCGCTCTCTCTCTCTCTCTCAAAAATAAATAAAAATTAAAAAATAACAAAATAAAAACCAAAACTTGCTATAAAGTATTCCATTATACCAGCCTTCTTCCCGTCCTCTAAAGTTAATCACCGTCTTGTTCTATTTCTTTATCTTGTATGTATTCCTATTATCCAGATAGCAAACTTTGTTATCACTTACACAGTTCATTTTTTTATTCTGAAATAGCTTAAACATACTTTTTTTATTAGCAGATTCTGAGCATTTTGAAGGCTAAGAATGTATTTTATTTTTATTCCAGTCCATGATACTCAGTATGTATTTCAGCTCTTGAGCAATTGAGACTGGTGAAATAACATTGTAAAATCTAAAACTTTAAATAAATGATAGTTATTCTGTTAGAAATGCCATGTTATGATTAGTGTGTTACTCTCCCAGGCAGTGACCCCTTGCATGTCTTTGTTGCAACTGTTTTCATTTTGAGCTGCAGTGAAAATTCCAAACATGTGCTTTTTACTGCCTATCCCAAGTGTAGGTTTTTCTTCTGTAACATTACACTGGTAAATATGAAGTCAGTGGAGAAAACGTTCAGAAACTTACCCCAAAAGAAATTTTTGGTATATTCTGTCCCTGAAGAATTCTTTTCATTTCTGTTTTTGCTTTCACTTCCATATGAATTCCTACTTGTCCATCTCACACTGTGTCCCCTTGGAACCTTCCTATTTCATCACTACTAAAATACTCGTGGGGCACCTGGGTGCCTCAGTCAGTTGACCTTCGAAACTCTTGGTTTCGGCTCAGGTCATGATCTCATGATTTGGTTCAGTCTTAGCACTGATATTGCAGAGCCTGCTTGGGATTCTCTCTCTTCTCTTTCTGCCTGAATGAATGAGTGAGTGAGCGAGTGAGTGAATGAATACATACATACATGCATACACACATACAAACAAACTGGTAACTACCCCTGTTTTGCTTCTAAAATTAACTAATGGCAGCCTTGTCCCACACCTATTTGCCCCCACAGTTAATGACATAATTTTATCAATGTAAGTATTTGTCCTCTAATTTACCTTCTTAAAACCTAGCATGTTTAGAAAGGTGTGTGTGTGTGTGTGTGTGTGTGTGTGTGTGTGTGTGTGTTGTTTTGTTTTTGAGAGAAATCACAAGTGAGCTCAGGGCAGTGAGAGAGATAGAGAATCCCACAAGTGGCAGAGAGAGGGAGAGAGAGAGAAAGAGAGAAGCGCGGCTCACCGGAAGTGAGGCACGTGCTCACCCAAAGCAGGGCTCAAGCTCACACGCTGTAGGACTTGAACTCACGAACCGTGAGATCATGACCTGAGCTGAAGTCAGAGGCTTAACAACTGAGCCACACAGACACCCATGGGTAGAAAGTTTTGACTTGCTCTTTACGTTGAATGATTGTCAAGTACTGTGTCCTTTACTGTAAAGGCAGTTGGAAGGCATTTGATACCTTTTCAGTCTAGAAATAACCTGATTAAGTATCCTTGCTTAAGTTGTGTGGGCTTTTTACCTCCACCACATTTATGATTTTGAGGATTTCATGTAGGGATACATTCAGCCTGTGATATTGGTGCCCTTGAGCAACTCCAAGGCATTTCATGCATCTCTCTCTTATCTCTGTTTCCTCTCTTGTCTCTTCCCTTTTTTCTGCAACTACCTTTCAATTCCTTTTCTTTTTTTCTTTTTCTCATCCTCCATTTCTCCTCCATTGGCATTTGGGAGCATTGTTTAATCCTACTGGCTGTGCCTTGGGTGTTTTCTTGACTAGACATACTCCATATAGAAAGATTATCATTCTCTTCTCCGAAATAACACAGAGACTAAGTGCAAGAAGCTCTTGTACCACAGGGACTTAAAGTGGTTCTTAAAATTTTTTTTTAATGTTTATTTATTTTTGAGAGACAGAGATGGGATGTGAGTGGGTTAGGGGCAGAGAGAGAGGGAGACACGGAATCCGAAGCAGGCTCCAGGCTCTGAGCAGTCAGCACAGAGCCCAATGTGGGGCTCGAACTCACGAGCTGTGAGGTCATGACCCAAGCCGAAGTCAGGTGCTCAACCGACTGAGCCACCCAGGCGCCCCCTAAAGTGGTTCTTAAATTTGATTTTTTCCTGAAAGCTAGCTATTTTGAATAACTAGATTTTTTTTCTTTTTTTAAGTTATTTTTTTTAATTACATTCAAGCTAGTTAACATATAGTGTAATAATAATTTCAGGAATAGAATTTAGTGATTCATCACTTACATATAACACCCAGTGCTCATCCCAACAGGTGTCCTTCTTAATGCCCCTCTCCCATTTAGCCCATCTCCCCACCCAAAACCCCTCCAGTAACCCTCTGTTTGTTCTCTGTATTTAAGAGTCTCTTATTGTTTGTCCCCCTCCCTGTTTTTATGTTATTTTTGCTTCCCTTCCCATATGTTCATCTGTTTTGTATCTGAAATTCCTCATATGAGTGAAGTCATATATTTGTCTTTTTGTGGCTGACTTATTTTGCTTAGCATAATACACTATAGTTCCATCCACATTGTTGCAAATGGCAAGATTTTATTCTTTTTGATTGCTGAGTAATATTCCATTATATATATACACACACACCACATCTTTATCCATTCATCAGTTGATGGACATTTGGGTTTTTTCCATACTTAGCCTATTGTCCATAGCACTGCTGTACACATTGGGGTGCATGTGCACCTTCAAATCAGCACTCCTGCATCCTTTGGATAAATACCTAGTAGTGTAATTGCTGGGTCATAGGGTAGTTCTATTTTTAATTTTTGAGGAACCTCCATACTGTTTTCCAGAGTGGCTGCACCAGTTTTGATTCCTACCAGCAGTGCAAAAGGGTTCCCCTTTCTCCACATCCTCGCCAACATCTGTTGTTGCCTGGGTTGTTAATTTTAGCCACTGAATGTGTAGATTTAAGGACCTGTATCAAGGCACAAGTCAGACTTTTCAGTTGTCATCTTATGATGTCATGACCAAAATAGATTATATTGTAAACTATATACAATAACATTTTATATTTTGTTATATAATACGAGCAAACTTTCTGTTTTAATTTTTTACTTCACTAATTTAGGTATGGATGGCAGAACAGAAAATATCATATGATAAGAAGAAACAAGAAGAATTAATGCAACAATATCTTAAAGAACAAGAATCATATGATAATAGGTAAGAAATTTCACTATGCTGGTGTTTTTAGAATGATCAGTTGCGTGAGAATGATCCTTTACTGAATCATATATTAAATTAGCTTTTTTGGGGCACCTGGGTGGCGCAGTCGGTTAAGCGTCCGACTTCAGCCAGGTCACGATCTCGCGGTCCGGGAGTTCGAGCCCCGCGTCAGGCTCTGGGCTGATGGCTCAGAGCCTGGAGCCTGTTTCCGATTCTGTGTCTCCCTCTCTCTCTGCCCCTCCCCTGTTCATGCTCTGTCTCTCTCTGTCCCAAAAATAAATAAACGTTGAAAAAATTTAAAAAAAAATAAATAAATAAATTAGCTTTTTTGAATTGAATACCCCAATGATAGGATTCTATTTCCTGTGAACCCTCTTTACTCTGATATCTGTACGTGGCCACTTTTTCCAACCTTACCAATAATTCACATAAAATATACATTGATGTGACTCCATATACAGCTTATGAGGAAGTCCCAACTTAGGTGAAGCTTGGAAGAACAATAAAAGTCTACACTTGAACTACTGACACCTCTTACAGAGATATTTCTTTAGTATACACTGAAATGAAAAGATGCATAGGACACCATCAAAAGTAAAGTGTCTCTACTTGACCTGGATATCATTGCTCTGTTAATGGCAGGATCATAACTAGAGTTGTTTGTTGGTTTATTCCAGCACAGTGCCTCCCGTTTAGCTCTTGTCATTTTGTGTTTATATTAGCAAGTCTAACTCTGAAGCCGGTTGCTCTTGGTTAATCAAACAGGTGAATAGTGATGTTTTAATTATATGGACCACACTATCTGCAGCTCAGTTCTGTTTTTCATCAAAATATAGAACATAAGTAAAGTACTACTAGACTATTACTTAATATTCTCTTTAAAATCTAATGTAGTGTCAGGCACCTGGGTAGCTCATTTGATTAAGATTCCGACTCTTGACTTTGGCCCAGGTCATGATCTCATGGTTAATGAGTTTGAACCCTGAGTGGGTTCTGCAGTGACAGTGCGGAGCCTGCTTGGGATTTATCCCTCTCTCTCCCCCCCGCCCCCTTGCTCTCTTGCTCTCTCTCTAAATAAAAATAAACTTTAAAAAAAATATATATATGTAGTGTATCAAGAGCAAAATTATAGAAATAAAACTTTTACTTCAATTAAATACTTTTCACAACAATTCTATTCAATCTGGTTAACTTTTATTGAGTACCTCCTTTTGTGCAAGACAATAAATAATAGGCCCCTTTGTTATAGGGGCCTGTAAAGTGGGATATGTAGTTTGTCTTTGCCCTCAGGAATTCTCTCGTAAGGGATACGTACATATAGTTCAAAGCTGAATATAATAACGATGTATTAAAAACACAAGTTTTAAAAACAATAGCATGCTAACATAGGACACAGTAATTCCATTTGGGATAACAAGGTAAGGCTTAATGAAAGAAGGGACATTTGAGCTGAACTATGAAGAATGTTAAGGATTTAGATCCATGGTTCTCATCTGAAGTCCATTATCCACCTCCCTCATCCCCCCTCCCCTGCCAGGGGACATGTGGCAATGTTTGGACACGTTTTTGATTGTCACAGCTCAGATGTTGGATGCTACCAGCATCTAGTGGGTGGAGACTAGGGATGCTGCAGAACAACCTACAATGTGCAGGACAGCCCCACACAGCGAAGAATGATCTGGTCCAAAAGGTCAGTAGCACCACTGTTGAGAAACCCTGATTTACATATAGTAAAAGCTTATTAAAGATCACAGTGGGAAAGTAGAGAGGTGTTCAGGGAAACAGCCTATAGTTGCGTTAGACTGATAAAGAGATAGTGGAGGTGAGTGGCTTTGCAGCAGATTATACTGTTTATTCTTTTTTTAAAAATTGTTTTTTAATGTTTATTTTTTGAGAGAGAGACAGAGCATGAGTAAGGGGAGGGATAGAGAGAGAGGGAGACACAGCACAGAGCCTGACATGGGGCTCGGACTCCAGGACTGCGAGATCATGACCTGAGCCCAAGTCGAATGCTTAACCAACCGAGCCACACAAGTGCCCCATACTGTTTATTCTTGATCTTAAAAAAAGTTACTTTACTCTCTTTGTAATTAAATACTTGAAGCCATGCAAATCATCTATTTTTCCTTGAACTTTTGTCCACTAATTTAGCATTTATTGGTGGATACTGCCTGCATTAGTTATTACCATGGTATTCTAATGGTGATTTTCTATTCCTCTCATTCCCTCTACATTTTAAAATTTGAATTCCTCTGGAAACAAGAATTTTCCCTTTCCCTATTTAGTTATTTATTTATTCATTTATTTCTATCAGTATGGACTCAGATATTTATTTAATGGGTTATAATCCAGGGGCACCTGGGTGTCTCAGTCGGTTAAGTGTCTGACTACAGCTCAGGTCACGATCTCACAGTTCATGGGTTCGAGCCCCGCTTTGGGCTCTGTGCTGACAGATCAGAACCTGGAGCCTGCTTCAGATTCTGTGTCTCCCTCTCTGTTCCTCCCCCACTTGCACTCTTACTCTCAAAAATAAATAAACATTAAAAAAAAATTTTAATGGGTTATAATCTAATACTATTGTTGTTAATTTTGTTGCTCAAATTGTTTCAGTTTTAGCCTTTGACTGCTCTACCAGCTTGGCTTGTATAACCATTGCAAACGCCCCAATCTTACTTTGTTTTATTTTTTAAAATTGTGTTGGCTTTCTAAAGTTTTTTTATTTTATTAATCATTTTGAGAGAGAGAGCATGCACTCACATGTGGGCACAAGCAGGGAAGGACAGAGAAAGAATCCCAAGCAGGCTCTGTGCTATTTAGCATGGGAGCCCCACGCAAGGCTCTATCTCACGAACCATGAGATCATGACCCGAGGTGAAATCAAGAATCAGTTGCTTAACCAACTAAAACACCCAGGCATCCCCCACCCCCAGCCTTTTTTAAAACTACTTCCTGGCACCATAAGATGGTCCAAATTTGTCTTTTATTTTTCCCTGCTCTAGCATTAGAATCAACCAAATTGATTGGACCTTGATTCCTTTTATTGGAAAAAGATATTTAGAAACCAGGTTCTGGACACTAGATGTGTTCACTGCTTCTCTGTTTGGTTATTCAAATGCACATTTATGAGTAATTGGTGATTTCCAAAGGGGTTTTTTTTTTCTTCATTCAGAAATGTCCTTGGTAGCCAATTTTGTTCTTTAGTAATCTAATTTTTCTCTTTTAAGTTTTTCCTGCTATAGAGATGTTTCTTAATGTTTATGAATATTGATTCCTACATACTCTTTTTAAAGATGACAGTAACATTTATTATTCTCATTGGATAAAAAAAATGTATTGGGATGTCAAAAAATCTATATCCATTCTGTATACAGTCAACAGCAATAAAAATAATAATAATTTTTATAGGTTTTTAATTGAAATTAAAATGTCAGTATCATAGCTTTACTTTTTATTTTATATACCTGTAGAGTTTTGCATGAAGTGGAAATTGGATCTTCCAGTTTTGATTTCATGTTATTTTTATGTCAGTATAAACAAAATGCTTTTTTGCAGGGGTAAAATATATATAACATTTTTTAAGTGTACAGTTCACAGCATTAATTACATTAACAGTGCTGTGTACATTTCCAGAATTTTTTCCATTACACCAAATAGAAACTCTATACCTATTTAACAGTAACTCCGTATTCCGCCTCCCTTCTGCCCTTGGTAACCACTATTTTACTTTCTAAAGTAAAAATGAATTTGCCTGTTACAGGCGCCTCATATAAGTGGAATCATGAAATATTTATCTCTTTGTGTGTGGCTTATTTCACTTAGCACAGTGTGTTCGAGATTGATCCATATTGTAGCATGTATCAGAACTTTTTTTTGTTTTATGGCTAAATAATGTTCCATTATATGTATACACCATATTTTGTTTTTCTCTCCACCTCTGGATGGACACTTGGGTTGCTTCTACCTTTTGGCTATTATGAGTTATGCTGCTATAAGCATTGGCATGCAAATATCTATCTGTTCAAGTCCCTACTTTCAGTTCCTCTAGGTATATACCTAGGAGTAGATTTGCTGGATCGTATAGTGATTCTGTATTTAGCTTTTGAAGAACCACCAAACTCTCTTCCATAGTGGCTGCACCATCTTACATTCCCGTCAGTAGTGTCCACGGATTCCATTTTCTCCACATCCTCGTCAATGTTTCTTATTTTCCTTTTTTAAAAAATTTTTATAAAGTTTATTTATATCTGAGAGAGAGAGAGAGCAGGGGAGAGGCAGAGAGAGAGGAAGAGAGAGAATCCCAAGCAAGCTTAGCACCCACCATCAGCACGGAGCCCGACGCGGGGCTCAAGCTCACAAACTGCAAGATCATGACGCGAGCCAAAACCAAGAGTCAAATGCTCAACCAACTGAGCCACCCAGGCACCCCATTTTCCTTTTTTTTTTTTTTTTTTAAATAATAGCCATTCTACTTAGTGTGAATTGGTATCTCATGGTCTTGATTTATACTTCTCTAATAACCAGATGTTGAGCTTTTCACATGCTTGATTTTAATTTTTAAAATATTGTTATTTGAAGATATGATTTGCACACTTGTTAAAAGGTATATCGTTTTAAGTATATATATTTACAGAGTCTTGGAGCCATCACCCTAATCTAATATCAGAACATTTTCATCATCCAAAAAGGAAATATTGTACCCATTAGCAGTTACTTCTCATTCCCACACCCTGTCCCTTCTACTTCTCCACCTTAAGCAGTCACTAATTTATATTGTGTCTCTATAGATTTGCCTATTCTGGACATCTCATATAAATGTGATCATACATATAAATGGTCTTTTGTGACTGGCTTCTTTCACTTAGTATAATGTTTTTGAAGTTCATCTATTTTGTAGTGTGTAGTTCATTTCTTTTTATTGCAAAATAATATTCCATTGTATGGATATAGATCCTGTCATCTTTTTGCTCTCTTCCTTTTTTTTTTTTTTTTTTTTTGGTAACAGTTCTTTATAAATTCCAATGGAAATAAGAGAAGAATTATAATTATGTAATCCTTTGTGATTGCCTTTTTCAAATATAAGAGGAAATTCTATTCACTCTTTAGCTTTCATCTTTATTATCAGTACTTTACTTGGATCTTATGAATCAAAACTTTAATTCATCCAGCCCTTCAATTTATTGCAGAGCTTTAAAAAAAAAAAAAATCATAGCGTTATCTCTCTAAACAGAACCTAAACTGAGAACTTTCAGTGTTAAAACAGAACTAAAAAGAAAATGATTTTTGAGGTGCCGCAGACATTGATTCCATCATAGTAATTAACCTGTTGTAGAATATCTCTAAACTATATTCTCTTCTTTGGCCTCATCAAAGAATGTGATTCTCCTATTGACTTTGACTTTTATTACAAGCATTAATTGGATTTGACTTTTAAAGAAATTCCAGAGAGACTCATTTTTCCAAAACTGTTTGATCCCTCACAATTAAGAAAAAATGTTGGCACTATTTAACTTAATTCCAAATTTGTGCTGGCATATAGGATTTCAAAGCTGTCATTATTTCCATAGCATTTCAAAGTTTAAGAAAAGCATGTGAGAGTGACCATGGCATTTTTCCCCTTTTCTTCTGGGAGGGCGAGGATCTCTCAGGTAACGAGAAAGTCTCAGAACTTAAAGCCAGTTACTAAAGGGGCAGCACTGTTTGAATTTCCATTCATGTATTTCAGATGTTATCTAATCAGTGAAATAAAGTTTTGGAACTTTCTCCCTAACAAAAATATTTTCTATTAATTCCTTTAGGGATTTTGGAGATGGGGAACAGTTATTCTGTAATTTTTTTCCTCCTACATAAAATTGTTAACTTTATTTCTTATTTAGGTTGCTTATGGGAGATGAGCGTGTAAAGAATGGCCTTAATTTCATGTATGAGGCCCCACCAGGAGCTAAAAAAGGTACTTGCCTCATTTGCTTTTTTTTTTCTTTTTAATGTCCTTGATGTGTTTGCAACTAAAGATAGAACTGCTATCACAGACATTTTTTAAAAGTTGCTCTTCATTTTTTAAAATGGCTGTTATTCTGTAAAGATAATTTTAAAATACTGTAATCAATACAATTGAATAAATACTAAAAATATTTGTCTAGTAATATTTCATGATGACTTTTTTTAAATGACTTGATCTTTGAAGAGGAAAAAAGTCAATATCAACAGAAGTGCGTTTCTTCTTTTATAATTTGTGTATATATCTTTAGTCCTTACTGATACAAATAGAAAGCATAATATTCTGTCAGTGAAAAATATAAAAGCTTAAAAATTAGGAATTAATGTGCTTATTACAGGCTGTCTCATTCAATATTGTATTTATCCTTTAGTGATTTGAATTTTATCATGTCAAAGAAGGAAAAAAAAGTCAAACCAATAAATTCTTACAAGTTACAATTAAGTGCTATGACATCATACTATAGTATAGTGTGGATAGCCAACTTGAATGTTGAAGTTTTTAACTTGACCTTTTTTTTTCACCCATATTTTGATATGCAATCAAGAAAACAAAGAGGTAAGGTACTATTTTCTGTGTTTAGATTTACTTGCAATAGATTGTAATTTAATGGAAAAGTTGAAAGACTTCCTAATGAATGTTTTTAGAAAGAAGAAACAGAAGGAGAGACTGAATACAAATTTGAATGGCAGAAAGGAGCTCCAAGGGAAAAGTAAGAACCAGTTTTCTTCTAAGATAAAATATATTATCACCAGCTTTATTTGATATCCCATCTTATGTTGCCTTCTCGTTCACTAGAGAAGGCAACTAACGTGAAAATGTATTTTATGTGATTTGTCTTATACAATCTATTTGATCATAGACTTTTTTTTTAAGTTTATTTATTTATTTTGAGAGAGAGAGAGAGAGCGTGCACCTGTGGGGGAGGGGCAGAGAGCAAAAGGGAGAGAGAGAGAATCCCAGGTGGGCTCCCCCATGATGCAGAGCTCAGATCCATGAACTGCGAGATCATGACCTGAGCCACAGTCAGACGCTTAACTGACTGAGCCACCTAGGTGCCCCTTGATCATAGACTTTAATTTAAATAGTTTTTCATTTTTTTAATCACAAATCATCAAACTGGACACTTAATATGAAGTGATGTCTGGAAATACTAAGTAGATTTCATAGTTCTGTGTTATACATTTTATGTTTTTAGAACTAGGAAACTATTTTCAGAATAACTGCTGTTTATTAAATTGTTCTTAATATTGTGTTTGTACATTTTCTCTACTTAATAGATATGCCAAAGATGACATGAACATCAGAGATCAGCCCTTTGGTATTCAGGCAAGTGACCCATATTTTACTCTATAAGAATAATTTCTACTTAATAAATACTTCTTTATTGTTGTCCAAAAGGTATTTAAGCTGAGAAAGGGCTCTGTTGTTTTGATTTATATCAGACAGTAAAAGGACTTAGAGGAGAAAACATTAAGTGTAGTAGGTTGATAAAAGATAGGAATCAGGAATTTCATGTCTATGTAGATTCCCTGTATGTATGTCTATTAAATTTGATTTTCTCCTGTTTAAAAAAAAAAAAGGTAGGGGGGCGCCTGGGTGGCGCAGTCAGTTAAGCGTCCGACTTCAGCCAGGTCACGGTCTCGCGGTCTGTGAGTTCGAGCCCCGCGTCGGGCTCTGGGCTGATGGCTCAGAGCCTGGAGCCTGTTTCCGATTCTGTGTCTCCCTCTCTCTCTGCCCCTCCCCCGTTCATGCTCTGTCTCTCTCTGTCCCAAAAATAAATAAACGTTGAAAAAAAAAAAAAAAAAGGTAGGAATCAAAGTTTTGTACTGAGGGTTGTAATGATAAGGGTCTCTTCAGTTTTCAGGAATTTAGAGAATTAGCTCAAGATCAAGAAAAGGTGTAAAACTATTTTTTTAGAACCGATAGTATCACCAGAGGGCCACATTCTTGTTAGAAAAAACATTTTTTGGAGTCCTGCCTTCCTTATTCATTTACATATTGTCTGTGGCTGCTTTCCTGCTACATTGGCAGAGTTGAGTAATTGCAACAGATACCTCTGGCCCATAAAGACTTACATACTTAATATCTGGTCCTTCACAGAAGAAGTTTGCCAAACCCTGGTTAGGAAACTGAAACTTTAAAGATTAACTAATTTATTTATTTTTTAAATATTTATTTATTTTTTAGAGACAGAGGGAGATAGAGCGTGAGTGGGGGGGGGGGGGTCAGAGAGAGAGGGAGACACAGAATCCGAAGCAGGCTCCAGGCTCTGAGCTGTCAGCACAGAGCCCGATGTGGGGTTTGAACCCATGGACCATGAGATCGTGACCTGAGCCGAAGTCGGACACTTAACCAACCGAGCTACCCAGGTGCCCCAAAGATTAACCTTTTTAAATTAGAGAATTTAAGCCATGACGTAATTCCTTTTTGATATTTTACCATTTCTCTTTGGATCACATTGTTTTGTTACCACCAAGTAACAGTCAAAAAGAGATAGTATTCAGTTTAGCTTTTAGGCAGAATTTACAAAAGGTTTTAGTATTTATGTTAAATTACCAAAATAGTTACGGAATCTCTTTCCCTGGAAATCTTTTAAAAATGAAAAGTAATTTACCTTAACCTCTGCCAAGGAGTAGGGATTTGAACATTGCTTAGAGTCTCAGTATTTTAATAACTAAAATAATGTTCACTGTTTCTCAGGTTCGAAATGTGAGGTGCATTAAATGTCACAAATGGGGTCATGTCAACACAGATCGAGAATGTCCTTTGTTTGGTCTTTCTGGAATAAATGCAAGTTCAGTTCCCACTGATGGCTCAGGTATGCACTAGAGATGATTTATTTGTTTTATAATTTGTATCAAGGACAAACAGCATTTTTCTTTAATACTTCTGGATATTGTTTTCCTTTGGTTGGTTGGTTGGTTTGTTTGTTTTGACAAAGATATGTACCCAAAATATGATGGTCAGTGGGAAGCTCATATATTTTAAATTTTATTTATTTATTTATTTTTTTAATTTTTTTTTAACGTTTATTTATTTTTGAGACAGAGAGAGACAGAGCATGAATGGGGGAGGGTCAGAGAGAGAGGAAGACACAGAATCTGAAACAGGCTCCAGGCTCTGAGCAGTCAGCACAGAGCCTGACGCGGGGCTTGAACTCACGGACCGCGAGATCATGACCTGAGCCGAAGTCGGACGCTTAACCGACTGAGCCACCCAGGTGCCCCTAAATTTTAAATGCTATGTGTTAGAATTTAATTTAATTTTTCTAGCCAAGGGCCCTACAAACTTGATATTAAAGGTAAAATACTGGGGCAGGGGTACCTGGATGGCTCAGTCACTTGAGCATCAACTTTGGCTCAGGTCATGATCTCATGGTTGGTGAGTTCAAGGCCTAAGTCCGGCTCTCTGCTATCAGCACAGAGCCTGCTTTGGATCCTCTCCCTCTCTCTCTGCACCTTCCCCTCTTGTGCTCTCTCTCTCTCAAAAATAGAATAAACATTATTTTAAAAAAAAGGTATTAAGCATAGTTCATCAGGTTAGTAACCTAAAAATAGAAGGAAGAAATGGTTCTTTCTCATATTCATGTTCCCCTGAATTGTAAATGTAGGCTGATGAAAAGACTCCGCAATTGCCTCATTTAGTTCACAGATAAAATCAAAACTGAATTTTAAAAGATGTTAAATATCAGGGATGCCTGGGTGGCTCAGTTGGTTAAGTACCCAACTTCAGCTCAGGTCATGATCTCACAGTGTGTGGGTTCGAGCCCCTCATCAGGCTCTGCACAAACAGTGTGGAGCCCGCTTGGCATTCTCTCTCTCTCTCTCTCTCTCTCTCTCCCTCTCTCTCTGCCCTTCCCCCACTTGTACTCTCTGTCTCTCTCAAAACAAATGAAGTTAAAAAAAAAAAGAGGGGTGCCTGGGTGGCTCAGTCAGTTAGGCGTTCAACTCTTGGTTTTGGCTCAGGTCATGATCTCATGGCTGGTTTTGTGTGTCTGTGCTGACAGTGCAGAGCCTGCTTGGGATTCCCTCTCTCCCTTTCTGCCCCTCCCCAGCTTGCTGTCTCTCTCTCAAAATAAATAAACTTAAAAATTAAAAAAAAAAAATCATTGTCAAGTTTGACACTGTTTCTCTCTCTCTGTCTCTCTCTCTCTTTTTTTTTTTTTTAGAGAGGGAAAGAGAGTACAAGCTGGGAAAGGGGCAGAGGGAGAGAGACAGAGGGATGCGGGGGAATCTTCAGTAGGCTCCATGCTCAGCATAGAGCCCAATGCAGGGCTCAATCCCATGACCCTGGGATCATGACCTGAGGCAAAATCAAGAATGGGACACTCAACCCACTGAGCCACCCAGGAGCCCCCTGACACTGTTTCTTTAATGGTGTTATGGATGTTAGAATGGGGAGAAGAAGTACACAGATAAAAATATTAAAATTGATTTTTTTTTAATCCTTACTCCTCTAAAAAAGATTAAGAAACCACATTTTAAGTAGAGGGAAACTATTTGCTCAGTGGTGAGAGAATGTTGGTACAGACCTTGGTTTGGCAATCTCTGACGAAAGAATGTTCCACTGATGACACAGTGCAGGTACTCTTAAAATCCACATACTGATGTTTCTTCCTCACCTGCCCCCACTCAAATGGTGAAAGGAGAGCCCCCAAAATAAATAAACCCCTAAAGAACATGGGAGTACACTAGATCATATATGAGGAACCCATTGGCTTAAATATTTCTGACTATTAATTTTAGTAGTAATAGAAACCTGATGTTTATATCTGAAAGGTATATATGTTTTCTGGAAGGGGTTGCATCTTGCTCACTTTTCCTTCACTCCAGCCTTGTGGTGCCCTTACAACTGCATGACTTCCGTATCGGCTGGTGGCAGGCAGTGGTAGTAGCTGTCTTTGTTCCCCAGCCTGTCTTACTTTGATCCTGCTTCTGAGAGAATGAGGATAGATTCCAGACTTAGCTTTTTATTTAGTAATCAACAGACTTGCTTTGATTCTTTTTTTTTTTTTAACTTTTTTTTGAGAGAGAGAGTGTGTGAGTGGAAGAGGGGTGGGGGGGAGAGAGAATCTTAAGCAGGTTCCACATCCAGCTCAGAGCTGGACGTGGGGCTCGATCTCACGACTTTGAGATCATGACCTGAGCTGAAATCAAGGGTTGGACGCTTAACCAACTGAACCACCCATGCACCCCTCGATTCTTTTTTTTTTTGTTTTTTAAAGATTTATTTATTGAAGTAATCTCTACACCCAACATGGGGCTCAAACTCCCAATCCCAAGATCAAGAGTCACATGCTACCAGCTGAGCCAGCCAGGCACCCCTACTTTATCTTGATTCTATATGTTATTTAAAAAATTTTTTTTGTTTATTTATTTTTGAGAGAGAGAGACAGAGTGGAAGTGGTGGAGGGGCAGAGAGAGAGAGAGAGAGAGAGAGAGAGAGACACAGAATCTGAAGCAGGCTCCAGGCTCTGAGCTGTCAGCACAGAGCCTGATGTGGAGCTCAAACCCACAAAACTGAGACCATGACCTGAGCTGAAGTCGGACACTCAACCGACTGAGCCACCCAGGTGCCCCTGTCTTGATTCTATATTAGAAAGTCTATAACAACCGGAAGAACTTGTGCTATTTACTTAATCTATTTTTAAAAGTATTGGAAACAGTGAACTCACATATAATGAAGCTGGTTATTAGCTCATCTCCAGCCATGCATTTATATTCATAAACCTTGAAGTAATCATTCATTTTATACAAAATTTTTGCACCCCATTTGTGGTACAGTTGTACTGTAGTACTATTCTGCAATCAAATGAACTTTTTCAAAATAAAGTGAACAAAGTAAAAAAAATACTCTTATTTTTTGGTTCCTAACAAGTTTTAATATATATGTAACCCAACTTGTGATGTCTGCAAATTAGTGATTCTTTATCTGTGTCTAAATGAATTGAGCAGTGGAGTGGTAGAGGGTAGAAAGTATTAACTTTATTGAAATACTATAGTTAACATTCCTAGTATATAAAATGTCCTTTCAAGTCAATATGGTAAAGACGAACATACAAACGCAAAGGAGCAAAGGACAAAAGGAGGAATCCAAATGGCCATTAAACCTATGAGGACATTTTCAACAGCATTAGTAACCAAAGAAATGAAAACTAAAATAATATATTATCTTTTTTTACCTATTAAATTGGGCAAAGATTTAAAAGAATACATCTGGTGTTGGAGCAAGTGTGGTAAAATGAATTTTAATCCACTGTTGATAAATTGGAACACCATTTTTAAAGTCATTTGACCATAGGTATCAAAAGACTTAAAAACATGCATATCCTTTTACCTAGAAATTCAGCTTCCAAGAATTCATAATAAGAAAGTGGGGGTGCCTGGATGGTTCAGTCAGTTAAGTGTCCAGCTGAGGTCATGATCTCATGGTCCGTGGGTTCAAGTCCCGTGTCAGGCTCTGTGCTGACAGCTCAGAGCCTGGAGCCTGCTTCGGATTCTGTGTCTCCCTTGCTCTCTGCCCCTCGAGCTCTGCTTCTCTCTCTCAAAAATAAATAAACATTAAAAAAATTGTTTTTATAATAAAGTGATAAGGTAGATGCTCAAAGGTTTATGGTACTGAAATATCAGGAACAAACCTGAATGTCCATCCATAAGAGCTTGGTAAAATAAACTCACTCATTTATTCAGCAATCATTTATGGAGCACTTACTCTGTGCCAGGCATTTTTCTAGGGTCTGGAATACAATAATATCAAGACAGGAAATGTCTTTACTTTCATTACATTGAAATGACACAAAATAAACTGGTAAGAAAATACTGGGTATTTATAAGTTCTGTGATGAAAATTAAATTGGATACTGTGATGAGAGGTAAATGGTGAGTAATTTTGTATTAAGCAGTCAGGAATGGCCCCCTCTGAGGAACTGATGTTAAACTGAGACTTAAATGACAGGAAAGGTACAACCATGTAAAATCTGGGAGAAGAGCAGTTGGCATCGTACAAGGAATAGCCTTTTTTTTTTTCTAAGTTTATTTATTTTGAGAGAGAAAGAGCATGTATGTGCACACAGCAGGTGCAGAGAGAGAGAATCATAAGCAGGCTCTGTGCTGTGAGTGCAGAGCTCAGTTCAGGGCTCAGACTCACAAACTGTGAGATCATGACCTGAGCCAAAATCCAGAGTCTGGATGCTTAACTGACTGAGCAACCCAGGTGCCCCCAGAAGGAACAGGCTTCTAGAATTGGGAGCCATAGATTCTGAGAGGCAGTATGCATAGTGGTTAAGAGCACAGACTGTGGGACTGTGGGGCCTCCTAGATGCCTGATTTGGAACATCTGCTCTGCTACTTAGTAGGCCTGTATTTTCAAGCAAGCTACTTAACTGCTGTGTGTCTGCTAATGTCTATGAAATAGATATTCTCGCACCTACCTCAAAAGGTGGTCATGAGAGCTAAACAAGTTAATGTGGAGTGCTTGCAATAGTGCCTGGCATATAATAAGCATTTCTTTTTTAAAATAAATTATGGTACATCCCCCCCAAATGGAATACTATATAGTCATAAGATATAAACAGGTGAATAGAGCTGTATGTCTATGTTGACATATAAGGATATACTAAGGTATATCAAGTAAAAACAGTTAAGAAGCAATATTGTTTAAAAGTATGTAGGAAAAAAAAAAGTATGTAAGGTTAAAAGATAAAACAACCAGGGTGCATGGGTGGCTCAGTTGAGTGTCTGACTTTGGCTCAGGTCAGGATCTCATGGTTCGTAGGATCGACCCCTGCATTGGGCTCTGCTGACAGTGTGGAGCCTGTTTGGGATTCTCTCTCTCTCCCCTTCCCCTGCTTGCTTGCTCTCTTTCTCTCAAAATAAACAAACTTTTTAAAAAAAGTTAAAATGACCTTTTTGAATCAAGTTATTTTTGAAATCTGTCAAATTTTATTTATTTTTTTTAGTTTATCTATTTATTTTGAGAGAGAGAGAGAGAGCATGCCCAAACAGGGGAGAGGCAGAGAGAGGGAGGGAGAGAGAGAATCCCAAGCAGCCTCCTTGTTGTCAGTGCAGAGCCTGATGTAGGGCTCAGTCCCACGAACTGTGAGATCATGACCTCAGCCAAAATTAAGAGTTGGATGTTCAGCCAACTGAGCCACCCAGGCACCCCAAATCTATGAGATTTTAAATTTTTTTCAGTGTTTGTTTATTTTTGAGAGAGAGAGAGAGAGAAAGAAAACACAAGCGGGGGAGGGGCAGAGAGAGAGAATCCAAAGCAGGCTCCAGGCTCTGAGCTGTCAGCACAGAGCCCGATACGGGGCTCAAACTCACGAGCTGTGAGATCATGACCTGAGCCGAAGTCGGAGGCCCAAACAACTGAGCCACCCAGGCGCCCCATAAATCTGTAAGATTTTAGAAGCTCTGCCTTTGATAGTGAAAGAATGGCGCACTGATTAAGTGCCCTATATGAAAATTAATTCTTAGAACTACTAAATTTCTTTTTTACTTTATGAGATAATTTTATTTGGCACTATGTATTTGACATCCCACATATCAGCCTTAAGTTTTATTTTTTGAACTTCTCTGTTCCAGCCTCATCAAAGATAAGGGTTCTACTCCTAGTTTACAATCTAATCATTGTATAAGAATCTATTTAATAGAGAGTAACTGAGTGTTAATAGGGGAGACAGGACTACAGTGACCTTTGAGGAATTATTAAGATTGAAACAGTTAGAAAGATGGGCCAGAAAGAAAGACCAGAAGAAAAACAAGCATAGAAGATTTATCTTGGATGACCATGAATGAACAGAACCAGATTTGAATGACTCAACAAGTTTTGCCATTGGACACTGCAGCCATCTTTTCCCAAACTTGCCTGATGTAAAGGATCACTTGAGTATTTTGTTAAAGGTATTGGTTCCCAAGGCCCTATTGAATCAGAGTACTGAGAGGATTCTGAGACTCTCACCGTAGAAGATGGTGATGATCTGAAAGTTTGGGAAAACAGGTTTAGGCAAAAATGATGCCATAGAATATTCTGGGTAGGTATGGTGTAGTGTGTGTGTGTGTGTGTGTGTGTGTTTGGAAAGGGAAAAGTACAGAGAAGGAAAAATGATAATGTGCTAAAAGAGCTTTTTTTTTTTTTAAGGGAAATATTCATTTCAGTATCATTTCTAATTTTTTCCTGTTGTAAACTAAATATCCAGTCCTAGAGGAATTGCCAAATTAATTGTTGATATATTTAGTGAATTAAGGATTACTAATTGAATCTACATTATGATTCTGGTAATATAAAGCTACATGCATATACATTAGGACTGGAAGGAAACATGGAAGACTGAAATAGCTAATAATTTGGTGAAATTACATGTGACTGTCTGTACTTTTATATTAAAATGTGTGATTAAAATTGGAAAAGAAACTGGGGCACCTGGGTGGCTCAATCGGTTGAGCGTCTGACTTTTGATTTTGGCTCAAGTCATGATCCCCGGGTCGTCGGGCTCTGCACTGTCAATGGGGAGCCTGCTTGGGATTCTCTCTCTCTCTTCCTCTGCTCCTCTTCCTTGCTCGCGCTCTTTCTTTCTCTCTCTAAAATAAAAAACTTTTTTAAAAATGGGAAAGAAACAAGATTTGGCTTTTCAAACGTTGAATATCTCTTGTATTCTTGAGAAGGTTGATGTTTCCCTTTGTTCTCCTGTATTAAATTTATTTTCAGAATAGTTGGAACAGCTGAAGAAAGGAAAGAGTTACTGGTGTGTCGTAAAAAGCATATTCATGATGAGAAATAACTAGCAGACTGAATTAATTCTTTGCCTCTTTATAGAAAAAGGCATTAGGAAAATTTCCATTTCCAATTTTTCCTTTAAAACTGACAAATATAAGTGTGAGAACAAATACTGGTAAATACACAGGATATTTTTAATTTCTTAAATCCTGTATCTTACTCATCTGAGAATATCTCAACACACTGAACTCTATGATAAAATTATGGTAAAAATAGATCAGTAACTTTCACCATCTGTGATACCACAGAAGATGATGAAAGTTACTGATCTATTTCTGATGCACTGTCAAGGTTGAGAACCATCAGCTTCAGCTGTATGTAAGAACAATTGATATGATATGAAGATCTCTTAATGATATGGATGTTGTTTACAACATTTGGTCAAATTAAAAATGCAAATTGTAAAACAAAGTGGCTACATGGATTCCATTCATGTTTCTCTTGCTGTCTTTAGGTAGACATATAGACAGAAGATACTTGTAGAAAAATGACTGGCAGGAGATAGACGAATATATTAACAGTGGTTATACATTTATAGTTTTTAAGTGAGTATTAGAAGAATTAAAAATTTTGTACATAAAAGTAAATTATTTAAAATTTTATTGCTCAGTTAATACGTTTGAAGTTTGACCTGCATTTAGCAGTGCCACTTAACTAACACTAATAGAAACTCTTAAAGGATTCTCAGAAACAAAATAAAAAACTCTAATATATCAAATAGGAAAGCAAATAATAATGATGTTGTATTCTGAATTTGAATGCAGTGAAAAATAAACTGGCCAATTTCCTAATCCACTTGCTGATTCAAGCTAAAAAATCTTTTCATTTTAAAAAATCACCTATTGAATAATGTCTCACCAGTGAACAGAGATTATTTTTGCAATAATGCAATTTCAGTGGATGTGGTTATCATGGGATAATCACACCCCTGGGGTACAGCCTTGTGCCTGTAATCTTCCAGGAGTGTAATTATTTCATGATAACCGCACCCCCCGGCGTTGCATTATTTCTATTATGAAATTCTAAGTTTAGTATATAAAGTAACTTACTTTGATCACTGGTAACTGCAAGGTGCTGTTAGAATGTTCCAGCTGTGAGGTTTACAGAGACCAGCCATAAGATTTACTTCTCCTTTACAAAGTTAAATTAGGCAATCAAAATGCTTCTTTTGGCTAAGCTGGTTTAGAATATCTTTTCTACCGATAAGATCATCTTAACTTTGTAAGTTTCCATGCACTCTGAAGTACATCAGAATTATATGTAAAACTTTCAAGCTTCAGTGGTGACTAAATGTTTATAAAGTATTTTTATATTACATTATAATTAGATGTACTGCCCACCTGCCTTCATGTGTACTCTTTGGCCCTTGTTCTTATCATTGACTCTTACCATCTGTCTCTTACATATTTAGTGTATACTGATATTAAACATCAATTTTTTTTTAATCCACAAGGTGGGTTTTCAACAAAGCAAGTGGGGTGTTTTTGGTTTTGTTTTTGTTTGTTGCTTTCTTTTTTTTTTTTTTTAATTTTTTTTTTCAACGTTTATTTATTTTTGGGACAGAGAGAGACAGAGCATGAATGGGGGAGGGGCAGAGAGAGAGGGAGACACAGAACCGGAAACAGGCTCCAGGCTCTGAGCCATCAGCCCAGAGCCCGACGCGGGGCTCGAACTCACGGACCGCGAGATCGTGACCTGGCTGAAGTCGGACGCTTAACCGACTGCGCCACCCAGGCGCCCCTGTTTGTTGCTTTCTTAATAGATTTAATAGTTACATGTATCTGTATGCCTTTTACTTAATCATTTTGTTTCATTTCTTGTTTGTGCTTTTTCTTAATAGACTTTATTTTTGAGAGTTTTAGGTTGAGAGCAAATTTGAGAGGAAAGTACAAAGTTTTCCCATAACAACCGACCCCCACAAATGCACAGCCTCTCCTATTATCAACATTCTCTACAAGAGTTGCACATTTGTTATAATTGATCAACCTACACTGACACATCATTATCTCCCAGAATCCATTGTTTACATTATGGCTAACTCAGCATTGTACTTTTTCTGTAGGTTTGAACAAATGTATGATATGTATCCATATTATAGTATCATACAGAGTAGTTTCACTGCCCCAGAAATACTCTGTGCTCTCTCCTCTGTTCATACCTCCCTTCCCTCTAGCCTCTGACAACCACTGACCTTTTTACTATCTCCCTAGTTTTACCTTTTCCTGAAGATCATGTAGTTGGAATCTTACAGTATGTAGCCTTTTCAGATCGGCTTCTTTCAGTTAGTAATATGCATTGTAGGTTCCTCCATGTCTTCTCATGACTCATTTAATAGTTCATTTCCATGTAGTGCTAAATAGTATTCCATTGTCTGGATGTACCACAGTTTATTGATCCATTTATACTGATGGACATCTCGGTTGCTTCCAAGTTTGGGCAGTTAGGAATAAAGCTGCTGTAAACATCTATGTGCTGATTTTTTGTGTGGTCATAAGTTTTCAACTCCTTTGGGTAAATACCAAGGAGTGTATGGGTAAATACACTTGGGAAATACCAAGAGAGTGTGGTAAGAGTATATTTAGTTTTATAAGTAACTGACAAACTCTTCTAAAGTAGCTGTACCATTTTACATGCCCATCAGCAATGAACAAAAGTTCCTGTTATCCATATCCTCGCCAGCATTTGGCATTGTCAGTGTCGTGACAATGTCTTTGTATATTTTGGTCCTTTACTAGATGTGTCTTTTGCAAATACTTTTTCCCAATCTGTTGCTTGCCTTTTCTTTCTTTCTTTCTTTCTTTCTTTCTTTCTTTCTTTCTTTCTATCAAATGTTTTATTTATTTTTGAAGGAGAGAGAGACAGAATGTGAGTGGGGAGGGGCAGAGAGAAAGGGAGACACAGAATCCGAAGCAGGTTCCAGGCTCTGAGCTGTCAGCACAGAGCCCGACGTGGGGCTAGAACCTACGAATCGCAGAATCATGAGCTGAGCTGAAGTCAGATACGTAACCGAATAGCCACCCAGGCGCCCCTTCTTTTTCTTGATCAAGTATTTTTTCAGCAGCTTTATTGAGTTAACATTTGCATACCATACAGATCACCCCTTTAAAGTGTACAAGTCAATGGCTTTGAATTTGCATATTCACAAAAGTTGTACATCCATCACCACAGTTAGGTTGAAAACATTTTCATTACCCCAAAGGGACCCCTCAGCCCCTTACCCTCCAGCTCCTAGTCCCCCCAAGCCCTAGGCAGCCACTACTCCACTTTCTACTTTTTTTGTAGATTGCCTATTTTTGACATTTCGTATAAATGAAGTCCTACAAAATGTAGTAAAGAAGGTAGATTTAACATCATTTTGTTTGCGTTTAAATTTCACACTTAGAGGCACCTAGGTGGCTCAGTTGGTTAAGTGTCTGACTCTTGATTTCAGGTCATGAGTCTCACAGTCATGATGAGTCTCAGGTCATGATCTCACAGTCGTGAGATTGAGCTGTGCTTGCACTCGCATGCTCTCCCTCAAAAATAAGTAAACAAACTAATTAATTAGTTAATTTAATACTTAAAGAATTACAATTGCCTTTCTCCCCCCCACCCCAAACACTTAACGTCTAGTGTCCTCTTCCCACGGAGTCTAGGCATGTCACCTCCTTACACATCAATTATACACAAAGTATTGTTAACCAGGGAAACTCACCTAAGCCAGAGTTTTTATTAGGGTTTAATTATATGGTCATGATTGATCGACTCATTGACCATATAGTTGAACTCCTCTCTAGTTCCTCTCCCTTCTCCAGAGGTCAAGCTAATATCAGAGCCCCAACCCTCTACTCACATGGTTCGTCCTTCTGGTGTGGCCAGCCCATCCTGACTCATCTCCTTAGCATAACCTGTCTACGTCACCTCAATAATGTAAACTATCAGATCCCATTGTAAATAACAGACACTCCTATCACTCAAGAAATTTCAAGGATATAGAGGCTCCTTCCCAGGAACTGGGGACAAAGTACAGCCAAGTTCTTTACTACACAGCAGTTGTATTTTTTTTTTCATTTAGTTCAAAATATTTTAAAATTTCTGTTGAGACTTCTTTAGCACGTGTGTTATTTAGAACTGTATTGTTTAATCTCCAAATACTTTGGGATTTTCTGACTCTTCTTTATTATTTCTAGTTTAATTCCATTTTGGCCTGAGAGCATTGTTTGTATGATGTCTATTCTTTTACATTTATTAAGGTGTGTTTTATAGCCCAGAATGTGGTCTCTCCTGGTGATGTTCCATATGAGCTTGAGAAGAATATATATTCTGCTGTTCAGAATACTTTATCCAATATATACAATACTTTGTACTGTATTGGATAAAATACTGCATATATATCAACCAGATCCAGTTGATAATGCTATTTAATTCAACTATATCATGTTGATTTTCTTCTGTTGCTCTCTGGATCTGTTTCTGATATAGGGGCATTGAAATCTCCAACTATAATAGTGGATTTGTCTATTTCTGAAAACATTTCTATCAGTTTCTGCCTCATATTTTGATGCTCTAATGTTAGATGCATACACATTAGGAATTGTTGTATCTTGCAGAGAATGAAACCCTTTTTCATTGTGTCATTGTCTCTTTATTGTTGATAAATTTCCTTGGTCTGAAACTTGCTTTGTCTGAAATTAACATGGATACTCCAGCTTTATTTTATTAGTGCTAGTATGGTGTGTGTGTGTGTGTGTATAGTATATATACATATATATGTATATATATACTATGTATATATAGTGTATATATATACTATGTATATATAGTGTATATATATACTATGTATATATAGTGTATATATATACTATGTATATATAGTGTATATATATACTATGTATATATAGTGTATATATATATATACTATGTATATATAGTGTATATATATATACTATATATATATAGCGTGTATACATATATATAGTGTGTGTGTATATGTATATATATACTTCTCCATCACTTTAGTCTGTCTTTATTTGTTTAAAGATTTCTTTTTTATTTATTGATTGATTTTTGGATTTTTAAAAAAAATTTTAATTTACATCCAAGTTAGTTAGCATATAGTGCAACAATGATTTCAGGGATAGATTCCTTAATGCCCCTTACCCATTTAGCCCATCCCCCCTCCTATAACCCCTCCAATAACCCTGTGTTTGTTCTTCATATTTACATGTCTTTTATGTTTTGTCCCCTCCCTGTTTTTATATTATTTTTGCTTCCCTTCCCTTGTGTTCATCTGTTCTGTGTCTTAAAGTCCTCATATCAGTAAAGTTGTATGATATTTGTCTTTCTCTGACTAATTTCACTTAGCATAATACCCTCTAGTTCCATTCACATAGTTGTTATTTATTTATTCTTTAATGTTTATTTATTTTTGAAAGAGAGACAGCGTGAGCAGGGCAGGGGAGGAGAGAGAGGGAGACACAGAATCTGAAGCAGGCTCCAGGCTCAGAACCTGATGCGGGGCTCGAACTCACGAATGGTGAGATCATGACCTGAGCTGAAGTCGGATGCTTAACCGACTGAGCCACCCAGGTGCCCTGTAAAGATTTTTAAAATTTTTTTTAAGTAATCTCTACATCCAACGTGGGGCTCAAAGTCTCATGCTCCACTGACTGAGCCAGCCAAGTGCCCCTGTGTCTTGATATTTAAAGTGGATGTGTTGTGGTGCCTGGCTGGCTCAGGTCAGTAGAGCATGCAACTCTTGATCTTGGGGTCATGAGTTCACACCCCACATTGGGCATAGAAATTACTTTAATAAATTAGAAAAAAACAGTGGGTTAGTTTTAGACAACCTATCATTGAGTCATATATATGTAATAATATGTCTATTATTGATGTAATTATATTTATAATTGTTATCTATTTGTTGCCCTTGTTCTTTATTTTTTTGCCTTCTGCTTTTTCTGCTTTTAGTCGAGCATTTTATGTGATTCCATTTTCTCTCAGCATATCAATTGTACTTTTTTTTTTTTATTTTAGTGGTTGCTCTAGAACTTGCAGTGTGCATTTACAACTAATTTAAGTCCACTTTCAAATAGCACTGTACCACTTCACAAGTAGTACCAGTACTTTACAACAGAATAAACCAGCCAGACCAGGCGTGACCAGGCACGGTCATTTATATAATGCTCCTGTTATATAACACAATTCCTTTTCTCTGTCCCTGTTAACATTGCTGCCATACCTTTACTCATAAACTATAATCATCTAGTATATCCTTGCTATTATCATTTCAAACAAGATGTTATCTGTTAGGGGCGCCTGGATGGCTCAGTCACATAAGTGTCTGACTGTTGATTTCAGCCAGGTCATGATGTTATGGTTTGTGGAATTGAGTCCCATGTCGGGCTCTGTGCTGACAGCACAGAGGAGCCTGCTTGGGATTCTCTCTCCTCCCCTACTCTGCTCCTCCCCCACTCATGCACATGCACTCTCTCTCTCTCACTCTCTCAAATAAACTATAAAAAAAGACACTTTCTCTTAAATTTTAAAAAATATTTAATTATTTTTGAGAGAGAGAGAGAGAGACAGAGTGAGAGTGGGAGACACAGAATCTGGGGAAGGCTCCAGGCACAGAGCCTGGCGTGGGGCTTGAACTCATGAACCGTGAGATCATGACCTGAGCCAAAGTAGAACGTGTAACCGACTGAGCCACCCAGGCGCCACTCTTATTCTTAAGATAATATTTTATCTTCCATTTATTCCTTTTCAAGTGCTCTTTCATTATGTAGATCCAAATTTCTGATCGTTGTCATTTTCCTTCTCTCTGAAGAACTTCTTTTAATTTTTCTTGCAAGGCAGGTCTGCTGGTGACAAATTCCTCAATTTTTGTTTGTCTAAGAAAGTCTTTATTTCTCCTTCACTTTTGAAGAACAGTTGCTCTGGATACAGGATTTAGTGTTGGTAGGATTATCTTTCAACACTTTAAATAGTTCACTCCGCTCTCCTGTTGCTCCCATGGTTTTTTAAGAGAAGTATGATGTAATTTTATCTTTGTTCCTAACTAGGTAAGAGTTTTTTGCCCTCTGACATCTTTCAAGTTTTTCTCTTTGTCTTTGATTTTCTGCAGTTTGAGTATGATATGCCTAAGTGTAGTTTTTTTGGTATTTATCATGCTTGGTGATCTCTGAGCTTCCTGAATGTGTGGTTTGTTGTCTGTCATTAGTCTTGGGAGCTCTCATCCATTGTTACTTCAAATATTTCTTCTGTTCTTTTCTCTCCTCCCTTCTCCTTCTGGTATTCCTGTTGTGCATATGTTGCACCTTTTGTAATTGTCCCACGGTTTTTTTTTTTGTTTTTGTTTTTAATGTTTAATTTTTGAAAGAGAGAGAGAGAGAGAGTGAACAGGGGAGGAGCAGAGAGATAGGGAGACAGAATCAGAAGCAGGCTCCAGGCTCTGAGCTGTCAGCACAGAGCCTGACGTGGGGCTCGAACTCACAAGCCACGAGATCATGACCTGAGGTGAAGTCAGACGCTGAACCAACTGAGCCACCCAGGCACCGCCACCCCCCACACAGTTTTTTAATATTCTGGTTTTATTTTTTTCATTTTCTTTGCCTTTGCTTTCTGTTTGGGAAGTTCCTATTGACTTATCTTAAAGCTCACTGATGTCCATGTCGAGTCTGCTGATGAGCTCATCAAAGGCATTCTTCATTTCTGTTAGTGTTTTTTTTTATTTTTAGCATTTCCTTTAATTGAGTCCAGTGTGAAGCTTGAACTCATGACCCCGAGATCAAGACTACTCCAACTTGGAGCGCCTGGGTAGCTCAGTCGGTTGAGCATCCGACTTCGGCTCAGGTCATGATCTCGCACTCCATGAGTTCGGGACCCGCATCGGGCTGTGTACTCAGAGCCTGGAGCCTGCTTCAAATTCTGGGTCTCCCTCTCTCTCTGCCCCTCCCCCACTCATGCTCTGTCTCTCTCTCTCTCTGTCAAAAATATTTAAAAAAAATTTTTTTTTAATAAAAAAAAAAGACTACTCCAACCAACTGAGCCAGTCAGGTGCCCCTAAGCCTCATTCTTTTAGTTAGCATGTGTGCCCCTGAGCTGTAACCTTCACAGGTGCTTCTCAGCTTTTTTTCTCCACTTCCGCGCCCCCCCCCCCCCGCCTTTTTCCCCATGTAGGTTAGGTTTTGGTAAAATAGTTTCCCTTGAGGGTAAGCATATGTTCAGGACAACAAATGCTGTGGACATATTTCAGACTGGTTATTTTTCCCTTCTTACTGTTGGAAGGTAAATACAAGGAGATTGTTCTTTGATAGTTCTTTGATAGTGAGAAGTGTAGCGGCTTCAGGAAGTAAAACTCATGAAAGTGTGGGGGCCCTATGAAGGTTGGGCCCCCAGGAGTTTTTAGTTCTCAAGCTAGTCCTTGCGTAGTCTCCAACAACAGTATATTACCCTTTTAAGGATTCCTAGTAGTTCCTGACTCCATTGGTGGTTTCTGGTCCTGTTAAACGGTGATTGTCTGTACCGCTTGTCTCTCCTATTTTGGGGATAATGTCCTACCCTGTGGTCTCACTTCTTTAATACTGCTAAGAAGGTTGGTTGATTTTCAGTTTTGTCAGCTTTTTGTTGTTGTAAGGATGGGAGGACTTTCAAGCTTTTTCTATATTGGATGAAAATCCAAAAGTTGTAAAAGCAACATAAAAGTGAATAAACGTTGAGTCCACGTTTGTTAACATTAGTGTCATATTGTACGAATTACTTAGTACAATTTTGGTGTTTCAGGCTTAAGTTGCTATATATTTAAAGTTACTTTGCCATGTTTTAACTTAGATACAATTTTTTAAATGTTTACAACGGACTCCATAAATATGCAAATTTCACATTTTTAATAAAAGTAAATTTCAAATTCAAAATTCAAATTCAAATAGTTTTGACACAGACAGAATTTCTGTTTTCTTTGTAACATGTAAGTCTGAGAACCAGCCACACCACAAATGGCTAACATGACGTTAACGTTTCCTGTGTCTCTATCCACTCTTGTGTATGCCATAGCCTTTCGTGTGTAACAATATGAAAATGAAGAAATAGCTTAAATTGGGGCGCCTGGGTGGCTCAGTCGGTTAAGCGTCCGACTTTGGCCCAGGTCATGATCTCACGGTTCGTGAGTTCGAGCCCCGCATCAGGCTCTGTGCTGACAGCTTGGAGCCTGCTTCCGATTCTATGTCTCCTTCTCTCTCTCTGCACCTCCCCAGCTCGTGCTCGCACTCTGTCTCTGTCAAAAATAAACTTAAAAAAAAAATTTTTTTTTAATAGCTTAAATTGAGGAAAGCATCATTTTACACTTACTGCAAAGGTTTGCCTATGAACACTCTTCCTTACCTAACTTGATTTAGTTTCCTTGAAGAATGTCACACTCAGCGGTCACTCTGATGGAAGTTTCCTGCAACACAGCTTCCACGTGCTACTTCTCCGTCTTTTAATCAGCCTGCTATGTTGACAACATTTTGTTGCTTGAGGACATGTATGGGAAATGTAACAAAATAATGGTCTGATCACAAGCTTCGCTAGAAAGACATCTAGTAGCATGCTAGAGGGACTTCCCATAGAAAGAAAGATGATAAACTCAGTTGCCCATCTGGCAAATCTCCCTGAATCTATTATGGAGTTCCCTTAACAACTCCTTGGAAGAAGTTGAATCCTACCAGCACAGCTACTGGGATAGACCTACATCTGATGGCACAATTTTTGTTTAATTTTCTAGCATAATTTTGGAGAAAAAGTATTTTCTGCAGAAAAAGTATTTGTGTTACCGGATTCTCATTAAAGCTAACCTCCTGGGGACGCTTGGCTGGCTCAGTCAGTAGAACATGCGACGCTTGATCTCAGGTTCATGACTTTGAGCCCCATGTTGGGTATGGAGCCTATTTAAAAAAAAAAGCTAAGAAAAAAAAAGCTAAACTCCTAAAATAGGTAGATATTAAAACTAATAAATAAAGGATTGACCTCAAAATAAAGAAGTGATGCATCATCTCTTTCCTTTGTCTAGTTTATCAGTCAGGGACTAGGTTTTTTGTGTTTGTTTTTAATGCAGGTGGAAGCTAAGTAGCTGAAAAGAAGTGTTGACCTTTTAAAGAGCTATAATTCAGTAAAACTTGTCAAGTTATGGTGCTCCAAATGTCAAAGTGGTACTCTTGATTAATACTTTAAATTTTGGCTATTTTAAGTGGTTACCAATGGTTACATCATTTCTAACTATTTATAAGCACTATTATAATTCAGTGCTTAAATTTGTTGTTACAGTGGCTAGGCCTTGAAATTCCACTGTCATTAGCAAATTAAATGTAATCCTGTTCTGTCAGTAAATTACTCTGCTCTGTGTTAAAGTCACGTGTGGGGTAGTGGGGGCTACGCTTCTCCATAATCTCCAAGGGGTATTATGATTCTCAGATCACAGTCATAACTCCCTTTTACATGATTCTTCCTATTAACATCGTTCCATCTACTTAAAGTCTGCCAGCTTCAAGTAAAGGAAATGAATTAATGATTACCTGGAAAAGGAAAATGAATGAAATATAGTCCACTTAGTAAATATTAATTCTACGCAAATCAAACTTAATGAAGTTAACAACCTTCATTGTGTTACGCTCACTTACAATGCCCCACTTTTTACCTTTTCCTAAATCGTATGAGAGTTTGAAAATCAAATTCAGCTTCTTACTCTCTCCTGGAAAATACAAGCTTTTCTGAATTAGGGACTGTATCTTCTTTATCTTTGTGTCCCTAATGCCTTGCACCGTGTACATGCTTAGTAAATAATACTTTAGAAATAGTAGTTTAGTGAGTGACTGAATGAAAAGGTTTTGCTAACTATATAAACATCACTGTTTATCATCTTCTCTGAATATATCTTATAACATAGGTTTACAATTCATATTTTTCCTGTTCTTTGATATGAACTGATTTTCCAAAAAAGATTAGAAGCTTGAAAGCAAAAACTAAGTTCTCCATTCTCTAAAATGCTAACAGAATAAAATAATAAGCTCTCAGTAATACATACTGATTTAAAAAAAATTTTTTTTTAACGTTTATTTATTTTTGAGACAGAGAGAGACAGAGCATGAACGGGGGAGGGTCAGATAGAGGGAGACACAGAATCCAAAACAGGCTCCAGGCTCTGAGCTGTCAGCACAGAGCCCGACGCGGGGCTCGAACTCACGGACCGCAAGATCATGACCTGAGCCGAAGTCGGCCGCTTAACCGACTGAGCCACCCAGGCGCCCCTACATACTGATTTTTAAATCACTTTCTAAGTTATATACTAGGGAGGAATAAGCTGAAATTCCTTATGCCAGGTTCCCTCCATAGTTAGAAGGAGATGTAATACAGAAATGTGGTGAGCGTCTAGCATAGTCGTTGAGTAATTATTGTTGACTGATTTAAAATATAATGTGTAACTATTTTATAAAGTAAAATGTACTGGTCAGGCTGCCTGGGTGGCTTAGTGGGTTGAGCCTCCAACTCTTGACTTCGGCTCAGGTCATGAACTTGCAGCTGGTGTGTTCAGACCCCACATCGGGCTCTGTGTTGACAGTGCAGAGCCTGCTTGGGATTCTCTCTCTCTCTTCCTCTCTTTGCCCTTCCCCCACTCTTTCTCTCTCTCTCTCTCTCTCTCTCTCTCTCTCTCTCAAAATAAATAAATAAAGTTAAAAAAAAAAGTACAATATACTGGTCATATACAGTTTGACAAATACGTACACCCCTGTAACCAATGTCTCTGACAAGCAAGATTCAGAGCTTGAATATTACCATAACCTAGAACATATCCTTCTGTCCCTACTGGTCAGCCTCCTCCACCCACAACCGCTGTTCTATTTTCTAACCTCGCACGTTAGTTTTGCCTGTTCATGAACTTCGTGTAAATAGAATCATACGGTATGTATTTTTTGTGTCTGACTTCTTTGACTCAGCATAATGTTTCTGAGGTTCATAGATGAATAATGTTTAAGAGCTGTCATATTCTCTCAGGAGCAATCATGTTCTTTGGTTTTTGTTGTTGTTTTTGAGAGAAAGGGAGAGAGTGGGGGAGGGGCAGGGGAGAGAGAGGGAGGGAGAGAGATAGAGACACACAGAGAAAATCTTAAGCAGACTCCACGCTCAGTGTGGAGCCTGATGAGAGGCTCCATCCCACATCCCTGGGATTGTGACCTGAGCTGAAATCAAGAGTCGGGTACTCAACCAACTGAGCCACCCAGGCACCCCCAGGAAAGCATTCATATTCTTAACTAAAACGTAGTGCTAACTTCTACTACCTCATGTTCATCACAACACAAATGACTTTTCTCAGTCCCCTATGGACTGTGAATTCACTTTATCACTGCAAGTATCATCACTAAAATATTTGCATATAAATTAAGTTGAAGATAGAAGTTTGAAGATACAATCAAATGTAAGTCATATATTTGTAACTCTATTGATTCTGTAAGGGAAAGTTTTTTATTTTTAATAGTGTTCTTTACTAGCATACAATAAGGGCAGTTTTATCTTTCCTTGTTTTTATGTATTTTCCAGACACATAGATTAAAATGAAATGCTTCATTTTTCCTTTACATTGTATGTTTTAATAGAGATCAAATTAGCTGTCTTCAATATGAACTTGAGATAAGGGCAATAAGAAACACTTTTGTTTCCAGCCTCCACTAAGCTGCACTGGCAGTGTTTCAGGAAAATTCCCAGTATGGAGCAGTTTTATTACAATTCGGTACAATTGGTTCTTGCATAACCTTTGGAAAATCATACGTAAAACATTCTCATCTATATAAATAAAAATCACCCACACACTTTATTAATAGCTTTGTTCACTTTTTCCCTGGGACTTGTGCTGCATGTTCCCACTGTGCCCCCTTTTTCAGTCTTTTTTAAAGATAACTTTCTATACGCTTTCTTAAAGGCAAAAAGGTTAGGTAATATTAGGAATCATATGTATACAATTCTTGATAATTCCCACTAGACACAGATCTCCCCGTCGTGTTCTATAACCAGTGTCTCTGTGTGGCCTTTTTACCCTTAGTAACAGGGAGTGGCTTTTTTACTACATTCAGTCGATTTAATTTCAAGGAAGAAAGACAGAAAAAAAGGGTGTACTCCCATGGAAATAAGAATCATAACATATTTAATTTGTGATCATATTTGGGAGTTTATTTTAAAATGCACATTTTTCAGGTTCTGCCCCCTCCACTGTTACTACGTAGCGACAGCAAAACATTCTAGGTTGAAGTCTCAGCCTTTTGTCCTCAGTCTAGTTCACTGGCCAGAAATGGGTGTGTTTTCAAGTGTCATTTTTCTCAAGTCCAAACGTAAGAAGACTTGCTATGTAATCCTCCTGAGTATATGGTATAACATGCCAGAATAACTTAATAATAAGCCTGTAGATCTAACTACCAACTTACAGGAAATACAAAGACTAGAAGAACATATTAAATGACATCACTATCCAGAATGTGGGATACTCTGCAGGACAAATAACCCAGTTTCTTCAGCAAACGAATAGCGGGTGGGGGTAGTGAAATTTTTTTAGATGAAAACAGACTTAAGGTATGTGTCACTTATACCTCAGTTTCTAAAGAGGGAAAAGAGGGGCTCCTGGCTGGCTCAGTTGGTAGAGCATGTAACTTTCAGTCTCAGAGTTGTGAGTTCAAGTCCCACATTGGGCATGGAGCCTATCTAAAACTAATTACTCAAAATAAAAAGAGAGAGAGGGGCTCTCAGGTGGCTCAGTTGGTTAAGCATCCGACTCTTGATTTTGTCTCCGTTCATGATCTCACGGTTCGTGAGGTGGAGCCCCACATCAGGCTCTGCGCTGACAGTGTGGAACCTGCTTGGGATTTTTTCTTTCTCTTTCTGCCCCTCCCCCCACTCGCACTTTCTCTCTCAAAATAAATAAATAAGCCTTAAAAAAGATAGCGAGATTTAAGAGAGATATGAACTAATCTGGACAAACCAACTGTGAAAAGATACTGTTGGGACAATCTGAATGTTGACTGGATCTCCGATGATGTTTTAAAACTGTCAGCATGGACAGGTGTAATAAAGGTGTTAGGGTTTTATTTTTAAGAAATACTCCTTGTTGGGGCGCCTGGGTGGCGCAGTCGGTTAAGCGTCCGACTTCAGCCAGGTCACGATCTCGCGGTCCGTGAGTTCGAGCCCCGCGTCAGGCTCTGGGCTGATGGCTCAGAGCCTGGAGCCTGTTTCCGATTCTGTGTCTCCCTCTCTCTCTGCCCCTCCCCCGTTCATGCTCTGTCTCTCTCTGTCCCAAAAATAAATAAACGTTGAAAAAAAAAATTAAAAAAAAAAAAGAAATACTCCTTGTTTGTTAGTGATTAAATACCAAGGTGATATCTGAGATTTCATCTCTATCAAAATCTACATCTGTCAAATACTCTGTCAATAACTCTATCAAAACAGAAACACAGGAAGTTGGAGGTCATAAAGTAAGAATGGCAAAATATCATTGTTGAAGCTAAGGAGTACATTAGGTTCATTACATTATACTCTAGGTTTGAAATTTTTTACCGTATAAGGTTAAATGAAAATCCACAATGAAAAGGGAAAAATTGATCACTTAAAAAAATTTTTTTACGTTTGTTTATTGTGAGAGAGGATTTGAGCAAGTGCAGGGGAGGGGCAGAGATAGCGGAAAAGAGAGAATCCCAAGCAGGCCCTGCACTGTGAGCACAAAGCCCAACGTGGCTCAATCTCATAAACCGTGAGTGCTCACCACTTTAATAGCAAACAAAACTATATTCATTTTAGGAATAGCAGACACTTGCAGCAAACAGTACATCCCATAAGGTATTGTGTTAAATTTGGGGGGAGAAGGAAAAGGCATTTCTCATGCAGCCTTCCCTAACCTGCAGGTCAGTGCCCTCCCTTCTCCCGCTGAATACCATGAAATTGTAGAGGGTAATGTTTCATTTCAAAAGGAATGAGGAACCTGGAAAGGAAGATACATCTGTTCTTGGGAAGTGCAGATTGACCTCGTGCTAGCAGTGAGACACAAGTGTGTCTGCCTTCGACATTCAGCTTCCTGCTGAGCTGTTTGTGGGCGTCAGCTGGGACTGCTGTCTAACGGTGAAGTTGGTGATGGAGCCTTTCTCATAGCCAGGACTTTTTAGTGTCCTCCCATAAAACATGTATTTTACTACACAACATTTCTTACCTCCCGTTACTTTTGCTGAGTTTATAAAAATGAATGCTCTTAGGGGCGCCTGGGTGGCTCAGTCGGTTGAGCGTCCGACTTCAGCTCAGGTCACGATCTCATGGACCGTGAGTTCGAGCCCCGCGTCGGGCTCTGGGCTAATGGCTCAGAGCCTGGAGCCTGCTTCCAGTTCTGTGTCTCCCTCTCTCTCTGCCCCTCCCCCGTTCATGCTCTGTCTCTCTCTGTCTCAAAAATAAAATAAACGTTAAAAAAAAAAATGAATGCTCTTAATGAATAGATTAGCCCCTGTCCAAACATAATTTTGTACAACCTAATTTGCCTTCTGGGATTTTTTTTCCCCCCTGAGACACTGACCCCACGGTATTTTTCTAGTAGAAAATAGTCTAGGTCTAATCAGGACATGAAACTGAATACCGTAGTCACAGTCAGTATTCTGATGCTTACCTGTATCACAGCAGAGAAAGTTTGCAAAATGTAAAACAGTTTTCATCAGTGGACCTGCTTTTCAAAGTTGGAACATTGGTTTTCATGCTCTGGAGGCTTGACGCAGCCTGAGTGAAGTGATCTAGAAAGGAGTCCTCACAAATCTACATTTTAAAACAAATGTCCTCTTCCTGAATTCTCTAGAGTTATTCAACCATAGCAAATTTAAGAGCAAACCAAACATTCCTGGGCCCCGATTCCAGTTGTAGTTTAAACTGTTAAGGCACAGACACCAGAGAGCAAGGTGGTAAAAAAGGAGGACTTGCCCTTTCTGTAGCCTTGGGTGTCCGCGCCAAACTTCCACCAGTGCTGTTGGGATAGAGCGCCCGAGGTTCGCAAAGTCCGTGGTCCCTAGAAGCCACTACGAGGAGGGCCCACGGACCAATTTGCCATTTTCAGTGGAAAACAAGTGGTGGTCACTAATTATGATGACCCTGTACTTTGGATCTAGATTTGCTGCACCTTTTTTTATAGTAGGACACCAACTGCTTACAAAATAAGGACGTTTTAATTAATCCATTACACAGATGTGAAAAGGAGTATTTTAAGAGATGCAGTCTCTTTGACAAATGGATCAAACTCTTGAATTCAGCATAATATGTTTGTAAATAAACTTATGGTGTGAATCTTTAATGCCTCTTCTCTGAAACATGGAATGTAAAAAATAATAATCATTAGGCACTATACATGAGAATAGTCATTTTGCATTGAAATATATTGTAAAATCTTTTTTCAACATATCTATATAATCTGGGATATCAACTAAACATTGAGTTCTCAGAGAGCTGGAGTCATTTCTATCAATTTAACTCTTCATAGTCACTGTCACAATAATGGGAAAGTATAAAGATACCTTGCTAAATATACCTTAATTGAACCTGACTTGTCACATCTTCTAACCCGGAACTTTTGACGATAGAAAAAGGTTTAAGTATAAGAATATATGAATAAGACTGGATTTTGAAAAATACTCTAAAAGCGTTTATTAAATCATGAAGACTATATAATAAAATAATCATAAACATTTTTATAGCTACTGGCAAAAATAATAATTGTTACTATTTATTGAATACTGTTTGTCGGGTGGTTCCCTAAGTATTTACAGTCTTTAGTGTGGAAGTGTATGCCAAGCATATGTACTACCCAGAGTTCGCTTGAGGATTTGGAAAAATATAGACGCTACAAGAGTAATGTTTGTCTCACAATCTGTCAGACAGGCTAAAGAGAGATCATTTTCTTGGAGTAGTTGGAAGCACTGTAATGAAAATATAAAAAGCGTGTTTTTTAAAACTTCCTGAGAGCACCCGTGTTTTGATGAAATTAGTAACCTCTCATCATAATGGCCAAACCCTTCGGCCCCTTACCGAAGTAGCTTTTATCCTAATCCTTAGCATGTTTGCTTTCTGAATTCATTTGACATCTTAAAAAATTGTTAACAAGGAAATGGAGCTTTGACGCTTCAGAAAACATATTTTCTACTTTATAAAATTGTGTTCTACTTTCAGTTGTTCTTGGTAATGTGAATAGAATGGTGTAAAGCCTGTAGAGCCCGGTAACAAATAGTAACCTACCTAACTTTTTACCACAGATGCTATTGACAAGTGAGCGGATTTGAATTTTATTGTTTTTTGTCTTCCATGCTAACATATAGGTGAACGTGCAGATAACTGGTAAAAGACCACAACAAAGCAGTGAAAAGAAAAATAGCTGAAATATTTAATCAATGAACTAGAGAATCCATTTCTGAAGTTTCTCTGTCCCCCACCCTCCCTTATGAATTGCTTGTTAGCAGGAACTGTCTTTATTCTTCCTTATATTCTGGATAGATCGCCCAGTTAGTTCATTTAAGAAAGTATAAAGGATTCTGGGGCGCCTGGGTGGATCAGTTGAGCGTCAACTCTTGATTTCGGCTCAGGTTATGATCCCAGTGTTGTGAGACTGAACCTCACGTTGAGCTCTGTGCTGAGTGTGGAACCTGCTTGGGATTCTCTCTCTCCCTCTGCCCTTCTGCCCCATTCACGTGCACTCTCTCTCTCTCAAAAAAAAAAAAAAAAAAAAGAAAGAAAAGAAAAAAGTAAATTGATGATTTAGGCCAGAAACTTTAAATAGCTTCTATGAAAAGTTGTTATTTGCTACTGCAGGGAAAACAAAATGAAACTGAAATATACGAAAGAATGAGGAAAGGGTCTCTCCTTCCATATGGTAAATCTAATAATGTTTGAGGGAAGGACACCAACGTTTTCTTAAAAAAATTACTTTTTAATTGTATCTGTCTTTAGTCCATACCTATTTTTAGTATATAAACAAAAAGGGGTTTGCTTTTCAAATTGGGATTTTGCAAAAGTAGAAACAGCAGCTTGTGAAAAATGTAACATATAGACATCTATCGCCAGCCTAAAACTGCTTGTCACCAACCCCAAACTTATAACTAGAAATTTCAAACTCTGAGCATATATATCTATATATGGAAGATTAATTAGTGCTTTGTAGTTATCTGTAGCATGTGTGTATGTACGTGTGTGCATGTGTGTGTGTGGTGATAATTAGCAAACCATATGGCAGTGTATTCAGTATTGATATTTGATAAATGAGGATGAGGAATTTTGAATTAGAAACTAGAATAATAAATTGCTCATGTACCTTTAAAAGTATCTTTTTTAAATTGAATTCTTACTGAGAGAATAACTATGAAAGTTTAATTGCAGTTTTTTACCATTTTCCTTTGATTTTGTACTAAAAACTGCCAAGCAGATAACATCTAAACATATCTTTTCAGTGTGACAAAGTTACATAAGAAGAGAATCCCCTAGCACGTAAAGAAAAATGCAATTATTTTCTATTCTGAATCTCCAGACTGCTGTTTTAGAAAATCATATCTGATTATTTGCTCAGCAGAAGATTATTGAGTTGATTTAGCTGTGATTTTACTTAACAAAGCTTCAACTGCATTCCTACTGTGGAGTCCAAAAAAGGTAGAGAGATATAAATGATACATTCAAACTGCGATTTTTGTGAACAGGGCCATCGATGCACCCCTCGGAGCTAATAGCGGAGATGAGAAACAGTGGGTTTGCACTGAAACGAAATGTACTGGGGAGAAACTTGACCGCAAATGATCCATCACAGGTAATGATCTTTTTATCGGTAAGCTGAAAATGTCTATAAATCTAAATGTGATTGCTTGTGAATTGCTACTTATTGTTTTCCAATATGCATATATCCATAGGAAAGCAAGATAGAGCAAAGAAGATGCCTAAAATGTACTTGGATTTTGATTCTTTATTATTTTAACCTAAATGAGAAATTGTTTTTAAACCTATATTTTTAATAAATGAAAGTGCTCCTCTAGGTTTATGTGGTTAAAGTCTCTAACTGAACTGGTGGTAAGGTTATTTTTTACTTCCTGCTAACTTACATTAAATAGAACCAATAGGAAGAAATGTATAGAAGCAAACTCCTAAAATTATAGAAAATATTTTAAACTTAATTTATTGAACTGTACATAGATCCAGAAAATGGTTGCGTTTGAAGGGTTGTGGATATTTTAATGCAAAGTATTTTATTTAAGGAGGAAAGTGGAACCCAGAGAAGTTAAGTGATTGCCCTTGTGGCTCATGTGGCTGTCTAGAGATAAAACTGACACTAAAACCCACACTCCCATTGGCATAATCTTGTGGTACTCTGAAAAGTGGCAGATTACTTTGCAAACACTGCTAGGGACTGTTCATAGAACCTGTATCATCCTATATTTGTTCTGTTTGGTATATTGGTGTGTATTTGATAATCATATATTTGATAATGTACTGTTGAATTTATAAATGCTAACATTATGGATGTTTTGACCTTCCTATGAATTTCATGATCGTCTTGGTTTTAACATTCCATTAAATTAAAAATAAAATAGTTTCAACTCTTATGTGTTTAAATTCAAACTCAAGAGATAGAGAGCAGAAACCATGTTATAAACGTTTTATTTGTGTTTCTCTATCTTCCGCTTTCTGATAAAGTTTGTTAATGCTGACCAAGCAGTTATCTTAACCTCTTGATGTATTATGATCCTCCTTGACAGGAGATTATAAGAAAATTTTTAATCCCCCCCTCCACTTCTCAATCCAGAATGTCATACTCATCTCTAGTATGGGTTTGACAGAATTTCTTTATGCTTTCTTTCCCGTCTGATAACTAATTTGTCTTGCAGTCTAGCAATTTAATGATGTCTTTGTTGACTCAGGAATATGTTGCAAGTGAGGGTGAAGAAGATCCGGAAGTCGAATTTTTAAAATCACTAACAACCAAACAAAAACAGAAACTTCTCAGGTAATTAAACAGTGTATATTTAATGGATTCAACTATTTTTTTCTTATATTTCGTCCTGTGCATCCTATTTACTGATTTATTCCTCAGCTATAGTAATACAATTTTGTCTTTCTTTCAGTAACATGAAAATGAGCGTAAGATTATATACTCAGAATATACCACAAAATCATTGTACTTTCCAGAACATTTAGTTTGGAAGTAGATTTATTTGTAGGTTTTACTTTTTGTACTAGATTTGTATATATCTTTGCATACAGTTCTTACAAAGTATTATGGTCATGTATTACTATTTTTGTGATTTTTTTTATGAGGAATGCTGAAAAATGTTTAAATATGAATCTTAGTTAAACAGACTACCTCTGGATTAAAGAATCCAAGAAATGTCTGCTGAGTCCAATAGAGGGAGCTCATGATGTTTCAGTTTGTGGAGTTTTGAGAATGGCTGGACAGAACCCAGTGAAGACATTTTTATTTTAGAGTAACTCAAGCACCAGAACAAGTTACTCTTCTGAGAATGTGAAGTACTCTTCAGAAATTCAGAATGCCTTAATAGAATTGTCCTAAACAGTTGTTGAAAACCAGTATGTGATTATTTTATATAAGAAGAAAGGAATCCAAAAAATGTAAAGTGTATTCTTTTTTAGAATTCCTGGAAAATATGCCCTTCAATTTTGATAACGCAATGTTGATTAATTATTTCCATACTTTAATATAGTACAACATTGGGGCGCCTGGGTGGCTCAATCGGTTAAGTGTCTGACTTCGGCTAAAGTCATGATCTTGTGGTTTGTGGGTTCGAGCCCGGCATCAGGCTCTGTGCTGACAGCTCGGAGCCTGGAGCCTGCTTCAGATTCTGTGTCTCCTTCTGTCTCTCTGCCCCTCCCCTGCTCACAGTCTCTCTCCCTCTCAAAAATAAACATTAAAAAAACCCTTTTTTTTTTAAATTGTACAACATATAATTAATTTTTCATCTGATTATAGCTATATATTTAAATTTACATTAGCATGTAGCTAATGTTTTATAAAGCTTTCTTGAGGTCAGGATGTCCATTTATTTAGAGTGCTATATAATTTCAAAATCTGAATCAGTAAGAATTTTTTTTAATAGTCATTGCTATTGAGGAAAGAATACTGAGATAATTGGCTTAATGCATTTTATTTTATGTGTGACTTGAATAATTTAAAAGGAAGAAAATTATTTGTCATTTAATAAAGTATACATTTATATTTGAGTCCCACTTTAAATAGTACCTAGGAAAATATATTGTCTATTTAAAATTTTATATTTGTCATCAAGAGAACTATTTTTACATAGTATGTTATTACGATTTTCCCAATAATAGGAAATTGGATCGACTTGAGAAGAAAAAAAAGAAAAAGAAAAAAGACAGAAAAAAGAAAAAGCTTCAGAAGAGCAGAAGTAAACACAGAAAACATAAAAATAAATCCCCCTCCTCCTCCTCTTCCTCCTCCTCCTCCTCCTCCTCCTCCTCCTCCAGTGAGACTTCAGAAAGCAGCAGTGAGAGTGACAGCAAAGAAAGAAAAATACAAAAGAAGAAAAGAAAGAAAAATAAGTGTTCGGGGAATAGCAACAGTGATTCTGAAGAGAAGGACAAGTCTAAGAAGAGAAAACTTTATGAAGAACTTTCTAGCAGTCACCATAACAAGGACAAAGCCAAGGAAAAGCCTAGGTTTTTAAAACAAGAGAGTTCTAGAGAGAATAGCAAATGGAGCCATGCTGATTCTGACAGAAAGTCCCGAAGCCATAACCAGAGCCCAGAGAAGAGAAGATCTGCAAGAAACGAGAGGAGCAGCAGGAGTCAGAGCAGGGACGAGAGGGGTAGGAGAAGCCGGAGCAGAAGTCACGGTAGTTACCAGCAAAGAGAAATAAGAAAACGGCCACAGCGAAGTCCCAGTGAAGAGCAGGATGGAAGAAATGGCCGCAGAAGCCACGGCACAGATGTCTACAGAGGAGGAAAACCGCACAGGGAGAACCCAGGAGATAAGCGTGCCGGAGTGACGCAAAGAGAACGAAGCAGGAGTAGAGAGAATAAAGAGAGACTGTATGTGACAATTACCTGGGAATAAAAATATCTCTGCTCACTTATTAAATACCTGTGGCAAGGGCTAAATTACATACTATTGTCTTTCTAATAAAAAAGCTTTGTTTTAATTTTCCATCCCTGAAAACTGGCATATCAAATACAAAAACTACATGAGTCCTATAGGAGTGAACTTTGCAAATATTTGTAAGTAATCTCTTTTGGGGCTGTAAAAATATTTTCTGTGGAGAAATGTCTCTTGTGCCCTCTACTACATAAAAACCTCTATAACTTTGTGGCATTTTCTTTTTTCTGAAACATCATTAAAAGAATGGCAATACACTGAACGGGTACAATTTAATTTTCGTTACTTTTTTCTTTCTGTTCAAATTTTTACTTTTAAGATTTGAATTTACTTGAACCAAAGTATAATCATTGTTGAAATTCTCTAGTATGAATTCAGTAGTGGACGTGATCACTATTTCCTTGAGACATTTAAACTCCCTTCAGGTGTTCTGTTCTACCGATTTATGCTTGGATGACACCCTAGTTTTCTCTGTTGCCAGAACAGATTACCTCACACTTCAAACAACATAGATGCATTGTACAGTTCTGGAGGTCAGAAGTCTGAACTGTGTCTCCCTGGGCTAAAATCAGGGTGTTGGCAGGATTGATTCCTTCTGTAGGCTCTAGAAGAAAATCCGTTCCCGTTCGCTTGCTTATCTCCAGTTTCTGGAGCACAGCTGCATTCCTTGGCCCCTGGCCCCTCCTTCCATCTTCGGAGCTGACAAGGGTGAAGTGAAGTCCTCACATGTCATCCCTTTGCCACGTACATCCCTCTCCCACCTTTGAGGACCCTGGTGATTAGATTGGGCCCACCAGAGAAACTCCCTACTTTAAACTGATTAGCAACCATTCTGTCTGCAACCTTAATTCCCCTTTGCCACATAACCTAACATGTTCATAGTTCCAGGGATGGGAACATGTACATCTTTAAGGGACCATTCTTCTGCCTACCACTTATGGCCTTTCTACGACTGGCATACAGCTAAGTATTAAAGACTTCACTTCTAAAGGCTACAGCATTTATGTAATGTCATTAATGGACTATTGTAAACTATTAAATAGTTTACATGAGTATAGGTATTAATAGTTTTTCATGAGTATAGGTATATAAGGCATATTTAAATGTAGCTGCATATTTTCCCTTGTGTTTCAAAGGATATGGTAAACTATAGAAAACATTACTTGGTACAAATTGCAAGTAACCTGCAATTCCAAAAAACATGTACTACAGCATCGCGGACAAGGTATTTCTGTTACCAAGGTTCCACATTTGAAAAGACATGGGTCATTTAATACAATGCAAGGGTTGGTTGGTTTGCGTGGTTCTGAGGGTTGACGGTCATGATTTCATAAATTCCATAAGTCTGTTTGAAAGGAGTTAAAAACCACTGCATTTAGTCTGATATATAAGCCTTTGTCATGCATATACACATACACAGGTGTCCTTTGGTTTAGAAGAAACTAAAGGCATAAAGCAACCCTTTGATTATTTAGATTTTTAAGAGAATTGGAGGTAAGGGCAGAACTTGAATTCCTTTTACACTATTCTTTAATAACTTAGCGCACCTCAAAGATCCCTTTCCTTCATTAAAAAAAAAAAGCATGCATTTGAAATTGATAAAGACTGCTAATTTACACCTTGAGTTCATCAGTGTTGCACTGATTATTTTCTATCTTATGCCTTTTTAGACTTTATAATTTTTATAATGTCAAAACCTATGCAACACTTAACTGTCTCAAAGGGTTTCTGAACCAGTACAGTGTTTATGAAGAGAAATGTTGAAATGCATCCTGTAATTAAAAGTGAATTAAAGAAATACATTGTCATTTCTTACACTTCTTTCATTTGACTTTCACAAGAGCGTGATCCACTTTTAACTTCATAAGTGGCCATGAAAAAAAAAAAGTGGCCTCGAGAAATTTTTTTTTCATCTCTGGTTTAATTATCCTTCATTGTTAAGACTGAGAAACTATCACATACTACCAATAGCCCCAGTACTCTTACCCATCTAATGGTACAAAAAGTTCCTGTGTGATTATGGAGGATGTTGGTTTGCTACTTGACCTTCAGCTTTGGTCACCCAAGGGTGCTAGACAGCCCACAAGGGGCTAGCATTCCAACTTTGCAAAAGGCAGAAACCGAAGGAAGGGATTTTCACGTACAATCCTCACATGGTAGCTTTAAAGAGGCTCCCTTGCTCTGCGTACTCCTAATGATAAGGGTTTAAGGAATTGAAAGTGATTTTTTAAACTAAAAAATGTTACTACATCTAATTCTACTTTTGCTTTTGAAATACAAGGTAGAAAACAGAGATAAACACCATAATAAAAAGGCCATCTAGTTGTAGGTGTGGAGACTCCCCTCAGTACTGAGAGCCAAGGAAGAGTCCTCCCCATTTAAGAAATCTATGATCCAAGAACCCAAACAAGCCCTCCACAGTGACATATTTTAGAAAACCACAAGAAAAGTGTGGTTATATTGGTCATTCTCAGCCTTCCTAGAGAAGTTCTTGTAAAGAAATCTGGGTATGCCTAGTGACATTTGTCCATGGGCCTCAGACTGCACTTGAGGAACACGGGAGCAAGCTCTGGGGCACCCTCACTTCCCCCCGCCCCTTCCCCTAGCCTAACATTTAACATAATTTAACACGATAGCAAATTAATTCCTGTAGGAGGTGCTGTCGATTTACAAATGGCCAGGAAAGCTCGGGTTACTAGGTTAGGACGCATTTGTTTATCCGGATGTCTGTGTGGTGAGTTGGCCCTATTTCACTTAATAAATGGGCCAAAATGGGCAGAGGTTGCTGCAGCGTGGTGGCAGGTCTGCTTACCTTGCAGTGTGGAGTAGAAATCTTGTTTTGAGTCCTACGGTTTTAAGCTGAAGAAAGCTTTTTATCGGTAAGGCTTGGAGAGACCGCTCTTGCTGTTCTTCCACGAGACTGCTTGCTGATAGGGAAGCAGATCAGGCCATGCTGCTGGGAGCCCGCGTTTCCCAGCTTTAATTACCGAGCATTTCATCTGCTTTACATCGAAGCTCAAAGATTTCAGAATCCACCTGAGCCATTTCACTCCCCTCCTTACCTAACGGCCACTGGGCCAAATGGCTGGCTGAAGTCGCTGGGGGACGCAGCTCAGTAAGGCCGCCTCCCCTCCCCGCCCTCCCCCAGCCTGTGCTTAAGATCAGGGAGAAAGCTACATTCTAGCAGCAGCAGCTGAAGGATCTTCAGCAAGCTTTTTTTAGAAAACCTTGGTAGTTGCCACTCCTTAAAGGCACGCAGGCCTTGGGAGCGGGTTTTTTTTGGGGGGGGGGGAGGCTGGTTTTGATCAAAAAGAAATGCTCTTTAAAAGTTGTGAGAGACAAATAAGACCGAGGGAACTCTAAGGTCAGGGAGTGCGAAGGATGGCAACTGAGAGTTCTCCTGCCGTGGCTCCTAAAACCCGGCTCCTGCTGACAGAAAAGGAAGCTGAGAATGACTCTTCTTCATCACCTCCCGCCTTTCTCCTCCCTTCACGCCACACTTAGCATCCCTCCGAACGTAACAGTAAGAAAGACAGCGAGGTGCGGGATGAAAGTCAGGAGCTGCTTATAATGAGAAGGAACCCACACTCCGGCCCAAACTGCCAATGAGCCGCCTTCCCCCCCACTCGTAGACTCGGAAACCCCCCAGTCCCGTCGGCTGCAAGGCCTCCCCGAGCGGGTGGAGAAGGGGAGGTCCGGGGCCTCGGGTGTTGACCAGTGCAGACTTCGCCCTAAAGCCAAAGGAAGCTGGAAGGGGGACGGAGTGAGTCCTGGGCTGGGGTTGCCCTGCCCATCCCAGAGGCGACCACCCCAGCGTACTGTGCTTGGTGATTTCCTTCTAGACATGCATCTGGCAACCTTCTGATCGCATCTCAAGCCCAACTGTAAGGCGCAGAATTAGGGGGCACGTGTCTCCTTCCTGGAAGATGGGCCTCCCGCGTCAAGAGGCCGCTGGACTCCTCACCCACTAAGTATAACGGGAAGGGGTCCGGGTTAGCCCGCAGCACTGGTCCCCGCCCCCCGCCCCCGCCTGTGGCCCTAACCTGCCCAGAAGAAATTCCCGGGCCACTCTGCCAGGCTGCCGGCCGAGGGAGCTGTGCCCTGGGGACCGGCCGCTGGGACCGCCGCGCGCCCTCGCCCGCCAGTTCCCGCCTAACCTCGCTCGGCCTCCGGCGCGTGTCTCCTGCGAAGATCGGAGGGTGAACTCGCCTTCGGTGGTTGGGAAAGCGAGTGCCTTTCTCTCGTCGCTCGGCTCCACAGGTGAAGAGGGCGCTTTAGGACCCCGACGCTAATCTCTGGCTCCTGGGGCAAAATGGAAATATCACCTCCAGCCGGCAGCCTGCAAGCAGAAAACGGACTGGGGCAAGACACCCTATCACTTTGCATTTCTTTTATACGTGAGCCACCCAGAAACGGTTAGGTGTTTGCAAAACATTGCAAAAATCCCCTATATGAATTTCCAAAGGAAGAGAGTGCAGGGATCTTAGAAAATCTAAAAACTGAGGTGCTTTTCTTTCCTGGGTCGCAGAGAACAGGCCCTGGAGGAATGTGTCCCCACGGACCTTCTGAAACCTTCCCCTTAACAGGAGTTGCAAACACACTGTATATATTTATATCAATAACATATAGGGTAGGCATGTCTGTATGTATTTACCTCATACATATTTCTATAAACTCCAGCGTCTAGAAGGGGTGGGGGTAAATAACACTGAACGGTTAAAATTATGGAGAAGGGATAATAACTGATTACTAATTTGAAAGTAAATAAACAGGTGACTTTTTCAGATCAAATTCCTCCTTGGATCGTTACAATAAATATCTCTGAAGGAAGCTCTCTATTTATGTTGTCATTGATTAATTCTTCACTACCTCATTTGATTTCGATTTAGAACGATTTGATTCTAATTTAATTAGCATGTAATTTGGATGTACATAATTACTGTAATTATGACATTCAGGTAAGGCAGCTTTAGGCTGAAAGGCAATTTCAAATTTTCTAGCAACCTACTTTGTACTGGGAAATGGACAAGGACTTTGCGCCCTGCTATCCAAGTAGTAATTAGCACATCTTTGAAATAGGCAGTGCGGCGGGGTTTGTATTAAAACAGCAAATACAAACCCAGCCGAGTTACTCGCTGCAAAGGTGGCTGCGAGTCTCCGGAAACGCGTTGCGTTTCCCCGGCTGGAGATCGGGGAGCCCGGCGCCCCAGTGCCTCGGCCGACTCTCGCTGTTGCGGGCGACGGCGCTTTTGCCGCCCTGGGCGCGGAATTTGGAGGTGTAGCTTTTAAGATTAAAATACAATAAAGGCTCAGGGGAAGGGGTGGGCAAGAAAGGAGGGGAAGAAGCCACCGCACGACGTCTGAAGATGAGGGGTGGGGTAGTGGACTGGGAAGAGGAGGGAAAGGGGCGGCGGGGGGAGGGCGATGCACAGACTGGAGAGAAAATTGGTCAACGCCCCCAACTGTTATCCGATTTTAGATTTGGGTTTCAAAGGGGAAAGGTGGGGACAAAAGGGGTCAGTTTCCGCCGGCAGGGAGTGCAGACCCTTCGGGAGGGGTTGGGGCGAGGGGTTTCGGGGCTTCTGGCTGCTTTCGGGGGCCCTGCGCCCCTCCTCCAGGCCCTGGGCTGCTCAGCAGCCCCCAGCACCGGACTCGGAAGGGACAGTAGCCTGGAGGGCGGCGGCAAGACTAAAGGATGCTTCGGCAATCCCCAGTCTGGCTGGTGAAAGCTACGGAGTCCTTCGCGTTCCTCCCCTTCAAAGGGGAATCTGGGGACCTGGGACGGTCTGGTAGCCTGCTTTAATCAGCTTGGTTCCGATCGGTCCTGGATAGTCCCCGTGGGCCTCGCCGACCGGGCCGTTGAGCCAAGGGCTCGGGGGACTGAGCCCACGGCTGCGTGCCCATCCCGGGGTCCACGTCGCCGCCGACAGCGCCCAGCGTGCTCAGCTCCGAGTTGTTGGAAGAACCTGAAGTTGCCTTGAAAGGCATGTTAAATGCGGCAATTCTAAGACTTGGGCCAAGCGGGGCGTTATTTTGTTTGTTTTGTTTGGGTATTTCGTTAGCACGTTCCAGAAACGACCGCCTTCCTGGAAGCAGCAATACCGGCCATTGCTAAGTAGTGCCCCTCAAAAGCGAGGCTCGTTCCCCCTCCCCTGGTACACAAAAACTCGCTTTTCTTTGCTTGCTTCACTGGGTTGCTGCTGCTCGCGGCAAACGCCGGTCTCCCGGCGCTAATAGCGACAAGCCAGGCGGGCAGCGCGGCCTTCCCCGACCGGAGCTCTAGATGGCGCCAGCGAGCCGCACTCGCCAAGCTCCTCTTAAGGGAATCAAGAGCGACTGTCAAACATAAAAGCAAATCAGAGTTTTCAGTTTTTTTTAATGTGTTAAGAATGTTATTCCTTAAGAAAATTTGTAGCTAAATTATTCTCACTTAAAATAAACACTTAGTATACCAATTACACAAATGGGCGGGATTTATGTGAGATTTACTTCATCTGCATTTTTGTAGTGGGAGAGAGCCTTGGTGAATACAGATAATAGATGCAAATAAGATTAGAGTTAAAATAAATAAAGTTTCCATCTGAATAAAAAGAAATTCAATTTTACGCGACTTATAACGATTTGACGAAATGTCCAGACACGCCGTTCAGGTGCACAATAATCTCGCCAAAATAATGATGTGTCTCCTGGACGAAAGAAAATCTCTCTTTTCTTCTCTTTTTCTTTTTCCTCATCAGGTAGGCTCCAGTTCAGTCTACGGGGGCCCAAACAGACCCAGGAAAGGTAACCGCGGGGGGAGGGTGGGCTTGGGGGCTGGGTGGGCGCAGGGCTGGGGAAAACTTGTTCTCCGCTCCTCCACTGCGCAGGAAGCTACAGAACAGGAAACGCTGGGAGAAACCGGCTGAAACGAAATCGCATTTCCCCTCACCCGGGCCACGCGGGACTCAGAGACCCCGGCCGCGGCCCCAACAGCCCGGCCGCGGTCCCCGCCCGGGTCTGCGCCCGGACCCCTCCCTCGGCCTCGCGCTCCTCCCGGGCCCCGGGCCGGAGCATCCCATGCCGCCCGCCGGAACCCCGAAGTAGCCTTGGGGAGTCGCTGCCCCCTCTCAAGGGGAGACGGAGTTCGTCTCCCCGCTCGTGGGCTCTCCCCTCCCACGCACGCCCTCTCCAATTTGCTCGGCCTCAGCAGGTAGCCACCCGCTCAGGTCCGGGCTTCCCCGCGCCCCCAGGGGCCCCTGGGGCTGAGGGTGCGGAGGCTGGGAGGCCTGGGGTCTGTTTTCGCCTGTCGGTTTGGGCCAGGGAGCAGAGGCCCCGCTTCCTTAGGGTGCGGGTTCCGCGAGCTCTGGTCTCCCGGCTGGACTCTCGGGCCGGGCCACCGCCCGCCGTTCCCGGAGCCGCGGTGATGGACGTCCGCTGACCCTCGGGGCAGAGGCAGCGCGCAGAGGCCTTGATCACTGGGCTGCGGAGGGAGCCGCGCGGGGAGCGGGACCTGCACGGCCAGGCCCTTTGATCTGCCTTTATTATCCACGAGAAACAAAGCTGCCTGGGACAGACGCCCGGGCGCCCTCTTCCTCAGGAAAACCCACCACACTCTCACCTCCGTGCCGCCGGCCCGCAGTCCCCAAACGCGCCCGGCACCCTCTCTCGGCCTTCTGCGCCGCGGCCCAAAGCCCCCGGAGCAAACGCACCCCTGCCAGCTTCTCCAGAAGACCGGGCCTGACCCAGAAGGCGCGCGGGGGGCTGGGCTGCGAGGTCCCGGTTATGAGCTGTTTAAGCGGGGAGAGAACATGGTCAGAGAGGAAAACTCGAGGAAGAAGAGCGGGGTACCGAGGCTGCGAGGACCGCAAGAACGAGGATAGGGAAGAAACCACGGAACCCCACGCTGCAAAATGCCCCTCTGGGGACCTTAGCTCTATGTTTTATCGCCACTTTGCTACTTGGCTTTTCAGAGCAGAGTTTGCGAGAAAACAATTTGTTGGTTGTTAATAACAATAATTTATTTTTTCTTCCCCCCAAATCAAACCTCCATTCAAGTTCTCAAGATGGACAGTAATAATAATTTTTTTAAAAATTCCACTGGTGCTGACTTTGTTTCCTATTGTGTGGGGGAGCCTTTTCGAAATATTTTTATTCTGTAAATATGTACTTTATTTTCTAAATTAACATTTTCGAATTGCGAAATTATCTCATTTACCAATTTTCTTTTTCGTCTCTCCCTCTCTTCTCCCTCTCTTTTAAACTGGGGCTGTTAAGTTGGTGGTCAGGAGACAAAGAGAGTGAAAATAATTTTCATTTCAATAATTGCCTTCTGGTCAATTTAACTGTGCCTTATTTTGAAAGAGACTGTCTAAATGAGATTCCTGTCCCAAATGTGTTCCCAGGCCTGATCCCAGCCTTTAATTATTCCTGAGTTTTTTTTCTTCAGAATAAGACGCCGCACTGAGTAATCACAAAGAAGTCAGAGAGCATCCTTGAACCTTTTCAGAAGCAGCGCCACTGATATTCAAATAACCTGCGAGGGCCATTTGACGGCGCGGGGACCTAGGCATTTCCAATTCACTATTTGCATAGATCAGCCGTCTTTGAAAAGGAAAGGAGCAGTTGTCTTCCATAACATTAAAAAGCCTAGTTATCAAATCAAGTGCTTAGTTTGGGGGCTTTTAAAACGTTTACATTTTATCTCAGGTTGCCCTTTACCGTTTGACATGCAAATTTGGTGCAGTTAATTTAGACAATTAAAAAGATCTTCAAGGGAGCTTTGTCACGGAGAATATTTGGAGTTTTCCCCGTGGACCAGCTGAGATAAAGTTGGCCAGAACAAATGATGTCTAGGAGATTAATTAGATATTTGATAAGACATGAATCCCTAATAAGGGAATACAAGGCACAGGGGGCTGCTGTGTGCTCTAAGTCAAAATTAATAACATTTAACAAGATTTTCATTTAGGCATGAAATGTCTTTTCCGGGGTATTGACTCTAGCGATTTATTCCCCTGAGTCACCTCCCAACGTAGAGGGCCTTGGGAGCTAAAAGACTTCTTTTAAAAAGCTTTTTCCTTTCACAGATTGTTTTTAAATCGCTTCTTAAAAACAAACAAACCCACTGGAGTTTTGTCTGACCCCTCCCGGGAGGTGTAGGCACCTACCCAGTTAAAGCTGCCAAGGATCTTGGTTTTATTTTAGGCGCTCCTAGAGTTTTTAAATGTCACCTTTTGAGAGCTCTCTCATTAAGTAATACAACTACACATTCTTATAACCCAATTTAATTTACACTATTGATATACAAATAAATAATTTTGACTTCTCAAAAACGTATATGTATTATGGCTTTTATAACTCACATAAACCTTACATTACCTAAAACTAACATTAAAGGAATTTTTTCCCAACAAAAAAAAAGTCGACCCACATAAAGGATATTGACAGGGGAACAGGATTAAAAAAAAGGAAGTGTATTGTTCAGAGTCCTTTAATAATACCAAAATGAAAATATGATGTCAAGATTTTCTTCATACAGATAAACGCATTTAATTTCTTTAGATGACCTTAACTTACGTGTTTGTGAGTGAAATGATAACTCAACATCTTAAATATCTTTTACATATATACTGACTTTCACAAAGTGCATCAGAAAATTAAAAAAAAAAAACTCCCTGAATTTCAGGAATTCACCAAAAAAAAAAACCTCTATTCGAATGAACATTTACAAGAAAATAAAAAAAGAACACAATCTTTTGAACCCTATTTATACAGATGTTATGAAATACAGAGAAACTGTCACTAGACTTCCAGTTTAATTTCTCACCTTAAGCCTTTTTTGATGCTTCCTTTTTAGGAAAAAAGTCTCATTGTAAGTAGATATCAAGCAGGACTTGGAGCATTTTATATATAATATAATCCACACAAAGGGTCTGTTTTTATAGGTCCCGTTTGTTTTCAAATATTCTGACAGTCCTTTGCAGAGTGGTGGCTTGTTTTTTGAGAAAAGGAAAGAGAAGGGTAGTGGGGGGGGGGCGATGAGGGAGGTGGGAGCGTTTCTGTGTATTGCTCTTCGCTCGAGAAGTTTGTGCGAGTGTTGTGTGTGTGTGCGTGTGTGCGTGCGCGCGCGCGCGCGCGCGAATGTGCGTGCTTGTGGTTGTAGGTCTCCGGTGTGTGTTCATGTCTGTCTGTGTGCAGTTTTTTTAGTGTTGTTTGTGTCGGAGGGTGGTTTGCTTTTGTTCCAGGATCACGAGTTCGATTCTCGTCTGGGCTGGGATAGCAGAGGGGAGCTCCTGGCTTGGCCGGCAAGCAGCGGCCGGGCAGCCGGGTGCTGCTGCACTTCGTGCTGGCCCGGGGGCGTCACTGGAGCCCCCACCCGTCCGTGCCCCGCTCGCTGGCCCTCCGAACCTCTCGCTCGCTCTCGGTGTCTCTACTCGCTCGCTCGCACCTCTCGCCCGGCCTCTAAGAGTCGTTGGGGCCAGACGCGGCTTCCTTGCCTCCCGCCGAGGCCGCCGCCGCCGCCGCCGCCGCCGCTGCAGCCGCCGCCGCAGCCGCCGCTCGGGCGGCACTGACGCCGGAGTCGTGCAGGATGAGGTCAGGGGACTCGGAGCGGGGCGTCTCCAGGTTGCTGGCGTCCGTGTCACTGTCGCTGCCCTTTTTGCCCCCGCCACCCCCGTTGTGCGTCTTAATGTGTTTGCTCAGGTGGTCGCTGCGCATGAAGCGCTTGTTGCACACCGGACAGGCGAAGCGCTTCTCGCCCGTGTGAGTCCGCAGGTGCCGCTGCAGCTCGTCCGAGCGCGTGAAGCGCTTGCCGCAGAAGAGCCAGTTGCACACGAAGGGCCGTTCGCCCGTGTGCCAGCGCAGGTGCGCTTTCAGGTGCGACGTCTTGCCGTACACCTTGCCGCAGCCCGGGATGTGGCAGCTGTGCAGGCCCTTGCGCCGCAGGCTCGCTCCGGCCGGGCCCAGCCGCTCCGCCTCCTGGCAGTTGGGGCAGTCGCAGGTGGCGCGGCCGGAATAGCGGCGGGCTGAGCGCGCCGAGCTCCCCCCGGCGGCGGCGGCCGCGGCGCCCGAGATCATGGCGCTGGCGGCAGCAGCCGCCACCGCGGCGCTGGAGTCCGAGTAGGAGGGCAGCACCGGCTTGAAGCCGTCCTGAGCCAGCAGGTGCTGGCTGGTAGAGAGCAAGTGCGAGGCGGCGGCGGCCGAGGAGCCGAGGCCAGTGGAGCTGAAGGCCGAGTGCGTGAGCGAGCTGAAGTCGGGGTTGTAGGTGCCGAGCTGCGAGTGCAGCGAGGCCTGGGGGGCGCCCGAGTGCAGCGAGCTCTGGAGCCCCCCAGCGGGGTTCTGCACCTCCAGCCACGAGCCCGGGCTGCTGTGCACGTCCCACCACGACGACGCCGCGCCGTTGGTCACCTCGCCCGCCGCCAGCGTCGAGTGGAAGCCTGACTTGTACCACGACTCGTACGGGTGCGCCATGCCCACGCGCGGGTACAGGCCGTCGGCCGCCGTCGTGTGCACCTTGGAGATGAAGGCCGACTGGCCGCCCGCCTCCTGCGGGGACACTCCGGCCGCCGCCGCGGCGGCGGCCGCTGAGTTGGAAAAGAGGCCGCCGTAGTCGCTGCTGAAAGCGGACGACGTGGGGGACGTGGAGGCCAGGCAGAAGGCGCTGTTGGCTGCGCCCGAGCCGCCCGCCAGGCCGCCGGAGCCGCGGCCACCGGTGGCCACGGCGAAGCCCGAGAGGCTGGAGCCGAGGTTGCAGCTGGACGAGGAGCGCTTCCAGGGGTGGAAGCCGCCCTTGGCGAAGGCGCTCGACTCTGGCAGCGTCGTCAGCGGGCTCGTGTTGCCGATCTTGTTGCAGGTCGCCGCCAGCATGGCCAACGGGGTTGTTCCGAAGCGCGGCTCTTCCTAAAGTGGGTGGGGTGAGGGAGGGAGCAAGGAGAAGGAGGGCAGGAAGAAGTGGGAGGAAGACACAAAGTGCACCCGTGAGCAGCCTCGTTTCCCCTCGACTGGTCCCGGGGGGTCGTGGCTCCTGGGCTCGCGCCTCCTCCCCGCGCGCTTGCCAAGGATGCGCCGCGCCCCGCACGGGGCAAGGGCGATCCCAAGGGTGAGGGTCCCGGCGCTGGAAAGTTGTTCTCCGGTGGGGCTACAAATCAAAGATGTCTCGGTTCTCCCCGTCTCAGCCGCTGCAACCCCTACGCAGGGCCGGACTCGGGTTGCTCGCCTCCCGCTCGCCGTAAGCCCGATCCTCTCATTCAGGCCCCCAAATCGCCCTTCGGGTAAAGCACGGAAGTAAACACATCGACAACAAACACCGGGTGAGGGCGGAGGCGGCCGAAACAGCGGCTCAGGGGCGGGGGAAACTTGGGGCACTCCTCCCAAGGGTGACTACGACTTGACTCTTTTTAATAGAAAACGTTGTTTTAAATGTTTACACCCCCCCCCAAAAAAAACCCTTGATTATGAAAACAAGAATCCGAGGAGAAGGGACCCAGCGATGGATTTCAAAGTCACAGGCAACTGGGGAGCCACAGAAGTGTAAATGTTTGTTAACGTGACTACACGGACTGAAAAACGATTAAGGCTGTTTTCTGGAAACACCACTGTCGCGTAATTGCAACAATCCCCGAAGCAAGGGGGGGTGGGGTATAAATCACCAGGGGAAGAAAAGAAACCTCTAGATTTTCTTTTAAGCCACAAAAAAAAAAAAAAAAGGACTAGCTTAACAAATCATTTTCTTACAAAGGCATCTCCTAGGTTTCAATAACTTGGAAAGAATCAGTCCCAGAAATGTGGAAAGTGCTAAAAGGAGCTGAAGCTGCAGCTGCAGTCCGGCAGCAACAGTTTTTCCGGAGCTGCGGACGCGGAGAAGCCATAACGAAAATTTGCTGCAGTTAAAACAAGCAAATGCCTTGTCGCACTTCCGACTTACCCCGAGTATAGACGTGGCCATAGCAGGTCCGTAGGCTGCGCGGCGGGGCCAGGAGCGGGACTGAGCCTGGCGGCTGCTCCGGAAGGCTGCTCCGATCCCGCGCAGCTCCCGCGTCCCCGCGCTCGCGCCGAGCGGACTCCGGGCTCCCGCCGGCTAAACTCAGCCTAAGTGCGAGGAGCACCCGCTTTGAAGTGCCGCTGGCTGCGCCTCTCGCCCAATGAGGGCGCAGGCGGAGCAGACGGGAGCTGCTCCGCAGCCAATCAGACGCGCCGAGGGGCCCAAGCCAGGGCTCCCGGCGCGTGCCAGTCAAGGCGGCTAGCGCTGTGTTGGGGGGGGAGAGGGGGGGCCGCGGGCTAGAGACTGAAGAAATTACAGTGCAATTAAAAATTTACACTCACGCACTAAGCCAGGTTTAAGTAGCGTTGAGACTGAGACACAAGCCCCCCGAACCACCCCGAGATGATGCAAGTTAGGACTGACAGTCCGATTCCACTCCCCACTTGTGGGAAAGAAGGCAAGAGGGGAGGGGGCGCCCTGGCGGAGGCCGCACTGGCAAGGCCCAAGTAAAGACGGAAATGTCAACGCTCACTTTGTGTGTCTAAGCTCTCGCCTGCGCAGCACAACTTCAGCTGGAATCCATCATTCTCGCTCGCAATTTTATCATTGTGTTCTACCCAGTTCCTTTTCCCCAGTGGATTCGGTTTTACCCACTCCAGAGTCACATTGAGGAGAGGGCGCGAAAGGACAACTCCTCTGAGAGGAGAGAAATAGGCCTCTGTGTCCAGGTCTACACCCACAGACTTGTTGGGAGGGCCTGGAGCCTGCGCATCCCGCTATTTTCCCCCAGAGGTCTAAGTGACTTCCTAATTGTCGCTCTGGCCTCTGACCCAGGGGGTAATACAAGTGCCACTCACACCAGAAGCTTCTAGTGGTAATTGAGGGCACCCTTTGTACCGTTTCGCCAGCGCCTAGATACCAGGTTAACCCAGTTGTCAAATACGACTAAACAGTGGGAAGTGCTGATTATCTGCCGGGTTTCGCTGGGGGCTGGCGTGGGGGTGGGAGGCATCAGCCCATACAACACGCTGCACGAAGCCGCTTATTTTCACGTTGTAACAACTTTGGAAACAGAGACCGGCGTGAGCTGCGTCCGCCCCCACCGCCACCCGCGCTGAAGCTGCAGCTTGCTCGGCTGTTTGTTTAACCGGGTGAAGATTTGCATGTCACGTTTCACCCTGGAGTCGAGTTTTCTTGCCCCAGCTTCAACCCGCTCCCACTCCAGAGCCCCTGGGCCTGTAGAGGCTCTTTTGCACAGCAAGGGCACCGTGTTGAGAAATGGGTTCCCCCATCCAGAGCACTGCTTTCCTGGACACGCTCCAGGAGCCTCTCTCGGGGACCTCCATCCGCGAGTGCGGGGGACAAGGCCACACGTGGGCGCCTCCACATTTTGTAGGCTGAAAGCATCATGAAGTCCTCTCCGGATCTTGTCGGTGTGAAAAGAGGTGTCCTCAAACTGACAACTGCGCGTGCTAGAGTCCCTCAGCAATCGCTGAGCTGTTTGTTTTTCTTTTTGGATCTCACTTTGTCTTTCTTCTTCAGGGCAGTTGGAGCTGCTTTTGAACCAGAAATGCCAGCGTCCTCGGACAGACCTGGGTACTACGGGTTTAATGTACCGCATTCCCCTCCAAACCCACATCCTGCTTTTTAAGAGACATTGTAAACCACAACCTCCAAATGCTTGGGTGCAAAAGAGTTGTTGCAGAGGGGAGTAAGTGAGCACGAGTGGAACTGTGCCCCCAGTGTTTTCTCTCCTCTTTGCAATATCTCTTGGCCCAAACGTGCGACCACTGTGGCTCTTCTCCCGGCCCTAAGATGGAGCCTGCGTGCGTCTCAGTGCACTCGGTGGGTGGGAGGGCTGTAAGGATTGCTTTCTTTGCTTATCGTTATAATACCTTCGCTTAGAAAGGTGCCCTCCCCCACTTTAGTTTAAGGTGGCGAAAGCACCGAGGAAAATGTGACAGAGAAAGAGGGGGAGAATCGGGAGACTAGCGCGGCGAAGCTGGAGCACTGAGCCCTGGGGGATTGTGGTGGAAATCCGCGGGGGGAGGAGGGAAGGTGTCAAAAGCCCCCCCCCCCGGGCGGGGGGGGGGGACTCGGGGTGGAAGGTTAAGGGAGAATCCTGGCAGACTGGAAGAGCCAGAAAGCCCGGCAGGGGGACCCGGAGCCGTTCCCAACAGGTGACTTCTGCCCTGCAAGGGGAGACCGGTCTCGGCTTCCAGTAGAGTCTCCGTGTCGATTTACTAATAGAGGGATTGTTAAGTGGCAGCGAGGCGTTTCCGACTCACCCACCGCAGCCCGGTAGGAGAAGCGCAGAGGTTTCCCCTTACCACCTCCTCCCCCACCTCCAACACACCCCCTCCTTAAGGAAACCTGACAACGTAATAAATAAGACAATCCGAAAAGCCACTTAGCACTAGTGACATTTTCAAGTCAACCATTTAAAACAGCTCACGCTGGTACCTAGGGCTCCGGGAGTCCTGGTCGCCTTCCTCTTCTCCTTCTCCTCCTCTCCTCCCCTCCCCCTCCTGCCGTTTTCAATGTGGTTCCAGCTGTCAGACTCTCTACGTGGGTACTCGGATATTCCTTTAGATACACGCATCCGGATCACAATAAAAGTTAGGGGAATCTTCCAAACGAACGCAGGCAGATACCCCGGCCACTGTAACTCTAAGGTGGGGCCCCAAGGAGATCTTTCCAAAGAGGTCCAGTTTTTTTTTTTTCGTGTGACAGATTTTTTCATCCTCTAAAAAATCTAGTTTTTAAACAAAGATCAATGTGTTATGCTAAAGTGTTGAGCTGACTGTTAAAACATTTGGGGAAATAATGACAATGTAACAAAGGCCTGGTTTGGAGTGAATCATCACCCTTTTAAAAGTTAAAGCAATTTTCGGGAGAATAGCTTTCAGCAAACGCTTTACATTATTCAAAACGGCCAAATAATGCTCTATTATAGCGCCTGAATGCTGCCAGTCAGCCCCTAAGTGCAATTTGTGCAAAGGCCCCGGTGCCTTATCTCCACTTCTTTATAAAGAGGTGAATATAAAACAATTTCTTCCAAACCCAGACAGAGAGCACGAAAATTGCTTCCCTTTCTGCAATCAGGGCAATTTAACTGGAGTGCAATTAGCACTATTAAATGTCGATTCTGCATAAACAAATCTGACTGAGCAGCGAAAGTGGGGTGAGAACCTCATATACACTGAAACTGATTTTTTAAAATTATGTATCCGGGTCCTTTACAATTGATCCGTGACGTTTTCATCTTGGAATATATTTACATCGTAAATACACTATGGGAAATCAACATAATTTTTTTTTGCAAAAAAATAAAAAAGCAGTAGGAATCCTAATAAAGAAGAATAGGGTAATTAAAGGGAAGAGTTCACTTCCTTTGAACAAATATTGTTTCTCCCATTTTGCCTCTCCCGAGAGCTTTGATCCGAGCAACTGCTCAAGTTGCTGCATTTAGAAGGCAAAGCCGGAGAAACAATTCCGTCATTAGCGCTGATCCGAAGGATTGGAGCTCCTACACTACAGGAAAAAAAAAAAAAAATGCTTCTCCCCGATGCACAGGAAACAGGGTGGGGACGGGGAGGACCAGCTATCTTCGGAATAATTCGAACTATTAGGTGACTGTCCAGTCTCCCTGGGGCTTCGGCCAGTCGCAGAGTTAGCAGCGGATACACAGCACCAAGGTGGGGTGAGGTGGTGCTGGGGAGACTTGAGGATGTGGGCGGGAGGGGAGGCGCTGGGGGAGGAGGAACCGAAGGTTTTCACACAGGCCCTGCTGGCTGCTGCCAAAGCCTCGACCACCAGGACCGAGATACCCCGGGGGCGGGGACAGGGGAGAGGGAACAGAGAGGAGCCCGTAAAAAGCATTTATCTGACCTGTCCTCCTCCAACCTGCCTTTATTTACTTATTTGGTAAGCCACAGCGCTCCCTTTTTTAATCATTTGCTCAGTTAATTACGCTTTTCATTTGCATGATCTACACTAGAGCAGTGATTATCAGGTCAGCACGGTGTGGGAATTGGGGAGATACATTAATAACTTGAGTTTAAAAAAAAAAAAAAAGGCTACCCCTGTGTACCATAGTCGCCTGCCATGAACAAGGGCGAAGGAAGCGGGTACAGACGGAAGCGCCTGTTGAGTGCAGTGAATCCTTTCCACAGTTGGAGCTTGCCAGTTGTGGGTGCAAATGAAATGCAGCTTTTGATTAGAAGGGAATCTTTTATAGCTAACACATATTTATGTTTTAAAAAGCGCCAGCCTTGAGATCAAATGAATGGAGAAAATTAATTGAAAATTGAGGAACTCTCCCACAATTTCTGCTGAGCTTTCATTTAATACTTGTTCTATAACGCCCTAATTCCATCCCAACCCTGGCAAATAAAAGAGCCAGGAAGGATATTTTCTCTGCCTCAGGAGTGTTACTCCTATTTAGAGGGGGCAGGAGAGGCAAATCCCTCTTGCCTATAAGGTCTACTGGAGAAAGTGAAAACCCCTAGTCTATTAAGTACACTCCAAACATTTGCTATACAACTAATTTTCTGCTGCTAGATGTATCTGGGCCTCATATTTTAAGCCTGCCTTGATCTGTTTATCTGAGCCAAAAATGCATTAACAATTAAAGGAAAGACTCTGGTGTGTCAAAGGAAGGAAGGTGACTGTAGACTGTGTGATGATTTTAATGACTGCAATTATTGGAAGATTATTCAACAACATCATAGATTTGTTTACTGCATTACTCGGAAACTATGGGGGGCCTATTCAGATTGGAGTTTTACCTTCCTCCCTCCCTTACCAACTACCACAGAGGGGTCTTAGACCTAAGCAAATGTGTCATTCAATGTTGGCTTTCTTCTTTTTAAGAGCATTCCTACCAAAAACGAAGCACAATTTGTTGCCTTAGCCTGAACTTAAATGGAACCACCTTTGGAACATTAAAGCCATCTTTTGAGCTAATAGTAAAACATTTTAAAAGCCAAAGGCCAGAGGATTCTGCTCATCGTTCAGCTCCCCCCAGCCAGGGTAGCAGTTCCTTCCGTTTTAGTCTTTTGTAGGCAGCTTTTGAGAATACTTCCAACTTTACCTCTTCCATCCAGGGCTTGGAGGAGACACTACAACCACACAAGATGTTACCCAAGAGTCTAGGCATGTCTCAAGGATTCCATGTTGGAGAAAGTTTGGCTTTTTCTTCCTTGCTTTTAGCATGCCCCTCCCCCCATTTATTTCCTATCCCAACTCCTGGTGTTACCAAGTTAGAAATAAGTAAAGAAAAAGAAGTGTATGACTAAGAGAATACCGGTTTGCAGCTAAGGAAGTTTTTACTCTACATACAGATATAAATGATGCAAATAAGGAAAGTTTCTCATCTGATATAAGCAAGAATCAATAAATCACAGCCTGGGCTTTGCTCATTAGAGAATTACTAATTTACTAAAGAAAAAAAAGACAATTATAAATTTGGAAGTAAGCTTTGAAAAGAAAAGGGAAAAAAAAAAAGAATAGTAAATATCTCCACTTAGCCCCCTTTCTCCCTCCCCTGAGGCACTGAGACTGTGGCCTGGCCACTGCAGTGCTCTTCCTTGGTCTGTGATCACCCAGTTTCCAGATTAAGGAGGACTTGGGCTGGAATGAAACCTTCCCCGTTCAAACAGGAACCTGCAGAACTCTGCAAGTGGCAATTAGGAGCCTATTACAAGCCATTAGATTGATCAATGTACCTTAAACAATGCGAATGATTTATATGGCTGATTTATTGGGGGGGGCGGGTGGAGAGGGTGGACGACTCCAGCTTCTTTATATCCGTTGCACTGTTCTGGAGAAGACCCGGGTTCAGCCTCTGTTCATCACTGCTTGGAACCAATTTATTTAGAAAACTTTACAAGCACAGATACAGGCTCGCCTGGCTCGTCCGGTGGGTGGCGAGATGCACATTCTTTGCCCCTTTCTCTACTTTCTAAGGAAGAGCTTAGAAAGACCAGGGCCAGGAGGAGCAGCCGGGGGTCACAGCAAGCCACTCCCCTAACGGAGGACACACCGCCCGAAGCGGTCCCAGCAGCCTTCCTTCCCCCGGTCTGTCCCCGGAGAGGGAGAGGATGACTTACATACTTGTTTAACGGAGTGTTGGAGAGCTGTGTGGCCTCCTAATTACGGCAGGAACACAGAACCATTAGCCCTGGAAGTTTCAGGCGTGACTCGGGGAGGAGCAACTACACAGCTCCTCGCGTGCACATGACGCGGGGGTGGAGGGGTGGGGTGGGAGCGGATTCTGCGGAACAGAACTCCCAGCTAGGGCTGACTATTTTGGCTAATCTGGAGAAGACAAAATTACAACAGAGTTGAAGCCATCAAAGCTGGCCCCCGCCACCCCTCCTCCCGCCCTCCTCCCTGGCCCAAAGTCTGTTTGCAGTTGTCTTCTCTGCAGACGCTCGTCGGTCTTCTCACGACAAGGAAATTCCTGCCAGTTTTTCCAGAGCCTGCAAGGAGAGGACAGATGCACTTCACACTTCTCAGAGGAGAATTCCCTTTGTCTTATCTCCCCCTCCCCCAGTCGGCTTCAGCTCTGCGACGAGGAAGACTCAGCCCAGGGAAAGATCCTGGGCGCGGAAGGGGGCGTTTGTAACCGAACCCCACGCCCAACTCTGCCCCTGCGGGTCCCTCCTCTTCCTCCTTCCTCTTCTTTCTCTTTCCCAGGCTTCTCTCTTCCTTTTCCCCCTCCCTCCTTCCAGTCCTCTAGATCTTCTTACCACTCAAGTCTTCTCCCGGGTTCCCTCTCCCAGAGTTGGGGCAGGCACCGCTTATTCCCCAGCCTTAGTGGTTTGGCGGGAAAGGGCTTCGTCCTGGCTTGTTCATGGATGTCTGGAACAAATCCTTGCGTGCGTGCCTAAATGTGGAATGGGAAACATAATGCGTCGATAATGAGGCACAGAGGGAAGAGGGGGAAAAAACAGAGAAACCACTTCCTTTGGGAAAAGTTGCTACCTGGGTCCTTTGCAGCCAGTGTGGGATGGGAGCCCAGGATTTGCAAACTCTTCTAGGTGGGTCGCGATTTCACACACCCACATCGTATCACTACTGCTGCTGCTACTACTACTACTACTACACACACACACACACACACACACACACACACACACCCAACTGCTCTCATCTGCCCTTTGTAACCCCACATCTCGCTGTCCTGAGTTCTTCTCTGAATTAGTTCCTTTCAATCCTCTGCTTCCTAGGACTGATTTCTCAGGGCCTTTCAGGTCAGTGAGAGGCAGAGGAAGAAGGTCGGTTATAAGATTCCTACCAAGGACCCAAGGACCCCTGGGCTGTGATATCGCCGGGAACAGGCCTCTCCTAGGGTCCACACGGTCGTGCTTTCTGGAGTCCTGCCACTCTGGAGTCCAACCCTGCGTGCTGGCCTCTCCTGTCACACCCACCGATGGATGTCACACCCACCCCCATGGCAAGGCCAGACTGACACCTCCACCCTGACTCGCTTCTTGGAGTACACACGGGGGAAGAGGGAGGCTCCGCACGCAGTAGACACGTGCGCCTCCTCCTGCCTTCCTCCCTCTGCCGCACGCAGAATGCACATTGATGACACAGGCACACTTACTCGGGCACGCGCCAGCGGCGTCCACCGTTCTTCCCAGCCAGGCGGCAGCAGGCGAGACGGCCTCGAGGCAGGTGACACCGCCGCAGGGAGGCGGGCTTGGCGCCCGAGATGCCTATCTGGGCGCGGAGATGTTCAGGTCCCCCAAAGCCCGCTGCGAGCCTCCCCGGTTTCGTGGCCGGCGGTCTCGCTGCTGCTGGGCCTCGCCTCAGCCTCCTGCCGCGCTCCCGGAGCGGACTCCCGCTCCGCGCGGGGCTCCGCACCTCCGCCCGCGTAGCGCCCCCCCCACCCCCACCCCGGAGCTCCTCTCTTCCAGAAGGCTGCTGCCCGCCCGCCTTCCATAGGCTCAGCTACATCTGGGATGCATTGCCCCCTAATTGTCAACCCCATTATTGTGATCAAGCGAACGTCGCTAATCTCTACATTTATTGTGTAGGTAAATAGAGGCTGCGTTTAATCAATACGCAGGGCCCCAGCCCTCGCAGCGCCAAGTAACTTAAGTCAACGGTGAAGATTTCAGTGTGTGCGTAATTATAGAGCACGCGGAATATTCACTCCAGCCTAATCCCGCAGCTCTCCTCTGACCCGGGGTAGCGGGAGGAGGGAACGTGAGGACTCTCCACCCTCCAAGGGATCGAGGGACGGCTCCCTCCGGGGAAGAAAAGGATTTTGTGGCAGTGACGCCGTGCACCCGGCGCAGGGGCCTGCGGCTGGACTGGGGACCGCTCTCACTTCCCAGCGGCCAAATCCCGCGCTCGGCGCCCTCTCCCTGCGGCCTTTTGGATCCCGCCACTCCAAACGAATCTGCCGCAGGGAGGAGGGTGGTTCCGCGCTCGTCAGGTCCCCGCCGGGCGGGAAAACCGAGGGCGGGGCTCGGGAGGCGGGTCGCCGGGTGCTCCAGTCGCCCCGGCCTCCGCGAGCTCCCTTTCCCCGGGCTGCTCCCTTCCCCGCCGGAACTCCCGAAAAGGCCAAGCCTGGGCGCGCAGAGAGCGGGCTATTGGCGCTTCTTCTTAAATAGTTATTGTTTCTTAATTAAGAGGACTTTAGCCCAACCCGTGGGAGAGGATCCGGGATTCGCAGCAGGGGATGGTCAGGCCTGGGGAGGTTGGCTCTGGAGACGGTCGGTGTCGGCTCCAGACTGCAGCCTGGCTGCTGGAGTGGCCTTAGAGTGAGGGCCTCAGGGCCACGGAGGGGAAAGGGTCGGTTGGAAATCTTTCCGGTGGCTGCTGAAAGCACCCGAGCTCTCCCGACGCTCTGGAGTGGAACCCAGGAGGTTAACCCTACAGTTTGAGACACTAACACTTTCTCCTTGAGCGTTTTGTCGCTGGCCTTTCGCGTTTCTCGTGGTGCCTCTTTCTCCGCTCCATTCCCAGGAATGTTGGATATAAACAACCAATAACTCCGGGTGTAATCAGATACCCGCCTTTTTCGTGGAGTTGTCCCGCTTTATTTAAATAAGCTGGATTCTAAAGTCAACTCATCATTTGCAAGTTTAGGGTGTCGGGCGCAACCACCGAACTAAATTACAGCTGGAGCTTGAATGAAGGCCGACAGTGCTGGATGGCAGCTGGCTGTTTTTAATTTTTGGAATTGAACAGCCCTCCTATAAGGTATCTCTCTCTGCTTTCTCTTTTCCTTAAAAGTGGAATAGCATTTAGAACAAGAGGAAAATTAAACACAAATGTCAGTACAATCCTCAAATCCTTTTTCTTTCTATTACTTCTTCCTGAGCCTCTTCTCTGCAGGCCCCAAGCTTCCATCCGAGCCCGTGACTCTCCTCATCAGATATTTAGACCTTTCACCACCCTGGCTGCAAATCAGTCACAGGACAGATAACTATGACTTCAGACTCTTTTGATTGGAGATGTCAACTTAACTTGTGGGGGGCCGTGGCTGTTTTTAAGGTAGGACAAGGAAAAGAAAGGCAAAGGAGCTGATGGCCAGGACTGCTGGGCCCTTTGGGACTTTCAGGAGCTTGGTATGAGAAAAGGTCCACCACTTAATGCTGTGATCTTGGGCAGACCAGGAAACTTCTGTTTCCTCCCCCTCTAAACTGAAGCTAATAATTTAGATTTGAAAGGGTTGTTCTAAAAGCTAAATAAATTATATAGGGCTACCCTATATGTAAATATGCTAAACATTTAATAGTTGAGCTCTAAAAAAGTTCTTGCCTTCTGTTTTCCACTGAAATAGCATTCCCACCTAAAACTTACTGGGGAGCTAAAGCCCAAATCAACAGCTACTGTAAGACAGAATTTTCACTTATGTGTGGAAAGCACAGGGTCTAGTACAGAATTTGGTTGGGTAAAGATGAATGCAGTAAGAGCTAAGGGCTGCCTGTCTTGGAAGGAGTAGGTTAGCTGCTCCAATCAGCAGCACATTTCATGGTCTGGCTTTCACAAGTCTGCACATGGGAAAGAGGAGGCCTTGTCTCTCCTAGAGATGGCTAACATTTGTCCAGCACTTATTATATGCCAGGCACTCTGCCAGGTGCTTTACACACAGCATCTCATTTAATCCACATGATAATCTTATCAGGTGAGTATTACTGCTATTTCTCTTTTTAAACTTTTATCACGGAAAATCTCAAATATGTATTTAAAAGCAGAGAGAAGCTGATAAATGAGCCCCTCTGTGTTCATCACCCAGCATCAACAATTGTCAGCTCATAGCCAAGCTTGTTTAATCTCTAGCCCATCCACTTCCTCCTCCCTTATTTTGATGCAAATCTCAGACATCATATCATTCATTTGTAAATATTCCAGTTGGTCTTGAAACAGCAAGACTCTTTAAAAAACCCAAAATCATAATACCATGTTATAATCATGCCTAAACACATTTGAAATAACTCCTTAATATTATCAAACATCTAATCAGTGTTCAAAGTCTCCCCAGTTGTCTCATAAATGCTTTTTACAATTGCTTTTTTTCCTTTCAAATCAGATCTAAGCAATACCCACACATTTCGTCTCTCAAGTCTCTTTTAATGTATAGGCCCTTCTCTCTGTTTCTTTCCTTGCAATTTATTTATTGAAGTAATGATGACATTTGTCCTGATATCTTTTTTTTATAAATGAAGAAACAGGATCCGAGAAGTTAAAAGAATTTAGTAAAAGGTAGAAAAGGAATTCAGTCCTAGCTATGTCTGACTCCAGAGTCCAAGCCTTTACCGACTTTATCATATGCCCTTTAAATCAAGTGATGAAAAGCAAGACACAGGAAAACACAATCACCCATAAAAGATTTCAGAACACGCATGACTCTCCTAAGTAACCAGTTCCCTTACCAAGTGCCCACACAGAAAACCATTCACTTAAAACCCAGGCAGGGTTTGAAGTGTGGGAAAAGAAATTGAAAACAGGATAAGTCAGTATCCTCCTTATGTTTCGAATCTGACTAAATAAGTCTTGTATGCAAATGTATCCGTAACATGGTGACGGGGGGGGGGGGGGGGCGTATTTCCAACAAATATTTAGCAAGGCAAAAATATTTCTTGAATCTACCAGTTGCTTTTTCCTCTCTTCTCCTCCTTGAGTTTCCTCCTATTCCCCCCCCCCACCGCCCTTTTCCCCTGTCCTCTATAGCTAGATAAGGAGAAAATATCTCTTTTAGGTAGTTATTTTAAAATACCAGTCAAATTAACAATTTGGTAGTTTGATATGTGATATCTGGCTTTTGTTACAGTAGTTTTGAAACCACAGTTACCCTAGCAACTGAATACATTTTTTTCTTTTAAAAAATTTTAGCTGTCGAGAAAAAAAAAAAAAAAGAAAAAGAAAACTTCTTGCCAGAATTTTCCCATAATAGCTTCCATTAACTGCAGTGACTTCTATTGGAGAGGCCAGCACTGCTGTCTCCTGCTGTCACCAGTCATTCACTGATCTAGCAGATGTTTTGTTTGATAAGGCCAATTTGAGCTTTATAAAACATTTATTTTTTCACCTCCAAGGAGCAAATACCAGTAAGGATGGGATTCAGCATCCATCACTGGATACCATACAAGGGCCTCAACCTGCCAGTGGAGTTTCTAGGTGAGAAGAAATACTAAAACAAATCTAAAGGCTTCATTTATTTTTTCTTTAAAGAGGGGGGATGGCTAAACACATTAGATCAGTCCCTAGAGACTTAGCAAGAGGAAAAAAGTGAGTGGAAGAGCCAATAGTCTACTATGGAATCTTTCTGGAAAATACCTTGTGGATGCATGCCCAAAGAGGGTGATGATGCTAGTTGGTGAGATGAGGGAATGAGAGAGGGAGTGATGCACATTGCATTGAGTTTTATAGAACTGATAAACTGTGTATTAGCATTTCAAGGAGGTGAAGCAGAGAAGAACAAGCAAGGGGAAAGGGGTCCATTAGGGCTTTTTGGAACAAGTAGACTTTGAGCATTTGTGAGAACACTCCCTTGCTTCTCTCATAATTATGCTTCTAATGCACACAACTCAAAATTACCCTTTCTTTCCAAAAGACAAAACAAAACAAAAAACCAACCACTGATTGTATAAAATTACGAATATCAGGGCACCTGGGTGGTTCAGTTGGTTAAGGTGATTTCAGCTTGATTCAACTCTTGATTTCAGCTCAGGCCATGATCTCATGGTTCATGAGATCAAGGGATCAAGCCCCACATCAGGCTCTGCACTCACGGTGCAGGGCCTGCTTGGGATTCTCTCTCTCCCTTTCTCCTTGTCTGTGCCCCTCCCTGCCTCAAAATAAATAAATAAACATAAAATAAAATAAAATTACAAATATTCTAATCCTTTCTCTTGAGTAAAAGGAAGTTGGTTTCAAGACCTGGGGCTATGGTGTGAGTAAATCAAAAGAAGTAGTGGGTAGTTCTGTTCTTGTTGGTGAGATGCCTCCTTTTATTTATTTATTTATTTATTTATTTATTTATTTATTTAACATTTATTCATCTTTGAGAGACAGAGAGAGACAGAGCATGAGCGGGGAAGGGGCAGAGAGAGGGAGACACAGAATCCGAAACAGGCTCCAGGCTCCGAGCTGTCAGCACAGAGCCCGACGCGGGGCTCGAACTCACTGACCGCGAGATGGTGACCTGAGCCGAAGTCGGCCGCTCAATCGACTGAGCCACCCAGGCGCCCCGAGATGCCTCCTTTTATGAGTCTCCTCTGGAATTGTTTATTTTGTCATTCTGCAGAAGACCAAAAAAAGAATTCCAGTGCAGGAAGTCCCCCTTTGCAAAATAATGGCTCAACAAAATGAAGGTTTCAGTCCTTCAACTTTACTTGAGATTGCCCTACCTAGGTAAAATATTTTGATTTGAGGAATTACATTTGTAGCCAGGATGAGAACTAAAAAGAGAGGAAGAGAATGTCAACTCCATTTGCAGAAAATGTAATTTAAAAAAAAAATTTTTTTTTTTTTAACGTTTATGTTTGGGACAGAGAGAGACAGAGCATGAACGGGGGAGGGTCAGAGAGAGAGGGAGACACAGAATCGGAAGCAGGCTCCAGGCTCTGAGTCATCAGCCCAGAGCCCGACGCGGGGCTCGAACTCACGGACCGCGAGATCGTGACCTGAGCTGAAGTCGGACGCTTAACCGACTGAGCCACCCAGGCGCCCCGAAAATGTAATTTTTCTACAGTAAACTCACCCTGAACAACAACAAAATGTTTGCAAATATATGCACAGTGTTCTCTAAGTCAAAATAGAAGAAAAAAAAAAAAAAAGAGCCAAACCAGCAATATCCCAGTTAGGGCTTTTTCTTAAGGACTTGAACAACTTAAAAAATGTACTGCTTCTTTTTTTTTTCCCAGCTTTTTGGAGAGATCATTGACATATAACATTGAGTAAGTGTAAGGTATACAACACGTTGATTTAAAGCACATATATATGGTGAAATGGTTACCACAATGAGGTTAGTTAACACACCCATCACCTCAGGTAATTACCACAACTACACTCACCATCTGTACATCCTTTGATCCCCAGAACTTACTCATCTTATAGCTGGAAGTTTGCACCTTTCCACCAGCATCTCCTCATTTCTCCCCCAGCCAGTCAGTCAGGAACTCAGCTAGACTACAGTGAGGATGGATCACTTGTCTCTGCTCCACCATATTTGAAGCCTCAGCTGAGAAGACTCAAGACCAAACTAGAATCTTCTAGATGAGTCTTCATTCACACCTCTGGCAGTTGATTGCTGGCCCATCTGCCAGGATACCCATTTGTGGTCTCTCCATATGGTGTCTCTGCATGGGCTGATTTGGACTTCCTCATGGCATGCTTGTGAGTTCTTGGAGTGAGTGTCCCAAGAAAGCAGGGTGAAATGCATGGCATTTTTGTGATCATTCTGCACTGCTCTGTTGGTTGGGGCAGTCACAAATGTTTGCCCAGGTTTGAGGGGGAAAGGACATAAACTCTACCTCTCCGTGGGAGACATGTTTAGGCCACTTTGTAGAAAGAGCACTTAGGATCCGAAATACTGTTCCAGCCTCTTTTGGGGAAATACAGTCTGCAATAATATATGTATATACATGTGAAAGGAGCTTCCTAATAGTGCAGAGAACTGACATCTAAGGGCCACTTTTTACCATCTGTGGCAGTTGAGAATTAAAGTTTTTCCTCAAAGACTGAGATGTAAAGCAGGATTTTATGTGCTTCTTATGCTTTCATTATTGGGAATTCCTTTCCATTAGTTTCTTGGAAGTGTAAAATTTGCAATGTTTTAACATTTTGCTCTCACCTGCAACATTTGTAAGCACATTGCAGCTCTCTTAATTCTCATCAGCAGATAAACAACATCAAGTCCAGAAATTTCCATACCTCAGGGAATTTCTGTTTTGGCTCAAAACACTGCAATGAGGATATTGATCTAATAACTCCATTACTGATGTCTCTTTAATATAAAATTTGACAGACTGCTTTAATAGAGAACTATTTACAATAGAAAAAAATAATGCTCAATCTCTGGATTGTGCATTCTTTTCTTTTACCTTCTATTTGTTAGAAATCAGCCTCCATCTTTGAAAGAAACTTTAATAGTTTTCTTTGTTACTGCAGGTCTTTTTTTTTATTTTTTAATATGAAAAGAGACTGAGGAAATGTCCTAATGTTTGGTTAACAAATTAAAAACCCATGTTTAAATGCTTTAATATCCTGGTCCTATTTCACTGTGTCATCAGGGGTTGATTTACCAGCTGTAAAATTACATAAGAAATCTTTTAAATGTAGAACTGTTGACAATATTTGAACTTCTGTATATATACTGTGATCTTCTGATAATGACTGCATCAATTGTGACAGCTCACTGTAGCTCACGCAGACTAGCTCTGAAATCAGGGATGCATTTACAGAGATCTGAGAGGGGTCATGAGGCTGGGTTTGATTTCAGTATCCAGTGCTTTTCATAAACTCAACAGTTCAGGCCTTTTCCACCCTTCTCCAAATCCTTTCTGCAAACTTTGAACAAAATACCTCTTTTAAGAACCAAACCATTAGTATATTTGGATAGCCTATCAATTAAGAAGGTAGGAAAGATGTTGATTATATAGCCAGGACAGGCCTAAGGGAAAGGAGTTTTGGAAGTTGACAATCTGTCATTTTAAAACATTAAGTTGAATGTGATACATCTCAATTAATAGGTATTTTAGATGAGAAGGCATTAACTCAGAGCTAACCCATTTTTCTTTTTTTAATTAAAAAGAAATTTTTTTTTAACGTTTATTTATTTTTGAGACAGAGAGAGACAGAGCATGAACGGGGGAGGGGCAGAGAGAGAGGGAGACACAGAACCGGAAGCAGGCTCCAGGCTCTGAGCCATCAGCCCAGAGCCCGACGCGGGGCTCGAACTCACGGACCGCGAGATTGTGACCTGAGCTGAAGTCGGATGCTTAACCGACTGAGCCACCCAGGCGCCCCTAACCCATTTTTCTATGTGCCTAGCTCCACCATAATTGAGAAATAGAGAAAGCAGTGCACAGAAATGCAGGTGAGAGCAAGGTGGGATTCATTTGGCTACATGTGTTAAAATGATGGGAAACCAAGATAAATATATTGCCTTCAAGTTTAGAAAATAGAAGTTTACTCCTTTAAAATAATTTTTTTTTAAGTTTATTTATTTTTGAGAGAGACAGAGTACGAGTGGGGAAGGGGCAGAGAGAGAGGGAGACACGGAATCTGAACCAGGCCCTAGACTCTGAACCAGCACAGACCCCGATGCGGGCCTCGGGCTCACAAACAGTGAGATCAAGGACCTAAGTCTGAGTGAAGATGGATACTTAACCAGCTGAGCCACCCTGTCACCCCCGGAAGTTTACTTCTAAACTGATATGATGACTCCATGATCATCAGAGATCTGACTCCTCTCTTGATGCCCCACCTATTTTACTTAGTACACAGCCTTATAGATCAAGATGCTCAAGGTCCAGCTACTGATTCTACATTCTAGTCAGCAAAAAGGAGGAAGGGCAAAGAAAACATACTCTCTCCCCTTAAGAACACTTCCCAGGAGCTACGCTCGACACTTGAGTTAACATCTCCCGTAATAGAATTTACTCACATGGCCACATCCAGGTGCAAGGAAGGCTGGGAAACAGTCTTTCTTCCTCATGGCTCTGTTCCTAGTTAGGAAATCTGTAACCAAGGGAAAGGGGGAGACGAGACACAGGATGGCAAATAGTATCCACAAAATTAGTGCTTTGTGTGAGGAGGGAAGATCTAGAAACCAAGAACCTGTTAACAATGCTGAGACAAATTTATACTACATTTGTAAACTTCATTCTATCCAAGTGAACGTCAAGAATTATACGTAAATGAAACAAACTATTATTGACGTTGCTAAGTATGAAAACAGCATTGTGGTTATATTAAGATAATGCTCTTACTTTTTAAAGATTTATGTTGAGTATGAAGAAGTTAAATAACGTGGTCTCTGATTTGCTTAAAACAGTTCTGCAAAGAAAAAAAGTTGGTGGGATGGGGGAAGATGAAGGAAGGAAATATGGTCAAAATATTGATAATTTTAAATTTTGGGTTAAAGGTATACAGGAATTATCATCGTCACATTATTATTTTTTTAACGTTTATTTTTTGACAGAGACAGAGCATGAATGGGGGAGGGGCAGAGAGAGAGGGAGACACAGAACCCGAAACAGACTCCAGGCCCCGAACCGTCAGCACAGAGCCCTATGCGGGGCTCGAACTCACAGACTGCGAGATCATGACCTGAGGTGAAGTCAGATGCTCAACCGACTGAGCCACCCAGGCGCCCCATCATATTATTTTTTAGAATGTTTGAAACATTTCACAATAGAAAGTTCTTTGTAAATAATCAGTATCAAAATTTCTAAATCCTAAATGATAATATGAGTTCCTTATAGCCTTGGCCAAATTACTTAATATTTCTGAGTCTCAGCTTCTTCATATGTAAAATGCAGATGATGATACTTGTCCTAACCAGTTAACAGTGCTGCAGTGAAGGTCAAATGTAAAAATGCCTGTGAAAGTGTTTTGGAACCTATAATGTAGTATGGTATCAGTTATTGTTAATGATATGTTTGCTGTCATTTTTGTTATCATTGTTAATGTGAGGGCAGAGGCCACGTCTCATTATTCACTGTTGTATCTCCAGTGACTAGTAAACTGCCCGACACATAATAGATAGGAAATGAATGTTGGATGAGTAAGAACAAAAATTGTTAAGAAAAAAAAATATGTATTGAGGTGCCTGGGTGGCTTAGTCGGTTGAGCATCCGACTTTGGCTCAGGTCATGATTTTGCAGCTGGTGAGTTCCAGCCCCGTGTTGAGCTCTGTGCTGACAGCTTGGAGCCTGGAGCCTGCTTCGGATTCTGTGTTTCCCTCTCTCTCTGCCCCTTCCCCACTCTCACTCTCTCTAAAAAATAAAATAAAAACACAAAATAATTTTAAAAAAGAAAAAAATATGTATCTGAAATTGACAGGGACAGAAGGGACCTGAGAAATAATCCCATAACTTCGTATTACATATGAGGAAACTGAGGCCCAAAGCAATTAAATGACTGGCTTAAAGTGACACAGGGTGGCAGAGTTTCAGTATAGTGAAAGAGGCAAAGGCAGAGTCAGGCTTAAAATCACAAGGGAAACACCAGAGACCCAGAGAGAATTTTATTCCCTTTCTAGCTACCTTAGGAAAACGTACCATAATATAATTCTGTTATCTCTGTTAAAGTCCCAGGGAACAGTGTATTTTGTAGCAGCACTCAGATATTTTTCTTTTAACTACTGTTTCCAAACAGGAGGCTAACCAGTGGGGACTCAAAAATCCTTTTGTTATGCAAACGTGTTGTCTCTGATAATGGCCCCTATGATAAGAATTGGGCGCCTGGGTGGCTCAGTCAGCTAAGCTTCCGACTTCAGCTCAGGTCACGATCTCACGGTCCGTGAGTTTGAGTCCCGCGTCGTCGGGCTCTGTGCTGAGCGCTCAGAGCCTGGAGCCTGCTTCAGATTCTGTGTCTCCCTCTCTCTCTGACCCTCCCCTGTTCATGCTCTGTCTCTCTCTGTCTCAAAAATAAATAAACGTTAAAAAAAAAATTTTAAAAAGAATTGGTCTTCATGTTCCTGGGTGGCTCAGTCAGTTAAGTGTCTGACACTTGATTTCTGTTCAGGTCATCATCTCACCGTTCATGGGCTCAACCCCTGCATTAGGCTCTGTGCTGACAGCACAGGGCCTGCTTGAGATTCTCTCTCTCTTTCTCTGTCTGCCCCTCCCCACCTCAAATAAATAAACATTAAAAAAAGAAAAGAATTGGTCTTGTAGATGGAATTAACTGTTTACAATCTTTTCTTTAAAAGGTCTCATAATACTGTTACATAATCTTTGTGGTCAAGGGCTGCAAATTTAGTCCAAATCTTTCATAGGAAATTCTCCACTTGAGTAGGTATCTGAATTGATCATCTCACTGATACCGTGACACAACAGGGCTGAATTAGGACCACATTTTCAGTTGCACACGCTATTTTAATGTGTTAGATATGGATGTTCAACACCCTCCAAGAGAATAACCGCAGATGGCAACCATCATGTAGCCAAGATTACAATAATAGAAATGATCACTTATCTGTTTGGGCATACGATAAATATGTATTTTTGCTCATGAGTCTACTGGTTGGTTAGGTAGTTCTGCTGATTTGAGGTGGGCTTTGTTGATCGCATCTGGGTTCATTTGAACCTGTGATCAGCTGGAAGGTCAGCCTGGAACTGATTGGACTGGGATGGCCATGGATGAGAGGACTTATTCCTGCACTCTTGTCCTCTAGCAGGCTAACCCATGCTTGCTATCATATGGAGGCAAAGTTTCAAAAGAGCAAACGAAGCATGAAAGTCTTCTCGACTTCTCAGCTCAGACCAGACACATTCAGTTCTGCTGCATTCTACTGGTTAAGCAAGTAACAAGGCCAGTATAGATTCCACCTCAAAATGGGAGAAGCTGCAAAGTCGCATCATAAGAGGCATGGATATCGGGAAGAGAAGAATGGAGGCCATTTTCACTATTAGTCTACCATAATAAGGATGGGATTTTGCTAGAGATATCTTAGTGAGGTTTCTCCTTGGAGTGCTCCCAACTAACCAGACATATAGCCTTCCAAGTGCTTTACCTCTTGAGTTAGGAGAAGGGGAAAACTTCATAGGAACAGTGGAGAAAATCTTGAAGTCAGGCAGTCTGGAAAAAGGTATGACTTTAGAAGTTTACAAAAATAGGCATAGATGTCATTTTGCTGTGTTTTCCAAAGCTTCCCTATGGCCAATAACAACATGGATTTCTATGTTCTGGCTATTAAGCTCTTTTCATATAGCAGATCATTTAATTCTTATAACTACCCTATGAGACATTATTACTCCTACTTGATGGATAACATAATATAGCCTTGGGAAGGTTAAACAGTTAAACAGTCTGAGAGCACCTGGGTGGCTTAGTTGGTTACGCTTAAGCATCAGACTCTTGATTTCGGCTCAGGTCGTGATCTCGCTGTTGTGAGATCAAGTCCCACACCCAGTGTGGAACCTGCTTGAGATTCTCTCTCTCCCTCTGCCCCTCCCCCCTCAAAAAAAAAAAAAAAGAGAGAGAGAGAGAGATTAAATAGCCTGATTGAGGTCTGTCAGCCCTAAGTGAGGGAGTGTGGTTTCAAACCCTGTCCATTCTGACTTCAAGGCCAGTGGGAGGTATTAAACACTATGCTATTTAGTCTCCCCCAATGCAGAAGCCCCTGTACCCTGCAAATAGCATTGCACATCCATTTGGAGGCACAGAAAACAACAACAACAACTAACAATCTCAACTTAAATAAGAAATAGAATTTTCACTTGCAGTTTTTATGCTACATCAGGTTCGTGTGAAATCAGAAAGCAGGAGTCAACAAACGTTTCCTACCAAGAGCCAGAGAGTAAATATTTTAGGCTTGTGGGTCGTATGGTCTCTGTTACAACTCTCAGGTCTGTCTTTGTAGCTCAAAAGCAGCCAGAGACAAAGTATAAAATGAATGAGTGTGGCTGTGTGCCAACGAAGTTTTATTGATAAAAATAGGTGGCTGGCCAGATTTGTCATAGAGAACTTGGAACCAAGCCAGGACTTGGCAAAAATGCACTTTGTTCCAAAGGACAGTTTGATGTGTTGTCCAAATCCTCTCAAACACAACAACAACAATAATAATCATGCACATTATAATGATTCATATATGCTACTAATAAAATATATTTTTACAAGTAAGGCAAAATTATGACTATCACACAAATATTAAAAAATACATATCAAAGATTTTATTTAACTCATTAATGAGGAAAGCAGTAAGAGGTTAAAACCCTTTCAAAGAGGAATCCAAGGAACAAACACGCATGGCAGCATTCAGAAATGCTGAAATTAATTTGCTAGTAGATGAAATACTGATAAATATATACAGGGAATAAAATGTACAAAATCATTTCTTCTATAGGCTAATGGTCAATGGCATGTTCACCAGACACAATTTATTTACAGGAATATAAGAATATCCATCACCTGGGGCATGTGGGTGGCTCAGTCCGTTGAGCTCAGCTCAGGTCATGGTCTCACGTTCGTGGGTTTGAGCCTCACATCAGGCTCTGTGCTGACAGCTCAAAACCTGGAGCCTGCTTCGAGTTCTGTCTCTCTCTCTCTCTCTCTCTCTCTCTCTCTCCTCCCCTCCCTGCTCACACTCTGCCTCTGGAAAAATAAAATGTTAAAAAAATATATATCCATTACTCAGGAAAGTATTCACAATGTGAATAATAATAAAAAATGTATGATATAATAATTTAAAAACTATAAGGGGCGCCTGGGTGGCGCAGTTGGTTAAGCATCCGACTTCAGCCAGGTCACGATCTCGCGGTCCGTGAGTTCGAGCCCCGCGTCGGGCTCTGGGCTGATGGCTCAGAACCTGGAGCCTGTTTCCGATTCTGTGTCTCCCTCTCTCTCTGCCCCTCCCCCGTTCATGCTCTGTCTCTCTCTGTCCCAAAAATAAATAAACGTTGAAAAAAAATTAAAAAAAAAAACAAAAAAAACTATAAGACGTGTGAAGAAGCAGGAAAGCTATAAGGAGAAAAATCAATCAATAGAAATGGGAGAAAACTGACACAGATAGTAGAATTCAATAGGCAAAGACATTGAGTTATCACAACTGCATTGCCTATGTCCCAAAATGTACTAGTAATTTTCAACAGAGGAGTGCTTTCTCCCCCCAGGCAACATTTGGCAATGTCTGGAGACAGTTTGGTTGTCACAATTTGGCAGAAGTGGTGCTATTGGCATGTAGCGGGAGAAGCCAAGGTTGCTACTAACCATCCTACTGTGTACATGACACCCCCCACGACACAGAATTGCCCAGCCCGAAATGTCAGTAGTGCTGAGGTTGAGAAGCCCTGAACTAGAGGAAAGATTAAATGTGTTAAGTAGAGACACGGAAGATACGAAAAGACACAAAATGAACTTATAGAGATGAAAGCAATGACAGCGATGAAAAATACACTGGATAGGATTAATTACAGACTGGATATTGCAGAAAAAACAGGAGTGAACTTGAAGACATGGCATTATAAACTACACACAATGAACCCAGACAAAAACAAGTCTGGAGGAACAAAAGGAACAGAGCACCAGTGAGCTGTGGGCCAACTTCAAGTGGCCTAGTGTATACATACGTAACTGGAGCCCTGACAGAAAGAGGGGTGGGAGTGACAGAAAAAAACCTTTAAAGAAATAAACCCAAAAGTTTTCCAACTTTGATAAAGACTAGATCAAAGTACAACAAACCCCAAGCACAAGAACATGAAGAAAATACCAAAGCAACATCATGATCAAATTGCTTAAAACAAGTTATAAAGAGAGAATATTAAAAGCAACCAGAGAGGGGGGCACCTGGGTGGCTCAGTCGGTTAAGTGGCCGACTTCGGCTCAGGTCATGATCTCACGGTCCGTGGGTTCAAGCCCCGCGTCGGGCTCTGTGCTGACAGCTCAGAGCCTGGAGCCTGTTTCAGATTCTGTGTCTCCCTCTTTCTCTGACCCTCCCCTGTTCATGCTCTCTCTTTCTCTCTCTGTCTCAAAAATAAATAAATGTTAAAAAAAATTAAAAAAAAAAAAAGCAACCAGAGAGGAACAAACAAAACAAAACAAAACAAAACATGACATACACAGAGGAACAAAGATAACGATGACAGAACACTTCTTAACAGAAACAATGTAAACATTCGGGCACCTGGGTGGTTCAGGTGGTTAAGCATCCTACTTCGGCTCAGGTCATGATCTCACGGTTCCTGAGTTCAAGCCCCACATTGGGCTTGCTGCTGTCAGCACAGATACTGTTTCAGATCCTCTGCCCCGCCCCCCACCTCTGCCCCTCCTCTGCTTGTGCTTTCTCTCTCAAAGATAAATAAACATTAAAAAAAAAGGAAAAATGTAAAAAAATTTTAAAAAGCGACATCTTTTAAAGTACTGAAAAACAAAAAGCTATCCTATATATACTACACTAAAATACCTTTTAAAAATGAAGGAAAAATAAAGACTTTTTCAGGCATTAAAAACCTGAAGTAATTTATCACCAGTGTTAGCCACATTGTAAAAAATGTTGAAGGAAATCTTTTAGGCAGAAATATGAAACTACCAAAAAGAATCAAAAGCATTGGAAATGGTAACAATAGAGGGAAATGTGTTTGATTGTCCCCTATTCCTTGAATCTTCTAAAAAGATTACTTTTTAAACAATAGCAACAACAAAATAATGTAATGTGGGGTTTACAACATGTGTAGAAGTGACATCTATGACAGCAATAGGACGAAGTAATGGTTTACTTGGAAGGGAGTCTGAGGGGGGTCGTCTAGGAGCTCTTGTCTATGACTGAATGAAGTTGTTATACTTAGGAGAAGTATTAGAAAACTCATCTGGCCTAGAGGCTGAGTCAAGCTCCCCAGTTTGGTAAGTATAATATTTATTTCCTAAGGAAAATAAAAAAGGAATGAAGGTATAGGCCGATTTGTACAGGAGCTTAATATGGATTTCCTCAGCAATAATACAGGTCATTGATTCTCCTTTTGAACATCCTATCCACAGCAGGCTTAGTAGACAGGCCTGTCCTAGGGTAGATTGAGATTGGGAAACAGGCATTCAGGAAGGTTCTCCTTTATGGTATATGGCAAGGAACAGACCAGCAAACTGGCCTTCTGAAAGCCAGGAGGACATGGCTACTACAATATTCAGATGGGGAAGCCCAATCTGGATTAGGGATGCTCTGCCCCAAATGAAGCTAATGGGCAAATAGCCACCCTCTCCACAAGGCCTGGGTCTACTTCTAGAAGTCTTTTTATTTGTCCCTCACTTTGGGAACCCAGAAGTAAGTGGTAAATCTCTTCATAATCACAGGGAGGCAAAGATATTCCTAAATATAAGACCAAGGCCAGAAATGAGGAATGCGGCCTCATTTACCAGTCACTGGGATTCACCTTGTGCCAACATTGTATTACCTAATGTTCTCATAGACTTGACCAATCATTTTGATATCGTGTAGATACAGAACTTGAAATAATTTGTCTTCAAAAGTGAGGCTGCAGCATTTGGCCTTAAAGATTTCAAACCTAGAAACTGTAAAAGTTGGATTCTCAAAATAAAATATAACTGAAAGACGGACTAATTACCATGTGGAGCTTCAGTAGCTATAAAATCCCATAGAAATTGTCTGGGTCCTAGTGCTTCTGTTGGAAATAACTGAATTATTCATACAAACTCATAAACACAAATTAATTTCTCACTCTGTACAGTACTCTGAGAATTAGTAATGTTTTGACCAAAAATGACAATTCCCTTAAAAGTCAGCACATGGTTTTTATTTGGAGAGACAAGCTGATAACAGTCTTAATCTGAGCACAGCAAAAGTCTTTTCCATGAACATGGAGAAGCTGGCTATATTATGTTCAACAACCTGTTTGTTATCACTCTTCCAAATAAGTGAGAAAGTTGTAGGTAAAAAAAAAAAAAAAAGATTAACATCAATGATATTTCTTCGTGAGCTATGTTTTTATCTAAGCCATTTGGACTCTAGCTCTGCATCTGGATTTTACATATATTGCATAGTTGACAAATACAGTTAACAGATAGCTACTGTGCTACTCTGCACGGTTACTGTACAAATGAGATTTTGCTAGTTACCTTGCGATAAGCATGCACAAATCTTAGTGGCTTACAACAACAAAGGTTTATTTCTCACTCATGGAATGTGTAAGCTGTGGCTCTGCTCAAGGTGTGTTCATTTTGAGATCCAGGTTGAAGGAGCAACACCTATTTAGGACACTCATTATTATGGCAGAGTGAAAAGAGCATAATGGCTGAACCAGGCAGTGGCTCTTAAGCTTTCATTTATTTAATTTTTTTAAAAAAATGTTTATTTATTTTGAGAGAGAAAGAGAGCGAGCATAAGTGGGGGAGGGGCAGAGAGAGAGAGGGAAAATCCAAGCAGGCTCCAGTGCTGTCAGCGCGGGGCTCCAGGCGGAGCTCAAACTCATGAGCCATGAGAGGACAAGAGGACCTGAGCTGAGATCAAGAGTCTAATGCTTAACCAACTGAGCCACCCACGCGCCCCTCTTAAGCTTTTGTTTAGATGCTACATGACAATTATGCCTCACATTTCATTGGCCAAAACATATCACGTGGTTAAACCTAATGTTAACAGAGTGAGGAAGCGTGTGCCTCTCCTAGGAGGGGACTGCAAGTCACATGGAGATGTGTAGGATATATAATTCTCTTACAGGAAGTGTGGTGAATAATTAAGAACAATAATGCAATCTTCCAGTTATTAAATGGGATGCATCTGATGAAGAAGTAATTCAACAGACCTGTTCTGATCATTCAAATAAGACAGACTTGATTATTTATGCACTATCCTTGCAAATTTCATCACTACACTTCCAATTTAAGAATTATGAAACTTCTAGGGAAATATGAACCATTGTTCCTAAGTGCATTTGTGTGTTGTGGGTGGAAAGATGGAGGAGAAATGATTCCTTAACAGGACCAATCACTAACTAGTTACGCCAAAGATAGTGGTGATTCTGTATAACAACAGTGCTCCAAAGCATTTATTCCCGTTCTTTTTAAAATGTATGGCAGCCACCACCATTCACAGTTCCTATCACTGTCCTTTCAACTTTGTCCCCTACTCAAAATCTTTTCTCAAGAAGAGCTGTCATTGATTTCTTTTTTTTCCCCAGTATTCCATTGAGATGCCGCACGGTCTGAAGCTGAATGTCAGTGTATATCCTTCCAGTAATTCTTCTGGCTGCAATCATCCCCACACCTTCGCTTTAGCTCATCATGTAGGAACCAGTGGTTATCCTGATGTCACGAACATGCGCTGGGCAGGAACTGTTTTTGAAGAGTTCTGCTACTATACAGATTTTGTAAGTCTCCATTTGTGATTCAAGAATTTTGATATGATGTTTGATTTTATAGTTCTTTGAAAGAGACTGAGCTCCACCACAATTTAAGGACCTTCATTTTTGTCTGTTGCCTGATTCTACTCTCTTTTCCAGTTTCCATTACGATATGATGGTCTTCCTGATATTACTGTTACATTTTCTTTATTAGCGCATGTGAGACTTTAACCCCCACTCCCACCCCACTGCCTGTAGAGAGAAAATTCTCTATCATTATTACTGGATGAGATGAGTTAGCAAAGAGATTCTGAGTAATGGACAGACCTGAGAGAGTAGGCAAAGGTGAGATTATTCATTGAGCTTTGAACTTGCCAGTTGTCTTTGCCAGGCACATGAGCGGAGAGTTCAAGGTTTCCAGAAGATGAAAACCAGCCACTGAGTGGATGATCCGACAGAGGCATAAGCTTTGAACTTGAAAATCAGAAATTCGTCTTTCCCCTGGCAGGATGCTGACGTAGATGGAACACGTGCTATGAAGACTAAGATGAATGCAATTGCTGAAGAAGCAAATGTTCCTTAAAAGCCTTCTCAATCCACCAACAACGGGCTTCAGCAGTCCCAAAAGGGACTGAGAAGGGTCTAGGGTAAAGCCCCAACTTCATCAGTGTGAAAGAGATGACTGGCTGGTCAATATAGGATTCCTCCAACGAGCTTTTAAACTAGAGAGGAAACTCCCCTCCTTCTGTATCTAGGGGATTAAGAAAAGGCAGAATTCAAGAGACAAGGTGGCTGATGGCCCTGGCAAGGGCATTGGGCCCACATCCTGTGATAAAAACCAGCACATGGTTTCTGGAAGAGACGGAGAATTCTGTCAGTTCTGATGTTGGTGCCTGTCCAGATATGTTCAGGCTAGCAGTGTGAGCAGTTTCACCAAGTATGTAAATCAGACTGGGCAGGAGTACAGCATGGACGTGGGGACTGTGTTCGTCAAAGCCAATCCAGGATTGAAAGCTAGTTGCTTAGATGAGAAATTTGGGCTCTGTCAACTGTAAAAGGTAAAGGGAAATTACATGCCCCTCTCTCCAAGGAGGAGTTGACACTCTGGTTAGATCTCAAAAAGCTTATTAGTCTACAATTACCTATAGGCAAGGTCATTGTGATTAAAAACATGCCTTTTCTTTTTAAAAAAAATTTTTTTTAACGTTTATTTATTTTTGAGACAGAGAGAGACAGAGCATGAACAGGGGAGGGGCAGAGAGAGAGGGAGACACAGAATTGGAAGCAGGCTCCAGGCTCTGAGCCATTAGCCCAGAGCCCGAGGCAGGGCTCGAACTCACGGACCGCAAGATTGGGACCTGAGCTGAAGTTGGACGCTTAACCGACTGAGCCACCCAGGCGCCCCAAAACATGCCTTTTCTTCTCCCTCTTGCTTTCATAAGGTAAGCTGACATGACGCCTGCTCAAAACATTCAGATATTTTGTCCCTTTTTGGTACTTTCTCCTCACTCATGCAGCAGAAGGAACAAAATGAATGGAGGCCTGCCTCCTTGAGAAGCCTGGGTTATCTTTCTTTCCATCCTTTCTCATCAGATGCTTTAGTTCCTGGGCTAAGTCCCTTGCAGAGAGAGTATAGTCTTAAATGGCCCAGGTAAAGCTATATTCTTAAGCAGTTCTGAAAATCTTTCTTGTGCCTTGGAAATTTCTATGAAGAACATGATACACACCACACTGAACCTGTTCATGTCCTAGCTCGGTGTCATTCTATTGGTTAGGCAGAATTCACCCTCCCACAGGCAACATCAAAGAGAAAAAGAAGCAGGATTTCCAGGGCTACGAAATGTGTTCAGTGGTGTTCAGATTCCAGGTTTACAAACGGTAGGCTTTCATTTGTTATGAGTGTTTGCTCAGGATCATGATGGGGTAAGCAATATACTGGGCAGTGGACTTATAATAAACACATCGGATAATCCGTGCTTTACAGGTGTTTCACATATAAAATTCTTTCATGTGTAAGCCTGGGGAGAAAATGGATGTTCCACAGCCCTTCCTTCCCAGCAGGCCTTTTCTTTTGGAGAATAATGAAAATATATTGTTGCCTGTACATTCCCTATTTCTGCTCTCAGGAAGATTGTATCCAGGTGGCATGTGATTCCAGAAGGTCCATTTGATGATGGGTGAATGCTACAGATTAATTTGGCTAAATTTCTGGAAGTTGTGCCCAACTCTCTTGTCCCTTTTGAAGTGATGCACAGGATGGCAATGTGCTCCTGGCCTTTTGCAGTCGACTTTGTGATAGATGAAAGGACCGGCGCCATGTAATTGACGATAGTGTTCAGACTTCCCATACATGGCTCCCATAAGAACAGATCTGTGTTAGCCAGACAATGATTCATAAGTCGTAATGGAAACAAAAAAGGGTGAGAAGATTAACAGTACAACATGAAACTCTCTTTCAGACTTTCCGACTCAGTAGTGGGCCATGGTAAGGGAGAGTGTCATTATGGGGAGCTCACGGCTAGAATCACTGGATGTACTTACATCAGGAATCTCTCACTTTGTGCCAAGATCCATCAGTCAAGATGGTAACCCTAGAATTCAGCCGTTCACGAGAAACTGTACTGTTAATTTGATGGCCTTGTCTGTTGGGAGCAGGAAGAGAGAAATGTAACATCGAATCGAGAACATTGCTGCGTATTTCAAAGGAAGACCATGAACTGGCATTTGCCACTTTCAGATTCCTTATGTCTGATTTATGACACAGTTTAGATCTGAAAATTCTCAAAAAAATAAGTTATGAGTATAATTACTTCAGGTAAACATCTTTGTTCATGTTGCTCAGAACTTCATGATTTGGTTTTTAGTTTAACTGAAATATATTTCAACATTCAATATTATTGTAGCATCATTACACTCAAGGTTCAGAAGTGAAGATTTCTTTTCCTGGGATTTCGTGCTTTGAGTGATGGTTGGGGCTCAATATTATGTAGCTGAGCCACTGACTATATCAACACTTGTAACTCCACAAATATTTATTGAATATATAGTACTTGAATTGTAGGCTCAAAAGTGAACTAAATAATGATTCCTGTTGCAAAAGAGGTTAAGATCTACATGTCAAAATATCCTGATGAAGTGTCAAAAATGTGATGTCCAACACCAAGATGTTTGCAAATTAAACTTTTTTTCCAGAGTGTCATCATTGTGGGATAATATAATTGTAGCTTTCAAATATTGGTTTGTGCTTAGTACCCAATTCTGTTCAATTTTTTCAAGTTTAAACAGTCGCCTCTCTTCAACATTTTAAAATCCATGTTATTAATATTAATAGAGTATTTCAGTTCTCATAATACTCTGCTTGATAAAGATACTCCCCAGGCATTTGCATTCCTTTTAAAAAGAAAATTTATAAAGAATTCAGTAAGAAAAATCAAAGAAAAAATCATAAAGTTCATTCTTCTAAAATGTACAATTCAGTGGTTTTTAGTGTATTCATAAGATAGGGCAACAGTCACCACCATATAATTACAGAATATTTTATCACTCAAAAAAGAAACCCTGAACCCATAAGGAGTAATCTTCCATTCCCTTCTGCCCCAGCCCCTGGCAACCACTTATCTACTTTCTGTCTCTATGGATTTGCCTATTCTGGACATTTCATATAAACGAAACCACACAGTATATAGCCATTTGCATCTGTCTTTTTTCACTAAGTATAATGTTATCAAGGTCTGTGCATATTATAGCATGAATCAGTACTTCATTCCCTTTTTTTTTTTTTTTAAAGTTTATTTATTTTGAGAGAGAGAGAGGAGGGGGGCGGAGAGAAAGAGAGAGAGAATATCCCAAGCAGGCTCTGTGTTGTCATTACAGAGCCTGATGCAGGGCTCCATCCAGCCAAGGGTGAGATCATGACCTGAGCTGATACCAAGAGTCCCATGCTTAACCCACTGAGCCACGTAGGTACCCCAGTATAGCTTATTTAGAGAAATGTCTATTCAGGTTCTTTGCCCTTTTCTGTCTTGTTTTTTTGTTTTTGTTGTCTTGTTTTGTTTTCTTGCGTTTTTGTTTCTGTTTTTTAATTATTGAGCTGTAAGAGTTCTTTATATATTCTGGATACTAGACCCCTATAGATACATGGTTTGCAAATACTTTTTCCTATTCTGTGGACTATCTTCACTTTCTTGATAGTGTCCTTTAAAGGACAGCAGCTTTTAACTTTTTTTCTGCCATAACTTCATTGCTTCCATTTGGCCCAGGGCTGGGGAGAAGGCTCCAGGTGGTTACAAAGTTGCCTAATAGCTTCAGGCCGAGGCTCAGAGGCAGCAGTGGGACGCCAGAGCGGCCCCTCAAAGGCCACTGGGTCCCGGAGACTCCTAGTGGGGCTTGAAGGAGCTTTTGAAGAGATACTCGCCCAGCCAGCCTGGGGGCGGCCAGCCTAAGCAGGTGAGTCAGGTGGTCGCCCATCTTGATGAGTTTCACCTCTACATCCGGGAGCTAATGCTCCAGGAAGTCACAGAGCCAGGGGTCTGCGTGGGCAGAACCCAAGCATGCAGCCCAAGAGGGACGGGGCCAGGTTCTTCTCCCGGACCCTGGGGGCTTCCAGGGCTCCAGGGTTCTACCCCACTCTTCTCAGGACGATTCAGGGTGTCCTGGGAGAGAGCATGGCCATGCGTGGGTTTCTCATGTTCAAGAGGCCCCGGAGCCCTGGCGCTTGTCCTGGCCAACTAGGGAAGCAGTGGCCGCTGCCCTCCAGAGCCACAACCTCGTGGGGTCAAAATAGACGCCCAGAGAGAGGTAGGTGTCGGAGGCCCTCAGATGCCTACCGGCCGGCCCGTTAACAGCAGCCTCCACCTGGATGGAATAATTCTGATGAATCTGGGAGCTCGCGGTGGGTCGGCTGGTCGGCCATGAGGAGCTAGGCCCCCAAAATGGTGTTGGCTGGTCCTGGAGGCAGAGGATGGCTGGAGTATGGTTCTGAAGTGGAAAGAGATTGGAGGGTGGTTGCAGGCTGGAGGAAGGGGCATCTCCCGGGTCTGTTATGGCCAGACACTCTGGAAGCAAGACGCAGAGCTGCAGTACCTCCAGGAGCCCTGCCCAGTTTTTAATTTTGATGAAATTTAATTTATGTAATTTTTACTTTGGTTGCTTGTGCCATATAAGAAATCATTCCCCAATCCAAGGTCATGAAGATTTACCCCTACGTTTTCTATTAACAGTTTCATAGTTTTAGCTCTTGCATTTCCGTCTTTGATCCACTCTTAATTAAATTTTGAATATCTGTGAGATAGGGGGCCAATTTCATTCTTTTGCATGTGGATATCTAATCATTTTCTAGGCAGTTTTGCTTCTATTAAAAAATATGGAGGGGCACCTGAGTGGGTCAGTCAGTTAAGCATTCAACTTCGACTCAGGTCATGATCTCGCAGTTTGTGAGTTCAAGCCCCACATTGGGCTCTGTGTTGACTCTCAGAGCCTGGAGCCTGCTTCAGGTTCTGTCTCCCTGTCTCTCTGTCCCTCCCCTGCTCTGGCTGTCTCCCTCTCTCTTTCTCTCTCAAAAATAAATAAACATCATTAAAAAGTTTTTTGAAAATATGGAAAGTGCTGATAAAAGAACTGATATAATTCTAATGAAATACCATATTAACAAAATGAGAACTCAGAATCTCTAATTTCTAGGTTCATGTCCAAATTACACTGGTTTTCGTCTAAGAGAAACTACTAAATCTCTTTTGTTTAACTTTGAAAATCATTTGAGCATCATAGATTTGTATGAAGTCTCTGAAATACCAACTGTCTATAGGTTTTGGTAGTTTTCTTAATCTTTATTTATTTTGAGAGAGAGAGTGTGAGCAGGGGAGGAGCTGCGGGGAGGGAGACACAGGATCAGAAGCAGGCTCCAGGCCCTGAGCTGTCAGCACAGAGTCTGATGTGGGGCTCGAACCCACGAACCGTGAGATCATGACTTGAGCTGAAGTCAGACGCTTAACTGACTGAGCCACCCAGGCGTTTCTTATAGGGCATTTTCAAAGAGCAAACTGTTTGAGCTAACTTTGAGTTCCTCAGTCGGTAACTGGTATTCTGACCATGAAGCAAACAGTTTTTAACCAATAGTGAACTGTATATTTTGTATGTTTTATTTTGGTATTACTTTCCCTCCATATATTTATAGCAATGATTGGATAGCCAATATTTGCAGCTATACCCTCTTATTTCAGAGCATTTTCTTGACTTGGCTTTAGTCAATTGTAGCTGTTAAATCTGAATCCTGTTCTTTCGTCACCCATAATGCTCCCTTGCCTGTTTGTAACTAGAAGTATGGAGCTATTTTATTCAGAAGTAGTCAATGAAATGACAAAAGTCGCAAATGAGTAAAATTTGGCTTCATCCACCTAATTTTTTTAATTAGTGCAATTTCCAACTTAGCCTTCCTGGTCAAGGAAATATTGGCTGCCTTTGAACATGTTATAGAAAAAAAAAGCACTTATAGCAATGCACCTACATTCCTCAAAGACATTCAGACCTAAGGTTACTCTCCAACCTGGCTGCTGTGGAACTGGCATTCTAACAAGCAGATGCTGTAAGCAAGAATGTGAATTATTAATGCACCAGAGCATTGTCACCAACAGACCACAAAATCTATTTTAAAAATTCTTTTACATACATAGTACAGATTCTGTTCTGGCACTGTATGCTCTAAAAGCTGCAGATACATTTTAGAAAACACTGATGAAGCCATTACTGTTCTGTCCATTTGTTCATAGTATATGTCATTATTCAAGAAATTTAAGAACCATAATGATGGAAAATCACACAGAAAGAAAAGTAAAGGAACATGGACTCTGTCAGAAACAAGGGCTACATTTTTATTCAAGAGGTCCCTAATGATGGAAAATCACAGTGAAAGGCAGAAGCGAAACCAGGATTCCATAAAGGACCTGACACACACCAGTAGTACAAGTAGGAGAACAGTCATAGCAGACGCGTAAAAATAAAGAAAAACAAAATTAACGAGAGACAAGCTGTACTGGGGCTGACGCACAAAACAGCAACAAATCACAGTGAATTCTGAAGATTAATTTCAAAGAATCTTCTGAAATAAGCAAGGAGACAGACAGCATCAATATTAATGAAGCTGAAATGGAACACCAAAAGAGCCACAGCATAAAATGGCACATGAATGTTTTGTTTTTAAATGGATTGTAGATTGGATCACAGGACCATCAGGAAAATGAAGGGACATTCACAAGAACATCATAACAGGGCCAGCTGTGTGATAAGCAATTACAACATCAGTGCTAAAATCTCCAATGTAAAAGAAAAACATCAGTGTTGAAATAAAAGAAAATGTCAACAGTCTGCAGATGAGGTAAAAGAAAGTGAAGAATAGATTTTATTGAGACTCAATAGCCTGCACTATGTCAATATCGAATGTCTTTGACAAAACAGACAATAGGCATTCGAAGAAAGATCAAAATTTGATTCCATCTTGTATTGTGCTCAATTTCCCTTCAGATTGTCAGCTAAAGCAGCCCTGGGATCAGCCCAATGCTTCCACCGCTTAAACTACTTATTGGTTGTAAACTGGATGCTTTTGGAAGCTGTGCAACTTTGGCCCCTGGAGTTCTGCAAATGTATCTCTTGTGCATCCCTGTAAATCAAATTTAAATGAATCAATTTTTAATTTTTAAGTGTGTTAATTGTGTAGGCTGCTTAGAGAAGTTTTAGATGCCAAATTTTTATAAAATGAAGGAGTTGTTATTAAAAGGCAAATTATCATACCCCTGTTGCTTTTATGGAGTGCTGACTTCCAGATGGCCAGGTCCAGGGGCTGCATAGCAATGTAGTTATGGCAGTCCGCTTGGCCCTTCCATTGCTTATGTGGTTCCACAGAGGGAGAAAGTAACACCCACTTCAAGCTTTTTGTCTCTTCCTGTAGTTCCACAACATTTGTGATTGCAGGTGGTTGACTTCTTCTAACCACTAGCTGAGCCAAAGCCTGTTTGCAGACGAAGGAAGAGTATAGGGAGGTTCACTTCCCATCCACAATTAGAAAAGCAAGTCATGTATGGCATGAAACAGCCTCAGTATGGCTGGGTTCTTCACCAGTCTCTTCTCAAAAGATGGGTGGGAATTTATCGGCATTTCTGGGGAACTCAAGTGCTTCCTGAACTACCATAAGGAAATAATATTAGTACTGTAGTAATAGAAATATGTTTAAAGATTCCTTGGTACTCTTCCCTTGAAGAGCTGGTACTTAATTCCTCTCTCCTTGTTCAGGGATGGAATTAGTGACAAAATATGATAGAAATGATGGGTCCTGATGTTGGAGACTAGGTCATACAAGGCATTGAGGTTTCCTTCTTGCTCGCTCTTGAATAATTCCCTTAGGGGAAAGCAGTGGCAGTCTCATGAGGTAATCTCAAGAGACACTCAAGCAATCTAAGGAGAAGCCCATTGGCGGAGGAACTGAGCCTCTGAACAGTCAACAGGAGTAATGGAGACCTTTTGTCAAGAACGATGTGGATGAGCCATCCTCTTGTCCCAGTCAACCTTCAGATGGCTGGAGTCATGGCTGACCTCTGGAATGCAACCTCATGAGAGTCCCTGAGCTGGAATCCGTCAGCTAAACTTCTTCTGAATTCTGAACCCACAGAAACTGTGAGATAATAAATGTTTGCTGTTTACTCCACTAAGTTTGGGGATGATTTAGTACGTAGCAATAGCTAATACAAGCCATTGCCATTTATTTGTGGGACTTGTGTGCCAGGCTCTGTGCAAAACTTCTTATAAGAGAATGAGCTTCTCCAAAGAGGTCTAAGAAGCTCTGCTTTCAATGCACATATGAATCAGCCTATTAAAAATGCTATATTCTGTGGCTCATCCCCTGAAATGGACCATATGAATCTGTATTTTAACTAGCTTCCCAGGTAATTCTGATGCAGTTGGCTAGAGCACACTATTTGAGAAATATTGCTTCAAGCCTTTACCTATTTCCTTCAGAAAATGCATATCTTTTAAATATAACCCTCTGCGCATGTTGTTCCTATAAAAAAAAATTATTGCATTTTTATTTTTTAAAATGCTACCCAAAGACTGTATTGGAGTTTCTGTAAAGAGGAGATAATGTGTCCTGACGAGAGGATGTTTTTGAGACTAACAATTCCCCAAACCAGACTATTTAGAAGGTTGTCTTGTTTGCTTTGGTGAACATACAGGGTAGATAGAATACCTATACTCCCCAGGGAATTTTGGAGTTGCATTTAGGGTAATTCTGTATAGGGTAATTCCTAAACATCTAGGGCTCATTTGGTCACAAGTTTATCTAATTTTTAAGAGGTAAAGACAGGGACCATCTCAGAGGAGTAGATAGTTGCCAACATCGTGGATCTGAGGGTCCATAGGCCTTTCCCCAGATAGAAATCTCCTTTACTCTCATAGGATAGGATAGATTCATTCTCTTATCTTAGCCATCTCTTTTAAAATATAAATACTTAAAAAAAGAAAAGAAAAGAAAATGTAAATAATTTGGGGACAATAATGTTCTTTTTTATTAAAAAAAAAAATTTGTTGCGCCTGGGTGGCTCAGTCAGTTGAGCGTCCGACTTCAGCTCAGGTCACGATCTCACGGTGAGTTCAAGCCCCACGTCAGGTTCTGTGCTGACTGCTCAGAGCCTGGAGCCTGCTTCAGATTCTGTGTCTCCCTCTCTCTCTGCGCCTCTCTGCTCATACTCTTTCTCTCTCTGTCTCAAAGATAAATAAAAACATTAAAAAAAAATTTTTTTTAATTTCTTAGTGTTTATTTTTGAGACAGAGAGAGACAGAACATGAGTGGGAAGGGGCAGAGAGAGACACACACACAGAATCCAAAGCAGGGCTTTGACGCAGGGCTTGAACTCACGAACCCATGAGATCAAGACCTGAGCTGAAGTCGGACGCAGACGCTTAACCGACTGAGCCACCCAGGTGCCTTGGGACAATAATATTCTTAACCATCTATCCCTTAAAGAGAGTGAATGCATTAAATCTTTTTTGTTTGTTTGTTTGTTTCCTGTTAGTTTTAGAAAGGAGTAGGGGAGGGAGAGAAAGAAGGGCTATTTTGTGGAATCTATGATACCTCAGTCATAAGGAGCACCTTTATTAGATGTATTTTTATTTTTTAACTTTAAAATATTTATTTATTTATTTATTTATTTATTTACTTACTTACTTACTTACTTAACGTAGGCTTGATACACAGTGCAGAGCCCAATGTGGGGCTTGGACTCACGACCCCGAGATCAAGACCTAAGCCTGATGTAGGGCTTGAACTCATGAACCTTGACATCATGACCTGAGTTAAAGCCAGACGCTCAACTGACTGAGCCACCCAGGTAGGCCTAGATGTATTTTTTATTTTTATTTTTATTTTATTTTATTTTTTAACGTTTATTTATTTTTGGGACAGAGAGAGACAGAGCATGAACGGGGGAGGGGCAGAGAGAGAGGGAGACACAGAATCGGAAACAGGCTCCAGGCTCTGAGTCATCAGCCCAGAGCCCGACGCGGGTCTCGAACTCATGGACCGCGAGATCGTGACCTGGCTGAAGTCGGACGGTTAACCGACCGCACCACCCAGGCGCCCCTAGATGTATTTTTTAAAAAGAAAAAGTACTTCCAATTTTAACTGGAAGATGATATCAATTGTAAGATATATTTTGATTTCTGAGATATTCAAATGTGAAAAATATGCATTTTAGGTGACATAAATATAATTTCATGGCTGACAACAGTGGTTATCAATCACTTACCACCGGTAGGGGAGAGTCTGGACAATGAAACTATGTCTCATCTTTGTGTTTTAAAATGCTAAATATTATGATAGAAGGTAATATTGAAATTTTAAACTACTAATGTAATTATTGTATTTGTACTTAAAATCACAGCAATGAAAGTGATTCATAACACTTTTTACTTTTCAAGATTTTATTTTTAAGCAATCTCTACACCCAACACGGGGCTTGAACTTACAACTCCAAGATTAAGAGTTGTATGCTGTACCGACTGAGCCAGCCAGGTGCTCCACTACTTACTTTTTATGATCTTACAACCTAATTGGAAATGACCAAATGATCACAATGCTTATATACATAGGGGATTTTTTTTGGTAAAAGGTGAGCTTTTCATTCACTCATTCATGGTCTCTGACAATACAGGGCCCTTCAATAGTGCTATCAAGGGTTTGGCAAAGGCTTGGGGTGGATTGTTGGGGAGGAGGGGGAGAAAACAGAATAATCTTGTAGCCTAAAGATATACTTATCATTAATAAGAGGTCTAGAATATGATTCTATCTTTCTTTACTGGGCTCTCCCTACTAAACTTCCTATCCTCCTTCCTTCCTCCGTTACCTCTCACTCTTAGAGAAAGCAGGCACCGTCAGACCAGAATTCCCTCAATGTCCTGGCAACACAGCTAACAACCGACACTACAATAACCTCTATTCCTCCAACTTCAGAGGAGGAGGCATCCCTGCTCCTCTTGTGTAAGGCCAATCCCTCCATCTCTGCCCTAGACTTTACTTCTTTTGATTTTTCAGAGAACTGAAACTGTTACTGCTTTTTCCTGTCCTTAATTTTAACCAATGCATCTCTACTGGCTCCTTCCCACCCATCTTTAAGCATCCTCAAGTGTGTCTCATTTTCAAAGTTCTTTGAAATAAATAGAAAGCAGTGAGTACAAATAAATTGAGTGAAATTATAAAACCCAGGCAGATCTTAGATGAAAGATCCTGACTCCTCAACTGCACAAAGCATCTTCCCAGAGAGCCTCTGTGCCCCATATGCTAACTATTCATTCCTTCAAAACAAATATTTGTTAAGCACCTTCTAGAATTGTGGTGGAAAGCTGGAAATGTTTTCATTCACCAGAAAAATAGAACTTGGCTCCAAAAATCCAACTGGAATATATATTTTTCATGAGCTTCCTAATTAGAAAGTTAGAGAGAAGCATGTTTTCTTTGTAGTCGGGAAGGAGTAACCATAAGTAAGGACTGAAATGCTTAGCCATTTGGATGAAACCTTTCCACCAAGACTACTTGTTCTACTCCTGGTCAATAAGAAACAGAACTCGAAGTATGGTAACTTTTACAGATTCTTGACATTGAAACATTTCATTTAAAAAAAAAATTTTAATGTTTATTTATTTCTGAGAGAGAGTGAGAGTGCATGAGTGGGGGAGGGGCAGAGAGAGAGAGGGAGACACTCTGAGCTGTCAGCACAGAGCTTGACGTGGGACTCGAACCCACGAACTGTGAGAACATGACCTGAGGTGCAGTTGGACGCCTAACCAACTGAGCCACCCAGGCGCCCTGGCATCGAAACATTTCTATACTCAAAACAGCCAGCCATATTCTATTATGCTGAAATATTTTACAAAGATGAATTAATGCAATTTAAAGACCCAGTTTCCTAAGAAAAAATTACAATAGCATCAAAAATATAAAATACTTTTTGGACTAAAGGCATGCAAGAAGTGTATACTAAAAACTATATAATGTTGCTGAGGGAGGTTAAAGAAGACCTAAATAAGAGGAAAACTGTACTTTGTTCATGGGGTTGAAGACTAAATATTGTTAAGACGTAAATTCTCGCCAAATTGATCTATACATTCAATGCAACCCCAATAAAAACTCAGCAGGCCATTTTAAGAAATCGACAAACGGATTTGAAAATGCTAGGGGCGCCTGGGTGGCGCAGTCGGTTAAGCGTCCGACTTCAGCCAGGTCACGATCTCGCAGTCCGTGAGTTCGAGCCCCGCGTCGGGCTCTGGGCTGATGGCTCAGAGCCTGGAGCCTGTTTCCGATTCTGTGTCTCCCTCTCTCTCTGCCCCTCCCCCGTTCATGCTCTGTCTCTCTCTGTCCCAAAAATAAATAAACGTTGAAATCGACAAACGGATTTGAAAATGCAAAAGGAAATGCAGAGGACCTAGCATAGTCAAAACAAGTGAAAGAGAAGAACTAAGCTGGAGGACAAACTCTGATTTCAAGACTTGGTAAAGCTTCAGTAACCAAGACAGTGAAGTGTAATGGCACAAAGACAAACAGATCAATGAAATAGAATACAGAGTCTAGAAATAGGCCACATGATTTTTTTGGAAAAGGTGTACAGGCAGTCCAGTGGAAAAAGGATAATCTTTCTAGCAAATGTTGCTGGAATGTTTGGATATGCAAACATGTAAAACAATGAATGGATATAGACATACATCAAAACTTGTCAAATTGTACATTTTAAATATATATGATTTATTGTATGTCCTATATACCTCAATATAGCTGTTTAAAAAACATTATTTATTTCTGAAAATCCAGGGTGATTTTTTAGATGATGTCAGAAGTCTTTCAAATTGGAATTGGAATGACATTTGGGTTAGGATCTCCTATAGATAGATAAACACAGTAAGAGTTCATACCAGCCTACGTCCAGATGCTATCATTGGATCATCTTCTTTTGAACTTAAAGAATTTCTTATTGGGATGCCTAGCTGGCTCAGTTAGAAGATCTCAGGGTCGTGGGTTCAAGCCCCACATTGGGTGTGGAGCCTACTTAAAAAAAAAAAAAGATATTAAAAAATAATGTTCTTATTGTGTTGGATTAGAGTTAGTGACCAGAACCAATTGTCATTTTTGCTGAAAGTTAAAAGAATAGAATTTTAACTTTCAAAGGAGAAAAGTAATTCTCCAAAATAAATTAACATTTTAGAGTGATATAATTCATTCAAATTTTTTTCTATCATCCTTGATAATCTCAGTTGGTGCTATTATATTAGGCAGAAAATCCTATTGCATTTAGTGGCTCATCATGCTAAGGAAGTTAAATGATTCCTAGAATCCCCCAGAGTAAAATTCTAAGCGTAACAGTTTAGCTTTTCATATACTCTGACAGCATCCCAGCTATTAGAATAACAACTGAGCTTGCTTTAGTGGTGAAGAGGTTTGTCATTCCAAAGACCTGGGTTACATGTCCATTGAGTGATGACTGGATAAAAAAAACATGAAATACCCACAAAGGCATGTAATTCAGTCCTAAAAAAGAATGAACTCCTGATACATGCTACAACATGGATGAACCGTGACCACATGCTAAATGAAATAAGCCAGACACAAAACAAGTGTTATATGAATCCATTTACAGGAGGTACCTAGAGTAGCCAAATTCATAGAGACAGAAAGTAGAGTAGTGGTTCCTAGGGGCTGGGAAGAGGGGCAAAGGGGAGTCTGCTAAATGGGCACAGAGTTTCAGCCTGGGATGATGAAAAAATGCTAGAAGTGGATGGTGGTGATAGTTGCAAGACGATGTGAATGTACTTGATGCTACTGAGTATACTGAAGTGTACTCTTCAAAATGGGTAAAATGGTAAATTTTATGTTGTGCAGATTCTACCACAGTAAAAATAAATGTTTTTGGAAAGGTCTGGGCTGAGAACTGGTTCTGTCACTTCAAACTTCTGAGATCTTGGGCTATATGGGAGACACAAGTTCCTCATATGCAAAGAGGAGTAATACCTACCTCACATGTTTTGTGAGAGTGAAATGGGATAAATCATGTAAAGTATTTAACAAGTTTTTTGGACAAAGTAAAAGTGAAGGAGTGGTAGTGAGTATTAGATGTATGTATCTACCTTGAATCTCCAAGGGGAACAATTTGTTGAATGAATAAATGAATGAACGGTAGGGCACTTTTTCTAGTGTATCTGACATGTTAGGACAAGGACAATTACATGACTATGAATATTCGCATAATGACTTAGAGTCCGAAGAGAGCTTTCACAAACATACCTTGTTGGAATGTCCCAATAACAACAGGAGCAGGGTAGGTGTGAGACCGCTGTTGCTAACCGCCAGGAACCAATGGCAGTGCAGCAGCTGGGGTGGTTAGTCCAACGGAAGAGTGGAGGGCAGCAAACCTAAACTTTAAACCCTGGGTTCAGAATCCAGGGTCTTTTCCACAGACTCAGAACGACCAACAGGACAGAAAAGTGTGCAGAGCAGAAGATCATATGAAGGGTTGGTGGGTAGTACCACAGTTTGGTTCCTTTGCCCCAGATAGCCTCCCTTCCCTCAAGTGTAAAAATTAGTTACTATGCCTCTGGCAATAGGGGTTAAAATGGGAGTTCGCAGCCTCTGAGATAAGGTGTCTCGATGGTGAGTGAGAGCTAGAGAGGGTGGGAAAGAGAAACATGACACTGATAACCTCTAAGGAAGAAAGAGCACCGTCCTATGAGCTCATCTCCATTGTTGTGAAGAAACCCTGCAGAGATAAGGGGAAGCCCTCTCACTTCTTGGCCCAGGACTTCTATTCTCAAGTCACTGTCCTCCTCTACTGTTGTGTGATTACTGCATTTTATATGGGGTGGAAGATGGAGAAGGCAAAGCTGGAAATAGACAAGGAAACAGAGCCTGTGCAAACTGGAGCAGATTAGATCTAGACTGTGATTTTTTGCTAGAGATTGAGGACAGTGATTTATGCAGTAAGTGAGGAAGGTACCTTGCCAAGAAATGGGACAGTCGGCAGAAATCTGCAGCAATGAAATGAGACTATGGTGTATCCCATGCATTATTTATTATCTGTGGCAACTCTTCTTCCGTAATTCCCCAAGCTGTCTTTTTGTTTTGTTTCGTTTTTAGTGACTAGATTTTTAGAGGTGTTGTTTTCTACCGACAAAACACAATTTCTGCCCTTGAATTCCACCACTGACGTGTGTACCAAACCCTCATTTCCTTTAAAGTGTCAGAATTGAGTCCTAAGAAAGCCAGATAGCCATACAATCACCGGGAAAAGTGCTTGAAGCAAAGCCTTAGTGAGATGACTCCAACCTCAAACTGCATGGCAAGCACACAGTTTTCCCAGCGCCTTCATCGTGCCAGAGGTGATCTTCCTATAGGCTCTTTTGTTGTCTGCCCGCCTAAGATGCTCTTTCCGGCTCTAATGAGTGAGGCTACAGACACATGTCAGTGCTCCTTTCTCTCCACTCCTCTGACCTCAGATAGCATGTGGCCAGATTCTGTCTCCATCGTTACAGCAGAAAGTGCTATCTTTAAAGGACGGTGCCTTTTGCAGTCTTGTAAGAACTCCAGCTGGTCTGGCAAAGGTTGTAACCTATTTCACATCTTAAAGGACTACTCTTTATTTTGGGATGTCTTTAAAAAGCAACACTCTACAACTACCTGTTTCCTCATGTAAAATTTCCCATGTCCTTTAACCACTGTGCATAAAAACACACTCAGGAGACATAAATACCTGCAAGTAAGATCTGAAAAGCTCGATGTTAAGAATTATTAGAATGTTATTAAGTGTTCATAGTAAGAATCTTTAAATAGAAACTTCTTGAATGAACATCTGTACAGCACAATATGTTTTCAGATCATATCAGGTTGTTGGTCTGCTAAGAGACCAAGAAAATTTCATATGGATATGAAATCGTGATGGTTTCTAAAGCTATGATGTTTCTACCAGGAAAAGACATATCTGCTCCTAGTATGTGTTGTCCAGAGAGAGTCTGATCTACAGTCATACAGGTGCTACGTTAGCTGCTTCTGGGTTAAAGAAGAAATTGAGGCATTGATAACCGATGAGGGTGATAATGTAATAGAGCTTGTGGGTAGTGCAAGGCCCCCTGGAGGAATGGAGCTCAAGATAGGAGGGGCTATTTCTTAATAGGAAAAGGGTCTTAGAGAGGAGATGAGAGTCACAAAGTTTAAAGAAGGCAGTACGTGGCCTAAAGAGGGGGTATTTAGGAGATTCTGGAAGCCTATGTGGGGAGTGAATTAGTTTGCTCAGGCTGAGGTAACAAGTACCACAAATTGGGTGGCTTAAATAACAGAAATTTATTTCCTCATGGTTCTGGGGGCTACAAGTCCAAGATCAAGGTGCCAGCATTGTTGGTTACCTCTGAGGGCCTCCCTCTTTGGGTTTAGGTGGCCATCTTTCGGTGTCTTCACATGCTCATCCTTCTGCGTCCTAATCTCCTCTTCTTATATGGACACCAGTCATAATGGATTAGGGACCATGCATATGATCTCATTTTACCTTAATTACCTTTTTAAAAGCCATCTGGGGTGCCTGGGTGGCTCAGTTGGTTGGGCAGCCGACTTCAGCTCAGGTCATGATCTCACATCTCGTGAATTTGGGCCCCACATTGGGCTCTGTGCTGATGGCTCAGAGCCTGGAGCCTGCTTCAGATTCTGTGTCTCCCTCTCTCTGTGCCTCCCCAACCCTCACCGTGTGTGTGTCTCTCTCAAAAATAAATAAACATTAAAAAAAATAATAAAAGCCCTCTCTCCAAATACAGTCAACTCTGAAATACTGGAGGTTAGGACTTCAACATATGGATTTGGGAGAGACACAGTTCAGCCCACAACAGAGAGCATTCTAGGGAGAGGTACAGAAACACGAAGTATATGAAAAGTAGTGTCTGCTACAGCAAAGGGTAATGTGCTCCTTGGGAAGTGGAGGGAGATGGGGATGGAGAGGTAAATGGGGTTTACAGGACTGAGAGTCTTGTCTAGCACGCTGTGAAGTTTGGATTTTACCCTGGAGACTATGAGGAGCCATGGAAAATTTTAAGTTATGGCAACGGCACAATCAAATCCGTGTTTCTGAATGCTCTGTCTGCAAAAGGGATTGAATTGTAGAGAAAAACAGTGTTTGAAAGCAGGGAAATTAATTAAGAAGTTAAGGAAGAATCCAGAGAGAGAGAGGGCAAAGTAGGAGGAGAGGGTTTTTTTAAGATGTTGTCTAGAGACTGTAATGGAGGAGATGGTGTGGAAGACCCTGAAACTATACATGAGGAAGTCAAGAAAAGAAGTCAAGAAATATGTCCTTGAGGGGCACCTGGGTGGCTCAGTCAGTTAAGCATCCGACTTTGGCTCAGGTCATGATCTCACGGCTTGTGAGTTCAAAGCCTGCACCTGGCTCTCCACTGTCAGCACAGAGCCCACTTCAGATCCTCTGTGTCCCTCTTTCTCTGCCCCTCCCCCCGCTAGTACTCTTTCTCGCTCAAAAATGAATACATATTTGACTTTTTAAAATATGTATTTATTTTTGAGAGAGACAGCGTGTGAATGGGGAAAGGACGGAGACAGAGGGAGACAAAGAATCTGAAGCAGGCTCCAGGCTCTGAGCTGTCAAGCACAGAGCCCAAGGCGGGGCTCAAACCCACAAACCGGGAGATCATGACCTGAGCCAAAGTTGGATGCTTAACTGACTGAGCCACCCAGCTGCCCTGAAAAATAAATAAACATTAAACAAAAAAAGAAGTTCTTGAAGGAAGGCAAAGGGTACAAAAGGCACAGAGAAGGTGATTAATGAAGCGAAAAGATGTAAGGATAAGGAGAGATTCAGATACATTTATGGATGAAGGAGAATAAAAGTAGTTCCTGCCTGATGCCTCTGTTTTTGTTTTTGCTTCTGCTGAGAGAATGGTGGATGACGTCTGGGGCTTGAGGAGAATGGTAAAGGTTTGAAGTAGACATTATGAATAGAAGGAATAAAATAATTTCTGGGCCACTCTGAAACTTCAGCGGGTAAGGCTCTCGTAGGAGTGGCATCAGGATAGTAGTCTTGGAACAGAGAAATTGAACTAGGTTGCTTTCTGCTTGGATGGCTGACAGGGTTCATGAGGCTAAAGTCCTAGGCTGAGGGGACTGAAGGGGCTGGTGAGAGAATGGCTGACATTTTGGGATGCAGGTGAGGGCAAAGAAAAGGAATCAGGAAGGGGCTCGAAGTGTGACAACCCAAGACACTGAAGGGAGAGATAAGGCCTGAGAGCCAAGTTTAAGGACAGGGAGGTGTGGAATGCAGGGGCGCACGGAGTGGTGGCAACAACAATGAGGCTTCTGAATAAAGAGTTGAGAGGAAGAACAGTTTCAGGTAGTGACAGGGTCTTGAGGTCAGTATTAGTGAGTGGAGATGTGTGCTAGGGTTACATAGTAGAGTCTGCTATTAGACCTAAAAGGAAAACTTCCTAAAAGTACTGTCAACATGGCTCTTTTGTTTGGTCTTTTTTAAACTTTGGGCTTGGGGAAATATTGGAAACCTCTGTTCCCTAAGGAAGATGAAAGTGAAAAGATAGAGCTCTGAAAATCAAGTACATCTGGGGACCATTAATTATATGTAAAAACAAAAACACCCTCAAAACAAGAAACAGGACAGGAGAGGTAAGCACTATGCCTCTTGCAATGTTAAATAATTAGCTAGAAAGAGTTCTTGGCCTAAATCTTCATAATAAGGCAATTTTATTTGGCTTATACTTCCTATAAATCTTGAAACAAGAGAACTTTTATTTAAGGTTTGTTATATAAATCCCCCCTACCCCTGAAAAACAGCTTGAATTCTCTTTTATGTTTTTGTCATCCTCCTGGGGTTATGAGTTTGATTAGTAAAGTGGACCTGTAATTTCTAACTTCACACTCTCCACTTAATCTAACTATTCATTATTGCCCTAATTTCTCCCTCCAGAAATCAGTTTTTAGACAGCTTTCTTTCCCAAAAAACTGTCTATACTATTAAAATAAAAACCAAAAAAAAAAAAGAAAGAAAGAAAGAAAGAAAAACCATTAACCTTATTTCTTTAGGATATTCTGTAGGAATCTTTAGTTTAAAGTGAATATAGCTATACATGAATGTTCACAGTATTATTCATAATATCCAAGAAGTGAAGAGAACCCAAACTGTTTATCAGCTGATGCTTGAATAAGTAAAATGTCATATATCCATATAATCGAATATTATGTGGCAATAAAAAGAAATGATGTACCAATACATGCTATTGCTCAGATGAACCTTGAAAACGTTGTGCTAAGTGACAGAAGCCAAACACAAAAAGCCACATATTGTCTGACTCTATTTTTCAAATGCCTTATCAGAATAGGCTGACCCAGAGAGACAGGAAGCTGGTCAGTAGTTTCCAGGGACTGGGGAGGTGGGTGGCGGGGGTGTGGGGGGGGGGAGGTCAGAGGAATGGGGAATGACTGCTAATAGGTGCAGGGTTTCTTTTTGGGGTGATGAAATGTTCTAGAATTATACAGTGGTGATGTACATTATGAATATATGGTTGACCCTAAACAACACCAGTGTCAACTCCATAGGTCCACTTAAATATACGTTTTTTTGATAAATACAGTTCAGTACTCTAAATGTATTTTCTCTTATGATTTTCTTAATAACACTTTATTTTCTCTAGCTTACTTTATTGTAAGAATATGGTATGTAATAGGGGCGCCTGGGTGGCTCAGTAGGTTAAGTGTCCGACTTCAGCTCAGGTCATGATCTCCTGGATTGTGGGTTCGAGCCCCACATCGGGCTCTGGGCTGACAGCTCGGAGCCCAGAGCCTACTTCGGGTTCTGTGTCTCCCTTTCTCTCTCTGCCACTCCCCGATTTGTGCTCTCCCTCTCTCTCTCAAAAATAAATAAATATTTTTAAAAAAGAATATGGTATGTGAAACATATAACATATAAAATATGTGCTATCAACTGTTTATATTATTGGCAAGTCTCCTGGTAAACAGTAGGCTATCAGTAGTTAAGTTTTGGGGGAATTGAAAGTTATATGCAGATTTTCAACTGGTGGGGCATCAGTGCCTCTAACTCCTAAGTTGTTCAAAGGTGAATAGTACTAAAAACACTGAGTTATAGATCTTGAAAAGGTGAATTTTATGATATGTGAATTATATCAATAAAAAAATAAGGTGAATAAAGCTACTATAGATTAAAGTAAGGCCTGAAAGCGTTTACTCTAATGCCCCATGGCTAGTTTGTTTTGCTTTGCTATACTATAGTATATTATAGATATAGTGTATAATACACTATATACTATATTATACATCCCTAAGATATAAAGTTCTCTAACTTAAGTTTGACCTCATTTTTATTTTTTTTATTTTTATTTATTTATTTTTTTTAACATTTATTTTTGAGACAGAGAGAGACAGAGCATGAATGAGGCAGGGTCAGAGAGAGAGAGAGAGAGAGAGAGAGAGAGAGACAGAATCTGAAACAGGCTCCAGGCTCTGAGCAGTCAGCACAGAGCCCGATGTGGGGCTCGAACTCACAGACCGTGAGATCATGACCTGAGCCGAAGTCGGACGCTTAACCGACTGAGCCACCCAGGTGCCCCTTGACCTCATTTTTAAAAAAATCTTACCTTTTACTCAGTTGGTCATATTTCCTTTTTGTTTGAATTTAAGATTTCTACATACATCAAGCATTTCTTATTTACACCCATAGTTTGAAAAGCATCACTCCACAGACCAAACCCTTAATGGTGAATCTGGGTCTATGGTCCATGAGTCAAACAACCAGCAGTGGAATCAACCAATAAGACGTACCATGCAACTTGACAGACTCTCTCATACTGCTTTGGGGAAACCAGACAAGTGATAGTTGGTTGAGGTATCATTTTATAATTCAAGAAAATTTGAATTATAAGGTTCAATAATTCAGTTAAAATTTGAATTATAATCATAGGTGACTGGGTCAAAGGAAATATCATTGATTTTCTTTTTTTACCGAGACTAGTTAAAATGCATTCATAGCCTCTTAAAAAAAAAAAAAGGAAGGAAGGCAGGAAGGAAGGAAAGAGAAAAAGTAAGAGGAAACTTTGCAATCTTCTAATGTCTGATCTAACATTCTCTGATGGCCTGAAATAGGGTTTGAGTTTGAGACTGGCAGTGCTCGGTCAGGGAGATACTCCCACACTTAAGTGCACCGATACATAATGAGAGAGGAGTCAGGGGGCACCTGGGTGGCTCAGTTGGTTAAGTGTCCGACTTTGGCTCAGGTCATGATCTCACAGTTCCTGAGTTGGAGCCCCACATCGAGTGTCTGCTGTCAGCACAGAGCCTGCTTCAGATCTTCTGTTCCCCTCTCTCTCTTTCTGCCCCTACCCCACTGGTTCTCTCTCTTAAAATAAATAAACAGAAGAAGGAGAAGGAGAGGGAGAAGGAGAGGGAGAAGGAGAGTGAGAAGGAGAGGGAGAAGGAGAGGGAGAAGGAGAGGGAGAGGGAGAGGGAGAGCGTGAAGGAGAGGGAGAAGGAGAGGGAGAAAGAGAGGGAGAGGGAGAAGGAGAGTGTGAAGGAGAGGGAGAAGGAGAGGGAGAGGGAGAAGGAGAGGGTGAAGGAGAGGGAGAAGAAGAGGAAGAGGAAGAGGAAGAAGAAGAAGAAAAGAAGAAGAAGAAGAAGAAGAAGAAGAAGAAGAAGAGAAGAAGAAGAAGAAAGGAGTCAGAACTGAGACTTCCTATAATTTACGCCAAACAAAGCACCTCTAGACTTAACTGTTGTGGTAGCCCTAAAATTGGCCCTCAGCAATTCCCCCACTCCCCGAATGCACATTTTGTTTCTAATAGTTAGAAGTGGAATGTCTCAGTCAGCTTGGGCTGCTGTAACAAAACAGCATAAACTGAGTGGCTTGGAAAACAGAAATTTGTTTCTCACAGTTCTGGAGGCTGGAAGCCTGAGATCAAGGTGCCAGCAGGTTTGAATTCTGGCGGGAGCCCCCTCTCAGGCTGTAGGTGGCCGACTTGTTATTTCCTCACACACTGGAAAGGGAGCCAACTGGCCCTCTGGGTCTTCTTATGTGGGCACTAATCCCATTCATGGGCGCTCCACCCTCATGACCTCATTACCTCCTAAAGGCGCTACCTCCTAACTCCATCACATTGGGGATTAGATTTCATTATATGAATTCTGGGGAGACACAAACATTCAGTTCTTAACAGAGCGTTTATTTCCCCTCCCCTTCAATCTGAGCTAGTCTTTGCCTTGCTTTGTCCAAGAGAACACAGCAGAAGTGGCTTTCTGAGACTTCCAATTTCAGGCCTTAAGGGAACTGGTACTTCATTTTCTGTACCTTGAAAATCATGTAAGAAATCTGGACTACTCAGCTGGAGAGAGGCCACATGGAATGACCTGGAGGAGGAGATATATGGAGAGAGAGGCCACAAGGAGGAGCACTGAGGCACCAGATAAGGGGGTAAAGAAGCATTTGTATGTACCAGACCCAACCACTAGGACTGCAGTTACACAAGGGACCCCAAATAGGACCATAAGAACCACCCAGCTAAACCTTTGACAAACTGTAGCATCATCATAAGAAATAATAAAACTTCTGTTGCTTTAAGTCACTAAGTTTGGGGGATTTTTTAATATAATATCAGATAACTAAGACGAAATTGGAATCTGGAAGTACGGTGCTATCGTTACAAAAAACTAAAAACACATGACACTGACTTTGAGACCATTGGGTAGAGGGCCAGAAGGGCCTTGAGGAGACTGTAAATGATAGTGATAAAATTAGCATATGCTAGAGAAAAGGCAACTCCTGTCATGTAACGGTGGAAAATTTGGGAACACTGCCGACTGTACTGATAGGCAAGATAGAAGACATACCTAATGAACTTGTGAATATAGCTAAAAATATTTCCAGGCAGAATATTGCCAATACCAATTAGTTTCTTTTAGCTGCATATAATGAAATATGAATATAGAGTGTCCAAGTCAGGACGTGGCTGGCAAAGATCAAATCCAAAATGCTGCCAGCCAGATGATAGGCCTTCTAAGAATTTTAAGTGCATCTCTCTTAGGATTTTCTCTGCTACGAAAAAGGGCTTAAGAGAACCTTAATCTTAAAGACATTATCCCATAGTACCTGACTCTGAATCCAGGGTGGAGAGGGTCTGTTTCAAAGAGATTTGTGGGTGTGGCTTTTATCTAATGGAGTAGATTATAATTTGATACACAAGAAGCCCACAAAGTTTTTTTATTTTTTTATTTATTTTTTTATTTTTTTTTTTTTAATTTTTTTTCAACATTTATTTATTTTTGGGACAGAGAGAGACAGAGCATGAACGGGGGAGGGGCAGAGAGAGAGGGAGACACAGAATCGGAAACAGGCTCCAGGCTCTGAGCCATCAGCCCAGAGCCCGACGCGGGGCTCGAACTCACGGACCGCGAGATCGTGACCTGGCTGAAGTCGGACGCTTAACCGACTGCGCCACCCAGGCGCCCCCCACAAAGTTTTTTTAAAAGCCAAATTATACAAGCATGGACCGAAGGGACAGAGAGATAGGTTAGAAACGAAAGAGGCCTCTGAGCCTCCTACGTTCTCTGGGCAGGAAGCAAGTAGAGAAAACTACTCAGCTGTGAACATGGGTCATTTCTTAAAGGAAAGGAAGAATGACCGCTAGGGCAGAGCCCAGGGCCTAGAGAATCTAAAAGAACTACTTTTAGCAAGCAGAACTAGGTCCTAATCAACATTTCTGGGGGGGCCTGGGAGGCTCACAGCCTCCCTTCTGGGAGGCCTTGATTTTGGCTCAGGTCATGATCTCACAGTTGTGAGCTCTATGCTAACAGAATGGAGTCTGCTTGAGATTCTCTCTCTCCCGCTCTCTCTCTGCCCTCCCCTGTAGTCTCTTTCAAAATAAGTAATTAAGCATTAAAAAAAGAAAAGCATTTCTGATCTCAGAGTTGGAGGAGGAAATGACAATATGCGTTTGGCTGATCTCAGAATTGCTGTGGTCTGGTGACTGCTATGTGCCTCCCACCTGCCCATCCCCTTCTGAATGGAGGTATTTACTGTGCATATTCTGTCCCTTTTCCATCATTGTATTGTTGGATACATGTGGGGCAGATAATTTGTCTTTTTCATTCACAGATCTTTACAACCAAGGTGTTGTACCTGAGAGGCCACACCTATAGCAGTTCAAGTGCTCCTGGACTTTATTTAGCTGACAAGATCCTGGACTGTTTTTGTTTTTTTTTTTACATTTATTTATTTTTGAGAGACAGCGAGAGACAGAGCACAAGTCGGGGAGGGGCAGAGAGAGAAGGAGACACAGAATCCAAAGCAGGTTCCAGGCTCTGAGCTGTCAGCACAGAGCCCAACGTGGGGCTTGAACTCATAAACTGTGAGATCATGACCTGAGCCGAAGTCACACGCCCAACCGACTGAGCCACCCAGGCGCCCCCTGGACTTTTGACCTGATGCCATATTAATAGTATGAGACTTTTAGGGGTTTTGAGAAGGGGTGAATATATTTTGCACAGGGAAGGGATCTGAATTATTGTGGCCGGAGGGTGGATCATAGTGGCTAGTCTCCAAAGATTGTCTCCCTTAGGACTTTTTAAAAAAATTTTTTTTAATGTTTATTTATTCTTTGAGAGGGACAGGGAGACACAGAATCTGAAGCAGGCTCCAGGCTCTGAGCTGTCAGCACAGAGCCCAACGCAGGGCTTGATCTCACAAACCATGAGATCATGACCTGAGCCAAGGTCAGACGCTTAACGGACTGAGCCACCCAGGTGCCCCCACCTTAGTACTTCTTATAGGTGCTTGCCATTCTTCACATCAAGGGATGGGCTTATTTCCCATTCCTTGAATCCATACTGGCTCTGACCAATGAAATGTGGATAAAGTAACATTCTAGGTCTTGTGGACATAGACTCTCTAAGAGAGTTGGCAGCTTTTACTTCCTGTTGTTCCTGAAATGCTCTTTGAACGCCGCCACCATGCTGAGAGGTACCCAGAGCTACATGGTGAGGCCATGGAGAGAACTGAGGTGCCCTAGCCAACAACCCCAGCCAGGTAGCACCAAATGCTAGCCAAATGAGAGAGGCCACTAGCAATCCCAGTGCCTGCCTGATGTCATTTGAAGCAGAAAAACTACCCAGATAACCCACGGAAATACTACATTGTTGTGTTAAGCTGCTAAGTTTTGGTTGATTTGAAGACTGTCAGGGAAGGGAACCAATAATATCTGTAGAATATTCTCATCTTGTGCCAGGTAGCCTACTCGCTGCCCTATATACCATTTTTCTTAACTGTCGCAAAACCTTTGTGAAGAAGATGGTGGTGAGATCAGGATGCTGAGGCTGAGACAAATGAACTGATCAAAGGGACACAGCTAGTGAGCGGTAAGACACATTTCAAGTCTAGGTTATTTGGCTCTGATGCCTGCATTTTTTTTTTTCAGTATACCATGACATCAATATTTTATAATTAATAGGAAAACTTTAAGTTTAACATAGAGAAAAACATGACTTGTGATTTTAAAGAATATTATTCTAAAAAACCTTCATATTATGAAGCACCAGAAAGGTCTTATTTTATGTAGAATGCTAATATATAAATAGCCAAAGCTTTGCTTTATCATAGTCTCAGTAAATAGACTCTTATTGAACTTAATTTCTTCTCTTGGTATGTATTATTCAAATAACAGGATATATTTGTGGCTTGTATGATAATAAATTTCTATTATATCTCTGTGGAAAAATAAGTTGTTCCTGTTACTTATGGAATTCTTTGGTTGGCTTAATGCTGTCAAACAACCTGACAAAGATCTATTCGTTACATCATACTTTCTTTAAAGTTGATATTTGTGTCATAAATATAAAGTGCAACAGAAGACGGTTACATTTGATAGGCACAACGTTCCTGAGATTTTGAAGAAAAATAATGTGGACTAGAACGTTAACGTTAGGGGTACCTGGGTGGCTCAGTTGTTAAGCATCTGACTTCGGCTCAGGTCATGAATTCATGGTTTGTGAGTTCAAGTCCCACATCAGGTGAACGCGAGCCACGCATTGGGTGAATGTGAGCCTCTCTCTCTCTCTCTCTGCCCCTTTTGCTCACTTGTGCCCTCTCTCTCTCTCAAAAAAAAAAAAAAGAACACTAAGAAAAAAATCTTCAAACATCATGAGATATCTGAAAGCCCCATATGTAAGACAGAATCTGTGGTTAAAGAATAGTGACATTTCTATACTTTCCCAAGATAGCTCATTTCAATTTATTCACAAATGACTGGGGAGTTATATTTAGCTAGCAGTTCTATACAAAGGAGTCTTTTAGCACTTTCATTAGCAGTATAGTTTTATATAAATTTGAGCAATGGCTTTAAGCCAAATTGTTTCTTTTATTTGCTTATTCTAGACTTTCACAATTTCATAATCTGGCTTTTCTTAGGGTTATTTTTCTGGTTGGTAGGGACTTTACTACACTTTGATTGTGAACATAAACAGAAATATTGACAGAAATAGCAGTGGTGGGAAGTGTAGCAGGCAGGTTTCTTTAGGATCTTGTCTCTATCCACTGCCACCATGAAGCCTTGGCTATGCCCTAGCTGCCTGGTGACTCTAAGTGAAATGTTTTCTTGCATTTCTCTGAGACTTGCTTGCTCTGCATCTCATTTAACCTTGCTCAGTCTCTACAAGTTAGCCTAAGTGTTCCCGACTCCAGGAAACCCTCCAGTTATCGTCAGTCTTGGTGCCATATTGCATTTACCCACCTCCAGTATAGCCCTCAGTTAAACATTGACTCCTTTGTTTCTTTTCCCCATTATGCTATGGAGCCATTGAGGGAAGCAATTGCATTTTATCTGGTTTTATCTCCCTGTTCCTCAGTAGAGTACCTGGCACAGCATTAAAAAAAAAAAAAAAAAAATCTGGGGCGCCTGGGTGGCGCAGTCGGTTAAGCGTCCGACTTCAGCCAGGTCACGATCTCGCGGTCCGTGAGTTCGAGCCCTGCGTCAGACTCTGGGCTGATGGCTCAGAGCCTGGAGCCTGTTTCTGATTCTGTGTCTCCCTCTCTCTCTGCCCCTCCCCCCGTTCATGCTCTGTCTCTCTCTGTCCCCAAAATAAATAAACGTTGAAAAAAAAAAATTAAAAAAAAAAAATCAAACTGGGGCACCTGGGTGGCTTAGTCAGTTAAGCCGCTGACTCTTGAATCCGGCTCAGGTCATGATCTCACGGTTCATGAGTTCAAGCCTGACATGGGGCTCTGTGCTCACAGTGTGGAGCCTGCTTCAGATCCTCTGTCTACCTCTTTCTGCCCCCCCTTTCAAAAATAAATAAATGTTAAAAAATATTAAAGGGGTGCCTGGGTGGCTCAGTCAGTTGAGCATCTGACTTTGGCTCAGGTCATGATCTCACGGTTTGCGGGTTCGAGCCCCACGTCGGGCTCTGTGTTGACAGCTCAGAGCCTGGAGCTGTTTTGGATTCTCTGAAAATTTTTAAAACATTTTTAAAATCTTAAAAAAATTAAAAAAAAATCAAACCTTAGAAAGTCAGCTTCAAGGGAACCACAGAAAAATACTATTTTGTTTTCCTATTTTACTTTAAAAAAAGTTTTTGAAAAAAAAATTTTGACATTTATTTATTTTTGAGAGACACAGCGAGACAGACCACAAGCAGGGGAGAATTATTCACCATGATCAAGTGGGATTCATTCCTGGGTTGCAGGGCTGGTTCAACATTCGCAAATCAATCAATGTTATACATCACATTAATAAAAGAAAAGATAAGAACCATATGATCCTGTTAATCGATGCAGAAAAAGCATTTGACAAAATTCAGCATCCTTTCTTAATAAAAACCCTCGACAAAGTCAGGATAGAAGGAACATACTTAAACATCATAAAAGCCATTTATGAAAAGCCCACAGCTAATAGTATCCTCAATGGGGAAAAACTGAGAGCTTTCCCCCTGAGATCAGGAACACGACAGGCATGTCCGCTCTCACTGCTGTTGTTTAACAGTGTTGGAAGTGCTAGCATCAGCAATCAGACAACAAAAGGAAATCAAAGGCATCAAAATGGGCAAAGATGAAGTCAAGCTTTCACTTTTTGCAGATGACATGATATTATACATGGAAAATCCGATAGACTCCACCAAAAGTCTGCTAGAGCTGATAAATGAATTCAGCAAAGTCACAGGATACAAAATTAATGTACAGAAATCAGTTGCATTCTTATACACTAATAATGAAGCAACAGAAAGACAAATAAAGAAACTGATCCCATTCACAATTGCACCAAGAATCAAAAAATACCTAGGAATAAACCTAACCAAAGATGAAAAAGATCTGTAAAACTACAGAAAGCTTATGAAGGAAATTGAAGAAGATACAAAGAAATGGAAAAACATTCCGTGCTCATGGATTGGAAGAATAAATATTGTCAAAATCTCAATACTACCCAAAGCTATCTACACATTCAATGCAATCCCAATCAAAATTGCACCAGCATTCTTCTCGAAGCTAGAACAAGCAATCCTAAAATTTGTATGGAACCAAAAAAGACCCTGAATAGCCAAAGTAATATTGAAGAAGAGGGCCAAAGCGGGAAGCATCACAATCCCTGACTTTAGCCTCTACTACAAAGCTGTAGTCATCAAGAGAGCATGGTATTGGCACAAAAATAGACACATAGACCAATGGAATAGAATAGAGAGTCCAAAATTGGACCCACAAAAGTATGGCCAACTAATCTTTGACAAAGCAGGAAAGAATATCCAATGGAATAAAGACAGTCTCTTCAGCAAGTGGTGCTGGGAAAACTGGACAGCAACATGCAGAAGAATGAAATTGGACCACTTTCTTACAAAATAAACTCAAAATGGATAAAGGACCTGAATGTGAGACAGGAGACCATCAAAACCCTAGAGGAGAAAGCAGGAAAAAACCTCTCTGACCTCAGCCATGGCAATTTCTTACTTGACACATCTCTAAAGGGAAAGGAATTAAAAGTAAAAATGAACTATTGGGACCTCATGAAGATAAAAAGCATCTGCACAGCAAAGGAAACAATCAACAAAACTAAAAGGCAACCGATGGAATGGGAAAAGATATTTGCAAATGACATATCAGACAAAGGGCTAGTATCCAAAATCTATAAAGAAGTCACCAAACTCCACACCTGAGAAACAAATAATCCCATGAAGAAATGGGCAGAAGACATGAATAGACACTTCTCTAAAGAAGACATCCAGATGACCAACAAGCACATGAAAAGATGCTCAACGTCGCTCCTCATCAGGGAAATACAAATCAAAACCACAATGAGATACCACCTCACGCCAGTCAGAGTGGCTAAAATGAACAAATCAGGAGACTATAGATGCTGGAGAGGATGTGGAGAAACGGGAACCCTCTTGCACTGTTGGTGGGAATGCAAACTTGTGCAGCCTCTCTGGAAAACAGCATGGAGGTTCCTCAAAAAATTAAAAATAGATCTACCCTATGACCCAGAAACAGCACTGCTAGGAATTTACTCAAGGGATACAGGAGTGCTGATGCATAGGGGCACTTGTACCCCAATGTTTATAGCAGCACTTTCAACAATAGCCAAATTATGGAAAGAGCCTAAATGTCCATCAACTGATGAATGGATAAAGAAATTGTGGTTTATGTACACAATGGAATACTACGTGGCAATGCGAAAGAATGAAATCTGGCCTTTTGGTGCAACGTGGATGGAACTGGAGAGTGTTATGCTAAGTGAAATAAGTCATACAGAGAAAGACAGATACCGTATGTTTTCACTCTTATGTGGATCCTGAGAAACTTAACAGAAGACCATGGGGGAGGGGAAGGAAAAAAAAAAAGATTAGAGAGGGAGGGAGCCAAACCATAAGAGACTCTTAAAAACTGAGAATAAACTGAGGGTTTATGGGGGGGGGGTGGGAGGTAGCTGAAAGTGGGTGATGGGCATTGAGGAGGGCACCTGTTGGAATGAGCACTGGGTGTTGTATGGAAACCAATCTGACAACAGATTTTATATTAAAAAAAAATAATAAAACAAATAAAAAATTTTTTTTTGACATTTATTTATTTTTGAGAGACACAGAGAGACAGACCACAAGCAGGGGAGGGGCACAGAGAGAAAGGGAGACACAGAATCCGAAGCAGGCTCCAGGCTCTGTGCTGACAGGCTGACAGTGACAAGCCTGATGTGGGGTTCAAACCCTTGAACCGCAAGATCATGACCTGAGCTAAAGTTGGATACTTAACTGACTGAGCCACCGGGTGCTCCTAAAATTTTTTTTAATGTTTATTTACTTTTGAGAGAGAGAGAAAGAGAGAGACAGAGTGTGAGTGGGGGAGGGGCAGAGAGAGGGGGAGACACAGAACCTGAAGCAGGCTCCAGGCTCTGAGCTGTCAGCACAGAGCCCGATATGGAGCTCAAGCTCACAATGAGATTATGACCCGAGTGGAAGTCAGCCGCTTAACCAACTGAGCCACCCAGGGGCCCTTTTGCTTTCCAATCTCTCTCTCTTTTTTTTACCCTCCCCCCCCCCCCCCGCTTTCCTCTTTTAAACAGTGTTATTGAGAGACAGTCACTTCTTCGGGTTATTTGCACTATACATGACCACTCACGGTGGTTAGACTTCATACTCCTCCAGACTATCACATATAACACAAACAGTTGTGGTTTTTTTTTAACAATCTTTTTTTATAAGGACAGTTTTCAAGCACACTACAAAATATTCAACACTCTTAAAATTCTCAGAAGCCCTTTTTTCTATCATAGTATTCTCAAATTTAGCTGCATGAGAATCAGCTGGAGAGTTTGTTAAATCATAGATTGCTGGGTCTTCCTCTCAGAGTGTCTGATCCAGTCGGTCTGGGAGAGGTCCAAGAATTAGTATTCTAACAAGTTCCCCAATGCTGCTGTTGCTGCTGGTCTAGCAATTTCAAAACTGATCAGTATTTTGCCATATCTATCATTTATCCCTTCCTCCTTCCTCCCTTCTTCCTTCTCTTCTGTATTTTCTATAGGCAAATTTCTGACATTTCTCTCATTTCACCCTTAAATACTTCAATATGAGTCTAAAAAATAAAGACTTTTTATTTTACATATTATAATACTGTCACACCTAGGTTAATAACTCTTCCTTAATATCATCTAATTAATAATCACCAAATTGGGGTGCCTGGGTGGCTCAGTCAGTTGAGTGACCGACTTAGGCTCAGGTCATGATCTCACGGTTCTTGGGTTCCAGCCCCACATCGGGCTCTGTGCTGACAGCTCAGAGCCTGGAGCTTGCTTTGGATTCTGTGTCTCCTTCTCTCTCTGCCCCTCCCCCACTTACGCTCTCTCTCGCTCGCTCTCTCACTCTCTCTCAAAAATAAGTAAATGTAAAAACTAAAAAAATTTTAAAAATCACCAAAGTTTTCTGATTATCTTGAAAACACTCTTTTATGGTTTGTTTTCTCAAATCAGGATTCAAACAAGGTCAACACATTACATTTTGTTGTTGTGACTTTTAAATCGGTTTTTTTTTAGTTTTTAAAATATATTTATTTTTGAGAGAGTGCACGTGTGCAAATGGGGGAGGGGCAGAGAGGGAGAGAGAGAATCCCAGGCAGGCTCCACACTGTTAGTGCAGAACCCGATGGGGGGCTCAAACTCATGAATCATGAGATAATGACCTGAACCAAAGTCAGATGCTTAACTGACTGAGCCACCCAGGTGCCCCATGACTCTTAAATCTTTTCATCTAGAACGGTGTTCTCCCCCTTTATTATTTTCTCATGCCATTGACTTGACAAAATCAGATCAGTTATACTGTAGAATGTCCTACATTCTGGATTCGAATAATTGCTTCCTTGTAGTGTAATTGAACTTGTCTTCCTATCCATTGTAGTTCATGTTATTTGGAAGTTAAAACTGAGGTTCTCTTAGATTCGCTTTTAATTTGCTTAGCAAGAATATCTCATAGGCAATGTGGTATAAGTTATATTGCACCACGTCAGGAGTTGTATAATGCCTGGTTGTCTTACTTTTAGAGATGCTAAATTGACTGGTGGTAACTGTTTAATGTTTAAGTTGTAATGTGAACTATCAACTTTTCTCCTAAATAGTTTTATCATCCATTGATGAGCACTGCCTAAACCACAAAATAGTGGTTTTCTAATTGTATCATTCCTCTTACGTTTACTAACTTGATTTCTCTCTTCAAGTAGGGCTACTTAGTGGTTCTACAATACAGCTTGTATGGAACAGGCAAGATAAATTCTCTTTTCTTTTCCATGAATTTCTAATTTTCAAAGTAAGGACTTGGTGCCTGTCATAACTAAATTGTGTCCCCTGCCCTCTCAAATCCTATGTTGAAGTCCTAACCTCCGGTATCTGTATTTGGAGATAAGGCCTTTAAAGAGGTACTTAAGTTAAAATGAGCTCATTAGAATAGGCCCTAATCAATATGACCAGTGTACTTATAAGAAGAAAGTTAGACACAGACATGCACAGAGGGAAGATCATGTGAGGACACTGGGAGGAGGTGGTCAACTCCACGCCAAGGAGAGAGGCCTCAGAAGAAATCAACCTTGCCAACACCTTGATCTTGGATTTCTAGCTTCTAAAATTGTGAGGAAATTCTGTTGTTTAAGCCACCCAATTTGGGATACTCAGTAATGGCTGCCTTACCAAACTAACACACTACCCTAATTCTTTTTTTTTTTTAATTTTATTTTTTAAAATTTACATCCAAATTAGTTAGCATATAGTGAAACAATGATTTCAGGAGTAGATTCCTAATGCCCCTTACCCATTTAGTCCATCCTCCCTCCCACAACCCCTCCAGCAACCTTCAGTTTGTTCTCCATCTTTATGAGTCTCTTCTGTTTTGTCCCCCTCCCTGTTTTTATATTATTTTTGTTTCCCTTCCCTATGTTCATCTGTTTTGTCTCTTAAAGTCCTCATATGAGTGAAATCATATGATTTTTGTTTTTCTCTGACTGACTAATTTCACTTAGCATAATACCCTCCAGTTCCATCCAGGTAGTTGCAAATGTCAAGATTTCATTCTTTTTGATTGCCGAGTAATACTCCGTTGTATATATATACACCACATCTTCTTTATCCATTCATCCATCGATGGACATTTGGGCTCTTTCCATACTTTGGCTATTGTTGATAGTGCTGCTATAAACATGGGGGTGCATGTGTCCCTTCGAAACAGCACACCTGTATCCCGTGGATAAATGCCTAGTAGTGCAATTTCTGGGTCGTAGGGTTGTTCTATTTTTAGTTTTTTGAGGAACCTCCATACTGTTTTCTGTTTATTTTTTGAGAGAGAGAGATAGAGTGTGAGCAGGGGAGGGGCAGAGAGAGAGAAGACACAAATTGGAAGCAGGCACCAGGCTGAGCATTCGGCACAGAGCCTGATGCGGGGCTCGAACTCACGAACTGTGAGACCATGACCTGAGGTGAAGTCAGACGCTTAACCGACTGAGCCACCCAGGTGCCCCTACACTGCCCTACTTCTAATGGTGACCAGTGACTTGTGTATTTAATTAACTAGGTGATTAGTTTTCTTTTTCCTAACTCTGTGAACTCATGGATTTTATATATTCCATGTGTCTCAGTCAGGTGCAGTCATTTTTCCTGTTGGATGTTTAAATTGGTCTGTATTTGGCCAGAGGAAGCCCCAGAGGAAGCTGACTTTTGTATCATTTTGCTATGACCCCAACAGTCTTTGATAATTTCCTGCCTTCAAGTAGATGACATCCCAGGCTCATTTTGTACATTTCTGTTTCAGACCTGGGATCAGCTATCCTAAATATGGTGAAATCTGGGTGCTAAGGCTGTTTATTGCTACTGGGTTGTCATGGTTTCTAGGCTCTTTCAGACATTTCTTTCAGGAAATAAAAAATTATAGCGCTTTTACTTCTTTGCTTTACTTTTTTTTTTTAATAAGAGTATGATGATTTATTTTTTTAACAAATTTTTAACTGTTTATTTTTTATTTTTATTTTTTAAAGTGTTTATTTTTGAGAGAGAGACAGCGTGAACAGGGGAGGGGTGGAGAGAGAGACACACATACAGAATCCGAAGCAGGCTCCAGGCTATGAGCCGTCAGCACAGAGCCTGATGTGGGCTTGAACCCATAAACTGTGAGATCATGACCTGAGCCGAAGTCGGACACTTAACTGACTGAGCCACCCAGGTACCCCACTTTTTTGCTTTTCTATATGATGCATCTCCTACATGGAAAGTTTGGGATCCAAAAACATTAACATAATTATTTACTCTATAATACCCATAAAATAATTTCAAAAGTGAAATCACAAAAAATGTTTTACTACTCCTTAGGCTATCAAATGACATTTAAAATTTGACTTTCTAGGAATAAATGTAGTCAAAGTCTTGTGTTCTAAAAAAAAACCTTAAAATAATTCTTTTGTGTGGTTTTATCACCACTAACTTTGATATGTACTTAAGTTCATTTGTTTTAGAGTGGTCATCTTGGTAGTGTGTCAGGCAGTGTCCTTTGTTTACTTTAGAAGCATCGTTAGAAAATACTTTTCTTCAAGCTGTAATGCGAAGCGTGGTTAAAAGACAGTAGAAACGAGAAGAAACACAGTTCTGGGACTTCATCGTCCTACTTACGTGCATCGTTTAATAGTTGCACAGTGATTTCAGAGCAATTCATCTAGCATTCCCGGAATAAACTGTTCCCTGACACAACATCTTAATCATTGCCTCAATTTAGATAACCCTGGTCATGTCATGAATACTGAAGCCTTAATGTTTCCAGGGTCTTGTTTGTCCTTGAATACCAAAGCCCACTGATATACTGAATATGTTATCTGATACACACACATACACACACCTGTTTTTATCTGTAGTGTTAGACTGCCTCATTTACCATGTGAAAAACATATTTGAATGTTGTGGGGCAAGCATATTTAAATACAAAGCACAAGAACTCCGGAGTCAGATGGAATTGGTTTTATATAGCCTAATAGTCACTAACAATGAGACTGTAATAAAATTGCCTAACCTTTTACAGACTTGATGTCCTTGGCTGTAAAAGAGGTGTAGCAGTATATACTCATAGAGTTGGTAAAATGGGTCCCAAACGTAAAATGGCTGGCACAGTATCTGGCACACAAGAGGGGTTTGATAAGCATTTCATTCTCTCAACCTAAAAACCTCTGAAGACAAACAGAAGCAGTAGAAATCATCTGATCTTGAAGATGATCGTGAGTAGTGCTTCTTCCCTTGATACTTAGGTCATTTTAATCTAGCTCTACTTTAAAGGAGCAAGAACCTGAGCTATTATTTATTGCTTCAGTTGGCCAGCAGGAGAGCGGTGGCTAGCCTATTCAGGGGGTCTCCTACCAGCCGTCAGGATATCCCAAACAAAGGTAGTTTCTAGAGGGAGATTCCTCAATAATTTTCTTGAGTCACTCAAGAAAGCCTCCAAATTTCATCCCCCTCTTTGGAGATCTTTTACTCCTCTTAAAAAGGCGTATTCTCATGCAGAGTAAGATGAAGCACAAAACTCTTCATTGTGATTCTAAATTTCAACTTGGTAGTGAGACATCTTGCGGGAGCAATGCTTTTCTTAGGTTTGGTGCTCACTTTTTTTCCTTGTTAAAGGATCTTTTTTGTCATTTGGTAGTTAAAAAAGCAAGGGAAGACAATGTTCAACAGATTTTTACTCCAGCCAAAAAGTACTTTTCCTGAATCATTATAATAGCAACTTTTGAAGGGTTGCGACCCTATAGAGCACATGTTCTGAGGGATGTTAATGTGTATTATAAGGAAAAGTATGTACACATCTGGTAATGCTGGGTTAAAGAGACTTAATAGGTCTCTTTACAGCAGAACTTCTCAGAACCTTAAATATACTAACGTATAAGTCTCCAAAAGGGGGATGTCGTATGCAGCACTCCCTAAACTTACCTGATCCTAGATCCCTTGTTCCATAGAGCAGCTTGGAGGATCACTGTTCTACAGAACACACCCGGGGAAATAATGCCTTGTAATTTAAAATTACAGGCAAGAGGCATATTGGATCACTGTGCCCCTAACGTACATTAAAAGTTTTCAGGACTGTGTAAGTTCTTTGCTTTGGTTACTACAACCATTGTTTGGCTGTAAGAAATAGAAACACCTTGCAAACCAATGTGAACAGAAAACCAGAGGTCTTAGTAGAACACAGGGTTATCTCATACAGTCCAACGTCCAAAAACATCAGGGCTTTAGGAGGACTAGACTTGAACTAGAAAGTCAGCACTTGTGATCGAAGGACCACATGATTGATTACCTCCCCCTTTTCCTGCCTGCCCTGTCTTATTTTCCTTTCTTTTGAGGAGCTTTGTCTGTACCTGTCGAGAAAGTGTCTGACATGGCCCTGACTCTGTGTTCTTCAAGCAGTCAACAGTATTTATTGCTATGTCCTACGTCCAACTTCTCAAGAGAATCTTGATTGCCCAGCTTGGGTCTGGTTTTAATCAATCCTGTCCAGTCTACCGTGGCCGGAGGGTTCATGTGATACACACAGGAAGACTTAGGCCCACCCCTCTGTAGGGAGAGGAGAATGGATTTTTCTTAAAATGAGGGGGCTGTGGGATGAGTAGGCACCACCAAAGTGACATCAGTCATGACTTTTTTCTAAGAATCATCTTAGAAAGAAGGGCAGCTTTGGTTGCAGTATTTCATATATTGATAAGAACAAAGTGATTTAGAAAGAATGCTCTTCATAGAATCTACTTGTGAATGGGGTGCCTAGGTTGGCTCAGTCAGTTAAGTGTCCAAGTCTTGATTTAGGCTTGGGTCATCATGTCACGGTTCCTGAGTTCGAGCCCCAAGCCGGGCTCTGGACTGACAGTGTGGAGCCAGCTTCAGATTCTCCCTCTTTCCCTTTTTCTCTGCCTCTCCCCACCTCACATGCACGCACACGCGCGCTCTCTCTCTCTCTCTCAAAATAAATAAACTTAAAAAAAAAAAAAGGAAAGGTAATGATATTGAAAAAACATCTACTTGTGAATATTGTTGGGCATTATCACTCTTCATCAATATCTAATTTTTTCTACTTTGGGGTACAAGGATTCCCTGCCCCTTGAAATTGGATGTGGCCATGTGCCTTACATTGGCCAAGAAATGTCACTTTGATATTGGAAGGATTTAGAGACTGAGCAGCCTAGAAGTGCCATGACAACTCATGGGCCATTTAGTGGATCTCCAGGAGACTTCGTCTAAGAGAAATACTTGTATTCTGTTAAGACTCTAATTTTGGAGTTGTCTGTTACTATAATCCAGCCTATCCTGACTAGTACCCTATTCTTTTAAATGAACAACACAAGTTCAAAACTGTAATGAAGGGGAAATATTATGCAGAGCTCGTGTTAGTAGGAGAGGCTGTAAGTTCGGTAACCTAGGCCTATGTGCAACATTCCCCAATTTCCAGTTCAATTGATGAAACTCTTATGACACCCTTCGGTAAGTAATCTTCCCTTTCCATGACTAGAACATTAAGTGTCTTGTAAAGGTTAATAAAAATAGTATTTTCATAAGCTCTCATTTTATAAGACCATTACGTATTACTAGAAAATGATCAGTTTTCTTCGGTGCTTTCTTAGTGAACTAGGTGTGCCAACATTTATTACAGTTATGTACATTAGATTGGGTGACTACCAATGCCACTGACTTCTTTCAGAATTATCAGACAGTGCTCAAACTGTTACATTGAAAAAACGGCTCAGGAAATATAGTGGACATAACTGGTGTTCTTTTTTTTTTTTTTAATTTTTTTTTTTAACATTTATTTATTTTTGAGACAGAGAGAGACAGAGCATGAACAGGGGAGGGGCAGAGAGAGAGGGAGACACAGAATCAGAAGCAGGCTCCAGGCTCTGAGCCATCAGCCCAGAGCCCGACGGGGGGCTCGAACTCACGGACCGTGAGATTGTGACCTGAGCTGAAGTCGGACGCTTAACCGACTGAGCCACCCAGGCGCCCCACTGGTGTTCTTTTCTTATACAACCCTGGTTTTGCTCAGATATCTATCCATCTCCCACATAGCCATATGTCTGAGGAAGTTGATCTCTCTTCTAATGCCTAGGGTGGGCTGAATGGTCTAAAGGTAACTGCATTTCCTCTGCAAGTGTTTAGTTCAGGTATAGGCATAAACCCCAATTTTGCCCAGTGAAAGAAGACTGCTGGAGGGATTCTGACATGTTTCCTTTTTCAAAAAAATTTATTTGTTTTGAGAGAGAACGCACGAGCACGGGAGGAGTAGAGAGGGGGTATGGGGGAGAAAGAGAGTGAGAGCGAGCGAGAGGGAGAAAGCTAGAGAGCCCTCCAGCAGGGGAGGGGCAGAGAGAGAGTGAGAGAGAGAGAGAGAGAGAGAGAATCCTGAGTAGGCTCCTCGAGGTCACTGTAGAACCTGGTGTGGGGCTCCATCTCACAAACTGTGAGATCACAACCTGAGCCGAGATCAAGAGTTGGATGCCCAACTGACTGAGCCACCCAGGTGCCCCTGTTTCCTTTCTTCTAAGACAGGGCTATTAGAAGAGAATGCCTTCTCCCCCGTTCCCAAATATAGTCATTTCTGGGTGTGTTGCCTGGAACTGCTATAGCAGTCTTCTTCTTTAGCCTGGGGATGACAACTGAGGAAGCCCGTAGAAGACAGCCTTGATACGGAAAGAACCAAGAGCCTTGAATATAGTATTGAGCTACAGAATCTGTTAATCCTGAAGTTCTCTCTGGACTTTGCTACACAGTATAAATTGCCACTGAATCAGAATTTCTGTAACTTGTAACTAAAAGCATCCTAGGTAAGTACATTAGTAATATATACATCTTTTTAGATTGGCATATGCCTTTTTATGTTGCCTCTGGGAAAACAGTATGCAAATTTTCTTTCAAGAATCCCTAAATCTTCATCTATGGATTATGATAGAGATTAGATGACAAAACTCCAGTAGTTTCTGGGATGATAACTGGATTCTATATCTATTTATTTATTTATTTTATTTTAAAATTTCATTTATTTATTTAAAAAAAATTTTTTTTTTTAACGTTTATTTATTTTTGAGACAGAGAGAGACAGAGCATGAACGGGGGGAGGGGCAGAGAGAGAGGGAGACACAGAATCAGAAACAGGCTCCAGGCTCTGAGCCATCAGCCCAGAGCCTGACGCGGGGCTCGAACTCACGGACCGCGAGATCGTGACCTGGCTGAAGTCGGATGCTTAACCGACTGCGCCACCCAGGCGCCCCTCATTTATTTATTTTTAATTTTTTAAAACATGTATTCATTTTTGAGAGACAGAGTGCCAGTGGGGGAGGGGCAGAGAGAGAGGGAGACACAGAATCTGAAGCAGGCTCCAGGCCCTGAGCTGTCAGCACAGAGCCCGACGTGGGGCTCGAACTCACAGACCGCGAGATCATGACCTGAGCCGAAGTCGGACACTCAACCGACTGAACCACCCAGGCGCCCCTATTTATTTGTTTTAAAGTTTTATTTATTTAAGTAATCACCTACACCCAACATGGGGTTCCAACTCATGGTCCCGAGATCAAGAGTCACATGTTCTTTCGATTGAGTCAGCCAGGCACCCTGGACTGTTTAATTAGTCAGCATTCTTTTAAATACTACGAGTAATTCCAGAAGAGAGAACAGTTGATTCAACATAAGTTTTGCTTCACAGGTAACTTACGGTCCAGTTGCAAAAATTCAAAATCTTGCTCTGTTAAGTGGAATAATGAAAACTAAAAACCTGCTTCTTTGCTGATGCCTTGCAGTGTGTGTACTGTTTTTCATGAAACAGAGAAAGGGGATGATTAAGCACTGCCTGGTTCATAAGAAGTCCTGAAAGTAAGGACAATCAAGGTGGGTTACTACACATCTTCAAATTGTAATACAAGTACCTAGGCATCCTATAGATTTTTTTACCAGGTTCTTATATAGTTATTTGTATAATGACTTGTTTATCTAACAGATTGCAAACTCCTTGAGGGCAAAGAGCATATTTATTTTTTCTTCACTGCTTCAAAGCCTAGAGCAGTGGCATGGGGTAGGTATTTAAGAAAATAATTTTACTGGGGTGCCTGGGTGGCTCAGTCGGTTAAGCGGCCGACTTCGGCCCAGGTCATGATCTCCCGGTCCGTGAGTTTGAGCCCCGCGTCAGGCTCTGTGCTGACAGCTCAGAGCCTGGAGCCTGTTTCAGATTCTGTGTCTCCCTCTCTCTGACCCTCCCCCGTTCATGCTTTGTCTCTCTCTGTCTCAAAAATAAATAAACGCTAAAAAAAAAAAAATAAAAAAAATAATTTTATATGAACAACAAAAAATGAAGAATAGGATATTCTAAATATATGGGGACTATTTTCTGGACACTGGATATATGATAGAAGTTTAATGTAGAGAGAAAAATGTGATGTAGGTAACAGAGAAAAAATGCTACTTAATAACTGGATAGCATACCTTAAAAAATTGAGACATAGTTGACATATAACTATTTAAGTTTAAGGTGTACAAAGTGTTGATTTGATATACAAATATAATATGATTACTACCACAGCCCTAGCTAACACTTCTATCACCTCACACAATTATCATTTCTTTTTTATGAGAATATTTAAGATCTAGTCTTTTAGTAACTTTCAAGTATATAATATGGTATTAACTATAATCACAAGGCTGTGCATTAGATCCCCAGAACTTATCTTCTAACTGCAAGTTTGTACCCTTTGACCAAAACCTCCCCAATTCTCCCATTCCCTGGGGTACTTTCTTTTTTGCAAGTGGTTCTCTTCCCCCCTAAAGTTATTATCTTGTTTGTCTCACTGAGTCTTCATTTCTCATGTGGAATAGTAGATAGCCTGTGAGGATTTTTCCTGAGAACTACCTGTTTTAGTTGTAAAGGTCATTCATAGGGCTGTTTCCACTATATGACCTCTACCTACTTGGCCAAGGCTGACTGGGCCCTTGCTAGAACTTTACCTAAACTGGGCCAGTCAGATTCTCTATCTTGTTAATATGAATTGACCCCTAGTGACTGAGTTGGAAAAGGAGTCCTGTTATCAGGTAACTCAGCAGTAGCAAATGGCCTCTCCTGAAAGTCTGCTTAGCTCACTGAGATCTGTGTGACCTGCTTTGTCAAGACACTTTAAAGGTGGTCAAAAGTACAAGCAAGAAAGATGTAACTGCAAATAGAAAAACAGATGACTGACTCAAGGACTTGATAGTGTGAATTGAAGGGAATGGGTAGATGTGAGAGATACTGAGATTGAAAAAGTAGCTATATTTGGCTCAAAGACAGTGATAAGTTGAAGATGATTCTACTACTCCACGACTGGGGAACACTTTCAATTAGTAGTGGAGTGGCTGGTTGCTGGGCAGAGCAGGCTCTCTGGGATTTTTCAGCCTTTTAAGTAATGGTTCCTCTCTGTTTCCATAAGCAGCAGTGTGAAAACCAACTATAGAACCTCACCACTAAAACAGCAGTAAATGATTAGGAATTACTCTGCTAGGACTAGTCATAATTTTATACTGATGGTGGGTACAAAATGTGGGCTAGTTAGCTCCCCTCTGTTTCATAGCTAGAGTGTACTCAGATCCCTGTTTTATAAATGTATGGTTCAGGGGCACCTGGGTAGCTCAGTCAGTTAAGCGTCTGACTTCGGCTCAGGTCATGATCTCATGGTTTGTGGGTTCGAGCCCTGCATTGGGCTCTGTGCTGACAGCTCAGGGCCGGGAGCCTGCTTCAGGTTCTGTATCTCCTTCTCTCTTTGCCCCTCCCCTGCTCATGCTCTGTCTCTCAAAAATGAATAAACGTTAAAAACAAAAATTAAAAAATGCATGGTCCTGGCAACAAGGGAGCTAGATTGAGAGAATATAAACAGTGCATGTTTATGAATGATATTAAAAAAATCAAATCAAGTTGCCTGTGTCTTTGAGAATTCCAAATTTACAGAAGCAGCTTTTTAACCTACCTCAGTAGATCATTTTCATAGATCTATGAAAAACCTTAATGCTGGGGTTCCTGGGTGGCTCTGTGAATTAAATGTCTGACTTTGGCTCAGGTCATGCTCTCACGGTTTGTGAGTTCGAGCCCTGCCATCAGCTCTCTGCTGTAAGCACAAAGCTTGCTTTGGATCCTCTGTCCCCCTCTCTCTGTGCCCCTACCCCACTTGTTCTCTCTCAAAATAAATAAATAAACTTAAAAAAGATTAAAAAAACCGTAATGCAATTTTATTATAAATAATGGCTCAGTTGTTGCTTATAAGGAGTTTATATTAGAAAAAAATTTGGCTTAAAGGGAACAAATCTTTCAGTTAGATTGGGTCTGAAATCTGGCCTCTGTCATTTACTAGTTGTGTGACATCCAAATTACATTGCCTTTCTGATACTGTTCCCTCATCTATAAAATGGGGATAGCAACCAGTTCATATTTTTTCCCTTTATTATGAATATCTTTGCTTTTTTATTTTTCAGTAGTCTCTACAAGGGTCTCCAACTTACAACCCCCCCCCCCCAATCAAGAGTCACGTGCTCTACCACTGAGCCAGCCAGGCGCCCCATGAACTAGTCTCCTTGAAAGAAGCTTCTAGGGTCACAATTTTGGGAAAGGTATTACATTCATTGCAACAAATACTTGAAAGTTTACAGACGGAATTCCTTCTACAGATGGAGCTCATGGTGTAGTATGTGTGCGTGAGATCGGATGAAACCCTAATATTAACAATACCCTTTATGGACTACTTATGAGCCCTTCCTGTATGTGCCAGGTACTGTTGTTGTAAGCTTTACACATATCTCGTTTTATCCTCATAATAACCTCCTAAGGTGGGTCTCAATAGTCTCACTTTTATCAAAGAGGAAATTAAAGCTCAGAGAGGTTACTTTGTCCAGGGTCACAAGTAGTGGAATCCAGATGGGAACCTGTTTCCCAAATTCCAAAGCCCCTTGCTCATAACCATCCAGAGGAAAAGTAGGGGAAACTGGCTCTATTAAATGCATTCTTTGATCCAGTGCCTGTAAAACGCCTGGACAATAAAGTGATGAAGGAGTCCTTAGATCACAAGCTTCCCTTGGCCTTTTTTTTTTTTTCCCCCTTTAGTTAAGTTTATTTAACAGCTTCTCACCATTTGGGTTGACTCAAGAAAGTTATAAGAAAAGGATGGCAAGCTGGGGTCTTGGCCCCGGAGGACTCGGTTAGCAGCCAGGAGGTCCGCAAGTTTGGCACGGCTGCTCGCCAGACCTCGTGAGACCCGTCTCGGGGCGGGCGGTCTGGCCGAGGGCGCTTCGAGGTCCAGCGGGTGAAATGTGCGGCTGCAGGTCAACGAATGAGCGTGTGCGGCAACGCCGGGCGCGCTCCGGGAGGGAAGCAGAGACCTGGGTCCCAGGAGCTCCACGTGCTGAGAAGGCGGAAGACGCGCGCTCCCGGGGCCAGCGGAGCGGGAGGGGGGATGAGTTGGGGAGACAGTCAGACGGGATCCAGCTCCGGCTCCTCCTCCCGCCTGCTCTGGCGCCTGGCGACTCCTCCCACCCTGCTCCCGCCTCCCGGCTCGTCGGGCCAATGGACCGGGTGGGCAGGAGCGAGGGGCGGGGCGGGGCGCGCGATCTGCGCGCAGGTGCCGCCCGGCGCCCGGCCCGCCCGTTCCGCCGCCGCCGCCGCCGCCGCTGCTGCTACAGCCGCTACCGCCGTCGTGCGTGCTGCTCGGCGGAGGGGCCGGGCCTGCGCTTTCTCCTCCTTCCTTCCCTCCTCTCGCTGCCGGCAGTACCCGTCTACCCTGCCGCTGGGACCCCGTGTCATCGCCCGCCCCGAGCACGGTGAGTCCCTCAGCGAGCCCGCGGGTGCCCCCTCCGCCGAGTCTTCGGCGCCCCAGCTCGTGGCCCTGAGGCCGGTGTGAGGCCAGGGCCGGGTGGCCGGGTGGCCGGGATGGGCGAGGGCAGCGGGAAACGTGTGGTGTGTGGATGAATGAGGCGCTCTTGGACTAGGCCGCGCGTCCCGAGAGCGGCCCACGCCTCCGCCCGGCACACTGGGGAAAGCCTTCTTGAGAGGCCGGATGGCCAGTGGCCCAGTCCACGGGGGTAGATGTTGGGTGGAGGCCCGCTTTGGCTGGGCTGCCGGCCACCCCTCGGTAGGAGGCCAGAGGACTGGAGAGGCTCTGCTCTTGCAGAGGCCTGGGCTTTGAAGCTGGGAACAGGTGTGAGTTAAGACCCTGAGAAGGGAGGTCCCTGGCCCTAGGGGTCAGAGATCAAGAGGCTGGAATACCACTTGTGAGCAGGGCGTCAGTGTGGCCGCTGGAGGTTCAGCAGGCTCCAGAAGACAGGGACAGTTTTAGTTCCTAGTTTGTAGAACGTGAGGTTAGTAGTCCTCATGAGTTCAGCTTGCAGTAGTAAAGTGGGATTAATTCTGCACGGAGGAACTTGGAGCCAGATTAGCAGGGACCTAGAAAGTTTCAGTTTGTAAATAAAAAGAGTTAGTGGATTCATTTAGAACTAGAAATAACCAGAGCGTAGATTCTGGAGGTTGCTTATGAGGACCCTTGAGTCGTATCTACAGTGCCAAAGGTGGGAGAGACGTGGTCGCTAAGACTCTGATACTGGTGTGTGCTCATCCGTGTGAAAATGGTGCTTGTGGGGAAAATGGGAAGGAATGGGTTCCAGGTACGAGGAGTGGTTTGGGGAGAGGTGACTTGGTTGCAGGTTGTACTAGAATGGGTTTTCTTTGACTCTCTTTTCTCTATTCCTGCTTCTGAATGCTTTCATTCTTGTGACCTTATATCTGGTTAAGAAAGAAAGAATTTTGTGAACAATATGGATGGAAGATTGGCAGCTAAATTTTATTTTTGATTTATGGTGTCACATATTTTTAGATTAATCTTTCTGGGACTTCTCAGGAGTGACTGCTTTGACAACTGTCAGAATCAGACCTGTTTCTAGAACTTTTAAAATACTTTTTAAAAAATAAAGTGGATTTAGCTCTGTGTCAGTTTTGGATTGGTATATACAGTATGTTTTATTTTAAATCTGTTATTCAGTAATATCTTTTGTGTGATGAAATGTTTTTGGTTAATGGGGATAGTAAAAGATTTTGTTTATATATATGTTTTGACATTTCAGATGCCCCCCAAAAAGGGAGGTGATGGAATTAAACCACCCCCAATCATTGGAAGATTTGGAACCTCCTTGAAAATTGGTATTGTTGGATTGCCAAATGTTGGGTAGGTGAATGTTGTTGGGCTTTACTCTTGTTCATCTTGTAAATATTTTGGGTCTTGTTGTAGAAATGGGAACTTATGTGGTAATTAAAACTTAAATTGCAAAGAGGCTGGGAAGCTGGAATATTAATGTTGCAAAACAAGGTTTTCATTTGGATGTATTTTATTTTTGGCTTTCTATACAGATACTGTGTTCAAACTTGAATTACTTATGTTTGTTTCCCTACACTAGAAGAAGAAGCAATGAGAGTTGAAACATCAAGTTTTAGATCATCTCTGTTTGCTTGAAACACTGTTGGGAGACACTCAGTATTGAATTTAAGTGGAATTGAAGTAGTTTAAATTTGATTTTGATGCTTGCTGGTATGTAAGGTACCTACCTAGGCTGGCTGCCAGAGGCCATTATAGTAGGATAATTTAAGAAGTAGTTCTAAAAGCCCCACTATAAAGTTGATTAATTTTTACTGGAGAAAGAGGTAACAAGTTTGAGTTTAATATTGGAAGTTGCTAGATAAAAGGGTATCTATTATAAAGTGGCTAAATCTGAAAGTTACAGGAGCAAAACTTTGAGGTTTATAGTGTTTAAAGTTGAAACAAATCATTTATTTGCAAATAAGGCAGTGGTAGGAAATATATGTGGAGTTTGTCATATAACCTGTGCACATGCAATTTGAATTTTTTTTTAAGGTTTATTTATTTTTTGAGAGAGCACGTGTGGGGGAGGGGCAGAGAGAGAGGGAGTCACAGATTCCAAAGCAGACTCCAGGCTCTGAGCTGTCAGCACGGAACTCCACCACGGGGCTCAAACCCATGAACCGGGATCATGACCTGAGCCAAAGTCAGATGCCCAACCGACTGAGCTACTGAGGTACCCCTGGATGTTCAGTTTACTTTTTTCATTATTTGTCCTATTTTGTTTAATGTTTGTTTTGAGAGAGAGTGTGCGTGCGAGTGGGGGAGGGGGAGAGAGAGAGGGAGAGAGAGAATCCCAAGCAGGGTCTGTGCTGACAGCCCAGAGCGTGATGGGGGGCTGGATCTCACAAACTGGGAGATCATGACTGGAGCCGATATCAAGAGTTGAACGCTCAGCTGACTGAGCCACCCAGACACCCCTGTCCTTCTATTTTAATACCTTTTACTAATCTTAAAATATCAAATGTCTCAAAACTGATGAGGGTGGACTAATGGTAACAGATCCAGTATGGATTTAAAAAAAAAATGTTTTTTTAATGTTTATTTGTGAGACACACACACACACACACACACACACAGTGTGAGGGGGGAGGGGCAGAGAGAGAAGGGCAGACAGAATTGGAAGCAGGCTCCAGGCTCTAAGCTCTGAGCTGTCAGCACAGAGCCTGATGCAGGGCTTGAACTCATGGACCATGAGGTCATGACTGAAGCGAAGTTAGAAACTTAACTGACTGAACCATCCAGGCGCCCCTCAGATCCAGTATGGGTTTATTAAGGTGAATGAATATATTTTGGCATGTGCTTTAGGCTTTTCGATTGGTGGCAAGTAGGACAACCATAGTTCTTTCATGTGTTCCTTGGAGCCCCTGTGCTAGAGATTTTTTAGTGAATGAAGCATGGTATGGCCAAGTAAGGCAGTTCTTAAATTCTTATAATGTAAAACATGAGCAAGTGTGGCTGTCCTAATTTCAATCTTTCCTGGAGCTGGAGAGGTTTGCATTTTGAAGGGGTTTCCTGCTGTGATATAGGCTGCTTGCAAAGTAAGACTAAATAGAGAGTGGAAATGTAAGCAAAACAAATAATTAAGCAAAGTACTGTAGGGTGTTGTCAATAAACTTGAAAGCAAGATATGATCATTATGTTGTGAGCTTTATTTCACCAGTAATACAGTTTTTAGATATTAACATATCTTATTTTAAAATCATTGCAGTCAATGCAGCTTGGCTTTAAATGGGACTACTTAAAAAAAAATGGGACTACTTTATTTAAAAACAAATTTTTTTTATCGTTTATGTATTTTTGAGACAGAGACAGAGCATGAACGGGGGAGGGGCAGGGAGAGAGGGAGACACAGAATTGGAAGCAGGCTCCAGGCTCTGAGCCATCAGCCCAGAGCCCGACGCAGGGCTCGAACTCGCGGACCGTGAGATCGTGACCTGAGCTGAAGTCGGACGCTTAACCAACTAGCCACCCAGGCGCCCCTAAATGGGACTACTTTAAACTGAGACATGTTAAGAAGTGTTTTCTATGTAAACATTTTAGTATTGGAACATAATGTAATCAATGTATATGAAAATAACCTAAAAATATTTTATTATCCAGTATAAATGTGCTATTTATGCTTTTAAATTACATACCCACATCCCACTGTTATCCTACCTCCCCTGCCCCCCAGGTTTTATTGAGGTATGCTTTACAAATAGTGAAGTTTTCTCATTTTAATAATGTTCAGTTTGATTTTTGGCATTTGGGTTTGGGAGCACTCCTTTTCGTAGAGTGATTTTACATTGTCTAACTATATCAGGGTTTTTGTTTGTTTGTTTTTGTTTTTTGTAAGATTACACAAGGTCTGGCTGTCTTAAGCAAGAAAAGAGACTTATTGGAAGGATAGAATTGAAGGACAAGCTGAGCAGACCTCAGGAAGAATGGGAACCAGGGTAACGCTGATAGAGATGGGTCCATGTGGAGCTCAGCCATATGAACTGAACTTCTGGTATTTCTTATCTCCTGCTGCCTCTGCAGTGATTCAGATTCCTGTATAAGGAAACTGACTGGACATGTCTACCTCTGGATAGGCCTATAAGAGATAGATTGGGGAGGGGGGTAGTTCTTTAAAAGCTGACCTGCTGATCAAAAGTAAGGACATTTGGTACCAAAACATCTAAAGAATGTCTTGATTTTTAGAGATCTGGACAAATAAGATTTTCTTCTTAGTATACATTAGGCTGATTACTTAGAAATTTAAAGGTAATATTTACAGCTGATAATAGCTGATTTTTATTGAACACTTACTGTATGACATTTACTATTCCGAGTGTCTTATATGCATTATTTAAATTAATCAGCTCTTTAATACCCCTTTGCCTCTGCCTATTAGAACTTAAATTTTGGGATGCCTGGGTGGCTTAGTTGGTTAAGCGTCTGACTTCGGCTCAGGGCATAAGCTCATGGATCCTGGGTTCAAGCCCCACGTCAGGCTCTGCTGACAGCTGGAGCCTGAGGCCAGTTTTGGATTCTGTGTCTCCCTCTCTCTCTGCCCCTCCCCTGCTCGTGCTCTCTCTCTCAAATAAATAAACATTTTTAAAAAAAAGGACTTAAATTTTTTGAAGGTAAGGGTTATATTGTTCTTGTTTATTGTTATATTTCTAGCACTTAGGCTGTGTATTAGGAATTTATTAGGCATTTAGGAATTATTTGTCAATTGGTAGTTTTTTTCCCCTTGATGTAGTGTGTAGGCCTAATGATAAGGACACATGTTTTAATGGCTGCTTTTAATGAAGTAGAAAGAATACCAAACCATGATATGAAGATTTGGTTTCTAGATTTGTTTTGCCTCCCTCCCCCACCTTTTTTTTAACCTCACTAAGCCTTTGTAAATTAGCTCCTCTTGGGCCAGGGTATTATTGTGGGTGTGTGTGTATGTATATATATATATACATATATATTATATGTTGTATATATATTGTATACATATATATTATATATATGTATATATATATTCTTTATATATAGTCTATATATGTAGTCTACATATATATATATGTTCTCTCTATATATATTCTATATATATATATATTCCTTAGAACAGTTTTAGCTTTACAGTAGAATTGAGGGAAAGGCAGAGAGATTTCACATATACTCCCTGACCTCATACGTGTATAGCCTCTCCTATTATCAACATTCCCCACCAAAGTGGTACATTTGTTGCAATTGATGAACCTGCATTGACACATGATTATCATCCAAAGTCCACATTATACACTCTTGGCATTGTATCTTCCATGGGTTTAGACAAATGCAAAATGATATGTACCCGCTATATATTTTCACTGCCCTAAAAATGCTCTGTGCTTTGCCTATTCACCCACCCTCCCCAAACACTAATCTTTTTACTGTCTCCATAATTTTGCCTTTTCCAGAATGTCATATAGTTGGAATCTTAAAGCCTTTTCAGATTGGCTCTTTTCACTTAGTAATATGCATTGAAGTTCCCCATGTCTTTTCATGGCTTAAATAGCTCATTTCTTTTTAGTGCTGAATAATATTCCATTTCTGGATGTACCATAGTTTATCCATTCATCAACTGAAGGATATCTTAGCTGCTTCCAAGTTTTGGCAGAAACGAATAAAACTGCTGTAAACATCCATGTACAGGTTTTTGTGTGGACATAAGTTTTTAGCTTCTTTGGGTAAATGCCAAGGAGCACAATTGCTGAATTAAATGTTTACTTTTGTAAGAAACTTGTAAGTTTCTTACTTTGTAAGAAGTGGTTGTAGCATTTTGCAATTTCAGCAGCACTGTATGAGAGTTTCTGTTGCTCTGCATCCTTACCAGTATTTGGTGTTGTCAGTGTTCTGGAGTTTGGCCTTTCTAGTAGTTGTATAGTGGTATCCCATTATTAATTTAATTTGAGTTTCCTTGATGACATCTAATGTGAAGCATCGATCTTTCATATGCTTATATGACATCTCTATGTCTTCTTGGTGAGGTATTTATTAAGGCCTTTGGTCCATTTACAAAAAATCAGGTTGCTTGTTTTTTTTTTTTTTTTAAATTTTGTTTAACATTTATTTATTTTTGAGAGAGAGAGACAGAGCATGAGCCAGGGAGGGGCAGAGAAAGAGGAGACACAGAATCTGAAGCAGGGTGCAGGCTCTGAGCAAGCTGTCAGCACAGAGCCTGATGCGAGGCTCGAACCCACAAAGTGTAAGATCAAGACCTGAGCCAAAGTTGGATACTCCACTGACTGAGCCACACAGGCACCCCGTTTGTTTTCTTATTGTGGATTTTTAAGAGTCCTTTGTATATTTTGGATAACAGTTCTTTATCCGATGTGTCTTTTGCAAATACCTTCTTCCAGTCTGTGGCTTGTCTTCTCATTTTCTTGACATGCCTTTCACAGAATAGAAGTTTTTAATTTCAATGAGGTCGAGCTTTTCTATTATTACTATTTTATTTTATGGGTCATATCTTTGATGTATCTGAAAAGTCATTACCATACCCAGAGTCATTTAGGTTTTCTTCTTTAGGAAGTTTTGTTGTTTTGTGTTTTATGTTTAGGTCTGTGATCTATTGTGAATTAATTTTTGTGAAGGGTGTAAGGTCTGTATCCAGATTTTTTGTTTTTGTTTTTGTTTTCGTTTTTTGCATGTGGATGTTCAGTTGTTCCAGCCCCAGGTTTGTTGGAAAGCTTATCTTTTGCTCTATTGTATTGCCTTTGTTTGAGAAATACATTTTGGTATTCCAGACTTCTTTACCGTACCATGGGGTAGCTCTTCTGGTTGCTACCACTGCGTGAGATGGGTCTGCTGAATGTTTTCTTTTGATTAACTTGGGTTATGCAGTTTTGGGTACAGAAGTGACATGTACTTCTTAGTACATCATATCATGAAGCATATGATGTTGATTTTTCACTACGATGTTTATAGTAGGAACAATTTATAGAAGGACTAATGGAAATTCTATTGGTTAGAATTCTGTTGTAAGGAAGAGCTCCCCATTTTTCATGTGTTTGATTATAATTTGTTTTTATCTCGATTGGATTCTTAGTTTATTCTGTTGCTTATAATCTGTTACTATTTTACTTATTTTGTTGTTCAGATTGCCCATATTTGGCCGTCAGGAGCCTTCCTGTTCATTCATATTCCTTTTATTCTCTATTTTTTGAGTATTTTCTACTTTCTTTTACCACAGTATTTTCCAGGCCATTGGTACTTTCTCTGCCCCAGCATTGGAATACACAAATTTTGGTGTAGACAGATGATTTCATCTCTTTTGTATACTTAGAAGTGGAATTTCTGCGTTGTACGGTGACCTGTGTTTAGCAATTTGAGGAACTGCATAACTTTTCCAAAGTGACTGTGCCGTTTTACATTCCTACTAGCAGTGCATGTGAGTTCCAATTTCTCCACATTCACAGCAGTACTTACTGTCTTTTTTATTATGGCCACGGTGTAAAGTGGTTTTGAATTGCATTTCCTTCATGCCTAATAATGTTGAGCATCTTTTCATGTGGTTGTTACACATTCATTTTTTAAAGATTTTCACTGGGGAGAATTCTAGGGACAGTTTTTCTTTTAGCACTTTGAAGTTATCTTCTACTTTTTTCTAGCTTTCCAATGAGAAAACTGTTATTCTTTTTTTTTTTTTAATTTTTTTTCCAACGTTTATTTTTTGGGGGACAGAGAGAGACAGAGCATGAACGGGGGAGGGGCAAAGAGAGAGTGAGACACAGAATCGGAAACAGGCTCCAGGCTCTGAGCCATCAGCCCAGAGCCTGAGGCGGGGCTCGAACTCACGGACCGCGAGATCGTGACCTGGCTGAAGTCGGATGCTTAACCGACTGCGCCACCCAGGCGCCCCAGAAAACTGTTATTCTTAATCTTAGTTTCTCTGTGCATAAGGTTTTGCTTCTTCCTTTAGTTGCCTTTAAAATTTTCTCTTTGATACTGGTTTTCAGCAGTTTGATTTTCATGTGCTTTGGTGTGGTTTTACTTATGCCTCCTTTGCTTGGAGTTTGTTGAGATTTTTAGGTTTGTGAGTTTATGATTTTCATTAAGTTTGTAAAATATTTGGCCAATATTTCTTCAAATGTTCCAGCCACTCTCTGCCCCTCCTCTTGGGACTCTTACAAGTGTGTTAATCCTCTAGATAATAGTACTCCACTGAAGCTCTGATTATTTTTTTCTCCAATCTTTTTTTCCCTCTGTGCTTCATTTGATAGTTTCTGTTGCTCTGTCTTCATGTTCATTGACCTTTTTTTAGCGTCTCATCTGTTGCTAATCACTTTCAGCGTGTTTTTCAGTTTTATTTTATTTCAGATGTTGTATTTTTCATACAGTAGTTCTGTGTGCAGAGTTTTCATAGCTTTCATTTCACTCTTCATTGTCTTCATATTTCCCTTTGTATCCTTCAAAAAATTCTAAAAAGATTTATAATATTTAGTAGGGTCATTCTCTGCCAATTCTATCATCTCTATCATTACTTGATTTGTTTGTATTTATTGGCTTTTATCCTGATTTTGGTCTGTATTTACTGGCTTCTTTACATACCTTGTAATTTTTATTCCAGACACTGGATTTTATGTGGAGTCCTGAATTTATAGTATTTGTTTAAAGCGTGTTGGACTTTGTTCTGGCATTTAGTTATTTGTGTGTCATTTTGATTGTTTTGAGGTTTCCTATTATGTTTTCTTATGAATTCATAATAGTTTTTGTTCTTGTCCTCCTTTGGCCCTCGTACTAAGATGTGACTCTTTTGAGGACTCTACCCAGGTTCCCTTATATTACATGATCTCTCTACTGGGGCTGGTAGGACTGTGAACTATTCCATGCTCTGTGTGAGCCTAAGAATTGTTCACTCTGTTGGTTTTGAGTGCCCCCCCCCCCCCGCCCCCGCAACCCCCAGCCTTTTGGAGACTGATTTATTCATATATAAAGCATTACATAGCCGTAGTCTTAAGGATACCTTCTGCTGATCTCCAGAGCCCCCTCTTTCTGCAGCTCCTTCCTTTCTATTACCCTGCCCTATAAATCCTAGCTGGTTTGGCCTCCTCATACTCTCATCTCAGTCTCTTCAACTTGGCATGACTACCAGGTCCTGTTGGTTTTCTCTCCCTGTGCTGTGACTTTGAAATCACTTTTAGGCAGTGAGCGGGGGCAGTTGTAGAGCTTAGTTCATTTGTTGTGCTCTCAGGGAACACCGTCTGTGCTACATACTGTCCTCTCTCGGAAAACTGTTACTGTATATGTTTTGTCTAGTTTTATAGCTCTTTATGGCAGGAGGGTGGTTTCATAGTAGAAGGGAAAGCAAACTACCCAGTACCATTTTAAATGAACTTAAATCTTATTGTATGCTTGTCAGCATTCTAGTGCGCCTGCTCTTTTGTGGCAATTTGTGATTTGGGAATTATTTGCTTCCTCTCTCTTTTTGTTTTTTAATTTTTTAAAAATGTTTATTTATTTTTAAGAGAGAGACAGAATGCAAGCAGGGGAGGGGCAGAGAGAGAGACACACACACAAAATCCAAAGCAGGCTCCAGGCTCTGAGCTGTCAGCACAGAACCTGGCACGGGGCTTGAACCCACAAACCATGACATCATGACCTGAGCTGAAGTTGGACGCTTAACCAACTGAGCCACCACGGTGCCCCTTGTTTTCTCTTTTTATTTATTAAAAACATTTTTTTTTAATGTTTACTTATGTTTGAGAGAGAGAGCATGAGCGGGCGAGGGGCAGAGAGAGAGGGAGACACAGAATCTGAAGCAGGCTCCAGGCTCTGAGCTGACACCACAGAGCCCGACATGGGGCTTGAACCCACAGACTGTGAAATCATGACCTGAGCCAAAGTCCGACGCTTAAGCAACTGAGCCACCCAGCCCCATTTGTTTTCTCTTTTTAATGTGTTTTGAATAATCTTTTGGATGACAAGTCTGCTCTCCTTTTCACTCCCGACTGTTATTTCGGCAGTAATTACATCCCTTAACAGTACTTGATAGATGGCTTTCTTTTAAATCTTAATTTTCAGTGTTTTTTTTTTCAGAATTCTGGTCTCTGTTGTTGTGTTGCCATGTAATTTCAGATAGATTTTTTTTTTTGCTCATTTATTTATTTACTATTAACTGTAGATTTTATTTGGATTTCACCAGGTTTCCCACTAATGTCCTTTTTTTCTAGTACAGATCTTTTAAAGGTCATGGAAATTTTTATTTATTTTTGAAATGAATGGATGTAGGTATTTTGTATAATGTCTCTCATTTCAAGTTTGATGTTTTTTCATGGTGTGAACTTAAAAAAATACATGGTAAGAAACACAATATAAAAGTTACTCTTTAAACTTTCTTAAGTGTACAGTTCAGTGGGGCTGTTTTCACATTATTAGGTAACAGATCTCTAGATCTCTTTCACCTTGCAGATCTAGAACTCCCTACCTATTGAACAACAACTTCCCATTTCCCCCCCTCCCTAACCCTTGTCAACCACCATTCTCCTTTCTGTTTACATGATTTTGACTCCTGTAGCTATCTCAGAGGTGGAGTCATACAGTATTTGCCCTTTTGTGACTGGCTTATTTCACTCAGCACTGAGCATGAGCACAGTGTCCTCAAAGTTTATCTGTGTTTTAGCATGGGAGAGAATTTATCTTTGGAAGGCCAGATAGTATTCTGTTGTATGTATATACCACATTTTCTTTATCCATGCATCTGTTGATAGACATTTGGGTTGGTTCTACCTCTTGGCTATTGTGAATAACACTGCAATGAATATGGAAGTAGAAATATCTCTTCAAGATCCTGCTTTGAATTTTGTATGAATACCCTGAAGTCGAGTTATTGGATCATGTGATAATTCTACTTTTAGTGTTTTGAGGAACATTCTTACTGTTTTTCATAGTGGCTGCAAAACTTTATATTCTATCAATAGTGTACTAGAGTTCCTATTTCTCTACATCTGGCCCAGCACTTGTTATTTTCTGTTTTTTGATGATAACCGTCCTAATGAGTGTGAGAGAATATCTTATTGTGGTTTTGGTTTACATTTTTCTGATGATTAGGGATGTTAAGCATCTTTTAATATGCTTATTGGCCATTTGTTTATCTTCTTTAGAGAAATGTTTATTCAAGTCCTTTGTCCATGTATGTAACTTTTTAAGGTTACTTTTGTTGTTGTTGACTTACAGGAGTTCTTTATTCTAATATTCTGGATATTAACCCCTTATCAGACATATGATTTGCCATTATTTGTTCCCATTATATAGGTTGTCCTCACTCCCTTGATTATTTCCTTTGATGTGCAGAAGTTGTAAAATTTGATGGAATCTCATTTTTCTATTTTAATTTTTGTTGCCTGTGCTTTTGGTATCATATCTAAGATGTCATTGCCAAGTCCAATGTCATGAGGTCTTTCCCTTATGTTTTCTTCTAGGAGTATTATAGCTTTAGGTCCTACATTTAGGTCCTTAATTCATTTTGAGTTAATTTTTGTATATGGTATAAGGTAAGGCTCCAACTTCATTCTTTTGCGTGTGGCTGTCCAGTTTTCTCAACATCATTTGTTGAAGAGACAGTTTCTTCCCCATTTTGTGGTCTTGGCAGCCTTGTTGATGATCATTCGACCATATATGTAAGGGTTTATTTCTGAGCTCTCTACATCCTATTCCACTGGTCTCTGTGTCTATCTTTATGTTAGTTCCACATTGTTTTTACTATTGTAGCTTTACTGTAACTTTGTAATATATTTTGATAACAGAAATCATGCTATGGACTTTTGGGAATAATACCATGGAGGTGAAGTATCTTTCTCATGGCATCATATTGAGGGGTATATGATATCGACACAACTTATTACTGGTGATATTAACCTTGATCACTGGGTAAGGTGGTATCTGCCAGATTTCTTCACTGTAGAAGTATCCTTTTTTCCTTTCTATACTCCATCAAGTAGAAGCAAGTCACTAAGTCCAACCCACACTCAAGAAGAAGGGAATGAAGCTCCACCTCCAGAAGGAAGGAGTATCAAAAAATTTATGGACATTTGTTAAAACCACCCACAGTATTATTAATATGATAGGGGAAGGATATTTTGAGGCTATTCAAGTATCCTGTTTCTCTTTACAGTTTCCCTAACTAAATTTTATTATTCCTCAATGGATTTTGCCTGCCCCAGTTATTTTAGTATGGTGTTCCAATGGTGATTTTCTACTTCCTCTATTCCTTTTATGTTATTATTTGAAATCCGTAAGGAAGATTTATCTTTTTCCCCATATTTAGTTATTTATTTGATTGTTTACATAGTTCTATTTGGACTCACTGAGATTCGTTTTATTCTTTGGGTTGTAATCCAGTGTCCTCAGTATTTATTTTGTTACTCAAATTTTTCTGGCTTTGACCATTGGGAATTCTTTCAGGTTGCCTCCTGTGTCCTTTTGACATACCCGCATCTTTGTTTTTGTTTTTGTTTTCTTTTTTAACCATTTCCTCTCTGACACTGTAAGATGTTTCAGGCTATTATTATATTTTTCCTGTCCCAGCCTTGTCTCCAGGAAGCCCTGGTTCTGTAATTGGAGAATGGTATTTAGAAACTAAGATCCGGCTCTGCGTATGATTTTCGCTGCTGAGGTGTTACTGCTTGTAGACCCTGTCACCTCATAGAGTTAGAAAATACATGTGGTTATACTAAATCATGTATACAGGTATTAGTGTCCATTTCTGTCAGCTGTGTTTATTTCTGTTACCTATCAGATAGATACTTTTTGACAGTTTAGTGAAAGAACATTCTACTTTCTTCCATGTTTTGGACGTGTGTTTTATAAATGGTTAATTCAGAATGCTGTGGGAATTTGCATTGGCATCCTGACTTCCCAATACATATTGTAATTTTGCATAAGATTTTAGATAAAACAACTTTTCAGTCAGATTTACTTTATTACAGTAATATATGTAATTTCACAAATATTTAAGTCCTAAATGGAGGGGCACTCATAAAGTCTAGACTCTTTTTTTCTTTATAATGCTGTCATTGCTGAAATAATATTTATGTAAGCCCATTCTTTTATAAGAGAGAGTCTTAACAATTTTGAATCTTTCTTCTATTTTGAAGCTTTAATAATAACCTTAAGGGATCTAAATGTGTGTGTGTGTGTGTGTGTGTGTGTGTGTGTGTGTGTGTGTGTAAAATCCTCATTTCACAAAAGACTTATGGGCTTTAACATGCTAGATGAGGGCAAAGCTTTTAAATTCTTTGCTTTTACAAGGCTTTCTTTTAATAGATTTGAATGGATCAAAATGTCTTGTCACTGAAGCCTCTAGTAATAATCCTTAGAAAAATTTCCTTTTTCTAGTTCCTTATTTTTACTTTTTTGTATTTATAAAACTCTTGGAAGGTACAAATGACCTTTTATGAAATTTAAAATCGATGGCCGAGTTGAGACATTTTGTGTAAATGGGGATTTGTCTTCCAAGTTTAGTTTGACCGTATATAAGAATTTTTTCAGCCTAAGAGATAATGGGACTTTCTTTTGCTATGTTTTTCTGTATGTTTTAAGGGATAATTTTTTTGTCTAAGTATAAAACATTTTTGTTAAGGTGGGCAGTCAAAAATACTATCTTTTTGTTTTTTAAGTTTATTTATTTTGAGAGAGTGAGTATGCACGAGTAGGGGAAGGGGAGAGAGAGAGAGAATCACATGTGGGGATTGAACTCATGAACTGTGAGATCGGGACCTGAGTCAAAGCTGGACACTTAACTGACTGAGACATCCAGGTGTCCCCAAATACTATCTTAATGATAGCCATAAATTTGAAAATAACTCCATAAATCCTCTGGCCTTTTTATATTGTAATTACGATGACTGTGGTAATACTACAATTTTTAAATTGTAATACTACAATTTTTAAATTTAAATTTTAGGACTATAATATAAAAAAATACAATTGTGCCCCCCACAAAAGGCACAAGTGTTCTGTAAGTGTTTGTATTAATTAATATATTTACATTTTACTTTAAGTGTTTCTACTGTAACATTATTTTATAATATTTTCATTGCAGGAATAAAATGTTCTAGTTAAATTTTAGATAAATAGGACTGATGGGTGATTCTGGCAACCAGTTTATTTTTTTGTGGGGAGAGGAATAAGCTAAAGGGAGTGGATCAGTTTATGTCACCATTTAGTTCACACATTTTATAGTTTTCCCTGTTGGGAGAAATAGATATTTCTGAAATATCTCAGAAAACTGGTTATGTTCTTCGGGTCCTCCAGGTCTCCTTTGAAGGAAAGTACCAGCTTGACAGTGACGACATAATCTGTAACTATTTCCTCAATTCCTCCAGTTAAAAAAAAAAAATTATGTGTAATGGTAATTTTCATTTTAAATCCTTATCTGAATGCTATAGTCCTGGAAATTTCTGGAGCAAGAAAATGCACTGTAGTGAATTCTCTGCTATCCATATTAGTGATGGAATTGGAAAATAGTACAGACTAGATCAATTTTACTCTATGATTTTTGACTCTATGATTATCATATTTTAGAAATGTAGTTGATATTAATAGGAGTTGACATTCTCTGAGCATGTATTACCTGATAAGAATCTGATAATTAGAGCATTAGCAACAGTTTATTTATTATGAATAGGTTTTTTCTTGATTTGTTGTACCTTGAAAAAATTCACATTTTGGTTTTTCATAATTCACAATTCATAACTCTAGACTTGACAGTAATCTTTATGACTAACAATTAGGAGCTCCAGCTTCCCATTTCCTATTAGACAATTAGCATCTGTTTCCCAATTCAGAATGCTTGGGAAGTGACCTAGCTAGATGCACACCTCTCTTTATGCTAGAGAAGATTATATTAGATACAGGCAAAGTGATACTGGTACTACCAAATACTTTAGGAATAAAATAGTTTTTATAATATGTGAAACTAGCTATCACTTATAACAAAGATTCTTCGGGAAAATGCTTTTCAAGTTTCAGATAGACTGAGATAGGAACATCATCTATAAATCATGAGTTTTACTGTTGTAGATTTCATTCTTTTCTGTTAGTAAAAAAAACTCATTTATAAGCAAATTTCATTCATTTCTCTTATTCTCCACCTTCCTTTTCCTGATTGGTTTTATAATTATCATGGATCTTATTGAGCACTGAAATGAGAATGAGATAAATTTTTCTCAGTGTTAGCCCAAGAATTGATTGAAATTGTTTTTGTTTCTTTTAGGAAATCCACCTTCTTCAATGTATTAACCAATAGTCAGGCTTCAGCAGAAAACTTCCCATTCTGCACTATTGATCCTAATGAGAGCAGAGTACCTGTGCCAGATGAAAGGTTTGACTTTCTTTGCCAGTACCACAAACCAGCAAGGTAAGAAAATCTTTATGCTATTATTTATTTGGTGGCCCTATATAGACGCAGTAAATATGTGTAAATGATGTATTTAAAATCATATACGGGGCGCCTGGCTGGCTTGGTTGCTGGAACATGCATCTCCTCATCTCCGGGTTGTGAGTTCGAGCCACAAGTGTGGTGTAGAGTTTACTTTAAAATAAATAAGTAAGTAAGTAAGTAAATAAATAAAATCATTTAGAAGTTTTTTTTTTTCCAGAATTTATGGTTGTATTATGGGTGATTATAAAAATAATGTAGGGCATAGAGAAAGGTGAGGAAGGATACATCTGGCAGTTAACATTGCAGTTACTTTTTTTCTGAGGAGTATGAAGTAGAGGGAGTAAGCAGCCTGTATAATATTCCATTCATGTGGGGCGCCTGGGTGGCTCAGTCGGTTAAGTGTCTGACTTCGGCTCAGGTCATGATCTCACGGTCCGTGAGTTCGAGCCCCGCGTCGGGCTCTGTGCTGACAGCTCAGAGCCTGGAGCCTGTTTCAGATTCTGTGTCTCCCTCTCTCTCTGACCCTCCCCCGTTCATGCTCTGTCTCTCTCTGTCTCAAAAATAAACAAACACTAAAAAAAAAAAAATTAAAAAAAAAATATTCCATTCATGTAAAATTATATGTGTGCATGTATATTCATAGGAAAATATATGAAGCTGTTTGATGGTTATCTTTGGGTAGTGGAATTTTTAGGTGCTTTTTACTTTTTCATATTCTGTATCATTTGAGGTTTTTGTAACAATTTAGTTTGCCTTTAGTTTCTCACTATTTTAGATGTGGTGATAAATCCTAAGTTTCTGTCTCTATTCCTGAATTTGCCTTCTTGATATTGGCACCTGCATGACTAAATAAGCGCCTCAGACTTGACATGTCCAAAATGGACCTCTTGATTTTCATCCTGCCTGTGCCAAGTTTGTTCTTTAAGACTTTCATATTTCAGTAAATAGCACTATTATTTTCCCAGTTGCTTAAGTCAAAGTCCAAGATTTATCTTTGATACCTCTTTCATCATCTCTAGATCTAGTCTATAAGCAATTCTTATGAGTACTAATCACAAAATATATACCACATTTATTTAGTTTTTCTACTTTCATCCATTTGTTTGAGTATCCATTTTTTTTTATGAATTAAGAATTATAATGATGATTGCCATATGATTTTATAATTCTATCCATTTGTTTATCATTTATTGGCATTCATCTGTAAGGAAGAGCTTTCTTGTCTGCATTTATTCACTCATGTATTCATTCATGTGTTACTCAGTTGGTTACAATGTCACAGTCATTGGGCATAGTTCAAATTACATTCCTGAAATTGGCTCCTCAAAGTGACTTCTGTTTTCTTTTTAAATGTGTGTGTGTGTGTTTTAGGTTGTTTATTTATTTTGAGAGAGAGAGAACTCTTGTGCCTGTGTGAGGGGGTGGGGGGGGGTGGGGAGTGAGAGAGAGAGCCCAATATGGGGCTTGAACTCATGAACTGTGAAGTATGACCTGAGCCGAAACCAAGAGTTGGATGTTTAACCAATTGAACCACCCAAGAGCCCCTGTTTTCTCTTTAAAACCTTTTTATTTTTAAAAGATTGCAAATTATACAAAAGAGGCAAAATTACTCATAGAATGCTTATGTGCCCTTCTCCCAAGTTTCTTTGAACCTTTGAGAGTGAGTTGCAGACATGATGCCACATTGCACTTCCATTCTTCCATTTGTATTTACTAAATACAGACCATTCTCTTACATTCCCACAGTAAATCACCAATCAGGGCATTAACATTGATACAGCATTACCATCTGATTCATAGATTCCATTTAGATTTCTCCAGTTGTCCCATTGATGTGCCTATTTGTTCAATTCCTTTATATGTAGCCAATCTTTTGACCCCTCTGGCTTGTTGACTGATTTGGAGCTGCTGATTTGATCCCTGGCTACTGCTAGATTGCTCTCCTGCCAAGATGCCTTGTACAGGCCCCGGTTGCTATTGTGCTGCCTTTTCTCCCCATTCTGACTCTTTAGATGTGGGCCCTTGTCACTGCTAGACTGTGTGGTCATGTGACATTGCTGAAATTCTTCAGAGACCTGAAGAGAAAAACAATAGCAATAAGGCTCTTAGACTTCAAATTTGTTGAAATTTTAGGCAATGAGGGGATTAACTTCTCAAAATTTCCTTTTTCTTTTGTCAGTGAACATTGATTAAATGCCTTAATGGAAATAAAAAGATTGAATGGGGGTGTGTGCCTGGGTGGTTTAGTCGGTTAGGCTGCTGACTTGGGCTCAGGTTTTCTCATGGTTTGTGAGTTCGAGCCCCGTGTTGGGCTCTGTGCTGACAGTTCAGAGCCTGGAGCCTGCTTCAGATTCTGTGTCTCCCTCTCTGTCTGCCCCTCCCCCGATCACACTCTGTCTTTCTCTATCAAAAACAAGTAAACATTAAAAAAATTAAAAAATAAAGTTATATGTGGATATTTGCACGGGGGTTGGCACCCCTCACCCCTGTTTTGCTCAAGGGTCAACTTAATCTCCATATTTACATGACTGACTGACTGGCTTTCATAACTTGGTTTCTAACTTGTGTTATTTGTACCTTATTTTGAGCAAAGCAAAAGTTATTTCGTATATACCTCTATTTGTGTTGCTGTTGTTAACCACCAGGTTATTACTGTGCTGATAACTGGGACATTTTTCATTTATATAACCTATGTGATGATTTTTTTTAAGTTTTTTATTTTGAGGAGGGGAGAGGGGCAGAGAGAGAGGGAGAAGAGAATCTTAAGCAGTCTCCCTGTTGCCAGCACAGAGCCTGACACAGGGCTTGATCCCATGAATGAAATGATGACCGTAGCCGAGATTAAGAGCTGGTTGCTTAACTGACTGGGGCGCCCCAGCCTACATGATGATTAAATGCAAATCCAGATATACTGTGTTTGAATCCTATTTTTGTTACCACTAGCTGAGTGATCCCCTGTATATAAATAGGTTTCTTAACTCCTCTCAGGCCCAATTTCCTCATCTTTAAAGTAGGTTTAATAAGTAGCACTTACCTAATGGAGTTGTTTTGAACTTTGAGTGATTCATGTAAAGCAGTTAGTCCAGTGCCAGTCACAAGTTATGTTGGCTCATTCTGTGGCGATTGCCTTCCCTTGTTTCAGTGTACTCTTTAAATGTTCTCCACTGCGTTTGTGTCTTTACACATGGGCCAACAGAACAGTATAGTAAAATTAATGGTATGAGGGTTTTTTTTAATGTTTACTTAATTTTGAGAGAGAAAGAGAGCATGTGCACATATGAATGTGCACGAGTGAGGGAGGGGCAGAGAGAGAGAGAGGGCGAGAGAATCTGAAGCCGGCTCTGTCCGCACTGATAGCAGAGCTCGAACTCACAAACTGTGAGATCATTACCTTAGCTGAAGTCGGATGCTTAACTGACTGAACCACCCAGGAACCCTGAGTTTTTTGTTTTTTGTTTTAAAAGTTTGTTTATTTTGAGATAGAGAGCAAGTGAGCAGATGAGGGACAGAGAGAGACAGAGGGGGAGAGAGAGAGCCCCAAACAGGTTCGGTTCCACACTGACAGAGTGGAGCTGGACGTGGGGCTTGATCTCACAAAAACAATTTCTTAGTATTGTTTTATAATAAAACCATCTTTTGTTTTTTAGCAAAATTCCTGCCTTTCTAAATGTGGTGGATATTGCTGGACTTGTGAAAGGAGCTCACAATGGGCAAGGCCTGGGAAATGCCTTTTTATCTCATATCAGTGCCTGTGATGGAATCTTTCATCTAACACGTAAGTACAGTTGTTTATTTAATTCATTCATTTCATTAATAGTTATATTTCCATTATTGCTCAAATAAAATTAGAAATGACTGACTAATAGAAGATTTGCCTAGCTTCACAAGATGAATCATGGATTGGTCTGCTAATTGTGACTTTAGTGTTATTTACTATCATTTCCATATAAGAAGGCGTATTCCAAAGCAAGTATATGCCGTATTGATACTTCAGTTGAATTTCATCCCTTATTGTGGATTAGATCCACTGGGAAGTGTTTCTATGTGGAAGTAATTTTGTTGATTATAAAGCATTTTGACATTTTCTTAACTTGTGGAACTTTTCTGCATTCTTGGTTTTCTGTGTGTTGAGAGGGCAGGATTGATACCGGAGAGGATTCCATTATTTCAGAGGTTATTTATTAGAGATGACAGGGTTAAGGAGAAACTATAGACCAGCTATTCCTTAATGGGGGGGGGGGTATACAGCAAAGGGAACAACCTGTTAGAACTAGGTGTTAATGTTCTTTTGACTACAAAAGTGAGTCAAGAATATAGTAATTCTCTGATAGAAAGGTTTAGGTTGGGCTTCGGTTAAGGTTCAGGTCAAGACTGCACTGCAGGATATTATAATGGTCTGGTGTTGTAATGAACAAATCCATGCAAATGAAGGAAACTCAGGTTAGAGGTACAGGCCAGTTGTGGTCTGATTTAGTGCTTTTAGTTTGTTTCTGGTCCAAGACTAGATAACTATAGCAATTATAAATGAGCATTTAGAAAATTTGATAGCCATTTGACTGAGAAATTTGTCATTTGAATCTAATAAGTTGTATTAGCATTTATGCTAATTAGTATTATAAAGTACTAATACTAATTTATAAAATAATAAAATAGTAATACTAAATACTAAAATAAATTATATTAGTATTTACACTAATTAGTACTAATTGTCTAGTATTTTTGTAGGTTTTTTAAAAAATTCATTTGCCTAGTAATTCATTTTTATTGTATTTTACAAAAGTCCACCTCAGATGGTTTGAGAAGCACTGATTTAATTGGGTGGAGGTATATAGACACCTTCTGGAAGGGTTTGAGGTGCAGGTGAAGACTAGGGTTATGGTTGGGGTTGCTTGGGTGGGAGGGTGGAATTCAATAATATAGAGTAGTGTTACTTAAAGCCTTACATTGGTAAGAGCCTTTGTTTTCCCAACACTTTGACTTTTTACTGGTTCTGGTGACTGATGTGAGAGTTTCAAAGAGATTTGGAATCAAGTGTGACTCCTGGGTTTTTGGACTGGGCCAGTTGAATGAATCTTGATGCCATTCACTGAAATGTTAAATGTAGAAGGACCAAGAAGTCTTGGGAGAGAGTTGATGAGGTCAGTTTGGGACAGTTTCTTTGCATTTTTGAGCCTAGGACATACAGATAGAAGATATCTTTAAGAAAGTAGGATTGATAGGGCAGGTGTGACAGGAAGATGGGGGTAAGAGAACTGAAGTTTTGGGTGTGAGAGGGATTGAACTGATGGATGGAATAGAGCTTGACATGAGGTAGGAGGGAACATAGGAGAGGACTGAAAAATGGAAGGGTCATGGATCTGATTACCTGAGGAGGTTCAAGAACAGATATGTTGTGTATAATGGGGTGTGTGCTTAGAAAGGGATATTTGGGGGCACCTGGGTGGCTCAGTCGGTTAAGTATTTGACTTCAGCTCAGCTCATGATCTTGCAGTTTGTGAGTTCGAGCCTCATGTTGGGCTCTGCTGACAGCCTGGAGCCTACTTTGGATTCTATGCCTCTCTCTCTCTCTGCCCTTCCCCCACCCATGCTCTGCGTCTCTCTCTTAAAAATAAATAAACATTAAAAAAAAGGAAAGGGATATTTGACTTAAAATTTTCTGAAGTGGAGCAGTTCAGGGTGATGGTAAGATCCTGATAATGGCCTAAAACCATCAGTAAACGTAATCAAGTCTTTGGTTTGTTATCTGTTGTATAACATTCATCTGTTTTTCTAACCCTTAGGGAAAATGAATTTGGTTAGGAGCATATATACTTTATTGCATTTCATTCAGGCTAAAACTATTATAAAGAAAAAAAAAGTCTGTTTAAACTAGATACCCTGGTTTCTTATAGTAATTTGATTTCAGAGGTATTAACTTGTAAAAATATGCATCTTAAAATTGATGATATACGGTATATATTATTGTATAGTGCATAGAACCTAGGATGATAGTTGTATAACCAGAAATTTCAAAACATCTTCATGGAATTACAATCAGTAAAAAAGACTTGTAGAGATTAAATAGATACAGTGATTACCTCGAAGCTGTGAAAATTGGGAATTCTTTAATTCTAAATTATAATATATTTTTGTCTTTAACAATCAGATTATGGAATGAGTGTGAAAAAAGATTTTATCTTTCATATTACTCATTATTTAAAGATTATTTTCTTCAAATATCTTAAAGTCACCAGAAATGCAGTTGACTTGTTTATTTATTAAATAGTAAATGCTTTGTGTTCTGGGTGCTGGAAATAGATAGTGGGTGGCAGAATCTAACATTCTCTGGTTTTATGAAGCTTCTAGTCTGGTAGTGGAAATAAACACTGAATCATTATATTAATAAATGTGTAATCACATTGTTGGATTTGTACTTTTTTTTTTTTTTTACCTCACTGGGGAATTGCTTACTTATTTGCTTATTACCATGTTTGAAACTTGTTTGAATTCTTAAGTTCATCATTTCTTATTTTGGTGAAAAAAATCAGTTTTCTGTGTTTATATTTTTTAGTTTTTCTGTTTTTGTTTTAGATAGTTGAATTAAAGCTACCAGGGAAGGGGATGGGGCATCTGGCTGGCTCCGTTGGCAGGGCATGTGACTTTTGATCTCAGGGTCATGAGTTTGAGTCCCACACTGGGTGTGGAGATGGTTTTAAAAAAAACTACTAAGGAAAGGGACAGCATCGTGATGATATCTATTAGTGTCTAGGGCACTTTTAAGCTTTCCATTAGAACATGTGAAAGTTAGGAGAGAGAAAAAATTATGAGTGGGAAATTTTGGTTTATTTATTAATTTATTAATGCTATGCTTCTCTCCATTAATTTAATTTTTAAAAATTAAACTTTCTCTCACCTTGTTTACTTCCCTTGGTTATTAGGCATTTGTAAATACCTACATTGCCTCAAAAATGTATTCTTGTTTTAAATATAAATACTTTGACAGGTTTTCTTTGGCTTTAAATCATTAGCTCACTCTATCTTATTAATTTGACATATTAAAATTTTTTTATGTTGTTTATTTTATTTTGAGAGAGAGAGAGAGAGAGAGAGCAAGCACAAGCTGGGGAGGGACAGAGATAAGGAGAGAGAGAATTCCAAGCAGGTTCTGCACTATTAGTGCAGAGCCTGATGTGAGGCTGGAACTCACGAACCCTGAGATCATCATTGAGCTGAGATCAAGAGTCAGATGCTTAACCAACTGAGCCACCCACGTGCCCCTCATTTGACACATTATTTATGGAACACCTCTTTCAAGTGTGCTAGATGCTGAAGGATGTGATAGTGGGTAAGAACAGGTAAGACTCTTACCCTCAGAGAGCTTACAATACATGGAGGAGACAGACATTGAACAAATGGTCATATAAACACTAGATGCTATTCTCTGTGCACAAAGAGGAGAGACAGTAGTGTGCATGTGAGTGTGTAGTGTTGCCTTGAGGAAGTGATGGTTATGCTGACAGGTAAAGACTGAGTGGGAACAAACATATTAGGGGAAGGAGGAGGAGAAGGAGAGACTGATTATTTAGAGTAAATGGCTTGTTTAAAGGCCCTGTTGCCTTGAAAGAACTGTCAGTGTAGGTAAGATGAATGGTGAGGAATAGGAGGGATGGAAGAGAGCCAGGGAGGTAATTGGGGATCACCATGTCCACCATATTAAGGTTTAATGGCTTGAATATGAAGTTTTTTTTTTTTTAAATGTTTATTTTTGAGACAGAGAGAGAGACAGAATGTGAGTGGGTGAGGGGCACAGAGAGAGGGAGACACAGAATCTGGAGCAGGCTCCAGACCCTGAGCTGTCAGCACTGAGCCCAATGCAGGTTCCAACCCAGGATCTGTGAGATCATGACCGGAGTCGAAGTCGGACACTTAACGGACTGAACCACCCAGGCGCCCCTGAATAGTTTTAAATAGAGAGTTGGGGTAGGAATGCAGATTAAATTGTTCCAGGGGCTTACTTTGCAGTTACTCAGTTGAGTTATATTTTTAATGTTTTAAGAAATCAAAATGGAGTTAGGCACCAAGAATTTGAAATTTCATTCTGTCATAAAAAGATTATTTTCAAGATACTCATAATGATTTCCATAGATGTCTGGGCATGAAAAACATAGAATACTTCTTTTGTAAAAGGATCTATACACATTACTAAATTTGCTTACCTCTTAAATAGTGTTTTCTCCTTGTGAGGTTTGTTGCCTAATGTGTAGGTATTTCGGATCCCTTCTCCATTAATCATTAGAGTTGTCTTTAAAATTTTATTTTCAGGGGGTTTCTTGTTTGTAAAGTATTCTAATAAGGTAATGAGAGATACTAGAAATAATGAAAGATTATCTTGTTCACATGTACGCAGATATGGAGATAGACTTACCTTTTAAAGTGTGTTTTTAAAGTGACTGAATACTAACTCATAGCTATGGATTCAGCTACATAAATATGAATTTAATGTTTCAGCAACAAGGGTTGCTGAAGTGAAAGTCTTTTTTTTTTTTTTTTTTTTACTGTTTATTTATTTTTGAAAGCATGAGAAAGGGAGGGTCAGAGAGAGATGGAGACAGAGTTTCCATCTGAGCTGTCAGCACAGAGCCTGATGCGGGGCTTGAACTCATGAGCCATGAGATCTTGACCTGAGCCAAAGTTGGACACTTAATCGACTGAGCCACCCAGGCACCCAGTGAGAGTGAGTCTTAATGGGACACATAAAAATAAAAAAATTGCCAGACTTTGTATAATGGGAACTATTAAAGCTAATCTTTTATTCTGGTGAATGTTATAAACAAAGTTTTGTGGGAAGTATTTTTAATAGTACCAATGAGTCTTTTCTTATTAAAATTAATTTGAAAACAATCAGTTTTATTGCAGGGTGACTTTTTTTTCTTGCTCTATTTTAAATGCTTAAGGGGCGCCTGGGTGGCGCAGTCGGTTAAGCGTCCGACTTCAGCCAGGTCACGATCTCGCGGTCCGTGAGTTCGAGCCCCGCGTCAGGCTCTGGGCTGATGGCTCAGAGCCTGGAGCCTGTTTCAGATTCTGTGTCTCCCTCTCTCTCTGCCCCTCCCCCGTTCATGCTCTGTCTCTCTCTGTCCCAAAAATAAATAAACGTTGAAAAAAAAAATTAAAAAAAAAATAAATGCTTAGAAAACTTTTGCAAAAGAACATTAATTGAAGAATGATCTAATAATGTGTTCATTATGTGAAACTTCTTAGGTAGGTTATTGAAGATACTCCTTTAGTGTGTTAAGCCAGTTTGTAGCAAACGTAGACTAATTTTATATAGGAGGTAGATATAATAATTTTTTTTTCTGCACATAGTAACATGGATTTATCTCAAAATAATTATGCTAAGTAGAAGCCAGTCCAAAAAAAGAGCATAAACTATATGATTCCATTTACATAAGATTTTAGAAAATACAAACTAATGTATCAGAAGGCAAATCAGTGGTTGCCTGGGGTCAAGGGGATGGGGTGGGGTAAGGGGGAGGGATTACTAAGGGGCATGAAGAAACTTTTGGGGTGATGGATATGTTCATAATCTTGTGGTGATGGTATCACAGGTATATACATACAGTATATCAAATTTTACACTTTATGCACAGTTCACTAAATGTTAATTTTTTACTTCATAAAAGTAAGATAAAAAGAAAAAAAAGGAAAAGGATGTGGAAATTAAAAAAAACACACACACACACAATCTTTTATGTCACTTTTCCTTCTAGGGGAGTTTTGATTAGACTCTTTTACCTGATTGTATCAGTATAAGCATTGGAGATGTCATATTTCTAGATAATAATTAGCAGATTGGTACACTATTTGTATTGATTTACAAATCAGAATTCAACCTGACATTTTGTGAGTCTGGGGATTTGTGGAGAAGAAACTTGGATTTTGGTGCAATTAAAGTGAAATTATCTGTCTCTTTCATACATCAATATGATAAGTACAGATTCTTTTCAACTAGAGAATTCCTTAAAAATTCCAAAATATTACTTATTGGCAACTTTGTTAGTAAGTTTGTTGGGCAACACTTCTTTTTTTAAGTTTATTTATTTATTTTGAGAGAGAGAGAACCAGCAGGGCAGGGTCAGAGAGACAGGGAGAGAGAGAATCCCAAGCATGCTCTGCACTGACAGTGCAGAGCCTGACGTGGGGCTCAAACTCACAAACCGGAAGATCATAACCTCAGCTGAAATCAAGAGTTGGATGCTTAACCGACTGAGCCACCCAGGTGCCCCTGGGCAAAACCTTTTAAAAAAATTTCGTTTGTAGAGTTCAGGAGTTGTGTGTATTTTAGTTTTTAAATTACCATATCGTAAAATTGACTTATTTTGGCATACAGGTCTTTGAATTTCAGCATATGTATAGGTTTGTGTAATCACTGGCACACAGGGTGCAGAACACTTCACCTCAAAAATCCTCTTAGGCTATCCCTTTATAGTCACACTCTTGTCACCATGAAACATGATAGCTGTTGATCTGTTCTTCATCACTTGAGTTTTGTCTTTCTGAGAATGTTATATCAGTGAAAGAATAGGAATGTGCAGTGTTTTCATTTTGGAAAGATGTTTAAGGATGCAAACTAATGGTGTTATTAGCATATCCTCTGGGCCCATCCATCAGACATGTTTCTGGAACCTAGGAGGGGCTGAAGTTATTCCAGAGGGGGTTGGTTTTCAGTGTTTTTTGTTCTTTACTTTTTCAGTTTTCTTTGATCTCATTCTTCTATTCTTTTATGGATCTTTTAAGTGTTTTTAAACAACACAGTGTTTCTTTCACTCTTGGTGTTTTGGGAAATACTACTCTTTTTTCTTTCAAAGCTTGCTTTTTAAAAATTCGTAACAAAATTGTTAAAATTTTAAAATTTAAGTCTTGAACTAACAGGTAGAACTGCCTATCTCTAAAACATAAAAGTGCCTGGAAATACAGAATGTTATGAAAATGGTAAGAATACTGTATTTGTCAGACTTTTCTACCAAAGAGCTCTCACAGCAAAGGGTGAAGAACTTGGGGGCCTTTGGTACACAGTGCAGCCCCAGACACTTGACTTCAGGAAAAGTTTTGGCATCTCATGGTTTACTTTCCTCTGTACTTCCAGCAGTATGCAGTCCCCAACTTGAGAAGCAGGACTGTAGGTTGATATAAACACCCTAGACCTATCAAAAGACCTATCTGACCAAACAACTAGGTCCAGCTTATAATAATAATGACTATCTTTATAGCATTTTGTTTCTTTAGTGCTTTTTAAATTGTGAAGTCTTGATCATCAAGCAACCCAGTGAGATGTGTATTCCTTATTGTCATCCTCATTTTCAAATGAGAAAACCAAAGCTTAGATAGGTAAAATGATTTGCTCAAGTCACATAACTGAAAGGTGTCAGTCCCCGTGATTAAACCAGCTTTGTATGGCATCAGTCCTTCCTCTCCCACTCTTTCTGTCATGACCCATATCATTAACTGTAACTCTATGTTGTCAAATGTCTGGAAGAAATAGATGTTTTAGTGAAAACTTTGACAGTGTATGGAAAAGGTACCTCATTTTCTGAGGACTAAAGGTAGCTTGTGTGTGTGTGTGTGTGTGTGTGTGTGTGTGTGTGTGTGTGTGTGTGTAAATTCTTATCTTAATTCCGGGATGTTTTCATACAGTGTTATATTAGTTTCAGATGTACAATACAGTGATTCAGCAATTCCATACATCACCCAGTGCTCATCACAAGTGTCGTCCTTAATCTCCTTTACTTATTTCACCCATCCCCCCACCTTTCCTCTGGTAACCATCAGTTCTTTATCGTTAAGAGTCTGTTTCTTGCTTTTTCTCTTTTGCTTTCCTTTGTTCATTTGTTTCTTAAATTCCACATCTGAGTGAAATCATATGGTATTTCTTTTTCTCTCACTGACTTATTTCACTTAGTATTATGCTCTTTAGCTCTGTGTTGTTGCAAAAGGCAAGATTTTGTTCTTCTTTATGGCTGAATAATAATCCATTGTAAAGGTAGCTTTTACTCTTGAAGCCTGTGCCAGAGCTCCATGGAGTAGCATTGGGGGACTCAGGTTACATTGTAATGTGTGCATGCTTTTGTAAGTACCTATTCAGGTAGAATATTTTGTTTCCAGTCATTTGTGTTGCTGAACAAAATACATAGGGTCTGATGATTCTATTAAGTAGAAAGTCAGTAAAGGGTTTTGATGGATTCACTGCCAGTAGATTTCTTGTCTCTCTCTAGCACCTAAAATGTACCTTTCTCAATTTGCTTTACCTGTATTCAGCAAACAAGATAGGGGGTCTTTAAAAACTTCTATTAAGAGTTAAAAATAGTGGAATATAAAATCTTCTGTCAGCTCTATTGATAGGGGAAAATACATGTACTTTTGTTTGTTAAATGGAATATAAATTCTGCTTGGGTTAAGTTTATGATATAGTACTTTCATAATGTAAAAGAAAGCTCTTAACTTGAAAAGTGTTATTAATACATGCTGACTAAAGCAAAACCTTTTTAAATAGAGTTTTTAATAAGATTAAAGTTAACTTGAAGAGTTAATTTTCCCTGAAAACATGAGATGGAGGGGGGAAGGGTTAAATGTGAGATAAGAATAAGGTTTTTATAAATTTAATACATAAATTACCAGCTTGAGGGAACCAAAACATAATACATTTGGATGACACATTAAGTGATTTTTTTTAATAAGTGACTTTTTAACAAGTGAGATGAATCATTTAGAGGATTCTGTTTATTTATTTTTATTTTTAGGGTTTTTTTTTTTTCAGTTTATTTATTTATTTTGAGAGAGAACAAGTGGAGTAGGGGCAGAGAAAGAGGGGGAGGGAGAGAATCCCAAGCAGGCTCTGCACTATAGGTGCAGAGTCTGATGCAGGGCTCAAACTCCACAAACCATGAGATCATGACCTGAGCTGAAACCAAGAGTCAGACGCTTAACTGACTGAGCCACCCGCCCCTAGAGGACTTTAAAGTAAACTTTAAGAGAGAATAGCTATTGCAAAAATTTGTTGACTAATTTAGGCAAATGTTAACAAGTCTACTTTATGAAAGCCTTATTGTCTTTTCAGTTACTTCTTCCCTGCCAAGGTAGTTGAATATACACATCTAAGACATAATATTCATTTTGAATGTTTTGTTGCAGGTAGGAAGAAACATGTACACCAGGTCTAGTTTTAGCAGCCCTGTGAGTGAGAATGATGGGTTGTATGTGGGGGAAGGGGAGCACGGTTTGGTAGGCTGCTCCTGTGCTCCTGTCAGTCCTCTCTTGATACAGGTTTACATGGAAGTGGAGTTGGGAAGAGCTTGAAGTTCATAATTTCAGGTAGCAAAGTTGTGCTTCCAAAATACCCAACACTCATTTTATGCCTGAAAATAAGGTGCTGTTTACTGTGCTGGAATTTCTAGAATGTTAGACATATGTTGAGTTAAGCGTAACTCAAAAAAATGTTCATACATGTTTCTAAGGTTTCATGCCTCTTTTATGGCCTATCTCTTCAAGCTATTAAACAAAACAAATAGTTGACTTCGAAGGATTTCTTTCTTTTTTTTTATTCTCTATTCTTGTGTTGCTTGAATGAACATTCAATACTGACACAAAGAATGCCACAAAAATTGTATTTCAGTTGGAATTAATCTGTTTTGGCTTCCCTGCAAAAATACTTGCAGTCTTTTTAGTGTAATTCAGTTATTTTTATAAGTAGCTATTTATGACATCACAGAAGATAAACTTTAGATGAGAAATACATTTCAGAGGCTAATTATCTTTCAACACAGAGACCTTACCTCATATGTTTTTATGTATTTTATATTTAATGTACTTCCATGAAAGGATAAAGGGTTATAATTGAAATTAGGGGGAAAAAAGAGCATTATCTCTGAGATTTTGTTGTGGATCACAATTTGAGAAGTGCTAACTAAAACTACAGTCTAGCCATGTTTATTTTAACAAAGGTGCAGTATCATAAACCCTGTATAAACACTAACTCGTTTACTCTTGTTAACAGCTCTGTAAGAAAGGTCCTGTTATTATCCTCATTTTGTAAATGAGGAATCCAAAGAGTAGAGGAGTTACAATACTTGCCCAAGATTACATTGTTAGTAATGCTAGCAGTAGGTAGAATCAGATTTTAAACTTACTTCTGGTTACAAAGTCCTTGCTCTGTGTTGGTTTAGTCTGTTAATCTTTGCTGATAATTATCAATGCAAATAAAGAAGTCTTTTTTTTCAAATCACAAAAATTTTTATTAGTCTGTGAGCTCTTGAAACTTTTTGTCTATGCATCACTTCTCGGCCTTTTGGCTAAGATCAAGTGTAGACACTTTTTGTCTATGGACCCACTTTGAAAAACATTTGTCTAAATTCCAGAGAAGTTGCCTTGATGTTTATCAGTTCTAGGTCAAGCAGTTTTAAATAATACCCAAATTACGTAATAAAAAGACCATGGAAAATTCTTTGTAAATTCCTAAAGGGAAAGGATGACTTTATTTAGAGAAAAACATTATGTGGCTTAGGCTTTTAGTAACAAAGATGACAAAACATATGTCAGAAAGAGAATGCATTCGAATTTACTCTCACACGTTCTTTTTTCTGGTATTTTCATTTTTTTATTTATGAAGTGAGTAAATAGACAAGTGATCAGTAACTGAGGTCCTGGCAGTGTCTGTAGCAGCCTTCATTAGTCTTTTAGATGGTAACTTCATTTTGGAGGTTGCATGGAACTTACATGTAACATTTGACGGTGTGACTTAATGTGACTTAATGTGCTCTGTTCATAGCAATCCTGTAGGGGAGGTAGTATGTCTGTTTTAAAGATGAGAAAACCGAGGAGGCTTTAAGAGACTAGGAAATTAGGCCATAATTAACAAAACTGATGAACCACCAGAGCTATGATTTGAATTCAGGTCTGCCTGAAATGATGCAGCTGGCAGTGCTTAAAAATCTATAAGCAGTTGGATGGTTATTTATCTGAAATATAAATTGTTTTCTGTGGTCTCAATGTCAAACTATTTGAATGTTGGTGATGTTCTAAATAATCATTCCCCTACTTAATTGTCCCCCACACCCCGAAAGTATCTTGAAGGTTTGAAATTATGCAGAAATTTTTTCTTGTGCCAGCTGTATCTATCTCCTAGTTACCTGTCCACCTACCTACCTTCCTTCTTTCCTCTCTCCCTCCCTCCATTCCTTCTTTCCTTCTTTGTTTCTTTCTTTGTTATTGAGGTATAGTTGACAAGCTGTATTATTCTTTTAGCTAACTGCTTTTGGGATTTTTGAGCCACACAGAACATATTCTAATGGTTTGTATGATTTTTTATTTTTTAATTTTTTTTAATGTTTACTTATTTTTGAGAGAGAGAGAGTCGGAGTGTGAGCAGGGGAGGGGCAGAGAGAGAGAGGGAAACACAGAAGCCGAAGCAGGCTCCAGGCTCTGAGCTGTCAGCACAGAGCCCAATACGAGGTTCGAACCCACCAACTGGGAAATCATGACCTGAGCCGAAGTCAGATGCTTAACCTGTTGAGCCACCCAGGCACCCCTGGTTTGTATGATGTTTTAAAAGTGAAAAAATTGGGGCACCTGGGTGGCTCAGTCAGTTGGGCGTCCGACTTCAGCTCAGGTCACGATCTCGCGGTCTGTGAGTTCGAGCCCCGCATCAGGCTCTGGGCTGATGGCTCAGAGCCTGGAGCCTGCTTCCGATTCTGTGTCTCCCTCTCTCTCTGCCCCTCCCCCGTTCGTGCTTTGTCTCTCTCTGTCTCAAAAATAAATAAACGTTAAAAAAAAAAGTGAAAAAATTTCTCCATATTTTTGGCATAATTGTCACACATTTTGGGTAAACAACTTTGAATAGCTATGGTTATGCCCATTGCTAATTATGTGATACTAACTGTAGATCAGGAATTCTTTATGAATTCTCTGTGAATATATTCTTTTTAACTTTTTTTTTTTTTTTTTACTGACCTTACCATTGAGAAAGAAATAACAGTTTCTGGTGTCTGAAAAAAACACTAGAAATTAACGTTCTAAAAGTTCTTTAATGGATTAACAACTTTTGAAAATAAAATAGATATCCTTTATACTTCGTATATACCACTTCTATGGGAGATTTTGTTGTGAACATCTATTGTAAAAAGCTAAACACTATTTTTTTAATTTTTTTGAAACTCATTACCATATTTCCTTAATAGGCTGTTTATGTATATAAGCTGAAGGAGATTTTTAATTTTTTTATTTAAAAAAATTAATTAAAAGAAAGCTCTATGCTGAACATGGCACTTGAACTCAGGATCCTAAGGTCAAGAGTTGCATGCTCTACCAACTGAGCTAGCCAGGTGCCCCTGAAGGAGCTCTTTAAAATTTGGAACAAAACCTAAGTCTTCATTTACTTTGGATCAGAAATGCAACTGTTTGATGTTTAGGGTGTGCTTTTCGAAACGGTACCTTAAAAATTAGTTACTGGTTAAATAATAGTAAAGATAAAAATGAAAGGGAAAAAAATCAGAATCATGTTAGCATAATGCAACTATTTTATTATTTTGCATTTTAGTCCAGTGCTTAAAGTGGAAAGAGTGTGGGTTTTGGAATCACAAAACTGAATGTGATTTATGGCTCTATATGATTGTGAAAAAGTAATACTAAGTCTTCGAACTTCATTTTTCTCATGTAAAATGTGGGTTGTAATACTACAGTTAAATTATTTGAAGTTTAAGAGATCATTCTATGTCATTGCGCATAGTCTTATTTAAAAAATTTTTTTTTTCCAACGTTTTTATTTATTTTTGGGACAGAGAGAGACAGAGCATGAACGGGGGAGGGGCAGAGAGAGAGGGAGACACAGAATCGGAAACAGGCTCCAGGCTCTGAGCCATCAGCCCAGAGCCCGACGCGGGGCTCGAACTCACGGACCGCGAGATCGTGACCTGGCTGAAGTCGGACGCTTAACCGACTGCGCCACCCAGGCGCCCCATTATTTTAAAAAAATTTTTATGTTTAGTTTTGAGAGAAAGAGACAGAACGTGAGTGGAGGAGGGGCATAGAGAGAGAGGGAGACACAGAATCTGAAGCAGGTTCCAGGTTCCAGGCTCTGAGCTGTCAGCTCAGAGCCCTGCGCAGGGCTCGAACCCACCAACCACGAGATCATGACCTGAGCTGCAGTCAGACACCCAACCTACTGAGCCACCCAGGTGCCCTGCACATAGACTTATTTTTCATGTTGTTACATTGGTGTAGCCTTTTTGATGAGTATAGGTTTTTAATTTCAACATTTAAAAGAAAAAAAATTTTTAAGGTTTATTCATTCTTGAGAGACAGAGCATGAATGTGGGAGATGCAGAGTGAGAGAGGGAGACGCAGAATCTGAAGCAGGCTCCAGGCTCCCTGCTGTCAGCACAGAGCCCAATGCGGGGCTTGAACTCACGAACTGTGAGATCATGACCTGAGCCAAAGTAGGACACTTAACTGCCTGAGCCACCCAGGCGCCCCTCAACATACGTTTTTAATTAAAAAAATTTTTTTTATTAAGGTAACATATATAAAGTAAAATTTACCATTATAACTGTCTTTAAATGTTCAGGTCAGTGGCATATAGAAAGAACATTGACATATTGTGCAACCATTATCACCATCGATTTCCACAACTTTTTCCATCATCCCAAACTGAAACTCCATACCCATTAAACGATAACTTCTAGTTCCTTCCTCCCTCAGTCCCTGGCAGCTGCCTTTCTACTTTTCTCTGAATTTGACTACTCTAGGTACCTCATATAAAGTAGAATCATATAATATTTGTCTTTTTGTGACTGGCTTATTTCATGCTTCATTGTTTTCTAACTGCTGTGTCATTATCCATAGTATGGAAGTACCAGAGTTTACTGAAGTAGTTCCTATTTGTGGGCATTTATTTATTTCCCCAGCTTCATTGAGATATAATTGACATACGACATTGTGTAAGTTTAAGGTGTAGAGTATGATTTGATACACTTCAATACTGTGAAATGATTACCATAGTAAGGTTAGTTAACACATCCATCACCTCATCTAATTAACTTTTTGGTGTGGTGAGAACATTTAAGATCTACTCTTTTAGCAACTTCCATAGTATAGTGTTGTTAACTGTAGTTACCGTGCTGTACATTAAATCTGTAGACCTTACTCATAACTGAAAGCTTGTACCCTTGACCAGCCTCTCCCCATTTCCCCCACCTCAGTCTCTTGCAGACACTAGTCTACTCTGTTTCTATGAGTTCAGCATTTTTAGATTCCACATGTAAGCAAGATTATACAGTATTTTTCTTTCTTTGCATGACTTACGTTTCACTTAGCATAATGTATGGGCATTTGTTAGTTCTGATTTTTTTTAATTGCAGAGAATGTTGCTAATGGACGTTACTGTGCAGGCTTCTCTTTGGTACATATCTGGGTACTTCTCTAAGAGAGATTCCTGGAAGTGGATTTACTAGGCCAAAGGGCATATATGTTTAGAATTCTATCAGATATACCCCAATTCTCCCCCTCAATCCCATGGGATATTGATGTTTTAAAATTCTTATTTTTTGAATAATTTTAGATAGGTCTCAGATTGGAATAGATAAACTATTTAAATGGTTCAAAAAGAAAATTGTTACAACATTGGGTTTACATGGAGAAATCTTATTCCTACCCACATTTGGATTCCTCTGTTTTGCTTTCATGTATAATGGTATTTATTAGTTTCTTGTGTTATTTATTAGAGCAAGGATTGGGAAATTTTTTCTTTAGTGGCCCAAATAGATATTTTACTCTGTTGCATGTTTCTCTCTCTCTCTCTCTCTCTGTCTCTCTGTCTCTCTCTCTGTTTGCAGCACTTTAAAAATATAAAAATTATTCTTAGCTCTGGGGTCAAACAAAAATAGGACATAAGCTTTAACTTGCTGACCTTTGTTCTAGAGTTGTTTATGCAGTACGGGTACGTGAAATATATTAATTATATATTTATGTCATTTGTGTTGAAAATGTTTTTGTCAATCTTTTCCTTTGATTTCTTTATACTTTTATGCTTAGAAAGTTCTTAATCTTTCTCATGATCAGGTAAATATTCACAACTGTTTTCTTCTAGTTTCTTTTTCTTTTTTTTGAGATATGGATGCATTTGTACACATGTATACACTTGTAAGAATCATGTAGATCAAGGTATAGAACATTTCTCTCACCCTTCTCAGATAGTTCCCCACTCAGTGTAATCCTTTTTTTGACTTTAATCATCATTGATTATGCTTGCATATTCTTGAACTTCATATAATCATATATTCTGTATTCTTTTGTGCTTTCCTTCTTTCAGCATAATGCCTGTGAGATTCAGCCCTATTATATATTGGCATTGATCATTTGTAATTTGTTAAGTCAGAAATTTGGATTTTACTCACTTTAGGGCTGATGTGCAGGATTGTATCACTTAGTAAACAGAGTTGATGCTTTAGCAACTGCATATCAACACACTGTGAATGGATTTGAGAGGGAAGAAGTTTGGGGCAAAAAGAACAACCAGAAGGTTTTTGTAGTATTTCATGGAGGAAATAATGGGCGCTAAATTTCAGAAAACTGTCAGTTGAATAGAAAAGCAAATTTGAGAGACTTTATGAAGAAGGATGGAACTAAATGATAGGCTTTTCTTATATCTCCTATAAACAGAATTCTCCTCAAATAAGACTGTTTGCCAAAGATTCAATACAGAATAGGGAAAACAGCAACCATCTTATGATAAACAAATTCTTTTTAAATTCACACATGCAGTGACTTCTGATAACAGGTGTTTTATTTAGAAAAATGATTAATTTTTTCACTATAGTTTGGTGAGTCAATGTGATTTGTTTTTACCAATTTTTAGAAGCAATATAACTTCCTATTGTTAGGTGTTTAAAGCTTTGAACATGACTTGCCTATTGATTTCACTCAATCCTTAGCTTTTTTAAGCTGGCATTAGAAGTTTTGAAGTGATATTTCAACCGGAAGCTGAGGTGTTTGTGCGTTATCTGAAGGACAGCACCTTTGTCAGTATCACTGCACCTACTGTTAAGCTATTTATAGATAAAACTTGTTAAAGTTTCTCAACAGGTACTTAGAGATAAGACCTTGTAGGCTAGAAACAAGAGTGCTGCTTTCTGAGCTATGGGACAGTTTTGTTCCCAGTTTAGGAACATAAAGGAGGTTCTGATTTGCAGGAATGTTAATTATAAAGTATGTAGTCATCTATAGTTATAGAAAACAAAACTTCAAATACATTTGATTATTTTCAGCTAAATTGGTGTGTGTATGCATGTATGTGTCTGTGTGATATTGGTGGTGACGGTGGAAGTGTGGGATACAGTGTCCTGTTCTTTCCTGAGTTCTAGTCTCCAGTTGCTTGTTCAAGTTTTCTGCCTGTGGATTTATTTTGAACTCTTTGTGAACTTCAGTTCTGTTTATTATTTTGTTTTGACTTCTAAAAGGAATTTTAACTGTCTTACAATAAAAGACAAATACATTAAAACAACAGGAAAATGATGAAAGCCATTAATGAAGAGTGAGAATTAAAGGGAATGGGGTGGATGGATGGTGAGGAGCCTAGGTCCATGGTAACACATAACCCATGCCAAATAAGATATTGAAATTGAGAATAAATCTTACTGCTGAGCATCGTGGCAGCTGAGGCAAAGAGAGAAAAAAATATAGCTTGTCTAATTTCATATGTATCTGGTATATATCAGAAGAGATACCCTTTCCTAGCTCTAAATTGACATTTATTGCATCTTTGTAAAAGACCTGAGGCATAGCCGATGTGCAGTGTTTTTTCTTAGTTTGGATAAAAGGCAGTAATTTGGAAGCAATCTTCTACCCTCTTTATAACGCTTGATACAAACAAAGGCCACAGAGTTAAATTATTTTTTTCCTGGAAGTATTTATCTTTTCTGGAGTATTTACTTATACTGTTACACAGTAGTACAGATTTGTAACTGCAGTTCATACAAGGGGTAAAATGTAGGACATCTAGATGACTGTGGTATTAGCGTGTTTTTAAGCTGTCTCTTCAGAGTTTGAACAGGCTTGGACAGTTGTGACATAGCAAGCAAGTGGAAATGTTAGTAGCATGTGTCTGAATTGTTGGCATTTTATTTTGATTTCCAGAAGAAGGGAAATGATTATTAAGCACCTGGTATATGTTAGGTACTATGGTAGGTTATTTCTAATTAATCTATTTAATGTTAACAGTTCTGCAGGATTGGTATTATCCCAGTTGTACAGATGAGCATATTGATAGTGAAAAGTTAAGTCATTTTTCTAAGGTACATACCTAGTAAATTGGACATAGAGCACGTCTTTATTCTTTAAAGTTCTTTTTCTTTCCAGTCTTTCACCATATCATACAGCTTTCATACATTTTTAGATCTGAATGTTTAGAATCTGTATATTAAACATGTTTAAGATCTATGTATTTGTGTGTGAGAGAGAAAATTCAAGTGGTTAGTGTACATTGTTTTTCAGAATACCTGTTTGGCACAATAAATATATAGTGCCTGAAGAGACAGGTACCATGTAGTGACTTTTAAAACAATTATGTTTTGGGGCGCCTGGGTGGCGCAGTCGGTTAAGCGTCCGACTTCAGCCAGGTCACGATCTCGCGGTCCGGGAGTTCGAGCCCCGCGTCGGGCTCTGTGCTGACAGCTCAGAGCCTGGAGCCTGTTTCAGATTCTGTGTCTCCCTCTCTCTCTGCCCCTCCCCTGTTTATGCTCTGTCTCTCTGTGTCTCAAAAATAAATAAACGTTAAAAAAAAAATTTAAAAAAAAAAAAAAAAACAATTATGTTTTCGTTTTTGTTCTTATGTTGCTATCAAATATTTATTGAACTCTTACTTTGTGCCAGGCTGTGTGCTAAGTGCTTTATGTGAGTAATTTCATTTAATTCTCAGAACAAGTCAGAAATGGATACAGAGATGTTAGGAAATTTGTCCAGTGTTACACAGCTGGTTGAATAGATAGTTGGGAGTTGTAATCAGTAAGGCAAGTCTGACTCTAAAATCTGGATTGTACCATTGCTTACCAGTCGAAATATAATGTTAGCCATGAATGTGGCTACATGTGTAATTCAACATTGTCTAATAGCCACATTAAAAAATAAACCGAAAAGGTGAAGTTAATTTTAATAATATATTTAAATAATAAATAATATATTTAGATAATATATTTAAAGACCAGATTTCCAGTGTTTGAAATCTGGTGTGTAATTTAGAGCACATCTCAATTTGGACTAGTCACATTTCAAGTATTTAATAGCCACATGTGGCTAGTGTCTACAGTAGTGGACAGCTCAAACTCTATACTCCTAGGAAATTAGAAGAAGATACATTAGATTATTGATAGATTTTTGAAGAATAGAATTGGGTTGGGGGAGAGATGGGTGACTTTCCTTTTTTACTTTAGACCCATGGCTTTTTTTTTTAAGTGGACAGTATTCTGATTTTTAAAACGTGAGGAATTTTCAATTTAAATACCTATGTAAGGCATTCACAAATGATTCAAATAAAATTCTCTAGAGTTCTGTGTTAAAACAACAAGAAGATGGCTTTGGCCTAGAATGTTGTGATTCAGGAGTTGTCAGGGATCTATTTCTATCTCTGTAAAATGTTTGATTTTTAAGCTGTTCTAACTAGGATGGTTTTGCCAGGATGACTTAGTTAAGGAGTGTATTCTCAGATAACTAAATTAGTGGATTCTATTAAAGAAATTACTTCCTTGATTATTCTCATAGTATTTTGTTTACATGGTCGCTCCTGGATAAAGTGTTACTTGCATTTCTAAGAAACTTTAATGGAGCAGATATAGAATGTAGCATAGTAAACGTGTCTGTGTGTATGTGTGTGTGTGTGTCTTTCCCTATGTGGTGTTGAGGGGAGGAAGGAAGGCTGTGGGGAAAGGCAAGTACAACTTGCCTGTACAACTTTTTGTACCTAAATTACATATATGTATAAGACTGTCCTTATACAACTCTCTGTTCTAATAAACTAATTTCTTTGTATGCAATGATCTCTTCTCCAGTCTGTATATTTTTGGTGAGGGGGATATTGTCCAAGTTCCTCTTTCCACCTTGGGAATCTGAGGGAACCTTATCTTTACCCTTTGCCAGGTAGAGCCATGAATTGACCACTTCACCTAAACTGGGTTTGAAAGAGGAAAAGATTGCAGGAACTCATTGAGAATTCAGTATTGCATTTCATCTGGCTTTCCTCCCCTCCCCCTCCTCCCCCCCCCCCCCCCCAAGAACAAGAATGATGATAGGGAAAGAAATACAGCCTTCTAAATAAATTCTTAGCAATGCTATTATATTTATATTAGTTTTTAATATGCACAGAGTACAGTCACCTAAACAGAATTCCAATTTCTTTTTGTTAATGTTTATTTATTTTGAGAGAGACAGAAAGAGCAGGAGAGGAGCAGAGAGAAGGAAAGAGGATTTCCAGCAGGCCCTGTGCTGCTAGTGCAGAGCCCAGTGTGGGGCTTGAACCCAGGAACAGCAAGATCATGACCTGAGCCGAAATCAACAGTCAGCCGCTTGGCTTAACTGACCGAGCCACCCAGGTGCCCCTGGAATTCCTTTGTTAAAGTTTGTCAAAGCAAAGGGAAACCCTTACTAGTCATGCCAGCCTACTGTTGGGATAGCCACCTACTTGATATCAGAAAGTGTTCCCTTATATTAAATTGAGTTATATGTAATTTAGGTACAGAAAGTTGTACTTTAGAAAAAATGAGCTTCATTCCACAGTGCCTATAAAATTGTAATTTAATAAGGTATTTATACCCCTGCCCCTCATACCTTATGAGTAGACAGTTTTGTTTTTCTTAGATTGCACTCTACCATGTGATTGTAAGTGGCCAAAGAGATGCTGTAAAAAAACATATTTGTTATATTTAAAAAATTCAAAATGATGTATTCTTATTATAAACAAAATAGAAAATAATTCAGTGTTCACAATAAAATTTCATGTTTTCCCCTTCCTCCCATTTTCCAGAAGTAATTGCCTTTTTTCTTAAAATCCAAAGAAAGGGGGGCGCCTGGGTGGCACAGTCGGTTAAGCGTCCGACTTCAGCCAGGTCACGATCTCGCGGTCCGTGAGTTCGAGCCCCGCGTCGGGCTCTGGGCTGATGGCTCAGAGCCTGGAGCCTGTTTCCCATTCTGTGTCTCCCTCTCTCTCTGGCCCTCCCCCGTTCATGCTCTGTCTCTCTCTCTGTCCCAAAAATAAATAAACGTTGAAAAAAAAAATTAAAAAAAAATCCAAAGAAAGGGATATATGCTTTTTTTTGTCTTCCTGATTATATGAAGGAGTATTTTATATTTAAATTTACTTTTCAAAGTTTATTTTCCTTAAAAAGAAAAAAATAGTCTTAATTATTTAGTAAGTAGAGTATGTCAATTTTTGTAATAACTGCTAATTGTATTGTTGGTTTTTGATGTCATTTCTTTTTGTTTTGAAAGATCTCTGCAGTTCTTAAAAAATATTCTGTCCCTTCCCCTCAGTAGGATTTTAAGTCCTTGACTGGTTTCACTTCTGTCTTAGCTTTCACCCCTCTTAAACTGGACAGACAAGTTCTTACAGAGATGGAACTAAGACTAATCTATGTAGATGATTTCTGTGCAGATGGTTAGAATTTTTGGCCAGGGAAAATAGAAGCCCTTATCCTTTCTCCTTTGTTATTAATGACAGATGTGTCTTCATTCTGTTTTTTATTACTGTCCCTCTGTATCTGTTTGAATTTCTTATGTCTAAATTGCTTAGCTAGAGCTTTACCAATAAGATTCCAAAGAGGTCCTTCAGTTTTGTTGCCTCATTTGCTAAAAAGAGACGAAGGTAGCACTGATGGAAGACATAGATTTTAAGTTGCCTTTTCTAGTTTATATGGAATTATACCCTGAAGGCACTACAACTTTATTGAACTCCTAAATGAGAAGGTAAAAATGCCTTCATTTAATTGTCTCCCCCTTTAGGTTAAGTTAGGTGTTTATATGTTTTGTAAATCACCTTTAATTACCATGAACATAAATTACTGTTTTCAAGAGCCCACCTTCCCTCCCCCCCATAAGCATATCATTTAAAAGTTTAAAATGAGTCACACATTTTTGCCTGGACACAAATTGCCAATATAAAACTGTCTTTGATTGTATCCTAAAATAATAGAGTTTTTTTTCTTTGGGTCCTGTAATTTTCTTTTTCAGCAGTATTTATTAAATTAATCTAGGATTGGATTTCAGTAAACAAACTGACCAAAAAACATATGTTTTCTTTGTTTCTTTGGTACAAATTCAATGGGTTAAGTAATTATGCAGTGGTTCTCATCTACATATACAATACATTCTAATAACCAACTTCTGTTTACTGTGGAAAATATTGTAGCAGTTGGAAACTTCCTGCTACTTTGCATTGTAATATTATATGAAGCTACTATTTAATATACTAGCTATTTATAGTTTAATTGCTTGAACATATCGTCATATTCATGGTGGTCTTAATATCTGCTTTAAGTGCTTGAGGCATTCTCGTTGTTTTCTTCAGTGTATTTTCTGACCTGCTTTAGAGGTCTTGTTTCCCGTTCTTTCTGCTCAAAATAGCCGACTACATGGATTCTTTTAAAAACTCTTCTCTCACTAACGAGTTGAAATTACTCAGGATGTGAGGGCAACTTCTAAGGTCCTGGAGAGTCTCTTGATCTTTAAGCATCAAATTTTGAACCACATTTTTCTTAGTTGTCAGAACACTTGTCATTATGTTAAGTTAAAAATGTAAGTATTGAGACTGATTTGGTTTTGAAAACCAGTGCATTCATTGTTATACTTAACTTGCATGAATGAAATCAGATGAGCACTTGTGTTTTATTCCAGTGAGTCTTCAATTTCCCTATAACTTGTCCTTTGCAGAGTTTACATTGACACCTTTAAACCACCATTATATGCCAGATACAGTATTTCTACATCAGTGACTTATAATTTTGAGCTTATTGGTTGGTAGTGCTACTTACCAGCCTGGGCAGTTGAAGGAAAGGCAAGGCTTCCTCCAAGGGCTATAGGCTGTGTAGCAACACTGGTATTTTATAACCAGAGATTTCCTCTTCTCTCCTTTGGTAAGATTATGGTGTCCCTCAGAAACCCCAGAGTGGCCATGAGTCTGGAATTTATTTGTCCAGGTCTGTGATGTTTCCTTCCTGATCTATTTTTTCCTCTTCACAACTCTGCCTCTGCTGTCTTTACTTCCTCTGTGGGAGGGAAGAGGGAGCATTGCTTGGCTGACCTGGACTTCACTGACTCGACTGTTGCCATAGGACCTAAAGAAGACCCCATTGTACCACCAGACCTTGAGATATTTTGCACTTCACTAAGTAAGGAGTTAAGATGGTTTTATTCCTCTCCCCTTGTACCTGAGCTGATGGATAACTGTATCCACGTTCTGTACAGACCAGTTGTAAAGGTCTCCTCTCACATCCCAGGTTGTCAGATGGATAGAACCAAAAGTATGGATTATATATCAGTTTATAGTTTTTTGGGAGTAGTGTTTCCTCTACCTCCCAACTAAATTTATTACTCACATTTTAATAAAGCATTAATGTGAAAGTGCAGAGGATTGCATGTATTCTGTCCATTTTCCTAATTTTTTTTTTTCATCTTGGTATATATGAGCTGAGTTCTGATTTGTGTATTATGGGTAACATGTTTGGGAAAGAAGTCTTAATTAAAATTATTTTCTTTTAAAAAAATTTTTTTTAACGTTTATTTATTTTTGAGACAGAGAGAGACAGAGCATGAACAGGGGAGGGGCAGAGAGAGAGGGAGACACAGAATCTGAAACGGGCTCCAGGCTCTGAGCCGTCAGCACAGAGCCTGACGTGGGGCTCGAACTCACGGACCGCGAGATCGTGACCTGGCTGAAGTCGGACGCTTAACCGACTGCGCCACCCAGGCGCCCCAAAATTATTTTCAATATGATTTTTAAAAACATTGAAACAGAGTTATATTAGGGGTTACGGTCAGACCAAGGATTGATGTCTTACTTTTAAAGAACTGAGGAAAATATAAGCAACATTAAAGAAATGTACTATAGGTAATAATTTTAAATATAGAACCACAATCTTATCACCATTGGACCATTTTAGATATGATCTGCTGTTTATAAACTCATGATTGCAGTAGTAGGAAAGAATAAAAAAATAGGGAAGGGAATTTATTGAGTTAGGGGCCAGGTATTTTATAGTAATGTACAGTACCAGTATAAATCAAATATCATTTGATTCTCTGGGTAGATCATATTACTCCATTTTGGAAATGAGGAAACTGTGTCTCAGGGGCTTTAAATAAGTAATTTGTTAGAAATCACAGTTACTGAGTGACAGAATCAGGATTTTTACAAAACCCATACTTTAAATGCTACCTTATATTTATTTCCTAAAGATATTTTGTTAATATATCATAAAACATTCTTCTTGTTTTAGAATAGCCTTAATATTAATAATAATTTTTAATGAGAGGATAATGTGTTAGTGATCTACAATTTATCATTTCTTAAATATTGGAATATGTCTTCAGTTGTTTTGCTATGATAACTCTGAAGTGAGTGACTTTACTCATGTGCCTTTTTGCCTCTATTGTATTATTTTCTTAAGAAATATTTATTAGAAATTAATGAATCAAAGGATACACTTCTTTTACACTTCACTTCTTGCTAGACATTTTTGAAAGGGTTTCTTGCATTTGCTTTTGTAGAAATTACCTTATCTAACCAATTGTAAATGTAAACATTACAATATATACTGGGAACAACTTTAAAGTGTACAGATATTGATGAAATCAGATTACATAGTAACTATTTACTCTGTGGAAAGCAGAGGCGAAGAGGTGGGTGATTTTCATAAGGTAACAGCTGGAGAAGCCCCAAAGAATGTGACTCTCCTAGGTAGACAGTTGCTGGGAAAAAAATGGAGTAGCCTGAATGCCATGGGTGATGGTTTGTACCTGGTTTGCTATACTCTGTAGGGTTTTATAGTTAATCTCTTGAGTTACAGTTGATGTGAATTAAGACGACTATAATTTGAATTTGAATCCTTCTTTGTTATGATCCCTTTTTGTTCCTTTTGTCAGCCCTTCTTGGCTACCATTGTAATTCATAGATGAGAACTTAAAAGTTTGCTTTATTTGATTTAAGAGGCATTAGGATACTGGCCTATTTTACTTGCAAATGGAAAGTTTATATTGAGTATTTACATAGAAGGATTATTATGTTATAAACATCACTATGTCTTTTCACTAATTTTGTTGGATAATATTTTATTAGGAAATCTAAAAAAAGGAAGCAAGGTTAATGTTATTTTAGATAGTATACTTACACCTGGTATCTGTGAAAATGTGTACACATTCATGTGTTATATTTCCATTTCATTTTTGATAACTGCCCCATACCAGCTAAAGGCAGAATGGTAGCTAACCTTTACTGGAGTGAGTGACAGTTGGTGAAAGGAACCATTTTGACCAACATTTTCCCATTTTCCCATCATCTCCTTTCTTTATCTTTACATGACATGAATAATAGCAGAGTACTATTACCAGAAGCTTTATTTATTGAAGATTTATATGTTGTAGGCAGTATCTAAAGGCTTTTTCATTACATCTGTGACCACATTTACTCTTTGACCATATTTACATGAAGTGTAGGCACTACTATTCTCATTTTACATACTAGAGAAACAATTTGAGTGGTTAAGTAGCTCAAGTTAGTAAATGGGAGCACTGGGAGTTGAATCTGGGCTCTTTTTTATCGAAAGCCCTTCCTTTTAACTACTATCTCTCATATATTATGTGCATTTTTAGTTAATTGACTATAACATTCATGGTCCATGTTTTAAGTCTTCAGTCCCTTTTACCTTAGAACCTCATTATGTCCAAGAAAATCTTCACATTCTTTTTTTTGAACCTGAAGTTGTCATGGTAATTACTTTGATGTTCACAAGCACTTCTAGGGATAGAGTTCTGAGGGAAAGAGAGATCATGTTCAGTCAGAGAAGTTGTAATTTTGTTTGGTTTTTAAAGATATTTTGTGTAGATTTCTTTGATGGCAGTTTATGTGTGGCAAGGGAAATACAGCTTCCTTTAGAAAATAGATGCTTACTTTAATTAACATCAACTTATCAGTATTTTATCTGGAATTAAAAAAAAAATTGTATTTAAACGTTACAGGGGCTTATTTTTCCAAATAAGGATTATGTTGATTTAGACTTTTTCCTGCCTCTTGGGTGTGTGGGTGGGATTATATTGACTTTTTCCTAGGATAAAGTTGGCACAGTAGTGAGTGGTTTATTAACATCCTTTAGAGGTCGATAATGATAATTTCTGGATCATTATAAATTCATAGATTTAAACACTTACTATGTTTAAGTTCATTGCAGTTATTATCCTTACTGATGATCAAGTTGTACCATCTTTGGCCGAGGGAGCCTCTCTTCAAGTTGGCTCCTGAACTCTCTTGATACCACACTAGTGGTCTTTGAAAGCTTTATGCTGTCTGGCATGATATTGAAGGATATTTCTGGCTTATCCTTTCCATCCTGCTCCAAGCCAAGTATCTAAAGCCCTCTGGTTCCTATTTCTAACTGCCATAATCTTTTTCACTCAACTGTCTCTCTTTACAGCCCCTAGAGAAATTCATTTTTATAAAAAAGAATGCAACTTCTCAGCCCCCTTCACTCATATGGAAAAATAGAATAATATCTTTTTTTTTTTTTTTTTTTAATTTTTTTTTTTTCAACATTTATTTATTTTTGGGACAGAGAGAGACAGAGCATGAACGGGGGAGGGGCAGAGAGAGAGGGAGACACAGAATGGGAAACAGGCTCCAGGCTCTGAGCCATCAGCCCAGAGCCCGACGCGGGGCTCGAACTCACGGACCGCGAGATCGTGACCTGGCTGAAGTCGGACGCTTAACCGACTGTGCCACCCAGGCGCCCCTAGAATAATATCTTAAGAGGAGTTAGGATTAATAACCTCTAAGGCAACAGTTCTCAACCTTTTTGATCTCCAGACTCTTTTATGTTCTGAAAATTATTAAGGCCTCCCCAAATCTTGGGCTTATCAGGTTAATATCAATCAATATTAACCATATTAGAAATTAAACCTAAGATTAAAAAAATTATTTTTCTTAATGCATTTTGAAATAACAATGGTAAACCCATTATATGTTAACATAATATATCTTTCAAAATTAATTTTATTTTCTAAAGCAAAAATATTTAATAAGAAAAGTGGGATTGTTTTATATTTTGCAAAATCTCTTTAATATCTGGTAGAAGATAGATGAATCATCGTATTTGCTTATGCATTTAATCTTTTGCATTATGTTGTTTTTGTTGAGACATGTAAAGAAAATCTGGCCTCACAGATATGTGGTTGGAAAAAGGAAGGGTATTTTTAATAACCTTTTCAGATAACTGTGAATATTATTTTTCAGCACTACATTAAAAGTTGACAAATTTAAGTTTCTTAAAAGTTAATGAGAATGTAGAATCTGCAACTATAGCAATGGACTTGTTTGTACTTGGTTACTTTGAAATCTATTGGTGTATGTTGTGCTTTGAGTGGCTCTTCTGCCCATGCATATGCACTTAGTAATTTGGGAAATACTGATTCTCAGTGGGTGATGCAGATCTTCCAAATCTTGACATGTTTTCATTATACAGTATCAAAAAATCACATTGATTAATATCACCACAGATTTCAAGAAAATATTGGGAAGCTGTCATGTACATGGGGGCAGATTCAAGTTTTCCAGAATTCTGATTTTCACTTAAAAGCCTGAGTTTTATCATTTACAATAAATTGGCTGGCAGATACCAAAGGTTAAATAGCCATGGTTTGCACGTTGGTTGTTCTTCAAGTAGAAATGGTATTCCACAAAAGAAGTGGCTAGCAATTCAAATGCTTTTTCTTGACAACTGTTGTACTCTGGTATGCAGCAGAAGTGTTTTATTTGTGTTTTTGTCTCGTTGCCCAGCATATTAAAAAGATGTGTGCACAGAAATTAAGATTATCTTTACTATCTCATTAAGGACACTCTTAAGTGAAACTTGGTTGGTGTGTGTCTGTATGTGTGTGTGTGAGCTCCTGCACACACACAGTACAGTGGCTACCAGTGCAGTTTGGCATCATCCCGTTGATTCATGCTAAGATCCTGGCAGTTTTTGCTACTGATTTTGTACCATGTCTACAAACGTCAACACAGCAAGAAAGGCAAGTAACATTGTAGCGTTATTATGAAATAATGTTTTGATCTTGCAAACCCCCCAAGGGTCCATGAACCACACTTTGAGAACGACTGTTCTAAGTTCTTTGAAAATGCCCAGAAGTCTTTGTTAGTTTTTATGAATCTGCCTACTTTCTCATCTTCTGTTAATACAACCTAGATTTCTTCAAGTTCTACTATTCCAGCGGATGAAAATAATTTATTACTCAATTTTGCCACTTTTGTTTTGCAAGCATTGCATAAAAAATCTTACTGCAAATGTGCAGTGCTTTCAGCTGCAAGGTCATTTGAGATGACTTCAAATAATGGATATTGCATGTTTCAGGCACCTTACTTAGAAATGAACATTTGGCTACAGCATATAAATAAACTGAGTGTTGCATATATAACTCAAAATTGTTGTAATGTGAGTTTTAGAGGTAATTCAGTATTCCTTGGTTGTGTTAATGTGACTGTGAGGGAAGTTGTAGAAGATCACACTTACCTATTTATTTTTTCCTCATCTTTTAGTGGCTTAATTCTACTCTGTTCTATTTTCAGTTATTGTTCTTTGAACTAGAACAGTTAAAATCATTTAAGACAAATAAGGGTCCTTTGTGCTTAGGATTATTTGGGAGTGGGGGAGTAGGAAGAATCCTTTAAGCATAACCCATTCCTTATCAAAACAATCTTTTTTCTGGGGCGCCTGGGTGGCGCAGTCGGTTAAGCGTCCGACTTCAGCCAGGTCACGATCTCGCGGTCCGTGAGTTCGAGCCCCGCGTCAGGCTCTGGGCGGATGGCTCGGAGCCTGGAGCCTGTTTCCGATTCTGTGTCTCCCTCTCTCTCTGCCCCTCCCCCGTTCATGCTCTGTCTCTCTCTGTCCCAAAAATAAGTAAAAACGTTGAAAAAAAAATTAAAAAAAAAAAAACAATCTTTTTTCTGTGATTAGTTCTTGGAGTGGAGGTTGTGGTACTAAGTACTTGTGTCTCAAATTTTTAAGTTTTATTTCATTTGGACTTTGTATTATTCTCTTTTAAAAAACAACATAGCTTCTAGTGCTTTATTACAAGTTTAGATCCTTACATTAGGGCGGTGGCTGTGGTGGGGAGTGCTAGCCATTTTGGACACTGTTATCTGTTTCATTTTTTAACATCGATGAGAAAATACCTCTAACACCGTTGGCTAAATAAGGCCTAATGAGCTTGGGTGTGTGTTTGCTTTTATGGAGAGATTTTCTCCTGCACTAATAGTGCTCAGATATCAATAAATAAGGATAGGTTTTTAAAAATACTTAAAAATATTTTAACCTAAATTGCTAAACCATGGAATACATTGATAATATGTCAACACATTGGCAATATATTAATACATTGTCTCATTTAGACAGTTTTAGCTCAGGGATCAATCCTAGTTTGTCTGGCTCATCTTTACCTTTTTAATGCTGAGAATATTATATTTCCCTGTACAAGAAATCTTTCAGCTGTTCAAAGATAAAAGCAGATATTCTGGCAAGATATTATGAAATTGTTGATTATGAAAAATTTAAGAGCTTCATTCAGTATTTTCTTTTTATAAACCACCTGTTGTTGCCTGATGTGCATAGTGTATACATTTGAACAAAGTGCTCATCACTTGTCAGCCATCAGTGGCAGCACAGAGATTATTTGTGGTACTCGCTTCGCAAGAAGTTCTTTTGTATTTGTGACATCAGCTTTGTTTTATACAATTAAAGTATTACACGCTAGAATAATCTAAATTGCAACCACTAAATGGTGATGTAGTTCTTGCCTTGAACTGAATTTGTTTACAGATTGTATGCAGCTATTGACTACTATTAAACATGACAGTTTCATAAAAACTCCCCCCTTTGGTAGCAAAGAAAGGTAGTTATATTATTAAAGTTTTCTCAATTTAGAAATTTGCCTTCTTAAATGTTCCATTAAGAGATAAAATGTAGAAAACCACATATGTGTGAAAAATCTTTCAATTATACAACTTGATTTTCAAATGAAGTTTAATACTCCTAATATGATACATTTGTGATCACTTTAATAATATTGTTCTAATTTTTAAATTTCTAGTTAAAAGCATTTTGCAGTCATTTTTATTCATTTCCTTCTGTTAAAAAGGAACAAAGTATAACTGTTTGATTAGGACTTAGATTGATACTAGGATAAATATTTAGACTGTTAGATAACTTCTTTTATACTTAAGGTAATATTAACTCTAACACAGCAATCTGGGTGCTTAGAGAACTTTACCAGTGGATTCTAAGTAATTTTTTCCCTTTTGGTATCTTGTTAAATAATCCTGGTTATAATTTATTTAAATCAGTTAATAGCACTAATATATTGACATTATTTAGTTGACAGGTATTTTCTTTAGATAATTTTTGCGGTGAACAGAATTCAAAACTAACAGAATAAAATTACTTAATGCAAATTCATCTTGTACTTTATAAAAAGCTTTAGGAATGTCACTCACTATTCACTTTTTATTTTAGTAATAAGTGAGAGGTAAAGTACATATAAGTGTATTTTCCAAAGTAGCCAGTGGTATATCTCTGCAATATAGTTGGCTTGCTGCACTGACAATAGTTTGTATGCAGAAACTCTGTATGAGTTCAATGATTCAAAAGCAGAAAGCTACTTACAAATAAGGCTTTTTTGTTCTTTTCAGAAATAGTCTGAATTTAAATGGGAACTTTATATTTGCAGGAGCAAAATTTGGAGTTTCATTTGCACTGCTTAGTTGCTGTGATATGACTGATATAATATAGTGGACATTAGTGTATAAGTAAATGATTAGATGAGTCATAAGATGGAACATCTGCCTCAGAAGGCCTTTCAGACAGCATAAGTTATGTTGTTGAAGTCTCTAATCAGTGCATCTGTCCCTGAGACTTCAGTTGGTGCAAGGATAGTTTTCTATTTTGGATTAGTTACTATATGAAGACAGCATATTAAAAATTTTTTTTCATGCATGCAACTAGAAAATTTGGGCTTGTGATATCTGAATAAAAAAAATTACAACTTTTTTTTTTGAGCATAGTAATAAGGGATAGCAAAAATTTATAAACTTTTACATGCCTTAAAATGGTTATTTATGGTAGGATTTTACATTAGAAACCCATAGATGCTTACCAAAGGAAATTTTCTTGTAAATACTAATGTTACAACTAGAGAGAAATCCAGATGGAGGCTGAAACACAGCAGGATTCAGATAGGATATTTAACTAAAACAGAAGCCTATATTTTGGGTCCCTTCTGAACTGGAACATTCCTATAGTTTTAAAATTGCTACCAGAGAGAGTAGGAGATGGGGTGGGAAGGAGTAACAATAGCAGTAACCTCAAACCCAACCCAACTCCTAACTAAATACAGGTATGCCTTGGAAATAAAAGGAATATCACAATAAAGTGAGTCAGATGAATTTTTTTGGTTTCCCAGTGCATATAAAAGTTATATTTACCCTGTACTTGTAGTCTGTTAAGTATGTAAAAGCCATATATCTATAAAAACATTGTATATACTTTAATTAAAAATACTTTCTCACTAAAAAATGTAAACCATCACCTCAACTTTCAGCAAGTTGTAATCTTTTTGCTAGTGGAGGGTCTTGCCTCTGTGTTGATGGTTGCTGACTGATCAGGGTGGTGGTTAGTGAAGGTTGGGGTGGCTGTGGTCATTTCAGAATAAAATAACATTGAAGTTTGCCCCTCGTTTGTGCCCCTCTTCCTTTCACAAACGATTTCTCTGTTAGCTGTTTGATAGCATTTTATCCATAGTAGAACTTCTTTAAAGTCAGAATCAATCCTCTCAAATGCTGCCATTACTTTATTAACTAAGTTTATGCGGTATTCTAAATCTTTTGTTGGCATTTCTACAGTCTTCACAGCATCTTTACCAGGGATAGATTACATCTCAGTAAACCACCTTCTTTGCTCATCCATAAGAAGCAACTCCTCATCTGTTCAGGTTTTATTATGAGGTTGTAGCAAATCAGTCACATCTTCAGGTACCACTTCTAATTGTGGGGCTATTTCTACCACATCTGCTGTTCTTTCCTCCACCAAAGTCATCCTCAAGTCATCTATGAGGGTTGGAATCAGCTTCTTCCAAACTTCTGTTAATGTTGATATTTTGACCTCTCCCCATGAATCTCAAATGTTCTTGATAGCATCTGGAATGGTGAATCCTTTCTATAAGGTTTTCAATTTACTTTGTCCAGATCCATTAGAGGAATCCTTGTCTATAACAGTGATTTCTTAATGTATTTCTTAAATAATAAGACTTGAAAGTCAGATTCCTTCCTTGATCCGTGGGTTGCAGAATGGATGTAATGTTAGCAGGCGTGAAGACAGTATCAGTCTTGCTGTACATCTCTGAAAGAGCTCTTGGGGACCAGGTACATTGTCAATGAAAGGAATCCTTTTTTCTGAGCAGTAGGTCTCAACAGTGGGCTTAAAATATTCAGTAAATCATGTTGTAAACAGATGTGCTGTCATCTAGGCTTTATGCTTCACATATAAAGCACAGGCAGAGTTGATTGAGCATAACTCTTAAGGGCCCAAGGGTTTTCAGGATGGTTGGTGAACATTGGATTCAGTTAAAAGTCACTAGCACTAATAAGAGAGTTAGATTGTCCTTTGAATTTTTAAGCCAGGCACTGACTTCTCCTCTAGTTATGAAAGTCCTAGATGATATCTTTTTCTAATATAAAGCTGTTTTATCTACATTGAAAACTTGTTGTTTAATGTAGCCATCTTCATTCACGTTCTTAGCTAGATTTTCTAGATGACTTGCCTTAGCACTTACTGCTTCATATTTAGGTTATGGGAGAGCTTCTTTCCTTAAGCTTTATGAACCAATCTTTGCTAGCTTCCAACTTTTTTTCTGCAGCTTCCTCACCTCTCTCAGCCTTTGTAAATTGAAGAGAGGCTTTGCTCAAGATTAGACTTTGACTTAAGAGAATGTTATAGCTGGTTTGACCTCCTATCGTGACAGTTGAAACTTTCCCTATATCAGCAATAAGGCTGTTTCACTTTCTTATCATTTCTTCACATTCTTATCATTAGAAGTGCTACTCCAGTAGCACTTCTAATCTCCTTCAAGAACCTCTCCTTTGCATTCACAGCTTGGCTAACTGCTTGGCACAGGAGGCCCAACTTTCGGCCTTTCTTGGCTTTTGACACTTCTTCCCTAAGCTTAATGATTTCTAGCTTTGGATTTATTTATTTTTTTAAAAAAAATTTTTTTTTTTCAACGTTTATTTATTTTTGGGACAGAGAGAGACAGAGCATGAACGGGGGAGGGGCAGAGAGAGAGGGAGACACAGAATCGGAAACAGGCTCCAGGCTCCGAGCCATCAGCCCAGAGCCCGACGCGGGTCTCGAACTCACGGACCGCGAGATCGTGACCTGGCTGAAGTCGGACGCTTAACCGACTGCGCCACCCAGGCGCCCCTCTAGCTTTGGATTTAATGTGACAGACATGCAACTCTTCTTTTCCCTTAAACACTTAGAGACCATTGTAGGGTCATTACTTGGCTTCGTTTCAGTATTGCTGTGTCTCAGAGAATAGGGAGGCCCAGGGGGAAGGAGAGAGACCAGAGAATGGTCAGTCAGTGAAGTAGTCAGAACACAGAACATTTGTTGAGAATTTGCTATCCTATATAGGTACAGTTTGTGGTGCCCCAAATTAGTTGCAATAGTAACATGAAACATCACTGGTCACAGTGTTAATTATAATAACAATTATAATAATAATGAAAAAGTTTTTTTTTTAATTTTTTTTAACGTTTATTTTATTTTTGAGACAGAGAGAGACAGAGCACGAATGGGGGAGGGTCAGAGAGAGGGAGACACAGAATCCAAAACAGGCTCCAGGCTCTGAGCTGTCAGCACAGAGCCCGACGCGGGGCTTGAACTCACGGACCGCGAGATCATGACCTGAGCCGAAGTCAGCTGCTCAACCGACTGAGCCACCCAGGCGCCCCGAAAAAGTTTTAAATATTGCAAGAATTACCAAATTGTGACACAAAGACACAAAATGAACAAGTGCTATTGGAAAAATGGCAGCAATAGACTTGTTCAACATGGGATTGTTTTTGTTTGTAAAAAAACACAGTATCTGTGAAGTACAGTCAAACAGAGTACACTCAGAAGTCCCCTAGAGGCCTAGGAGAAGAAGAAGCTTGTATCTTTTCTAGCATAAAAACTATTTACCATGGGGTGCTTGGGTGACTCAGTCAGTTGAGTGTCTGACTCTTGATTTCAGCTCAGGTCATGATCCCGTGGTTTGTGAGTTTGAGCCCTGAGTCAAGATCTGTTCCGACAGAGTGGAGCCTGCTTGGGATTCTGTCCCTCTCCCTTTCTCTCTGCCTCTCCCCTTCTCTGCCCCTACCCAGCTTGTGTGTATGCGCACACATGCAGGCTCTCTCTCAAAATAAATAAACTTACATAAAAAAAATTATTTACCTTAATTTCTGCTATTTTACACAAGATGTTCACCTTTCAATAGAGAAATCACAAGGCATACCTAAAGGCAAGAAAAAACATACTCAGGATAAAAAGCAGTTATTGGAACTAAGCTCAGATATGACACAGATGTTAGAACTATCTGAAATGGAATTCATTTATTTATTTATTTTTTTTAAATTTTTTTTCAACGTTTATTTATTTTTGGGACAGAGAGAGACAGAGCATGAACGGGCGAGGGGCAGAGAGAGAGGGAGACACAGAATCGGAAGCCGGCTCCAGGCTCTGAGCCATCAGCCCAGAGCCTGACGCGGGGCTCGAACTCACGGACCGCGAGATCGTGACCTGGCTGAAGTCGGACGCTTAACCGACTGCGCCACCCAGGCGCCCCTGAAATGGAATTTAAAATTACTGTGATTAACATGTTAAGGACTAAAAAGTGAACAATATGCATGATCATGTGGGCAATTTCAGCAGAGATGGGAAAATAGTCAAGTGGAATACTGTTAATGAAAAACACAGTGGTAGGAGCTCCTGGCTGGCTCAGTGAGTGGGAGCACATGACTCTTGATCTCAGGATTGTGAGTTCAAGCCCCATGTTGTGCATGGAGCCTATTTAAAAACAAACAAACAGAAAACAGTAACAGATAAAGAATGTCTTGAGCAGTCTCATTAGTAGATTCCACACAACCAAGGAAAGAAGCAGTGAACTTTAAGATAGGTCAGTAGAAGTGACCAAAACTGAAACACAAAGAGAAGAAAACTTACGAAAGAAAAAAAGAATATTCAAGAACAGCAAGAAAACATCATAAGGCCTAATGTACACATGCCTGAAATACCAGGAAATAAACAGAGAGAATGAGGTAAAAGATATATTTTAGGAAATAATGACTGGGAATTTTCAAAAAATAGTGAGACACAAAACCACAGATTTGAGAAGCTCAGAGAATAACAGCCTTAGGTACATAACACACACACACACACATGCACGCATGCACATACACACACCGTCTTCAGGCTGTTGAAAACAAAAGAGAAAATTTGAAAGGCACCCAGAGAGAAAAGAAACAAAGAACAAAGATAGGAATTTTGTTCTATTGCTGACTTTTCTTAAGAAACTATGTAAGCCAAAAGACATTGGAGTGACATTTTTAAAGTGCTGATTGAAGAAAACCTGTCAGCCTAGAAATACATACCCAATGAAAATATCTTTCAAAAATAAAGGAGAAATAGTTTTCCTTAGGCGAACAAAAACCAGGCATTCGTTGCCATCAGACCAACCCTATAAGAAATGTGAAAGCAGATTCTTCACGCAGAAAGAAGATGGTCTGCACAGCTTAGATCTACACAGAGACGATTGGAAATGGAAAAAATTTTTTTTTCTGTAAGAACAGCAAGCTTTTTATGTAAATAGGGCTAGATAATAAATATTTTAGGCTTTGAGAACCATACTGCCTGTTTCTTCTACCCAATTCTGTGGTTGTAAGTGTGAAATATGTAAATGTATGAGCATGGCTGTGGTCCAATAAAACTTTGTTTCTGAAAACAGGCGATGGGCTAGATTTGGCCCATGAGCCGCACCTTGCTCTAGAAGATAAGTGCCTAAAGCAAAAATAGTAGCAATGTATTATGTGTTTATGATGTACATAAGAGTAAAAGATAAGAACAATTGCATAAAACATGGAGGAGAGTAGTTAGAAATATATTACTGTAATGTCCTTACACTGCACATAAAATGGTATGGTACTATTGAAGGTGGCCTCAGATTAATTTAAAATGTATATTGTAAACCTTGGGACAGCCACTAAAAATTTTGCACAAGGGGCATAAATTATAAATCTGTAGAGGCAGTAAAATGGAATTACGAAAAAAATCCTCAGCACAAGGTAAGTTAGAGGAAGAAAGAAGCAAAGAATAGATGGAATAGAAAACAGCCAGCAAATGGTCATATCAGTAATCACACTAAATGTAGATGATCTAAATCAGGGATTGGCAAAGTATTTCCACCTAGTTTCACTTGTTTGTATATGTATGCAGTGATCAAGAGAGCTCCTGGACATATAGGGCATCTAAAATTTAGATACTCCTATATGACGAGGGATTCCACTATTTCACAGTGGTACCCACCAGTTAAAGGTAATTGACTTTCAAGGAATAATTTTCATTTTAAAGGATCAAATTAACTTGGGTGTGAGTAGAGATAAAAGGCACATTGTATTTAAGACTTCAAAAATACCAACCTGAAATAAAGGAAAAAAGCATTATGTAAACATACATTGACACTTTTCTGGCTTATCCATTTCCTAAATGATATTGGGTCAGGAGTTATTTTTAAGGTAGGAAGTTTTCAAAATTCATTTGTGAAATAGAATCTGTTACCAGTACACTTTTTCCTTGGGAATTCTGCAGAGTGTTACTCTTTGGTAGATAAAAATCTGTGTTTAATATTGTGTTGGTAACTTTCATGTAAATGATTTCAATGAGTAGTACTTATTGCCTTTGAAGATAGAATTTCACATACTCAAAATAGAAGTGACCCAATATTTGGAAAGAGATGTGTGGTTTTCACTTCCAGTTTTGTTACTCACTAACTAGTTTTGGGTAAGCAGTAACACTGAAAGCTTCTTGAATGAAGTGGAGATTATCATCATTCCTGGTATATAGACTCATAGTGAGATTTAAATTAAATATAATGCATGTCAAGCACTAAACATAAATACTGAGAAATATTATACAAATTTAAATGGAAAAGTCATTGCTTTGAATAATTATATACGTGGTTCAAAGGGAAAAATTATAAGGGTGTCTGGGCCACACAGTGGGTGGAATATGCAATTCTTGATCTCAGGGTTATGAGTTTGAGTCCCACATTGGGACTAGAGATTACTTAAAAAATAAATATCTTTTGGGGTGCTTGGGTGGCTCAGTCAGTTAAGCGTCTGACTTCGGCTCAGGTCATGATCTCATGGTTCATGAGTTCTAGCCCCATGTCTGTCGGCCTTTGGGCTGACAGCTCAGAGCCTGGAGCCTGCTTCTGCTTCCGTGTCTCCCTTTATCTCAGCTCCTCCCCCGCTCATGCTCTGTCTCTCTTTCTCAAAAATAAATAAACATTAAAAATAAATAAAAATCTTTATTAAAAAAGGGAAAAATTATATATGAAGGGATTACAGAGAAGTCTTGCTCTGTGTCTTTATCTACCAAGTCCTCCTCACAACTCTAGTATTTATTTTTGCTAGTTTCTTTTATCCTTCTATAGTTTCTTACAAATACTAGGAAATACAGTTAAATATATTTCTTCCCCTTTCCTAAACAGAAAGCCTACCATATACACTGTGATGAACCTTGCTTTTTGACATTTAAAATATCCTGGAGAGCTTGCCATATCCATGCACAGAGATTATTTTCATTTTTCTTCACAAATGCATTGTATTCCATTGTATGGTTGGATTGTTGTTTATTCAGAAGTTTCAGTATTGCTGGATACTTGGATTGCTCCCTGGTTTTTGATCTGATTATATTACAGTGTCATAATTAATAATGTAGTGAATATGTCATTTCATACACATTTAAATTTATAAGAGATTCCTAGAAATGGGCTTGTTGAGCTAAAGGGAAAACATATTTATTGGTATTTATGACAGATAACTGTCAGATTTCCTTCTTAGGGGTTATAATTTTTGTACTGCCCCCAGCAATTCATGAGACTATTTACTTCTCCGTAACCTTGCCCACAAAATATGTGTTCATCTTACAGAATTTTTGCAGGCCATTAGAAGAATTGGTATGTTAGTATAGTTTTACTTTGCTTTTCTCATTATTAGTGACAGTGAGTATCTTTTCATATGTCTAGTAGCTATTTGTATTTTTCTATGGATTGCCTGTTCATTTTGCTGGCCCGTTTTCCTACTGGGTTGTACTTTTATTTCTCTCAACAACTAAGAATTCTTTATATACTGGGAATATTAGCTCTATATTATATGAGTTGCTGATATTTTCCCCCAGTTTCTCATTTGTATTTGACTTTGTTGATGGTATGTTTTGCTATAAATTTTTTTTTTTTTTGGTAGTTGAACTAAATTATTACTAAACAGGCCTTCCCTGGCTCAAGGTTATAAAACAATTTGCCTGTATTTTCTTTCAGTACATTTATGGTTTCATTTTTTATATATGTATATACATATACGCATATATATATGTATTTTTTTTTAACTCTTATTTATTATTGAGAGACAGAGAGCATGAGCATGGGAGGGGCAGAGAGAGGAGGAGGAGACACAGAATCCAAAGCAGGCTCCAGGCTCCAGGCTCCGAGCTGTTAGCACAGAGCCCGACGTGGGGCTTGAACTCTTGAACTGCGAGATCATGACCTGAGCTGAAGTCGGACGCTCAACCAACTGAGCCACCCAGGTGCCCCTATGGTTTCATTCTTTTTATTTTCTTTTCATTCTTTTTATTTTTATTTATTTTATTTTATTAAAAAGTTTTTTTAATCTTTATTTTTGAGGGAGAGAGAGACAGAGTGCGAATGGGGGAGAACAGAGAGAGAGGTAGACACAGAATCCGAAGCAGGTTCCAGGCTCTGAGCTGTCAGCCCGACGTGGGGCTTGAACCCACAAACTGGGAGATCATGACCTGAACCCAAGTTGGACGCCCAACAACTGAGCCACCCAGGTGCCCCACATTCTTTATTTTTAAATCTCTAATTCATTTAGAGTTTATCTTTGTATACACTGTGCGGAAGCGTCCTGTTTTATTTTTACTTATTCGAGAATGGCTCTTTGGTTGTCATAGTATTTACTAGGAAGTACATCTTTTATTTATTTTATATGCCACCTTCATCATATGCTTGATTCCTATAAGTGTTTGGGTCTACTCTGAATCTTCTTAGTCTCTTTCATCAGTGTCATTTTATTTATTTGCTAATGTGACACTTTTTAATAAAATCATCAAGACTTAGTATATATTGTAATATCTGGTAGGGCTATTCCCTTTAAGAGTGTTCCTGGCCATTCTTGCTTGTTTATTCTTTCTCTATAAACTTATTAATCAGCTTTCCTCATACCAGGAAAGGAAATCTGGTTGGAATTATTATGATGGCATTACATTTATAAGTCAGTTAACAAGAATTTACATTCTTTTCCATTTAAAACCATAGTATTCTTTTTCTTTTACATAGTATTCTTGTAAAAGTTTAAGTCTACTTTTGAAGTGTTTAGAAAGGTTTTAAGTGTCCCCTTTGGTTGGTTTTGCACATTTCTTATAAAACATTTATTTCAGGTGTTTTATCTTTTCTCTGTTATTGCTGGTATAATTTTTTAAAAAATGTTTATTTTTGAGAAAGAGAGAGGGAGAGAGGGAGCAGGGGAGGGACAGAGAGAGAGGGAGACACAGAATTGGAAGCAGTCTCCAGTCACCAAGCTGCAGCACAGAGCCTGATGCGGGACTTGAACTCACGAACCATGAGATCATAACCTGAGCCGAAGTCGGATGCTTAACCAACTGAGCCACCCAGGCACCCTGTCGCTGTTACTATAAATGTAGTCTTCCCTTCTGTTATATGATGTTTCTGACTGATGTTTGTGACTGATGTTTGTGTATTAAGAATATTTAAAAAATCAGTCTGTTTACTGATTCTTTGTTAAGTACTGTAGAGATTACTCAAAAAATGTGAAAAATTTTCCATATTTTTGAATGACTAATGCGTACGTTGAATATAAAAGGCTTATATATCTGAAATACCCAGAATACTTTACCTTCACATCTTTACTATGCATTTCAAACTATAACTGAGACCTAATGATCCACCCAGCATCAGCATAATGAATCTATAAACTTAATGTAACGGAGGCCTTACTAGATAACATAGGTTTTGGAGAAGGCCTTAAAGGATGGATAAAATATAGATTCGGTGAAATTAGATATAGTACCTTAATACAATGGAATACAATGCAGTTTATATTAAAGTTGACAGGTGTCCATGACATTTGAAGTGAAAAGCAAGGTTATACAAAACAGTATATATAGAAGTATTCTGGTTTTGTTGTCCCCTTCCCCCCCCCCCCGCAAAAGTCTCAGATTTTGTATTCAGATGTTAATAATGGGTATTTGTACATTTCTAGATAATTTCCTCTTTTTGCCTACCTCTTTAGGTGGCAACTACTTGTCATCCACCAAAATCCATGTTCTTCCGGGCACATGGCTATTCATTTTTACTCCATTTTTTTTTTTTTAAATTTTTTTTTCAACGTTTATTTATTTTTGGGACAGAGAGAGACAGAGCATGAACAGGGGAGGGGCAGAGAGAGAGGGAGACACAGAATCAGAAACAGGCTCCAGGCTCCGAGCCATCAGCCCAGAGCCTGACGCGGGTCTCGAACTCACGGACCGCGAGATCGTGACCTGGCTGAAGTCGGACGCCTAACCGACTGCGCCACCCAGGCGCCCCTTTACTCCATTTTTTACTCCATTTCCAAACATTGGGAATGGAAACGTGTCTTCATTTTCAGCAGTGGATTCTGAAAGGAAGTGATAGGTGACACTTGTGGTCCTAGATTTTTTAACATTGGTTGTACCTCCTCTAGTAGTTCTTTTATGCTGTTTTAATTAAAAGTGCTTAGACCATGCAGGTGATTATGATGCCTCAGAGGATAGTAGAGTCATGTCTCAGAAGGAACCTGGATTCGTGAATGACTAGAAGGAGCAGAATCGCTTCACTGGCTGGACGATTCATTTCAAGCTTGAAATTAAAAAGAAATAAACTTTTTGTTTGTTAATGCACTTTTTTTGGATTTGTTTATTTAGTTTTATTGTAGCTAATGCACCTGTGTGTTCTAAATATGTGAAAACACATTACTTTTATAATCAAAAAAATCTATTTTTCAAAGAATGTAGGATCATATTATATGTATTATATTGAAAATTGTTTTTTTTCTCATTTAACATATCCTGCATTTCTAGCCATGCCGTTAGTGCCCATTTGTATTTAAATAAGCGTTTTACTTGAAATAATTTTAGATTTACAGAAAAGTTTCAAAGATAGCACTGAGAGTTCTCCTATATCCCTCTCACTCAGTTTCGGTTTCCCCTTATCATCTTACCATGGTACATTTGTTAAAACTAAGAAACTGGCATTGGTGTCTTTCTGTTAACTAAACTCCAGACTGTTTGGATTTCACCAGTTTATCCACTGATGTCCTTTTTTTGTTCCGGGATCCAATTCAGGATTCCACATTATATCTACTTGTCATGTTTCCTTAGTCTTCTCTGGTCTCTGATAACTTCTCAGACTTTCCTTCTTTTCCATGCCCTTAATAATTTTGACTCTTGAAATCTTTTGTAGTATGTCCCTCAAACTGGGTTTGTCTTATGTTTTTCTCATGATTAGATTGGGGTTGTCAGTTTTGAAAAGGTACCACGGAGGTGAAGTGCCCTTCATAATCGTGTCCAGGAGTACATAGTATCTACATTTACATCAGTGACGATATAAACTTTTATCACATGGTGAAGGTGGTGCTTGTTATGTTTCTCCACTGTAAAGTTACTGTGTTTTCTTTTTCAGTTTTCCTTTTCTTTGGAAACAAGTCAAATATAGCCTATACTCATAGGGCAAGGGGAAAATATCCATTTTTGAAGGCTAAATTTAATTTGGTAGATACCAACTTGGTGGTTGTCCACCAAACTTTGGATGCTTGAATTTCTCTGCTTTGATGCTACAGATAGCTGACCAGTCAACATGGAACCAAGTAGAAATTTTCTTCTTTAGCTAGATGGAGTATAGCTTACTAGTTGGGAATAAGAGAGGGAAAAATGGGATCAAAGAATATACCTGTGTCCCTCTCCAAATGCAGCATTTTTTCTCTTGGTCATCTTGATCTGGAAATCGAAGTTCAGTATAGTCTCTGGAGATCTGAACATTTCTGGCAATATTGATGGGACCAAGATTTACTGAGTACCATTTATTGAGTTTCATTTGAGGTTAGGACTGTTCTAGGCCTTTTACATGAATTATATGTAATCTTTTAATTTTTTTAAATGTTTTTATTTTTGAGAGAGAGAGAAAGAGAGTGTGAGTGGGGAAGGGACAGAGAGAGGGAGATGGAGACACAGAATCTGAAGCAAGCTCCAGGCTCCGAGCTATCAGCACCGAGCCCAATGTGGGGCTCAAACTCACAAACTGTGAGATCATGACCTGAGCCAAGTTCGGACACTTAACCAACTGAGCCACCCAGGTGGCTGAATTATATTTAATCTTTTATCACAGTCCTAAGAGGAAGTACCACTGTTATCTATATTTTACACTATTGTCTTCATTTTATTCTTTTCATTTTTCCTTATTTTACAAATGAGGCATCTAAGACTTAGATTTTGACTTGCCTAATGTCATTCAACTTGTAAGTGGTAGTATCCAGATGAAGGCCGTCCCTGCCTTCCCCATCCTGGTCTTTTTTGTTTTTTGGGTATTTTTGTTTGTTTGGTTTTGTTTGCATTTTGGTCCTTTTATATATCACAGTATCACCAGTTCTTTTGTCTTTACATCTATGAGAACAAACTAATTATCATTAAATAGAGGGATATGATAGCTGTTTGGTATACTCAATAGATATGAAGAGATAAAGATCATTAATGGTATATGATGTAATTAGATTTTCAGGTTAGGATCTCACTTCCCAAACCTAGACCATGTGCCGCCTCTTTTCCTCTCCCATTTTCTCTACCCTAGTGTATACTTCTGGGATATATGAAAAAACTCTTTAGAGACTAGCTTCTGCTGGTCACACTTCTGGCTCACTGATGCATAGCTGGTGGTTGGATTATCAAGTCTGACTACCATTGGCTAGTTTATTGTGATGCCAGTGACCTACTTTCTGCCAACCTGGAATCTTTTTTTATTTTTAATTTTTTTTTAACGTTTTATTTATTTTTGAGACAGAGAGAGACACAGCATGAACGGGGGAGGGGCAGAGAGAGAGGGAGACACAGAATCAGAAACAGGCTCCAGGCTCCGAGCCATCAGCCCAGAGCCTGACGCGGGGCTCGAACTCGCGGACCGCGAGATTGTGACCTGAGCTGAAGTCGGACGCTTAACCAACTGAGCCGCCCAGGCGCCCCCCAACCTGGAATCTTGTATGCCATTGCATTATAACTTGTTCCTCCCTTACAACTGAATGCAATGAAATAGACATTTTTCTGGAAGTAAGTTATGTGCAGATATTAGCAAAAATTGACCTTTTAATCTTTTTGTTGAAATAGCATCCCATTTTATTAAAGAGATGTCAGAGTTTTCTTTAGTGGTCCTTTACCACTAGAGATTTATTATAGACAATAAACAAAATGTTTAAAAAGTAAAATATTGGGGCACCTGGGTGGCGCAGTCGGTTAAGCGTCCGACTTCAGCCAGGTCACGATCTCGCGGTCCGTGAGTTTGAGCCCCGCGTCAGGCTCTGGGCTGATGGCTCGGAGCCTGGAGCCTGTTTCCGATTCTGTGTCTCCCTCTCTCTCTGCCCCTCCCCCGTTCATGCTCTGTCTCTCTCTGTCCCAAAAATAAATAAACGTTGAAAAAAAAATTAAAAAAAAAATAAAAAGTAAAATATTTGATGGTATAAATACTAAGAAAAATAAAATAGGGAAAGAGGATAGTAGTGTTGGGGTGAGGTTTGCAATTTTATTTACTTATTTTTTAAGTTTATTTATTTATTTTGAGAGAGAGAGAGAGGTGAGAGAGAGTGAGAGTGTCCGGGAAGTGCAGGGAGTTAGGGAGAGAATCCCAAGCATGCTCTGTGCTCCTCAGCACAGAGCCCAACATGGGCTAGATCCCATGATGAACCAAAGGGTTTGCAATTTTAAACACTACAAGGGGAGGCTTCCCTGAAAAGTTGACATTTGAGTAACAAACTGAAGGAAGTAAGGGATCATGTGAATAATTGGGTACAGATGCAACAGCAAATTAAAGGGCTTTGAGAGTGGGGCCTGGTGTTTTTGAGTGGTCATCCCATCTCCACCTGTATCATAGTCAAGTGTTTTCTCTTACTATATAACAGGTGAGTTTAACCCCTCCACTTGCACATAAAGTCTGCTTCCTCCTCTCTCATATCGGACGATGATCCTGCTGCCATGCCCTCTCTTTTCTGTATCATGTTTCCTCTCTATGGATTTGTTCTCACTCATGACAATACAAACATGGTATAATGACTCCCTCCAGCTACTGCTTAATTTCTCTCTTCTCCTTCACAACAAAACTGAAAGATCTTGTTTATATTGTCTCCATTTTTCCACATTCAGTTTTCTTTTTACCTACTCCAGTGAGCTTTTGCTCCCAAAAGAGCATTTAAAGAATGCTTTTGTTGGGGTGCCTGGGTGGCTCAGACATTTAAGTGCCTGATTCTTGATTTTGGCTCAGGTCACAATCTCACGGTTGTGAGATCCAGCCCTGCATGGGGCTCGCATTGAGTGTGGAGCCTGCTTAGGATTTTCTCTCCCTCTTTCTTTGCCCCTCCCCCACTCTCTCTCTCAAAATAAATCAACATTTAAAAAATATTAAAAAAAAAGAATGTTCTTGTGCAGGTCACCGATGACCTTCATATTGCCAAATGCTTTTTTTTTCCCCCATTTTTCTCTCTGATTGAATGTTAGCCAGTTACCAATTTTCTTGTTTAATATTCCTTTGTCCCTCTAGCATGTAAGTTCCATGACAGCAGACACATGGGTGCTCCTCAATATTTGTTGAATGAGTGGGTGAATGATGCTACAGATCTCCTTGTACATACCTTCTATCCACCAGATTTTTTTTCTTCAGGTAAATTCCTAAAAGTAGAAATTACTGAGTCAAAGGGTGTATACATCTTAAAGGGTGTTACTTGTTTGTAAGCTGTCTCCTTAACCAAAACATATTGTTAGCATTTATGTTTAAGGCTTTGGCGTTTATTATGAACACCTCTTAGATACTTTTATTGTTTTAGGTTTGTATCTTTTCCCAGATTGACAGGATCAAATTATGTATGCCAAAATCCAGGGTAACTTGCAATTGTATACTTTAATATTTTGTCAGGTCTAGATAGTCTAATAGAAAAGGGTCTTCCTGAAGTTTTCTGTGTGCAGAGTAGTAGAGACTTAGATATTATTGAAGCAGTATGACTGTCTTTATGAAAGAGGTTTCAGCCATTATACTGCATCCTGCTGTCTTACCTGAGGAATAACACACTTGCTAAAGGAGTTTTCCTTTAGATTGCTGCCCCAGTCAGAGGTCAAGTACTGTGGTAACTATACTTTTGCTATATTGATTGAAGAAACACACACATGCACACGCACACACATAAACACGCACACACAAATTTATACTTTGATTTATGTGGCCAAATTTCTACTGCTGGACTTAAAGCTAAGTAGTGTGGTTTTACTTATATGCTCCCAGTATTTTGTAAAAAATGTAGGCATAGCTATTGATAAAAATAAAAATGGATGCATGTTTTATAGTTGTTCTTAGTATTATATTTGAATGTAAAATTGCTTTCCATTTTTCCACATAACTTAAATATTATATTTAACCTAACAACCTAACATATTTTATTATGGAATCTTCAACTTTTTTCCTTCTTTGAGAGAAATGCTTCTGCTATTGTTATTTAGCTAGTTTTTAAGAGTTTTTCAGTTATGATATGTTGCTTGAATATATATACGTTATAAAATAAACTTAGTGTTACCCTAGGCTACAAAACTCAGTAGTTGCATGGTAGCTTATTGTTAGGAGCAGTTTCTTGTAAATGGGCGAGAAGGGAAGATAAAAGTAAAAAAGATATATCAAGATATTTTCTCTTTCATTAAGGTTTCTTAGTAAATTCATCTTTTTAAATTTCTGGTTCTCATTATATGACTGGCAGGTGAAAAGTAAGTTTATTACCAGTCTAGAATGTTTTAAGAACATGGAGTTTTTACGTTATAGCTATCATTACTATCTAATAATTGATAGCAGACATTTATTGTGTGTCTACAATATCAGATGTAAAACCCTAAAGGACTAGATTAGTAAAATGCATAATATATCTGTTCTTAAAAAGTTCACAGCCAAATGGAGAATTAAGACAAATGATGAAATTCATGGTAACTCAGAATTAGTAGGTGAATCTGCTTTGTATTCTAAGGGGCATATAGTTTTAGGAAGTTTATTATAATGTTGTTACCCCCAATAGAAATGTCTATGTAATCTTTATATATTCTCAGGCCATCCTGTGTGAGCTTCTGTTTTACAGATAATTGAGCAAAAATATTTAAAGACTCCATAATTATTGATAGTGAAGAGTTTTTAAGTATTTCTAAGTTGAGATAGAGTGCCCATAACAGAGCCTTGTAGGCCAACAAAGATATATATTTGAATATCCAGCATACATACATGAAATTTGGAATATTTAGTAAACTGAACTCAGATATTATATGATACAATTCTCATGCATAACTATTTTGAGAAGTTTTTGTTTATTTAAACTTCGATGTATGGTACTAATAGCCAGCAATTTTCCACATTGTTGTCAAACTGTAGCCATTAAATTGCGCTTTGAGAATTTTAGGTATTAGAATTGCATTAGTGTTTTTGTGATTCCCTTGGTTGTCCACCCCGTGCCTCCTCCCCCAATATAAGTAAAATAAACTACTTGTAATTAAAAGTAGAAAATGCATGAATGCCTGTGTATATAATTTTCTGCTCATTATCTTTTTAATGTAAGCTTTGTCCTTGGATTAAATTTAAGTTCTATAGCTTAGATCATAAACTAAACCCATCCAAAATAAGGCAAGTAAGGCATATCGTTACGGCATCTTCTATTCACTTCCTAGTGGAAGTGGAGATTTTGAAAATAAGAGGGGATTCTCCTTAGAAGGAAAGTTAATGATTTTATCATTGAAATAATTGTTAAATTGTTTATTTTTTCTTTAGAAACTTGCATTAGTTTTCAGAAGTCCGGAGTTTATCTAGTTTGTACAAGTTTTGGAGAGCTAATTATGCAACATGAAATAATTTTGCTATCTTCTTTTTTGTGATTAGATATTTAAGCCAAGCATAAAGCAGACAACAAACTATAAATATGTATTTGATTTGAGAGATATTTATTTCATAGGCTCATATAAAGACAAATTAGCTGCCACATTTTATACAGAAAGTATAAAATATAGTTTGTATGAAGCATGTGTATGTTTGTCTCTTTGTCTTTAGGAAGTAGAATAAGTCTATTAAAATTTTTCATACTTATGAGATAATTAAATTTAATCTTACTTTTTCTAAAGCACTGAGGCTTCAGAATTTGTCTTTGTGGATTCATAAATTAAAATTGGCTTAGTTCGGGCGCCTGGGTGGCGCAGTCGGTTGAGTGTCCGACTTCAGCTCAGGTCACGATCTCGTGGTCCGTGAGTTCGAGCCCCGCGTCAGGCTCTGGGCTGATGGCTCGGAGCCTGGAGCCTGTTTCCGATTCTGTGTCTCCCTCTCTCTCTGCCCCTCCCCCGTTCATGCTCTGTCTCTCTCTGTCCCAAAGATAAATAAACGTTGGAAAAAAAAATAATAAATTAAAAAAAAAATAAAATTGGCTTAGTTCAACAGTCATTAACTATGTGAAGACTCTAGGTGGTCACTTAGAAAACCATATATATTTCCTTGTTCTATTTTACGTTTCAGACTATGCAAAAATAGTTAATATTTATGTTCTGATATTAAAAAAATTATCATCTGCTTTGAATTGATTTAGTGATTCCTGTTTTGCCAATGTGTAGTGTATTCTTAAAGTTGGTGTAGTTCTGGGGCGCCTGGGTGGCGCAGTCGGTTAAGCGTCCGACTTCAACCAGGTCACGATCTTGCGGTCCATGAGTTCGAGCCCCGCGTCAGGCTCTGGGCTGATGGCTCGGAGCCTGGAGCCTGTTTCCGATTCTGTGTCTCCCTCTCTCTCTGCCCCTCCCCTGTTCATGCTCTGTCTCTCTCTGTCCCAAAAATAAATAAACGTTGAAAAAAAAAAGTTTAAAAAAAAAAAAAAAGTTGGTGTAGTTCTTCAGAGGGAACTGTGTTTTGATTTGATTTGATTAGTAATTAGAAAATAGCATTTAAAAATTTTACATGGAGCTTCTAATATGCCACTAAACATTTGTAATACTGAAATAAATACCCATATGTAGTTTACATGTGGAATAGATTCTGAAAATTATTTAGTGAAATTATGACATACACTTGAATTTTTAAGTAAAAAGCGTCTGGGTAAGAACTTGTTAATTGTGTTTATTAGCAATTGGAAATGTATAGTTTTTTAAATGTGATTGAATGCAATATTTTAAAGAAGGAGGGTTAGTATATTTTGAAACCATTAGAAAATTACTGGAATAGGGAAAAGTCAGTGACTTTCTGTCAGTTAAGTTTTTCTTTAAGATCTGCCTTTGCCTCTTACTTGATTAATTTCCTGAGGAATTGTTATTTTCTTATTATTAATGTTAGAGTTTGCCTGAAGAAAACTTAAGCAGTCCAGATATACTTGCTGACTAACTTTATCTAAAGTCCATTGCCATTTGCTTGTAGTTTTTGGCTTTTGCAAGGGAGAGAAATAGTGCTCTTAAATTGGATTTATGCTGACTTTTAAGAAATGTATTTGTTCCAGGCAGTCTAAGAAGCACAGAGATCCATGTCAATATTCAGAATTCATATTTTCCTTGAACAGAAGGTTGTGATAAAATGGTACATGGTGTGTTTTCATTGCCTGTTGAAAGACTTTCATGCAGTTAAAATAAGCATTTTGATGGTGGTTGAATTAAGAGTTTTTGTCAGTCTCTTCTCATCATGGATGATTAGACTAAAACGTCTGCTTGTCTTGACTTGAGATCACCACAGCTTCAGATAACATGCTTTGTGATTGAAGGTCGAAATATTTTGAATTCTAATAGGCTGCCAGATGAATTGCTTGAAATAGACTGTAAAATTTCAAGGCTTCCTTTTCCATCTGCTGTGAAAAGAACCATTGGGAATGGTTGAGCTTGATGATCATAGAATTACTGGATGGTGATTCTAAAACCCTCAAAGGGAAGTTGCTATGGAGATCTAGTTCCAAACTGTGAAATGATTCACCTTTGAAAGGCTGCAGGGTCTGAGAAGCTGAACACATCATTGTTCAGGTGGTCATTGGTTAGGAAATTGCTGGTGCCTGTGTAATCAGCACTCCTGTGGTAGTTAACGATCTAAAAAGGTTTGTTCTGAATGATGTGGGACAACAGCAATGTGCATAAGATGGCTTCTCTCAATCATGGTTTGCTCAGCCTGGTGCTTGTAAAAATACAGTGAACTAAATAGCATAGAAATGAACTGTTTCATTGAGGAAATCTTTTGAAAACAAAATTTTGCATTGATGAGTTTGAAATCTTAAACAAAATGGTTCCTTTTGAAAATAAAGTTTTTGCAGAAACATGCTTTGTTTTCTTTGTTTTAACTCCCCCCCCCCCATTTTGTGATAAGAAGCTCTTTATCTCTCTAGGTCTAAGAACTTAACCATGGTGAAATGGTCAGCTTTTAATATCCCAAGTACTCTGTCAAGAGCCTCTTTGCATAGTCACAGGATCACATAAGAAGGAGTTTAGAAAAGCACCCAAATCATTGAGAATGAGTCTAGGAAAGTCCTTAAGTCATTAGGAGTAGACTGTAATTAACTCCTATGGGAAATTGTTCCCCTCAAATTTGTTTGTCATTATCCATTATTTGTGACATGTATTTCAAATTGATATTTTTTACAATTTTTCTTCTACTATTTTACGAAACTTTTTTTTATCACCTTTCATTTTTATTTCTAGAAATCTGAGACCAGAATAATTTTGAAAATCATTTGATGGCAAATCATTGTAAACTACTCTTCTCCCATATTAAGATTTCAATATACATGAAATTTAATCTTAGTTAATTTCATAAGACCCTATAGTATTGAGCCTCAAAGTATCAAAACTTATCAGAGATAATTTTATCTATCAAGTTTCTCTAGGTATGGAGTTTTCCCCTAACATTACTGAGGTATAAGTTACATATAATAAAATCACCCATTCTTAGTGTACAGTTTGGTGAATTTTGTTTATTGTGTATTCTGTCACAATCAATAAATGTTTTAGTTATCCAAAAATTTTAGTTATCCAAAAATTTGTAACCACTAATCTGCTTTCTATTATAGTTTTGTCATTTTAGAATTTCATATAGTATCATATAGTATGTAGTCTTTTGTGTTTGACTTTGCTTTTACCTAACATAATATTTTTGAGACTTTTGATATTATGTTCTTTAATATTTTGTTCCTTCTTACTGCTCTGTAGCCTTTAGCAGCATGGATATATCACCATTTGCTTATCCACTCATTAGTTTTTTCTTCTACTATAGACATTTGAATTTTAGTTTCCAATTTTACTATTATGAATATCTGCATACACATTTTTGTGTTTCTATTTCTTTTAATACCTAGAAGCGAGATTGAAGAAGTGTATGGTAAATGTGTGTTTAGCTTTATAAGATATACTGCCGTATACTGTTTTCCAAAGTGACTGTATCATTTTCATTTCTCATCAGCAGTATGTAAGTACCAGGTTCTACATACCCTCTTCAGCACTTGATATTGTCAGTTGCTTAAACTAGATGTTTTAGAAGGTTTCTTATTGTGGCTTTAACTTCTATATTCCAGATGATTTGTGATGAGCATCTTTTCATGTGCTTATTTGCCATTTGTTTATCTTCACTGGTGAAGTATCTGTTCAGATTTTATATATTATATTTAATTGGATTGCTTGTCTTATTTTGAGCTGAGAGTTCTTTATATATTCCAGATACAGGTGCTTTTTCAAATATGTGTTACGTGGTTCTAGTTTAGCATGGACGTGTAGGAAGACCCTGAACTAACTTTCTCTTATAGACACACTGAGTCTGTAGCTACATATGGAACAATTTCCTCTTAAACTCAAAGCCTCGATGACTGACAGCTACACATTGGGCAAACAAAAAGAAAACCACATTGAAGAGGCTGGGACACTCTTGCCACAAACTATACTCCTGGTGAAGCCACTCACAACTAGGAAGGAGCTCAGAGACAACTTGGAGCTTGTCCCAGGGAGCAAAGGGTTTGACCCCTATATTGGGAGGCCCCTACTTTTATGACCGTGCACCTGAGAGACCCTCCCCCTCCACCCTCCCCTCGGCCCCCTGCCGAAAACATCTAACTTTGGAAAGCAGTGGGGCTTATATCTTAAGACCCACAAGATTGTAGCACTCTGGGAGACAGCCTTTTTTTTTTTTTTTTTCCCCACGTGTTCATTTATGTGTCTTTGAGAGAGACAGAGAGCCTGAGCATGGGAGGGGCAGAGAGAGAGAGAGAGAGAAAGAGAGAGAGAGGGAGGGAGAATCCCAAGCAGGCTCTGCGCTGAGAGCATGAAGCCTGACTTGGGGTTCGAACCCACAAACCGTGAGATCATTACAGCCAAAATCAAGAGTTGGATGCTCAACCGACTGAGCTACCTACGCACCCCAGGGAGACAGCTCTTAAAGGGCCTATGGGCTCAGACTTAACTGCCATAGGGCCCAGCTCAGAGGCAGTTTATTTTGTCCAGACATAAAGTGAAGGAGGCTCACCAGCTTATGTTATATCAGTCTGAGGGGCAGCCATCTAATTTAATACACACATCTAGGAGCCTGCTGGAACATTTCAGGGACGGAGACTGGCAGGCATCATCTTCATGCTCTCCGTTTGCGTATGTCAGAGTTCCACTATCTCTCAGAAGGGAGCTTTTACAAACATTGTGTGCCTTGATCTTTGCAGCTGCTGCCCGGGGGCTGCATCTTGACTGCTGGTGCTGGAGGCCATGGGAGTTTGTGTTTCTGGTCCCATGGGACTGTCATAATAGGTGTCACCAAGAAAGGAGCTCATACACACCCTGTTTGATACCCCAGTTTTTGTGGTTGCTGCCAAGGCACACCTCTATATTGCATGCGTCTGGCAACCAGGAGCGCTTATGTTTATGGCTACCTAGGACTGTAACCAATGGAGAAAGGCTTCTTGAACAGGTACTACCCCCAGCCCCCGGCAAGAGGCAACAGAGGCCGGAGCTTAGTCTTTTTGTAAAGGAGGCCTATTCGTCTTGACCCCAGCCTGGGGGACAAGCTTCTAATTAAATATGCATCTAAGGGCTGACTGTAATCCTTTCCAGGGACCTTGGAGAGTGGGTGCTATCTCCACAGTCTCCTTTGGCATGTTCCACATCACCAGTGTCTCCTGTAAGGGAGCTCTTTACACATGGCTGGTGCTCTTGTTTTTATGTCTGATGCCCTGGTGTTTGCAGCTGCTACCCAGGAGATGCCCCTCAATTGCCCGACTCTGTTGGCCAAGGGGCTTGCATTCCAGGTTCCTACAAGACTGTGGTAATTAGAAAAACAAGTTGTTGGCAGGCTCCCATGCCAAGGGCACTGTGTAGATAGCAAACTGAGACAAACCACAGTCTTCCTGTGAAGGAGGCATCTTTGCTTGTCTTGGAGCTTTCGCTTGAGGAGCTTCTTCAGGTTTGGCTCATATCTAGTGGGCTGCAGAGCTGTTTTCAAGGAACTTAGGCTGTGGATGCCATCTTGATGCTCTCCCTCTGCCTTGCTCTAGCTCACCAGTGGCCCCCCAGAAGAAGCATATATACTCATCTAAAGCCCTGAGTTTTAGGATTTCTGCCTAAGGGTACTGCTAGATCACCTGGCCAGTGGGGCTTATGCTTACGGTTTAATGAGACTGTATATATTTGCATACTATTAAAGGTTATTTGTTGCCTGAGAATCTAGCTTCCAAAAAGCCTTCATCTAGGTGCTGAGATCCTCCCCTTAGAGACACTGACAGGCCTTGGCACATCATTCTACTGGAAGCTACTAAAAATATAATAGCCTTCTTGGACAAGTACAGAGATTTGAGAGACAACAGAGCTGGGGCTCCTACACAAGGCCCCTTTTTCAGTACTGGGAGAAATGGTAGTTTCATTTACTGTACTATATAGGAACCAACAGAAAGTAAAGCAGAATCAAGAAACAGAGGAATATATTCCAAATGAAAAAATAAAACCACAGAAAAAACCTTAATGAAATGGAAATAAGTAGTGTACTGGATAGAGTTCAAAGAAAGTGAAGATAGCTTTAGGGTCTCATGGTGGACAACATCAAGTAGACTAACATCTGCATTATTGGGGTTCCAGAAGAAGAAGATAGAGAAAGGGGCAGAGATTTTATTTAAAGAAATAATGGTTGAACACTTTCCTACATGGTGGAAGAAAAGACATCCAGATGCAGGAAGTCTAGAGAGTTCCAAGTAAGATCAACTCAAAGAGACCCACACCAAGACACATTATAATTAAAATGTCAAAATTTATTTTATTTTTTATTTTTATTTTTTAATATATAGTTTTTCACTTTTTAAAGTTTCTTTATTTTGAGAGAAAGAGAAAGAGAGAATGAGCAGGAGAGGGGCAGAGAGAGAGGGAGAGAGAATCACAAACAGGCTCTGCACTGCCAGTACTGAGCCTGATGCAGGGCTTGAACTCAAGAACTGTGAGATCATAACCTGAGCTGAAATCGGGAGTCAGATGCTTAACTGACTGAGCCACCCAGGCGCCCCTAAAATGTCAAAATTTAAAGACAAGGAGAGAATATTAAAAGCAGCAAGAGAAGAACAATTCATTATATACAAGGGAACCCACATAAAACTATCAGCAGGTTTTTCAGCAGAAACTTTGCAGCCCATAGAGAATGGCATGATATATTCAAAGTGCTGAAAGAAAAAAAAACTTCCAGCCAAGAATACTCTACCTGGCAAAGTTATCGTTCAGAGTTGAAAGAGAGATAAAGCATTTTCTAGACAATCAAAGCTAAAGGAGTTCATCAGCACTAAACTAGCCTTAAAAGAAATGTTAGAGATTTTTTTTAATCATTTTTTTTAATGTTTATTTTTGAGAGACACAGAGAGACAGAGCACGAGTGGGGAAGGGGCAGAGAGAGTTGGAAACACAATCCAAAGCAGGCTGCAGGCTCTAGGCTCTGAGCTGTCATCACAGAGCCTGATGCGGGACCTGAATTCATGAACTGTGAGATCCTGACCTGAACCGAGGTCAGATGCTTAACCAACCGAGCCACCCAGGCGTCCCAGAAGGAAACTTCTTTAAGCTGAAAAGAAAGGGTGCTAATTAATAACAAGAAGATACATGAATTAATCTCACTGGAAAGGTAAATATATAGTAAAAAGGTAGTGGATTAATCACATATAGTTAACACGAAGTTTAAAAGACAAAAATAGTAAAAGTAATGAGGGTTACAATAATTAAGAAATACACAAGATAAAAAAGATGTAAAATGTGACATCAAAAGTATAAGACATGGGAAGGGAATAAAAATATGGAGCTTTAGAATGGGACCAAACTTAAGTGTTTTTATCAGCTAAAGATCGACTATTACAGATATGAGTTGTTATAGGCCTCATGGTAACCACAAGGCAAAAACAAAACAAAAAAATAACCTATACTAAAAAACCCAAAAGATAAACAAAAGGGAACATAAACATACCCCTGAAGAAAGTCATCAAGCTACAAAGAGAGCAATGCAAGAAGAAAGGAACAGAGAGGAACTACGAAAACAACCAGAAAACAATTTACAAAATGACAATAAGCACATACCTATCAAAAATTACTTTAAATATAAATGAATTAAATTTCCAATAAAAAAAATAGAGTGGTTGTATGAATAAAAATACAAGACCTATTATGTGCTGCCTACAAGAGACTGAAAGTGAAGGTATGTGAAAAGGTATTCCTTTCAACTGGAAATGAACAGAAAGCTGGAGTAGCTATACTTATATCAGACATAGACTTTAAAGTACAGACTGTAGTAAGAGACAGAGTTGGGTGTTACATAATGATAAAGTAATCAATCCAACAGAATATAACACTTGTAAGTATTTATGCACCCAACATAAGAACACCCAAATGTATAAAGCATATATTAATAGACCTAAAGGAGGAATAGATAGCAATACAACAATAGTAGGAGATTTTAATACCCCACTTACATCAATGGATAGATTATCCAGACAAAATCAGTAAGGAAACATTGGCTTTATTTTTTTTTTATTTTTTTTTAACGTTTATTTATTTTTGAGACAGAGACAGAGCATGAACAGGGAAGGGGCAGAGAGAGAGGGAGACACAGAATCTGAAACAGGCTCCAGGCTCTGAGCTGTCAGCACAGAGCCCGACGCAGGGCTCGAACTCACGGACCGTGAGATCATGACTTGAGCCGAAGTTGGACGCTTAACCGACTGAGCCACCCAGGCACCCCAGGAAACATTGGCTTTAAATGACATGTTAGACCAGATGGACTTAACAGATAAATACAGAATATCCATAAGCAACAGAGTACATATTTTTCTCAAGTGTACATGGAACATTTTCTGGGATAGATCATGTTAGGGCACAAGACAAGTATTAACTAATTCAAGAGGACTGATTTCATATCAAGCATCTTTATCAATATCACAATGGTATGAATTAGAAATTACATAAAGAAAACTGGGAAATTCACAGACATGTTAAGATCAAACAACATGCTACTGAACAACCAGTGAACTAGTGGTTCAGTGCTTTTTTGTGCCTTGTTTGAGAAACATTTGCCCTGGGGCGCCTGGGTGCTTCAGTTGGTTATGAGTCTGACTCTTGATCTCAGCTCAGGTCATGATCTCATGGTTTGCGGTATTGAGCCCGCTGTTGGGCTCTTCACTGACAGTGTAGAGCCTGCCTGGGACTCTCAGTCTCTCTCTCTCTCTCTCTCTCTCTGTCTCTCAAAATAAATAAACTTGGAAAAAAAGAAATATTTACCCAATTCAATGTCACAGAGATTTTATTTTCTTCAAGTTTAATAATGTTAGCTTTTACATTTAAATCTGTCATTCATATCTAGTTGATTTTATGTATGGCATGAGGTAAGGGATTGAATGAAGTTAAAAAAATTTTTATATGAATATCTGATTGTTCCAGACTTATTTGTTGGAAAGAATGTCTTTCCTCATTGAATTCACCTAGCACCTTGTCAAAAATCAATTGACTACATTTGAAGGTCAAGTAAGTGTAGGTCTATTTCTGGGCTTTTGTTTTATTCCATTGGTCTATTCTTCTATGAGTACCAAACTATCTTGATTATTGTAGCTTTAGTATGTCTTGAAATCCTATAGTATGGGTCTTCCAAATTTGTTTTCCCTCTTCAAAATTGTTTTGACTTTTCTTGGTTTTCTATATAAATTTAAAAATTTGTCACCTCCACAAGTTAAAAAAAAAAAAAAAAGGCCAGCTGGGATTTTATTGAGTTTTGACTTTGTATTCAAACTACCAGTGGAGATTATCAGTCCATGAACATGGTAGATCTCTCAGTTTATGTCGGTGTTATCTCAACAATATTTTGTAGGTCACAGTATATAGGTCTTGTACATATTTAAAAACTATATATCCCAAAGTAGTTAATATTTTTCTGCACTTACAAATGATATTATAGGTTATTTGTATATACTTTTTGTCAGGTTGAAGAAGTTCTTTTCTGTTCTTGTTGTCCAGGGGCTTTTATCCTGAGTAGGTACTGAATTTTGTCAAATGGCATTTTTCCATCTATTGAAATCATATTTTTTCTTCTGTACTGTATTAGTATGATAAATTATAGGGACTGATTTTTAGATAAGCTGTTCATATTACCAAGATAAATTCACATTGTTATAATGAATAATCATTTTACATTATGTTGGATTTCATTTGCTATAATTTTCTGAAGGATTTTTGCATCTGTGTTAATGAGGGATTATCAGTTCTGTGGTTTTCTTGTGATCTTTTTCTTATTTGGATGTGGGGATAATATTAACATTGTAAATTGAGTTGGAAAGTATTTCCTCAGTTTTATGAAAGAATTTGTGGAGGATTAGTGTTATTTATCCTCTAAATGTTTGATGGGATTTACCAGTAAAGCTATCTGAGCCTGGAGTTTTCTTTGTGGAAAGGTTTTTATTTACAATTCGGTTTCTTTAATTGATATAGGGCTATTAATATTTTCAATTTCTTTTTGGTTTAATTTTGATGATTTATATCTTTTTAGCATTTTGGTTATTTCATCTAAGCTGCCAAATTTATGCCATAGAGTTGTTAATAATAGTGTCTTATTAAATGCTTAATGACTTAGGGTCTATAACAATGCCCTCTCTTGCATTCCTGATACTGGAGTGAAATGTAATTTTTATTTTTTTATCTTTACTTGTACAGTCTGTCAAGAGGCTTGTCATCTTAGTAATCTTTTCAGAGGACCATTGGTTTCATTTCATTTTCTTTATTTGTTCATTTCCTATTTTACCAGTTGCCATATCTTTATTGTTTCATTTACACCTAATTGTTTTTTATTTGCTTCCCCTCTTCCCCTAGTTTCTTAAGGTGAGGACTCAGATTATTGATTTTAGAGCTTCTTTTCTAATGTAATCACTTAAAATTATAAATTTCCCTCTAAGTTCTGCGTTAGCTGTGTTCCACATACTTTGATATGTTATGTTTTCATTATCATTTAAAAATATTTTCTTGTTTCTCTTGTGATTTCTTCTTTGATCCATTAATTCTTAAAAAATATGTGTATTCCTAAATGCTTTGGTTTACCCAGTATTCTTTTTAATTTTTTTTTAATGTTTACTTTTGAGAGAGAGCAAGAGAGACAGAGCATGAACAGGGAAGAGGCAGACAGAGAGGGAGATACAAATCTGAAGCAGATTCCAGGCTCTAAGCTATTAGCACAGAGCCTGATGCAGCGCTCAAATTCATGAACTATGAGATCATGACCTGTGCCAAAGTCAGATGCTTAACCAGCTGAGCCACCCAGGCACCCCTACCCAGTTTTTGTAATTGTTATTGATTTCTTTTTTTGTTTTTTTGTTTTTTTTTAATTTATATCCAAATTAGTTAGCATCTAGTGCAACAGTGATTTCAGGAGTAGATTCCTTAGTGCCCCTTACCCATTTAGCCCATCCCCCCCTCCAGTACCCCTCAGTTTGTTCTCCATATTTATGAGTCTCTTCTGTTTTGTCCCCTTCCCTGTTTTTATATTATTTTTGTTTCCCTTCCCTTATGTTCATCTGTTTTGTCTCTTAAACCCCTCATATGAGTAAAGTCATATGATTGTCTTTCTCTGACTAATTTCACTTAGCATAATACCCTCCAGTTCCATCCACGTAGTTGCAAATGGCAAGATTTCATTCTTTTTGATTGCTGAGTAATACTCCATTGTATATATACACCACATCTTCTTTATCCATTCATCCATCAATGGACATTTAGGCTCTTTCCATACTTTGGCTATTGTTGATAGTGTTGCTATAAACATGCCGGTGCATGTGTCCCTTTGAAACAGCACACCTGTATCCCTTGGATAAATGCCTAGTAGTGCAATTGCTGGGTCGTGGGGTAGTTCTATTTTTAGTTTTTTGAAGAACCTCCATACTGTTTTCCAGAGTGGCTGCACCAGCTTGCATTCCCAATTTGTTATTGATTTCTAATTTAAATCCCTTGTAGTTGGGAATCATATTGTTTGTTATTTCAGTCTTTATAAATGTATTGAGACTTGGCTTTTGACCCCTTATGTAGTCTAGGCCAAATGAACTATGTACTCTTGGAAAGAATGTGTTTTTATTAGATGTAATTTTCTATATATATATATATCATCTGACTAAAGCTGATTAATAGCATTCTTCATATTTTCTTTGTCTTCACTGATTTTTTTTTTTTTTTGGTCTAGTTCTATCAATAAAAGAAGGGTACTAAAATCTCCAATTCTTGATATGGAATTGTCTATTTAGTCTTTAGTTCTGTCAGTTTTGATTTCCTAAATTTTGAAGCTTTTTTACAAGGCATATACCCATATGTGAATATTATGCCTTCCTGATGAATTTGCTTTTTCTTTTTATAAAATGTACCTATATCTCTGGTAATACTTTTCTTTTTAATTTAAATTTTAGTTAACGTACAGTGCAATATTGGTTTCTGGAGCTCTGATAATGCTTTTTATTTTGAAATTAACTTTATCTGTTATTAATACAGCCACAATCTTAATGCTTATTCTCCATCTGTTTACTTTCAACATATCAATATATTTAAAGTGCATTTGTTCTACATTGCATAAAGTTGTGTTCTATTTCATTATCAATTTTGACAGTGCCTGTTAAAGTGTATTATTTCATGTAGTTATTGTTTTGTCTTTTTATATTTGTGCCCTGTTCATCTTGGTTTTTAATTAGACTTCTTCACCTTTTTACTGGTTGCTTTCGTGATTACAATATACATTCTTTACTTTTCACAGGTAATGTATAGGTATCTTAAATTTTCTTACATTTTACATAGTTTGTATTGTATAACTTCATATAAAATATAAAAACCTTGCAAGTATATAAGCCCTTATTCCCTCTCAGTCCTTTATGCTATAGTTTGTTTTATGTTATATTTTACGTATATAAACCTAACAATTAAAAAAATTGAGGTAAAATGCATATAATATAAAATAAAACATATTAAAGCATACATTTTGGCTCCTGGATAGCTTAGTTGGTGGAAACTGATTCTTGATCTTGGGGTTGTGAGTTTGAGCCCCATGTTGGGTGATTACTTAAAAATAAAATATTTTTACAAAAGAGTGTATGTACAGGAGCACCTGGGTGGCTCAGTCAGTTGAGCGTCCAACTTCGACTCAAGTCATGATCTCACAGTTTGTGGATTCGAGCCCCGGGTCGGGCTCTGTGCTGACAGCTCAGAACCTGGAGCCTGCTTCCAATTCTATGTCTCCCTCTCTGCTCTTCCCCGACTCGTGCTCTGTCTCTCTGTCTCTCAAAAATAAACATTAAAAAAAAAAAAGTGTACATTTTGATGGCATTTAGTACATCCCATAAACAATATTTGATTTAAGCATATATTTATATTATAAAATAATCAAGAGAATAAAAGAACAAATAATAGTTTTTTGTGTTTATTAATATAGTCACCATTTCTGATGCTCTTTAATCCTTTCTGAAAATTTTAAGTTCTGTTAGTTCCCTTAAATTTGAAAATTTTCTTTAGCATTAATTATAGTACAGGGCTGTTGGCAATGAATTGTCTTAGCTTTCTTTCATATGAAAATGTCTTTATTTTAGCTACATTCCTTAAGAATATTTTTGCTGAATATAAGATTCTTGGTTGACTGGTTGTTTTGTTTCCCTTTCTGCACTTAAGAAATGTTGCATTCACTTCTGCCTTACTTAGTTTGTGAGGAGAAGTCAACCATTAATTGAAATACTTTTCTTTTGCTGCTTTCAAGACTTGCTTTTTACTTTTGTTATTTGTGTTATACTTCTGCTGTTCTGTCTGCCATTGGGTGTGTCTTTGAATGGATTTTTATTTTTTAGTTTCTTCTCCTTATTGTTCATTGAGTTTCTTCAAGCTATAAATTTTGTCTTTCAACAAATTGGGTAAACATTTCTTCATTAAATACACTATTTTTACATATTTTCTACCCTGTTTTCCAACTCTTCCTAGGACTCCAATTACGTACATGTTGGATCATTTCATATTATATAATAGGTTGCTGATGCTCTGTTCACTTTTTTGTTCAATCTAATTTATACAACCCCCCAAAATTAGACTAGCTAGTTTGTATTGATTTATCTAAAAGTTAACTTCCTCTTTCTTCAGTCATCTTAATTTTGGCTATGTTCACACAGGTTTTTTGTTTTTTGTTTTTTTTTAAGGTATTATGTTCATCAGTACTACGTTTTTTCTTTTCTTTACAAAACCATTTGTATTTCTCTGCTGACAATGTGTATCTTTTTGTCCATTGTGTGCCTGTATATTTTTATTTTTATTTTTTTATTAAAAAAATTTTTTTTAATGTTTATTTTTGAGACAGAGAGAGACACAGCATGAGCAGGGAAGGGGCAGAGAGAGAGGGAGACACAGAATGTGAAGCAGGCTCCAGGCTCTGAGCTGTCAGCACAGAGCCCGACGTGGGGCTCGAACTCACGAACTGTGAGATCATGACCTGAGCCGAAGTTGGATGCTTAACCGACTAAGCCACCCAGGCACCCCTGTATATTTTTATTTATTGAAGATTTTTTAATAGGCACTTACAAGTTTTCCTCAGCTACTTCCAACATCTGGGTCATCTCAAGTTTAGTCTCACTTGTTTTCCCTTAACTATGTGTTTGATTTTCCTTAGGTAATTTTAAATTGTATCCTGGACATTATGAATGTTAAGTTGTGATTCTGGATTTCATTGTTTTCTCCAACTCGTGTTCTTTTCTATTAGTAGTCAGTTGGGGCTGAACTGCAAAGACTACTTCTGAGTTGGCAGCTCCAGGTTCACTTCACATATTTTGTCTTTAGCTAGTCTGCTTTGAGAGTGCCCTGTCTATGCATGGTTCTGGCATCAAAGAGATGTCTGTACTGATTTTGGGGCTTTCCTCTGTTTGTTTTTTTTCTTTTTCCTATTTTTGTACTTTTCTGTTGCCATAGTTTCCCTGGCTTTAGTTTTTAGCTCCCCAGTCCATATAGTTTATCTGCTTCTTGGGTTGTGCTGCCTACACCCGGCCCCAGGCTGAAAGTCTTACAAAGAGGAACTCATTTCATATAACTCCTCTCCTTTAAGCATGTATTCCCAACCAGTCTGTCTGTATTTGTTCTCTGATGCCTTTAGATAGCTGCTTTTTAGTACCTTATTTTTGTTCCATGGTGGAGAGTGGTAGTTGTCCAGGGAATCTTAACTATGCCATTATTGAAAATGGAAACCCTTGGGCACCTGGGTGGCTCAGTTGGTTGAGTGCCCAACTCTTGATACCGGCTCGGGTCATGATCTCAGTTATGGGATCCTATCCCGTGTCCAGCTCTGTGCTGACATTGTGGAGCCTACTTGGATTCTCTCTCTCTGCCCCTCTCCTGCTCTGTTTTTCAAAATAAATAAATAGTTTTTGTGGTTTTTTTGAAGAAAGAAAATGGAAGCCCTTGGGTGAACTTACATGCTATCCATAATAACTCAGTGGCACACCAAAATTGGAATACATTTCTTATATTTGTATAACAGTACTTCCTGTAGTGATAGCATATGCGCTAAAGCAGTGGATTTTGAATCTTACGAAGTAGGCGTTTGAAATTTATAGTTAAAATATAGTTAAACTGTATTTAGTAATATTGTTATTACCAAAGTATATTCATAATCTTGGTTATTATACAGTATTTTATTCTTATTATTAACATACTGTCATCATATCTTGGTTAGTATGTAATAAAATTTTGTTGAATTATAAGGATTATATTTCTAAACATTCTGAATTTACTTTTGCTGGAGTGCTGTCTCTCATATAGCCTTTGGGGGTGAATTTAAGATGGAAAGATTTAGTCCAGTGTGTTATTGACCAAACTGTAACTAGTTTATATTTAGCGACTTATAATGGAAATATTTTTGTTGGGGATAGACTAAATATTTTGATTTCTAGGTTCTTCCCCCCATTCCTTTTTTCAATTTACTCAAGATTCTTTAAGACATGATAGTTACTACCTTTTAATGTGAGTTAATCTTTAACTTGCATAACAATTATGATAGTATTATTTAAAAAAAAAGACTTATTAACTGAATTCTTAACTAAATATTCACAATAGGGGAAGGGAAGAGAACTTTAAATATTTTTCCCTTAAATGAAGTCCAAGTTAATAATATCTTTTAACAGAGTAATTAGGGGCCATAAATTAGAATTAGTAGGTGGATAAATCAGCAGTACAAGAAGTATGTTTTATTACATCCTTGTGCCCCGTTATTTTAAAGGTAATACTGATGGTTATCACTAACAGAAATGTTGTAGTAGACTCTATTATTACAGAACAGAATTTTGCAGATATTTAAAATTATACAGGTGGGGATACTTAGCAAAATGATAAAGGACCACTGTTGGACTCTGCAGTCGTTGCAATAAAAACAGTTCTCCTTTTGGGGACCAGAACCCCATTCAAATAAAGTGGTTTTTTATTTTTGTTTTTGAGATTTCCTAATTCATGTTCAGATCATATTTCCCTGTTTATGAACTGGAACTGCCACTCGCACAGTTGGGTTCCTGTCAGAGCTTCCTAGTCTTCTGTTGTGTCTTATGCTTATAGCTGATTAAGTAATAGCTGTCTTCAGTCTACCTAAGAAGCTGCTTCTCAGAGTTTTGTTAATTCTTCTCCATAGGAGGCAAATTTAAGTTCTACTTGTAAGTAACATTGGTTTACTTTTATTGTTTGAATTGAAATTTCCCAAGTTGGGTCAAAAGTAAAATGTTCATGGTACATAAGAAATCTTACCAGGTATTATCTTCTGATAAGTATTACGAGGTGACATTTGACTATGAGAGATAAATTATTTGGTAGACAATGAAACAAGAAAGACATTCTTTATGTCTTCTTATAAAGCGCATTTCTTTTTCTCTGTTACCGAGATTATTTGCTAAACTAATCCAATTTCTTGATAGGTCATACTCTTGAATACAGTCAATAAGGGCTTAAACATTTAAATGTTTTATATTTAAAGAAGAAATAAAACTTGAACTGGGTAGACTTTGTTTAGATAAAAGGAAACAAGAATTATCTTGGCATAGAGCGCCTGGGTGGCTCAATCAGTTAAGCATCCAACTCTTGACATCAGCTCAGGTTGTGAGATCTAACCCCTTACAGGGAGGGCTCCGTGCTGAGTGTGGAGCCTGCTTGGGATTCTCTCTCCCTCTCTCTCTCTGCCCCTCCCCTGCTTATGTCCTCTCTCAAAATAAACATTAATAATGTTTTTTTCCTTGGCGTGGATTTTCCAGAAAAGAGGATAGTACCAGCAATTGTTCTGTACCTTCTTTGTGTCAGAGATACTGTGTTGCACAATTATTTTTCAGTAGATAATATCTCTGAAGATGAAAAAACTAGGAGTCAGAAAGATTGTTGTTAGCTACGCGACCTGGCACAAGTTAATGGCAAAACTCGTAATTTGTGAGCCAGGACTGTTGGCCTGAACTTACCCTTTCCATGATACCTTATAACAATTGGATGCATTAATTTTTAAATACGGAATAATAGATACTCATTATTACAGTGTTTTACTTATGGTAGGAAGCCTAATGTCTGAGTTGTGATGTTTCTAGTTACAATAAAAATTTGTTTCAAAATGGCTTTAAGATAATCTGTCAGCTTCCACTATTGAGCAGATAAGATAAATGGTTTTAGGCAGTACTTTATCCATTGACTCAAACTATCCCTAAGAACTTCATTTCTTTCTATCTCTGCCTTCTGCCTTGACTAACTTTATCCTAAGGCTGATTACTCTCATGATTTTTAACATGGCGTCCTTGTGGTTTCTAGTTCACATCAATCAAGGCAGACAAAGTGGCTTTGGCCCAGCCTTCCAATAAAAAGTTTGAGATTTACTCCTTAACTCACATGGCCAATCCTTGACCAGTCGCTGTGGGTAGATGAATCATCCTTACCTGAAGCCATTTAAACTCCTAAGAAGTAATAGGGTGGGGCTAGGAGAGGGTTAGCCATCTCCCAACTATGTTGGGAGTTGACAATAAGTCTGTACATTCCAGATTCCAAGCTTGAACATTGTTATTTTCATTTCTTTTAATTTGTAGAGAGGAGAAAATGCCCATTCGATTTTAAGTTTAAAACTTTTTAGGTACTAATTTAGTTTGATTTTTGAGTGGCAAACATCATCTTTCTTTTCAGGTATTACCTCATGATACTGGTTTAAAACATCCCATTATTATGAGCAGTATAATTCTGATGAAATTTCATTACTAGAGTTGTAATAAAAACGTTTCCTCTTCATTAAATATGTGGTGAAGTTTATTGTTCATGAAAATGAAACTAATATATTACTTTGTAAAATCACCAAACAGAAAGCAGAATGGTACATCGTGCTCTTTATTGGTTAGTGCAAATTTTAAGCTTGTTTATATGAAAAAAAAAAAAAAAAGACATAGTATTAATTCAAAACTCTATTAAATGCCATGTTTTAAAAGTTATATTTCTTTTTACTTATTTTTACACCATCTTTGTTTATTTGGTTAAATAAAGGAATTGTGTTCAAATGCAGAGTTTTCTCTTTTTCCTTTTTAGGTGCAGTCTTTTGTACATAGATTTAAATTTTGGGTCAGCTTTCTAAGTAGGCACCCATACTTTTGCTTAGAGATAATAATGATTTACTTTATATTGCTATAATCTATCATCAACTTTTGTTGGTCCTTTCTAGAAGTGCTTCTTTTCTTTTTCTACTTCATTTTGTTTTCACTACCACTTTTTAGTTCAGATTCTTATGCGTTATAATGGACTTTAGTATGTAAATTCTTGCTGGGCCTCCCTTTTTCAGTGTGACCCTGGGACCACATGCATTACATAATTTTGTTTAAAATGCAGAATTTTAAACTCTATTGTGTACTCTAGTGATCTAGAATCAAGGAGAGACTGGGAATCATCTATACCCTAGATGTTTGAAAATCACTGTTCTAGTCTCTCCTTTTTCTAGTTTCTTCTTTTAAGAGTAATGGTTTCTAACCATTCTTATGACCCATAGCAACTGTGTCCAAGAATTTGAGTGTCATTCTATGGAGGGCAAAAAAAAAAAAAAATGCTTAATTTTCACAAAGCAGAAGATAATTGTGTGCATTTTGTTAAAATTGCCAACTCAAGTTTTACTAACATTGCAATATTATTTAGAAGTATGTATTATTGCTAGGGTTGTAAAATATACACCAGTAAAAATTTACCAGTAGCTGAATGTTAAATTTTGTACTATGCTATCTCTGAAACACAAAGATAATGAATACACAAGGATACAATTACTAAGTAGGAAGCAGTATCTTCGTAGCCTGATATGAGGCAAGAAAAGGGGACTATTGAGGGGGTAGGGTTATTACTAATATTCCGGAGAGCCATATCTTTGGCATATCACCTTTAGTTGTGTTATAGTCATTGAGAAATAAGATATATCACTGTTTGTGAGTCATTGCATTGGATTATTACTGCCTCTTGTAAAACATTCATGCCTTACTGGGAATTACATTTTCTGCTTAATACTCAAGGCTCTTCATTGTCAAGCATTTAATGTTTTTCATTGCTTTCTTATCTGTTCTTAGATTTCCTCAGATGCATTTGTTCTTTGTGCTTTGAATGTACCTTATGCATTTTGCCGTGTCTTTGCTGTACCTCTGGCTGAATTTTATTCTCTAAGGTCCACATCCTTGTGATCCTCCTCCCTAAAACCCCTTTTCTTTCTTATCTTTGAGATTAGGAGCTTTCTTCATGGTAGTAGGTACCATTTCATGCAGCCATGACTTAGTTACATACGCTTGTCCTATTTCTCCAACTGAACTGTAAGCTCCTTGAAGGTTTAGGACATGTCATGTAATTTTCTTTCTTCCCAGATACCTAAATATGCTTTCTGCATAGCAGTCAATAAAAAGGTGTCAGTTTCATTGCTAGAAATGTTTTCCAGCTTTAGAGTAAGCTCGTCTAAATTGTGATCTAGTAATTTTTTTTATACTATTTTGGTTGCTTGCCTAAGAAAACATGCAAGGTGCAAATGTTTTATTGTCTTAATCCAAACTGTGGATTAACCAGTAAGATTTTAGATACATGAAAATAAAATTTTTGTATTTTAATGTTTTATATTTATTTCTAGGCCTCTATATTTTTTCTGTATGCTAGTCACATACGCAGATTTATGTATGGCATATATATATAAATATGTCTATAGATATGATAAATTTATGTTTACATTTTTAATTTACTTTTATTAGTATAACTTCAGTGTTATATTATCTACAGCATTAATACTTTTATTCAGGGTTAAAACTTTGCTAGCAGAATAATATATGATAATGTGTATAGATTGTGTTTGACATAGTTGGATGAATTTTTATAGGTAAAAATTTATATGACGGAAAGGAAATCTCATTTAAGAAATGAACTGCACTATTTAAAATAGAAACCTGAGATCTTTTTCACATTGCAGCTGAGTTAAACAAATAATCTTTCCAACATTACTAAGAAGTGCATGTAGTTAAAAATACATTTATACATATTATTTTTAAAAACCTAGTTAACTTTAAAATATGTAAGTTTTCTTGTCGTTTAGGGTTCTGTGAAGCTGATCATCAAGAGGGTTGCAAATCATTGGTGGTTTCTATTTTCAGATTTCCACATCCCGGAGTAATTTGCTTTAATTTCACCCAATTTAACCTATACTTCACACCATCACCATTCAGCTTTAATAGCTATGTTCTATGCATAAGAAAAGCAGATAAATGTCCACAATTAGGCTGCAAATGATTACAACTAGTTAGGGCTTTATGAAGACAAAACTTAAAGGACTATGGCGCCAAACAAAGCCACAAAAGACGGCTGAAAATGCTGTCTCGAGAAGTCAAGTCTACCATGGCATTTGATTTATCACTTTTGTAGTTGATTTTACTTATTTTTAATATATTGGCAGGTGTGCCGACTCTGAAATATTCATCTTTAAAGAATACTAGTTTTCTATCAATGTATTTTAGTTTTTAATTTATTTGCTTCCTTGAATTTCAGCATAGATAAGCTAGATTGAATCCTGTTTAAAAAATTACTAAAATAACATTTTTTAGAAATTAAACATAGTTGGTTTGAAGTATCCTAGCATTTGTATACCTTGTAAGTGCATTTGTGAAAGTAAGACTTTCTGGAATGTTTGTGTGTATGTTAAGTGGTCCTGTCGGACATTTTAATGGAAGTATAATTTCACAGTTCTGTATAGAATTTCATTTCTATATGGGTCTTAGCATGCAAAACATATGCCTATAGAGTATTACTTATGTAATTATGTGCACATATATAAAAGATTTAGAAATTGTTTTAATCTTATCTATGTGTGTATATGTTTTCCTTTCTGTATGTAAGTTCTTGTTGATGGTTAGTGCACAGCATTATTTAATGTGTAAGAAATTTGGTTACGTGTTAAGTTTGTTTGTTGTTGTTTTTTTAAAAACCCTAACTATCCCTTTTACTCTAAAAGCATCTCTTCCTCCTGCAAAATACAGCCTATCCTTTTTGTTATTGTATCTCTGTACTTAACAAGGTAATCTGAATTTAAAGAATGGATCTCATCTCTCTCCAAAACTTTGTCAAGATTTTGACATATTAATTTTTTTCTTTTTAATGAAAAAATCCAAGGTGTTAGTTTAGTGTTTAGATTTTAGTCTTTAGTCATTTTGTTAAATATTTTCTCAGAAATTCTATATTGAGTAATAATGTTGATGGATAATAGTTTCATTTTATAGTTTGCACCCAAAATTATTCTTGAATTTAAATAATCCCCATTTTAGAAATACAATGTTCACTGTTTTATTTATTATATAAGGGATAATGTGGATTTATATAAAACATGTACCTCTTTATTGTCTTAAATAAGAAGATAATTAAATAATGTCTCTTAGTTTATTGCTGCTTAGAAGCCCAAATAAATGTAAATTAAAACCCCAAGCAATTGTGGGTTTTTACAGCATGTGTATGTATGCATATAGTTGCTAACGTTAAAAATAATGCTCAGGAATTAATAGCATGTTGCCTTTATAAAACCAATGTATGTGGGAAAGTATACTAAAACTTATTTTTAAAATATCTTTATTTTAAGGAAAGTGGTCAATTATCTATCCTACAAAGTAGACCAATATAGCCATGGCAAGACAATACAGCTACACAGCTTCCCAGTTGTATTAAACTAGTTTCATATGCTATATCATAAAACTTTCAGTCCAATCAGCAACTAAATTTAAATACTGCAAATTGTAGCAGCAAAACAATAATTCTGCTGATTAGCCCCTTTCCATTTCTTGTAAGTGAACTGTTTATGCTGTTGAGTACCTTTTGAAAAAAGAAAAAGCCAAAACAGCCTTGATTAGTCAAGGAGTAATTGGATGACTTGATTTTAGCAAGAGAATGAATTGGTTGATGATAGCCTGTAACTAAGTGTAGTGGTTCTGTTCAGATGAATACATAACATACAGTCATCAGATCTTGACAGGTATAACATATAAGCAGTGCTAAAATCTGGTGGTGGTGGAGATGGAGGGGAGTAAGTTTGCTATGAAGTCTTTTACTGGAAAATTTGAGGTAATTTTTAAAGGAATTTAGAGAAACTTTTATATATTTTTTACATTCGGGAGGGGGTAGGGAGATTTGTCTTCCTTTGTTTTACTGTAGTCCCCATGTTTTATGCTCTAAAGACAAAAGAACCAAAGGATCATTTAACTTTCTTCGGGGGGGGGGGGGATTGGTGCTATTATATCATTTCACTCTTGTTGAAGATCATGGTTCATTAGTAGAGCCATGTGGGAAAGCCTTGAAGTATTCATCGTGTTCATATTTAACTGTTTGAAGTCTTAGTTAGAACTTTTAGTATACTGCATTCTTATTTATTTTCTGATTATTTTTATGACTTTATTTGCATTTATATTAATGAAGTAAGGCATAAAGCAAAAAAAAAATTTAGTCTATTCCTGTGTGTAGCAGGCCCCCCTTATCTGTGAAGGATACTTTCCAAAACCCCTCATGGATGCCTGAAACCATGGATAGTACTAATCCCGGTTTATTGTTTCTTCTCTACATACACATACTTATGATAAAGCTTAATTTATAAATTAGGTTCAGTAAGAGAATAATAATAAAAATTGAAAAACTGTAACAATAACCATAATAAAAGTTATATGAGTGTGGTGTCTCTTTTTTTTTCTGTCTTAAAATATCTTACTGTCATGTACTTACCCATCTTGTGATGTGAGATGATAAAATGCCTGCATGATGAGATGAAGTGAGGTGAATGATGTAGGCATTGTATGTAGTATTAGGCTACTATTGACCTCCTGATGATGCATCAAAAGGAAGAGCATCTGCTTACAGACCACAGTCGACTGCAGGTAACTGAAACCATGGATAAGTGGGACTACTGTAACTAGGCTTCTCACGTAAGCCCAGATTGTCATCTCTCCCTGAGCCCCACCCCCCGAAGAATGTATTACAGTAACCACCCCTTAATGCTTGACGTAATGTGCTACATGGGTCCCAAAGTTTCATTTGCATAAATATGAGGTGATTTTAGTGCTAGATGAATGAAATGACTAGGGTGAACCTGCAAAGCTAGCTGCAGGAGGGTGAAGGGTGTGACAAGGTGCTGGCCCAGCCAGGTCCGTTCTGGTACTGTCTTTGGTTTGGCACCACCTGGTGGTGATTGTTTGCTCAGGGCTTAAATAGTGACTGATGACTGGATCTTTAGGATTTTAGAATGGAACTAGAATTCTAGGATGCTCTCAGATAGTTGGTACTCACTTTGCTGAGTCAATTAGAGTGGATTGTTTTGGAAGACTACTGGGGATGCAATGACCTACCTTATACAGTCTGCTCCCTAAGGTGTGATTGCTTGCCTGTCTTTGATGTAGTCTCTAGGCCTTACCTGTTCTTCCATGTTTCTGCTCTTGTTTTAGAACTGTGGATTATTGTATTTAAGGATGTAATTATTTTGTGAGGTATATTATTTGGTTTTAAGACCTCTACCTTCATAATACTTTTCATCTGGACCCACAGATGTGTTCCCTGTTGTTTAATGTGGATTCAGTCAAACCATCACTTCCCTGTTCTAATACCAGAGTCCTCCTTTTTCTATTCCTTCTCCTGCACCTTCATATTGTAGAAAATCTGGGTAAAAGTCGTGGTCCATTGATATTATAGATAAAGCTATAAAGTAGTTATTTTTAAAATTAATAGCCAGCCATTTACTTGACTAATACCTGTCACATATTTACATTTTTCTAGCATTTAAACACCAGTTTCAAACTCTTGTGGAGACAATATTATCTCTTATCACAGCATCAATACACTTAAATATGGGATTAAAAAATAATTTATACTTCCGTCAAAACCTGTACATGAATCTTAATCTAAATTTTAAATGGCATCTACATGACTCCAGTGTTCCAGTTTGAAACCTTGAGACTATCTTTTTCCATCAGCTTATACTGAATACTGACCCCCTCCTTGCTTCCCTTCAGCCTGGATTTACTTGTATTAATTATGTGCTGATCTGTCTCCCCTCTTAGATTATAAACATCTTTGAAGGCAGAAACTAATCTTATTCAACTTTTTCTCATCTCTGAAATTTGCCTTCTGGCTCCTGGCACCATTCTCTTTCTGATTAACATTCAGTAAACGTTTTAAAAATATGCCTTAAAATTGTATTTTTAACTAAATATTACATACCTCTAATTTTATGACTGGCTACATTTCATTTCTTCTCAATTTGATATCATTCTTCCTACCCAATAAACAAACAAAAAAAATCTTTGTAAAGATTTTAAGTGTTTTTTTTTTTTGTTTTTTTAGATTTGACCCCTTTCACATTATTTCTAGCACTAGTACTCAACAGTCAACTGCTTTGCTTGTGACCATCGATGTCTCTCCAAACTATTAGATCTTTTTTTTAAAGTTTATTTATTTAGTTTGAGAGAGAGGCGGTGGGGGCAGGAGGGCAGGGAGAGAACATGAGCAAGGGAGGGTTAGAGAGAGAGGGAGAGAGAAAGAGAATACTAAGCAGACTCTGCACTGATAGTGCCTGGATGCGGGGTTTGAACTCACAAACCACTAGATCATGACCTGAGCTGAAACCTGAGCTTAACCAACTGAGCCACCCAGGTGCCCCAGGTTTGTTTGTTTGCTTTTTTTTTTTAAGTTTGTTTGTTTTGAGAGAGAAAACAAGAGAGAGAGAATCCCAGGCAGCCCGATACAGGGCACAGTCCTACCAACCGTGAGATCATGACCCAAACCAAAATCAAGAGTTGGACCCTTAAGACTGAGCCACTTAGGTGCCCTCAAACTATTAGATCTTGTACAAAACTGATAGAATCATTTAAAGACAGCATGAGTGAATAAGCAAGCAAGAACAAGATCATAACAGTGCTTCTCTGAAAATCTCTGTTGGCATGTTCTAATATAAGAGATTAAATTTCAACTCCTCAATCACTGTTAGAAGCTTTCCATCAATTGACACCTGCATATTTGCACCGATGGTAGTATCTTTTTGGTTGCTGTATAGGACAACCTTTGTATTTTAATGTACACCAGTGGTTCTCAACTGTGGGTTAGCAGTGTCTGAAGACATTACTTTTTTTTTTTTAAGATTTTATTTTTCAATAATCTCTACAGCCGACATGGGGCTTGAACCCACAACCCCGAGACCAAGAGTCATATGCTCCACTAACTGAGCCAGCCATGCTCCCCTGTGTGAAGACATTTCTGATATTCACAGAGTGCATGCTTGTGTGCATGTGTGCACATGTGTATGTTACTGACATCTAGTTCGTAGAGGCCAGGGGTGCTGTTAAACATCCTATAATATACAAGTCAGCCCCCTGCAACAAAGAATTACATGGACCCAAATGTTAGTAGTAGCAAGATTGAAAAACCATGATATATACCTTGTCTTTATCTTTTCGTTTATCAGTATAGCTAACATATTCTGAGTGTTTTCTATGTACCGGGCACCATCCTAAGATCTTTACATATGTTATCATTTTTAATTGTCAGAACAACCTTATGAAGTAGGTATTATTTTATATATTTACAGATAAGAAAATGAAAGCACAGAGAAATTAAATAATCCTACAACAGATGAATCAAATAGTCTGAAACCCAGGTTTGAATCCAGATAGTCTGATCCCAGAATCTGTGCCCTTAATCACTTCTGCCATACTTATATTTCCATTCTGCCTGGAATGTCCTCTTGACTCTGCTTCTGTTTGCTGCTATCGGTCTCTGAAAGTCCTCATCTATATTCACGCCTTCCCTCCTTAATCCTGATTTGTGCTGATTAATCCCTGTCTCTCCTTTCCTTTTGTGTTTATTGATCTTAGTTATAGTTTATAGGTATGTTTTTTCTTAATTTGATTTATAAATTTTAAAAATTCTATCATAATACTAATCCAGTACAGTACACCCAAGAAGTCCTCAGAAAATAAATGAATAATCATCACTAATAGTCACGCAGTTCAAAGGTGAAGAGATGAAACACAAAATTTTCTCACATCTGTTATTGCAGTTTGCCGTGTTTTGTGTTTTACTTACTCTTAATTTATGTGATTGACATGCTTAGCACTGGTTCCTTTGAAATACTTGCTAAATATCTTATTGTGTGCTGTGAAACTGATCCTTTGCTGTTGTGCTACATGTCTAGCTTCATCTAGAATCCATAGTTCCCCTCCAACAGTTTTTCATTTGGAGTGCTAATGAGTGCTTGAAACATTCATTCATTCATTGATTCCTTTATTCTTCGCTTCACCTAATGCCTAATTATGTATCAGCTCTGATCAAGGCACTGGAGAGAACTAGAAAGGCATATAAGACAGAATCCTCCAGCTTAGGTAACTAAGAGATAGAATCACATACTAATCACAGTTAATCGCATACTAATCACATACATTCTAATACTAGATATACATGCTACAGATCATGTGAATAAAATAGATTTTGTTAATAGTTCAGAAAGCAGGTATGGTTGGAGAAGGTATCGTGGAAGTATCGTTTCAGTGACATCTGATTAAGGCCATGAAAAATACGTAACTTCTCTTGAAAGGCAGAAGTGGGGAGGAAGACTATTCCATGCAGAAGGATGAGTAATAGCATTAAAAATGTAAAATGAAATTATTGAGAATGGATCAGTTTGATTAAAAGGTGAGATATCAGTGAGCACTGACATTAGAAAAATTAAAGCTCTGCTTTGCTCTTTAGCTTATATTGTGAATGGCAGAGTCCACATGACTCTTTTATTCATTGCTTACAGTACTGGTAGTAGAGATAAGATTCTGGTTTTTGTTAATTTCTCTCTGCATTTTCCCCCTGCTTACAACAGAACTCTATAAAAGGTATAAAAATGGATCTTCCCAGGAGCCTTATTTGGGGTAATATATTAAGCCACTAATTTTACCATACTTTATTCCAAACAAGTCCCTACAATTCCTCCTATGACTCTGGAATTGTAGAAATATAGACCCGGACTCCTCTAGGATTGCCTTGTAAGATGAGGGGAAATTTAACTATGCATTTTAGGGATAGATTTGATTTGTAATGGAAATGATATATGTCTTTGAGACCCAGGGAAGGGAATGGGCAAAAATACAGTGACAGTCGAATGTGAAGAACTTTCTGGACTTCCTGAGTCAGTACAGGTTTGACTGGAACTGAGGATTTGTGGAGAATGAGTGTGGGGCAAAGCCATTTTATAGAGGAATTTTTCTACTGGCAGAAGGGTTAATGCCGTTTTAGAAGTTATGAAGTTAGTGAGATGGTTATTGGAAAGGCTAAATACAACAAAAGCAGCTAGCTCAATATTGGAGGTAGAGCAGAATCTCAATAAATACTAATTTAAAATATCATTGAATAAAATTGCCTTTTATACATTTCAGGTATCTTATATAGAATAAGAAGTGAAAATATTATTGAGAGATGAATATTAGTTCTCATTAAGGTACTTTCTGCCTACTTCTTTGGAAAGAGTTGATATATAAAAAAAGAGTTGATAGGTTTCAGCAACTAAAAATGTCAAGCCCTTGAGCAGTTGAATATGATTAAGTACAGGTGTTGACTCTGGGTTATAATTCATAACTTTTAAGTGACTTTAAGAAATCTTTAATGGTGTGGATGTCTTATTATCTACAGTATAAGTACAATAACAGTAACTGTTAGGCAGAGTTTTTTGGTGCTCTGTACGTTTAAAGAACTATATTGTATGATTTTGTAATGTGTTGCTTCTGATCAGTTAAGTGGTATCAGTAATAACCAAAAGGCTTTTTTCCTTCCTACTACACTAACATAAGCTTCATGTTTACCGGTTTTCATGTTTATATACCTATATCTTTTTTTTCCCTCTTTGTTCATCTTGTTCTTCCTACTTAATGTTTTATTTTTGAGTTACTCCTTAAAAGCATATTATTTTTAATTTATACGAACTCTTACTACTAGGAGAAAATAATAAAAATTTGTAAGGTTTCTCAGAACCTGACTGACCTACTTTGTTATTCTCTCCTAAATATCTATTTGTCTCAAGATTGGGGATGATTTTTTATTTCTAGCATTGCTTGATTGCTTTCATATAAATTAACTAGTTTGTTAAAAGTTCTGCATAAGTCATGTATAATTTCTTTAATTTTAGATTGGTCTCTCAAAGCCAGCCACATGTGCATGTTATTTTACTAAGCATTTTGAAAACCTTGGTTAATTTTTTATTATGTCAGAGATAGGGTCGGTTTTTTTCCTGTTGACCAGGATTTTGTTTTGAGCCTTTTCCTATAATGAGGAGAGGAGAGGGAAGAGAAGCAAAGCAAAAGCAAATTTTTTTGGCTACCCATAGTTCTATTTTCTATTCCAGCATTAAACAGTTAGCCTGTAGCATAGACTGAATTATTTGGGGGCCTTTGCTATGTCTCAGATAATAAGTTTTCTCCTGGAAAATGAAGGTTAAAGACTTTAAAGGCTACTTTTGATTGATTTGTTATTGTAAATAAGTACAACCCACCAAGTCTTGTTATGCGGTTCCATTTATGCTGTGCATCAAGTAATTAACAGTTTATATTACATTACTAGACAATTATTTTCGTTTTTGTATGTTTACACAATATTTTATTTTTCCAGAGGACTGTAAATATATCCATTTGAGGTAATTAAAATCTGATTGATAGAACCCTTTTTCATTTGCTTCAGACTCTGAAAGCTTAAGAGGCTTAAATCTATAGCCTTTTTAGCAGAATTTTGTTAGCAGAATGGTTTTTTTTTGGTTCTTTTCTGTGTCCTAGATTCCTTAAGAAGGTAAATTGATTTTTGAAGTAAATACAATAAATCAAGATGCCCTTTCCCCACTTCATAACTTAAGGTAGCTAAAACTGCACATCTTGTTTAATACAGAGATAGAGAAATATTATAAGCTTGAGGTTCAGCTATGAATTAGATTCTGTTTTTGCTCAAATTGCTTTCATGGTCAAGATGAGAAGGGGCTTTATGTAGATGAAGACTAGAGGTTTTTTTTTTTAATTGTTTAAATGTTTATTTATTTTGAGAGAGAGAGAGAGACAGAGTGTGAGTGGGAGAAGGGAGAGAGAGAGAGAGAGAGAGAGAGAGAGAGAGAGAATCCAAAGCAGGTTCCACCAGGCTCTGAGCTGTCAGCACAGAGCCCAATGTGGGGCTTGAACTCACGAACCACCAGATCATGACGTGAGCCGAAGTTGGATGCTTAACTGACCGAACCACCCAGGCACCCCAGGGCTAGAGTTTTAAAGTGCACCTGTCGGGGCACTTGGGGGGCTCAGTCTGTTGAACATTCAACTCTTGATCTCAGCTCAGGTCTTGATCTCAGGATCATGAGTTCAAGCCCCACGTTGGGCTCTGCACTGGGTCTGAAGCCTACTTAAAAAAAATTAAGTGCACCTGTAAACCTGGGCTTAAACTACACTACTAAATCAGAGCATCTGGAGTGTTCAATAAACAGCTTTAACTCCTGCTTTAAAAATTTTTTTTTAATGTTTATTTATTTCTGAGACAGAGAGAGACAGAGCATGAGTGGGGGAGGGGCAGAGAGAGAGGGAGACACAGAATCCAAAACCGGCTCCAGGCTCTGAGCTGTCAGCACAGAGCCCGATGCGGGGCTCGAACTCACAAACCATGAGATCATGACCTGAGCCAAAGTCGGTCGTTCAACCGACGGAGCCACCCAGGCACCCCTTTAACTCCTGCTTTCAACCACTTTTCTCCACCATAAAATAAAGAATTTGTCACCAGGGCACCTGGGTGTTTCAGTCGGTTGAGTGTCCAGCTTCTCACTCAAGTCATGATCTTACGGTTTGTAAGCTCCAGCCTCACGTTGGGCCCACTTCAGAACCTGCCCCCCCCAGCTCTCTGCCTCTCCCCTGCTTGCGCTCTCTCTCTTATGCTAAGTAAAATAAGTCTGTCAGAGAAAGACAGATATCATATGATTTCACTCATATGTAGAATTTGAGAAACTTAATAGATGACCATGGGGGAGAGAAGGAAAAATAACATACAGAGAGAGAAGCAAACCATAAGAGACTCTTAAATACAGAGAACAGAGGGTTGATGGCGGTGGAGGGTTGGGGGGGCACGGGGAATGGGTGATGGGCATTGAGGAGGGCACTTGTTGGGATGAGCACTGGTTGTATGTAAGCGATCAATCACGGGAATCTACTCCTGAAGTCAAGACATGTATGTTAGCTAACTTGACAATAAAATATATAGATATAGATACAGATGCACACACACATATGTATGTATTATATACCTTTAAAAGTAATTGAATACATAAACATTAACAATTTTTGAGGAATTTTTGTCATGTCATTTATGGAAAGTAAATAGGAACTGGCATTTTTCAGTGTTTATGAATAAAACTATAGATGTTGAGTTGCTAATACAAGTTTAGCACTCTCCCTTCTCTTTAATGACCTATAGAATTCTAAGGAAGTTGGGAATCATAGTTCTGACACAAGGTATGACTTTGTTTGAAAAGTGGATTAGAAATTCAAAAAGGTAAAGATTTTTTTGAGCAGGATATCCTTATCTTGATTTCTAGCATTGTATTTAATAATATTTCTTCTACTGGTTTGGTAGAGTGCCCCCTAACCTTTTAGTAATTGTGGTGAGACTCTCGGTTAGAATTCATACATACATACATACATACATACATACATTGTTTGTTTATGAGAGAGAGCGAGAGAGCACAAGAGGGGGCGGGGCAAAGAGAGAGATGCACACACAGAATCTGAAGCAGGCTCCAGGCTCTGAGCTGTCAGCACAAAGCCTGACGTTGGACTCGAACTCACGAACCAGGAGATCATGACATGAGCCAAAGTCAGATGATTAACTGACTGAGCCACCCAGGCACCCCTGAGCCACCCAGGCACCCCTCAAAACATTTATTCTTACCACATAGGAGAAACTGGAAAGAATGTGAAATTATGTGGCATGCAGGGTTTGGTGCTATGATTTAAGGTTCAGTATATACATGTAATATTTTTTTTTCTAGAGTATGTACTTTATTTTTTTATTTTTGTTTATATTTGTAAGAGTCTGTACTTTTGTTATATAATACCTTTTGGTTTCATACTGGATTTGGGCTTTGAATCTTATAGGTATTGATGTTACCTTGAGTGCAAATAAAGATCTTTTGGCTTGAAACCTTACAATTCTCTCTCTCTCTCTCTCTCTCTCTCTCTCTCTCTCTCTCTCTCTCATTGCTTTTATCTGGTTGACATTGTTTTCTTTAGTTAAGTCTCACTATTCATCCTGATTGCCTCATATCTTTCATCAGTGTCCTAGTGTACTTTGGCAGTGTATTTAGAGGATAGCAATTCTCTTTTATCTGGTTCCCTACTTCTGGTTAGTCTTTCTAAATGCTGCTTTCCATTTGTTACTAACACAAAAACCAGTGTTGGCTCCCTCTGATTATCAGTTGAGATCCAGACTTATATTCCTATTTGGACTTTCCTATCCTTCATACCAACCTGATGTGATAAACTTTTATCTTCTACTACTCCTCAGTATAATTTCTTACTGTACTCAGCTCTCAGGTAAGCCTTGTTTATTTCAGCCTGTTTTTTCTCTGATGCTTTTCCCTGTTACTTGTCATGCCTTTCTTCCTCTTCTTTACCAATATATTTTTCCCCTATATTTAAAGGCCTTGATGATTAATTCTTAATTGAACCTATACTTAAAGTCCTTGTTAGTGAATATTATTCTTTTTATTAGATAAGATTTGTTTTTCCAACCACATTGTCCACTCATTGAGACTAAGGTCCTATTTTTTTTTGTTGTTGTTTTTAATTCTCAAAAGACTTAGCCTATTGTTAGATATATAAGCAAGCTTTCTTTAAATGGGGAATTTCTATTTAGCAAAGCATATTGTGGTCTTATATATGTGTTGAGCAGGTGACAGTTTATATACTGGTTTATATACCAAGGAATTCCTTATCTCTGTATTGTGTAGTGGTGGAAGATAGAAAAAAAAAACATAAGTCAAATAGGTTCATCTTGACCATATACCCTCTTATTCCCAAGAAAACACATGCAATTTGGAATATAAGGTTTCTGTGACAGGTGGTTTACATAAAGTACTGCTGTGAAGCCTGTATACTTAGATACATCATGTATTTTAAAACCTATTTCGACATCTAACTAGAATGCTTCTGAAAACTGAATATAGCCTAGATTTAAGTAGAAATATAGCAAAGCAGTTCACTGAAGTCTTGAAATTCTGAAGTATATTTTTATTTCTAAAATCCTTCCTAGTTGGATTTAGCATCCTAAACATCCTAAACACTAGATTTATCTTTCTTATTCAAATCTTATCTTATGGAATAAGATATTAGACTTTGAATGAATGAGTAAATTGATCAAACTTTAATCCATTTATAATTGAAAATGGCGAACTCATTTCTGCCACATCACACCAGAAAATAAATATTCAGAATGTCCAGTGCCATATGAGTAGTCAAATATGTCTTACCAAGTAAAATATTTCTCTTTTGACTGGTTCTTATTAAAGAAGGCACATAAATATTAAAAGTTACAACTTTAGTATAAGCATTGACATTTTGCATTTATTCACTTAGTGAATAGATTTTATGATAGAAGTGATTTCTGTAATAACTAAAAAGAATTTTTGGCTCATCTTATTTGCTGTGACCTCAGAATATACTGGAGCCACTCAGGGAAGTTCTGGGCTAGAAATTCTGTAAATGAGTGTATAATAGAGGGATAAGAGAAGACAGCTAAGGAAGACATCAACATTTAGGTGGTAGTTTGAGCAAGTAAAGGAATAGCCTAAGAAGAAATGGCCAGAGAAACTAGAAGAAAATCAGGAGAATGTGGTTATAAGGAATCTGTGAAAGGGATTATATCAGTGCTCTGAAGCTAGACGCTACTGACAGGCAACTCAAGATTTCTAAGAATGGCTACTTGACTTAGCATCATGAAGACAAATCATTGGTGTCCTTTTTGAGATCAGCTTCTGAGAGCATGGTGGAAGCATACCAAACTGCAGTGGGTTAAGTTCTAAGGAGGGAGGAAAGAAGTAGAGCAGGTACAGACAGCTCTTTCCAAAAAGTTTGACCTTGAACTAGAAGAAAGCAATAGTAGAATGGGGATTAATGTCCAAGGATGGCTGACATGATTGATTTACTGTAGAATCTTAAGCCTGCTTAAATGTTAATGGGAGAATATTAGTGAATAGAGATGCTACAAATACTGGAGAGAGAGAGGCATACTAGATTGAGGTCTCAGAAAATACAAGGATACAAGGAACAATCTGTGGAGCAAATTTCCTTGGGGGAGGGTAAGATTCATAGCAGAGACGGTAGAGAGATTGGCCATAAACAGAAAGTAATGTTTTCTGTTTCACTGCTGGAAAGAAGGAAAGATTGGGTACAACCAAAAAGGGGCCTTGGTTTTCCAAACATCACATGCATTTTCCCTAATGAAGTGAGCAAGATGAAGTCTTTGCTGCTGAGTAGCAAAAGAGAAGAAAAAAGTATTGGAAATGTGAGAGAAGTCAGGAAGATATGAGAAAGGTGCTTTGTTATGAAAGGAAATGATGCAGGATTGATGGGTAAAAAGTCTTTGTGATGGGATCCATAAACCTAGCTTATGGGTCATTTTCTCCTGTAACAAATCATTTGATAAGAAGGCTTTACTATAGTTTATTATTTTCATTCATCTCTTTTATATGTTTAAAAATGTATAGTGTAAAATAATTTTTATGGTAATAGTGGCTTTCTCCTTGTGGCTAGTCAGTGCAAAGCCAAAATTTCAAGTAAAATTTGTGCAAATTTCTCTTGAAGTTAAACCGATTTATTGTGCTTAAAAAATGACTTGCGCAAACAGTACATGTTCATTATAAAAACTTTAAAGCAAGACCAAACTGATGAAGAAGATTTGAAAATTGCTCAATAGCTCACTGCCCAGGCATTATTTTATTAGCATTTGGTCAGTGTTATTAAGAGAGAGAAACAATTTCATAAAAATATGATCACTAATGTATATGCTATTTTAAATAGAATGCTACATTTTATTTTATTGGGTTTGAAGGAAAGAAAAAACTGAATATAGAAGAAATGACTGAACTTCAGGTAATTTTTTCACAAAAGATATGTTTTCTTAAATGATTCTGCTAGATAGAGTTAAGAAATAGGATCATGAGAACACTGAGAGATTGGAGAAATTATTTTTTAATTACATGTTTCATCTTTATATGTCCATCTGTTGATCCCTTATTGTGAAAGATGAGGAAATTAGCACACTTAACGTTTTTACCTCCCTTTCCTTATCTCTGAATTTTTGTTATTTATAACTTTTCATAGTTTATAATACATATATTCTGTTTTGTTTGCATTATTTCTGTAGTTGTTCAGTCTTACTTATATGTTAGAATGTATTAATGCAGTCTGTTTGCCATTAATCTCTATTCCTGTCAAAATCTATCCTTGAAAAATAGGCTGGCTGGATTTAAAATTCTTGAGTCACAGTTTCTTTCCTTAGAACTTAGAAGACTTCTCTCCACTGTCTTTTGGCATAGAGCTGCGGCCTTGGAAAATTCTGAATGAAGCCTTATATGTGACTTGATTTTACAGATTTTGTTCTTGGTGATGTGTATTGTATGGTGTCAGTGATTCCGTATCAGTTGGTTTACCAACTTGCGGCTGGTCAGTGTTTGTTTCAGTGTTTGTTTATGCCAGCTTACTTGGAATGTGAAACTTCGAACGTGGCCGTGATTTTTAAGTGGGCCACCTTCTTAACTGATAGGATGTCTTTCAAAGATTGCGAGAAAAATAATGGTGTTTGCCTTATATAACTAGTCCATTTAGAGTATATTAGAGAGGAGTATATTAAAAACTGAATGAACTTAGAAATGCTAGGATTTAGTTCTTTTGTGCCCTAGAGTTATAATAAATAAGGGGACAGATCCTTGAGTTATAGTATTCCTATCACTGATATCTAGAAGAAATAGTGAAGAAGATATAGCCATTAAAGTATTTCTTAAAGAATCACTTTTTGCCAAAGATCAGTGGTCAGCTTTCTGTACTTACCTTTCTTTACCTCTAAGCAACATTTGCTATAGTTGAGTACTCTGCCCTTTTTGAAACATTTTCTTCCCCTCAGTCCCATAAGAGTATTTCCTTACATTTTCTCTCACGTTGTCACCCCTTCTTAGTCTCTTTTGCCAAATCTTCCTTACCATCAAACATTTGAGTGTTGGAGTGCTCTTTTCACATGACATCATCCAGATCCATAACTTTAAACATATCTGATAACTCCCAATTTTATATCTTAGTCATGACCTTCCATCCTACATCTAGTCCATCTCTCAAATATATTCCCAGTCCAAACATTTCTCCTCCATTTTATTTCAAGTTAACCACTCATCTGGTCATCTCTGATCTGTACCATTACCACCAACTCCTGATGAGTCTTTCTGCCATTCTTCTTGTCCTCTCCCTTAAAGTGTGTTCTTTTTAAAGTAGCCAAAGTGGCCTCTTATCGTAAATCATATGTTATTACCCTGTCTCCTCTTTATTTACTTAAAACTCTCCAATTAATGGCTTCCCATTACAGTTAGAATAAAATGCATGCTCACATCACTTATGAATGAATGTGAACTGCTTTACTTCTCCAACTTACCCTCTGTTTACCATCCTCTCCTGTGGTTCACCCACACTGACCTTTTATTTCTATTTCTGAAGCACTTCAAGCTTGTTCCCATTTTAAGGATTTTATACTTCCTTCTTAGATCCTTTGCACTCAGATCTTCATATTACTGCCTCCTTCTGGCCATTCTGGCCTCGCGACTAGTGTCATCTCCTTAGAGAGGCCTCCCTTACTATCCTAGCTAAAGTATGGCACAGCAGTGTGATCATTCCCCCACCCTGCACACACATGCTGTATCACATTAGCTTGTTTTATACAGAACAGTACCAAAAAATTCTTTTTTTTTTAGTTTATTTATTCTGAGTGTGGGGCGGGGTGGGGGGGGGGTTGGGGGCAGAGAAAGATAATCCCAAGCAGACTCTGCACCATCAGAGCAGAGCCCCATGTGGGGCTCAAACTCACAAACTGTGAGATTATGACCTGAACTGAGATTGAAACGCCCAGAGTCTAAGAGACCCCCAAAAACGAACCACCAGAGTCCAGAGTCAAAGCTAAGCAGCAAGGGTCATTTATTGCAGGTTCGAACCTGGACCTCTGCGCCCCCGTTGCCGGTGACGCCAAGAGGCCCTGAGAGAGGTTTTTACACCCCTTTTATAGACAGGTACAAACAAGTCATGGGGAAATCAGGAATTTTCCACAGTTACAGAGCTGCAATTGGTTGGTGTTTAAAGTTGGACACTTAACAGTATTCGATTGGTTCCTGCCTTTAGGTCAGACCACACCGGGGGTACGGGTATCACAATGATTGATCAGGAATACACGGATGTGCCAAGCAACAATGATTGATCAGGAGTACACGGATGTGCCAAGTAACAATGGTTGATCAAGAATATACGGATGTGCCAGGCAATAATGATTGATCAGGAATACATGGGCGCGCCAAGCAATTGTACAGAAGCGGAACAAGCTGGTTAAGCTTGGTTAGGTTTCAGTTTCCCATAACTTAAGCTTTTAAGTTTCAATTTTCTCAGGCCTCTCAAGATCCAGAGTCGGACGCCTAACCTGACTGTGCCACCAAGCACCACCCCCCCTGCAAAGTTTTGTTTTTTTTTTTTTAATTTTTTTTTTTAACGTTTATTTATTTTTGAGACAGAGAGAGACAGAGCATGAACGGGGGAGGAGCAGAGAGAGAGGGAAACACAGAATCGGAAGCAGGCTCCAGGCTCTGAGCCATCAGCCCAGAGCCCGACGTGGGGCTCGAACTCACAGACCGCGAGATCGTGACCTGAGCTGAAGTCGGACGCTTAACTGACTGCGCCACCCAGGCGCCCCGAAAGTTTTAAAAAATCAGATAAAATCCCATCACCAAAGAAATTTCTTGATTTGACAAAAAAAATTTTTTTTTGATCTCACATTTTTTTACTAAATTAAACAGGAAACTTTGTCACTAATGTAAGTAGAAAATTAGTATCACCTGTAGATATTGAGATACTAAAAACAAATACAATGAAAACTGCATACTTACTAATTTTTTTAGCCTTTAGAAGCTCAGAGACTGAGGCCTGCTCTGTTGATAAAGAGATACATTTATAAATGTTAGATATTAAATACCAACAGCATCAAACTGATACTTTCTCCTTGATATAGTCAGAAGGACTGAAGAGAATTGAAATGGAAATAACTTTCTCATTTAACAGTTCGGTATGATATAGTATAGTCTTCAAGATGACTAAAGTCATCTTCTTTACCAGTACAGTGTTTCCCCCAAAGGGGAATTATAATAATTGTAATAATCATAATAATCAGTGTTTTAAAGTGAAGCTGAAATAAATAACTTTGGTATGGACTAGGGTAAAATGTTGTGAACTAGTAAGAATTAGTGGGGGAAAATCTCACAAAACTTATTTTAACCTGTCCCAAGGTGAACTGAATGATATGAAACGGTATTACTCAAAACTAATGTTTGAGTATGTTACTATGCAATTTCTTCTAAATTACTGATTCCTTTTTTTTTAATTACTAATTCCTACATCATTTAAAAAATAGTATATGCCCCAGTTGCTGAAAGAGCTTATGTGTGGGGCTGTCTGCCAAGCACTTTACATATATTATCTGATTTAATTATACCCATTCTCTGAGAGGTAGAAACATCTTCATTTTAAAGATGTGAAAATGAGATCCTTAGAGGTTCAGTGATTTGTTTAAGAATTTATGACCAATGAGCTTGTCTGACTTCAGAACCCTTACTTTTAACCACTAAATTTCGTACTAAATCAGATAAGATGCGAAGGAATGCTGTAAGTGTACAGTGAAGTCTATTCAACTTGGAGCATGTGGCCACCAAATTTTCTGTAAGCTTATATTTTATAGCTGTTTTAGGCTTCATGTCATCACAAGGCTATTCAGTTTTAAAGGATAACTTTAATATTTCCTTCACTTAATTTTTATCTTAATTTTGGCAATATTTAGTATCAAAAATAAATTTAAGTTCTTGTAGTATATTACCACTCACATACAAGTGAATATAATAATACTAACCTTCAGGCATAGGAACAGCAGTGCAATCCACAGTGTATAGGGCCTGTGATTTGAGTTTCTTTCCAGTAGTAGGGGAATGGATTAGTGATGATCCAATCATAACTCCTTTTCTAGCCTAATCCTTGGCAGACTCCAGGCAAAGTGCAACCTAGAAGATAATTTGAAGGTTATAAGATAGACAAGTGCTATTTCCCTTTATTCTGGTTTTCTATTTGGATTAATTCAGATGATCAGAGAGCTTTATTTTCTTTGCTTTTAGAAGAATTGCGACTCCTAAGTTTCTCTCTGTTATCTGCTCAGTTAAAATTGAGGAATGTAATCAAGAAATTGCCATTTGAAACCTGCTGATGCATTTACTATTGTTGAGGACATCGCTATAGTTACTTACTGGCTCCTACATAAAGATGACTATATAGGATATTTTTCACTTGGAGTGTCATAAAATGTAGTTCTTTTTATAACTGAACTGACCATGCTGCCTTTGTTGCTTTGCCAAGAAGCTTTTGTTTTTATTTTCCTGTTTTATTGTGCCATTTGTGTAAGATGCCTCAAATCCTGATAAGTAATACCGTGCTTCCAGGGAGACGTTTTTCATGCTTTTCAAATATTCATACAATTTACCTAAATCACTGTCTGTCTAGTGTGTTTACGAGTAAGATATAATATGTAGCCTCCTTTCTTGCTAATTTTGTTCATATAATTTATATGGCACTATTTAATATATCATCAGTTTTATGCCAAGAATTTTTTATGCCAAGTATTTTAAATACTTAGATTTTAATTGTAACAATATACTTACATTTTTTATTTATATTACTGAGTAGCTCCACATTAAGATACAAATGGCTCAATTACTTTTAATTCTAGAAAATTATATTTAAAAATTCTTTGTAACCTGTAATGAGAATATCTTGGTCTTTGGTATGGAAGAATGAGCTATGGTCACTGTTTTTCTTTCATTAAACTCAGTCAAACTGTCTCTAATGATCCCTGTGATATCTTTATCTAAAATAATCGATGTTTTATGTTTGAAAACATCTCAGTTTGGGTATATAATCTAGTTGGTAATTTAAATTAAATTAATTTGTTTATAAATGTGTTTTTTGTTTTGTGGGTATATCACTGCTTTCTGTTTATAATATTTCTCAGTATTTGTTCATTTTTGTGATACTGTTCTTTATCTGGTAATTTGAGTAAATCCAGTTGAATTATGTTGCCACATTATGTCTTCAAAAGGGCATAAAGTCAGTACACATGCTTCAGTAATATCTGGTTGTTTTACCCTTATGTTTCCAGTTGGCAATTTGAAATTATGGCTTCAACTGCACTTTAAATATGTGATAATAGCATGTGTTTCTAATAAGGGCCAGCACCATTTTGTTCAGATAGTGTGAATGGTTGTCACTCATATATGACAAATGCACCTTCATCTGCTTCTTTGATAGCCCCCTAAAAACCATACCCTCAAATCAGGCCGATGAAATTAGCTGCTGTGTAAATTGTGTGTCTGAGTGGTTCATTATCTAATCACCGTCAGAACCACAGTGATAAAGTAGATTGAAGCAGGGAAGAGGTCTGCCAGATGATTTCACCCACCCCCCCCACCCCAAATCCGGTTTCCCTTGGAAACCCTAATAGTGCAGTTTAGAACTTCAGGCTCTCATGCCTGGAATTCAGTGTCTTTTAATGTACCAAACCTGAAAATAGCAGTAGTTCTGGAGCATAATTTTCTTTCTGTAAAGATTAATTTTATTTATTTCAATCAGTTTTTGAAATGTTGAGGCTCTTGAATTACTGTTTTTGTTGCTAGTACCCTAAATATTACTAAATAGTACAAAAAAACCACTATGTCCTACTTGAAAGAATTCAGAATAATTTGAATAAATTGTTAACTTTCCAGGAATCTTTGATAATGGCCTTCTGTATTGTTTATTGGATTGCTTCTCTTTAATTCATTTTAGGTGCTTTTGAAGATGATGATATCACGCATGTTGAAGGAAGTGTAGATCCTATTCGAGATATAGAAATAATACACGAAGAGCTTCAGCTTAAAGATGAGGAAATGATTGGGCCCATTATAGATAAACTAGAAAAAGTGGCTGTGAGAGGAGGAGATAAAAAATTAAAACCTGAATATGTAAGTAAAAATTTACAGCTTATTTGATACTTGAGTTCATTTTTTAAATTATTTTTTTTACAATAATGCATCTAATAAAATATCTAATATTGTTATGGAACTTTAGAATCCAAGGATAATTTCCATTAAAAAATCATGGAGAAACTTCATTTTCTTTTGGCAACAAAGCGTCATGATGACAGTCTTTTTAAGGTGTTCTTAGCAAGGCATGTTTAGCAGGAATATTGAGTATTTACATGGTTACAATGTGTATCCTCAAGTTGTAGTGTTAGGAAAGTGTGGTTTTATGATGAAAAACTTATGGATTTAGAGAAATGAATGAATATGAGTTTTGTGGATTTGAAGAAGTGATTTATATAAGGAATTGGTCTTCCATAGGGGTTGACTGAATGAATGTAGTATTAGATAATTTTAATCTTTTATGGAATGAAAACACATGTCATTGTCTTTAATATTCAAATGTATTTTTTATCACGTTGTAGTGAGAAATTATTAGTAACATAATTAGTGTTTCAAAATCAGTTTGGAAGCTTTTAGTTTATGCTCAAATTTGTCTTTTACATTAAAAAAGTGATGGCCTTAATCATATATTTTCTTGGGGCACCTGGCTGGCTCGGTCAGTGGAGAGGATGACTGTTGATCTCAGGGTTGTAGGTTCAAGCCCCACATTGGGTATAGAAATTACTTTAAAATAAATAAAATCTTTTTAAAAATTACATATTTTCTCACTAGTATCTTCCCTAAACCGTACTTGCTTTTTATGCTTTTTGTCATAGGAAGGATTTTCTGTCTTTTTAATTTTTCATGTATTTTTAATACATGTGTTTATTTTTAATTTTCTCATGTCTGGAAACTGATTATCCTTTCCCTTTTTTAATTTATTTGCAGTAAGTTTGGAAAACTTAGTTGATTAGAGAGTTCTACACTCTTAAGGAGGAAATCAATTACAGAATCAGCCTCGACGCTTGAGCAGACTATTAGTAAATTATGGTCAATAGTGCTTGGACTTGGAACAAGGAGACCTGTGTTGGACCACTGATTTCCTTGGTAGTCTGGAACAAGCCCAATTCATTTTACTTCTCTTAACATCATGGCTATTTCAGTCATTTCTTAGTCAAATAGAGCAGAGAAAGGAGGGAGATTTGTCTGAGGGAATTGTATAAGATTTAGGACAGAGAAGGGGATTGAAAGTACGGGTATGAAAAATACTCCTTTTTAAAAAGGGAAAAACATTGTGAGAAAGATGGTGGTCAAAATTGAAAACAATTCATTTGCCCCCAAACAGCATGGTTACTGATAAAAATAAATCCTTAAGCAGTCATTCCTTAGTTTATTGAAAGTTACTTGGGGCGCCTGGGTGGCGCAGTCGGTTAAGCGTCCGACTTCAGCCAGGTCACGATCTCGCGGTCCGTGAGTTCGAGCCCCGCGTCGGGCTCTGGGCTGATGGCTCGGAGCCTGGAGCCTGTTTCCGATTCTGTGTCTCCCTCTCTCTCTCCCTCCCCCGTTCATGCTCTGTCTCTGTCTGTTCCAAAAATAAATAAACGTTGAAAAAAAAAATTTAGAAAGTTACTGACATCCCTCTGTCTTTCAGAAACATCAACTGTCTTATAAATAAATTTATCAATGTTGCTTTTTAGATGGGAGAAAGGGGCATCAGGTTCTTCTTAAGTCCTTGAGCTACCATTTCCTGGCCTTTCCTCTCAAAAGAAAACTAGAATGTTGAGTGCTATTTTTAATTCCCTGTAACAGTATTTTATTCTTATTTCTAAGGATATTCCTAAAATTTCTGTATCAGATTTGAAAGCATCACTTGGACTTATGTTTACAGAAGAATCTGAACACCTTCTCCCCATTTATTTTCCCTTTCCCTATTCAGCTCTTCTGGATAGATGGAATGCGTTATGTAATTTTCTTGTTTCCCAAAACTGTGATCATTCCATCGGTTTCTTTCCTCATATTAGACTCAGCTGCTTCAGAATGAATTACAGTTCAGTATTTCTTTACCTTTTTTTTCATTATCACTGTCCCAAAGGAAAAAAGTTAATTAAAATTTAATTTAAATTAATTAATTTCTTACTAATGAGAAATTAGATACTAATGAGTAAGGATTTGTTGGATAAGGTTGAACTTTGGAGGGCCACAAGCCATTTAAATAACTAAGGTTTTTTTCCCCCATAAGAATTAATTTTTGCCCCTCTAGGAGTAATATCACCCTCACTGAGAATGTATGCCATAGATTTTTGTTGCAAACCCAGTACTGGTAAATACGGTAAAACACATGGCTTTTAGAAATTTTTTTTAGTTGTTAGCAGAAACAGGATTTGGGTTGGATCTGTAACTTAATTTGGCGAGAATTAAGATCTCTTACAGCATTGAATCATTTAGTGCAGGGAAATCTTCTTTTTCTTTTTATTGAGCCAGGCATTTTTGGACACTTTTTATATATGTCATCTTATTTAAACCCCACAACATGTGAGACATAAATTATCTCCATGTTAAAACTGAGGAAGCCTAAATTTCAAGAGATTTTATGAATTGCTCAAGATTTCATGCTTAGTAAATTGTAGAACAAGTTTTTCAGCAAGATCAGTCTGACTGCAGGGCCAATTTGTCTTTTTTTCTTTTTTTTTTTTTTTTAAAGTAAGCTCTAGGCCCAACATGGGGCTTGAACTTATATCAAGTCACATGCTCTACTGACTGAGTCAGCCAGGCACCCCTGTCTTTTTTTTTTTTTAACATTTTTTAAAATTGTGAAATGTATTCCAAAAAGATGCATATGTATTTAAAAAATAGTTGTAAAATAAAGGCTAGTAAAACCTACTTTCATGTCAAGAAATAGATCATTATTAGCATCCAAAAATATCTGCATCACTTACCAGTCTTAACCCTCTCCATCTTCCCACAGCTAACCACAATTCTGAAATTTATAATAATATCCTTGCTTTTTTATACCAGTGTATGTGCCACCTAAAACAATATGAATTAGTTTTTCCTGATTTAAAACTTGATGTAGTGTCATTTTATATGTATTTATATGAGCATTTTTCACTCAACATTATTTTGTGCACCCATTCATGTAGCATTTATCTTTAATTCATTTGTTTTCCTTACTGTAAACTATTTTACTGAAAAAATGTATCATAATTTAAAAATCCATTTTACTGTCACTGGGCATTTGAACCCCCCCCCCCCCCCCCCGCCAAGTTTTTGATAATTATGAACAATGCAGCTCTTTTACATCCCGGTGCATATAAAGGTAGTGTAAGGCATTCATCTAGAAGTAGGAGTGTATATGTGTCTTCAGCTTTTCTAGATAACACTGCTTCCTAGTGTATGAGAGTTTATCCTCTTGCCAACACTTGGTATTGTCAGATTTTGTTTCATTTTGCAAACTGTGGTATGATGGCATTTGGTTAGGGTTCTGATTTGTAGTTCTCTATTTAAGATTGGAGACCTTTCTTTTTTTTTTAATATTTGTTGACTCTTAGATTTCCTCTTTGTTCCTCTTAGATTTCCACTTAAGTGCTAGTTCTAATTTTGCCCATTTTCTGTTGGATCACTGTCTTGTTCTTATTACTTTGTTAAAGTTACTTATATATTCTGGATACTGATCATTTGTTTTAAATGGATTGCAAATATCTTCTCTGACTCTGAGATAATGGTATCTTTTGAGGAACAGGACTCAGTGTTAAGTACAGTGCCTTTTGTGTCTTTTTTAAATCTTTCCTACTCTAAGGTTATCAAGATGATCTTGTATCTTCTAAAAGCCTTATTATTTTACCATCTGCAGTTAGGTCTTTAGCCTACCTGGAATTTTTTGTGTGTGTGAGTAGTAGAAGGCAGGCATCAATTTGACTTTTTCCCCCCATATGGAAAACCTGTTACTCCAGCACAGTTTTTTTTTTTAAAAGACTGTGTTTCCCTACTCCAATGAAGTGCCTCCTCTGTCATAAATCAAAGAGCTGTGGCATCTTAACCCTTTCCTGAGGATTGGCAGATGACCCCCAGGTAAAAGTGGCCAAAAGCGACAGTGGGATCCCAACCCTCTTGAGTGGTGAAGGTGAGAAGGCGAAGATAAAATGAGGGGTTGATACACAGAATCTGGTCTTCTGTGTGTTCCCCAAATCATTTCTGTACTTTCCTTGTCCCCTCTGTCCCAGTCTTCAGTCTAGATCAAGGACAATTAAAGTGTGGTCCTCAGACTAGCAATATCACCATCACCTGGGAGCTTGTTAGAAATGGAAACTAGGGGCGCCTGGGTGGCGCAGTCGGTTAAGCGTCCGACTTCAGCCAGGTCACGATCTCGCGGTCCGTGAGTTCGAGCCCCGCGTCGGGCTCTGGGCTGATGGCTCAGAGCCTGGAGCCTGTTTCCGATTCTGTGTCTCCCTCTCTCTCTGCCCCTCCCCCGTTCATGCTCTGTCTCTCTCTGTCCCAAAAATAAATAAACGTTGAAAAAAAAAATTTTTTTAAAAAAAAGAAATGGAAACTAAAGCTACAGATTTTCTAAATCTGAATCTCTGGGAATATGTTTTTTTTTTTTTAATTTTTTTTTCAACGTTTTTTATTTATTTTGGGACAGAGAGAGACAGAGCATGAACGGGGGAGGGGCAGAGAGAGGGGGAGACACAGAATCGGAAACAGGCTCCAGGCTCCGAGCCATCAGCCCAGAGCCCGACGCGGGGCTCGAACTCACGGACCGCGAGATCGTGACCTGGTTGAAGTCGGACGCTTAACCGACTGCGCCACCCAGGCGCCCCTCTGGGAATATGTTTTAACAAGCTCTCCTAGTGGTTGTAGAAATTGTCTGTTAGGGGCACGTGGGTGACACAGTCAGTTAAGCATCCAGCTTCAGCTCGGGTCATGATCTCGCTGTTCGTGAGTTCGAGCCCCACGTCGGACTCTGCACTGGTGGTGCGGAGACTGCTTGGGATTCTCTCTCTCCCTCTCTCTCTCTCTGCCCCTTCCCCACTGGCTCTCTCCTTCAAAATAAATAAATAAACTTAAAAGAAAGCATCTTGGGGTGCCTGGGTGGCTCAGTCGGTTAAGCATCCGACTCTTGGTTTTGGCTCAGGTCATGATCTCATGGTTTCGTGACTTCAAGCCCCACATCAGGCTCTGCGCTAGAAGTGTAGAGCCTGCTTAGCATTCTCTCTCTCCCTGTATCTCTGCCCCTCCCCTACTCATGCTGTCTTTCTCAAAAATAAATAAATAAACTTAAAAAAAATTCTCTCTCCCTCTTCCTTTCTCATGCTCTCTAAAAAAGAAAGAAAGAAAGAAAGAAACAAAGAAACAAAGAAAGAAAGAAAAAAAAATGTCTTGTTTTTCTATTGAAAGGATGAGGAAGCTGGGGTGATTATCAACTGATTTCCATTAGTCATTGGCTATGAGTTGCTCCTAGGAGTGTTAAGTCCCTGGCACCTGATGTCTGTGTGGACTGAGCACAGTGCCTAGCAACGTTACAGATGCTTACAGTATAAGAAGCCATCAGCATTTACTTGACCTGTGAGAGCAAACGGGTTATGGACAGGAAACAACAGTCTCTGCTATACATCCCTTCACCCAATGTGCATTTAGATTTTTTGTCCTAACCATTCTATTTAATTTGGAATGTTTTTTAGGATCACAAATTTAATTTGGTGGTATTTTGTATGTTTCCTTGCTTCTGATTTATCTCTAGTTTTCACGGAGAGTACCGATGTGATTATGTTAACTGGTTCTTAAAGGAGAGTTCTTAAAATTTTTTTTCCTTATATTCTCTAACAAATGGTCTAAAGGTATAAAATGTTATTGGTGGGACTTTAACTGGACATAGACCCTAGGCTATAAGAGAGATAACTACTTGAAAGTTATAAGAAAATTAGATAGATCATTTTGTTTACTAGGTATATGATTATTCCTTAATATTCATCCTATGGTGTCTGTTTTCTAGGTAATCTTTCAAAAATGCAACATTTCAAGCCTCTCTTCTTATGAAATTTCTATTTTCTTGATTTGGGTATCATTAGTATTTTTATGTAAATACACTTAGATACACTCTAGCATAAAACATGAGCCAACTTTTTAATGCTAAAACAGAATCTCTCCTAAGTGTAAAGTTGATATATTCTGACATAAAAACACCTTGTATAGTGTATCTTGCTGTCTGTGGTAAAACTGAGGCACTAATGAAGGCAAGTGTGTGGTAAACATTTCCTATTGGTATTAATTAGCCAAGTGTATTAGTTTCCTAGGGCTGCCATAACAAATACTATAAACTGGATTCAAATGATAGAAATGTATTCTTTCACAGTCTGGAGACTAGTAGTCTGACATCAAGGTGTTGGCAGGGCCATGCATCCTCTGAGCCCTCTAGAAGAGAATCCTTTCTTGGCTTTTCAGTTTGTGGTAGCCCCAGCCATTCCCTGGTTTGTGGCTATATAGCTCCAGTCTCTGCTTCCATCTTCACGTAAGCCATCTTCCCTCTGCGTTTCCATCCAGATTCCCCCCCCCTTTTTTTTTTAATGTTTATTTATTTTTGAGAGAGTGCAAGCAGGGGAGGGGCAAGGAGAGGGGGACAGAGGATCCAAAGCAGGCTCTGCACTGACAGCAGCAAGCTGGATGTGGGACTCAGATTCACGGACCTGAGTTTAAGCCACATGCTCAACCGACTCAGCCACCCAGGTGCCCCCAAATTTCCCTCTTCTTATAAGAAAACCAGTCATAATTGGGCTGAGGGCCCACCCTGTTCCAATATAGCCTCATCCTAATTCTCAAATAACATCACACGGAGTACCATGGGTTAGGATTTCAGCGTATCTTTTTGGGACGGTTTATGATTTAACATTAACACCAGGGCATCAAGATCAAGGCTGATTTTTAAATCTATTCTAAGTGTGTGTACATTTCATTTGGAAAGACAAATTTTGGAAAATGTAAGTAGAAGCTTTTAAGGAACGATTTATTTTGTATTAATGAATTATTTGGAAATTATCACATTAAAAAATATTCATAGAACCAGCAATTAATTAGACAACCAAAGAAAACAACCAGAAATTGTACTTGAGTCTTTTTTTTCTGTCAGTATCTCTGAGTTAAATAATTAATGTCCCCCAAAACATATAGCTATGAGCAGATTTCTTCTCATTATTCTTAGGGCACTTTTTAAAGTTGATTTTTACATAACTTAAAATTATTAACATTGTTTGCATATGTAATAGGTATATTTTTGACTAAAAAAAATTCAAAAGGGTATAATCCTCCCATTTCTGTCTTCTCATTTACACATTTCTCCTCTTGAAAGTTTATGTACCCTTCCAGAACTATTCTTATATGACTTAGATTGTTTTCTAAAAGAATAAAATGCTGCAAGTACAGGGTGAGGCGGAACTGCATTCATTTATCTTTCTCCCTATATTCTGTTTTCATAGTCTCTACCTCAGTTAATGACATCAAATTGTTTGAACTGAAAACCAATATCTTTGACTCCTCTTTCTTCTCTACCATTACATCCCATTCTGTTGATTTTATCTCCCGAATATTCCCTATACCTCTTCCTTCCTTCCTTCTTATTTTCATGACTTATTTAGTTTTAGGCATCATTATGCTTCATTTACTTTTGCAGCTTACCTGACTTCTTTGCCCTCTTGTCCCTTGTTTTCCGCAAACATAAAGTGCAGATCTGTTATTCCCTTGATTAAAATACCTCACCATCTTCCTATAAAGATACTGCCAACATAAAGTCCATGTCTCACAGATTTCTTTGCAATTCAGCCTTTCCTGACTTAAATTTTCTCAACTTGCCTGGTAGTGAACTAAACATTTTGGTTTCACATGAGCTCGTTTACTGGAACTCTCCTCCTTTTGCTGCCTCTCCATCCCTGTTTCTTAGTCATCCTTTCAGACATGTCCTACTTTTTATAAAAATGTTTTGATTGTGATGCACTGTACATAACATAAAATTTACCATTTTAACCATTTTAAGTGTACAATTAGGTGGCATTAAGTTCATTCACAGTGTTATATGCCTATTACCACTGTCTGTTTTCAGAATTCTTTCACCATCCAAAACCGGAACTCTGTGTCCTTTAAATAATAACTTCCCATCTTTTCCTCCCCCTCCCAGCCCCTGGAAACCTCTCCTCTCCTTTATTTCTCTATGAATTTGCCTGTTCTAGGTTCCTCATATAAGTAGATTTACAATTTTTGTCCTTTTGTGCCTGGCTTATTTCATTCAGCATAGTGTCTTCAAGGTTCATCCATGTTATAGGATGGATCAGAATTTCATTGCTTTTTAAGGCTGAATAGTATTATATGTATGTACCACGTTCTGTGGACATTTGGATTGTTTCTACATTTTGGCTATTGTGAATAATACTGCTATGAACATTATTGTACAAGTATATTGTGGTTGTAACTGAAGAAATCTCCATTGAAAATAGTCCAGAAGGAGATACTAAGTGATAATAGTGGATTAGAGAGAGTTATGAATGCTTCCCCCCTAAAATATTTTTCTATTTTAATTTTATTGTTTTTATAAAATAAATGTAGGGAAATGAACCCAGAGTTAAAAAAAATATTTATTAAATATAGCAGCCCATTTACAAATGCACAAACCAGGAATGTGATTAGAAATTATTGTAGTTCAGGGATGCCTGGGTGGCTCAGTCAGTTAAGCTTCTGACTTCGGCTCAGGTCATGATCTCATGGTTCATGGGTTTGAGCCCCGCATCGGGCTCTCTGCTATCAGCGTGGAGCCTGCTTTGCATCCTCTGTCTCCCTTTCTCTCTGCCCCTTCCCCGCACACATGCACGCATGCTCTCTCTCAAAAATAAAACATTAAAAAAAATTATTGTAGTACATTATTTGAGTCTACATAATACACATACCCCAAAACTAGGAAAGAGGTTATAAAATTCTCAAAATTAGAATGACAAGTTGCTTAAATTAATGTGGCAATACCATCCTGAGAGTCAAACTATGGGAGATAGGACTACTTGATGGGTTTAGGAGAAGTGATTATCATAGTAAGTATTCTAAGCATAAAGGAGGTATTTTTTGACAATGATGCTTTTATCAATGGGAAGGATTGAGGCAAAGTGTCTCCTTTTTCTTGAACTGAGATAGGAAGAATGAGAATATAAATGTAATTGACCAGGATTAATTTAATGATTATCTTAACAGTGTAAGATATTTTACTTTCTCAGTTTATAGTCCTTATTTTAAGCAAATCATTGTTTTTCTTTTAAGGTTTTAGGAAAAATTTTTTGACTTATTTGGTAGTATGTGAACATACAGGTAAAATATGCTAAAGATGAAAATCTTCTGAGTGATTAAAAAAATTTTTTTTAATGTTTTTATTCATTTTTGAGAGAGAGAGAGGAGCGGGGGTTGGGGGGGGACAAGGGATCTAAAGTGGGCTCTGCACTGACAGCAGTGAGCCCGAAGCGGGGCTTGAACTCACAGACCATGAGATCATGACTGGTGTAGAATGCCCATGAGCTGAAGTAGGATGTTCAACTGACTGAGTCACGCAGGTGTATGTTTATTTTTATTTATTTTTGAGAGAGAGAGAGAGAGAGAGAGAGGGAGTGGGAGCAGGTTAGGGGCAGAGAGAGAATCCCAGGCAGGCTCCATGCTGTCAGCACAGAGCCCCGACACAGGGCTCAGATTCATGAACCCTGAGATCATGACCTGAACAGAAATGAAGAATTGGCCGCTTAACCAACTGAGACACCTGGGTGCCCCAGAGGGAGAGAGAATCTTACACAGGTTCCACTCAGTGTGGAGCCCAGTGCAGGGCTCAATCCCACAAACTGAGATTGTGACTTGAGACAAAATTGAGAGTTGGATGCTTAACCAGCTGAGCCACCCAGGAACCCCTGAGTGATTTAATCTCAGAAGTTTTATTGTATTTTTTAATATTTAGTCATAAGGACCAGGCATTCAACTTAGGCTATTTCAAGAAATGGATTTTTATTTTTAAAATACAAGACAATAAAGGAAATGGAAATCCAAAAATGTTGAGGATCAGGAAGTGTGGTATATAGCCAGACCTGTTGGAGTAGAATTGTAAATCAGCCCAGGGCATCACCCAGGAATCTGAAAGTATGTGCACCTTCTCTGTGTGGTGCTCTGCCATTCACGTAACTCAGATGGCCTTCATTTCTGCTTCACTAGAATTCTACTTTTTTTCTGCTGCCACTACAGTTCATCTGCTGTTTTGTGTATTGCTTTTATTCCTGATTTCTGCTGCTTTGTAATTTCTACTTCTTTAAAAAAAAATTTTTTTTTAATGTTTATTTATTTTTGAGAGAGAGAGAGAGACTGAGAGACAGAGTGTGAGCAGGGGAGGGGCAGAGAGAGAGGGAGACACAGAATCCGAAGCAGGCTCCAGGCTCTGAGCTGTCAGCACAGAGCCCCATGCGGGGGTTGAACTCACGAACCATGAGATCATGACCTGAGCCGAAGTCAGATGCCTAACCGACTGAGCCACCCAGGCGCCCCAATTTCTGCTTACTTCTAATTAACCTGTTTATCACATCATGTAATTTACTCTGTCTTATGTTGGCTCAGTGTGTCCTTTCAGCTTAAGTCTCCAGTTCTCTTATCTCACTATTTCCTGAGAGCAAGCATCTAATTGCCTCAGTTTATTCCCCTTTTGGCAGTCTTTTTTTGCATGAGACCCCTTCATAGGTCAAGGACCCACCAGTTCAGGCCAGGAGACTGTTTTTGAGTAAGAACCGTTTCCTCAGCAGAACCTGTGGCCTGAGAGTAAACCCATGTTGATTAGTGTGTTTGGGATACTATGTAAAATGGTAGGAGACTTGGCACATTATAGGTCCTCAGTGCTCATTGTTATGCATTTGAGGATAGCAGTTAGGAAGTGCAAAGCTGTTTTAAGACTTCCAGGGTAACGCAAAAGAATATGTTGTAGTTGGGCAAGGAGGATTAGACTCATTGAGGCCAGACTACTTTAGAATCATCAATTTTATATATACCTAATACATTTAGGGAATGAATTCCTAAATGAACTGATGTTATGGTACATATGCTATAGACATACTTTCCTGTCCACTTTCTCCTTGCCTGCAGCCAACAAAACCTAGATGGAGAAAATTTTAAGTAGGACGTGTTAGTATCCCCATTAACTCATTATTAGCAGCCTCAAATGAGCCCTCACCTATATCTAGCCTTCTTATTTGCTTTCCTGCTCTCTGCTGCAACTGCTTCCCTTTTCTCCTCAAACGTCTTATTTATGCCCACTTTGTGTTTCACCCATCCCTACCCTCAGTAGATGACCCTGCCTCCTACTTCAGAGATCAAAATAAAAACTACCAGACAGAAATTCACTCAGGTTCCCACAAGCCAAATCTAAAAAGCCTGCTTATTCACTCCTCTTATCAGTGGGTGGTTATTCCAGTTCTTTGAATCTTATCATGTCCCAACTTTTCAGAAACCTTACACTATTAGTCATCCTTTCTTTACTCCCCTCTTCATTGCCTTTAAATTATTTTATATTACTTTTTTTTAAGTAGGCTTCACACCCAGCATGGAACCTGAACATGGGGCTTGAACTCAAGGACCATGAGATCAAGACCTAAGCTGAGATCAAGAGTCAGCCACTTAATGGATTGAGCCACCCAGGCACCCCTAAATTACTTTATTGAGATAAATTCACATATCATAAAGTTCACCCTTACTATTCAGGTGGCATTTAGTGTATTCACAAAGTTGTGTTTTGATTACCAGTAATCCCTTCTTTCTTGTATATACAACTTATCCCTCTCAAGCTAGATTGTTTTTTTTTTTTTTTTTAAATTTTTTCAACGTTTTTTATTTATTTTTGGGACAGAGAGAGACAGAGCATGAACGGGGGAGGGGCAGAGAGAGAGGGAGACACAGAATCGGAAACAGGCTCCAGGCTCCGAGCCATCAGCCCAGAGCCCGACGCGGGGCTCGAACTCACGGACCGCGAGATCGTGACCTGGCTGATGTCGGACGCTTAACCGACTGCGCCACCCAGGCGCCCCAAGCTAGATTGTTTTCTATATAAAGATGCCCTTTTTAATCTCAAGGGGGGAAAAAAAATTTCTTCCTTAGTACCAAACAACTTATCCTTCATTTACCATATTTTCACTACTCTCCTTTTTTTTTTTTAAAGTTTATTTATTTATTTTGTGAGGTACAGAGATAGCATGAGTAGGGGAGGGCCAGAGAGAGAGAATCCCAAGCAGGCTCCGCTGTTAGCGCAGAGCCCAATACGGGTCTCGAACTCATGAAACCGTAAAATCATGACCTGAGCTGAAACCAAGAGTTGGTTGCTTTACCGACTGAGCCACCCAGGTGCCCCTCATGACTCTCCTTCTTAAAAACTTCTTGAAAGAGTTTGTTTTTTCTACCTCATGATAACTCAGTCTAATCTATCTGGATTATCTGCTCATCAGACTCAAACAGCTTTCACCAGGGTCATTGGTGACTTTTGTAGTTTTAAATCCAGTAGACGTTTTCAGTCATTGTGATTTGTCAGTAGCAGTGGACACTATTGGGTACACTTGAACTACTCCATTGGATTCCATGACCGCATTCTCCTGCTTTCCCTCCTTCTCTAGCAACTTGTTTCTTTTGCAGGCTCATCCTCTTCTATCTTTGCTACTAAATATTGGCATTACTTAAAATTGAATCTAAGGCTCTCCTCTCTCAATTTTCTTCTTATGTGATATCATCTATATCCTTTGCTACAATTACTATTTAAGTACAGATGACTTCCAGATTTCTGTCTATAGCCCTTATCTTCCTCTGAGCTGCAGACTAGTGTATTTAATTCCTGACTTAACATCTTATGGATATCTCAAAGATATCTCAGAGTTAGCACACCTGAAATTGAACTCAAGGGTACCCTCCCTCAAATCTGATTCTCCAGTGTTTTTGATTTCAGTGAAATGTACTACTGTTAGATTATGCAAACCAGAAACTGGTCATCTCTGACACAGTCTCTTTACATCATTTCACATATCTAGTCCATCACTGAATTCTGGCAATATGTAATATGTAGATATAATGATATGCCTATGTTTTCTTGTATATGTACACATATACATATATACAGGCAGTGAAAGGATAAAACAAATGTGGCAAGATAATACATTAATGAATTTGGATGTATAGACATTTCTCTATTATTCTTGTAGCTTTAAGTTTAAAATTATTTCAAAATGAAAAGAAAATGTCTTATGATTTTAATATATAGATACAGTTAAAATACATGACAATAATAACACAATCAGTGGGAAGAGGCAATAATAGAGTAAAAGAGTAGAGTAATACTCCAATTAAAAGACAATTTGGTGGTTCCTCAAAGAGTTAAACTTAGTCAAACATAGAATTACCATATGACCGAGTAGTTAAGAAATATGTGTACATGCATATTCATAGCCGTGCTATGCACAGTAGTCAGAATGTGGAAAACAGCCCAAATGTCCATCGGATATGAGTGTTTAGGGGATGAGTGTTTAAACAAATTGTGGTATATACATACAGTGGAGTATTATTAAGCCTTCAAAAGTAAATGAGTATTGGGACACCTGGCTGGCTCAGTTGGTGTGGCATGCAACTCTTTATCTCAAGGCTGTGAGTTTGAGCCCCATATTGCGTGTAGAGATTAATTAAAAATAAAAAAAATTAAAAAAAAAAAGAAGTAAATGAGTACCAGAGAGAGACAAGCCATGAAACAGACTCTTATTTAAAAAATATATATTGTTTATTTATTTTTGAGAGAGAGCACAAGCAGGGGAGGGGCAAAGAGAGAGGGAGACACAGAATCCAAAGTAGGCTCCAGGCCTCAAACTCACAAACTGCAAGATCATGACCTGAGCTGAAGTCAGACACTTAACAGACTGAGCCACCCAAGTGCCCCAAGAAACAAACTCTTAACAATAGAGAACAAACATGGTTACCAGAGGGGAGGTGGATGGGGAGAGTTGGGTGAAATAGGTGATGGGGATTAAGGAGTACATTTGTCACGATGAGCACTGGGTGGTGTATGGAATTGTTGGAACACTGTTTTGTGCACCTGAAACTAATACAACACCACGTTTTAACTATATTGGAATTTTAGGAAAAAAGGGAAAAAAACCCAAAAAGTAAATGATGACTGATGCTAGCTGTGGATCAACCTTGGAAACCTTACGCTAAATGAAAGAACCTAGACATAATGGTCACATATTGTATGATTCCATTTGTGCAAAATCTCCAGAATGAGTAAATTCATAGAGTCAGAGCTGCAGATTGGTGGTTACCAGGGGCTAAGAGACTGGGGAGACTGTGGAGAAGAAACTGTTCAGTGAATATGGGATTTTATTTTAGTGTGATAGAAATGTTTTGGAAGTAGATAGAGGTGATAGTTCTGTAACATTGTGAATATACCAAGTTTTTAGTACAAAATTACTTTAAAATAATTTTTTATTTATGTGAATTTATGTGAATTTCACCTCGACAAAATTTTTTAAAAATTAAATAGGACAAAGAAATGTCAGATTGGATTTTAAAAGCCTACCTCTATGCTGCTTACAAGATATGCATCTTACCTAGAAATGCAAAGGTCCCAAAATAGTCAAGATGGTCTCAAAGAAAAACAGAGAGGATATGGTACACATGAATCTTATATCAAGACTATTCTGAATCTGCAGTGATTAAGAAAGTCAAGGACAGACAAATTGACCACGGAACAATGGCTGTACAGCCACAAATACAATTTGATTTGTGGTGAAGATGGTACTGCAGAGTAACAAAAAGGAATACTTTTCTCAAGAAATGGCATTGGTTCAGTTGTATATCCTCGTGGGAGAGGAAATAAATCCTCAGCCACCTCACCCTATGCAAAAAAAAAAAAAAAAAGTTTACATAGCGTAAAAAGTGAAACTCATGTGGAATAAAGCATCTATTATACAGCATAAAATATTTTCATGACCTTGTAACAGACAAATATTTTTTAAACAAGACACAAAAATCAGTAATCATAAAGGAAAAGATTTTAAAATTGGACATTAAAATTAAAACTTCTGTTGGTGTGCTGTGTGGCTCAGTTGGTTAAGCATATGACTCTTGATTTTGACTCAGGTCATGATCTTGGAGTTGTGATATCGAGCCCTGTGTCAGGCTCTGTGCTGATTGTGGAGGCTGCTTAAGATTCTCTCTCCCTGCCTTTGACCCTCTCCCCAACACACGCACGTTCTTTCTCAATAAATAAATAAATAAATAAATAAATAAATAAATAAATAAAATTAAGACTTCTGTTAAACAAGAGAAAGGAGAGATAAGCTACAGAGTGGAAGAAGATATTTGCAGCATCTAACAAAGAATTTGTCTATAGAATATGCAGAGAACTATAGATAAATAAGGAAAAGACAGCCCAATAGAAAAATGGACAAAAGATTTGAACACGTACTTCATGAAGGAAGAAATCCACCATTAATGATTAGGGAAATGCAAGTTCAGACTGCCCCATACATTAAGAACACTGACAGTACCAAGTATTGGAAAGAAAAACTGACTGGCAACATATACTAAATTTGGGTGAATGTATGACCTATGACAGAACTCCTCCAGGCTTAGGTATATACTCAAGAGAAATGCATGCACAGATTTACCAAACTCCAAGTACAAGAATGCTTATGGCAGCTTTATTCATAATAGCTTTAAAGTATAAACAATATGTGTCCATCAACCGTGGAATGTATAAAGATACTGTGGAATATTCCTACAGGGGATTATTATGTGACAAAGAAAAAACATACTACTGCTACATCTGACAACATGGATGAATCTCACTATGTTGAACAAAAGAAGCTGGATGCAAAATAATACATATTATATGATTCCATTCCTATAAATTTCAATAACGGGCTACTTTGTTATACAGAGAAGCCAGGATTGTGATTGTCCCCGGAGAGGAGTGGAACATTGCGACTGCATTACTAATAATATTCTATATATTGATCAGAGTATGTGTTCATTCTGTGATACTTCATCAAGCTATACGCTTACATAGTTTATACTGTGTATATTTGATACTCAGTGTACACCTTTTCAAGTTTGACATTCAAACCAATGATTACCTTCTGCCTTGTATCAGCTGAATTTTCATTTTGGATCTTTATTTTCCTACTTCTATTTCCTACTTTCTGCATTGGTTTGGTTTCTACAAATTTTTCTTAGTTTGTCAACTCTCTTGACATTTCATCCATTTTTTTCGGACACTACTCTGTTCTGTCTTTATGGCTTCATGCTTCTGTTTCATAGAAACAGAATCTTTTTTGCATACATCTATATCTTTTTGAATTCTGCCAAGTATGCCAGATAATTCACTAAGAGGGTGTGTGTGTGTGCATGTGCATGATCATTTCCTTTTTCCTTTATAACATTCTTCATTCAGTAGCCTTTTTATTAAAATCAAATTTGTGGACTTCTTCCACTCCTGCCCCCATCCTTCCCTGAACACGATGAAATCCATTCAGACTTATTTACAGGAATCGTACAGGATTGTTGCCTTCTTCTTTTTGGTAATGTTCAAATCCTCTTGAAATCTATACCTCATGAATGAATTGGGTGTTTGCCACTGACTTTATGGCCAAAAAGCCAAGAGCTTTGCTATGTTAAGTTCTCACTGTTTACTTCAGTGAATCACACAACGGAAAACCCACAACTGCCAACATACATTCTACCCAGATTATTGCTAGAATTAACCTATTATTTTGATTTTTGGATGATATCCTTCTTACACTACACCCACACCCACGCAGAACATTGCTGCCAGTTAGTTGTCTTACAGTTTGGTCCTTTGTTGATTCCTTTCTGGAATTTTAGTCCCTGAAGTATGTAGAAAGATGGTAGTCAAGGTTCAGTACTCCGGTCTCCATAAACAGCAATATTCATCTAATAGAGCAACAAATGTTTAATATTCTGATTCAGGCAGATCCTAAATGTCATGTTAGAATGTACAATGGAGGTCTGTCTGTTTCATTAGAGAAAACATAGATTGGTCTTTCCTCAATTTGGAATATTTAAAAGGAGGTACTCTCTGTGTTGGAGCGAGAACAAGGTATATTGGTGGACTCGTAGCCAGACTATTTTGAGCAGAAGTCCTGGTCCCCTTTCTTTTGGTGAGTGCCTTGTTGGCTGTGTTTTAAGTTAAAGCCACCTAACCCGCACAGATCAGCTCATCTGGGTGTCAGCATCAGGTACTGGGGTAGTGGATTTGGCTAGAGACAAGCATCTGACTTGGAAGCTATAATTATTACAGAATAAGAGTGAGTCACCTTGATAAACTGCCAGGTCTTATCTATTTAGTCATCAAATTTTAGGGTTACAGATGGTGAGCAGAGAATAGGAGAAGTCCTCCCTTCCCCCTCACACTGTAAATATATATTTTTTCCTATAAAGATGATGTGTTTTTGGTTAGAAAGAAATAAAACAGCATTGTAGTTTTAAAAAAGAAGGCACAAAGGGAAAGTCTCTCTGGAATCCAATCTTGTAGAAATTTCTGTTGCTAACAATTTGGTATGGCATCTGCCTAGTTTCATTATTTGGGTATATTTATATTCTATATAGTTTCAAAACCACAAGCGGAATCACATGATGCTTTCTGCCATAAACGATAACACCAAATACCTTTTGAGTATTTACTATGTGCCTGGAGCTGTGGTAGTAACTTTGCGTGTATTTTCTCATTTAATCCTCGTGATCACCATATGTTGAATTGGAGTAACATCAATTTTACCAAAACAAAAATTAGAGATGTTAACTAACTGTCCCAAAGTTTCACAGGTAGAAAGTGGCAGAGCCAGAACTCAAGCCCAGATCTTTTTGATGACAAAATCCATACTCCTTATTTTTTTACTTTTTTAATGTTTATTTATTATTTTGAAAGGGAGATAGAGTACGAGCGGAGGAGGGGCAGAGAAAGAGGGAAACAGAATCTGAAGCAGGCTCCAGGCTCTGAGCTGTCAGCACAAAGCCTGATGTGGGGCTCGAACCCATGGGCCGTGAGATCATGACCTGAGCTGAAGTCGGATGCTTAACCGACTAAGCCACCCAGGCGCCCCTACAAAATCCATATTCTTAACTTTATTTCATTGTTGTGAATCTGCTTTTATCACTTAGGAATTCATTTTGGACATTTTCCCATGCAAATGTACGTGCAGATAGGTCTTGTCTTCATGGATAAAAACTGTTCTGTTATATTAATGTCCCATAATTTATTAGCAAACCTCCAGTTAATGGGTTTTTATGTTGTTCCTAATCTGTACCTCTCTTTTTGTGCTAGTATCACACTATTCTAATTACTGTAGCTTTATGGTTTACTACATAGTAAGGTAAGTCACATATTTTTCTCTCTAAATATTTTTTACGCTCGAACAGTTCATTCTTTTAGAATAATGATATATTCAATCTGTAACATTCTCCAACATCCCTGTTATAATTTTAACTAGAATTATGTTAAACATTATAGTAGCTAGGAATTTTATCAGCATGTTGTTGATCAGTGTAGATGAATTTTGAGTGAGAGTCTGGCTGAAACAAGTTTTAAGTTAGTGTCTCTTGTCCTCAGGTCTGGAAGTCCATGGACCTAAAACATTTCCTTAATTGGCTGTTTTGGGGGCATTTGAGTATTGCCAGAGTCAGTCATAACCATGGTTTTGGATCCATGGATCATGACTCCCTTGTAAAAGCATTTGAAAGATATGTGCTGTCATCCCTCAAAGGCACATAAATATAGGACTTTACATACAATTTCAGGGTGTTAGGGAAACGCTGAAATCTACTTATGGGTCACAGATTAATAATTCTTGCTGTGGAAACTGAAGAATACCAAAACAGAGAAATGTTGTATGTAGTCTTGGAAAGTCAATTATGTTATTGTGTGCAAAGGAAAATATTTTTGTGATACATGGATTGATAATCAGGTATTATACCCAAATAGTAGGAATACTAAATTTCCTTGATGACCTTGGACCGAGATGAAGACTTAGAATAACAACCTTGGGAATAACTAAGCTAAATAAGGAGCAATTAGAAAGACGATAAGGAAGATAAATAGGCAGTGTGATTGGACAGCACGTGAATTTTCGAGTCACTTAGACCTGAATTTGAATCTTAGTTCTGCCACTTACTAGCTGTGGGAATATAGACAAGTCACACGTTCTCCCTGAGCCTACATACATTACAACTGCTGTTAACAAAAATTATAAAATACATCAAAAAAATAGAGCATTTCTTAAGTCAAATATGAGACTAGTAGAAAGAAGAGTCAAAGCAGATGAGTGAGGAGTTCAAGGTGAGTTTGGATTTTCTTTGCAGTTAAAAGATCATTGTTTAGTAAAAACTAGTTCTTGTAGAATGTTAAGACTAGAAGCCTGAATTGAAATTTCACTAAGAAAGACACTATTGTTGGTAACACTTAAGAAATTTGAAGAAAAGGACTAATGATGACTGGTATTTAATCTTTCAACAATCATAATAACAATGGCAACAGATCACATTTACTGAAATTTTAACTCTGTGCTAAGGACTGAAACACCTTATATGCATTATCTCACTTGATCTTCACAACAACCCCCAGGAGTAGATAGTGTCATCATCTATGATTTATTAATAAAATAATAGATCACAGAGCTGGTAAATGGTAGGTCTAGGGCTTATTTTCACATTTAAGCATTAAGCTCTTACCTCTCCAATTAGTGTACTCCCATCACTACAATATAACCAAAAAGTTCAAATATCCAGGAATTTTTGCATAGCCTTCATTATGTATATAGGTTTTTGAAAGTGAGGACTTTGTTAAAGTTATCAAAACAAAAGTTATCCTCCCACATCTGAATTTCTACATAATGATGTTACTAAAGAAATTATGAAATCCTAACGTAACTTCTGATGCCTCAAGCATTAAGGTGTTTTTATGTTTTGATTGTATTCCAAATTGTTAAAAGTAGGTTAAATGTGTATTATTTTCTCAGTTAACCATAGTCAATTAACTAGAACCTTTTATTATTCTAATCATAATTATTAATATATGTGTTTATATAAAGCATAAAAATTTAGTTCATTAAGTATTATATACAAATAAGTCCAAATGTTTTCTTTAATCTGATTAGAGTTTTTTCAGATAAGGAACATAAAACACCTTTTAGTTTTTTGCTAAAATTAAAATTAATTTTTATGTAAGAAAAACAGCACATTATACCTATACCGTATAATGGTCATTTGTGTAAAATAATCTTATCTGAGTGACCTTTTTTATTTGTCTTAAGTAAACTGGCACCTTTTAATAATCTAAGGTGTCTTTTCTTGGCTGTTAAATCTTCTATGGGGATAATATAGAGAGTACTAGTACAAAATAAAATATTTTAAATTTTAAAATTCAACTTGTCAAACATTTGGTTATAATCTATAATATATTTTTTGAAAGATTTGAAAGTGGGGGTGCCTGGGTGGCTCAGTTGGTTAAGCATCCGACTCTTGATTTTGGCTCAGGTCATGATCTCATGGTCATGAGATCGAGCCCCATGTCAAAAAAAAAAAAAAGTTTTGAATGTGGCTTGGATGAATATACTGTTTGAGAACTTTAATTATGAGTTAATTCTCTTTGACTAAAATTTGAGTGTTTCTAATTTGTAGTTTAATGTGTTGATGTGAGGGGGAAGATTAATGCCAAAAGATTTTTTGATAACATTTCTATGTCTGCAGTGATTATGTAGTTAATTTAAGATGAAAAAGAAATACTCAAATTCCTTCACTAGTGATGAGCATTTATTGAGGCCCCTTGGTTTTATAAAAGTGTTTACAGTTACAAAAGTATGTTATACTTTTTATATGATTAAGATTTAATTTCCTTCCTTATTTTTGGTCTGGCTTCCTTTTGTCTATTCTCTTTTCTTTCTTTAATTGAAAAAACTAATGGAACCAAATATAAGATGGTACCACTGTTTCCTCCTTTTGTATAATCTTGTTGCATGTCTCTACATAAGCTGTTCTGGCCACTCATCATAGTAACCAGCTGGGCCATTTCACCTGCTGGAGCCATTAAAGAGGACTCTCTCCCCCTAGATTAATCCCCTCCGACATTAGTTTTTTGCACTGACAACTGGAGCAGGCATTCAGAATTTGCAGGTGGCCAGTGTGACGCACATAATTGCCTACAATTTTAGGCAATGAATAAAAATGGTCTACATTACTTGTCAAAGGTTGTATATGCAGTGCCAAGTGAGATCTATGGGAAGCCTTTTAGGGTTTAAAGAACAGTTAATAGCAAGGCTGCACAGGGCTTTTTTAATCATAATGCATTTGTAATATAGCACTTTGATCTTCTCCTTGTAGGAAATGGTGTTACATTAGCCACTTTTAAACATTTATGAGTGAAATTCAGTTATAGAAGAGTAAAAGTGATTATTCTTAAGCAGAACATGTTAGATTTCATTAAAAGTTTTCAGCTTGCCCCTTCCTTGTTAAAATCTGTGGGAAGTCCTTTTCCTGGAGAGTTTCAAATCAGGATCTAAGGACATAGGGCTTTTTCCTTATTTTTCCTGTTGGTAACAGCAAGATTTGGAAGGAAGGTATACTAAATACTGAGGTAATTTATACAAGTGGATATTTATAGAAAAATAACTGATTTATGGTAAATACATCGATGAGAACCCAAGAACTCTATTACTAATAATTGTGTGTTACAATAAAATTTTGAGAAATGCATATTTAAAACATATCCATAAATTATCTTTAACAACAACAACAACAAAAAACCAGATGACTCTCAAATGCACTTCTTCTGGAAGAGCTAAGTTTGACCTTTCAGACCCAAGAGCCTTTTATTAACACCTGCCTGTAAGAAGAACCTTGCCACACGCAGCTTTTAGATTCAGAACCACAAAACTGATGAGGAAAGACTTGAAGGGTTCAGTTTGTGTCACTTGCTGTTTGCCGTTTCCATTTCACAGATGATTAATCTTTCTGTGAAGAAAGGCTAGAGAAACAAAGCACATTGGGCTCTTCCTGCAGTTACTCCTTCTGAATGCACACTAGCTTGCTAACTAAAAGGCCTTTAGATTTCCAGCAGAGAGAGATGTTCTGAAAGTGAATGCAGCTGGTTGGAGGTCACCAGTGCAGGGCTCTTGCCATTGTGTAATGGAGGCTTTGGCAGGTTGGGTGGGGGGGCGGTGTTGGAGCGGGGACAGGAGAAGTGGGCAGGAAGAAGGTGTTGGCAAAAAATTAATTCAGAATTAGAAGGGTTTTGGTCAGTTGATTTAATATTTTGGAGGGTAGATCATCAATAATAGGCTCAATTTCATCTATTTTGTTTGTTTTCCTTTTTTAAGGAAAAAATTATAATTCAGTCTCTTCCTAGTATTCCTCCCTCCCTCCATTTCCTAATAGCATGTTTATCTTGCAAGTGGCATCACTAGGTGATGTTGAAATGTTATTAACTCTTACAATCTTTGGTGTATGTGAATTGTCTTGAAATTTCTAAGACTGTTACTAATCGTGCTAGTATTCCACATTTTATATATTCAAATGTTAATGCCACAACAATGTTTCATTGGTATTTGGATTTTTAATGAGGTATTGAAAACAAATGATCTGTGTGATTTAGTTCCCCTGTCATATAAAATTGACTTTTTATTTTGAGGATTTGAAAACTTTTAATTTTACTATTTAGTAACTAAATGTTTAGTATCCGCCCTGTAATTACTTTCTTCTCAATCTTGTATAGGATATAATGTGCAAAGTCAAATCCTGGGTTATAGATCAAAAGAAACCTGTTCGCTTCTATCATGATTGGAATGACAAAGAGGTAAGTTGTAAACATCTTGCCACCTCTTACTGCCTTGGCTTTGATTTCTTAGAGAATGAATTAGAGTTATCATTATTTTGTATTTTATTGTTATTAATATCTAGTTAAACTTTATTTCTGTCAATGATTGCTTATTCCCAGGCTTGTTATTATTTTCTTTTTCCCTACTTCTGATATTGCATAACAGCCAGTGTTTTACAAATAAGAATTATGAAAATGAAAATGGCTACTTGTTTAGAAAGAGTTTACTTTCAAGTTTTTCAGTGACTTACTCAATATTTGCTCAACGTTTTAAAAGGATTCTTTCTCTGTCTCCCACTTTAGATTGAAGTGTTGAATAAACACTTATTTCTGACTTCAAAACCAATGGTCTACTTGGTTAATCTTTCTGAAAAAGACTACATTAGAAAGAAAAACAAATGGTAAGTTTTTCCTCCTAGATATATTCAGACATATCTCTATCTGTACACACACACACACACACACACACACGAACTTACTGCTATGTTAGATTTTAATATTTTTCTCTTTATTATTAAAAAGCTTAAAATGGATGAGAAAGCTTTGTTTGGTATTTACATTCTGAGATGAATCTCCTAATTGATCTACACTGAGAGAACTTAAGAAAAAACAACAATTAAATTAGGCAATATTGAATCATGCGTATTTACTTATTAAGTTTAAATTTAATAGACATCATTGTTTATTTCCTTTGCCAAATGAGAATTTACATAGAACAATAATATTTTTTAAACTAGGAATTTCTAACTGTTGATATTACATGTGGCTTTAAAATATCCACTTGAGATTGTAGCTGGGCGTAAATTTTAAAATCCTGATTAAATGCTTTAAGAAAATTTTTTAAATGAAAACAACTGTGTGCAGCGGGCGGGGGTCGGGGGGAAGAGAGGAAGATCAGGTATCTGTTTCAAATACTTAAAGTGTAGAAAGGTAAAAACTATGCATTCATGTGTTGATTGCCATTTTGGACGTGTAACCCAAATGTGCAGGGTTTCCTTCATTCACAAATAACTTGAAAACATCCTATATTCATGTAACATGGGGCATGTACACATTCGGCACTGCGCTCACTTTGACTCGCCTCACTGGACCCTCAGTGCTTTGTACTATTAAGTCATACAAACAAATCAAAACTATCCAGAGCAGAATATCTGCGTTCTCCTAAAATATATTGTCGGTTTTTCCCTGTACTTCATTAAGTACTTAGATGCACATGGTTTCAATTTTCCATTAAAAATTCTCATTTCCATATGATATCAAAGAGTGAGAAGCTTTAAACTGAAAAATAAACATTCATAGACTGGAAGCCAAAACAATAATTAATGTCAGATGGTTAACTCCAATAAATGATTAGAATAAATTCTGTGAAATTACTGCAACTAAAAATGCCCTGTTGATATTACTTTAAGACATTTTGTGTTCCAGAAAGGAAACTGAATTTGTCTTCTTTATTGGTAGTGTTCTAGAAAGCATAAACTTCACATGAAAATTTAGTTCTACCTGGTCACTGCCCTCCAGTAGATAATTAACTTTAAAATAATCAGTTCTGTCTTGTTCCAAATTCTTATAAATTTGATGATTAATGTGTTAAAAATTGTTACCTTTGGGAAGGAATTTTAAAATTTATTACTTGACCTCAGTTAATAAATCTTATTGTAGTGTGAATGGCAAGGTTTCTTGAGGCTTCATGAAACAATACAGACATCAAAGTTTACATGAAAAGGGATGAGTCAGTTTCCTTGCCCAAAGGGGCTTCTCACACCTGTATTTGGATGATTACAGGTAGAACTCCCTGGCTCTAATTGTATAGTAAATACCATTTCCCAGACCCTAATGGTAGACAGACTGCTTGGGAGACGCCAGTCTGTGATTTAGCTGTCGCCAGACACCCCATGTTTTTTGTGAGACCAGTTGTGATGATGATATGGTTATAGTCAATTTGAAAGCAAACTCTTGTCTAAATAGCAAATTTTAATTTATAAAAATGTAGAGGTATGGGTGATCCTATTTATAAAACCAAATTTTAGATTTTATATATAACTAATGATCTGGTTTGGGGTTGTGTGTATGTTTGGTGGGGAGCAGGGGATCAGATCTTGTGGAAGTTAGTGTAATTGTAGCTGAAAGATCAAAGACTGGGTAACTGAGTGATGTTCCAGAAGAGAATTTACCACATAGCCATTTTCTGTACAGTTTCTGCCGCCTGCTGTTCCTATTTTCCCTCAAGCTAGCCATTGACTACCCCCTGTGCATCCCTGCTCGTAAAAAATGATTGAGGAAGTATTTGTCATGTATTTATGAGTGGGAAACATTGTGTGATAGGGAATGGCATCTACTGGAGCCAGAAAGATTGCCATTTTCCTTTCATTCAGCCACTCTGCTACAGCTTTAAATCCTCTGTTTATGCAACATAGCCTTTGTATTAAAGTACAGAATAAATTTTTATTATGAAGGATATGAACGCTGGGTTTTCATCATTTCTAACACTGCAAGCAGATGTAAATAGTTAAGATACATTTTAACCACTAAATCCTTTTAATTTGTGTTAGCATCCCGTTTTGGGGGGAGTGTTTATATCTAAGCTCCATTTGCATCAGTTGCTCCTTTAGCAAAAGAAAAAGTTTTGTTTCTTACGGTTATTGTGTAATGTTACTGTAGCAAATGAAGACTGGTGCAGGAATAAATATTTTAATGGGTCTTTAGATCTAGAAAACTATTTTAAATGATCAGGAAAGAGGAGGAGGAAGGATTTGTGATTTGGGCCATAAGAGGAAGACTGAAACTATATTTTAGTGGGTCACCATTTCAGGCATAATGAACGTTTTATTCACTTTAAATTTAAATGGTAACATTGTTTCTCAATCCTAGAAAAGAAGAAAGCACTTTGAAAGATAAGTCTATTGTGTTTTTGAGTAGGTATATTGACCTTTTGAAAGATGTAAAAATTGGAATGGCTCCAGGCATCTACTCACTGGTTTAAACAATGTTGAATTAGTCATTTTGTTGATTTATGATTAAGACCTAGCTCCTTGAAGAGAAGCTGTCTTGGCAGCCAGGTTAGTTACAGTTGTGTTATGATCAGATAACAGTAATCAAGATGTTGTAAGGGGAATCCACAGAAACCTTTTTTATTATTACAAATTGCTGTTCTTTGAATGTAAAACTATGTAGAAGTTGTTGTTTTGGTGGGTGCCAGTGATTTTTGAACACTTGAGGATTTCATTTTTTAAACATGATCACTTGTAACTTACAACTAAGATTGTACTTTATGCAGTATTTTCATTTGAGATTGCTTACTGAGTTATGGTGTCAGGCAGGTACAGGACATCAGAACTGTCAAACCATTCCTTAATTAGGGGTTTAAATTTCAATCTTTGCACCTTTGCTGCTCTGTAAGTAGTATATGCCATCCAGTTGTGAAATCAGTAGAGCAAACTAAATTTAGGTATCTTGTATACCTACATAGCTTCCAATTGTGTTTTATTTTTGTGTTCTATTATCTCTGTCTTTCTTAAAACTATTGGTAAAGGATCATTCCATTTTATTGCTTACTATACTAGGTGTTCATATTCAACTGGAAAATATAGCAAAAATTTAAGAAATTCAAATTTCTGGTATGCGTATGTGTGCATATAAACACATATTTACATATGCCTTGGTGGGCTTGTGGTCACTAAACATTACCCTTTGACTAATATTATATGAATCAATCTGGGTGTTGAAATTGATTTGAGATAGGTAGACAAAATATATGCTGTCTTTTAGGCGATTGTGTCATCAAGGGCAGTGTGTCAGTTTCACTAAATGAATTTTAAATAGAAAAAGGTTTTATTAATTCTTACTATTCTGTGACTCAGCCCCCTCATCCCCACTTTTCTGTTTTTGTTTGTTTTCCACATAATTTGTATACAACAACTAAAAATAGTTTGGCGATACTATACATTGTGTACCTGATTAGGGGGAGAATAAATCCAACATTTTCTTATTTTCTTGAACTTTGTGTGAGAATTACAGGTACTATATCAGCAACTATGCATGCAAAAGGAAGTATGTTCATTTTTTACATATAATTTTGTATGTCTGTATACCTATCTGTGTATACATGGATACATATGTACATAGATCTATAAATATAAAACTATTTCTGTAAAATTATTCTAAGAAGTCATCAGTTTCTAAGAAGATTATTTACTGAAGCTAGAAATTTATGCTACTGTGGAAAAATCACATTGTTACACATTTGATTTACTTGAAATAGATAAAATGGGAATAAGTATTCTGAAATAAATTAGTCATTTTAGTTTAAGAGCTTCTCAGGTAGATTTGAAATTAGGTTTAATTCACATAAAGTTTTCAGGAACATACCCTATTGTATAAAGCAAGACTCACATGTATGAGTTTTTTAATTGTTCTCATCATCCACTACTCTGGCAAAGGAAAATTTTTAAATGTTCTCATCATCCATTAGTCTGGCAAAGGAAAAGCTCTGACATATCCATGCAACATTTTGGGGGGATTATAATTTCTATATTTTATCACTTGTGGTTCATATAGTTTTGGGGGGTTGTTATGTCTCCTTCATCTTGAAGTACCTAACACTGTGAAGCCTGTGAGGATACTTTACTTATTCTGAGTAACTACTCGAAATCACAACGTAATGCTAGTAGGTTTATTTTAACATGTGAGGGGGTTTTTGGCTGAATTAAATTTTATGAGCGATAATTTGTAATGGTTTTCATAAATCAAATACTTTTTTTAATGATGATTCCTTTATGAGGACTAGTGCTTAATTTGCTCCTTTGACAGAGATGAAGGAGTGATAGGGCAGGTCAAGGGTATTCTGGATGTCTAAACTAAGCAAAATTTTTTTTAATATGGGATTGATCAAATTGGTGAATTTCTCTACAAAATATTCTTAATTTTACTTGTTATAAATGAATCTAAAAAATTGTCTTAAAGAACCCTTCTTCATTTTAGTCTTTTGTTTTTGCTACTAGATGATTCTCAACTATCTGCCTTTTTAATTTGTATTGTGATAAAGCTTTGAAACAGTATCATATGTTCTACAAATTGGGATTTCAAATAATTTCTGGTGAATGGATTTTGTGGAATTATTTCATAACTTCTTGATGCAGAATTTTGAGAGTTAAGAATATACTAAAAGCAAAAAAATTTTTAATTACAAGAGGTAGAACTCTAGAAGAAGTGGGAGGAAAAGAATCTTTGCCCATTCAATAATCTTTTTACTTGGGATGGTCTTTAGCATTTGTACATACAGGTACATGTAATAATACTTGTGAATTTCTTTCTGGTTTTCATTAAAACGATTTTGGTTGCTCTTTCAGCAATTTCATATTCTTATCAAGTGATCTAAAGTGCTTTATCATAACAAAACCAAATAACACCTCAAAGATGATTATAGAAGAAAGTACATCTTTTTATAGGAGTATAATGCTGTTGACCCACCATACTGTGCATTTTAAGAATTTGTCCTGGCTCATTTGCATTTTTTGCCCAAGACTGTTTATAGACAATAATTTCTATTTGCAAAATGATTCACTGAATCTGAGAAAGTCATACTTTTGGGAGGGTCAATTTTTATTTTCATTAGCACCATCTGTTGACTTACTGATTTATGAGTGATATAACTTGTCAAATATGTCAGGGCATTTATCTTTTTTTAAAGTAGTTAAAGAATTTCACTGCATATAGTAGGAAAACATTTCACAAAATGTTCCTAGCTCTGAGAGACTAAAGCTCTTTTAAGAAAAAGTGTTCTCTTACCAGAGAGGAGGTCTGTAGAGGGATGGGTGAATTAGGTGACAGGGACTAAAGAGTGTACTTCTCACAATGAGCACTATGTAATGTATGGAATTGTTGAATCACTCTATTGTACAACTGAAACATAACACTGTACGTGAACTAGAAATAATTAATTTTTTTTAAAAAAGGAACAAATAAAATGTTTTCCATACAAAATAAAAACAATTGTTCTCTAGGGTTCTCTCATATGAAATTAAAATATATATTCCCCTTACATATACACACATACATAATCTCAGAAATGAAAGGCAAAGTTTGACTTATACAGTGTTTTTCAAATTACAAATGATTCATGTACACAAAAGAACTCCCCTGCCTCTCTATCCCCACTTACTTTGGTGAATAATTCAAGGACTATTAATGTTAAAAAAAATTTGGGCCCTGGCGCTTAAGGACCTCTAAATCAAATTTTGTTTCCAAAGCTGTGAGTTGTGATGAGCTACATTCATAAAATGGGAATTTTGACTAGTAGTAGTTGGTAGAGGTGGAGAAGTTTAAAGCCCAGAAATTTTAGGACTGTTGGGGGTAGGAGATAAAGAACAGGGCCTTGGGAAGGGTTTGGAATGGAACCTAAATGCTGTATATAGGATCTGCATCAGTTTTTCCTGGGAGAAGTCAATAGAGAAGGAAAGGAGAGGGTGCCCTTTTGGGCAGTTTCAGTGTTTTGTCTAATATCCTGCTTGTGTAGAATAGGAAAGGAGTATAATGTTCTCGGCCCTTCATTCCTGTACTCTCTCTTGTATTCCCCAGTCATAAGATCTACCTTTGGAGTTAGTGTTGTAGTTCAGCTACTACATTGTGAGTTAAATAGACTAGACCAAAGTCCTGAGTACCATTAATAACATTGTGTCTGTAAAGAAGATAAATTCTAAGAAACTTGGAGCATATAGTCTATTTGTAAAGTAGGTAGTGTATATTATGAGGTATTTTGGTATATTAAGAATACTGCAGGGGCGCCTGGGTGGCTCAGTCAGTTGAGCATCTGACTCTTGGTTTTGGCTGAAGTCATGATCTCACAGTTCACTGAATCAAACCCCAAGTCGAGCTCCGTGCTAAGAGTGCGGAGTCTGCTTGGGATTCTCTCTGTTTCTCTGCCCGTGTGCGATTGCTCACACGTGCTCTCTCTCTCAAATAAACTAAAAAAAAAAGAATACTGCTACTTTAGAATTTGAAATATTAGTGTTGTGGTCCTTATTTGCTGCTAACTTGCTCTTTTGACCACAAGCAAATTACTTAGTCTTTCATGTATTGAAGGTAATTCATCAGAATGTTCACATAAAATATGTTCTGTATAAACAATATTTCCCAAATTTAATTACCATAACTCAAATAGAATACAATCATAGAAAAAGGACTTGTGTAGTCTTCTAAATGTATCTTCTGAATATATCCCCTTGGCTTTTCTTTTCATGATATGGATAAAGGAATAAAATATATCATACATACATTTATAGCTGTTAATTCCTTGCTTTGAGACAGTTGTCCTCCAAAACAAAATGAACGGTGGAGAACCATCTCTGTTGTGCAATAGCGATAAAACTCCCATGATGTCACCACCATCTTCCATGACTCCACTCCCATATCCTCAGATTGGGCCCTGTGACTTTACTATTGGCAGATTAGAGGATTTTATTTCTTGGCTTCCATTAGATGAAATCATTGTTGAATTGTTACAATAGCATTTTTTTAAGGGCTTATTCTTTTTTTTAAGTTTATTAACTTATTTTTGAGAGAGACAGAGACAGTGGGAGGGGGGGTGGGGGTCAGCAGAGAGAAAGAGAGGAGAGAGAGAATCCCAAGCAGGTTCTGTGCTGCCAGTGCAGAGCCCAGTGGGGACTCGAACCCACAAAACCACGAGATAATGACATGAGCTGAAACCAAGAGTCAGACGCTTAACCAACTGAGCCACCCATGCCCCAGTGTTTATTATTTAAAAAGCCTTTCAGAACAATTCCATTGTGATCTCCTGTATCTCATTTTCTCTATTTTTGAATATATGTATGTGTGCGTGTTGGAGGTGAGTCAGTGAAAGTTAAAGAATTAAGATCATCTCTAAGATTCCCTTCCAGTGATAGAATTTTGTGATTTTGATGCATTAGATTTAACAAATTCACAAAGAAAAGATGCCTATTCAAGTATCTAGAATCTTCTCAGCCCTCATGTATAGGTTTGTCATGGTAGGATTTTTCTAACTGTGGAACTATATACAGCATTTCTGAGGTTGCAAATACCCAATTTATGAGCAGCTTTCTGGCTGGGTTGGAGATAAGACCTGGTCTTCTACTCTGTCCCTCTTTCCTATCTCTTCCCCTTGAAAATAAGTCTTTTCTGGGTCTCACCATGTTCCCATCTTTCCTCGTCGTGGGCAGCTATTACTTTGGCTAGAATTGAGGACAAAGTAGAAATAAGACCCCTTTGTAGAATTGGCGTATCTATATTTGAGGCTACTTGCATTACTCAGACTGTTGCGTCTCCTTATTCCAATGTGACCTAGAAAACATTTCTCCATCAAAAACATTAGATTATGAAATACTCTCAGAAGCCTACTTAATTCATAACATAGTAGAAATAGTGCAGTGTCGATGAGACATGTTTTGGTATCTGTGACCATTTGTACCTCCAGTTTTTAAATTCTCCTTAAAAATATGTTCCAAAATAACTGACTTAGGAACTTTGAGTACACCCCTGTCTATAAACTTCAGGGCTGTACATTGATATCCATTCAGTCTTTTAAATGCTTTCATAGGAGAAATTAATTGGCGCACCTACGTGGCTCAGTTGGTTAAGCATCTGACTCTTGATTTCAGCCCAGGTCATGATCTCAGGGTTCATGGGATCGAGTCCTGTGCCGGGCTCTGCACTGATAGCACAGAACCTGCTTGGGATTCTCTCCCCCTCTCTCTGCCCCTCCCTCGCTCATGTGTATTCTCTGTCTCTCTCAAAATAAATACATTTTAAAAAGGGAGAAATTAATTTCATAAAAACTGATCATAAATATAAATTTCAAATTTATGTTTCTTATGAAGACTGTGAACTCATTGAGGAGGTGGTTACTATGTTTTCTTTTTCCTTTTATAAGCAGATAATCATTGAGCCCTTCTGTGTGTCATGTACCATTCTAGATGGTAAGCAGAAAAAGACTTTGCCCCCCTAAGTCTTATAGTCTAATGGGGTGATAAACAACCAGTGAACAGGTATTTAATGTCAGGAGGTGATTAAAACAATGAATAAAAATAAAGCAGGGTAAGAGGGTGCCACTTTAGTTAGGGTAGTCAAGGAAGGCCTTTTTGAAGTAAGGGAGTGTGCCCTGAGAGGATCTGAGGAAAACTCAGTCCGGGGAGAGGGAATAGCAAAAGCAAAGGCATGCGTGACAGAGCACTGAAAAAGTAAAATTTGAAAACAACTGCTTGAAAAGAACTTTGTAAATTCTTATTCAAATACATTGCAATTAGATTTTTTTAAACATATCCTAAATGTGTTGTAAAAGTGAATTCAGGGCTTTAAGAGTGGCCATCATTTATTTTCTAGTTTGTGATAGTTAATTTCTCAAAATCCAGAGAGATTTTAGGGTTTTAAACAGCATTTAAAGTCATGTTTGCGAATATATAGATTTACTTTGAATTTCATCTTTCCTTTTTCATGCTTATCTAGTAACTTGCTAATCCATGCTACTGTTCACAAAACACTTCTTTTGAAAGTCCCTCAATGTATGACCTCAAAGAAGCAGATTGAACTTTACTAAAAATAATAGTAACTTGGTGTGCCTGGCTGGCTCAGTTGGTAGAGCATGCAGCTCTTGATCTCAGGGTCATAAATTCAAGCCCCATGTTTGGGGGTAGAGATTACTCAAAAATAAAATCTTTTTTTTTTAATTTTTTAAATTTATTTTTATTTATCTTTGAGATTGAGAGAGAGAGAGAGAGAGAGAGAAAGCACGCAAGCCAGGAAGGGGCAGAGAAAGGGAGACACAGAATCCAAAGCAGGCTCCAGATTCTCGGATGTAGGACTCGAACTCGCAGACCGTGAGATCATGACCTGAGCTGAAGTCTCTAACCGACTGAGCCACCCAGGCGCCCCTCAAAAATAAAATCTTAAAAAAAAAAAAAAAATAGCAACTTAACATTGGTCAAAACTTTACAGTGTTTTAATTTACATTAGTTCATTGGATCCACAGACAAATCCCAACCTGGCCCACACAACACTGTGCTATTTTGGCCTTGAATTGAATTTTCACTAAAATGAAACATTTCATCATAGGATTAAGAGATCCACATTTTAGGTTAGGAATGGGTTAAGTTAGGAGCGCCTGCGTGACTCAGTCAGCTGGGCGTCTGACTCATGACCCAGGTCATGATCTCGTGATTTGTGACTTCAAGCCTCACGTCAGGCTCTGTGCTGACAGAGCCTGCTTTGGATTCTGTGTCTCCCCTCTCTCTCTGCCCCTCCCCACTCATGCCCTGCATCTGTCTCCTTCAGATATAAATAAACATTAAAAACCAAACAAAACAAAAAAGGAATGGGTTAAGTTAGCTGAGAGGTAAATGAGATTAGTGTTTCCATTAATAAAGATATTAAGGTACCTTTTCAGTACTGTAGTATTTGTCATTAAGATCAAGTAGTAGTCGTCAGTATTCCTGGATGAATATCAACATTTTCCTTAGAAATTCTTTTAAAAAGAACTGTATAATCTGTGGAAAACATCTTTGGGTTTAGTCCATTTGATATTTAAAAGAAAAATATCTGTCTATTGGTAATCATTTTTTGGCTTTTTCTTGTTTTAAATGATGTTTCAAAAGATTTTTCCCAAAGAGCATATCTGGATGTCTGAAATGTGAAGGTCACCAGTAGTTTTCATACATAATTTATATTTAAAATTGTTGCCTTTTAACTTGTGCCATTTTTCTTTTGTCTGGAGTTGATGTGTAAATGAAAAGGGAAGTGAAAGAATATCATGAATTAGAATAAAGACAAATTCCTATGCCTAAAATGTTGTATTAATTGTAGTCATCATCAGGTCAGTACTTACTGAGTACCTAACTATATGCCAGTTACATTTAAGACTTCCCAAAACCTTATGAAATAGGTACCATTGTTATTTTAAGGAAGGCAAAACAAGTATAGAGAGATTGAGGAACTTGGCCAAGGTTGCATAGCCAGTCAGTGATGCCGAGATTCAAACCTAAGCAGTTTATCTCCAGAGCTCATGATCTTTACTATACTATGCCATGGTATCTCAGCTTTGGGCCATTGGTGGTGGGAAAGGTAGACCAGGCCTGAGCAATAGGTCATAAATGCTACATTTCCTATCACTGTAAATTTCATTTAGATAAGGTTTTGTTGGTCTTAAACAGTTAACACACTGAAATTTGAGACTAAAGATTCACTCACTATAACCTGATTAGAGAATGCCGACTGAAGGTAATGTAAAAATTGTTACCTAAACTGTATGTTTATTTTCTTGAACTTTTCATTGAAAACTATATTCCATACATGTAGCAATTTAACAGCCATTTATAGGGACAGTAAAGTGGTTAATATATTTTTACATAGAAAATAACATATTATCAATCATTTTTTAAGATAAGTACTTTCTTCTACCACTTGGTTGTTTTGTTTGTGTGTTTTTAGCCATATAATGATGTATTTCCTTGCATTTTCAAGGAGTAAGGAATTTTGAGACCTTGGAGTAGGGAATTGTACATGTGTGTATCTCTTACTAGATGAAGTACAAATAGATAATTTGTATAAAACTCTATTTAAATTCTGTATTTGTACATAGCAGTGTAATGGAAAGAACATTATATATACATATGTATGCATATATGTGTATGTATGTATACATACAACCAAGTCTTGGACAAAATAGTAACTACCATTTGTTGAGGATGTGTTATATGCTAGACTTTGGGGCACTAACATAATAGGTTCTCTTATTTTAATTAGTCCTCATAACAACCTTGGAATGCAAATATTTACCTATTTACTTTGAGAAGTATAAAGTGAGAAACCTTGTTAAACATTTTAAAGACATCTTTTATCTCGAGCTCATGAGAAAACGTATGAAACATTTTAATGCATTTATAGCATACTTTTCATGGAACAAAAAATACAGGTTTGTGTTTTTTTTGTTTTTGTTTTTTTTGGTTAGTTGTATTCTAGTGAAAATTGCACAGAAACCCATACCAGCTAGAAGATTGGAAATAAAGGAAATAAAAATAAATAAGTAAATTATATGGTCAATTAATCTATAACAAAGGAGGCAGGAATATACAATGGATAAAAGATAGTCTCTTCAATAAATGGTTCTGGGAAAATAGCTACATGCAAAGGAATGAAACTAGACCACTTTCTTACACCATAAAACTCCTAGAAGAAAACAGACAGTAATTTCTTTAACATTGGCTGTAGAAACATTTTTCTAGCTGTCTCCTCAGGCAAAGGAAACAAGAAGAAAAATAAGCTATTGGGTCTACACCAAAATAAAAGGCTTTTTGCACAGCTAAGGAAACCATCAACAAAACAAAGGGACAACCTATGAATGGGAGGATATATTTGCAAATGATATATCTGATAAGGGGTTAATATTCAAAATATATAAAGAATTTATACAGCTTAATACAAAAAAAATCCAATTAAAAAATGGGCAGAGGACCTGAATAGACATTTTTCTAAAGAAGACATACACATGGCCAATAGATACATGGAAAGATGCTCAACATCATTAATCAGGGAAATGCAAATCAAAACGACAATGAGATATCACCTCATGCGTATCAAATTGGCTAAAATCAAGAAGACAAGAAACAAATATTGACAAGGATGTAGAGAAAAAGGAACCTCATGCATTGTTGGTGGGAATTAAATTGGTAGAGTCACTGTAGGGCTGGGTATTTTACCTGGGTATTTACCCAGGGAAAATGAAAACACTAACTTGAAAAGACATATACACCCCTATGTTTATTTGCAATAGCCACGACCTGGAAGCAACCCAAGTATTCATTCCTAGAGGAATGGATGAAGATGTGTATATATACACACATCTTGGAATGTTCCACATAATGGAATATTACATGGCCATAAAAAGAATGAAATCTTGCTATTTGCAACAACATGATAGATCTAGAGGGTATAGTGCTAAGTGAAATAAGTCAGAGAAAGACAAATGTGATTTCGCTCATGTGGAATTTCAAGAAACAAATGAACAAAGCAAAAAAGAGACAAAAAAGACTCTTAAATACAGAGACACTGGTGGTTGCCTGGGGGGATGTGGGTGGTGAGATGGGTGAAATAGGTAAAGGAGAATAAGAGTACACTTATCTTGATGAGCACTGAGAAATGTATAGAATTGTTGAAACATTATAACACCCAAAACTAATATAACACTGTATGTTAATTATACCTGAATTTTTTTTAAAAAAAGCAATTTTCCATTTTCTTTTATTTCTCCTACATATACATATTTTTGGTTTTTTAATATTGTAGTGTTCTAGCTTCTGAAATTTATAAGGGTATGGTCACATACATTTTCCCTTCCTTTCACTGTATTTTTATTTACTCTCTCTTTTCCCCCACCAAAACAAAACAAAAAACGCTTCAGTATCCAGTTAAAAATTTGTTTAGGCATGTAACCAAACCTCATGTTTGGTGAGATTTTACTATTTTATGAATGCTCAAGACATTTATTTCTTTTCTTTCTTTTTTTAAAATTTATTTATTTTGAGAGAGAGAGCAAGCAAGGGAGGGACAGAGCGAGGGGGAGAGAGAGAATCCCAGCAGCCTCTGCATTATCAGTGTGGAGCCTGATGCAGGGCTCAAACCCACAAACTGTGAGATCCTGACCTGAGCCAAAACCAGGAGTTGGAAGCTTAACTGACTGAGCCACTCAGGTGCCTCCTTTTCCTTCCTTCCTTCCTTCCTTCCTTCCTTCCTTCCTTCCTTCCTTCCTTCCTTCCTTCCTCCCTCCCTCCCTCCCTCCCTCTCTCCCTCCCTCTCTCCTTCCTCCCTCTCTTCCCTCCCCCTCCCCCTCACTCTCTCTCTCTTTCTTTCTTCGAGGAAGGGAGGGACAGAGAGAGAGGGAGAGGATCCCAAGCAGGCTTGACATGGGGCTCATTCTCACAACTGTGAGATCGTGACCTGAGCCAAAATCAAGAGTTGGACACTTAACTGAGCCACCCAGGTGCCCCAATTCTCAAAACTTTTAAATGAAACAGCAACACTTAGAAAATCCTGCTGTGGTTTTCTTTTTTTGTTAATCAAGACTTATCCCCATACCTTTCCAACTTTATCCAAATGGATTTTTCCCTAGTACTATCAGTAGGTACATTGTAACACTTATTAAATAACTAACAAAATTGATGGTTTACAACATAGTTCATAGATGTAGATTTAAGAAAATCCACAAAAATGTTTTCTTTCTTTTTTTTTTTTTTTTTTGGAAGTGAAAGCAGAGTTTCTTGAAGATATATATATATATAGAGAGAGAGAGATACAGAGTGTCCAGGAGATTCAGAAAGGAAAAGAGAAAGAGTCTCATCTTTGCATGGAGTGTGGGGTTTTTATTGGCAATTGTGGTCTGGTGCACGTGTCTTCTTAGGGATCCAGGAACTGGTCAGAACAAGAAGAGGGTCCAGGTGCCCTTCATAAGTCATTGATTCCTTGAAGTCAGGTGTCTTGGCATCAAGGTGTTAGAAGTCAGTGGCCTGCCCAGTCACTCCTTAGACGTTATCTGTTGTGCTAGAGGACTCCAAAGATACCAGTATTTCTTTGTCTCTCATAAGGAAGACATATGCGATTTGCATTACAAGGCATATGTAGAATGGGGTGGGGAGATTTGGCCTGAAGTGAAGTTCTAGTATGTAGAAACATTCCACTGAAACTAATCTATACAATATCCAAGTAAGAGTCAAAAAACCCCCACGAAAGTGGCTTAGTTAGTGTGGATTAGTTAAAATGGATTAGTTTGTGTGGAATGTTTCTAACATCAGTAGAATTTTATTTCAGGCCAAATCTGAGATAGAGACAGAAAAAAAAAGAAACCGAGAGAGAGAATATGGAGAATATTGACCATTTGTTTCCTTTCCTGTGTTCAGAGGTAAACATCTTGGTTGTCTAGGTTTCTGGAAATTAATCCTTTTAAAATCTTTCAAATGAAACTAGAATACATGGTTGAAGTCCTATCTGGTTAGTTTTCTGATTAAGTATAATTAAGTAATTATGTTTCTGTAATTATGCATTTCATGATTATGATGTATGATGGGACATTATTTTATATCTGTTATTAAGTGAAGTTTGTATGGGTGGCCAAGTGTGTTTTTTAATGTGACTTGGTATTAGACATTTTGGATGTATAGTTTAAAGACCATCAGATTAGATTGAGTTTCATAATCTTGGAAAACTGAAACAAAAGAAAAAGCAGTGCCTGTTAAGCATCCTTAATGCCATAAGCAGAGGTAGGTGTGTGAGTGTGGCTTAGCCAATAATAATGACTTTCTTACTATGTATCACTTACAGAATGTTTTTCTGTGGAACATTTAATACTTATACATTTGTTGTTTTATAGTTATGTGAATGCCCTATTGACATCAAGGGCTACTGATTGTTGTATTAGTAGTTCCTGACAAATAGAAATTATTTGATATGCTAAGCCATTTCTGACAGAAGATATAAAGTTTTGACAAACATGTATAGCACAGCAAGTGTCCAATTCTAAAGAGCAAAATAAATGCAAACCACCATTATGGTGAACACAAACAGCCTGAAAGCAAGTTATCAGTAAGCAAATAATTGTTGAACTGTTATGAATGGAATAGGATGTTGAAATAGGGCATGATTGGCTGATGTTACATATGTCCTTGATTACCTTCCTTGTGCTTTTATCCTAATAAGTGACATTCTTTGTATTCCCTTGGATGGCTAGACAGTCTGACACTGAAGAAGAATAAATATTGCATGTGGTACACATTAAGCTGTCATCCAAGACAGCATTTATAAAAAGTAACTGGAGAAATTCATAAGAAATTCTGCACTGCTACAGTTTCCTGGCTCCAGTCATAATTGTCAAAGTTCTTGACACATTCAGGTCTTCAGAAATGATTTAGGTTTACAGTGGCTTGGTGTATGAATAATTATTTCAGATTTGCGTTCTCATATTGCCTTAAGATATTAACGTTACTTACCCAAATGTTATATTTTACAATAATTTTTATTTTTAAAAATGTCTCTACATTGGTAATAGTGACATACCTCCCATCTTATGGTCTTTCATAAATGGATTTTAGACAATTCGTGTATTTGAAAGGAAGAACAGGAGTTTTTAAATGCTTAATTTTTCTTTAACCTATTGGAAAATATTGCTTGCTTGTGTTTAGTGCTACCAAACAATTTTCACAATAAGTATTTTTTATTTTTCTTCACCAGCATTGGAAAGCCTTCAAATGGTCCAAATGAATACCATTTTAAGACTGTTTCCAGAAAAAACAAAGCACTACTTCATGTTTCATTTTAAAATATTGGATGATTTTGTTGACATACTTCTATAATTTTAACATTTCTTTCAGGCAGTTCAGTGTTTTATTTGTTCTAGTCACTGTTACCTCTTAACATTTCCTTCCGGGGGAATGTGGGTAGAAGAAACAACATTGTACTGAGATAAGCATACCTAAATAAGAGGTAAATTATGAATGCAAATTTAGCAAGCATTTTTAATGTCTCTGTTTCTTTTCCTGAACTAAAATACTTCTGTCGTCCTAACTATGTGGTGTGCTACACAGTAACTGAAGGATACCAAAAAAAAAAAAAAAAAAAACAACCCCACACTTTTTCTTTTTCATATTTCTGTAACCTGACACAATTATTCTAAGCCATTTAAAGTTAAGTAATTAGTATTCTCATTCTATAATCTAATCAAGAATATAACGATATTCTATCAGCTGATTACTAGGAAATTGTGATTAAGTATCAGAACGATTTATGATCCAACACAAATAACGAAAATAAAATACAGTGTTGATTTCTAAATTAGGAGCCGTGTTTCAGGGAGAACAGGAGGTCAGTCAGTTTCTGTGACAAATGTAGTTTGTGTTAGTTTTAAAATTATATAATATTAATTTGGGGAAATGTTTTAGGATATTCTCTTTAGTTTGAAATCTAAACCATCCATTTGGATTGAAGAAACTTTTCTCCAGGTATAACACTGCTCGAATGTTACCTATAGCTTTTAACTCTCTAGGCCACTACAGAGCACAAAATATTTGCCCAACTGGTAAATTGAACTGTAAGTCCCACTGTGGGAAATTGCTTTGCTGTGCTCCAAACAGCAGTTATCTTAGTAATTGTACCTGAATTCTTTGTGGCTAATAGAGCGTAGACGTCCATTTTACAAGCAGAAAATTATTTCTCTTAAATAATTTTAATTATAAATCCCCCAAATAAAACGTGAATCAGTAGAGTATAGTGAGACATTAAATCACATCATTTTTAATTGTTAGTGCAGAAAAGTGAAATTCTTTTTTCCTTCTAGTGTAAAACTGTACATATCCGACATTTCACATTCTAAACTAGAGCTCCCAACAAGGAGCTTATCAGAGCAAATTGTCTAGTCCATCCCCTTCCTCACTCAAAACCTAATGACCCTTTATCATCATGGTTTAGATTGCTGGACACAGATGTGAGAAAATACAAGTAATCTACAGGTAACTACAGTAGCTGCACTGATGTTCTCAGAGAACTGACTGCTGGGAAGATAAAGAGCTTCCCACAGAGTCTGTGACTTTCCGGCAGCAAAGCACATCATGAGCTCATACATGAAGTTTTATTTGCTGAAGATTCACAATAAGATGCATTAGAACATTCAGCAGGGACTCTTTTTAGATGAGCACGGAAATTCTGGAGGATTATTAGTTGATGCCCCAGTGCATAGCATCACACTAAATTTTTTTTTTAAGTTCAGCAATATTAATTCTTTGTGTAGCTATCAAAGATTATGTCTACAATGTAGCATTAATATTGAGCTTCTTGATATTTATGTAATCTACTACAGACCCTAATCTCTTTCTCTTCACAAAAGGCTGAGCTTCTTGCTGGAAAGTAGTTTGGTTATGATTTTCACTATGAAAACAGAACAGCAGTTTTTCAAACTTTAGTACTAAATTGTATTTCAAAGGACTTGTTTATTGGCCAGGTGCTTTGCTTTTGTTAGCTACTCAGATTTTGATCAGTGAAGTAAACTCATTTATCTATTCGCATGCAGTTGAGTAATTTAGAGAATTACAAAGAATGATTGGGGGTTTTTGGCTAAAAGTACTGCACCTGTAGCTTAAGTTTTATAATTGTTAGTTTGACTATTATTTGCAGTGATCATAGTTTCATACAGCTTTAGAAAACTACAATGCAAAAAAAATGGGTACTTAATCTTTTTTATGTATGAAATGTTTTGTTTGTAGTCATTGAATTTGGTTTAAGTTTACTAGATTGGGGTGAATCAGTATGAATTAGACTGCCTGAACTTCAGGTGTGTGTTTCTCCTAAAAAATAATTTGCTTGTCATATTTTTCTAAAAGCTAATTAATTTTGTTTTTGTAAAAACTACAACTACTGGATTAGGAATAGTCATATTACGTTATATGTCAAAATGAATTACAGTCCTCAAATCAGTTTTAGAAATTGCCATTTTAGTAGCTGAAAGATAAAGACGATTTTCAACAACCAGTATTAGTTAAGCAGTTCACAGCCAACAAAAAAAGTAGTGAGGTATTTGATTCGTTCTTACATAATTGTATGGGTTATGTACCTAGCTTAACTGCTATGCTTTATGGCGAATACTGAAATGCTCAGAAAATTAGAGAAGACACTGGTTAAGCGTTTTTGGCTAAGTTCCTGCTCATTTTTGCTTCAAGAATATTGTAATATTGAACTTTTAAGAATACGTTTTTGGAAGTAGAGCACCAAAATTACGTCAACTCTACCTATGATCTTAAGTAATTAATTTTAAGTTTCTGGTATAGAATGACCAGTGAACAAAGTAAATATCCTATCAGAAAACAGAAAAGACGAATTGTCTCTAAGCACTTCTGGTCATTAGAATTCTTGTTATTCTTCTAATAGCAATTAGTGCCACTCTTTTTGGAGATTTATCTCGGTGAAGATTTTTAGTTTACACTCATATATTTGAAATATTAGTAGCATGGCATAGATTAATCTAAAAAAATAGAACATTGAAGAATTTTTTGAGGCAGTATTCTGCATTAATTCTGTTTTTAGTTTGCTATAAGATCTAAAGAAAAAACTGTATTTGTTTCCATTTAGCAGCAAATAGGAAACACAGAACTCAAAATTCTACAAAGCACATTTTCTTACCCTCTTTGTGTTTAAAAAGAAAGAAACCAGAGGAGCATGTGCAGTGTAAGATTGTTTTGCATTTTTGTTTTTACATCACCAGATTAAGTATAATGAAACCCATCTGCAAATTGTAGGAACTACTCCTTGGTTTTTGTCAAGGACTGTAGTATGGTTTTTTTCCTTCTTTTTCTTCTACAGTTTTTTTTTTTGTTTAATTTCAGCAAGATATACAGAAAATTAAAAACCTTGTCTGTTATAAAGTTTTGTTTGAGCTTTTTAAACTGAGTGATTAGCAGAAATAATGACCCTGTCAGCCTTAATCACATTAAAATGTGGTTAACATCATTTAATTTTTTCCACTTAATATGCAAAAATTTCCAGTAGATTTGCAGTGAAGGCCATTGAAATTCCATTAGAACAAGAATAAAAATTTCAGGCATCATTTATTCAGAGAAGGAATAAAGGTCTCGATTGAGAACTGCTGAATCTTTCTATTAGAGACACTATGAATCATTACATTGAATGTACCGTACATTTCGATAGACCTGTGTCTGGCTTTTTAAATGGTTGAAAATCATGTTTTCTCTGTTTTTCATAAGGAGAAATAAACTGGAATTGTATAATTTTATAAATATCTGAAAGATTACTGAATGTTTTATTTTGTACTTTATAAGTCTGCTTAAATTTTAAATAGAAAGTTATTTGTGCCTGAAAAACAAGATAATGAAAGAATTAGTTATTTTAACATGGAACAAACTGCATAGCTGATCCACAGAAGGGACAGGTTGTGTCCTAAATAGTTATTTTAATATATGCTAAAGTAAGAAATTTAGAATTAAGAACCAAATGACACTAACTCTGTCCCCAAAGTTCATAGCTTATCATTTGTCAAGCTTCAGCTGATAGGTTATGCTGCATTAGCTATGTATGAGATAGAATGGAAGAACATTTTATGGCTTCTGGTATTGTTTATCCTTTTATGCTCATTTTTGATATTTATTTGTTGTGATGTATTCATAGACTAAAAAGTAGGGAAAGCTGAATTTTATTTTAAGCAATTCAGAAATGCCTACTATATATACTTTCTTTAGCATTTTTGCATTTGCCAGTATCCTATAAAACTTCCATTGTATGGAATGTTTCTTCCTCATTAAAAACAAAACAAAAAAATTAAAAAAAACAACAACTGTTACTGTATATACCTGATAAGCGGAAATGGTTTTCTGGAGCCATTCCTATCTCTCGGGTAATTAAGTAATTATACAGTGGTGTGTGTGTGTGTGTGTGTGTGTGTGTGTGTGTGTGTGTGTGTGTGTGTTTAATTTGTATTTTGTTCCCAAACCATTTGAACCCATTATATAATTACACTGTGTGTACTTTGTAGTAAAAATACCATTGGAAAATTCATCAGGGAAAGTGTTCCTTGCATGTGCTGCTCACAGTGTATGAACTTCTCCATCCTCACGTGTTTCTGTGTCTGCAGAAATCTAAGAACACTTAATTGTCTGCTCCCCTTATTAACCACACCCCTTCTCCTGACCATGGTTGGCCCCAGTGGCCTTCTCAGAAACACCTTCCCTGACTACCCTGTCTAGAGACATCTCCTAGACTCCCTTTTGTTCACAGCATCACGTGTATTCACTTCAGAGCGCTTATCACAAGCTATACAATCTTGTTTATTTGTCTGTCTTGTGAAAATTTAAATTCCAGGAGAATAAGGACTTTGCCTGTATTTTCTGCATTTTGTATCTTCAGTGCTTGAACCTGGACTCAGTAAATACTGTTGACTGAATAGCTGGCCAGATGAAATGGGTTGAATGTATCCCTTATGTTTCAACACTGACTTTTAGTCCTCATTACTACAAATATGTAGATCATTTGAAGTCTGTCTATGCTAGTTAGATACATCTAAGGTTTAGAGTACAGGTAAATAGACTGTCTATGCCAGGGGTCAGCACATGTTCTCTGTTATGGGTTACGTGGTAAGTATTTCCAACTTGAAGGACCACACAATCTTTGTTGCAGCTACTCAGCTTTGCTGTTAGACTGCAAAGGCAGTCTTGGACGGTATGTAAATAAATGGGCATGGCAATGTCAATATTCCTTATGGACACTGAAATTTGAATTTCCTATAATTTTACTGTCACAAAATTTTCTTCTCTCTTTTTTTTTTTTTTTTGTTGTTAAGAAATCATTTTAAAATGTAAAAACTGGCCACCTGGCTGACCCAGTAGAACGTGTGCCTCTTGATCCCGATTGGGGTTGTGAGTTCGAGCCCCGTGTTGGGTATGGAAATTACTTAAAAACAAAGTAATTGTTTAAAAAATGTAAAAACTATTCTTAGCTTGCAGGTGATACAAAACATACCATAATTTGCTGATCCTGGTCTATGTACTTAGCCAAAGACAGTCTTTCAGTTGTGCATGTGATTATGTATCCCCATTCACCTTCATTTCTCCTCTCTCTCCTGCATTGTCAGTTCCCCTCCCCCTCCCCTGGTGGATGTTTCCTGTCAGCATATAAGCTTGCTGTTATGTCTCCAGTCTTTAGAATAACTTATTTTGACCCCATATTCCTTTCACACTACAGCCTATTCTCCTCTTCCTTGAAAGAGTTATGTAAATATTAAATGAAATTACATATGTCAGATGCCTGTCAGTTTTTCCTTTCCTTTTAAAAGAAATGTGGTTTTATAGTAGTATTTTTTGTATTACTTCGTTTGCAGATTTCTCTTCTTTAAGGGAAAACTAGTGTGGAAAATATATCCTGAATAATATTTTTCTTCAATGCAATATGACCCTCATGGTATTGGGGGGAGAAGATCAATAATAGATGAAAATATGCTCTATTCTGTGTACCTGTTTCTATCTTTCTGTCTGTGTCCCTACCGGAATAAACTGTCTTTAGAAACTTCATGACTTTCTCTTCTGCTTGGCTTTTGGGTGGCAGGTATATTAGCTTTTCACTTCTAATCTCTTTACTGATTTTCCTCTGTGCCTGCCATGGCTCTTCCTTAGGGATTAGTGATTGAATGACTCTTAACCTTTTTCAGTTCTCTCTGTACTCTACCTTTAACTCTAACCTATATGCTGGTGGTTCTCAAACTTTAGTGTGTGGCAGAGTCATCTGCAGCGTTTATTAAAACATAGATTGTTGGCCTCACTACCAGATTTCTGATCCAGTAAGTCTGGGATGGGGTCTGAGAACTGTCACGTCCAGAAAGTTTGTAGGTGATCCTGATGCTGTGGTACACGGAGGTTAGGCTGAAGAGTGCCGCTCTGCTAATAATTTGCAAATTGGCCTCCTTAGTTTCTTCTCTTAGTCCTTTTCAAGTTTCATTATTCCTAACTGTCAACAAAAAACCCCACTTGGCTATTCCATTATCATTATTAAGCTTAAGATGTATAAAACTAAACTCCTTATTTTTTCCTATAAAGCATCCACAGTGGAATCTACTTCTAAACTTTCCTCTTTGTTAGTGGTATTGGCACCCTTTGAATCTTTTCAGCTTAAGTTCTTCATTCTTTAAATCATTTTAACATATCTTCTTTCATATACCATATTCAGTTAATCACTGAGTTCCATTTTTTTTTCCCTTCTGAATCTGGCCCTTATTCACCCTTTTCTCTTCATTTTCACTGCTTATCAACTAAACCTAAAACCTCACCACTTCATGTCTGAGTTATGTGACAGCCTCCTAGCTTATCAGCCTTGACACTGTAGCTTCTTTTCACGTGCAGGGCATTCTCATTTGCTTTAAAAAAGTTTTTTTAATGTTTATTTATTTTTGAGAGAAAGAGAGACAGAGCGTGAGCTGAGGAGGGGCAGAGAGAAAGAGAGACACAGAATCCGAAGCAGGCTCCAGGCTCTGAGCTGTCAGAATGCACAGAGCCTGACACAGGGCTCGAACTCATGATCTGTGAGATCGTGGGTTGGTAGTAATAAACAAGACAAGTATTTTTTATGTATACTTAGCCGAAGCCGGACGCTCAACCGACTGAGCCACCCCAGAAGCCCCTCATTTGCCTTAAACAAATCACTGTGCCATTTTCTCAGTCCACCATCTTTCCTTGAAACATAGGAGAGTATCTTCACAACTTGGGATAGGCAAAAATCTCTGGGATGAGTTACAGAAAACACTTATAATAAAACACTTATGACTTCATCATAATGAATAACTTTCCTTCATCAAAAAACATTACTAAGAAAGTGAATAAACTAGCCACAGACTGAAGAAATATATTTATTACACATATATCTGACCAAGGAATTATGTCCAGAATATATTGTTAAAGTTTCTACAAATAAACAATGTTATGACCAATTACCCAATTTTAAAAATGGGCAAAAGTCTCAAACGTACACTTTATGGAAGAAGATACATGAATAAACATGAAAATAGGTACTGGGGCACCTGGGTGGTTCAGTCAGTTCAGTGTCTAACTTCAGCTCAGGTCATGTTCTTTTCAGTTAGTGGGTTCGAGCCTCGTGTCAGTTTCTGTGTTGACAGCTTGGAGCCTGGAGCCTGCTTCAGGTTCTGTGCCTCTCTCTGTCTCTCACTCTAAAAAATAAACAAACTTAAAAAAAATATATTTTTAAAAAGAAAACTTACTAGACCTATCCACTCAATGAATCAAACTCCAATGAACATCGACCCTGTGGTCTAGTAATTCCAACTTCTGGAGTAAAAATGTATGCTCATATGTTATAAATGGTCCTGTTACACAAAATAGTAGCAGCCTTATTCGTAATAGTCTAAAATTAGAAGCAACTTACATGTCTATCAGTAGGGAAATGAATAATTGTGCCTATTTATACCCATAAAATACACAGAGCAACATGGTGAGTCAGGAGTGGGATTGGGTAGAAAGGGCCATAATGGAAAAAGTAAAGTTTTAAAAAACCACCATTGGTTCCTTGTTTCCTATCAGATGTATATCAGTATACATAAAAAATACTTAGATGAACTTGGTAAGGCTGACTTGGTAAGCTCTGTGACAACAAGGACCATGTTTGTCTTGTTTCTTACTACCAACCCACTGCTTTGTCCTCTCCCTCCCTCTCTCTCAAAATAAATAAAGAAGAAGAAAAAGAAAGTATGCTTCCTACTCTTTTACCTCAAATCTATTTCTTGTACGATATTTGCAGCCCTAAATAATATTTTCTTAGACACTGTAGGAATATCAGTGTCTTCTTAGACACTGTAGGAATATCACTCCGCTATGATTTTAATGAGTAGCAAACTTGCCATTTTTTATACAGCAGACAGGACAATATAAAGAGGAAAATAAATCTCTTTAAAGATATTTTGATGTGGTTAGTCCTTAGACCTGCCTTACTAGATAAATCTGATTAATAGCCAGAACACAGATACAACACAGTTTTATGTAAGAAATTAGAACCGAGTTGAGGTGTTTAAAAAAGACAGCAGTTGTCATTTTTATCTTTATAAGCTAATATATGTTGAGCACCTACCATGTGTCAGATACCATACTGAGCATTTTACATGTACTTTCTCATTTAATCTTCATACCAGCCTTGCTGTTATTATCTCCATTTATAGGTGGGGAAACTGAGACTTCAGAAAGTTTCTATCACATGGCTAGGATTCCTCCTGTCTGGCCCCAGACAGTGCTCTATAACTATATTCTGTACTGCCTCCCTTAGCAAAGGGATTGCCTGTGGGAGTTCTTTAATTATAGGATTCCTTTCATTGAAATAAATTAACTTTTTTTATTTACAAAAATTCATTTGGCACACAATGTCTTGTCAGTAAAATAATGGACTATGGCTTATCATTACTTGTTAGGACAAAGTACAAGCTATGAAACCAACTACAAGTTTTGGTAGATGTGATTCCATTCCCATGTTTCCCAGTTACTCCTTTTCTTGTATAAAAATATTCTTCTCTTAAGCCATTTGGCGTACCACTGATAAAAGTCACTTCATTTCTCATCTAACATGGTTCTATTTAGCTTCTCTGAAAATATATGTTAATAAGAATAATTGCAGGTACCTATTTGCAGCAATTGAAGTTTACATAAGAGCTCTTCTGTTTCTTAGTGCTTCTTGTTTCTCCTCTGTCCCCAAATCCCTTTTCTCCACAGATACATAAACAGTGACTTTCCCTTTCTTACAGTGACTATTTGCCTTGGGTTTGGGTCCTTCTGTGTCGGTTCCTTTATAAAATTTACATGTACCCCACGTGGTAAACTGAGGATTTCGATAAACAGGATCATGAGGGAATGGTCACTTTTGTTAGATTATAGAAGCACCCTACAGAGGCTGAATTCAGAACAACTTCAGGAAGAAGGATCCATTTAGGAAAGGAGGTCTGTGCAAATGGACTCTGACATACACACCCATATTTGTCTTTCCCTTGGTGGTTTCTTACATTCTTATTGGCCCCACAAAATTCCAGCTCTATCATGAGTAAAAACCCCTTTCCTTTTCTGCTTTTCCTGTTATAACTAAACCTGAAAACAATGTTACAATTGAAAAGACAATTAAATGTATTGGTTTCTGTTTTTCTGAGATTTCTGATTTAAATGAGGCCAAAAATCTTCTTTTGTTGGGATTGTGGCACCCCCTCCTCATTATGCCTGTAGCACATTACTTCCCCTATCATAACACTTACTATGCTCCTTTACCCCCTGTACCCCCTTTTTCAAAGTGTAACTTTGAAAGATCTAGCGTGATGCTTACTAGTATACATAGTTGCTTAATAATATTTTTTCAATCATTGTGCTTAAATTCTTTCCCTTCCAGTTATCTCCCTATCTATGAAAGGTTGGTGAGACAAGAGGTCTTCCTAGAAATACAGACCTGATTTTTTTTTTTCAGACCTGATTTTTAAAAAGAACTCTCATTCTTTATTCACAGGTAATCTAATAGTATTTTTAACTCCACAGTAATGATTAAGAATGACCCCATTCACTGATAGGAGAGAGCTAAGGTTGGGAACTAACATTTGAAGGCCTCTTATGTTCTAGGTACTTTAATACTAACATCAACCTGTGAGGAAAAGTATTGTTATTTGTGTTATAGGTGATTAAACAGAGGTTCAGGAAACCTAAACAGCTTTTTTAGGATCTTGTGGCTAGTGTGCAATTAAGCTGAAATTTGAGTTGATCTTTGCCTTACTCCAAAATTTCTGTTTTTTCCTGTTGATCCCTATTCTCTCTAAAAGGTCAGACATCATAGGATCATAATGTACAGAATATTAGCATTTTTGTTATCTTTAAAATCTAAGTTTAGCTTTGGGGTTTATATTTTTTAGATAATTAGTGTACACGAAATTCTCCCTTTTAAAATACACAATTCAGTGGGTTTTAATGTATTTACAGTGTTGTGCCACCATCACCACTAATTCCAGAACATTTTACCCCCAGAAGAAACCCTGTGCTTATTAATAGTCATTCCCCATTGCCTTCTCTACCTAACCCCCTGGTAACCACTGATCTGTTTTATGTCTATCTGGGTTTGTCCACTGAGGATATTTCAAGTAAGTTGAATTATAGAACATGTGGCCCTTTGTGTTTGATGGCTTTTACTTCGTACGTTTTAAGGTTCATCCGTGTTGTAGCATGTATCAGTACTTCATTTCTTTTTATGTCTAACTTACATTTCATTGTATGGATATACAACTTATTATTGTCCATCCTTTTTTTTTAACTTCTTAAACAATTTTTACTTATTAAGTGATCTCTACACTCCACGTGAGGTTCAAATTTATGATCCCAAGATCAAGAATCGCATGCTCTTCCAACTGAGCCAGTCGGGCACCCCGATTGTCTATCTTTTTAGTTATAAACATCCTGATGGTTATAGAATGGTATCTCATTATGGTGTTGATTTGCATTTCTCAATTATTAGTGGTACTGAGCATCTTTTCATATGCTTGTTGGACATTTCCGGGAGACATGGTTGCCCATTTTAAGTTGGGTTTCTGTACTTTTATTACTGAGTTAGTTGTAAGTTATAATTATTATTAAGTTTTAAATATACACATTCTGGCTGCTAGACCCTTATCAGATAAATGATTTCCAATGTTTTTACCCATTTTATGGATTCTTATTTCACTTTCTTGATAGTGTCTTTTGGTGAACAAAACTTTTAATTTTGATAAAGTCTAATTTATTTTTTTGTTTGGTTACCTGTGCTTTACATGTCCTCTCTGAAACACTATTGCCTAATCCAAGGTCATGAAGATTTCCACCAGTTTTCTTCTAAGAGTTTTATAGTTTTAACCCTTACATTTAGGGCTTTGGTTCATTTTTCTTTTTGTTTGTAGATATCCACTTATCTGAGCACCATTTGTTGACTATTCTTTCCTCGTTGAATTGTTTTGGTACCCTCGTCAAAAATCAGTTGACTGTAACGCAAAGATGACAACAACAAAAAACAAATAACACAATTAAAAATGGGCAAAAGATTTGAATAAACATTTCTCCAAAGAAGATATACAAAGAACCAACAAGCATATGAAAAGATGCCAATATCACTAATCATTAAAGAAATGCAAATCAAAGCACAATGAGGTATCAGTCATCTCACACCCTTTAAGATATGAGCACTATAAAAGAAAAGAAAATGTGTTGGCAAGGATGTGCAGAAATGGTACCCTTTGTGCAATATTGGTGGAAATGAAAACCAGTATGGAGATTCCTTTAACAATTAAAAATAAAATTACCATGTAATCCAGCAATCCCACTTCTTGGCATATATCCCAAAGAATTGAAAGCAGAATCTTGAGAGATATTTGCATACCCATGTTCATTGCCTCATTGTTCATAATAGTCAAGAGATAGAAGCAACCCAGATGCTTATCAGTGAATTAATGGATAAGCAAAATGTGGTATATACCTGCAATGGAATATTATTAAGCCTTTAAAAAGAAGGAAATCCACTGAATTGTTTTGATGCCCTTGTCAGAAACCAATTGACTGTAACAAAATCAACATCAAATAACACAGTTTAAAAATGGGCAAAGGCTTGAATAAACATTTCGACATATGCTATTACGTGGATGAATCCTGAGCACATCATGCTAAGTGAAATAAGCCAAATCACACAAGAGAAAAACTATATGATTTTACTTGTAAGAGGTGTCTAAAGTAGTCAAATCATACAAACAGAAAGTAGAATTGATAGTCACCAGAGACTGGGGTTCGGGGAGAAATGGAAAGGTGGTGTTCACTGGGTATAAAATTTCAGTTTTGCAAAATGAAAAAGTTGTGAAGATCATTACACAGTAGTGTGAATATAGTTAACACTACTGAACTATACATTTAAAAATGATTAAGATGATAAATTTTATGTTTTTCTTTTACCACAGTGAAAATTGTTTTATTATTTTATTTTATTTTTTATTTTTTAAAATTTACATCCAAATTAGCATATAGTGCAACAATGATTTCAGGAGTAGATTCCTTAGTGCCCCTTACCCATTTAGCCCATCCCCCCTCCCACAACCCCTCCATACCACAATTAAAATTGTCTTAATCAATTGATTATGGGTGTATGGGCTTTTTGCTGAACTCACACATCTATTCCATTGATCTGTATGTCTAGCTTTATGCCAATGCCACATAATCTTGATTACTTGACATATAGTTTTTATAGTAAGTTTTAAAGGTTCTTTTTTTTTTTTTTTTTTTTAGCGTTTGTTTATTTTTGAGAGACAGAGACAGAGCACGAGCAAGGGAGGGACGGCGGGGGGGGGGGGGGAGAACACAGAATCTGAAGCAGGCTCCAGGCTCTGAGCTGTCAGCACGGAGCCCGACGCAGGGTTTGAACCCACAAACTGTGTGATCATTACCTGAGCCAAAGTTAGACACTTAACTGACTGAACCACCCAAGTGCCCCTAGTAAGTTTTGAAATAGGGAATGGTGAATACTTCCAGTTTGGGGTTTTGTTTGTTTTTTTCAATATTATTTTGGCTAGTCTGTCTCAGCCTTTCATTTTTTCATATGAATCTTAGGATGGGCTTGTCAATTTCTGCACATAAGGCAGCTTGAATTTTAATAGAGTGCGTGGAGTCTGTGGATCAGTTTGGAGAATATTGCTGTCTTAACAGTATTCAGTCTTTGACTGCATGAGTACGGATGTCTTTCCACTTCAGTCCGTAATTTCTGTTAATGGTACTTTGTAATTTTCTTGTACAAGGACACTTCTTTTGTTAAATATGTACTTCTGAATGTTCATTTACCTAATCTGTAGATTAACTTTCAATTTAATTCATTCCTAATTGTTGATCTGCCCAGCACCTAACGAGCATCTGTTTGTGCCAGGCACGGTTATAAGTGGTGCTGGGGATACTGCAGGGAACAAAGTATTTAAAAATTCCTTGCCCTAATAACTGGGTAAGCGGGTTCACCAGTGCTGGGTAGAAGAACATAATAAGTGCTATGGAAAAAAAAAAATGAGGTGAGGGAATAGAGAATGACAGAAGAGGAGAAGAGAGAGGTGTTTTGTTTTGTTTTTCTTTTAAAGATGGTGAAAAGTAGTATTTAAGCAGAAAGACTTTAGCACTTACACTTGTTTGGCTTCTGGCATATGCCATAAAATGGTAGTTTGCCATCTAAAAAGGATCATCGGGGCGCCTGGGTGGCGCAGTCGGTTAAGCGTCCGACTTCAGCCAGGTCACGATCTCGCGGTCCGTGAGTTCGAGCCCCGCGTCGGGCTCTGGGCTGATGGCTCAGAGCCTGGAGCCTGTTTCCGATTCTGTGTCTCCCTCTCTCTCTGCCCCTCCCCCATTCATGCTCTGTCTCTCTCTGTCCCAAAAATAAATAAAAAACGTTGAAAAAAAAATTTAAAAAAAAAATAAAAAGGATCATCTACTCATTGAACTTTAGAGTTGCTAAAAACAACAGAACTTTCTTCTGATGAAATCGGATGCAGAAATTCAACGTATAAGAACGATGCAGCTGTGGTTGAAATGTGAGAGTGGAGGATCTACAGCCTCGATGTTCCTTCATCTCTTTCCACCCTTTTGTCTCCTAGCATCTTGGGAGCTCCTTTAGAGAACCCAGAACATACTGAAAACTACTCATCAGCTTGCAGATTAGTAAATTAAAGCTAAGAGGCCTTAAGTAACTGCCCGTAGTCACTCAACTAGTTATTAGCCTAAAGCTCTTTCCATTTTATCATCCATTCAGAAGATGATTGAACATCCACTGTGTCTCAGTGCTATGTTGGGAGAGTTCTGTGGATATATCTGGGAACAAAAGACAGTTCCTGACCTCAAGAAGTTTTTATTATAGTGGGAGAAGAGAAGAAAATAGGCAATCTATAATACAGGGTGGAACGTGGTAATAGCGTCTGTCTATGTGGAAGCTCAGAGAAGACTCTGCAGGAGCAGGTTTCTTAAATAATAAATTGGAGTTTGACCAGTTACCATATACTTGAATGAAGATAATCCCAAAACGTGGTCATTATCAGTATCAGGATGCTTTTAACTATAAATAACAAACACCATTCTAATACATAATGATAAGACCCAAGGTAATATGTCTCTAGGGTTGTTTAATTCAGTGTTCCTGTTTAACTCAAGGTTGTGATATTATTATCAAGAAGAAGGGTTTTTCTCCTCTTTCCCCACTTCGGTTGGTCACAAAATGGCCCCTAGAATTCCAGGGTAAGATCCAGAAATAGTGTGCAGTAAAGACGCCCATCTTTTCTTGCTTAAGAGCCAAAGGAACCTTTCAGAGTCTTTTTCTGAAGCCTCTAGGAGGCTTCCCCTCATGCCCCATGACCAGAACGGGGCTCCTATGCCCATTCTCAAACCAGTTGCCAGCTAGAGAATGGGATTACTATGGTTTTCTCCAACTATTTAGGATTCATCCTGCTGTTTCCTCCTGTCTATTCATTGAAAGAATTTTTTCCTGCTGAATATAGATAATTGCATATATTATCTTTTTTTTAAGTATGTTAAGAGTTAAAGAAATCTCAGAGTCATGGTGAACCCAAGTGTTAGGATAAATATGTCCCAATTTTTCTAATTTGCTTTTAAGGTTGTCTCCTTGTCATAGCACCTATCGTTTCAGTTTCTTCATAACCTTCCAGTTACTGCTAGAGTCAGAAATCTTGTTAATCCTTGAACCAGAGAGGCTGGAACCTGGTTTTTATTTATTTGCTGCAAAAGGAATGCCCATTTCTGTAGACTTTATTTCCTTTTATGCACACATGGGCACACACACACAGACACACACATGCTTAGATGTATACAAAGGCCATCTTACTATGGTGACTGCCGAAGGAGTGGAGTTTTTCAGACAGTGGTTCTGTGAGGTCCTTATAGGGAACAATTTGTGGTATAATATCCCTTTTACTTGATAAGAATTTAAATTTCATGAAGTCTGCTCTGTAGGAATCACTTCTTATAATTTGAATCTAGACTCCAAAGTTAACTTACTACAGATGTTTTTCCAGGTATTGAGGCTTATTAGAATAAGAGACGTGTAATCATGTCTTACACAGTAAGAAACTGTGACCATATAGTAATTCTGTCTAATTATTTTTACTGTGAATTTGGAACTTCGTTGACATTGCAGGGGATTCACAGACCTTTTCCTTACACTTCCTGAAATTCTGGTGACTTTTTTCTCTTGTGGTTTTGAACCTGGAAGATGTAAGCAGGAATTTTTTTTATTATTCTCACTCCTCTCATATCAGTGGGATAGGTGGTCAGCATCTGCTTAGTTGTCTGTTGGTCTGAGGAGTTACCTCAGACATTTTCCTCCTTTCAGTTAATGTGCTGTTATTTTCAAAGTCCTTTAGTTCAGTGCTTCTGAAAGTTTAATATATCTATGAAATACCTGGGGATCTTGTTAAAATGCAGATTCTGAAATTCTGCACTTCCAATAGATACCCAAGTGATATGACCATGTTCTGAGGAACAAAGTTATAATTGTTCTTCTGTACAGCTCCATGAAGTCAGACAAGAACACTGAAATTTGAAGTCTGTTACATACATCAAAGATGGGGATCTCTTTTGGAACAGGGATTAGGTTTTCAGACACGAATCAATTAGACTAAAGTTTACCTTTTTTTGGTATTTTCTTTCTCCCTCCTTCCCCTCCGCCCCCATTGGCTTCCCTATTCTAGTAACGCCATTCTAATAACTTTATTCAAAGAATTCTAAAGAATTGGGAATTCTGGATTTTCTGGAGTTAACTTTTTGGCCTTGAACAAATATTGCTTACAGCATGTATTTCAGTTTGTATATTGTTTGTGGTATTAATTTTAGTATTAATAATTCTAGTGTCATTTATTGCCATTTGTGAAAGAACTGGATTAATCAGTGTTTCTGTCATCTTTAAGAGGATAACCTTACCTTCCATGAGCCATTATTTCTTTTTTTTTCTTTTCTTCTACAACACTGTAAATTGACATTAATTTGCAGTGATTATGTTTGGAAAATGGAAAAAAGGAATGTGATATTTTTAAAGTCATTTCTTTGGTACTCTGAGCAGTTTTAATAGAAGAGAGAGTAAACCTGTAAGGCAGGGAGCCTAAAATGACCTCAGTGTTTATCAGTGCCCCCTGGATTTATGGTACATCCATACCATGAACAACATGAGAGAACTAGCTTGGTAAAGGTCAAGTCCTTAATAACATTGACTGAATGATATTAAGTCACTGAATGAACCAGCCCTAGATCCTCCTTTGTGTAAGTTGCATCATTTTCTGAATATTGACATATGGTTCTTGGCTAGCAGTCGGTCAGAAATAAGATATTACTGCTGATTTTTAAAAAAAGAAAGAAAAAGTAAGACCTAGATTCGCAGAAAATTATGTAGGTTGTATATAAGGACCTAATCCTATCATATGTAACAGTTTTAAGGATTTTAAATATACTTTGATGTTGCAAACTAGAGTGAACAGATTGGAGAGAGTTCTCATGTTCAGCAAAAATACCATAAATGACAATATAACTTGACTTTAGTGCTGGGTTGAGTGATCTTTAGTAGCTAGGATGTAGTCAAATGGCTAGATGGACATGAAGTATGGAAAAAAAGTTAAAGTTCTTATGAAAGTATGTTAGAGAAAACTATTTCAGGAGTTTAAGTTGCAAGAATTTAGTTACGTAGAATATCAAATAGCACCACCGAGATTGTCCTATTTCCCATTATAAAGGTAAGTATTGTTTTGTGAAACCTGTGTCAGTTTGGATATGTGTATGAAAATAATATGTCTGTGCACCATATGTTTGAATCAAGTATAAAATCTATTTCTTCCTGTGGGTAATATTCAAAAACAAGTTTGAAAGCTGTTGTATTAGAACACAATAAAATGGAAGATTTAACTCCAGTATGGAGAGGTTTCAGTTAAGATGGTGGGCTGAGCCGGTACAGGAGGCTCCCCTCTTGTTCCTCATGTATGGAAACACCAGAGAAAATAACCAGTCAAGGATGGTCTCGATGATGATGTGGTATTTTTAGAACACACAGAAGGACTTGAAAGACAGTAAGGGGTTTTCTAGGTGCCAAAAACAATGAGGAAACTCAGTGAGAGTAGAGAGTAAAATCAATAAGGTATGGCTCTTGAGGAAAACCCAGCTAATATATGGCCTAGAAGCCTTGGTGGCCATAGGAATAAGAGTCCAGGCATGGGCCCTGGACTGCAGGTACCAGAATGAGGCTCATTCATAAAAGCTTAGAAAAAGCTATCCTTTCCATAATCAGGTGCTAGAAAAATGCCTTCCATTCCCACCCCTTCCAGACAAAGGAAGAAACTGTACTATCAGGAATTAGAGACTAGGACAGAACTATATGAGGTAGGAGGCCTTAATTTGCATGACCAATAACCTAATGCAGAAATAACTAAGCCTTAAAATGATCCAGAGCCCATGACCCTCCATAGCTCTTTCCTGGAAGAATAAGCGCAAAACTACTCCATAGATAGATCTCTAAACATGGGGAAGCAGACTCCCTTGGAACTTGACTGCTGCTGCCAAATGACCACACACAAATGACCCAAACGGCACAGCACATACAAAGGAACCAACTGTTGTGAGAGGCTGCTTGCAGGTGACAAATGATGGGGGGGCAGAGTTTTACCCAAGAAACCAGAAGTAATTAGAGCAGTCCGAAAAGAACTTTTAATCTGCTTAAAATAGGGAAAGGGACTAAGAACTCATTAAATAAGAGTAAAATATTCTTTAAAAGAGCAGGTAGATTTGAAAGAGAAACAAATAGAATTTTTAGAAATAAAATTAGTATCTGGGAAAAGAAATACAAGCAATGTAAATAAACCCTAGGAAAATCAAATTATGGAATCTGGAATTTAAGACTTGCTGAGAAGGTCAGATTATAAGAGCAAAGATACATTTGAGACATGCTCTTTTGGAAATCGAATACTAATTTAATATTAAAGATCTTGTTCTGCCAAACAGTCTCACCTCACAACCTGCCAGTGTATCTCCAAAGCATCATCCTTTTAGTCTTAAAACTCCTTGTCTTTGCTTTGTCCCCTTGCTATGGAATCATTACCAGAGAGAAAAATACAACTAATGGCAATTCCTTTTTCCATTTGTCACTCATAAGACTTTGGGGAAATCAGCGTGGCTCTGGCTCCTTATCAAGAGAAGGGTGGATCCCCTTGCAATAATCTGGTTGTATAAATTTGCAAAATGAACATTATCAAAGTCTTTACAGCTTAACTCTTTGGGAGTGTAGTGTCTTTACTGTTTTGTCTCTCCTTATATAATTTGATATTCTGTGACAGTTTCATCATCATTTTCATTATTTTGGTCTCTAACAATTGGATAGTGTTCTTTAGACATTTGTTAACATTGTATATGGAGATTATTATTCAGTCACTTTGACAGAATGTACTTGAAACTGTTTTTCTGGTGGTGGTACTGAGCTCAACTTTGATTTTTCATATCCCTCTTGTGCTAGTAGCACACATTTTTTAGATGACTAACTATAGTTTGGGGTATGGTTTGTAGCAATAGAATAGACATTTTTCTGCAAAAGGTAACTGGTCCCAATGGGGTTCAAACTTGTGATCTTGGCCTCATTATCACACTTTTGTAACCATAAGACCTAATAGATATATTATATGTATTTCAGTCTATAATCTTAAAATTGAGGACTGTGTTTTCATTACCGAAGGCTTACTTCAAATATGTAATTAAAAATCACTTTGGGACATTTCTCACTTTTGTTTGATAGTAAAAGTAACAAAAGTAAAGCAGACAGCCAAAGAACCTAACTCACTTTTCATCTTCCCTGTGTTTTCTATGACAGTGAAAGTCACAAAAGTGAAGCTTGCAGGCAAAGAGCCTAACTCACTTTACGGAGAGTGCTCCGGTACCTTTTTCTTTTAGTGAGGCTATAGCAGGTCTGATGTCAGTCACTTTAGAGACCTTTAGACCTCAGTGCTCATTTATTGCTAAAATGTACCAGCTCTGCTTCTGCATTATGAAGATCATCTGTCAACACTTTGAGATATTCTCCTTTGTTATTAAGCTTGTGATGCTCTACACTGTCAGGTTTTTTGCCAATTATAGTTAAGGTACAATGGTGTATTCACCAGATCAAAGTCTCACATTGGCGGTAGAGGAATGATTTGTAAGTCTTTATTCATCTGAATTGTACAATAGAACACCTGAGGAATGCAAATAATCCCTCTGAGGATTCTGCAGGAAAGGCTGTTAAAATGACAGGGTAGAACTATTGTTATTCTGAATTGATGTTTTAGCCAAAGTAATTATTTCTTATCTTGTTGTTTCATAACAGTTCTGGTTTTATTAGTTATGTTGACCATATTTATGAAACAAAATGTGTATTATATTTTTATATTATCCTCTTACCTGGGCTTGTTTTATTTCATTTTCAATGAATACACACACACACACACACACACACACACACACACACACACACACACTTGATTCTGACTTGTATAATAAACATATGTTATTAAACCATATCGTTTGTTTGAATAGTGTAAGTCTGTGAAGTAACTTAGAATCTTATAATGTTCTTATAGGCAGAAGTATATCAATTTAAATTTTCCCTTTTTTGGGGCACCTGTCTGGCTCAGTCTGTGGAGTATGAGTGTGCAATTCTTGGTCTCAGGCTTGTGAGTTCGAGCCCCCCATTGGGTGTAGAGATTACTTAAAAGTAAAATCTTTAAAAATAATAATAAAAATAAAAACAGATTTTCCCTTTTTTCTTTAACCTGTCCTTCATAATTTTGGATAATAAAATATCTGGTTTGGATTTCTTATTTTAAAGGACACATACTTTATTCCAAAATAATCTTAGGGATTGTTCCATTCTTTTAGGATGTGACCAAAGGAAAAAAAAATTAAGATCAGAAACCACTGATAACGTATTAAATAAGTAAATTATAGGTTAGCCTTATATAACAAACATGTACAAACCGCTGTATGTAAACATGTACAAACTGTTGTGTGAATATTTCACTCCTTTATCCCATCCTAAATCCTACTCAGTAGGCTATATTCTTAATTTTATAATAACTCTGATCCCCTGTCATTTTCTTTGATAGGTGAGTTTTGATGAATTTGTGGTCCAGTCCTTGTGTTTCTAAGGTGGCATTTACATTGATTATTTAAAGGATACCTGCCACAATTTTTTTGCCATAATAGCTATTAAAACCTTGGTCTAAATTTGGGAGACTAGTAGGGTTATGTAAGACTTGTATGCATTAACATTTTTAACATAAGTTTCTGTGACATCTATATTCATTTATATACTAAACCCTGTTCCAGAATCATAGGCATATAATCTATGATAATCTGAGAATGAAAATAATAGTAACTACTGTTATTATTAACAGTTATAATAATAGTAATACCATTTTTTGGAGGCCAGGCATTACTTTTCTAGGTTCATTACAATATAATGTGTACTATAATTATCTCCATTTTTATAGATGAGGAAACTGAGGCTTCTTGGGGCACCTGGGTGGCTGACAGCTCAGAGCCTGGAGCCTGCTTCAGATTCTCTCTCTCTCTCTCTCTCTCTCTCTCTCTCTCTCTCTCTGTCTCTCTCTCAAAAATAAATAAACATTATTAAAAAGAAAGAAAGAAAGTTTCAGTAACCTGCCCAGGAATTAAAAGCTAGAATCAGAACCTAGTTAATATATTCACTATACTTCTTCATTTTCTAACTACTGCTTTGCCAGAATACTCCATGATTTGGAAGAAAAAGAAATCATTCAATAACATCCTTTCAGCAAACACTTGGTATCTACTCCCTAACTGATTTGGCTTTCTAAACCCTTTGTGATTAAAGGAATTTATTTCCTCTGCAGTTCCCTTATTTGTGGTCCTACAAAAGTGAGATTCGTTAAGAATGGTGTGCATATATAATCAACTAGGTTTGTAAATCTGTGTTTCTGGATATGTTTGTCTTGATTAGCAGAAATCTCCCTCACAACCAGGTGTAACTGTAAGCTTTTGTTAGTCCCAGAGGGAACTGAACTAGGCATATAAATATCTGGGTGGAACCAATTATTTATTTGACAAAAACTTCACAATTAGCTGGCACTTTTTAGGTTATGGTTCCTATATAAACAGAACTTGACGTTTTTGCTTCTTAACATTTTACTTTGTAAAGTAAGGAAAATAATATAAATCATAAAATTGAGGTTTTCAAGGGCACAGGTGTTAATGCTGAAAAAATTTAGTGTAAGTTTAAAAAGTTTTATAATATTTGTGTAATAGTTTGTATTGAAAATGTGCTAAAGTAAAACTAGATTACAGTAAAATCTCATGGCGTATACCTGAAGCAATTGCTGCCTGTTAATGCCTTGACCTTGGAAAGCTATACACAAAAAGATGGCATCATAAAACCGTGCAATTCTTATGAATATGTATGTGCTACTTGATAATAATGAATGTGGTACAGTCATGCATGCACTACAAGATAATGTTGTGCCCTTTTTTGTCTACAGGTTGATAAAAATTAAAGAGTGGGTGGACAAGTATGACCCAGGTGCCTTGGTCATTCCTTTTAGTGGGGCCTTGGAACTCAAGTTGCAAGAATTGAGTGCTGAGGAGAGACAGAAGTATCTGGAAGCGAACATGACACAAAGGTTAATTAGCATTCATTTTCCCTACACTTTATTATCAACTATTTCCTTGCAGTAATTTAATTGCTTGCGCTGATAGAATAATAAATGACAGAGTAATTACCATTATAAAGAGGGAATCTTCTCCTTTCTTTACCATGAGACAGAGTGAAAAGATTTATTTTAAATTAAGTTTTTAACTGTCATCTGTCATCTCTGTACAGTGTTTTAATTATAACATAGGTATTAGTTATGTATATTTTTGAGAAGGAATGATCGCCAAAACTCTTTCGTCATGTTCAGTGGGGGAGGGGAAAGGGTGAATCAGTTGCCTTAATTTTTTCTGAGTAACACTAATATATTGTTTAAACATTGGATTTCAGTCAAATAATGTTGCTTGCATGACCCATGTCCTGGAAATAATTAATATTGGAGGAAAATAGTTTTAGGATGGGTAGATCAAATTTTTCTTTTTTTTTATGGTAAACAGTTCAAAATGATACATTCAGACTAATATAATTAAAACCTATTTTAGAAGGGGTTTTTAGAAACAGTTATATGCTTTCAGTCCTCTTCAAGTGTATTATGAAAGATGAATGGTCATTTACTAATATCTTTAACATTTCTGCTTGAAATGAATAATTTTAGCTCTATACTGATCTCTGGCACAATCAACTTATATGTTGAGTGAATTTGTTTCATTTTATTTCAGCGCTTTGCCAAAGATCATTAAGGCTGGGTTTGCAGCACTCCAACTAGAATACTTTTTCACTGCAGGCCCAGATGAAGTACGTGCATGGACCATCAGGGTAAGATTCATACTTATTCATCAGCTATATCCAGTTCCACACTATTGAATTCAGATTGATATCACTGACTTTGAAGTTTGTCATGGTGGCGGTTAGCTAGTCATTACAGATGAGGTTTTTGTCCAGGATAACTTTAATTATTTGTGAGCTGCTGAACAGTGAAAGTGGAGCGGCATTGATTGAGGCAGGTAACAATTGATTCTGCCTATTACATAGTCTGAATTTCTTCATCCTGTAGAATCTGTCTACCCTCCTCCTGTGGTCAGAGATAAGACGCACCAGTATTGTGCTTGCTTAATCTGTGTGACTGGGTTTGTCTGCAGTGAAATTGATGTTGCTTTTCATTTTGTATTCGCTAAGTTTGTTTGGGTTGCGGGTGGTTCTTTCCTCCTTTGCTTTGCTCGGATTACATTTTCAGCAATAAAAGCAATATGACATCATTATGCTCTTCATAGATACACAGTTGGGCTCAAAGAGCTAAACTCAATGTGTAATAATTCATGCTTTTTTATTTGAATTCATAGAAGTGGTATTTATTTTTGCAATGTTATATATTCAGTCTTTCTTCTTTAAAAATGTGATATGTATTTTAAATATTGATGTATACTGATTACGACCAGAAAGAATGACTAATTTATTCCCAGAGGACAATAGAAACTGTGAACTGTAATGGCTTGCTTTTAAATGTAAATATATTGTAATATGGTAGTTACTACTTAAAAATATTTTGAAATATATGTAGTCCCAAATAGCATTACAGGATATAAAAATAATGTCATAACTTTTAGAAATACTCCTTGTCTTGTGGATTCTTCCATTATGCTTTTTTTAGTATATGCTCCGTGATAAATTTTAATGCTATTTTGATTTCTGTTTTCACTGACTATCATAATTTATCGTTAGATTTATTTTGATTTAATATGGGTAGAATCACGGAGGCAGTTCAGTGTAATGTTAAATGTGTTGTGTGAATGAGATTCACTTTTTATTCCTTCTCCTCTTTGTAAAGAAATGTTTGATTGACTTCTAACCAAGGTCCTTTTATATAGACTAAGAAAATAATGTCAAAGCAAATCCAAGTTGGTAAACAAATTGCCACGGTTTATTTTCACTATATATTTTAAAGCCTTTAAACTTCCAAACTTAAGTATATGTAGCAGGAAAGATAACATGTTCTGGGCTTGAAAATGTGAAAGCTGGTTTATCTTAAGACTGATTGTAAGTATCCATGATTTAATGTGCTAAGATATTTAGTCAGGTAAGCATCAGTGAGTAGCCATATTAACCCAATACATCTTTTATTGTAAAAACTGTGCTTTATAGTGTCAGACTCCTTATCACTTTAACATGCTTTATTAAGCAGCCTTTAGGTCACCATTATTTCTCAAATTTCTTTCCATGGTTGTGTGTGTCTGGAATGTATGTCCTTGTAATTTAACATATGGAGTAATTATAAGACATTTTTCTTCCCATATCAACTTGAATTTTCCTTCCTGATGGTTAGAGGCAGCCTGTATTATGTTAAATGTGTGGAAATTTTTTTACTGAAATTTTATGAGAATTTCAAAATTATTTGCTGACCATAGATTTTTATGATTTGTTGGAAATGTCTTTAAAATGTCCCTTTGTATATTGATTTTTATATGTTCTTTAGATGAGCTGAAATTTTAAGGCTTTTTATCTTTTTTAAACCTTTGATAATTCAGCTTGAAAGTTACTTTAAAATCCTTATTTTTTTTTCCACTGTGAAGAATAGAAAATCGAAATGAAACCTACACCCAAACTAGACCACTGCATCTAAATCAATAAAACTGGATGACTGTCAGGAAAAACAAAGCCATGCTTCTTTAATATCTACTGATCTGTCTGTGCTAAAATCTGCTGCACAGACAGTGCCCAGTGTTCACATTGGACTAATTGTATATCTGACATCTTAACTGTGATATTAAACTAAGTTTAAGTTGAACCCAACTGCAGATCAGAGAAAAGAAACTCTACGCTTACAATCAATCATCTTAAATGCAATTAGTTTTCTCTGGTCTTTCTTCTCAAAGAAAGGGACGAAGGCTCCTCAGGCTGCAGGAAAGATTCACACAGATTTTGAAAAAGGATTCATTATGGCTGAAGTAATGAAATACGAAGATTTTAAAGAAGAAGGTTCTGAAAATGCAGTCAAGGTAAGGAATTATCTTCTGGTTTCATATTGTATAATTTTTACTAATATAAAAATACTCATTAAAATGAATGATAGCTGTCTTTTAAAATGTGTGTCAGGGTTTAGTATTCCTGTCAACTGATTGAAGAGCTGTTGCTGTTTACATGCTTTTAGATAATTTTTTAAATGTGTGAATTATCAGTATATATTTGTGGCATTTTTCTAAAACTGAAAATAAAAATAATTTTAAGTAATTATAAATAATTTCAAAGAATTTGTTCACTAATGGCCAAAGGAAAATTATACTTTTTACATTTGAATATCTAAAGTAAAAGTAGTATATATATGCTCATGATCAATTCAAGGAAAGGGACAGAAATGTAGTTAATCAAAATCTGTTCTTGCTAAAACTTCATAGTTGTACTTTTTTTTTTTTTTTTTTTAAGATCTTTGGGAATTTGATTTGCTTTCTCAACACTAGAGGGCAGGTCCAAAATCATGCTTTATTTTAGCTAATAAGTATAATTTGATTTGCAACCACTAACAATGAAGCAGTGCTTATACATGAATAATGATTTTTTTTTAACGTAAATTCTGCAAGCTTAGTTTGGCTTTATTAGGTTTTACTTAGCAAAATCTAATACTGTGTCATCTGTAATTGATAAATAGGTCAAGTGATTAAACTGACATTGTAGGAAGGCTTCTTTATCTTTCATTTAATTCAGTATTTGAAGAATACCATAGAAAATATTAAGAAGTTTAAAAGGTCTCTCTTGTGTTTACTGTTTGGTAATTTGAAAGGAATGCAAAAAAAGTTTGTTTCAAGTTTAGTTTATTCTCATTGGTAATCATTGGAAAGATCATACTGGACAGCAGGACTTTAATAGAACTTTTGGGACCCCAGGAAGAAGAGGGAAAAATCTTGGTATAATTGGTTCAGTGTAGAGTGAGAGCCCCATTTTGATTTTTAAGTGGAGTGAAAGAAGTTACATTTTATAACTAAACAAAGTCACTAACTTTTTAATGGTGTCATTTGTATTGATAGGTACACAAATACTGAGATTGAATTTTGTCAGGAATGCTAATCAGACTTGAAAAATCTCAGATTATTTTTCAACATGCTACATCATGTTGGCATGTGTGTTTTTTCATGAAGTAAAGATGATTAAGGATGTCTTTCTAGTACTAGAATTCAAGAACCGATGCTTCTTTTTTATATTCTGTAAACATGTTTTACCAATCCTTAATCAGTGTCTATGTTGTAATAAACTTGAAGGATACATAAATTGGGAACGCTTCCTTGCACTATACAGAGAAACTTTATCATATATAATACAATAATATTTCTTGCTTGTAGAAATGCTTAACACTCACTGGAAGCTTTTATATTATAAATTAGAAAAGAATGACCTCTGGCTTTTCAGCTTAGAATACTATTAAGTATTTTATGTGGTTTTTCATCACCAAAACTAATATCTCAGAATTTGAACTCCAAGTAAAGCATTTATGAATTGCATTATGCTCTCTTTTCGACAAATATTTACTTGTATATTATCAAGTAGGTTTTACGTTTGAGAGCAAGATTGTGTACGTGTGTATGTGTGTATGTGTGTATGTATATATATATATATGTATTTCTAACACCAGTGCAGCATAACTAATTTAATGCCAGTGCTGTGAACTATATACTGAATAGCTCTGTGTGGGCTTTGTAGTCTACAGGGATATCACATTATTAGCAATCATATCTGCTTAGGCAAAGCTGGCTTCTACAGATGGCTGCTTTCAAGTGCAAATGAACTGGTTAGACGTGTCTTGTTTAATACATACTCAAGATTCACAAATGGGTATTGATTTTTTTTTTCAACCAGTGTTTCTGATAGCAGTGGAAATGGATTAAATGGTCTCTAGAGAATTTAAAGGAACACTGTCACCTTTAATTAGTAGTAAAGTTGAGTGGTAACAAAGTATATAAACTTACATTAATATGTCATGTCAATATGTATTTGATTTAAATTGTCTATACTGTTTTATAACAGGGGGCTTTAGATTCTCAAAATAAGTAGCATATGGACTTCAATATATCACATGTCTTTACAGAAATCATGTGAATGTGGGTATGTGTGTGTTTATGTGTATATCTATCTGTATCTTTTTAGAATGTTAGGGTATCTTGGTTTTTTAAAAAAAATGGTTCCATTTTAATAGCACATTGTTAGTAGGTGATTTTTAATAAGTAGTCTAGACATTTGAAAATATGCTTACTAGGGTTCTGTGATCTGGTTTGTTGATTTTAACCTCAGATATATGATCTTTGTTAGTGTTGTGTCTGATTAGTATAATTGTACTTGACTTTGAACATTCTTATCAACATCCTCAAAGAGAAGTACTAATCTTGTTAGGCAAAGGTTTCATGTTCTCAGTAAATTCTAGCAGAGAGAAAATACTTTGGAGAATTTTTCCCAAAAGATCCTTGAGTTCTCATTGTTGAGTGGTCGATGGTGGGGTCCTGTGGGACTGTGTCAGTTGTGTGCAGTGTTAAGTGTAGATGCTGAAGAGCCTGTTGTGCTTAGGGTGGAGTGTGTGTGCTGCGCCTGGGGTGAACCTGGGTCCCTGGAACTGCTGCTTGTTTGTATTAGAATTACTGGCGGATTGCACTTGGGGATCTGCATGCCAGCAGGTGGAATCAGTTGCTTTGCCGACTAATTTACAAGTGGGAAAAATATCTGTCTTTGCAGTTCCAACCTGTTAGAGTCTGCTTATAACTAGAGCCGTTAGTCAGTAAACTTCGTGATGAATTTTAGTACACACTACTCTGGCCATTGTCAAGACTAAATAAAAAAAATTCAAGGAAATAATTTAAAATCTGTACATTAAAATTGGTAATAGTCTCTCTTGTAGCAGACTCTTTGGCATCACCAGTATCACCAAATATTTTCCTTAAGCAAATAAAGTAGCTTCGAACTAGTTGTCTAGTCTTCCTGCCTGGTTTGATCTGTTTTGTTACAGTGACTTGCCGGATGTTTGCAGACACATCAGAAATGTACCATAAACAGCATGTAATGAAACTTAATGATATTGGTATAATTACATTTATGTACCAACAATTTAGTAGAGAATACATTATGATTATGTACATATGGAAAATCTAGTTCTGCCCAAATCAGGAAGACTTTGCTTCTCTCCTAGTCTAGTTTTGAACTTACATGTTTTCCCGTATTTCTTGTTGTATTTAATATGACCCAAGAAGTAGAATACTTTTTGCATCTGCTGCTACCATTTACCTCATGTATTTAGTTTTAAAATAACCCATTTCCTCTCTATCTCCTCTTTACAGGCTGCTGGAAAGTACAGACAACAAGGCAGAAATTACATTGTCGAAGATGGAGATATTATCTTCTTCAAATTTAATACGCCTCAGCAACCGAAGAAGAAATAAATTTTAGTTATTGTTCAGATAAATGTACAACTTCCAAAAAGGGATATGATTTTTTTAAATTAAAATTTCTGAAAACTGAGGGACAGATACAGTTGGGGGATGGGAATCTTCTAAAAACAGAATTATTTTTGTTTTAAAATTAAAATACTGTGTACCTCCAATGAAATGCAAGTTCACTAAATGTGAACAGCTTTGCTTTTCACGTGATTAAGACCCTAGTCCAAATTGTAGAGGCTTTTCAGGAACCATATTACTCTCATGATACTTCATTAATCTCCATCATGGATGCCAAGCCTGACACATTTGACAGTGAGGACAATGTGGCTTGCTCCTTTTTGAATCTACAGATAATGCATGTTTTACAGTACTCCAGATGTCTACACTCAATAAAACATTTGACAAAACCAGCCTTGGTGTGTTTGGGGATGTCTGTATTGACTGACTGTGGTGTGCTGAATGCGATACGGCACCTGGTGGTTGCTGATTACAGAATTTTAAGGCGTGTGTATGACACAGTAACTGGCAGTGTGGGGCAGCTGCAATTGTATCTTAAAAGTGAGTCTTTCACGGGAATCAGAAGAATAGTATACCAGGGATTTGTCTCAAGAAAGTTAATTAATTTGTAGATGGACATTTTTTTGAAAGATGATAGCAATGACGTTACAAAGGATAGACCATAGATAGACTGTGACCAAAAAGAAAATAATGCTGGAAACAAATTCTGCTTCAAAAATTAAGGGCTTTTTGGTGGTGGTTCTGATTATATTGAGGAGAGTATTCGTTTTTAATGTTTCCTTTGAAATTATGGAATTACTGTGAAAACTAACCATTTGTGTCTGGTGGGTTACATTCTTGTTTCATTTCCGTAGTGAGTGTAAAAGTTCACTGCTAAAAAGATTAGACCTTGAAAACTGTAACTGTTCTTATATTTTCTATTAGAATATTTTAGGCTACTTGAAATTTTAGTATGTGTAAGTTAAGAACTTTCGGAAATTGTAGCAGAAAATTCTGAAACAAAATAGTTTCAAACTTAGTTATTTGGAGACGTTTTGCCACTTAGCCTTCTCTTACAATGATAGTCTCAGAGTGTCCTCATCCCTGAGCCTCGCTTTCTTTCCCATGTTCACAGTCCTGCCAGACCTCCCTTTTCCCTGTCCATGGCCTTTTGTGATTTTCTATGATCCTAGCACCATTTCAGTGGAATGCAGGTTCACACTCAGGCCAGCCTTTGCCTCTACTATATTACTTTGTCACATTAAAGATAATGAAGTATTAAAAACACACACACAAACTTAACACTGAAAGTTACTTAGTGTAGCACAAAAGGCAAGACAAGAAGTGATTTTAAAGGAGATTTGGCTGGGCACCTGGGTGGCTCAGTCTCGGGTAAGCGTCCAACTCTTGACTTCGGCTCAGGTCATGATCTCATGGTTCATGAGATTGCCCCATGTCAGGCTCCCCGCTTGTGTTCTCTTAAAATAAATAAGTATTTTTTTAAGCATTTGGAGATTTAGCTATACAGAGGAAAGGATATTTAAAGAGTATTTGGGCATTTGGGCAAGTAATGAATATAATTGAGAAGCTCTTTAGTGAATATGCTCTTTTCGGGAATCAAATGCTGGTCTTCTGCCAACATAAAAATCAGTAAACAGGAGAAAAATAAGAATAAGTGGAACTAGATAAAACATAAATGAAACTCAGGTACGGGTGCAGTTGACCCAAGTTTGTTGTGTAAATTCTTGTTATTTTTCTGTATTGGAGGAATGTATAGATTAGTGGATTGGTAAGGATTTCGGCAATATAAGAGGAAATCAAATCTCTTGCTTTTGAATCTTCTCCAAAGTGAATTGCATAGGCTATTTTTTTTAAGAGAACGCTTTTTAAAAAAAAAAAATTATTTATGAAAGAGAGAGTGGGGGAGGGAGGGGCAGAGAGAGAGGGAGACAGAGAATCCCAAGCAGGCTCCGTGCTGCTGGCACAGAGCCCATCATGGGGCTCGAACCCGTGAACTGTGAGACCATGACCTGAGCTGAAATCAAGAGTCAGAGGGTTAACTGACTGAGCCACCCACGTGCCCCAAATTGCATAGACTTCTTAAAGAAGTTTGAAATCTCATTAAAAAGGCTTTAAGAGTGTGTAATTGTACTTTCTCTATAACTTCTAATGTGATAATTGTGCATTGCAGAACAGAACCATTAATAAAAGAAAGAAGTTTTGAGGTAACTGTTCACTACGGGCTGAAATTAAATGCTAAAAATGTTGAATTTGGTTAGAAGTTCTGCAGCATTCTCTATACACATGAAAAATTGTATTTTCTACAAAAGTTGAGAATTCTAAGAACTTTTACATACAGATAACTGGGTATATGCCTATATCTTCATGTTTTCCCTTGTTTGATATTGGTAATAATGTATTTTTAGGATTATAAGTGGATGTTTTCTTCACCTATCTGTAGATCCATCTGAGTCAAATTTGTGTTAGATGAGGTTAGATTTGTGCTGAGAGCTTGAAAAAAGTGTGATAGCACTTAGTTTACTTCTATCATATTACCTTCATAACTTGCTTTGTAGGCATGGCTCAAATTAGAGCCAGAACCCCGCCCAAAAAAGCACAAATACTTATCATTATTTACGTAGTTATGAGTGAAGCTTCTGTTCACTTATAAATTGCCAGCTCCATTTGGAGAGCAAGTCTTCTTACTCATGATTAAGTTAACTTTCTTGCATTAAAATCCATATTGATATTTATCTCCAGTTGTCTCTTTGTATTATATTCTCAAAGATTCTTTGTAACAGTTCTGTCCCCTCTCCTTCAAAGAGTCAGAGACCAGGGCACCTGAGTGGCTCCATCAGTAGAGAGCATGCAACTCCTGATCTCAGGGTTGTGAGTATGAGCCCATGTTGGGTGTAGAGATTACTTTAAAATAAAATCTTAAAAAAACCCCAAAGAGTCAGAGACAGAAAACCCCTTCTTTTCCTGTCTCATATTTTTCTGATTAGTCTGCTTACATACACTAAATGCTCTTCTTTTATTTTGCCAGAGACTTCAGAAATGATTATTCCTAATGGCAAGCTGCTTAGTCACGAAAATTGGTCTCGTTTTAAGCTTGTAAAAATATACTATAGTGATAGAATAAAAGAGCCAGGTTTGACCTTAAAAAAAAAAAAAAAAGGTGCCTGGATGGCTCAGTCGGTTGAGTCCAACTTTGGCTCAGGTCATGATCTTGTGGTTTGTGGGTTCAAGCCCTGCATTGGGCTCTCAGCTGACAGCTCAGAGCCTGGACCCTGCCTGAGATTCTGTGTCTCCCTCTCTCCCGCCCCTCCCCCACTCTCTCTCTCTCTCTCTCTCTCTCTCTCTTTCTCTCAAAAATTAAAAAAGAGGTTTGACTTTTGAGTGACTTTGTCTCCTAATTAATTTGGGGCCCCTATAAAAACTGACAGCTTTTGAATTGCCTTCCTGGTCTAGGAATATCCTGAGCCACTTGCAAATTAGTATCGTAATGAAAAGTCCCATGTTGCAACTAGGAAATATTTTTTAAAAACAGGGGACTCATTGGACCAGCAGCACTTCGCAGAGTTCTTAAGCCAGTATCTGATACGGGCCTTGGCTTTACAGGTTTTGGGACTTGCTTTTCTCAGCTCAGCCTATGCTGTGTGTAACATTTTCCAAACTTCTGAGACTAATTTATAAACTAGAATGACAAGTTCTTCAATTTACAGTAAAATGTTCCTGATATGTAAGTAAGAAAATGATGATAAAGGTGTATACTCAGGAGTCAGGAGGCCGGGGTTTGAATCCTGGCCACACTGCTTCCTGGTTGTGTGTCCCTGTTTAGGCAAGTTACTTTACTCTGAGCCAGTTTTCTCAGCTATCAAAGGCGGGTAATAGGACCTCTCTCATGGTTGTGAGGATTGAATGAATTTGTACATGTACAATGCTGAAACTGCTTAGTACCAAGCAAGTGCTTAGTAAATGATAGCAATTCTTTTAACTTACATTGGGAGTACTTTCTCGTAGCATCTGTACCCACTCAAGACTAAATCATAGAACAGAAAGTTGCTTGGCAAATGTAAAATTAGAAGAGAGAAATGTAAATGTTGTTTAGGAAATCACTTCTGGGTCTTCTAATGGATATCTTCGATTGAGGATACTTCTGTCTACTTGACCAGTGAAGTCATTTTATTAGCCCTGCCTCTGTGTGGTCACAGTGAAAACACGGTCACAGATAGTTACAGTATTTCTCCTAAGGACACATAAGAATGGGAGGTAATAGGGAGATGTGCCTGTTTCGCATCACAGACGTACAAGCTGTAGGATGTGCAACAGAGTTCTTAGTGAAACATGAGATCTCGATCACTGGAGTTGAGATTCTCAGATCCAACTCTTCGTTTCACTCTGTAGTTGTGCTTCTCAAACCACAGCTCATTTTGATGCTGTTCCAGGGAAGCATTTCGAGATCTGCTTTCTCATCATGTATGATAGAGTTGCTTTCGTGCTTGGCAAGCTGCTAAGGAGAAAAGAAACCGTCCTCAAGTGCCTGTGTCTGGCCTGCATTTGAAGGCACAGAACCCATCCAGCAAGATCAGTGCATTCTGTTGCCATAGGAATGTGGGAAAGACTGATAAATAGTGATGCGTCTGATTCTTTGACTCTCCTTCTGGTCTTTGTGCAAATTGCTATTTTTTTTTTCTGGTGAAATAAACCATCTTGGTTGTCTTAAGAGTACAAGGAATAGATCTCATCTTCAGTTAATTACATCGCAAGTCCATTTTCCTAGTCCTCTGGATATAGTTTTATAAAACACTCTACTCTTCATAACTATGAACTGTTTGAAGGAGGCGCTTGCCGATTATTTTATCAACTCGGTTGATTTTACTCTGAGAAGTGACATAATACGAGGGTATGCTAGTTGGCTACCAGAATGCATTCCTTTTTCGTAATTTTAATAGAGTATATCTAGGCACCTGGCTGTCTTGCTACAAACTTTTTCAGCTTCTTTTCAGCCAGGTGTAGATCGCATGACTAAAATCTTGTCAGTGGAATGTGAGTGAAGGCTGATTCCAGATCTAGGCCTTCAAATTGTTGGCTGTGTGTTTCCCTCAGGAGCGATTTTCCTTCCCAACAGGTCCCAGAGAGCCCATCATTAAAAATCCATGCGAGGACAGCACCCCAGGGGACGGTAGAGCCACGATATGGCAGGAAGGACTCTGAGGAGCAGAGCACCCGGCTGCCCGACTGCTAACCGTGAGGCTGGTAAATGAAAAAGAAATAAACTTCAGTGTTCTTTGAGCTACTGTATTTCTCTTGTAGCAGCTTAGGTTTTTACCCCAACAAACATACACATTTCCCATACTTGTCTCCATTACACCTTCTTGGGAATTCACACCTTCTGTACCATGTTACAAGCACAGCTTTATAGGGTGGAGAGAGCTTGTGATCAGATCTAGGTTCAGATAACACATCCACTATTTGGATGTCGCCCTGTGCAAGCTGGTCCTTCTTCATATACATAATGAAGATCATACTGACACGTAGATTAAATGCCCTGGCACAAAAGGACTAAAGAGAGTTCCAGATGTATAAGAGGTACACAATAGATGTAAATTTCTATATAATTCCCTTTAACATCATCTAACAGGCCCAGTCCTTATGTATTCTACACAAGAAAACTATGCAGCATGTTTTTCTGTGGTTCTTTAAATACCTGTTCTGCAGAAGAAATATTAATATTTTACTTTTGCTAAAGAACGTTTTCAAAGAGGAAATTGTTGGATTGAGTGATAAATGTTGACTTTTTTTTTTTTTTTTTTTTTTGCTAATAACATGCCCGGACTTCATGTAAATCTTGGAATTTTTAGGCTGAAAATGTCATTTTAGAATATCTTGCTTAACTCACCTATTCTGTAAGTCAGAAGTTACTGAGGAGCAGAAAGGTTAAGTAATGCTAACAAAATGACAAGTCACAAACTGTTGCAAAGAGTAGGTCATAGTTATTTGGAAATTGGAATTTTCTCACAGAAAATTGTTATTACATTTACAGAGTAGCCACAAAATTCTATTCAATACAGTGTAACTAAAATACCATAGGGGGCTTTGGACAGTCAAGAAAAAAAAGCAGTAAAAAGAAAGGCTAAGGAAATCCAAATATATCAAGTCAGCAATTGAGGCTATTGATAATGTGACCATAACCTACTTTTGTGTCATTATTTTATGTATCTCCATTATTATTCTTACGTCTCCAGGTTTTTTTTTTTCTCATTATCCCTTTTCTGGTAAAGACACAAAGAAATTAAATTGCATAACCAAAATTGCACAGCTCATTACTTCCCATTAAAAAAAAAAAAAAAAAAAGAGCCTGGCTGGCTCAGTCAGTAGAGCACGCAACTCTTGATCTCAGGGTTTTGAGTTTGAGCCCCATGCTGGGTGTGGAGATTGCTTAAAAATAATTTTATTTTTTATTTTTTTTTATTTTTTTTTTTTAGTGTTTTTACATTTTTGAGAGACAGAGAGAGACAGAGCACGAGCTGGGGAGGAACACAGAGAGAGGGAGACACAGAATCCCAAGTAGGCTTCAGGCTCTGGGCTGTCAGCATAGAGCCCAATGCAAGGCTGGAACTCAGGGACCAGACTACAAGATCATGACCTGAGCTGAAGTCGGAGGTTTAACCAAATGAGTCACCCAGGTGCCCCAAAAATAAAATAAAAAAATCTTTAAAAAATGTTCATAACTTTACAAATAGTATAGTATACATAGGATTATCTTCATTGAATGACCCATATTGGCCTTAATGAATAGAAACAATTTTGGGACAATAGAATGAAAATCCTGTCAGTCTGGATCATATAAACCTGCAAATTTTGGCAATCCATGATTTTCTCCTTAACTCAGCCTAGGACATCCATGAGCAGTTTCTAAAAATAGATAAATGATTAGAGATGAGTACAGATGAGAAAACACCCAACAGACACTTGTGATTCCCCTATTTCTTCACCCTACTGTCCCTTCTCCAAATTATTAGCATAAGAATCGTAAGTAATCATCCTAAAGAAATGAGGAATTTGGGAATTTGAAAGAAAGCAGCTTAAAAAGTATCCTACTCAATGAAAATGTGCTGTCACTCAGTCTGCTAAGGTGTGAGAAATGTTCTATATTTTTATCTTGGGAGCAGTTACTCAGATGTATACATATGTAAAATTTCATCAAGCTGTATGATCAAGATTTATGTACTGTACTGTATATGTTACCTCAATTTAGAAAAGAAAAGTATCCCTCAATTATAAATGTAATTATATAATTACAGCCCTTGTGCACAAAGCATTACTAGCAATATTGAATCATCACAAAGTGCTTATATAAAGTTTTTTTTTTAATGTTTATTTTTGAGAGTGCGCATGAATAGGGTAGGGACACAGAGAGAGAGGGAGACAGAGAATCACAAGCAGGCTCTGTGCTGCCAGAGAGAGCCTGAGGCGGGGCTTGATCTCATGAACTGTGAGATCATGACCTGAGCTGAAATCAAGAACCAGATGCTCAACCGACTGAGCTACCAGGTGCCCCACCCCTACTTTGAACTTTTAAAGATGTTGGTTGGAAAGATCAATATATAAACCACATACAAAGAATTTGTTAATGCTTAAGATGGCCACATTTCGCAACTGAACAGGATGAATTATTTCAGAAAATATGATAAAAACTGACTCCCATACATAAGAAGGTAAATTGTTTTCTATGATCCAAAGAATTGAAATCCATATCAGCTGTAATAAGATTCAACTGTAATAGCAAAAACAATTGGAAACAATTTAAGTATCCATCAATATAGGGAAATGGTGAAGCAAGTTATAATACACTCATGCAAAAGAATACCTTCAGCCATTAAAAAGAATAAAGTGCATCTATATGAGCTGGCATGGAAAAATTTCTTACTCATACTGCTTTATGGAAAAGTCAGTTGTGGGGCAGTATGTACAGTATGATTACAGAAGTAATCTCAGTTACCTGGTGTGTATCCTTCCAAATAGTTATTGTATGTACATATATGTGCATACATATTTGTTTTTACATAAATGGGATTAAAATAGTTATGCAGTTTTTCATTTAAATAACTGAAAGATGTGAAGGCAATGTAAAGATGCATCTAGAATGACATCATATCTGAGAACTTCCGTGTATTCATTTGAGCCAAAACTCAAGGAGTGAAGAGGGTGTGAGCATTGCAGGCAGTAAAAACAGCCAATGCAGAGGCTACAAGGGAAGAAAGAGCCCCGTGTTTTGGAAGAACAGATAGGCTGGGGTGGCTAATGTGTAATGAGTAAGAGGTTCTCAGTTACACAGGGCCTTGTATGTATGACATAGTGTTGAGCTTTCATTGTAACTTAAATGGATAGCCATTAGAGTTTTTCAACCACCACAACAACAAAGCCATACAGTCTGATGTGTGTTTTTATTTTATTTTCCTAAGTTTATTATTTATGTTAGTAATCGCTACACCCAATGTGGGGCTCAGATTCACAACCCCAAGATGAAGAGCCGCATGCTTTTCCGACTGAGCCAGCCAGGCGCCCTTGATGCATGTCTTCAAAGATCACTTGGAATCTTGATCTATCAGCCATCTCACCCAGTCCTCCCAGTCATGAGAGCATCCTGTGACAAAGAAGCAAATGTGCTGGCTGACATGCCCGGGAGAGATGGAGCAGGAAAGGGGACGTCAGGCCAGAGAACCACACCAGGCCTGCATTATATACCTTCCAGGGCAGCACTGCCTAGCAGAAATAGAATGTGAGGCATGGATATAATTTAAATTTTTCTAGCAGCCACATTTTAAAGAAACAATCTTAATAACATTTCATTTAACCCAGTATTTCAAATTTTTATCACTTTAGCATGTAATCAACCAAAAAATTATTAAGGCTGTTTAGGGTTGTGTTTGTTTTGTTTTGTTTTTTTTAATTTTATACTAAGTCTTCAAAATCTGGAGTGTATTTTATACTTAAAACACATGTCAGTTCAAACTAGCCACATTTCCAGAGCTCAGTAGCCATGTGGTTGAGTGGCTACTGCAGTGGCTATTACAAGTCTAGGGCTTTACCTTTCTTCTTCAGGAATTTAGCCTGAACTCATATCCCCATCTGATTTCAACACATCTCATAAAAGATCCCACTTTGCTCAGGCTGGCTGTGTTTTCATTTAAGGGTAAATATAAAATGCGTATACTAAATCCTAATTTCCTCTCCTTTTTTTGAAGATAAAAAGGTGTGGGGCTCGCTGACTATGGAGGGAGGGCAAGAGGGAGACCAGTTATGGTAGAACCAATGAGATTGGCTCTTCATCTGAACTAGGCAGAAATGGAGAGATGCAACTTGACTTGATCTGCTTGCTGGAGGAAGACACAATGATGGACTGAATGAGAGAAGGGAAGGGAGGAATCAAGAGTGACTTCTAGGTTTTTAGCCAGAGCAAACGGATGGTGCCATTTTTTGAAATGGAAAAGACTCGAGGGAGGAGCAGTTATAGAAAGTGTGTAGAGGTAGGAATTGAGAATGTATTTTGAGTGTAGGCGACACAACCGGACTTCAAGACTTACTATAAAGCTATAGTAAAGAGGACTGTGTGGTACTGGTGAAAGAATAGACCAATCAATGAAACAGAATAGAAAGCCCAGAAATAGACCCACCTACATACAGTCCATTGATCTTTGACAAAGGAACAAAGACAATACAATGGAGCAAAGGTAATCTCTTTAACAAATGGTGCTGGAACAAGTGGACATCCACATGCAAAAAAAAAAAGAAAAAAAAAATAGACCTAGACCTTACACCTTTCACAAAAAAGTAACTTGAAATGGATCACAAACCTGAATGTAAAATACAAAACTAAAAACTAAACCTCCTAGGAAATAACATAGGAGGAAATCTAGATGACCTTGGGTATGGTGATAACTTTTTTAATTCCAAAGACACAATCTATGAAAGAAAGGATTGATGAGCTGTACTGCATTAAAATTAAAAATGTCTGCAAGACACTGTAAAGAGAATGAGAAGACAAGCAACAGACTGGGAGAAAATATTTGCAAAAGACCTATCTGATAAAGAATTTAACCAAAATAGGGATGCCTGGCTGGCTCAGTTGGCTACAGCATGCAATCTGTAATCTCAGGGTTGTGAGTTCAAGTCCCATATTGGGTGTGGAGCCTACTTAAAAAAATTTTTTTAACCAAAATATACAAAGTATTCTTAAGACTCAATAAGAAAACAAACCAATTTAAAAATGTTTTAAATGTAGGCTCAAGATGCCCTTTAATTAAACACGTGGTAGATATCCTGTTGGCCACTAGCTACATGTGTCTGAAGTTCGGAAGAAAGTTTCAGGCAGCAGATACATAAATTTAGAATCATTACTCTGTGGGTGGTATTCAAAACCTGAGAACTGAAGTAGATCACTTGACCTGGAACAAAGGTCAAGGAAAGGAGTGGAGATCAGCCAAACAGACTGAAAGAAGCAGCTAACGATGTCAGAACAAACCAAGGAGAGTATGGTCAGAGGAGCCAGGGGAAGGCAGAGTTTCAAAAAGAAAGCAAATGCTGCTGAGCGGTTGAAAAAAGATGTGTGTAAAGGTGTGCTGGTTGATGAGTTCTGTTTCACTTGAAAGTAAGTTTGGATGACTCTTGTGAAAAGTTTTGCCATAATTGGGACAAGAGAAATGGGATCGAAGGTAGAGGGAGATGTTCAGGCAAAAGGGGTGGTTGGGGGTTGGTGGATTGGTTGGTGGGTTGATGGGTTCGTTGGTTGGTTCGTTGGATTTTTTTAGCAGTGGGAAGGAGGAGGGTTTGAGGCTGGAGGCAAAGAGGGAAAGGAAGGGACAGAAGTGTGGTCCTTGAGAGGTGGTGGGGTGACGGGGTTCGATCTGGCGCATGGGTGGAGGACCCGGCCTTTGGTAGATGCAGGAATGCTTCTTCTACTGGGATAGAAGAAAAGACAGGGAAGACATGGGGCCTCTGTACCTTATTTCTCAGTGAAAAGCCACAGCAGAGGGGCTGTGGAGGGGGCAGTTTGAAGGGAAAGTGGAAGCTTTCACACAGCTCTCTTCAACTTGCCCTTTGCTTTTGTGGGTTTTTTTTTCCTTTTTTTTTAAACCAGGATTCGAGGATGGGGCGCCTGGGTGGCTCAGTTGGTTAAACCAGGTTTCACGGGCTAGCACAGAATCCTAGAAGCGCCACTGATTAAACCTTTACTTAGGCTGTGGGGACGTGGTTTGTGGGGAGGTCGAGGAGCACTTGGGCTGCAGGCCAGCAGCCATCAGGTACTTCAGAAGCGTCCTACTATGTTGTCAGTGTGGACACTGCACGGCCTGTCCGCTGAGTGTCAGTCCCTGGGGAACCTGCGCCTTCTGGCCCCTTGGCTCCTGCTTCTTGCCTTGTTCCAGCGCTTCAGGTAATCTCTCATGAGGCTTGGCATTTTGTCTATTTTTGTGGTAAGATTCCTTGGTTCTTGCCCTCGTGAGGCCTGCCAAACCTTCTGTTTAGGGCACCCACCCTTCTTGAGAAAAGTTTCAGTCTCAGTGGAGAATAGCAGGTGTGGCTGCTGCTATCAGTGATATAAATGGGGGGAGGACAGGTATAGCCCATAGCCTTTCATTTCAATCCTTTGAAATCCCATGAAAGTGCAGATGAGAAAGCACATCTTGAACTTTTGAGGCTCTTGCCTGAATGGATTAACTAACCCTGTTTACTAATATCTCTCTGCTGGCTTAGAGGACAATGGTCTGTAGAATTCAGTGCTCTCTTTGCTTTGAACAAAGCCTTCAGCTTGCCACTCTTCTGATCCCAGCGTGAGAGCAAGCTTGTTTGGTCAAATTTGGTGTGTAAGTGATTTCAGCCATTTGCCTTATTTTATTTGTGTCATTTGGGGTGAAATTCCAGCGACCTTGGGCATCATTTCTTTTTTTTTTTTTTTTAAGTTTATTTATTTTGAGAGAGAGAGAGAGACAGAGAGAGAGCGCACATGAGTAGGGGAGGGGCAGAGAGAGGGGGAGAGAGAGAATCCCCAGCAGGCTCTGCACTGTTAGCGTGGAGCCTGATGCAGGGCTCAGAGCCCGATGTGGGGCTCCATTCCACAAACCGGGAGATCATGACCTGAACCAAAATCAGGAGTCAGACGCTTAATTAACTGAGCCACCCAGGCACCCCATATCATTTCTTTTTTACTTGAAAATAGATTTAATGAAGGGCCATATTAGGTTTGGTCAAGTTTTCTAAGTAAGGAGCTTATCCCATAGCTTAACTGAAATGATGCCACATATGATGCCTGGTTTTACTGAGGTCCTTACCCAACTGAAACCATATAATAAATGAAAGATATATTTCCTTTGAAAAATTTTTTTTTCTTAATGTTTTTTATTTTTGAGAGATCACAAGCAGGGGAGGGGCAGAGAGAGAGGGGGACAGAGGATCTGAAGCATGCTCTGTGCTGATAGCAATGAGCCCGATGTCGGGCCTGAACTCGTGAACCGAGGTCATGACCCGAGCCGAAGTTGGACGCTCAATGGACTAAGCCAGCCAGGTGCCCCTAAATTTCGTTTTTTTTATGCATCCTTTGAATAGGAATGACCAGCTCAGCTATAAGGGACTGATGCCCCACCTTTCACCTGCTAAAGCCTCCAAATATCACAAACACTGCTGATTGCTTTTTGCTTGCTAACAAAATCTCAATTTTGCTCCATAGTAAGTGTGCCCATCTCTAGGAGATGAATCCTTATTAGCCCAAATTCATCCTGTAATCTCTCTTCTACTGTGCAGGTGACCCAGCTCTGGCCTCCGAAATGTAAAGAAGTCTGAGGACAGGGCTTGACACAGCTGGAAGAAGAGTGGATTTTTCCTCCCCTAAAAGAGGGAGAACGGAAGAGATTACCCCGCTCTTTTCCCTCCTGTTATGAGGACTTGAGATGAATTCCAGGGCTCTCTGGATAGCATTCCTTTTAGATTTGAAAATAATAGATTTAGTAAAGAACTGTATTCGGAGTAGTGGAAAAGGAAGGTCAAAAAGATGGGCATGGGCGCCTCGGTGGCTCAGTCGGTTAACATCCTACTTCGGCTCAGGACATGATCTCACTGTTCGTGGGTTGGAGCCCTGCACTGGGCTCTGGGCTGAGAATGCAAAGCCTGCTTAAGATTCTTTCTCTCTCTTCCTGTCTCTCTGTGCCCACCCCCCACCCCCCACTCATACTTTCTCTCTCTCTCTCAAAATAAATAAACCTAAAAAAAAATAAAAGTGGACCAAGAAACATCACTAACTGGTGCTGGTCCAAATCTGGATCAGCCTGCCTCCAGACTTCGTGTTTTGTGCAAGAATGAAATGCTCTCATTGTTTAAGACACTTTGGTTTGAGTATTCTGTTACTTGCAGCTAAAAGCCTCCAGATACACATGACTTCACAAAATTTGCCATGCTCGGGGCGCCTGGGTGGCGCAGTCGGTTAAGCATCCGACTTCAGCCAGGTCACGATCTCGCGGTCCGTGAGTTCGAGCCCCGCGTCGGGCTCTGGGCTGATGGCTCAGAGCCTGGAGCCTGTTTCCGATTCTGTGTCTCCCTCTCTCTCTGCCCCTCCCCCGTTCATGCTCTGTCTCTCTCTGTCCCAAAAATAAATAAACGTTGAAAAAAAAAATTAAAAAAAAAAAATTTGCCATGCTCAAGAGCATTTATAACTAACACTCTTCACCCTGACTCAACAAAAGCAATTCCCCACCTTACACTTGGCTGGTAAACCATGGTTCCTTTATAGCTTGTTAACTTTAGCTAAAGCTCCAGGGGTATTATAAAACCAAAGTGTTTTTAATTTTTCTGGTTTTCCAGCATAATTTGGCTAAGTGTAATAGTATAACTAAAATGATTTTTCATTAACTAATCTCTAGAAAAATGTCAGTATTCCCAAAGAGCCATTTTAGAGTTGTCTTCAAAATGTTTTTCAACCTTTCTGGTTCAGAATTTGAGTTCTTAATTGGGGTCCGCCTTTGGGAATTATTAGAAACTGACTATAAACAGGCTCTACTATTGCCTGAGGCAATCACATTATTTTTTTTACAATTGCTATAAAAGCTCACCTACATTATTAAAACTCCAAATATTCTTCATTCTTTATGGCTTGGCATTTCATAATCTTATTTGTCCAGAACTTCAGTGCTTTATCCATTTTTATTGCTCAAGGCTTAAATTTGTTCTTTATTTAATATTATTGAGGTTTTTCTCCTTTCTAACCCACTCCCATCTTTACACCTTATGTCCCTAAAAATGCATGAATATGACCAAACCTCATTTCAGGGACCACTGGGTCAAACACTGTCATGTATAGAATTAACTATCAAATGTACACCTTCAGTTTACCAGAATTTCTGTTTTTCATATCTTTGTCTGAGAGTTCATACACAGGTGTTTTGGTTAAAGCCAGCTCCAAGAAATCCCTGACATTTTATAACAAGCAAAAACACTCATAAGCTAAATTTGCTCAGAGCCTAAATTAAGTCATGCAACCAGCCTAAATGGAATAAGTACAATTTTCTCTTCATTCTGAGTTTCAGTTTTTAAGTTGACCAAGGACGTTTTAGTTCTTAGCAATAGATAGATATAAGTGTATTTGCTAACTAAATAAATTGGGGTTAGCGGAGTAGAAAGAGTAACAAAACAACACTGACCAAGTAGGACATCAGTATTCCAGTAAATTCACTCAGTGCAGAATTTGAAAGCTGATACGTATTTCTGCAAGTGGTTTATGGAACTTCTCAAATTCCATGTATGGCCCTGATCACATCAAGCAAGATGAATAGTTTATCAGCTATATCACTGTAGGAAAAACTACTAATATAAACTTATTCATTAAATTCAACAAGCATGTGGGGTGCCTGGGTGACTCACTCATTTGAGCATCTGACTCTTGGTTTTGGCTCAGGTTGTGCTCTCTCGGTCGTGGGATCAATCCCCATGTCAGGTTCTGTGCTGGGTGTGGAGCCTGCTTGAGATTCTCTTTCTTTTTCATGCCGCCCTTCTCCCCCCAACCCCCCCCCCTCATTTTCTCTAAAATAAAATAAAATAGGGGCGCCTGGGTGGCGCAGTCGGTTAAGCGTCCGACTTCAGCCAGGTCACGATCTCGCGGTCCGTGAGTTCGAGCCCCGCATCAGGCTCTGGGCTGATGACTCAGAGCCTGGAGCCTGTTTCCGATTCTGTGTCTCCTTCTCTCTCTGGCCCTCCCCCGTTCATGCTCTGTCTCTCTCTCTGTCCCAAAAATAAATAAACGTTGAAAAAAAATTAAAATAAAATAAAATAAAAGAGAAAATAAAATAAAATAAATTAAAAAAAATTCAACAAGCATATATGAGCCCAGGCCTGTGCCAATCAGTAAGGATTATTACCCTCTTAAAACCTAGGCCGTTTGGAGGAAGGTCTCAGAGTTGCCTCGGTTGTACCCACAGGCTTTTAATTTTGGAGATGACACAACGAGGCTAATGCCATTGAAGGAAGATTGTTATTATTTACATTTCCCGAGAGAAGGGAGCACATTGTGCCACAAAGACCACGTGGGGTAGCACCAGTTTTGGTCAGGAGGCAGAAGCAGTGAGGGGAAAGCGTGGGCCAGAACCTTTATTGTTTCCCACAGGAAGGCAAGGCAAGGCAGAGAAAACAGGTTAATATTGGCTAGTTTGAGTCAGCAGGCTCTGGGCTATAGAGGTGGTCTCTTGTTATACGCTACCTGGCCCTGGGTTATTAGGGCAGAGGAATATTGGCTTGGTATGTGAGTGCAATAAAAGAGGTGGTGGGGAGTACGGACTCATGACCGATTGGAGGATTTGTAATATTATCAGGTGCCCACAAAACCTGGCTCACAGAGGTAGATGTAAACAGCTCTGGCCATTAGTGTGACCCTGTAACCAATGGATGCCAAGTAGACAAATACAGAATCTAAGAAAACGCAGAACAAGAATCCACGTGACCAGGGAGTCTCAGCGCAAACCAGTCCTCTTACATAAAAACACAGCTTGGAAATTATACTGTGTACCAATAAGCATTTGGAACACCAACCGTATAGCTATTCCAGGTTTTTATTACAAAAATGTGTAATAAAGAATTTGGCCTTGCCCAAAAACAGGTCTGGCCTTCACCCTCAGCTTCTTGAATTAATCTGCGTCATCCCCGATACGACTGTCTTTGTTTACGGATAGGATGGCCACCCTGGATCTTAGAGTAAGGACCGGCCCCTCCAGAAAGATCAGTTATAATTTAGTGTGTGGCTTTGGATCCTGTAGTATCAATCTGTAAACTTCAACCATGGGGGCAATCAATCAGTGATGCCTACATAACGAAACCCCGTTAAGATGTCTGGATACTGGGGGCGCCTGGGTGGCGCAGTCGGTTAAGCGTCCGACATCAGCCAGGTCACGATCTCGCGGTCCGTGAGTTCGAGCCCCGCGTCGGGCTCTGGGCTGATGGCTCGGAGCCTGGAGCCTGTTTCCGATTCTGTGTCTCCCTCTCTCTCTGCCTCTCCCCCGTTCATGCTCTGTCTCTCTCTGTCCCAAAAATAAATAAAAAACGTTGAAAAAAAAATTAAAAAAAAAAAAGATGTCTGGATACTGATGCTCGTGTGAGCTTCCACGGTTGGCAGTTCTCCGTGTGCATTGTCACACATCAGTGCCAGGAGGGTAATGCATCTTGAAGCCACAGGAGAGGACAATGAAAGTCTCATGTCTGGAACCCTCCCAGATTCTGTCCTATGTGTCTCTTCCTTTGGCTGGCTTTCATCTGCCTCCTTTCCCGTATAAGAAACCAAAACCATGAATAGAATAGCCGCAATGGGTTCTGTGAGCCCTTACAGTGGATTATCGAAACCGAGTGCTCCATAGCAGTTGGTGTCAGAAGTGAAGGCAGTCTTGAAAACCGTGACCTCAACCTACACAGTTTGTCTAACTCCAGGCGAAATCTCTACACATGTGTACTAGGCAAGTAAGTAAGTAAATACGTAAATAAATACATACATACATACACAAAGTTGAAAAATAAAGAAGATATTAAATAAAAAATAGACACTTCTCCTGAGGATCTCACAGTTAACTCTTTCTGGATTATCTTCCTAGATATTTCCTGCATAAATGTAAGCGTATATACACACTTTATTATTTCTTTATCGTAAATGAGATTGTGCTCGACAACCTGTTCTAAAATTGCCTGTTATCCCTTCTATGGCATAAGTGGCCTTTGTGTCAGTACAGGTGGACCTCCCCCTGCGATCTGGATGGCAGGATGGTGTTCGTATGGCATGGTTGTACCATGATAGGAAGAGAATGGAGTCTCAGGGTTCTTACGAGATCACGTGACTGCACATAGTAGCACTCTTAGAACAGTGCTGATCCCAAAACAAGCAAGCACTCCCTGCCTTTGTTATCACTTGTGATTTAGCCACTCTCGATTGTGCACATTGCTATTTCCATTTTTTTAATGATTTCCAACAAGGCTGCAATGGATATCCTCCAATTGTACTTATACCCAGGGATGGAATTACTGTGTCAAAGGGTATGCACATTTAACATCTTGCTAGATGTTGTCAAATTGCCCTCTGAAATTGTGCCAATTTGCATTCCCATCCCTATCCTGTGATTTGACTTACTCCCCTTTCCTCTCATTTACTGAGTACTATCAAACTTTTTCATCTTTGCCAACCTGATAGGGTTTTAGAAATTGCATCTCCTTGTAGCTTGCCTTTCTTTAATTATTGTGAGGCTGAGTACCTTTTTTACATATTTGTTCATTTACTTTATAGTACTTTTTCTTCCAGCTCCTTAACTCGCATGCTTTAATTTTCTATTTGATTTAAGCAAACTTCCTATGTCATTTGAAGCTAGTATCTTGAAGGAGAATTAGGCAAAAGAAAAAGATACCAGGATGCTTTTCCAGCCAGTGTTTCCATATCATCATGACTTCCACGATGGCTCTCAACGTCCTTTTAAGAAAGAAAACAAGAACAAAAAGCAAAGCAAAATGAAAAACAATAGACTGGAAAGAGGTACTAATTTTCTCTGGTTGATTGAAGGGCTTTTGTTTGTTTGTTTATTCCTTTCGACTAAATAGAAATCATTCCCTTTATTTCAGCTTATATCCATTTTTCCAGGATGGAAACCAACCCACCAAGAACTGGATCTTTTTATTCTGCAATTTAAACCAACTAATAAATAAATGTTCTGTTATGTCTCACACAATGTAAGTGGTAGGAGACAACAAACTGGTAACAACTTGTGTGTCTCTTGGTAAGTTTTTTTTTTTGTACTTTTTATAAGGTGCAAAATTCACAATTTTATGAGTTACTTTACTAAAAACAGGTTGATTCATATTGTCCTAAAGTCTTGATTTTCAGGGGCACCTGGGTAGCTCAGTCAGTTAAGCGTCATGATCTCACAGTTCGTGAGTTCGAGCGCTACGTCGGGCTCTGTGCTGACAGCTCAGAGCCTGGAGCCTGCTTCGGATTCTGTGTCTCCTTCTCTCTCTGCCCCTCCCCCACTTGCGCTCTCTCTCTCTCTCTCTCTCTCTCTCTCTCTCTCAAAACTGAATAAATGTTAAAAAAAAATAAGAAAAAAAGAGATAGTCTTGATTTTCAAGTGACATTCACATTTTGCAAAGAATGCTTGTGTAAACTTTTCAGAAACTGATTTCTCCAAAAAGGAGAGATGCCTCCCCCACCGACCTGGCCACCAAAATGTGGCCCTGCCTTTCTTCAAATCTCCTTTTCTTCCAAAACCGACCTCTTGAAAGCTTCCCAGGTGGGCTCCTTGTTTTTCAACTGCATAACCTCTTCCCTCCCCTCTCCCATTTCTCATACCAGGTAATAGTCAGTATCTGATTGTACATATACTGGCTGACTCCACAAATTTGTGTATGTCCACATGCATCTTTCCTCCCCTGGTAAAAGTTGTAGAGCTCCTCTTGATTAGGTGTTCTACTAGTTATAAATATCTGCATCACACAATACATCCAAGCTCAGCAGCATAAAAGCAACAATAAGCACTCATTATCTCGCACAGCTTCTGTGGGTCAGAGACCCAGGAGCTGCTCAGCTGGGCTGCAGGCATCCAGATAAAGGCTTACTGGACCCAGAGGACCTGCTTCCAGGATAGAGCACTCCCACGGCTGGCAAACTGGCCAGATAGTGTCTAATCACGTGGACTCGTTCGCAGAGCTGCTAGAAAGTCTTCATGCTGCTCGCTCTCCCCCAGAGCCAGCAACCCAAGGGGCAAGGCAAAAACCACAGTGTCTTTTGTGATCCAGCCTCTGAAGAAGTCCCACACTCATTTCCCAGATTTCCTATTTGTTACTGTAGGGGTGGAAAATGTTTCCCTTCTTCCCTTCTAGGTTCTTGGGCTGGTCTGATAATTGATATAAGATGGATTAACGGAAGAAAAACAAATTTCAAACAAACGGGAGTCCCGTAAAAATATGAGACCCAAAGGTCAGCCAGGTGTTTGGAGCTTATAGAACATCCAGAGCTAAGGGAAGGGGTCGGAGTCTGGAGATACCAAGCACCAAGCGGAGGACGGCCATTCACAGGAAGGCACAGGAGAAGTTTGGAAAACAAAGCTGTCCTTTTATGTAAATAAGTTTCTTGGGTAAGAAGGTGTGTCTCGTAATAGCTGTCTCCCTGAAACAGGCCCCCTTTCCAGTATAAATTTAGGCAGTTGAAGCGGGGGGGGGGGGGGGGGGGGGAGGTAAAGAGGTTTTCCTGAATCTGCTGAGTTTTGGTTGCCTTTAGCTCAAAATAATCCTTTTGCCAAAGACACATATTTTAGGATGGCAAAATTTGCTCCCCTTCATTACATAGATCAACCCTCCCCAAGGGCATGAATACAAGGGCGAAGGAATCATTTGTGGCCATCCTGGAGGCTGGCTACCATTGGGATCCAGCCTTTTATTCATTCTTTATGTTATGCCTGCTACATCACAGATCTTGGCAGAGATATAATCACTTAAAAGAACTCAATGCTGTAGGAATACCATAATGAACAGGAAACTGGTTCCTTTAATTAAAACTGATGACACATGTGTAAAAGGACAAGTCTTAGATCAGCCAACCTGGGAAACATCTCCAAGGCAGAGATGTGCCCGTAGGAGGTTGACTGTGGACAGCCCTCTGGACCAAGATCTGTGGAGAGTGGAGGCTGACTGGGGTCAGGGAGCATCAAGGACCTCAGCAAAATATCCGAGGCAGCTCTACGACTGGGATGGCCCCTCAGAGTATTTACACCACGGAAATTGGCAAATGCTATGAGTCAGGGCTTTTAATCCCTGATTTGATCCTTCAGCTGGTCATTGATCATTTACCAGCACACAAGTGACCTATTGCATCCCATTCTCTGAGATCCAGAATGTATTATTTTTAGCATTTTAAGATCTCTAAGAAGTCCAACAATAAGGAAATGTGTTTAATTTTGTGAATAAGCATCCGCCAAAGTATGAAGTGGATATAAATCTTAGTCCACAGACTCAAGTGTATCAGAAGCTATGTAATTTCCGGAAATTGCCTCACCAGCCTTCCACCCCCGGGGTTGTGCCCCAGCTCCAGGAGCCACGAGGGTGCTGACTCACTGATCCATCCAGGCACCACTCAGATGCCCCAAATCCCAGCCCGGGTCCAAGGTCTGGGCTGGCCCTCCTGTGATACTCAGGGTATGGGAAGCCTTGTCCTTGGGAGGGACACACTCTCTCACAGCTCCTCTGTCCACAGAACTTCCTGTTGCCTCTCAGTCCTGTTCCCTCTCAGTCCTGTTCCACCCATTGTACCCAGTTCTGGAAAGCTTCTGAGTGCAAACTCTGGTCTGGGTGACTTTGCTGACCTTTGCTACCTCCCTGGGCTCTTCCCAGCCACCTCCCTGAACTCTACTGAACACACACGGACACGAGCCCCCTCCTTTCCCTCCCCTTCTCTTCCAGATTCCCCCTTCCCATGATGCCTCCTCCTTCTTTCCCCTCCTACTCCTCACCCCTCCTCACCGTCCTCTTTTCCTTCCCCCTCCTCTCTCTCCTGCTCTCCTCCCTCCGGCTCAAGAACTTTCCAGGCTGGGGTAAATCCCACTCCATTCATCCAGACTTTGCTGGAGAATCAGCTGAATTCTCCTAAGGATTTAGGTTTTGAATAACAAAAGCCAGAAAGCCCGGTTGTTTTGTTTTCTATTCTAACAGAAGCCTCCCCTAGGGCAGCGAGCACCGGACCCCCTTTCAGCTTAGATGGGGAAGGAGAGTATGTAATTGGAAGAGACGGAGTAAAGGAGCTCGTATCTAAAACTACCTTTCCCTCCGTCACACCTGTTGTCACTTCGGAAGAGTTTTGTGGGGCACAGTTCAGGGAAACTCTGCAGGTGCCATCCCACGTGGCCTACAGAGAACACGCCGGGGGCCGAGGAGGTGCCGCAGCAAGGCTCAGGGCCCCCAGTGCGCGACTGACAGCGGGGGAGCGCTTTCCTCCGCACAGCGGCAGCCCTTCTGGAGTGGGCGCAGAAGGGGAGGGCGGAACGGACGGAATCCCGGTTGACCCCAAGTTACCGGAGTCCCAGGGGCTGCTGAGGGCGAGCGGGGTGGGGGTGGGGGTGAGGTTGCTGTTCTTGACGGCTTCTTGAAAACCTTGGAAGAGTGTATCTTCACGGTTGCCCTTGTGTTTCCACAGGCACTGATTTCTGGCACGTTTGAAAAGGATCCTGACTCCCACTGTGATAGTATAGGGTTCTGAAAGCATCTTAAAATCCTTTGGAAAATTAATATATTGATCGAGAAATGACAAAATGTGAAAACTCCACCAGACTAAAAGAAATTCAAACCCCGTTAAATGGGCATGATTTAATAGCAGGCTATTTCTAAATTGTTTATTTCACACAATGTTTATATTGGTGGCAACTATGATAACAAATCCCAGGGCCTTGATAAGATCAACAAATTACCAAGTGCTAATTGTTTCTGGCAGGTGTAAGTGAGGAGATAAATAGCATATAAATTAAACTGCTGTGTGTGAGGGTGCCATTCTGGGACTCACGACTTTTCTGCACTCTGCAGCTAAGTAATTCCTCTTATCCCATAATTAGACACTTGTACCTTTAAAAACTGCACTCATTAATGCATATATTATCCTTCCACTGCCAGAGTTAGAAGAAAACAGATAAGGGGCAGTAGTCTAAGAAATTGAATATCAATGACATTGCATCCCTTTGTCACCTTTGAAATGCAGGCCATCTGTCTTGGGTCACGTTTGGTCATCTACATAGTTCCATGTGCTCAAGGGTGGCTGTCATCACAGCTGGGCCTGTGTGGCCTGGCCCCTTTCAAGATCTTGCCTCAGATCTGCTTTTTTTTTTTTTTTTTTTACGTTTATTTATTTATTTTGAGAGAGAGACAGCACGAGTGGGGGCAGGGCAGAGAGCCAGGGAGAGAGGGAGAATCCCAAGCAGGCTCCGTGCTGTCAGCACAGAGCCCCAAGTGGGGCTCAAACCCATGAACCACGAGATCATGACCTGAGCTGAAACCAAGAGTCGGACACTCAACCGACCGAGCCACACAGGCACCCCTCTCAGATTCACTTCTCAGTGTTGCTATGCCACCACATTTATTCAATGACAGCCAAAGTGTCTTAACTTTATCATAAATGCCAGTTGTCCCCTTCCCGGCTTCCTATCTCAAGTGAGAATCATAAGGGTCGAACGTTACTACCACATTATTTTACTAGAAATGCAGACATACAGCGCAATGCAATGTGACAGGTTGTTTTCTTTCCTTTTTTCTTCAGCCTCTGTACATCTGCTTAAGAGTGTTATCTGGATAATGTTATTTTTCATTCTGCTTTAGTCATGGTATGTCAAATGTGTTTGAAATTCTAAGGACAAAAATGCATCCATTCGTTGTTAATTTCATCCATGTATCCGTCCATCTGCTCATCCATTTATCCATCCATACGTTTACTTCATCATTTTTTCTTTGCATTTCTTTACAAAACTCTTTTGGTTCAGATCCTGTGCAGGGTGCTAAATAAAAGACACATTTTTTTCTGCTGAGCTCAGAGGGAGAGGCCAGAGTTGTAAATACTGATTACAGCATAAAGCTGTGGGGAGGCCCCACCCAGCGTGGGCTTGGGCAGGAAGATTCCAGTGAGGAGATGAGAAAGCCAAGAAGAGCAGCAAAGAGCAACAGCTTGTAGGCCCTTGGGTTGGGCTATCCTCAGAAGCACGTAAGTGCCCTGTGTCTGGGGTACCCAGTGTCCAGAAGTAGCCTGTGAAATGAGGCACAGCACCTGGCCAAGCTTATCCCATTTTTCCCTCCCGGCAGCCCTGCGATGTAAGTACATTTCTAGCTGCTCTATGGTGGGGATCAAGAGGGATGGAGGAAGAAATCCCTGCCGCCCCTGCCTACCGTGACCTTGGGAAAGGAACTTAACTTCTCTGGGTCTCAGTTCTTCGTATGTTAAATGGAGATCAGAACAGTTTCTGTCTCTCAGGCTTGTGAGGATAAAATGAATTTGTAGGTAGCAAATAGTAGCTATCATGACTGATCCCACTGATTAATGTTGGTGAGTGTAATTAAGTGACCAAACCACCCAGCCAAAAGGGGCCGAGTCAGACTGGAGTCAAACTAAGACTGCTTCCTTCCCTGGGGTACTATGTCCCCTGGGACCACACAGGATGGCACCGAATCAAGACCGGGTGCAACCAGGAAAGGCTTCCTGCACAAGGTGGCATCTGGGCTGAGTTTTGTAGAAGGGCAGGGAGTTTGCCAGGGAAAGAGGTGGGGAAAGGGGATGGAACAGACTGTGTGAGGCCTGGAGGCCTGAGTAAGTCTGGCATGTTGAGGGCACTGAGATAAGGCTGGGGGGTGGTGGGGAGAGTGGGGCCAGAGCACAGATGAAGACCACCTGGGGTGTTTGGACCAGATCTTGAAGGCCTTGTTTGTTTTCTGTTTAGCGCCAGTCTTTTGCTTCTATGAGGAGGTAGGAAAAAGTGAAAGAGGAACTTAAAAGTACAGGTCACCTGTACTTACAATTTACTTACTGTTTCTCTTGAAATGACTTGCTCTTTTTACATAAATTTGTTTTCAAAAGAAACTTTATACCGTAACCGTAAATGGTAAGCCCACGATAAGCCCCTGGTGCCAGATGTGTTCCAGAATTCACTTTTTTTTTTTCCTGATTTCAAAAGGTGGTATAGTGCATATATGCAACATCACTTAACATCCCCAGAGGGCCAAAGAATGAATGAATATTTCTGCAGAGAAATGTATGAATATTTACACCAAGCAGCATAAAGACTATTTATAGATTGCCTCAAATCAGCTTTGGCTCCAAACTTACAAAAAAACCTTTCATTTTTTTTCAGAGCTTTTTGGAATTCAGAATGTGGGTGAGTAGTATCACTTGCTGGACATAAAAGGTAACAGAAAATATATTCATTGCAAACGAAGCAATGTGATTAGCGTCCAGCTCACCCTCCCTGCTGTGGCTGCAGAAGGGCTCTTGTTGAAAGGGAGAGTCACAGGGAGGTGTTGACAGCCTCCCCTGGCAACGTTAACAGTGGGAGAACTGGGAGCAGGGAGAACTGGGAGCAGGGAGTCCAGGAGCTCCGTGTGATATTCTTGCAACTTCTCTGGAAATCTAAAACGATTCTAAGTTAAAAGTTTATAAAACGAGCGAACAAACAAGGTGACTAACACCAAACCGGACTTTTTCCTTGACACTGAGAAATGAGAGTAAAAAGCAAACTCACTGTTCTCATGTAGGCACCCCATCTTCTAATGCCTCCCCGTCATCCTGCCTGAAGTCATCCCAGGGCAGCTCTGGGCCTTGGGAAATCTTGGCTGGGTCTGGGCTGGGTCAGGCCAAGGGCCTTGGGCTTTTTCTGTAGACGATGAGGTTTGATTAGAGGTGTGTAAGTGGGTTTGGGGGTGCCTTCATCCTGGTGTAGAGGTGAGCAGTTTGGCAAGAGTAGAAGAAGTCGGGCAGGGGGGAGGAAATGTTGGTGGTCATGAAGGGACAGATGTAGGACGGATATGGGAGGGTGGGAGGGCTCAAAGTCCCCACTGGAGGTGCTGGGGCAGGGCCAGGGTATGTAGGAGGTGTGTTAGAGGTCTGGTTGGGGCAGGATGCTGACTTTGAGGGAGCCTAAGTCACCTTACGGAAAATGTCCTTCATGGGGCCGGAAGCCAGAGCTCAGAGCCAGAGACACAGATCATAAAGGGGCCCTGGAGCTGGAAGATCTCTCCAGGAGAGAGAAAAGAGCCCTCTGTTGCCCCAGCCCCTCAGGTCCCCACCCCCACCGGCTCGGTGATTTAAACTGTGGAGGAGAGGGAGGAGACCAGGCTTCCTACAAATTGGGAAACAGGCAGGGAGCCCCTCATTCTGGGTGGAAAAGGAAGCTTCGTTCCTGGTTGTTAACCGTGAGGCCACCGGCGTTGAAATCTAATTCACAAAGGACGGAGACCCTCCCCTACAGGGCCTGATTCCCGATTCCCAGGGCTGCCTAAAGGGGAGCTGTTGTATCAAAGGCAAAGGAACCAGTACCAAAAAAGAAAAAAGAAAAAGAAAGATGCACATGGAGACGTCCCAGAGAAAGCAAAGAAACAGCGTGGGCTTCTCCAGAGTCTGCAGGCCTGTTTGCACGCGGACGACAATCATCCTGCCCATGTGCCTGATTTTGCCCCCCAAACTCCCTCCTGTCTACCAGCCTCTTGCCTGATTCAACACTGGAGACCAAGCCAGTGCTATTCTGGCACTTAACCCAGCTGCTGGAAGCAGGAGAGAAACTGGGTACCTGGGGCAGGTTGCCGACCCTGGATACTGGCCTGCAGAGGCCTTTCTGGCCCTGGACTGCCGGTGGGCCCTGGCCGCCTGGTGCGGTCTCCTGCCCCCCCCCCCCCCCCAGGCTGGGAGGAGTGGCAGCCGGCTGCGGGCCTGCCCGGGAAGCCGGTCAGCCTGACATCCCCAGCAGATGTCAGTCTGGGAACAGGAAGCAGCTTGTTTGGGGCTTCTAAAAATAAATAAATAAATAATAACTATAACCACAAGAATCGTCTTTTATTCCAAAGTAAAAAAATGCTTTAATGACTAGAGCATTTAGCACATCGGGGGTTTTCATTGTTTTCAATTATGTGCAATTCTGAAAGGAGAGCACAAATTCTGAGCCTGAATGGAGAATTGTGGGGCTGCGGATTTGTGCTGTTTTAAACATTTGCTTTACTACTTTAAGAAGAGAACTGTAAAATGGAAATAATGATATATTATTACAAGTAAATTACACTGTGGAGTAGCATTAATATTGCAGTTGAAACCTAGAATTTGAAATAAAGATGGAAATATTCATTTGTACATAGTTTTTGTTCTTAGAAAAATGATTTGGAATTAGGCAAGAAGCTTCCTTCTGCGTCTGCGTACCCAGCCAGGCTCAGCGCTCCCGCCCAGCCTCCTCGGCCACCCCTTCAGCCCAGCAGCGGGGCCCTGGGGGGCCCGCTGGGGCAGGGACCCCGGAGTTCTCAGTGCCTGGTGTGCTGGCACAGGGTGGGGGGCCTCCGTGCCTCCCCAGCAAGGGGAAAGAAATTAATGCATTCCAGAAATACGTGATTTGGAAAGCAGAGATGGGGTGGTGGGTGGACCTCATAGTTTTATGTGCGTGGGGACAGAAACTGGATGAGATGGTGATAGCAGGTGATAGATGAGCCTTACTTACTCTTTGGTAGTCACTCTCTCCCTTCACAGAAGCAGGCCTTATTGCCAGACCTCGTCCCCCATCCGTGCCTCCCTGAAGGGGAGGAGGGCAACAGGGGAAAGCTTAGGGTCTGTTACTTCCTTCTATTTGTTTATTAATTCGAGTGTTTTTTTATTAAACTTTTTCTTCTTTTTATTGGAGAACTCTCCTCCCTCCAGTGTTTTAAAACCAACCTCAGATAGCTGAGCCCTGGTATGTTTTCTGAACCAAACATCGCGGCCTACTGCGCCCCATTACTTCTGAGACCAGGGCCCGCACTGCTCCCGTGGCCTCCCCAACCAGTGTCCTGACCTGGCCCTGTCCACTCTGCCAGACTCTCTTCCAGTCTTCTCTGCCTTTGCCCCTGGGGCCTCTCAGTGCGGCTCCCTCTCCTCCCTCATCCCCCACTCAGGCCACCAAGCCCACCTCCGGGGCAGCCCCTCCCCCTCCAGACGCCAGTGTTTCTGTCACAGCCTTAGCACTTTTAGAATTTACCAGTGTATTCCCCCCGTTTGATCACAAGTTCCCTGGAGTAACTGAATTCACATGTATACCCCTTGCCCTTGCAAGGAGTAACAATGCATGGTTGTTGAATGAATGATTTGGCAGTTTGGGAGGTGGGATTGGGAAGTATTATTTATTGAGCACATCACAACAAAAGATGGGAGGCACCCGGCTGGCTCAGTCAGAAGAGCATACGGCTCTTGATCTCAGGGTCCTGATCTCTCTTTTTACAAATGAGGTCAGAGGCATTTAGTAACTTGCCTCAAGACACACAGCCAGGAAGAGACAGAGCAAGGATTACAATTCAGCTCTGACTCCCCCCCCCCCCCCCGCCATCATCTTTGGACCCTGCACGATGGAGTGAGGGCTGACTCACAGAATCCCCAGCATGTACACTGAGCACCACAAAGAGACCTTTATGGCCCTGATGGGTTCCTTGGAATCTCCAGGATGGCCTGGCAAATACCAAGGGTCCTGATAACCAACCCGTGCCTCCCACCTTTGTAAACTTTTATGTGCAAGACTTCAAACCTAGAGGAAAGTTGAAAGAGTAGGAGAAGGAACCTGAGTGTATCTTTCATATGGCAAATACTCATGTGCCCTTATACAGGTATTTCTGTTAGGGGGTTGGGGTTTTTCGGTTTTTGGCTTTTTTGCTAAACTGCTTACCTTGCAGATATTATGGCACTTGACTTCTAAATATGTCAGCATGTTTCTGTGAGATTTTCCTCCATAACCACAGCACCATGATCACACCTACAAATTTCACATATACTTGATCATTAAAGTATAGCCTTTATCCAAATCCCCTAATTAGTTCAGAAACAGCATTTTATAGCTGTTTTTGATTTCATCAGGATCTGATGAAGGATCACAGATTTCATTGAGTTATCTTTTCTCCTTAGTCTCCTGTAACCTCAGTTTGACGTTTTCTTCTTTTTCATGATCCTGGTATTTTTGAATTTAGACTAATTTTCTTAAAATTAAAAAAAAATTGGGGCGCCTGGGTGGCTCAGTCAGTTAAGCATCTGACTCAGGTCACGATCTCATGGTTTGTGAGTTCGAGCCCCACGTTGGACTCTGTGCTAACAGCTCAGAGCCTGGAACCTGCTTCAGATTCTGTGTCTCCCTCTCTCTCTGCCCCTCCCCTGCTCATGCTCTGTCTCTGTCTCCCAATAATAAACATTAAAGAAAAAAATATATAAAATTGTTTTTTCATGTAAGCTCTACATACAATATGGGGCTTGAACTCTTGACCCTCAGATCGAGAGTGGTATGCCCTGCCAATTGAACCAGCCAGGTGCCCCCGGACTAATTTTCTTATAGAGTGTCCCACGTTCTGGATTTCTCTGTTCCCTTACTTTTCTTCCCAGGAATGCTACATAGGTGACCTTGTGTATTTACCACTCCGTTATTTCAGGAGGCATGTAATGTCAGTCTGTCCCATTATAGGTGATGTCATTATGTTTGATTACTTGGTAGGCAGCCTCCAGGATGGCCCCAATTGTCCCCAGCTCCGGGAATTCATATCCTGTTTGTCTCCCTCCCCTTGAGTGCAGGCTAGACTTAGTGACTCACTTCTAAAGACTGGAACATGGCGGGAGATATAGAGTGTCACTCCCGAAATTAGGTTATAAAAAGATGGTGGTTTTCATTTCGGGAGCTCTCTGTTTGCCTCACTTGTCCTGAGGGAAGCCGGCTGCTGTGCTGTGAGGCAGCTGCGTGGAGAGGCCCACAGGAGTGATCTTGGATGTGAATCTGCTGAGGCTGCCAACAGCCACCTGAGTGAAATAATCGACTATAATAACTTCTTTCTGATAGACTAATTATCCCAAATTTGGTCAGTAGAAGTTCCTTCAAGCTGAGCTCCTTCCCATACATTCGCATCAGTCTTTGTGCACTTTCTTACTTTCTGGCTCACTCTGTACTTTCCCTGCCCCAGACCTGGAATCAGCCGTCTCTCCAAGGTTTCTTTTAGTGGAGAATGGCATTCAGAAACAAGTTTTGGCCACTAGAATAGTGCAACTGGAATATCATTGCTAATAGACCCCTTTAGTGGACAAAGCTAAAAACTGTATTTAAAGATTTTTTAATTAAAAAAATTTTTTTAATGTTTGCTTATTTTTGAGAGAGACAGAGACAGAACACGAGTGGGGGAGGGGCAGAGAGAGAGAGGGAGACACAGAATCAGAAGCAGGCTCCAGGCTCTGAGCTGTCCGCACAGAGCCCGACTCAGGGCGTTAACTCACAAACCATGAGATCATGACCTGAACAGAAGTCGGAGACTTAACCAACTGAGCCATCCAGGCACCCCTAAAAAATTTTTTTAAAGAAATTTATTTCAACTCAAATCCAGCTCCATAGAGTTCTTCCTTCCATTCCCATTCCATGTCTGTATCTCTCTTCCTCCACAGTGAGAACCCTGATTCCCAACCGTATCAATGTATTTCATCATTTGCTCTATCCTACAATGTACTCAAAATAGTTTCAGAATTACTACTCCAATACCATTTCAAAGAAGCCTTCTAAGAAAAAAATTCAAGACTTCTTTGCAGTTCTGTCTGTTCTTAGAATGATCCCACTAAAGGTATACACGGACAGTATTTACAAACCATTGAAATGAACTCTGTGTGTGTGTGTGTGTGTGTGTGCACGTGTGTGGTTCCGTTATCAATTTGATATACAGTCAGATTTCTTTGTTTCTATTTGCATTTAGTTTTAGGGTTTGCTTTCTTCAAATCTTCGAAAACAATTTATTTTTTACCTTCAACGTTTATTTATTTTTGGGACAGAGAGAAACAGAGCGTGAACGGGGGAGGGGCAGAGACAGAGGGAGACACAGAATCGGAAACAGGCTCCAGGCTCTGAGCCATCAGCCCAGAGCCTGACGCGGGGCTCGAACTCACGGACCGCGAGATCGTGACCTGGCTGAAGTCAGACGCTTAACCGACTGTGCCACCCAGGCGCCCCAACAATTTATTTTTTAAAGATTTTATTTTTTTAAGTAATCTCTACACTCAACATGGGGCTCGAACCCCCACCCCAAGATCAAGAGTCCCATGCTCCACCAGCTAAGCCGGCCAGGTGCCCCTGAATGTACAGGGTTAACTTACAGGGTTAAAGTTACAAAAGTTTCATAAGGTTTAAAAGTCAAGACCATCCTTAAGTTCCTTCCACTCCATTCCCACCCATCCACGATAGGCAATGTTTTTATTAGTTTCTGGTTTATTCTTCTGTGTTTTTTTTCTTATGCAAAATGTAACATGATAGGGGTGACTGGCTGGCTCCGTTGGTAGAGCATGCCAGTCTTGATCTCAGGATCATGAGTTTGAGCCCCACAATTGGTGTAGGGATTACTTAAAAAAAAAAAAAGGAAGATGCCATATCACAGTATTGAACACCTTTATCTTTTCTCTTAATATATCTTAGAAATCACCACATATTAATTCATAGAAATATTCCTCAACCCTTTTTTGGCTTTATATTTACTCCATTGTGTGAATTCCTCATAGTTTATTCAGTTAGTATCCTGATGGGTCAGCATTTATGTTGTTTCTAATATTTTGTTATTATAAATAATGTCTCGCAGTGAAGAACCTTATAAAAATACTGTTTTAGGTTTGTGGCACTGCACTTCCAGGGTGAATCCCTGGAATTCGAATTGCTGGATCAAAGGGTAAATGCATAGGTAGTCTTGCTAGGCCTTCCAAATTCTCTCCCTAGAGGTTGTACCATTCTGCTCTCCCACCAATGATTATGAGGATCCCCCTACTTTTAAGCAGGCTCCATGCCTGATGCGGGGCTTGAACTCACAAGAGATCAAGAGTCACATGCCCTACTGCCTGAGTCAGCCAGGCACGCTGAGAATGCCCTTTTCCTTACAGCCTTGCCAACAGAGTATATTACCAAACTTCTGAATTTTTGATAATTTGATAAACACTAATATGTCAATGTAGCTCTAATATGCTTTATATCATTATGAGTGAAGCTGAATATCTTTTTTTAATGTTTATTTATTTACTTTTGAGAGAGAGAGAGAGTGAGAGAGGGGCAGAGAGAGAAGGATACAGAACATGCAAAGCAGGCTCTGTCAGCACAGAGCCCAACGTAGGGCTCGAACTCACAAACCGTGAGATCGTGATTTGAGCTGAAGTTGGATGTTTAACTAACTGAGCTACCCAGGTGCCCCAGAAGCTGAATATATTTTCATATTTTTATTAAATTTTTTTTAAGTATACATCTTTTTTTTTTAATTTTTTTATTTTTTAAGTCATCTCTACACCAAATGTGGAGCTCAAACTCATGACCCCAAGATCAAGAGTCACATGCTCACTGGGCTGATGGCTCAGAGCCTGGAGCCTGCTTCCGATTCTGTGTCTCCCTCTCTCTCTGCCCCTCCCCCGTTCATGCTCTGTCTCTCTCTGTCTCAAAAATAAATAAACGTTAAAAAAAATTAAAAAAAAAAAAGAGTCACATGCTCTTCTGACTGAGCCAGTCAGGTTCCTCCCATCTTTTCATATTTTTAAGACTCATCTACATCCCCCCCCACCTTCCCTCTAGTAACCATCAGTTCATTCTCTATAGTTATGAGTCTGTTTTTTGGTTTGTCTCTTTTTTTCTTTGTTTCTTAGGTTCCACAGATAAGTGAAATCATGTGGTATTTGTCTTTCTCTGACTTATTTCACTTAGAATTATGCCTTCTAGATCCATCCATGTTGTTGCAAATGGCAAGATTTCATCCTTTTTTATGGCTGACTAATATTCCATTGTGAATATATGTACCACATTTTCTTCATTCATCTATTGATGGACACTGGGCTGCTTTGGTAATTTGACTATTGCAAATAATGCTGTAATAGTAACAATGTAAACATAGGGCTGCATGTATCCCTTCAAATTAGTGTTTTTTAAAATATTCTTTGTTTAAATACCTAGAATTAGTGGATCATATGGTAATTCTATTTTTAATTTATTGAGAAACCTCCATACTGTTTTCCTTAGAAACTGCACCTGTTTGCATTCCCACCAACAGTGGTTCCTTTTTCTCCACATCCTTTCCAAGACTTGCTGTTTCTTGTGTGTGTGTGTGTTTTAAATTTTTTTTAAGTTTATTCATTTTTCAGAGACAGTGAGACAAAGCGTGAGTGGAGGGAGAGGGAGACACAGAATCCAAGACAGGCTTCAGGCTCCGAGCTGTCAGCACAGAGCCTGACGCGGGGCTTGAACTCAAAACCGTGAGATCACGACCTGAGCCGCAGTCGGCCGCTCGACCGACTGAGCCACCCAGGTGCCCCTGTCTCTTGTGTTTTTGATGTTAGCCATTCTGACAGGTATGAGGTGGCATCTCATGGTGGTTTTGATTTTAATTTCCCTGATGAAGAGTGATGTTGAGCACCTTTTCCTGTGTCTGTTGGCTATTTCTCTTTGGAGAAATGTCTGTTCATGTCTTCTATTTTTTTATTGGATTATTTGTTTTCTTGGTGTTGAGTTGTATAAGTTCTTTATATATTTTTGATATAACTCTTTTTCAGATATGTCATTTGGAAATATCTTCTTCCATTCAGCAGGTTCTTTTTTTTTTTTTAAGCGAGATTTTATTTCTAAGTAATCTCTATACCCAATGGGACAGGGTGGCTCAAACCTACAACCCCCAAATCAAGAGTTGTATGCTCCACTAACTGAGCCAGCCAGGTATTGTCCCTGTCTTTTTGTTTTCTTGATTGTTTTCTTTGCTGTGCAGAAGCTTTTTATTTTGATGTAGTCCCAATAGTTTATTTTTGCTTTTGTTTCCCTTACCTCAGGAGACATATCTAGAAAAATATTGCTATGGCTGATGTCAGAGAAGTTCTTCTGCTCCCAAGGATTTTTATGGTTTCATGTTTCATATTTCATATTTAACTCCATAATCCATTTTGAGGTTTCGTGTGTGTGTGTGTGTGTGTCTGTGTGTGTGTGTGTAGGGTGTGAGAAAATGGTTAGTTTCATTCTTTTGCGTGTGGCTGTCCAGTTGTCCCAGAACCATTTGTTTAAGAGACTGTCTTTTTCCCATTGCATATTTTTGCCTCCTTTGTTGAAGACTAATTAACCATATAATTGTGGGTTTATTTCTGGGCTCTCTGCTCTGTTCCATTGATCTATGTGTCTATTTTTTTAAGTTTATTTGAGAGAGAGAAAGAGCACATGCTCACAGGGGATGGATTGGGAGACAGGGTGAGAGAGGATCCCAAGCAGGCACTGTGCTATCAGTGTGGAGCCCGATGCGGGGCTCAATCCCACTAATTGTGAGATCATGACCTGAGCTGAAACCAAGAGCCGGACACTTAACTGAACCATCCAGGTGCCTCTATGTGTCTATTTTTGTGCCAGTACCATACTGTTTTGATTACTACAGCTTTGTAGTATATCTTGATATCTGGGCTTGATTCTTCAAGATTGCTTTGTCTATTCAATGGTCTTTTGTGGTTCCATACAAATTTTAGGATTATTTGTTCTAGTTCTGTGAAAAATTCTGTTAGTATTAGGCAGGGATTGCATTAAGTCTGTAAATTGCTTTGGGTAGTATGGACATTTTAACAATATTTGTTCTTCCAATCCATGAGTGTGGAATATCTTTCCATTTGTTTGTGTCCTCTTCAGTTTCTTTCATCAGTGTTTTATAGTTTTCAGAATATAGGCCTTTCACCTCCTTGGTTAAGTTAATTCCTAAGTGTTTTATTATTTTTGGTGCAATTATAAATGGGATTGTTTTCTGAATTTCTCTTTCTGCAATTTCACTGTAAGTGTACGGAAATGCAACAGATTTCTGTATATTGATTTTGTATCTTGCAACATTACTGAATTTATTTATCAGTTCTTGTAGTCTTTTGGTGGAGTCTATAGGGTTGTCTATATACAGTATCATGTCATCTGCAAATAGTGAAAATTTTACTTCTTCCATAACCATTTTGGGTGCATTTTATTTCTTTTTCTTATCTGATTGCTGTGGCTAGGACTTCTAGTACTACGTTGAATAAAAGTGGCAAGAGTGGATATCCTTGTCTTGTTCTTGATCTTAGGGGAAAAACCCTATTTTTTAGCATTGAGTATGATGTTAGCTGCAGGTTTTTCATATATGGCCTTTATTTTGGCCTCTTTTTCTTAATATTTTAATGCTCCTTATATTCCTAGTATTACAGATTAGCCTGTATCTGTGATAAATGTTGCAAAGTTTTTCTTTCACCATGCTATTTGTTTTTTTGCCATAGAGCAGGAGTTTGTTTCTTTGTTTTTTTTTTCCAAATTTTAGTTTAAATTCTAGTTAGTTAACATATAGTGTAATATTGGTTTCAGGAGTAGAATTTGGTGATTCATCACTTACATATAATACTCAGTGCTCGTCATAACAAGTGTCCTCCTTAATACCCATCACCCATTTAGCCCATCCCCCACCGACCTCCCTGCATCAACCCTCAGCTTGTTCTCTATCATTAAGAGCCTCTTATGGTTTGCTTCCCTTTCTCTTTTTTCCCCTTCCTCTATGTTCATCTACTTTGTTTCCTAAATTCCACTTATGAGTGAAATCATATGGTATTTGTTTTACTCTGACTTATTTCACTTAGCATAATACACTCTATCTCCATCCGTGTCATTGCAATGGCAAGATTTCATTCTTTCTGATGGCTGAGTAATATTCCATTGTATATATACACCATATCTTCTTTATCCATTCATAAGTCAATGGACACGGGCTCTTACCATAGTTTGGCTATTGTCGATAATGCTGCTATGAACATCAGGGTGCATGTACCCCTTCAAATTTGTATTTTTGTATCCTTTGGCTAAATAAATCCTAGTGCAATTGCTGGATCCTAGGGTAGTTCTATTTTTAACTTTTTGAGGATCCTCCATACTGTTTTCCATGGTGGCTGTATCGGTTTGCATTCCCACCAACAGTGTAAGAGGATTCCCCTTTCTCTGCATCCTCGCTAACATCTGTTATTGCCTGAGTCGTTAATTTTAGCCATTCTGACAAGTGTGAGGTGGTATCTCATTGTGGTTTTGACTTATAGGGTTTGGGGTTCTTTTTATTAAAATAATTTTTTTAAAGATTGATTTTCAAGTAATCACACCCAACATGAGGCTCATCTCACAACCCCAAGATCAAGAGTCACACACCCTACCAATTGAGCCAGCCAGGTGCCCCAAGCAGGGTTTTAAAAACTGCTGCTGAATTTACTAATATTTTCTTTTACTGCATCTGGATATTTTATTTTTCATTAGAAAGCATTATTTGGGAGGTGGGCTGCGTTTGGACTGGGTTTCCATTTATCCTGATATCCTAATTCTCTCTGTTCTGTGAGGCACAGTAGTGAGACTTCTTTTCCCTTCTGCCAAGGAGGTGATGAAGGCCGGAACTGAACCAGTCTGATGGGTTTTCACCTGTTTCTCTTTCAGGAGGTCCACATTGCCTCCTTTTGACCCAAGGAATCCTGGTTGGAGAGAGTTACAGACACTTAGACACTGTTCTAAACACCAGGTGTTTAACCTGGTGGATAGTAAGAGGCATGGGTCCAATTTTCTGATCAGCAAGGTGGCCCCTTGGAGTGGGGGTGGGATGGTGAGGGGAAAATAATCGGTGATCCTTATAGTCCGGGCCACTAGGTGGCACTCCTTTAGATTAATTTCTGTGGGACTGTAGGAGGAAATGCTGTAAGTCTTCAGAAGAAAAAAGAAATGACTCGCTAAGTTTAACTGGCCAAAAGGAAGCCCCAGCGGGAAGTTCCCCTCCATCCACACAATTTTGACTTCTATAATCAGACTCGGTGCCTCTTTGCCTGTGTTAGAAAATATCACTTCTTCCATATCACTATGGAAGAATCATATCCATATGATTCCTCACCAGGAGGGCAATGTGGGCCGAGTTGTATGTGTAAAGATTGTCTTTGCTGTGAGTGTCTCCAGGCCCTGGGGTAAGGGCATGGGGAGAGAAGTCAAAGAGAAGTCAAGATGGTCACTGCATGACCTGTTCTTGGAGAGCCTGGACCTTGGGGTGACAAGACCTTGGTTCTTGTCCCAAAGCTACAGCCAACTGGCCCTATTATTGCACACATGCTGCTTAGCCTTCTATCACTGTGTCTTCATCTGCAAAATGGGATAACAAATGCCTTTCCTACCTATGTGTCAAGGATGTCAATGGGACAAAAGGATATTAAGTGGAAATGTGTGAGGAAAGTAAAAAACACTGTGCAAATGTATTTTTATTATCATTATGGTTACATTTTGTCATATATGGATATATCTCTATGGAAGATACAACGGTCATAAGACTTGTATTCATAGTCTAATCTGCTGTTTATAAGGTAATTTTTTCATATACTTGTATTTTTTTTCACAGCTTGTATCTGGTGACTAAAGGGGTTCATAGTTCAAAAGTGGTTAAGAATTATGGACCTGAAAAAAGGAGCCAGGCTGGCCCCAGGACTTCCTCCCCATTTGGTTTCTACAAAGACTGAACTGGTTGTAGTCCCTCCGCAACTCCCAGATGGGATTGATAGCTACTGGTCTCACTTCTTACTGCAGCTGGTCTGGAGGGAGACAGAAAAGAGATGAGAGAAGGGTCTAGAAGGGGTGTGGAGTGTCTAGAAACCAAAGATGAAACTCTAAGGCAGTGGCCTTGCAGCAAATAGAAAACAAGTTTGTGTTGTAAAACTCTTCGTCATGCCATAGTGGTCTTCTTTCTGTTCCTCAAATGTGCCATGTGTTCCTACTTAGGGCCTTTTGCAGAGGCAATTTTGATTATCTAGAATGTTCTTGACCTGGCTCTTCTCCCTGACTGGCTCCTTCATATCAACTCCAATGTCACTTCCTCAGAAAAGTCCTCTCTGATCACACCCCCCCCCCCAGCACAAATTATCTTTCAAGACCACTTATCACCACAGGAAATCATCCTTTTTTCCCCCTGCTTATTTGTTGTCTACACAGCCCACCCACCATCTGGCAGAGTGAAAGCACCTTTGGGGCAGGAATTCCATGTCATTCCCAGAGTTTACAACTATCTGACACAAGGCAAGAGCTCAACATGTGCTCATTGGGTGGATGCATGTCTTCAAAAAGGAACTGTGTTCTTGTTAGAAAATGCTGCATCTGCATCTGGGACTTTTCTTTTTCCCTTGGTGCTGATGTCAAAGTCCTCAGGTCCTGCCCGTGTGTTCTACTTCTGAGAAATGTCTCACACCCCTGTCCCCTCCTGCTCGCCACCTCCCACCCCTCACAGCTGCTGCTCCCTTGCCTGGGCACTATCAGCCCTGTCCCTCCCCCCCACCGCTGCCAAGACTTTCCTGAAACACCGGTGTCTGTCCCCTCCTCCCTTGCTCTCATTCACCCCCACTCCTGGGACAACCAACCCCCTTCTGTGTCTTCCTTGCCTTCCTTGCCTTCCTTGGGGCTGAATCAAAGTGTGTTCCCCATAGTAACCCCAAGCTTTGCTTTTCCGTCCAACATCTTGCCTGTCTCATTAGCGGAGCCCAAGCATGGCACTGTCAGCAGCTCCTCAGGAATCCCTGGAGAAGACAGAAGTGTCTGTCCCTTAAGTGCATGGAGCTTCTGAACCCGGCGGGTTGGGTGTGCCAGAGAGAGCTTACTGAGGATGTCTCAGGAGAGGGCCAAAAAGGGCCCCCCCGAGGGCAGACCTGGGCCCTTACACGGCTCTTGGGGAGCCTGTGGGCAAAGATGTGGGGCTGGCCTGCCACAAATTGGTCAAGCCATTGGAAGGGCTGGAATGGAGCTGCACTCAGGCAGCTGTCGCTGTCCCCGCTTGTTTTGTAGCACAGATAGTGGTACATGGGTAGCAGGGGGTTGTCTCATAACTTAAGCGGAGAGAATGCAAACCCACTGAGACAGGACGTCTTGGCTTTGGTGGGGGAACAAATGCTGACTACAGTTGACGGTGTGGCCCTTCTCTTTCCATCAACAGCTGTTGCCAGGTGGGGCCGGCCGGGGGCCAGCAAGCTGCTGCTTGCACCTCAGAAGATCCCACGTTAGAACCGAAGGGGAAAACTTTCCGTAGGCTGTTCAGGTAATGATGTTTAGTGACCTTTCTTACGAAAGACATTATATATCTTGTGAGTTATTACCATTAAAGATATTTATTTTTTATACCAAATGTCTAAATTCATCTACTCTGTAGAGATCATTTCATCTCCTACTGTATGCAATCTCAGCAGAAACAATGCTTTCCCCAAATGTGTCAGTTCTATTTTTAAAAAGGTCCAGTGACCTATTTCTGTAACTCTCACACACACTGAAAGAACAGCGGAGTCTATTTAGGCTCAGCTCTGTCACTGAAAAGTTACCCCTGCCAGGTGTTCCCTACAGAGGTGCCACCTTGCCTCGCAGGAAAGAAGCATGATGAAGTGAGTGTATGGTCAGAGTGAGCTTCTGGGAGCATAAACACACACACACACACTTCCCCAGTTTTGGACGGTGTCCAGATGACTACAGTCCAACTTTAGCCAAACTTGACATTAGGAGATTGCTTAATAATCAACTATTTCCTGGACAAAGAACTTGAAAAGATAATTTACAAAAGAGGAACTCGATTCATCAACTAATATGTGGAAAAAGGGTTAGCTCCTCTAGTAAGCACAAAAATGAAAATTGTTAACAGTGCCACTGTCCAAAACTAACCTAGGGTATGAGAAGTCAGGGTAGTGATTACCCTTGGGTGGGGGGCGAGGGGTCAAAGGGGGCATGACAGGTGCTTCTGGGGTTCTGGTAACATTTAGTTTCTTGATCTGGGTGCTGCTTACTTAGAAGTCTTCACTTTGTAAAAATTCACTTATGATTTGTGTACTTCTCTGAATGTATGATAAGCCTCGCCAAAAATTTTACATAAGAAGACAATTTCACTTTCTACCTCTTAGGTTATATTATAATAATATATTATATTATATTATATTTTACTTTACATATTACATATACATATATTAGTGATAATAGCCAGTGCAGTGGAAAGCCATCTCAAAGCTGGAATTTTCACATATTGCTAGTGACAGTGCACATTAATACAGCCCTCTTTGGGGAGCGATCTGGCAATATGAATTTAAAAATCTTAGAAGCATTTGTATTTGCTAGCTGCATAATTCCACTTCTGAGACTCTATCTTTAGAAATAATCCTAAATGTCAAAAAAGAGTTATGTGGGTGTGCCTGGGTGGCTCAATAGGTTAAGCGACCAACTCTTGGTTTCGGCTCAGGTCATGATCTCGGGGTTCGTGAGATCAAGCCCCGCGTTGGGCTCTGTGCTGACAGCATAGAGCCTGCTTGGGATTCTCTCTTTCTCTCTCCTTCTCTCTCTGCCCTTCCCCTGCTTGTGTGTGCATGTACTCCCTCTCTCTCGAAATAAATAAATAAACATTAAACAAAGGGTTACGTGCACACATGCATTGCAATGTCATTTATAACAACAAAAAATTTATAATAGTAAGGCATTGAAAGCAATATAAATGTTCAACTATAGGGCAATAGGTCAGTAAACTCTGATAAATCCATGTGATGACATTTTATGCACTTATTATATGGTACACTAAAGTGAGCAATGACAGAAGGAAACACAATGTAGTAAGAAAAGCAGGATATGAAATTATAGGCACAACTATAACTATGTTTAAAAAAAAAAAAGAACGCCCCTATGCAGAAAAAATCATGAGAAGATAAAAAAGTGATCAGTGTTCATGTCTGGGTAACAGGACTATGGGCAGTATATTTACTTTCCTGTGTTTTCCAAATTTTATTCAATGAGTCTGTATTACTTTGGTCAAGGAAGTCATGTTTGAAGAGTAAGCCATGTGCCTTTTACTCAGTCTCAGGGGGTGCTGCCCTTTGCTTCTCCCAAATCCCCTACGCTCCTGCCAGTCTGGGTTTTGGTGCCTCATGTCACCATTGCAGGCTGTGGGGGGATGGAAGCATTGAAAACGGTCACCTCTGGGCGGGGAGCATATTGAAGCCCACTACACTCTCCGTTCTGGCTGATGTAGGTTTGGTTCTGATGGCCCAGGAAGAACCCCTAAGCTTATCACTAGGGCTACAAGTGTGCCAAGGTCCTACCAAAACACTTGAAATCTGAGGGTATTGGGGGGGGGGGACCTGTTGGCTCAAAAACAAGGGAAGTGCAAAATTAAAATTTACAATTTTTTATTGCAATGACTACAAAATGTAAATTAGATCAGCTCCTTTAATTGTTAACATTTGATTTCATAAAAATTTCATTAAATTGGAGAGCAATTTATAGGTTTAATTTTTTATTATATTCAAGATTTTCTGACTCTTTATGGCCTTTGAGAGAAATAATGGTTGATATATTTTAAATTCTTTTCTGGTAACCATATAATTAAAAAAAAAACCTACAAAATTATGAGAGATCTCTCAAAAAGGGCAATATAATTGTGTCTCCTGTGGTATTATGCCTGACTCCAAGTAAGGTGGGGTCTCCACAAGTGAGAGTCCCCTGGGCCAAGCAATCTTTATTTCTCCCCTCAGGTAATAGCGAATCTTAAGAGGCCTCCCATCCCACCTTTGCCCTGCTCCAAAATGAAAATGTATTTAGGTCTGTTCCTGGGAAACATCTTACACTGGCTCCCCAAGCTCTCCTAAGGGAAGTCGGAGCTGACCCCCCAGGCCAGGTAGGCTTCTCTCCTGCCCTCTTACCTAAGTACTGTGCTTCCTTTAGTCAAACCACTTTCCTCTTGAGATTGTCCTTATCTGCCTCCGCTTATTGCCCTGAGAGTTCTCGGAAAGCAGGGGCCGCTTTGTAAAGAACTTTCTTAACAGCGGGAATACTCCTGGAGGTGAGGAGGCAAAGCAGGAAGGGGGAGGGGTGGGAAGACAGACCCACCTCTGGAGATGGAGGGATGGGGGTAGAGCCTAGGGCTGGTGGGGTAGATTTGAACCTCTGGGTAGGCAGAGGCACCCAGTTCGAGGATACACCAGTCTGGAGTGCAGGAGAGGAGCTCGGATAGAGAAATCGAGGGGTGGCCACCAATATAAATGGGGTGGGGTGGGGTAGAAGTCGGTGCTGTGGCTGTGGCTGTGGCTCTGAGGAGCCCACTTCGGAAGCGTGGGCAGAGAGAGAGCGCTGTGAGAAACCTCACCACTTGTGGGCTGGGCAGAAGACAGCGTGGATGAGAGACAGATAGCAGGGGCTATGAAGTTCTGGGGGTTCCCGCAGAAAGAGGAAGAAAGCTCTAACAGGAGGCAGGAGGCAGGAGGCAGGAGGCATAACCACCCCTCCCTCACCCGAGGCCAGAGGTGCAACGGTGAGCAGTCATCTGCGGATCAGCTCTAGGCCAGGCCCTATACCCAATGCTTTGCAAGAATTATCTCAGGTGAGCTGCAGAACCCTGTGAAGATAGACCCCACTTTACAGATGAACACAGGTTGGCTGAGGAACTCGCGCAAAGACTCATGGGAAGGAAGTGCAAGCGTGTAGACCCGGCTCCAGATTCCATCCCAGAGCTAGGTTGTCTCCAAGTATGACTGCGGCTGGAAGAGCGTCCCCCAGGGGCCGGTTATTAGAAAGCCTCCAGGGAAGTGTCTGTGATGAGGGTCAAAGCCAAGCAGCAGGAGAATCGCTGAGTCAGGGAAAGGGGAAGAAAGACAGGGAGGGACTTTTTCATGAAGCAAAGGGGTATTTGCAATTTCTGAAGTGTATTTGTTATTTTTTTCCATATCAAGAAGCAATCGCCAGTTAATGCTTTTATAATTTTAATGTGTAAAAAATTACCTTAGCTGCTCCCAGGTGGCATGTGGGGCCTGAGGCTGAGAGCTGCCCCTGCCACCACCAACACGGACACTTTGTACTAATAAGTCTTGTTCTTGTGCTGGATGGTCCCAATCTGAAGCTGAAGAAGTCGCCCTGGGTGCAGGACCACGATGGTGTAAGCCCTGCGGGTGGCCTCTGACATCCTCGTCGTGGGAGGAACAATTGATGGTGTTGTTGCAGAACCTCCTAGCGTTGGCTCTGTCTCTGATGAACATGGGTGTCAGAGGCCAGCAGCTTTCTTGGCCTACGGAGTAAATGGCCAATATAGTGTGGAAGGACTTGCATCCAGCTTCCTGTTTACAATGGATAGTGGGGAAGTTTCTGTTTCTTAATGCTGGACCAATCCAATGCACCCAACATCCCACAACTCAGGAGATTTCTTCTACTCATTGGGCTCTTCTGTGTCCTGTTGGTTTGTTTGGTGGCTGGAACAGTCACGGGTTAGAAAGCCTTTTGGGAAGAAATCAGAGGCTATGAATCTGCTCTTGTTCAGGAAGTTTTAAAGGTTGTACTGATCCTCTAATATGAAACGTGGAAAAGGATGGAAAGCACCAGAAAAAGAAGCATCTCTGAAAAGGAAGAAAGCATACCATCGCTTGGACTAGATTCTTGATATTGAAGAGCCAGGCTTGTTAATGTTTCTTCCTGCTGACCTATACTGACAAACCAATAACAGTTGAGAAAAAAGTTTCTCGTTCCTTAAAGAAAATATATTCCATTTCTAAAACTATAATACTGAATAAAGTGATTTTTCTTTTACAATGCCCTGTTTTCTCCTTTTTGAAGAAAACACTTCTAAGTTTCAGGATTTCATGTAAAATCAGGAAGCAAGATCCCATAAGCTGAGAAGTCTGGACCGCTGATGGTGTTTCCCTATGCTGCTTTGCCTTTAAACAGATTGGGAACAGTACATTATTGCAGATACGTCTGTAAGATGGTTTCCTGAACAGTAAGATGTAGGGAAGGAGTAAAAGTAAATAATTTTTCTAATTAAAAATTACTTTTGAACATAGCAATAAAAACCCAAGCATTTCTCCATTCCTTGCCTAACTTCTTCCTTTTTAAAAAAATTTTTTTTCCAACGTTTTTATTTATTTTTGGGACAGAGAGAGACAGAGCATGAACGGGGGAGGGGCAGAGAGAGAGGGAGACACAGAATCGGAAACAGGCTCCAGGCTCTGAGCCATCAGCCCAGAGCCTGACGCGGGGCTCGAACTCACCGACCGCGAGATCGTGACCTGGCTGAAGTCGGACGCTTAACCGACTGCGCCACCCAGGCGCCCCACCTAACTTCTTCCTTAATGTCACCTGAACTGGTTGTACCAAACAGTGGAGGCCTTTCTTTCTTTTTTAAAAAATATTTATCTTTGAGAGAGAGAGAGCTCAGGGGCACAAGTGGGGGAGGGGTAGAGAGAGAGGGGGGACAGAGGATCCAATGCAGGCTCTGTGCTGACAGCAGAGAGCCCCATGCAGGGCTTGAACTCACAGGAGATCATGACCTGAGCCGAAGTCAGTCACTCAACCAGCTGAGCCACCCAGGTGCCCCTGGAGGCCTTTCCGTTTGTTATTCGACATTATGGATTTTCTTCTAGTTTCTTGGTCCACACATCCCTCTATGAGACCTACCCTGGTCATCCTGTAATACTGTAGCCAGCCCCTGGCCTCAAACAGTGGGAGCTCCTGATCTCCTTTACCCTGCTCTGTTTCTTCTTCTTCTTCTTCTTCTTCTTCTTCTTCTTCTCTCCATAGTAACTGTTATCATATAGTAATATTTTTGAGTTGTCTTTTAAGTTTACCGCACAATCCTCCTGATGACTACGGCGCATGCTCCTTGAAGGCAGGTGTCTTTGTCTTGTTCTGTGACCTAATCCAGGTGTCTAGAGCAGTTCTGGGCACTTAGTAGAAGCTCCGTTCAGATTTTTGGGATAAAAAGAAGCATTGTCTCAAGCGGGCTGTGACTCCCTCATAAAAAGGAAAGGGCCGTAGCCAATGTTTGGAAGATGGGCGCCATCTTGCCATAGGTGAGAGAAACAGAAAAGGCATTCCACACAGGGGAGTGACAAGCAAATGCTGCAAGATAAAAGCTAAGTCATTTGAGAGGCAGTAAGTAGGGCCAATTTGGCAGTGCCAGGATGTATGGCATTGAATGCTGGAACAAAGGGTGTGGATTTCCTTTATTCTTGTGGCATAAAGGCAATGGGAGGGAAGGAAAGGGTATTTATGGAAGGGTTCTGACTTAAGAGTCTTTTTTTTTTCTAAGTTTGTTTAAATAGTATTTATACCCAATGTGTGGCTCGAACTCACAGCTGCAAGATCGAGAGTTGCATGCTCCCCTGAGCCAGCCAGGAGCTCCACAAGTGATATTTTAGAAAAATTGATCTGGAGGTGGGGTGGGGTGCCTTTTGGATGGGAATGGTTCCTTCTGGGATGTCTCCCCCAATCCCCACCCCCTGCCTTCATGAGCACTCTGGGGATTTACTGTACCCCCATTTTCACTGTGCTCTCACTACTCCAGTTTAAGCCAAAATCTGAGTCTTAAGGTGTGGAGCACATCTTCGATTTGAAGGGAGGAGGATTTGGCTCTGACTGCTCTCCTTTCTCTAGGTGAAGTCAGGGGAGGCAATGGCCATGGCCTCTGGCTAGAAATGGCATGTGGCACTTGGAATGCTTCCTCCCGCTTCTCCCTCCTCAAATTTGTGTCACTGTCCCCCAAAGGGATGAATGAATGCTTGAGATTTCCCTAAGCAACAGTGAAATTCCAAAGAAGTAAAAGGCAGGGAGAACTTTGCCCCATATCAAGAACATGGACAAATTTAGAGCTGGAGGCTTATGTTACAATTGCAACTCAAACTCCAAGTGGGGTAACCAGCCCATTAGCGCAGGCACGTGAAAACTGACTTTTCTGCCATCCCTACGCACACACACGCGCACACACACACACACACATACATGTGTGCACACTCTCACATACACACATTCATTGGACCCTGGAAAGATCAAGGCCAACTGCAAAGTACCCATTCCCCAAGACTCCTAATTTATATTGGGAACTAGCTATAAAGCTCCCCCTGGTCCCCCAATCTTCCCTTGCAATGATAAAGAGCATGTCACATCACACTAAATGTGACACTTAATCAAAACCCATCTTCTTTAACAAACCCTTAACCTCCAGCACATGAGAGTCACCAAGGCCAAGGGACGAGACAGGGAGCCGACTCAGGTGGCACATGCTTTGATTAAGATGATACAGATTTCCTTTTATTTCACTTTCATCAGAGTTGTAAAATTCGAATCTATCCCCTTTTTGATTTGACAACAGCACATTTCAGTAGAGGTTGACACCAAAAAAAGATCAGGACTTGTTCTCTCTTCAACCGGGAGTAGACGATAATTTCTCTGAATCCTCTTCAGTAATGATCGTCAGAGCTTCTGATCTTCCCATAAGCAAGTTTTGCAGAGAACACGGTTAAACCGAAGCACAAACCTGGCTGGCATCTGGTTCCTTTCTTAAGTGGTATCTAAATAGCCTTAATCTCTAGGCCCTGGAAAAGACCTCCCCTTCTCTGCCTCCTTTCTTGGGTCTTTTTTTTCTCAGACTTAAATCCTCAAGTGAATTCTTTTGCCAGATTTCTGGGGCAGGAAATCTACTTCCCTGCCACACAGTACTTGAGAAACTTCTGGGGGCTTCAGCAATTGTCCATTTCTGTAGCATGAGCTATGGTTTTTCTCATGACCAGTGAGGGATTTTGTTTTTAAACTGTTTAATCACTAGCTAGCTCCCAACAATACAAAGGTACTTCTACCTGGTCAATGTGCATTTATTGAATCTCAGTTATGGACGATGTAGATGTCGCAAGAGAAAAAAGGCTTCCTTCTGCTTCCAAGATACTGTCAATCTTGAAGTTAAATGTGATACCGGTATATACAGTACAATGTGACAAGTGGCTGCAAGAATTCCAAAGCACAGGCAGTTCATGAATCCAGAAAGCATGAAGCATCTACCGTGTGCAGGACCCTGTTCTAGGCACTGGGATACCGCTGTGTACAAAATGGACAACATTCCCGTCTGCAAGACACTTATGTTCTAGTTGGAGCTGGGCAACATTTTCAACTTTTGTACGTTCGGCTTTTGAACCACCCACACTTTAGAACTGTATACACTGACCTTCTCCATTCGCCCTTTGCAGACTGAGTTTGGACTTCCACGGACCCACTGACGAGTGAAATGTCATAGCTACCACCTGACGTCACAACCATTGGGGCTCTCAGTTCAGTCTGTGCACTGTCAGTGCCCTTATTAGTCACTAAAAATGAAGAGACATTTAAAAAATGAAAGTGTATGTTGTTCGTAAGACTTGTAATTCTCATTAACTTATGATTGAGACAAAGATGGAAACCATTAGGAAGGAAAAAAGCAAAATTAGAGAACCTATTTAAAATGTAGAAATATCAAATATTGAGTCTAACAAAGTATAAATAGGATTTTTAAAATTTATTTTTTGTTTCTGTGAGAGCAGTCTTACTTATGAAATATGTTGGCAATAACTTGGGCAGGTCTTTAGCAAGAGCACTTGCCCTATATGTGAGACCTTTCTTTCCACTCCAAAGGACTGGGTGCTCTGGTCAGTACTAAGAAAGGACAGGTATGACCACCAACAAAAACTAAAAGACAACCTCCTGAATGGGGGAAGATATTTGCAAATGACATACCCGATAAAAGGTTAGCATCCAAAATATATAAAGAACTTACACAACTCAACGCCCCAAAGAAACCAAATAACCCAGTTAAAAATGGGCAGAGGACGTGAACAGACATTTCCCCAAAGACATACAGATGGCCAACAGACACATGAAAAGATGCTTAACATCACCCATCGTCAGGGAAATGCAAATCAAAACCACAATGAGGTATCACTTCACACCTGTCAGGATGGCTAAAATCAACACCACAAGGAACAACAGGTGTTGGTGAGGGTACGGAGTAAAAGGAACCTTTGTGCACTGTTGAGAATGCAAACTGGTGCAGCCATTCTGGAAGACAGTATGGAGGTTCCTCAACAAATTAAAAATAGAATTACCATGTGATCCAGTAATCAAACTACTGTATTTACCGCCCCCCCCAAATATAAAACACTAATTTGAAGGGATACATGCACCTGATGTTTATTGCATCATTATTTGCAATAGCCAAATTATGGAAGCATCCCAAGTGTCCATCGACAGATAAATGGATAAAAAAGATGCAGTATATATATACATTGGAACATTATTCAGCCACAAAAAAATGAAATCTTGCCATTTGCAATAACATGGATGGATCTAGAGACCAAATTAAGCTAGTTAGAGAAAGACAAATACCAGATGATTTTACGCATATGTGGAATTAAAGAAAGAAAACGCATGAACAAATTAACAAAGGGGGGAAAAAAGAGACAAACCAAAAAACAGACTGTCAACTCCAGAGAACAAATTGATGGTTACCAGAATGAAATAGGTGATGGGGATTAAGAGCACACTTATTGAGCACTAATATAGGGAATCACTGAATCACTCTATTGTACTCCTGAAACAAATAAACACTGTGTATTAACTATGCTGGAATAAATATGAAAAGAAAAGAAAAGAAAAAAGGAATGAAAGAACAGGCATGGCCCAGCACCAGTAAAGGGCACTTACTTTTTACTCAAGGACATAAGGAAAAACAGAATGCCCAGCATATTTCAAAGCAGAAGGGGGAAAATTGGTTTTCTTGTTTTTCCAGAAAGAGGAGATAAGTAATATGGCAAAGAATCTTCTCCTTCCCAAGACCAGGTTAAGGCTAAAGAGTATGGACTAACCTAGAATGAGAACACAGAAGTTGATGCCTAGGGCCAGAGCAAGGAAAGAGTAAGTGTCAGGCCTGCATTGACTTTTCTAACTGGAGGCCTTTTCCATTGCCCTTCAAAGACCGTCATTATCCCACCCATGCCCCGCAAGGGGACTGGCATAGGATTACCCTGACGCGTGTCTGTGAATGAGTCAGTGCAGGATGGGACAGTGTAGAATGCGGGGGGTTGTGGGGGTGAAGGCAGCAGGAATGATCTCGAGCTGTAATAGCAAGAACTTTACCTAGTACTTAGTGGCCTGTGTCCTACTCCACCACCCACACACAGGCCCCTGAACTGCTCATGAAGCAATGCAGCACACACAGGAGGAAACCACAGCCCCCAAAGCCAGCGACAGCAGGAGCAAAGAAGGCTGCATTTGCTCTGGGAGAGGAGCTCCTTCCCGCTTCTTGCCAGGCGGAGGGGCTGAGGGTGTTGCTGCACCCCCAGTTGAAGCTCGTATGGATGCACCCCCAGTCAAAGCTCGTATGGCTCATCTTGGACTGGGCCCTGTCACTTTCCTATTGTATGCAAGAGCTAACCCCTCCTGACCATGAGGAGGATGAAGAACCTCATTACAGGATTCAGTCACCACTGAGTGGGTAAACATGTATGTTTGTTGTCCTCTGTGAGCTTTTGTGATAAAATAGTCTATACTTAAAAATTTTTATTATAATTGTTTTTCAACATATATAGAAGTAGAAAGGGTAGTATATAGAATCCCATACACCCATCATCTAGATCTAACCATTAACATCTTACCATATCCTATAGTCTGAATGTTAATGTCCCCATGAAAATTTGTATGTTGAAACCTAACCCTGAATGTGATATTGGGAGGTGGGGCATTTGGGAGGTGATTAAACCGCGAGGGTGGGGCCCTCATAAATGAATTAGTGCCCTTATGAAAGAGACCCTAGAGAGCTCACTCACCCCTTCCGCCACGTTAGGTTACAATGAGAAGGCACCAGGACGTGGGCTATGAACCAGGACGTGGGCTCTCATTAGAATTTGCTGGCACCTCCATCTTGGATTTCCAGCCTCCAGAACTGTGAAAAATAATTTTTGTTGTTTATACCCAGTTTATAGAATTCTGTTACGGGAGCCCAAATGGACTAAGACGCCATCTTTGTTTCATCATGTTTTTTTCTGTTCAGTAGGCTCCATGCCCAACCTGGGGCTTGAAATCACGAACCTGAGCTCAAGACCTGAGATCAAGAGTCAGACACTCAACCAACTGAGGCACCTAGCTGTACCCATCATGATGTTTTTTTCTTAAGTATTTTAAAATAAATCCCAGATGTCATATTTCACTTCCAAATACTTAGGGGTATACTTTTTAAAAGATGAGGGCATTGTCTTATATAACCACACCACCATTATCACACATATAAAAATTTGTTTACATATTTATTTTTTATGTTTTTTTCCACACTTATCAAAATTAACAATAAGTTCTTAAATGTTTTCTGATACCCAGTCCAAATTCAAATTTTCCTGAAATAGCCCAAGATGTCTCCTTACGGTTGGTACATTTGAATCAGGATCCAAAAAAGGTGCACACATTGCATATGGTTGTTAGAACTCTAGTTGCTTTAATCTAGAGGGTCACTTTGAAGTATTACCCAGGGGGTTGCTCTCACCCACCCACCCCCCTGGGCTTCAGTGAATCTCACCGAGTGGACTCCGAGGGCCCTCCCAGCAGCGCAGGCGATCAGACCAGAGTGACCAGGGTCTGGAGGAAGCAGCCTTGGCCTGCAACTAGAAACACGGAGTTTCGACATTTCAGATATGAGGCATGAGATTTGGAAAACTGTACAATGAAATTTCTGTTCCTTGACTCCAGACAAGATACAGCCTCTTCCTGGAGGACAGAGAGAGAAGATGGACCCCAGGAAAGAAGCAGACCCGAGAAAGAGTGCACTCCACCCACCATGGGCCTAGGCAAAGGGGCTCCGTTTGCAGCTTGTGCTGAGGAGCTGGGCAGTCAGCCTCCTCAGGGTCCTCTGGTGAGCCCTGCTCCTGATGGGCTCCTTTTGTTTGTTCAGTGGGCGGGGTGCTCATCTCTTCCAGGAGGACTTTGCAGCCAAGGGTCCACAGCACAGGGAAGCTCCCTCACAGGAAGTGGGGCCCTGGCTACCCAGAGGGTTGGTGGTGCTTGGAAGGAAGCCCCTCCTACCCCCCACTCTCTCCCCTTCTGGCCGGCACCGTGTTGAGGTCATCCCCGCCGCTGGGCGGGTGACACATACCCTCTTCTGCATCTCTGTAGGGCTGCCTGGTCAACGGCATACTCTCGTGCTCCCTCTGAGAGTTGAGCCATATGCTAGGTTGATTTCTTCCAAATTTGAAACTTTGATCAAAGAATAGCATTTCTTATGTGGGAGGAGAGTGCCTGAAGCCTCAGCTTTGCCCCCCGGCACTGTATTCCAGCTTAAACTGTGCCCTGAACCTCCTGGACCAGAACTAACCATGTTGGTGAACCCCTAGAGAAGCGGCCCCCGAGACCCTGGAGACAGAGTGGAGAGGGTGTGAGCCAACACCCAGATGACAGCTGTGCTCTTGGCCTTCCGGAGTACTGGCTGCCTTCTGTTTGTGCCTGCGTGAAAACTTGTTCCTCGGGAGCACATGGGGGGGTGGGATGGGGGGACATTCATTTTCTTTGATGACCTAGTAGGTGCTCTTTGGGCTCTCGTCCTGTATTGGCTTTGGTGGCAGTGGCTCTGGGAAGGCTGTGCCCTGCGGGAGGCTTCCTGCAGGACCCCAGAGGTCCTGACTGTACCAGGATGGTGAGGTCTTGGAGAAGGTGCTGCTTTGCTGGCCTCCACGTGTAGCTCCGAGATCTTGGCGGCTGGCAATCTGGTCTGCATCTGATCGATTTTATCTGCAAAGTATTCAGAAAATTTCTCCCCCAAAGAACATGCTGACCCCCTGAAGGAGGGAATGCAGTGTGGGTCGCTTGTTTGAAGACATTCTCAGTTTTGATGAGGCTTGTGCAGAGACCCAAGATAAGCCTCAGAACACGAGCCAAGCGGGTGGGGGAAAGGCTCCTCTGGTGACACTCCGCATCTTCCCCTGCCTTCCATTTTACGTGTTTACCAATTGTGAAAGCAAATCCAGCTGTTGGGAGGAATTGCTTCCAGATGACATTATGGGAAAGGAAAACACACTTTATAAAAAAGCTGCAGAATAAAAAGCAGAACATGTATGCTTTGTGGGCCAGGATTTCATATGGACTATTTCCTGATATTGTGCAATAAGCCAGCTCCTGGGGTAATAATAAGAACAGTGCAAATGTTCCCTGCACCAGAGTCAGGAGACCAGAGCTGGAACTGGACTTGGCAGAACTTGGGGAAAATCACTTGACCTCCCTAGGCCACCATATTTTTCTCCCTCGCAGGAACCGCTCCCCACCTCACTGGAGATCCCTATGAAAGCCTCAGAAAACATCTTCTGCATGTCGAGTGATGTGCGAGAACCAGAAGAAAGCAAGGACATTTTGCTTTTGGAAATGGGATGCGTTTCTCAGCCCCCCAGCACAGAAATTTGCTGTGTTGGCTTTCTCAAAGATTTTAGAAGCTCTCTAATGAGCTGGAATTAAAGTGTCCCTTTACTAATTTGGTTTTACAGGTCACTGGATAAAACCTACTTAGAGTGGTTTGGAAGAGGATTAGGACATTTGCGTCTCTTCCAAGTTGACTTTCCAGGCAGGGTCAGTCAGCAGCTGGAGACTCCCTTGGCTAGGGGCCAGAGCTCTTTTGTAAGCTGCAAGTTTGTAAGGGCCTGGTGAGCACACTGTAACTCTATTATCCAAGAAATGGACAGTTTGCAGGGAAATGAAAATGTAAATGTATAAAAACAAGGCACACATTCCTGAGTCGGGCTGCCTACAAGAAGGCCAGCACCACAGTTCGCCAGGGTGAAGCAAACATTTGAGACCACCGAGCCACCCTCCAGACTCCTCCTGGGGCAGTGCGGACATCAGTAGCTCCAGAATTGCCTTATGCTCGGGAAATTTCCATAGACTAGGACTGTGGCTATGGAAATTAAAATTAAATACGATTTAAAATGGTTTCTCAGTCCTACCAGCCACATTTCGAGTGCTCAACAGCCACATGCGATGAGTGATTACCGTGTGAGACAGTACGGGTAAAATGAACATCCACTCATTTATCCAACAGATATTTATTTACAGAGTGTCATGGCAGCGAAGGGAGTACTTAACATTTCTGCCCTCATAGAGTTTATGTTCTAAAGGGGAAGATAAACAATGGACAATGAATATAGTAACTTTTTCCATCAGTTGTGATCCCAGCAGGAAACAGATGACTTAGTCAATTGAGTAATCGAGACAAGTTTCATGAGAGGATTTACCAAGATGTGGGCAGACTTCAGGGTTTGAGACTTTGAGAGTTTCTCTTTGAGAAAGAGAAAACGGAGTTGCACCCGAGAACTACCCACTGTGGGGGAATCAGTGCCCACGCGTGAGTCTATCAGGGCAAGAGAAGGGGCAGTCACCAGAACCCAGTGAAAACTCTGGGTGGGGGCTGTGGCCTCTGCTAGAGGGACCTGGCCAGGCCAGGCCAGGCACCCCAGGTGGGGTGGGAGCCTCAGGACTGGACCCCATTCTCCTTTATTCTCAGGGCTCCTGCCTGTGCCCCCCACTGGCTGGCCCCCAGGGAATGCCGCAGGCAGGGAGTCCCCTGGGGCACAGAGCAGAGTGGAAAAGAGTGGAGAGGAATCTGGACAGACAAACAGCATTAGCACAATCATGCAGTATATTAAAAGGCAATAGGTACAGGAGGAAGAGAGGCAGCTAAGAGGCACCGGAACTGATGGGGCAGGGTAGCCAAGTAAAACAAACGGCCTGAAGTGCAGACTCCCCTTCCTTTGCTCTCCCACCACCCCTCTCTTTCCTGTCACAGCTAATCATGTCCCCTCCTCGGAGTCCTGCTATCATCTCTGTGCTGCTTCCCTGCCACTTGTCACATCCCTTCCCTCTGGGCACCCTCACAAGGTCCCTGGAGCCAAAGCAGGGCAGCTCTGGCTAACTTTCAGTGAGTCTCTGTGCTCTTACTTTGAAAGCACAGGTGGGGCAATTTTTTAATTTTTATTTTTTCCTCACTCATATCTTTTTTCTGTTCTTGGAATTCAGTCCAGAATATCACATTGTATTTACTTGTCATGCCTCCTTAGTGTTCTCCAGTCTGTGACAGTTTCTCAGGCTTCCCTTGTCTTTCATGACCTTGACACTTTTGAAGAGCATCGGTCAGGTACTTTGTAAAATGTGCCTCAATTTGGGTTTGTCTGCTGTTTTCTCATGACTGGACTGGGGTGTGAATTGTTGGGAAGAAGACCACACAGGGGAAGTGTCTTTCTCAAGACACTGAATCAGGGGGTTCATGATATGAGTATAATGCTACAGCTGATGTTAACCTTGACCACTTGGTTAAGGTGGTACCTGTCAGGTTTTGCAACAGTAAGGTTACTACTTTTCTTAAAGATTTTTTTAATGTTTATTTTTGAGAAAGAGACAGAGCATGCAGCATGTGCAGGGGAAGGGCAGACAGAGGATCCTAAGCGGGCTCTGCACTGATGGCACAGAGACCGATGCAGGACTTGAACCCACGAACTGTGAGATCATGCCCTGAGCTGGAGCTGGAGGCTTAACTGACTGAGCCACCAGGTGCTCCATGTTACTAACTTTCTTTGTTACCAGTAAGTCACTAAATCCAGCCCACACTCCGGGGAAAAGGAATGAAACTCCTATTCTAGAGGAAGGAGTATCAACGAATTTGTGGATATATGTGAAAACCACCACAGTAATTAATTATTATTTTGGGGTAGATAATCTGGGGCGATACAAAGATCCCGTTTCTCCTTAAAGCCTCACCCACCAACTTTCACATTCCTCAGAGGATCTTGCCTGCCACCATTATTACCACAGGGCTCTAAGGCGATTTTGTACTTTCCTCATTCCTTCTACATTTACAATTTGGAATCCTTCTTTAAGGACAGTTTTTCTCTTCTACTCATTTATTTATTCGGTCATTTATTTTTTATCAGTATGGACTCATGGGTGTTTGTTTTTTCTTTGACTTATAATCTAATACTACTGGTATGTATTCAGTGCTCAAAATGTTCCGGGTTTGGACACTGGGAACTTCTTCCGGTTTGCCCCTGTGTCCTCCTGACACGCCTTCATCCTTTTTGTGATGTGCTTTGTTCTGAGCACGACTTTACTTTCTGTCAGTGTAAAATGCCCCAAGCTCACCCCGTGTTTTCAGCCCCAGCCGTAGAATCTGCCATTTCTCCAGAGGGCCTCCCAGGGCATTTTTAATTTCTTTGCTGATATGCTGATGGCTTTATTAAGGGCATAATGTGCTGCCAGACTCAGAATCCTATCCTTACAGGCAACTGTCACAGTGGGAAAGAATCTGACAGATCCATTGTTCCCGACCTGGCACCGAATAGTTTTGTGACCTTGGGCACATAACTATGTAAGCCTCGGTATTCTCTTCTGTAAAATGGGGAATAATAATTGTACTTCCTTATGGGGTGAGAGCATTAAGTGCGAGAATGCACGTCAGACAGTTCACATGCCTGTCCTAACTATCCAATAAATGTTTTTTGGTGATAATGAAGATGCTGCTGTTCCTGGTACAGGTGACTGGTTTTCAGGGAAGACTGCCTGGCTTTGTAACTCTAATAAAACTCTCCGCCTCAGTTTCTCATCAGTAAAAATGGGGATAATAACAATAACGATCTCATAGAGCTTTTGTTGGATTAAATGAGTCCAAACACACAAAGTCAATACACACTCAGAACAGAGCCTAGTAAGCCCGTGTTAACTATTAGCTGTTGTTTTTTTTTTTTAATTTTTTTAATGTTTATTTATTTTTGAGAGAGACAGAGCATGAGGGGGGGGAGGGGCAGAGAGAGAGGGAGACACAGAATCTGAAGCAGGCTCCAGGCTCCTGGCTTGTCAGCACAGAGCCTGACGTGGGGCTCAAACCCACAAACTGTGAGATCATGACCTGAGCCGAAGTTGGACGCTTAACTGTCTGAGCCACCCAGGCGCCCCCTGTTTTTTTAATTATTACTATTGTAGACTAAATGTCTAGTTCCTTTGGTGTTATCCTCCCGATGGTTGGTAGGCCAAGAATTATGGCATAAAAATTAAACGATATAGTTAAAAAAAAAAAACCCCAACTATGAAATGTAAAGATAAAAGATGGTTAACATCATGCGGTTATCATCCTTAAAAGGAGAACGCCAAATTCAAATTCATAACTAGTTTGATCACCGTCATGTGCTGCTGACATTTCCTCCTCTGAGGTGTTGACAAATGGCTGAGAAAGAATTACTCAATTCACATTTGCCTCACACTGATGCATGAGGCCCAAATGGCCCACGGCTTTGGGGAAACTCTTTGTAAATCCATCAAATTTGGCCATTAAAAAATGATAACTATGATCAGCCGATGCTGAGGGACCCATTTTGTGGAAAAAAGAAATGAAACCAACACAGTTAGTGACACAATAATTAGGACGCAGGGGAGACTGCTGACAATTTGGAGATGTTTTCTTGGAGAAAATATCAAATGACTTTCAGTTTGCAGGACATTAATAGATAATTAAATTGACAATTTATTGTCGCAGAGTGACAGTTGTTCCCTTCTCCTCTGTGCACATGAGTCAAGCATCTAAAGGCAATTCTTGCCCTATCTTAATTGCGGGATAGAGTGCCATGAAAAGTCCTTCCCTCCCGCTGAAAACCCCAATACATTTCCTTGTTAAGAACGTTAGGATTTTCTCACTATTGGCCTCAAAGTGTGGCCAAAACTACACCAGGATGGGTTATTATTAATTCAATTTTTTTTTTGTTTTAATAAACTTATGTTTGAAAACCATGAGTGCCCAAGTTAGCCTCATCCTCACCAACAGTATCATGGGGCGTGGACTCTGATGATGATGAGAAATGTCAGCTGACCTCAGCCAACAGCTAGGTGGGGTCTCTCCTCCCTACAAAGAAAAAGCCACTTGTGACCTGGCTGGGAACAGAAGTGGAATGGCCAAGGGCCTGGAGGAGAAAACCAGGCTCTCCTCGTTGAGGCCATTTTCTCCAAAATAAGACAATGGCACTGGCAGCAACCTTAAGGGATACACGTGTGTTTATTGTTGACAGACATTAGCATTCCTGAGGTCCAAGGATGAGAGACAAGGTGGCTGAGAGAAGTGACAGTGAAGATGTTCAGTGGGTCCACAAGGTAGAGGCAGGCAGTGGGACCTGTAAAGCCATCTCAAGCACACTGTGGTGGGGGCTCACTGGATCAGGAGGGGTCCTCTAGAGCCTGTTGTGGTGATGTGGCAGGCTGCACTACTCTCTGTTTTGGTCACTGCCCAATGCAAGGAAAATGGGTCTGAGTAAAGCCTTAAGGGTGACAAAGATGCTGAGTTGCAAACATCTGGATTCCATCAACGTGAGCACAATACTAACAGTTTTTACTGGAGCATAGCATGCAAGGAGTCAAGCAGGGACAAGTGAGGCTAGAGAGGGGTCGGTTGTGGAGGGCCCTGTGGGCAAGGTGAGGTATTTCCAACTTTATCCTAATAAAGTCCAGATAAAAGATGAACTAAACTAAGGTCGTTTGGTGAGAGGGTGGAGAAGAGATAACAAGCTGCTAAGTTCAAACTTGATGGCTGACCTGATGTAGGGGCTGTAGGAAGAGGAGGAGCTTATGATAACCCCTGGGTATCTAGCATGGGTAACAGATATCAGAACCAACGACAGGAATAGAGGAGGAAGAGTGGGATTTGGGGTAAAGGTGATGTATTCTGTTATTATTTTTTTAAAGATTTTATTTTTAAGTAATCTCTGTACCCAACGTGGGGCTCGAACTCACAACCCCAAGATCAAGAGTCACATGTGCTACCGACTGAGCCAGCCAGGTGCCCCATATTCTGTTATCACATGATGAGTTGGAGGCATCTGTGGGATCCTTTTTGGAGACATCTGGTCTTCGGACACACTGACCTAGAGTTCAGGACACAGGGATGGGCCTGAGCAACAGATTTGAGAGTCCCAGTGTCCTTATGATAATATAAGCTGTGGGCACAAATAACCTCTTCAGGGAGAAGAGAAGGAAAGGAAAGGTTAACTTAATAACACAAGGAAGGAGAGAGCGGATCCCATGAAGGAGAGTGAGAAATAGCAATCAGAAAACTAGTGGAGACCAATGTAATCAATTGTTAATTTGTTTCTCCTTGAGGTAATCTCAGCCAAACTAGCCTGAGTCCCTCAGACTATTTGGGTCCCTCTGTGGTAACCCTTCAGCAACTTGGTTCAGAACTCCATCCCTTAAAAAGCAAACAAAACAACTACAGTTGGGTGAGACGTTTGGCAAAAACAAATGCAAACTGTATTGGGTAGCAGTTCTGAAACAAGTAATTATATAAATATAATTACGTTTATAGGGGTGCCTGGGTGGCCTAGTTGGTTAAGCATCTGACTCTTGGTTTGGGCTCAGGTCATGATCTGACGGTGCATGAGTTGGAACCCCACGTCGGGCTCTGTGCTGACAGGCACATTGCCTACTCTCTCTCCTCTCTGCCCCTCCCCCACTCTCTCTGTCTCTCTCAGAATAAATAAAAAACATTAAAAAAATAAACATAGTATGTGTGTACCAGAATTCCTCCCCAAACTCAAGTATTTTGAGAACCTAGAGGGAGTGGGATTATAAAACAACATTTCGAATTCAGCAAACATGCATGCTCCCCTCATCATTTCTATTCTATTTGCTTTACTTTGGAAAATTTAGTGTTTTGCTACCAAGGTAAAGCCAAGATTCTGTTATTGTTTTTTTGATGGGTAAACCAAGGTACTGGATCCTGATGACTTATTCACATAGGTTATTAAAATCAAAACAGTAATAAGATCATCACATATTATGCCCATTATCAATATTTTTCTATGTTATGAAGACTATCACTCACCTGGCACTCATGCTTCCTTTATTGATAGTAGTTATAAAACAATGTCTCTCAAGCTTCTTGTGTTCTTATCACACTATGGAATAATTTTTGGTGACATGGCAGCCTAGAAGTTACGAACTGGCAGCCCGCGGGGTGAGTTTTGATGGTCCTGCAAGTGTGTTTTAAAAGCCTGCCCTAGCTGACAACATTTGGAAGTCAGGGGATTTCACATAACAGTTCAGATGTCTGGCTTCTCTTGAAGGACTGGGTCAACAATCGGCGTCTGCTTCACGGTGGCTCTGCCTGCAGACCACGCCTGTCTTCTCCCATTCTGCACTCGCAGACTCTTACGTTTCTATGCCCCATCTCTTCCCTGTAGGCATCTGCGTGGGAGACCAGATCCCTCCGCTCTAGGCCAACCGACAGCTGCTCAAGGTGAATGGCCAACACCGGTCAGTCGTCGCTTCATTATTTGTGTGCGTCTCCTCCTGCCATTGGAACTCCTTAAGGGCTGAAGTTTTTACTCGCTTCCTGTGCTTGTGTGCCGACCGTGCTGTGCTAGGCCTGGCACACAGGCCCTCAATAAAAGTTGGGTTAATGAATCTATGAGGTTTTAATTCTTTGCAAGCAGTTGGCTACAGATGAAGAAGGGGAAATTGCAATGATTTGCCTGAGGTCCCAAAGCTTAGAAATCCCGGGTATGAGATTAGTCCAATCGGCCTGTGATGAAGCTGTGAATAAAGAACAGGCTTGGTGTTTGGGTGCATTTCTTGACAGATCCATCAGGCCTCACGTGCGGATTCCTGGGAATCTCTTTTGAGTCACAATGTGCATTCAAAGGCTCTGAGGGATTCTGTAGTAAAACACACAACTTGTTTTATTTGGTTCAGCTGAATGATTTCCTAGTCTTCATCTACTTTTTCACTATTTTTACACTCAGTCTTTGATTCATAACATCCCCTCTTCTCAGATGTACTAAATGGCAAGCAATTTTTTTTTTTAATGAAGGTAAAATACAAGTATCCTGGTTAAGACGATTTTGCAAGAATTTTGTGACAGTCCCACAGCTCCCTGGGATCTTCTTCAAAGTATGGCTAAAACCATGTTGGGAAATGTGGCTTTCACTGTGGTGTTCTTAGAAGTCAAGGTTAAGCTGTCTTGTTTCTTTTTCTCCTTGGACTGGGCGGTAAATCTCTGAAGATACAATACCTTAAATTTGTATGGCAATTTATAGTTTACGTTGTCACATGCATCAATCTGCTTTTCCTTACAATAACATTGAGGGTAGGGCTTATTATTATTCCATTTTATAGGCAAATGGTCTCAAAGAGCTTCCCTGACTTGTTCAAGGCCTAAAACTAGCTAGAGGTAATGCCAAGATAAGCCAATCTTTTTATCCTCCGTCTGACCATCTTTTTGTAGTTCTATCCGACTTTCTTCCTCGAGCACATCCTTTTGCTTTTTGGTCAAGTCAGAATGTTGGCTCTAAATTCCTAAGATTTGGGGTTGTGATCCCCTCACCTAAACCTAAAATACTGGCTCCGCTATTCTCAGTGAAGTCTTGAGGGCCACCGAGGAAAGGCGCTAAAGATGCTAAAGAAGGTTCTAGCACCTCGAAGGCCTGGAGGGCACACGCAGGGAAGTCAAGGGGGCTCCCCTTGAAGAGGCCCAGGACGCAGGAGACGCAGGTCTGGCCCCGGACTTTCGCTCTTTCACCTAAAATCTTGCCCACTCTCCACCGCGCCTCAGGGCCACAAGCCCCTTCTGCGTCCGAACATTTCCTCTCAGGAGCTGCAACCTTGCCTTACTTCCCCCGGCGCTAAGGAAGGAGCCACCGTGTGAAAAGCTTAATTTGCTGAAAGAGCCTCGTGGAAACCCCCTTGCGCGCCTTTAACCTGCTGGGCGGGAGTCGCAGGCTCAGCGCCGGGTGTTTGCTGAGTGTGGGTCCAGAAGTGCTGGGACGCAGGCGGGCTGGCGGCCGGGGCCTCAACTTCCACAGCTTCCAGCAACTGGGGGAGGGAAGGGGTCCGCTCCTCGGCGGTGGGGGGGGGGGGGCTCCCGGTCGAGCGCGGGGGAGGAGGAAGGAGCAGCGCTCGGGTGAGAGAGGGGAGGGAGAACCGAGTAGGGAGAGGGTGGCAGGGGACGGGGTGGGCGCGGGGAGGGGGAAGGGCGGAGCGGAAGGGGCGGCGGGGGAGGCAGGGGCTCTGGGGGCGGCGCGCCCGCGGGCGGGGCGCGGCAGCGGGTGGCTGTGACCGGCCCGCGCCGGCCGTGCCGGGGCCACGGCGCCTGAAGCCGGGCGCTGGGAAGGAGTACGGGGTTGGGGGGGGGGGGATGGGGGGGGGGATGGCGAGCGGTTCCTGACGTCGGAGGGGGCGTAGAGTTCTCTCCCGCGCTGGTCGCCGCCGCCTGGACGCCCGCCCGGCTGGGCCCGAGCGTCCGGGTGTGGGGGGGGGGCGGGGGGCGTTGACCGCTAGGGGCTCAGCGGAAGTCGGGGCAGAGACCTGGAAGGAGGGGCGGCTGGTGGAGGCCCCTCCTGCCCGCCGGGGCCAATTGGGATTTGCTCTTGCCGCTCGGTTAAGCGTGGATTTAAGAGTGGAGCTCAGGCACTCTGTGCTCTCGGGGGAAGGCGGCGGCCAAGAGTGCATCGCGCTGCGGGTGCTCAGATCTGAAGGGCTGGAGCTCGGTGGTCGGGGTTCCAGTGCGACTCCTGCGGGAGTCCTCAACCAAGCCTGGGCCCCCGGTGCTGAACCAGAGGTCTTCGTTTCTGTGGGCCCCACGTTGGAAACTTGAAGTCGTGAGGGGCTCTCTCTTCCATGCAGAAGGTGTGTGTGAATGCGAGCGTGTACCGAGGTACGTGAGCAGCAGTGAGTGTCCGTGCAGAATGAGGATCTTTATTCCAAGAACCCCAGCTCGCCAGACCTTTAGGGAGGGGTGGGGTGAAGGGTTAGGGCTACCTGAAGGTGAGGCAGCTTGTCCGACTTCAGGATGGCAGGAAATCCCCAGGGAAGTCCTGTCTTCCAATATGACCGGAGGGCTGAGCATCTTAATGGCAGACCACGGCCTCCAGCCTCCATTCCGGTCCTGCCCGAGGAGGAGATCTCCTGGGAAGCTTATCATCACCGAATGACAAATACTCCATTTGTTTACCTCTTCTCCTCTGCTCCCTACCATAGACTGCAAGCTCATACTTTGCTTTCTGCTAACACTTGATTGGATGTTTCCCCCTCTTCTTGGACTCTCCAGTCTCTCTGAAGCCTTTGGACATCGCATGGAAGGCAGTGTTAAGAGCCCAACTTTGGAGACAGACTGAGATATTAGCTCTATGATCTGAGGCAAATTACGTGCCTCCTCGCACTGCAGTGTCCACTGCTGTAAAAGGGAGAGAATAGTAGTACTCACCTCCCAAAGTTCACCGGAGGATTAAATGAAATGATTCATGTAGAATGTATCTAGTCTTATTTGTCGAAGCCAGGAGCACCCACTTACTCTTAAGCTACCTTTGGTATCCCCCCTTCTGTACCCCTTTACTTTGCCACCTAATTAAACAGGGGGTCGCTTGACATGTTTTGTGTACAGATGGTTTGTTTCTTCAATCTGCTTTTTAATTTCTTTAAACATAGTCACTTTTATTTCTATCTGTACTCAGTGTCATCAGTTTGATACATTGCACAGAGCTTGTGTTCAATAAACATTTTTTGATTGATGAATAGAATCTCACTGATATTATTTTCTAGAGAGCGGTCTTTCTAGAAAGTTTGAAGTTATGGGAAAGGAAAACTCTTCATGGGGCAGGGTAAATAGAAGAAAACTTGATAGGTGACCTTATCTTGTTAGATTAGGGCCGTAAAAATGCATCATGTATAGTAATCTCAGCTATATAAAGAAGACTGCAAAAAAGACAATTGGAAGCAAATGCACCAAATGTTAGAGTTGATACCATGGTGAAGTAGGATTATGAGAGTGTGTGTGTGTGTGTGTGTGTGTGTGTGTGTGTGTGTTTTCTCTTGCTTTATACTTTTTAGACCTTTGCAACTTTTCTACAGTCAGTATGTATTACACCATTACTCAGGAAAATTACTCCAATTATGTAATTTAAGTAATAAAAGTGATCATATTTTGGACATTTACAGGTGGAGGGACATACCTGAGAGTAAAACAATGGTTTTCCTCCATTTTTTTTCCCAGACCAGATCAGTCTTTACTGATTTGTGCGAGAAAATCAACTTACCAGTTTGAGAGGTGGAAACATTTTCTTTTTCAGTGACCAGAATACTTGTCTTGACTATTTAGGAGGACTTCCTTTGAAGTGTCAAGATCCCAAACAGGGAGCCCAAATTATAGAAAGGTTCATATTAAATCCAGAGTCAAGGCAAAGTGATTAGAATGGTTGTAACAGCCTACTGAACTTTGACCTTGCCAGTGATTTTCTTTTTGAGCTTAAAAATGTAACAGTGCCATCCTGCTTGTATTACTGTAACCCTTTTTCCTTTAATGTTTATTTATTTTTGAGAGAAAGAGCACGTGCGCACACACACGCACATGGGGGAGGGGCACAGGGACAGAGAGAGAGAATCTCAAGCAGGTTCCATGAGGAGCCCAACTTGGGTCAGATCTCCTTACACTGGGATCATGACCTGAACCCAAATCAAGAGTCAGATGCTTAAGCAACTGAGCCACCCAGGTGCCCTTCCAACCTTTTTTTTTTTTTTTTTTAATGCCAGATTTACAATTTACTTCAAACTAAGTTGCCTTCCATTTTTATTGAAAATTAGGGCAACACCTTGACTTCTATGTGCACAGTCATTCATTTAACAAAATTTACTAAGTACCTACCAAGTGCCAGGCCCCAGGCTGATGCTGAGAATACCAGGAAACACCTGGTTCTTATCTTCCAGGAGCTTGGCATCTAGATAATGGATATGCATATTTATAAACGATGATGTATAGGGAATTATTATGGAGGCTCTGGTAGGTCCCTGAATAGACAAACTTACAGCAGCAAGTGTCACATGAAGGAGTAACCAGTTCTCGTGCGGCAAGAGGACAACGAGAAGGAGGAGGCAGGAAAGCATCATAGAAAACTAGTTATCTGGGCTGATTATGAGTCTTTAGCTTATAAGTGGTTAGTCCTTCCTGATGTGAGACAATGATTTTTTTCTGTACTTTGCTCTGATCATGTTGTTTTATACTCTAGCCATCTGATTACATTCTCTGATACATTAATGGTATGCTTTGTGATTCCTTCCTTTGTTGATAGGTGCAGTGAGTTTATAACATTCAAATTCTATTCCATCATATTCTACGGACTGGCCAAAATTTAAAAATATGTAAGTCCTTTTTTCATGTATGATTTAGACTTCTAAGACAACTTAAACCTTAAACTTTTTATTTGTACTTAAAACATATAATTGTACATTCATTTCCCAGTTTTTAGGTGTGGGGCTCACTGTGTGGGTTTGCTGATTGGAAATGCTCCTTATTTTTCTTGCAAAAGCCCCATTCTTGATACCTTGGGTTTAGGATTGCCAACCTTTGTTTTTCTATAGCGGGAGAGAGAGTTTAAAGACACTTGTAAACAATATTAGTGTGGAGTTCTTTTAGGCTTTATAATTTCTTTCCTCATTTTTTAGTTTTCTAGCTTGCAACTAATTTGACATCAGTTTTTGTTATTTATTTTTTAGTGACCTGCCTTTATAGTCTTTTCAAAGTGTTCAACTTCATTTTTACATTATTTTTCATGTCTGGCTTTAAAATTTACTTGTTTTGGGTTTTCTTTTTTTGCACTCATGTTTCACTTTTGATGCCATAAATATAAACACATTTTAGAATAAATAACTGATTTTAAGCATACAATATAACTGTTCTATACTGTTTCATTTTAAAAATGCCAGTCATGACTCAGTGAATTTATGTCAACCCAGTAAACTGATATGAAGACTTACACTTTGAAAAATACTGTGATAAAGAGTAGCCTGCTAACATTCAGTGCACCTGGCATCATTGGGGGTTAAAGAGAGTTAGAGAGCAAAGGTAATCCAGGAAGTTGGTTAAGGAATGTTCCATTAAGAGAGCTTCTCCTGTATTCAGATTTTGTTGTATTAAATTTCTGGGTCAACCACTAGGGTTTGCAAATTTCATTGCATTCAAGTTTTGGCTCCTCTGTTTTGAGTTTTAAAGCTGGAGTAGATCTAAAACTCTCAAACTTAGAGTTGGTGCTAATGGCCCACAGGGTTCATGTAATATATTTAGCCACCATAACTGAACCATTTGATGATAGCCTTTTCCATGGATAGAACAAGGAGATTAATTGATAAAATGGCTAAGCTAATATAAAAAAGCATTTTTTCAAGTTTATGATAATGTCTGAGGCCTCTAAGAACCTCCACTTAAGCCTTAGCCTTGTGTTCTCTCCAGGGAGAGAAAGATATTTGATGGAATCAGAAAAGGATATGCAAGCAAGAATATTTAAGTTGAAATCAAGACCTTTCTTCTCCTCAGTGAAGGCTCCGAGTTACAAAAGATGGGGCCAGTGAAAGAATGGACTAACTGTGGTAAAATATCTGGGAATCTCCACCTGTGCCTTAGGTACCTCAATTCCGTTTTTAATGAGGGCATGCTGTATAACATACTTCGTATCTGCGGATGTCAGGCCCGGAACTTTAGAAGTAGGTTGGGTGTGGAGATTGCTGAGGAACAGGACTGGCGGAGGATGTTCACCAGGCACATCTCCTGACATTATTAGCTGTTTTTTGAACCTTCCAAAATGGATAGAGTTAGAGAGATTGCAGTTATAGAGAGGATACATTAATGTCAGAGAGAGAAGTCAACCAATTCTGCAAACTGGGCCTAATGACTGCTCGTCACTATTGTGTAGTTCCCCCAATTCACATTGTCAATATAACCAGAGTGACCAGGCTCTCGGGGACCGAGTCATGCTAGCCAGACTCACTGAAGACTCTTGAAAGAACAGAACATCAGTTCACAATGGAGAGACTCATCTCTAGTGACCAAGAGAGGATCCTCTTGGATATATGTTCTCCAGGATCCTCTGCTAAATCCTGGGTACCTGGGCAACCACCCTAGTAACCAGAAAGTTGTTTAGGGATCTTAAAATCACAAAGAGAAAGGGATGGTGTTATGGATTGAATTGTGTCCCCAACAAATTCATATGTTGAAGTCCTAACTCCCAGTACCTTGGAATGTGACTTTATTAGGAAATAGAGTCATTGCAGAAATAATTAGTTAAGATTAAGAGTAGAATGGCACCTAATCCAATATGATTAGCATCCTTATAAAAAGGATGGGATCAAATTAGTTATTATCAACTTAATTTTTTTAGTGTTTATTTTTTGAGAGAGAGAGAAAGAGTGTGCATGGAGGAGGGGCAGAGAGAGAGAGAGAGAGAGAGAGAGAGAATACCAAGCAGGCTCCAGGCTCTAAGCTGTCAGCACAGAGCCCAACATGGGGCTCGAAACCATATACCATGAGATCATGACCCGAACCAAAGTCAGACGCCCAGCTCACTGAGCCAGCCAGGTGCCCCAGCATTATCAACTTAAAATAGACTGTTATAGATATAAGTTGTCACAGATAAACCTAATGTAATCACATAGTAAAAACTGTAGTAAATACACAAAAGATAAACAGAAAGGAATGTAAGCATACCACTAAAGAAAGTCATCACACCACAAAGGAAGAGAGCAGCAGAGGAAGAAAGAAACAGAGAGTAACTGTAAAAACAGCCAGAAAACAATTAATAAACTGGCAACCAACACATACCTATCAATAATTATTTTAAATATAGGTGGGCTAAATTCTCCAATCAAAAGACAGAGTGGCTGAATGGATAAAAAAAAAAAAACCAAGACCCCCCTGTGTTCTATCTGCAGGAGACTCACTTTCAATGTAAGGACACACCCTTACATCTGAAAGTGAAGGGACGGAAGAAGATATTCTGTGCAAATGGAGACCAAAGGAAAGCTGGAATAGCTAGACTTCTGTCAGACAAGATAGACTTTCAGACAGAAGACTGTAAGAGACAAGACAAGTTGTTACATGATAAAGGGGTCAACCCGACAAGAAGATACAACATTTGTAAATACGTACCCAATAGAGAAACATCCAAATATATAAAGCAAATATTAATAGATCTAAAGGAAAAATAGCAATACAAGACTACTAGAGGACATTAATACCCAACTTACATCAATGGATAGATAATCCAGACAGAAAATCAATAAGGAAACATTGGTCTTAAATGATGTGTTAGACCAGAGAGGCTTAATAGATATATACAAATATTCCATCCAAAAGCAGCAGAATATACATTCTTCTCAAGTACACATGGAACATTTTCCAAGATAGACCATATGCCACAAAACAAGTATTAATACATTAAAGAAGATTGAATCATATCAAACAACTATTCTGACCACAGTGGTATGAAACTAGAAATTAATTACATGAAGAAAACTGGAAAATTCACAAACGTGGAAATTAAACAACATGCTATTGTATAACGAGTGGTTCAACAAAGAAAAGAGAAATAAAATAATACTTTGAAACAAATGAAAATGGAAATGTAACATGCTAAAATTTATAGGATGTGGCAAAAGCAGTTTTTTTTTCCTTTCTTTCAAAGTTTTTATTTAAATTCCAGTTAGTTAATGTACAGTTTAACATTAGTTTCAGGTATGAATTTAGTGATTCATCACTTACCTATGATACCCAGTGCTCACCACAAGTGTCCTCCTTAATACCTATAACCTATCTAACCCTTCCCTCCCTGTGCACTCCCCTTCAGTTACCATCAGTTTGTTCTCTATTGTTAAGAGCAAAAGCAGTTCTAAGAAGGAAGTTTATAGTGATAAATTCCTACCTCAAGAAACAAGAAAAACCTCAAATAAACAACCTAACTCTACACCTCAAGAAACTAGAAAAAGAACGAATGGAGCCCAAAGTTAGTAGAAGGGTAAACAAAGACTAGAGCAGAAATAAATGAAATGCAAACTAAAAAGATAATAGAAAAGATTAATGAAATTAAGAGCTGTTCTTTGAAAGGATAAACAAAATTGACAAGTGTTTAGCTAGACTCCCCAAGAAAAAAAGAGGACTCAAAATCAGAAATGAAAGAGATGTTACAGCTGATACCATAGAAATACAAATGATTAATAGAGACTACTATAAATAATTTACACTAACAAATTGGACAAACTAGAAAAAATGGATAAATTCCTAGAATACACAACCTACCAAGACTGAATCATGATGAAATAGAAAATCTGAATAGACTAATTTCTAATAAGGAGATTGAATCAGTAATCAAAAACTTCCCAACAAACAAAGTCCAGGACCAGATGACTTTACTAGTGAATTCGACCAAACATTCAAAGAAGAATGAATACAAATCCTTCTCAAAGTTTTCTCAAAAATAGAAGAGCAGGGAACTCTTTTTAAAATTAAAAAAAATATTTATTTGTTTTTGAGAGAGAGAGAGAGGGAGAGTGCGAGTGGGGAAGGGGCAGAGACAGGGAGACACAGAATCTGAAGCAGGCTCCAGGCTCTGAGCTGTCAGCACAGAGCCTGATGTGGGCCTCGAACCACAAACTGTGAGATCATGACCTGAGCCAAAGTTGAACACTTAACCGACTGAGCCATCCAGGTGGCTTTTTTTTTTCTTTTTTTGGGAACTTTTTAAATGAATTTTACAAGGTCAGCATTATCCTGTTACCAAAAGCAGGCAAGGATGCCGCAAGAAAATTACTGGCCAATATCCCTGATGAGTATAGATGCAAAAATCTTCAATAAAAAACAAACCAAATTCAACAATACATTAAAAGGATCATATACCATGATTGAGTGGGCTCTTTCTAGGAATGCAAAGATGATGTGAGGTCTACGAGTCAATCAATGTGATACACCACATTAACAAAACGAAGGATAAAAATATGATTAGGTCAGTAGATAGAATAAGCATTTGACAAAATTTATCATCCATTTATGACAAAAACTCTCACCAAGTGGGTGTAGAGGGAACATACCTCAACATAATAAAGGCCATATATGACAAGCCCACAGCTAAGATCATACTCAATGGTGAAAAGCTGAAAGCTTTTCCTCTAAGATCAGGAATAAGACATGGATGTCCACCCTTGCACTTTTATTCAACATGTTATTGAAAGTCCTAACCAGAACAATTAGGTAAGAAAAAGAAATAAAAGTCATCTACACCAGAAAGAAAGAAGTAAAACTTATTATTTGCAGGCGACATAATAATGTATACAGGAAGATCCTATAGAATACATCAAAAAGCTGTTAGAATAAACAAACTCAATAAAATTGCAGGATACAAAATTTATACTAAAAAAATATGTTTCATTTTTGGGGGCACTTGGGTGGCTCAGTTAAGCATCTGACTTCAGCTCAGGTCACGATCTCACAGTCTTTGGGTTGAGCCCTGCATGGGGCTCTGTGCTGACAGCTCAGAGCCTGGAGGCTGCTTCAGAGTCTGGGTCTCACCCTCTCTCTGTCCCTCCCCCTCACACTCTGTCTCTCAAAAATGAATAAACATACATTTTTTTTAAATTATGTTTCATTTTTATATACTAAAAGTGAGCTATCAGAAAGGGAAATTAAGAAAATAATCTCACTTACATCAAAAAAAATAAAATACCTAGGAAAAAATTTAACCAAGGATGTGAAAGACTTATATATTAAAAACTCTAGGACATTAATGAAAGAAATTGAAGAAGACACAAATAAATGGAAAAATAGTCCATGCTCATGGATTGGAAGAATTAATATTGTTAAAATGTCTATACAATCCAAAGCAATCTACAGTTTCAATGAAAGCTCTATCAAATGGCATTTTTCACAGAAATAGAACAATCCTAAAAAAAAAAAAATAGAAATCCTAAACTTTGTATGGAACCATAAAAAACCTGGAATAGTCAATCTTTTGAAAGAAGAACAAAGCTGGAGGTGTCAAACTCCCTTATTTCAAACTATTACAAAGCTTTAGTAATTAAAACAATACGGTATTGGCACTAAAAACAAACATAGATCAATAGAACAGAATAGAGAGCCCAGAAATAAACCCACACATATATGGTCCATTATTTTTTTAAGTTTATGTATGTATGTATGTATGTATTTTTTGGGGGGGGGAGGGGCAGAGAGAGACAGGAGCACAGCTCAGGGCTCAAACCCATGAACTGTGAGATCACGACCTGAGCCAGAACCAAGAGTTGAATGCTTAACCAACTGAACCACTCAGGTGCCTCTATACGGTCAATAATAACAAAGGAGCCAAGAAAATATGATGGGAAAAGTACAGTCTTTTCAGTAAATGGTGTTAGGAAACTTGGGACAGCCACATGCAAAAGAATGAAACTAGACCACTATCTTATAACATGCACAAAAATTAAAATGGATTAAAGGAGTGCCTGGGTGGCTCAGTCAGTTAAATGTCAGACTTTGGCTCAGGTCATGATCTCACGGCTTATGGGTTTGAGCCCCGTGTCGGGCTCTGTGCTGACAGCTCAGAGCCTGGAACCTGCTTTGGATCCTCTGTTCTCTTCTCTCTCTCTGTCCCTCCCCTGTTCATGCTTTCTCTCTCTTTCTCTTTCTCAAAAATAAATAAACATTAAAAAAAAAAACTGCTAGAAGGAAACATAGGTGGTAAGATCCTTGACATAAGTCTTGGTGATATTTTTTGAATCTGACACCAAAAGCAATAGCAGCAAAAGCAAAAATAAATAAGTGGGATGACATCAAACTAAAAAGCACAGCAAAGGAAACAATCAACAAAATCAAAATGCAACCTACTGAATGGGACAAAATATTTGCAAATCATATATCTAATAAGAACCTAATATCCAAAATATATAAAGAACTCAAACAACTCAATAGCAAAAAAACATACAATCCAATTAAAAAATGGACAGGGAATCTAAATAGACATTTTTCCAAAGAAGATATACAGATGGCCAATAGGTTCGTGGAAAGGCGCTCAACATTACCAATTATTGGGTAAATGCAAATGAAAATCATAATGAGATATCACCATCACACCTGTCAGAATGACTATTCTCCAAAAGAGAAGAAATAACAAATGTTGGTGAGGATGTGGAGAAAAGGGAACCCTTGTGCACTGTTGATGGGAATGTAAATTGGTGCAGCTGCTATGGAAACACTATGGAGGATCCTCAAAAAATTCAAAATAAAACTACCATGTGATCCAGCAATTCCATTTCTGGATATTTATTTGAAGAAAATGAAAGCATTAATTCAAAAATATATGCACCCGCATGTTCTTTGCTGCATTATTTACAACAGCCAAGACATGGAAGCAGTCTAAGTGTCCATTAATAGATGAATGGATAAAGAAATTGGGGGACACACACACACACACACACACACACACAAATACACAAATGGAATGTTACTCAGCCATAAAAAAGATTGAAATTTTGCTATTTGTGACAACACGAAAGGACTTTGAGGGCATTGTGTTAAATGAAAGAAGCCAGAGAAAGACAATATCATATGATCTCTCTTATATGTGGAATCTAGAAAAAAACATATAATTAAACTCATAGATACAAAGAACAGATTGGTGGTTGCCAGAGGCAGGGAGTGGTAGGGCTAAGAGAAATGGGTGAACTTTTTGTTTGTTTGTTTAAATAAGTTGGATAAAAACAATGATAATTTTATTGTTGAACAAAAAATAGCAGATTCAGAGATTGATTAAATATGATTATGAAAATGTCAAAAGCAAAATCTAGTCCTATAAACTGGCATGAAATTTAACAAAATGTTAATCTAATTCTATTTAAGTGACAAAAATACCATTGTTTTTTGAATATTGATTATTTGTATGGAAAAATCAAGAAACAAAGATTTATGCAAACAAAAGGAAATAATTATCTAAAGAGAACTCCAACTCCCAAAGTTCATTAACAGTTTCGACTTCGAAGTATTCTTCTGTGGGTGCCTGGATGGCTCAGTCGGTTAAGGATCTGCTCTTGATTTTGACTCAGGTCATGATCTCATGGTTCATGAGATCAAGCCCTATTTCAGTCTCTGCAGTGACAGTGCAGAGCCTCCTTGGAATTCTCTCTCCCCCTCTCTCTCAAAATAAACAACCAAAAAAATATTCTTGGGGCACCTGGGTGGCTCAGTCGGTTAAGCATCCCACTTCAACTCAGGTCATGATCTCATGGTTTGTGAGTTTGAGCCCCCGCCTCGGGCTGTCAGCACAGAGACCCTTTTGGATTCTCTATCTCTCTCTCTGCCTCTCTCCTGCTCATTCTCTCTCTCTCTCTCTCTCTCAAAAATAAGTAAACATTTAAAAATACTGTTTATTGGGGCGCCTGGGTGGCTCAGTCGGTTGGGCAGCTGACTTCGGCTCAGGTCATGATCTTGCGGTCCGTGAGTTCGAGCCCCGCGTCAGGCTCTGTGCTGACCACTCAGAGCCTGGAGCCTGTTTCAGATTCTGTGTCTCCCTCTCTCTGACCCTCCCCTTTCATGCTCTGTCTCTCTCTGTCTCAAAAATAAATAAATAAAAAATAAATAAATAAATAAATAAATAAATAAATAAATAAAAATACTGTTTATTATATCTCAGTTGTCTTTGTCATACTTGTTATGTCTCACAGTACACCTGTGTTGCTCCTGCCAAGTATGGATACACACTCCCCAAACTATTCTCAGTTTTAATGAACAGAAGAATTACCTGGAGCTGCTGATTTAAAAAGACGAAGATGAAGATGAGGGTGAAGATGAAGACAAAGAAGAAGATGGAGAAGAAGGAGAAACGAGAAAGAAAGAAATAACAAAAGAAGATGGAGATTTTTATAATCCCTGTCCCTTGAAATTTTGATTTGTAAGTTTGTGGTTGGACCCAAGAACCATCATTTTACATAAGCACCATAGGTGTTGTTAACCCCACTGATTGTCTGTTGATTCCTATCATTTTCTTTCTTAGAACATAGTCAAAATTCCAATCAGAATTCTCTGGAGACATCCAGCGTAGTCCAACTTTGGTAGGTCCTACTCCTAACTTTATGGTCTTAGGCATTTTCCCATAAGAGTTCAGACGTAGGGGCGCTTGGCTGGCTCAGTCGGTTGAGCATCTGACTTCGGCTCAGGTCATGATCCCGTGGTTCATGAGTTCGAGCCCTGCATCAGGCCCTGTACTGACAGCTTGGAGCCTGGAGCCTGCTTCGAATTCTGTGTCTCCCTCTCTCTCTGCCTCTCCCCCCTCACGTTCTGTCTCTCTCTTTCTCTCTCTCTCAAAAAATAAACATTGGAAAAAAAAAAAAAGAGTTCAGAAGTAGGTGAGGTGTCAGAGCCAGGCTGATTCATTCATTCACTCAGCAAACCTTTTTGAGCACCTGCATCAGGGAAACAAATAGACATAAATCTCTTACATTCTTGCTGGGAGGAGTCAATAAATCAATAAGTACACTAGGTGAGCAGTACTAGAGAAAAAAGTAAGCAGGGTAGGGAGACTGTGAGTGCAGAGGGTCTTGCAGACATTGTGGTTCTCAATGGGGTGACCTGGTTAGGTCTCACTGACAAAGTGACCTGGAAGTGAGCCGTGTGGCTCTCCAGAAGATGAGAGTCCTGGGCAAAGAGGACAGCCAGTATAATGTCCCTGATCAGAAGCTGAGCAGACCTGGTGTGAGAAAGGGAGGGGGTGTGGCAGGGGCTGAGGTCCCAAAAGGGTGCCGGGAGCCAGATTATGCACTTACAGGGCATTGCAAACTCGCTGGCTCATTCGCAAGTGCGATGGGGAGCCATTGGACGATTCTGAGCAGTGACATGATCTGACTTACATTTTTAAAGTGTCACGCAGGCTGCTTTAGGGGGAATAGGAGCAGAAGCAGGGAGACCAGTTAGGAGGTGACTCCAGTAATCCAGGTGAAATATGGCAATAGGGTGGTGGCAGCAGACATGGTGACAGGTGGTTGGATGCCATATATATTTTGAAGGTAGAATCCATCGTTTTCTGATTGATTCGATGTGAATGTTGGAGAAGAGAGATCTCAAGGACTCTAATCAGGGTGAAATCTTGGAATTGTTGCTTGGAATGCTGAATAAAAGCATCCCCAAAGGAGGAAGCGCATGGCCTACGTGTTGCTGGCAGCCATCCATCCTGTGTTCGTGAGGAGAGCCAGCCTGAGGTTGGAGCCAATGCTGTGTTGGCAGGGCAGAGTGGCAGGAAGAAATTGTCCTGAGGGCGGTGCTGAGCCACTGAGTCTACACCCGAAGTCGGATCGACCTCTGCACTGCCAGTTACGAGAACAAATGAGTCCCCTTGGTGACTTTGTTATTTGCATCCAAAACATGAATACTGCTACTCTGACCCAGACTCAGAGACGTCTTTCAGATGCATGATTTGCCTAAAGACACTTTTCGTAGTCCTACCTGAGTTAGCCTGCAGACCTCAGGTATGACTTTCTCCAAATGTTCTTTCTCATGCCTCTTTCATCTCATTGGTCTTTGGCACATCGTAATCTCCTTAAGATAAGAGTACTGAGTCAGGAGCAGGGCCAGACAGACCTGGCACGGCGGAAAGTCTGGAATTATTAGCCCCATATCCCTATTAATAGTAGTGGAGGTAGCTTCACCTGCATTTTACAAAGTTGAGAGCAGAGATCAAAAGGTCTTCTATTTCAGATCTAAGATTAGTTTTTCTGATGGCCAATCACAATCTATGTGTCACATACAAGAGAGTAGAGCTTTTCAGGAGGAGGTCATTTAACTGGTTGCTTCACTGACTGGCAGTATATTGGTACAGATACCACAGATCTGATCTTTAGCTCTACAGATGCAATAACTATTGGGTCCCTTCATTCAGGGTGATTAAGCTGGGAGGGATTAATTCATCATAGCCAAACTTACAAGACACTGATATATAAACCAGCCTGTCATGTTATTTATAGTTAAGAAATGTTTCTCAGACTTGAAAACGTGTGGAACCTTGAATATATCCCCATTTGAGAACTATTGCTTTCACACTTACATTATGAGACTTTAGATGGTCACTTGACCAAAATAGTCATCAATGCAAATCCAGTCTGGGCATTGATATTACAGAGCATTACTCTGTAAAAAGATGGTGATCCAGGTGATGCTTGTGTTAAAACGTTTATGCGATCTTTCAAATGAAAACACAACATTTAAAAGTTATTCTAAAGAATTCATGGACCTCTGAGAATTTGATTAAAGTCTTCAATATGGAAAACAATGCAATAGGAGAAAGGCTTTGTTTGAAAATTGGAGCTGGTTATATACACAGGATGCTCTAAAGCAAGTCTACTCAGGAAACTGGATTGTAGATGTAAAGACAGATTGTGGGGTGTAGAATAAGAACAGAAGGAACTGGCTGTTCGCAGGGAGCACAGCCTTTAGACCAGGGGAGCTGGTTTTCCTCTCTGTACTTGTTCTACAAATACTTCTGTTTAAGACTACCAGTCAGGGAGAACAGAGTTCCATCGTTCTTGCATCATGGTAGAGAAGCACTGACAACTTCTTATTTACTAACTTCCTTTTTCCTAGACCTCATCTTGAATCCGTGAACCCTGCCTGCCAGTGCATCATTTCTAGGTAAATAGGAAGTATGTTCTCTTCCTGACAAGGAAGGAGCTGGGGCTAGATTGGTGGAACTCCAAAGCCCATGCTCTTTCCAATTAGCAAGTTGCTGGTTTCCATCATCGAACTAAAATAATGAGGGACCTGTATATTCTATAGGAGATGGTAAAAGCAACTTTGAAAAAAATCTCTTCCAGTTTAGTCTAGAGCAAACTCTGAGAGTCGATCATTCTTCTTAAATGACTTCACACAGTGTTCTCTGCCTACTCCTGTTTTAGATCTACTTTTAACAAACCCTCCCCTCTCCCACCTCCAGCCCCAACTGAGGAACGAGGGAGCACTCACGGCCCATTGTCACATACTCCCACTTCTGGCTTTGGAACCAGGCTGGAGTAGAGCCAGACTCAGTGCTGGGCTGCCTCCAAGCAGGCTGGAGAATGCATCCTGTTCCCAGGCAGTGATTCCAAGGGCAGCGTTCAATCGCCAGTTCTTCCCTGGCCCATCAGAGCCTGGCAAGGGCATGTAATCCCTTGGTCCATTTAGCCAATGCCTGCCTGTTCTCTAGTAGAGTCAGAAATTGGGGGGGGGGGTGCCTGACCAGTTTAGAAATGAGAGGGCTCCCAGGGAGCATGCCCTGAAGCCCAGGAAGCAGTGCTCTAGAGTATTCATTCAGTCGTTGCTAACCCCTCCCTTTCCTATGGCCACACTCCTTGGTGCTGATGCCTGTAAACGTGCCACCAGTGACGGCCAGCCAGCTAGACTACGTCTGTGGTCTTTATATACCCTACCATTTCTTACTTTTGTGTGCACTTCTTCCCAAAGCCTGGAATACTGTCCCTTTTAGCTCCTCCTCCCCAAATCCTCCCTACCCTTTAAGAGCCATGGCTGAAATGAGCCTCCCAGAAGGCCTTCTGTGATGCATAACCACAAACGATGCCTCCTTTTGTCAACAGCCATACCCATCTTCCTGGACCTATCTTAAAACAATTTTCTGGTTTCTGTTGTAACTATTGACAGACATTTCTTGTCTCTTCCATCGAGAAACAAGGTAGGATGTGAGGGTGTGTCTGACTGCTTTTCTTTTTCCCACAAGGAAAAACATATTGTAGGTGCTTAATATTTGTTGAATGAATAATAAATTGGAAGCATTGTACGTGTGGTGCACAGATTACAGAAGACTGGATCCTTTACACCTCTCTCTTTAGAAACTGCCCCTAGGGGTCCCTCTGATCTCCCCACACACCTGCAGCTAACAGGGCCTATTGAGGGGGGAGGGGAGCCTCCAGGTCCTTGATTCAGCATTAAGCCAATATCCTTTCTGAATGGTCAAGTGCTTAGACCATAGCAGTGGCTAAATATTTTGTACATCAGCCCTGCTTTTAAGACAGGTGGCACTCAACCAAATGACATAGAAGAAACACGGGTTCAAATGCATGTTTTGGCAGTCAGACATTCTGGTTGAGTGCAGGGCACAGGTGAGGTGCTTTGAGGCAGCTACTAGAAGGTGGGGAAGTTGGGTGTTGCCAGAAGCTGGAAGGCAGGGAATGATAGCACCTTTCATTAATTATCTGTGTAACCTTGGGCAAAAGAGCACCTGAGTGCTAGTTGTGGTGACTGGATCTTGAGCAAGTCACTTCATCTTGTCACAGTTAATTCATCTACACAATAGCAGGATGGTTGAGGTGATAGTGAGATACAGGGGTGCTTGGTGCTTGTGGAAAGTCACGAGTGCAGCCTCAGGAATGGATATAGGTCAAAGAGATAGTGGTTATTTACATGTTGAGCCTTCCTGTGGAAGAAAGCATCTATTTTGTTCCTGTGCTTTAATAGGATATATTTTGTGGTTCTAGACCAACCCATGAAATCGAGCATCTGGCAAAAGTTGGGAAAGATAAACCGGTGTATTCAACATCAACCTGATAATTTGCCCAAGAGGCTCATGTATTTTTGTTCAAAGCAGGACGTGTCCCTTGTCAAGTCAAATCACAATTAAACCATGCTTCTTTTTTCTTGGTAAAAGCAATTTTTCTTGTCCTTGAAGTTCTTTGTCATTTCTCCTCTGAAGGGGCTCACATCGCGTAGCCCTATGTGACATTGCCATGTGAGCGTGGAGTAGGTTATGTAAATGTCTGGCATGGTTTAGTTTATTATCACCGCTTTCAGTACTTGGTAAACAAAAGAAGAGTCATTTGTTGGTTATGTTTTTTCTGTGCAAATAGAATTGCTTAATAGAAGAGAAGGAAATAGAGCAACTGTTACTAAATGACACAAAAGCAGAAGTTGATTGAGTTCCTTTCGCATGAGTATTCAAGTGTTTCAGCCATGATACTCTGGCAGCTTAGAATTGAGGAAGGCCTGAACTGGGTTGAGCAGAGTCAGAAGTTGAAGATATATGAGCTACCAGAGAAATGCAGGCAGGACGTAGAAATGTGGAGGTGATATTGGGGGTGAAATCTCGGAGCAGAACCACTCAGTATGAAAACCACTCAGAAACCGAGTTATAATCATGTAAAAGAAACACACGCTGCATGCTTTCTAATTTCTCAGAACACGTTGTGTTTCAGGGACTCTGTTGAAACTAGCTCTGTGCAAGACCAAACCCCTGCCTGGCTGAGCAGTAACATAACTTTCTAGATCTGGGAGCCATTTGGAACCCAAAAGGCTTGAAAATACACGTATTACGATAGCTTAGAATCTGGAACGGAGATTATGGTTTTAACAATACGCACTTAAACGTGAGTTGTTATCATTGGTTAGACAGATATCAAATTTATCCAACACAGAATTCCTGGCCTCTTTTCTTCCCCCACAAAAGCCATAAATATGGCTTTTTTCCAAGCGAGAAATAAAGGCTGCAGGGTGAGTGGTGAAGCAGCTGATTGTTTCTCTGGTAAAGGGAATTTTCAGAACTCGTTCACCTGCCACTGCATTAATGCAAAGATTTGCTGTTGGCTATTAATTATCCCCTTTAAACATTTGGTATCTGTTTCTAATCTTGATCTAAAAGAGCAGTTCTTATTGTGGTTTTCAGAGAAAGTATGGTACCTGACAGAAAGGCACTGCCAGGGCCAGAGTTTTAACGGGGGAACTTTGTTACCCAGAAAGGGTTTTGGAGTGCTATTTTAGCACATTCTACCTCAGAAAATTAAGTTTTATCTGGTCGCATTTGTTAAAATGCAAGTATATTGAATATGTGCCTGGTTAGTTTCGCAACAAGAAGGCTAGTCCCCGATTCCGCTTATACCAGATGTTGATGCCTCATTTTTACCTTAAGTTTGATGCTTTAAGAAAGGTTTTAAGCATAATAAGTAAGGAACAACACAGACGATTATCTTCTTCAGGTCTCTGATCAATGTCGCCATCTCAATGAAGCCTACCTTGACCACCTTATTTAAAATTGTGACACTGGCCCCAATCCTCACACTCTTCCTTTGCTCCATAGCACTCCACACTTTCCAACTTACTAGTTACGTTTATTGTTTGTTACCTGTCTTCTTTGACTAGATGGTAACCTTCATGAGGGCAGGACTGCCTGTGTTGTTCGCTGATATATTTCTAGTGCCATAAACAGAGCCTGGTACATAGTGGGTACATAGTAAGTATGTTGAATGATTAAATGAACATCTATGTGCCTGCAGTTTCAAATCCTCTTCTGTTCACAGGATACTACCAACATCGAAGAACCCTAAGGCTCATTTCTTAAGGCAAAACCCCCTGTGAATGTATGTGATTAAAGCACAGTCAGAGAACTGATGTTGGGCACAAATGTTTGGAGCCCCAGGAGCTCTTTGAGCATTGCTAGAAGCATCTGAGTGCCGGCTCTGTATGGGACATAAGGAGAAAGCTCTCTCAATTGCTAGGAAGTCAAGGCCACATGTATTTGGGAGGCACTCATTTCTGTGTACTCCGTGCTGAACCAACTATGAGGTTCCCCCCAAAGGAGAAGGTCCTGCCTTTGTTCTCAACATGTTTGCCAAATAATAATGGTTACCTGTGGTTCACGACTCTTATTAGCAAGAGGATCCACCTAAATTTGACAAAAGAACTGCTCTAATTATTTGAGGGCTTAAAAAAAAGATCTCAGGCCAATGAAGATCATTAAACACACTTGGAACCACTTGCTCAGACAGGTAGTAGCTAATTCCTTTGACCTGATGACCGCAGATTTTTAAAAGTAATTATTTGTGTAGTGAGGCTGAGCTGCTTATTTTCATCGTATCTCCATATCCTAGCTTGTTTGTCATGAAAACAACATGCACGCCTCCTTGCTGTCCTCTGCTTGCCCTAAATAATGCAGTCACGATGGCATGCCCAACTCTCTTGTCTGTTTAAGACACAAACCTGAAAAAAAAAAGACAAGCCTGCGCTCCACCCGTACCTAGGTCACCAATCAGAGCCCCCAGTCCTCCCTAGTGTGTTTCTCACTGGGGCTCCACCTCCAGCCACTCCCACACACCAGACCCAGACTCACCTTCTCAATCAAGGCTTCCACCTTATCAAGCCCCTTCTTAGGAATTACCTTAACTACGCACAGAACTAAATGCAAACTCATGACTCTAGAATTTTAAGCCTTCCTCAAATAGCTCCACCTGGCTTGGCTGACCTCCGCTCCTACTCCTTGCTACAGTGAGAACTGCTCAAGTCTGGTCTCCTTGAGCTTCTTTCCCCTTCCACTTTCTCATTTTCCCTTTCCCCACATCTGCTCTCCATTCTTAGACTGATCTCCCTACCTTTGCTTGTACTGTTTCTCATTTTCTCATCTATTCATTCATTAAATACACATTGAGTTTCTACCATGGAGTAGGCAGTGTGGTGAGCCCTGGGGATACAAACTCAGCAATTTGGATTACACCCTCCCCTCTTCTCCCTCAACCCAAGCCACACACTGCACTCAAAAGCCGATTCAAGCCTCAGCATCCCAAAGGTTTCCTGACTGACTCCTCTGGACAATGAAGCCAGCCGAGTGTAATGGTTAAGAGCAGAGGCTCGGCAATCAGATAAATCTGGGTTGGAATTTTTGCTCTGCAGCAAACACCTATGACATATTAGGCAAGTTACATAACCTTTCTAAGCCTTGTTAGTACCTCGTCTGTCAAATGGGGATCATAGTGGGTTCGTTGTGAGAGTGAAGAGGGGGAACAGTCAGCGGCAGTGTTGCTGTTATTATCTTTTTCTTCTCTCAAGCTTGAGCAGGTAAGTGGTGCCTGGTTACTTAAGAATGAGTGAATATTGCTTGCAGAGCTTTTGTGTGTCTTATGGAACTCCTTCCTTGCTCAGCAGCCTGTAACAAGTGTGTGTGAATGTATGGACAGTAAGAGGACAATGCTTGGTTGCCTCGTTGTCTCTTCCGCTGGCTCCCCAGTTCCTCGGGGACATTGGCTTCTGGCTGTCCTTTCTATAGAACCTCCCCCATCATGACGGACTCTTTTTTTGTGCACTGAAAGCCATCAAGACAGAGATGGAGGTATCTCATTTGATCTGAGGCTAATGGGAGAAGGAAACTTTTACAAACTGGAGGGTGCCTGAGTTTTCCAGCTAGCGTTAAGCGGCCATAACAAAGTATAACCCATGGCTTCAATTTGGTCTGTCAAAGATGGAATTAAAAGTAAATTTGGAGTTTCACAACATAGTTCTCTCTATTACGGGTGCCGCTGTGCATTGAAATCGTCTATGTGAGGCTCATTGGGATGGGCAGAGATTCAATCACTGCTAATGGCTTAAGGAAATGGGGTGGTGAGAATTAGGGTCATCCATCCCAATTGGGGCAAGAAAGAGAAGCAGGAAATGTGTTTTTCAATCTTGACATCTTGCCAGCTGGAGCTAGAAGGAAATGTTTTTCTGAACTCATTGAACAGCCTACTCACAAATCATAGAGATAGCTGCATTCAATGAGAATAGATATAATTTTTATGTGGTCTAGCTAAAGACTTGCACCACCCACTCGGAGTTGTACGGAGCACTCCTTAGGGACCCTTGAAACCATACCACATCAAGAGGTAGAAGCCCACTTTAGCAAGTGCCGGAACTGGTTTTATGCAATGAGGCTATTTACAGATCTCCCAGTAACAGTAACTTATTAGAAGAAAAATACCATATGCATATTTAACTATCAATAGATAGCTAAGACTTCATCTACTTAGTATAATACTTAGGTGTGGTATCTGGTTTTGCATATCTACTGATGTTAAATAGCCTTAAAGAGAATGAATATTCAGGAGCACTGGGGGGCTCAATGGGTTGAACAGCTGACTGTTGGCTTTGGCTCAGGTCATGACCCCGGGGTTGTGGGATTGAGCCCCACACAGAGCCCCACATAGAGCCCCCAGCCCATGCTGAGTGTTGAGCCTGCTTGGGATTCTCCCCCTCTCTCCCTCCTCCCCTCTTCCCCCCACTTCCTCTCTCTAAAATAAAAAAAAAAAATTAAAAATTAAAAAAAGAAAGGAATGAATATTCTGAACAGCTTACAAACCAACTTTATAGTTTTTGAAAAAAAATTTTTTACATGATCTCATCTGGTTCTTATGACAACCCTTGGGGCAAGGGCAGGGTAGATAATTGTCATCATTTTACAGGCGAAGAAAGAGGTTAAATGCTCAAGGTCACAAAGCCTCTAAGTAGAAGAGCTGGGATAAGAATCCTAGTGGCCATTATTATTTTTATTATCATCATGATGATTATTATATTGACTCCCTGACACACCTAACTGATTTTTCTGCTCTTCTGTCCTGCATTCAGAGACTTCTGGGATGCATGTGCCCCTGAGCTGCTTCTGTCTACCCTGGGCTGGGGAGTATGGGGTCCCTGACTGGGTCCTTGATTTTCACGGGGCAGGTAGGAGCTGGAAGCCTGGCTTGGCCCTCCTGGTCTGCTTTCTAGTTTTGCCTGGGGCCTGGCCTGAGTGGGATGGTTAGAACTGGAGCCCTTTCGTGTTTTTCTGGTTTCTAAAAATGAAACAAGGCAAGAAACCCCTGCAGCAGGGCGCATCAGTTCCAAGGCAGGGCGTTCCCTGCCAGTCCCCTCCTGTGGGAGGGTCTGCCTTTAGGCATTCCTTGTCCCCAGCCTTGGAATGTGATCACTCTGACAAGTTTTAAAGGTATATCATATTCAGTATCCAGATCTAACTATTGGATTCGAATGCAAATAAATACAGCAGGTTACATGGTTTCGTTTCATTAACAAAACAAAACAAAGCAAAGCAAAAAAACTTTCTTAAAGTGGGGAGCTGCACATGTTTGCGAATTTATGCTGAAGCTTTAGGAAGGGATGGGCCCTAGCCCCAGACGAGTCAGGCGGGATGACGTGGCTCTGGGAAGGAGCGACGGTGACCGGCACAGGCTGACGTTTGCTGGTTTGGTGGTGGGGTATGGTTTGGCAGGAGCCAGGACTCTGGCAGTTCATTATCTGAAAGAGAGATCATTCATTCACTCTCTTTCAGTCTTTTTGCTTGAATTTGCTTTGAGGGTGGGGGTGGGGTGGGGAAAGAAACACACCCCAAATTCCAAGTAATGGAGCTTCATTATATTGGAAGCGCCAAGGTGGTGTGAATGGGGGAAGGTTTTAATTTGGCCAAGAAAATGTAAAACCCTTGCTCCCTGGTAGCTGGACCTCATCCATGTTGCACATCTGCATTAATCCTGCTGCCCGTGCTTTTCACGGTTGTTTCTGAGGGCAAGACCCCGAGTTCTGGATGCTCACAATCAGAACCACGCTAGGGGGAAACCCAGAAACATTTAGGAACTCTACCCAGCGCGTGCAAAATAGTCACACCCTCCCGTTCAATCCACTTGACACGCTGCCTGGATCCAGTGGATTCCAAAGGTTGCAGGAGAAGGCATGACTTTGAAGGTCTCTTTAACAGGCTGTAAGAACATGCTTTCCCACATAAACTCTGAGACATCTGGGGAGAGAGAGAGAGATTGGAAGAAAGACCTTCTCTGTATAGACTAAGCCAAGAGTGCAACAGCAGCTGTAAATGTGCCAGAGGAAGGCGGGCGGAGAGCCAAGAAGCTCTGAGCAAAAGCTAAGTACAGGGTAGGCCCCTTGCCCAGCAGAGTCATTGGCCTAGAAGAGCTGGATGGTGCCCACCAGTTGCCTTAGCAACTGGGACGTGGGAGGGTTCGAACCCCCTGGAGTTCGTTAGAACTCTGGGCTTCGAGGGAGGGACTCCTTATGCTTTCGTAAATGCTTGGTGAGCAGCTGGAGGGTCTGAAGAGACCGTGGTGGTCTGGGGCTTTAGGAACCACTTTCTCCCTGGTCAGTGGAGTCCCCGGCCTTTGTATGACCGGGAATAGACTGTGTCAAGGCAGCAGCTATGTGTCCATCTCTCTGGCTATAATCTGCATGTAAAATCACACTTGTTATTGTATCCTAACACTTACAGGATAGATGTGACTTAATTTTTAAGTTGTCCTTTTGCTGGCTGGGATGTGTTCTTATCCTGAGTCTGTGCATCACAGTTTGTGAGTCTCCGGTGTCCCCCACAACTTAGTCTTTCCCCTCTCCCAGGCAGGCAAGAAAGCATCATGATGCTTCAAGTGCCTCATCTGCCAAGTTCTAAGAGGATCGGGCCCCAGGGAGAGGAGGGGCCTCATGTACACCAGCTGTGTGCCCCTACATGTAGGGGGCCAGGAGGACCACCAGGACCAGCCTCCTCCATGCCTTGGTGCCACCTTTCTCTTCAACCCTCTTCTTTTCTAAAACTAAACTGCATTCCCTAGACCACCATACTCCATTTCCTGGCTCCCAGAAATCTTTGGTGTGAGAGCAGGCAGAGGAATCTCCTGGGGTGTATTTGGAAGGAAGGGAGTAAGCTCGGGGTTGGATAACTTCCACAAGCGGAATCTAAATCGGTGGTTCTTAATCCTGCTGCACAATAGAATCATCTGGGAGCTGTTAAAAAATTGCAACGCCCAGGCCCAGGCCAGAGATTCAGTTCAACAGGCCTGGACAAAGGTTTTTGTTTTGTTTTGTTATGTTTGGTTTGGGGGTTTTTTTGTTGTTGTTTTTGTTTTTGACAAAGGTATTTTTGGGAACAATTCCCAGGCGCTTCTGAGACGCGAGTAGGGCTGAGAACCACTGATGTAAAGGTCCTTGTGTGCTACATAACAAGTCCAAACCTTATTTGTCTGCAGGAAACCCCCCAGCTTGGGCCAGTCAGGCAGCTTGCTTGGTGGTAAAGACCTCTTTCTTCTTCTCTTAATCTACTAGATACGCCGCTGCATAGTTCTAAACTTGAGGGAGGTGGCCCTGGGTAAGAAGAACCCAGTTCTGTGGCACCATTAGAATAAGGAAGCTTTTGGAAAGTCAGCAGAGGAGAAATACAACCTCAGAGCACTGGGGATGGGGGGGTGGGGTGGGGAGAGGGAGTGGTGGGTTGTTTTTTCTCTTTGCATCTAAAATAGAACCCACAGGAGGGTGGGCGGCAGACAAGAGGAGGGAAGAAACAGAAGTGAAACAGCAGACTGAGTTGTGAACGAAAATAAGAGAATCCAGGAGACAGCACCCCCCCCAGCCCCGCCCCTCACACCTGTTCTTTGAGAATCTCAGAAGGTGGGGCTTTTGACTCAAACAATAAAAATTGCAAGTGGCCTTCCTTGGAAATCTGTCCCAAATCTCTGAATAGCTATGGCTCTGGCAGCTGCTTTGGGACAGTTATTTCAGTGTCCCAGAGGAAAGATATTTTGGGGTTTAGTCCTTGCCAGAAATAAGAAGCCAAGGGAAAAGGAGAAACATTACAGAATTTCCAAAAATATTTTGATAGCAATGCAAAACTTTGTGGAGGCTTAAGGAAAAATTAGAGTACACTCTTATTTTAAAAATGCCTAGTGGACTGGCTTTGTATTTGGCTAGAAGATTATTTCTGTTAGCCCATATTGTCATCTGCAGAAGGGCCTCTGGAAGTTCAATTACAGATGTGGGAGTGTACGTGTATACGTGTGTGTGTGCATGTGTGCACTTATTTATATATTTATAGTTGGTGTTATTATTTGTACCTATAGGATAGATAAGGTCTGTTTAAGTTTTTAAATAATTTGGAACTTTTCCTATTTAGGAAAATGAAGAAAATGACATCAGGTCTGAGTCTGGTGGGAAAGTGAAGCACAGAAGTCTTCAGTTAGTTGTTGAAAGTTGGACCATACATCTCAAGAAACCAAATATGACCTTACCTAACTATGGGCATCAGGAAAGTGCTGGTCCCTTACCATAACTCAGGGGCCTTTTGTGGTCCTGCTGGGAACTAATGCACTCTGAGTGAAGCTTGTGGTTTTCCTCTTCCAATCCTTCTTCCCTCTCCTGCTCCCCTTGCATGAAAGAAGGAAAAGTCTTAAAGCGTCTAACAGTCTTAGTGGTTAAAGGACTTTGTTCCTCCCCTGTGGCCCAGCAACAAGACTATTTTATGGGTTCTTATTTTTAATTTGCTTAAGCTATTAGTTGTTGTTCTGTAATATTTTATTTGTTATAATGTGCTCATTTTCTCTAGAAGCCCCCGAGGGCTGTGTTGCACAGGGTGCAATTTACAAAATAAAGTAAAATAATGTTAATTACGCCCTGGAGGTTGGCACATGTGGACTTAAGAATTATTGCATTAGAAGGGTATCCCTCAGGTCTGTGCATACTCATAAATATCTGGCCATCAGTCAACTTGCCTGAGCATCCAAATCTGTACCGTCAGTTTGTGATCAAAGGGACTGAAAGCGCCAAAGCTTTGGGTCTCCATGCAATTTGGGACCAAGTAAACATTTCCATGGTGGAAAATGGAAGTAGGGGATCTGAAAGAGCAAGATTTTCTTAGCAGCCAAACTTGCGAGCCCTTTGGAAGGATGGGCAGGTACTACTGATTCTCATTTTGCTCTAGCACTCAGCAATTGAGAAAACAGTATCTGCTCCCTAAACTGTATATTAAAACACTTGCCCCAATGGGCTTTTTCCCTCCAACGAAATTGTATTTTTTATTTAAAAAAGAAAGAAAACTGGGGCACCTGGTGGCTCAGTCAGTCAAGCGTCCCACTTCGGCTCAGGTCATGATCTCATGGTTCGTGAGTTTGAGCCCCGCCATCAGGCTCTGTGCTGACAGCTCAGAGCCTGGAACCTGCTTCAGATTCTGTGTCTCCTTCTCTCTCCACCGCTGCCCCGTTAGCGCTCTCTCTCTCTCTCTTATAAAATAAACATTAAAAAATTTTTTTAAAGAAAGAAAACGAGGGACGCCTGGGTGGCGCAGTCGGTTGAGTGTCCGACTTCAGCCAGGTCATGATCTCGCGGTCCGTGAGTTCGAGCCCCGCGTCAGGCTCTGGGCTGATGGCTCGGAGACTGGAGCCTGTTTCCGATTCTGTGTCTACCTCTCTCTCTGCCCCTCCCCCGTTCATGCTCTGTCTCTCTCTGTCCCAAAAATAAAATAAAATAAAATAAAATAAAAAAGAAAGAAAGAAAACAAATAAATAAAAAAGAAAATGTATTTTTATTCATATGATTATACCTATAGGAATTGGTTTTATTTCTTTGAATTTTAAAATAAGCATGTAAGCCCTCCTCCCAAAGCAGAGTTTTAAGTTCATATTGCTGCTAAATTTAAGATGGAGTTCAATTAGGAAAGTTTTCAGGTTGAATGTTAATTGATAATGATCCTTAAACTTTTACACTTCTTTACAGTTTCTAAAAAGCCTTCACAGGCTTGCTCACTTAAGTTTCACAATGTAGAGAGGAAGATGAGGCAGGTTTTATTGTCTCTGCTTTATGAATGGGGAAGCCAAGGCACAGAAAAGTGAAGGATCTTGCCTCAAGTCATAAAACTGTACATGAAGAATGTAAGTCTTCTGATACCAGATCCATGCTTTGCTTAACTGCTGATTAATTAGTTGGTAAGGACTTAGAAGCTAAAGAATTATGTACATATGTCTTGGATCCTATGGCTTCTTACTAACTTTTACATTTTGTTAGGGTTCTTGAAGAGAACATGTGAAATGGTAAGCAAACTCAAGCTTCCCAGGCTTTGGGCTCTCTCTGCCCCATATTCACCAGCCGTATTGGCCGAGGCAGCTGTTGTTCCTAATTCTGATATCGAATGAGATCTAGAGGAATTCTCTTTTCTGTTAGCATAGTCCAGCCCAGCTGTGACAACACTGGACACTTTCAAAATTGGCTCATCCTAGTAAACTGAGAAAACAATGATAAAAACCTATACATGGATTCGCTTATGGAACACAGATTTTTAAAAAAATTCTAATTGAACTACATACAGTCTGACTTAGACATGCAAGGACTCTGCTCCCCCAAAGACTTAGCTGAAAACAAACTTATTTGGGGTCCAGAGATGCAAATAATAGAGACAGGCAAGATAATGACCTCCAAGAGTGTAGAGACAGGCAAGATAATGACCTCCAAGAGTGAAGATCGAGAGAAGATGCAAAATTACCACCAGGACTGACAGATAATCCAAGGATTTTCGTTCTGTTTAACGATGGTTCCCACACATAGGCACCCAATGCATGCTGCTGAAAGATGAATACTCTAAACTTGTGACAAACTATATACACAATGGAAGATTATCTCATTTATTTAGTTGTATTCAACCTGAAATTACCCCTGTGTCCTGGGGCTGGTATCTGAGTAGTCATGGTTAATTTGGAACCACTAGCTAAGCTCCTATCCACCTAGCCACTAATTGGCCTGGCCTTCCTCCTCCCACTTGCACTTTCCCTAGTTTGACTCTTGCCTGTGGAATATTTATGTGTCATATTTATGACGCTGCCCACCCTCAGCTAGTAAACATCCCCAGAATAATCATACTGTAACAAATCAGTCATAAAGCTAAAATGGCCAGCAGATCACGCAATCTTCTAGAGCCTTCGGTTGTAGGGAATGAAGGGTGTGTTAATGTGTGGGTGGATATGGAAGTTAAGTAAATATTAAACTGAGAAGTAAAGGAGAGAAAGAGAGCACCACCGTGTTTCTGTCCGTGCCTCTCTCTGATGATCCGTTTAAAAATACCCTGCAGCTGGTGCCCCTGGGTGGCTCGGTGGGTCGGTGGGTCGGTCGGTCGGTCGGCGTCTGACTTCAGCTCGGGTCATGATCTCCCGCAGCTTGTGAGTTCGAGCCCCACATCGGGCTCTGTGCTGACAGCTCAGAGCCTGGAGCCTCCTTCGGATTCTGTGTCTCCCTTTCTCTCTGCTCCTCCCCCACTCACACTCTGTCCCTCTCTCAAAAATAAATAAACATCAAAAGAAAAAAAATTTAAAAATACCCTGCCAGCGTTCTACTCTGAAAACAGACTAAAATGATTCATTAACATCATTTTACATGTAATAATGGCGGTCAGGGTTTTTTGAACACAAGAAAAGCCTGGCACAAACAGGGAACAAACCAAACAGGGTAACGGGCTAGAAAAAAGCTGGCAGCCCTTCCAGAACCTGTGCGGAGCCAACACCAAAGCTCTGAACTGTAGTCCAGCCACACCCCCTCGGAGGCTGGGCCTCTTCGTTGAGCTGTCGTTCACGCAGCTTCAGGCTGCTCTCTCTTTGGTTTACCTCCTCTTTAGAAGTCAGTTCTGTAACCTGACGATTTCGTTCTTTAGCTTTGTTCCTACTAGCAGTTGTGGTTTGTTTTTTGTTTTTTGTTTTCTTTTCTACCCACCTCTGTTCTACCTTGGCCGATGTTTTCTCACGGAAGATTTCCTCGCGAGCCTGCCGTCTAGGACGCTGAGCACATTGGTTAGCCCCGTGTGTTCCTCCCAAGAGGCTCGTACGTTTACGTAGTGTGCCTTACATGTGATCCTTACCCTTCAGGCAGTTTACAACCAAATAAAACAGGTAAGGCAGGTAATTAATGCACGATGCATAAAGAAGTCAATTGACTGACAATATAAATGATAAGGAATGCATTTGAAATGCATAATTTACAAGGAAATAGGGCTAGTCTCTCAGTAAAAGGGAATAAAAAGGTCTGGTAGATGGGATGGATTTGTAATTTGTTCATTCCCTCGTCTGTTGAGAACTAAGTCAATATGCTTATTGACACCATAAGAGGGAGAATAGGGGGAAGGCATGATTCCTACTCTCAAAGGTTATAGTTTGTAGAAGAGACGTGATGTGTGCACACAGGTGGAAAATCTAAGGTAAAAGTGTTGTTATACGAGGTACACAAACAAGGCCTGGGCCAAGGGAGCAGTGATTTTTGGCTTCGGGAGTGGGAGGGAGGTGGAGACACTTGAGGTGGGCTTGAAGCAGAGGTGGGATTTCATGTTTTTATGTAGCCAGAGTTTCACCAGGTCATGGATGCCTCAAGGTAAAAATAAGTCACATTAACTGAAAGCACAACAAAACAAAACAAAACAAAACAAAACACAGTCTTTCTGGCTTTGCCTATATCGGTCATTATGACATTCTTACAATCTTATAACATCTGCTTGCCCAATGTTTTCTTGGCAGTTTCTAGTTCTTGACCTTTTGAGGGTCATCTCCTTTTCTCAAAATCTGAGACACTTAGAGAAACTTTTCCAGAAAAACGTACTCCCAGTAAGTACTTTTTGGAAGTGTATGGGACCCTGGTAGCCTATTCTTGGATTCCCAGGAAGCCAGAATCTCCAGTTTAAGAATTCTTGGTGCATCGAGTCCCTGAAGTGTGGGAGCCCTTGGTGTTCAGAGCTACAGAGCAGGGCCACAGTGCCAGAGCCCAGGGAACTCTCATGTGCAGAGAAGCCACCCTGTGTTCTCTGGAGTACTCAGTGCCCCTGGTGCTGGCTAATACAGAAAATATTTCTACATAAATCTCAGGGCCAATTTTGGTGCCAAAGCAGTGCTTCCTGCTAGTGTGCATCCATTTGTGTACATAGATACACACACATGCACACACACACACACACACACACACACACACACGACCAGGATGAGGGACACATTTGTGCAGGGTGTACATATTTTTAAAAGTTTCCCTGGTGATTCTGATACCTGTGATGTATCCCCCACACCCACTGCCGTAGGATGTTGTTTTCCATGAGTTTCCTCCAACCCTCATGCTGAGAGACTCCTGGCAGGCCCATCAGACATGCCCGGACGAATCTGAATCCTGGCTCTGAGCCCAGCTTGGGCTCAGGCTGGGACATCCCTCCACTTCCCTTCCGTGCTGAATTAATATTGAAGCTGAATGGCAAAATAAGGTCACCAACAAGGAAACTCTAGAAAGCAAGCAGTTTACAAGTGCTAAAGAAAATATTTCTATAACACAGCTTCATTGAGCAGGAGCTGGGCTGGAGCCTTTTAGAATCAGCGATGCGACCTAGGGTTGCTGGCTGAATGTTGAGTTGTTCTGATGCACAGCTTCGGGATGAAAGCAGCTTCTGGGACCAGTGAGTAGGTTAGCGTCAAAACCATATTCCATTTCCTATTTTTTTATACCATTTAATATCAGTGTGGTATCGCCATCAGGACGGATTATCCGATGGGAAGAGTAAGCATGCGCTTAAGTTCCTGCTCCCACCTTGATCAAGGCCATGAGGGCTCTCGTCTCCGTCGAGGCCCCTTTCTCAACTGGAAAGGGCAGGTCAGGCAGAGCCATAAGCAGCGCTTTATGTTTGTAGGCAGTCTGCGTCTCTCAAGACTTGAGGACAAACACCTGGTTCATAGACCCCAGTACTTCCGAGAAGGATCACATTTCTCACAGTTACTCACAAATACCCACTCTATCTGGGTATCGGGTCAAGCACTTGAGAAAGGAACCATTTATGGTGAGTTTGTGGCAGGGAGACATTCTGGGGAATGTGTGAGGAGGAGGTCTTCCCCAGGCCCCTTGATTCACGGCGCAAAAGTGACTACGTTTACTGTATGTGAGCCAGGCCTTCTTCTTACCTTAAGTTTTTCTCTTTTATTTATTTTTCCTTGGCTTAAGTTTAATGTAAAATGTGAGCCATCCTACATGTTTTCATTTAAAAAAAGAAAAAGAAAAGAGGAAGAAGGCGTTTAAGTCTTTCTGGTTCTTTTTAATAACTTTCAGTCCTGGCATTTGTCCTGAAATTGTCATGACTTGAGATGTCCTAAAATGGAGGCAAGGAGAAGGGGAAATAGAAAGAGAACTCCTGGCCCCCCGGAGCCTGACTTCAGAGGCCGGACTCTCATCCCCGTTTGGAGGGAGCAAGGAGCCTGGGAAGGACTTGGAGGCAGGGGTACTACTCACAAGCGGTGGGCTGGGGGTCCCCAGTCGGTACAGCCCTACAGCTATTAAAACGGACAGTTTTGAGGCTTGGGAGCTGAATTGTCTTAAAAGAGTTTTTTTGTTTTTGTTTTTGTTTTTTTAACTGAGTTACTACTGTCTTTGCAATTTTTTTTCCTCGGAGGCCCGAATTTGGCAGCATTCAGGGCAGTGGGCTTTTGAATTTATTTCTTTTTTCTTTCCTAAAGCTTGGGACTGGGAGGACTCAGGGCATTGCCTCACTAGGAAAGAACATATGAACCTGTGCTGAAGTGGTCGCACTGTAGGATTCCTAGACTCACACGGGCTGCCCCGAGCTAGAACAACCAAGATTCAGGACTGAGCTCACCATAAAAACAAACGAAAACAAACAAAAAACCGAAAACATCCACCAGAGGCAGAAAACAAATGAGAACACTACATACCTCTGAAAATCAAAACATCATTAAAAGGCAAACGAAAAACAGGTAAAGAAATGTATGTATTTGAAACCTCTACGAGAGAAGTTTAATGTCATTAATGTGCACTTTTAAATCAAGAAGAAAGTGATGGATGCCCTGAGGGGAAGTTGGATTTTTATTTTTTAATTTTTAAATTTATTTTAAGTTCATTTTTAAAAGTAATCTCTACACCCAACGTGGGGCTTGAACTCACAATCCCGAGAGGGAGAGTCCCACAGTCCACTGGCTCAACCAGCAGGCACCCTGGACATTGGATTTTAAAGTGTGTAAACAAGTGTAGTATAAGAAATACAAACGGCACTAACCATATAAAAATGCTCACCCTGTGGGTGGGAGGATGGGCTAAACGGGTAAGGGGCATTAAGGAGGGTACTTGTTGGGATGAGCCCCGGGTGTTATATGTAAGTGGTGAATCACCAAATTCTGTTCCTGAAATCATTATTACGCTGTATGTTAACAACTGTGGATTTAAGTTAAAAAAACAAAAAACAAAAAGCAAACCTCACCGTAGCAGAGACAGACCTATAAATACAGAGAACAAACTGATGTTTGCTGGAGGGAAGGAGGGGGTGGACAAAATGGTTGAAGGGGAGTGGAGATACAGGCTTCCAGTTATGGGATGATTAAGTCACGGGAATGAAAGGCAGCATAGGGAATATAGTGAATGCCATTGTAATGGTGTTGTATGTTGACAGATGGCAGTTACTCTTGCGGTGAGCATATCATAACTTACAACAGAGATGTTAGATCACTGTGGAATACACCTGAAACTAATGTAACACTGGGTGTCGACGATACTTCAGTAATAATATAAAAAAATGCTCACCTCCACTGTAGTCAAAGAAATGCAACTTTTTAAAGTGCCATATTTTGGGGGCGCCTGGGTGGCTCGGTCGGTTAGGCGTCCGACTTCAGCTCAGGTCATGATCTCACACTCCGTGAGTTCGAGCCCCGCGTCGGGCTCTAGCCTGGAGGCTGCTTCGGATTCTGTGTCTCCCTCTCTCTCCCTGCCCCTCCCCCACTCTCACTCTGTCTCTGTCTCTCTGTCTCTCTCAAAAATAAATATTAAAAAAAGAAAAGAAAAATAAACCTTCATACCTTTGTTTAGCCAAACAGTGATGTAGTTTTACCCTCTGAGGACAGTATCAGTGGAGAAGGCTGTGGGTAATGAGTCCAAGTTATGTGTCATTTTCAAAGTTGAAAGAAGAAGTTTTTGAATTTGAAGCAATGTGATTTTGCCCTTTGTAGAACAGTAATGTGAGAACTCTATCTATAATAAAAAAGTTTACTCTAACTCTTGGACAAGTGATTTTATCTTTTAAAAATTAAAACGATATTCGGAAGAATTTAAAGTCCACCGTGGCTAGTGTAGCCAAGAAAATCAGCATGACCTTTGCAGAATTAAAAAATAAATTAGGGTCCCAAAGCTCCTAAGACCAGTCTAAATATGAGAAAAATATCAGACAAATCCGAACTGAGATTCTATGAAATACTTTACAATTATTCCTCAAAAAAGTCAAGGCCGTAAGAAGTGAGGAAAGAGTGAGAAACTGTCACAGGACAGAGGACATGAAGACGTGACAACTAGACACAGGTATCCTGAATCAGATCCTGGAACAGAAAAGAAGGACGTTATTGGAAAAACTGGTGAAATCCAAATAAGGTCTGGGGTTTGGTTGGTAGTAACTCCCCAGTGTTGGTTTCTTAGTTTTGACGCGAAGACCACAGTAATTTAAGATGTTGACGTAGCAGGTGACCAACCATCCCTGTTTGCCTGGGAGAGCGATTTCTTGGAATATGGGACTTTTGGTGCTAACACCAGGGCAGTCACAAGAAAACTGGGATGATTGGTCAGTCCCCATTAGGGGCAACTGGCTTAGAGGTAGATGGGAACTCTGCATTATCTTTATAACTTTTTATAAGTCTAAAAGTATTCACAAATAAAACATTAATCAAAAAACCAACAAAATAAATTAAAAACAAAATATAAACAAACTAGGGACAACTGACTAATAATGGGATAATAGGCTAAAGAAGTTAAATATCCATCTATCGAATAAATGTAGTGAAGTCCTACTCTGTGCTAAGTTTTCTGCTCATCCCTGCTTTTGAGTGGACAAAGCAGATATATCCAGATATACACTGCTCTCTTATTATCTTGCTGTGTTCAGAGATATGTGTTTGTGGGGAACCCTGTGGGTTTATTCACTTGCCTTTTTACACCTTCACTTTGAACATATAAGCTTTAAATAGTTTATACTTCCTTCCATTCCATTGCTTTATTGATGGATTTTACCTGCTTTCAAAATATTCATTGCTTGGCCTTTATTCATATGCTCTCATCTCCTCCTCAAAAAAGTTTCCATGATGAGTTAAACCTCCCCTATGTACAGGTTTCAGTCCCTATGCGCTTCTTCTGGTCTTTCACTTTCAGTATTCCTATCAGATTTTTTAAAGTGAAGATTTTCTCTATTTGATTTTTTTCTCCCATTAAACAAACTGAGATATAATTTACATTCACTGAAACTCACTCTTTTTAGGCATAATTCTATGGAGTTTTGACTACTAGATTTTGACTATTGTATTTCAAGTTATTTTTTCCTGATTCTTAATAGATGCTTGAATTCACCAATAAAGGTGACTTAAAATACTTATAGACTGTCTATATCAGTTATAATAAACAAAACCCTCATTAAATTATTGATCATTCCCTTAATATCCCTTTTCTCCTGCATATAAAATTCAGAATTATTTTTTTTTAATTTTTAAAAAGTGTTTATTTATTTTTTAAGTGATCTTTACATCCAATGTGGGGCTTAAACTCACAACCCTGAGATCAAGAGTTGTATGCTCTACCAAGTGAGCCATCCACGTGCCCCTAAAACTTAGAAGTATCAAGTATAATTTCCATGGAGGATAAGACCTTGGTAAACTTTGTAGAAAATCAATGATTGGAAGTATCAGAAAGTTATTATTTAATTCAAAGAGTCAGCATGGATTCACATCTCATCTGCCTCAGTGATGTGAAATATAATGACACATATCAGCTGAGGGAAGCCATGAGCCAATTACTTGGGATAAAGCACCATGAAAAGAATACTATACCAACAACTAATCTAGAAGTTAGAGAAGTATGGTATAGGGATGAACTACTTAAGTAGATTAAACACTGACTTTGATATCAACGTGTGGAAGAGTTTGGAACAGATGGATTAGAAAGCTCCAGGGATCAATATTAGGACCAATTTTTTTTTTTCATTTTATATCTCATTGACTTAGAAGAAGGAACATGCAGTAAGCTGGTCATACAAAACCAGAGGGAGGGACAGTCAATACAAAGAAGGAATGAAATGACTTGACTAGACTAGTAACGTAAGCAGATAAGTGGCTTATTCAGTTCAGTGTGGAGGAAATATGAAGTAGAAAGATTATCTCACGGTAGTATGAAATCAGAATGTTCAAAATAGAGTAAAAAAAAGGAAAAACTCATTAGATGTGTACATGATTGTGCTAGAAATAAATAAAAAGCATTCAAATGCTATGAGTGAGGCAGGAATATTGACTGCAGAATTTAAATATTCATGTAAATGTTAATATTTCAATAAAAATATTAATTATATTTTTAATGTACTAGACTGAGCAAATAACTCACTGGAATATATATAATTAGAGCAAATATAATGACACTTGCTCTCAAGTATGGTAGAACCCTTAAATTATGAGTGGCCTGTCAATACCAGAAATAAATTAGTTGACCGGGTCACGTAACTTATTATTTATTATGCTTTACAACTTACATATATGCTACACATATTGTATATATTTCAAATGGCATATAACAAAAACATTTAAAGATTTCCTTATGAGTTTCTGATGATTTGTTCAGCTGGTGAATACTAGTTTTGTGGCCGCTTTACAACTCGCAGGTCATTTTATTAGCAGTTTCTCCATTAAAATAAGAAGTCTGAAACTTTAATCCCAACAATCCAAATGTGTGGTTTATTGAAAGCAGTGAATAATTCAACAGATATTTATTGGTTATCTTCGATTTGCTCACCGCCGTAGATCTGTTTCTTGAACTCTTTTATTAAACAAGATAGGTGTTTTGATAAAGCATACAAATCTACCATTTTTCTTTAATATTGGAAATTCAAATAAGTTCATGCCACAGCTTTAAGAAAAATGTCCCAGGGGCACAAATGAAGAGCTATATTGTTTTCAAACCATACCCCTCTCCTTCCTTGGTTCAGGGAAGTCAGGGAAGCTGATACATCATGCTTGTACACAATATGTATATAATTTAAACAGTGGTGACAGCCCTGTCTTGAATTAAGGGTACATATTCAAATGTAACGGAAAGTTAAAGGGGAGGGAATAACCAATTGTTGGAAGCAATGGCTTTACGGCAGAGGTTAAGACTTGAAAGGAAGCTTGAAGGCATGTGAGAATTTGTATGAGAGCAGGAGAGTGGGAAGCACAGTCCTGGTGGGAAGGCTGATTAAACACAGGGCAGTGAGGAGTTGCAAGAGAGACCCTGTGTTTGCTACATCTTGGGAATGACTTAACATTTTTTAAAAACTTTCCTTATGTTGATTTATGAGAGAGAAAGAACCCCAAGCAGGCTCTACACCATCAGCACAGAGTCCCATGCGGGGCTTGAACTCACAAACCTGAGAGCACGACCGAGCCAAAGTCAAGAGTCAGGTGCTTAACCTACCGAGCCACCCAGGAACCCCAGGAACCACTAACATTTTAAAGCAAGGTAAAGGAAGATTACTTTGGCGGCAGATGCAGAACAGAAAGGATCAGGGAAAGTCTGGAGTACTCTCTAGAGCTACGGAAGGCCAGCCCAGGGCAGAGCATGCTTTGATCTCTTTCAGAAGGAGCTGACTGCCCCTCAGTGATTTCTGAATTCAGAGGGCACTGCTTTGGCAACGCATCTAGTGAACTTTAGACTTTGTTATTTCCTCTCTATATTATCTGAATTTCATATATTATTAATATTTTGTCTTTTAATTAGATTATCTGCTTCTGGAGGGTGGAGGTCATGCAGTATCTGGCAGGGTGGGGTTCAGTAAATTTTGTGGGCTCAATGAGCAGAGAGCTGAGACGTTCTGCAGGAAGACTTGTTAGCACCCGGTAACAGGCTGCCAATGGGAGAAGAAAGAGATGTGACAGGGGTAATTTCACGTGTGGGCACGTGAGAAAATGCTGAGGACACTGTTGTCAGAGACAGGAATGTCATAAGGGAAAGGGGGGCTGGTTCCGTAGAGTTATGGGTTCAGCTTTGAATATTCTGAGTTTGAGGTAAATGTTGAGACATTAAGAGAATTGTTATTTTATTTTTTATTGTTTACTTATTTATTAAGAAAAAATTTTTAATGTTTATTGTTGAGAGAGAGACAGAGACAGAGACAGAGCCTGGGGGGGGGGGGCAGGTGGCAGAGAGACACAGAATCTGAGGCAGGCTCCAGACTCTGAGCTGTCATCACTGAGCCCCACGTAGGGCTTGAACTCACAAACTGTGAGATCATGACCTGAGCCGAAGTCAGATGCTTAACCGACTGAGCCATCCAGGCGCCCCTTTATTATTTTTTTTAATGTTTATGTATATTTGAGAGAGAGAGAGAGAGAGAGAGAGAGAGACCGTGCACAAGCCAGGGAGGGGCAGAGAAAGACGGAGACAGAATCTAAAGTAGGTTCTCTAAGCTGTCGGCACAGAGCTCGACGCGGGACTGGAACTCATGAACTATGAGATCGTGAATGAGACTGTGTCCTAAGCTGAAGTCTGACACTTAACCAACTGAGTCACTCAGGCACCCGAAGAGATTAAGAGAATTTTTAGTGCTTGAGGAAGTCAAGGTGACAGGAGGCAATTAAAGATAAGATTTGGGGATTAAATTTAGAGACATGGCTGAAGTTCCGAGAATGGTTCAGCTTCCAGAGGATGAGTTTTAAAGAGAAGTTCAGGAAATCAAAAACTGAGTCTGAAGTAATGTTTTTGTATTTAGGACCTAGGAGGAGAAAAAGAAACTTGAAAGCTGCACTGTCCAATATGGTAGTCACTAGCCACACACAGCCATTTAAATTTAAATTAATGAGTATTAAATACAATGAAAAATTCAGTTCTTTGGTCATACTCGCTGTATTTCAAGTGCTCAATAGCCCCACGTGGTAGGTGCGAACAGAGTGCTTCCATCATCACAGATAACATTACTGGACAGCATTGAGAAGTAATGGAGAAATACTCATTTGGGAGAAAACCAGAGAGCAGGTGACCTTTGAAGGGAGGAGAGAGTTTTAAGGATTAAGTGTCAAATGCTAAGAAACCTGAAAAAGAATGAAAATCAGTGCGGATGGGGAACCCATGGTTTTGCAATGAGGAAGTCCTTGGCAACCTTTCAGACAGCAATTTTGAGTAGCATCGTAGGCACAGAAACTGAGTATAGCATTAAATTAGGGAGGCAGTAGGTAGAAAGTTATTGAGACCTCGGAGAAGGAAGGGAAAGAAAGAAAGAAGACAATAATTCAAGAAAACTTCAGAGTCACAAGGAGGCTTTTTAAGGATGGGGAAGACTGTTCATGTTTGAAGTTAAGTGCACCTATGAAGATGGTAAGGGCTCCATCTAGGAAAAACTCCCTGGTTTTTCTCTTTATTGTCACATTCACGATGCTCAGAACATTCTCCCTTCTGGTACCAAATGTGCATGTTTATGCCCACACCAACCAACACCAGTTGAGTGCCTTACAGTTCAGTTCTGACACCATCTACCTGGAGTTAGTGTCAGACCTCATAGTTTAAGGGCTCAATCTCGCAAGACTGTCCTGATGTTAGAGACCAGTTCACCAGTTTTCTCTTTCTTTCTTTCTTTTCTTTCTTTCTTTGTTTGTTTTGTTTTGTTTTTGGGAGAAAGCGCCAGGGAGCATGTTCCTATGGGGGAGTGGCAGAGGGAGAGAGAAAGAGTCGGAAGTAGGCTCCATGCCCAGCAGGGATCCTGACATGGAGCTTGATCTCACTACCATGAGATCACGACCTAAGCCCAAATCAAGAGTTAGACGCTTGACAGACTAAGCCACCTAGGTGCCCTGAATTGCAAGTGCTTTGGACCAACAGGCTATAAATCAGGGTTCCCACAACTTCCTCCTAGGATTAGATAATTTGCTAGAATGTCTCACGGAATTCAGGGAAACACTTACTTACCTTTACCAGTTTACCACAAAGGATGCAGATAAACAGATGAAGAGACACATAGGGCAAGACAGGGCGAATGGGGGGCTTAGCTTCCATACTCTCTCTGGGCATGCCACCTTTCTAGCAACTTCATGAGTTCAGCAACCTGGAAGGCTCTTCAAACTCTCTACTTAGAGGATGTTTATGGAACCTTCATCACATAGGCATGTCCAATTATTAACTCATTTTCCAGTACCTTTCCAGGGGGTGGCGGTGGGACTGAAAGTTCTAAGCCTCTAATCATGGCTTGGTCTTTCTAGTGACCAGCCCCTGTCCAGGAGCCCACCCCAAGTCACCTCATTAGAACAAAAGATGCTCCTATCATCTAGGACATTCCAAGGGATTTAGGTGCTCTGTGTCGAGATCCAGGGTCAAAGATCAAATATTTGAACACAAGATGTACCTAGAGTTAGATGTACCTTCTTATCGCTTAGGAAATCACAAGAGTTTTAGGGGCTCTGTGCCAGGAGCCAGATGCAGAGGCCAATATATGTTTTTTCTATTATTTCACAGGCTTCCAAATCCATGCCCTACACTTGTTTCTCTTTTTAGCTCTGGGTTCAAATTTATAATAGTCTCTTAGATATCTCATGGATATTCTCCTAGCCCCTCCAACTCAACACATCTAAAATGAAACTCATGATTGTCCAACCCATACCCATTCCCATTTTTTATATTCCTTATTCTAACGCATCTTTCCAGTTACTAAAGCTGGAAAACTTAGTCATATGTGAATCATTCTCTCCCTCCCCTCCACTCCTTCAGTCAATCAGTTGCCTGGGCATGTTTATTTTACTACCTCTGCCATAGACTCATTTATTAATTTATTCTCTTTAAGTTATGATTATGAAGTATTTCAGGCAAACAGTAGTAATAGAGGACAATACCAGAATAACATACTCAGCATAACTTAAGTAAAACTTGCAAATACAAAGCCTCTTGAGAAAGCCATTCAGATCTCATTCTCCTCTCCACACCCAGGGTTGTCACCACTTAAAATTTAGCATTTGTGGGGCACCTGGGTGGCTCAGTCAGTTAAACGTCCGACTTTAGCTCAGGTCATGATCTCCCAGTTCATGGGTTTGAGTCCCACGTTGGGCTCTGTGCTGACAGCTCAGAGCCTGGAGCCTGCTTCGGATTCTGTGTCTCCCTCTCTCTGCACCCCCCCTCCCCCCAACTTGTGCTCTCTTTATTTCAAAGATAAACATTAAAAAAATAAAATTTAGCGTCTATCATTCCCATGCAAGATGTTATAGTTTTATTCCACATGTAGTGCAGAATATAAGTTGGTATGTTTTTCAACTCCATATATATAAAGTTTATACTGTTTATCCTGCTGTAACAAGCTTTTTTCACTTAATGTTACTGAGATTTATCCATAATGAATCATCTTTTTTCATTTATTTTAAATGTTACTTAATGAATACACCATAACTTATTAATCATTGTGGATTATACTATATATTATAAATACAATATATATAGATGTATGTGTATGTATAATTGCATTTATTTTGTACTCCACCTCTTGGGTTGAAACGGAATGATGACATGGTGTGACATTTCAACCATTTTAGTGGTAATTGGAAAACTTCTATTCCTTCAGGTAAAAACTGTTTTCAATACTTTATACAGTTCTATCCAGCTTTTTCCCTGCCACCTGATTCTTTTTTTCCCTTTTCTCTTACTTTCCGTAACTAGGCCTTGGGTATGGTTGGCTCTTTTGGGAATACAGTTTGCCCTTGAACAACATGGGGTTAGGGGCGCTGACCCCTTGCACAGTTGAAAATCTGCATATACCCCTACAACCTATTTTAAATCCCCTACAACTTAACTATTAATAGCCTGCTGTTGACTGGAAGCCTTGCCGATAACATAAACAGTCGATTAACTCATATTTGGTATGTTATATATATTATACACTGTATTCTTACAATAAAGTAAGGCGGAGAAATGATATTAAAAAATCGTGAGAAAAAACACTTACAGTACTGTACTGTATTTACTGAAAAAAAAATCTGCATAAAGTGGGATGATGTAGTTCAAACCCGTGTTGTTCAAGGATCCACTGTAGTTGATGGATATGTCTGGATTGCAGGATTAAAGGATAGAAAAAATTCTATTAAAAGACAGTGAATCATGAAATAAAGTATGAATATAGTTCAGGTTGAAGGTTGTTTCTCATCGTTTAAGGACATCATACCTTAGTGGAATCAGGCTAGTAGTGTCATTTGTTAAGTATGTCTACCTCATCAATTTGCTAATTTACAACCAAGAGACTTTCTAGCATTTTATATTACTCTAAGAAAGGCAATTAAGAAGATGCTATAATTCAAAGACACATTTTTTTTAAAGTTTATTTTGAGGGGGGCGAGGGGCAGAGAGGGAGAGAATCCCAAGCAGGTGCTGCACTGTCAGTGTGGAGCCTGGTTTGGGGTAACACGGGGCTCAAACTCAGGAACCGTGAGATCATGACCTGAGCCAAAACCAAGAGTTGGATGCTTAGCCGATTGAGCTGCCCAGATGCCCCATTTGAACACAGATTAACAAGGTAGAAATACATAAACTATCTTTTTTCAGAAAATTGCAATGACTCAGAAATCTGTCAGCGCACTTAGCTTCCTAGACTGACATTAAGATGGTTTCATAAGTGTTATGGGCAATTAGAAAGTTTAGAATATCTAGGTATGTCAATAAGTTAGATCAAGAGAATGAGATCCCTTGAATTATGAAAAGATGAGTCCTTTTGTACTAGGATGATATTCATTAATGAATGAATGAATGAATGAATGAAAATGAGGGTCTAACTTACTTGGGAAAAGTGATTTTGGAAGAGGAGGATTATTATAAGGTTGAACAAATTTTATCATATAGTATTTATTGGTTTAATTCATTTGTTTTCCCACAAGATAATTATCTTAACAATATTTCTGCTTCATTTTAAACATCCACAATGTGTTAGGTATTGGTTAGAGCATTCAAAATATGATGATGGCACATGGAGTTCACACCCTAAGACTTGCTTTAAAGATGATCTTCCTCAGGTACCTGGGTAGTTCATTTGGTTAAGCATCTGACTCTTGATTTTGGCTCAGGTTGTGATTCCGGGGCTCTGCGCTCAGCATGGAGCCTCTTTCTCTCCCAGACCCATCTCCCTCCTTGTGTGTTCTTTCTCTAAAATAAAAAAAAATTTAAATGATCTTTCTTATACATATGTACCTATTTTATCTACTTTATTGCATATGTGTATGAGGGGTTTGTTTGTTTGTTTTTGAGTATAAATCTCTACACCGACTGCGGGGCTCAAACTCAGGACCCTGAGGTCAAGAGTCCCATGCTGTACCATCTGAACCAGCCAGGTACCCCTATTGTGTTTTATCTTTTCTTTTTTCCATAATAGGTAGATGAAACTCTTAAACTGGTAATTTAAGAAAACTTGATATGTTGATTGGTGAAACTGACACATGTGGGTTTAAATCCTGATTCTGCCACCTATTTGAAAAATAACATGGAACAAGTCCCATAATCTTGCTTAACCTCAGTTTCCTCATCTATAAAGTGATAAGCCTATGATACATATCTCCTAAAGCTGTGAGGATTAAAAATGTGAAGGAGTTGGCACATAGGAAAAGCCCCAAAATACTCTCTCTTTTGGTAGATTAAGAAAAAATAAGAAATATGTCTTTGAGGTATATATTTTTTGTTTTTCTTTTTTGAGGTATATTTTTTTTTAAAAAAAATTTTTTTTCAACGTTTATTTATTTTTGGGACAGAGAGAAACAGAGCATGAACGGGGGAGGGGCAGAGAGAGAGGGAGACACAGAATGGGAAACAGGCTCCAGGCTCTGAGCCATCAGCCCAGAGCCTGACGCGGGGCTCGAACTCACGGACCGCGAGATCGTGACCTGGCTGAAGTCGGACGCTTAACCGACTGCGCCACCCAGGCGCCCCTTGAGGTATATTTTTAATAAGGTAGGGAAGATAGAAAGTATGAAGGGGGTTAAGTATACTAGTCAATGTCAACCAGAATGTTTCTGAAATATGATAGTGATTATGTAAATAGAACTTGAAGATTCTTGAAATCCAGCGTGAACAGGTTAAAGAGATCCAGGGGTAGGTAAGAGGAGGGTCACAATCATAGCAACAAAGGTTATGTCAAAGAGACATTGATTTAGGTATAACTATTAAAAATTGCCATTTAGATGAAAATGGTTGAGTATTGGCAGTTTCATATGGTCCACTTACAGATGCTCAGGAAGGAAGAGAAGCAGTAGAGACTATGAGGGAAAGGGAAGAGCCCTTCAGCTGTGGTGCAGTTCATCAGGGCTGTTGCTGTTTTTAATACAGAATGGCTAGGCTCTTACAGATGTGAATCAAGCATTATTTAGTAGCCTCTTCTCTCTGTAGAGAAAAAGGGGGTTGAAGATGGGTTAAAGTTCATGGATTGGGTGTAGAAATCTTTTAGGCCCTTTGACATTTATGTTTCCAAAGGATTTCAGAAAACTTTACACAAAGACATAGAAGATACAAAAATAAGTGAGGAAATTGAGGATAAAGGAAAATATAGTAACACCCAGATCTCCTACTGTGATGTAAAACAGTGGCCAGCACAGAACTTCCTGAAATCATCTTTGCAAAGGAGAAAGTATAAATGATGTCCAGCATGGTGCTTCCCTTCGTAATAAGCAACTGCAGTTCTGGATTCTTATGTAATGTGGCAGTAGATTCTACTGAGAAAACCCTGCTATCTTTTAATTAACATAAGCTGTAGTTCAAGATTTGACTACAGTGCTGGAATAGCCAAGAAAAAGGTATTCTGTCCAGAGACTGTCTTCATTTCCAGCCTTAAGATATTGCATGACGATCACTCTTTTAAGTGTGGGCTGAGGGGGTCCTCTGAATCTGATTATGTAGTAGTAATACTTTTGGGATATATAGCTCTTAAAAGCGCTGCATTAAAAGCAGAATAGTTAGCTCTGGTAGGTTATTTTCCCTTTTCAGAAAGATTAAATGAGTGAGGTATTTTTGCATCTTGTCAGAATGGTCTATGAACCAAAGAGGTTTGAAAATGATTTCTGCATTCCATTTGTCAGTTGGCACCAATGAGGAAATGAATTCCTGTGGCCAAATACTTTGCTCTCTATAGGTGGCTGGACTAAGACTTTGTAAAAGGGGCACGTAGGTGGTATCTTAGACTCATAAAACACATTGCCACTCTTAGAGAAACAGCTGAAAATCCCTCTTCTAGGGACAGAATGATCCTCTATCCAACATATCCATGCCAGAAAAGTGACAATACCGTGACGTTCCTCCTCTCCTACTCCACTTTTCTCAGGTCTGTCCTCCTCTTTAAGCCTCCCATTCCTCCCCCCATCCCAAGCCAGCTTATTCTGATGCTTTAATTTTCCTTTAAAAAACTTAAGGGTAAAATAGTACAGCATTTATGCTACTCGCCTTTTAAAGTTATTCTTCTATTTCAATATGAGACCAAAGGTCTTACTATTAGATGAGATCAACTTGAAATTCTGAATTTCAAGTCTTGTTTTTGCATGTTTGTGGTTTTTAGGTTATTTCCCTAGAAGTTATGTCTTTTGTACATTAAGTGCCAAATACAGTGTTTTTGATCCTATGAGTATAGATTACAAGTATAAGTGCCTTAGCATCAAGGTGCAAATTTAGTGTCTCACAAACGGGCTAAGAATTGTATTTAGTTAGCACACACAAAATCTAGTTCAATTGCTTGGACTGCACAACTCTATCACACAAAATACAATAATTGAAACATTAATTCTTGTTTGAGTTAGATTTCTAATAAAAAGGGTTATTGTGGACAGCGTTTCCACCTCTTGAATTTAACCTTTCTTGGCAATTAGATCTAAAGGTCATACGCAGAAATGTTAGTTGGCAAAACACACACACACACACACAAACACAAAGCCTAAGCATTACCCTCCCTCCGGGACAAAAGCAAGATATGAAGGGTGATTAGGGCAAAGTAGTGTTAAACTAATCCAATACGTGAAATGAGATTTTAAAGTAAATAACTAAAATGTTCCAAGAAAAAATACTAAGAATCACTTTGGTAATAGTTGGTAATAGTTGGTGGGTTTTTTCGGATGTTGACTTGTTACCAAGACGATCCAAAAGCAGGGAATAATATATGTTTGACCAGCAAAATGATTGAGTGGATTAAAAAAATTATTCTGCCCCGTTGAATATATATACTCGCTACGTACCAAATGAGATACATTTTAAGTGCCTGTTTTGGTGCCACTGGCCAGAATGAAAAAAGTTCTCCCGTTAGTGAGGTGAACTGAGATTTTTGTTTTCAATGCCTGCCTCCAGGGTACGTACAAGTGGGAGACGCGTGGAAAACCTGGGGCTAAGGGGGATGGGAACGAGATGGCTCTGACTGTGAATCTAAGAGCTGAATGTGTGAGAGAGAAAATCCTCCTCCAGCCTCGGAGGGGGTGTCTCCCCCAATACCAACTCCCTCCCCCCGGGCTCGTGGGGCGGGTCTGGTTTGCTCAGTAGCTGCAGCGGCCGTAGCGGCAGCCCCGGGGCTGAGCGGCGGCGGCCTTCTGGCAGCGCAAAGCGGCGGCTCCGAGAGCGTGAGGCCCTGGGGAGAACCGGCGGAGGCTGCTGTCGGGATGGAGGAAGCGTCGAGTGGAACCGGGGCCGCCGGGGACGGATTTCCTCCCCGGCCCAGCTCTCTAAAGCTTGGCTGGGCCTGCTCCAAGCACCTGCGAGGTGAAAGAGGCCTGCGTCTGGGGCCTGGCAGCGGCAGCCGGCGAGCAAGGCGGGCACAGCGGGGTAACAGTCGAGCCGTAGCCGCTCTCGGGAACCTACGCCGCCACGGCCGCTTATTGTCTCTCTCTTTCCACCCGGGGGCAAACAGGAAGCGCGCCGGCTGACCGAGCGACTGACGGGCATCCGGGCCAATGAGCACTGCCGACCAAGAGCGTGGCGGCGAATGAGCGCGGAGAAGAGAGGCGGGACTTCCGGGCGGGCTGTCACCCTCTTCCCCCCTTTTGGGCTGGAGGCTCCACCTTTTGTGTTTCCCGCACAGTCAATCAAAATAGGAAAAAAAAATCCCCGGACCGCTCCGGCCGTGTCCGCCGCCGCTTCCCGCATCCTCTCCCGCCGCCGCCGCCTTCGCTCCTCACCATGTGTAAGGCGGCGGGGAGCCCCGCCTGAGGTGCCCTAAACACACTATGACCGGTACGTAAAGCCGAGAGAGAGCAACCCTTGCTGCCGCCGCCGCTGCCGCCGCCGCCGACCACAGCCAGCCCGGGGCCGCCGCCGCCGGCTCCCGGCCCCGTGTGTGCGACCGAGTGTCTGTGAGAGGCAGAAAGCCGCACTCCCTTCCGCCTCCCTCCCCTCCCGGCCAGCCACCGTCCACCCCTTAAGCCCCAGCAACGCCGTGTCCCTGCCGGGCCCTGGGGCGGGCGGCCCGGTCCGCCGGGAGCGCATCCCCCCGTGTGCGGGCGCGGGCGGCGGGCGGGCGTGTGTGAGTGACTGACGGTGCGAGAGGAGCGAGCGCGAGTGAGAGCGAGCGGCGCGAAGGGAAAGGGGAGGAGAGGAGAGGAGAGGGGGCAGGGGCAGCGCGGGGAGGAGGAGGAGGAGGGAAAGAGGAGGAGGAGGAGGGTTACAGGCAGCGGCGGGCGGGGGCAGCAGCAGGAGAGGAGGAGGGATCCGCCGCCGCCGCCGCCGGGGGGCGGGTGGGGGAGGGGAAGGGGACTCGGTCCGGGCTTTCGGAGTAATTTCGCCTCGGCCCGCGGGCCCCCTCCCTCTCCTCCACCCGCCTTCCTCCCCACCCCCACCCCCCCGCGCTGTGCCTGCAGCTCCCGAAAAGCCCGTGAAACAAGAGGAAATGGCTGCCTTGGACGTGGACAGCGGCGGCGGCGGCGGCAGCGGCGGCGGCCACGGCGAGTATCTGCAGCAGCAGCAGCAGCAGCACGGAAACGGCGCGGTGGCGGCGGCGGCGGCGGCGGCCCAGGTGAGGAGCGGCTGAGCCCCGGCCCGGCTCCCCCCTAGCGCCGCTTTCTCCTCCCCTCGCCTCTCCCCTCCCTCCGCGCCTCTCTCCTCCCCTCCCCCCGCCCCGGGAGCTGCCCGCCCGAGGCGCCAACGCTCCGACCCCGCCCGCGCTCCCCCTCCCGCCGCCTTTTTGTGAGTGTGTGTGTGTGTGAGTGTGTGTGTGTGCGCGCGCGCGCCCGCGTGTGTGTGTGTGTGTGTGTGTGTGTGTGTGTATGTGTGTGTGCGCGCGCGAGCGTGAGAGCGTGTGCGCCCTCCCGGGGGTGGGTTCCGGGCGGAAGGTGGAGGCCCGGCGCGCAGCCTGCCGCCCGCCTTCCCGCGGACAGTGGAGCTGGTGTGCGTGCGAGCGGGAGGACTCGAGCCGGAGTCGAGGAGGAGGAGGAGAGCGCGGGCTGGCGCTCGCCCGGGCGCAGCCTGCGAGGACCGAGGCGCACTTCCTGTGCGAGCGGCGGCCCGGCCCTAACCGCCACCCCCTCCCCCTGTCTCCCTCTCTGAACCCGCCCATCGGGGGTAGGACACTCAGCCGTCACCGCTCGCCCTGCTGGCCGCTACCTGCAGCAAGATAGGGCCGCCATCGCCGGGCGACGACGAGGAGGAGGCGGCTGCCGCAGCCGGGGCCCCCGCCGCCGCCGGAGCGGTAAGTCTCGCGCGCGCGGCCCGCCCCCGCCAAGGCCCTGGGCCCGCCATCCCGGGCCTGCGGCGCGCCCGCCTGCCCAAAAGGCCTCCCGGGCGCCCGCGTCTTCCGCGATACGGACGGATCGCGCAGCCGGGGCGCCCTTTCGGGTTCCTTCGCGTGCCTCTGTGGATCAGAGGCCAGCCCCGGCTTTCTCTAAATTGTCACTGTGGCGCCTCGATCCAAATTCACTACAAAATGAAGTCAGAGAGGGCGGGGGTGGAGGACTCCAAAATGGATGTTTGAGCATTTCATATCAGTGCTGAAAACTCCTTCGCTGAACACTACAAAATTTTCAAGCACAGCCTATCGGCCATAGATAGTATCAACTACAGAGGCAGTGTCTTTAGTTTCTAGTGTTTTTGAACCTGGAGCTTTTTCTGCTGCAACTTACTAGTTCTTACTGATTTAAATCTTCAATTGCTAAAAAGAAACCAAAAAAGGAATGAAGGTTTAGTCTTTGAATTACCTTTCTGTATGCAGCAGTGAATACTTTGTGAGTGCTTTTTTTTTTTTAGTGGCCATTCTAAATTGATGAATTTTAGTTTTTGCAGATGACTTAAATTTGTGATTTTTCGTAAGTGGAGTAAGTGAAACATTTAATTCGCGACGGTTGAAATCCGCGAAGTTACTTAGACGATACTTTGGCTTTTGAAATTGAATATGGAATACCAGTGTTAGAAACAAAAGTACATGTAAGGAATTGTATTTACATGCATACTAACGTATACTGTACTTACAGTTGAATGTGATTGGCAGAGCTGTATTTCCATTTTGTTATGATTACCGGTCTGATACAATGTGATGGGATCCTGTTTGTAGTGTTTTTAGTTTGGGGGCAGAGGGTGGAGCTGGTCAGTGTGTTTCTTGAGTGCTTAATACAAATTAGCTAGACAAAATTTTTAAGACAATCAGTTGTGAATTTTATCTGTTTGAATCCTCGCTGTTGTGTTAAACATGTGGATGTGTTCACTTGTTAAATAATTAAAACCTCTCCCAGTTTTTTTTTTTGAGGTGGATTATGGGAATTGATTTGTGTAGAGATATTTTGAATAGTCACTATAGACAGAAAAGTTTGATATTTGGCATAGTCTGCAGGAAATTCTTAGTATGTCTAGGAACTAAAAGTGAAGCTAATGTTAAGCTATATTGTTAAATATTGTATTTGTATTTTTAGTGCTTCAAATTATATTGTAGAGGTATATGAGTAGTTTTAATGTCTTAGAAAGTATTTTAGGTTTTGTGCTTTTGTAAGCTGATTAAAATGTAAAAGCATAAAATTATATTTGTGAGAGGCATTGTTACTTTTAAACTCATGGATTGGTAAGCGTTTTTTAATGAATTATTCCTCTAGGCCCATAGAGCCAAAACAAATTGTTTATCTTAAAAAAACCACTGTACAAGTAAAATTGTGAAGCAGATTGCTTCTACTTATCTTTTAAAATATTTTCAATTAGAACAAAAACCTGTAACCACAACTTAGCAAGTGTATATAGCTCACTGTTAGGGGAGGGGGAGGGGAGGAGTGAAGGAGGAAGTTATGGGTGAAAAATATGTGTATGTATATGTATATGTACTTGTAGATGGGAATCTCAGTCCTGGGAGTAGAACACTGTCTCTAGTCTCATCCTCCTGTGGCCATATACTTGTAGGGAGCTTGTTTCCTTGCCTCTTTGACTCCTCCTCTCAGTTACCAAATCTCTACTGACATCACATTTCCCGCCAGATGAACGTGAACTAGAATCAGTAGGAGCACTTTTTTCTTTGTATGTTTGGTATGCATGCATAAATTTTTTTCACCGAGTAGAATTAGCAAGACTGGCTTGAGTATGTTTGCCTTAGCAAGTGGGAAAATTAGTTTTCCATTTTAAAAATGAATTTCAGACATGCACATCTCAGAAAATGAAAAAATTTAAGCAATTTTTATGGGCATTTTTTTTCTACTTAAGAATGTGCTTAGGTAATCTAACTGTAATCACTCAAATTACTGGGAATCATGAGAGGCCTGTTAAGAGCTTTTGTAGCTGTGCTTTTTTAAAATTTTATTTTGCAATAATTTTATATTTATAGAAAAGTTGCAAAGATAGAACTGGGAGTTACATTATACCCTTCACCCAGCCTCCCCTAATGTTAATATAACCATGTTTGTCAAAACTAGGAAAGTAACAATAATACAGTATTATTAACTAAATTACAGACTTCATTCTCATTTTACTTTTTTCCCCACTAATGCCCATTGTCTGTTCCAGGATCTAATCCAGGGTAACACATTGCATATAGTATTGTGTATGAAATCAAGTGGAAATGTACACATAAAATTCAACTTTATGCTAGTTGAGTTTGGTATTTTAAGATTAAAAGGGCATTGAAAAGCCAGTGAGCTACACTGGAGATTTGTTTTAAGTATTTTGAATTTAGAATTTGTTATAATATGTTAGGGGTTCTTTCTGGATCCTGGCCAAGAATGTTTGGTTACCTTCAGACCAGTGTTGAATAGGTCAATCATAAAGCATTCTCAACTGTAATGTTCCACAGCATGGACTCCCAAAGTTGGTTTGATGTCAAAGCCCTTTTTGTACTTTATTATTAAAAGTTGTTTAAAAATAAATCAAGAAATATAAGAAGTAGACCTTTATGTCACATTAATTTGTCCAATGTGTATTCATGTGAGTTTCTGGATTATTTATTTGCTTATTTCATTTGTACTTCAAGTTGTGATCAGTTAATTGGGTAATTGTTTTTATTTGAAGTTGGTTTGAGTTCTTTAGTGTTCCTTGAAGATTTTAAGAAACTTGAGTCGTTCTTAGTTTCTTTCCACCTTAGCTTCACACTTGTTTTTGTTTCCAGTAACACTTTGTCCTTGCCGGGTTCTGGCTTTCACAAAGCCATTTGTGGGAACTGAGAAGTTAATAATCCTTTCTAAATGCTATGCAATAAGTGCTATGCATTTTTCCCCCCTTCCACAGGTATTATCTGAGAAGATAGCCTCTTTTTTTTTTTCCCCCATTCAACTGCTCCTCCCCCCTCCATTTTTATGCCTGGTTGCACTGGAGAAAGCCCTTGTAATGAATTGCTATAGCAACGTCCTAGGGCTACTCTTGGTTTTGGTCCTTTTTACGGTGTGATTATGTGTTTATGTACAGAGGGAGACCTAAGAGTACCTTCAAGTTACAACTTTTTGCGATAATGCCAACTTCCATGTCAGCTTGGTGTTTGTTAGTTGTCTGATAAGAATATGAAGAGTTACTGAGACAAACACTGGTGGATTTTTCTTGAGAGTTATCTTGAACCTAAACCAAATGCTAGCTCTTGCCTGGGTTATGTGTTTTTAGGTCTCTCTTCTTTTGTTTCTGTAGTGTTTCCAATAAGCCTAACATTAGTGTTTCCAATAGCTTAACATCACATGTTTTTACTTTGGTCTCTTGATTTTATGAATCGTCATCTCTTTGGGGTGCTGCTAATGAAATTTCTCTTACAAATGAATGGGCTTAGTAAAGGCTGTATAGTTTTGAAAGTTTGGGGGGACTTACTGTTGAATTATGGAAAGAAATTGGTTTAAAATTGGGAGTTTTTCATAGAAGACTTTAATATCTCAAGGTCAGTTTTATTGATCCATTCTTTCTGTCATTTTCTTCGCAGTGATTTTAAAGTAAATACTTTTAACTATTCATTCAATAAATATTTACTGATCTTTATGCCAGGGATTGTACTAGGCATTCAAATCATGCTGTGTCCTCATAATCTGAGTAATCATAATGATAGGATTTTAGGATAGTGCTTTGTAGCATAGTGGTTTATAGCATAGTGGTTTATAGTTTATAAAGCATAACGCTTTATTTTGATTCTTAAGATCCTGTGAGGTAATAATTTTCCCTTTTTTTTTTTTTTTTAAGTTTTTAAAACTTATTTTGAGAGAGCGGGCGTGTGGGCTCTCTCGCTCAAACAGGGGAGGGGGAGGGGGAGGGGCAAAGAGAGAGGGAGAATCCCAAGCAGGCTCTGTGCCCTGTCAGCGCAGAGCCTGAAGCAGGGTTTGAACTCCAGATCGGTGAGATCCTGACTGGAGTCAAAATCAAGAGTGAGTTGCTTAACCAACTGAGCCATTCAGGTGTCCCAGTTTTCCCATAAAAAAAAATTTTTTTTAATGTTTATTTATTTTTGAGAGAGAGAGAGAGACAGACAGACAGACAGCACCAGTAGGGGAGGGGCAGAGAGAGAGGGAGACAAAATCTGAAGCAGGCTCCAGGTTGTCAGCACAGAGCCCAACGCAGGGCTCGAACTCAACAACTGCAAGATCATGGCCTGAGCTGAAGTCGAATGCTTAACTGAATGCTTAACCGACTGAGCCACCCAGGTGCCCCCCACCCCCATTTTTTTTTTTTAATTTTTTTTCAACGTTTTTTAATTTATTTTTGGGACAGAGAGAGACAGAGTATGAACGGGGGAGGGGCAGAGAGAGAGGGAGACACAGAATCGGAAACAGGCTCCAGGCTCCGAGCCATCAGCCCAGAGCCTGACACGGGGCTCGAACTCACGGACTGCGAGATCATGACCTGGCTGAAGTCGGACGCTTAACCGACTGCGCCACCCAGGCGCCCCCACCCCCATTTTTAACATAAGAAAATTGAGTCCTGCTTTAAATCACACACAATCCCACAGTTTTAGCTAGAAGTCAGTTCTTTTCTTTATAATGTAATATACTTACCTCCTCCAAACATAATTGTGGCTTAAACCATGAAAGTCTAAGTTTTCTGATTCAGTGTTTTTCCTCCAATTCTATTAAAAAAATTAATATTGGTAAATTTTTTAAAACTAAATTTATTTCGTTTAAAAGATCCCTTTTGCCTGTCTCTTGCTTAAATTATTTGTTGCTGTTTTTCTTCCCTCTGGGTTTGTGCTTCATAAATATTTCTTATGTATGCATTTCTCCTTAGGTTTATTCAAAAAGTTCAGATGCATCATGCTGTGTTACTTAACGTTTGGGGATTTCCCTTCAATTAATGACCTGCATTTTTGGGAAAAGTGGTACCACAATTTATTTTATTTAACTTCTGGATCCTTGGATAGTACTTAGTCAGATTTGTCATTTGAGTAGTTATATTTATTTTCAAGGAATTTCTTGACTAAAAAGCTGTTCACTGATGGTTGATTATTTGCCTTTACTACTATTTTGTAAAAAAAAAAATACTTCAGATGCCATAAATTTGACTTTTTTTAAGGAATGAAAAAAGATAAAGTGCCAGTATGATAAAACAATCTGTACCTGAGATACTGTATTCTTTGATATAAGTTGAATAATTGTAAATTTAATGCTGGTCAAAATTCAGAGGTGAACAACAACCTTAGGAAGATAAAGATTGGATATTAGACATATTTTAGTGTAGATTTCAGTATAAAGTCTAGATGTAAATGTCTTTAGATTATTTAAGATGCCAAGAGACTGAAATGAAACATGAATTATTACTCAGATATTGAGAACGATGACTTAAGCTTATAATTCCTATACCAGATAGAAGTTGAAGAATGACATGCAACTTTAATGACTGGTCTTCATTTTAGTAATTTAAGTTTGATAAGTTTAAATGTTTGTATTTAAAAGATGATTATTTTAGTTGAAGCTTACACATTTGTACTGGGTCCCACAGTTTATCTGTCTTTAGTCTCTTCCGCCTTTCTTTCAGTCTCCTTCACTGGGCCTTAGTTTATCTTTATAAAACACAGATCCTGATTGCATCACTTGCTTAAAAACCTTTTATAGCTTTCATTTATTATCTGCAGGATAAAGTCCAAACTCCTTAGCAGGATCTACAAAGCCATTAACTACAGGCCTTGATAAAAATGTCTTGTTCCCCATTACTTTTCTCTATGAATATGAGCCTTTTCTGGATTCTCTTGAACTCCACAAACTGTCCATTCTTTAGAATTTCCTTTTGTTTGTGAATATTTTTTTATGCCTTTATTAATGCCCCTATCTCTCTTTCCTGGATGCCTACAGTGAAATCATAAATTTATTCTAAGAGTACTTTAAATATCTCGTGTGATACCTTCCCACCCCTCCCCCCCAATCTTCTATGTTCCCCTTCTATGGCTAGTGCACACCTATATTCACATAGTAGTAGCATGTATTTCTGTGTCTGCTTGGATAAACTGTGAACCATTTAAAATAGAGAGTGTGTGTTTCATGTGCTTACTCATGCTTATTTCAACTTGGCACATATGCTCAAATGTCTTGAATTGAGTTATTAAACTGTGGTTCATCCATTGAAATACATGCTTTTCAACTATGCGTCTGCATGAGAATTAGGTAGTGAGTTTCTTTAAGAAACTTTTAAAATCTGGTTCTACAATATTTGCATTAAGTTTTGTGGACTGGTTTATACTGAGAGAACAGTATATGTCTTAACTGTTTTTTATGGTCAAAGACCTCCTTTGAGAATACAGTGTAACCCTAGATTATCCTTCTGCTCCCCAGTTGTACTTTCTCAAAAAGTTGCTGTGTTATTTTAGAGGATTCAGAGATCCCTTGAAGCCCAAGCATGGGTCCTAGGTTGAGAATGCTGGACTAGATTTGCTTATGTTTTCATTGTCTAGTGATAAGCATAGTCATAGGAATTCACATATAGATGGAGAAGGAAGTGGCATAGGAATGACTTTATTTTGAGGGTAATTCATATAAGGTCTTATTCTCTGTGTCTTTACCCTTGATCTTAGTGGGAGACAAGTTTGGTATGAATTAAAGGCCTAGGTTCTGTAGTTAGACTTGGCCTAGTTTTAAATCCTATCTTGGCCATTTGATAGCTGTGATTTTTCTGTTTTTCATTTGTGAAATGAGAATAGTGATAACACCTACCTAACAAAATTGTTGTAAGGAGTAGATGATAATAATCTCATAAATCACTATCATAGTACTTGGCATTAAAAGAACGGCTCCAATGTGAGACATTACCTTTATTTTCTTAAAAAATTTTGCCCTTTGATGTTGATGTGTAAGATTTTATTGCTTTCTGCTTTCCTGTGTTGCTCAATCTGTAAAATATGAGGATGATAACTAAATTCTGTTACGTAACAGAATACACAATGTATATGTCTGTCATTTTCCTGCAAACATAAATAGAGTGGTAGATAAAATCATGTCTGTATCCTCCAGCTTTTAGATTCTGGAAAAACCTTTCAGGTGGAGTGACTTTGCCATGTGGTCACAGGGCAATAATCTTTCCTCATTAAAAAATTTTAAGGTCTCATATTTTTTTTTGTAGTTCATGGGAAAAATAAAGAATATGATGGCTTGCTAATGGAATAGTCCTAGCCAAGAGTTTACTCTGGAGGACATTAATATGTGCCATAAAAGGGGAGCTTTAATAGTTTGACTTAAGGTTTATAGCAGTAATACACAAATCTTAATTTTTCTTATTTAGGTGATTTGATAACACTGTACTGGTTATGTTTCCTTTTTGTACACAAATATAATGTACCTGATTTAGTGATACGTATTTTAGTATATATATTTTTTGAACTCCTCAGTGTTTGTGATAATGTTTGATTTGAGCGGTTCATAATCTTTTCTAGCCACCTGTATTTTTATTTATTTAACTGTATGGATTAGAGATCATAGGTGAGGGAATAGAAGACCAGTTTGTGGTCATAAAACAAAGAATACTCTGAATTTTTTTCCTGCTCAAATAGCATGGGTTATCTTTGTAATAATTAACAAAATTGGAAATAATAGTAAATATTATGGTTTATATAGTACTGTCTCAGTATTTGAAGTCTACTGTGTTACTAAGAGAACTTTTAATTTCAGGTAGTAGGATTTATGTCAGTTTTTAAGATTTTTTTGAGGATTGATTCAAATATTTCACAGACATATATCGCATAACATTTTTTGTTTTCTTTATCCAGACAGGCGATTTGGCTTCTGCACAGTTAGGAGGAGCACCAAACCGATGGGAGGTTTTGTCAGCCACACCTACAACTATAAAAGATGAAGCTGGTAATCTAGTACAGATTCCAAGTGCTGCTACTTCGAGTGGGCAGTATGTCCTTCCCCTTCAGAATTTGCAGAATCAGCAAATATTTTCAGTTGCACCAGGATCAGATTCATCAAATGGTACAGTGTCCAATGTTCAATATCAAGTAATACCACAGATTCAGTCAACAGATGGTCAGCAAGTTCAGATTGGTTTCACAGGCTCTTCAGATAATGGGGGTATAAATCAAGAAAGTGGTCAAATTCAGATCATTCCTGGCTCTAATCAAACCTTGCTTGCCTCTGGAACACCTCCTGCTAATATCCAGAATCTCATACCACAGACTGGTCAAGTCCAGGTTCAGGGAGTTGCAATTGGTGGTTCATCTTTTCCTGGCCAAACCCAAGTAGTTGCGAATGTGCCTCTTGGTCTGCCAGGAAATATTACCTTTGTACCAATCAATAGTGTCGATCTAGATTCTTTGGGACTCTCGGGCAGTTCTCAGACAATGACTGCAGGCATTAATGCCGATGGACATTTGATAAACACAGGACAAGCTATGGATAGTTCAGACAATTCAGAAAGGACTGGTGAGCGGGTTTCTCCTGATATTAATGAAACGAATACTGATACAGATTTATTTGTGCCAACATCTTCTTCATCACAGTTGCCTGTTACTATAGATAGTACAGGTATATTACAACAAAACACAAATAGCTTGACTACTTCTAGTGGGCAAGTCCATTCTTCAGATCTTCAGGGAAATTATATCCAGTCGCCTGTTTCTGAAGAGACACAGGCTCAGAATATTCAGGTTTCTACAGCTCAGCCTGTTGTACAACATCTACAACTTCAAGAGTCTCAGCAGCCAACCAGTCAAGCCCAAATTGTGCAAGGTATTACACCACAGACAATCCATGGTGTGCAAGCCAGTGGTCAAAATATATCACAACAGGCTTTGCAAAATCTTCAGTTGCAGCTGAATCCTGGAACCTTTTTAATTCAGGCACAGACAGTGACCCCTTCTGGACAGATAACTTGGCAAACATTTCAAGTACAAGGGGTCCAGAACTTGCAGAATTTACAAATACAGAATACTGCTGCCCAGCAAATAACTTTGACGCCTGTTCAGACACTCACGCTTGGTCAAGTTGCAGCAGGTGGAGCCTTGACTTCAACTCCAGTTAGTCTAAGCACTGGTCAGTTGCCAAATCTACAGACAGTTACAGTGAACTCTATAGATTCTACTGGTATACAGCTACACCCGGGAGAGAATGCTGACAGTCCTGCAGGTGAGTCTTAAGTCATGTCATGCCATAGATCAGTGATTTGTTAACATGTAGGGATATTTTTTGGTTTAAGGTGTTTTCAGTATCTGGGTATCTTTAAAGGTGATGATACATTTCCCTATGTTTGTATGAAAGGTAGACATCAAAGTGTCTTCCAGATTGTTCTTCACTGAAAAGTTTTGAAGTCAAGGATTCATTTCTCCATTATGCCAAGTATGTTTGTAGTTTTTCCCCAATTTTATATCTGTTTTCACCTTTGATTGGTGTTGATTGGTGGCATTACAAAATTTTTATTTGGCAGGTAAGGTGTCTTGGTTGTGCTTGGTGTGATGTAAGTTAAATGTTTTATGCATTATTTTTGGTTGGGGAATTAGGTTGGCATGGTGAAAACATAGCACGGGGAGCCAAGACTGTCTCTCCTACTACCTAGCTGTGATTTTGGCCAAGTTACTTTTTCTCTTGCAAACTTGGTTTTCTCATTATATAAAATGGGGTTGTTGGACTAGGTGACTATATCTAGGGTGCCTTCCAGACCTAAAATTCTTTGATTTTGTGATAGTTTATTCTTATAGGTGTGTAGCAGCTGAGCATTAAATTTAACCGTGCTAGATACATGGTTATTGATAGTATGGGTAGAAATCTCAGAAGTCTATTTTTCGAATGTTGTGTAGAAATTAAACAGTTGTAAAAGAGATGGTATCATTATTACTTTAATGTTCTTTAGATAACATTTTATTGAGTGTTTTGATGTTCACTAAATCCTTAGTTTTACTCTTCTATTTTGTATTTGGGTTATTGTGTTGATTGTACTACTATTATAACCTGAGTGAGTCAAAGATTCCAAATTCTTACATTAGGACACTTGAATTTAATTTTTTGAAGTAATTCCCATCACCATAGATATTACTTTTTTTCTTTGCAGAAATTTGTCATATATGCTTAGAAAATCAGAATTGTTCTGAAGCCTCAGATCTGTACTTGGCAAGACTTTAATTGCATTTGAGCCTCCTGAAGCAGTGGTTTAGAGCAGCCATTATAAAAGCATGGTCTGTGGATCCCTGGGGATCCCAGAAACCCTCTCAGAGGTCCTTGATGTCAAGGACACCACTTTTCATAATACTGATGTTATTTGCCTTTTTCATCATGTTGACATTTCCCTGATGGTGGCTAAAATGGCTTCTGTCCTGGCAAAAATGAAAGTAGTACCACTTCCAGGCTTGTTGTATTCTTCATGACCATGTGCTTGCAGTTACAGAAAAATGCTATTTTCACTGAAGAATGACCTTGATGAACCAGTCAAAATAGTTGTTTTTACTAAATCTTGAGTGCTGCATGTCTTTTTTAAAAAAATAGCTTTACTGAAGTACAAGTCACATACCGTAAAGTTCACAATTCACTCTTTAAAGTATATAATTCAGTGTTGTTTTTTTTTAATGTAATCACACTTGTACAGCCATCATCACCATCTAATTTTAGAGCATTTTCATCACCCTGCAAAAAACAAAACAAAAACAAAAAAAACCAAAAAAAACCCATGCCCATCAGCAGTCACTCCTCATTCCCTCCCTCTTCTTAACCCCTGGCAACTGTTAATCTGCTTTCTGTCTCTTTGGATTTGCCTGTTCTGGATTTGCCGATTATTTCAGATAAGTGGAATCGTGCATTTTGTGGCTTCTTTGTGTCTGACTTCTTTCATTTAATATAATAATTTCAAGTTTCATCTGTATTGTAGCCTGGGCCAGTATTTCATTCCTTTTTGTGGCTGAATTATACTCCGTGGTATAGATATACCTCATTTTACTCATTTACCTGTTGACAGACTGTGTTTCTACCTTTTGGCTATTGTGAATAATGCTGCTGTGAACATTTGAGGACAGTTTTTATGTGGACATGTTTTTATTTATTTGGGGTATGTACTAAGGAGTGGAATTGCTGGATTGTTCGGTAACTATGTTTCACATTTTGAAGAGCTGCTTACCAAACTTTTTCCAAAGCGGCTGCACCATTTCACCATTTTACGTTCTTACCAACACCTGTTACTATCTTTTTTAATTTTTTTATTATTTTTTTTAATGTTTATTTATTTTTGAGAGAGAGACAGTGACAGAGTGTGAGTGGAGGAGGGACAAAGAGAGAGGGAGACACAGAATCCAAAGTGAGTTCCAGGCTCCGAGCTGTCAGCACAGAGCTGGATGTGGGGCTTGGACTCACCAATGGTGAGATCATGACCTGAGCCAAAGTCAGATGCTTAACTGACTGAGCCACCCAGGCACCCCTCTTTTTGATTATAGCCATCCTAGTGGATGTGAAGTGCTGTCTCGTATTTAATTTGCAATTCCTGCTATGTCTTTGTAATATTCTTTGTGACAAAATGGGAAGTATGCTTTAATGAAGCAATTTCTACGTCATACTATAAACAAGGTGATTATCTTTAAAAAAATTTCTTTTCCAATTGTGCAGTTGTGTGAGTTGCAAGGTGAACTAAATGCTATTTTTGTGAAAGAGTGTTTTTACTTGAAAGAACAACTGACAAACTAGGGTTATTGAGAGACTCATGTATTTAAGTGCAAATATTTTCTCAAAAAAAAAAAAAAAAAAGATTTAAGTGAGCCTATCACTTAAGGAAAAAAGCCTAACAGTATTTGCTACCAATGATAAAATTTGGGTTTTCCAGTGAAAATTAGAATTTTGGAAAACTCAAGTTTATTTCTGTGAACTTGATTGCTTGTTAATAATTACTTTTTTGATGAGATGGATATGATATTAATAAATAGGATTTGATACTGTATTATAACAAAATGTGCCAACATTTGGAAGATCTGTGTGATAACTCAGTGAACCAGTAGTTGTCAGATAACCAGTTCATGTTACAAAATCATGCAGCAGTAAAAAGATCCATTCAAAGTTTGAGATACACCTGTAACAAGTGTATGGAAAGTTTATCAATATGGTTTCAGATTTTACACTGCCACTGACTTATAAGAAACTGCCACTTGTCAAGTTTGATACAGTATCAAAGAATACCCACAATTGACTGAAAGACAAATTATTTCTTCCTTTTCTAGCCACGTATCTTTGTAAGACTAGATATTCTATGCTTCAGCCCAAACCACATGTTGCAAACAGATAGAATGTAGAAGCAAGTATGAGACTCTAGTTGTTTTCTTTTAACCTAGATATTCACAAAAATGTAAAACATGGTGTCTCATTAAACTTTTTGTGTGTATTTTTGGAAAATCATTTTTCATAAAATGTTAATTTATGTTGACATAATAATTAACTATTTTTAAACGAAACAATTACAGTTTGTCATAAATTTTAATATGGTAAATATCAAAACATATAACCTACACAGACAAAGTTTTGGAGACTTCAGTAATATTTAAGAGTTTAGAAGGAGTTCTGAGACCAAAAAGTTTGAGAATGACAGACTTCTGAAGATTTAGCTGGTAGTTTTTCGAAACCAGTTTTTAAAGCTTGAATAAAGTTAAGGTTGTAGAGATCTGTACATGTTAGAAAAACGTCCCTAGGGAATTTATTTGTGATTTTGTGGATTTATGTTGGTCATAAATCAGTGTTACAAAGCACCAAATACTTCAAATACATTACTTCTAAAATACTATCAGAATAACAACATTGTAGGAATTAAATATGAAGTGGACTTTTTAAAGTGGTAATTTAGTTTATTGAATGGTGGCAAGGAAGGGTAAAATAAAAGAAGGGTAAAATAAAATAAAAGAAGGCCATTAAAAGTGAATTTTGTTCCAGTTTTAAAGGAATGGGGAAAATTTTTGAGAAAGTAGAATGAGAATAAATGCTGCATAGTATACAACAGCATATTTAGCAATGAAACCCAGGAAATTTTAATTTGGGGGAGATTTGGTGATAGGAAAACTATCCCTTCGTGTGTTGGAGTTTTAATTGGCAAGAAGCAAGATAAATTATTTTAGGATGTGTTTTAGTTGAAAATAAGAATAAGGTTTTTTAAATCTGTGTTAGAGCATAGTATGCCCAGATGAAATGCTTCAAATACTTTTACATCATTGGTTTGAATTTTTGTTTTTGTTAAGTATGTAACAATTTTACAATAAATGAGAAGACACAGATTTTTTACTGGGGCTCTGGAATTGCTTTGACTTTTTGTTTTTCTTAAGTTTCCCTTTAACAAAAATGACCAGCTCCTGCCTGTTGAAGGCAGTGCATCTGACTCTGGGCCCCTTCTCATGATGGGTATGTTTAGTGCCTCTTATCCCTTAGAAACCAGACTGAACATAGAGCAGCTCATCATGCCCTAAGTTGCAACCCCACTCACTAATTACATTTCTGTTTTTTTCCCGTTGAGAAATGCGTGCTGTTTTAGAGAAGTTCTGTTTTTTGAAGTTTTATTTTGTCTACCATTGCTGTGTATTTGAAAATCAGTGGGGAGAGACAAAGTATGGATTTATGTCTCTTTCCAACATTTTTTCTGGTCAGAAAATGTCCCCAGAGTTCACACCAAGACTGCCTTTACTCAGGCTCTCAAATTTTAGTTCTCTAGCAGATTTTGTTATATAAATACAAATTTATCCTTCAAGACTGGGCACATTTAAAATTCAGTCAGGTGTTTGAGGTAGGAAGAAAGGTTTATGGAAATCATTGCTTCTTTCTTTTTCTTTCTTTTTTATTTTTAAATTTACATCCAAGTTAGCATACAGTGCATCAGTGATTTCAGGAGTAAACTCCCCAGTGCCCCCCACCCATTCAGCGCATCACCCCTCCCACAACCCTCCAGTAACCCTCTGCCTGTTCTTCACATTTAAGAGTCTCCCATGTTTTTGTCCCCCTACCTGTTCACGTATCATTCCTGCCTCCCTTCTCTTATATTCATCTTCTCTGCCTCTTAAAATCCTCATATGAGTGAAGTCACATGACATCTGTCCTCCTCTGACCAACCAGTTTCACCTAGCATAATACCCTCTAGTTCCATTCACGTAGTTGTAGATGGCAAGACCACTTTTTTTTGACCACCGAGTAAAACTCCATTGTGTATATGTATACCATATCTTCTTTATCTTTTCATCCATCAATGGACACCTTGGCTCTTTCCATACTTTGGCCGTTGTTGATAGCGCTGCTGTAAACATTGGGGTGCATGTGCCCCTTTGAAACAGCACACCTGCATCCCTTGGGTAAATACCTAGTAGTGCAATTGCTGGGTCATAGGGTAGTTCTGTTTTTAATCCTTTGAGGAACCTCCATATTGTTTTCCAGAGTGCCTGCACCAGTTTGCATTCCCACCAGCAGTGCAAAAGAGATCCTTTTTCTCTGCATCCTTGCCAGCATCTGCTGTTGCCTGAGTTGTCAGTGTTAGCCATTCTGACAGGTGTGAGGTGGTATCCTGTTGTGGTTTTGATCTGCATTTCCCGGATGACGAGTGATGTTGAGCGTTTTTTCATGTGTCGGTTGGCCATCTGGATGTCTTCTTTGGAGAAGTGTCCATTCACGTCCCTTGCCCATTTCTTCACTGGATCATTTGTCCCCTGGGTGTTGATTTTGACAAGCTCTCCATGGATCCTGGACACCAAGTCTCCATGTGACACGTCGTCTGCAAACATCTTCTCCCATTCTGTCGGTTGCTTTCCAGTTCTGCTGATTGTTTCTTTTGCTATGCAGAAGCTTTTTATTTTGATGAGCCCCAGTACATTTTTGCTTTTGTTTCCCTTGCCTCCGGAGATGTGTTGAGTAAGAAGTTGCTGTGGCCAAGGTCAGAGAGGTTTTTTGCCTGCTTTCTCCTCGAGGATTTTGATGGCTTCCTGTCTTACATTTAGGTCTTTCATCCATTTTGAGTTTATTTTTGTGTATGGTGTAAGAAAGTGGTCCAGGTTCATTCTTCTGCATGTCACTGTCCAGTTTTCCCAGCACCACTTGCTAAAGAGACTGTCTATTCCGTTGGATATTCTTTTCTGCTTTGTCAAAGATTAGTTGGCCATATGTTTGTGAGTCCATTTCTGGGTTCTCTGTTCTGTTCCATTGATCTGAGTGTCTGTTTTTGTGCCAGTACCATACTGTCTTGATGATTACAGCTTTGTAATACAGCTTGAAGTCTGTCTTCTTTCTTTTTTTTTTTTTTTTAAGGTTTTTTTAATTTATTTTTAGAGAGTGTGTGCATGCGAGTTGCGGGGGGGGGGCAGAGAAAGAGAGGAAGAGAGAGAATCCCAAGCAGGCTCCGTCAGCAACACAGAGCCTAGTGTGGGGCTCAATCCCACAAACCCTGAGGTCATGATTTGAGCCCAAATCAAGAGTCAGATGCTGAACCAAGTGAGCCACCCAGGCACCTCTCATTACTTCTTTAGAGCAAAAAGCCTCATGTTTGGAATTTCCTATTACCCTTGGATAACTGCATAGTTGTGGACTAATTGGTAGCTGTGCTTTTTAAAATTATAGGGAGAAAATGGAAGCATTACAAAAAGTTGGTTTTTAAAACTTTTCATAGTTAAGTGTTGAAGGGCAAGGGTAAAAGAGAAAAATGTGTCAACTACTATTTAGGTGTTTTTAGATATATAATGTAATTCTTTCTTGCAATAATCTTGTTACTTTTCTAACATTTGGATAGAGAAGGAAACTGGCCCAAGGCTTTTACAACTAGCCTTTGTGGGTTTTCTGTTGTTTTGTTTTGTTTTGTTTTGTTTTGTGCTATACTACACTGATTTGATGTTCTGCTATTTAATTTACATCAGTATGTTTTTTTTTTCTTTCATTTTTTGGAGGAAGGTTCTAGCCTTATTGTATTTTTTTCATGGTAAGTGTAGGGGGAAATATCTTCTGAAACATTTTTATTGGTGATTATAACAAAGTGAAAGTAATAATTTTTGGTTTTATCTAATTAATCACATGTCAGAATTGGCTGATTATAGGAATGGGCAAATGCTGCTAAAAGGCCAAAACTATTGCTTGAAAAACAGAATGTATGGTGGGAAATGCAGTCTTTGTAGAGCTAAAGAATGGAAAAAAAAACGTGAATGACTGTGATCCATGATGATTTAAGGTAATTGGTAAATCTTTTAGCCCTCTTATACAAATAGAGGATCAACCTAGCTACTGTTTTATGTAGACCTTAAAGTGTTTTATTTAACACAATCTGAGGATCTTTTAGTTAGATATTATTCAGTATACCCTGCTTTGTTTCTAATTATGAACTCTTCGTTTGTGATCTGTATACTGTATATGCATGTCATGGTCTTTCACTAAATTTTGGAAATTTCTAAAATTTTTATTTTAAAGCTTGTGAAAATCATTCATACTCTGATTTCCCCAGTACTTTTTATTCATTCAGTTGTGTGTATTTTCTGTACTTATTGAAGTTGCTTTATCTGCTTATAAAAGTGTGGTACATGATTGGTATGGAAAATAAAAACATTATGGAAATAGTTTTTTCTTTTTGGAAATTTTTTTAAATGTTACTTTATTTTGAGAGAGTGCTCACACGTGCAAGAAGTGGAGGGGCAGAGAGAGAATTCCAAGCAAGCTCTGAGCTGTCAGTGCAGAGTCTGATGGTGGGCTTGATCTCATGTAATGTGAGACCATGACCTAAGCTGAAATCCAGAGTTGGATGCTTAACTGATTGAGCCACCCATGCGCCCCTCTTTTTGAAAATTTTAATGTAGAATGTGGAAGTCTCTAATCTCTTCTCAAGATAAAACATGGTGTCATGTATGTTTTTTAATATTATAATTATATTGCCTGTAGAGTTTTTTAATCCTGCTTAATTTTTAGTTCCTTTTTTTTTTTTTTTTTTTAACAGGATGAACATACCTGTTAAGTATTTAAGTCAGGAATTATATCCTATTTAATTATCTATTAATATCGATAAAAGTAACCCCACATGAGGAAGGAAGAGCCAAGAATCAGATTCACTGCTTAAAACCAGCAGCTGGCGGGTGTCTGGGTGGCTCAGTTGGTTAAGCATCCAACTCTTGATTTCGGCGCAGGTCATGATTCCAGGGTCGTGGGATCAAGCCCTGCATCGAGGTTGCTTAAGATTTTCTCCCTCTTCCTCTCTGCCCTTCTTCCCTCCTTGCATGTGTGTGCTCTCCCTCAAACAAACAAATAAACAAACAAAACCAAAACCAAGAGCTGGAGTACAGCTCCTTTTTGTTAGAGGGGAGTTTAAAACAGTGTAGGTCTCTGTTACTCCAAGGTATGGCTTAAATGAGGCTGTACACTTAGAGAAATGTGAAGAAGTTACAGGGAATAGGAGGACAGGAACACAATCTGTCCAGCATTTGAACCAGTCTGAAACACTGAACTGTTAGCTCAGAGTCTGGATTTGTGATATCCCTAATATTTCCTTTAAATCCAATATAAGATATGGATCTGTGCTGGGGCCAGAGAGATTTGTGGAGGCACTTGCAACAATTCCAGACTTGGGATACAGAGAGAAAAATTTTACTGAAGATAAACTTGAAAACCAAAATTCTAAAATGCTTGGTGAATGCAAAAATCTATGAAAGATAGCCAATAAAATCAATAATTAGGAAATTAATTCATGTCAGATTAAAGAAAGAACAGCCTGTTGAAGAGTTTAAAATCCGTATGTTTAGGGGCACCTGGGTGGCTCAATTGGTTAAATGTTTGACTCTTGATTCAGTTCAAGTCATGTATGATCTCAGGATTGTGCGATCAAGCCCTCTGTCGGGCTATGCTTTGGGCTTGGAGCCTACTTAAGATTCTTTCTGCCTCTACTGCTTGTGCTCTCTCTCTAAAAAAAAAAAATAATAAAATAAGATCAGTATGTTTATAATCATTAATGACAAAAAGGAAGTTGTAAAACAAGGGTAGATATGTAAACCAATAATCAGAAATCCTAGAAACGCCAAACATACTTCATTGCTTCTAAAACACACATTGTTTAACATTTAATATTTCTGAAACATGGAGTATATATCACAATCCATGGCATGTCAATATTTAATTGATAGTGCTTTTTCTTTTTTACTGGTGGTGGTGTGTCTTGTCAGCATTGTTTTAGATTAGGTGAAATAAATTTGTGGAGGAACGGAAGGAGGAAATAGGGCAATCTTTAGGCTGGACCTAGGAAAAGAATGAGCGAATGGTGATGTACTGAGGAATTTGCCCACAATACAGCATAGAAATAATGAACAAGCAGTCAGGAGACTTGAAAGATTGAGAGCCACCAGCATAGGAATTTTATAAAAAGAGAATAGATTGAATGGTAGGAGAAGTAGTATTTGTTGAGATAATGGATGAGAATTTTCTTGTGTTGAAGAAATACAGTCCACAGATGAAAATTTTACTTCAGGTATTAAGGAAAACAAAAATAAGTTCACCCCTGACTTACACTAAAATTACGGAGAAAGATAATCTTAAATTTTAACAGAAAAGACAGATTACTTACATAGAAATCGCAGACCTACCAACTTATCATCAGCCACACAGATGCCGGAAGATGGTGTAGTAATATCTTCGTAGTACTCAGAGAAAATAACCAGCAGTCAAGAATTCTATATGCAATTAAACTTCTACTCAAGAATTAGGATGTAATGAAGACATTTTAAATATTCAAGGCCTGAGAGTTTACTATTCAAAGACCTCACTAAACTAACTACTGAAGGATTAAGTAGAAAAATGGTTCCAGAGGAAATGAGTGGGAAATGCGGAAATAATAGTGATCACAGAAGTGGATAAAAAATTAACAGTTTAGGGGCACCTGGGTGGCTCAGTCGGTTAAGCGTCCGACTTCGGCTTGGGGCATGATCTTGTGGTTCATGAGTTCAAGTCCCGCATCAGGCTCTGTGCTGACGGTTCAGAGCCTGGAGCCTGCTTCAGATTCTGTGTCTCCCTCTCTCTGCCTCTCCCCCACTCACGCTCTGTCTCTCTCTCTCTCAAAAATAAATAAAGCTTAAAAATTAACAGTTTAGGGGCACCTGGGTGGCTTAGTTGGTTGAATGTCTGACTTTTGATTTTAGCTCAGGTCCTGATCCCCCAAGGTCATGGGATCGAGCCCTGTGTCAGGCTGTGCACTGAGCGTGAAGCCTACTTAAGCTTCTCTCCCCCCCTTCCCCTCCCTCCCTCCCTCCCTCTCTCTCTCTCTCTCTCTCTCTCTCTCTCTCTCTCTCTCCCCTCCCTCCCTCCCTCCCCCCCTTTACTCCTCTCCCCTGCTCGCTCTCTCTAAAATAAAAAAAATTAAGTTTAACTGACAATAAAATACTTGTAACTTATTTGAGAGTTGTGGGAAATTTCATAAAGCAGAGAAATGTATAGTGAACTTTAATGTAACCACTTCCTAGTTTCAGCGTTTATCAGTGTTCTGTCATTCTTGTTTCCTCTATTTCTGCTGTTTAAAATTTTATTCTGGAGTATTTTAAAGTAAAATTTCAGAATTGTGTAATTTTAACCCAAAATGGAATGATTCTCAGCATGTGGTCTCGGAGTCCCTGGTACCCTTTTCATGGGGGTCTGTGAGATCAAAGGTATTTTCATAATAATACTAATATGTTATTTGCCCTTTTTACTCTCACTTCACATATAGTGTGCAGTGGAGTTTCCTAAAGCTATACACAATGGGTGATAACAGATTGAACATAGGAGCTTATATAAAGATCTAGTTGTTTCCTAATAAGCTAGATATTAAAGAGATTTGGAAAGACTTAATACTGTTCTCACATTTTGAAAATATATTTTCCATAAAAGTGTTATTTATGTTAACGTCTAATGAGTTCATTTTAAAATTAATACAGCTTTAAGTTTTCCCCATTTTGATTCCTAATATGGTAAATATTGATAGATTATACTTATGTAAACAAAGGCCCTTTGAGTACATAAAAATTTTAAATGTTTTCCTATTTCTTATTTTTTAATTTTTTAAATTTTAATTAACTAATCTTTTAATTTGCATCCAAACTAGTATATAGTGCAACAGTGATTTCAGTAGATTCCTTAATTCCCCTTACCTATTTAGCCCACCCCCCCAATCCCTTCAGCAGCTCTGTTTTCTACATTTAAGAGTCTCTTAAGTTTTTATATTATTTGTTAAAAACTTTTTTTTTTAATGTTTTTATTTATTTTTGAAGGGGAGAGAGAGAGAGAGAGAGAGAGACAGACAGACAGACAGAGCATGAGCAGGGGAGGAGCAGAGAGAGAGGGAGATACAGAATTCGAAGCAGGCTCCAGGCTCTAAGCTGTCAGCACAGAGCCCGATGCGGGGCTCGAACTCACAAACTGAGATCGTGACCTGATCCGAAATCAGACACTTAACCGACTGAACCACCTAGGTGCTCCTGTTTTTGTATTATTTTTGCTTCCCTTCCCTTATGTTCATCTGTTTTATACCTTGAAGTCCTCATATGAGTGAAGTCATATGATACTTGTCTTTCTCTTGTCTGATTAATTTCGCTTAGCATAATACCCTCTAGTTCCATCCATGTAGTTGCAAATGGGAAGATTTCATTCTTTTTCATTGCTGAGTAATACTCCATTGTATATATATAGACCACATCTTCTTTATCCATTCATCCATCGATGGATGTTGGGCTCTTTCCATACTTTGGCTATTGTTGATAGTGCTGCTATAAACATGGGGGTGTCCCTTCGAAACAGCACACCTGTATCCCTTGGATAAATGCCTAGTAGTGCAATTGCTGGGTCGTAGGGTAGTTCTATTTTTAGTTTTTTAAGGAACCTCCCTACTGTTTTCCAGAGTAGCTGCACCAGTTTGCATTCCCATTCTCATTTTTTATACAGACATAACTTAAATGAGAAATTCATCCTTTTTAGTGCATAATTCTGCACATTTTGACATCCACATGCACTTATGTGTAATCACCACCATACTCAAGATACAGTATCATTTCATCACTCCTACCAGTTCCCCGTACCACTTCATAGTCAGCTATTCTCCCTCACCCCATCCTCTGGCAAATCGGTATAACTCACACAAACAAAAGCTCCTTGACATACATTGTCATACAAACAAAAGCTCCTTGACAGTTTAAAAGTGATCATGAGTTTAAAAGATTTAAGATGTTTGAAAACTGCTCTGATGAATAAGGATGTTTAAAAACATAAGCACAATATTATTTACCATACTCTAAATTTCTAGTAATCTTTTTTTAATTTTTTTTTAATTTTTTTAACATTTACTTTTGAGAGACAGAGACAGAGCACGAACAGGGGAGGGGCAGAGAGAGAGGGAGACACAGAATCCGAAGCAGGCTCCAGGCTCCGAGCTGTCAGCACAAAGCCCTACACGGGGCTCGAACCCATGAACTATGAGATCATGACCTGAGCTGAAGTTGGACACTTAACTGACTGAGCCACCCAGGTGCTCCTAGTAATCTTTTAATATTACCTAATATCCTTATAATGTTTAACTTTCCCCAGTTGGTTAAAAAAATGTGTTTTTAATAGTTGAAGGGGATTGAGAGATACAAACTTCCAGTTATAAACTAAATAAGCCATGGAAATGAAAGTACAGCATAGGGAGTGTAAAATAGTCAATAATATTGTAATAACGTATAGTGACAGATGGTGACTAACGCTTATTGTGGTGAGCATTGAGTAAGGTATAGAATTGTCAAATCAATATTTTGTATACCTGAAACTAATATGACACTGTATGCCAATTTATACTTCAGTAATAAATTTTTAAAAATGTAGAGGCTTTTTTTAGGATTAATTTGTTCAAATTAGGATTCAGAGACTATTTTATTGGTTGATGTGTCTCCAGCTCTCCGCTTCTCAACTAATGGTTTTAACAGCTTTTCATCGTCTTTTGGATTATTTCGTTAAGGTTTGTACAATGGTGATTTTTCTAATCTTCTGAATCTTTTTGTGTTACGACTTTTGATTCTCCCATAAAAAAACTTTCCCTTATTAGCTATTTGGTTATCCAAAAAAAGGTTTGTACAAAAAAGGCAAGATAAGGGCATTAGCTTTCGAATATCCCCTCTCTATAAAGAGAGTTTTCCTACTGTTCTTATTCTCCAATCTTATAATTCCCAATAAACTTTTGCCTGCTGCTCAAAAAAAAAAGGCAAGATAAGCTATTAAATTCATTTTTAAAAAATGTATCTGTTTTTGAATGAATTGGATGAATTGGTGTCCTAGTCCTATCAAAGATTCTCTTTAGTTTTGGGGGATATCATTATGAACTCATTTTATCAATTATGTTTTAATATATAGCATTCATTTTTGGTAGTTAATGTTTATATTGTTGAAAAAGAAATGGAACGCTAAGTATGAAAATAAAGGAATCTAGGTGTGGGTAAAGGTTCTTGTCATTTTTAGGAGGATGATCTTTATGGAGAATAGATTTAGTCTTTTTGTAGAAATTTATAATTTTTATATAAGTAACAAGAATAAAAATGTAATTTTTAACTTGTAAATTAGACCAGAAGATAGAAAATTATCAATCCATTAGAAAATTATCTGTCCAGCAGAAAGTCAGAAAGAAGAAACGTAACAAGAGTCCTAGATTCAGAAATTCAGGACAGCTCTGAAAAGGAAACAGAAAAAAAATAGTAATCCCACAGCCAGTAAAGTTGGTAAATTATTTCCTAGTAATCTGCTGTATAATATTCCAGTCTGTTTTTCTGTGCATATTATATACTATTAAGTGTCTTGATAAAATTGAGGTCATGTACACAACAGCTTTGTAACTTTTTCAAACAATGTATTATGTGCATTTTCCCACAGTTTTCTACATGATTATTTGTAGATAAGTATGTTTGTATGGATGTTTCATGATTTAACTAATCTTCTATTGTCAGATGTTTAGGTTATTCCTCATTTTTTCCTATTATATAGAAATCTTTGCTCACATTTCTGATTACTCGTGCAGAAGTACTAAAAGTGGAATTGTTGGGTTAAAGAATGTTAATTATTTAAATAGGCTTTTCTATATATTGCAAAAATGCTCTTGCACCGGCATTATACTTTTGCATACTTCATTCATACTGGGATAATCATTTTATCAAATGGGCAAAGCTTTGGAGGGCATAAGTAGAATCTAACACATTCATTTATTATTAGGGAACTGGAATGTATTTGCCTCTTTATGGGCAAATTGTGTTTGGTAAATTGCCTTCCATTTTTTTTTTTTTTTTTGGCATGTTTCTACCCCACTGATTTGTAAGATATCTTGTTTTTTTTCCCTTTAAGACATCTTTATATGTTAAGGCCTTACTCTTTTGTTACATACCATAATTTTTTTCTCCATTTGCTTTTAAGTTTGGTCATGGTGAATTTTGGGTATATGAAAGTTTTTACTGGACACTTACTTTGGAGCATAGTTTTTGATTTTAATTTCTATTGATTTACAAATCATCCAGTATAATTCGAGTTTCTGCAAGACATTGGAAATTTCAATTCATAATTCTTATCTGGAGTACATTATATACCTTCCAAAGTAAAATCATTTTTAATGTATGTTTTTGGTAACACTTGTTTTTTTAGAGTCTATGGAAATAGAGTGCTCACGCATCCATGAATAATTCTTTGAGGATGATACAGAAGTCTCAAATATCTATCTAACATTGGTAAATATAATAGCAGTATTGTTCTGATATAGCTATGCAGTTTAAATCTTGGAATCTTAGAGAGGTCAACTAATTCAACTCATTAGATGCATCTTTAACAAATGATCTCTGGATCTGTTTTTAAGTTATTTTTCTCATTTTTTTAAGTAGTATATTCAATTTGTTATTAGCCAAATTTTTTCCATAATGTAGCCACTAGTAATAATGCAAGTTAGAATTCTTAGACCCAGCAAAATGGAAATCACCTAATGTGTGATTTTCAATAGTATGCTTTTATTGATACACTGATCTATAGTGCCCTATTTTAATCTAAGAGAATTACTTTATTAAAGCCAGTCTCTAAAATACTTGGTCATTTTAGTGGTTCTTGGGATAGTTTTTTTTTTATTTTTTTTTTAACGTTTTATTTATTTTTGAGACAGGGAGAGACAGAGCATGAACAGGGGAGGGTCAGAGAGAGGGAAACACAGAATCTGAAACAGGCTCCAGGCTCTGAGCTGTCAGCACAGAGCCCGACGCGGGGCTCGAACTCACGGACCGCGAGATCATGACCTGGCTGAAGTCGGATGCTTAACCGACTGCGCCACCCAGGCGCCCCTCTTGGGATAGTTTTTGTACCCAATTTTATTTTATGAGCGTACTTGACATGTGGTGCTTTTCATAAATCTCATAAATTCTCCTCTGATGAATAGTAACATCATCCTCCCAGCAACCTAGATTGAGAGTAATCTATCATCATTCATTCAGTCATCAAATGTTTGAGGGTATGCTAAAGTATTCCAGGTAATGTTTTTTTAAGTTTCTTGCTATAGTAAAGAGACAAAGTCCTCACTCTCATGAATTTTGTGTTTTAGTGGATGAAAAAAAAAAAGTAAACAGTAATTTTAGATAATTAGTGTTATGAAGAAAATAACATAGGGTTATGGAATAGTAGGGAACATGAAAAAACCCTATGGAGATTGGTGGTTATTTTAGGTAGGATATTTAGGAAATAACCTCCTTATAAGGAAATAGAATTGAAGTACAGGTCTGAACATTAAGAAAGGAGCCTATCATACTGAGATCTAGAGGAGTGAATGTTCCTGGATGGGAGAATGAACTGAGGGGGTTGGAGCTTAGTGAGTGAGAGGTGTTGGAAGATGAGATTAGAAGAAGGCAGGGGCCAGAGGATATAGGCCATGGTAAGGTATTTGGATTTTTATTTATTTTTTAATAGGAAAACATTGGAGGGTTTTGAGTATGGAAATGACCTCATTTTATTTATGTTTTAAAAAGATCACTCTGGCAGGTCTCTGTGGCAGATGGGGATCGGGGGTGGGGTGGGAATTGCAATGGCTAGTTTAAGCACAAAGCTAGTGCCGTAATATAGGCAAAAGAGGATACTGAATTTGGCTAGGCTAGTAATAAGGAAAGTGGGGAAAGGTGGAGTAAATGGAGAATTAGGACTTCTGTTTTGGCGTTGTTAAATATGAAATGCTTATTTAGATATCCCAAGTGGATGGTTCAATAAACAGTGGATGGGCTAGAGATAAGACTTTGGGAGTCATTAATGTAGATAGATGTGACCAGATGAAATCTTTTGGATCATTGCTTTTCAATATTTGGCTGCATGGTAGGCTCTCACAGGGAACTTTTAAAAAATGCCAACAACTTGTGTTTACTTCCTCCCAATTCTAATTTAATTGCCATGCATGAGGCTTAGGAAAGATCTGTTTTATTTTGTTTTGTTTTAAAATTTATGTATCTTGAGAGAGAGAGAAAGCATGTGAACAGGGGAGGGACAGAGAGAGAGGGAGACAGAGAATCCCAGGCAGGTTCTGCGCAGAGCCCAACACTGGGCTCAGACTCACAAACTGTGAAACCATGACCTGAGCTAAAATCAAGAGTTGGACGCTCAACTGACTGAGCCACCCAGGCGCCCCAGGAAAGATCTATTTTAAATAAGTTCCCAAGTGATTTTCAAGTGCACGTGTTTTGAAAATTAATAACTTAGTAGAGAATATAGGTAAAGAAGAGTTTGGAAAGTATAATTCGGAGCCTCAAATCATTTTTCTAGATTTTTTAAATGTTATGTCTAGCACAGAATCAAAGGTAACCAGGCATATGAGAAGATGAGACAGCATAAGTGAGACCTGTCAGACAACAGAAATACGACTTATTTGAACTCTAGATACTACAGTTATCAAACATAGACTAACACAAGCTGTTTACTATGGTCTAGGAGATAAAAGCCAAACTTGAGCACTTTTTTTTAAAGTTAAGGGTTTTTTTTTTTTTTTTTTAATTTTTTAATGCGTGTTTATTTTTGAGAGATTGCAAGCAGGGGAGAGGAAGAGAAAGAGGGAGACACAGAACCGGAAGCAGGCTCCAGGTTCTGTGCTGTCAGCACAGAGCCTGACAAGGGGCTTGAACTCACAAACTACAAGATCGCTGACTAAGCCTCCCAGGCACCCCCAAGCTTAAGCACTTTTTAACATAGTTAGAGACTATAACAAAATGACATAGTAAATTTGTAAAAGAACCGAATAGAAATTCAGTAACTGAAACTTAAAACAGCCAAAATTGAGGGAAATCCTTGGAACTGAATCCTATGCATTTCAGCATTCAGGGGGTGAGAATTAGAGGAGATGCCAGCAAAGGAAATAGTAACTTCCAAGAAGAGAGTAATATCCAAGAAGTCAAGTGAATAAACTGCTTAAGAATGGGGGAGAGTGTTCTTTTCAGATATTGTGGAAGGTTTGTAAGATGATAGAGAAATGGGATTCTGGTTGTTGGTGACAAGTGGTGAGGAGGGCTGAATAGAATGACATAAAAGGAGATTTAAGGGAAGAGGAAGTAGCAGTAGTAATTACAGACTAATATTTTAAGGTTTTTGTTGTTGTTGTTAAGAGGAATTTTGAAATTGGTGGTAGCTGGAGATGGACTTGAGGTCAAGGTAGGGTTTTTCATGTGCCTGTGTCAATGAAGAGTGAGAAATTGATGCAGAAAGAAGGTATAATAGAGGAAAATTTTTAAGAGGGCAAGCAAGATGAAATACAGGACACAGGTGTAGGGGTTGGCCGCTGATAAAAGTAGGGATAATCACATGTTTTGACAGGAAGGACATAAGATAGAGCCTTACAGATGCAGATATGTGGTGGGAAGATAAGGTCATTCTTGTCATTCTGCTTCTAATTTCCCTTTGTAATAAGACACAAACTGAGATGGGCGAGGATGTCAGGTGATAGAAATTTAAGAAGGAAGAAGATATAAAATGGTCATCTGAGAGAATTGGAAAGCAAAATTACTGATGAAATGTAGAATTGCAGGGGTGACTGGGTGCCTACTTAAGTAATTAGCACAATTGTTTTTTTTTTTTCTCCAGCAGTTTGGATGCTGGTGCATGATTAATTCTTCTCTGTTTCCTTGTAGAAAGTTCTAAGTCCTTTTGGTTTCATCTCTGCCATATTTTTGTGATCTGTTCTCCATTCTCATATCGGTAGTCTGGCTTTTACTGTTATAGCTAGGCTCTTGTTTATAACATTCAATCTTTTTCATGCCTCAGTCTTCCCCCAGTGCATTTAAAATTCTTTTAAAAAATGTATTTAGTTCTTGAATAAACGATACCTGCACAAGGCACAAATTCAGAAAGTATAAAAGGATAATTATTAAAAGTTAGTTTTCTTCCCTCCTTATCTTAACCACCCAGTTCCCTATCCTAGAGATAACCATCACCACCAGGTTTTTTTTTTAAGTTTATTAATGAAGTATAGATGACACTAGTATAGTATTTTTAACATATACATTATGTGTGATATAGTATATAATGTATATATTATATAATGTATGATACATGAAGTATGGATATTTTTAATGCATGAAATGTTTCTAGTGGAAGGATACATGTACAGACATTAACATACCTTACCTATATGTTCTATGCCTTTCTTAGAATTGTATCATGCTACACACCCTCATTCTTCTGCATTAAACATTTTTTTGTTGGATCTTAAGTGTAAAGCTCTCTCATTCTTAGCAATGGCAACAACAGTGTTGTATTGAAGGAGTATCTTGTCATTTAATAAGATTCTTATTGATGGGTATTTATTTTCAGTCATATTTCAGCTAATACTGTGGTGAATATCCTTATATACATGTACTCTTTTTTCCCTTAGAGAAAGTAAACATATCTGAAAGATAAATATCTAGGAGCAAAATTCCTGGATTAGAGGTTACAGTGCATGTATTTAATTTTTTTTTTTTTTTTTTTTTTGAGAGAGCATGCATGAGTGGGGCAGGGGCACAGAGGGGGAGAGAGAGCCTTAACCAGACTCCATGTCCAGTGCGGAGCCTGTGGTGGGGCTCCGTCTTAAGACCTTGAAATCAAGACCTGAGCCAAAATCAAGAATCAGTACTTAACCACCTGAGCTACCCAGGCACCCCCTACAATGTATGCATTTACAATTTTGGAGGATACTGGAAGTTGTACCAATATATTCTTTGCATAAGTTCTCTTCCCTAAAGACAGGCCATGCTGTTGGTTTCCTTGAAATCTTCACTGGCTTTTCTTTTGCCTTTATTTTCTTTCAACTGTATTAAGGTATAATTGATACATAAAATTGTATTCCATTACCTTTAAATTGAGGTCTGTTGAGTCTGCTGATAATTACAGAATTCCTGCTTTGCCAGATGCTGGAGATACAAAGATGCACTAAAGTTTTCACAGTCTAACAAGTTAAACCAGGGTCTCCCAATAGCCACATCATTGATATTTTGGGTCTGCTGATTGTTTGTTGTGGGGGATGTCCTGTGTATTTTAGGATGTTTAGCAGCATCCTTCACTTCTACCCACTAGATGCCAGTAGCACTCCCTACCTTACAGTCATGACAATAAAAAATGGCTTCAGACATTGTCAAATGTCCTCGGGAGGCAGGACTCCTCTTCTTCCCTTTGGGAACCATTGGGTTAGCAGACGTGTAGAAGATTGTAATATAAAGTGGCAAATGATGTACTAACATTGAACTGATAGTACTTTGGGAGCAGAGAGGAGTAACCTTCTGATTGACATCTTTAAAGTCTTAGCTTAGATGCTACCTTGTCCCATAGCCGTTAGAGCCTCCTGCCTCCTTTAAATTACTGCTTGTTTAATAGCATCTATTTCCCTTGTTCTGTATTATAGTTACATGTTTGTCTCCTTTTGGAATTCAGTAGTCATTTCTCACTTGTTTTTACGTCTGCTTTTTTCTTTTTCTTTCTTTTTTAAAAAAAATTTTTAAAAATTTATTATTTTTGAGACAGAGCATGAGCAGGGGAGGGGCAGAGAGGGGCAGAATCTGAAGTAGGCTCCAGGCTCTGAGCTGTCAGCACAGCGCCCGACGCAGAGCTGGAACTCATGGACTGTGAGATCATGACCTGAGCTGAAGTCAGAGGCTTAGCCGACTGAGCCACCCAGGCGCCCCTCTTTTTTTTTTTTTTTTTTTTGAGAATGAATAAATGGAACAAATATCAGTAATGGATACAGAACAAACATAGATTTGTCTGGTAATATATAAGGCAAATTTTACCTGCTTGCTTCTGAAACAGTTAACTTTGTTCCGATGTATGGGATGCGTGGTACCTGTTTATTTCATACCACTTTGAGTTGTGTAATTGTGCGAAATTTGTAGCTTTTAACAGACTCTTTACGTTTAGAATTCTGTTTCAGAAACCAACCTATAAACCTGTGGAGAAAAAAGCCAATAGAAGCAAAAGGAATTTTAGATTTAGTCTTGCCTGAATGTGAGGGAATTTAGAAGAATTAAATGACTTCACCTGAAGTCTTTTTTTTTTTTTTTAACTCTGTTAAGTTTTGTATATTCTAAGAATAATGTGATGAGAGATTTTAAAAATGTAACTTCTGTATCTTTGAGCAATGCATACTGAACAGTTTGTGGGTGAAATGTTATATCTGTGATTTGTTTCAAAATAACGTGGAGACCATGTGGGTATGGATAAACAGAATTGTCCCAGAGTTGATTGTTGAAGCTGCATGATGGGTACATTGGGCATTTATTATATTGTTCTAATTTTGTATATATTTGAAGTTTCTATACCAAAAAGCTTCTGGAAATGTAGGTCTTGTTCTCTCCTGTTTTTTATTAGGGAACATTATGGATTGCTGAGGTTTTAAAAAAGAAATTTATAAGATTGGACTTTAATTTTGGTGTCTAAAATCCCCTGTGTTGTTTTGGTTAGTGAGCCTTGTTCATAATAACAGCTTGGACATGGTTGTGTCACAAGTGTCAAGAGGTTGTATGGTTCTATGAAAACCTGGAAGATGGATTTTGACTGTTGAGACTGTTTCCCTGCTTTATCACCTTTAATATGAAGATAAGTGATAAATTTTAGACACTATCCAGTTATACTAAACTACAGTGAAATATTCTTGATTTTTCTTACACATGAAAGGGAAAAACTAGATAGATTTTTTATAAATGCTTTTGCTGTTTAAATTCTGGCAAAGGGATAGTAACTAAGGCCCAAGAGTCTGAGAGAAGAGAGGAGTTGAACAGGTTTCTTAGAGTGCAACTGTCTTTTGTCAAGTAAGTCAGATAGCCCTTAATTTTGATATTATGTGGTTAAGAGAAGGATGCATATTTTCATATTTCCAAGAAGCTTACAGATTTGTTGGGGGTATTTAAATCAGACACATGGAACAGTAATCAACTATATAAACCTATGTACAATTGACAGTATAAATCAGTGTGATGTTATAATTGTATGTTACAGATAATTGTGTAGAAGTTCAAAGAGGTCTCCAGTTGTCTGGGAAGACTTACAGAGAACAGAGAACCTCCAGAACTTCTGTAGAGGAATCTAAATTTGTATAGGTAGAGAAATGAAAGGAAGATATATACCAACAAGGCAAAAAGCATTAAGGGCATAGAGGCAGCCTATCCAGGAGACAGCCTAGCATTTCCCAAAAAAATGGTTTGTGAGATGTTATTAGATATTATTGAACATGTTATGATAATTCTCTTTAACATGTAAAGTTTCTGAGAAATCCTGTGGAAAATAAACCTCTTGACTGTTTAAGGAAATGAAGTAGCATCCTTTTTCTTTTTTAGATTATGTACCTCTAAAGATACGTATTTTGTTGGGTTAATTATAAGGAACACTTCGGGAAATACTGTAATAGCTGAAGAGAAGGCTGGGATGTTGTTTGGGGACTGGTGGCTGATAGGACACGTTTGGGTAAGACTGGGGAGCACTGACTATACTACTGGTGAGGATTTTAATATTTTTAACTGAAGGTTAAAAGGTTGAAGGTTTTTGAATAGATGAATAACATGAATTGATCAGTTCTTGGAAGGCGTACTTCAAGAATAGATTGGAATGGGAAGAAATTAGCACTACAGAAGGTAGGAAGCTATTTCAGTTATGCAGGAATAAAGTAAGGAAGTAAGAACATTAGACATTTCAAAAGACAAATCCACATGATTTGGGTGATTAGCTGTTGGGAATAAAAGATTAGTCTTTTGTTTTAAAAAAGGTCATAATCATTGACAGTTGGGAAGGGAAACTGATCAAGGGGAAGCAAAGGGAAAGCAGTTTTAATGGATTGAATTTGTAGTTCTAGGTTGAAATGACTGTTGGTAGTAGACATAGAGGACTGAAATTCTGTAGAGGTGATGGACATGAAGTCATGAGAGTAGGTAAACTGGACAAGAGACTTAGAAAGATTTTCAGGAGATTTTTAGGGATGGAGACTACAGTTAGCTGCCTTGGTAGCATCAATAAAACATATAGAAAAAGCTATATTTTCTACCATTTCTAGGATAATCTTGTAGGATTATAAAGTTTTAGTGGGTAATAATTTCTTTGGGTAGCAGAAGGACAGGCATTTGTTCTAATGTCTGGCATCAGAAAATTTAGTTTGGACTCCATAGATTTGGTTTTGGATGTTTTGTTGGTTGAGATTTGACTTGTCGGATTGTTTTTTCTCAGAAATGCATCTCCATGGATTGCTTATTGGTTCTGTTATCACCTCTGCTTTATTTGAAAGAGCTTATTTTATCCTAGTCTTTTAATAAGTTAGAACACCAGACTTGAAAAGATTCTGTAAGGAGGAATTAAATGCTATATGAAACCAGTCCACATATATACCAGTGCATTTATTTCCTAAGGAAAATTTGCTTTCTCATTTACCTAAGCCCTTTCTTGTGATAACTTTTTTATTGCCTACTACATGTAACTCACTAGGATACTCTTTAATTCCCAGCATTTTATCAAATCCAGCTATTATCTTGGGTCCTCTAATATGCTAAAATTCTTTCTTTGAATGCTTAAATGAAGGTGAAATAGAATATAAGCATTTATTTATAAGAGGAAGGGGGTTTCACCTTAAACCTGTGAAAATAAAACATCAGGCTTTGAAGTATTACCTTATAATTTGGATAAATAAGTAGGCAATTGGTTTTTATGTGATAGTGTTAAATGGCAGAAAGTTAACTGATAAGGACCATAAGGAAATCTTTTTGAAAAATATCCTTAATTTTGAGTAACATTATTTCTCCCTTTATTTTTCTTTCACCCTACTTTTGAGGAATGTGGCTTTTCCCCTACCATTTTTCTTCAGACTGGACTTGTTTCAGCAGCAGTAATCACTTAGGGTTGGCATGAGAAGTTAAAGAAGATTTAAAGTACTTGTTTGCCACAATTGAAGTAAAAGGAGTATTTTGAGTTCTAGTCGCATCTTTTCAATTGCTTTTACCAAATCTTCAGAATCCTTTTTGAAGAAAAAATTACGTTCCATAGTGAAGAAACTATACGTGTTCTAGAGTTCCTGTTTTAACTGGCTAGTAGTAGAAGTAGTTTACCATTTTATCGTTTTGCATTTTGAAGTGGGTGTATATTGGGAAAAAAGAAAAATGTGGAATTCCAATTCCTTGAAGATGTAATTTGAAAGTTTTAAAATGCGATTTAAAAAATGGAGATGGTAGTCATTAGTGCTATCTACCTATTGTTTCTGGTTTTCTTTCTGGGCACACCCAACTTGGGTGTAGCCCTATAGCTTACTTTGGCCAATGAAACAGACCATAGTGACTACTCTGCTAGCCTTGACCCCTAAGTGTGGAAAGCATGCAGTACACCCTCAGCTGACCTATGATGGACATGAATAAAAAGATAAACCACTGAGGTTTCAGGGCTTGCTTGCTATTGCTCCTGCAACCTAATTTTGCCCTGCATGGTTCAATATGGTAGGCACTAGCTGTCTGATGCAGTGAAGCACTTAAATTGTGGCTGGATTGAACTCAGATATGATTAAGTGTAAGATACAAACTGGATTTTGAACATTTTAGTATGCAAGAAAATAAGAATGTAAAATAGGTCAATTTCTGTACTGTTTATGGGTTGAAGTGTAATTATTTTGAATATATTGGGTTAAATGACATATTATTAAAATTCACTGTTTTTAAGTTTTTTTATGTGGCATCTAGAAAATTTAGAATTACGTAAGTGACTTGCATTATGTTTCTGTTGGGCAGCACCTGTGTTGTGTAGCCTACTCTGACTAAAATCAAAATTAATACTGTAGGGTGCTCTAACAAAAAATCTTCAGATGTGGTTCAAGGATCAGGCAGCAAGGAAACTGATATTAGAGGCTGGGAAGATGCTGTGCAGAGTCGTTTGCAGTAACTTGAGGACAAGTAATATACCTAATGCATTTGTAGCTTTAGGGGATGAAGCTGGAAAACAAATTGTATTTTAACTGCTGTTGGCTCCATTTGACAAGATATAAGAAGGAAATGAGCTAGAAAATGATTGGCTGGTTTGCATGTAGGAATGAGAAGCTATTTGGGGATTTGTAGGATTGGAAGAAGCAACTGGTTCTCACATTCAGTCAGTAAGAGATGAAACTGAGAAGCCTTTTGAGAAAATAATTAAAAGTCTTATGGCAAGGATCCAAACAAGGTGATGACCATCATCCATTGTTAAAATATCTGAATGCATTAAGGTGACTCAGAGTAACGGCCTACTAATTCATTTTGGTTAGGGAAAAGAGATGAAAGTATGGCTTCCCTACTAAAGCCAGGTAAAGGTAAGCCCTAAGTACTCACAATTAAGTAGAGAGACACAGTTTCATGTGACAAGAAAGCCAGCAAATCTAGTCAGTCTAAGCTGTATCTAGAAAAAAAATCTGTGGTCTAGATACTGGCACTTGGAAATGGCTAGAATCAAACATATAAGAAAGCCTTCTAAGTTTTTCAGGGAGTTGTATAGCTGAAGAAACCACAGGCATGAAAAAAGTGTGAAAAAATTGTAACTGATTGAGATTTAATGTTCTTAGTCCCTGCCCCTTAACCTTGTACCAGCAGGCTGAGAATTCTGCTTAGCTGGGGAGGCACATTCTGTGTCCACTTCATTTGTGGTAAGCAGGATCATAGACAAGGAAAAACGTCCTGGAGGGTAGAGCTAAGAGGCATAGAGAACACTGCTGAGAAACTCCTCCTAGTGATCAGAGTATACTCTGCCCCCACCCCGTCTGTTCAGCGAGGTTTATGAATTACTGTGAACCACTGACTGTTGTGTCTCCTGTTCCCTTTCTTTTGAGTGAGAGTGGTTTTCTATGGTTATACTTAACCTCATTCTTACCTCATTTTTATGGTTATACTTATATTTACATATATCATTGTGTATTTTTTATGTGTAGGGAGAGGTAGATAACTTGTTTTAGTAAATAGGTTTCTGTGAAGAGGGGCCACATCTGGATCTGATAGATTATTTCCATACCATCAACAGATCCTGGTCTTTGAGCTTAATGCTATTACTAGATGGAATTTTCAGGTTGTGTTCTACAGGTAGGGGACAGGTGTATTCCTCTTGTCGGAAGGAGAATAAATTAAATGTTTGACCACGAAGGGGACTTGGGAGTCAGGATTCTTCATAAATAGTCCAATTCTGTTCTCTTGATGTTTCCTGTCATTTTTGAAGTCAGGTGTGGCCATGTGAATTATGGCCAATAAACTGAATTGAAATTTAAAAGCAGGATGTGGTTTACCACATTCCTTTTTACCTTGTTCATCAAGGCAGTCTTGGAAGTGTGTGTCAGGTAGCATTTAGGTTCATGAGGGACTGATGAGCCAGCCGATCCCCCCTGCAAATCTGAATTGGATATGTAAAATTAGTGAGAAATAAATAATTTTGTTGTGTCAAGCCATTGAGATTTGGGATTGTTTATTACTGTAGTACAACCTTACTAGTCCTGATTGATGGGTTAGATTATAATTTTAGTGACAGTAGGTGCTCATTAAATATTTGGATTGAAGACATTGGAATCTAAGGGCAAAGGAAAATGGATAAATTCTAAAACTGCTGAGGTGCGGCTTTTTGGTTTATTTTCCTTGTGATAGCCAAGCCCAAGAATGACAAGGTGCCCCTCTTATGTAGGTGGTATGGCAAAGAGATGATGTTAGGTAGAAGACAAAGGAAAAGATAGAAAAACAATGAAATTTTTAACATACAACTAAACATAATTGTTCAGAGTTGTACATAGGTGGTGTGGTTTCCTATTCCTGATGATAGCAACTCAAGTTAAGATTGTTGAAAATCCACAGAAAGTGTTGTTGAATAATCCTTAGGGGGAAAAATAGGCATTTCTGAGACATTGAGGAAAAGGAATCTTTTGTTTAAATGGAGAAATTTTTTTTAAATGAGGCAGGGGAAAAAACCCCAAACTATTATTTTTCCTAGTCATATAGTGGTAGCAATATGGCTATCAGAACCTCAGTATGTAAAACTGACCTCATGGAGTTGCTCTGATTTACATGAGGACCTGGGACCCTACGTATTCATTTTCTCTACTGACAGATTTACAGTTTATAGTGTCCTTTACAGACAGTTTGAAAGCCCTTAAGCTGCAACAGGTATAGCCACTGTGGCATAGTTTTTGGAGTTTCTTAGGAGAAGCCTCAGGAGAAGCCTCAGATTCTTTAGGCCTAATTTTTCCAGTATTCAGATACAATTTTTAACAAACTTGGCTGATTTCCAGTTTCAAGTTGGGTTAGAAGATACACATTAGAAAGGATAATGGGTGTGTAGCTTGGGAGACAGGGTTGATATCACTAGAGTTGGGAAGAAGGCAAAAAAAAAAAAAAGTAGATATATGAAATAAAAAAATGGAATTCTGGACTTAGTGCAGTGTTCTAGGGCTTGTCCAGTACCAAATTATTTTAATAATGAATTGCAGTCATTAAAGATTAAATAATATTTTCAGGTTCTGCTAAAGAAAGTAGGTAAGTGTATAATTATTTCTGGAGAGATTTCCATTCAAAATATGGTACCCTGTGGTTATCTTGTAAACTACCATCCTAAACAACTCATGCCTTGAAGGTTTTGAATTTTAGAAGTTTTCAGTGTATTTTTAAAGTGATTCGAAGGGCACCCAGGAGCTTCAGTTGGTTGAGTGTCCAACCTCGGCTCAGATTGTGATCTCATGATTCGTGAGTGCAAGCCCTGCAAACGGGCTTTCTGCTGTCAGTGCAGAGCCCGCTTTGGATCCTGTGTCCCCCACCCCCACCCCCCATGTCCCTCCCTCTCTTGTGTGCATGTGCTCTCTCTCTCAAAAATAAATAAACATTAACAAAAATAAAGTGGTATACAAATAAACATTGAAGTAGTAGATAATACTCTTCTCCAGTGTTTAATTTTAAGTTTTTATAATTAAAACTTAATGAAAAGAGCCTACCTTATTTAAATTTGAGAAAATGAGTTTATATTATGCTGTATTCCATTGCCATTGTATTTCAAGAAGTTATGATAATATGTAGTATCTAAAAAGCATAACTGAAATCTGTAATGACTATTTTTTAAAGAAATATATTTTTAAAAATTTTAGTTAACATGCAACTCAGTATTGGTAAAGAGATTTTAAGAGAGGATTGCAAACCATGTATTTTAGAAGAGAGTTCTTGCAACATGAAATGAGAATGACTTAGTAATGAAATCAATGTAGAGGTGTTTTTTGTTTTTTTTTTTGCTTGCATTCTTGATGAGTAATGAAACATGTATATATCTGAACATGGAAGAAGTTTATTGGGTAGCTGGCATGAACACTGAGAATAGGATTGTGTGAGGTGAGGTTAAAGAATCATACATAACTTTTTGATTGCTGTTTTTGTAGATTTCCACCCTTGCTTTTTTACTAAGGAAAAAGAGTTTTTTTAAGTGTAATTTTGTCATCATATACTTAGACTAGGAAGTTGTTTCCAGGGATAGAATATTTAGAAATTAGGTGGTAAGAATGTTAATTAACTTCTATAAGATCCAGCTTATGTTATGGTCACAGTTTTGAATAAAGAGCAATGTTATATCTCCCAGTTTAAGTATTTAATATATTCATAATATGTCACTTCAGTTCATCTTCAGTTGTCTCCGAAAACTGAATCTACTCTTAGAATGAATGTTTGGTACTATTAGGGCATGAATAGAGAGAGTTGTGATAACCACTTGTAACAGATCACTTTCTTGCTGTTCCTTAGCAGTCAAGGATTATTGGAAACTGTCATCCTTTTTGGTATTTTAACCTGGGGATGTGGTAGAGAACAACTTTTATCTTTTTTTTTTTTTTTTTTAAACTTTAGAGTAACTTTAAAGTAGTCTCTTCTTATCTGAGGGAGAGAGGAAAACTAGTCTGTAAAACTTATGGGGGAAGGGAGGAGCCTTATACTGTCTGCAGTACTGTTTTATATTGATGTGTATCCTTTACAGTTATTCTGAACTTGTTATCTGTGACATTGAAGATTTTATCTGTGAGGATCCTCAAATGAAGTCCTCTATGGTGGGAAGCAACAGGGAAGATTTTTCCAGATTTTTTTTTATTGTAAAAAGCACATCACATTAAATGTACCATCTTAACCATGTTTAAGTGTCTAGTTCTGTAGTTAACACTCAACTTTCATGGGACAGATCTCTAGAGCTCTTCCTCTTGTAAAACTGAAACTGTATCCATTTCCCATCTTCCCTCTCCCTAGTGCTTAGCAACCACCTTTCTACTTTGTTTCTGTGATTTTGACTACTTTAGATACTTCATATTAGTAGAATCATACAGCATTTGTTCTTCTGTGAATGGCTTACTTCACTTAGCATATAATGTTTTCAAGTTTATCCATATTGTAGCATGTGACAGGATTTCCTTTTTTTTTTGTAAGGCTGTACAATATTCCATTGTAGGTATATACAGCATTTTCTTTATCCTCCCCAGATTTTAAAAGTCACATTAATTTCATTTGATCAAACTACAGTTAAAGACATATATTCATATGTAGGGAAGCTAACTTAAGCTACTTTTCCTGGGAACTAACCCCGGTAGAGAACCGATTTTTAGCAATAGTTGGAGTATGTTTTGCATAATTTTTTTTCCTTGTGTTCTGACTCTATCCATTTTTGATTATGTGACTTCTAACTACTTGAAACTACTAATGTTTGTTTTCTTATCTATTAAGTAGAGGAATATATATTAAGTGCTTACAGTAGTGTCTGAACAAGGAGTAAATCTTAAGTGTTATTTGATAGAACGCTGCTCCCTTTAACAGAGACTTAATATTTTACTGTTTACAGTATATTAATTGCAAGTCACATAGCCTTTTTCTCATATATTTGTGGTATGGTTATAAAGTGAAGTCTTCTATAAGGCATATTAGAAAATCAGTTATTTCTAATTATGTTTACATTTGTGTGTGTGTGTATCTGATAAAAGCTTCTATTGTCTATATTTACTAGGATGAATAATCCTATTGTATAATCTCTACTTGGGTAGAAAAGCTTTGAAGATGATTCTGAAAACTGCTATAAAAAAGGGAAGGAGGATTTGAAAAAGATTAGTAGAGATGAAAGATTAATTTTAAGTAGGGGGAAGGGAGCAGTCATTGAAGAATAATCTAGGTTTAGAGAGATAGGATTTGTGGGAAAGAGATTGCTTCATGTTAAAGCACAGATAATATATGTACATATATTTTGTTTAAAATAGGTAAAGGAATAAAGTTTGGTTTTAAAACTTTCCCCTAAAGTGTTAATTTCTTTTGATTAGACTAGCACAGTTATATTTCTAGGAATCAATGTCTGGAGTTTAGAACTAGCTCCTTGAAAGAAAAATTGGAAAAAGAGACTTGGTAGCTCTCACATATCCTTAGGAATCTGAATAATTATGAATGTGAAAATCTAATTAAAATAATATATGAGATCTTGTAGGATTATCCTATAATTCTGTTCAGGTGATTTTTTTTTTTTTTTTATGGCAGGTGAAACTGATTAAAGGGAAAATGTAAATAAAACTGTAGAATCAAATGAAATAATTTCATCAGAGCTTAAAAAATTGAAGGCAGAATATGAAAGCCTTTGATAAGAACAACAAAAATCCTAATGATATACTATTGATAAAGGAAAATATCTCATTTTATCAACAGTATGGTAATTCATATTTATCTAGTATTATTTATTTAAATTAAATATGCATATTCCAGACTTGATAAACCAGTTAAGAATGTATCTTAAATATTCTATTAGCTCTGTTGATAAATAGTCTTAGGAGGAAGCGTTTAGCATTTTCTGGTAATATTTTTAATAGAAATCTATGCATGTCTTGGGTTATTAATGCCTGACTAATATTGATTATACATACAGATTACCACTGGTGCCTTCATTGATTCCATGTCAGCTCTGTTTGTGTTACATATGATATGCCTGCTCACTCTCTCTCTCTTTTTACATGCTTTTAGCACGATGCTGCATATTGCTATTTATATATCCTTGAATTGAATGAATTTATATTTTCTGATTTTAACTAAATAACCTTTAAAGTGGACAAGTGTCTTTAATATCCACATAAAGAAGCCATGCATTGACTAGCAAAGAAAATGAAGTTATCACTGAACACCCAAGAAAATGGCAGAGTAGTCACTTTCTCTCTGCTATTGATAACATTGAATCTTACCCTAAATATTTTGTTGTGGCATTATCTAATATTGAGCTACTGTAATTAACAATAAAATTAAAATTGTTAATCTCTTACATGTATTTGTTTTCTAATATTTTATAGTCAATTAGAGTGTATATGCTTAATATTTATGGGGTGCATATTCACAGCTTTACTAATAGTGCCACTCAAAGATTTGGAGACCACTGGCTGGCATTATCTTCCTAATCCACAAAAGCAGCCAAACTTTCTTTCCTCCTTCCTTCCTTTCTCTTTCTTTTTTTCTCCCTCCCTCCCTTCCTTCCTATTTTGTTTTATTATGGTAGGCCATGAAAACAACCATAAACATGAGACAGTACTGCCATATACCAAACCAGATGAAAAGGAAATTTAAACATTTTGAGGTAGAGAGTAAATATAATTTTAAAAATAGTGCCATTGGGGCACCTGGGCTTAGTTGGTTAAGCCTTCAACTCCTGATTTTGGCTGTGGTCATGATCTCGGGGTTTGTGAGTTCTAGCCCTTGGGATTCTCTCTCTCTCTCTCTCTCTCTCTCTCTCTCTCTCTCTCCCCCCCCTCTCTCTCTCCCCCTCCCCTCCCCTGCCCCCCCCGCTCTCTCTCTCAAAATAAATAAATAAACTTTAAAAAAAAGTGCTGTTTATTTTAACATTCTTTTTTTTTTAATGTTTGAGAGAAAGAGAAAGCGTTGCACATGTGCACCAGCAGGGAGAGGCAGAGAGAGAGAGGGGAATAGAGAGAGAATCCCAAGCAGGCTCCATGCTGTCAGTGCAGAGCCTGGCGTGGGGCTTGATCCCACCAACCATGAGATCATGACCTGAACTAAAATCAACAGTCAGATGCTTAACCAACTGAGCCACCCAGGCATCCCTCTTTGAGAATTTCTATTTATATTGCTTCAATTTTTTTTTTTTGCATTTAAACTTGTTTTTTCTTATGTACCCAAAGTCCTTTCAAATAAGCACATTTGTTTTTTTAAGCATACTCATTTTTTTATATTGTTAGTATATATTAATACATGTATTTGCTACTAGACATGTTAAATCTGCCTTTGTTGGCTAGCTTAGGAACTTCAGTGACATTCTTAGAATGCTTGCTTTCCCAGCATAACTCTTGGGAAGTGTCGTATGTACTTGTTTGCAATTCATCTTTCATTCTTTCAATCTACTCTAGGCAGGATTGTGTCCTAACTTCTCTACTGCAACAGTTTTTGTCAAGATCACCAGTGATTACCACATTTTTACATCCAAAAGTCGTTTCTCAGTCTTCATTTTACCTGACTCATCAAGCACTGACACCTATGATTATGTTCTTGAAATGACTGCTTCACTTGCTTTCTGGACACTAGTTTCCTTGTGTCTCTGGCTGGTTCCTTTTAGTCTCCTCTACTTGTGAACGTTGAAGTGCCCAGGGTTTCCTTTTGTCTGTATTCCATTCCAAGTCACTCTCAATAATCAGCTGTGTATGCTGATGGATGTCCAAATTTATATCTGCAGGGCATGCTTTTGCCTGAACTCCAGAGCCATCAACTGCCTGATGAGCATCATCATTTGGTTATTTCATAGGCACCTCCAAACTTTCATATCCAAAAATGGGGGCCTGATTGGCACCCTTCTCTCACAATCTCTTCACCTTCCAGTCTACCCTATCTCAGTTAGTGGCAGCTCCATCTCTTTTATTACACAGCACAAAAACCTTAGAATTGTCTTTAACTCCTTTCTTGTTCTCACACCTCACAAAAAAACCTGTTAGTAATTAACAGGTTGTTAGCAAATGTCATGGACTCTACCTGACTGGCCAGTCCTTACTACTTCCTCAATAACACCTTAATTTTAGGCCACTATCATCTTTTGCTTTGGTAATTATAGATTAGCTCCCTAATTTAATTAGTTTCCCTACTTATGTCCTTGTTCCCAACAGTCTCTTTAATGCAGCATCCAGAGTGATACTGAATTTATTTTAGTAAGATGTAATTTAATTTTTTTTTTTTTAACGTTTATTTATTTTTGAGACAGAGAGAGACAGAGCATGAACGGGGGAGGGGCAGAGAGAGAGGGAGACACAGAATCGGAAACAGGCTCCAGGCTCTGAGCCATCAGCCCAGAGCCCGACGCGGGGCTCGAACTCACGGACCGCGAGATCGTGACCTGGCTGAAGTCGGACGCTTAACGGACTGCGCCACCCAGGCGCCCCAAGATGTAATTTAAATTATATCACCCTTCTACTCCTAATGCCTTGGTGGCTTCCCTCACTCTGAATGAAATGTAAAGTCCTTATAATGGTCTATGAGGTAATATGCAATGTGTAACATCATATATGATCATCTCTCCTCCTCTTCCACATTTTTACTTTGTGATCTTATCTCTTACTACACTTTCTCCATATTCATTTCATTCTACCCACACAGGCCTCTTTGCTTTTCCTTGAATACACCAAACATGCATCCAACTTGCTTTTCCTTGCTCATCCTTTGCCTCCAGGCAGTTTTCTCTGACCCCTCTATTTAAAACAGCTAGTATTTCACTCCTTTCACTTCCTGCTCTCTTTACCATTCTCATTACACTTTATCACCTAAAATGCTGTGTATTTACTTAATTGTTCTGTCTTCTCGCAACTAAATAGGAAACTTGATGAAGGTAACTGTTGTATTAACTGTTTATCCTTAGAACCTACAACAGTGCCTGGCACATTATTGTCACTCACATACTTGTTAAGTGAATAATATTGTATTCTAAACTTCAGTTTATGGGCTTAATTTTTAGAGCACACTCATCTCTTAAAGGTTTTGTTTTGTTTTGTTTTGTTTTAAATTCCTATGTTGGGGAAAGGTGTTAGTTGATTATAAGGAACTAGAGATGAAGCCGCAACAAAAGAAGCTGATTGACACAGAATTCCTAAGTAATCTATAGATTACTCAAAAAAATTTTTATTTAGAATAATATTTATATTGAAGTATAATACACATTCAGAAAAATGTAAAATCATATGTGTGTACCTTGATGAATTTTTATAGAATGAACACCTAGGAAAAATTACCCAGATCAAAATATAGGACATTATGAACAAACCAGCAATCTCCTTAGACCCAGTTATTACCCCTTTTTAAAGATAGGCAGTCACCGTAGAGTAGTTTTACCTGTTTTAAGCTTTATATAAAAATAGAATTTCTAGAGAGACAGAGAGAGAAAAAATGTGAGCCTTTTGTTTTAAATTATGTTTGTGACATTCATTCCTGTTGCATATAGGTTGTTAATTTTCATTGTTTTAACACAGTTAACTGTATGAATGAATATATTATGACTTATTTTCCATTCTAATACTGGTGGACATTGGAATTGTTTCATTTAGGGTGAACTTCTAGTGTATGCATTTCTGTTGGAGTGAAATTGCTTGGGTTATAGGGTATGCATAGGTTTAGTTTTAGAAGATGTGGTCAAAAGGTTTTCTAAAATTACATCGATTTATACACCCACTAGCAGTGTGGGAGAGTTTTAGTTATTCCACTGCTTTGCCAACAGTTGGCCTGGTCTGTTTTGAATGTTAGCCATTGTGGTGGTATGATACCTCATTGTGATTTTGCTTTTTATTTTCCTGATACCTAATAATATTGGGTACTTCTTCATACTTGTATGGTCTATTTTGATGGATTATTACTTCCCTTTCCTCTGAGCCTTACAAATAGATTTCTAAGAATGATTAGGTACCACATGTAAGACATTAATAGAGCACAGTAAAAAATATTTTCCTGTCATCTACACTCAGCTATTGAGGAAGATGTAACCTTGACTGCCTAGTACTGGAGACTTATTTTTAAGGTGTCTGTAATTAAAATGATATGCAGTTAGCAAAGGGGAATTATTTCCAATTTATTGGATTAATTAATTTTATCATTAAGATTCTAAAATACCCCAGATTGCGTATCAACAAGTGGAGTGATTTAAAAATTGGTGTAACACATTTTGGGCAATTAATCTATTATTTTTAGTGAACACTTAGTGGTCCTGTCCCTATGAAATGACTTTTAATCTTATTAAAAAAACACTTCTCTTTATGTATTATTTGCAGATAGAAGGAGCATAGAGAAGCAGAGGGCAGAGTCTCTCCAGGTAGATTATTGCCTATATTGGAAGTTCCTCCTTAGGGAAGTTTTTGTTCATTTAGTCAGATTGTATTTTCTGAGCACTTTGGAGTGAAGCACTCAATATCTAAAGGGATGTATGAGCCCATAAATATAATTCTACCATAAGTATATATAAAAGAGATGACATTTGAAGTAGCCTTTAAGGATAAATAGAGGTTAGTTCGATGAAAAAGGAAAAGAGATAGAAAACAGTCCAGGCAAGATGCACACACAAGGGAGTGACATTGAGAGAGGGCATGTATTCTGAAAATGGTGAGAATTTCAGTGTTTTTTTTTTTTTATTGTTTATTTATTTTGAGGGAGAGAGTGCAAGTGGAAGAGGGGTAGAAAGAGAATCCCAAGCAGGCTCCCACTGATGTGTGTGGGGCTTGATCCCACGAGCTGTGAGATGATGACCTGAACCAAAATCAAGAGTCAGATGCTTAACCCACTGAGCCACCCAGGAGCCCTGAGAATTTCAGTGTTTTTAATAGTGAGGTTTGGAAGACCAGGTTGAGAACATTCTTGAATACCAAGTTAATGAGTGTGGTCTTTATACTGTAGAAAATAGAGAATTAGTGTAAGTATGGTTATCAGGAAGGTGATGTCATTAGATTTTTATTTAAGAAGAACATTTTAGAGGCTGTGGAGAAGATGGATTAGCAAAAGAGGAAGATGAGAGGCTGGCAGTGGACTGACAGGACTCAGCTAGAGTTGATAGTCCGAAAAATTAGGTGACTTGTAATGCTGTCAACTAAAGGAGATGCCAGGAGAAGGTTGGTTGGTGGACAAAATGGGTTCAATTTACATGTGAAGTTGTTTTGCTTGTGCTGTATTCAGATTCATTAAGAAAGGACACTAAATTGTGAGTATTTATGTCCACGACACAATGTTTAAACATATTTTGTAGGTTCCAGTAAGAGAACTAGCAATGGGGGGCAGGAACGTGCTATATAATATCTTCATTCCCTCAGTCAAGTTGCGTTTCATTCTTGCCCTCTCTCATCAATTGCTTTTTTTTCTTCTCTTTGGTGTCTTCAAGTCTTCTGTCTCTCTAGACTGCTTTATCCATCCTTGATATTAGTATTTTGTCCTCCTTTTTACCTGCTGCCTCATCACAAATAATGTAAGATGAGCAGCTTTAAAAACATCTGATAAACTGCCTCATGTGTGGACTTCAAACTTACTCTACTCTGGATATGTGGTATCCATGTACTGTGTCTTTTGTTTAACTTACAAAGCTAGTATTATGCAATATTTGTGCAAGTACTTACGTATCTGGTCATAGTGATACAGATGGACATCAGATTATAAAGGAACAGAAGTCAGTACACATTTATGTTTTGTATTTGGAGGAATTTTATATATAGTGTAATTCTTCATCTTTTCACTGAGCAAATAGAAACCAATTTTCCTTCAATTTCTAGCCATCGAATTCTCTCTGCATCTGGAGTCTAGCATTGTTCACAGCACATAGCAGCTAATTACTTATGGGATGAACGAATGTGCTTGTAGAGGGAGTTGTGGCTGTGCTCCATCAGCTGAACTTGTAGGTTCTATGGGTCATCATCCCCTCCTCACTTTTTAGGGGTTTCAAAATCCTGTATTTTCAACCAGTCTCTCTGTAATAGATCTTTCTCATAAGCATTTAAACATGTTCAAGTTTTTTGTGTCTTTAAAAATAAAACAAAACACTCCCTCCCCTTAATTCTCCTCTTTGGTCCTCTCAAGCTTCTATTGCCATATTTTTGTCTCTCTTAAACCAGACTTCTTGAAAAACTTATCTGTACTTGTTATTAAACACATTCGCACTTCTTGCCCACTTTCTTAGTTTCTTTCTTAACTTATTTGCAGTATTTGATGTTGACCACTTCCTTTCTTTCTTGAAACACATTCTTTCATTGATGTAGCACATTTTCCTGGATACTAATTTCCTTTGCAGGTTCCTCCTCTTTTGCCTGTTCCCTAAATGTTTGTATTCCTCACTGGCTACTTTCTTTTCTCATCCTCTTTATAGTCGTGGAGTGATCTAACCTACTTCTTTGGAAAGACTCCCATCACTGTATATATACCGATAATTTCTGTATCTCCAGCACTTGCCTCTATTTTGAGCTCCAAAGGTATAGGTCCTGCTTCTGTACTCGTTCAGACTCCATGGTCTTGAACCTTGAACTCATTAACTGTCCTTCTTTAATTCTACTTGGTCTTTCTCCAGTATTTCCTATTTTGGTGAATGGCACCGCTCTCTACCCTGTTGCCCATGCCATGCTTCCCTTTCTTCCTACTCCCCCCCCCCCCCCCAATACTTTGTTGTGGTTATCCTGATAAAATAAACCAGTTTTACACTGTTTGAGGTGTTTTTCTTGGTTGTTGGTTATACATTCTAGTTTTCATTAGTTTAAATTCAGCAGTTACAAGACACATTTGATTTTTTTAAAGCTATTTTTGCCCCAATTATTAGTGACTAATTTGGATTTAAAATAATAATTTTCCATTAAGATTTTTGGTTTACTACATAAATCAGAATAAAAATCTGTGAGAATTTGCTTTACCGAAGATGGTTATATTCAGTGTTTGTTTTAAATCCTGTATTGTTTCTTTAAAAAAGTTTTCTGAGATGAAAAACCTCTTCGTTTTCATGTAGAAAATGATATTGTATCATTATCGATATAAAGATGTTTGGCTTTGCTGAGAAAATGACACAACTTCCTGCCATGTCCATTCTTCCTTACCATTGCCTCCTCATTTTGTTTCCCAATCTGGTTTGTAATAAAACTCCTTGAAAATAGAAACTGTCTCTCATATTTCTGTCTCCTTCCATAGTGACATCGTGGCCATTATATTTTAGTTATGATGACTTAATTTAAAGGTTAGATTTGTGAGTAACAGTTTCAAGTGAATGATCCCTTCTTTTGCATTCACATAGTACCTATTGATAGGAACGATTGATATAGGCTGTGAAGGGTTTTAGAATTTGCTCCAATCTGAATTGACTGTTGGATTTATTGATTAGCTGAACAAGTATATAATTGAAGTTTCAGATTGCTTGTGATTTAGCCTTAGCTTGCTTAAAAAAAAAAGTCTTTATCTTTCTTTCTTTCTTTCTTTCTTTCTTTCTGTCTGTCTGTCTTTCTTTCTTTCTTTCTTTCTTTCTAATTTACATCCAAGTTAGTTAGCATATGTAGTGCAATAATCATTTCAGGAGTAGATTCCAGTGATTCATCCCCTGTGTATAACACCTAGTACTACAAGTGTCCTCCTTTTAATGCCCCTTACCCATTTAACCCATCCCCCCACCCACAGCTCCTCCAGCAACCCTGTTTGTTCCCTGTATTTAAGAGTCTCTTATGTTTTGTCCCCCACCTTGTTTTTACATTATCTTTGCTTCCCTTCCCTTATGTTCATCTGTTTTGTATCTTAAATTCCACATATGAAAATTACTTTTCTTAATAAATCTTTTAAAAAGCAAGCTCTCATGCTGGGCTTTATTCTCTTTTTGGCTGAATTCTTTGATATTTAGAGTAAGATAGAAATGAGAACCAATGATTATGTTTAGGACCAATGGTTATGTTCCATAGACATGATTTTTGACTTTTACATAGTATTCACTTTACCTTAGAGAGGCTCACATCTCATGCTTTTTGGGCCAGTGGGCTGCTTCTCATCTGTATTTGCTTTTTTCTTTAGATATTAGGATCAAGGAAGAAGAACCTGATCCTGAAGAGTGGCAGCTCAGTGGTGATTCTACATTGAATACCAATGATCTAACACACTTAAGAGTGCAGGTGGTAGATGAAGAAGGGGACCAACAACATCAAGAAGGAAAAAGACTTCGAAGGGTAGCTTGCACCTGTCCCAACTGTAAAGAAGGTGGTGGGAGGTATGCACACATGAAACATACTCTTTTTTTTTTTAACACTGCTAATATCATCACCCTAATTTTTGAAATACTGCATGCGGTATCACTTAATTATGGGAAATTTCTCATTACATGATCATTTTGTGTGTATGTCTGTATGAGTGTGGCAGAAAAAGTTAGGGGACAGAATATGTAAGATAGAATTTTCAGATCGAAGTGCCTTTTTTAAAACTAAAGTTACTTAATTTGCCTTAAAAAGAAATGTAACAGATGCCATTTAACAGGCCCATATGAGAAATTAGCCTATTTGCAAACCAGCAATGAGATTTGCCTAAATACAGATAAAGAGTTGATTTTTAGCTTGAGAATAGCAGTTATATAAAAATAAGTTCAGAAATAGTTGATAAGCATAAACATTTTCTATTTTCAACAGAAATGAATAATAAGCCTTAATGATGGAATTTTTTAAGAAAGTGGAACTGTAGTATTTTAATTCTGTACTTTAAAAAAATAAATGTTAAGACAGAATAACATGACAGGAAAAACTCAAAACAGATCACTGATTATATTAAATGTGGATGGATTAAGCTTAATAATTAAGACTTTGAAACTCAGATTGTATTTTAAAAACAAAATCCAGCCTTATGTTAATTATAGGGAGCATCTCAGATAAATTGGCACAGGAATGTTGAAGGGGTGGAAAAAGATTTATTAGGCAAATGTTAACAAGAAAACTTGGATAGCAGTGTTACTTTCAGACAACGAAGGATCAGGGTGAAAATCATCACATGGTTAAATAGGGGTAGGTTTCTTAATAATACGAAGTTTTCACCAAAGGAGATTTAATAGTTACGATACTTTCCCCCCATAACATTGAAATATATAGAGAGCAGAAACTGATACGACTCTTAATGACATACTAATCAAATCCCTAGTCATAGTGAAAAGCCTTAACACATCTCTCTCAGAAATATGCCATAAATAGACAAAATATACTATTAACACAGTTAATGAGCTTAAGCTAATAGAAATAGAGCCTATCTGCCTTCGAGTTGGTGTCATTAGTTGATTTGTACATTGGCCAGCCCATTCACAATGATGGTAACAATGACTAATAACTGCTAACATTGAGGGCTTACTGAGTTTTAGATGTGAGAAAGTCTTATAAATGAGGCACAGAGAGGTTGAATGATTCTTAAGAGCAACATGCAGCTGGGATTTGGACCCAGTTTCTTACTCCAGAGCATTAACCACTAAACTGTACTTACTACCTCTTGAGTGGATTTGCTTCTATATCAGATCCTTAGGTATTTTTATTTACTGGGTAATTATTTGTTTGAAATATTATTTATTCTTTGACATGTTTTGGCCAGTTTAAATAAGTTTGCTTAGACAATAACTTTTCTGAAATTTACTCTCCTTTTTAGAGGAACTTTAAAGATAAATTTGTTCGTGAAAGTCCAATCTAATTGAGGGTCAAGATCTGGCCTATATTTTACTTAACGCATTTTCTTGAAAATGAACTTCCTTTAGATTTGTATTTATTAAACTAATATGTGCTCATAAAAATTCAGAAATCTAGAAGAATATTAAAACAATACCAAACTTCTACCCCATGTCAGGATAACCATTATAACATTTTTGTATAGATCCTTTCAGACTTTACATATCTTTTAAAGTGGAATCATTCTCACTGTTTACATGTCTGCTCTTATTTTGAAAATTTTTGTGACCATATTTCCAAGTCTGTATAGAGTCTACATCAAGTTTTTAATGGCTGTTAATACTGTTGTATGGATGCGTAAGAATTTAACATCTTTTTTGAGAGTTTATTGCTGTCATTCTAATATTACACATACATTTTTGCACCTTTGTCTGATTACTTCATCACTGTAAGTTGGCAGAAGTGAAATTGTTGGATCGAAGGGAATTGTCTGCTTTTCTATCTGTTTCAAGTTAGACTCCTACCAGTGGTGTATGAAAGTATCTGCTTTCCCACACCCTTGCCAACAATGGATTTCATCATTTTTTTAATACCTTTTAAAGTCTGGTATGAAAAATAGTTCCTCATTATTATTTCATTTAGTATATTTTTTGTTACATTGTGAGATTGAACATTTTTTGGTGTGTTATTTTACCATTTTAAGATTTCTTTTGTGAATTGTCTTTTGTGAATCTGTTAATTCGTGTGTTTAACCGTCATATGTGCAGATATTTTTTCCTAGTTTTACATTGCCTTTCAACTTTGTCAGTGGTTTGTATAATGCATTGTTATACAAGTAAAAGAAGAGTTCCACCACTTAAAACTTTGCAAACTTTGTTTTATGCACAAAAGTTTTAGTGAATCAGTCTTTATGAAATACCTTAAAAAAACTTATTTTTTCTAGAACTTTTGTGAGTTCGTTTTTTAAAATTATTCTAAGCAATCAAAATGGAAGTTCTTAAGAAAAAAAACTATGGTTTCTTAGAGCTCATTTGAACAAACTTCAACTGATACATACATGACAGGCAAAATTGTATCATTGATAGTTGTTGCATCTAATTAGTAGAAGCATAGCATATAGTAAATCCAGAGCATTCTAAAGGGTTCTGCAAAGGTGAGGTGGGCAGTACTTTAAAAATTTTAGAATATTGGCCTTTTTTCCCTCAGCTATATTCTTAAAAATACACATATATCAAGTGGAATATTCAGAGAACAAAATTTTGTTTACCTTCTTGAGCAAGGTGTAAAATATAGTTAAATATTTAAAAATTGTATTCATCTGGGCATTTAACCAATATTTATTAAGCAGAACCAACCCTCAGAAACTTTTTACTCTAGTGGAAGAGGCAGGTAATTTTAATAAAGTAGAATAAATTCTAAAAGCATTATTGTTATGTGGGGTTTGTGTGGATTAAACATCAGTCCATATTTTAAAAATTAAGTTATTTTGCAAAATCTGTCAGCAATTTCAGTTGGTGTCTTATTTCTTCCATTCCAAGCAAAAGAAAGTACTTGATTTACTACACTTTTCTTAATTCCCATACTGAGAATTTAGCATTATTTATTGTGTCACTCTGTCTTGGCATTGTTAAACTATTGAGAATAAGTTTAGGCAATTAGGAATAGAAACTCAAAGTTGTTTGTTTTTTCTAGGTGGTATAGGTGTTAGTGGTTTGATTACATAAATCAAGAAGAAAACTTACGACTAAATCTTTTATTATTACCTTTATATTTATTTGTTGAGAAAGTTCTTTTCCTTCACATCACGTGTCATAAATCCATATCTAACATATCTAGATCTTATCTTGAATAAAATTTCCTTTTTAAATAGAAATTTGGACCCGGGTGTTAGGCTTTTCCCTTAAATTAGATATATTTGTGTGCATCCTGTCCCCATCTCCCCCCCCCCCCCAGATGCCTGTCCCATTTTCAAATAGTATTTCTCATTTTCTTATAATTCAATTGAAAATACCTCTCCCGGGCTCTTTGGTTCTTTGAGAACCCAGATTTGTTGCTGTAATTTGTTACAATCTTGTGCTTTGTTAGTGCTCTCAAGCTAAATTTTGCTTAGTTAGTAAAGTATTTAGCACTTTTGAGTTTATAAAAGCACATGGATTCACCTGAGTGGTACACTTAGCATAGAGGCAAGAAGTCATGAGTACAAGAGTGAACTGAATTGGGTTCTCTGTGAAATTGCTATGGTGAACACAATATGTGAAATTGGTTTGTACACCAATAACCACAAACATTACTCTTTTTTCTTAGGGCTGTGTAAGAATAAAATAAATTTTAAAAACTAAATTAAATGAAATATTGGCTTTGGTTAATACTTTGGCATTGCAGATGAGCCAGAAAAACCTGTTTCACTCAACTCAGCTCTTGGAAGAGAGTTATAGAAATTGGGGGTGGACTGGAGCAGAAACTAGAATTGTGTTAGATTATGACGTCCTTGCCCTTAAGACAACAGCATGACTCCTCCTTGTCTTTACTTATGCTATTCCTCTGCCTGGAATGCCTTCCCTCCTTTCTATCTAAATCCTACCCACCTCTTCCACGAAGCCTTCTCTAACTACTGGAGCCCACATTGATGTCTCCCTGTTCAGAACACCTATGGCATCTAACAGCCAGCACTGCACCGTTTAGCACTGTTTGTCCTATGGCAATTTCACATGCTACTGAGTGTGAGTACATTAAAATATAAATGTGGGGAAATATGCATTTTTCCAGTAAAAATTGAAAAACGCTAGGTATAATATATAAAGGAGGATTTTCAGGCTTATGGACAGTTTACAGGCTATATACCTAGACTGTGAGATTGGGGGAGGAGGGGAAGTCGGGGCGGGGGGTCTTAAATGTACCTTTTTTTAATCTCAGAAACATTGCAGAGTTTATATGATTTTGACAGTGAGTCTAAAGTGTCATGTTTTTTATAAACTCATTTTTATTTAGTAACCAGCCCAATTTTTTTTTTTTTTAAAGCTTGGGAAATAACACTTTCTATAGTGTTCAATACTATTTGAATATCAGTTCTGGAATCAAAAAAGTTTTCTTCTTGCTTAGGCTAAAATACCTGTGTTCATTCATCTAAGCACATATCTCCCAAACCCTGTTCTTGGTATCAAATACTGAAATGTAACAAATGTCAAATTTTATGCTGTGGAGAAACTGTATTTTATTCTATCTCTGATGTGTAATTTGGGGTATCTTTGCATGGTTAATATGAAAGGAATTTTAACTATAAAGATAATTTTGATTTATATTTATTTTCTGTAGTGCTAAGGGAGCTATGACAGTAGCTTTGTCTAGATTTTTTTTTTTTTACGATTTTCTCCCAAGTCTCCGTGTATATTCAGGGTGTGGCTATACAAATAAAGGAATAAATATGCTTAAGTCATGTTAATTTAAAGTCTGCTTAAGGTGCCTATCGTTTTTATTGTACCTGTGATTGGTTATGTAGTCATTTCTTGGTTTATTTAATTTTTAAATTAGCTGACATTGTGACTTTGAAGAGACTATTTAGTTTCTTATACCACTAGGACATGGATTGGGCCTATGCATTGAATTTGTGAATGGTTCTGACAGAATACTTAAGTAGCTTTATTTGTACAATCTGTCTTTATGAAATGTCCTTTTAAATTATATAATTCTTGAGCATGTTTACATTTGGACAGCAATCACATTAAATCTGAAGTAAAATTAATAATGTGATATTACATGTTTGAGATACACACACACACACACACACACACACACACACACATTTTTTTAAATTTAAATTGATCTTAAATGGTCTTGGTTTCTGATTGATCTCATGGCGTTAATGTCTTCGATTTGAAATTCAGCTTGGGAATATAGAAGTAGTAATGTTTACTTGAATATTTCCATAGAAGTATATATTATTCTCTGTGTGTTTTTTAGAGGTACCAATCTTGGAAAAAAGAAGCAACACATTTGTCATATACCAGGATGTGGTAAAGTCTATGGGAAGACCTCACATCTGAGAGCTCATCTGCGTTGGCATTCTGGGGAGCGTCCTTTTGTTTGTAACTGGATGTTCTGTGGTAAAAGATTTACTCGAAGTGATGAATTACAGAGGCACAGAAGAACACATACAGGTTACTAATATTTACTTTTAACTGAAAAAAAAATGACTTATAGGGCTACATAGTATCTTGAAGTTCCCGCCCCCCCCCACATCTTACTGATCTGAATCTTTTAAAATATGACTAGTTACATTCAATTTTTATCTTCAGTAATACCAATTTAAGAACAGTAATTCCAAATAAGCCAATATGGTTTATCTTGTAAAATAACATTTTATTTTATGCAGACTTTGGTTAGCTTTTTTTTATATATAGTTAGCTTTTTTTGTTTTGCTGTAACGTTGTTTAATGTCTTAAGCCACATTTATGCAATTCTTGTTTATTATGTTAACCTTTTAAATTAGTTGTCTGCTTTTACTCTTGATCTGTATTTTTCTTCAACATGCTAAAGAATAATTCTTTTTTTTTCTGATAAATTGAAGTATTTTACCTTTTCTCGTTTTAGTATCTGTGAGGTAAGCAAAAAACATTTCAATGAGGAATAACCAGGGCATTATTGATGGAAGAACTCTTCTGTTTGATTGTTTTTCATGGTATTGTGGGGTTGTTACATGAAATGAGCCTAGGAGTGACTCCAACTAAATCCTAATTTAATGTATCTTAGAGTTTTCTCCTGCTACCATATAATGGTCAAGGTGTTCATCAGTCTATGCTCAACACTGAAGAATTGAAAAATATATATTTATAGTCACAATAAAGCTTAGAAGGAAGAAGCATGGTGAAATGAAAGTGTTTGTCCTAGATCTGGATTCAAATCCAGGTTCTCTGTTAGAGTAAGCAAATAAGCTCTCACTCTACTTTCACACCTTCTACATTGTCTTTAAATATATAAAATAACCTGTGAAGTATGTAGTAGTATATATATTACATGTGCTACTTATTTTCTGTCTTATTTGTCAGGTTAGACAGATGAGCTTAACCTGTTTCAAGTTGCAGCAAAAAAATAAGAAAATAGGTCAAGTATACTTAAGAGACAGAGATCAGTGTTGCATGGGATAGTAAGACATTGTTGGGCAGTGGGCTGGGACCTTAAAGTGGCCTGGTAACAGAATTTTCCTCTGTGGAATTTGATCAGGATATAAAAAGGAGTAACATAAAAGGGGACAAAAAAGTCTATGATCAAATAAATGTGAGAAACACTGAGTTAAACAGGGTTTAGTCCAGCTACCTTCAAGGCAACACCTCTTAGGACCATTAATTGAACATTAAGAATGTGCATCTCTTAAGTTGGGAGATGTAGTATGTGTAGCATTTCCCAGCCTCCTTTGATTGTTGTGCCATTTTCCATGGAGCATCTCTCAGGATTAATTCCAAAAGAAATTTTGGGAAATACCTTCCCAGAAGAATAGAATGATATGTGAATAGAAGAGGTGAGAGACCATTTGCCATGAGTGAAGGTGAGATTCTATATAGCACATATCTGTTAAGTAGGATTGAGCTATGTTATGGAGGTCCTTTTAAGTTAGGCAGTAGAGGATCTATTTCATAATCTGCAAGTTATTCTTATATTTCCGTACCACTTAGTGTCATGGTGAAGTTTCACACTGATACGATTTGGTATTTAAGGAAGATTTGTCTGCCATTGACTGACTGGATAGGAGAGGGGGAATGACTTAGGGTGTCACTGCAGCATAGTTCAGGCGTGAGGTCTGATGAGGACCTACTTAAGGTGGAGGTGCTGAAATAAGAGGAGATAGGTAAGAATTTTGAAGAGAATCACAAAATACAAGATTTGTTTACTACTTGATTTCTCTCTGGATTCCTTTTAGATTTGCCTTTTGCCTTTTCCTCCAGTAATTCTCTTTTGTAGTTGTCTTCAACATAATAGAAGTTCAGTCAGTCTTTTGTATTTAAAAAAAGGATTTTATTCATACTGGGGAAATAAAGTTAGGCATCAGGGTCTTGAATTAACTATAACATCATGGTATATCAGGCTTGCTCTTGACTATTCCAGCTAAAATCACATCAGCTAGCCATCTCCATTATTCCTGGGATTATCAGTCTTATTGGAGCACAGGCTATGTTTTTGCTTTAATCTTAAGTACCCTGTGTAGTTCCTTGAATTCACATTTAAAAGGTTTAGTATCATGGATATGACATGCTAATAATACCTTAAATATAGCTTAAAACAGTGTGCTCTTTGCAGATGGTCATTTTTTAGCTGTACGGTGTCTTCTAACAGATGTTTCAAAACAAACTATTGGCATAGCTGAGGTATTCAAGTCGTATCCAGATATCAGTCTATAACTTCGAAGATCACTTTTCATTCAGAAGTAAAGAGGACAGATTTATTTTGAGGGAAGAGTACTCTATGTGAGAAATCTTGCAAGGACCGCTCACGAAACGAATACACTTTTAATGGAACTGAACTCTGCTTCCTGTCTCTGTCAGTGTTGGCTTATTTTCTTTCTCAGCAGATGATCAGTCTATTCATGTTGAATTTAAAAAACTAAGTAACCTAATTTCTTTTTAACAGGTGAGAAGAAATTTGTTTGTCCAGAATGTTCAAAACGCTTTATGAGAAGTGACCACCTTGCCAAACATATTAAAACACATCAGAATAAAAAAGGTATTCACTCTAGCAGTACAGTGCTGGCATCTGTGGAAGCTGCACGAGACGATGCTTTGATTACTGCAGGAGGAACAACACTTATCCTTGCAAATATTCAACAAGGTTCTGTTTCAGGGATAGGAACTGTTAATACTTCCACCACCAGCAATCAGGATATCCTTACCAACACTGAAATACCTTTACAGCTTGTCACAGTTTCTGGAAACGAGACAATGGAGTAAATATTACACAAATACTTATTCATTGTGGTTATTTTTATACAGTAGTGAGAAGAATATTGTTCCTAAGTTCTTAGATATCTTTTTATTGATGTGCAAAAATTTTTGGATTGACAGTAACTTGGTTATACATGACACTGAAATGCCTTACTTTGTATGATATTCCATAGTATATTAAAAATGGTAAAATTGCATGGGTTTTGTAGGTACTTTTGGAATCTAGAAGAAATGAAATTTTACCAAGTTATATAAAGAGAAAATTGAATTTAACAATGCGAATGGTAGTCTAACCAAATGCATCAATCCTGTGTGGTTTAGTGTAAAAATGAGAACATGTTGGTATTTATCTATTGTAAGATAAAAAAAAAAAAGTTGGTGGGTGAAAGAAATCATGTTATGATAAAAAAATTTTTGTAATTTTCTTGATGACTGGAATTTTTATTATGCATAACTGACAAATCAAGTTTCCAAGCAAATGTTACATAGTGTAGGCTTTACTTAGCTTATCAATTTGTCATTTTGAAGCTAATTATTTTAATTAGGTTAACTATGTACAATATTTTAAGCATTACTCTTGTAAGATTTTGAAAACTACATTTTAACATGGAACTCTAGGGATAGTCACCTTTTAAAATCCTGTTGAAAAGCCATGTTTAAGATTTAATTTGCCAAAATAATGTCTTGTTAATATTCTTTCAATAACGAAGTTGGGCAATATAACCAATGTTTAAAAAAAAAGTTTAAAATGTATAGGTTGAGGCATTTGGGTGGTAAGAAAATGTTAAAGTGAATTATCCCTTTTCTTGAATATTGGAGGACCAAAAAAAAAATAAGGTGTATTGCGTCTTAGCAGTGATTTTTTTTTTTTTTTTTTTTTTTAAATCCAATCTTGTTTCCAAAAACCATATGTCTGCCAGGGCCTTAAAAGCCATCATGTAAATTACCAGTAAAGTATAACATATGCAAACATAAAATCACTTCCATAGTGACGATACTCCAACCATATGGATATTAGTCATAGAAAACTAGAGGTTTATGATATTTTTTTAAGTCTTTTTTTTTTTTTTTTTGTCTAGGTAGTCAGTCTGCACTTAAATATCAACCATTTTCCTTTTTTGCTTCTTCCCTTAAAATTTATATGTATCCAGTACATTTAATTGAGAAATGTATGTTTTTTATTATGCTGTATTTTCTTTTTATTTTTTAATTATTGTTTATATTTTCAATTATTAAAAAATGTACAAAATAAAGTTTCATTGCTGGTCTTGTAAGAGCTATACAATTTTCCTAAATGTATACCTATAACTGCAGCAGTTCACCTATTTCAAAATTTGGAATTCTGTTCATTTGTTATTCTTAAGACCACCTCAAACTTAAAGGCTACCTTATTGTACGTTTAAAGTGTATTATAACAGTGTGGTAGTTAATAAAACACTATTTTTTTTCTTTTGAGTTTGTTGTATTCCTATGCATTTAAAATATTTGCAGTGGTATGGGGTAAGAAAAATCTGTGTGGTTCATTTTTCTTCACCTTTTGTTCACAGATTCTTGATCTCAGACACTGAAATTATTGGGAGAAGGGATATTTACTTGAAAAGGGAGGAGTAGAGGCCCTAGCAGATGACTGATTTTCTCCTGAAAATGAGCTCATTAAATAAAACTTTTGAAAAAAAATCTTTTAATTCTAAGTCCACATTGATTCACATTAATTGTAATAATCCCATTTTGCAAACCTTGTTTTTATTTCCGCAGTTAAAGCAGTGCAGAATATTTTGATTTATTAAAAATGTGAGTTTACATGAAGATTCTTGAAAATGATAATGTAAGACATACTTTGGTAACCGTGGCACGAGTTAGTTGAAAAAGTTATGTTTTGAGTTTGTGTAGGTCTAAATCATGATAAGGGCAGAGTGAAAAGGAAAGGAAAAGTTAACATTATGACTGAATTTTGGATATTTTTAAATGAAAAATCCAGTTACTTTCCATGTGTTTCCAGTGGGGGTGAAGATTAAGATTTCCATTGTTTTCCAGGCCCAGTCTGACACTGTCAATAATATCTTTGAATGCATAGGACAACTCTTAGATACACATAGAAACACAGGCAGAGTTTTCTTTCCTAAATGTGAGACTTAAGCTTGTGATGTGAAATAGGCATTATTACTTGAATTATAGAAATTAATGGAATGTACAATTATTTTGAAGTTACAAGGATCAGAATTTGAATCTTTAAACTCCAGTTAATTTTTAGAAGTTTTTTTATTACTGAAGATGTGTGAAGAGGATTATGTGAGAAGGTTGCTCACTTGAGCAAAATACCTATTAAGTCAGGGGATTCTAGAGTGTGATAGTAGAGATGTTTTTAAATAATATTGAAATTTTACAGTAAGTTTATAGAGTGCTTTTGATCCATGAGTTTCCAAGCATATTTTATCAGTTCTTGGAGCATGAATACAATGAAGAACGTTAAGTAGTCCTAAAAATTATTTACACTTTTAGATTTTAAAGAGTGCCCACTAGGAATATGTCCGTGAGCTGTGGCTCTTTACCTAGCAAAAAGAGTCAGTGTTCAGCCTCAGCCTAGGTCATTTCAAATATTTCTATTTTTGTATTTAAAAGTGCTGAATATATTGATCTATTTTTTTCTAGTTCTAGAATCTTAGTATTGTGTAAGAGTATATTTCTTAGTGCAAGTATACTCTTTAGTAGGTATTTCATCAATTGCTTTATTTTCGTGAAGGCCTAGAGGGTGCATATTCAGTATATTTACATGCAAATAATTCCTCTTTATCGGAACTATCAGAACGTAGTCACGTAGTCGGGTAGATGTCTGTACTCTGTATACCTCAACTTAAAATACCACAAGAAAATTTTATTTTCTGTATTTTGAGACTTAATGACTTTGAGAAGTAATGCAATTAACCCAAAAGCACATAAAGCTTTAAAGGAATATGTTGCAAAAGTCAGGTGCCCTGTAAGTAACATTGGGCAAAATAGTGAAAATGCTTAAGATAATTCAAAATAGTGGAAGTACTTAAATAGTAAAAATATGTGTACTCATAAGTTGAAGGCATGTCAAACACTTCATAGAAAATCGTTTTTAGCCAGTATTGCATCAGAAAATGCTGGGAGCATTTTAAAACGTCCACAGGTCTTGCTGCATTTTTTACCTAAATCTACATTTCTGGGGATGGAGACTATATATGTATTTTGTAATAGCTCCGTAAGTGGTTCTGATAAACACTCCTGGGTTAGAATCACTTAAATAGAGCAAGCATCTTTGATCTCAAAATTTTTGTTTTATTAAAAATCTTGTATTCAATATTGCTTGAAATTTGTGGTTATTATTACTAATAGCATTTGGCTTTAACCCTATTAGTAACCGTTTGGTTTTTAGTTTTTTTTTTTTTTTTTTTTTCCAACATTTATTTATTTTTGGGACAGAGAGAGACAGAGCATGAACGGGGGAGGGGCAGAGAGAGAGGGAGACACAGAATCGGAAACAGGCTCCAGGCTCTGAGCCATCAGCCCAGAGCCCGACGCGGGGCTCGAACTCACGGACCGCGAGATCGTGACCTGGCTGAAGTCGGACGCTTAACCGACTGCGCCACCCAGGCGCCCCTGGTTTTTAGTTTTAATTAAGTTGGTAAGAATGTTTTTAATGTAAAAGAACTATTTGGTTCACCAAATACTATGTTTAAAACTTTTTGCCATAAATGAGTAGCAAGTCTTTTGTCTGATACTGAGCACAAAATGAATTGGTTGATATTTTAGTGAAATCACCTTCTCTAAAGTGTTGAAGACCCAAAGATACTGATTTTGGTCTTTTGGACAGATTTGTATATATTGTGATAAATATATACCAGCAGCGGATGCAACGTGCTCCAGAAATGTAGAGGAGGGAGAATTCTGCATGGAGAGATCTGGGGAAAGGCAGAGGAAATGGCGTCAGGAAAGGCACAGTGTGATTTGTTACACATGACGAGGATTTGTGACGAATGGAGTGGAAGAGTTGGAGGAGGTGGTCAGATTGCAGAGGCGTTCAGAATTTAATTTTTACCAGTGGTTCCTAATCTTTTTGGAATCCTGGGTCTTAGAGAAAAATGCAAGAGCTCTCATTTAAATCCAAGATGTTTGAACACTGCATGGGGATCTGTTTGAGCTAAAGCCTGAACCCTTGGAAAACGGTCAGACTTAAGGAACTGGGAGAAAGAGGAGTCATCAGGGAGGTTGTCAGAAACCATAGACGGTGTCGTGATGGTGATGAACATAAAATGTAGTAGAGAGGTTAAGTTGGATGAAAAGCAGGAAAAGACCGTTGGTTTTGGCAATAAGGAGTTGCCTGCTGATCTTTTTAAGCAGTTGGTGAGAGTATTGGGTAAAAGACTGGTTGAAAGCACAGGAGACGAGGCTATGGAGACAGCAAGCATAGCTATTCTGTTAAATTTGATGGTAAAGAGAATAAAGGAGGCAGATGCTGAGTAAGGAATGAGAAAATTGTTGAAGTTTCTCATAAAATGGGTACATTTTTATATTAATAAATATTAACTATAAAAATTTAAGTGACCTCTAAGCTGGAGTTGAAATTTTTTTTTTTAAGTTTATTTTGAGAGAGAGCACAAGCAGAGGAGGGGCAGAGAGAGAAAATCCCAAGCAGGTTCTGCACATCGAGCCCGATGCAGGGCTCAAACCCACAAACCATGAGATCGTGACCTGAGCTGAAACTAAGAGTCAAGACGCTTAACCAACTGAGCCACCCAGGTGCCCCTGGATTTGAAATTTTTAAAGAACTGCATATGCTGTTAAGTAACATGATTCTTAATCATTTCATCATTATATATTTAAATGCAGTTTTTCGGTATTAAAAGGGTGCCGAATGAGAGGTCTCGGTTTCCTTCAGTCTTTCCCCACTCCCCAGGTTTTAATTCCTTTGTTTTTTTATAAATCCGTATTAAGCTACCTACTTGATACGTGAGAACAGATAGGTTTCTTACCTTCTTAAAACCTAATTTTCATCATCCACAAAAAGGGGATAACAATGGTATCCCTCATACGATTGTTGTGAAGATTAAAATGTAAGCATTTATCGTAGTGCCTCTGGCTTAGAGCAGCAACTCATAATTTTTTCTCCTTCCACATCTGAAGACATTTTTCTGTGGTGAAGGGGACAGTACTTGGGGGTTTCCATTGTTTGTAGTTCATGCATTGATTTTTCTTCTTCAGAAAGAGGGAGTTTTTTTTTTTTTTTAATGGAAAAAAAATATGAAAAGAGAACTATAGAATCTAAATTGCTGGTGGACAATGTCCGTGAAGTGACTGCCCCGTCAGAAAGTATGGAAATAAAGAATGAAGCACAGAAAGTGTCATCTTAAGGAAATTACAACCTGATGTAGAATTCTATCCTATTTTAGCATTTCTAGGAACCAACCAGAGAATCTTTAGATTCATTTTGATTTAATTTAGCATTCAGTGGCTCCAACCTTAAGTTGGAAAAGGCCATCAAAGAAATTCAGCCTATTTTCTCCAAGAAAAGTCTAAGCATCCAATTAATAGACAACAGAAATGAAATGTTGTAGCAGATAATTTCTAGGATTGCTGCCCAACTTTTGACCTATTTTCTGAGGATTACTTCTGCCACCTTCAGGGAGGAGTTGTTTAGATGATTGGACAAGGAATGGACATGTCAAATTGGAGCCAAGTAGGTGATTTGCAAATTTAGAACAGGGAAACCGATGTCTTGGGAAGTTGCATTTGGGACATGGATGTGAAGCAGAAAGAATAAAAGACAAGACTGTACAATCCCAGAATAAAAAGATGACGAGAACAGCTGCCTTGATTGCTGGTAACCGCAGTTTTTGTTCCAATGTTTTGTGCCTGTCTACGTTTCGGGCTCTTGGGTTCAGTAAGTTACCCTTAAAACCTTACAGAGGTTCCTCACCTTCCACCTTTAGTTCTTACGTCTGGGAGGCTGTTACTTGTTATCAAATAATGCCAACTAAAACATAAGATACAATTCCTTCTTGCATAACGTAAGTGGTCTGAATTAGTTGATGACTTGGTCCTGTAGAAAATACCACAAAAAAAACCCATCATCAGTGCCAGATGAGTCGGGTTTAGATGAGGGAGAACTTAGTTTAGAGCCTGAGTGAGTCAGAAAGGGTGAGCCTTGAAGGGCCAGTGAAATGTACCCAAGGGAACTGATTAAAAGGCCAGAAAAGTCCATCTACTGTTTGAGGACTCTTATCAAAGGGCTGTGTATTTGGAGTTAAGGAATATTGGCTTTCTTGCCAATGTTAGCTTTGTAGTTAATCTCTCATGCTATATGTTCTTCCCTTCATATTTTCATTATGCACACAGGTTTGGTTTGGGCCTCACTTTTAATTGTGTGTAGCCAATTACTTAGTCGTCCTTATACCCTGATTCTTTAAAAATCTTCAGTAAATTGCATCTTTCCCATTTGTGCTCTTGGTAAATTTCTGTGGCTTTTCATCTTGACTCATTTAATAAAGGTGAAACTTTTCACAGTAGACACAGTGCCTAGATTTCAGACTTAGACACATATGGATTTATGTCCTGGCTCTGCTGCTTACTAGCTATGTGACCTTGGACTCTACATTCCATTCCCAGCCTCAGTTTTCCAATCTGTGAAATGATAATAGGAGCATTATCTCCATAAGGGGGATGGAGGAGATTAAATAAGTTAATGCATGTAAACCATTTCTCACAGTGCCTGATACATAGCTAAGAATTAAGTAAATATAAGCCTTGGAGGAATCAATATTCTTTCTACATTTGGAAACAGTTATCCCCATCATGTATTAATGTGTCTATTCGCTTTCATCTAGCTAGCTGTCTATCAGCAAACATTAACAAAATTGCTATTATTTGTATTGTGCCTTTTTATTATGAAGCATTTAAACATACAGAAAAAAATATAGAAAACAATATAGTGAATACCCGTGTATCCACCATCCAGCTTTTACAATCTTATATTTTACACACATTTGCTTCTTTTTAAAAAGTTCTGGCTACAGTGAAATCTATGCAGCCCTGTCTCATTCCATTCCTTTCCCTTTACCCACAGAGGTACCTGCTGCTCTCAATTTTGTTTATCGGAATGATACCATGAACTGTGTTACATGCTTATTATATATATGCCTATGTAGGATTGTCTTCATGTTTTCGAAACTTTATATAAATGGTATCATAGTGTAGATTAACCTTATGGAACTTGTTTTTCTCATTCATGTTGTTGAGATGTATCCATGTGAATACATGTTTCTCTAAAGCATTCATTTAAAAACGCCGTAGTTCATTGAGTATATCACAATTTCTCCATTTTCTTGTCGACGCATGTTTCAGTTATTTAAAATTTTTCGCTTATAAACAATGCTGCAATGAAATACTTGACATGTTTCCTTGTGCACTTGTGTGAGTGTTTGAGGTATGTATCATGAACTTTGGTCACTGGCCAACAGGATATTCTTCAAGTTTATTAAATATTGCCAAGTTGATCTGCACTGGGTTCATACCAAATCACAGTCCTACCAGCAGTGTATAGGCGTTCACATGTTCCCATACTCTCTAACTGCTGGCCTTGGCAGAGATTTTTTCCAATGAAAAGCAATGCAATTTTATTTTGGACTTTGACAAAATGGTTTACAGTTCATCTGGGAGAAAAACAAGTCAGGGTAAAAAGTTAAAAAGGCATCGGAAAACCTAAGCCACGTGTATATAAAGACATTGATATCAGCAGGCATAAGCGAGCATTCGACAAGAGTAACAGAAACAATGCGTGCTTTTCTTACTGGTTCCACCCTTTAACTGGCAATTTAGCCCCTGCCCTGGTGTGCTACTCCCCCTAGCCTCTCACTGTCGAGGCCTCTACACAGGAGACCACCCTCTTGGATGGAATATTGTAAAGAAGGCTCAAGCCCAGCTGACTGCCTTCCGTGGTGCCCTTCATCCAGGGGCTGGGATATAGGCTGCTACGGCACCGTGGCCTCTTGTCTGCTCTGTTCTCCAGTTCTTCCTGGCATCCACACACCCACTCCAACTCACGTAGTCCTTTTGACCAGCCCGCCAGCTGCATAAGCCAGCTTCACATTGGGGAAACCCTCTCTTGCAGACCCCCAGAATTACCATATATTCCCACATGATGGATGTGAAATAACTCATGATTTTGATTCTCATTTTCCTTTATTCTGGTGCGGTTGAGCCTATTTCATTAAGTTTATAATCCATGTTTCCTCTGAAGGGAATTAGCTATTTGAATCCTTTGCCCTTTTGCCTTTTTAATTATTTGCATTTTTGCATTGATTTTTACATTCTTGGGCACCTGGGTGGCTCAGTTGGTTAAGCGTCCGACTTCGGCTCAGGTCATGACCTCATGGTTCGTGGGTTCAAGCCCCACGTCGGGCTCTGTGCTGACAGCTCAGAGCCTGGAGCCTCTTGGGATTCTGCCTCTCCCTTGCTCTCTGCACCTCCCCCTCTCATGCTCTGTTTCTCTCTGTCTCAAAAATAAGTAAACACACACAAAAAAATTAAACATAATAAATTCCAGATACATATTATTTTAGAGATCAATGGGCTAATAATATCTTTTTCTGACATGGGGCTTTTCTTCCTAGCATTATGGTGTTTTGTGTATATAGGTTGCTGTTTTGTAAGAGTTTTACTGAATCTATGAGGTGCAGCTTTTCTGTCTTTCTGAGGAAATTCTCTGGTGTTATAAAAATATTTTCCTCTAAAAATTTTACCATTTTGTTTTTCAGTTTAGCTTATTAATCCAATTTGAAGTTATTCATTTAGGTGTGAAGTCTCTACTATTTTCATATGGATGTCTTCTTGGCACATTATTGAATGGCCCAACTTACCCCCACTGATTGTAATGCTACTTCTGTCATTTATCAAGTTTCCATTTTTATGTAGCTCTATTCCTCCAGTCCTTTCTGTCTTCCCTGTGTGAGCACCATACAACCATACCATGGCTTTAATATCTTTTTTTGTTGTTTTTTAGAGAGAGAGAGCACAAGCGGGAGAGAGGGACAGAGGGAGAGAGAATTTTAACCAGACTTCATGCTCAGTGCAGAGCCTGATGCAGGGCTTGATCCCACGACCCTGGGATCATCACCTGAGCCAAGGTCAAGAGTCGGATGCTCCACCTACTGAGCCACGTAGGTGCCCTAGCTTCCACATCTTGCTATCTGGTAGGGCAAGCCTCTGCTCACCTCTAACCTGTCCTTCAAAATAGTTTTGACTGTTTTGATCCCTAGCTTTTTCTGTGAGCTTAAGATTAAACTGTCAAGTATCACTGAAAAATCATGTTAGGATTCTATTGGAAGTATATTGAGTGTATATGTTAGTTTGGAGGAAGAATGTTATCTTCTTATCCATGGACATTCTGTATCTTCCCTTATTCAAGTCTATTTTAATGTTCTTTTTATAGATGATCTTCTCTTTGAAAGGTCTTACACATCTTTTTACATTTTTTTCTATGTTGTTTCTTTGGTTGTTTTTTGGTTTTTTGTTCTTTTGCTATAGGAATACCTTTTCTTTTTTTAAATTTTTTTTGTTAACGTTTATTTATGTTTGAGACAGAGACAGAGCATGAACGGGGGAGGGTCAGAGAGAGAGAGACACAGAATCTGAAACAGGCTCCAGGCTGTCAGCACAGAGCCCGACGCGGGGCTCCAACTCACAGACCGCGAGATCATGACCTGAGCCGAAGTCGGCCGCTTAACCGACTGAGCCACCCAGGTGCCCCCCCCTTTTATTTTTTTTTTAAGTTCAATGAGTAAATTAGTCACTACTGATCTATATACTTGCTATTGATTTCTATAAACTGTTTCTAACAATCCTACATAATTCTCTTGCTAGGTCTAATAGTTTGCCTATAGATTTTATAACATTTTTATGGAGACAGTCATGTAGTCCTCAAATAAAAGTTTTGTCTCTTCATTTCCAATTCTGATACCTCTACTTTTAAAAATATCTTACTGCAGGGCGCCTTGGTGGCTCAGTCCGTTAAGCGGCCGACTCGTGGCTTCTGCTCAGGTCATGATCTCATGGTTCGTGAGTTCGAGTCCCACATCGGGCTCTGTGCTGGCTGTGAGGAGCCTGCTTGGGATTCTCTCTCTCTGCCCCTCCCCCCACTTGCGCTCATACACTCTCTCTCTCTCAAAAAAAAAAAAAAAACACAACAAACATTTTTAAGAAAAAAAAAATCTATCTTATTGCATTGGCAGCTTAGTATTAACCTGAAATGCTGATAACAGACATCTCTGCCCTGTTTCTGACTATCATTTACTTTTCTTTCTCACATTGGATCCTTGTGCTGTGAGCTTGGCCCTTGGGATAAAAAGATGATCAATTCGTAGTTTCTGTCCTGAAGGCGAATAGGCTGATGACATTCTGACTACAATTGCCTTTCTGACTTAAAAAAAAAAAAAAAAATCTATCTTGTTAATCTAGTTTCCTGTACTCTTTAACATTATAGCAACATATTCCCTTTATTTCAAAGTTAGGGGAGGGCTAGCTTTTTTTTCCCCCTTAAACATTACCCTCCAGGAGCTCCAGCATAACCCTGCTAAGTGTCCACAGATGTGACATCTGGAACATCGTACCTCAAGTATGTAAGAGCCAGAGTGTAGGCCCTCTGTCTGCTTGGCACAGGGTTATGTACATGAGGACACCTAATAAACATTTTATGATGTTCAAAGAAAGAACGTGGAGACTTACTTGCTCAGGCTCTAGTGTGAACCTCAAAGCTTACTTGATAGGCCACATTCAGGGTGGGGAAAAAACCCAGAAAAGTTGCTTGTGGGGGTCTGTCTTTCTGGTTCAAGTCTTCTCGAATCTACCCGAACACTGGAGACAGTAGTCAACCCTGAAACAGAAATTAGAGACTCTAAGGCAGCAACATATGCACACAGCCAACTCTCTAATCTCAGTTCTTGAGGAAGGAAAAAGTAACATTCTGCCCTGTGAAAGCATCATTTGCCTGATGCTATACATCGGCAGGGACAGTAGGTGTAAACCACCCAGAACCAGGAGGCTTGTATCATCTGGGCTTCTCTCTGCTGGACTGGTTCCTTCTGCGGTTGGCAAAGGATGAAGGGACAGTGTTGATGTTTCTTGTGTCCCAGAATTTAAACTGACGACACGGGGGAGAGGCGCGGTGGAAGGAAGTGAACAGTGAGGAGGACCGTGCGAGGGGATCTCGGGGCGGGGCTCCGTCTTCAGCACTGGCGCTGGGTGTCCTCCTAACAATGTGTTCGGGGGACGCCTGCTTGGCTCAGTCGGCTGAGCATCCAACTCCTGATTTTACCTCAGGTCACGATCCCAGGGCTGTGAGATCAAGCCCTGTGTCGGGCTGTGTGCTGGGTCTGGAGCCTGATTAAGATTCTCTCTCCCTCTGCCCCTCCCCGACTTGCCCTCTGGCTTGCTGTTTGTACAGAGTCTTAATATTATTTGAAGATGGCATTCTGGACTCGGGCCCACTGTGATCATGCCTTCGTGTTCTTGAGGATTTCCCCCCACAACTTGAGAGCTGCTGGCGAGAAAGCTGCCAAACTTCAGTTTCTCTGTGGTTTTGCTCTGAAAGGGCGGAGAACGCTGTCCTTTGCAAAGTCACAAAATTAGCAGGGTCGTGGTGCGGCTCCTGTCAAGTTGTTGGGCAGTCAAGCCTCCAGCTGCAGAAGGGCCTCTGATGCTCGTCCCTGGTCTCTAAGAATTAGCAGTCTCTGCTGTGCCTTCATTCCCCTCTTGCCAAATGGGCAGTGAGGGTGAGCGAAGTCGTGCTTTGGCTTGTCTCACGATCACCTGCTCCTCCAGCTTCACAGTCAACTTCTTGAAAGAGCTGTTCCACATTCTGTCCACCCCCTCTTCTCCTACCCTCTTATGTAAAAAAATTTTCTTAAGTTTATTTATTTTGAGAGACAGAGAGACAGAGAGAATCCCAAGCAGGCTCTGCACTGTCAGCGCAGAGCCCAATGCAGGGCTTGAACTCATGAACCATGAGATCGTGACCTGAGCTGAAGTCGGATGCTCAACCAACTGAGCCACCCAGATGCCCCTCTCCCACCCTCTTCTCAATTTACTCTCGTCTGGTTTCTGTCCCATCCACTAACAACAAGCTTTCGAAAAGGTCGAGAATGACCTCCACAGCATAACCATGTAACATTTAAACATTCACATTCTGCTTGACCTCAAAAGTGTTGGGGTCAGTTGTGTGTCCCCCTCTTCTTGAAACAGTATCTTTCCTTGACATCCATGGCCCTCCTGAGTTTCCTTCTACTTCTTTCCACTCATCTCCTTTCCTAGCTTTTCTTCTGACACTTAAATGTTGGGTTTTCTCAAGTCCTGATCTGAGTTGAATTCTCTCCTCATTTTGCACTCTTACTCTCCTCATTTTGATCTCATTCATTCTGGGGATTTCCTTTTACTCTGCACATGGACAGTCACGAAGTTTTCTGTCCCTACTCTGCTCCCCACTTGAATTGCACCCAAGATACTGAACTACCCTTTTGTCCTCCCTGTTGAAAGTTTCACAGGTACTTCAAAATTTATATGTTCAAAACGCAATTTCTGAATGTCTGCCCCTCATCCTGGACCATCAGTATGTATCTTTTTTTTTTTAATTTTTTAATGTCTTAATTTATTTTTGAGAGAGAGAGATAGAGCGTGAGCAGGGGTGGGGCAGAGAGAGAGGGAGACACAGAATCTGAAGCAGGCTCCAGGCTCTGAGCTGTCAGCACAGAGCCCAACATGGGGATCAAACCCGTGAACTGCAAGATCATGACCCGAGCCGAAGTCGGACGCTTAACTGACTGAGCCACCCAGGTGCCCCAGTATCTTTCTTAATGAATAGCATCATCATATGCATCTAGATGCTCATGCCAGAAAAGCGAAAATGAGCCTTGACCACCTTCTCCTTCTCATCCCCCATATCGTTCCTGTTGATATTTCAAATGTTCCAGAGCCATGCGTCTCTCTACACCTCTCCTGCCAGCAGCCATTACTTTTTTGTCTTAATCCAGATTATGGCAATATCCTCTTATTTGGACTCCACCAAAGTAACCACCCTTCTTGACTCCCTAACTAGTCTGCTCTCCAAAATAGCAGCCCAGAGGGATTAAAAAAAAAAAAAATACCAGTCTCCTTAAAACTCTTTATTGGCACTTCCAATAGCATCCTGAGTCTTTCCCATGGTTGATCCCCTGCTGACTTGATCATCTTCCTCAAGGAGTCTGTCCCTCATTTGCTGTGCTCCAGCCACTGTGGCTTCTCTCACTTCCTCAGATAGTTCACGTTCCTTCTGGCTTGCGCCTGGGCTTTGTGCGTTCTGTCAAGGCTGCATTATGGCTTCGGTATGCTGCAGGCACTTTTGCGTTGGGGGCCCCTGCACGAATTTTCTACAAGTTTGTATTTTATGATAACCTTGGTACAAAGGTAAATATGATCCAGGTTGGATTCATTTCTTTCTTTTTTCTATCAAGATAACATTCACATAACATACAATGAACTATGTTAAGATGTACGATGCAACGGCATTTAATTTCGTGACAATGTTGTATAACTACCACCTCTGTCTGGTTCCAAAGCGCTACCTGAGAAAGAAACCCTGTACCTATTAAGTAGTTACTCTCCATAACCTCCTTCACTCAGTCCCTTGAGAACCTCTAATCTGCTTTCTGTCTCCATGGATTTACCTCTTCTGGATATTTCACGTAAGTGGAATTCTACGGCATGTCGCCTTTTGTATCTGGCTCCTTTCACTTAACACCACATCTTGGAGGTTCATCCACAATGGAACATTATCAGTTATGTGACTGAATATTTTCACGACCGAATAGAATTGTGTCGTTGTATGGATAGATCACATTTTGGTCATCCATTCGTCCACTGGTGGGAATTCGGTTGTTTAACCTTTCTACTGGCGTCAGTGAATATTCACGTGTAAATATTTGAATGCCTGTTTCAACTTTAGGGCGTATATACCTAGGAGCATGATTGCTGGATTCATTATTCTCCTGATTTTAAAACAAATTAAAAACATCTGCATGGACCCCTAAATGTATTATGAGCCTAGGTACTGTGCCTACTGTGCCTGATGATTAAGTGGACCCTGCATTCTGGTCCTTCCATCTGAGATGTTCCTATTGTATCTTGGCCGCACCACGGGAGGGTGCAAAGTGTCCGTTGGGAGAGGAGATGGGACCCACTGAGTAAGATGGAGAGTGGATTAGTCTCAATTTCCATCCCAGGGAGAAATAAATTGATGGCAAGAGGCATTCTGCGCTCAAAGCAAAGAACTGCTCTGCACATCTGTATGTATAATCAACTCACTGTCTGGCTCCCTCAGCTGGAGCTAGCCCATCTCCCCAGCTCCTGGCACCAGGGTCCTCTCTTGATTCTCGTGCTCTTCCCCCAGCTCACTACCTCCCCTCGGGGAACCTGACTTTAACGAAAGAAAAATGACCGATGCCTCTGGTCTCAAGCCCGGCACTGGTGGTGTCAGATCGTAACATCCAACCCAGTTATGCTGACCTAGTTCTTTTCTTCAAGACATTGTGCTATGGGAAAGCCTCAAGTAAAATCTGAACTTCCTGAAGAAAGAAATTCCAAGTAGAATAAAGTATAAATAAATACTGTATGAGAGAGAACATGGTGCCTTCCCTGGTACTCTATTGTAGAGCTTCTCTAATACTTTTACAGGAACCTGGCGGTAGCAGAAAAGACAGAAGAAGCGAGCCATGTTTTTGTTTGAACGGGTCTTTCTCTTTTCATGTTAACCCCGAGTTTCTCTATCTCCTTTCTCTTTGTTTCTTTTTCTTGCAATTGAATTCAGCTGAAGACTAAAGGGGACTGGTACAGAGTTTTTATCAAAGGGGATGAAGTATCTAAATTTACCAGCCTTACCATCCAGACTTCCCTCTGTCTTCCTCACTGTTTGTCTGCATACCAAGCAGTTAAGAGGAATAGCCTGGACAGATCTGCCATTGTTTCACGTTCTTCACATCACTACTTCCTTCTGCTGACGTTTGTAACAAGAGAAGATTATAGTCAGAAAAAGTCCCTACCCAATTTTTGGGGGGCAAACCCACAATATTTTCCATTCCCCCTTTTAATTACATTCGCTCTGTGGTTTGGGTAAGCAGACCACATTGCTTGCCGCCTAAATTATTTTCCGAGTACCCAATTGCACCATCCCTGCACACATCCCCAAATCATCTCCTACGTGTGTTCAGGCAAGCTGTCTTTTAGGATGTTGAGTTATGTCCTCTATTATGATCTATAATTACAGCATCAATGTCTATACACCTTTTGTTACAAATACATGCTAATTATTTTTTCCTGTTTCAAGATTATTAAAGCAGTTCCTAGGCATTAAAGGATACTGTCAAGAGAGTCAATATTGAACAGAAGATTGGCTGGGGGGAGAACAGAAGTTTCCGTAGATTAACTTAATAACTTTACACTGGCCATGATGCCTCTTAATATGTTTTTGACAGTTAGTAATTGGTGGATTTCCCCTACTTCCCTTTGAATTATTTTGTGAAATCAAATGGGTCATTATGAAGCCTAAAGACGCAGTAATCTTATTTTATTTTATCATGTCAAAATTAGCTCCATTTGGAGATGTGCAAATTGTGTTTGTCAGTACTTAGCAAATGTTTCACCGTGATGGAAAATTGCCTCTACTTTTGTCAAGAGCTCAAGATTATAATAAACGCCATGGTGATGCAGAATGGCTCATGGGTCTGGAAAACCTGAGGAAGTGGGCCAAGACTATCATGGATTTTTTTTTTTTTTAAATGCAAAGAAGAAAAAGAGTAAAAATGGTTTTCTGAATCCAAGATGCTCTGATTTCCCCAAGACTCCATATTTTATGAGAGAAACTAGACATGAAAGGGTTTTCTCAGCCTGTTTGAGAATTTTTTCTCTTTTCTACTTTAGTTTCCCTTTGGTTTTCCATCTTTCACTATGAATTATAGGCCTGGTTTCAATTTTAAATTTTGAACATGGGCCATGCCTGGGAGACCTTAATGATCTTAATTCTCAATTATAGGATCTATTTACCAAAATCACTCTATCTGATGACCCAGGAACGTGCAGGAAGACACGAGAAGGTACCATGTTAAACTCAAACGTAAAATCTAGGTTAGACGTCTCATGGTAGGAAGGGCTCTGGCTCTTTTGCCTATTGGTTCTTGGAAACTTGGGTGAAGAAGTCACCTGTCTGTGGGGGCAGTATTCATGGCGCACCTAATGAAGATGAAGCAGAGCCTCTCAGGCCTTTGCCAGAGTCAATTAGCACTCCCCATTATCCGATGTTTCATTACCTTCTGAAGTTTCTTATGGAAAGTCTCGCAAGAGGTGTTTTATGAACAAGTTGTAACTATTTTTATGGATTTTAGTGAGTTAGACCAGATTCATGACCCACAACCACATTTGCCATTATGAGCAATATAGACTTTATTTTTTCCAGATTTTGCGCAATGAATATCAATTTTCCCCTCCTTTCAGTAGCACTTAAGGGTGACGTTTTAAGAGTTATTTTATGTGGTCCTTTACAACTGAAATGAAAATGAAAGGAGATTTTGAAATGTAAACTAACCTTTGCCCCTGTTTGAAATCCTGGGGACTGGGGGTTCCCTTTTAGCATTAAGTGCCACGGGGGTGTGCACAGAACGTGAGGGGAGAATAGAAGAGGGTCAGTTAAATCAGGGTTAGGGCTCAGGGAGGGCTTCCCGGCGGAGTGACAAAAACTGAAGGTGGAAAGGGTTAGGTAAGAATGGCAAATTGGACATGACACTCCCCATGTCTATTTCGGTCACCGCTGTTTCCTCAGGGCTTAGCAGAAGACCTGATTAAATATAGTAGGCGATCAATAAATAATGGACGTGTGATTGCGGAAAGGGCCATTAACGTGCTGTCCTTCTACAGCAACATGCTTGCATTCAGCAGGAACGTAGCCGTATGCAAATATTTTGGGCAGCAGCAGACTCTCAGGGAGGAAGAGCTTCAGGGCAGATGGTGTCTCAGATAAAAGCTCTTACGTGGCTGCCTCCTGTATCTTCATTACGTCACTGATTGGGAATATGGATAGGAAAAACCAGGAAATAAATGCTAATGATGATCGCCTAAACTTCCTTCACTAGTGAAATTTGGGCTCTCATCTGGGCTCACCATGGGTGCGTGGTGCTCTACAGAAGTGGCCACAATCCTGAGGGGACAGCAGATGATTTCTGGTCCAAAGGGAGCCTGGCTTCAACTACTGGCCTGAGAAAAAGCTGCAGAAAAGAGTTTGGGCAAAACAAAAGTGAGCATTTGCTGGTTCTGCTCATCAGGTAAGATACTCTAAGGCCAGATGGGATTTTCTCCGAGCGTCTCTGCACTGCTCTAAAGAGATAATGAGCTAACTTGCCACTTTCTCCTTGTCAAAATATATCAGAAGCAGCCGTGCACTTTAACACTGTCCTGAGAACAGTAGGGAGAAATAACTCACAGGGCATGGTGATTGCCCTAATTTTGACTCAAGTATTTTTTGCAGCCCATAAGGTAGCAGAAAAAAGAGTGGATGAAGATGTTTAATTTGCGATTTTTGTTGAGGATGCAAGTAGCGTGGAAGCTTCTGTCACTGTCCTTCTCTGAACAGCTCGAACGATAGACCAGTACACAACACGTTTCCGGCACAGACGTTGGTCCAGTAGTTCTGCCTTTGAAAATAACTTGATACCGGCTACAAAGTTCTTTCCAGCCAGAGCCCCCTGTCCTCTGCCTGCAACCACCTCCAAAACACATCTGAGTGTTAGAAGGGCGACTGGGTGGGAGTGGCCTGGGAGCACAGTGGATGTGAAAGGCAACAAGGTCTCTTGGCACATTCCCCGGAAGTGGAAGGAGATTGTGCCACCAGGAAAGTATCAACACGTTCTCGTCCCCCCGGGGAAAAGGGCTTGACAATTATTTTGATGCAAGGCCGCCACTGCAACGACAGGAAAGGCCTCCCTCTCAGCAGATGCAGCTCCTCCGCCCCCCCTCCAGGACTCACGGCTTGGCAAGAGCATCTTGGGCTGGATTTCAATCCCGACTCGTCCCCTTGCCTGGGAACAGCCAGCACAACTGTATATGGCAGCCATAATCTAATGTACCCTTTGAACAATGATTCTATTAGTACTGCAAGAGGTGGCTGCAGACAGGCATCTTTGGCAGGTTTGTTCTGGGCACCGTGCCATTCTTCTTTCCCTATTCCTTTTGTCTGTGCTCCTCTCTCCTCTCTCCGCCTGCTACCTTCAAGCTGGACCTCCAGTGTCAGCACATTATCCAGATCTTCCCTCTTAGACTTCAAATTCTTCCTCCCTCTTGGTTCTTTCATTAAAAAGTACTCATCCTCGGGGCACCTGGGTGGCTCAGTCGGTTAAGCATCCGACTTCGGCTCAGGCCATGATCTCATGGTTCGTGAGTTCGAGCCCCGCGTCGGGCTCTGTGCTGACAACTCAGAGCCTGGAGCCCGCTTCAGATTCTGTGTTTCCCTCACTCTCTGCCCCTCCCCCGCTCACACTCTGTCTCTCTCACTCTCTCAAAAATAAATAAACATTAAAAAATTTCCTCATCCTCTGCTCCATTCCTCCCAGACCCTCTGAGGGGGCAGTGCTTAATCTGGTTAATAAATTGGTGCTAAGTTGCTAATTGTTGATAAACTATTACTCTTCCAGATAGAACCTGGACGGCCTTTATATGTTGGGCCACAGGATTTCCATTTTAGTAGAGATCTTTACGGCATTAACTCCAAAGGAAATGGACACTGTGAATTTCATGTCCTGTGGCATGGCCAATAGAAAGATGTTTCAGGCTGAGTTTTCTTGCATTTCTCAGGCACACTAGGTAGGCAGTATCACTAGGCAAAATGTGAATTCAGTTGATAACCTGAAGTGATATTCAGAAGTGTTGGGCAAGCTGGAGAAGCGTATTTATAAACATTTCAATTTTTTAAAAATATTAGTGACACTATTTTAACATTTTGTAGAATGCAACTCTTACCTGCTCTCCTTGTTGTACACTTCTCTTTTGCTTTCTTCCCAACATTGCTGTACTTATTTAAATTTATTGTTTTGTAGAATAAATTTATTGGCATCCTTGTCCAGAAACAACCAAAAAGTCTTGGCGTGGTTAGCTTCAGTCATAGCTTGATCCAGGAGCTCCTATTTTCAGGCCCTGGCTACTCTTCTCCTCCTGTGCCATTATTCAGTAATCTTAAATGACCCTTGACTTTTAACCTCTATATCAAAAAAAATTTTTTTTTAACTTTAAAAAAGCTATCTTAATTTTTGAAAAATTTGATTCGGGTATGACATATAACATTCATTTGAGGTGTACAACATAATGATTTGCTTTGTATATATTGTAAAATGATCACCACTGTAAGTCTAGTTAACATCTGTCACCATTTATAGTTACAAAACTGTTTTCTTGGGGTGCCTGGGTGGCGCAGTCGGTTAAGCGTCCGACTTCAGCCAGGTCACGATCTCGCGGTCCGTGAGTTCGAGCCCCGCGTCAGGCTCTGGGCTGATGGCTCAGAGCCTGGAGCCTGTTTCCGATTCTGTGTCTCCCTCTCTCTCTGCCCCTCCCCCATTCATGCTCTGTCTCTCTCTGTCCCAAAAATAAATAAACGTTGAAAAAAAACAAAACAAAATTGTTTTCTTGTGATGAGACTTTTTAAGATCTACTCTCTTAGCAACATTTAAATACACAATACAGTATCATTAACTATAGTCCCCATGCTGTACAAAATAGTACAAAAACCATTTTGAAATCATTTTAAATTTGTGAAAGAGTTTCAAAAGTCATTCAGAAAGTTCTTGAATGCCCTCATCCCGCTTCTAGTAATGTTAACTTCCTGGGTGGCAAAAGTACAATGCTCAAAACTAAGAACTTAATACTGTTGCAATCTAAATGAAAAGACTGAGGGTCGCCATTTTTTTCCATGGAAATCTGCTTCAGCATCCAGTTGAGGATCTCGCGTCTTACTTAGATGTCACGTATCCTTAGTCTCCTCCATTCTGTGACATTTCCTTAACCATTTTTGTCTCTAATGACCTTAATACTTCCAAGAGTACTGATCAGTCAGTTTGTAAAACATAGCTCAATTTGAGTCTAATGTTTTCTCATGATGAGACTGAGGTCATGCATTTGTGTTAAGAATACCTCAGAAATTGGGGCGCCTGGGTGGCGCAGTCGGTTAAGCGTCCGACTTCAGCCAGGTCACGATCTCGCGGTTCGTGAGTTCGAGCCCCGCGTCAGGCTCTGGGCTGATGGCTCAGAGCCTGGAGCCTGTTTCCGATTCTGTGTCTCCCTCTCTCTCTGCCCCTCCCCCGTTCATGCTCTGTCTCTCTCTGTCCCAAAAATAAATAAACGTTGAAAAAAAAATTAAAAAAAAAAAAAGAATACCTCAGAAATAATATAGACTCTTCTCAGGCCATCATATTGGGGGTACATGATATCAGGATGTCGTATTACTGGTAATGTTAATTTAACATGGTGTCAGCCAGGTTTCTCCAATGAAAAGTTAACAATATCTCCCCTTGTAATTAATACACATCTTGGGGGAGATACTTGGAGACTACACAAATACCTTATTTTCCCTCAAACTTTTGCCCATTAATTTTGGAAATCATAGATTGATTTTGCCTGCAACAATTTTTACTGTATTATTCTAATAGTAATTTTCTAGTTCCCTCATTCCATCTATATTTATTGGCTGGAAGTTTTCTGTAAAAAAGCTGTTTCTTCTCCATTGATATATTTATTCAATTACTTATTGGTATCATTACCAATAAATGTCCATGACATGGACATTTATTTTATTCTATAAATTACAACCTGACTAGTCACGTTGTACATTTATTTTATTCTTGGACATTTATGGACATTTATTTATTTATTTATTTTTTTAAATTTTTTTTTTCAACGTTTATTTATTTTTGGGACAGAGAGAGACAGAGCATGAACGGGCGAGGGGCAGAGAGAGAGGGAGACACAGAATCGGAAACAGGCTCCAGGCTCTGAGCCATCAGCCCAGAGCCTGACGCGGGGCTCGAACTCCCGGACCGCGAGATCGTGACCTGGCTGAAGTCGGACGCTTAACCGACTGCGCCACCCAGGCGCCCCAACATTTATTTTATTCTATACTGTCATTATACAATCCAATAATGTCATTATTTATTTTGTTTTTCAAATGGTTCATCTTTGGCTATTGGAAGCTCTTTCATGCCTTTTGATATGCCTCCATCATCATTTTTTTTTTACGTTTATTTAATTTGAAAGAGAGAGAGAGAGAGAGAAAATGTGTGAGGGGGAGAGGGGCAGAAAGAGAGAGAGACACAAAATCCAAAGCAGGATCCAGGCTCTGAGCTGTCAGCACATAGCTCCATGCGGGGCTTGAACTCAAGAACCATGAGATTATGACCTTAGCCAAAGTCAGACGCTTAACTGACTGAGCCACCCAGGCACCCTGCCTCCATCATTGTTGTTGAACCCTTCCCTACTTTCTAGCACCTTGAGATGCAACAGACTCATATGTTTTCTCTATTGTAGTCCCAGAATCAATCATGTCTCCAAGAAGCCCTGGTTCCTTTTGTTGGAGAATGGTATTTGGAACCCAAGATCTGGGTGCTTAGGTATGCTTATCACTCCTGGGGTGTCATTGTGTCTAGGCCTTCTCAAAAAGAAGGCTAACTCATGCATACACACACATATTTATTTCTGAGTATATCAGAAACCTATCCATCTATTTGGGCATGTATTTTATTTATTTGTCTGTCTATCTATCTATTTTGAGAGAGAGTGTGTGAGCGGGGGAGGAGGGGAGAGAGAGGGAGAGAGAGAGAGAGAGAGAGAGGGAATCCCAAGTAGGCTCTGTGCTATCAGCTGATAGCACAGAGCCTAATGCAGGGCTCGATCTTACCAATCGTGAGTTCATGGCCTGAGCCGAATCAGGAGTCTGATGCTTAGCTGACTGAGCCAATCAGGTGCCCCCATTTGGGTACATATTTAAAAACCACAGATTCATACTAGTACCTCTAATATCAATCCAAAAATCTTGGGGTTCATTTAACCTCCCTTCTTTCCTTATTTTCTTAAATTAGTTTATTTCTTTTTAATTTCTTTTTAATTTTTTGAAAGAGAGCAAGAGAGTATGCCTTCATGTGAAAGTAGGGGAGGGGCAGAGAGAGAGGGAGGGAGAGAATCCCAAGCAGGTTCCACACAGTGCAAAGCCCAACATGGGGCTCGATCCCACAACCCTGGGATCATGACTTGAACCCAAATGAAGAGTCACACGCTAAACCGACTGAGCCACCCAGGCGCCCCCTTTCTTTCCTTATTTTTAACTTTTTTCTCTGACAGTGAGAAGCTGGACTCTCATTATCTACACTATATTTACCTATTTTCTCAAGCCTGGTATAAACATATAAAGTTGTGACCAAATTGCTTCTTTCTCTTTCCTAGGAGTTCCAGAAAAAGTTCCAAGATTGGTTCTTACCGGGCTGGGTTCTATGCTCATCCCTGATCCATTTACTGTGGCCAGAGGAGTGGATCAAGCTGATGAGTCAGGCCTGAGATACATGTCCACTCCTGAGATGGGGTGTGTGTGTGTGTGTGTGTGAGACTGTCCCATCTAAACCATAAGGATTAGTGTAGATGAGGGGTGGTTCCCGGAAATTAGAGTCCAATTATCAGAAGAAAGGGAAATAATTCCGGGCAGGTTAAAACCACAGATGTTCACTGCTCCATCGAGTGGGACAGTAGTACAGCAATGTCAATACTGAGAGAGGTGAGGGGTGGAGGAGTGAAGCGTAGGAATACTTGCACGGATGCAAATGACTGCCAAAAGGTGAGTTGGCTTTTCCTTTTTTTAAAGTATGTACAATTGATGAGAACGGGAATATTACCCCAATTTAGCAAGAGTCATTGCCAGGCTTGTTGGCTGGACCTACTTTAAGAAGAAATAGAGAAGCTTGCTTAACATGATGCTTTTTGTCCAATTTCATGCCGAATTTCCATGAAATGGCTGCTAGGTTCTGCTTAATTCCAACAGGCTTCTCTACCCAAGATTTGGGCAGCTGCCACAGGGAGGGATCAGTCAAGCCCTCTTGAATGGCTGGCTGCAGACTTTGAGATCACTTTTTTTAATGTTACTAATCAGCGGCTATAACTTAAAGCTCCTATAGAGTAGAAAAACTTCAAACTTCAAAATTGTTTGCAACGTTGGAAAGCCACAGAAACATTTAAGCAAGATGTAGAGTTGTTTGTTTTGTTTTGTTTTGTTTTTTAAAGGTACAGAGTCGGTGACTGCTATTTAGTCTTGGGGTGTGAATTTGTTCTAAACCTCTTCGGGTGTTGCTCCCCTCTTTACTGCCTTTTGTCTTATTAATACTTCATTTGTATAGAAACTTCCTTAATTAAACAGTGCATTTCATTAATCTAGCATTCGGCTAAAAATCACATCTTAATGAGATTTTATATCTCCCAGCCTTTTTAAAAAATCAACTGCCTCTTTTAAGGGGCTTGGCCCTTTTTCTCTTCTGGGTTATTAGAATGTGTCTACTATGGAATACAACAGCCTTTATGCAGCAACTCAGTGGTTTAATCACAATGCAAAAATAACATTGCTAATCTGAACAATCTACACGGATGACAACTCATTGGAATAACTATCAATTAACAACATAATTGTCATTTATCCGTTGCCAACATTAAAATAGGCAATTGTTACTTCTATGAGCCTTTTGTGCTTTTTTTCCCCCTTCTCTTCACAGGGTGTGGATATAGGGCAGGGACCTGGGTTGAAAACTTGAAACTGACGACCAAGTTACTTGCTGTTTTAATCATTGAATCATCTTTCTTATAGTTGTTCTGAAGTAAAACAGTGGTCATAAAATTTCATGCCAGGCTTGGCAGGTCGACCTTGCTTTGGTTCTGAAATCTCTATAGCATCAAACGTGTTGCCAGGTCTATATTCTCTCTAATCAGGGGCTATTATAGACAGAGCATGACATGTGAGTTCTCTCCCATTTTGTTCCAACAAGATCATGTCAAAGAAAACCCAGCCTCTGTACGAAGGCAGAGTCTGCTTTTGCCAGTGCAGCTGAAAAGAACTTAGCCCAGCAGCCTCGGATAATGACCTCCGTGTTTTCCTCTCTACGCGATTGCAACATAGAGACCTGAGCCTCTATAAGTGAGTGGGCAAAAATAGAAGGAAAAGAATCAGGGTTTGGTGGAGAAGGGCGCTGTGAAGATCAGACGTACCATGACCACCTTAGGAGTTGCCTATCTCTCTGTCTCTTAGCAGAAGACAGGTGGCAGGGTGGAATTAGGTTCCTGGTCATGCAGGATCCCCTTCAGGAAGAGCTGCCTAAAAGTAAGACTCCAACTTGTGTTTGGGCACAAATCACTTCACGGTGAAGTGATTTCTAGTGAAGGCCCAGAAGTAGCTAGAATAAAAATTAGCACATACATCCAACCGGCTCTTTTGCATTGGGCCAATTCATCCACACATCATCGCCCGGTACTTCTCCATTTGGAGACAGAAGTTTGACTTGGAACTTGCAACAAACATTCACTTCCTCCTTAGGGGGCACCATAGGGGAATGGAGAAACAGGGTTTTGAGCCAGACCCCAGGTATTGGAATAGCAGCACTTCGAGCTACGGCCAGGGGGTGTCCAGGCTCCTTTCTTGGGTCTTTAATTTCTTACCTCTAAAATGATGAGAATCATTCCACTTTGCAGGGTTGTGTAGAGGATTAAGTGCACTGATGGTGCTTACGATGGCCGGTTGCTATTAAAGAGATAGCTACAGGGGCGCCTGGGTGGCTCGGTCGGTTAAGCGTCCGACTTCGGCTCGGGTCATGATCTCACGGTCCGTGGGTTCGAGCCCCGCGTCGGGCTCTGTGCTGACCGCTCAGAGCCTGGAGCCTGTTTCGGATTCTGTGTCTCCCTCTCTCTCTGCCCCTCCCCTGTTCATGCTGTGTCTCTCTCTGTCTCAAAAATAAATAAACATTAAAAAAAATTTTTTTTAAATAAAAAAATAAAGAGATAGCTACAAAGACACTTCTACTGACCTAAAGATGTTTAAGTTAATGAAATTGGCTTGCTTCTTTGATCTTAATGAAAGGGAGTTTAAATTCTTAAAAATTAAAAAAAAAATCCTCAAGGAGTGATTACATTTTAGAGCTCACTTTTGGAATTCAGTGGGCTGTTATTGTTATTACTATGCATAGTAACTCCAATAGTCAGCTCCTGAATCAAGCTTTTCTGTGCAGCTGGATGGGTGCTGTCGGTAAGCGAGCCAGTTTTGCAAACAGAGTGTGACATGTGCAGGTGGAATTTAATAACAATATAGCAAATATCCTTTGTCTTCCCCTCGTGGGTACATCATTTGATTGTTTATAGTATAGCCAGCATTCCGAAGACAGCAAGAACGCTTTCTTGTACTAATTTAACCGTTGTGTTTTGGAGAAGATATAGCTCTGCTTTTTATGCCCCTTTGGCTCAGGGTTGGGGGAGGAGGGTGGCGCTTTTTACGTGCCAAAGAACAAGTTTTCCGTTTATGTAATGTTTTGCCTATTTTTCTTCTCTAGATGCTTCCCTGAAGCCAGCCCATTGTTGTGCTAGTCACTGATGACCCTGGTGATTCTGGCCGCCTGCGTGCTTCTCCCGCTGTGTGGGAAACACACTTTACCTTGTGGCTCCGCCCTTCAAAGGTTCTGGTTGCCGCACGGAAGAACTGTTGACTCTGCCAATCGGGAACGTCTCATTGCATCCTTTTTCCACACCATCTGTCTGACCTGGACCCATTCCAAACACTACGGCTCTGCTGGCAGAATGGTCTTCCTGCTACAGAAGTTGTGTAATCTGCTAATTGACAGGGTAAGGAAAATTTGTATTTGGGTTACAGCTGAAAAGTTGGATGTTTCTTTGATGGGGCTTTAAATACTGACATATGCTGCATTGGTTTTTGATTTTAGGCATCCCGTTTGTGCATAATCACGCACTCTCCCCTGTGTTCTCTGCCTCATTGAGAATATGGCATCCTTCGGAGAAGAACACCGATGTGGTCTACCAGAGAATTATCCTCTACCTGGTGTACTCATGAAGCAACGATTTTATTATTATTATCTCTTTGTAGTATGAGACAGATGGCAAAGCAGGAGTTTGCTTTACTGAACGCGATGCAGTGTTGGTCACGGCAAATCGCCCGGGATGGTTAATATCTTCAGTCGTTGTTGTGTCTAATGAGCGTCTTCGCTTTGGTACAAGGCCTGGTCCTACACTCAGCCCCTCATTTAAGTGCCAAGTTGTTGTCGATCCTCTTTTTGTGCCCATAGGCTAAGGGTAGAAGAATCCTAGAGAAGGAAATATCTTTAAAACATTTTTTTTTAACGTTTATTTATTTTTGAGACAGAGAGAGACAGAGCATGAACGGGGGAGGGTCAGAGAGAGAGGGAGACACAGAATCTGAAACAGGCTCCAGGGTCTGAGCTGTCAGCACAGAGCCCGACGCGGGGCTCGAACTCACGGACCGTGAGATCATGACCTGAGCCGAAGTCCGCCACTTAACCGACTGAGCCACCCAGGCGCCCCGAGAAGGAAATATCTTTAAAATCGCGCTGTTCGAGTGCACCCTTGGGGTCATCCTTCTCTTAAAATTGTGCTTTTAAATCTTAGCGTGAGCAAACCCCACGTCAGCAGGCGTGGTCGCACGCAACAACCAGACCCGTGTCCCTAAAGCACGATCCGCTCTACACAGGAGCTACCGGCACATGTTGGGGATAGTGCACGAGTCGGGGGTGATACCAAGGCTCTGGCCTCCACAGGTCCCTCTCTCAGCTGTACCCCTCGACCCGCGCTGAGCAACGCTCAGCAAGAGGAAAGATGAGAACGGAAGAGGGCTTCTTCCCTACCTTTGAAAACTTCAAAGACGTCGTTCCCAATCTGGTTCTGATGATCCATGTCTCAGTGCAAAGCATCCATAAAGATCTAAAACCTGTGCACTGATCAGAAATCGTTTTTGGAAATTCGGATTTAATCCCATGAGCCAAATGATCACTACCAACAGCGATCAGGGAAAACCAAAGTCCACAGCAAATTTTCATTTGGCAAATGCATAAAATGTTCAAAAGAGCAGAGGTCTCATTTACATTCCTTCCTCTCATATGGGATTTTCTTCTATATTAGTAATTAAAGGGTGCAGGCTATAGAGTGCAACTATATCACATAATAGCCATCGGGGACGCACTAACAACTTCCTTGAAGTAACGCACACTAGGGTGTTTATGGTTCAGTGTCACATAGACTCTCTTTGATCTAAATTAGGATTCATTGGCAAACTCACAATAGGCTCCACATGTACCCCTCTCAACCTCTTTCTTTTAATCATGGAAATTAGAGATGGAAAATACCCATTAAGTCACTTAGTTCACTTCCCTGCCAGGGTGAAATTGTGGCCTGTGATGCACGGGCAGTGCTTGGTCCAGCTTAAATCTAAATGTCTCAGGGGACATGCAGCCTCTTGGTTTTATAGTTTTCCTTTTTCACTTACAGTTCGGAGAGGGGGCAAATACACAACAGGGGAAGAGACTCCCTCCCCTCCTCATGCACTGGAGTTAATGCTGGCGGGTGAGTGAATGTGCTCACGGCCTGTCAACCTTCTGGAAACCACACCTTTCGCTGTGGCAATTTCATTACTCATAAGGTACACAGTTAAATTCAACCTCCATCCCCAACATGTTTTACTCTTCAGTTCAGTGAAACTCTCCAGGTTCCTGGACTTTTCCTGTAAACTCGAGCCAGCAAGCACCCCAGGTTTGGTGGGAGGGGCGAGGCCCAGGAAGGGAGAGCCAATTTTAGGGTCTCTGGTTGATTCGTTGTAAACTGCACAGGCCTTCCTGTGATGTCACTGGCACAGTGTGAGCTCATGAATGGAACACTGCCTATGTTATTCTGGTGAGTGACCCATTGGGGTATTTTTATACTTTTGGCATCTGAAAGATGAGAGATGTGCGTCGTTGCACAATGAATTCTGTCCCTGACTCGTGTTCAACAACAGCAGACTGTCACTCAGCATCTGCTCATATGTCTGGCTCTTGAAGTCAGTTCGAGGGGAAAGCAGCAAAATCCCAGGGACCATCTCGCCACTGTGGTCTCTGGGAGACACGCGGCGGCTGAGACTTCAAACAGGAGCCGACGCCCATCATGACACTTGCATTTCGGGTTTGTGTCAGAGGCCGAGTTTTAGTCTGCCGCAATCGCCGGAGAGCTGGCACTAACTTAGAACAGTCTAAGCGAACGTTTCAAATCCAGACACAGACGTGTTAGAATATGATCATTCAGGTTATAAGATGGAGGTCTCCCCCACCCCAATTCACTGCAAGTTTCACTAGTTAACTGAAGGAGGATCCGGTTTGCAAAACCTGATGTGCAACTGTGTCTGAGAAGATACCCATTGTGGTTTCTGTTAGACAAAAAAATGTTTGCCTTTCTGTACATCTGTGTTAACTATGCATTCACATACTTTCTAGGGCTTCTACAGTGGACAATGTATTCCTGGGATGATTCTTACTTTAAATACCTTTGAGTGGCGGGGTGCCTGGGTGGCTCAGCCGGTTGAGCGTCCGACTTCGGCTCAGGTCATGATCTCGCAGTCTGTGAGTGTGAGTTTGAGCCCCGCGTCGGGCTCTGTGCTGACAGCTCGGAGCCTGGAGCCTGCTTCGATTCTGTGTCTCCCTCTCTCTCTGACCCTCCCCCGTTCATGCTCTGTCTCTCTCTGTCTCAAAAATAAATAAACATTAAAAAAAATTAAATACCTTTGAGTGGTAATTGATACTGGGTCTTTGAATAGGGGGCAAAAAAAGATCCAAATTAGGTTCAGGGTGATGGTCTAGAATGAGGATTCTCCTGAATGCCATTCTAATACTGAGTCCTACCTAGCTAATGAAAACCTTAATTTTTTAAACTTTATTTAAAAAATTTTTTTAAATTTATATTGAGAGATATAGAGAGCAAGCGGGGGAGGAGCAGAGAGAGACAGAATCCCAAGCAGCTCCGTGCTGTCAATACAGGGCTCGAACTCACGAACTGTGAGACCATGACCTGAGTCCAAATCAAGAGTGAGACACTCAACCAACTGAGCCACCCAGGAGCCCCTGAAAGATCTCGAATCTTAAAGCAGATGTGGCAAAAACTGCTTGTCATTCTCCCAATCTCCATTCTCCCTGACACATATTTATTTACTTATTATCTTTAAAGTTTATTTATTTATTTTGAGAGAGAGAGACAGAGCAAGCATGAGCAGGGGAGGGGCAGAGAGAGAGAAGGAAAGAAAGAGAATCTCAAATGGGGAGATTCTGGACACGAGGCTCAAACTCCGAAACCATGAGATCCTGACCAGAGCGCAAACCAGAAGCAGGATGCTTAACAGACTGAACTGAGCCACCGAGGCGCCCTTCCCTGACTTTTACTGTTTCTCACCCACCCTCACGGCCCTCTCACTCTACCTCCTGCCTGGGTGAGGCTGTGCGAGGGCAAGCGGCATGGAGCCCTTCTGCTGGGGGTGCCCCACCCCTCCGTCCTGTTGCTGTCAGTCTGGAGAACGGACGTGGTGGTTGGAGCTCTAGCTGCTGTGGAGATGACAGACAGGAAGACCACTCTTAGGAGTGACTGCAGGCCGCTGAGTCCCAGATAATTTCATGGAGCTGCCTGACTCACCCCCGAGACTCCTTTTACATGAAAGAATCCCAAACACACCATTAGCTTAAGTGAACAATATGGACACTGAGAAGAAGCCTTCTCTTTGTTTCTTCTATCCATCCTGCTCATGACGTGGAGGAAGGTACGTTCCCACTCCATAAATAGAGTGACCGAGAGGAGAGCACATGACTAGGAGGTCAGGACCAGGATAAGGTAAACCGAGATAGAGGACAGAGATAGATGGATTCCGAGGGGACGTGATCTGTACATCAGATCAACTGTAGTGTGGCAAGAACCCGTATCAGAGTGTTTAGTTAGAGACTTTTCGTCTTAAAATGAGAGCCATTGAGATCTCGTCCTGTTTAATGTGCGCCTGTCACATGCTTCCCTCGGCCAGCCCGTGACACTCCCGGAAGGTGTCTGCGGAGCTCTGGGCAGACTCTCCACACCCAGAGATGCTGCAAAGCCTCCTTGCTGGCTGGCTGGGTTGCCGTTGGCAACCTGTGGCATCTTGCCGTGCACCTGTGTCCAGTTACGCGGATTCTGGTTTATATTACCCATGCTTAAGTGTCTCCTCGCAAAAGGAGGATAGTACCTTCAAAATATCCCTGCAAAGAAACTGCTGGTTTGCCTCTCATGCTAGTATCATCTGCTGATACTTCCCGGGCTGCCTGGGCAAGCTCTGTCTCAGTTTCACTAAGAGCAAGTGTGATGACAGTCCAATCTAGCGAGGTCTGAGAGAAAAGGCCAAAACAATTTTGAAATTATTAGAAGACATTTTAAAATATGAATTTATATCCTTAGTCATGAACAGTGAACTTTGCCCTCTGTGTATATTGTGCTTTAAAATATTAGGGGCGCCTGGGTGGCTCAGTCAGTTAAGTGGCCGACTTCAGCTCAGGTCATGATCTCGCGGTCCGTTAGTTCAAGTCCCGCGTCGGGCTCTGTGCTGACCGCTCAGAGCCTGGAGCCTGTTTCGGATTCTGTGTCTCCCTCTCTCTCTGACCCTCCCCCATTCATGTTCTGTTTCTCTCTGTCTCAAAAATAAATAAACGTTAAAAAAAATATCAGCTAATAATATATAATCAGGTACATGCATAGAACTTATAAATAAGGAAATAAATATACACTTACCTTAATTTTTTTCCTATGAGATGGTAAGATTACAAGTTTTATGGCCTCTTGTAGAGACTAAGAAGGCCCATGCCTTCAATTTCAAGTTTGACTCTGAGCTTCCTAGAAGCTTTAAGAAGTGAGAGGGAGATAGAAAAAGGGATCGGCCGTTAAGACACAATGTTCATGCTCAGAAGTGACAAAACATACTATTTCCTCAAGATGAGTAAACCTTTTTTGAGCTTGAAAAAGAGCAAGTTTGTTATGGGGTCTTTCCTATGGGGACTGGGTGATACAGTGGACAATATCCTCAATTTTTTTCCTATGGCAGATGCTATAGGAGTTTCATCTAACGGCTTCACAAAAAGATTTTTGGTAAATGTTGACAGCAAAATATCCAAATGCAACTCAAGGGAAGAAATTCTGCAAGGGGGGGGGAGGATAACACAGCCCAGATATTTGGCTTTCTGGTGGCCCATCTAAATGCAAGAACCGAACCTAGAGTAAGTTTTCTTTCTACAAATGTGACTTCATCCAGTGGGGGTTTGGGCTGGAGTAGGTCGGGCAGTCTGTGAATAGGTTCACTGATGAGGGCTGGAGTCCACTTACGTGTGGGACTAGTTGCGGCAGATTCATGTACCTGGGAAGTTAAACAGAAGGGCTATCTTTTTGAGAAAACGAAGAGTTCAAGGGTGCCCTGACCTGGGTGGAGAACCATCCCACGGGTGCCAAGAGGGTGGTACCGAGGGCAAAGCCACGTTTGTTAAACTGGGGTCCAAGCCCGCACGGCAAAAATATCAAGAGGTGTGTTTTTCATCTTGTTCCCATGATTCTGTGTCCCTAATGTGGGCAGCCAGGTGGAAAATTTCCCCACGCATGACCTTGATCGGATTTCAGGCAGTGGGATTCTCTCATGCTTTTAAGATCTCAGTGAACGCTTTCCCTCAACCCGGATGTGTGTGTTTCTTAGGCAATTATCCACTGGCCAGGGCCATGAGTCCCAGAACCAGGCTACTTAGTTCTGAGCCCTGGTTGTACAACATACTCTGAGATCTGGGGTCATGTATAGCTCTTCTCTGTGCCTCAGTTTTTTCATTTAAAAACAAAGGATGAGAATACCATCTCATAACCACTTAGGACAGTGCCTGGAACATACTAAGTACCCCGTAAATGTTGGTGTTTAATATTATAAGCATAGGGGACATGGACATAAAGAAATGTTTATAGTATTATAAACAAAGGGGACTCCTGGAGTCAGGCTGCCTGGAGTCAAACCTTGACTCTTACACATACTTGCACGACCTTTTTAGTTCCTCCCTTGGAGACCAGGGTGTGGGGTTGGCACTTTGCATATGGGGTTGCTGAGTGGGTTACACCAAATAGCATCCGGACAGGTGCCTGCACATAGTGAGAACTCTCTCGGTGTTGTTTGTTACCACTGTGAAAGCTGGGCCAATGACTGGGATCTTTGCAGTGTTAACATTTCACTTTTATGTAGATTCTACATCCAGACAGCTCTGTTTTCACTGTTACCCTGTCACTGTTGACTAATGGTTTGATGTTTGGCTTAAAATTTATTTATTTTATTTTATTAAAAAATGTTTTCAAGGGGCGCCTGGGTGGCGCAGTCGGTTAAGCATCCGGCTTCAGCCAGGTCACGATCTCGCGGTCCGTGAGTTCGAGCCCCGCGTCAGGCTCTGGGCTGATGGCTCAGAGCCTGGAGCCTGTTTCCGATTCTGTGTCTCCCTCTCTCTCTGCCCCTCCCCCGTTCATGCTCTGTCTCTCTCTGTCCCAAAAATAAATAAACGTTAAAAAAAAAAATGTTTTCAATGTTTATTTTTGAGAGAGAGAGACAGAGAGTGAGCAGGGGAGGGGCAGAGATGGGGAGAGAGAGATACAGAATCCAAAGCAGGCTTCAGACTCTGAACTGTCAGCACAGAGCACAGCACAGGGCTCGAACCCACAAACCACCGGATCATGACCTGAGCCGAAGTCAGACGCGTAACCGACTGAACCACCCAGGTGCCCTATGTTTCGCTTAAAATTTAAACCAGAGGTCCCTTCCCCTTCCGCCTGGCATAGGTGTGGGCGATGGATGTCCCTCTTTTTGTGCTCTGATTTCCTTACATCTCTGCAGAATGATTGCCAGAGTATTGCATAAACAATATGTATATATCAGCCCATATTTTTCATTACAAATTTTTATTCCATGATTTGGTTAACATCTCTGAAACGGCAAACTTGCGATTTGTTTTCACTGTGTTCTCCTGAGACTCTGGCTCTGTAGCAATCCTCAGACCTTCCTGTGGGCCTCCTCCTTCCCTCCCCTTCCCTCTCCCTCCCTCTCCTTCCCTTCCTCCCTCCCTCACTGGGGGATGACATTTTCTCAGAAGTTGCCTAGCGGATTGAAAACTTGGAACATTGAAGTAATGAGCTATCCCCGTTGGTTATATATTGGGTGTGTTTTTCCCAGCACAAATGTGAAAGTTGAGATAAATTTGGGAAATGCTTTAGGAATCTCCCCTCTTCTCTCCCTATCACTCTACCCACCAGGTTCATGCACGACAATTAATTGCCTTAGCTTCCAAACAGAGCTCCCAGGATGGCCTTCTAGTAGAGAGAGGGGGAACCATGTCCTCACAGATGCAGTTAGATGTGCTGGGTTTGTGGCCCCGTTGAGACATATGGGACCTCATTAGAGATGGGTTAAAGAGGTTGCCAAAGGGCTTTAAAATTTTTTTTAATCTCCTACTCTACACATAAGGAAACCTTATGCTCCGTGTCTGCACGGGGTTAAACTAGGACTCATGTTTTATTGGTACACTCTAATGTGTGTACTGATTGTGGAAATCCTTCTATGCCCATGGGTAGGTCGCCCCTGCCTCCAAGCTCCTGTGCCATGCTCTCTCCCTCACTCCAGCTGCTCGGGCTCCACCAGAGCATGACTCCTCTCCCTACCCACCCCCCCCATTGCTTTCCCATGATGGACAATGTCACACCTGGATTAAACCAGATGGTGAGTTGATGTTTAAAGTGTCTCACAAGCCACAGATCTGGCCCCAGCAAGCCTCAAGCATCCTCCATCTGCCCTCTCAGGGTCTCTTTTCTGTCCCTTGACACCCTTGGTCCCTTGCAGCCTGTGCATTTTGACTGGTGAGTGCCTCTGCTACTCAGAGATGTGACCATGGGCAAGTTCCTAAGGCCTTGGCCTTAGGTTGCCCACTGCAACAGAGAGCTTCTTTGTGAGGTGAGGTAAGAAAGTGACCGAGGCCCAGAGCTTGGCATACGGGAACGTCTCAAGGAGGTTGGCTCTCCTTCTCTCCTCTCCCTCTTCCTTCCCTCCCCTCCTCCTCTTCCTCAGCCCTTTGTCACCATCATTCAGTGCCCAGGGACCCAGTCCCACTATTTACCAAGTTGTTAAGCAGTCAGATGTTTATGAAAATGCTAGTAGTGCTCAACTGTGTTCAGGAAGGGTCAAGGGGAGGGGATGGGAAGAGCCTTCATCCTTTCTGTTTGGACCTATCTACCTCTCACTGAGTCTTGAAGAACATTCAAGAGGACGAGAGTGTATTTCCAATTCTCCAGTGACTTACGGAGGCTGCTTCTAGTCATTTTAGCCCATAAAGGATGGTCTCCTAAACACCCGTGCTCCTGAACATTTCTTCTGAAATAGTAGGCAAATGATGAAAGCTCTTTTTTGGGCTTGCTTTCCTTCAAATAGATGTTTCTTGAGCCCTGTAGTCATTTGTTCTGCTGACGCAGGGGGACTTTGTATATGCATTGGTAGATGTATGTGAACTTTCTTGAGCTCAGAAAGAATCAATGACTTGCCCTGGTTCACAGAACCTGCTTTTCAGTGGTTGACCTGGATGGAATGCAGGTTACTTGGTTCCTGAACCAGGGTTTGGGATGATTGCCCATCCCTAGTCCCCAGTCCCACCTGTGTGCTTGGCCACAGCTCCATGCTATCCCTAATAGCTCCCTGTTTAATTCTATCTCCATCTGCTGATCCTAGTGTCTCCCAGATCCATAACGTAATTTGTGATAAGAGTAACTGACAAGATTGAGCTAAAATCTGCTGTCTTTAGACTTAAGTCTGACGTAGACCTCAATTCCCAAAGATTAAAAATGCCAAGCTGTGTAGAAATGCATTCCATCAACTCATTCATTCATTTATTCATTCATGTATGCATTTATGTATCAGCATTGGGTACCAGGGAACAAGTATACAACAAGGTCCCAGACATAGGCACGTAAAAATTAAATTGCAATACTAAGCAGCCTTTGCTTAAAGTACTGATAAGTATTGAGGGTGTAAGTAAGAGCTTAGAGGAGAATGTGCCGTGTGCTGAGAGAGTTAAGAGAAGCCTTCACTGAGGGAGTGGGTCTTAGAGCCAGGATCTGGGCTGAGTCAAACTCAAGGGAGTGGAATGAACCTGGAAAGTGTTAAGATTCAGCTGTATAAGACGCCACGAACCACAGGTGATGAGGAGTTGTGGCCACCACCTTTGGTCGCCCACGTGTGTCTAGGAGAATGGAAACCAGGGGCAGGTGAATGCTGGAGAGCAAGACATCATGGTCATTTACAAACTGGGAGAGCAGATGACATGGGGACTATGGAAGAACGGGATGAGGAGTGAGGAGAGGAGGTAGAGTTTGATTCTGTGCCACCATGAAGACATTAAGTTTCATATTATTTTATCAAGAACAGATGTTTGTGGGAGTCAAATTGATTCAAATGCAAAAAAAAAAAAAAAAAAAGCCAGATCTGAAATGTATTAAACTCTTTGGGAAAGCTTTGGGAAAACTGGAAATTTTACAATCTATTGATTTCAGTGCCTCATTGATGTAGTAATCTTATGGAAGAAATGTGTAATATGAAGTCTATTTTATCTTCTCATAAAACTTAAGGATGAAATGTATGAGGGAAGACAACATAGGGAATCTTTTTGTAGAACTTGTAGTAAATTCAAGTTATCCTACTGCACAGCTGGCTATATTCATTGGCTGGACTCCAGAAAGTTATAAAGGGAATATGAGCAAATGCAGCTTTTGCTCCTCAGAGTTCATCAAACTCCAAATCTTTTACAATTCTTTTTATGTTGGCCCTATAATGTTACTTGACTCAAATAATCTTCCCCTCGATGGCAAAGAATGTCTCACAAGCTACAGATTCATTGGTCAACTTGACATTCCAGGTTCCCAATAGCTAGTGTTACCCCCCCTCCCCCTTTTTCTAGAACACGGATCTTGTGGGTGATTTATGGGTGGGAATGATTTAAGGCTCAATTACCCTCCTTTTAACAACTCCTATAGTGCCTCTTGCTCTGAATTGTATAGCATTTCTCATTTGGTTCCCTGTGCTCCAAAAATTTTTCCTCTCCATTTTAATGTGCTCACTCCTTCCTTGACTTTAAGACTCACCTTGAAGGAAAAATGAACATTTATTGATGCTTCATATGGACCAGACACCGCACCAGCCATTAATACTGCTTATCCATGTGAAATCAACAGCTCTTTGAAGAAGGTATTACTTTTGTGCCCCCTCCCAACTTGTCCTTTTATAATGAGAAACCGAGGCTCAGAGATGTTAAGAAACTTGCCCGTTGCTGCATATCGTGGTAAATGTGAATTAGCGTGACCGAAGAGCCCTCTACGATTTCCCCTCTTCTGAGAAAAGCCCCCAATATTCAGGGATGGGAGTAAGGACCTCATCCTTGTCAGACCAACTGAATCATTCCCTGGGAGTTTTGCAACAGGAACTGGGGAGAGGGAGCTAATCTTTCCCTGATGGTTAAGGTAAGGATGAGGAAGAGCTCAGGGTTTCCCTACAAGGACAACATCAGCGTGGAACATCAGAAATAATGCTGCCTCAGAGACCGATGCAGAGAAAAGAGAGCATGCTGGGGGTTTGTGAGTCCCTGGTCCCAGCTGTCTCTGATGTCCAGTGGCATTCTTGCTTTTCCCGGATGGGGAGGGGACACTTCAAATAAGTTCGTCTTTTTGCTCAAACTAGCTTGGGTTTCTATCTTTTACAGTCAAGAGTTCTCATTTTCCTAGGGAGGTAGATGGAAATTCTAGAACACATGCTTTTCCTCCCTGCCGTATGATATGATCAGAAGTTGTCTTTATCAGACCTTCTGTGGCCTAGTCTCATGGATAACCTGTAAGTGATTTCATCTGGTCACTCCCACCCCATGGCCCTCTTCTTTGGGAAACAAGGAAGAAAGGCAAGAGTTTGACAATGCTACACGAAGTTCTATGCCATGACCAGAACACGTGCTATGTTCTGTTCTATGTAAGTTACCCGAGCACAGAGACCAGGCCTACTGAATTATTGTATATGGTAATAGAACATTTTAACTGTGCACACATTTAATAATGTGACTTTGAAACTGAATCCAAATGAAGTCTTCTAAGAAAAACTGGAATCAAGCGAACAAATGTCCAGGCTCACAGAATATGCACAAGGCTGCGTTCGGTTGAGAGAGAGAGAGAGAGAGAAAAAAAAAAAGCACAGTCGTTGGAAAGGAAGTAAGCAACAACAAGAGTTTACGGAAGAATGTGTGAAAACCCAGTGCTTCTCCATGAACGTTGATCTGCCTGGTACAGTTACCTGGGAACTAAGGAAGAGAATATGGAAAGCAGGGGTCCCACCTGAAGGAGCTCTCGGTCTATTTTGGTTATTAGGACGACGGAGAACCATGGATTCAACAGACGGGCTCAGTGTTTGGAGGGTGGGAATGGAGGGACCTGAGCACGCCACACCTTCCCAGTCGTATCCCTTAACCTCCCTTGGCCCGGGGCTCCTCCTGGGGAATATGGAGGTAGTCATAGAAGTCCCCCTCCAGCTCCAAATTGCAATCATTCTGTGAGCAGGAATGGAAAGGAAGAATGGCATATGCAGCTTTCTAATGGAATCCCAGTAGACATCTGTTTAGATAATGTGTATCTTCCAGAAGAGGCAGGGGAGACTCGATTAGCATTGTTGCAGCTCTGTTCAGTCGAGGCTGATGGCGGAAATGCACGATTGGGAGCCCGAGAGACAGTGTGACTCCTATTATTTTCCGTGACTGAGTTGTCTTTGTCATCTGCTTTTAATTAAAAAGAAAAAAAAAAGTTTCTCCCTTCCCCATCCCTGGCCCTCTTGAAGGAGTAAAATCAAATCTAAAAATAACAGGAGGGGGCAGGCTTAACAGACAAGGAAACCCTGGAAATCAGAAGTGGAGCACGGAGGAGCTCTAGCTGGAAGCATCTGCATGGGAATTGCCTGAGCTGGAATGGACAATACGATATATGAGATCATCCCTGTGGCCTCAGGCCTACATTTCAGATTCGGGCTTCTGGCTCTCAGTAGAAACTGGCTGATTCCTTCCATGGTAGACAAGAGAGAAAATGCAGAAATATGAGGGTTCATTTGTGAACAGAGGGAGAAAGTACCATCTCTGGCAAGTCCTGAAGCAATTCTTGGTCTGCTGTTTAGAGAAACCAATGGGGCGCCTGGGTGGCTCAGTCGGTTGAGCGTCCGACTTCAGCTCAGGTCGTGATCTCAAGGTTTGTGAGTTTGAGCCCCGCGTCGGGCACGGTGCTGACAGCTCGGAGCCTGGAGCCTGCTTCAGATTCTGTGTCTCCCTCTCTCTCTGCCCCTCCCCCGCTCACACTCTCTCTGTCTCTCTCTCTCTCTCTCTCTCACAAATAAACATTAAAAAAAAATTTAAAGAAAAACCGAGGCGTGAACTGAATTCTTTGAGTGGATTGGAGAGGAGCCGGGAGGCCAGGATCGTACCTGGAGGGAGCTAGCTGGTGGCTGGACGGGAGCTTCCTGGGAGCAGGGTCTGGGAAGTACGACCTGGCTGCACAGGGATTACCGGCAGTTGTCTTCCTGGAATGCCCATGAATGTGACTGGGAAGACCAAGGGAGGTGTGCTAAAGTAGGCCAGAAGAAGGGGTGCTTCATGAGGGAGAAGTCACCTCCTGGAGGAATTCTGGATCTGTGCAATTAAATTTATGTGTCCTTCCCCAGGGTGGGGAAGTAGGATCTGCTGGAGAATGGGCAGAACATTGATAAGGGAAATAGCTGGTTCAGATGGCTCAGAAGCAACGCCAGCTAAAGTTATTAGGTTCATGAGGAGACCACAGAAACAAGTGATGTCAAAGCTCAGTGTTAAACAACACAGCAATGTTCGTTTCTAGCTCCTGTTGCATGTTCCCAAGTCGGCAGGGGGCTCAAAACCATGATAAACAGGGGCCCCCCACCATGTAGCCGTGCCATCTGGAAATGTTGCTTTCTCATAGCCCTGCGAGATCCCAGAAATGACACTCCCTTCTTCTCATAGCCCATCGATCAGGACAGTCACATGGCCATGCCCAACTGCAAGGGGACTGAGACTTGAGAGGTCTTCTGTGCACTGCAAAGAATCGTGAGGCTTCACAAGGCATGCATGCAGCTTCGGTTGCTGGGGGTGCTGGAGGTATGACATATCAATGGACAGCTTAGCATCGTGTCTGATAATATAGAAGAGAAGGGGGGGATGGGCAAGCAGTAGGAATGTGCACTTACAAATACAGTAGAGTATTCCCAGACGTTCCCTGGCAGGCATCAAACAGGCTGCTTGGCAGGTGACATAAACTGGTTGTATGTGTGTGTGTTAAAACAGCAGGGATCCAGGCTAGAATAATTCAGATGGTATTGTTTTGGTGAATACTCCTGGAAACTCACATAGTTATTTTGTAAGGCATTACAGCATTTGTCTTTTGTGTTTTTGTGTGTGAATGCTTCTTCAGAGTATGAAGAGTAACAGACACCTGTTTGTATGAAGAACACATCGTTTACATTATCTTGGGTTAATATTGATTGCATATCCACATGACATGACACTCTGTGGACCTCTCATTTCCCCTCCCCCCCCCAAAGTAAAGACATAGAGGAGAAACTTAAGTACAAGAGCAGAGATGAAATCCTGAACTAGATAACTCTCCGAAGAAATCGGGTACTCTGTGTGCAACTGAAATCCCACAAGAACACACAGAAGTACAAAGTGTGTGAGTTCATCTAATTTATGGTTGTGTATTTCTAGCCGAAAAGCTTTGGCAAATCTTAAATGTTGCGGTAATTTCAATGTAGTTTACATTATCCTTGGATAAAAAAATAAAGCAGTGATGGAGACATTCTATCATTTGGTTGTTTTGGTTGTTCGGTGGATTATTATTAAAAATTTCTTTTTATGTTTATTTTTGAGAGAGAGAGAGAGAGCGTGTGCAAGTGGGGGAGGGTCAGAGAGAGGGAGACACAGAATCCAAGGCAGGCTCCACACTGGCAGCACAGAGCCTGACGTGGGGCTTGAACCCATGAACTGTGAGCTATCAGATGCTCAACCGACTCAGCTACCAGGTGCCCCTGTTTGGTGATTATTCAGCAAAGAGTCTATATATTTCCTCCTACTATTTTAGTGGTAATGCATTGCTGGTACCTGGTGAATTTGGTGTCAGTGAATCTAGGTTTTGAAAAACATAATTAGCCATTTAGCAAATCTTTGCAGTTTTCTTTTGCTGAATAAACCCATTTGCTGTTCATTTCTACTAAGGAAAGTCCTCTGTAACATTCAGTTAAACTGACAATGAACATGATCGCTTCTTATTTTTAAAAATATTTTTTAATGTTTATTTATTTTTGAGAAGGGGTGAGGGTGAGGGGGGAGGAGAGAGACTGGGAGACACAGAATCTGAAGCAGGCTCCAGGCTCTGAGCTGTTAGCACAGAGCCAGACGTGGGGCTCGAGCTCACCGACCACAAGATCATGACCTGAGCCGAAGTCAGACACTCAACCGACTGGGCCACCCAGGTGCCCCTTTATTTATTTATTTTTAATGTTTATTTTTTTTTTGAGAGAGAGGGACAGAGAGAAAGTGGGGGAAGGGGAGAGAGAGAGAGGGAGACACAGAATCTGAAGCAGGCTCCAGGCTCTGAGCTGTCAGCACAGAGCCCAATGTGGGGCTTGAACCCACGAACCGTGAGATCATGACCTGAGCTGAAGTCAGATGCTTAACCGACTGAACCACCCAGGCGCCCCTGATTTTCATAAATGTTTAATAAAGAGATTTCCAACTGCCAAGAATACTCAATAGGGAAGGTATAATCTCTTCAATTTTCCCAGTGTTGGGAAAACTGGGTATCTACATGTAAAAGAATGAAACTGGACCCCTATTGGCTCCACTGACAAAAATTAACTCAAAATGGATTAAGGACTTACCCATAAGAATGGAGACTGTAAAACTCCTAGAAGGAAACATAGGGGAAAAGATCCTTGACATCAGTCTTGGCAATGATTTGTTGGACAGGACAGCAAAAGCACAGGCACAAAAGCAAAAATCAACAAGTGTGACACATCAATCTAAGAAGCTTCTGCACAGCAACGGAAGCAATCAAAAAGATGAAAAGGCAACCTACCGAATGGGAGAAAATATTTGCATACCTTATATCTGATAAGGGGTTAATATCCAAAATATATAAGGAACAGCGCACCAGCAAAACAACAACGACAACGACAACAAAACAAACAAAAACTCAATTAAAAATGAGCAGAGGGAGCATCTGGGTGACTCAGTCAGTTAAGTGTCAACCTTCAGCTCAGGTCATGATCTCGCAGTTCGTGGGTTCGAGCCCCGCATGGGCTGTGTGCTGACTGCCCAGAGCCTGGAGCCTGCTTCGGATTCTGTGTCTCCCTCTCTCTCTCTCTCTCTCTCTCTCTGCCCCTCCTCCGCTCACACTCTGTCTCTCTTAAAAATAAATAAGCATTAGAAAAGTTTTTTTAAACGAGCAGAGGACTTGAATAGACGTTTTCCTAAAGAGTACATACGTATGACCAACAAATACATGAAAAAGCGCTCCATGTCATTGATCACCAGGGTAATGCAAATTGAAACCATAGTGAAATATCACCTCACATACCTGTTAGAATGGCTACTATCAAAAAAATAAGAGCTAACAAATGCTGGCGAGGATGTGGAGAGGGAGGACCCAGGTGCGCTCTGTTGGTGGAAATGGAAACCGGTGCAGCTGCTACGGTAAATAGTGTGACATGTCCTCAAAAAATTAAAAATGGAACTACCCAGTGATCCAGCAATTCCACTTTTGGGTGTACATCTAAAGGAGATGAACTCACTGTCTTGAAGATATGTGTGCACTCCCATGTCCCCTGAGCGTTACTCACAATAGCAAAGGCATCTAAACAACCTGAGGGTTCAATGATGGATCAGTTGATAAAGAAAGTGTGGCATATTGGGGCGCCTGGGTGGCTCAGTCGGTTAAGCGTCCGACTTCAGCTCAGGTCACGATCTCACAGCCCGTGAGTTCGAGCCCCGCGTCAGGCTCTGGGCTGATGGCTCGGAGCCTGGAGCCTGCTTCCGATTCTGTGTCTCCCTCTCTCTCTGCCCCTCCCCGGTTCATGCTCTGTCTCTCTCTGTCCCAAAAATAAATAAAAACGTTAAAAAAAAAAGTGTGGCATATATATATACAACGGAATATTATTTAGCCATAGGAAAGAAGGAAATCTTGCTATTTACCACATGGCTGGAACTTGAGGCTGAGTGATATAAATCAGACAGGGAAAGAAAGACAAATATATGATCTCCTTCGTATGCGGGATCTAAAACCATCAACCTACGGAAACAGAGTGGAATGGTGGTTGCCAGGGGCCAGGAGGTGGAGGACATGGGGAGATGCTGGTCAATGGGCACAAACTTTAAGTTATGAGATGACTAAGTTCCAGGGATGTACAATGTATAGCATGAGATGTATCTACGAGAGTAGAACTTTACTGTTCTTACCACAATGACAGCAACAACAAAATGGTAACTGTTCTAGGTGAAGGATGTGTTAATTGACCTTATTGTGGTAAATTGATATGCCCCGATTCAAGAGACCCCCCGAAAACAAACCACCAGAGTCCAGAGTCAAAGCCAAGTGGCAAGGGTCGTTTATTGCAGGTTCGAACCCGGTCCTCCGCGCACTCATTGCCGGTGACGCTAAGAGGCCCTGAGTAAGGATCTTACAGCTTCTTTTATAGACAGGCACAAACAAGTTAGGGATTTTTTTTAGAGGTTACAGAGCTGTTGTTGGTTAACATTTAAATTTGAACGCTCAGCAGAACTCGATTGGTTCCCGCCTTTATTTCAAACCGTTCAGCAGAACTTGATTGGTTCCCGCCTTTATGTCAGACTACAACCGGGCGCGCCCTGGCTGGTTTCGGGAACGGCGGGGGGAGGGGAAAGATCTTTTCTTTGCAGTTGTGAGTACACCTGGTAATTTTTCTCTTAGCCTCTCAAAATATTTCACAATGGAGATATGTGTGAAATCATCGCATTGTAGGCCTTAAACTTATACAATGTTATAGGTCCATTAGATCTCAACGAAGCTGGAAGGAAAAGAGAGGTCTCCAAATGTGAATCAGGCGTGGCCACATGCTGACCTGGACAGGTCTTCTCCTGGCCCTGCTGGTGGCCCTGTAGGCAGAGAAAGGCCCTGCTCAGTGGTGACTGAAGAAGCCGAGAACCAAGTAGCATTCATTAAAGGGTTCATTCTGAGAGAATCTAGATGGGAGCCAGGGGCGGGCCAGGAAGCATGGCCGCTAGTGGTAACCCCATTTCGTGGTTACGTCCAGCCCTCGGTTTCCATCGCAATGAGCTGGATCTTCACTGTTTGTGCTCAGGGCGATGTACTGGCCCAGATGCGTTTGGTGCCAGCTCACTGTTGACATTTGGCAAAGTCTTGGTAATTTGATATTTTCGTTTATCCTTTTAAGTGGGGGAGGAGGGACCACCTAACCACTTTTTCCAACTAAAGCTAAAACACCACTTGCTCTTAGAACATAGGAGATGAGGACATGACACATGTTTTCCCCGAGCGCTGCGCACCGTGCTCTATTGCTCCAGATTTTTTTGTTTGGCCTGCTCTGCCTGCAGCCAGCCTTCCCCGTTTCAGATGAGGGCAACTGCGTCTTTCCAGTTACTCGGGCCAAACACCCTGGAGTCCTCCCACAGGAAATCCTCTTGGCTCTACCTTCTCTCAATATCCAGAACCCAGCCTCTCCTCATCGCTGCCACGGCTGCCACCTGACTCCGGGTCCCCGTCCTCTCTCGGCTTGACTCTATCAGCAGCCTCCTCACTGCTCTCCCTGCTTCTGCCTCTCCTCAATACAGCCACCAGAGCGATCCTACAGCATAAGTCGGGCCACATCACGCCTCACTGTGAGGTGCCATGTCACCAGTGGCAAAAGCAAAACTTTTGGGTTCTGTAGGGTTTACAGGATCTGCGTCTGTGCTGGTTCTCTGAGCAGTTCTCCTACTGGTCTTGTTTATTCCTCTCCGACCACAGATGGCTCGTTGTTTCTTAAGCAAGCCAAGCACACTCCTGCCCCAGGACCCTTGCACTGGCTGTTTATTCTGTCTGCAATGCTCCTCCCCCAGATAACTGTCTAGCTTGCACACTCATCTTCTTTGGGTCTTGATGTCACATTCTCAGGGGGATCTACCTGTGCCCCACTATCTAAAAGTGCAAACTACCACTGATATCATCCGTATCCTATTCTGCTTTATATTCCTCTGTCGTACTTACATCATCCAGCATGCAGTGTATTTTCACTTAATTTATTTTCTTTTCCTAGTAGAATGAAAGCTTCTTGGAAGCAGTGATCTTTGCCTATTTTATTTGCTGTGGTTTTTCCCTGCAGCTGGGATGGTGCTTGGCTCATAGGGGCCGTTCAATAATGACTGGATGGATGGTGGGGGTGGGATGGGACACACTGCCCCCTAGGCCACAGAATATGTGACAGGAACACTCTCCTGCACAAGGCTATGCATTCAGTTCTGCTTTCTGCTCCTTTCAGGGAACATTGTGGAATCATCCCATTCCACCTGTCTTCTGGACTTTGATACCTAGACCATGCCCAGAATTGCTGACCCAGGCTCAAACATTTCTGTCTCTTCCAGAGATTTATGTTTTGAAGAGAATCAAAACCGTATTGCGGCCATAGACCCTTGACTTTGGGGCTCAAATTGAAGCTTTGGGCTTGGGTATTTTGCCTTCCAGAACAGTGCTTCTTGCCCTTTAAGGTGCACATGCATCACCATGGGGGGTCCGGTTAACATGCAGATTCTCAGTAAATCTGAGTGTGGGGGGCTGGGGGGGGCAGAGTCCCCTCCCAGGTGCTCCTGCTGCTGAATCGGGGTCACATGATAAATAGCAAGGTTCTAGTATATGCCTTCTCCACAGGCCACACCACAATGGGCTCCTTCCAGAAGGCCTCATGCTCCCCCACCATCACTCAACTCCCAACTTTTCTACACAAACCAAGCCTGGCTATTCAGAGAAAATATAGGCTGTTAACTTCCTTAGCCCATTATTTAACCTTCCCTGCATTCCCTCCAGTCTCAGAGGAAGAGACTTGGGCTTTTATCTCCTCTCCGTCACTGCCCCTTGCTTCTCCACAACCTGGCATTTTGCCCCAGTGGGGGCAGGTGGTTCAGGGGGTGCTCCTACACTGCACAGCCAGGATCTCACTGGCTGGATGACCTCACCCCGGTCACTCACCAAGTCTAAGCCTCACCTTACTCCTCTGTAAAACGGACATGACGACTGTGTTTACCTCAGTGTCAGGGGAAAGGATTAAAACAGGAAAAACATTAAGAACAAGGCTTTGCAAATCAATGAAAAGTTCCTATTTTGTTCAATGATCTCTTCCCTCATAGTGTCAGTGTTGGGTAGGAAGGGCAATGAGGACTGAATGTTTTTCCTTTTACCTGGAAGGTTTCGGGGGAAGGTTTAATTGTTCTTTTTCTGGAGAGTGGAGAGATTCTTCACAAGGTTGTTCTTTTGTTGGGAGGTATCCTCAAGGTCATTAGTGGGTGGTGGTCAGGGATATCTGCTCCCATCCAGCCTGTCTTTTAAGCCATTCTGACCCATCTGGGCCACCCACACCCTGGGCTCTGGGCTCTTCAGTCTTGTTCTGGACCTTCTTTCCTTTCTCGAAACCTTGCTTTCGGCTTCCTACTTAGTCCCCACATCTTCCTGCCTTTCTTGCCTTTGGTTCTCCATTCTGCCTCCACGCTAGGGCCAGGTTTTAACCTAGATGACGGATTCTGGCTTTTGTAGCTTTGACCCTTGGTACCCCAAACATACTTATTCCCTCATTTTCTGGCTTTTTCTACTTTTGATGACTCTGGGTTCCCCTGTCCACTGAGCCCCAGCCTGCACTGATCTCACGGCAAGGTTGGGTGGGCCCGGCCATCCTGGCCCCGTGCCATCCCGGAGAACCGGATAGTGGTGTGTGATAACAAAAATGATGATGATTTATGCTTGTTGAACACTTAGTGTTATCTTGAGTGGTTCAAGTGGATTGTGTCATTTTATTTTAGCTGCAAATCTGCAAAGTTTTATCCTCATTTTGGAGGTGAGGCAAGTGAGGCTCGGTGAGGTTAAACTCTGAGCCACACATGCAGTTGAAAGGGAGCAGAAAATGCCACCCCAAAATGTGCCGATTCGGTGTAAGGATTATTCTGAGCTGGAGGCAGTTGAGAATCAACAGATGGTGGGAAGAATTCTCTGCCTTCCTTTAAAATCTGCCTAAAAGCAGGGCATAAATTTCCCTTTTTGAAGGTACCCTCTCCTCCCACCAGGAAAGGAAGAGCAAGACGGGGAGCTGACATTGAATTAAGTTTGCATAAACAGAACTTAGGAAAATAACTTATCTCCCATTAGTTCGCCTATATGTTTTCTGGTTACTCCCCCATGATGTATCTGCCTCTGAAGCACAACCCCGCTTGCCTTTGGTAAAGTGGCACATGATCGCTGGGTCTGACTGCTTTTTTGAGTTTCAGTTCTTCTCTCCTGTGCACGTGAATCCTAACAAAAGTCCTGTGACTTTTCTCCTGTTAATTTGTCCTTTGTTAGTTCAATTCAGGGGCCCCTGTGTAGTAAAATTAAGAAGGTCCAAGAAAAATTTTTCTTCCCCAACATGGTAAAAATTAGGTAGTTCATGGGCCCCAGGGAAGCTTGTCCTTCCTAGGCAGCACCTGTCCTGTCTCTCCCTGCCCCACCGCACCCCCCAAAGCCATCCCCGCCACTGCCTTAACCCAGATCCTCTCAGCTGACTCAGCTGTTGATGCAGGAGATCCCCAATGGCCCGGTGTCCCTGTCCTCAGGCTCCTTTCCCTTAACTCACCCTCCACATTGCTACTAGGGAGCTTTCTGAGGGAGGCAGATCTGAACGTGCCTAACTCCTGCGGGAAGCCCTTCAGGGGGTCTTCCCATCGACAAGGGAGGTCCCCCTACCTGTCTACTCTCCAGATTTCCTTTCTCAGAACATTCTGGGCTCCTTGGGCACTTGCTTTCTCCCCTGCCCAGATTTTCTTCCCTCAAACGTGGCCATCTGCACAGACGATCTATTGAACTCACCTTTCCAGGCTCATGTTGAACAGCATCTCCTCTGTTAGGCATCTCCCAGGGTGGGTTAGTCACTTCCTCCCCCGCCCCTTGCCTGCTACTCCCCCAGAGCCCTCGGGACATTGCGTTCTAGTGATCTGTGTACACACCGGGCTCCCCTCTGCACCCCAAGACTGCGGACTCCCTGAGGACAAGGACTGCAATGTGCTTGCCTTGTGCCCAGACGGTGGCAAGGGGCGTAAACATTTCGGAAAGGAGAGGCTGACAGCTGGCTTTCCTCTAAGCCATTAAACAAATGGCTCCTTTACATCCCACTTATGCTAACTGATTCGGTTGGAATTATAATATTTCAGAACCGGAAAGCATCTTAAAGTTTGTCTGCCCCAATCCTATCATTTGTGTAGCCGGGGAGAGGATGGTCCGGAGGGCTGAGGTCACTGGCTGGTGCTAATGGCCACTAGCTTCCTGGTCCTCCGGTTCAGACTCCTGTGCGTCTGTTGGTTGTGGTGTCGACACCGAGTGGAAAAATCGCCTTCCCGCTGGCTCTTACTGTTGCCCTGTTATGTCTGTGCGCTGAAGGAAATAGCCATTTCCACTAATAACACTTGTTTATGGTACTTTCATTTCGTGTCCTGGGCACTGCTGACGTTGCTGAATTAGGACAATTTTAGAACATTTATTTTTATGTGGAAAGATTATTAATGGCACTCTAAAATTATTAATGTAGCCTGTTGTAACTGATGAGAAAAAGAACCCTTCAATGTTTTGTTTTACCTTTCGAAAGACCTACTTGAATATCAGAGAATGCTAGAAATTAAAAAAAAAATCTTCACCTAATGTTACTATAGAATTTATTCCTGTGTGTGTGTGTGTGTGTGTGTGTAAAAACCTAAAAAGGAATTAAATTAATTGATTTTTTTCTAGATTTCTTGAGGTATAATTGATAAATAAAACTGAATACAGTTAAGGTGTACAACATGATGTTTTGATATATGCATATATTATAAAATGATCACCATAATCAAGCTAATTAACACATCCATCACCTCACATAGTTATCTTTGTGTGTGTGCATGGTGAGAACATTTAAGATCTACTCTCTTAGCAAATTTCAGGTACACGGTACCGTATTGTTAACTAGTCACAATGCTGTACATTAGCTCTCTGGAACTTATTCATAATTGAAACTGCATAACTGAAACTCTGTCCCCTCTGACCAACATCTCGCCATTTCCCTATGCCCTAGAATTATTCTTTTCCATGTTGCATCATTATTAATGATTCACACAGGGGCGCCTGGGTGGCGCAGTCAGTTAAGCGTCCGACTTCAGCCAGGTCACGATCTCGCGGTCCGTGAGTTCGAGCCCCGCGTTGGGCTCTGGGCTGATGGCTCGGAGCCTGGAGCCTGTTTCCGATTCTGTGTCTCCCTCTCTCTCTGCCCCTCCCCCGTTCATGCTCTGTCTCTCTCTGTCCCAAAAATAAATAAACGTTGAAAAAAAAATGATTCACACAATCATAATTTTATTTTGGAGGAAATAAGGGCTTTGGTATAAAATAACTTACGTCGATCTCTGGCATCTTAAGTGTCACCCCAGGGCAAAATCTTCCTGGTAAATACTGTGGAGTCACGATTGCCGCATAAACGGCATTATTTTGTTTACTTAACATTTTCCTTTCCTTCTGAGACTGTATTTCGGGAAGTTCCTAGTCTAATATATGATTTGAAAGGGAGTTGCACTTTTTAAATTTGACCTCACCTCCCTGGCATTGTGCTTGTCACCGGACAGGAAGCTGGCAGGAGCTGGGCCAATCACAAGACCATATTCCCTGGCGACATGATTGGTCTGACAAGGGGCTTGTGTCCAGAACTAGACTGACCGGTGTCTTTCTGCAGCATTTAGGAAAACAGAAGCCGGTCAGAGGGAAGAAGAGGTTCTTCACTGTCTTGCTTTGATGCTGGGAGTTTGCATATATATATATATATATATATTCTTTTCCATATATATATTCTTTTCCATATATATATATATATATATGCAAACTCCCAGCATCGTATATATATATGAACCGAAGTAGCCCTGGTTCTAGCCTGGAAGGTAAAGGTGATTTGTGAGAATGATGTGAGCCAGCAGAGAGAAGCAGATAGAAAGGAGAAGAGAAGGAAGAGAAAGAGATCTTTGACAGTGTTGGGGGTCCCGATTCAATTATTGGTGAGGCCCTCTTCTTGGGGTCTGGTATCAGACGAGAGATACTTTTTCTTTTTCACTGGTTTGTGTTTCCAAGCTTTGCAGTGAACCATTCAAAAAGTTCTAACACATGCAGATTTCGTTTTGCTTTCTTAGATAAACAAGCTGAACAAATACGCCTCCTCTACCCTAGAACGTAGGTCACAGTCTCTGTGTGAGGAAGATACTTACAAGCTCACTACATTATTTTCTTCGAACTTCTCTCTTCCTTCAACATTTACTCTATATCATTTGTGTAATAGGAAATTGGAAAAATAAAGTTTGAGAAATGTGGCCAGCCACCTGCCTAACTTCAGCCAACTGCCAGTAAGTCCAGTCTTCCAAGCAGACTTTAATCTGGAATTTTCTTTAAAAACTCACCAGTTGGATGCAAAAGTTTTTGTCGAAATGCTCTATAGTACAGAGAAGAACTGGGTCTCTCAAGAAGCAGCCTAGAGTAGCAGTTAATGCCCTTGAAAATAATTGCTTTTTGTCTTGAGCCCATGATCAAAGGTAATGATTGAACGCTAAATAGGTGCACTAATCAAATCAAATCAAATCTTTACATTTTGTATGAAGGTCTGGAAATTTGAGAGCAGGACAACAGAAATGGATCTCATTCAGCATAGTGTGAATCATAGTCACAGTGTGCTTGTTGGGGAAGGGGACGTAAAATCCCCACTGTTTTGATTTCTTTGAGATTCTTCTGCGGGAAAGAGTTGCGGCCTGGTACGTGGGTAAAAGAAAATGAAAAGAAAAAGAATCGGTACAAGTGTCATAACCCTGGCACGGTGTGCACAGACACCTGAGAATGACAAGGGCAAGGAAAACCACTTTTTCTCAAGTCTCGTCTACAGGCTTTTGAAGGGATTCTTGCCTGACATGTTCTTTCCACGGGTGAAAGGGAAAAGAGTAGACAATGAGAACACCCCTCTCAAGTTCTGCAGAGCCAAGGGCAAATCAGACTGGCATGGTCTGGCTTTCGTATTTAAAACTCTCTCTGAATGCATTAGTGTTTAGAAGGTGTACGCGATTTTGAAGGTAAACAGGAATGGAGACGGACACCGAATTGAAACTCCTCTGTTTGCAACCCTCCTCTTGTCCAGGATTCAACAGACGCCTGATGGGATAGCTGGCAGGAGGCTTGGATGAAGTCATCAGAGAACTCTCTCACTAGTGAGTCATAATTTAAGTTTGTTTAATTGTTTTGGCAAAGCCAATATGTTGCTCATGTGTAGAAATAGAAATAATGAGGATATTTGGGTTGATGCTGTTTCTGATTTTTTTTGAAGGAGCTGCGATGGAAGTTTGGGTCTTAAACAAACAGAATGGAGATTGGGATCCAAGGAAGGAAGATGTTGGGAGACAGCATCCATCGCTTGACTATAGGTTTTAATGAAAACTGTCTTCCAGGAAAAAGAGAGTCAATCCTCTGGAAAACAGTGTTAGAGAGGAATTGGCAGATTTTTTGGTAACTGTTTCATTTGTGAGTATTAAAAATACTTTGTAACTGGAAAGTGTTTTGCTTGAATAGAAACTTGTTATTTTCTTCTCCTTTTTTTTTAATTTAAATCCAAGTTAGTTAACATATACTGTAATAATGACTTCAGGAATAGAATTTAGTGGTTCATCACTTACTTGTAACACCCAGTGCTCATCCCAACAAGTGTCCCCCTTAATGCCCATCACCCATTTAGCCCATCTCCCCACCCAACACCCCGCCAGCAACCCTCAGTTTGTTCTCTACATTTAAGAGTCTCTTGTGGTTTGTGAAACTTATAATTTTCTTGATAACTATTCCTATTTATATTTTTATATTTGTATATATGGTGACACCTACCCAATTTACCAATATTTCTCAGTTAGCTGTGAGTCTGCTGAGACTTACAAAGTGAGAAAGGTGGCCAAACTAGATGTCCCTCAAGCCCATTAACAAAATCCCTTGCACTTTATCCACAGATGTCCTTGCGAGCTCCTGGTATCTTCTGTCTTGAGTGAAACACTAGACCTTCACCGCCCACCCCCTCGCGGGAACCAGAGCGCTAGGAATGGTAAGGTGCCTTTCTCCATCCTCGCTCAACCCATCCGGGCCATGCCACACTGACCTCCTAAATAGCTCTCAGACGGTCTACCCCCTTCACCCACGGGAGCTCTTCACTTACTTTGTGCACCGGAAACCTTTGGCAGTCTGGTAAAGCCTCTGGGCTCCTTTTCAGAATGAGACTTAAGTTCATTAAATAAAATACAGAGGATTACAAAGGAAACCCATCTTAAAAATATTGTTATCAAAATATGTTTAAAAGTTGAGTCACAATCATGTATGGGCTTCTTTATAAATGCTTTGGGTCCTCCGATCTCGTGGCAAGCCCCACAGCTACAGTAATTTTCCAGTCGTGATGAGCGTAAGGGATAGCTCGATTTGTCTGCAGCAACTGTGATGTGATCTGAAAGTGCCCGAGGTTCCTCTTGGCTGGAGTCACAGGTGCTGCTGACACTGCTGTGGTTTGGCGTTGACGTTCATCGTGGAAGGAAGTACTGCATTTCACTCCGAAGTTGCTTGTTTTCCCACCCAAGTCCACGGATGTCTCCAGCGCCCTCACTGAGAGCCCCTGCTTCTGTCCAAGCCACCATCCCTGGACGGTGCCACGCTCTCCTGTTGGATATACTACACACGATTGCCTACATCCAAACTGTCCTCCCCTCTGCAGCCAAAGTAGTGTTTTCAAATTGCAAAATTGGTTGTCACCTGCCCCCCACCCCCACCCTTTGCTTATACATCCTTTGCTCGTAGAATGGATACCAAAAGGCCTGGGTGTAGCCACGGGGGTCCTGTGTCACGGGCTGTCTTCATTCTCTTCGACCACAGAGCTTTGCATGTGTTCCCTCTGCTAGGAATGCTCCCGAGGCCCTTCCTTGTGACATTAACTCTTCAGATCAGCTCAACCATCACTTGCTCAAGGAAGCCTTCTCTGGCCTCCCTGGTACTCTCAGGGCCTCTTGCACCATAGCTCCCTCATTCCTAAGAGGTGATGTTGCATTTATTTCTGTGATCCTTTGACTAATGTCTCTGTGCACTCACAGGCTGTGGGTTCTACAAGAACCAGGTTCTATGCTATCCCTAGGACGGTGCCTGGCACATTGTAGAACTTCAGTAAATACTTGTAGAATGAAGAAATGAGTGAATGAACCATTCTCACAGGCATTTTAGAAGCAGAAAGTGGTGGGGGTGGGAATGAGGAGGAAAGAAAAGTGTTGGAGGCAGACACCTGACAGCAAGGAGAAGTGATCATCTCTGGTTCTCTGGTCTGAGGAGACAGAGATCCTTGAGCAGGTGAAGAAGTAACCCCAACTAGACACTCCTCTCCCCAAATTGAAGCCTTTCAGTATAGCAAAAAAGGGAGTCCTAGGTACATTAATAGGCCCTGAGAGCACCACTGTGTTACAGGAGAGAACATTAACTTGAATTTCTAAAGTCAATCCTAAATATTAAGAAAAGGTTAAATTACATTATCGTAGTCATGCATTAAAAAGAAATGTCATAAAAATGATGAAAATTAAGATTTGCTCTTGAAAAGATGATTTGGAAAATAATATGAGGTTGGATTGCTATGCTGTGTGTGTGTTATATATATATGAATGCTGTGTAGGCATATACATATATTTATTCCTTTACTTTCTGGGTACATATTTTTTGATGTGGATACCTAGATATTTAATTTCCTTATTAGACCTAAAACATATTCCTTCAACAATATAACTGAGAAATAAACTATTCTGTGGGTTGTTGATAGGAGTGGAGAATGATACTAATGAGGTCAAATGATGGGTAATTTGCTCACTGACTGATGATATTGGGTTCTATGACACAGATTTCACGCCCACCTCCAGCTGGACATGGGGCAAATGTGGGTCTGGGGGTTGGATGAAAGTTTGTGGATGAAGGCTAAATACTCATCCTTGATAATTGAGAAATAACCCAAGGTTGACTTGAGTAATATAGATTTGAGTACCTACCATGTTCAAGGCTTAGTAGTAGGTACTGGGATGTGTGGTGATCCTATGACGACGGCATTGGATCTATTTTCCTGTATAAATGGATGCATTATTACTGAGGTTGGATTGTCGTATGGGGATTCTTTTAATGGGGAAAGATGTATGACTATTAATCCTTGGCTGGCAAAAGGCAGCCTGTTTTTATCCTGAACACTCATAGCAAAATATGATCATTAGGCTTTCACCCTGCACACCGTCAACCTGTGAGGCAAAGACTGGAGCAGGGACTCCCGAGAGACTGCACCCTCCAAGCTGTTCCAGGGAACACTTCTTATCCTTTTGGGGAGCACCCCACAAGCACTGCCCAGAGTTTGGATTCAAATAAAAAGTTAACTGATTGGGTTATTTCTACAACAACTGGTCATCGTTTACTTAAAGCAAAGCTACATAAAATCCTCCTTCCCATGGATCAAGTTGGTGAGCCCAATCTAGAAAACTGATGGACTGTGCTGGCTGGGGCGAAGAGCTGGGGTCCAGCCATCAGTGACTCGTTGGGCCTAGTTTTATTCCCTCTTTTCCACTGAGTTTGGACTCAGCGGCCTGAAACAATGCCTATGAAGCTGTCACACTCTGTTGTGTCAAAGCGACTCAAGCACCTTTGGGCTGGGACCATTGAAATGATGGACTGTTATGGTCTTCCCTCTTAATGCTCGCTTAATGCCTGTTCAGGGAGCACTTCATTTACACATCATTTACATGCTAGGCTTATGCAATTTTGGGTGAAAATTCAGCATTGCTCTTGCACAGAGGCCATGTTTTTATTTAAATAGGATGAGCCCCAGGTACCCTAAGTGCAGGCCTGCACGTGTATTTCTAAACTATTTGCAGTAAGCCTTATCACGGAATTACATGACAATTTTTAATGAAAATAATGCTCAGTCTGCAAAGGAGGAAAAATAGGCTGAAACAAGGAAACATTCGTATTTTGCTTACGGTAATTCTTAAGAAGAATTGAGAAGAATTACAGTCCTGTGTAATAAGCTTTAGCTGGAGGTTTATTACCTTATCTACATCCTTGGTTTGATAGATAGTAGGAGTACAACTGCCTGTATAATACAGACCTTGGAGCAGTCGGTCAAACCATTGTGCAGTATATTCACTGGGCACTTTGAGATTATAAAGATTGTTTCTGATTTCCATGCCATAGAATTAAAAAGCAAGGAGATGGCATTACATATACACAGAAACAATCCAGATGAAAGATAAAAAAATATAGGAAAGACTATAATGGTCCATGGAAATCTCACCATACCCAGATACTGAAACCAGGAAATTCTTTTTCAAGTCTGAGCTCTATCATGTTGAAGACATGACTGGGTAACAAACGAGGTCTCTTTCCTTAAAGATTAAATGAAGACGCGCATTTCACTTACTTATGGTGATTATAAATAAACAGGGTGAGAATTGTAAAGTCATCGCCAGAAGTAATAGTATCAATCACTTGTAGTCTATTTCTGTTCTTTTTTTTTTTTTTAATTTTATTTATTTTTGAGGGACGGAGAGAGAGTGTGAGGCCGGGAGGAGCAGAGAGAGAGAGAGAGGGAGACATAGAATCCAAAGCAGGCTCCAGGCTGTCAGCACAGAGCCGGAGGTGGTGCTGGAACTCACGAACCATGAGATCATGACCTGAGCTGAAGTCGGAGGCTTAACTGACTGAGCCACCCAGGCGCCCCTATTTCTGCTTTTTAATGGGTGTGTAGAGCAACAAAACATGCAATTTCTCAGACTGTTCCTTTAACTAAAATTGGAAATGAAAGTGTTATTTGGGGGATGTTTCTCTGAATGAAGAATACTGATATTTCTAATTGAACTCCGAATTGAATTTCTGATAAACTGGAATTCAGGGCTTTCTCTCCAACTACATGGAACATTTTAGCAGATTAATGACTGATCATTTCAAGAGTCAAAAGGACTTGAACTGGCTTTGGGTGTGAGAAAATGAATCACCGTGTTGCCATTTTAAGAGTTTATTTGGCCGTGGTTTGAGGTACATTAAGAACAAATAGATTTCCAAGGCAGAGTGTTGATATTACTCATTTACAATGGGTGACCAGTTGGCGATAATGTACCCTGTGTAACAGCAGCTGTCCTAGCCAACCTCAGTTCCACACCTACGGTTTACAAATGCCGCTTCCCTTCAGAGATCATGAAGCTGCAAACGACTCTGTGTACCTGACTCGCAATTCTTTTTCCTTCTCACGGCCTTCCATGCCTATAAAACTTTGGGTTCGGCCGATTTGGGCGAGTGTTTTCTTTCTGGCCTACACATCTTGACTTAACACGCGTGGATGGGCCTCTGTCATACACATGACCGGGGTCCGCGAGATTCTGCGGTCCCTGCAGAAAAGGTATTAGAAGACGGCGGAGGAAAGACAAACACCAAAAGACAATTCCCCAACCAGCATGAACAAAAGATTTCCTGTAGCCACGGAGAGCCCTCCAGGACCCCACATCCCCCCGAATGGGGGTGTTCACACGCCTCACGAGTAGCAAATGCAGCGCTGGCCGACGGTGAAATACTGACTCGCCTCTGATTTGCCTTTTGCCTGTTGAGCCTCCCCAGTCGGCAGCCTGTGTTTTTCCCCCAGCAGCTTCGCTCCCTGTCTGCTTCCGCTTCAGGTGCTCGGGAGCCCCTTGGCTCTTCGCCGGCTCTTTCAGCTGGCAAGCAGCTTGCCCTGCGGACCCGGAGCAGCTATGGCTCAGCCGGGACACGGCACGTGGAAACTCCACAGGCCCGATCGGTTGTGTCCTTGGCTCCTTTAGACTGCGACTTCAAATACACCCACCCACCCTGCCAGCGCACAGAAAGCACAGCACCTGATGGCTGCAGGTTAGAGATGTGCGGACTGAGGCCACCAAGGGGGACGCAGGGATGAGATTTTATTTGTGTGATCTTGCTTGCTCATCTTTTGTAAGAGCCCGATTTCACAGAGTTTGTTTTGTTGCTTTTCAATCTTATACCACCACCACTTGGCTTTGTGGATCGTCCGCCTTTTACTTTTGTTTTCTATTTCATTCACTTGTGTGTTTATATTTTTATCATCTTTTTTGGTTTTTCTTTTAATGCCCTGAATTGGATGCTTACTTAGCTCATTAGTTCTTAGTTTCTAAATTATCTAACTTATGCATTTTAGGATATACATTTCTCTCTGAGTACAATTTTTGCTATATCTGCAAGGTTTGGTGTGTAATATTTTCATTATCATTAATTTTTTTAGAAGCACCTTATTAATAATTCTAATATTTCATGTTTAAATGATATTTTGGATATGTTGGGTAAAATAAAATTCATTTCATCTATTTCTTTTTACTTTTATAATATGGCTACTGCAATTTTTAAATTAGATATGTGGTCTGTATTTGTGACACTATCATATTTCTTTTTTTTTTTAATTTAAATCCAAGTCAGTTAATATATAGTTCAATAATGTCTTCAGGAGTAGGATTTAGTGATCCATCACTTACATACAACAGCCAGGTGCTCATCCTGACAAGTGCCCTCCTTAATGCCCCTCATCCATTTAACCCATCCCCCCCATCCCTCCAGCAACCTTCAGTTCTCTGTATTTAAGAATCTCTTATGGTTTGCCTCCCTCTCTTTTTTTATCTTATTTTTGCTTCCCTTCCCTTATGTTTATCTGTTCTGTTTCTTAAATTCCACATATGAGTGAAATCATGATATTTGTCTTTCTCTGACTGACTTATTTCGCTTAGCATAATACGCTCTAGTTCCATCTAGGTTGTTGCAAATGGCAAGATTTCATTCTTTTTGATCGCTGAATAATACTCTATTTATGTATATATATATATATATATGGATATATATCGCTGAGTATATATCCATATATATATGGATTGCTGAATAATACTCCATATATATATATATATATATATATACACACACACACACACACACATACTACATCTTCTTTATCCATTTATCCGTCGATGGACATTTGGCTTCTTTACATAAATTGGTTATCGTCAATTTTTGAGTATATCTAAATGTCCATGATTTTTTTCTTGAGTTTCTAAATGTTTCTTCTTAAAATTTCCAAATATGTGGGTTTCCTCCTCATCTTTTTGTTATTGGCTTCTAATCCCCACCCCCCCACCCCCACCCCATTGAATTGTTTTGTGGTTAAGGACAGGTTCTATTTGACATGGATTTTTTTGAAATTTGCTGAGATGTGCTTGTTGGCCTAGAATTGTGGTCAGTTTTTGTAAACGGTCCATGTTTCGTGCTTTGGAAGAGAGTACATAGTCTCTAAATGTTGGAGCCTGGGTTCTGCTGTCATCTGGCACACTGACCTGTACATGATGTTCAGGTCAGTGATCTCCGTGTTGAATCTTCTCCTTTTACCCCTTCGGATTTACTTTCTACGTTTCCTCACCCTGATTTGTGCTGTGGGAGGCTGACCTGTATGAACTCTATCAAAAACTCCCCACCCTGGGCTTCTTTGGGCTCAGCCAGTGGAGATATGGGGAGGAGAGTGGGAAGATGCAGAGAGAAAGGTCAGAATAATAACTCTTCCAGCTTCCTCCTGCTGAGCCATTTTGGCAAAGACACAGTCCTCTGTCAGAGGTCTCAGAGCTTGTCAGACACCCTCTCCTTCAGCCACAGCTCTCACTGGTGTTGGTGACCAAGTCTTCTTCTCGGCCGTTTAGCCCCTGTTGCCCTGTGGCTAGCCCTGGATGTGCTTCTTCGTCCATCTTTGGTGAACCTTGCCCATACCTTGTGAATATTTAATTAAACTCTCTCTCTTCATTTCATATCAGTATGGCATCATCTTGCTGCCAGGACCCAACTGATGCAATCTTTGGACCCATTTTTGCTTGCTTGACCTAACAATAATTGAGAGAGATACAATTAGATCTTCCTTTATGATGGTAGATTTGCCAATCTCTATGCTTTATGTATTTTGAGGCCATTTTTTTTTTTTTTAAGTGCATGCAGGTTTGAGATTGTTGTATCTTCCTGGCGAAGTGATTCTTCTATCATCATATAGGGGCCTTCCTTCTCTGTACTTTTTGGTCTCAGGATCCCTTTATATTATTAAAAGTTACTGAGAACCCCAGAGAGATTTTGTTTGTAGAGATTATATCTACTCATATTTGCCATGCTAGAAGTTAAAACTGAGAAAAGATTAAAATATTGATTTAATAATTCATGAAAAAATAAGAGCAATAGTCTCATTGCCTGTTAACACAAGTTAACATTCTGAATTTTTTTTTAAGTTCTATTTTCGGAAACAAAACATAGGGAGTGCCATCACTTTATATTTTTATAGATGTCTTTAATATCTAGTTTATTAGAAGACCACTGGATTCTCCAATCTGTTTTGGCATCTAATCTTCTGGGGTGTGTTGTTTTGCTTGAAGTTGACGTACAGACAAAAAACCCAGCTTCCCACAGATACGGTTGGAAAAGGAAGCAGAACTGTCATAACTGTTTCAGATGATTGTGGGAATTCATTCTTGATACTACTCTCAAGCTCAACAAGTGGTGGCTCTAGATGGTTAATTCCAATATGAAGTTTGAAAACAGATCGATGAAATTTTCATATTCTGTTATATTGTAACCCGTTGATCTATCTTGTACTTTGCATGGATCACTTACCCATGCATGGCTTTATGTTATTCATTGTTCATTTGGACCATAATGGTTCACCGAGCTCTGCCGATCTTCTAAATGTTGACACATTTCATTATACAGTATAAGAAAATCACATTGTACTATGCATTGTATGTAATGAACTAACTCTAAAAATGTTTTTTGAGAGAGAGAGAGAGAGAGAGAGAGAGAGCACAAGTAGGGGAGGGGCAGAGAGAGAGAGTGAGAGAGAGGGAGACACAGAATCTGAAGCAGGCTCCAGGCTCTGAGCTGTCAGCACAGAACCGAATGCGGGGCTTGAACTCACGAACCGTGAGATCATAACCCGAGCTGCAGTTGGGCACTTAACCGACTGAGCCAAACCAGGCACCCTTGTAATGAACTAACTCTAGCTTCAACTCTGCTTCCAATTCACTGTCCTTAGAAAGTTATTTTGAGCTTTAGTTTTCCCGCGTGTAAAATGGAGGTGATAATTATACTTTTCTCTCATGGTGTCTTGGAGGAAGAAATTTGATAGTGGCTGTGAATGCATTTTGTGAGTGTTCTGATGCAATTTGGACAGCTGTAAGGATTGAAAGATTAGAAAATAGTGTCTTTATTGTCTCTTCTTTAAAAGTGTCCAGATATCAACCTTTTAAATAAAGGCATAGTTATATTATCATTCATAGTCTCCTACCCATAAAGTAATTGATAGAAGATTCTTTTTATTTTTTTGCCATGGGGATCAATAAAGTAATTTGCATTTGGAGTGAACAAAGGAACACATTTAGTCCATTGATGTGTTTAGTTTTCTTGAATTGGGCCTTGCTAACGATGAGGTTCAACTTTTCCATTGTATGGAAAAAGTAGCTGAAAACCTGATTTCAGTGACTTGCCCAGGGAGGGACATAGGCCATGTGAAAGGCAGACTTGGGTCAAAGTCTTCATTTTCTGATGCCAGTGTTTGTTCCATTATACTGCCTCTCCAATTTCTATTGGTGACATTTTGGGTATCTTCACAGGGAGGAAGAGAATGTATAGGTATTATTTTTATTTTTTAATTTCTAGCTTTCTAAAATCAGATCATCCTTTTCACCGATTCTTTCTGAATGCCTGGCAACCTTCTGAATACTTGAATTTTTTTTTTTTTTTGTCAGTGCATTTGAAGGTCAACACCTCTTCAAAGGAAAAAAATAAGAACATTGAGAAAAGTTTTCAATAGTCATCACATCATTTATTTGCTGACTCTGTTTGCATAGAATTGCTAACCGGCAGGGTACACGATCTTGTAAATTCATAAGGGCAAAGGTTTAGTGAGCTGCATTGAATGTGGAGTCTCTTTTTCAGGCTGGCTTGACATTACACTAAACCTGTTTCCTTCTATTGGCAGGAACTTGTACCAGACCCCAGGCTGCATACTGTGACCCATTCAGCTCAAGATTTTATCGGGCAGACATTGCCAGTATGTATTCCCTATTACAGCAAAAATATAGTTTACACATCGATCAAACTTTGATGGCACCCCTAGCAGGGTTCAAAGTTCACGGGGGTACCACGCATGGAGGGGAATGAGGTGGATGGGAGCAGTTGCCATAATGAAAGCTGAGGATGTTAGTCCCTGCCTCGCTGCCTCTGCCTCTCCCAACTCCTTTCCAAGGGATCATCATGCCCTCCTCGTAGAACCTGCGCTGCCCTCTCTTCTGAACTAACCAGGAAATGCAGCCAAGGTTCAGTATTACCCACCTCTCCTCCACTCCCTTGCTTATTCAGTGGGGTTTGGGATGAATTTTCTCCTTCCCTGTCTCAACAGATAGAGGCCATCAGTCTTGTTTGTTCCTAAGTAACATTCACTATCAGTGAACCTCATGGCCCAAAGAAAGGATCCCAGGAATCCGAGTTGCTTTTGGATTATCTTCTCTTGTGTTACCTCCTGCCTCATCCCCAGCCCCTTCCCATGATGCTACTGGCTTCCTCTGAACCCCAGAGTGGTGTGTAAGGGCCTGTCCGGGGTTTCTGCCTTAATTTTGCTGGCGTTCTTTCCCGGGATGGAACCCTAATCTTGAGAGTGAGGCAGGGCAAGGGGATGGGACTGGGTCGGGTGGGGTTGGGGGAAGTGGAATTGAGAAGTTATCCTCAAGTGTTGATCGATTCATGGAGAAGATGTTGGAGCCTCTGTTTCAAATCCAATGACATATCCTCTAGAATCATTCCCAGAACACACACACACACACACACACACACACACACACTGAGCTTTGCCTAAGGGGCAAACTCTATAAAGATATAAAGAATATAAACTTCAAACAAAGGAACACATTCTTTTTTTTTTTCAACTTTTTTTTTTTAAATTATTTTTGGGACAGAGAGAGACAGAGCATGAACGGGGAAGCGGCAGAGAGAGAGGGAGACACAGAATCCGAAGCAGGCTCCAGGCTCCGAGCCATCAGCCCAGAGCCCGACGCGGGGCTCGAACTCACGGACCGCGAGATCGTGACCTGGCTGAAGTCGGACGCTTAACCGACTGCGCCACCCAGGCGCCCCACAAAGGAACACATTCTAAACTTTAGCCCTAAGACTGGACACAAAATGAACGTCCCTTCCCCACAGAAGAGCGAACAAACAGTCCCCCCCCAAACAACAAATCAATAAAACAGAGTCACAAACAGCACAGCAACTGTCAGGTTCACAGACTCATTCTGCAGTTAATGATACAAATACCAACCGAATGTGCCTGAGTCTCGAGCCGTCCATTCAGATGCAGGAGACCATCTACAGTGTGAGAGAAACCGAAGATACAATAGGCACCAAATTATTTGGAGAGAATATGAGCCAAATACCCAACCGACCAAACAAACAAAAAATGTGGATGAGAAAGAAATGGCTGAATATACTGAGTTATGTAAGAGTCTGAGAAAGAATTCATAGGGTTTCTGGAAACACAATTTCATCAAGAGCTGGAGGAAAATGAAAAGGAAGACAGCAGGCGTAATTGCCATGAGCAATCGTTTCCTGCTGAGACAGAAGAGTCTTACTATCAGCTCTGTAAGAATACATCCAGGCAAATACAGAAAACATGGAAATAAATACTTCTCATAAAATCAAGACGGGAGGACAAAAGGGCACCCAGAGACATGCCATGTGTAGCAGAAAAGAGAGTGGGCAAAGGCCAGATAAGGTGATAATAGAAAAAGAGAAGTGAGAAAATTGCATCTCTGTGGGCATCATTAGGGTGAAGGAAAGCAGGCAAATAGAAAGTGCTTAAAATGTAACAGAGTGAAGCATCCAGAACACCACAGGTCAAATCCTGTTAGAGCAAATAGTGTCACAAAGGAAATCTCTTTATAACGAAAAAAGGAAGAGAGTAAGTGCAGGAGAAAAAGAGGCAGCCAGAAGTCGGGAGAATTGGGTTGTAATTCAGGTTCTTTTACCACCTTGGCTCTATTTCCTTGGGGGTATTTGCTGACCTTCTCTGGGTCAGAGCTTCCTGGTCTGTAACTTAGCCCAGGGTGGTGATCTGTGACTTTTTGACAGCATGTCCCCTTTAAGAATCTGATGAAATTTACACATTTTCTCAGCGAAGTTAACATGGCTTCTACTAGATTTTTCATACTGCTTCCAGAGGGTCTTCTCTAGTTTGGAAGGGGACACTGGACTTGAGGTTTAGAATTGCAACCTAGCCTGGGCTTTTCCAGCTTGGCAAACCTATGGGTCTACGGTTTCCAGGTGGTAAGCATCTGCTGATTGCACACAGTATTGAACTCAACACAGTGAGGCACAGCGCAGACTGCCAGAGCTGTGGAAAGGGGGTTCTTCTCTTAGCAGTGGAACCTGAAGGAGAAAGGCAGTGGGGAGATTGGCAAGCCGGCTCGCCGTACTTGCCTCTTCTGCCTTAGCAGCACTGGGTCTTTTTTTTTTTTTTTTTAGTTTGCTTGTTTTTATTTATTTATTTATTTATTTAGAGCAGGGGAGGGGCAGAGAGAGAATCCCAAGCAGGCTTTGCCAGAGCAGAGCTCGACACGGGGTTTGATCTCATGAGCCGTGAGATCATGACCTGAGCTGAAATCAAGAGTCAGACGCTCAACTGACTGAGCCACCCAGGTGCCCCATCACTGTTTTTTTGTTTTCTTTTTTTCAACGTTTATTTATTTTTGGGACAGAGAGAGACAGAGCATGAACGGGGGAGGGGCAGAGAGAGAGGGAGACACAGAATCGGAAACAGGCTCCCGGCTCTGAGCCATCAGCCCAGAGCCTGACGCGGGGCTCGAACTCACGGACCGCAAGATCGTGACCTGAGCTGAAGTCGGACGCTTAACTGACTGAGCCACCCAGGCGCCCCTGTTTTCTTTTTTTAATCCACTTGATACTTCGGTGAAATGTAACCTAACCTACTGTCGGGGCGTGTTTTGGCTCAATTATTTTTATTTTGGTTAGCTCATGTTCTTTGCCTTGCCCCACCCTCTCCCTCTTTCCTTTCTCTGACCTCCTTTCCGCGTCCTCCCTTTTCCTCCCTTTTGATGAAGTGATGAAGTGATTAAGGCTGGTGCCTTGGAGGTGGGTGACTTTAGAAAGAACCTCCCATGTGCTGGAGGTGGTGCCAGGACAGACAGAACTAACAAAAAATATAAGACGCATCTCTACTGTCGAGGAATTTATAGGGTAGCTGGGAAGGTGAGCTGCGAACAGATAAAAAGTAAAGGCGCCATATAGGATTGGCGCACGAGAGACTGTACAGTAAGGGAAGGGTCCTCAGAGTGTGTGTCTGCCGTGTGGATGAGCCTCGTGGGCTCATGCTACAGGTTTCAAGTTGTTGAGTCAGTGGGCCCAGGAAAGTGTCGTGGAAGAGAGCCACCTTGGTGCTGGGTGGGCTGGGCCTGGAAGGGTATGTTTGGTACTGATGGTTGGGGAAGTTCCCTGGAGGGGGGTGAGAGGGCATTTGTCTTAGTTTGCTTGGGCTGCTATAACAGAAGACTGCTGTCTTCTCCCTGTGTCCTCACGTGGTAGCAGGGGCGGGAGAGCTCTCCGGGGTCTTTTCTTTTTTTTTTTTTTTTAACGTTTATTTATTTTTGAGACAGAGAGAGACAGAGCATGAACAGGGGAGGGGCAGAGAGAGAGGGAGACACAGAATCGGAAACAGGCTCCAGGCTCTGAGCTGTCAGCACAGAGCCCGATGCGGGGCTCGAACTCACGGACCGTGAGATCATGACCTGAGCCGAAGTCGGACGCTTAACCGACCAAGCCACCCAGGCGCCCCTAGCCGGGGTCTTTTCTAAGGCCACTGTTCCTTTCATGGGAGCTCCGGGCTTGTGACCTAATCACCTCCCAAAGGCCCCACCTCCAAATATCCACACATGGGGAATTAGGTTCCGACATGAGTTTTGAAAAAGACACAAACATTTGGTCTGTAGCAGCATTCTTATCCAAGTTCACCTTTGTTCTCTCCTTTCCCTTCCAGGGGTCTCTCAGTCTCTGACCCAGATTACAGTTTAGAACACAACATGGCAGGCCACATCGAATGGAGCCAATCTTTGAACTAAGGAGAAGAGCGCTTCTGCACCTACCAGGAAATGAAAGAAAAGCAGGAGTGCCTACTTTTCTGGAAAACCCATTCATTCATTCAGTAAATATTCATTGGACACCCGCTATGTGTCAGGCATTGTGCTACACTGTGGGAATACAGCAGTGGACAAGACATAGGTGGCCCTGAGCTCTTGGCATTCAGTGAAGGAAAGCCAGATACCAACTTGCACCGTGACCGGGAGCCCTGTACTCAGAGGACATCTGGCTATAGCACTGTTGACCTTTCTGATTTCAGGTCAGTTTAGAAGTCCGATATATCCTACCTTTATTCTATCAACCCCTGTTCTATTATTCAGTTGGGGGCTGGTTGGTGGGGGCCACCATGAGCAGCCACTTACCCAGGAGCAGAGTCTCTGATTCAGGAAAATGACAAACATACCGAGAGAACATATAAATCGAAACAGTACATGGAGTCCCAGCATCCGGTTCCAGATTAATGAAGCTAGCAGTGTGGCAAACGCGCCGCATAGAAATCCTCCTGAAGGTTGGGAGAGGTACATTATAACGATTGGTGGTTTTACCGAGAGTACAAATAGCAGGTAGGAACATGGCGAGCTTTTGAAAAAATGCCAAAAACTAGGCAGCACAACAGAGATAAATAAAATACACAGTAAAGAGGCAAAATAATAAAATACTGTAATTTGGCCTCCCAGCATGAAGGAGGGAAGCTGAGACTGGAAGAATGGATTAGAATTCATGAGTCATTTGCTTGGTTTTGAACTGATGGAGCCCCAGCTGGCTGGAGAGGCCCGAGCGAGCGGGTTGTTCTTGTTTGCAACCCTGAAATCCCTGTAGAGTGGACTGGCTCTCCCAATCTTTCTTCTATGAGGCTATTTATTTATTTATTTCTTAGCAACAACTTTGGGCCCAGTTCTGTGCTAGGCATTCATATGAATTACCTTTCGTCGTCACAAAGTCCTGCAAGGAAGCCAGGGCTCAGAGATGTGAGTGACCTACTCTAAGGTAACTCAGCTAGTGTGGAGGCCCCAGCTAATCCCAGTCTTTCAGACTCTGCTGTTGGCATCCCCCTACTGTGGCCTCCCACCTCCCCTGTCCCATGGCTTTCTGTGCCCCTTGGCACTTGACAAAGGACGTCTGGGTGAGAGGCAAAGCAAGAGCTTCATAAAAGTGAACACCAGGGAGCCATGCGGGCTAGAAATATCCCCGTCCATCGATAAAAGGCAGGGGCAGCCTTTTAATTGCCTACTTCTGGGGTTACCTTACGTCAGGGTCTGCTACTGGCGTGATTTAAGAAACAGGTCACATCTTGTAGTTCTGAAAAGTAGGAAAGTGCTTAAAACAAACAAAACCAAACTCCACTTGATTGGAGGTATGTCAAAGGGAGACAGGAGCCAGCTGGAAGAACTCTGGGTGGCCAAAGGTGGACCAATTTAAGTGACAAAATAAAATAGAATTGGATTATAACCCGAAGTATAAAATAAATATCCCGGAGTCCATACTGGTTCCAATGACTGAGCAAATAAATAAACAAAGGAGAAGGCACGAATGTCTTGTGCAGAAGAATCCCAAACGATTTATGTAGATACCTCCCTCTCGAGGGGGCACACACAGCTTCCCATCCCTTAAATGGAGGCAGTGACTTCTTTCCAAAGAGTACAGTGTGGATGGGGGTGTAGTGGTGAAATCTGGCAAATACTACCTCAGCCAGATACTCAAGGCCCACATCTACTGTGATAAGTCATGTTGACGGTATGTACTCTTGATCTCATGTGATGACAGTGACACTTTACCTCTATGACCTTCATCCCAAACCTCCAAAATCCCGGTTAGAAGAGCATTCTATAGAGCGATTGCCCAAACCATGCAAAACTGGTCAAGTCATCAATAACAAAGAAAGTCGAGGGGTACCTGGGGGGCTCAGTCGGTTTAGTGTCCGACTTCGGCTCGGGTCATGATCTCACAGCTCGTGGGTTCAAGCCCCGCATCGGGCAGACAGCTTGGAGCGTGGAGCCTGCTTCAGATTCTGTGTCCCCCTCTCCCTCTGCCCCTCCCCAACTCGTGCTCTGTCTCTCTCTCTTTCTCTCTCTCAAAAATAAACAAACCCTAAAAAAAATTTAAAAAAATAACAAAGAAAGTCTGAAAAGCTGTCAGAACCAAGAGAAGCCTAAGGAGACACAATGGCTAAATGTAATGTGATGCCTGGATGAGATCCTGGAACAGAAAAAGGACATTGGGTTAAAAGTGAGGAAATCTAGTAAAATGTGGATTTCAGTCAAAAATAATGTGTCAGCACTGATTCATTAATTGTAACAAAGGTACATATTAATGAGGGATGTTAATATTAGGGAGAACTAGGTATGGGGGTATATGGGAATTCTCTGTACTCTCGTCAATTTTCTGTTAATCTGAAACTGTTCTAAAAAGGAAAGTCTATTTAAAAAACAGGTTAAATTCTAATAGCGAGATATTTTGAGCATGAATTTAAGCTGTCTCATGTGGACAGGGAATATTGCCTTATTGCAAGTCCAGTCCTGTACTTGACCTTCAGCTCATACCAATGGCTGTCTGGGTGCCCTTTTGGCCTTTGGAAAGGTTTGGTAGAGGGGGCCGCCCGCTGGGAAGCCAGTGGGTACAGGAAACTAAGCCTCGTACCTCCTTTGTGACTGAGACTCTTGCAGGTGAGGGCATTGATGGGCCGTATGTAGAGGAGGCCAGTTTAGAGGCTTGAAACTGAATTGGCTGGGACAAGGCTGGGCTGGGAGAGGGGGTATTAAGAACAGCCTCCGAGGTGAGGGCGGGCTCCTGGCCTTAACCCCCACACACCAGCAGGCCCACTTTTACACCAAATCCTACGTTTTGTTCTTCCCTCCATTCATGTAAGTACATTTTCACCAAGCACTCTTACGTGCCTTACATTGTGCTCTGTGTTGGGTCTGTAATACTTATATTCCAGTAGGAAAGATAAAAGTAAACTGATAGATGATTCCAAATCTGATAAGCCCTTGAAAGAAACAGGGTACTAGGACAGGCAATAAGGGGAGGGGTCCTAATTTAGATGGGATAGTTAGCCAAGGCCTTACTGAAGAGAGGACACTCAGGCTGAGGCCTGAAGGATAAAAGAGAGAAGTCACGCAAAGCATGGAGTTCTGGTAAAGGGAACAGCATGTGTGAGGGCTCAGAGGCAGGAATGAATTCTGCATGTTTGAAGAACTGAAAGAAGCCACCTATAAAACAGTTTTATTTTTATTATTATTTTTTAATAAACCTCTTCTTTTTAAAATGCTTATTTATTTTGGGGGGGAGCAGAGGGAGAGGGAGAGAAAGAATCCTAAGCAGGCTCCATGCTCAGCACAGAGCCTGATGCAGGGCTTGATCCCAAGAACTGTGACCTCATGACCTGGGCCGAAATCAAAAGTCAGACGCTTAACCAGGTAAGCCACCCAGGCACCCTATAAAACAGTGTTTTTTACACAAAAATGATGATCTTTAGATGCAAACAAGACAGAACATAATTTATATTTTATTCCGTTTCGTCTTTTTCTTTACACTTCATTCCAGAAATTGAAACATATAACTTTGGTATAGTTGTCATCCTTTGTAAAATGGTGTTTTTTGACCTTTGTTAAGTAAACGGAAGTCATACAGGCTGACTTCTCCACGTGGTCTGGATGTAGCATGACACATTTTTCTTTTCTTTTTGTCTCTCTATTGTTTGGGATCCTTCTCATCTGGTGGGAGCAGAGTCTTTTAATAATCAGTAGTGCAGCCAAGCTGTGCGAGGTGATTGATCTGAGCAAAGAGGAAGTCTGTCTTGTTCCACTCTGAAGATCAGGACGGTCCTAGGCCTGCTTGCACGGAGTGCGGTCAGCATGGCTGGGGGGCCTCTAACTATCACCTCAAAGGTCTTCAACTGATTTGTTCCATCTACCCCCCAGTGGGGATGTCTTGTCACCCCGTCTTCTGTTCTTTAGCCTACAGGTACCCCGGGGTGCATTGAAGGAGGTCGTCCATGCGCAGAAGGCTGATGGGTCTGCACGAAGACATGGGCCCTGAGTCTCTCCTGATGAAGGGGCGGTGGGTTGCATGTTGACCACATGCACACCCCCCGGGTGCAGAAGGAGAGTCAGCTGGTTTGGGCTCGAGTGCCAGAGGGGGAAGTTTCTTGCCTGCAGGGCGGTCAGGGTGACCCATCCTCTGTGGGCTCCCTTTGTGGGTAGCTTTCCCAGGCTCAGCCCCCAGTTCAACCTCTCTTAGTCTTGAAGAGATGCAGACATGCTTCCCCTTTCCTTCCTGCGTCTCTCAGAAGGACAGAGACAGAGATGAAGACCCATCAGAGGCTGACTCTGTATAGACTACCGGGGGACTTGGTGGGAAGAGAGCAGGCTCAGACCCCTCCCTGGGCTCCAGTGGGCTTGTGGTTGGCAGGTAGCATGTGGCTGCTGTTTCCGTCGCAGGCCTGGAGGGAGTCCCTGCCGGGTTGAAGAGTGGGAGAGCCCAGCCCTCCTTCTGGCTACCCCGAGGTCCATCTCTGCAGCCTTTAACAGGCTTCCACATGTTTCTTTTTTCCGTCTTATAAGCCCTTGGGATTTGGCCCACTTGTGTCTCATTTCCAAATTCTCCCTCTCTTGGAGCTGTCTTCAAAGGCGGCTGCGTCGTTTCCATCAACCCTCCTTCCTTGTTCTCACTGAAATAAGTGCACAGTGTTTTTCATTTTTAAGAACTTTTTACAGTTAGTGTCTCCATGGAGATGACACAAGTAACAAATATGCGGATAGGAACACAGACTCAAGAAATAGCAGTTGAGGGGCGCCTGGGTGGCTCAGTCAGTTAAGCGTCCGACTTCAGCTCAGGTCACGATCTCGCGGTCTGTGAGTTCGAGCCCCACGTCGGGCTCTGGGCTGATGGCTCAGAGCCTGGAGCCTGCTTCTGATGCTGTGTCTCCCTCTCTCTCTGTCCCTCCCCCGTGCATGCTCTGTCTCTCTCTGTCTCAAAAATAAATAAACGTTAAAAAAAAAAAAACAACGAAATAGCAGTTGAGCACTGTTCTGAGTTTTACCCTGGGATAGAAATGGCCTCTGCTTTTCCCAGCCCTCCCCTCTCCACCCCTTTCTAGGTGGTATTTGTAATGATTGTCCTGTCCTGCCTTCTCCAGGTTAGGAGCTGAACCAAATACCTTAGATTTTACGTATTTTGGGGTAGGGGTCACTTCCGGGATTGCCAGTCATATCTTGACCATAACCGGCTCCCTGCAGAGGCCACTTCCTGTGGCTCTCCTCAGGCCATCTTGCCTGCCCCCGGGCAGCTGCTTTTGGTGTTTCTTGGTAGTCGCTGTGGTGTCTGCCTCTAGGTGTCCTCCCTGGGGCCCCAGCCCTCTTCTCCCTTCCCAGTTTGATTTACATCTACCTTAGCTATTAGCAAGTTGTTGCCATCTTAGGTGAACAGGCCTACTTCTTCAGCTATTGCTTTATAACACTTTTGGGGGTGCAGTGGGTCTTGGGGAAGTCAGGTTCCTTAGCCAAGGTCACCCAGCTGGGAAGCGGAGGAGACGAGTTTTACACTCATGGTGGGCTGGCGCCGGAGCCCTCTCTCACAGGGTCGCTATGCAGCCCTGGCTGACCGTGAGCTCCATCCTCTCCCACAGCCTGACTCACCTGTATCAGCCCCTCTGACAGTTCCACGTGGCCATTTCGCTTTTTTACACGCCCTCTGGCCGTCATACCTGCGTGCTGATCAGGCTTTACTGAGCCCACTGGCTACCTAGTGCCTGCTGTAGCATCTGGTCCATCTGGCTGATTGCTCCCTCCACACATTTCCTTTGTTCTGTGGATCCATCACCCAGGTCCATCTCTTGCCCTCAGGGGAATGCTCTTTAATATGACCAAAAAGCCTAAAACACACAGAACAATAACCCATCCTGTTTCCACCAAGGGCAGGGCGGTTCCCTCGCGCAGGTATGGGCAAACCAGTTCAGGTGCAAAAGACAGCGTCTTGGGCTTTCATCCAAAACTCAAACAGAACACATAAGCGCTAATTTATTTTTAGGTTTCAAATTGTTCGGGAAACAAGGTTCCAGTTTTCCATATCCTTGGTTGTTCGTGTTTTATCCAGGTTCATAAGGAAATGTTTTGAAATACCACAAGAAAGTGTGAGGTGGGGGAGAGAGCGCCGAGAGGAAGGAGTGGGGGAGAAGGAGCTTTGCTTTTTGATGGTGAGCAGGAAGGTCGGAAGATCTTGGAACGCAGCCGGGCTTTGTCATATTTCTGGCCCCATTGTAAAGCCTGAGGTGGTTTGGCTAAACATCAGAATGTGGGGGCGTTTCTTTGAATCAAGCTTTATTGCATAGGGCACATATAGGAGAAATTCCATTTTGATGAATTTCAAAAGTGTGATTTTTTTTTTTTTCTTGTTGGTAAGAGAGTTCAAGCATTTTGCTGGAAAGGCGGTATGGAAAAAGTGGGAGCAGTGACCCAGGAGGCAAAAAACCTGGGTCCCTGTGTGGGCAAGCCCCTGGACTCCCTGGGCCTCGGTATGTCTTACATAGCTGGGCGCAGCAGCCACATCCGAAATAGTAGCCTTCTTATTATCTCCGTTACGGGGTCACCATGTCAGGAACCAGAGCTGGATACAGTTTAACGACTTGGAATTCTTTCTTGGCGCTTCGTAAGGAGAAACGCTTTTAGAGTGGGATCTGGGCCTTTTCCAAGTTACGCACGATTTTAGTTAAATGAATTTGATAAGAGAGGACAATTGCTATTTCAACCTTTTAAATGGGAACTTGTTACTACAGGGTACATAAGGGGTAGAATGTATTATTTATTGCATCTTAAGTTTTTAACACAATATTTTATCATATTTTAAAAGTAGAAATTGGGAGGGGTTGCCTGCATGGCCCAGTTGGTTGAGCGTCTGACCCTTGGTTTGGCCTCAGGTCATGATCTCACAGTTTCGTGGGTTCAAGGCCGGCATCGGGCTCACTGCTGTCAGCGCGGAGCCTGCTTCAGATCTTTTGTCTCCCTCTCTCTCTGCCCCTCCCTCCATCACGCTCTCTTTTTCTCTCTCTCTCTCTCTCTCTCAAAAAATAAAAAAATAAAAAATGAAAGAATATGTAACGCAGTATTTTTTTTTTCACTTCGAGAAATTTCTTATTACAGGGCTTTCAAGCATATGCACAAAAAGTAGAGAGAAAGAAGAGTAAAATTAACTCCTGCTGTGGAATGAATGTTTGGGTCTCCCCACCCCCCACCTCAAATGCATATACGGAGACTCTAAAACCCAATGAGATGGTGTGTGGAGGGGGGCCTTTGGGGGTGATTAGGTCATGAGGGCGGAGCCTCTTGATAGGATTAGTGCCCTGATAGGAAGAGACTGGAGAGAACTTGCTTCCTCTTTCTCTCTCTACCCTGTGAAGACACAAGAGAAGACGATGCCCGCAAACCAGAAGAGGGCTCTCCCCAGCCTCCAGCACTGTGAGAAAGAAAGGTTTGTTGTTTAAACCACCCAGTTTATGGGATTCTGTTATAGCAGCTGGAACTAAGACAAGCCCATGTTCCCGTTACCCACTTCAACAACGAAGATCTCTTAGCCAATCTTATGTCCTCTATTGTCCTCACACTTGTTCTTCCATATTATTTTGAAGCAAACCAGACATTGTATAATTTCATCCGTAGGTATTTCAATACATATCTCCAAAAGATAAGGACTCTTTCTCCAGCGTTTTGTTAGGAAAAATCTCAAGTATACAGCAAAGTTGCAACCTGCTGTATGCTCAACTGCCTAGATTCGACTGTTAACATTTTCCTATCTACCTTGACAAAGACATGTGCCCTGTCACCAGTCTATTCATTTATCTATCCTTCTACCCATCCATCAAGCCATCTTGTTTTATTTTTGATGAATTTAAAGTAAAGTGCAGACATCTGTACACTTTCCTTTCAATACTTTAACATGCATATCGTTAACTAGAGTCCAATATTTGCTAGTCTTCCCCCTCCCCGCCAACTGGATATGACCTTTACATCTCTGAAATACATGCATCTAAAGGACCTATTTGTTGCATTTTGACAAAAGTAACCCACACGCCCATCAACACTTAGAATATTACCCTCACCCCAGAAGGTTCCCTCAGTCCCCACCAATATCCTGCTCCCTCTCCATTCTGATGTTTTTCCACCACAGATCAGTTGAAACAATATTGTTGAGAATTTACCTTGTCTGTTGTAACTGAAAATTAACATAATACAAACTTTCTCAGGAAAGATGTGTTTCCTCCTCCTCACCTCCAATGTCTTGGGTTTTTAAAGAGTGCTTCCCAGGTTTTGCTTAGGGGACTTCGTATTTCCAGCTTCCTTCCCCTGTGTGGTCCGCGGAAGGTTTTGTTTGAGCAGAAGGATATTGCTGAAGGAGGTTTGGAAGCCAATGCTTCAGTTATTTCAGTTCCAAATTTATGTGTATTTGCAAACATTTTGGCCACAGGGTTCCGTGGGCAGCTGTTAGTAGTGCCCAGAATTAACTTGGTCATGAGAGCCATCTGCCTGATGTCTCCCTTGCAAAGGAGTCTGAGGGCTTTGAAGGTTCTTTGGAAGTGTAGCCACGGGGCATTCTGTTTAAATTATCTTCTTATTCTCATTCCTAGCCAGTAGAACTCCAAACTGAAAACTTCTCCCGAATAACAAGCAAAAAGGTGTCTCAGACTCTACCTTTCCTCAAAGTACCAAATCACTTTGTTATCCATACTAGCCTTTGCTTTTCCCCTGAATTTCGGGTGACGTTGGGTTGAGTACCATCACAAGTCCCCTGTGCAGGCTGACAACCTCTCTGGGCATCCTGGGTGTGGTTCATTTTTCTTGTCACCTCTGCTCTGAGCTGAACCCTTCCGTGTCTGGTAGCCTCCCACTTGCCTGTGCATGTATTCTCTTGGGTTATTGTCAACCTTGAAGTCATGTTTCAGTTCCTTTACTTAGGTTTCTACCAAAACCTATGCACACAAGGATTTTTGGGTATATAGCAGATATTTCTAAAGTTTTAGGAATGCAGAGGAGGTTTGCATCAAAGAAATGTGAAGATCTTTAAACATTTTCATTCCAGAGATTCCTATTTCTAAAGAAATGTCCGCTTTTATCTACGTGCTCATGTTGCTCTGCCACGTGCTCTCTTCTCTCCTTCATTAAAGTCCTATTTGTTTTTCATGCAAAACAATTTTCTTTTCTCTCTTTTTCCTTGTCTTCTGCCAAGCTGCCCTCACCCAGCAGGCTTCCCGGGACCGTTCCTGGTTGTTGCAACAAGAGAAAGTGTAGTGCCGGCACGAAGATGTTAAATGTATGTAACCTTGGTTTTACCTTCAGACAAGCAAGGCACATGACCTTTCCGCCTCCATATTCTTATTTGTAGGATGGAAACGGAGATGGTGCCAGCCTTTGTGAGCATCACATGTGCTGATGTACGTGGAAACCTTTTGTAAACAAAAAGGTTTTTGTGCAAACAACCTAAGTGTCCATCAACAGATGAATGGATACAGAAAATGTGGTCTACACCCACAGTAAAAATAAAAAATAAAAATATTTTACCATTATCTTAAAATATGCCAGGTAAATGACAGATGCTTGGGGGTTGTTTGTCAAATCAGAATTATTATCTATGTTTGCGAGATTGACAAATACTATTGTAAGTCTACCGACTTACAAACCCATCCATTGGATTTCTTGTTCACATTTAATTGGTAGTCTCTATGCACCTGAAGCCAATTAAATTAGGAAGTGGTAGGAGGTATCCCTGTTATTAGGGTTAAATTTCATACCAATTTTAAAATTAAGATGAAATTTAATAACAAGTTAAATTTGTTAAGCAAAAATTTGGAGTGATGATAACATTAACTGCCACTGTTTGAACATTTCTTCACTGCCCAGGGCTGTGTTAGCATTTTGTACACGTCACCTCGTTTCATCCTTACCCTAACTTTGCAAAGTAGGCGTAATTGTACCTGTTTTCTAGATAAAGACACTGAAGTTCAGAGAGGTTAAAAACTTTGCCCACTACTGTAGGATCAGTGGCAGAACCGGAATTTGAGCTAAGCCTTAAGTCCAAACCCTCGTGTTAACCACTTAGGGTGATACTAGCCAATCTATGCTCGTGTTTACGGCTCCCCGAATGTATGTTACTGGTGTGGGGGACCACGCCCTGACTCGCATGGTCTAACCTCATTGCTGCACTCACCATTCATACCTTGTAGGTGGCTGTTTCCTGAAGTTATGTTTTACGATAAATCTGCTTATCCTATTGAACAGGGTAGATGATATTTGCTAAAAAGTAGGATCCTGCCTGGTCTGTGGTGCAACAAGCATGTAGAAGCCTCCTCTGTTGTGCGAGGGCCTCAACTAGTGATTGGAAGTTGGCTCCTGTCAGGCCCTTCTCTGAAAGCTGTGGAGGAGGAGACTTGGGTGGTGAGATGGGAAGGAGGCCTCACTGAGGTCAGTTGGATGCAGCTATTTCTGGAAAACAGGCTGGCAGGAGATCCTTGGTGGAAGGAAAGCAAGAGTGGACCTCGTCCTTCCAAGGCACTAAAGAAGGCAGTCCCCAGCAACTCCAGGGTCAGTCCTAATAATGGCGGTGGCATGTGAGTGCTGTGTGTGCCTTTGCTGTCCCTGGCTGTCTCTGGCCCCGATTCTGAGAACATGAGAAACAGTGTAATGAGCAGGAGCTCTGTGAGTGTTCCAATTCACTCACTGCTAGAGGCTGAATTGTGTGCCACAAAAATTCACATGATGAAGCCCTAACCCCCAGTCCTAGAATGTGACCTTATTGGGAGATTGGGACTTCACAGAGGCTAAAATGAAGTTATTAGGGGACATTTGGACACAGATACAATAGAGGGAGGACACCACGTGAACATGAAGATGACTAACCACAAGCCAAGGAGGCAGCCATGGAACAGGTTCCCTCAGGGAGGAGCTTCCCAGCTGATGCCTTGATTGTGGACTTCCAGCTTCCAGAACTATAAGACAATAGATTCCTGTTGGTAAGTCACCTAGTCTGCAGTACTTAGTTACAGCAGTCTTACAGAAAGGTCAGCTTTTTGGGATTTGCGTGTGAAGAAGAAGTTCTGAATTTTAGAGTGGGTAACATGCATTCTGGGCCACCTCTGCCGGCTTCCTCTCTGTTTGGAGGCAGCTTCCTCGTAGGGGCTTTGCAGGCTCAGCTGTACCTGACTTCTGACCGTGATGCTCATCGTTGGTAGGAACTGAGCAAATGCTTTAGCCTCTCTGGTCTTCAAGCTCTATACCTACAGAATGGGGGTAACAATGATGACCTCATCAGGGCTATTGCAAGGACATGTAAAACGAACATGTAAGGTGTCATCCCACCCCTAGACTCACTTAACGGGAATTACACTGCTCACACGTCCTGGGCAGCCAAGTTATATATCACAGGATATCAGTGATGTCTGATTCAAGGGCAGCACATCCACAGGCCTGGCCAGCTACCTGTTACCACTGTACCACTCAGGTACTCTCTTGGGAATTTGGCCTATTTGGAATATTGGGATGAGTGGCCAGAGGTGGGATTTTTCAGCTGAAAAGTCATGAGGTAGAGTCAGGGCCCAAGAGAACATGTGAAAGCTGGGGTTATCAGGGCAAGCATTTGTGGGTGATCTGAGAGGCTGGGGGTAAGAGAGAAAAGCTTCAGCTGAAGCAGAAGTGCTGGGAGAGAGACTGAGCAAGAGAAACAGAGTGCAAGAGAAAGAGAGCCAGCGAGCACAGGAGAGCAGGCATTCTCACTCCAGGTGCTGTCCCTGTCCAACCCAGGTCCCACGGCAGATATCATGGGTGTCTGCTTCTCTCACCCAGAAGATTCTAGCTGAAACAAAGGAGAGTCTACGTATTAAAGGACCCGCACAGATGAGGATCTTTTAGCAAGTGCTTAGTAATGTTAATTATATTCTGTTATCTCCCTCCAGGTTTTTCTTTGATCCCTACCTATCAGGATAGATCTGAGATCCCAAGAAGTACAAGGGGAAATAAGGCAACTAAAAATAGATGAGTGGCTGTCGGAGAGCTTGGGATGAACTACAATCAGTGGTCTTTCCCTCCCTCCTCTTTCTTTTCCTCCTCCCTCCCTCCTGCCCTCCCTTCTCACTGTCCCCTTCTCCCTGATAACTGAATGTCTGCTGTGTGCCAGCATGGATGCTAGAGATACAGTGCTGGATAAGATAGACAAGATCTATGATGCTTACATTCCAGTGGGGAATATAGATGGTAAACAAGAAAACAAAGAAATACACTGAAGAAATAGAAGAAGATGTTGAGTCAGGAAGGACTGAAAATGGGCTTGCCACACCTCTCCATGTTCTTCCCCGAGGTCAGTCACAAGGGGCACTGCTCTTGGTTTAATGATCTGCTGTCGCCATCTTGAAATTCTCAATAACGTTTTTAATACGGGGCCTTGCATTCTCATTTTGTACTCCCTAGTGCTACCTGAGGGGTTGGGGGTGATGGGGCAGAACAGCCTGGACACATCATGTTGGAGCACAAATCATCTAGGATGCAGAATCATTTTCTAATGCAGCTGGTTGATAAACCAGAGGTTTAGAGGAGGTTGTAGAAATTTTTTTTTTCTGAAGTGTTTTCAAAATTGCATGAAACTTTGCTTTTCTGCAATATATAAACATGTGGTTCCTAAGTGAGGGGGACCTGGGTATTATTCTCGAAGGACCTGCCTGCCAGTCTACAAATCCTTTGTGAGTATAGAGAATTAAAAAAAAATTTTGTTTAATGTTTAATTTTGAGAGAGAGAGAGAGCAGAGGAGGGGCAGAGAGAGAGGGAGACAGAATCCGAAGCAGGCTCCAGACTCTGAGCTGTCAGCACAGAGCCTGACGCGGGGCTTGTATTCACCTAGGCTGAAGTCGGACACTTAACCGACTGAGCCATCCAGGCACCCTTGTGAGTAGAGAATTTTAAGGAAGGTCAGGGAATCCATGTGGCATTGGATTTCATCTTTTCTAGTTGTTACATAACAGTTCTGTGAAGAACCATTTCCCCCTTTTATATTTATTTATTTATTCATTCATTCATTCTTTTGAGAGATAGAGAGAGGAGCACATGAACAAGGGAGGGGCAGAAGGAGAGGAAGAGAGATATCGTAAGCAGACTCCATGCTCAGCGTGAAGCCCAACATGGGGCTCAATCTCACAACCCTGGGATCACGACCTAAGGCGAAATCAAGAGTTGGATACTTAACCAACTCAGCCACCCAGGTGCCCCTAATTTCCCCCTTTTTAAAGACCCATACTGCATGTGTAAAGAGGAATTCACAATGAGGTTGATTCTGCCCTTCAAGAAGCGTCTGGGTAAGAGAAAACCATCTGGTTTTCTAAAACTATTGGAGATGGTTTTTTATTTGCTGTAATGAGGGAGATATAATATATTCCTTCTAGAAACAGAAATCCTAGTTACATTTCAAACAATCAATTCCGGAAGTCATGGGTGTGGATCATACGATGCTAACTTTAATTCAGAGTCGAGTTGGATCAGTGTTTCTGTATGTTGTCATTGTTATTATTTTAGAAACTGTCCTCTCCATGTTGAAAAGGATGGGGGACGCAGAAGAGTGAAGAGGTTTTTTTAAGTGTGCTCAAACCATGCTGGGGGGTTGCTAACCCATGAAACAAGTGTTTACTGAGTTTCTTACCTTAGTGATATTTTCTTCTACATATCCATTGTTTTGCTGTGCTTATATGTGCAAATACTTCTTATTTTTCTAATAGTTTTTTTTTGGTGGGGGTGGTGGTTGAGGTTTTTACTTCCCCTCATCTCAGTAGATTTGAGGTACACACGATGAAGGAAGAAAAATTACTAGACAGAGCTATAAGGGAAGTAGCTACTGACAATTATAGAAATCATGTTAGGGAAAAAATTACGTCTTCAAGAAACTCCACCTCTTATCTGGGTGGAGAAACAATTAGGGAACAATACAAGGCAGTATATAATCAAGTGCTAAATTGTGTGGTGCGGATAATGAGTGCTATAGGGCTTCAGAGAAAGGGAGCATAAGACTATGGAACAATTCACAGCGTTTTGTGCCGACAATCCCACATCCAGGGAGAGATGTCTGCATTTTCCCTGAGAGTTGATTGTGAGGCTCATCTGGCCCACTTTGTGAATCTATCATTAATGGGCAAGATCAGGTCTTTTGTATGTTCGATTGCATATTGGTTATGGTGGAGCCCGGGTAAATGGGATGTGGAAACCAATACCTTAGAGCGAGTCGTCCGGTCTGGGTGAACATGCCGACAAGATGGTGTCTGCATGACAAGCACCCGCTTCAGTCTCCCTGACAACAATTTCTGCAGAGTTGAAAGCCATTAAGGGGTGGATCTCTACAGTGATAGCCTACATTTTCCAAGGGATAAATCTTTTCTGCTACAGAGGTTGGCAGCTGAATTTCGGTTCCCCTTGCCCCCCTCCTTCACACCTTTCACAGAGCGGCTCAAAGGCTAGCAGCAGCTGATGGGGATGGTAAATATTTCTCGTGGAGTGTGAGACGGTGAGTGGAAATCTCCCCCGATTTATAATGCGACATCGCCTTCTCAGTGTGAAGGGTTAAAATCAGTCAGGCTGTGAATGTTTGCAGCTTCCAGCTGTCCCCTAGGAAGTGCAGTACCTAGAGATTTTGAAAGATCCTGACGCACTCAAAGTTTTGACATGCTTACATCCTAAAAGAGGAATTCTCCATGAGGTAAATATGGACCATTTTCTCTGACAGATGTAGGTGAGAACAAAAAGCTTCAGGAGAGCTGAACTAGCCTGAGCAATCGGGTTGAATCTATATTCAATTCAAGCTCCAACCAAAGAATGCCGATGAATTAAGACCTGTTTAGCCTGTCTGCCAACAGAAGTGTTAAAACTGTACTCCAATGCCTGTCCTCGACACCAGTTTGGTTGAACATGTTTGTCAATCATGGTTTGCAGTGGACGCGATCTGACGAGATCCCCTCCCCCTTTTTTGTTTCAGTTTTCTTTTTTTCTCTACTAAGCATGGGCACATGGATGCCCAGCAGGGCAGATTTTAATGTGTGTGTGTGTGTTTAATTAAGTTATTTTTGTAAAGAATTATTTTCTACCTCAATGAGAAAAAAAAAAAACAACATGTGATCGAAAAAAGATAATTTCATGTTTACTGTCTGCAAAACCAGTTCTGCTTTTATATCAGGGTCTGAATTTAGTCACTGAGTGGAATTAGACAAGGAAAGAGCATTTTGCAGTCAGGACCTCCCTGGCCCACCCCTTCCGGCAGCCAGAGTGAAGAACATTACTTGGCAACTGCAATAACAATGATGGCTCATATTTCTTGAGCCCTTCATGTGCAGATCCTATGGTTTCTCATAATCCTCCTATCCATTAGGCTCCTCATTTCACAGATGCAGAAGCCAGACATAAAGGATAACTTGCCCCAAGTTACCATAGCTAGAGAGTAGCAGGGCTGGGCTCCGTTCCATGCAAATTAAAGTCAAATCCGTTCACTTGACCATCATGCTATTCTGCACAATGTTGTCTGGTCTGGCAGGTTTTGCTACGCTGTGGAAGAATCTCTTGTGAGCCTGAACACTGTTGAGAGTATGGGCAACCAGGTCATGCTTTGGTGCTTTGGTGAGAGCAATGCTGACGGAGCGATGGATGTATTAGTCGGTCTGCTTGCCTTGGTAGTGAAGCATTCATGGTCTGAGTTCTTCATCCCCCAAGAATCTGAGAAGATTATAGCTGGCTGGTTCAAGTGACAGTCCTCTGAAGTTTGGCACTTGCCATAAAGACAGAACTTGGGTTAAGGAAACTCTCTATGAGTGAGAAAAGGTGAAGTTGGAGATTATTTCAAAGGAGTTGGTTACATACAAGTGGAGGCTGGATAACTACTTCTAATCACTGATTCAGGACCAGTGAAGTCACTCGCTTGATCCCGTTTACATAGTCAAAGGAGGTTACTCACAGGTCAGTCAATCTAGGCCCGCCACATGCTTGAACATATAGCACCATTATGGTAAAAGTACGATTTGCCCAACTATTAGCTGACTTGCTAAATCTGCATCGGTCCTTCCCACATATGCCCACAACACCCCATCTTCCCTGTAAACATGCAGAAACTTTCAGGCTTTTCAGACTGGCTAAGCAAAAGCCACCAAATACTGATTTTCCTTCAGTGAGTATACCACAGAGGTATCCCTTAAGGATTCAAGTGAAGACGGTAGAAACATTATTCAATATATCATATTTCTGGAAAGGTTACTACTGATTTTCATTAGATACACAGGCTGAATTCCTTTAAGCCCATTTTTATTCTTCTGACAGGATTGGATCTGTTTAGTGTTTACTTTCACAGCCTTTAAAGGATTTGCATGGCATGGCAGGAATGGATGTGAAACTCATTTCTAAAGAGCTTAACACAAGTGTGGTCTAGCTGCACCCTAGGAAGATTTCTGGTCTAGGCAGTCTTGTAGTGGCTGAAATGAAAAACTAGTTAAAAGAAAGCCACGGCTCCTTTACAAATGAAGTGGCCAATTAGTTGGGGTGAAAAGGAAAAGTCTTTCTAAGTGCTCATTTCACTAACTTATCATTTTCAAGTCATTATCAGGACAAGCAGAACTTACTCCCGTCTGATTTTGATGAATGGGAGTCGTCACTGCAATTACTTGGTTTTATGTGGGTTGTCCAGGATGCTCGAGGGTTCATATAAGATCAGTTAGACCCAGCCTCCGATGGAAAACGTTGAGACCAACTGTAAACCCAACCCTTTATTTGGGGCCCCACTTGTCCTGAATGACAATGAGATGACTTTCCCAACTTGCTGGAACCATGCTGTCAGTAAAAATGTCGCTGGCAGGAAAGAACTGCCTCATCAAGATTTCAGTGTTGCCTCATTTGTAAAGGGAGTTGCTAAACATTTTAGAAAAGATACCTGTCAGGTACTGCTTTTCTTGAGAGCTCTCCCTGGGGCATTTTCCAGCAACTGCCTTTTACCCCCTTCAACCAAGACTTGCCAAAGAAGCTTGCATTTAGGCAATAACTCATTCTTGTCTGGCTTTGTTTTCTTGTCTGTAGGACTGGAGGGAGTGATCAGCTTGAATCTCAGAGACATTCCCAGTTAATTCCAAAAAGCAATCAACCAATTCATTCCATTGGTGAAGTATAGGAAATGGGGACAAATGGTTACCTCTCTTCCCTCATGTTTTGGAATGAACTCCACTTTCATTTGCCTCATGTAGAATCTGATCCTGTGCCCCAAATATGTGGATTCATTTTGGAACTCCTTCTCCTCCACTCAATGTCTCTTCTTACTGTGCTGTCTAGAACTGAGCCAAACCTGTGAACAATTCAATAAATATTTATTGGCTACTGATCAAGTGCAAGGTGATGTGGAAGATTAAAGATGGCTGTAAATACTTTCACATACCTTCCACTGAGAAGTGGGATCTTTGCTCCCTCCCCTGGAATTTGGACAGGCTGTGGGATTACTTTGACCAATAGAATATTATAGAGTGTTGTGGTAGTTTCAGGGCCCACATCTTAAGAAAGTGGCAGATTCTCCTTCCTGTCTCTTGAAGCATTCTCTGGGAGCACTGAGCTGTCATTTGATGAGTTCTATCGCTCTACCACTGACATTCTGGAGAGATCACATTTAGGAACTCAGGTCGACGGTCCCAGGTTAGCCCAGGTTCCAGACATGTGAGTGAAGCTGTCCAGAACCTTCCAGATGAGACCATCTGCCTCAGCTGAGCCTGGCCCATGTTTAATCTACACAATCATGAGCTATCATGATTGCTGTTTTAAGGCACCTAACAACCCCAAATTAGGATAAATGTTTGGCTAAAATCTGAACTCTAATGCTGCTTTGAAAAATTGTAGTGGCAAATGAGCTAATGTGAGTAAAGAGCTTACCACAGTGGCTGACACAAAGTAAACACCCAGCAGGAGGTAGCTTTGGTAAGTATTACTGTTATAATATCCTAATTCTCCTTGTTCTTGGCTTTTGCCCCTTGGTTCCATATTTGATATCACTGCTATAATCAACTTTCCAAAGTATGGTTGTATATTTAATATAGCAGATATTACTAGTTGTCCCACCAGTAACAAATCCTGTCTTCTTTGGCAATAACAGAGCTTTTGAATATTTCTTAGGCATATGGAAGCATAGACTAAAGACTACATTTCCCAGCCTCCCATACAATGGGGTGGGGCCACACAACTAAATTTTGACCAGTGATAGGTAAGCAGAAGTGATTGTGCGGCTTTCAGGAAGTGTCCATTTAGGGAGAGCCACGTTCTCTCGTTTGTGCTACTTGGAGTATAAGTATGTTGCCTAGAGCCCAATTGCCATCTTAGACAAGGCTAGCAAGGGTCACATCCTTATGGTGGCAGGCAGTAAAGCTAGAAGGAGCGTGGGATCCTGACTCATTTGTGAAATGGCCTTAGTAGCCCTCGATTCTCATCTCTGGATTTTTACAAAGAAAAAAACCTTTGTGGATTTAAACTCCTCGTGTGTGTGTGTGTGTGTGTGTGTGTGTGTGTGTGTGTGTGAAATGTAGCTCTACTTGAGTTTAACTAAAACATCTACTAAATATTAGATGAAGGCTCTGATGATGAGTAAAATGAGGCTCTGACTATTCTGGAGTTCAATCTTCATGGAAAGATATGAATGAATAGAATCATAAAGGGCTAGAGAATCAATGAAGCAAATATTGTTTCACATTTTCTGTGTACCAGTGGCACTCTTTCATTCACCATCTCACCTTGTCTTCACAATGGTCCTGCAAAATAGAGGTTGTTAAATTCATTTTAGAGAAGAGGAAAAAGACTCAGAAAGTTTGGATTATTTGTTTAGGGTCATGTTAGTCAGAGGTGAACCCTTCCTCTGGCTCCAGTCCCTCGCTATCTATACCACATCCCATTGCAATAAGGAGGGTGCTATTGAGGTTCAATCACTGAGGTGACTTTTATGCTGGACTTTGAAATACTAGTAGATGTTTGAAATACACAGATAGGAAAGGGAATTCTTGAAGGAAAGGACAGGATAAGCAGAGTGGTATAGCACAAGCATGGCATGTTGGGAACATGGCAAGTTCTAGAGGGGCTGCTGGAAAACCGGGTGGGGTCTGATTATGAAGGGCTGTGAACTTGGACTATCTCTGCTATTCTACCATGCTTTTCTAGCTTCTTGCATTCTTGTGCATGCTCTTCCCTCTGTGAACTTCGTTTTTCTCCCTTATAAGATGAAGGTTGTAGGAACTCCCTGTATTAATCGGGCCACTTAATGCTAGCTGCTATAGCAAACACTTCCCAAACCCTGATTGCTTCACACAATAAAGATTTATTTCCTGCTCTTGCAAAAGCCTAAAGCCATTGTCAGGGGCAGCAACTGTGTGTGTGTGTGTGTGCGTGCATGCGTGTGGTGAGGAGAATTCTAGCATAAGTAATGACACAGGTTCCCATAGGTACATTTCATTTGTGATATCCCAATGGTCTGAGGCCTCCTTCATGTTTTCTGGGGATTATTTGCATTTGGCTGCCTGATAAGTAAGGAGAAAATGTGGAGGACTGCATGGCATCTGATGCCCAGGCATGTCTCCTGTCTACATCTCAGTGACCAGACTGAGTAACTTGGTTCTAACATAGCTGCAAGGTAAAAAGAAAGGGATTGGGGACTTCTAGTGAGTCTCAGTCACACAGCTTATCTTCATGGAGGTGAGGTAAGGGTTTCATGAAATAATACATTGGAAAGTATTCTACAAGGTTCTTTACATTCAGGTTTTCTTTCCTTCATGTTCACATGTCCAAACCCTACCCATTTCTCAAGTGTCACTTTCTTCATGAAGCCATCTTGAATTCCATCCTTTTTCTCTCTTCCCGCATCTCACTAGCAGAAGGTTATCTTTGTCTTCTAACATTTCATCGCGCTATTTGAACCTTTCCAATTTACCTTACACATTTTGTATCTCTAAAGAGTCTGGCACAGTGTCTTGTACATATAGAGTGCAAGTTTTGATAAATGATTGATATATTGGAATAAAATCGGCAACTAAAAAGAGTCAATTCTAGGGTATAATTGGTGTATTTCTCCTAAACAATACTTGAGTCTCTCTTCAGTTCTCTCTCTCCACTTTCTTTTTAAGGATGACATAATGGTGAATCAAGCATGAAAATGGAAGCCAGACCTTACAGAATGACACAATGGTTGGTTTAATAGGTATTTATCCAAGAGAGTAAGTAGGGATTGTTAGGCAAAGAAACCCATTCTCAACACTGGATAATCACCTCTAATTTGGTTTCATCTTCCTCAAAATATCAGTCTCCTGGTTGCTTGAGGGTTGGGTTGCTTACAATAAGGACATAGGGGGCTTTGGAAATAGTGGCAAATGGGATTCTCTTGCCTACCTTGAGCTCCTGTGGTGGTAAGGAGATGCTGCTGCTAGAGGTGAGCCTTTCCTTTCTATCTGCCACTCTGTTGGCGTCTAATTCTGGTGGTTTATGAATGTTCGTGGTGAAAAAATTCACCTCCCATTTATACAGAGACTTAGTTGCATATTTTTCTTACTTTAAGAAATCCAAAATAGGTTCTGGTGTACCGTTTTACTCTATTTCCTTGTGAAAGATACATTAAGTGTATAATTTGTCCCTTTCCAAAAGAATTTTCTACTCTACCAAGTTATTTACAATATATTCCCTTACATAACAAGATCCTCTATTGTATTTAAAGTGAGACTCACTTTACAAAAATTTAGTTAACATACAGCATTTTGAGAACTCTTGTGTAACATAAACTCTTGCTCTTACTTGCTGGGGTACTGGTTGGGCTTTGGAAGGTAGAAAGTCGAGATTCTGGTCCACCTCTAATTCTTCCTGGCTTTAAATGAAATCATCGGCCATATGTACTTTTTTCAATTTATTTTCCCATTACAGAAGAACATGGTTCCGATGCATGTGCTAGAGGAAATGCTCCAGGAAATCCCGAGAATGTTGCAATTAGTCACTATTAATGCTCTTAAGTATCAAAGCCACTTGAAGAAATACAGCTACTTACGGGATGGATGATCAAACTGAATTCATGAAGTGGTTCCTTATCCATGGTCAATTTCTGGCTGCTGAAAAACTAGAACGGCACGCACACTTTGAGTGTCAGGCTCCGCATTGTAATTAGCACACTTTATTTTATTTTATTTTTAAGGTTTATTTATTTTTGAGACAGAGAGAGACAGAGCATGAACGGGGGAGGGTCAGAGAGAGGGAGACACAGAATCGGAAACAGGCTCCAGGCTCTGAGCTGTCAGCACAGAGCCCGATGCGGGGCTCGAACTCACGGACCGTGAGATCGTGACCTGAGCCGAAGTCGGACGCTTAACTGACCAAGCCACCCAGGTGCCCCAAGTTAGCACACTTTAAAGAACAGGTATTGACTTTTAACTGAGTCTAGCATCATCTTTTTCAATTCCAAGGACAACTGTTAAATCATAAAACATTTTGAAAGATGAAGCTCTTGCCTCTCAGAGATCTTTTTCTTTTTCTAGGAAATATTATGGGAAAGAGTTGACAACTTTAAAAATCAGAGGATGTTTAGAGGCTAGCTTCAAGCTAATATTAAGCCTTTAAAAAAAATCAGTGACGAATGTTATTAAAAAAATGGGGTTTGATGTTTAAGGAGCATTTGGTTAACCATGTAACCAGCAGGTAGAGTAATTTGAATCTGGTTGATTGTGAAAGGAAATTAAAATAACGCAAATCATTTGATGAAACCATCCTCATAGAATTCTAATTTAACTCAAATAATAAGTATTTTAATGGTTCTCCTGTGTGCTTATTTTTAGTCACGTATTTTGTAAGTTACAAGAGAGTTGCTTTCATGCATGTGAAATGCAATTCTCTTCTTATAAAAACTTGACACAATGCTTATCCATTTGATTTGATTGCAAATGTGTGTTCATTAATATAATTGAAACATGTAGCTTCCCCTCAAGTTTTCACAGGCTTATCCCTAATTAACTGCTGGCCTTTTCTCATATTACATGTTAGTAAAACTGAGTTAGGCCAATTTATTCATGAAACGGTAAAAAGTTGAGCAGAGGAAGAGAAGGGACAAGAAGGTTTAGCCCATTTAGTACTCATTGGGGGGCTGTAGGCACCCTTGCAATTTCTATTTTTTTAACTGCTGAATTAAAGCTTCCAGAAGAGATTAATATGGACTCAAGAAAGAGAGGTTACCTCCAAGAGATAATAAATATCACTCTTCACCAACTGGGACCCAAACCACAAATCGAAGGAGATGCTTAGTCTCCTAAGTATGTTCTGTGTATTTCCAGAGTGTTTTTAAAGCTTGGTAGTAGTGATGTGGTAGAAAGATCTATAAACTCAGAAGGAGAAAACAGAGGTTCTAATTCTTAGTTGGCCACTTTTGAGCACTGTGATCTTACATAAATCTGAGTTAATCTGAGTGCATTTCCTCACAAGACTTTCGCAGGGGTTTTAGTGCAATAATTATGCAATCCAACAGAAAATGCTTCTTGGAATACATGGCTGGGGGAGGCACATCAAAGCTAGGAAATAAAATGCATAAAGGAGGTGGTCAATAAAAAATACAAAGGAGAGTTAAATAGAAATAACCTTTCAAATGAAAAAAAAATGTTTTAAATCCTATCTTTTTGTCCTTTATAGATTAATGTACAAATATCTAACTGAAAAGAATTAAAGAACCCCTACTCACTTTTGTTCTTGCATATTATCTCTGTTTCCCCACGTGATAGTACTGGATTTGTTATATTAACAAAATCAGTGACATAAATCTGTAGCAATCAGGGGGGTTTTCATTTTAAAAACCCCGCTTTTTATTTAATGACATTAAATGAAACAAATTTGGTTGACAAATTTAGCAGGCACCCATTTCTGATAAGAGCGCTATTCTTTTTTATCTTATAGTTCTGTCCCATGATATGCTTATATTCCTTCGGAAGGAGCCAACTTAAACAAGTAAGTAACACCAAAGGTCACTCAGTTCTCATCCCTACAGAAAGAAATAACCTATGAGTGTTGCTGTGAAAACAGACACAGAGGATGGAGAGGTTGCAGGGAGTCTGCGGTCAAGGTGAAAACCTTGCCACATGTCAGGACTGGGATTGCTTGAGGAAAGCCGTCAGTGCCACAGATATTTACTCTGTGGAAGCTAGATTCTCTTGAACAGTGACCATATTCTTATGTATATCTCAAGTTGTTGACAGTCTATATTGGAATCAGCAGATAGTTTTGGAGAAGCCGTGCTCCCTAAGCAGAGACTGCCAAGGTGAGGTGCCAAGTCCAATGGCTACCCCTTCTGTCAGATGGTTTCACCCCTATCCTGGAAAGCTTAACTAGATTAATGTCTTTTCCACACAGGTAAGTTGTGGATAATAAACGAAGTGTTGAATTCAGCCAAGTAATCTATACAGTATTAAATGATCTATTTGTTTCATATTTTACCTGTGTTAATATATATAAAACAGCAAGAAAATTTCTCCTTATGCCTAAGATCAATTACAATACATAATTTAAAAATGTGTTTTGAGATCTGCATCTGAACTGTGGCCTAGAACATTTGAAGGGTGTTTGAGATTGAGACGAAGGTTTTCTGAGAGTTGGAGGAAGGAACTCTGGTATTTATTCAAATATCTTCTAAAGTAACTCTAAATGTAATTGAAATTAATTGATTAAATATACTTAATAATTAATTACTATTAACAATTAACAGTGAAACATTCAGTTCATGTCGTTAGCCCCTCTAACTACTATCACATTGTTCTCTCTTCATTTGTCTCAAATTCCGTATATATTATATTGAATTAAATATTTATCTTGAAGAAAAATGCCCAGAGGAAGGTAGAGGCGAATGCTCGACAAAGATTGATAGGTCAAGCTGCCAGAATATCACGGATTATTCAGAAATTCAAACTCAGTTCTCAAATCTGGAAATTGTAGGAACTGCATTTTTTCCCTTTTCTGGTTTCCATTTTATTTGCTAAATTTGTTTGTCTCAGATTCACAGGAGCAGAAGCCATGGTATTATAGAACCCTAGAGTTGGTATTCTCAATTATTGTTTCACATGAGACGAGGAATATGAATAAGTTTGGATCACTAAAAAAGACTGTAATGAAGACTCAGGGTGGGGAAGAAAGGAGAAGATAAGAACCGTGGGCCCTTGGCACCTTTTGGGATGAGCACTGGGTGTTGTATGGAAACCAATTTGACAATAAATTTCATATATTGAAAAAAAAAAAAGAACCGTGGGCCCTTGGGTATCAGGAATTTTAACAAACTAGTGTGGAACACTGAGGGAAGCATGGAAAAGGAAGGGGTTAAGAAGTCTAGTATAAAAAAATGAAAAGTAAGAATGCCCATTCAAGAAAGAGCTGTGCTGATTGTTTCAGGGAATTCTGACTTGGAAACTGGAATGGGAGAAGACATCACCAGAACAACACGGGAGATAAATGGAGGGCAATTATATTCAGCTGCAGATCTCAATCTTTCTACAGGGTTCCCCTGCCTCCTGTGGGTATAAGGGAGTGAGTGATGCATGGGGTTCCCCTTGGCTCCAAGGTGGAATTCTGAATTCAAATGGGAGCTGTAGCTGAGTCAATTTGGAGATAACTGGAACTATGAATCTATGTCTCAGACTAGTTGCATTAGGGTTCTTCAGAGAAACAGAATCTACAGGATAAAAATACACACACACACACACACACACACACACTGACTCACATGATCCTGGCAGTCAACAAGTCCCATGATCTGCTGTCTGCACGCTGGAGAATGAGGAAAGCTACTGGTGTAAGCACTGGAATCCCAAGTCCTGAGAACCAAGAGATGGATGTCTCAGCTCAAGACGGGAGAGAAGAATATTCACTCTTCCGCTGCCGTTTTGTTCGATTTGGGCCCTCAACTATCGGGTGATGCCCACCCACACTGGAGAGGGCGAATTTTCTTTACTCAGTTCAAACTAGTAATTGAAACTATTCAAACGACAATCTGTTCTGGAAACACCCTTATAGACACACCCAGGAATAATGTTTCACCAGCTCTCTGGGTATCCCTTAGCTCAATCAACTTGATACATAAAATTAACCATCACACCAGTGAAGACTTGGACATTGGAGGAAATAATACAAAATGCTTTGAAAGCTGGTGGATGTAAGAAGAGGTAAGAAGTCTCCCTCAGGAGCAAAAGCTTTTGAGCCCTTTGGTCCTGGGCTGGGAGGGCCAAGGACAGATCCCGAATGCAGACAAACAATTATTTCATGAGCCTGACAGCTGGCATTCCAATCATTTGTTTGTGAAGGGTTAGAAATAAAAAGCACTGTTTTGAGATCATAGATGTTGAAGTTGGAAAGATGTGGTGTTAAGATACGTGGTTAATTCAAACCTTGAGGAAGTTTCCATCTCTGAGTCTTGGTTTCTGTTTTGCAAAGTGGGAGCACTAACAGCACTGTAGGATTGTTGAGTGGGTTAAAAGAGAAAGTGTATGCAAAGTACACAGCTGGTGCTTAATTGTAGCTATCAGTAAAAAGAGTAAAAGCTTTCTTCTGCTCTAGTCCGATTCTGCTAACCACCAGCGAGTGGGCTCATCAATTTGGGTCTTGGTTTCCTCATCAGGACGGTAGACCAGCTTGATCTACTCTAGACTTTTGAGTGGGGTGTCTCAAACTTGCAGGTGCAGAGGAATCTACTGGGGATCTTGTTTAAAGGCAGATCCTGATTCAGTAGGTCTGCGGTGGGTGAGGTCAGAGAGTGCACGTATCCAGAGGGCTCCCAGGTGCTGTTGATCCACTGCTGGTGCTTCTGCTGCATGGGCCTTGCTCTTCCCAGTCAGGATCATCATCTGCAATGTTGAACCTGCTGTGAGTCTATAAAAAAAAAAACCACAAAGCGAAGTTGGACCCCCGAGGCTCTGAGAAAATGAGCTGTTGTCTTTTTCAGTGAACGGAGAGCAAGGCAGAGAGAGGTGAGGGGGTCTAGGAGGTAGGGGATTAGGCCCAAGGAGACTGGAGTCAGTGACTGATGCTTATCAGGAGGGAAGGTGGCAGGTATGGAGGTGGGGGTAGAACAAAACCAAAGAGGGTTACACAAGGCAAATTGCTTCTAATTCCCTATTGTGTTTGGTCCTAATTGGGACTCAGCAGAATAGTACAAGCCTCATATTCTGTAATACTTTTCAAGGGGAACCTCTGTGAAACTTTACTCTTCCTGAATTTAATCCATTACAGGTTCCCATACTTAATGAAATTACAACAATTCAACAAAAGATGTAATTGCCCTAAATGCTGCTTTTAATATAATTATGTGTAACTCACTGGAATGTGCTAATTGCATTCCATAATATAATTATGACATATAGTATCATCATAAAATTCCTTATCAAATGCACAGAAGTCATGCAGTCTATGTGCTACTCAGGTGTTGGTGTTTCCATCTGACAATGTCCAGACTTTAAAAAATAATAGGAATGTAAACCTATTTTTCAGACAGCCAGGTGTAACGAGAGAGACCAAAGTGAGAGAGAAGATCACGATCCTTGTTTCTAGAAGTTAGGCCTGCACCGGAACCCTCTGGGCATGAGTTAAAGTGCAGATTTCTGGGCCCCTTATAGATTTTACTATATCAGAATCAATAGGTCAGGAAATTAGGACTTTTAGTAAGCATCCCTGGGACATTCTTAAATACCCTAAAGTTTGAGACTTCCTGAACTGGATTTGGCCCCTCTCCAGACATTACCTGGAACCTCAGTAAGGGCAAGTCTGGTGGCAGAAGGAACCCTTGTGATCTCTGTGCTCACCTGTCTGCCAGGTGCCTGCACTTGTACAACCCTTGGATCCCTCTCCTTCAGGATGTCCCATACCTCATACCTGCACCACTCCCTCTCTCCCTCGCTCAGGTTATGGCACCACCAACTCATCCTGGTGCCCAGGTGTCACCTGCTGTGTTGTTAGAAGGTGATAAGTTCTCAGCAGAAAAGAAGCAAGGGATCGGTAAGGAGAGTGTTGGGGAGACTGGGGCAGAGGAGTGACCCGATTGCCAGGTTCTAAAAGGATCCCTCTGGCCGCTGTATTGAAGGGGGACTGAAGAGAGGAGAATGGTGAGGATTCTGTCTCGGCGTTCCAGGCACGAGACGAAACTGGCTTATAGCAGAGTCGTAACTGCGGACATGGTGAGAAGCCACTGGATTCCCACTACAAGCTGGAGATAGAACCAACAAGAGCACTTGCTGATGGAGAGGAGGTGGGAAGTGAGAGAGAGTGAGGAGTCAAGGAGTGACTGGAAGGCTCATCACCACCCACTAACCAAGGTGTGGAGGGTTCGGCAGCGGGGGGCGGGGTGGGTTTGCGGTGGGAGCGAGTAGGGAGGAGTTGCGGAACTCAGTTTTGGACCTGTTCGGTCAGTTATGTCTCACTGGCCAACCCCACGGCCTCTGATTTGATTTCTGTGCCTTGAGCCTCATCCTTCATGGGGCTGCTGGTGTGTACTATATACACTGGAAAAAATTTTTTCTACTCCCCTGCATAGACTCTTCAGTGGCTTTCTGTTACGTACAGGGTAAAGTTTAATGGAATGGGATATAAAGGTCTCTCTGGTCCCTGCCTCTTGAATTCTCTGGCTCTGCCATGCCCTATGATACTGATACACTAGTAATTGCCCAAGATGGGGATATCACTCCTCTCTGCCTTCGCACACTCTGCTTAGAATGCTCTTCCCCCGACTGTTCCTTGAGAGCAAGCCTAGTGTCTTATTCGTTATTTTATGCCCAGCAACGAGTACAGTCAACCGAACTACAATTCTCATTAGAGCTTTCCGGGGGAGGATGATCATAGTTACCCCATTCCACAGATGAAGAAATTGAGGTTCAGAAAAGTTAAGTAACTTGAACTGAACCAAAATTGATTACTCCAAGGTCACAAAGTTGAACACGGATTTTTAATACATACCCCAAAGTCATTTTGTTTTCCTTACACGATGCAAAACTACCTCCATTTTCGCCTAGAGCCAGATCTACCAAGCTCCCCCTTTCCAGGAGCCAAGCCAGCTACCATTTACCTGCCACGTCTACACCTATATTTAAATCTCTTACAACTGAAATTCTTCCCCTGAGGAATTCTTTTTGGTTACTAGGCAAACTCTGGCATGGCCATTCACCAACCCCATCCCCCCAACCCCTGGCTAAATGATGAGGCAAAAGAGACCACAAAACAATAACACACACGCACAAACACACAAGTCATGTGAGTGTATGCACACAACTTTCTTTCCAATAGAAAAAACCCTGGACTTCATCATTTCTTTCAAAGCTATCTGGGAAGCCACCCTTTTCCACAATTAAAAAAAGACAGTGAGAAACAGTATAGAAAATTTGGAAAATAAGAGGAAAATATCACCCACTCTAGGAACATGAAAACAATTTGCATATTTCTTTCCATCTTTGCTCATATTATATTTATTTTTATGAGGTTAGGTTATATTGTGCAGTAATCTAATAATAATATTGCAGCAGAAACATTTTCTGTTTCTACATGGTCTTTATGCTTACCACTTTAAATTCCTGCATTAACGGATGTGCCAAAATTTAGATATTGCATTAGGTTGTTGAGAATTCTTCACTATGAGCATCAGTATACTTTCCTAGGTCTATTATTTTTTATTGTTTCTCTTTTTTGGATGGTTTCCTTCGAACAAGCTCCCAGAACGAAGATGAACACTTTGCAATGATTATGTGTATTTAATGATTCAGGGCTGTCCACAGAGGACATGCTGGACCCCCATGGGACCACATTACATTCGGAGAACTGCTTCTCGGGGGGGCTTTGCCAGAGAACAAGAGGAATACTGAGGACTTCCAGCAAAGGGTGAGATCACTTCTAGCCCCAGGAAGCTTCATTGTTGGAGGCACTCTCTCTGGCAATTGACTGTTGCTTTTCTTCTCTCTCTAAAACATAATGCTCCGGGAGAGCAGTTTATCTTGGCCATAGGCAGATGGCCAGGTACGACCAGAGAGAGAATGGCTGGCTCCGCTAAAAATTGATGGGTGATAAATGCTTGCTCCGGAATGGCAACGGTACTGAAATTTGCGACTTTCCCCTCTCATTGCTAGCAGATAGCACCATTAGAAAAAGTATTAAGTACAGTAATAGCAGCTAACATTAATCGAGTGTCTATTCCATTATCTCATCTTCAGTGAAAACCCTATAATTATCATGAATCCCATTTTATAGATGAGGAAGCTGAGTCGTGGGGATATTAAATGTTAAATGTCTTACCCAGGGGCACTCATGGCCAGTAAGCAGCAGAGCCAGGAATCTAGGACGCCAGCTGAGGCAAAGATCATAGAAGAGAAAATCGTCGTACCATAATATTAACAGGGCTATTGACATTATTTTATCTGGAACATTAAGATTTTTATCAAACAATTTTTAAATAATATTTTTATTTTTATTTATTATTTAAAAAAATTTTTTTTAACATTTATTTATTTTTGAGACAGAGAGAGACAGAGCATGAACGGGGGAGGGTCAGAGAGAGGGAGACACAGAATCTGAAACAGGCTCCAGGCTCTGAGCTGTCAGCACAGAGCCCGACGCGGGGCTCGAACTCACGGACCGCGAGATCATGACCCGAGCTGAAGTCGGCCGCTTAACCAACTGAGCCACCCAGGCGCCCCAATAATATTTTTAAATAATATTATTTTTAATATTATTATTTTAAATATTATTTAAAACAATATTATTTAAATATTATTTAAATATTATTTATTTTTAAATAATATTTAATTAGAGGCCGTTTCTAAAATGTGGTTTCCCAAAATAAAACCTGAGGTTAGGGTTTCACTTCTATCACCAAGTCTGAGGCAGGGTGGAAACTATAATGCTCGTGGTCAGGAATCTGTTGTTTTTCTCAGGTTGAGCTTCTGAGAAATTTGCAGGCCTATAAGAGATGAAAATCAGGGACCTTTCAAAATATGATGGCTTACTTTTCAATTCCATCTTTCATGTAGCTTAATATTTCCTGGGACAAATAGGGTTTCCTATAGTAACGTCTTCTTTCAAGATGCAATTTGAAGACAGGTGTTTTTTTCCCCTCTCATTTAAGAATGCATTGTCAACAAATTGCTTGTATTTATTCAACTTGTCCAAATAAAAGCCAAATAAAGCTCATAAATAGATTTCTTGGCGATTTGACTTTCTGAGGCAAGGAGTATAGTAAAGAGCTAGTGCATATATTCTCCTTGGTTAAAACATTAATCAAACAAAGGAACATGAGGAAATTTGGGGCAGATGATAGACAGGTTCAGTATCTTGACTGTGGTGATGGTTTCATCGGTGTAGACGGAAATTAAAATCCGTTAAGTGGTACCTTTTAAAGAAGTGTACTTTACTGTATGTCAGTTATGCCTCAATGAAGCCTGCAGAACCAATAAACAAAACATTGAACCAAGCTATGTGTCCATTTATTTAAGTTGTTAAATAACTTGACCATTTCCCCCTCTGCATCATATAAGGCTCATCCAAAAGTGGCCCCAAGATAAATCTATCTGAAAACTGTAACTCACCTTAAATGAATTTTACTGTTGTGTAGGGGTAAATGCTCTAGAACTTGAGAATCATGCAAAGTTATGTTAAAACTGAGAAAATATAAAGGTAGCTGGATAGACCTGTGCTTCTAGATTTGAAGTCTGATTTCAAGCAAATTCTGTTTCTGGCTGCTGGTACTCCCACTTGGCCTTGCATTCGCTGTATAAAATCAGAAGTAAGTGGAGATGCTTTAAAATCAGTAATAGGCTTGCTGAGTTATGGAAAAGAGAGGAACATCAGAAGGAGGTTTCTTCTATGCCCCTGCCTTTGGGAAGATATATATCTCAAGGGGCTTGACATTGTGTTTATATTTCCATTCTCAAAGCTAAATATTGTACTTAGCTCTTCTATGAAATGTGTCAGTACAAAAAAAAAGATATTTGGTGAATCTGGCTTTCTTCTGTGACAAGCAAGATCTGTGAGAGGACAGTGTTCTGTGACCCACAAACATCCCTTTTGTTTGTGAATGGCTACACTGAGGACAAGAACACTTTATTTCCAGGGATTAGAAGTGCAAACAAAAATATAAGTCATAGAGGTGCCTGGGTGGCTCTGTCGGCTAAGCGTCCAGCTCTCGATCTCAGCTCAGGTCTTGATCTCAAGGTCATGAGTTCAAGCCCTGCGTTGGACTTTGCACTGGGCATGAAGCTTACTCAAAAAAAAAAAAAAAGATTATATATATACACACACACACACACACACACACACACACACGTCATAAACTTTCTAACGCATGTAGTAGGCTATTATTCTTTATTTTGATATAACTATCTTATATTCCTTTGGGTCTACTCTTAAATCTCAGGAAAGGAGATCTATCTGAATTTGGAGAAAGGTTTTTAAAAGGCATTCTTTCTCGTGTGCCTTTTAGAAGTGATCTGTTGATTTTACTAAGACCATATAGTAATAATCAGAACTCAGTCTGTATGCCTACTGCTTAAGCATTTTCTGAAACTGAAATAGCCTATCCTTTTTATACCCAGGTTATTATAACGTAAGTTCCCATTGACCTTCTTTCCAGCAGTGAAAGCTGCCCCCCAAAGTAGCTCCTCAGTTATCACTGTGAATTGCCCAGGAATCTGGGCTCCTGATAACCATGTAGTAGTGTCCCTGAGAACAAGTTCCTCTAGTTTTTCTTTCTACTCAGCCTTCTAATCTTTTTAAAGAAATTTTTTTAATGTTTATTTCTGAGAGAGAGCATGTGTGCATGAGCACACGCAAGAGTGGGGGAGGAGCAGAGAGAGAAACGGAGACACAGAATTGGAAGCAGGGTCCAGGCTCCAAGCTGACAGCATAGAGCCCTATGCAGGGCTCAAACTCACAGACAGCGAAAGCGTGACCTGAGCGGAAGTTGTGTGTTTAACCGACTGAGCCACCCAGGCGCCCCTCAGGCTTCTAACCTTAATGCCAGGCTCTGCCCATACTACTGATGACTTTCATAAAATAGCCACTTTGATGGGCCCCCCTGCCTTTTTTCCAGCCCACCTTCAGCACCTGCCTACCCCAGCCTTGGGGAGGGCCTGCTGCCCTCCCTACTTCTCTGAGTAACTCAAGCCAGGCTTGTGGGTAATAGATAACACAGAGTGGTTCACAGCTGTTATCAGGAGGGGCCACTCAAAACCCACAAGTCAAAATCTTGCTTCCTAATTCCCACAGACTTCCCAAATGATGGGGGGCAGCAGAACCTTCACGATGGGAATTCCAGGCCTTCAGAACTAGAGTGCAGTCAACTCCCAGTTTCAAAGAGAACCTGTCCTGACCTCCTCCAGGCCACACACACACTCATTTCCACCTCCTGGTGACTGACAGAGGAGATGGACCCATTTCCCTCACATGGAATCTTCCACGGCCCAGATGAGAGAGTGCCGTGTACGTTTCCCTGAGTCCCACCGTTCCCGAGCCCCATGTGTTCAGCTGTAGCTAACACCCTGTTGGGGACACCTACCATCCAGGCCAGGTGGGGCTGGTACCAAGGCTATAACCCAGGGTCTTCACTCTGTCCCCCGAAGAGGGGTTCTGACCCGCAAATCCCTGATCCTTCCACCTCAGGTCTCAGCCTCCCAGGAGAAATGCTTGGACGCAAATGACACAAGCCTCCCATCTCCCAGGCTCCAGGTGGTCCAAATCTGGGTAGGAAGGGATGGCCCTGCTGAGACTCCACAGAGAATAGTGCGGCTGAGAAGCCCAGTTGCTATTCATAAAAAGGACACTCAAACTCTCAACCTGGAGCCTTGGTGTTTGGGTCACCTCTCCAGCTCAGGGTCTTCCAGAGAACAATGGGTAGGCTTTGACATCGTATTTGCATGACTAAAGAGGCTCATTAAGAGGGTCTTCCCTAAAAACAAATTCCATTTTCTCCTCCCTCAAAAAAGCAAGTCACAATTTAAAAGAAATTAAGGCGCCCAGCTGCACTCAGATTATAGCCACCTGATGAGTGACTGTGACCTGTTCTCGCATAATCAGGGCCGCTTTGACTCCGTTAGAAACTAGTCAGAAGTGATTCTGCTAGCTGCCCTCAGCGTGACTCTGTATCATGGGATCTCTTCTCCTACCTCCTTGCAAAGTGGCTTCAACATTTGAAATTAGCTTTTCTCTTTGATATACTTAAGAAGGGGACAGATGATACAAAAGAGATAATATAAAAACGTTAAGAAAAGCCCACCCCTGTGGAAATAAAGCGTGTTTTAGTCTACATGAGTTGGCTATGAAAGCAGGTGAGCTAGCCTGCAATTTCAAATTGTCGCATTTGCCTGGCAGTGCAATTCTGAAGGGCAGGGGAAGTATTTGAAGGAAGTGAAGAGTGCTTGGGTCAATGCAATCAGCGGTGGTAAGAAAAGTGATAAGAAAATGCGATGGGATGGCTTGTGAGGTAGAAAACTTTTGCTTGCATGGATGCAATGTTGGATGCAGGAAATTTGTATGTCTAGAGCATCAAGTACCAAATTTGGCAAGAGCACTATTATTATTATTATTATTATTATTATTATTTCTATGCTGAAGAACAGACTGGCAGAGACATCAAAGGAATATATTGTCAGCGAGAATAAAGGCTATTTTGGCTCCTCCAGGAGAAGAACGTTGTGTAATCAGCATTTTGGAGAAGGGAAATGGTTGGAATCAGTGGCGGGGCAAAGAGAACTCCCTGAAATAGATCCTTAACCAAGAGGAATCTGGTAAGGATGCTGTTCTCCCAGCATTTACCACTGTTTCCCAGACTTCCATCAGTCATGTGTACAGGAAAGGGTAAGAAAAAATTTCAGATAAGAATTTCACCAAGAATCCTGTAACAGCCACAAGGTTTACCCCGGGCTGGAAGAAGGTGCTTGCTTTTCAAACTCCCTGCCTTGTTCAAGGTCCCTCCCTGGTTCCACCCTGCTGGAAAACTCTCAGAGAAGAAAAAGCTCTGCTAGAAATGTTGTATCTGAGTTTGTTTTTACATTTAAAATACACGTTTGGAAAATCGTTTGTGTTACATCAACATTTGTTGTAAAACGTTTGCCTTTTATTTTTGTTTTATTATCACTGTGATGTTTTTTATTATTCAAAGTGCCTTTGAGGAACGCACCCCCAATTTTTAACATTGTGTGTGCAGGATGTAAGGTTTTAGGTTCTAAATTAGAGTTTGCACAGTGTGAAGCTTTCTAACAGATGTGACCTTGTTTAAACCTCATGGCAGCCCTGGAGGGAAGCATTTTCCACACGTGAGGAGGAGGAAACTGGGTCCAGTCGTTTGACTGTGGTCGGTCACTGAGCATTAGTATTTAAATGCAGATCTGCCTGGCTCCCCAAACTGTGTACTTTCTTAGTCTAGAAGGCTGACTTCTAGGGATTATATGGCTAACAGTTACTTTCTGACTTTCACCTGATTGACTTTCCCAACAACAACAACACACACACACACACACACACACACACACACACGGGTGCGCGCACACACACACTGACAGTCATGTACACATACCTACCTCCTGCACACATGTGGTCTTAACTTGTCTGTCTTTAAGACTCTCCCTGATTTAAATCTCAGTTGTTGAATTTAAATTTTTTGGAAACCATAAAGCACTTCAGGTTTCTTTCTATTAAAAAATGCTCCCGAGGAGCAAAGGAACATGGAAGACCAAAGAATGTGCTTTGGAGGAAGAGCTGAGGGAGGCACCTTAAAGTACAGATAGGCAGTCGCAAAATCAAAGCCAGATAATCATTAAATTAATCATTGAATTCTATCATTACTTATTAAATACATACTATATGCCAGGTTTGATGCTTGTCTCGAAGCAGATTTCCAAAAATCCTTAGCTCCTCTTTAAAGCTTGGCAGAATGCAAATAAATAAGACAGAGAAGAGAGAGAGAGAGAGAGAGAGAGAGAGAATGGGAATATTTTTAGTTGCTTATAAATATTATTTCTTTCCTGCAGTGGAAACTTCTGAATTAAAATCTAAAGTTTGAGATTTGGCTTAACCAAAAGGGTTCTGAGATTTCCATGATCTAGCTGGACACCAAATTTGTCCAAAGTAATTCAATATCTCCCCGTCTTTCCTCTTTTCTTATTTTGTCTTTAGAAAACTTGAGATGTGATGCCTTACGGGAATATTTATATGCCTCACATTGAAAATGAGTAAAAATATATTTAGTGAGAAGTAATCTAGACAGGCTTGTGCTCTGTTATTCACTTTTTAATGGAATTATTCTTCTGGTCCACGTTTGATTTTTGTTCCGAAGTCTGATTTTGTTTGTTAAAACAAACAGAACCCCTAAAACATGGCATGCTATTTATTTAACTTTCATTAATTAAATTTGGTAAGTTTGCTTTGCATAATGAGTTTAGTTCCATTATTAATGAGAAAAGTGGAAGGGCTCCGGCGAAGCCAAGATGTGTGTCCGCGTGTGTGTGCGCGTGCGTGCGCAAGAGTGAATGGGTGTGTACGTGGATATACCAGTGACCTGTGGGATGTTTAATTAAAGATGGAGGCAGGGCTTGGCAGGGAGCCCTTTTGGGAAACAAATGCCAGTTTGCAGTCTACTCAGGAATTACCTGGAAAGTGGAAGGACCTGACAAGTAGCCCCTTGGCTGTCCAATCAAGTGTCTGTTATCAGAAGGAAATGTGTACTTTTTGAGGTGAGATCAGTTCTGTGCTCTGAACCGAATGATTTTTCGTTTTTTGTTCTGATAACAAGCTGGTGGTAAGCTTCACTGAACTGAGAAATTGTAAACTCTTAGAAAAGGCTGTCTAAAGATAACAATTCAATGTTTCTCGGTAATGTATTCTGGATGAATCTGATAATTTAAAGCCCACTTCACCAAAATGGGAGTGGTGCTTGCGTCCTCTTTATCTTCAATTATGTCTAATCTGTTTCTAATTCAAACACTGTGCTGCTGTTGTCAGATCAAATATAGATTTTAAATGTTTTATGCTTCTCCGGTGGGAAGGTTTAAAATGTATGCAGGCTGTCTGTCAGGACGGTGCCAGCTGAATCTAATAAAGTTTTAGATAAATTTAAAGGAAATAAAAGAGTACTTAAAAATGAAATGATTCATGGTTCATGAGATGGAACATGTTTAATGAATGGCAGTTGGGGAAAAGTTATGGTAGAGTCTCCGTGGATCACCTCCTTCACCTCTACAGAGCTCTCCTTGAATAAATACATTGTGTCTTTCAGCTTACGAGGCAGGAGTTCAGAAACCAATTTAAAAATCAGGTCATCTTTGGGTTTGATGCAGACAGAGCCTCATAAGCATATGGGCACGGAGACTGTAATCCATGGTTTCTCATTCCACATGATGACACTCCATCACTGCAAGCAGATTGGAAAACATAGTTGCAGTTTTAAATCACTGAATAGGATGCAGTTGTTACCGTTATTAGAATTCTTTTTTCCTGCTGATTTATGTAGATGTGCTCCAGGTATCCGAGGGCTGCAGAATAGCAAAGTGGAACCATGTGCCAATGGTGACACTGGCCACCGTTAGACCCGGGACGCCAGGGGCCAGTGACAGGGATTTATTTGTAGAAATACAACCGTGGTAAAGCTTCAGAGATCTCTTCTTGGATTTACTAATTTAGGGAAAGCAGGGAAGAGTTTTTTTTTTTTTTTATAGGAGATATTCAACACTTTATTATAAAATAGGTCTTTGTGCTAGATGATTTTGCCCAACTGTAGCTAATGTAAGTGTTCTGGGAAGAGATGTTTTATTAGAGTTCAAACCATGTTCCTTTACAAAACTGCCATTTCATAGTCAGAAGTGTTTCACTGGGGCTGAAGGTGGTGGGGCAATTTGTCACCACAGAGATTTTTCTTGGGTTTGCCTCTAATCCCTTTTGGACTGCCAACGGGTATATCTTTGCTGCATTGGATGTCTCTCCTGGTTTGGTTTTGGAAGGGTTGTTCCAGAGTATCCTTTAAATGTTAATTAGAATTTGTGCTTCAACGCAAAAAGGCTTTGAAGTTTTAACACCATAATCCTTCTAGGTCTCCATCTTCCCTCTCTCCCAAGTTTATTTTAAAAGCAAACCATATTTTTATCCAAGGTAAGACCCTAGCACGATAAAGAATGGTGAGACTAAGCTGATTTCCAGGAAGAAAAAAAAAAGTCAATTTACTGGATCTCTTACCTCACTTTGGCTTCACCCATTTATAAGGCTGACATTAAAAAATCTAACAAAAAGGCATTTCCTTCACCGATGACCCCTGCTGCATCTTTTTTTTTCTTTGAAGTCTGTAAGGTCAAATTCCTATAAACAAGCAGTATGTTTCTCCCCCCAGCTCAAACTCTGCAGGGATGCAAGAAAAACCTCTCCTGATTATTTGTGGTGGCATTTCCTTTTGGTTTCTTTCTGACTGGTTTGCATTTTTTGTGCATCTCCAGATGCAGAGGGCCGCACTGTGAGGAAACAAGTCTATGTTCTGAAAGGATACGTTGGATTTTCCCATTGGCATCGGTTATGCTTCTGTAACTGAAATTACCACTGACTCTCCAAATAGAAAGAAAAGGAGAGGACACAGGTCGTCCTGCAGGCAGGGCACCCACATACACACACAGGGGGCTCTCCCCGAGGGCTTCGGAATACCCGGGGTTGGTATTAGAACGAGAAATGCCATCTGTGGTCCCACAAGGGAGCCTAGAGTTATACAATTGCTTTACAACTCATCTCTGAGCTCCTTGCTAGTGTTGACCCAGTGCAATTTCTGTCTATGCAACACAAGAAAGTGAGTTAGCTTTAGTCCCTATGGGTCCACCCTGCTCCATCTAAGTAACTCAAGGTATGTCTGCCTAGTCTCAATTTCCTTTCTTCTTTCTTTCTTTCTTTCTTTCTTTCTTTCTTTCTTTCTTTCTTCTGTTTTGTTTATTTATTTTGAGAGAGAGAGAGAGAAAGAAAGGGAGAGAGAGAGAAAGCATGAGCAGGGGAGGGGCAGAGAGGGAGAGAGAGAGAATCCCAAGCAGGCTCCACACTGTCAGCACAGAGCCCCACGCGGGGCTCGATCTCACAAACTGTGAGATCATGACCTGAGCCAAGATCAAGAGTCGGAGGCTTAACCTGGACACCCCTCCATTTCCATTCTTGGAGAGTATCCTGTGCATTTCCTTTGCAAATGGAAGTCCTTTTCCATATAGTTTTTATTTTAAAAAAGATCACTGATGAAAATCTTGGCCTCTATTCTGAAGTTACAATTTTTAGAGGCTTTCTTTTAAAACCTAACCGTTTGGGGCGCCTGGGTGGCTCAGTCGGTTAAGCATCCGACTTCAGCTCGGGTCACGATCTCGCAGTCCGTGAGTTCGAGCCCCATGTCGGGCTCTGGGCTGATGGCTCAGAGCCTGGAGCCTGCTTCCGATTCTGTGTCTCCCTCTCTCTCTGCCCCTCCCCTGTTCATGCTCTGTCTCTCTCTGTCCCAAAAATAAATAAACGTTAAAAAAAATTAAAAAAAAAATAAAACCTAACCGTTGTATAACTATACAAATGTAAGAGAAAGGGGTAAAACAGTATTGTTTTACTTTTTGTTTTTTTTAACTTTGAGTAAGTTTTTTTATGGGACAGGGAGAGAGAGAAAGAGAGAAAAAAGAAAGACATACCACAGGGTTTATAGTCCACTGAGAACCCACTTCTTTTATACTCTTTGTCCCCAGAAGGAGAAGGGAATGAGGAAATAAGTATAAGAATGTCATGGAAATCAAGGTCAAGAGGAGTGAGCCATGTGTAGAAAACATTGCCCAGATGTCAGGAAATGTCACACTAGCATCTGTATTCAAAGGGATGTGTTCAAGGGATTGTCAGCCTTCTGACATTAATTGACGCCCACAAGCACAACAACGAGGAAATATACATTACAGTGAGGGTTTCTCTCTCTCTCTCTCTCTTTCTTTCTTTCTTTTTTTTTTTTTTTTTTTTTGACGAAGTACCTTATGCACTGATAAGCCATTTACACTTCCCACCAGACAAGAGTTAATTTGGGGATGCAGGATGGCTGCTTTAACATGTAATGAAATGACACTCAAAAGTGGAAACATTGCAGTTTCACTGAGACGAGGCAACACGGGAGGGAGAGGTTAAATCAGCTAGAAGACCGAGAGTAGGAGAGAGAAAGAGAATTAGCAGCCTGGGTAGAGGAATTAATTGTTCCAATTTTTTTTCCCAATAAGGTAAGTGGAAAAAGCACACACACATGCACACACATGGACACACACAAACATACAAATACGCATACACATATGCATAGACGCACCCAAGCACACATGCACCGCAAAAGGATTGTGAGATATGTTATTTGTACAAAGATACAGAAAATAATTTTTCAGAGCACTGATGACTACGGGATGACATCCATATTCGCAGGACTGGAAGGTTCACAGGAAGGGGAAATTTTACTGATTCAACTTCAGTGCCTTGTGTGGTGTTTCCATAAATGTCACGCCCAGACCAGCATTTCTCTGACCCTGCTTCCAAGGAAAGAATCTGGCCAGTCCTTGGGTCTGCAGTTACCCACAGAGCATCAGGTATGAGTCTGGCATGGTGCTGGTATCTGTGATGGATGCAGAAGAAGGTTGTGATGTAATCCTTCTCTTTAAAGAACTCCTAATCAAGGGTGAATTCCAAACAGATGGACGTGAAACAAGTATGGATCTGTGAGGCAAGGGGACCGTTCTACTCTCAGACAGGGACGAGCGGCCCCTCCCCCGTGCCCCACACTTAGGGACCTTGTGTTTTTTGTGCCTTCCTCAAGAATTTCCAAGTCCCACCTGAGATTAGCTGGTCAGCAGTGTCGCCCGGGCAGGGTGGCCGTGAACCAGGGCCAGGACTTGCATGGGGCCCCATTTCTCTCCGACCCTCTACCCCTTCTGGAGGGTTGCCCCGAAGAGCTCCAGGCCTTATGCCTCTGGGTCCTGTGGCTCAGCTCTGGTTCCAGAAGGGTGTCCCGGCAAGCAAGTTGCTCCTGCTAGTTAGCGTGAGAAGCGGCTGCCACAGAGTGCAGAAAGCTGACGTGGGGTGACTTTCATTCATGTGGAGTGAGGATGAGTTTTGGGCTCTGGATTGCTGGTGGTCTGGATTGCCATTGACCTTCTGGATTTGAGCGGTATGTGTTGGCTTCAACCATGGTGCTACCTCTGGCTTATGCCTTCCTTGAAGGCAGCGGTGGTGGCGGCAACCTTTACCTTATGTGACCCCCACTGCTGGCTTCCAGTGTGGACACCCCATGCCCTCCACAGGCTCTGTGGCACATGTCAGGCAGTCCTCAGGGTGGCTGAGTTTATCTCCAAGGGTTTTTGAGATTATTGTTCCCTAATACCAGTGGGCCCTTCCAACCGATGTTGTCTCTTGCCTTGGATGTTCTCCCTGGTCTATCTGGAGCCGTGCTGTCTGGGGACAGACATGGCTGAACTAATAGGACAGCTTTTCTTGCCCCATGAACACACCCATTACTTACTATTCTTGCTGGTAGCCCTGTGTGGAAAGTAGAAACTCTGTTAATATTGAAAGAGATTACCTTCTAGGAATGTAGTCGTTTGGCCTAAAGAGCTCAAGAAGGTGTGTGGCTGGCAGATATAATGTTCTACCTTTATGCTGTGAAATTCCAGATAGTAAATAAAATGCAACCAGAAAATGAACAATCATTCTCATTTCCCTGCATAATCTGGGTAACACTTGCATTTGTGGTCAGTGTCAGTGAAAACACAGTAAACAACCCTGGAGACGATCATTAGAAAGCTGTGTTCATGGGCTCTGTGGTGGGTGATGCTGTGTCATGAGTAATACTGGAACCAGAATTAAGCAAATGGTATTAGGGAACCGCAAACCAGAGCCGGTACTGAAGAGTCATGCACTGTGAGTAATAACACCACTGTCGCCCTTCTTCATGTGTGGCACATACAAACTTCTCTGGAAACGGTGCAGTTGGCAATAAAAGATGTGAAGAGCCAGTCCCCAGATCTGAACAAGAAAAGACAGTGCCTGGCCACCATGATGAATCTTCCTATTCCCTGACAGAACAGTAACAGATATATAACTAGCTCTTTTCTCTCATTCTAAATCTTCATTGATAAATCACTTTGCCTCACACGGGCCCATGCATTTTATAATACATTTTAATATCAAAATGCAAAAACAAAACAAAAACAAAAACAAAAAGTTGCTTGGAGCCTCAAATATCCTAAATGTGGCCCCGGCAGGATCTAATTGAATCCAGAGCTAGTGTTCTGTTTATCATGGATTTATCATTTACTTTACTACACATTTTAAATTCTTAATTATGAAACGCTTGAAGCCCAGAAAATATAAAATAAAATAACGCTCATAAATCCAACACCCTAACATTTTGCAAATATTTGCTTCATATTTCTTTTTTCTTTTTTAATAAGTAAAGCACGATGGATACAATGAAAATGTGCCCTCCCCTGTCCTTTCCTCCTTTTCTTTTTACAGAGGTGAGGTAGCCCCTGTCCTGATATTGGTAAGTCTCTCAGTATGAGGTGGTTATCCCCGCTCATTGTCAACTGGGCAATGGGCTCGATCCCACAAGGGACTTTAGGGGACCGTGTGGATGACCTCCAGAGCTGCTCCACCTGAGGGCAGAGAAGGTTGGGGTATCTCCCTGCCAACTTTCTTCTGTTTTGGTTGTAAACTCCTTGGCACTTAGGACTGCCCTGCAAGGAAAATTCGAGAAAACATGTGTGGGGCCCCAGTGGCATCTGCTAGAGCAGGTATTATTATAACCAGTATTGTTTCCCTACATGGTGTACCTTCTCCACTTGTCTGTATCAAAAAATAAAATATTGTCCTGTGGGTTTTTAAATTTTAACGAGTGGCATCATATGGAACACATTCTCCTGCAACTTGCTTTTTTTTTTTTTAACTCAAAATTATGTACTTGAGATTTATCCAAGTTGGAATATGTAGATGTAAATAGTTTATTTTAACAGCTGTCTTGTGTTCAGGTATTTGTACAAACCAGTTTATTTATCCATTTCCCCATCAATAGTTTGTTTCCTTTTTTTTTTTTTTTTTCTCTTCTTATGACAACACAAGGTACTAGGCATCTTCGTATCTATGGGAGCCGGTACCCTCTCTGAGATTCCTGAAAAGCAGGTTGCTGGTCATACGGTAATTCTCTCTTCAGTTTTACTGCATATTGCCTAATTGTTCATAAAATGTTTTCACCAATTTATACTCCTAAAAGCAACGTGAAAGAATTTCTTCGTTCTCCCCCATCTATGCCAAACACCTCATATGCTGAGATATAATTAATGTTTGCCAGTTTAATAGATTAAATGGTGTTTTTTATTATTATGTTTAAATTTGCATGTCCCTTATTGTAGGTGAGATTGAGCATATTTTCTTATGTTTATTGGGCATTTGGACATTCTCTTTTGTGCATTTCTTGTTCATTTCCTGTGACTTTATTTTTTTTATTGGAGTGTCTATATTTTTCTTACCCATTTGTAGAAGTTATTTTTTTTAATTAAAAAAATTATTTATTTTTCAGAGAAAGAGAGCACAAGCAGGGGAGGAATAGAGAGAGAGGGAGACAGAAGACCCGAAGCAGGCTCTGTGCTGAGAGCAGGAAGACCCATGTGGGGCTCAAATTCACAAACTGTGAGATCATGACCTGAGCTGAAATTGGACGCCCAACTGACTGAGCCACGTAGGCACCCAGCAATTTGTAGAAGTTCTAAACGTATTCTGGGCATTAATGCTTTGTCAGGTACAGATGAGAAACAAACATCTTTTTCTATTCTTTGGCTTATCTTTCCACATTGTTTATCTGTTCACATTATCTTATGCATTGTTTCATAAAATTTTTAATTTTAATTAAAACTGTCAGATCTGACAGTATCTTCCTTTGTGGATTGTACTGGCTTTACATTTAAGAAACCTTTCCCTGTCGTGATGTCATAAATGCATCTTATGTGGGGTGCCTGAGTGGCTCAGTTGGTTGAGTGTCTGACTCTTGATTTGGGCTAGGGTGGTGGTCCCAGGGTTGTGGGATTGAGCCCCGCATTTGGCTCTGTGTTGAGCGTGGAGCATGCCTGGGATTCTCTCTCTCTCTCTCTCTCTCTCTCTCTCTTTCTCTCTCTGTCTCTCTCTCTCTCCCCCTCTGCTCTTCTCTTCTGCTAGCTTTCTTTCTCTCTCTCTTTAAAAAAAATGTATCCTATGTTGTATTTAAAAGTATTAGTTTTGTTTTTCACCTATGGGCCTTTAGCCCATCTATGAGGTTAGGTAGGAGTTTGATTTTATAGCCTATGGTCCCACCATTAATTGAGTAATCAATCCATCCCTTTCCCATTACCTTGTAGTGTCACTGTGGACCTATACAAGTTCTTTTCTTGTATTTGGGTCTGTTTTTAGACTTATTTTCTTTTCATCTATCTTGTTCTGGCTTACATATTATAGTTTTATAATAGTCTTTCTTAAAGGGTGAATCTACCTTTTGGTTTAAATTTTTCCTGGCTGTTCTTTTGTCTGTACTCTTCTACTTGAATTACAAGATCACCAACTTATGTGAAATATTCTTTTAGAATTTTGATTAGAAGTAAATAGTACATTGATGGGGCGCCTGGGTGGCTCAGTCAGATATCCAACTTCAGCTCAGGTCATGATCTTGCGGTTCGTGAGTTTGAGCCCTGCGACGGGCTCTGTGCTGATGCCTCGGAGCCTGGAGCCTGCTTCGGATTCTGTGTCTCCCTCTTTCTCTGTTCCTCCCCTGCTCATGCTCTGTCTCTCTCTGTCTCTAAAAAATAAATAAATGTTAAAAAATTTTTTTAAAAAATAAAAAAAAAGTAGATAGTACATTGAATTTATGAAATAATTTGGGAAGAATCATCATCACTCTGCATTGAGTCTTCTCATTTTGTGAACTGGGTATGTGATGTATACTTTTTCTTTATGTCCTGTATGGAAGTTTTATAATTCTCTTTTGTATATCCTTTATTAGATTTATTCCTAGATATCATGAATGCTTTTTTGCTATTGTAATATCTCTTCTAAAAAATTACCTTGATGGTTGATGAGGTAGAGGAATGATATGAGGTTGATGATGTAGAGGAATGATACACAGGTGGCTGTGTATGTGTTTGAACTATTAATTCAAATAATGTGATTGTTCTAAGCCTATTCATATTTTTCTTTCTTTTTTGGTCCATTTGAATAAGTTATATATTTTTTTCTGAGAAGTTATTCAGTTTTCTAATTTTTCAGTTATTGATTTTGGTTTAAAGTTCTTATTTTCAAACCACTGTATACAGATGCACTTTTTGAACATTCTTGGTATCTTTCTTTGTGCCAGCACTCTTTCCCTGTACATCTTACAAGAAATTTGTATTTTAGAGGCACCTGGCTGGCTAGTCAGTAGAGCGTGCAACTCTTGATCTCAGGGTCGTGAGTTCAAGCCCCACAATGGATGTAGGGCTTACTTAAAACAAAAAACAAAAAAGCAAAAAACAGAACAAAGACTAGGCAACCATGTAAAATAAAGCTGAATATTTTTACACATAAAAAAAGAAATTTGTATTTTAGTCTTTTGAATGATCCAGCTTTTGATTTCTTTGATTGTTTTTGTTATTTGTTCTTTGTTTCATTAAGTTTTGCTCTTATGTTCACTATTTTCTTCTAGTTTCTCTGAGTTGAGGCTTTTGTTTTGTCTTATTTCATTTTTTCTCCTAATTCCTTGATTTGGATTCTAAGCTTAGTGAACTTTAACCTTTCTTTTTTTTTCTAATATATTCATTTAATACCATATATTTCTCTCCAAATGTTGTTTTAGCATTATACCTTCATTTTTTATACATAGTACTTTTATTCTCTCAGTTATATTTTCTAATTTCCATTATGATATAATCTTGGACCCCTGAATTATTTAAAAATTTAAAAAAGTCTAGGTATCTAGATTACTTTTTTGTTATTTATTTCTAACTTATAGCACTATAGTCAGAATATACTGTCAATAGGATAGGGACTCTTAGTAGAATAGATATTCTTAGATTTACGGCTTAGTATATGAAATGATTTTTAAAAAATCATTTTTTCTTGAAAAAAAATCATCTGTTTTCTTGAAAAGAGTAGTGGCATCCACATCTTCCATATCTTTATTACTTTTATCTGTTTGATTTGTCAATTACTGAGGAAAATATGCCAGGATGTCCTACTATGATTGTGGATTTGATAATTTCTTCTTGTTAATTTGTGGCCAAATTTTGTTTTATATATAAAAGAAGTTATATTATCGTATATTTGTTATGTATATTGTATTAGGGAGGTTGTTATCTACTTATTTTCTTTTTTTATTTTATTTATTTTTGATAGAGAGAGACAGAGCACAAGTGGGGGTGGGGCAGAGAGAGAAGGAGACACAGAATCCGAAGCAGGCTCTAGGCTCCAAGGCATCAGCACAGAGCCCGACACGGGGCTCGAACTCACGGACCGCGAGATCATGACCTGAGCCGAAGTCGGACGCCTAACCGACTGAGCCACCCAGGCGCCCCTCTACTTATTTTTAATTTACTACTATTTATGGGAAATGAGATTTAAAAATTTACAGGAATGATATAAAGTTTCCTCACAAAATAAATTGGATTAAGCCCATTGGGAGATGACTTAAAGACCAGTCTTGAGTATGCAATGGCGCAAGTAGTGAGTATGAAAGGAGATCGTGCAGCTGGTAGAGCATTGGCTCAGGAGTCCAGCGCTGTCCCACTCCACCTCACCCCGCCAGCCAGCTACACGACACAATTCTGGAATCAAATTTTCCAGCCCAGACGTACCCACTTCTCTCTTGTCACTTCCTCCTGGATGTCTCGCAAGCCCCTCACACTCAGAAATACAGAAATGGAAATACAGGGGGGGAACCTCTTATATCCTTCTCATTTCTGCCCCTGCCAACACTGACTCTTCTTCCCGGATGCTTTATCTTGATACAAGATACCCCTGTCTTCTCAGTTCAGTGAAGCTAGAAACATCAGAACCCCTCCACGTGCGTATTGCAACAGAGAACCGGTTCCATGTATATTACTCTTTGGTATTTCATTTAACTATCTCTTTTACAGCCTCATTGCTGCTGCCATGACTGAGGCCCTTGCCATCCCTTTCCTGGACCCTCGTGCCCTCCCTTTGCTCTCCCAGTCTCTACAGTGGTGCCTTTGGATCTGTTCTCCACACACTCCTACATTAATTGTTCTGCACAGAACATTCACTTTGTCTCCCCAGTGCATTACACCCTCGGGTGAGTCCGTAATGTTGCTCTCCCAGTCTCTACAGTGGTGCCTTTGGATCTGTTCTCCACACAGTCCTACATTAATTGTTCTGCACAGAACATTCACTTTGTCTCCCCAGTGCATTACACCCTCAGGTGAGTCCGTAATGGTTGTGGGATAAAGTTGATTCTGCATGATGCATAATACGGCCCCCACATGCGTTCCTCATCAGCTCTGCCCTGCTCTATGTCCAGCCATAGGAACAACTGGCTCTGAGCAAAGGGTGGCAGACTGCTCTATGCTTCTGTGAGGTTTCCCAGGCTGTGCCCTCTGTCACGATTGCATTTGTTTTACTTTGTCTACCAAGTAAGATTCACCTCCAAGATGCGCCCTTGATAGCTCCCACCCAGGAAAATTGTCCATTCTCCTTTTTTTTTTTTAACGTTTATTTATTTTTTGAGACAGAGAGAGACAGAGCATGAATGGGGGAGAGTCAGAGAGAGGGAGACACAGAATGTGAAGCAAGCTCCAGGCTCTGAGCTGTCAGCACAGAGCCTGATGCGGGGCTCGAACTCACGGACCATGAGATCACGACCTGAGTTGAAGTCAGCCGTTTAACCGACTGAGCCACCCAGGCGCCCCTGGTCCATTCTCCTTTTATGTACCTTCTCACTCCCTGTTGGACTCCTCTATAGTTGGACTCGAAGTTCCTTGAGGGCAGGGATTGTTTCCAAATTATTTCTGTCTTGTTTGTTGGATGAATGAAAAACTGAGTCTTTATTGTGAACAAAAATCTAGCTGCAGAGCTATCCTCTACCTCTTTCCAAAGCAAGTTAAGCTCCCCCTGGAATTTCAGAAGAGGGTGGCATGAGAGGAGCTGAGTGTTGGCTCTTCTTTGGGGATAAGACTATAAGACTGCAAGGTGTAAATGCTGAAGGAAACAACACATGAAAGGAAAGCTTAATTAAATCACGCCCTGTAAAAACTTACAGGACTTCCAGGGTTTCCTTCTTTCTTTTTTTTTTTTTTTAAGAATGTTCAATTGTTCAAAATCTATTTAGTGGTCTTTAAAATCATTTTATTACCATTTTCTCTAACAAGCTAAGCCCTAAGAAAGGAAAGAGACTCATAAATGCTTCCTGAAATAAAAAGTATTTGCTTATGATACTAGCCTAGTTTTCTTTTTTTTTTTTTTTCTTCCAACGTTTTATTTATTTTTGGGACAGAGAGAGACAGAGCATGAACGGGGGAGGGGCAGAGAGAGAGGGAGACACAGAATCGGAAACAGGCTCCAGGCTCTGAGCCATCAGCCCAGAGCCCGACGCGGGGCTCGAACTCACGGACCGCGAGATCGTGACCTGGCTGAAGTCGGACGCTTAACCGACTGCGCCACCCAGGCGCCCCACTAGCCTAGTTTTCAACATCACTCGTAACATCAAAAGAGCTTTGTTGAAGCATTTTCTCTGATTTACTTCCTCCTCCTTTTCTTCCTCACGTCCCTACCTCTTTCCATAGATTTAGTTCTAACAGATTTAATAAAAGGAGCACTTGGAAGAAGCATCCAGAAGTATGCCCAGAGTGAGAACATAACCACCTCAGATCAGGCCAAAAAAGGAAGCCAAAAAATTTCAAAAGATATTATTTTTTTCTCCTTTATTAGTTTTAATACAGTTCTAGATTAGAATACAAAGTATGCATCAAATGCAAGGCAGCCTTTCCCAAGTTACATTTCATTGAACAGTACTTCATGAAATGTTAGATAGATGTTAACATGAATAAAGTGTGGAAAGGGGTTACTTTCAAAGTACGTAAAGGCTCTGAGAAGTCCTGCAGTAAAAACTGTGTAACAGTGTTTAACACGGCCTTTCCCAACATTTACTTGATTATAAAATCCTTTTGTATGGAGCACCTATTAACATGCAGCAGAGACACATCATTTGGATAAAAATAGGATAAAAATAGTCTGATTTGAGGGCAGATGTTTCACTTAGTAAAGATTATTCTGAAGTAGTAGAGAGTTAATGAACATCTTAAGCAACCTGAAAAGCAGTGTCAGAAGATTTTTTAAAATGCTGTCAAGAACTCATAAAATATACATTATATTGTGTAGCAATATTGTAAAATGCTGTATGATACATTAAAATCATCAGATTATACCCCATTACCCTACAATCTTCTAATCACATATTTATACACTTTACATTACATCTGCAAAATGACTCCTGTTATAAATATTATGCTTGAATTATAGAAGTATGCTATAACCAACTATAAAGGATTCCATGAAATACGGAAGTAATAGCTTAGATAATGAGAGTATCAGGGCAAAAGAATGATTAAAAAATTATAGCATCACAGACTTTTGGAGCTAAAAGGAACCTTAGGGATAATTTTAATCCAATCCCCTCATTTTAGATAAGAGGCAACTGGAAATCATTTATGAGGTCCTCAGGGAGTAGAACAGGTGGCAAGAGTGTTGAAATGATGGAGAACATTTGGGATAGCATTTTCCCTTATGGAAGAGGTAGTAAGAAAGGGTCAAGTTCCCTGGGAAGATGAGGTTAGAATTTTGTGAGAAAGAAGTCTGAATATAAGATGACTGACATCCTTATCTATGTCAGTGAGAGGTGTGAACAATTGTACAAGTGAGGAAAATGATCAGCATGAGGCAATCGCCTAAGCAGACCAAAGGGTTGGGGGGAGGGGAGGGTCCTGAAGCCAAGAAGCATTAAGACAGTGACTTACACTTGCTCGCGATAACTACCTAAAATAAGTACACGCCTATCTTCTCTGAAAACAGCATGGCTCACCTAGAACCCCACGAGGGTCAAATTTGGCCATATTAATGCTCCATAGAGTGTATGAGTCCTTCAGGGCTGGAGAGTATTGAACTGGAAGTGGACAATGGCTCAACTTCAACCTCCTCTCCATTTTGGGATATACCTAAGCTGTCAGGGTGTTAGAACAGCTACCACTTGCCAGCTGCCTTTTTCCTCCTCCACTCAGAGGAAGCTGCCTTTTTCCAGGTAAGTGGAGGCTATATTCTCAAGGGAAATGCTTTTCTGTCAGCCCATAGTGTCAGGCTTCCGATAGAACATGTGGCCCATTTGTCATTCAGGGCAAGTATCTTAAAAGTCTCCATCAGAGATTACACTTTGCACATCTGTTGAATTATAAGCACAGTGTTAGCATCCTCTGAAGCTGTCAAGATAGGAGGATGTTGTTGTGTTCTCTGAAAGAGCCTCTCTGAGTGATTTTTTCCCCCAAAGTTTATTTATTTTGAGAGAGAGAGAGTGTGTGTGAGCAAGAGAGGGGCAGAGAGAGAGAGGAAGAGAGAGAATCGCAAGCGGGCTCTGCACTGACATGGGGCTCAGTCTCATGAATCGTGAGATCATGACCTGAGCTGAAATCAAGAGTTGGAGGCTTAACCGACTGAGCCACCCAGGCACCCATGGATGATTTTCAAATGCTAGAGTGTTGGGATTCTAAAGTGAGGTGAGATCCCAGAAGAGCTAATAAAAATATCCAATGAATAAATCTGTCCTCATACATGAGCGGAGTGCTCAGTGTGCCCAACATTATAGCAATCATAGTAAACATCTATGTGTGGTCATTAGATTATATCTATTATGTCCAATTCCCTTAACATTTTTTAAATAATTTTTTAAAAGGAATAATGAGAAGCAAATTGCCGAGAAAAGTGACATTTGTCTGATGAGACTTCTAGGCATATTTGTAAAATGGGTTTATGTGCCTGAAGGAACAAGTATTTAAAATATAAACAGTAAAGCTTTGATATATTTCTTTAGTGATACTTACAACCAGGGGAAAATCAAACAGGGTTAAGGAAAAAGGAGTGTGGAGGACAATGAAATGCACTCCTGGATCTTCTTTTAGTGGCTGTTGCCCTGCCTGCTGGGAGGGCTTTGGCAGACAAACTTACCTATCAGCCCCCTAGAGTGGCCTCAAGTGTGGAGAGCCACCTCCCCAAAGGCACGCCCCTTTCCAGGGCAGCCCATATCCAATGGCTGGTTGAGGCAGGAGTAGAAAGGTTATCTTGCACCAGCACCAGGAGAACTCTCAACTCCTAGGGCTGGAGGGCAGAGAGAGCTGAGAACTAGGCTCAAGATGCAATCATCAGAGTAACTAAGCTCCAAAGATGAAATCTCTTGACCAAGGCAGGACTGGGATATCAAGGTCAGGGCCCCAGTTGGGAAAGAATGAAACCCTGACTAGCAGGATGAGGACATCTAGGTTGATGACTTCCAAAATCTTAAGTTTTTGTGAATGCAATTATTACAATTACAGTCATGGGCAAGATCAAAGTGGAGAACCAGGGCATCCCCACATGCAGAGAGTGAGGAGATGGCTAATAGAATGGGATGGATGTGTTTGGCACACACGTGGTCCACTGGGGTGGCTCTTGACTCTCCATCTCCAATTCTGATGGGCAAATGTGGCAACTCAGACCTACTAGGGGTGAGGGTCTTGGTCACAACACCAGGTAAGTCATTGAGTTCAATGGCTATTCAGGCTGAGGTGGTGGAATCTAAAATGGATAATAAAGGAGAGTGCAGATGAGCATCAGTTGTGGCCCTGAGGCTAGCTACAGCACTGGGGGGCTGTATTTTCCTGCAGGAAGCCCACCAGAACCTCAGGGGAGTTACTGTTAGAGCACATAGGAAGTTATGGCTTCTGGCAGTATAAGGGTTGGCCACAATGGACCAAGAGACGTTCTCTGCAGCTCTCCTTTTAGTGAGAGACTTGCAGTGTGGGGGCGACTGGGTGGCTCATTTGGTTGAGCGTCTGCCCCTTGATTCTGGCTCCAGCCATGATCTCACAGTCTGTGAGATTGAGCCCCACGTTGGGCTCTGTGCTGACAGCACGGAGCCTGCTTGGGATGCTCTCTCTCCTGTTTTCTCTGCCCCTTCCCCTCCCTCTCTCTCTCTCAAAAGAAACAGATAAACATAAATAAAAAAAAAAAAAGACTTGCAGCTTGGGCAGAGAGCCTTCAGTTGTTGACCCCTCAAGGGCTGCCTCAGCTGCAGAGAGCTACCTCATGCAAAGTTAAGTCTTTCTTGGAGTTGCCCGTGTCTGGTGACTGATTAATGAAGGAGTAAAAATTGCTTGGCTATATCACGACAACATGCAAGAGCCCCGCTAGTCCCAGTTGAGGCTCTCTTTGGGCCTGCATTGGAGGTCATCTCCCCCCTCTGCTCACTCCTGCTTCCTTACCCTCCATATTACAGATGATCCAAGGACACTCTTTAGTACGTTTCTAAATGTACTAAATTCTGTCTCAGAACCTGTTTCTCAGAGACCCCACATGCAACAGAGAGGTTTTATTTAATTGCCTATTTTTGTTACTACAGCTCATATTTATTTTAATAACGAATGGTCACCTTGTCCTACACCCTGCCCCCTACCCTCTCCATGCCTTTGACTTGTCCTGTAGAAATCATGTGGATTTGACTATTTGTTTCATCATGGTGTCATTTAACTTGTTCTTATATCCCATGTATTTCCTAAAAATATAAGAAATTAGAATAAATTGGGAATTAGATCTAAAGGCTTGAATTCAACATTTTTCAGCATGAGCACATGATCAAAACTGTGTTTGTCCCACTGTGTCACATCACGGGCACATAATGACTGGCTCTCCCACCTTGATGCTGCCCAGGTAGATGAGTGACCCACAATTGCAGCATTGAGCTTCTGTGCTAACGACTACCAAGTAATCTATTGGGTAATGCCGTGGCCAAATTGCCCATGAACCTTTCTTCTAATGGTTACAGCACCCACTGATGATCTCTGCTTGAATTTCCTTAGGGGCTGCAAAATGATCTAGTTCCATTTTTCTTTCCACACTGATTGGCTAGAATTCTTAAAAAGATTTCTTGTGTTACTCATGCCTCTTTGGAGAGTTCATAGAGGAAAGGATCTTTCAATGATGGCAAAAAAGCTTTTTTTGTATGTGTAAACTTTGGGGTTACATTTAATTTTATTTTGTTTTTGACTTTCTCTTTGTATGAATTTCTTATTAACTGAGAGCATTTTTTAACATGGTTAATTGTTTTCATCAATAGTAGTTATTTAATTTTTTTAATTAAAAATTTTTAAATGAGAATTTAGAAACATGTAAAAGGAGAGAGAATAGTTCAACCACCTTGATTTACTATAAGCCCTTGGCTTTAATAATTATTAAAATACAGTCAATCTAACTACCCTCCCTCTGCGTCTCCATAGATTATACTAAGGTAAATCTTAGACTTAGTGTCATTTCATGTGTGAATAGTACAGTATATATCTCTACAACATAAGAAATTATACATAAAAACAAAAATAAACCATAATCCCATGACCACATCTAAAAATGAATAATTTATTAGTGTTATCAAATTACCCACTGTTCAAATTTTCTAATTGTTTTAAAATTTTTAAAAAAATTTTAATGCTATTTTTTGGCTCAGGATCAAGTGCATACATTGCAAAATGGCTTATACTTTCTCAGGTCTCTTTTGAGTTGTATGTCCTCCTCCATTTCTTTTTTTCTCCAGCTTTTGTTAGTATTGAAGAAATAACATTGCTATTGTTGAAGAAGTTTCTGTGCCCTGTAGAGTTTCCCAAAGTTTGGATTTTACTGATTGCACCCTCGAGGGGCCATTTAACGTGTTCCTCTAACCTAACAGATAGGTAATTGGAGTAGACCTGGTTTGGTTTTTTTTGGGGTTTTTTTTGGCAAGACTGTTTTATAGATAGTGGTGGGTTCCTCCATCAGGAAGCGCATGGTGTCTGTTCGTCTTTCTATGATGTGAACATCCACTGATGATTTGCCTGTACTCATTTATCAATTTCAAGTTGCAAAGTGAAACTATTCTTATTCTATTAATTATTTTTTATTTTTTGGCTGGAATAGTTCTTTTTTTTTAAGTTGAGTTTTATTTATTTTGAGAGAGAGAGAGAGCACGTGCACACAGGGGAGGGCAGAGAGAGAGGGAGAGAGAATTTCAAGCAGGCTCTGCTCTCTTACAGCAGAGCCAGATGCGGGGCTCGAACTCACAAACTGTGAGATCATGACGTGAGCCGAAATCAAGAGTCAGATGCTTAACTGACCGAGCCACCCAGGCACCTCTGGAACACTTCTATAAAGAGAAAATTTTCCTCATCTATTGTTTGATTATCATTTATATGAGGAAAATGGCATAAATGCTTAATTCTTTCCCTTTATCAGTTTTCAAAATAATAAGCTGGTTCCCTAGCATCCTTCAAATGTGACTGATGTTACAGTGATTTATTTTTTTTTTTTTTTGCTATCAGTACAACTTACTGATTTAAATAATTTCAATCTCTTGCTGTTATTATTCTCTTTTATACTCAAACTGCATCAACTTTGATCAGATGGAATGTATTCAAGTTAGCTCCTGAATTCTTTTGACAGGATACTACTGGTCTTCCTGGGTTTTAGGTATGGGCAGATATTTTGTTTACCATTAGTACGAGATGGATCCATTTGAATGGTATTTTATATTATTAGGCACCTGGCTTATCTCTGGAAGGCATACTTTGGAAAAGGAAATGGCTATAACTTCCAGCTCAGCCCCCGGGAGGAACTGTGGATTCAGCAGGATTTCCAATTGCTCTCCTCATTGGTGAAGGGAAAACAAGTGCCCTCAATTAAGGGAAGTGAGATTACCCCATCACAGCCTTGAGCGGCACTAAGGCAATCTACTGCATGGCAAATTACACATGTCGGGCAGGGGGTCAAGTGGAGTTATGAATGCAGGCACAGAGGCATTGATCACTGATATGAATAAAGAAAGTATTCGGAAGCAGTCAGTTCAGGCTTGCTTCACTCTCCCAAATCTGTAGGGTTCATTCTGAACTAGTCCAAGGTGCAATCATGGATTATTCCATCTGTGAACTGTACGATATTACAAATGAAGAGTTCAGACTTGATTTAACTCTTGACAACCTTGCAAAGTGAGCACAGGCTCATTACGATAACTGTGTTCAGGCTGTGTGCGAGTATGGTACCTGCTGGAACGATGCAAGGATGACCGAGGGGAATATTAATGTGTGCAGCTGGGAGCCCTTGCCGCCACCGTGCTCTGTGGCCACGTTCGGGAGTGGCAGGGATCTCCTTCCCAAATCAAGAAAGGCAGATTCCAATGGGTCAAGTCTCTTGGGTAGTTTTTCAGGCTCAGCAAATCTCTCTTACTCCAAATCCCTTTTGGAAAAGGGATAGAAGGGAAGGTTGTCACTATAGTCCCCTTGCTTTCTTCACTCTTTGTTTTCTTTTAATTGTTTAATTTTAAAAAATTTTTAAATGTTTTATTTATTCTTGAGAGAGAGAGAGACAGAGCTTGAGTGGGAGAGAGAGCAGAGCGAGAGAGGGACACAGAATCTGAGACAGGCTCCAGGCTCTGAGCCGTCAGCACAGAGCCCCATGTGGGGCTCGAACTCACAAGCTGTGAGATCATGACCTGAGCCGAAGTCAGACGCTTAACCAACTGAGCCACCAGCCGCCCCATTCATTCTTTGTTTTCTTTTCAAGAGCCTGTTTTATTAAAAATGAGTGTAATAAGGGCGTCTGGGTGGCTCAGTCATTAAGCATCTGACTTCCACTCAGGTCATGATCTCACAGTTCATGAGTTCAAGTCCCACATCAGGTGAGCACGATCCCCTCTTCAGGTGAGCATGAGCCCTGCTTTGGGTGAGCTTTGCTTCTCTCTGTCTCTCTCTCTCTCTCTGGCCCTTGCTCACTTGCGCCCCACCCCCCAAAGGAAAAAAAAAATGAGTGTAATAAGCACTGAGTGCCGATGTTAGAAGCCCGTAGGTGAGGTAGAGGAAGGCATAACTGTAGACAGGGAGACTCTCCTGAGTCCCTGAGGCACAGCAGGCTAGACGCTTCTCACTCCCTCCCCCTAACTTGTCCTAACACATGGGCCTCACTCCCACTCAGCACCTGTTCTTCGGCAGAGCCCCAGAGTAACTTCTGCATCAGTCTGGGGTTCAAATCTTCCACATCTGAAGGGCACAGCTTTTCAGAAGTGTAGGGGAGAATATGAAATAGACACCTGCAGTGATGACCCCCTCTCCCCAGGAAGCCAGTGGGTAGAAAAAATAGAGAAAACCTGGCACTCCTTTCCTCATCCTTCTCTGGAGGCAGGGTGTGGACAGATCTTTGGCCCAGCCGATCCCATGCCCCTGGCTGGACTTCGTTCTGGAGCTAGTGATGCAAAGAAGCAGGGACAATACCAGTTGCCGAGGCCGGGTCCGTGGCGGTGGGGGTGGTTCCCCGCATTTAGGGACAGGGGCTGTGGGTTTTAGCTGCGACCCTGCCAGCTTCTCTTCTCGCTTCCTGCCTGTTGTCTCAACCTGGTTGACAGCTTTCCTGCAGAATCTGAGCTACGAAGTCGTCCTTCCTTCATCAGTAAATTCTCACCTTGCTTAGATCAGCCAGAACTGATTCCTGTGGTTTGAAACCAAGAACGTGACTGATCCAGGAAGTGACTCTTTCCAGGAAAGCGGTAACATGTCTCTCAGACACTTAAGCGACACACAGATCATTAATTAGACCTGACCACAAATCAGAATTTCCTTCGTCCAGCCACATGGTGGGCCCGGGGAACTCCTGGTAACTGGGACCGTGGGATGTTTGAAAATGTCCCACAGGAACTGTCGTCGTGTTTTTGATTTCCGAGGGTCGGCTCTGCCTCCTGCTTTGTGCTCGTCTCAGAAAGGCACTCTCCCTGCCGGGGTTTGAAGAGCACCTCTTGTCACTGCAGCGCGACAGAAGGAAGATCAGCAAAGGGAACAGCAGCCCAGGGGGCTTGCGTGAGAGTGGCAGAAAGCAGCCGCAGAACGGCCGCCGGCACCCTGCCAAGCCCAGTGGAGAGAAACAAAGGTTTCCACAGACAGCAAATGAAAAACACTCCGTGCTTGATGTCCACTCCTTGAGTGACTGCACAGTCCAAAACCCAGACCCGGTGCAAACTCCCTAACGTCTTGTGCCCAGCTGGTCCGGAGCCGGAGCAAAGAGGATCTCACCAGAACAGAAAAACCTACTTCATGTGGGTTCCTCAGCCATGTAAATGCTCTGTAGGATGAAGCCTGGAACAACGAACAAGAAGATAACCTCTCACGCTTTCTTTCAGCTTGACAGCTCAGACCCCATCAAGGACCTGCGGCCCAACTCAGCCTGTAACCTCCACTCTCTGCCCCCAAGTTGTCCTGATCAGCTAACCCCATTTACTTATTTAAAATATTTTTATTATAAAGGGGCACCTGGGTGGCTCAGTAGGTTGGGTGCCCGACTCTTGATTTCGGCTCAGGTCAGGATCCCAGGGTTATGGGATTGAGCCCCGTGTCGGGCTCTGTGCTGACATCTTGGAGCCTGCTTGAGATTCTCTCTGCTTCCCCTCTGCTCCTCCCTCACTTGTTCTCTCTCTCTCTCTCTCTCTCTCAAAAAAAGAGTGTGTCAAAAATTTTTTTATTATGGAGCATTCTGAGCATACACAAAAATAAACAGGATATCTAATAGACAGCCCCACCCCCACCACGTATACATCACCCAACTAGAACGACCACTAAATCCCAGCCAGTCTGTCCCATCTACAGCATCATCCACTCCCTGTCACCTGCACTATTTTGAAGCCACTTCCAGAAAACACGGCAGTTAGGGAACTCTCCTTCCCTCGCTCCCCCCTTTTTTCTTTCTTTCTTTCTTTCTTTCTTTCTTTCTTTCTCCTATTTATTTCTAATATAACCATAAAACACATTTAAATGTCATCAAATATTAAAAAGTTTTAGTATCATCAGATATCCAGTCATATTTCCAATTTCCAATTAACCTTGTTTAAATCAGTAATAAAGAGTCCTTCTAGGTCTTATAATGGAGAAAATTCCAAGCTTTGATCTCACGACACACGTGCATTTTGAAAACGGGCACATCCCCGTTCGAGAGGGTACATCCATGATAGGGGTATTTCCAACTGGATTATGTTTGTAATTTTCTGTCGTTGGAGGCATTTCAGAACCCTCAGAAAGAACTGTCATGGGCCGGTATGTTAGCTGACTCAAGAGACAGACGAACATTCTGAGTCAGAGTGGGCAGGGAAGAAAGTCAAGTTACCGAAAGAAGAGACAGCAGGGAAGGCGCTTCAAGGGGTAAAATCAAAGGGTCCTGAAGAAGACACTACAGTTTCAAGAAGGTGATTTTTATGATTGGAAAAAAAGGGCCTTGACTACTCATCTGCTGTTATGATTTTGTTGCCATTTCTTACAGACAGTGTCACTGGCCACCATCAGAACTTTCCTGTTCGTAATGTAGTATGCAAACAGAATAGAGATTTTGATAGGAGATACAGATCTCAGAAATGGTCCAGAAACCCTGTGAAAAGGGGGCCGAGCTGGCTTCAATAAGATACTTGGCTTCTGTAAAATTTAGAGTAAGTTTATTATGATAAAAATCTGTATACAAAGGAGAATGACCAGGGCTGGGATTCATGAAATCAGGCTCAAGGCCTTGGTGTGTATTTTATCAATAATGTGCATTTCCATAGGGCTACCTCCAGAATTGCTGGGACCTCTTATGTGCTTAACATCAAGACATCCTAGGTGGTTGCCTATTGGAACCTTAGGTCAGCATTTGCCTTAAGTCAGCCCTTCTCAGACTAGGTTTGGAGCAACATTAGGTACGTGGCGATTTTTCAAGGTCAGATGCATTTGGGAAACACTGTCCACACCATTTCCCCTCCTGGAAAATTGAAGTGCCTTGGTGTACTAAAAGTTCTAAGGGGGGCATGTGGGTGACTCTGGTGGTTGATCATCCAGCTCTTGCTTTGATCTCAGGTCGTGGTCTCACAGTTCGAGATCAAGTCCCACATTGGGCTCTGTGCTGACGGTGTGGAGCCTGTTTGGGATTCTCTCTCTTTCTCTCTCTCTCAAAATAAATAAATAAATATTTTTTTAAAAAGTTCCTTGAAATCTTCTGCTGAATTTTGTGCCTGGCTCAAGCATGCTCTAATTCTAATATTCAATCAATTGCTAGATATTACCCAATGTTTTGTAAACCTGTTTAATCATGGAATCTTTTACTGTGGGGTATTAATTAATATCTCTAGTGTCCTCTGTATAGTATATTAGTGTATAGGACATACTTATGCCAAAATATTTTGTTATTTACGTCATCTCAAAGTCAACTGGGCATCCTGTATTATTATTTTCTACATCTGTCAACTCTGTTCTGTCTTCATGTCTCTCTACCCTTGTTTCAGGGTGAGCAGCCATATTTGAACAAATGACCTTTCCTTTGAACCACAGGTGATTGGTTGAGTGACTTATCCAAGTCACTTGACTTATCCAAGCTGAGTCACTCAGTTTCCTTTCCCAGGAAAGTGGAATTCGGGGCAGGAACACACAGGTTGGTCTGGATGTTGTCTTGAATGGAGAGCATATCAGTGAGGGAGTACCTGTGATGGCCGTTTTCCACCATAAAGACTGGAAAGCAAAGAATGAAGGAGACGCTGAGGTATGGAAAGCAGACCTTCAGCGTTCCCTGAAATGTTCTAATTCTTGCCTCTTGCTCTTTCTGATTCAAATCTTGAATTCCTTAAGTTACCCCAGAATTTTATAATACATATTTTCTTTGTTTAAGCTAGCTCAAGTGGATTTCTACTGCTTGCAACCAAAAAGTATCCTAATAAAATGTGATTCTTCCCAGAGGGAGAATCGATTTGCTCTATCATTCATGATTTGCTGTGATAGGTCTGGCATAGAATGCTGACAGGCACTTTGAGAATGAGGTAGCTTATCTTTAAAGAGAACATTTAGAAATTTAGGGCAAGTCTGGGTAAATGGTGACATGGGGGCAGTGACTTGGCTAATTTCCCAGTTAGTTCCTTCTCTAGCCTGGAGATCTATAGCTTCTAGCAAAGAAGAGAAATCTTAGGAAAATCACAAAACCACCACACAGGCTCTTTCTCTAGGCAAACGGGCAAGTTCATTCTGCATGTCAGATTGAGATACTGTACTTTAAAATCCTGAAGTTCCCAAGACTGGAATCCTGAGTGGAAAATTGGACCCCCCAAGGTCCGTGGCTGTTGGCCTTGAGTTAAGTGTCACCCTTTGTTCTTACCATGGGAAGTTCAATTTAGAGCAATTTGGAATGATTCCCTCCAGTCTCAGGGCATCATTAGGTATTTCAAGGCTGGTGGTTAGCTTGGTAAAAACCACTTCCCCATATTAGAAGATCACAGGGACTATTGAAAAGACATCACAGAGTGTATGATTTTAAGCAAGTCATAGTTTTCAGATTACCAGTATTTTCAGACAGTTTAAAAAGTGCTTGTATCTTATATATAAACACAATCTTATATAGTAAAGCTCACATTGACCTTGGGAAAAAACCTCTCTGATTTAACATGGAAGTATTGTGTCTCCTTGGGTATCATGAGGTGTTCAAGAACATCTTATTTTATTACTTTATTTTATGTTACATTAGTTTATTTTCTGTGAAGCCAGGATGGAAACAAATAACCGTGAACTTTGATGAACAAATATGAACCTCAGATTAGGGGCTAGTAGCTCCTTAATTGATCATCTCTGAAACCTTGGGCATGATTGCTATGGTGTGAGATATTTTTAATGTGAGTTTATTGTTGTTTGGCTCTGTATGTGATTCTCATTTAAAATTTTTTTTATGTTTGTTTGTTTGTTGTTTGTTTCTTGAGAGAGTAAGCCAGGGAGGATCAGAGAGAGAGGGAGAGAGAAATCCCAAGCAGGCTCTGCACTGTCAGTGCAAAGCCCCCTGTGGGGCTCGAACCCAGGAACCATGAGATCATGACTTGAGTCAAAACCAAGAGTTGGATGCTTAACTGACTGAGCCACCCAGGTGCCCCACTCTCATTTTAATCCTGTAAGATCAGTGTTCTTTAGCCAGACAACCTCAGTGTATCTGGAATTTTCAGGTGCTAAGTTCTTATTGTGATGAGTGGGGTACAATACCATATCCAGAAGACATTAATGGATTTGAACACATACTGGAGAGTCTCCAGCACAAACAGGACACATCAACCTGCATTGAAACTGCAAGTTAAGATATACATTTAGTTTTAAGGGGTGACTCCTTTTTATTTAAAAAAAATTTAATGTTTTTTTATTTCTGAGAGAGAGACAGACAGAGAGAGAGTGAGCAGGGAAGGGGAAGAGAGAGAGGGAAACACAGAATCTGAAGCAGGCTCCAGGCTCCGAGCTGTCAGCACAGAGTGCGACACAGGGCTCGAACGCATGAACCGTGAGATCATGACCTAAGCCAAAGTTGGACACTTAACTGACTGAGCCACCCAGGTGCCCCAGGTGACTCCTTTTTTAAAAGCTGGATCCAAACAAGTTTCTTTCCATTTCTCAAAGTGTAGCTAAGAAGTAGGAGATGTCCGCTTTTGAAACACCTGTACATTGAAACCTGTATTTGGGTCATGAAGGAGGGATTTTATTGAAATTCTGTGGTCTGAACCTTTAGCACATCCTTCCGAAGCTGATTTGTAAGTTCACATCTCAGCGGAGGGCAAATTCTAGGAAAGAAGCAGTCTGATAAAGACATGATTTTAGATGAGGAGGAAAAGCCTGATATCTGAAGCTATCACAGACCCACGTACACACAACTGACATTTTAAAAACAACCATGTGTAAGCATTCTCTACAAATGTTCTTGGCTTTGTATTTTATTTCTCCAAGGCTCTGCTCTATGTTGGAAATTACATTCCTTGATAAGCAAATACAAACAAGAGAACCTTCTGTTAGTTTAGCATTGGCAGTCAAAGATTCTCTAGTATCCTTAAGAGCTGTTTGTTGAACTCCAGCCCTAGGTGGAAAGCAGCTGATACTGTTAGCTCCTTGGATACACTTTACCATGTTTGCTTTGGACCTGGCTTGAACTTTGGAAGAGTTCAATTGGGTTCCGTGCTTTTTTCCCCCTTCCTTTTATGCCATTATTGTCATCATTATTTGTGAATGAAGGTGCAGCTTTATGGAACTTAATAGTATCTCACCAACTGTCATCTTGGGCAGCTTACTTAAGCTTAAGAGTTCCTGGAGCCTAGAGATAGGGACATCAGGAGGTGAAGCTGGAGGGTGGGGCCCTTGGAATTTATTAGGTAGGTAATGGTGAGCCTTTGATGGATGTTAAGTGAGGGAGGGGCGTGGTCTGATTTTTTTTTTTTCCCCCTAGCAAATCACTGGGTTGGGAAAGCAGCGTAGATAGAGAAGATGGGCAATGTAAAGTACGAGTGACCAAGTCCAGAAGCAGGAGACCAGTGAGTTGGCCACTGTTATGGTCTGGATGACAGGTGATGAGAGTCAGAGTGAGGGCAGCGGATTGGGGAAGAGTGTGCTATGTCAGTCATCTACCCCTAACTCCTACCAAATCCTGTTGAGTGCATAAATTATGAATATTTGCTATTTCTTTAGATGAACCCACCATGTAATTGTCAAACAATTCCTTCAGTTTGACTTGTCTAGGTCTTTGGTTCACAAACTGGACCACACACTACAGTCCCCTGGGGGCTTTTAGAAACTACTGATGCTGGGGCGCCTGGGTGGCACAGTCGGTTAAGCGTCCGACTTCAGCCAGGTCACGATCTCGCGGTCCGTGAGTTCGAGCCCCGCGTCGGGCTCTGGGCTGATGGCTCAGAGCCTGGAGCCTGTTTCCGATTCTGTGTCTCCCTCTCTCTCTGCCCCTCCCCCGTTCATGCTCTGTCTCTCTCTGTCCCAAAAATAAATAAACGTTGAAAAAAAAAAAAAATAGAAACTACTGATGCCTAAATCTGAAATCCAGAGATTCTGATTTAAGTGGTGTGGAGTGCAGCCTTGACTGAGAAATAAAGTTCTAGCCTTGGGTATTAATCAGTGTTTCAGTATATATTTAAATGTAAGATTTCTTTTATTCTACTATGGCCTATTCTTTATAGGCTACGTGCCTTTAGGGAAGGAACTATGGATGATGCCTTTTCTTTTCTTTTCTTTTCTTTTCTTTTCTCTTCTCTTCTCTTCATCCACTTTCTAACTTTCAGGTACCTCTGGGCTCAGAGCACAGGGAGGCTGGAAGGAAAAAGGTACAGGAAAGTCTACTTGGATGGCATGATTGTGAGATAACTTTGCACCATCTGGGTCTGGTAAATGCTTAAGATGAATCTTTTCTCCTAAGAGTTTCCTGGGCACATCCGAGCCTCCACTGCAAGATCCTTCCAACAGCAGTCCTGGACTGGGCTACAAATATATATCCCTCTAGATGCGCTCTCTCGTTTTCTGGAGTTTCCTCACCACAGACTTTGTAGCACACCGCTCCTAGAAGGTTCTCTGGGGGCAGAATTCAAAATGGCCCCAACCAGCTCTCACCCTGTGCGGTGGGATTGGAGCCACACAGGGCAGCAGCTCTCTGCAAAAGAAAGACTTTCATAAATCCTCCCAATATCCACACTTGCAACACTTGTGGCCTCCTCACAGGTTTTAGGGCTGCTTATCCAGGTTTTAATAACGCTCTTTGAAATTTCTACATGGTGGTGTGGACCCTCACTTGGGAATTTTATATGTATAGAATGTTTGGTGCTTCAGTGGTAAGTTCCAATTTAATAATCTATTCTCCTATAACTTAAACTTCTATTTCTCTTCCAAAATAGGATAATTCACAGACCACTGACCTATGTCAAAACACCTTCCAATGTATCAGGGTTTTTCAATCTCAGCACTATTAACATTTTGGGCCAGATAATTCTTTGTTGCAGAGGATGGTCCTGGACATTGTCGAATGTTTAGTTGCATCCCTGGCTTTTTACCCACTAGATGCCAGTGTCATCCCTCCCTTCCCCCATTTCAGTCATGACAATAAGTATGTTTCCAGGCATTACCAAATGTCCCTGGGGCGGTGGGGCACAAAATTATCCCTGGGTAAGAAACACTGCCATAAATTTGTGAGTACAGGTCTCATGGCAAACATGTTTAAAAACAAGCCAAGCATTATAACTATGACCTAGACTAGAATGATAGCTGTGGAAGCAACCTCAGATATCCACCTTATCCAACCTCACTTTATGGATGAGTTCAGAGAGGTGAAATTGGCTAGCTGGTGTTGCAAAGTCCCCATCACAGGTAGGACTGAGAAGAACTTAAGTCTCCTGACCCTGGTACAGTGTTCTTTGTGAAGTTGGGGATAAATAATTATTAAATTTCAACAGTACTGCTAATTTTAAAGTACCTATGCTTAGGATTTTCTGTGCCAAAAATAGAACATAGAAAAACCTTATCTAATTAGTTAGTGAATAGCACTGAATTAAAATTGGACACTATAATTAATCAATGCTAAATTGTAGTCAAATCCATTACCCTTGAGTAGATTATCTGTGTGACCCACAGTCTCCTTCTGGCACCACACGTTGGGGGCCTGCAAGAGCTGATTGCCGGGCTTTGAGAAGGCAAGAAGCTGGGGCCGAGGAAAACCTGTGAGTGGCAGTAAATCATTTTTGTGTTATCTGTAGTTTGTTTTTATCTGTGTCACTGCTCCTCTCCGTTAACCAAGCTAATTGAGAATTGACTATTGCAAACTTTTATTAAAGAAGGCCAGAACTGGAAAAACACATCAGAAAAAAATACAAATCATGCAATTGTCTGTTCTAACTATGGCTAGTTTCAGGACAGAATGATCAAATTTCAGAAACTTTTCTTTTTCCTTTCTACTTTTTAACAGGAGGCGCTTCAAGTTTGTGTGTGTGTGTGTGGGGGGGTTTAATCTCAGAATAAAATATAAGCTTTCCTTAGAATCGACAGTTTTCTTTTCAGCTGTGTCTTGCAAGAAATAGGTTTTAGAAGTAAAATTGAGCAGTTTCTCTAATATTTTATTTCCTGAAGAGTTCATTCCTTTCTGAATTCTGTCTGGGGGCTCAGACCCAAAATGTGGTGTTTTCATTGCCCAGGGACCTCTACCTGAATGCTTGCTGTCTGCATAAACTCAGCTTAACTCTTAATTTACTGGGACACATAGCCCACCTCCTTAAGGGGCCTTTCTGTCCCAGTTCTGTCTGTCTGTCCCAGTCTCTTCATCTGGAAGCATATAAATTATCAGTGAATCTTCACTCTCAATAACAATTTTAAAAATTTAAATAATCACGGGCTTGGGCCACTTAGAATACTAGGCTATTCCTCTCTTTAAAATGTCCCCAGGGCTTGTCCTTTCCCCCATAACCTACTGCCTTAGACCTGGATTCTTCTAAGAGCTTCCTCTGCAAACGGCATATCTCATACCAATCTGTTCCCAAACACAGCTTTTATTTTTTTTATTTTTAAATTTCTTTTAAGTTTATGTATTTATTTTGAGAGAGAGGGAGAGCATGAGCAGGGGAGGGGCAGAGAGAGAGGGAGTGAGAGAGAATCCCAAGCAGGCTCCACGTTGTGAGTGACGAGCCTGTCGGGGAGCTCGAACCCACGAACTGAGATCATGACCTGCACGGAAACAAGAGTCAGGCACTAAACGGACTGATTCACCTAGGTGCCTCCCAAACACAGCTTTTAAAAGGCCACTCCTGCCATTAGATCCCTCTATAGCTCCCTATTACTTACCATATCAAGCCCAGGACTTCATCCGACTCACTGTGTTCCAGCCTCTGCTTCTTTGCCAGGCGGGTCAGCTCATGCCTGTCCCTCTCCCTTCAGTCAATCTTTTTCCTACCTGGAAAAATGATGACCTTGTCTTCCATTTCCCTAAGTCCTATTCAGTCATGGAGCCTCCGCCTGAAACCCATTCCTCTGTGGAACTTTGTCCTGTTCTTGTTGCCCACCTGATGTTTAGTTGGTTCAACCCAGTTGAATTCTTAACTTTTCTTTCATCATTTCATACATGTTACCTGATCGAATCTTATGCTATTATGGCTCTGTTGTGTGTGTCTCCTAGAGTCCTAGGCACCAAAAGATTAATAACTTTCCAGGCACTCACAGCACAGCCCAATAAATGACTGTTGGCTTATTTGGTATTACTGTTCAGAAATGAGAAGTTCTGTTGAGATAGAAACAAGACTCCTCCATAAAAGCCTCCGAGCATTGCTGATAGAGTTACAAGGACAAGTTACTCAAGGACAGAGTTACTCAAATCTTGGAGAGATTAAGTGTTTCTAACAATATTTTAACTTTACCAAGGGCAGGGGGGAATTCACACTTATTTTCAAACCAAACACGTTGAGTCAACTTTTTTTTCTATTTCACAATTCATATTCATATGACATAGATGAATTAATACGATATGTATGATATGTATGTATTAATATGATATGTATGAATTATAGTGATAATACATATCATTAATATGATAGGTGTGAAGGTCTAATTGCCTATTATGATTTTGGGTTATTAATTTTTATTAATCTGAGAAAAATATTTGCTCTGATTCTAAAATGGGTGTTTCTAATGTTATTGGGAAAATAAAATTCTATCAATTTCTTTTTTTTTTTAATGTTTATTTATTTTTGAGAGAGAAAGAGTGAGCAAGGGAGGTGGAGAGAAAGAGGGGGACAGAAGATCCAAAAAGGGCTCTGTGCTGACAGCAGAGAGCCTGATGCGGGGCTTGAACCCACAAACTGTGAGATCATGACCTGAGCTGAAGTCAGACGCTCAGCTGACTGAGCCACCCGAGCACCCCCAAATTCTACCAATTTCTAAGGAGAATCTTATTCTGGAATTTTTACATTTCCTTGCTGTCCCAAGTGTAGTTTCTGAATCTTCTAAGTTACAATAGTACATCTCTTTTTGTTAAGGGAATTTTAGAAATATGAATTATCAAAGATTTTGATTTGTTAATGACTCCACATGGTTTTTAAAGATTGTTTTTGGTGCCAACAGAAACCCATAGACTGCACAAAGCACACTTCTCCAAGACATGAAGAAGTCTAGAATCTCTTAGTCACTCACTCTCTCCTTAGCTTGCAGTATCCAGCTTTGATTAAGTAAAAGGAAGGTCTGCTAACATTATGGGTGATGATGTTCTCACTGTGTTTTCTTAGAGTCTGTACTTGTGTAGTTGGCATCCATTAATTACAGGGCCAAATTAATGGTCAAAGTTGTTTTCATCGCTTGCTATCCAGAGCCCACGCTCTAAACCACTGCCTTATCTAGCTCACACACCAGGCATATGCTCCCTGCTCTATATCACCCAGGGCCAGGTACCAGACAACTAGACCACCCGTGGAGCCCAGACCCGCTGACATTACTCAACCTAGCCCATCCTCCGAGGCTGTTTCCCCTTCCCAGCCTTGCCTTTTCTGCAGAAAACACAACAAAGTCCCTGGCCTGGGCTTTCCCCTTGCTCCTGCTTTTGCCTCCTGACCAAATCATGAGGCCCTGGGTAGCATGGCTGATCCCTCCTCTCGGGAAAGTAATACAGATCTTTCAGTGGCACTAGCAGCCCCATGTCACCACTCCGTTACCTCCATAAATTAAAATCCCAGGAGTGCAAATGAGACAGATGGCAGTACAATTTCCTGGGGGCTTTCTCTCTGTCAAGTGCATCTGCATTCTTTGTCAGTCTGGTATCTCTCCTTGTTCTGTGCTCTTGAAGTCTGATGTCCAAGGCCTAAGGAAGCTATGTGAGTATGCAAAGTACGCGTTGAAACCTATCAGTTGAATCTCAAAGTAGGTTTCTTTCTGAGAGCTGCAGACTTGCAGATAGAAGTGTGTGGAGGTGGGGGGGGGGCGTGGCAGGCGGGAGATGGCAGGCTTTCATAGGTAGAGCAGATAAAAGGACACAGGAACCAATCTCTGGGAATAATTTGGGGCCACCTGGAAATAGTCTTAACCCAAGAACTGCACGAGCTGAAGCCTGGGACCCAATTCATAGCGTGAGAGTATTCATTCACTCACTTACTTCGACGTGAGGATGGGCTGGCTGCCATGTCTGTCATCCCAGTGATCCCCAGAGTTGATCGGCTGTGTGGCTGGCTAGGCATGTGTCTTTCTCCTCCCTCACTTCTCTACCTGTGTCCCTCTTGAAGCTAAGCACTCAAAGAGTCCTTCCTTGATGGAGGAGGATCTTTCTTCAGTCAGGGGTATGCCAGTGGCTGCGCTATCCTGCTGGAACCCCCAAACAGGTTTTCATTTATTTTTTCATCCATCCTCTCGCCCATTCAGCCATCCATCCTCTTAAAACTTTTTTTTTTTAACGTTTATTTATTTTTGCAGAGACAGAGTGTGAGTGGGGCAAGGGCAGAGAGAGACAGGGAGACACAGAATCTGAAGCAGGCTCCAGGCTCTGAGCTGTCAGCACTAGAGCCCTACACTGGGCTGGAAGTCAAGAACTGCGAAAGCATGACCTGAGCCGAAGTCAGACGCTTAACTGACTGAGCCAGCCAGGTGCCCCTAGCCACCCATCCTCTTAACTGCCACATGCCAGGCAGGGCTCTGGTACTGGGGAGACATCAGCAAAGACAGTCCTTGCCCTTTTGGAGTTGATATGCAATGGAAAGAGGGAATGGGCAGGTAAATAGATACTTCAGGTAGTAATGAGTGCTATGAATGAAATATAGTAGGGCAGGACAGGGGTGGGGGGAGGTGGGGGGGGAGGTAAAAGGGGATGGGAAGTGCTCTTTCAGCTGGATGGCTAGGGAGGACCTTTGTGGGCAGGTGACTTTGGGAGGGACAGTGGTGAATAGGTGAGCACTCTAGGAGCCTGGCTTTCCGCTGAAGGAGCAGCGTGCAGCACAGCCCCAGGCGAGTAGCAACAAGAAGGCTGCTGGTAAAGGGTGCAAGCAGGAGACAGCCCCACAAAGTGCACTGTCGTCCTCCCTGACGTGCACACGACGTTGTGTAGGCGGAGCGGGAGCCAGCCCCTCGCTGGCCCGCAGCCCATGGGCACACACTGCCAGAGCGGCCGCCGAGCCACCAGCGTAGGGGGCGAGCGCTGGTTCTGGTCCGCTGTCAGTATGTCTGTAAGTCAGCTCGCGCTTCCATTAAGGCAATACACGCCCAGGGTTAACCCAGGAGAAAAGGCGTGGAACAAATGGCAGCAATCCCCTGCCTTCTTCCTCCCGCCTTGATTCTTCTTCTCCAGGGGCAACCACTTCTAACTCTTAACTATTTCCTCTGGTACCCGCGTGCTTCCAAATCCTGTGTTCACACCATCACTTCATGCTTCAGTCTTTTTCTCTTGACTTTCTTTTGTGCAGATAAGGATTAACGATTTAGCTCTTGTACTCCCCCACCCCCCTCCCTCGTCAAACATCAAACAATAACAAAAAGAAAGAAAAGAAAGAAAGAAAGAAAGAAAGAAAGAAAGAAAGAAAGAAAAAGAAAAGAAACCTTTTGGGAGAAGGGTATAATGCTACTGGAGATGGTGATTAGAAAAGAATCACTTTTGAAAGCAATTAAAATATCCAAAACTTTTTTGCCTCTTTTAAAATAATCATTCTCAACTGAGAGTGATTTGGCAATGTCTGGAGATAATTTTGGTTGTTGTGGCTTTGGTCTGGAAGGGCTGGGGGTGGGGGTTGCCCCTGGCATCTAGTGGGCAGAGGTCAGGGATGCTGTTAAACATCCTACAATGCACAGGAGACCCCCCACAACAAAGAATTATCAGGTTCAAAATATCATTAGTGCTGTGGCTGAGAAACTCCGCTTTGAAGATTTCAAGTTTCTTTGTTAGTTAGAAATGTCAAAAATGATGAGCAAATTGGTTTCATTCTCCATTCATTCATCCATTCCACACATACTTAATTGCATGTCTCATAAGGGCCAGGCACCGTCTCTGCTCTCACAAAACTTAGAGTCTTTTGAAGTAACTTGGCTTGCTTTTTAGTTTCGGTATGTTTAGAGATTCTATGAAGTAGACTAATTTGTTATGGGTGTGAAAACAAATTCCTTAAGGGAAAAACAATCTCTCCAAGTTTTGCTATATTTTGGTCTTATACCTTCACATCCCTAACCCTAGTGAGAGTTTACTGGAAATGGTGACAGCGTGATGTGTGTTTAGTAAGGACAGAAAACCTAGGTTACCTTGACACCAATTTTGAGCCCTAAGACCAGTGTCTTTGTTTCTCTCCATCAAGAATCAGCTGGAATGCTAGTTGGAAATGCAGATTCCTAGGACCTAACTCAGACAAGAGGAATCAGAATCACTAGGATATAGCCAAGAATCAGTATTTAAAAAAAAAAAATTTTTTTTTTAACATTTATTTATTTTTGAGACAGAGAGAGACAGAGCATGAACGGGGGAGGGGCAGAGAGAGAGGGAGACACAGAATTGGAAGCAGGCTCCAGGCTCTGGGCCATCAGCCCAGAGCCTGACACAGGGCTCGAACTCACGGACCGCGAGATCGTGACCTGAGCTGAAGTCGCATGCTCAACCGACTGAGCCACCCAGGCGCCCCAAGAATCAGTATTTTAACAAGCTCCCCCAGTGACTTTTTGTTCACTGGCATCTGTGAACCTTGGCCCAGACTGTGCTGTTGTGAGAATAGGTATGAGCTCCAGGGCTAAAAATGGTGGTGATTAGTGCATGAGTGTCTTTAATTTTAGGAATAAGATGAACTATTAGCATCAAGTTTAGAGCATCAACTCTTTCTTCACATTGCCCTACGTGACTTCCAGTTCACTATTTGTTACCTGTGTGACAGTAAGGAAATGACCTAACCTCTCTGAATCCCAGTTTCCTCATGTGGAAAATGGAGATAGTATGTATTTCATAGGGTGTATGTTGGGATTCATGTGAAATGCTTAGCAGAGTCTGGTTCAGTGTTATAGTTAAAAGAATCCCAAGGATCTCTTGTGATCCTGAGAATAAAATTCTTTTTTTTAAATGTTTATTTATTTTTGAGAGAGAGAGAGAGAGAGAGTAAACACAAGCAGGGGAGAGGCAGAGAGAGGGGGAGACACAGAATCCAAAGCAGGGTCCAGGCTGTGAGCTGTCAGCACAGAGCCCGACGTGGGGCTTAAACTCACGAACCAAGAGATTATGACCTGAGCTGAAGTCGGATGCTTAACTGACTCAGCCACTCAGGTGACCCCTGAGGAGAAAATTCTCCATCTAAACTTTAGCAATCTGTCCAGCAAAAGATGATCTTTACAGTTTCAAACAGCATTATTTTCCCCCTCATTCTTCCTTAGAATGCTGAGATCAGATTACTGGTTGCATTTCCTGGATCCCTTTCTCCCTGGGCTTCATGTAGGTGCATCTCATATACCAAACACGTGTGCACACACATGAATACCATATATACTGCGCACACACACCCCACTGCCTCTCACACACACGTACACATGCTCTCACATACACATGCCTCTCTGCAATTCTTAAGATGGCTTGCTCCTCCAGGGCCTAGCATCTGTTTGGCTTTCTTTGTTCTGGAAAAGCTTCATGTCAGCACTTTCCTTCCTAAGATCTGCACTGAACAGTGTGGCACGTCAGCTTGTAGACCGTCCAGGCTCAGTGATAATGAGTGGGTAGAGCTGCAGGGCTGGAGGGCGGGAGAAGGGGGTGGAGAGGGTAGAGCAAACAGCAGGGTCAGTGGCATTAAGGTGGGCTGGCCGGAGGCGGGAACACGCCCACTTTCCTACCTGTGGCTTGTGGCGCTGGGTCCGGGGAGAATTGGAGCCAGGAGCACTTGCCCGGGGGCAGCCCTGCATGCTGGGCGCTGAGGGGGCACAGAGTAATCAGAGCCAGGCTTGAACGTCCTCTCTGGGTCCTTCCCATCACAATGTTGTGATTAGTCACACTTCCTGCTTGGAAAACGGGCAGATATTAGAAAGGAAAATCTTACGGTGAGGTTTGGATAGGATTTCAAATGATCTTTTCTGCAAATAAGATTGCAGGCGTGAGGAGGAGGAGGAAGGAAAGCGATCCAGAACTTCCCCTTGGGCTAGGATCGTTGACCCTTAGAGGAAGGGATGCCTGGAGCCCCTGGGGCCTTGGGTTCCTAGGTCTTCGTTCAGTGTTGGACTTTGCTGTCCCAGTGACTTTGGCCAGCATCCAGATCTGGTGGGCCATTGAGATGTGGAGCAGGACCTGACATGGCTTTATGTGGATGAAGGCTTTCTTGAGCAGGTTTGATGCTCTCCATCAGTATCTGTGAAGCAGCAACAAGGGACAGCTAGGGAAGCTGCCTAGACCACTGGACAAGTGACTTAATCTTTCTAGCCTCAGTTTCTTCATCTGTAAATTGGGCTAATAATAGGCTTTAGTTGATAGGATTGTTGTATTTCAGGAAAGGATGCTTACAAAGCACTTAAAGTAGGACCTGGCACATATTGAGCCATCCGGAAATGTAAGTTACTGTTCTCGTGAGAAATTCATTGATACTGTAGATCAAAGCCTTTGGGGGTCAGCCTTGCCAAGATATGGTCAAAGTCCATGGCTTCATATTACATTTTGAGGTTTAAAAGAGTGACTTCTTTATATAATCAAAATTTTCTGGAAATACAAATGAATGTTTTGACATTTAGTCCTGAGACATAAGCTCACAAGTTCTGGCCATTGTGTAGTAATGACTGGCATGTTGAAACAAAGCAGGTTTGCATTCAACTTGAAGCCTATGAAGAATCTCCTTTACTTTGAACTTGAACCTTTGCAAGGGAACAAACGAGTGCACTGGAGCAAAAGTTCCTCAACTCTTCTGTCCCTGGTAGAGACGGTTAAGGGGTCCTTTGTCTCTCTTTGGATGTAAGGAAAACGTGGATTTTTGGACAGCCTCTGTAGGGAGACTAGGGTCTGTATATTTTTTTACTATAGGACTTTGGAAAAATAGATTCCATCCTTACGGAGATGGTAAACCAAGACTAATTTAAAAAATGTAATGTTTTGTTCATTCAGAAGTAAAGTGACAACTGCTGGTTAAAATGTATATTTTTTGTTCTTAAAGCAGCAAATTAAAATTGCAAGAAAACAATGGAATGAGCGGCTTGCGAAAGTTATTTGCTTTGATTAAAAGCACCAATAGATGTGTGTTGGCTCTATAACTGCTTCATTTAGCACTTGACATATAATAGATTTTTTTTCACAGCATAATATCTCCATTGAAATATAATTATTTTGCAGATTGCTCAACTGAATACTCTTACAAACATGCTGTTGGGGGACTCGCCCTGGGTGATCATCAGGAGATCATGACAATGTGCACAATTGATGGACATGTGAGGGACGTGGCAGCCAAGCTCGGAGCAGAGAAGGTGATTTGTTGCAGAGCAATTACCCTAATGCATTTTTAAAAGCATAAAATAATCATTTCATTTGCTGAAAAGATATTTTAGATGCTTTGGTAAAGCAGTGACAGAATATTTTGATTGTCAGGTGTGTTTTTTTTTTTTCTTTAAAGTTAGATAATTACATTTACCAGTTAAAGAATTGCCATTTAAAAATAATATTTTGTCTAAATGTTTAAAGATGTCTATTAAAAATGTATACTGCACATGACAGCGGCCTTTTCATGCTGTAATTCTAGTCAGTGGTCTGAAAACAATTAGGATGAAAAAAATGTACATTTATTCAGGGCTAGCTGTAGAGTTAAGATCTGTAGAGTATGGTGCGGGTTGCATTATGATTTTTAAGAAAGTTCTATTCTTTTCCCTCAGATAACACTTCTTAGAAAGACTCTGCAACTATGTGTGTATTTAGTTTCATCAGTAAACTCTCCAGGGGGCAAAACCCCCAGTGGGCACCCCCTGTTTCGTGCATAAAAATGGAGCGAAAATGGGAAAATACTTCAATAAGATAGACAAATGTTACCCATTTTGGCCCGTCATTCAACTGGCATACTCTAGAATGACTGTACTCATTGTAACAACATTGAAATATTTGCTCACCTGTTGGTAAAAAGTCCTCTCCAGAGCACCCTGTGCAGGCCCCTCAGGTCCCTCCCTGAGATCCTCTAGGTGGCCCACCATCCAGCAGCCAAAGGACTCATGACTGTCTGAACAAGGGGCTGCTAGGCCCTGCCCCAGCCAGGCTAGCATCTATTTTGATTGGTGGGTATCTGGGCCATAATACAGCACCACAGTTTATTTTATTATTATTTTTTTTAACCACAAATACAATCTATTGTCACATTGGCTAACATGCAATGTGCACAGTGTGCTCTTGGTTTGGGGGGCGGGGTAGATTTCCCTGGTTCATTGCTTATGTACAATACCCAGTGCTCATCCCAACAAGTGCCCTCCTCAATGCCCATCACCCATTTCCTGCCCCCTACCCCCATCTACCCTCAGTTTGTTCTCTGTATTTAAGAGTCTCTTGTGGTTTGTCTCCCTCCCTCTCTGTTTGTAACTTTTTTTCCCCCTTCCCTTCCCCCATGGTCTTCTGTTAAGTTTCTCCAGATCCATATATGAGTGAAAACAAATGGTATCTGTCCTTCTCTGACTGACTTATTTCATTCAGCAAAATACCTTCCAGTTCCATCCACGTTGCTGCAAATGGCATGATTTCATTCATTCTCATTGCCAAGTAGTATTCCATTGTATATATAAATCACACCTTCTTTATCCATTCATCAGTTGGTGGACATTTAGGCTCTTTCCATAATTTGGCTATTGTTGAAAGTGCTCCCATAAACATTGGGCTACATGTGCCCTTATGAATCAGCACTCCTATACCCTTTGGATAAATTCTCAGTACTGTTATTGCTGGGTCAAAGGGTGGTTCTATTTTTAATATTGGGGGGAACCTCCACCCTGTTTTCCAGAGCGGCCACACCAGTTTGCATTCCCACCAACAGTTCAAGAGGGTCCCCATTTCTCCACATCCTCACCAGCATCTGTTGTTGCCTGGGTTGTTAATATTAGCCACTCTGACAGGTGTGAGGTGGTATCTCAGTGTGGTTTTGATGATGAGTGACATTGAACATCTTTTTATGTGTCCATCTGGATGGAATTCTTTGGAAAAGTGTCTATTCGTGGCTCTGCCCATTTCTTCACTGGACTATTTGTTTTTCAGGCATTGAGTTTGGTAAGTTTTTTTATAGATTTTGGATACCAACCCTTTATCTGATATGCCATTTGCAAATATCTTTTCCTATTCTGCTGGTTGTCTTCTAGTTTTGTTGATTATTTCCTTTGCAGTATAGCATCCCAGTTTAGATTAATCTTTGACTTTTAGCCTAGGAACATTTAGAATATTCAAAAGCAGAGTGTGGAAGTTGGTGTGTAGGACAGGACAGGAAACTGGTAGGAAAGAGTTCCCTGATCCCCTTAATCTAAGTGATTAAAGTATATTCATTCTTTTTTTTTTTAATTTTTTTTAACGTTTATTTATTTTTGAGACAGAGAGAGACAGAGCATGAACAGGGGAGGGGCAGAGAGAGAGGGAGACACAGAACCCGAAGCAGGCTCCAGGCTCTGAGCCATCAGCCCAGAGCCCGACGTGGGGCTCGAACTCATGAACCGCGAGATCGTGACCTGAGTTGAAGTTGGACGCCCAACCGACTGAGTCACCCAGGCGCCCCTATTCATTCTTGAATCTGTCTGAGCTTCTACCAAGAGGGAAGAATTAAGGGCATAGATTTGTGCTGTAGGACTGCTTCACAGGGTGGTTCTGGCTGCCCATGGCAGAACTCTCTCAGGTCAGGAATAATATCCAAGAGAAGGGAGAAGATGAAGTAATGGCACAAAAACCCAGAGCAATGATGGAGTGAAATAATTAGGTCCGTGCTCTATCCTTGACTCTTCAATAGGCAAATCGATGTTTGGGGCAGATTTCCAAGGAAAACCTTGTATCCTGGGATCCAGCACCCATAAAAGAAGTCCTATAGCTCCCAAGGGAGGTTGGCAGTTGATTAAAGAGTACCATGGCTTTCTAAGGGACTCCTGTTTCCAAATGAACATTGAGAGTCCAAAGCCTCCTTTCCCTTGATGGGCCATGTTTTCAAATCTGGTCATTGTATGTAAAAACTCAACAGATTTCAGTGAACTAGGAATAAAACTCCTCAAGTGAACTTCCTCAATTTGATAAAGACTAGCTACAGCTAAATCATAAATAATGGTGAGAAACTTGACATTTTCACACCAAGATCAAGTACAAGGCAAGAATGTTCCCTCCTACCACAGCTTTTCAATATTGTACTGGAGATCCTTGCTAATGCAATAAGATGAAAAAAGAAAATAAAAGGTGTACATATTGAGAAGGAAGTGATGAAATAGTCTTTGTTCGTAGATGACATGGTCATATCTCTAGTTCATTATGTCTAAAGAGTCAAGAAAAAACTCCTGTAACTAACAAGCAACTATAGCAAGATTGCAGTATGCAAGGTTAATAATGTATGAAGGTCAATCACTTCCTATTTACCAGCAATGAACAATGGAATTTGAAATGAGAAAAAAATTTACATTAGGAACCTTCCAAAATTAAATACTTATTTATCAATCTAACAAAATATGTAGAAGATCTATGTGAGGAAAACTAAAAAATTCTTTTTTTTATGCTTATTTTTGAAAGAAAGAGAGAGAGAGTGAGAGAGAGATAAAGGAAGAGGAGAAGAGGGAGAGGGAGACACAGAATCTGAAGCAGGGTCCAGGCACCAAGCTGTCAACACAGAGCCAGATGCAGGGCTTGAACTCCCAAACTGCAAGACCATGACCTGAGCTGAAGTCAGATGCTCAACTAACTGAGCCACCCAGGTGCCCTGAAAACTACAAAATTCTGATGAACAAAATCAAAGAATAACTGAATATATGAAGAAATGTTCCATGTTCATGCATAGGAAGACTCAATTTTGTTAAGATGTTAGTTCCCAACTTAATTAACTCAAACCCAGGCAACATCCAAGCAAGTTATTTTGTAGATATCAACAAACTGATTCTAAAGTTTGTATGAAAAGGCAAATGGCCCGGAATGGCCAACACAATATTGAAGGAGAAGAGCAAAGTTGGAGGAATGACACTACCCAACTTCAAGACTTACTCTAAAGCTATAATAATAAAGAAATGTGGTAGTGGTGAAAGAATACGTAACTAGATCAATGGAAGAAAATTGAAAGCCCAGAAATATACCAGCATAAATAGAGTCAGTAATCTTTGGTAAAGAAGCAAAGGCAATGCAATGGAGTAAAGGTAACCTTTTCTACAAATGGTGCTCCAACACCTGGACACCTGGACACCTGGACATTGACATACAAAAAAAAAAAAATGAATCTGGACACAGACCTTACACATTTTACAAAATTTAACCACAGAGTGGATCACAGATCTAAATGTAACATGCAAAACTATAAAACCCCTAGAAAATAACACAGGAGAAAACCTAGATGGCCTTGGGTACGGTGATGCCTTTTTAGATACAACAGCAAAGGCATGCCCAATGAAAGAAGTAATTGATAAGTTGACTTCATTAAATTAAAAACTTCTGCTCTGTGAAAGACAGTGTCAAGAGAATGAGAAGACAAGCTTCAGACTGGGAAAAACATATTTGCAAAATATGTCTGATAAAGGACTATTATGCAAAACACACGAAGAACTCTTAAAACTTGACAATAGGAAAACAAATAACCAGATTAAAAAATGGGTAGACCCCTCATCAGAGAAGATATGCAGATGGCAGGCAAGCATATGAAGAGATCCTTCACATCATATGTTATCAGGGAAATGCAAATTAAAACAACTACACATCTATTAGAATGGCCAAAATCCAAAACACTGACACCAAATGTTGGTGAAGATGTGAAGCAACATGAATTCTAACTCATTACTGGTAGGAATGCAAAATGCCACTCTGGAATATGGTTTGGTGGTTTGTTACAAAACTAAACATACTCTTCCCATAAACCCAACGATCATACTCCTTGGTATCTAACCAAAGGAATTGAAAACTTATGTCTATACATAAACCTGCACACAGATGTTTATAGAAGCTTTATTCATAATTGCCAAAACTTGGAAGCGATGTCCTTCAGAAGGTGAATCAATCAATAAATTGTGGTACATCCAGACAATGGGATATTATTCAGGGCCAAAAAGAACTGAGCTGTCAAACCATGAAAAGACACAGAAGAAACTTAAATGCATATTAATAATCTGAAAAGGCTACACACTATATTATTCCAACCATATGAAATTCTGGAAGAGACAAAATTATGAAGACAGTAAAAGGACCAGTGGTTGTCAGCGGGGGAGGGTTGTGGTGAGGGATGAACAGGCTGAACATGAGGATTTTTAGGACAGCGAAAATAATCTGTATGATATTACTATGATGGACACGTGTCCTTATACATTTGTCCAAACTTATAGAATATACAACACCAAGAATGAATCATAATGTGAACTATGGACTCTGCGTGATAATGATGGGTCAATACAGGTTCATCATTTGTAACAAATGTACCACTCTGATGAGTGATGTTGATAATGGAGGAGGTTATAGGTGTGGGGCAGGAGGTATACGGAAAACCTCTAAACCTTCTTCTCAACATTGCTGTGTACCTAAGCCTGCTCTAAAAAAAAAAAAAAAAGTCTTAAAAAAATCTTTTTTGGCCAAATGGAATAAGCTAATTAAAAAAACAAACCTAACAGATCTCTCCACCTCCTGTCCTGTTCTCCAATCAACTTGCCAGCCTGCTGCCAGGATCATCTGATGAACTGTAAATCTGATCATGACCCTCCCAGCTTAAAAGCCTTCAGTGACTTCCCATTGCTCAGAGTGGAGGTCTTTAAACATTTCTGAACATGCATCCCCAACTTATGTATTTATGTATACATTATGCACAGGTAGTGTTGTCCTTACACTATGTAGATTACGTTACCCGTCTACACATCACCTGGGGAGCTTGTGAAGATGCAGATTCTGATTCAGTGGATCTGGGGTGGTGCTTGAGCTTCTGCAGTTTTAACAAGCTTCCAGAAGATGCTGTTGTTACCGGTCTGGATAACAAGTATGTAGCAAGGACCTGAAGCTTACGGTCCAAACTCACTAGAATGTCACTAGAAACACCGTCGGCTGGCCCCTGTCTACCTCCTTAGCTATCAGTGACCTAGACATAGCATAAATTTGCAGTTTCTCCAAGCATCCCATGCAATGTTGTTGGTCGTTGCTCATGCGGCTTCCTTTGCCTGGAATGCTCTTCTCTTTCTCTTCCCCTCCTGGCAAACACCAAGAATTGTTAAGAATTGGTATGAGGCCAAACCTCCCCTACAAAGTTTTAAAGAATGACCGACCTTCCCTCCACCAACATTCTTCCCTGCCTCCCCTTGTCCCCACACACATAGACTGAGGTGCCCCAAGCTGACGTGAGTACCCCTTGACCTGTGCCTTCCCTGAATTCCAGCAGAGTGCCCTTGAAAGAATCACTTTATCGCACTGCACTGCTGTTAATATATCTTTCACACTCAATTCCTCTTGGGATCAATACCTGTGGAAGGAAGGGGAGAGGAAGCCCGTGGACAGAGAATGAGGTGGGGGTGTGAGGCAGGCCAGTGACAGTCTGGCTGACCCCGTGGGCAGCTCTGGAGCCAGAATGGCCCTTCAGAGTCCTCCTTTGTTGGGGCAAGATGGCTTGTAAATCCCCACACGATGAGTCGTTGGACGTGAGCGTGACTTTGGGGTGGGGGGCGGGGCTCTCTCTCCAGCTGAGCAGGCTCTAGCAAGCTGACTGCTATCTGCTTACGGCGCTCCTAACGTTTGGGGCCACAGTCCTGCCTGGAAGGAGAATCTGGACAGTGCATCACAGTGCCCTCCAAAATTTTCTCCTCTTTTTCCAGGATCCCAGCTCTCTGAGAGCAAGGGAGTGGCTAATTAGTCACTGTGTCCTGAGGGCCAGGCAGAGTGTTGGCACACAACGGCGCTCAATAAATAGCGTCCACAAATGACAACCAGTGACCAAGGTGGTTGTCCCAAAGTGGGCTGTACAAGACAGTCATTTGGAGCATAGGAAGAAAATATGAGCGAGTTCTACCTATGTATTAAAATTTTTTGTTGTTTATTTATTTTTGAGAGAGAGAGAGAGACAGAGTGTGAGCGGAGGAGGGGCAGAGAGAGAGGGAGACAGAGAATCCCAAGCAGGCTCCAAGCTCTGAGCTGTCAGCACAGAGCCCGACGCAGGGATCGAACCCACGGACGGCGAGGGCATGACCTGAGTCGAAGTCAGACGCTCAACCAACAGAGCCACCCAGGGGCCCCACTACCTATGTATTTCAAACCTCCTCTTTCAATTTCTATTTTTGTGTGGTATAGCATGTACATCATATGTTAGTAAGGGGTTACATATATATGTTTTATAAGTGAACATTAAATGGGGAGTATGCTCAAACACTTTTTGGTAGTGGTACATGATCAATAACTCTAAGAAAACCAGTGGTGTGGAGCAGTTGTTGGCATTTTGGAGAAAAGTTTGACTAGAACACAGCAGGTCCCGTTTGTTTATGCATGATCTATGGCTCCCTTTGTGCTCCGAAGCAGACTGTATGGCCCCCGGAGCCTAGAGACTTATTATCCAGTCCTTCACAGGCAGTTTGCCGCTCCCCGGTGTGGTGGGTGCAGCTGTTAGCAGGATGACTGCAGACCTCATCCTTCAAGGTCTGCTAAATCCAGTGTCCAGCAATAACAACGAAATCTGAAATTATTGTAGGGCTGTACCTCGTTGTTAGCAGCAGCTTGCCTCTCAGATGCTGTGAGCGGGACTGCTGTTTGTTTCCCAGGATCCACCGTCCCCTTCTTAGTAATAGCTAGCCACCTGGATGCCTAGATGCAGTCTGCACCTTCCAGCCATCTTGCGGTTACCAGGGCTCTAAGCCTGGCCAGGGGCATGCAGGGGAGTGTTGTGCGCAGCTTCCAGGAGGTGTCCTTAGAGGGCTGGTTATGTTCTTTTTCCATTCCTCCCTTTACTGGCTGGAATGTGGATAAGATGGCTGGAGTTTGAGCAGCCATATTGTGCTATGAGGTGAAACATGTTGAGGGTATTACAGCGGTGTAATAGGAGAAGACGGCTGCCCTGCCTATGCCGTGAAACCGACAAACCAGTTCTGGAGTCCCACTTCCATATTCTTTTTACATACAAGAGAAATAAGCTTCCATCTTGTGTAAGCCATTGTTAGATGTGAGTCAGAAAGGGCTTCTTTTTACTCACAATTGGACATAGTTCTAACTGATGCAAATAGATCTGTAGTAGGATAATTCTGAAAAAGTTTCTCATTTTGGATTATGTGCCATATCTTCCGGGAAGTGCTTTGCCCAATAAACAAACTGAGTTATTTTTTTTAAATTTTTTTTCTTAATGTTTTTATTTATTTTTGAGACAGAGAGAGACAGAGCATGAGCCGGGAAGGAGCAGAGAGAGAGGGAGACACAGAATCGGAAGCAGACTCCAGGCTCTGAGCCATCAGCACAGAGCCCGATGCGGGGCTCCAACCCACAGACCGTGAGATCATGACCTGAGCCGAAGTCGGATGCTCAACCGACCGAGCCACCCAGGCGCCCCCAAACTGAGTTATTTTAACCAAAGAACTAAAGTTCACAACTGTGTCAACATCACTGTAGCAGCTAAGCATTGATGACACCATGGGGCGGGGGAGGGGAGTGATCAGGAAGGGCGTACCTGAACTTGGACGGCTGCGTGAGAACTGTGCAGGGATCCAAATAAGTCACATTTGAAAATTTGGGTGTTTATTCCTTAAAGGAGAAATTTCCTTTATAGTTATATTTGTGTATCGCTTCTCGGCCTTTTGGCTAAGATCAAGTGTATAATTATATTTGTGTATATACATTTTTTATCTTAGAGGCTTGACTTGTATAGACAAACCTTGAATCTTTTTTTTTTAACTTTTGAAACTTTTTCTAAGGAAATACTCCAATTGCTTTAGCTAAGTGATAAATGTTTTCCGGGCACCATTTAGCTTTGTAATGTAGCACCCGAGAACAATCACTTAGATTTTAATAAAGAATTAATTGAGTACGTCTTTTGGACTAGAGTAATTTATTTAGAGTTAGAATTTTTGAAGAAAGTAATTTTTATTTGTGCTCACAACAAGGTAATTAGTGACAGTCATTTTACTTAAAAGAGTGTTTTGGAAGAGGCTTTTTTTTTTTTTTTTCCATAAAAGGTATCATTTATTATGGTGGAGCCCATGAGAGGAACTCTTTGTCCAGGACAATAGTCTTTTAGCCTTGTTAGTGTCTTATTCTGTATAAATGTGTCTAATTGTTACAGTCGCTAAACAGAACCAATCCTACTGAGTGTGATCATTTAGCTGTGAGGAGGCATAATAGCAGTCGCATCCGAAATTTGCAACAATTTCACATATTCTTTCTGCGGGAAATTTTTTTCTTGTTGCCAACGGCGCTGAGGAAGTGCTGCTGTTTTCCCCATTGTCAGGGGCAGCTGTCTGTCTGTGCCGAGGCTGTGCACCCACCAACCAGGCAGATGGTGGATGGGAGCTGAGGCATGTCTTCTGTGCACGGGACCCACTCTGCTGGCTTCGGGGAGTGCAGCTGCCACGCTCTCAGGATGGTGACAGCGAGGCAGCGGCTGCATTTCAGGAGCCCTTGTATAGAGCCATGTGCTCTGAAAGGGTGCTTGGGGTCCCTGGAGCATTGAATAGGCACTTGCATATTCAAACTGCCAGAGCTGTGTGAAAATATGGATTCCTATTAATTAGAATTTTGGATAGGAATCAGGCAGGAGGTGTGTTCCAAGGAGGAGGGGAAACCATTCTGCCAGATCTGCATGTTAATGCGTTCCTGCTGGAGAGGCCGGCCCGGGGTTCCCGTAGCCTGCTTACTACCACCGGGTTTCCAAGACGTGATTCACCCCTGTGTCTCCACCTGTAAGATCCCTTATGCTAATCGAATCTTTCCTGAGTGGGGCTTTGACAAGGCAGTCAGTGGTCTGGGACAGGCTGTGGCTGTGGGAAGGAATGCCCTTCTACTCTGCATAAGATGCAAGAACCTTCTCTGACCCTGATGCCGGGACCTGGCTCTCCAAAGAGGGTGGTGCAATGGGGGAAAACAAACTAGATGATGACCCTGATTCTCTTCCTGAATGTCAAGTCTACGCCACAAAGGCATGACTTCGGCTGCTATCCCTTTCTCCCTTTCCTTCTGTCCGCTGTCCTCAGGAGTGGATGCTCAGGTTCAAACCAGACACGTATTTCAACAACAGCCTTGTCGAGTTTAACTCAGTTACGATTGCATTGTCATTGTCTATCATACAATTCACCCATTTAAAGCATACAGTTCAGTGGTCTTTCACGTATTCACCGATATGTTGCAACCATCACCAGAGTCAATTTTGGAACAGTTCATCACCTCAAAAGGAAACTTTCCCTGAGCTCTTCTCTTCTGTTCTCCTCACCGCCCCTCCCGACTCGAAGCAACCACTAACGTACGTTCTGTGTCTATAAATCAGAACGTTTTATGTGTGAGTAACGGGCATGGTGGGGTGTGCGTGTGGGGATCTTTATGTAGGATGAGACCAAGAGAAAAGGCTAGGGAAAACTTCCAGAACAGATAAGAAACTAGCTCTAACATGTGTCAGCATTAAGCTCCACTGCCATCTCTTGAAATCTGGAGGCTGGGAGTCTGGTCAAGTGTTGGTGAGAGCTCTCTCCCTCGCTTGCAGACGGTCAACCTTGTTGCTGTATCTTCCTCTGGGGAGGAGAGAGAGAGAGAAACAGACAGGCAGACAGGCAGATACACACACAGATTTGGTATCTCTTTTTCTAAAGGTACTCATCCCATCAGGAGGGCCCCATCCTGATGATCTTATCTAAACCCAATTATCTCCGGAAGGCCCTGCCTCCAAATCCCATCACCGCACCGGTTAGTGTTGACACATATGAATTTGGTGGCGGTGGGGGGACCCAATTCACTCTAGAGCCCCAGTCATCAAAGTTTTCTTCGTGTTAGCGTGAAATAAAAGTATGTGTTTTAGAGAATTCCACTACATTTCTGGAGTTGGAAAAGTATGTTTACGGCCCTCTGCTTTGGAACATTACGGTCAGTTCTTAAGGATTTCTGTTTGCTTAGAACTGATGGATCTGGAGGAAGATTCTTGGAAATTAGGCCAGGAAGAAGTAAAAAGAGGAAGATAGAGTACAACTCTTGGAGGTGAGGGCAGTGTGATCTTTCAGCTACGGCACAAAGATCATGGAGAAGACAGGCACTTAGGAAGGGGTCATTATCTTCCCGAAGGACTGGGTGGAGGGTGGGGTAAGACGGAAGGTGGGAAGAGCCCGAGACGGGCTGAAGGGGAGGAAACTCTAAGCAGAACCCTCCAAGGATGCAGCTGTCTTCACAAGGGCAGGGTGGGCACCTGGCTGTGAGCCTCCTCGGTCCCTCTCAGGCTGGTCACGTCTCCACCACGGGTGAAAGGTGGTGACGCTCCGAGTGAGTGTTCTCTGCCAACTAGCCCAGCAAGTTGGCCCTATTTTTTGGAAATTGTTTCTAACCTAGAGTGGCACCTCCATCGCTTTTGTATATGAGAAGGACACTCTACTGGTGAAGACTGGGAATGATGGCAACGCATGCAGTTAGATCCAGCCAGGTTTGCATTATATGCTTTAGGATTCAAATTCTTCTTCTTGTCCTTCTCCTTCTCCACCTCCTCTGCTTCCTTTTCTTTCTTTCTTTCCCTCCCTCCCTCCTTTCTTTCTTTCTTTCTTTCTTTCTTTCTTTCTTTCCCTCCCCTCTTCTTTCTTTCTTTCTTTCTTTCTTTCTTTCTTTCCCTTCTTTCTTTTCTTTCTTTCCCTCCCTCCTTCCCTCCCTCCCTCCTTTCTTTTCTTTCTTTCTTTCTTTCTTTCTTTCTTTCCCTCCCTCCTTTCTTTCCTTTCTTTCTTTCTTTCTTTCTTTCTTTCTTTCCCTCCCTCCCTCCTTTCTTTCTTTCTCTCTTTCTTTCTTTCTTTCTTTCCCTCCCTCCCTCCCTCCTTTCTTTCTTTCTTTCTTTCTTTTCTCTTTCTTTCTTTCTTTCCTTCTTTCTTTCCCTCCCTCCTTTCTTTCTTTCTCTCTTTCTTTCTTTCCCTCCCTCCTTTCTTTCTTTCTTTCTTTCTTTCTTTCTTTCTTTCTTTCTTCCTTATAATTTGATACCTTAATTCTACATTTCCATAACAAGATATATTAAGCAAGCAATGGTTATTCCGTGGAGGATATGTGGAAACACAGTATCACGTTCTCTTGGCATATTTAAATATGATTTCCTCAACAAGGAAGCACATAGCCTTTTAGTTCTCTGAACAGCAAGGTGCTCTTTCTGTGTGTGGACCCGAGACAATGGCGATCTATCTCCTTTCTGGCATGCAGGCAAGGGGCTGGTTGGTATTTTTTTCAGCTGAACTGTGAAAATACTGACCTACAGAAACCCCCAAGGAGGAGTGTTGACTCTTCAGATGATACATTTCAGTTGCTTCTTGTGATTTTTGATTTGTTACCAGCATGCATAATATATTTTAAAAAATAGATCATAAACACTGGGCTTTGAAAAGAACCTACTTTTTAAATGATGCCATGGAACTGTCAAGAGTTCATTTACTTCGTGGAGACCATGTAATGCTGATTAACGATGTTTTATAATCATTGACACTTAAACACATAAAAGATGCAACAAATTTACTAGACGGTCTTAATAGATATTTGCATAGATGGCAAATATGTGCACACAGCATTCTTTAAATGTTGCTTTTTATACTGAGTATGAAAATTACTCACTTGTTAAGTTTACGACAAATATTTAGTTAACTGAACCAGTAACTCAATTTCTCTTTGGCTCAGGAAATGGCTCCTGCTTCTCACATGATCACATGTCTGTTTTGGAAGTTGATGATTATTTGACTGTTCTCACTGGGTTCACACTGACTTAAACCATACCCTCCACATTGCCTTCTTGCTTCCTGTCAGATGCAAGTGGTGTGGGTGTGTGTGTGTTTGTGTGTGTGTTCGTGTTGTGAGTTTGTGTATATGTGTATGTGTGTGTTCATGTTGTAAATGTGTGTGTGTGTGAAAGACAGAGACATAGGAGAGACTGAGACTGAAAGACTCTTTCCCTGACTGAGAGAATTTGAATCATTCTCAGGATATTCGTATGTCATTTTTCCATCGTTTGGGTTTTTTGAAATCCTTCTTGAGCGATATGGAGAGCTGTGTCATTTTTGTGTTGTTGTTGAGCTACAAGGAAAACATTGGCAGTTCTGACAAGATTATGAAGCCAGAAGAATTTCTTGAGGAAAATATTCTCTTACGTTATATAAGAGTTTTCTTGTTTTGTTTTCTTTGTAAGAGGTCTCAACTCAGTCAGTTATGAAGCCCCTACAAACATTTGTTATTTGAAGAAAAATACATAATGAAATGTATACATACTTAAAAAATACATACTTTTAAGTATGTATACATACTTAAAAAATGATGATCGGGGCACCTGGGTGACTCAGTCAGTCAGGCGTCCAACTTTTGATTTTGGCTCAGGCCATGATCTGACGGTTGTGGGATCAGGTCCCAAGTCAGGCTTCATGCTGGTTGTGGAGCCAACTTCAGATATTCTCCCTCTCTCTCTCTCTCTCTCCCACCCCCTCTTCCTCTCTCCCTCAAATGTGTGCTCTCTCTCTCTCTCTAAAAAAAAAAAAAAAGAAGAAAGAAAGAAAGAAATTAAAATTTTAAAAATAATGATCAGCAAATATTTGTAGTGCCTCGTATGGGCGGTGTTTTGAGTTAGGTGTTCTAAGGCATATGCATGAATAACATAAATAAGAAACAGAAACATGTGCATGGTGTTTCCTTTGCATCTTTCCCAAAAGGGATTTACAGTGAGAATTTCATGAAACAATTGACTGTCTTTGTAAGTGAGTGCTGTAGTATATACATAGAGCAGTACAGATAGTCTCCAATTTAGAACGAATTGGTTCCAGAAATCCATTTGAAAATTAGTTGTTTGGTAATCAGAAAGCATTTCCCTATACTAAAAATCTTATATTGGGTAGGTTCCTAGGCTTGTCCGTAAGAACTTTTTTTTAAACTTTTTTAAATGTTTATCTATTTTTGAGAGAGAGAGGGAGATTGAGTGGGGGAGGGACAGAGAGAGAGAGGGACACACAGAAACAGGTTCCAGGCTCCAAGCTGTCAGCACAGAGCACAAAGTGGGCCTCAAACCCATGAACCATGAGATCATGACCTGAGCCGAAGGCGAACTCCGACTGAGCCACCTAGGCGTCCCTATGAGATTCTTTAGCTCATAAATTTAAGCCTAAACTAAGATGTAAATTGAAATTACATTCCTTTTCAAAGGCACTTAACCTGCTTTTGTACCATTTCAGTGATTTAATGAGCAGACCTGCCCCTAGGGTGTGAGGGAGTCCTAGGTTAGTATTTTTGTGTGTGGTGGCGGGGGGGGGGGGGCGCACCTGTCTGTATAAGCCATTTGAGTTATACAAAATCAGAGTGTCAGCACTATTCTAATGCACAGTCTCATCTGATCACATGAGAAAATTACCACACTGGCCAGCAAGGATTATGCATTTGTCAGGTTGCCCTCTGAGCACCAGGACTTAGCCATGGCACTCTGGGATGACCCCACGGGTGTATGTTCTACAACTCCTTGGGGCATCTGGCTGATCTTACAGTGTGAGGAAACAGTATAGGTTTGGGGACCCCCAGAAGGTGAGAAATGGGGGGCTGGGAGACAGATAGGTCCTGGTGCAGGCTCAGGGGTTTGCCTGTCCCAAGCACCAGAGCAGACTGTAAAGAACAGGAACCCCTGAGTCCTGGTTCCGGACAAGGTCTCCCGCTTGCCCGACTCTAAGAGTGATAATGACAGTGACAGTGCCTTGATGGGAAAGTGCATCGTCAGTTTCAAATCAGAGCACCCATAATACATTTCTGATATACCTGGCACATTGTAGACACTCATTATATGTGCTGAAGGAATAAATACATGCTTTGAAGATAAAGTGCTCCTTCACACAGAAGGGTAATTTTGAGCACCAGTGGTTGCTCAGGATTGCATAAGAAAAGACACCTTTCTTTGTGGGTGGGTCACTGCTCAGTTGTTTTAGAAAGGGAAGGTTATATCTTGAAAAAAAAATCTTATGAAGCTTGACTTTACTTCCTCGGTGCTTCGTAATCAGCTAATTTCCAATTTTAATAAACTTCGAAAACAAAATGCCTTATGCCACACATGAGAAAATATGTCTTGTGGGGTCTCAAGTCTATGCTAGGTCTTGTCAGTGATATTTTGGCCATAGCGGAGCCAGCGTGAGGTTTCCCATAGGGCTCTTATTAATATCTGCAGTTTCTTCTCCTGGAAACTTCTCAGCCATTTTTTATGAGCCTAAAAATATTAGGGAAGCCGGCAGGATGATGAATTGAGTGTGTTTGTGGGTTTCTGTCATCCTTCAGAGCCAGGGAATGTTAATGACTGGATGAACGTCCATTCCCTCAGCCACGTGCTAGGAAGAGTTTTGTTTTTAGCATGTTCCAGAAATCCCCTGGCAGACACTGAGGCAGAAATTACAATAAAACAGAGTTACTAATCTATTTTCCATGCCTGCTGATTTTTATGTCCCTTGTGCAGTACCTTTCTCCAGCCACCGGTAGGTGGTTTACTTGTGTGTGCTTCTAGAACAGAAGAGACCAAACACTGAGAACCTCAGGCTTCCCCTGATGTTTTATGTTTTTTTTATTAATGTCTTTTAAAAATTTATTCTTGAGAGAGAGAGATAGAGCATAAGTGGGAAGGGGCAGAGAGAGAGGAAGAGACAGAATCTGAAGCAGGCTCCAGGCTCCAAGCTGTCAGCACAGAGCCCAACATGGGGCTCAAACTCACGAACCGTGAGATCATGACTTGAGCTGAAGTCGGACACTTAGCTGACTGAGCCACCCAGGTGCCCCTCCTCTGATGGGTTATGAGTCCAAGATGTCAAGTCTCAAGATGTCAAGACCAAATATACATCAGAAATGGTTAGGCACTAATTCTTCAAACTGAATGGAAAATACAAAATGGTCCCTATAATTCTTTTGTATTCCTCTATAGAGAAAAATTCCTTCTTCACAGCCTGATAACACTTAATGCTAAAATAATGCAGTATTGGGGCGCGTGGGTGGCTCAGTCAGTTAAGCCCCTGACTCTTTTTTTTTAATGTTTATTTATTTTTGAGAGAGAGAGAGAGAGAGAGAGACAGAGCATGAGTGGGGGAGGGGCAGACAGAGAGGGAAACACAGAATCCGAAGCAGGCTCCAGGCTCTGAGCTGTCAGCACAGAGCCCGACGTGGGGCTCGAACTCACGGACCGTGAGATCATGACCTGAGCTGAAGTTAGACGCTAAACGACTGAGCCATCCAGGCGCCCCAAGCCCCTGACTCTTGATTTTAACTCAGGTCATGATCTCACGGTTTGTGAGTTCGAGCCTCACATCAGGCTCTGCACTGACAGTATGGAGGCTGCTTGGGATTCTCTCTCTCTCTCTCTCTGCCGTTTCCTAGCTTTCTCTCTCTCTCTCGAAATAAATAAATAAACATAAAAAATTGTACATCCTCATTAGAAAATTATCCAGAGGACTACGGATAATAACAAACTAAAAAATTCAACCTGTCTTAGTGCCACAGAAGTTGCACAATACACCCCCCGCCACCATTAGCCCCAAGTGGGCTAGAACAAAGCTGTTTTAAGCAACTACAGAAGCACACGTCTTTCTATGGTGCAAGTCACTGGGAGTGACATGGAGAGCAGAGTCTTTCTCACCCACGGAAAGTTCTGGGAAATATACCTTCTGGCCAACAGTTCTACCATTTTTAGAATATTATAATAATTATATAGAAATCCCATTTAAACATAAGGTATGTAGAATATCCCTGAAGATAATCTTTTATAATGAAGGGAATGGCTTCCTTTTCTCCATGTCTCCCACTTCTTTCTTTCCCTTTTGTGTGTGTCGGGAAGTAACTTTTCCAATCAAAGTTGAGTAAGGAGTGCCACAAGGGACAGTTTAAAAAACATTTTTTTTAATGTTTATTTTTGGGAAAGAGAGACATAGCGTGAGTGGGGGAGGAGCAGAGTGAGAGGGAGACACAGAATCTGAAGCAGACTCCAGTCTCTGAGCTGTCAGTGCAGAGCTCAATGTGGGGCTCAAACTGACAAATTACAAGTTCGTGACCTGAACTGAAGACGGACGCTTAACCAACTGAGCCGCCCAGGAGCCCCAACAAGGGACAGTTTTTTAAAGCATAGTAAGTGATTAGTAAACTCTTCTATTCTGGCACATTTCTGTAGTGGGAGAAATGGACAGCTTTTGTCGCCATCACATCCATACAAGTTATTGGCTAAATCACTCTTAATAAGCACAATGCAAGTTCTTTGTAGCAAGCACTCATTTTGAAGTTTTAGCATATTGGATTGTTAAAGATAGAAATAACAATTTGAGAACAAATTCTATGTTGAATACGTGTCTTACAGTACTTGACTTGACCTTTCCAACTAATACTGAGGTATTTTCAGTAATCAGACTCTATTTTGGTTGTGCAGAATTCAATCGAATTGAGAAGAGGTTAAGTTTATCATTCCTTTTCTAATACACTTATAAACAAAACCGTCTACAGTGACAAAACTATAGTTTCTTACTTTGCAGACTGACTGTCTTTCAGTTTGATGGTTCATTTATTCACTCATTGATTTATTCATTCATGACTTTTGGAATGACCTTAAATCAAAACCAGGGCACAATATTTAGTTGAGTGAAAGTGACTTCTGTCAGAGCTGAACGTACAAGGCCCAGATAGTTATCCTTCTGTTGATTCCCATCTAAGGATAGAACTTGAGCGTCCTTGATAAATACTCAGATTAGATAGTCTTCAGGCAGTTTCTCTAAATGTCACAGTTACAGCCAACTTCTGGTAGGTACAGGAGAAAAAACTAGACTCTCTGATGAAGACTCAGGATACTGAGTGAAGGCAGAACCTTACGTTTCGACGATTAAGAGAATAGGTGGTGGTGAATGAAGCCCAGTTTAGCAGGCCGAGGAGACACGGTAGGTTGTAGACCACGAACCTCGACAAGGAACTGGGTCCCCAGGGTTTCCACAGGCCCAGCCAGCAGTTTCTTTAGTAAGAAGCCTTGATTTTGTTCCAGCCTTGAACAAATGGCCTGTTGTCTCTAGAGTTTCATACGGCGACACAGTGATTTTCAAAACAAAAGTTTTCTTTTTCGTCAGGGGAGTTTGCTTTCAAATGGAACTGTGTATAAAATGCTTGTGTATGAAATAGCAAAAGCATTGCTGCTTTCGTTGAAAGAAGGTGGAGGGCCCAGCACAGAAGAAATTTGGTGGCGGAAATTTCTTGAAGCAGCTCTGCCAGTCACTCACCACTGTCAGGACACCTTAGTGATGTTCTTATGGATTATTCTATTATCTGTTTACAGACCAAGTTAATTACAAAATATAGATCCAGGAAACGGAATGGTGGATTTAACGATGATGACGTGAGTTTTGGAGACCACCTAGCAAAAATGATGATTTTATTTGTGTTGTGGTTAGGGTAGTCGCTGGCAATGCAGTGAAGTCACATCAGACGTGAATTCAAATGTATGTGCTCAGCTAAGAAGCAAAAACAAACAAAACTCAGAAAGAAATCGAAGAAAAACTACGTAAGATTTATACAAAGTACGGTAAAGCCTTGGATTGCGAGTAACTTGTTCTGTGAGTGCTCTGCAAGACAAGCAAACATTTCTAACACATTTTAACTTGATAAAGGAGCGGTGTCTTGTAACATGAGTGCTATGTGATGCTGAATGTCACAGGATCACAACTGAGCCACTGGTTCTTGAAATTCGCTTTGATATCTGGGTGCTTTGGATTACAAGCATGATTCCAGAAGGAATTAGGCTCGCAGACCTACATGTTACTGTAAACTCTAAAACTTTGTCAAACGACAGAAAAGGAAACCTAAATAAATCCTAATGGCATTTTCTTGAGAAATTTGTCAATCTGTTTCTGAAATTCATCTGGGAAGAAAATGTACAAAACAGCCAATGTCACCCAATTAGACATTAAGCATACAATTAAGCGTTAGTAATTAAAACAATATCCCGCATAGGAACAGATCAGTGGAAGAGAACAGAGTTCCAAAGCTGACCCACGATAAATAGAGATTTATGTAGATTTAAGGTGGAATATTAAATAAATGATGGGCAGATTGTTTATTTCCCAGCTGTAAGAAATAAAGAATATTAAGGCCTTTCCGTATACCAAAAATACGCAGTTAAAATGACCTTCAGATGGACTATGGATTTAATTGGAAAAAACAAATGCATCAAAGTAGTAGAATAAAATATAGGAAAGTACAAAGAAAACAGGCATTTAAAAAAATTACTGCTCACCCTAACTACTACTCAGGGAGATGAAAATTAAAACAGTCAAACACTATTTTTGCCCATTGGGTTTACCGAAAACCAATAATGTCCAGTGGTGGTAAAGACTGGGGAACACACACACTCTCATTTGTGACTGGTGAGGGTGTGAATTGGTATGGCCTCGAGGGAATGATATTTTTGTTGAAGCTGTTATAATTTATAGCCATTCCACCCACAGACATTTGTCCCAGAGAAAGACTTGGACTTTTGCCCAAAGTTGTGTATACGAGAACATTCATTACGGCATTGTTTGTGAAAGTGAAACGTTGGGAGCAGTGGGGAGTGGTTACACAGCAGTTGCAACTACGGAGCAGTTAGGCAGGAATGAGGTAGAGCTGCCTGTATTGCCAGCGAGAGCCTGCCAAGACAGATTTTTTTTTTTTTATATGAAGTTTATTGACAAATTGGTTTCCATACAACACCCAGTGCTCATCCCAAAAGGTGCCCTCCTCAATACCCATCACCCACCCGCCCCTCCCTCCCACCCCCAACAACCCTCAGTTTGTTCTCAGTTTTTAACAGTCTCTTATGCTTTGGCTCTCTCCCACTCTAACGTCCTTTTTTTTTTTTTTTTCCTTCCCCTCCCCCATGGGTTCCTGTTAAGTTTCTCAGGATCCACATAAGAGTGAAACCATATGGTATCTGTCTTTCTCTGTATGGCTTATTTCACTTAGCATCACACTCTCCAGTTCCATCCACGTTGCTACAAAAGGCCATATTTCATTTTTTCTCATTGCCACGTAGTATTCCATTGTGTATATAAACCACAATTTCTTTATCCATTCATCAGTTGATGGACATTTAGGCTCTTTCCATAATTTGGCTATTGTTGAGAGTGCTGCTATGAACATTGGGGTACAAGTGCCCCTATGCATCAGTACTCCTGTATCCCTTGGGTAGATTCCTAGCAGTGCTATTGCTGGGTCATAGGGTAGGTCTATTTTTAATTTTCTGAGGAACCTCCACACTGCTTTCCAGAGCGGCTGCACCAATTTGCATTCCCACCAACAGTGCAAGAGGGTTCCCGTTTCTCCACATCCTCTCCAGCATCTATAGTCTCCTGATTTGTTCATTTTGGCCACTCTGACTGGCGTGAGGTGATACCTGAGTGTGGTTTTGATTTGTATTTCCCTGATAAGGAGCGACGCTGAACATCTTTTCATGTGCCTGTTGGCCATCTGGATGTCTTCTTTAGAGAAGTGTCTATTCATGTTTTCTGCCCATTTCTTCACTGGGTTATTTGTTTTTCGGGTGTGGAGTTTGGTGAGCTCTTTATAGATTCTAGATACTAGCCCTTTGTCCGATATGTCATTTGCAAATATCTTTTCCCATTCCGTTGGTTGCCTTTTAGTTTTGTTGGTTGTTTCCTTTGCTGTGCAGAAGCTTTTTATCTTCATAAGGTCCCAGTAATTCACTTTTGCTTTTAATTCCCTTGCCTTTGGGGATGTGTCGAGTAAGAGATTGCTACGGCTGAGGTCAGAGAGGTCTTTTCCTGCTTTCTCCTCTAAGGTTCTGATGGTTTCCTGTCTCACATTTAGGTCTTTTATCCATTTTGAGTTTATTTTTGTAAATGGTGTGAGAAAGTGGTCTAGTTTCAACCTTCTGCATGTTGCTGTCCAGTTCTCCCAGCACCATTTGTTAAAGAGGCTGTCTTTTTTCCATTGGATGTTCTTTCCTGCTTTGTCAAAGATGAGTTGGCCATATGTTTGTGGGTCTAGTTCTGGGGTTTCTATTCTATTCCATTGGTCTGTGTGTCTGTTTTTGTGCCAATACCATGCTGTCTTGATGATGACAGCTTTGTAGTAGAGGCTGAAGTCTGGGATTGTGATGCCTCCTGCTTTGGTCTTCTTCTTCAAAATTCCTGTGGCTATTCGGGGCCTTTTGTGGTTCCATATGAATTTTAGGATTGCTTGTTCTAGTTTCGAGAAGAATGCTGGTGCAATTTTGATTGGGATTGCATTGAATGTGTAGATAGCTTTGGGTAGTATTGACATTTTGACAATATTTATTTTTCCAATCCATGAGCAGGGAATGTCTTTCCATTTCTTTAAATCTTCTTCAATTACCTTCATAAGCTTTCTATAGTTTTCAGCATACAGATCCTTTACATCTTTGGTTAGATTTATTCCTAGGTATTTTATGCTTTTTGGTGCAATTGTGAATGGGATCAGTTTCTTTATTTGTCTTTCTGTTGCTTCATTGTTAGTGTATAAGAATGCAACTGATTTCTGTACATTGATTTTGTATCCTGCAACTTTGCTGAATTCATGTATCAGTTCTAGCAGACTTTTGGTGGAGTCTATCGGATTTTCCATGTATAATATCATGTCATCTGCAAAAAGCGAAAGCTTGACTTCATCTTTGCCAATTTTGATGCCTTTGATTTCCTTTTGTTGTCTGATTGCTGATGCTAGAACTTCCAGCACTATGTTAAACAACAACGGTGAGAGTGGGCATCCCTGTCGTGTTCCTGATCTCAGGGAAAAAGCTCTCAGTTTTTCCCCGTTGAGGATGATGTTAGCTGTGGGCTTTTCATAAATGGCTTTTATGATCTTTAAGTATGTTCCTTCTATCCCGACTTTCTCAAGGGTTTTTATTAAGAAAGGGTGCTGGATTTTATCAAAGGCCTTTTCTGCATCGATTGACAGGATCATATGGTTCTTCTCTTTTTTTTTGTTAATGTGATGTATCACGTTGATTGATTTGCGAATGTTGAACCAGCCCTGCATCCCAGGAATGAATCCCACTTGATCATGGTGAATAATTCTTTTTATATGCTGTTGAATTCGATTTGCTAGTATCTTATTGAGAATTTTGGCATCCATATTCATCAGGGATATTGGCCTGTAGTTCTCTTTTTTTACTGGGTCTCTGTCTGGTTTAGGAATCAAAGTAATACTGGCTTCATAGAATGAGTCTGGAAGTTTTCCTTCCCTTTCTATTTCTTGGAATAGCTTGAGAAGGATAGGTATTATCTCTGCTTTAAACGTCTGGTAGAACTCCCCTGGGAAGCCATCTGGTCCTGGACTCTTATTTGTTGGGAGATTTTTGATAACCGATTCAATTTCTTCGCTGGTTATGGGTCTGTTCAAGCTTTCTATTTCCTCCTGATTGAGTTTTGGAAGAGTGTGGGTGTTCAGGAATTTGTCCATTTCTTCCAGGTTGTCCAATTTGTTGGCATATAATTTTTCATAGTATTCCCTGATAATTGTTTGTATCTCTGAGGGATTGGTTGTAATAATTCCATTTTCATTCATGATTTTATCTATTTGGGTCATCTCCCTTTTCTTTTTGAGAAGCCTGGCTAGAGGTTTGTCAATTTTGTTTATTTTTTCAAAAAACCAACTCTTGGTTTCGTTGATCTGCTCTACAGTTTTTTTAGATTCTATATTGTTTATTTCTGCTCTGATCTTTATTATTTCTCTTCTTCTGCTGGGTTTAGGCTGCCTTTGCTGTTCTGCTTCTATTTCCTTTAGGTGTGCTGTTAGATTTTGTATTTGGGATTTTTCTTGTTTCTTGAGATAGGCCTGGATTGCAATGTATTTTCCTCTCAGGACTGCCTTCGCTGCGTCCCAAAGCGTTTGGATTGTTGTATTTTCATTTTCGTTTGTTTCCATATATTTTTTGATTTCTTCTCTAATTGCCTGGTTGACCCACTCATTCGTTAGTAGGGTGTTCTTTAACCTCCATGCTTTTGGAGGTTTTCCAGACTTTTTCCTGTGGTTGACTTCAAGCTTCATAGCATTGTGGTCTGAAAGTATGCATGGTATAATTTCAATTCTTGTAAACTTATGAAGGGCTGTTTTGTGACCCAGTATATGATCTATCTTGGAGAATGTTCCATGTGCACTCGAGAAGAAAGTATATTCTGTTGCTTTGGGATGCAGAGTTCTAAATATATCTGTCAAGTCCATCTGATCCAGTGTCTCATTCAGGGCCCTTGTTTCTTTATTGACCGTGTGTCTAGATGATCTATCCATTTCTGTAAGTGGGGTGTTAAAGTCCCCAGCAATTACCACATTCTTATCAATAAGTTTGCTTCTGTTTATGAGTAATTGTTTTATATATTTGGGGGCTCCGGTATTCGGCGCATAGACATTTATAATTGTTAGCTCTTCCTGATGGATAGACCCTGTAACTATTATATAATGTCCTTCTTCATCTCTTGTTACAGCCTTTAATTTAAAGTCTAGTTTGTCTGATATAAGTATGGCTACTCCAGCTTTCTTCTGGCTTCCAGTAGCATGATAAATAGTTCTCCATCCCCTCACTCTCAATCTAAAGGTGTCCTCAGGTCTAAAATGAGTCTCTTGTAGACAGCAAATAGATGGGTCTTGTTTTTTTATCCATTCTGATACCCTATGTCTTTTGGTTGGCGCATTTAATCCATTTACATTCAGTGTTATTATAGAAAGATACGGGTTTAGAGTCATTGTGATGTCTGTATGGTTTATGCTTGTAGTGATGTCTCTGGTACTTTGTCTCACAGGGTCCCCCTTAGGATCTCTTGTAGGGCTGGTTTAGTGGTGACAAATTCCTTCAGTTTTTGTTTGTTTGGGAAGACCTTTATCTCTCCTTCTATTCTAAATGACAGACTTGCTGGATAAAGGATTCTTGGCTGCATATTTTTGCTGTCTAGCACCCTGAAAATCTCGTGCCAATTCTTTCTGGCCTGCCAAGTTTCAAAAGAGAGATCAGTCACGAGTCTTATAGGTCTCCCTTTATATGTGAGGGCACGTTTACCCCTTGCTGCTTTCAGAATTTTCTCTTTATCCTTGTATTTTGCCAGTTTCACTATGATATGTCGTGCAGAAGATCGATTCAAGTTACGTCTGAAGGGAGTTCTCTGTGCCTCTTGGATTTCAATGCCTTTTTCCTTCCCCAGTTCAGGGAAGTTCTCAGCTATTATTTCTTCAAGTACCCCTTCAGCACCTTTCCCTCTCTCTTCCTCCTCTGGGATACCAATTATGCGTATATTATTTCTTTTTAGTGTATCACTTAGTTCTCTAATTTTCCCCTCATACTCCTGGATTTTTTTATCTCTCTTTTTCTCAGCTTCCTCTTTTTCCATAACTTTATCTTCTAATTCACCTATTCTCTCCTCTGCCTCTTCCATCCGAGCTGTGGTGGTTTGCATTTTGTTTTCCATTTCCTTTAAAGCGTTTTTCAGCTCCTCGTGACTGTTCATTAGTCCCCTGATGTCTGTAGCAAGAGATTCTCTGCTGTCCTGTATGCTGTTTTCCAGCCCAGCGATTAATTTTATGACTATTATTCTAAATTCACTTTCTGTTATATTATTTAAATCCTTTTTGATCAGCTCATTAGCTGTTGTTATTTCCTGGAGATTCTTCTGAGGGGAATTCTTCCGCTTGGTCATTTTGGATAGTCCCTGGTGTGTTGAGGGCCTGCAGGGCACTTCCCCTGTGCTGTGGTGTATAACTGGAGTTGGTGGGCGGGGCCGCAGTCCGACCTGATGTCTGCCCCCAGCCCACCGCTGGGGCCACAGTCAGACTGGTGTGTGCCTTCTCTTCCCCTCTCCTAGGGGCGGGATTCACTGTGGGGTGGCGTGGCCCGTCTGGGCTACTTGCACACTGCCAGGCTTGTGATGCTGGGGATCTGGCGTATTAGCTGGGGTGGGAAGGCAAGGTGCACGGCGGCAGGGGGGGCAGGCTTAGCTCACTTCTCCTTAGGTGATCCACTTCAGGAGGGGCCCTGTGGCAGCCGGAGGGAGTCAGATCGCTGCCGGAGGTTTGGCTCCGCAGAAGCACAGAGTTGGGTGTTGCGCGGAGCGAGCAATTTCCCTGGCCGGAGCCGGTTCCCTTTGGGATTTTGGCTGGGGGATGGGCGGGGGAGATGGCGCTGGCGAGCGCCTTTGTTCCCCGCCAAACTGAGCTCTGTCGTCCGGGGGCTCCGCAGCTCACCCTCCCTTTGTCCTCCAGCCTTCCCGCTTTCCGAGCAGAGCTGTTAACTTATGACCTCCCAGACGCTAAGTCGCGCTTGCTGTCGGAACACGGTCCGTCAGGCCCCTCCGCTTTTGCAAGCCGGACTCGGGGGCTCTGCTTGGCCGGCGAGCCGCCCCTCCGCCCCGGCTCCCTCCCGCCAGTCCGTGGAGCGCGCACCGCCTCGCCGCCCTTCCTACCCTCTTCCGTGGGCCTCTCATCTGCACTTGGGTCCGGTGACTCTGTTCTGCTAATCCTCTGGCGGTTTTCTGGGTTATTTAGGCAGGTGTAGGTGGAATCTAAGTGATCAGCAGGACGCGCGGTGAGCCCAGCGTCCTCCTACGCCGCCATCTTCCTGGACCAAGACAGATTTTTTTAAGTTAATAAAACAAGTTGAAGAACAATATGCATGGCATGACACCATTTGTGTGAAAGGTATCACCATATAATTATAGTGTGTATTAATGGGTACCTATATCCTTTAAGTATATTGAGAAAGGTCTGGAAAGATACATACCAGATTGATTACAATGCTAGTTGTTTTTTTAAGTTTATTTTTTTGTTTTGAGAGAAAGAAGGCAAGGGGGTAAGGGGCAGAGAGTGAGGGAGAGACAGGATCTCAAGCAGGCTCTGCGCTGTCAGCACAGAGCCTGATGCGGGGTTCAATCTCATGAACCACAAAATCATGACCTGGACCGAAATCAAGAGTCATTTGCTTAACCAAGGTGCCGCCCAGGTTCCCCAATGATGTTTTATCTCTGGAGAGGGGAATGAATTGGGGTCTGGGTGATGGTGGTGGTGGGATGGGGCTGATAGTCAAAGAGGACATTGTATGTTTGGCATTATTATGTATTATTTGGCACAAGAAATTCAATAAGGATGTGCTTATTTCTTATGCAGTTAAATGTTATTTATTTAAAAAAAAAAACAAGGAAAAATAGCAACTAAAAAGATGATATAATTATCATTTGATTAATTCAGAAAGCTACAAGATTGAGAAATAAAACCATGATCCTCACATGAGGAGAGTCTGTGCAAGTCTGAGAATATATGTCCTGGCCATTCATCCTCAATGCAGAGGACTCTTTTTAGCTTTGGACTACCTTTAATGCCTCCAGGAAAGTGGCCTGCGATGACGTTGGACACAGCCATGTCCTTACTTTGGCAGCAAAGTGTGCATGTCACATGTTTTAGAATGAGCAAATATCTGAGAAGCATTCCATGATGTATCCTTTCATTATTTCAACTTGTTTATCCACTTGTAAGGCTGCCGTGAACTCCAGGAAACGTAAACACACAATGAATGAGTCCCCCATGTTGTGCAAATTGGAGGCTCCTGTTCCTTGGTAATAGAGTCCTAAACCATAACTCCCATTACATCATTTGCACATCCTAACTCCGCCTTAGTTCCCCTCCCTCTTTTCATAAACACCTCATTGGGAAATTGTTTAGTCATGTTTTCTTCTGGGATTTTGCCATTCAGGATGCTGGAAGAATAATGCTATAGATACCTGTAGCCTTCAGTACTGTTTGGTGTCCTGGGCAGGAACAAGGGATGACTGGCTCACCTTTCTCTGTTTAGTGGGAGGTGTTTGAGCCATAGGGAGGGCACAGGCTTTGTTCAGATCTCAGCTCAATTATTTACCAACTGCGCGACCTTGGGCAAATTCCTTAACTTCTCTAAATTGGCTTTTAGCAGTCTCTCGCACTGCATTAAAAACAAAACAAAACAGGGGCGCCTGGGTGGCTCACTCGGTTGAGCGTCCAGCTCAGGTCACGATCTCACGGTTCGTGAGTTCGAGCCCCGCGTCAGGCTCTGGGCTGATGGCTCAGAGCCTGGAGCCTGCTTCCGATTCTGTATCTCCCTCTCTCTCTGCCCCTCCCCCATTCATGCTCTGTCTCTCTCTGTCTCAAAAATAAATAAACATTAAAAAAATTTTTTTTTAAAAACAAAACAAAACAAAACAAAACAAAAAACCCACCAACCTTGTATTCTTTAGCGAGAAAGGAAGATTTGGTCATTTTCTGGCATTCCTCAATTTTCTTTGCTCCTTCTCGTTGTTTCTGCTTCTGGCCAGAAGACATTTCCTTTACACCCCCTTCCTCAGATCCTCTTTCAGACACTCTTGTTCACCCAGTCTGCAAACTCTCCTCCACCCTCCATTAACAGTTAGGGTACCACGGTCTTGTCACAAAATGCTGTCACCGGGGTCTAAGGCTTTAGGTTGGGTCAGAACCTGGAACCATGGAACGAGATCTTCCCATTTGCCATGAACACTTCTTTACTATAGAATGTGATGTCTCTGCATAAGCTTGCCAGATTCTAATGTCTTACACTACATTACTTGCTTTTGGATGATGAAAACATGGGTGTTTTGTTCCGTCTTTATGGTGAAATGTAGGTTTTCTTTGGAAAGATGCTAACTGAAGAATGGTTCTTGCTGATTAAATTAAAATTTGAAAAACACCTGTGTAGACGGCTTTCCTCACCTAATTAGATATTGAGTGACTTATTGCAACCTGGTAGCGTGTTCCTTCAGCAGTAAGGAAGTCTCCAGTTTTTAAAAATTAGATTGATAACACATTTTTAGGTCAGTAAAGTTATTACTTTAAAAAAAGGAGGCGATTGTCTTAGTCCATTTGGTTTGCTGTAACAAAATTCCACAGGCTGGGTAGCCTATAACGACAGAATGTTTCTCACGGTTCTGGAGGCTGGGAACTTCAAGATCAAGGCACCAGCATACTTGCCTTCTGGTGAGGGCCCTCTTCCTGGTTCATAGCTAGCACCTGCTCACTGTGTCATCACATAGTGGAGGGGCTAGAGACGTCTCTGGAGCTCTTTTTATAAGGTGCTAATCCTATTCTTAAGGCTTGACTCTCATGACTTAAGCATCTCCTTAAAAGTTCCATCTACTAATACCATCATTTAGGGCATTAGGATTTCAACATATGAATTTAGGGGGCACACAAACACTCATACCATAGCAGGAATTAAATATTATTTTGAGCGATTATAAATACATTATATGTCGATGCGAGAAAAATTAAGTACAGAAAAACATAAAGAAGAAAATAAAAATTACCCACACCTGCCAGGCAGAGATAACCACTATTAACATTTTTGCAATTACCCTTGTTCATTTGCACATATATAGCATAATATCAACACATTCTTAAAAATTGGGAGTATAATGAGATTATGGTTTTATAGCTGGTGTTTCATAATATGGCATCAAAATCTCTTCGGTCACTTTTATATAATGACAATTCTCTTATAGTATGATTTGTCAGTCTTTTTCTTTTTAATTTTTGCTTTTTGTTCATGTCTACAACAAGACCATGAGGATATTCTACTATGCTGTCCTCCAGATTGAACTTAATTGTTTGGTTTTCACACGTAGCTCTACAGCTATCTGGGGAGGGATCCTACAGTACCCGTGCACCTCCCAATACAGATCCTGGTCTCTTATTTATTTACGCCCTCGGCATAGTTCCACAGCTACAAAGAGCAACAACAAGCAATCCCAGCAATTCGTAACCATATGAACATAAATGATAACATTCTTAAAATCAAATATGCCCCCTTCAGGTCAGCTATCAGCATCATTTTATTTTAGAGGTCCACTTTTATAGATTAATCCCTGTGCTATCAGGCAAATTCTTTAACTTCTTCAAATTCCTCTTTACCTCCCCCCCCCCTTCCTTCTTTCCCTGAAATTTCTTCTCATGGAGAGTTTCTGTTTTTCCCAAGTTCATTTTTTTAAATATGTATAGTTTTTTTTTTTTTCTGTTTTAGCTCCACAATCCATTTCAATTTGTTTTTTTCATATGGATTTCCAGTTGACCATTATTGGAAAGACCATTCTTTCCTTGTGGCACTGGGGCACTTTCGTCACAAGTCAGGTGATTGGTAATGTGTAGATCTGTTTCTGGACTGAATTATGTTCCTTTGGTCTATTCAACTATCTTTGCGGGAAATTCACTTTGTCTTGATAATTGTTACATTATAATAAGTTGCAGTACATTCTTCCTGTGAATGTGCTTTAATTGTATCTTACGAATTTTGATGTGTCATATTTTTACCATTTGATTCAAAATATTTTCTGATTTCACTGTGATTTCTCCTTTGATCTGCAGTATTTTTAAATGTGTGTTGTTTAAATTCTAAATATTTGGGGATTTTAAGATGTCTCTTCTTGTAATTTATTTCTAGGTTAATTCCATTGTGGTTAGAGGTCATGGTGTGTATAATTTCAATCTTCTCAACATTATTTTGGTATGTTTATATTCAGGTAAATTTTAGTAAATGGTCTATGTGTGCTTGAAAAGTATCTATATGTATTCTGCAGTTGTTGGCTATACTGTTCTCTATATAAGTCAGGTAGTTTAAGCATGTTGTTTTAATCCTCTCTATCCCTACTCTTTTCTTTCTTTCTTTCTTCTCTTAGCTCCTCAGGGAAGATTGCTAAAATCTCTCACAGTTTTTCTATTTCTCTCTACTATTGCCAATTCGTGCTTTACATATTTTGAGGCTATAGTGGTAGATACATAAGTTTTTAATTTGTTATGTCGTTCTAGTGACTTAATCCTCTTACGGTTATGAAATGACCCTCTTTATAACTGTTAATGCTTATTGTATTAACATCTACTTTGTCTGATATTAATATAGCTTTCCTTTTGATTATTGTTTGTCTAGTGTGCACTTCTCCGTTCTTTAATTTATGACCATATTGTGCTTATATTTAAAGTATGTCTTTTATAAGCAGCATAATGGTTTACAAAAGTCAAGTCTGACCAACTTTGTCCTTTCGTTGGAGTATTCGGTAATTTTTTTTAATATAAATACTGACATATTTGTGTTTATATCTTACATTTTGCTATTTGTTTTCTATTTAACCCAGCTGTTGTAGATTCTCTCTCTCCTTTCTTACTTTTGTAGAGATTGAGAAACTTCTTTTATTCCAACCCCACATCCACCCCATTAGTTTGTTATGCTTCTTCTATTACTCTGTTAATGCTTCTCCCTGGAAATCACAATGTGGATTTCTGACTTACTTGATTCTTCTGCAAATTTTACTCTTCGCACTTCCTTGGCCATGTAAGGACAATTTAACTTCATTTATCATTTGTCTTTTGTGCTACTGTTGTCATGCATTTTAATTCCATATACTTTGCCACATAGTATTTTGAAATTTTCCAAACATACAGAAAGTTGAAAGATTTTTACAGTGAACACCGATATACCCAGCACCTAGATTCCACCATTGACATTTTATAATTCTTCTTCCATCATTACAGAATGGTCTTCTTTATTTCCAGTGACATTCCTTGTCTTGAAATCTCAACCTCGAGTTTACTAAATCTCTGCTTATTCTTCCTAACAGAGGAACACATTTAACCCCATTTCTTAGCACAATCCCATTGGCAGCTGTTGAATGAACCCTTGCGGGTTATTAGAGGTGTAGCTTTGCCAGGCAGACTACAAAACAAATAACTCTCAGATGTAGAAACAAAGCCAAGTCACCTCTTGGAGGGTGAGTTTATGAGAAACCCAAGTGGTGGCTACAAATATAAGCATTTTGCAAAGGTTGATCTGGGAGGTGTCCTAAGATTTGGGGAAGATTTAGCGCTGTGATTTATTGGATAACTACATCAAAATTAATGGAAAGGAGTGCTCCAAGAGAGGGAAGCATGTTGTTGGATGTAGTCCTGTCCTTGCTTGCTGATTTTCTTTGCTTAATTAATTAATTCAGGAACCGTCTGATTGACTAATTGTATATCCTTAATTTTATAGTTGGCATTGCTGATGAGATGATGTATGTTGAATTACTGTAAGCAAAAAGTTGCTTTGCTTTTGATTCCAATTCATCCTAATGATACATGTTCATGTTTTTACTGGGCTTGAGCTAAATCATTACATTAGTGGAACTGCCATCAGAGATTGCTATAAACATTTCCGTTACACTAATTGCCATGATTTAGTCCAATTCTATGTGAAAACTAAATAGCAAAATGACCCTCTTATAGACATTAGGGTTGTTGTTTTTTTTTTTGTTAGAACACAAAAATATCCCCATAATTGCCTGATAGACTGTGTTTAATCTATAAAAGTGGAATTCTAAAATAAAATGATGGCAGTAGTTTGACATGAAGGGGGCATATTTGATTTTAAGAATGTTGTCATTTATGTTTATATGGTTATGAGTTGCTGGGATTGTTTGTTGTTGTTCTTTTGCCTGTGGGCCTATGCCAAGGGATTACATAAGTAAGAGACCAGGATTTGTACTGGGAGGTGTACGTGTGCTGCAGGATTCCTCCCTACCTAGTTAGAACTTTAACTGACATACAGGGCTACCTCCGAAAATATAAAAAGGTCATTATCAGTGCCTTTGGACGCACACCAGAGACTGGTAGAACACAAGTCTTAGTTAATTATTAAGCCTGCAGGGTGAGTTGGGTGTCGGGGACTGACTGAAATATTAAGAGATGTATTGATTATGGTTAGGATTTTGCAGCCATCAGAGATTATCTATATTTTGAATAAATGTGATTGGATGTACGTGTGTGATATTAACTAAGGATTCCCTTGCATAGAGAAGGGAAAGAATACCATTTTGTGATCTTCTTTTAGAAACCTCTTGATCCTTTTTTTTCCCCTCTCTCCTCCCTCCCCCTTTCCTTCCCTTCCTCTCTTGCTTCCATCACTGAAGTTTCCCCTCATGCAGAGTCTCTGTTTTCTCAAGTTATTTTTTCTTTTTCTTTCTGTTTGCATATGTGTGTGTTTTCTTATCTTTATTTCCTGTTAGGAGCTTTCCTTGGATGGCTGATGTGCTCAGTTATCTGCTCATATTTAAGAACAGGGAGAAAAAGATTCTTGGAAGCTCTGAAGAGTGAGGTGGGTATGGCACCTGGGCATTTCACGTAGGGTGTGGGTTTCCAAACTTCCTTGACTTGAAGTCTTAGTTTTTTATTCACAGCGCACTAGGCCTAAAGAGATCCTTTCTAGTTCTGTTTATTAGATAGTTAGGTCCAAAGAACTGAATACTGGTGGTTTGCATGGCGAGCAATAGACATTGCTGTTTCACTTCAAAATTCAAAACATCCCACAGTGCTCTTGTGAGTTCACTGTGGTGCCCCATGGTGCCTTAAGGCATGGTTTTGGAAAAGCCACTGTGGGTGCTCAGCTGGAAGAGCTTATCAGTTGGGAAGTTTCAGCTCAGGTCATCTGGCTGGGCCTTTGTCTGAGCAGCGGAGGTCTAAGACCTTTATTTACTCTAGTGGCTTTATGCAATAATGTGGAAACGAATCAGAGATAGCTTTTTTTTTTTTTCCCCAACGTTTATTTATTTTTAAGACAGAGAGAGACAGAGCATGAACGGGGGAGGGGCAGAGAGAGAGGGAGACACAGAATCGGAAACAGGCTCCAGGCTCTGAGCCATCAGCCCAGAGCCTGACTCGGGGCTCGAACTCCCGGACCGCGAGATCGTGACCTGGCTGAAGTCGGACGCTTAACCGACTGCGCCCCCCAGGCGCCCCAGAGATAGCTTTTTGAAAAGACTGTACAGTATTATTTAATCTATGGAAACTAGACCTTCTTTATCAGTATGCAAGAATACCACACATATATTTCTTTGGGTTGGGCTAGAAGGCCACAGTACCTTAACTTTTTTGTGGTGTCTTTAGTAGCTTATTAGTCACCTTGTAGGTGACTCTCCTTCCCTAGACGCAACCTCAATTGTCGCTGTGGCCTGGATGTGGTATGAGAGGTCTCACGGAAACATAATCCAGAGAATCTGGCCAGAGTCTAAGGCTTCCAGGGTTAGGAGAGTGGAAGGACAGCATGTACCACCACACTAGCAACAGGTATCATCAAGCTATGAAAGCTCAGGGGTTTATACTGACTGACTCGTATATGTTGTTCCTACATTTGATTGGTGCACATGTGCTCTATGCTACTCATATTTCTGGTTGTAGGTTTAACATGAATGCAGATTAGTCAAAATAACATACTTCACAAGATATGGAACCTTCACTGGACACAAGTGGCTCTTGTGGACTGTCTGATAAGGTGTTGTGACCAGAAGTAGGGATTGAGAACCATGATTCCTACACACAGACACTATATGGCGTCCCTTCTGCTGGACTTCATCTTGGGCTATCACATTCCCAGAGAAGTTTCTCCCATCTTCTCCTAGGGAGTGGATACCTGGCTGCCAGCAGTCTGGAACTGAGCGGGGGAAGCAGTCTGGGATCTTGGCATTCAGGATACCTTCCTTTGCTCTTCCTGTTTGATACACACACTTCCATCATGCTTGGGGTCTCTGAGTCTGAGACCCTTTATTTTATTTTATTCTCTCTCAAGAGATTAACCCTCCAGACATCTGCTGGGGCTGAGAGGGACATTTGTCCAGGAGCCTGTAGAAGAGGGGACACTGGGAAGTGATTACTCCTCAAACAACTCTGCACTAATCTACCCCTTCACCCCACTTCCAGATGCATCTGATGCAATAGATTTATAAACCTTTTGCATATTCTACTGTGTGGATCACATTAGTTCTTGGCTTTCATCCCTGCTGACGTAGGATTCAGCTTTCCAGTTCAGCTAAGTTCATCCGTTTTCCAACATCCCACATTTTGTTTTTGTTGTCTTCCCCTTCATTTTTCCATCTTTGTATGTTTATCTGTTTGCTTGTTTGTTTTAAATCTCTGTGCTAGAGGTTTTTTTTTGTGTGTGTGTTTTGTTTGTTGTTTGTTTTGTTTTGTTTTGTTTTGGGGGAGAGCGTGCACTCATGCACATGAGCAGAGGAGGGGCAGAAGGTAACAGTGAGAATCCCAAGAATCCCCTGATGCAGGGCTCATATGACCCGTGAGATTATGGCCTGAGCTGAAATCAAGAGTGAGATGCTTGGACGCTTAACTGACTAAGCCACCCAGGTGCCCCTCTGTGCTGCAGTTTCAGTGTGATTTAGGGAGTCAGATTAGACATGCATCTATCACATCTCCATTCATTCGTTCTTGAGAATCTTCATGTGTGAGAGCTTGACTGAGTGTCAGGATCTTAAAAGGGGGAAGACAAAGTCTTTGACACTAAGTAGCTCACGATTTTATGGGAGGTGGGGAGGATCAACCATGTTAATAAATACTTAGCTTGGTCCACCAGTGGATGAACTGATAAAGAAATTGTGGTATATGTATATATAATGGAATATGATTTAGCCACAAAAAGGAATGAAATCTTGCCATTTGCAATAACATGGATGGGCCTCAAGGGCATTACGCTAAGTGAAATAAGTCAGACAGAGAAAGACATCGCTTTTATATATGGAATCTAAAAAAAAATCTATCTATAAAGGGAACAAAGTTCATAGAAACAGAAGGTAGATTGAAGCAGATGGTGGGGGATAGGAGAAATGGGTGAACTGTTTTTGTTTTTACTTTAAATAAGTTGGATAAGAAAAATGAAATAACTTGCACACAGTGATAACAGTACATGTGGAATAACAGTTAGGCGCTGCTTAATGTGAGTCTTTGGATGAACAAGGGGGAGAAGGCATTAAAAACAGGGAGGAACAGGTTGTTTGGTAAGCCTCAGGTACATGGGGGTTCTGACCTTGAGCAACTTTGGGCAACTAATTCACTGGACCCCTGCCACACCACGGTATCCTAGGACTGCTCCCCTTCCTTGTCTCTCAAACCTGATTCCATCCAGCTCCAAGCTTCTCAACTCCTGACTTTGCTTCCTGACACCATATGTCCTTTGGACTCAATGCTTTGCTTGAGAGTCCTAAGAATGCTGTTAGGCTCATTTTTTTTTTAATGTTATTTATTTTTGAGAGAGAGAGAGCATGGGGGGGGGAGGGCAGAGAGAAAGGGAGACACAGAATCCGAAGTAGGCTCCAGGCCCTGAACTACCAGCACAGAGCCTGACGCAGGGCTCGAACCCACGAACTGTGAGATCATGACCTGTGCTGAAGTTGGATGCTTAACAGACTGAGCCACCCAGGTGCCCCTCCTTTTTTTTAATGTTTATTTATTTTTAAGAGAGAGAGAGTGCGTGCAAGATCAAGGAGGGGCAGAAAGAAAGGGGGACAGAGGATCTGAAGTGGGCTCTGCTCTGACAGCAGAGAGCCTGATGCAGGGCTGGAACTCATGAACCATGAAATCATGACCTGAGCTGAAGTCAGATGCTTAACCAACTGAGCCGCTCAGGCACTCCTAGGCTCCTCTTTATTGAGATTCTTTAAAAATTTTTTTTTTCAACGTTTATTCATTTTTGGGACAGAGAGAGACAGAGCATGAACGGGGGAGGGGCAGAGAGAGAGGGAGACACAGAATCGGAAACAGGCTCCAGGCTCTGAGCCATCAGCCCAGAGCCTGACGCGGGGCTCGAACTCCCGGACTGCGAGATCGTGACCTGGCTGAAGTCGGACGCTCAACCGACTGCGCCACCCAGGCGCCCCCTCTTTATTGAGATTCTTGATAGCCATTTGGCCACATTGCCTCTTGTCCCCTCTGAGAAATTCCTCTTCCAAGTGGGGAAGGCCAAAAACTCTGTGTCAGTCTTCCATAGCCCCTTGCTTCTGGCCCTCTGAGAAGAAAAGACAGGGTTAGTACATCAACTAGGAAGTGATCAGGGTGGTAGTTAGGTTTCTCACAACAATTCTCAAGGAGAGGGTAAGGGCAGGTGAAGGAAGGTTAAGGCCAAAGGCCAAAGAGAGAGCCATGCTGGAATCCAGGAATCCAGTTAGGTTTCAGGTTCAGAGACAAAGCAACTCTATGAATTTTGGAGAATGGCTTCCCTTTTGGTCAGGATTACCTCGGAGACTGGATGTGGCTAAGCCTATAGGTGAGGCATTTGCAAAGCCTACAGCTGAAAATGCAAGGACAAGGCACACAAAAAAGGGCTCACAAATATTATCCCAGTTGTTTTAGGTACCATGGGGTCCTTTGTCCCCCTCTTCATTTGGGATTCTGTGTCTCATTCTGCTATGTCCCTCCCCATCATCTCTTACGTGGGGAGTGAATTTTTTAAGTAAAATAAGGTATGGAGTTCTGCCACACAAGATAGTCAGTGTTAATAAGAGAGATGTTTGTTCTATGGGTGGCCCACTCAAGAGAATTTGAGACTCCAGAACAGAAGATACTTGTAATTCAATTACAAAGGGGTGTAGGACCCAGAGGGAGGTAAGAGAGGCAGGAGAAGGAGAAGGAAAGCAGGCTGAGGGAGAGGACTTTCTGGTATCCATGAGAGAGGAAGATGTGCAGCTAGACCAGAAGACAAGGAGCTGTAAAGCAATGTTTGTGCTTCCTCTGGACTCTGGATCCTTCTGGATTTTTCCTGTTGGTCTGAGCTCTCTAGACTTTACTGTGAGTTAGAGGCAGCTCTAATTTTTTTCATGTATGAGTGAGTTCTTTATTTTCTTCCTTCCTTCCTTTTTTCTTTCTTTTTCTTTATTTCTTTATTCCTTCCTTCTTTTTCTTTCTTCCTTTCTTCCTTCCTTCTTTCCTTCCTTCCTCCCTCCCTTCCTTCCTTCCTTCCTTCCTCCCTCCCTCCCTCCCTCCTTCCCTCCTTTCTTCCTTCCTTCCTCCCTTCCTTCCTTCTAGCATGTATGTGAGTAGAGAAGGGGCAGAGAGAGAATCCTAAGCAGGCTTCATAATGCCAGTGCAGAGCCTGACATGGAGCTCCATCCCACAATCATGAGATCATGACCTAAGCTGAAATCAAGAGTCAGATGCTTAACTAACTGAGCCACCCAGGTGCCCCTGAGTGAGTTCTTTAAAAAGGCCTTAGACTTCCTTTTTCTAACCCTTCCCTTTTCTCCATATCTTCCTTTTACCTCAGGTTACCTCTCAGTCTCAGGTATGAAAGTATATGAGTCTTCACTAGCACTTAGAGTACTTGATAGTGCTTACAGTAATGACTCTACCTAACGATTTCTTCCAGGTATAACCCAAATGTCTTGGTTTTTACCCTCAGGTGAGGACAATTTAGTTGAGTCCCATGGATGCAGTCTGCCTGCCTAGATTCAGAGATTCTAGTGCTTTACAAATCTGCCTGTGCATGAGAATGTCCCCAGGCATTCCCCATGGTGCTGAGTGTCCACGTAACTCAGCACTACTTGTCACTCATTGTCCTGGCCCCAAGTCCCAGTGATTTGAGCTGGTGATGGTCCCCATTGCTCCAGCTACTTCAAGACCACAAGGGTCTTTCTTGGAATGCTTTCTATTGGAAGTTCCAGCTCAGGTTCATTGAACCCCAAAGTGTTTCAACTTTGGAGCCCAAGGACCTGCACAGCATGGAACTGAAAAAGCAATTGACTTAGGGCACTTTCTCTCCAGGGCAAATACAAGCCACCCAGTGCCTGAGTACAACCTGGGGCTACCCTCAGCCTCTAATGAGTGCCAGGACCACCAGACTTCTCCAGCCTCAGGCCACTGGTTGAGCCTTACTTACCATTCAGACACCTTCTTTGATTATGCTGCATTATGTCTCAGGGGCTCTGTGGTTCTTATTGTGACTCCTCCTGTCTTCACCCTTGGGTCCCCAGCACTTCAGGCCATCAGATGCTGCTGTATGTGCCTGGACTCCTCTGCCCCTCAATCCATACGTGAACCAGTGAGCACACAGGTATGTAACAGAAGGAGCCCAGGGCACTGCCTGACTCACCCTTAATGAAACAGGCAACGGTAGACCCCACATATTATACGGATATTTGCCCTTGAAGTTTGAGCTTCTACTGAAATCGCCTGTGTCTCTCCTTAGTAAAGGAAACAACACATGATGGACTACTCTTGTGGGTCGAAGCCCTTGAAATCCCACCCCAATCCCATGGAGAATCTTCTTTTACTATGACTCTTTCCCCTTTGCTTTCTTTCTCTTTCAGATTCCTGCATGCCAGGCCATAGACAGCCATGGTCAGGTTCAACTTCCTTGTTTTCTCTGCTTCAAGTCCAGCTGAGAGAAAAGGATCTTGCATACTAAGTGCATCTTCCATCTTCCCACTTAGAAGTTCTTCAGAAGCAAAGCCAAAGCCTAGCTGCAGAAGGCAGTCGATTTATTCTAACATATGCTTCATGTAACTTGAGATGTTGAAAAACTCAGATAGCTGCACCAAACTGAACACAGTCAGGAAACCCCGTGGTCACCCAACACGTGTAATTTAGAGGAGTGGATTAGTCAACCTGGGACTAGGCACCTTCATGCATGAATATGGGGATGCGCTGCCAAGATATGTCCTATGTGTCTATTGAAGCAGGAATCCAAAATTAGAAAAATGCAAATGGCCGTGGTGCATGGGCACAATGGCAGGATGGGCCCTTGCCAGTTCGGCTGGCTCCCCTCTAAAGTCCCAGGCCATGGCTTCCATGGGGCCGAGCACTGATTGAAGGAAGGAAGAGGATTCCATTGGACAAAGCTAGGAGGAGCTGGTGTATGGTCTAAATAGATAATAAATTAATGAAGGCATGTGTGCGATGGATGAGAAGGAACAATCTAATATTACTCACACCCTCCAAGCAGTCGAGTATCATTAGACCCACAAATGTTTCATTGACTCGAATATACTCAAAATGATACCAGTTCATTGTTTCTCTCTTTAACTCCCAAGCTCAGAGAACATGGACACTTGCCCGGAACAGATATTCTCAGATTCCCAAGTGAACATAAAACCCTCCTCCACCCCAGCCCTGGGTACACATATAGGTTCGAAAGGGGAACTCAGCTTATGATTCTGTTTGCTTTTCTTTAATTCTTGTGCTACAGCTTCTTAAGTACAAGCTGTGGGATCTGCTTTGCTCTAACCCCCGGGGAAGACTTGCAGACCTCTTTCAAGGAATACTTTGTTTTCCTTTTAGGTCATAGTCTGCATACATCAGACATCAGAAAAGATCACAATTCTGTGTTGTTTCCATTTTGGAGGAGAACTCGATCCCACTGTTATGAATTCTGGGTGTCAGCAAGTATCTGGCCCATTCCCTCTGTCCGTCAGTCCAAATCCATGAACTGGGAGGGTCTATACAGACCATGGTGTTGTGAGATGAATTCCACCCCTTTTCTGTGGAGGTGTTCCCTGTGGAGAGCAGTTAGCATCATCATTCAAGGTACTCTACACAACAAGCTGGAGAAGTGAAGAGGATGAAAGAAAAGAGATTGATGTCAGAAATCTATCTTCAAAACATGATCTCTTTAGGGAAGAGAGTGGCCTTGTGGTCAAACTGTTCTATAGGAGTCCAGAACTTCAGAGTTCTTCATCCCATATTTCATGGGAAGGCCTTAAAATGAGTACCCATAGGAAAAGTCCTTGGTGATTCTTTTGCTTGAATTACTGCCTTAAAAATTGCAGCTATAATACATATCAGCAAATTCTTTGCAGGGACAAGCGACTAATCAATTACTTTACAAATTACAGGGCCCACACATGGAGTTACTCAATCGAACAACTTATTTACTGTGAGTTATTTTTTTTTTCAACGTTTATTTATTTTTGGGACAGAGAGAGACAGAGCATGAACGGCGGAGGGGCAGAGAGAGAGGGAGACACAGAATCGGAAACAGGCTCCAGGCTCCGAGCCATCAGCCCAGAGCCCGACGCGGGGCTCGAACTCACGGACCGCGAGATCGTGACCTGGCTGAAGTCGGACGCTTAACCGACTGCGCCACCCAGGCGCCCCTACTGTGAGTTATTAACTTCACTTGTGCTGTTTCCACTTTGCTGTGCAATATAATGCCAAGACTGGCCGAAAATATAAGATGCCTCTCCTTGTCTTGACAGAAATGATTGACATTGATCCAAGAAACTCTCAGTGGAATTCTACTACCATCAGACACTGCTAGGACCTAGGGAGTCAAGGATTTTAATAGCCGTGGGTCCCTGTCCACTAAGAGCTGACAGATTGGAGGGAGACAGACATGTATGCAGAGGATTTTCAATCATGTGGCAAATGTAGCTCTAGTGGTGCACTGGGGCCATGAGACACTTAGCTGGCCAGCATGGGTCAGGCAAGACTTCTTGAAGAACAGGTCCCACGTGGTAAATATTTTTGTACGTACCTTTTTTAGGGGCAAACTTTTTTAAATTACAAAAACAATCCATGTCCAGTTGAATAGTATAGTGGTGTTGGAGCCCACCTAATCCAGGTTGGATTTGAGGTGGGGAGATCTGGATATGTTTTGTAGGCTGTTTTATAGACTGAAGAAGTTAGGGGAGAGGAGAGAAGCGAGGAGAGGGGAGGAGAGATGAGAGAGACAGAGAGAGAGAGACAGAGACAGAGAAACAGAGAGAGACAGACGGAGAGAGAACATGTAAAGATACAAGGAGAAGATGGTCATCTGCAAACTAGGAAGTGGGTTCTCAGCAGACACCAAATCTACTGGCACCTTGATCTTGGACTTTCCAGCCTTTGGAACTATGAGAAATAAATGTTTGCTGTTTAAGGCCGGTAGCAAATGGTATTTTTGTTATAGAAGCTTGAATGGGCTAAGACAGTGTTTAACATTCACTGAACAAATGCCTATTGAGTGCCTACTATGTACCAAGCACTGTTCTAGGCAGTGGGGATAAGCAGTGAATAGACCAGCTGTTCTGTTCCTGACCAGAACAGTTCCTGCCCTATAAGGGCATAGATAGAAGTGTGCTGTGTAGAATGGGATGCAGCACACTCACTGATGAGGTTGTAGCACAGGCTGGACAAGACAGCATCTTGTGATCCCTAACATTCACTAATTTGATGTAAGGTCCAACTGGGAATATTTCAGTCTTGATCATTTGGACATGAGTAAAGCAGATTTAAGTGGATACCATTTGGGATGCTCCTCCAGGACATGACCTCTAAGTTCTGCCCTCAACCACCCACGAAGATGGACTCACAGAACATGTTTGTATTATATTGACCTTGACGATTCCCCTGGCATAGTCCAGTCAAGTAGGAATGGACACCTGGCCTAAGCTGAATCACTCAGATTTTTTCCCCTAGGGATTTGGAATTGGTCCTGAGAGAGCTACTCTGTTTCTGCCATTGCTTTAATTAAAGATATGTAAATTCGGGAACTGTGAGTGTGGCCATGCTTGGCTCTGTGTATACAGGAGCATCAAAAGTCAATCTAGGGAGAAAAAGAGAATCAATTGTAACAGGAATGCAGAGAGGCAGGGGCGAAAGGCCATTTAGCCTTGGGGGTGGTGAGAGAGAGAGAGGAAGAGAGAGCAAATTCAGTTATTTATTCAACAATGATTTGAGTGCCTACTCTGTGTCATGTACTGTTTAAATACTGGAGATACTATGGTGTCAAGATAGCCATCTACCTCCCTAGAAGCTCTCTTTCTAGAAGGAAGGTAGACCTCGGCTCTGGATAGCTTTACTGATTGCTGGTGCTGGTCTGCTATGGGGCCCCGCTCCATTTTCTGCTCAGAGTTTCCCTCTACCTTGTTTCTGATGGTAATCTCATTCTTGACCAATGTGACTTAGCTTGTTTGAGTGGGTCTTAATTACTTGTGCTGGAAGAATCTTGATCAAATAGAAATTTGCCAGTTTTTTAATATTTTCACCAATCTATAGAAATATAGATTGAATTTATATAGAAATATATAAAAAGAAAACCTGTCCAGATGGTCAGGAGATGCCTGCTCTGCTGTGTTTTACATCTCCAATAACTACCTTTTTGTGGGTGGTGATGAATCTGTACAGCCAGAGCCAGTAGTAATTTGTGGCAGGTCTGTAGCAAAGCAGACTAATTAAAATTAATTTACTATGTACCATGAATTGCATGGATTGATTACAAAAATGTTTTGTGGAATGTCTAATTCCTCATATCGATTTTTAGTTTTATTTTTCTTTCAATATATAGAGAGAATTTCTCCCAAACAGTACAAAGGATGTGATCTATCATCTCCTCTCCCCACAGTATCTCTGGACTGTACCCTGTGTCAGGGTAGACATTTTTTTGCTGGTATTTCAGAGACAAGCTAAGGCAGAGGGAGGTAGTTGTCAATCACAGTGCTGGTGCATTTGCGGGGTCTAGTTCCTGTGTTTTCTAATATCAAGACCAAGACTTGGTTCACCATTGCCTAGGTCCAAGGGGGTCTATTAGGACTACTGTAATAAGATTCAGTTTGAAATGTGTGTTTGATATTTGAGCATGTGATGAAATCAGTTATTATTTTATATAAATTTAATTATAAAAACATGTTTTATAAGGTCAACTTTTTACAACTTTCTCCATGCAATCTTTGGAAAAATAGGGAAAAAATTGAACTGATCGACTAAAAGACACATCATTCTGAACTCCAGTTTAAAAGTTTTAGGAGTAACTATAACATTGAAATCTACAGTGGGCATATTTATAACCATTATTCCTTGATATGTGGGAAGCATTAAACTTTCAGAGAACCCTAAAGCTCACATTTTTTATGTGTGTGAGAACTGAATATAATTTTAGATTTTTCTGATGGCTCATTTTAGATTTTTCTGAGTGCATTTTTTATTATCGATAATCAACTGGTCAACTAGAGAGGAAAATTATTCTTTTTAAAAACTCTGAGTCAAAAAAATCATAAATATTTCAGGATTATCTATAAATTTTATAACTCCATTTTAGTAGTGTTCATATCATTAACAAATTTCAAAGGCAGAAAAGAATCTTCGCAAGTGGAATTTTGGAGTCAGTAGTAAAGCTGGGTCTAAGAATTAGCCTTCCCATTTTATATCCAATATTTTATTCCAGCATTATTTATTCCTCAAGAAATAAAAGTGGAAGTTAGTCTAACTTTTAGAACTTTTTATTATAAAAAAGTTCTAGCACACATATAGTTGATTTGCCAGCCTTTCTTTTTTGCTAAAATATTCTAAAGTAAATTCTTCGGTATGCATCTCTATACAAATATAGCATTATGCCTTTCTAGCACTGCAACAATAATTCCTTTGTAGCATTTTATATATTGTTCATATTCAATTTTCCCCAGTTGTTCTCAAAAATTTTTTTAGTTGTTTTGTTCAAAGAGGGATCCCCAGGGGAGCCTGGGTGGCTCGGTCGGTTAAGCGGCCGACTTCGTCTCAGGTCATGATCTCACGGTCCGTGAGTTCGAGCCCCGCGTCGGGCTCTGTGCTGACAGCTCAGAGCCTGGAGCCTGTTTCGGATTCTGTGTCTCCCTCTCTCTGACCCTCCCCCATTCATGCTCTGTCTCTCTCTGTCTCAAAAATAAATAAACGTTAAAAAAAAACAAGAACAAAAACAAAACAAAGAGGGATCCCCAAAGGGCCTACATGTTGTGTTTGGTTGTATGTCTTTTAAGTCTCTGTAAATCTAGAGCAATTTTCCCCTGCCTCCTTTTTAAATTCACATCATTGACTTAAAGAGACTGGTTGTCTGGTACAATGGTCTACATTCTGGCTTCATTTCATGTCTTTCTCATTTTGGCAATGGGTTTATTCCTCTGTCTTTTGTATTTATTTTAATTATAAAAGTTTTAAAGTACTTAGGTGAAATATTTTGGGTTGTACTTTATATTGCCTCACATTAGGAGACAAAATACACCTGGGTATTTCAAGTTTGGTGAATCCAAGATTGATCATTGAGTTTAGCTGGTGACAGCCAGACCCTTCTATGAAAACGCTGTGGTTTTCCTCTTATAACAAGAAGTAATTTGCCAAAAAATATCTAGTTTTCCATCAGTCTTTCACTCTTAGCATCCAGTGATGTTTATGGCCTGAATCAATTACTACATTAAGGGTTACAAAATCATAACTGTATAGTTCTATCTTCTTTTTATTATGTACTAAACGGAATTCTTCTTTAAAAAAAGCTTTCCTCCAGCAATTGGCGCTAGTTGGTTACTCTGAAATATAGTTCATATAATAAAGACAAAATAGAGGCTTAAGTATTCCCTTTAATTGTAAATTCCCAGAGCAATAGTCTACTGTTTTAAACATTGACCATTGAAATTGCTTTAGCAATTGTACTTGTGATATCATTAAGAGAATGGCAAAATCCTCAATGCTTGGGCCAGAATCCTATATGTGAAGAATGGACTTGTCTTAAAGACTACGTCTCTATGTAATAATGGGTAGGAGGATCATTGCAGGTACCATGTAGAATGGACTGTTCATTCTGAAAAGTCTTGATGGGAAAATTCTATTCTTTTACCCTTAAGCTAGATATTTTTCCTCTTCACTTTTCAGTCACAACATTTATAAAATCAATTTGTGCTACTTACAGTGCATATAATACCTGTACAGAGAGGAGAGATGTAGTGGCTAAGGTGAAATGGTGGAGGCATGGGAATGAAAATCCTTCGAAACTTTTCTGGGCCCCAAATGTTTCAGTCTAAAGGAGGTTCTCTAAGCAACAGGTCATGTGGCCTTCCGCTATTTCAAATATTTTACATTGAAATAGAGTTTAAATGAGAACATTTCTTCAGCCATTAAGTGTAGTGTCAATGTTAGATAATAATTTTTAAAAAGCCTTGTCTAATTACTTACACTTTTATTAGCATCTACAGAGCATTGAGAGTTTGGCATTTCCTTTTGTAAGGGTTCACTCTCTTTTACTATACAGAAGTGATTTGATAGTTTCTATAACTCTAAGAGTTGAGATTTCATGGGAAACTTTCCTAAGGCAAAGAGGTTCTTTTTTTTTTTTTTTTTTTTATTCCAGGATGTTTACTAGGAAGCTTATCTGTCTCCGTGCATTTTGTTGACAATTACCTTCTTAGCAGGTGGCAGGTGTGATGTCTCGTGAAATCCTGCCTGTGTCAAATTTATTAAAGAGCTCTCAGAGTATCTTATAGTAGGATTGTAGCAAACTGCACACATACCTGGTTGCAGGGAGTGTTATTTGCACTGGACATGATGGCTTAAAATATTGTGTGACCAGCTATCCCCTGCCCTCCATATCATGCTCTAAGAAGCTCAGGGGAGGAGCATGTTGTAGTCACTTCCTAAGTGTAGGGATACAAACAGGAAGTAAATCTCTCTCTTCTTTGGGAATTGTAAATAAGGTACATGTGTTCAGTCTGGAAGGGTATTCCTTTCCCCCTTGGATCAGTCATGGGAGAAGTTACATGTTGTGGAACAAGGGCAACTGCCGACAGGGAGGCAAAAGGTATCCTTCTCTTTGATAATCGCACCATACTCCCAGCTACAGTACTAATTATTTCTTTTTTTTTAATATTAAATTTATTGTCAAACTGGTTTCCATACAACACCCAGTGCTCATCCAAACAGGTGCCTTCCTCAACGTTAATTCTTTCTTAAAGGCAGAAAAAAAGATGTCTTGGTGATCTTAGAGACTTTTATGAGTGCTTAAAGATTATAATCTTCATAGCAATATGGAGAAAAATAGTATTTTGTTGTATTAATATTGTATATATTCCGGTGCAATCTAACTGGAGCCTAAGCCATGAATGGGAATCACAAATGTTCAGGAATTCCTGAGGCTCCATCGTCACCTCCCCTGGTGACCCTCTGACATCACTGTGGTTCTTTAGAGGCAAAGGCCAAATGGCACAGAGGTTACAACCATGGGCTCTGGAGTCATGGTGTTTGTGTTTGAAATCTGACTTTATTCTTAAGGACTGTGTGATGTTGGACAATTTATTTAACTTTTCTCTATATCAGATTCTTTTTCTCTGTAGAAAAGATCATAACAATTCTTAATTGTTGGGAAGCTCAAGACAGTAGACAAAGTGCTTAGAATAATGCCTACTACTTAGTATGCATTAAATCAATGCTGGCTTTTCTTCTTTTTCCATTCTTAATATTGACTGGTGGGGTGGGCCGGCCAAGAGTTGATATGCTCAAGGTTTGCTTGGCTTGAATTCTGGCTCTGGCACTTCTTGGTTGCATGGCTTCAAACAAGGTTTTAAATTTTTCCATGCCTCAGTCCCTCCTCTGTCAAATGGAGAAAATAGTAGTACCTATCTCAGAGGGCTGTGCTGCTGCTGAACTAATTAGAAGTGTTTAATGCCCTATTTGGCACACAATAAATATTAGCTAATATGGCACACAATAAATATTAGCTAATATGACCAAAGTTTTTGTCACAGTCCTGTGACGTAGGGCCAGAGTGGAAGAGATTGGGAAGATGATGCACACACTAACTCATGTCTGAAACTTAAGGAGACAGATGCCACAGACAAATGTCACAGGAGTAATTTTCTCTTTGGGGACAGGTGACAAAGTATAGGATAAAGGGGAGGGGCAACCCACTACACTTGCAGGAGCAAGGAGGGACTTCAGTGCCTTGAAAACTGCAGAGAACATGGTGCTGGTTTGGTATCTGGGAACCTACAGGGTGTTGATGAGGACAGTGGTGCCACCGGGGTGGGGTGGGGCAGTGGTGGCTCCCTGTGAGAAGGCACCCCTTGGTGGGCCCTGGGAGCAGGGTGAGCCCCATGTTGACATGCAGCTTTGAAAACAGCAGAGTCCTGGCTCTGTGAAGAGCTGAGCAGAGCAGGGAAAAGACAAGGTGGCCAACATGCGGTCACAGGGAAAACATGTTCATGAGCACTAAGGAGACACTGTCTGGAGACTTCCAGAAGTAGCTGGGGGGCAGGGGGAGGTTCAAGCAGCTAGAGCCCTTAAGGCATAGATGGAGCTCCACTGCAGGTTTCACTTTGAACTTCACTCAATTGCTTACTCACCTCTTTAGCAAGGCCCAGTCTGTTTGGGACATATACAAGGTATTGGTCAAACTCAGAAGAATAACCAGGGTTTGGTGGCTTAGTAGAGGAGGAAGGAAACCTTACAACAACCATGTTGTGAGGAAACCTGATCAATTATTTAAAACATGTAACCCAGGGGGGCACCTCGTTGGCTCAGTTGGTACAGCATGCGACTCTTGATCTCAGGGTTGTGAGTCTGAGCCCCACATTGGATGTAGAGATTACTTAAAAATAAAATCTTTAAAAGCAAAACAAAACATGTAACCCAGAACCTCAAAGGTTGGTAATGGAAACTACATAACCACATGGGGTGGGTGGATGAGCCTGGAAGGGTATAGTTGTGTTTCATGAAGGGTGTCCTGAGAGGCATGCCTTCAATCACTCATTTAGCAAGTATTTGTTGAATGCCTAGTATACACTAGGCACTGCTTTAGGACTCAACTGTGTACCAGACAAGATAGCTGCCTTTAAGGCCTCATGGTCAATAGGAAATGCAGATTAAAAAGCAATTAAAATATAGTGTGATATTTCCTGAGTCATAGGATATGCTAAACAGTTTTCCAAAGTAGTGATACCAAATTACACGGTCACCAGTGGTTTATGAGGCTTCCCACTGTTCTACAGCCTTGCCAATATTTAGTATTTTCTGTCTTTTTATTTTGCCATTCTTGGCCGTGTGCTGTGGTATTGTATTATGGTTTTAACCCATATTTCTCTACTTACTCATGAAATCAAGCATATTTTGATACGCTTGTTTGTACCTTGGATATCCTCTTTCGTGTATGTGATGTGCTTTTTCAAATCCAAACACCCTGAAGTGGCTGCTTGCCTGAATGTTGAGTTAATCAGTAAAGAGCAAGAAGCTGGTATGGCTAGAGCAGAGTGAGGGAGGGAGAGTAGTAAGAGAATAGACCACTGGAGACACAGAGAAGCACATGGTCTGGTGTGCCTTGTGGGACTCTGGCTTATACCCTGGGGGGAGAGCGTTGGGCAGAGACTGGTGTGATCTGATGTATGTTTCAACAGGATCACGGTGAGGTAGAATAATGGCTCCCGGAGATGTCCAATGACCTAGTCTGCAGAACCTGTGACTATGTTATGTCACATGGCAAAGAGGAATTAAGATTGCAGATGGAGGGGTGCCTGGGTGGCTCAGGGGCGCCTGGGTGGCTCAGTCGGTTGAGCGTCCGACTTCAGCTCGGGTCATGATCTCACAGTCTGTGAGTTCGAGCCCCGCATCGGGCTCTGTGCTGACAGCTCAGAGCCCGGGGCCTGTTTCAGATTCTGTGTCTCCCTCTCTCTCTGACCCTCCCCTGTTCATGCTCTGTCTCTCTCTGTCTCAAAAATAAATAAACGTTAAACAAAATTTAAAAAAAAAATAAATAAATAAAAAAGATTGCAGATGGAAGTAAGGTTGGTAATCAGGTGACCTTGAGATGGAGAGATTACCCCGGATTGTCTGGACGGGTCCAATGTATAGGCAAGGGAGAATAAGAGAAGAGGCAGTATGAGAAAGACTTGGCCCCACTGTGCTGGCTCTGAAGATGGAGCAAGGGGTGGGGCTGGGGGTGAGGTGGGATCTAGAAGCTGGAGAAGGCAACAAAATGCATTCTTCCTCAGAGCCTCCAGAAGGAGGCTGACAGACCTGCTGACACCTTGACTTTAGACCAATGAGATTCATTTGGAGCATCCAAACTCTGAACTGTAGGATCATCAATTTGTGTTGCTATAAGCCTCTAAATTTGTGGTAATTTGGCACAGCAGCAATAGGAAACTAGTACAGTCGCTACAGCTGCCTTGTTGAGCATAGGATCCAGGTGGTGGGCAAAGAAAGAAGAAAGAGAACAGGTAAGAGCCATTCCAATAATCCAGGCAAGACCTGATGACAGCTTGGATCAGGGTGAATACAATGCAAAACCTACACCTTATAAGGCAGAAAACAAAACTACAAAAATAAAGCCGACTTTTGTGGGGTTTTGAGCCCCTACCATGTGCCAGGCTGTATGCTAGGCATTTGACTTGTACTTTTTTCATTTAGTGCTATAAAAATCCTGTGAGGTGGGTGTACTGCTGTTTACATTTTATACCTGGAGTTCAGAGAGGTTATGTCACCTGCTCAAGGTATACAAAGGGATAGCCAAGACCCAAACCCAGGCTCTCAGATGCCAAATCTCTCTTGCTTTCCTTTTCGTTCTCCCCAAGTTCTTAACAAAACTATATCTGAATGTTCTTAAATGGTCTCCGCTGTGCCTTGGAGCATTCCTGAAAGGATGGGCTGCAGGTAAAGCAAGAATTCCAAGAGCGCTCTTAGGGGTGGGTGGTCCTCAGGACACAGGGATTAGGGATAGGGGCTCTGGCTCCCTTCGGGGAGGGATTCTTCCTCTACCATCATCCTCCCAGAGTCTGGATCTGATTTAGCTGAGGAAGCCTCTGGGTTCCCTGACAGGTGGTGTAAACAATGAATTAGAATACAAGATAGTTCTGTAAGCAGAGTTATACAGAGCTAACCCAGGGATTTTTTTTTTTTCTGTCAGAGATATTACAGGACTACTCAAAGCACCTGATTATAGGAGGATAAAAGGTGAAACAGGCCACACGCCTCTCGTTTTCTGGGATCCTGTGAAAATTGCTTAATTAAGGCTTCTTCATAGCGACTGCTTCTGTGGATCCCTTTCAAGTCAGAGGCTCATGGTTCACTCAACCTCTTCTAATCTGGCAGTAGATCTTGTAGGTGCGCACAGACGCCAGGATCGGCCGCTCAGCACAGGGGGACCGTGATCGTGGACGAATCAGCTTCTCAGGTAAAGAGTGTGCAGTTGGCTCCTCCTGCCCATAGCCACCCGCGCTTGCCCGCACACATCCGTCGTGCCCACAGCTGGTCCCCGGGAGTTTGGTTGGGACAGTGCAGCTGGTGGGGCCTCTGTCCCTAGTTTCTGAGCCCTCATGCCAGTGTGATCTACAGGCACCCTGTGGCACTCTCTAGGCTTTGCCTACTGGTGGATAACAGGATGATTCTGCAATACACCAAACATCTAGGCCAGGCCTGCACCAGGTTCAGCCCCTAATTTTTCTGCTGTCATCTTCACTGCAGGGATGACCTGTGCCCTTCCAGAGTAACAACATTCTTGGCAGCTCCCTAGTTCCTTTTGTTTCTTAAAATTTCCCTCAACCGGTCAAATTCCCAATGGTATTTCCAGAATGGAGGCTCATTCCCCAGCTAGCAAACACTGACTAGCACTGGGTCGGGCCCTTCACAGAGCATGTTTCGCTGAATCTTACAGCAGTTTGCACAGGCAGGTGTCATTGTTGTTCTCATTGTGGGGATGATGGAACTGACATTCAGGCGAATTATGAGATTTGCTCAAGATCGGCAGTGACCTTGGGAAGTGGGAACGTCATGGGGTCTTCTGAGCCACATCATTGCTTTTACTCCAGCAAAAGTGAGGTTTTCTCCAGGGAACTGGTGTCATTTGACTGTGGTGTCAAATTACACAGGAGAAATACACTCTCCCTTCTTGGTTAAGGTGCACAAGAATGTCTGCTCTCCTAACTTCCTGCTGTGGATGGCTTGAAATGGAGGAGAGGGAAAAGACCGGATGGGGTGGGAGGAGAGAAAAGGGCATTTTCTCCTCAAGGAATCAGCATCTCTAAGGAAAGGAATTCAGAAGCCTTCTGAGCTGTTAGTGGCAGGCATGCTTTTGACCCGGTAAGGGAGCCTCCAGAGGGTACCAAATGGTGAACACATTGCCTTTTACATCTCATTTTCTCATTTACAAAATTAAGTAATTACATCCTGGGGGAGAAAGGGCTACGGCGTTGAACATACAGTATGCAGTCGATGTCACTACAGGTAGCAGATTGGGTTTAACAAGCCATATGGGTTGTAATTGTCTAAGTATGATTAATTCATAATATTTGTTCATTTTATGCCTTATATTATGATTTGTTATTGTTTCGTTTAATTACGGTGGAAGTCCTTTTTTGGGGCATGATCAAGAACCCTTCGGGATTTTGATATCCCTCGAATAATAACAAATAACATCCCAATATTTCTGGACTTTATCTGGGACTTGTTTCTATCTGTGGAAGTTCCATCGAAGAGCGAAGTGAACTTGGAACAGATGGTGCATCCGTCCGTTACAGAACCCCGCTCCCAGCCCGAGGAAAACTTTATACTGAAGGTGGAAATAATGGCTTTCTGCTCAGTTTGTTGTAAATTCTAAATGGGGTGATTGAAGGCTGTAATGATCACTGTTGTTGGATGCCTCTGGGCTCCAACATCTGGCGAGTGCCTTTACTAGCTGACAGCTGTTAGCCTTGGTATCGCGCTGTGCCAGAGCTTTTGTTTTAAGTAGGCTAGGGATTATGCTAGAAGCAAATATTACTAGTTCATGTATCAAGACATTAAAGAAAAAAAAAAGAACAACTTTATTTTCAGGATTAACTTCACCATGGTACATTTAGTAAGAACAGAGACTTTTTGCATATTGTTATGGAAATGTTGCAGCCTCTTATGCTCAAAACCCAAGATTTTTATTACATTTTTAGCACAAGAGTTTAAATTAATATTCTAAACCCTGTTTAGCCTCTGTCAGAGACAAATCCAAATTGCCAACAAGCACAAGATAAATTTAGGAAAATTGGCTTATGTCCTGAGATCAGGTTCAAGCTGAAACAGTAAAACTCCTACAACAAAAAAGGAAACAATTTTGCATTTTGGAGATAGGGAATTGAAGGGGTAACACTGAGAAGTACAATACTTCTCCTTGGAAGAAGCAGTTTGGCTATGATTTGAAAGTGTGAGATTTAAGAAATAATAATACTGTAGGGGCACCTGGGTGGGTCAGTCGGTTAAGTGTCCGACTCTTGATTTTTGCAAAGGTTGTGATCTTGCAGTTCATGGGATCAAGCCCTGCGTTGGGCTCCATGCTGAGTGTGGAGCCTACTTGGGATTCTCTCTCTCCCTTTCTCTCTTCCCTGTTCTCTCTCCCCTGCTTGCTCTCTCTCTCTCTCTCTCTCAAAGTAAATAAATAAATTTAAAATACATTTAAATAATACTATAGGCAAGATGTTTATAGTAAATATAGTAAATAAGATTATGCTAAGATACTTTAAATCTAGGTTTTGGATGACTAATACAATTTAAAGAAGAATATAAGTAAAATTTGAAAAGAAAATTATCACTTAAGGTTGTTAAAAAATTTTTAATACTGTTCTTTCTCATCATTCTTTTCTCAATAAGTAAAAAGTATTTTTTAGTTGCTTTACCCAGGTTTACTTTTTCCACATTAAAAAAAGTTTTTTTAATGTTTATTTATTTTTGGCAGAGAGAGAGAGAGAGAGACAGAGCACGAGCGGGGGAGGGGCAGAGAAAGAGGGAGACACAGAATCTGAAGCAGGCTCCAGGCTCTGAGATGTCAGCACAGAGCCCGACGCAGGGCTGACCGGTACCCACGAGCTGTGAGATCATGACCTGAGCTGAAGCCGGATGCCAAACCCACTGAGCCACCCAGGCACCCCTACTTTTTCCACATTTAAACATTTTGTTATTGCATTTAAGGAGCATGGAATTTTGGCACTTATTTATTTATTTATTTATTTTGTAGAAGCGAAAGTTATTTTGACAAGAATCAGAGACAGAGAGATAGAGATGGAGAGACTGAGAGAGAAAGAGGTAGGCTTGGGTCTGTCACCTATGAATCTGCCATTTCAAGAACGAAGGTGGTTGGCAGAGTTAATGTCTGAGACGATCCAGCCTACAGCTGTGTACCTTCCACGTAAAAACTGAGAAGGGAAAGGAGGCAATATTGGCTTCTCTGGGAGGTTTTCAGAAAGAGAAGGCCTACTTTTTAGAGGCAACAAGTAGAACTTTGGGGAGAGAAGGAGAAGAGAAGAAGAAACGATTCCAATATCCGGAAATGTTTCCCCTTTGCTAACCTAGAAGACGAAACCCTCACTCTTCTGTTCCTCAGTGTCCTGCCATGTCTACTCTCAGAAACTGTAGCTTCATGTTTTCTTGATCCATAAACATGCCCAGTCTCATTGTGAAGGCAGATCTCCTCTGGATGGTTGCTAGGCACCCAGTAGATGATGATGATGAGGTTGAGGAAGAAGATGAGGATGCCGATGGTGTGGACAACGATGAGGAGGAGGAGGAGGTTGAGAAGGATAGCTAACTTTGATTGAAATCATAAGAGAACAATTTTTAAAGAGCTGAGTGTTCCACACACCCTTGTAAGTGTTGATATACATTTTAGGAACCCCACCGGTAAGACTGATATTTTCAAATCAACCACCTCCAGAAAGCAACTTTGAGTGTCCAGAGTTGACATACGGGTGAATGATGGGTCTAAGTATAGGGTATGTTAAAAACCAGAATCAAAGAAACATGAAAGATTAAACTCATTAGGTAAGTAGGAGCAACTGGCATGTGCTAAGCATCTTTAGTGGCTCATCTCATTTAATCCCTATAAGAGATCAGTGAGGAAGCTGCATTTTTTTTTATTTTTTTTTTATGGATGCAGACACCAAGGTTTAGAAAATGTAAGGAAGCTGCCCAAGGTCATTTCGCCATTAAGTGGTGGGACCAGGATTTAAACCCAGTCCTCCTCATTACAAAGTCATCAGCTTGTAACCACTATCAATAGACACTTATTGGTTGGTTGATTTTCAGCAAAACAACAACAACAACAAATAAAGCCCCCCCCCAAAACACCACGACACCCCTGCCCCCCTGGCCATCTGTGTGTGTCCTGAAGCTGGGTCAGAACACACATCTGTGAGATCTTACGTATCTGTGAGATCACAGCATGTTGCTTTAGCTATGAATACAACATTGCAAAATCATGATTTGGATATTATGATGATCTCTCAGGGAGCTGATGATGGACGTGAAATAAATCACAAGGACAGCATGGCAGAGAATAAAGACTGCTACCTGGAAGGCACGGGCAAGAACTCTGCCACTAACCGGCAGCGTGACCTCGTCAAGTCATATAACTTCTCTGAGACTCATTTTCCTCAACTGTAATGTGAGAGCATTAGAATAATTATGTTCAAGGTCTCTTCAAGACATAACATGCGAGGAAATGGGCCTCATTACTTTCATACCATTGTTCTTATTAATTTGGAAGCACATTTCATTCTGAGACCTCGCCTAACAGGTATAATTTGATGTAGCTCGAAAACACTGAGAAACGAATGGCTTTACCTATTAGTTTGCCCTCTCCATAGAAGGTCTAAGATTTGCCATTTGGGGAAGGGCTGGGGAGGCCTGGAAGTGTGCCAGTCCCTCTGAAAAAGGGTGGCAATGTGGTCATGCCAAGAACTCTGTGTGTCAATCTGGACCCAATACTGTGTCTCTTGTTATTGTCTGCTCCTGCCAAGGGCTGCTTTCTGCTCCAGCTGTTTGGAATCCAGACCTGGCACTATGAGGTCTGCCTTGGCACTGTGTGTGTGTGTGTGTGTGTGTGCACATGTGTGCATGTGTGTCTGTAGACTCAGTGTGGCATGATGGAAAGGAGCAAAGACAGCAACCATATTTTGACTTTTACCTTCTTTACCTGCACACTGGCGGGCCAAATTCTCAATTTGCTTCTCCCCGTGTGACCCAGAGCTGAGCCCCTTACCAGCGCGTGTGAGGAGATTGAGACTGCAAAGGAACTACTGATATCAAAGCAAGGCTCAGTGGTGTAACTGAGCTGGTGGCCCAGCACAGGCACTGGGATAAATCTCTGCACCTCCCTAAAACTACGTGGGCCTCTCCCACCTTCTGAATGTTTGTACTTTTGTCTCCCAGCTGAACCACGGGGACAGTTGAGAATTCATGGTTGTACCAGCATCCCCGTGGCCCCATTTCAGGTCAGGAAGTATCCGAGCGGTTGTGTGGATGGTGGTTCTGTGTATGTGGGTGGAGCCCAGAAACAGGGCCAGCTCAGAGGTAAGTGGAGAAGCTGCTCGTAGATTAGTGGTGGAAACCACTCATCAGTCAGCTCAGGGCTTGCAGCTGGTGTGGCTGCAGGCTGGTCAGCAGGGCTGAAGATGGCCTCTGTGGCCCATGGCTTTCCAGATGGCAGTTAAAACAGAGACAACCCCGGGCAGTCAGGAGAAAAGTATGTATGCACAATAATATTACCTGTATAGGTTAGGGTTTTTCTGATCTTCCTATTTTCTATTTGTTCCTTTTTTTTTTTTTTTTTTTTTTGTAACTATCTTGGTACTATTCTACAAACTCTCAGATTTTCTAGTTATTGTCATGGTTGTTTGAGTAAAGTTGTGACAGCCATTCATTCTTTCAATAACTATACCCAGATAGACCCAGCTCCTGCCCTCCTAGAACTTACATTTCAGCAGGGACAATACTATGACCACAGTAACGTGTGTTAAGCTGTCCGGGAAGGGAAACCATGAGGCAAGGAAAAGAACCCAGTAGGGATCTGTGAGTAGAGTCTTCACCCGGCCCCTCAACAATGCCCATGTGTCTGGTAACGCATCAGAGGGAAGAGCTGCCCCCAGAGACCTCACAGTTGGGCTGAGGAGGCCAGGTTAGCACGTAAGAAACACAACCATGGAGGGCCAAATGGGGAGGTGCCACCGCAGTGCTGGCTTTCAGAAAGGTAGTATTTGGTATGTCAATAGTAGTCAATGTGTGAGATCTAAAATTTGTTCTACTTACTCTACCTTCTAAATTATTCTAAATCCCAAATAGAACTTGCGGGGCCCTGTGATTAGCTTGGGCTTGTATCATTTTGTAACTTAACTTTTTATGGGTGTGTAGCTTTTCTTCACTAGCCCTTAAGTTCACTGAGGGCAGAAATCAGGAGTTTTAAAACTGTTTTGTGTTTCCTATAATGCCTAGCCCATTGCTGTCTATACAGTAGCTACTCATGAAACATTTGTGAAAGGTTAGGGGCAGGACATCATAATCTCTTATGGGTTTTCTGTGAACAATTCTAGAGCATAAGAAAGAGGAGAGGCTACAATCACCCAAGGGCGTGAAGTTCTAGATTCGTCAATTGTGCTTCCAGGGACTGGGTTTTGTACGGAAGCACCATCTATTATTCTGGACCTTCCTTCATCCCATCTGGAATGGGGATGAGTGTAACTCCTTCGGCTTGTAACACTTTGAGTAGCAGAGTATTCTCTTAAGCGTTTGAAGGGATGGAGGATGACAGCAGACAGATGGGCCCACTGACAATTGTGTCCCCTTGTGGTACTTCTGTCACAATTGAATTATTCTGTCATGTCTGCTATCACCAAATCAGGCTGATCCAAGAAGTGGAAAGATGAGTGTTTCTAGGGACTCTAAATCAGGGGGAAATGGCTTTGGGATATGCGTGCTTTCTGTGAAGGGGACTAGCTTTATTATTTTGTAGGATGGAGAAAGAGGGCACAGTGTGTGAATAAGTGACCTGCTTGTGATGGTGACGATATTTTGAATTACTTCCCGATTGGGTTTCATTTTGTTTAACTCATATCTCTCTTCTATATGTGTCCACCTAAATTTTAAGGAACCCATTTTGGGAGCTCAGTAGTTGCTCTGGACGACAGGCCTCCCTGGCCAACAACGTTGTCTTCATGTTAAGGAGATGTCTTCATTTCCTTCCACCTGTACCTGAGACCCTCACTATCCATCTCCAATTAACCCCATGAGTAGAGCAACACTCTGCTCATGCCCAAAGTATATTCACCCCCCACACTGTTGGGTCATTCTTTAAGGAAAGTCCCCCAGGGCTCCAGGACATTCATGAGTTTGAGGAACCTCCTGGATGGAGTCGTACTTTTGGCATTGGACTCCCTGTTATATAAGTCTCTGGCACTTGACTGGAAAATTGTCTGTTGCAATTCCACTCCCAGAGAGTTGTGACAGCCTTGGGAAATGGGGAACGGAATGGGCTGCTTTTAAGTCAGTTCCAGAAAAAGTTATTTACTAAATATATTTAGAATCACATTTTATTTTTTTAACTGAGGAAATATAGTTGTTTTTCCATTGCTCATCGCACTTTACATTTTGCTAAAATTTTTCTGAATTATCCCAATAATTTCATTTTACTCATTTTCTATACATAGACTTTCTTATTTTATTTTTTCATCACGATAAATGTACTCTTTAATCCCCACCTCCTATTTCTCCCATCCCCACCCCCCCCCCCAACCCCTGACTCCCCTCTGGTAACCATCAATTTGTTCTCTATAGTTAAGAGTCTGTTTCTTGGTTTGTTTCTCTCTCTCTCTTTTTTCCCTTTGCTCATTTGTTTTATTTCTTAAATTATACATATGAGTGAGATCATAGGGTATTTGTCTTTCTCTGCCTGACTTATTTCACTCAGCATTATACTCTCTAGCTCTATCCATGTTGCAAGTGGCAAAATTGTATTCTTTTGATGGGTGAGTAATATTCTATTATATGTAATATATTAATAATATAATAATATATAATAATATAATAATGTATAATAATATAATATTCCATTATATATATATACGTATATATATCCAGTACACAAAGCCTGATTTGTTAATTAATTCAACAAATATTTTTAAATTACTTACTATGTTTCAGGAGTCTGGAGATGAATAAGGCCTGCTCCTGACTTCTGAGAATTCACCCGTCACAAAGAGGAAAGTAAAGAGATGTTTGGCTACTAAGGAATAATGCATTGTTCAGAGCATCTCGGCATCAATCTGCTTGATGCTGACTAAGTGAGGGGTGTGCAGGGATGAGGGGTGATGAGTGGGGGGAGTGTCTAAATGTTACATTGTAGGACTCAATTCTCCCATATTGTGAATTTGATATGTAATTACAATTCAATACCAGAGACATAAAAACAGAAGCCACCCACTCCTCATACAACCCAATTGGCTTTGGGACATTCTTATTAATGACAGCAGTGAATTTAGTATTTGTCTTCATTCTTAAGGCTACATACTACGCACTAAAGCCTTTTTTACGTGTTTTGGTTTTTTTTTTTTTTTCTGTTACAACTCAGGCTGAAAATTAGCAACCTTATGGAATTCTTTTTAGAGTATTTTTACTTTTATGGAAAAATTCCAAACACATGCAGGTAAAAGGAGAATAGTAACATCTACATACCGTTCCCCAGCCTCAAGAACTTACTGACTGAAAGCTAATCTTGTTAGAGCCCTCCTACCCCGCTCCCCCTTCCTGTTCTGCCAGGATGACTTTGAGGCAAACCTCAGCTGCACCATTTCATGGGCAGATATTTCCATACTCAGTGTTGGTTTTTATGCTGCTGTATGCCATTAGGAGGGCATATGCCCTCTGGTTTTCACAGCCCCTACCATTCACAGCCTTTTACCAGCCTACCCTCATTGCCATGACCTGCCTGCCCCCCTGTAAGCATGTGGGTTTGCAAACTCTAAATTTCCTATTTCTTACCTGTTCCCCTCATTGACTTTTGTGATTACTTTCTTAATGTAAAGTTTGTGCTGCTGCCTATAAATACCCAAGCCCTATCAATAACTATATCCTAATAGTAAAGTGCATCAGTCAATGTTAGCTTAATTCTAATCCTTTGAGAGGTTTAACATTTATTTTCTGGGGTATGCTTACCTTCCTGAATGGGTTTGAACATGCCGGCTCATTTTGCATTCTCTGTACAGCTTGATGAAAATGGCTTTCAGGATCTGCCTCAAAGTTAGTGATAATACATCATTAGCAGTGTCACCTACTTTAGACTCTGCAATCACATACCTGAGTTTTGAAAGGCAAGTAAACCAAAGAGTTGATAATAATTTGAAGCAGATGACTCAATCTAAAATACTACTGCTGCTGTTCCTACTACTGTTACAAAACTCCATGACAATAAATCCCTCGTATCATCCAGAATGAAATCCTTCAGGATTAATAGCCTTTCCCAGCACTTGCAAAGCACAGGAACTGCTGCTATTGGCCAGCTACCTTCCTTGGAGGGCGCAGGGAAATATACATGAAAGTTGTACCGCAGAAAGAATGACTCAGGAGCACTTGTGTTCCTTTGCACGAAGATATGGTTGAATAACAAGATAATTAGGATATATATGTACATAAACATATAGATAACATGTATCCATTACACCGAACATTATGTAATATGTTACATTTATAATACTGTGTAATTATAATGTATACATTTATAATATTATATAATATTTATATTATACTTATAGGTAGAACTGTGTTCTACTGTTCAATCACAGAGTGATTCTGTCATGTCAATAAAAATTCTACAACTGGTAAGAGAATTGTTTTTATATTGTCTAGTGTTTTAGTGTTTATGTGCTGATGTGCATTTCAGGAACCCCATTAGCATGATTAATATTTCAAATTGGCCCCTGCCAGAAAACAACTTTGATGGTGTCCAGAATTGATATCTATGTGAATAATGAGTCCAGTAATGTGTGATAAAAACCAGAATTAGAGAAAAATACATATCGCATTCCTTAGATAAGTATGAGTCACTAGCATATGTTAGGGTAGCCACACTTAGATGGCTGGTCTGTGCCCTTTCCAGAGTAATGTTATAGCTTGATCAAGTATTTTGTTGCTCTTGTTTTTCTTCCTTTAAAAATGATCACTTAACTGCTTTTCCTCTGCATTTGGCCAGCTGCTGTGACCTGTTGGCCTAGGCAGAATGGCACCAAAGGAAGGGCAGTGACTCGAGGCAGGAGTCTTTAGCAATACTGCTTAAGCAGAGACATGTTGAGATCAGAGGGAATTCTAAAGGCTTTATGGGTTTTCCAATCTTGAACCAGGGATAAAACTTTTTTACTCCTTGACTTCACTGGGAATCTGTTGGATTAATAGAGAATACATATGTGAGATGTTTGGAGTGCCACGGATCAAAGACTCAAAACATAAGATAAAGTATTACTTTATGTAAAACCAAGGGTCTAATGATGTAAGTGGAAGCAGTAAAGCTTGGCGGTGAAGAGTCTGGACTCTCACTCACTCAAACCATCTGCAATTACTGTGTGACCTTGGGCAAGTCACTTAACCACTCTAGGTCTTAGTTCCCTCTGTAAAATGGGGGTGGGGCAGATAATAGTGCTGGCAATAAGGGATTACTGGGAGGAGTAACGTAATGTAACGTAATGTAATGTAAGTAAAAGCCTATGCACTTGGCACAAAAATCAGTGCGCAACAAATATTAACCAGACCAGCTCTCTTTTGCCCGCTCTGCACTGCCTCATTTGGTTGTGATATTTGACGTTGAAAACCACAGCCAATGTTTCAAGGAAGATGAGGAAAGGTAAGCCTTTTTTCTTTGCCTCTGTTCCTTCCCCTCCTCTCCACCTGTCACCTCCCGCCAATTATCAACTCACTGTGAAACTAGACAGTGCCAGGATATGTGAACAATGCTGTATACTGCCTCAACAACAACAGGGGCCTGCAGGGGGTCCACAGAATGCCTTAGACAACCCAAGAGGGACCCTCAGGCCCTGGAGCTAGCAGACAAGAAGGGGTTTCCTGGCCCAGTGTCCCCTTGCCCGGCACAGTAGATTCTGTTATCCGCCTAATCTGAATCTGGTCTCTGGGATACTTGCCTATGCCTGTGGAGTAGGGACGAGTGTGTTTACTTTAGATTTCTTTTTAAAGCGTATGCACATTCCATTGCTCTGTACTAATGCTTTGGATTGCGTGAGTACATGTTGAAGACAGGTACCTAATTCGTTCTTTCATTTTTTAATTTTTTTTAAAGTAGGCTTCATGCCCAGCACAGAGCCCAACGCGGGGCCCAAACTCACAACCCTAAGATCAACACCGGAGTTGGGATCAAGAGTCAGACACCTAATGGACTGAGCCACCCCCAAACCTAAAATGTTCTCTTGCCTGATATAACCATTTGATGTGCCTGAGACCGGCTTCCATTTGCACGCAAACAAAATGTAATGCCTGCCTTAGTGTTTCTTACCTAGTGTGCTTGCTTGATTTCAGAGGTATAGAGATAGGTCAACTGCCTTCCTAGCCTTGGCTACGCTCTTCAGTGTTTTATTTCTCGGATTTTAAAATGTAATTATGGTAGAAGATTTTTTCTATGTCAGAGTCCAAACCAAGAGTGAAAATCCAAACAAAGGACTTTTTTTTTTTTTATAGTTGCCCATCTTAAAGATTATGCCATCGCAGTACCTAAGACTGAGTCCGTATGCTGTGTGGTGTTTGATGACATATGGAGAGCTGGGCTTCTGAAGACTGGCTGGCGGAGTTAGGGATCCAAGCCACAACACGTGGATGTGTGCTGGGGACACCTCTGCTGTTTCACTGCTCTCAATTTACGACTAATGTGGTATATGTTCTAGTGGGAAACAGCTATTCTACAACACTGTGCGAGCATACACTATACAATCCATTCTTTATATAATAAAAAAAAATGTCTTGGGTTTGAATTGAATCTTTCTCTATGCTGTTTCCGATATAAGCTCTTAAAATTTTAAAAATACTTTGATTTTGGAAATAGTTTTGATTCAGAATTGGTCAGATTCTGGATATGCCTGGGAAGTGGTTTTAAGTTAAGAAAGTCTGGGGCACTATAAAGAGGATTTTAGGGCACATCTGTATCTTAGGTCTAAAATAAATTAAATGGGGGCCTTAAAAAGGCAGTTAATCAGCTAAAAGAAAATTAGGCCCCTAACATTCAAGGAATTTAATAATCTGCAAGTTGCTTTCAAAATAGGGACCAGTTAGATTTTATGAACATTTAGTTCATGGGATGACTATATATTTGTTAAGGACAGACATTCACACAGCACATTTCTTCTAAAGAATTTGAGAATGGGTTGAGAACTTTAAATGAATACAACCAAAATTACACAAGTTTTAAAAAGAGAGAAATGGGGCACCTGGATGGTTTAGTCAGTTGAGCGTCTGACTCTTGTTGTGGGCTTAGGTCATGATCCCATGGTCATGAGATCGAGCCCCGTGGTGGCCTCTGTGCTGAGCATGGAGCCTGCTTAAGATTCTCTCTCTCTCCCTCTGCCCCTCTTCCTCCATTCATGCTCTCTCTCTAAAATAAATAAATAAATAAAAATAAATAAATAAAAAAGAAAGAAAGATAAGAAACAGGGCTGGGGTGGGAAGAATTCAGCAGATAAGAGAGCAGACACTACCTAAATCAGGCCTCAGAAGAAAGTATCTTACAAGCCAAGTGAGCCTGCTGTAAGGTGTTCTAGAACTAGAGAAGCTTCTCTACTGACCTTTTCTCTGTGTGTGAGAATTTTTTAACGTTTATTTATTTTTGAGACAGAGAGAGACAGCATGAACGGGGGAGGGTCAGAGAGAGAGGGAGACACAGAATCTGAAGCAGGTTCCAGGCTCCGAGCTGTCAGCACAGAGCCCGATACGGGGCTCAAACTCACGGACCACGAGATCATGACCTGAGCCGAAGTCGGTCGCTTAACTGACTGAGCCACCCAGGCGCCCCTCTGTGTGTGAGAATTTTTTAGGACCCCCCCTCCCACCTCGACCCTTCTTTCCTCCTTAGCATTTTATCGAGAATAGGTAGGAGGAGGAGAGTACTCGGGTCGGTAAGTGAAAAATTACTAACTTTAAATGCTCCAGCTCATCTTGGCAGTTTCTCAACCCTGACAGGCCTTGTGTTCCCCACCCGGCCACCCCCACATCCCAAACATTTTGTCCACACTCTTTACTGTCCTATGACATTCATAGGTAGTATAATCTACTTACACATAATACATACACTGCCCAATTATAATGTAAAAGAGAAAGAAAAGTTATTTAAAATAAAATGTCCTTGATTTTAATACGTACATGCTGGCGTGCAACTACACGCCAATCGAGACGTAGTCACCACGCCTGTGATAGCCACAGAGGCAGGCTGACACGGGAGTGCTGTGTTGGCATCTCAGATACCTAGAGCTGAGCATGACTGTCATGGACTGACATTCAGATACAGGGACAACTCCCGGCAAATCTCAAATGAAACAAGGGATAATCTTTCCTCAGTCAAGCAGAAAATTCAGAGCATAATAAAATCATGCAAAATGCAGAAGAACCTTCTGTTTATATGTAGAATGGAAGAAGGTCCTAGGCTAGAAATTACAACGATGTTCATGTATCTGAACGTGCAGCGGATAATTTGAAAGTCATGAAGGACGCAGATGGAAGGATGATTCGTTGTTGTTTGGCAAGGCCTGTGCATTGCAGGACATCCGACATCCTTGGCTCTGCCCATTAACTGTATGTAGCACCCCCCTCCTATAGTTATTTTGACAGTCAAAAGCACCCCTAAAAATTGCAAAACATCCCTTATGGAGGAGTTCCAGATACCTTAGAGTTGCACCAGATATTATATGTTCAATGAAGAGCCAGGAGATAGTGAGCGGAGAGGATGCTGCAGAAAACAGAAGGAGGGCACAAAAACCACCCTGAGGCCAGTGAGGCTCTGGGATTGGCAGCCCAGAAGCCCTCCTCCCCGTCCCCCACCCCAGGAATGGGGCTGATACAGTCGAGTCTGGGTACCCTCCCTGGGAGGGGATGTGCTCTGTCCTCATCTCTCCCTCTCGTGGGTCCTTCTTTGCACTGTACAGGGAACCCTTGCTCATTTCATCAGTCGGCTAGTTGTGATTACAGGTAGCCCCTGCTTTTTCAAAGTTCAAGTTAGACCACTTGGCTGTTACAAAAGACCTGCATTAGTACATGGTTTCGCTAACGGAAGGAAATCTGAAAAGCAATTTTGTTTTTAGGACAAAAGAGGACGAGTAGAAATAGCGTTGTTTTGCAGAGAGCCACGATCGGGGCAGTAGACACCCGGGCAGCGAGAGTGCCCCACCAAGCTCCTTTCCCAGAACCGCACTCAGCATCTCAGCAGCCAGCTGCCGTAGCTTTGAACCGCGTCTGAGAACATCTGCGCTTTATCTCGATTTATTTTGTGCATCCGTGAGCAAGACGCGTCCTAAGGTTATCAGGAAAGCCCAAGAGAGGTTCTTTTTGGGTTCGGGGACACTCAAAAGTTTTCCATACAAAATGATGGCAATTGCTTCTTCCCTCTGGGCCGTTTCGGCTTATGAAGCTTCCGTAGGCGTGCTCTACTTCCAGAGAACAGGGCAGCCTGTGGTGGGTACATTTTGGCAGAGCTCATCCAGCACCTTCTCTTGAAGTTTTCAACAAGAGGATTACTCACGGGGATATCATGGCGCCAGGTGATTCTCACGGTAAGCTCCCCGTAAGACTGGCTTTCTGTTCTCAGACGAACATAAATGAAGAATGCGGACTCTTCTGTCTGTGAAAGAGGAGTAGGGTGATTCCCAACTAGACATCCAAGCCACCTCGCCTCACTTTCTGCCCGCACAGCAAGTAAGAGTCACTGAGCCTTCCCACGGGCACCCACCCATATGTCTACAGGCTTGTCACATGGAGTATGTCCTCTTCCTCCCTTTGACGGGCTTTCTATGTGCTCTGGCTCACAGTAGGAGACTCAGAACAGTGTGTTTTCTTTCTCTCTCTCTTTTTTTTTTTTCATTTTTCCCCCAGAGTCAAACCAGACAGGAAGCTGGAAATGAGCCACTGAAACCGAGGACAGTCAAGGCTGTTTGTATCTGTGCCTTTTCTTCCTTCCTCCCCTTCCTGTGACTGACAGAGCCTGAGTCTCTGCCGGCTCCCCGGCCAGAGCCTTCAGCTTCGAGGTGACCTCGACAAGGCTACCAGATGTGAACACGGTCAGTGGACTTAGTCCAAGATGGGCGGTTGCAAAAGACAAGCTTCTACAAAGCTGGGGTCCGAGGTTACTGATGTAGCCAAGACTGGTTTTCCCACAAGAAGTCCCCATTGCTAGGGGCTAGAAGTGGCTGACATTCCTGTTTGGCTCTTGACTTTCTCTAGACTGTGTTTCCTCAGCAGAATCAGGGTAAAAAAAAAATCACCAAGCCCACACCTTTCCCCCTTTATGAGTAGTCTCTCATACTGCTAAGCAATGTAATAAGTCTTCCCATTTTTTAAAAGGTTATTTGTTAAAAGAAAATCCTGTCCTGTTATCACAAGAATTGTCTGACTCTGTCAGGTGGCCCTCCTTGAGGGAATGCAGTGACTGGGTATTTTTATTCAAAGACTGGATCATGTGAGCCCAGGTGGAGAGAAAGATTTTTGTTTATTGATTATAGGGATTTTTCAGAGTCATCAGAGCTTTCTAGTTGACACATAAATTTCTGGAATCTTACCTTTCTTATTTTTCTACAAGAGTAGAAAGAAATAGTGTCTTCCATTTTGTTCCTTTAAAAATAGAGGTGGAGGAAGGATCCAGTGTCATTTGTAAGGACTTCTTTTTCTCTTCCTTAAGTGATTCATTTCTCTAGCCTCGTATTACTTGAAGTGCTAAGCTAGGCATAGGGCATTGCAAAACAGCAAATAATTATACAATATTCTTCTAAAAACACATACTATAAAACTTACTACCTCTGGGTACCACGTGTCAAAACTTAGACTCCTTTATGTTGCTCCCCAGGCAGACATGAAACTTTTCTTTATCCTACTTGAATGATGCCTAACTGGGAACATTTATTTATTTTATTTTTAAATTGCACCTTTAGTTCATAAATTTACTAATGAGATAATTAGCCATTCTACTATTTTGAGTACTTTTGATTACAATCTCTAAATCTTCCTAGAAGAGGCTTACTTATCGTTTTTATCTTGAAAGTCTGCTTACCCTCCATCAGGCATGTTGTTTGGATAGCCATGGTGTTTCCCACAAAGAAACAAGAGAACAAACATTCTGCACAATACTTTTGCTGATTTCTTATAGCATGTTTTCACCATCACAACGGGAAATCAAGGCAAAAAAAAAAAAAAGAAAGATTCAAACATTTCATTCTTTTTTTTTCCCCCACACATTTTATTCTTTAAAAATTAACCCATAAACCTTCGTGAACAGTGTCAATAAGAAAACATTAAGTGGAAATAGTGCTAACAACAGATGTGTTTTCTTAGGCCTGAGAAGTAAGAGCAACCACATTAAGATAGTGTTCCCAGGGGCGCCTGGGTGGCTTAGTCGGTTGGGCAGCTGACTTTGGCTCAGGTCATGATCTTGCAGCTGGTGGGTTCGAGCCCCGCGTCGGGCTCGGTGCTGACAGCTCAGAGCCTGGAGCCTGCTTTGGATTCTGTGTCTCCCTCTTTCTCTCTGCCCCTTCCCCACTCGCACTCTGTCTCTTAAAAATAAATAATTTTTTAAAAATTAAAAAAAAAAAGATAGTGTTCCCATTATGTATTGCTATGGAATAAATTACCCCAGGTATTAGCATCTTAACACAACCACTTTATCGTGTTCATAATTTTTCTAGATCAGAAATTCCCCAAGGCGCCTGGCTGACTCAGTCGGTAGAGCATGTGACTCTTGGTCTCTGGGTTGACTTAAAAAATAAAATCTTAAACAGAAAAAAGAAATTCCCAAGGGGCGTGTCTAGGCAGTACCCTTTTGGGGTCTCTCATTCAGTTGTAGTCAGATGTCATCAGGAACCACACTCATCCAATGGCACGACTGGGAAGGATGCTCATGGAGGCTACTCTTACAGAAGCAGTTCCTGCTGGCTGTCGGCTGGGAGCTCAGACAGGCTGCTGATGTCTGTATGGGGTTTCTCTATGTGCTGTGGGCTTCTCACAACATGGCAGCTGGATTCCAAGTGGAAACATCCAAAGGGGGAGTGTCCAGAGAGAGAATGTACAAGAGGCCAAGGCAGAAACTGCAAGGCTTCACTGGACCTGGCCCCTGAAATCACATGGCCTCACTTCTGCCACATTCTATTGGTTACAAGCAAATCATCATAGCCAGCCCATAATCCAGAGAAAGAGAATTTGACCCCACCTCTAGATGTGAGGAGTATCAGAGAATTTTAGGCTGTCTTTAATCTGGGCTCCTGGGTGGCTCAGTTGGTTGAGCCTCCAACTTTGGCTCAGGCCATGATCTCATGGTTCATGGGTTCAAGCCCCACACCGGGCTCTGTGCTGACAGCTCAGAGCAAGCAGCACGCTTCGTATTCTGTGTCTCCCTTTCTCTGCCCCTCCTCTGCTTGCATGCTCTCTCTCTCTCTCTCAAAAACAAATAAAAACATTAAAAATATATTTAAAAAAAGGCTGTCTTTAATCTGTCATAAGTAGGACTGGAAATATTTTTAAGACATGAAATAATCCATACTATTTCATATTTAATAAATTATTCAGCGTAATCATGCTCTGGAGCATTAGCTTAGAAAAATAAAAGGACTGCATGAATTTCTTTTTTAAATATATAAATACCTGACAATGAATGCTAAATTCTTATTAATACTTTTAGTGACTAACTGGCAGTCTATTGGCTCAACTTGCCTTCGGATGCTTTGTTTGACCTTTGGATGCACCAACATTGTAAAATTAAAGGATTTCACATAAATCGCTAAATTTTCATCTTCTCTTGAAAAATGGAAAATTTGGGTCATCAAGGGCCTAACTTCCACTTGGCAGTGCTTGATCAGAACCGAGTAGCAGCTGTCTCCATAGAAAGCATCAACCCTGCATCAATCCCTAGAGTAAAATATTTTTCAATTTCCATCATAGGTTTTTTTCTTTTTTTCTTTTTCTTCTTATTCATGTTTTACTTAGTCAATATGCGGAGCAATATTGGTTTCAGAAGTAAAATCCAGTGATTCGTCACTTACATACAACACCCAGTGCCCATCACAACAAGTGCCCTCCTTAATACCCATCACCCATCTAGCTCATCTCCCACCCACCTCCCTCTATGAACCCTCTGTTTGTTCTCTATTGTTAACAGTGAAATCATATGGTATTTGTCTTTCTCTGATTGACTTACTTCACTTAGCATGATACATCCTAGCTCCATCCACGTCATTGCAAACAGCAATATTTCATTTTTTGATGGCCGAGTAATATTTCATTGTGTATATATATATATATATATATATATATATATATACACGTTGTGTATATATACCACATCTTCTTTATCCATTCATCAGTCTATGGGCATTTGGGCTCTCTCCATAATTTGGCTATTGTTGATGCTGCTGCTATAAAAAACACTGGGATGCACATACCCCTTCAAATCTGTATTTTTGTATCCTTTGGGTAAGTACCTAATATTGCAATTGCTGGATTATAGAGTAGTTCTTTTTTTAGTTTCTTGAGGAACCTCCATAATATTGTCCAGAGTGGCTACACCAGTTTGCATTCCCACCAGCAGCACCAAGAGTGTTCCCCTTTCTTCACGCATCCTTGCCAACACTTGTTTTTTTCCTGTGTTGTTAATTTTTGCCATTCTGACAGGTGTAAGGTGGTATCTCATTGTGGTTTTGATTTGTATTCCCTGATGATGAGTGATGCTGAACATCTTTTCATGCATCTGTTAGCCATCTGGATGTCGTCTTTGGAGAAGTGTCTATTCATGTCTTCTGTCCATGGCTTTTTTCTTAAGGTAGAGAAATACACATCTATGTCCTATACCTATTTTTTTTTAAGTTAGAAAACAAACAAAAAAGACAGACAGAGGGCTGTATGTTTCCAGAAACAAGAGAGTGTATTTTTTTTTGTATGTGGGTAGAAGAATATTCTTAACATGTTCAAAATGCTAACTCTCCTGCCCACTTCACTTGTATGGGTTACCTGCCTGACCTCTGTAGACATGTGAGTTGCATCCCCTGCTTTAGTGATCAGCAGATAAGGTTGTTCTTTTTTTTTTTTCTTCCAAGTTTATTTATTTATTTTGAGAGAGAGAGGGAGAGACAGCAAGAGTGGGGGAAGGGCAGAGAGAGAATCCCACGCAGGCTCTGCACTCTCAGCATGGAGCCTGATGCGGGGCTTGAACTCACAAACCATGAGATATCACCTGAGCTGAAACCAAGAGTTGGATGCTTAACCAAATGAACCACCCAGGAGCCACAGATAAGGTGGTTCTTAAATGCTCAGCAGAGGCTCTTCAGAGTTTAGTGGGGACCCAGGACATGCAGTTGTGAGAGCAAAGCTTCAAGACACTGGAACTCTTATTTTTTACTCCGCAGTTTTGGGCGCATGGAATGAGAAAGAGCCTATCTGTGGTGCATTAAAGACAGCTGTAAATCCTTTGTCATTTTGCCCAAGGAGAGGTGGGTTCTATTTACCCACCCCCTTAAATGTATTCTGGGCCTATGACTGCTTTAATCAATAAGATACAGTGAATGTGATGCTAACCTTTCAGATGACTGGCAGCTTCTGTTTCTTCCTCTTGAGACACAGCCTCCAGCCTCCATGCTATGAGGAAGCCCAAGCAGCCATGTGGGGCAGCCCACATGGAGGAGAGTTATGGCCTCTGCTCACATCCAGCACAATTTGCCATTCGTGTGAAGGAGCCATCTTGAAAATGGATGCTCTAGTCCCAGTCTAGCCTTCTTAGCTGTACCATGTGGAGCAGAGATGAGCCATTCTTGCTGAGCCTTGCCTAAACTGAATAGTTGTGAGCAAATAATTATTGTTGTTTTGGAGCCCCTAAGTTTTAGAGGGGCTTGTCACACAGCCATATCTAATGTAGTATCTGTGGGGGTCCAGGGTTTGTGCTCCCGGAATCCATGTATCCCTCCTATGGTAAGTTTACCTTTTATTTTCATGAGGAGAACCAATTCCATTTCTGCTCTCAGTACATACCCTTTGAATGGGGTTGACTCCAACTCTGCCTCCAGAGATGAGCTTATGATGCAGCCTGGCCACATCACAGGAAGTGACCACTGAGAAGGTTTTTGGAACCACGTGAGTGGGATGCAATAAGACTTGTTATGCTGGTGAGAGAACCCTCTTTCTTTTCAATTGGATCAAAACCCAAGAAGACATGTGCCTGGACCTGCTACGATCCATCAGTTAGAGGCTCAGAATGAAGCAAACGAAGCAGAAGGCTGAGCTGAGAGGTGGAGCGATATCGAGTCCTGGAGACCCTGTCTGAGGTTTGGTACCAGCCGTGCCTGTGACTGCCTTTCCTTGGGACTTGTCTACTACGCAGACCCTAAGATTTGGGTTTATTCTCTTTGCTTGCATCAGTTTGAGTTGCAGGTTCTGTCACTTGCAGCAGAATGAGTCCTCAGATGCAGAGGGTCTGAATTTGGATCTGGCTTTGATATTTCTTTCTTCTTTCTTCTTTTTTAATTTTGACAGAATTTCAGACTTACAGAAAAGTTGCAAGAATGATACGAAGAATTCGTACATAACCTTCACCCAGATTTCCAAAATATTAATCATTTAACACATTTGCACATTCTGTCTAAACATTTCCTTGTGCCCTTTCATAACCTCTCCCTCTGCCCTCCCCTCCCCTCCCAACTGTCACTGTAGACTACATGTTCTAGAATTTTGCAAATGCACTTAGACAGTAAACACTGGTTTTTGTCTGGCTTTTTTCACTCAGCATTATTATTTTGAGATTCATTTGTGTTATTGTGTATACTTGTATACTCATTCCTTTTTATTTTTAAAACTTGAGTTATTACTGTACGGGTATCCACTGTATGGATATTCTACAATCTGTTTATTCATTCACTTGTGGTCAGATATTTCCCTTGCTTTCAGATTTTGCCAGTAAAAAATAAAGCTGTTATGAACATTCATAGTTCTTTGCACAGCTTATATTTCTCTTGGATAAATATGTAGGAGTAGAATGGCTGGATCACACAGTTGTGTATGTTTTTTTTTTAATTTTTTTTTAACGTTTATTTATTTTTGAGACAGAGAGAGACAGAGCATGAATGGGGGAGGGGCAGAGAGAGAGGGAGACACAGAATCGGAAGCAGGCTCCAGGCTCTGAGCCATCAGCCCAGAGCCCGACGCGGGGCTCGAACTCATGGACTGAGAGATCGTGACCTGACCTGAAGTCGGACACTTAACCGACTGAGCCACCCAGGTGCCCCCAGTAGTGTATATTTAATATTTTACAAAAGTGCTATTTTCCAAACTGTTTTCCACAGTTTTTCAAAGTGATTGCACCATTTTATATCCCCACTAACAGAGGAGCAGAGTTCCAGTTGCTCTAATTCCTCACTCTTGGTATCATCAGTCTTTTCAGTTTTAGACACTTCAGTATTTATGGAGTCTAAGCCACTGAGTTTTGGAGTGATTTGTTGTGTGGCAATAGACAACTGGCATGAAATGAATACAAACCGAACATACACAGAAGTAATTTTTAAGGCGGTGAAGACCTACATTTGTTAAGGATCTTTTATAGTTAGAAACATCTGAATACATCGTAGAGGAGGAAAGCTGTGTGCCTAAAATTCAAATACTGTATAGTCCTATTAGAGGGTAGGTACAGTCCACTGTATAGCCAAATAGCACTTAATCAGCAATGAGTCATTGAAAGCTTTGGGATTTAACAAGATGTTAGAATGGTGACACCAAATCACTTACCGAAATATCCCAGTCAACAAAGCAGGAAGTCTGGAATGTATAATGACTGTTTCATTGGCTTTTTGATCCCCTTCTCTCCTTCTGACCTCCTGGCTCCTGCAAATGATATTTGCCACCAGGTGTTTTGGGGAGTCCCCAAGGGGTATCTTTACAAGTGCTCTGAAGCAAGTCTGGGCAGGTGATGGGTTTTCCCTCCACTGAGCTCCCCCAGGCAATGGGTTTCCACCCCAGGGGGAACACTCAGTGTCCCTGGAGGACCACACGTGCTTGCTGTTCAGATGGCAAGGTGGGAAGGGGACTGCTCTCCTCTTGGGTTTAGTCTAGGGAGGCTCCCCAAGCAAAGGTGCTTGAACCACATGTCCTCACATCAATTTTCCTATTCTTTACAAGTGTCTCATGCTTCCTTCTACCCCGTGTCCTATTAGGACCCAGCCATGAGTCAAATTTGGGACTAGACTAGGAGACAGATTCAACTAACAGGCATAGACTTGTGTTTACTTTTATGTCCCCTCTCTCTGTCCCTGGGTTAGATTCAATGTGCCTGGATCCTTCTTTCCTAAGGAAGAGGTGTTACCCCAAATATACCGCGCCCCCCTCCCCACACACTTCTTCAGCAGAGAAATTTCAGGCTATTTGTCAACTACGCCCAGGCACGTTTGACTGTGTGCGGGTCCCTTACCACAGATTAAGCTGAGATAACCCCCACCCCCAAATGGTGATAAATCAGAATTATTCTACTGCACTCTCTCACACTCTCTGTTCAGTAGCTGTTAAGTGTTCCTGTTTTATGATGGGCTTTTAAATAGATGTTTAGTTTAATTTTCTTGTTTTCTCAGAGAAGACTGCCCCAGACAACCTCCCTCTCCCGAAGCAGTCTTTTCTGTCATGGCTTTGATTTTCCTTATTTTCTCGTCGTGTGGATGGTTTTCTTATTCTTTCTTCATTTTAGCAGCACACGTCAAATACGTGAAAATTCTGAGCCACTAAGTAAACATGCAGACTCCACGTGAAAGAACAAAACCCGTGGCGTCTGCACTTGGTTTGGCAACGCGCTCTCTCAACTCCGGCGCTTACACGGCAAATGTAAACATCTTGATCAAAAACTTTTCAGCCGGTTATCTTTAGGCCTTCGTGATTAAAATGGTAAGCTCAACACTTGCTTTCTCAAGTGCCCTTGGAAAGAACTACTCTCACAGCATCACCCCCACCCACCCCACTGCACACTGCAAACAAAAGCCTGAATGGATAGGCTCCCACCGAATTTCAGGAGGCTGTGATTACTTCTCTGAAATTTAAAAAAGAATCCCACGTTTGACAGGAATTGTTAACAGTCTACAATTAACAAATAGATATGGCATTAGTGTTTTTCTAATCAAAATCTATTGTTCCGCCGATGCTCGCCGCTGTTGTGTTAAGTGACAGCGGGTTGCCCTTGCAGGAAGCCTGGAGAGTGGCACGCACAGGAGAGGTGAGTGTGCTTTTACGCTCGTATCCCCATCTGTCAGATCATTCCAGAACAGTACAATTCGAATCTGCCCTCTCTGACGACGGTACCAATTTGTCCCTCATGTTGAGCAGTGACCCTTTCTTTCCTGAAGTGTTCAAAGGAAAGAAAAAAAAAATAGATTATTAAGTTCTCAATGAACTAAAAAAAACAACAAACCAAAACTCTGCTCTGCCGGAGCTGGAAGCCCCTGGCCCGGAGTCCTCTGAGCAGAGGTGGCATCATGGTTCACCGCTTCCAGAAATCATGGCAGACAATAGGAATTACCCTGGAAGTCTTCAGTGACTTAGATAATTGCTCAGATAATATAATGTGTTTTATGAAATAGTGACTTCACATGTTCTTTGGTAAAAGTATGGCGATGACAAAGTTTGTGAGCAGAGAGAATTTCATAGCCAGTAACTTGCCTAATTAAAAAAAAAAAAAAAAAAGCATCGCTTCCAATACAGTAGCCGCAAATGAAAAATCGCCAGGAAGGAAAAAAAAAAAGTCCTTGGATGTTGTGTTTACATATCACTTAAACAACAGAAACAGGTCACCCATACCACAAATTTTCCTGTTTTGGGCCATTTTGCAAGCATGTCAGATGCCCCTGAGGTATGTTGAGCCAACTCTGTCCAGAATTTCTATGCTAATGGACAGCGGCCAGTTCCACAGACCAGTTCTCACTCCCCATTTGGCTCCTTCCTGCCACACTGGCTCCCTGCTGATCTCGGGAGTCCCGCAGCCTCCCGGCCAGGCACCGCTTAGCTCTCATGACCCACAGAGTGTTACTTGGGGAGCTCCAGGGTTGAACTTCTTTGGGTAAAGGTTACTCCTCACTACGTGTGAAATCAGACTCCCCTCCCCCACAAAATACAGGTTTGTCTACATGGGTGGGAAAAACGCAAATTCCAAGGCATGCGGCATTTTAATTTCCCGAGACGGCTTGACTAAGAAAGATGTCATAATCAAGAAAAATACACCTTATTTTCAAAATATTAACCCTAAAACATTAATTCCAGATCCGTCTTCCAAACCTTCATTCAACCATGTGACATTCCTGTCAGGGATCCTCCCCTTTCCTTGAAGAGAAGGTCAGAGGTTCTTACATAAGCACATAGTCCTTGGCTGTTTCCTCCCCTTCCCTGTCATTATCCATGACTGTTTATCAGTTCTTGCTGGTTGCCTCTGGGTCACTGTTGTACATCCCCGCAATGCATTGCGCCTTCAGGCCTTGGAGGCTTTCTAGGCTTCTTCAAGGGTCCTGTCTGCGGCACACAGGAAATTATCCACTGTTCCCATGGTGCTCAGCACAGCCTCTCAAGGCCCATCTGCATAGACGCACTGCTTAACCATTTCTACTTCTCTGCACCATGGTGCCCTGGGGAGCAGGCGACTCTGGGTCTCACCATTGATAAAGCCTCCATTTCGTAATGGGACCTAGGTCCTCCCCGCTCTCGGAACAGCCAGATCCAAGTGTGTGTATCCAGGATTGCATGAGGGCCTGGTCTTGATCTTCACACCTTTGCCAAGTCCAGAGGCTCCTCAGCAAGTAGGCTGTAGGAAGTGAAAGTCAAGGTTTTTGAAAACCAATAGCCTTTTCTCTCCCCACTCCCTAGTCTCCAAGGCAACAACGACCCTGAGCCAATAAGGCAAAGACAAGTGTACAAGAGGGGGTATCTATCATCTCAAGGTATCATCCCACTCCAGAAGGATATGGGATTTGTTGTTCCTGCCTTTACATTAGAGTCCCTTCCCTGAGATGTGGAACTGGCATTAAGGAATTGGCTTCTGGGGCGCCTGGGTGGCTCAGTTGGTTAAGCATCCACCTTTGGCTCAGGTCATGATCTCGTGGCTTGTGGGTTTGAGCCCCGCATCAGGCTCTGTGCTGACAGCTCAGAGCCTGGAGCCTGCTTCGGATTCTGTGTCTCCCTCTCTCTCTCTGCCCCTCCCCTGCTGTCTCTCTCTCTCTCTCTCTGTCTCTCAAAAATAAATAAATATTTTTAAAAATTAAAAAAAAAAAGAAACTGGCTTCTATTGGGGATGCCCTTTTGACTGGAAGAGATATAAAACTTTCAGGAAGAGGAAACTCACAAATCTCTTAAACAGTGCATCTTTGAAGGGGCAAATAGATCATCTAGCCTACCTAATTTTCTTAAGCAGGACCATCTTCCACCATGTGGATGAGTGGCAGACAGAGCTGGCAGAAGATGGCTGAGCACACCGCCTGGGGACCGGGCTACACCCCACTTCCTGGCTCCAGGCCATGTCTACAGCCAGGTGCATTCCTGTTCCCTAACTTTATTGAAGGAAGGGGAGGAGGAGGAGAGCTTTCCTGAAGAAAAAGGAGGAGGAGGAGGAAAGGAAGATGAAAAAGAGGAGAAGGAAAACTACGTTGTGCACATATAACCCTAACAATGTTACTTACTATTTGCAATTAAAAACCCCAATTAAATCAGAGTGATTCATTCTGCCTTAGAAGGAAAAGAAAAGCCTTCCTTTTTTTTTTTTTTTAGGTTTACTTCTTTATTTTGAGAGAGAGAGAAAGAGAGAGAGTGAGAGTGAGTAGGGGAGGGACAGAGAGGGAGGGAGACAGAGAGAATCCCAAGCAGGCTCCGTGCTGTCAGCTGAACCCAATCTAATGAACTTTGTGAGATCATGATGTGAGCTGAAACCAAGAGTCAGACACTTAACCAACTGAGCCACCCAGGCTCCCCAGAAAAGGCTTTCTTGAAGAGGTAATATTTGCCATGGGTTTTGGAGGCTGAATAGGAGTTCACTAGGCAGCAATAAGGAGGAAGAACATATCAGCAGGACAGGAAAGAGGGCCTGCCCCTAATGTTGACTGCAGGGCCCAGAGCTGAAGGATAAGTAAGATCTAAATGCTATATATCTAAATATTTCAAAGTTATAAATCAAGCTAATAAACTGCTGAATAAAATATAATCCACTCTATTAACTTGATCAATTTACTTTCACAATGACCTGGAAGACCAAATTCAATTCTGAATTCTTGCACTCTTAGGCGTTCCATGATGGGATGTAATGGCATGCAGTGAACTGGTTCCTATCCTCCGGGCTCCTTTCCAGGAGCCTCTTTCTTTGTTTTCCCACCCCAGCTGTATCCTGTATCGTAAGGGGCTTCGAGTGCCACATGTGGACTCTGTTTTTACCCCAACCCCACTGCAAGCAGCTACCTCAGGCCTAGAAGTGGTCAGGCTGGTGGTGTGGGCTGCCCTCTGGAGGATGCACGTGGAAAGAGGCCCACAAAGGCCACCGAAGCAGGTTGGGTCTTTTGGACAGGGAACTCTGGAACCCCGGGCACCAGGAGTGTGGTGCAGAAGGGGATGTGCAGTCTCTGGGCAGGCATGTGACCTTGGCTCCACAGATTGCCCACCTGATGGAGAAGGGTGGCTGGAGGAGGGTCACAGCAGGAGCCCCTTAAAGCATAGGGACCTGGGTACGTGGTCCTCTTGCCAGTCAACGGATGATTTTGCCAAAAAAATTGTACAATGGCTGAAGTTGTTAAAGAGCACGCACATATGAGAAATGTTAAGAAATTCAATGTATCCAGAATGTGGGTTATTTGTGCTAAGGGGCAGGAGATAAAAGTAGGGCAAGATGGCAAAAGGCATGGTGATCAGTATAGATTCAGTCTGGTGGGCAATGGGGATTTTTAAGCATGAGAATTCTGTTAATTATTTCTTAGGAAGAAGAATCTGGAGCCAATACTGGAATCACGGCAGCAGCAAGACCTTGTGAGATTATTGGAGTTGTTGCAAGTAAGAGAGGCTGGACGGCTAAACCAAAGGATGGAGAAGAAAGACCTCAAGTTCAAGAGATATTTGTGGAGTAGAACTGACAAGGTTTTGTGTGACAGAGTCTAAGATAACTTTGGGATTTCAGCTTGGAAGGTCATGGGAATTTAAGGCAAGGCGCAGGTTGTGAAGTGTGGGATGTGTTCAGTCCGAGGCTCTGTGACTGTAATTCTAGCTATCATGTGACTATTAATGGCAATGAAAATCACGGCCAGAGAGCCTTGAAGTCGGCATCCTAAGAGTAAGTCCAGGAAAAAAGAAATGGTGTGGGAGCATTTCAAAGAATTCCTTATAAAAGAAGTTTGCCTCTGCGATGTCTGCGTCTTGTAGGTGCCTGCTTGCTAACGGGAAGCTTTAGGACACTTCTGTATTTTGAGTTCTGCTTTGGTTATTCATAGGAAAAACCCAGGCTCTCTTCCATTGGGAAAAAAAGCTCGAGCAGTGGATAAAAACAACTATTTCTTTTGAGAGGCAGTAGAGACTTGGTTGTGGCAGCATTTCCTCTGCTGAGACCTTCGTAGGTAAACAAGTCTCCCTCGATGTCTGCTGTGTCCACTGCTTTGATATTTTAGGAGAGGTGGTAGGCAGTGGAGGCCTTCTGGCTCATCAGATTTCCCAAATGTTGAAGATAACTGAAACGAGGAGTGATTTTTTTTTCAGAATATAGATTCTGGATGACTGAAAGTTTCATTCAGTGTATTTAAGTTGTGAAATCAGAACACTGAAGGGAACTGAATTCTCGGCAACGTAAGGGTAGAAGTTTTGGAATGTAACCAGCCGTTGTGCGCTGACCATCCAGAAGTGGACGCGCTCTAGATTTTAGCTGGTGCTCGGAACTGTTCATTTTTCAAAGGGCTTGCTTCTCCAGATAACATTTTCTTGTTCTTTTTCTTACCTTTCTGCTTGTGGCAATAGTTGGAGTGTTATTTTCCAAGTTGCCGGGATTAATGCTCATTTTCTGGTTAATTAAAATCCTTTAAATAAAAACACTCCAAGTTCGGAGCATTATTGTACTCATTACCATTTCTGTAGCATCTTTGCAGCTCAGCTATTATGCAAGGCTGCAGTAATTTTAACACAGCCCTTTTATTCTGTTTGTCTTTATTGAAGACTTTGTGCTCATTACCGGATTGTCTCCTGACAGCCCAGAATACTCCCCCAGACTCTCCTCCTGAACTGTGTGAAATCTATTTTGCATTTGCAAGCGTCTGGGCCTTCCGCGATCAGGTAAGTGACTGAATTAAGAAATGATTTAAAATTTGGGGGTACAATCTCTTAACATGGAACATGGAAACACTTGGTCATCAAATCTCCCCCACACTTCACTTTTTGGTACAAAAGGCCTTAGAGGGGGCAGAATTGGCCTAATTCCAGGGTTAAAAAAAAAGTGTTAAAAATAATTACACTTCACATGCATCAACAGTACTTATGTATTCATCTAAAAATACAGTAAATGATGTGAGTTTGAGATATTTATCACTTGCTTTTGAAAGTGTTCCCCTAGTGGGTGTGCCTGCTTTGTTATATATTGAGGGCAGCTTTCATTCTGCAAACACTCGTTGTTTGCTGATGGGAGTTCCGATTCCTCTCATCCCTGTCCATTTTCTGCAGGACAAAGCACCTCTCTATCATGTTTTAATAGGCGGTTGCTGTCTCTCAGGGCATTTTTCTAGGGCTGTTCAGTATGGGTGGGAGGATTCATTTGACATGCTTGCAACCCACTCCAACTTTGGTGATTCACAGAAGCAGCTTAAACTAGACAGAAAAACCATTTCATGCTCAAATTATTCTTAGCAAAAGGCTACATCTACTTTTGAAGAAAGATGAATTTAGAGTATCTCCATGGGTTTTCTAATAGCAAATAGCTCTAAATATACACACACAAAAAGCTGTAGCAGGTTTGAAGTTGGGCAGGCCACCTGCTCTTGAATTTGGAATCCACCCCTCTCAATGGCAGAAGGTGGGGGGGGGGTTCTCCTACACAGACACTTTCTGTGTCTAATTGTACTTGAACCTGAAGGCCCTCCACGAGCCACATGCTAGTGTGTGATGCGTGGGGTGTCCTCTCTAGCTCTCCCTTCAAACAATGGCTCTCATCTCAATGGTGTGCTTTAGATGTAGCCTGAAGGCGGGGGGGTGCTCACATTGCTAAGGGGGAACCAATGCCTGCTTGACCCATATTTTAGCCATTTCTAAACTCTTTTTCTTTCTTTTTTTTTTTTTTTTTCCATTTTCACACCCTACCTCAGACTCATCCCCAGGCTGTACCTGCTTCAGCTCCTACTGCTTCACCTCACTGCCCGACACAGTGACAGTATGATCGTAAATAAAAAATAAAATCCAACAAAACTAATGTGCCTTTTTCCCATCTCCCCACCTCAAGGATAATATTCATAATATCCATTTCACACCCGTCATGCCAGCTGAGATCTCTCTTCACAGAGCGTTTTCCCTTGACAGTCTTTGGACCCATTTAATGACTCAACAAACATTTATTAGCACGTACTGTGTGCCAGGCACTGAGCTGAGCCCTAGTCCCGCAGCAGTAAGTAATGGACAGAGTCCCTACCCTCCTGGAAGCCACAGATTAAAGGGCCAACAGGAGGATGCCATATGGCTTTGAATCACAGCAACACTGGGGTGAAGAGGGTTATGTCCCCAGGTAAACCCTGGAAAGGAAGCCTCCTTCCCCACAGCCATCTCCATGCACGTGGTACTGGTGGGACAGCCAGGGTGTGAGGATTCCTTGGGGGGTGACTATTTCTATGGGCTGGCAAAAAGTTCTTAGAGCCCGTGATCACACAATTGTCTGACAACCCCCTGACCCCTGTACCACTCATTTAAATTCATGCTCAACTTGGAGTCTCCAATGCTTCAAATGTCTCCCAGAGAACATGTAGAAATAAGTGCTCTCTGGAAGCCCAGCAACAGTCCTCATCAAAGGCTGGTTCCCTCTGTCCAAGGGTGAGTTTTATGAGAAAGAGAATATCGCATAACTAACCACATTTTATTCTTTGACATTCCAATTACATTAACCAAGGCAGGCATTAGAGATCAATTGATGGGCCAGCCCCGAGAAGTGAGAGCTGCGAGGGGTGGGTCACTGAGGAGATGGCTCTGGGTGGCCGCGGGCAGTGGTGGGCGCCTCTGAACAGACACTTCCTCCCTGTGAACCTCGGCCCGTAGCTTCTAAAGTGCTGTCCCTTCATTACCTTCCTGCTGTTCTTTTCTGACAATCTGAGCCTGCCAATCTCGACCATTGCCTGGGTTGGAAACCCGGTTAACTAGGATTCGTCTCGTCCTTTCAAAAGGCAGTTTCTGTTTGTGAACAAAATAAATGAGTGTGCTCCCAACTACTGGGCATTTTCCCTGCAGCCCTGCGGGCCCCCAACCTAGGTTTAATCAATCTATTTCTCACTTAACCAGCCCAGGATCCAATGGATTTTACCTTTTCTAGAGCAAACTAGCTGTGCTCTCCTTTATTTTGCAGCTGATTGACTATGGCATGGAGCTTAGTAGATTGTGGATCAAATAAATGAGAGCCATAAAATTTCCTCCCCAGGGACTGGGTTTTGATTATTTCATTGACCCCAGAACAAGAAATGTGCCCTCCAGACCAAAAAAAAAAAAAAAAACCAAAAAAAAAAAAAAAAACCCCTCCACATGGCCACCCAAGGCCAGATGCTCCTGCCCAGGACTAATTCAATTACATTTATTAAAAGTAAAAAGGTAGGGGAGCACTTTTTTGGAGAATTATCGCATGCCTTGATGGGAGAGAAACTGAGAGTAATATGCAACGGCCTGAAAATCTGACGATTCCTAGAAAGTGAATGTCAATTTGGCACTCTGTCTGGGGTTCAGAAAGAATTCCAGGAATTAGGGTAGTTATGTAAAAATTATGGTGATGGTGAGAATATGCTTTTATTTGGAAGGATCTAAAAGCCTTGTAATTCAATTACCACTGAAATTTAGTGCTTTCTAAATGGATGGTCATCGTATTAGAGAATGTAGAATTTAGCAGCCTATCCATAAATGTTTTATCATTTTTTTCTGCTCTGGAAATTTTTGTGTCCTGAGTGCCTATTATTTGCCAAGCTGTGGAAAAGGGAATGTAGTGGAATTAAAGTAATACATTTGGGGTATAGCAGATGTAGGTCAGAAGTCTACTGCAACCTGTACAGCCCTGGGCAAGTCAATTAGTCACAATAAACCTATAAAAAGGGTAAAATGATAGCACTTGCTTACAATAGAGACCTTTGGGAGTGTTTGCCTACCCTTGTCCTCACTTTTCAAAGATCCACTGTCCACACAAGGCTGGCTTCATGGACGTGCAGTCCCTCTGGTTCCACAGGGCCCTGGGCTTAGAAGCGTTCTGCTTTCACCAGTGTGAAAATCTTTTTTTTTTTTTTTTTTTAATGTTTATTATTTTTGAGAGAGAGAGAGCATGAGCAGGGGAGGAACAGAGAGAGACAAAGACAGAGAATCCCAAGCGGCCTCTGTGCCATTAGTGCAGAGCCCCACAGGAGGCTTGAACCCGTGAACCACGAGATCATGACCTCAGCCAAAATCAAGAGTCTGACACTTAGCAGACTGAGCCACCCAGATGCCCCTCACCATCTTAGATTTTTAATAACTGTTGAACAAGGGACCCTGCATTTTCATGCAGCACTGGGCCCCACACATTATGTGCCTGGCTGTCTTCCATGCACAGGGGTGCCCCAGCTGTGGGTGAGTGAACTGCACTTCCTTTCCTTGAGCCAAGAGAGGCCCACATCTCTCTTCTGTGATTCCCTCTTTTTGCTCAAGCTTATCTGCATGGTTTCTGTGAGGTACAAGCAAACCTCCAGCAAGCTGCGCTTGGTTGATGTAGTTGGAATGTCAAAGAATATACTGTGATTAGTCGTGTTACTCTCCTATCTCATGTTGGACTGAGATAGACATCTGGCCCAAGACGGACCAATGAGACGGTCTCTCACAGAGTTTGAACTGTGAGACTCTGGTTCCTCTTGGTAATTGAAGAGGGAGGGTGGAAAACTACCTCTGAAGCTGCAGGGCAGCCATCTTGTGTCTGTAGGGAACAGCAAAGAAAGCTGGACTGCAGACAGAGAGATGGGGAACAGACTCAGAGAGAAGCTGAGATGAGAGACTGTGGCCCCACTGAGCAGCCCATGGAGCAGATGTCTCGGCAGGGGATGCTTCTGCAGTTTCACTTCCGGTTCCTGTTGAATGGAGCCACACTTCCTGTCCTCAAGTTGTGAGATACCTGTGTCTCTCTTGCAACAACTGCTCTTTTTAGTTTAAGATAGTTTGACTTGCTCAAACCATCTCCAACATACTGCCGCATCCCCACAGGAGCTGCAGTGAAGAGCAAATGAGCCGTTGTGATGTGGGGCCAGCACTTTGTAAACTTTAGTTTCCTACAATCATGGCATTCCCGTGGTTACATAATAAAGCAAGCTGGCACATAATTGTGGACTGGCGAAGACTTTGCTGTTTATTTCAAAATTGCATTTATCAGGTGACATTGTTAATCTTCTAAATTTCCTAAGGAGGAACTTGTATCACATAGCAAATGCCACAAAGTCATGTGTTTAAAGTCTTTGAAATGTTCATGGGGAAGATGCCACATTAATCATATAATTTGGACTAATGTGAATATTTTTATAGGGTTATTAACATTTCAAAGATGTTAGGGCTGTTTTGGAATTTGAAATTAGATTTATGGCTTTGGGGAACACATAAAAAAACGAATCTGATTTCTTCTGGTTTGGAACCAGGAGGTTGAAACAACTAAAAGCCCCAGAAAGAATTAGTGGACAGAATGGAAAAGATAACCCAACAGATGAGCAGTGAAAAGTAACTATTAAGGAACTTATGTAGCTAAAAACATGGAAAAGTAAATGGAAAACTATGGAAAATGAATAAAAACAGGAAAGCATCAAGAAACAGGCATTTATAGTTGAGGTCCGCAGATCCCAGTATATAGTTACTGATGCTTTCTTGCCTTCTTTTATTCATTCATTGACTCACTTGCTCATTTTACGTGCCCTGTGCTCTCTGAGGTGCCGGGGTCTTGGTGGTGAACAAAGTGAAGTCTACATCTTTGTGGAGTTTGCCTTCTAGTGAGACTAGAGAAAGGTTGAAGAATGAGGAACTCTGAGACCCAAGGGAGAGGATGGAGAGTGGAAGGGAGTAGTCCTCTAACAAGCATCTCGTTTCCCTGAAAGGTCTCAACCATGCACAGGGTGTCAAGTACCATTCTGGGTGCCTTACCGTCATTATCTCGTGTCTTCCTTACCACAATGAGGTAGACAGGATTTCAAATGTCCACAGGGGCCAGAAGCCTAGAGAGCACCTAACTCTCCCCAAGAGGCATTACTGTTGAGTTTTAGCTGGCTGTTGTTGCCATGTGGGAGTGTGAGTTCCCTACTGCCAGAACTTTCTTTTTTTTTCTTTTTAATTTTTAATGTCCATTCACTTTTGAGGGAGAGAGAGAGAAAGAGAGAGAGACAGCACGAGCAGGGGAGGGGCAGTGAGAGGGAGACACAAAATCCGAAGCAGCCTCCAGGCTCCGAGCTGTCAGCACAGAGCCCAATGCTGAGCTCAAACTCAACGAATGGGAGATCATGACCTGAGCCAAAGTTGGACGCTTAACCGACTGAGCCACCCAGGCGCCCCAGAACTTTCATTTTCCAGGAGAAGCCCTAAATCCACTTTTCACATGAAATTGGATTCTTAAAGAATATTTGATCAATTTTTAAAACTCCTACGCACCATTTGTGAAATGACATGCATAATATCATTACTTTAGTGTTGTTTGTAAGAGCAAGAAATTTGAAACAAGCTAGATGTCCCTCAATAGTAGACCAGTTCAGCAAATTGTGGTTTATCTTATACAACGGCTCTGGAGCCTTGAAAGCAACAAGAAAGTTCCTTTCGTGCTTCATGACATATTATGAAATAAAAAGGTTAGGTGCACTGCTGTGTATATGATATCCTACCATTTGTGTGAAAGTAGGGAGAGAATATATACATGGATATGTATGCACTTGTTCCTATATGAATAGAATATTTTCTGAAAGCATGTCTATACACACACATGCATACATATATCTGTATCTAGGTAGACAGATTAATGGATAGATAGATAGATAGATAGATAGAAACCAGCAGCAGTGGTGCTTTTGGGAAAGAAAATTAGATGGCTGAGTGGTAGGGTAGGAGGGAGACATTTTACCTTACCTTCTTGTCTATTTTGAATTTTGAGTCCCTGTGAATATGTTATTATTTTACCAAACAGATGTTTTGTGAAGGGCCTGAGAATCATCAGTTTGCCACCTCTTCTAGAGCCTTAGTATTTCCTCTGGATATCTGAAATCACCTGCTGGGTTTGTGGCATTACTGTGATAGCCTGCAGGGAGTTCGATCACATTGGAGAAGGAACCTCCAGGTCCAGAGCACATAGATGTATGACACATGATGCAGGTGTGGATCTCTGCTCTTCTACTTCTCCCATGGGTTTCAAGCAAATCAAGAACGATCCCAGAAATCTCATTCAGCCCAGCCCTGCCTGGAGTCTGTTGGAGTATGCTGAATCCTGGGTCGGTCCCAGAATGGCTTTGCTGGCTCTCAGGGATGTCCTGACTTCTGGCACGGTCTTAGACTGGGAAAGACACCCAACCACTTTATCTCATAAGATTGTTATTTGGTTGGAGAAATTAGCATATTCAAGTCCCAGAGTCCCTGGTCTTTTTGCAGGGAAGGGGAGTGTTTGTTGGATCATGAGACAATCATTACAGTTGCATCTTGAATAACTGCTATTCTAGCATGACCTTCTTAGCTGGGAAGGAAGCAGCTGGGTCTGAGATTTGGGAGTAGCTGGGAAGACAGAAAATTCATGCATCTTAGAAAGTAGATAAGGCTAGAAGCCACGTTAGGCTCCCTCAGATCACAACTTACACACCATGAGGTTGTTTTGGATACTATGAGAACAGGCTGGGGACCTGCTCATGTCTTCTAAAGTCCAGCTAGCCCTGGACATCACAGTGGACCCTGGATTGCCCATCTGTATGTCAGATCAGTGTGTGCACGAAGGCAAGCCCGTTTCCTTTTCTAGTACGGCCTTTGCTTGGCAACCTCCCCCTTATTCTCTGCGGCTAGGAGATCTCAGCTTGCCTGGTGACTTATGAGAAAGGCCACTCATGGTCTCGTTTGTCTCACCTCTGGGTATAATGCATACACATCATTCTAGCTAGGACTAGCCATCTGCCAAAACCTAATTGTCCTTTTTGATCTGTATGTGGTTTGGGTTTTCTTAGGATTTTCACCATTTTGGGGGTGTGATATCTCTGGGGGTTTTGTTTGTTTGTTGTTTTTGTTTTTTACTGTAAAGCTGGGCAGCTATCACCTGCTTTCTGGAGCTTTTAAGATCTTTTTATGCCCTGCCTGTCTCAAGCAAGTTTCCAACAGGAAGCAGAATCCCCTCCAGATGTTAAGATGAAGAGACTTTAATGAAGGGGTTATTTTCAGAGTTGTGGGCAGGGTTAAGGGCACCATTAAGGGGTGTGAGGCGCCTGGAGAAGAAAACTGGGAGAAACCTTTCCTGACCCAGGCCTGCAGGGGCAAAGGGAGGGAAGAGTGTTAGTGGAACTCTGGGAAGAGCTCATGCCAAGGAGGAGTACCCTCTGCCTCCCCTCCCAACACACACACACACACACACACACACACACACACACACACACACGGGAGCTGTGGTCAAGGAGGTGCCCCACCCTTGCCAAATTCTGGCATTAGAGCAGGAGGGAGTGGGGAACTCTTACTCCATATCCTCTCTCACACCCCGCCCCTTGCAATTCTGCTGGTCCTTTGGCTAAACCCATCAGGAAGCCAGACTGCGAGGGGGCCTGGTAAGGCAGCCTGCTAGGGGCACAGGGAGGGACCACAGGGCAGCACGTGCATTGGGAGTCAGGATCGCAAATGGAGACAACAGCATACCTACCCAGCGACTGTCAGTGCCTCCGGTGGGATCATCACTGTAGACAGAGGTGTGTCCTGAGTGGGATGTGGGGCGCATGGGTTCATTCGGACCTATCCCTGGGGATGGGGTGAGGGCAAATGCCATCATCGTCTTGCCTTTTAAAATCTCTGGTCATATTGGCAGCCATTCCCATGGAGGAACCTTTCTATGATCAGTTCTTGTGAATAATCTACCTTCCTTCTACTTTAAAATTTTTTAATTCTTTTTTTTTTTTTTACATTTTAAAATTTGAATTAATAATAATAAAAAAAAAAGCCTTCAAGGTTGACAAGGACTAGGATTGACAGTACTATGGCTTTTAGAAATCCCTGTTGTCCATTTAAATTTTAATGTTTCTATCATTTGTTCCTCAGTGTAAATTAACAGCCATGGCAGTGTGTTGGGTTTCTTTTCTGAAGTCGGGACTTTAAATTTAATTCAATAGCCGAGATTTACGGCGCTTCTATATTTCACACGGCAGAATCAATAATGTGACTGAAGTGAAGAAGATAAAAATTTATGGTATCTTGCAATTTAATGGTTGAAAAGATGCAATTGGAGAGATCATAAATTGTGAAGGAGTTTATGCTTCATTGCTCCTGATTCAGTGCGTGCTGTTAGGACTTGATTTGTGGCTATTCACAAGGTGTGATTAATGGTGTGATCGATGCTTGCTTCAGTGCAGTAAAGCAGTTGTAATGCTCTTCATTAGAATAAATAAAATAAATTGACTGAAGCTTTATAAAAACTGTGTAACATTTAAAATCTAAAATGTCAATTTTTTTTCCTGTTACAATTTAGATTTCTTCAGGCAGTTTCCACCTACATCACATCATTCATTGTCATTCTTTTTGGATATTATAGAAATCCATGTGGGTTTGGGCAAGCTTTATGCAAAGCTCACTGAAGAGGAAAAAAAAAAAAAAGAGTTGAATAGGACCTCCAGGGCTGAGATATTGTGGTCGCTGTGCTTTACCACCCTCCCAAACGCACATCTTATCCTCCTGAAACCCCAAGTTTGAAGAAACCGAGGCAGAGAATGACCCTTCTAGTCACACATCTGCTAAAAAAAAAAACAACAAGGAAAGTGGATAGATTTGTTTTTTTTTTTTTCAAGTGTGGTGGGTATGCGTGCGTCTCCACAGCAAGAGCCTGTGGGGGTGCAGCACACCCTTTAGACAACTTTGTTTTAATTTGGGGATTTTGCCTGCCATGCTTCTATTGTCAGTTCATGCTATGATTCAAACAAGAGCAAACACAGAAGGAGAACGGCAGGGTCGCCGTGACCGGGAAGCATGAAGTCAGTCTAGGTAATGCCTCCAGGACCCTGGTGAGTCACTTGGGATGGGAAAAGTTGGCTTGGCACCTGCACAGAAATTCCTGCCAATCTGGGAACTTTTTTGTCACAATTGTAAACCAGCTGCTTTTGTTTCCATACCAATCGCTAAAATTGATTACTATCCGTTAAAGAACCCCTTTGGCCTGGCTTGGAGAGGGGTATGTATCTCCAGAAGGTACCTTCACTTGGCTCACGTCTTGTGATCATTTCATCTGTTGCAGGTTGTTTCAGTGCCCAAAGTCACAAGCAAGTGATAGACTTCATCTCAAGGACCTGATAGTTGTAACTGACTGATGGGTGCCCAGACCCCACTACTATTTGCAATTGTAGATTTACACCAGGCCCTGGGGCTGGCAAGCCTTTCAAAGAGGTTTCCAAGATTCACGTGGATTCCACCAGAATGAATCTGGAAAGGTTTGATGCAGTGGAGATTTTATTTTACCTCCATTCATGGCCTTGAAAGTGAAGAGGAGACATGGGGGTAGGCCTCCTGTGTTTGGCCTTGTATCACATTGATGTTGGCTCTCTGTCACCATAGGGTTCTGGGGGAGTACTGGGAGGTGTCCTGCATGGGAGTTCTCAACCTTAAGGTATAAATCCAACTAGCTTCCCAGATTTTCCTTCTTTCTCTTAACAGATCCTTAACTCATCCTGTATTTCAAGATGATGAAGCACCTTGGTGTAATAGAGACCTAACTTCCAAAAATACTTCCAAGTTCTCCTCACTTGGCATTTCTCAGTCAAGTGAATTGCCTTTTGAGTTGGCTTCTGGACGCTACACGGGAAGGAGAGCTTCACTGAGATTCCTCGAGGGTTTATGACACTGTGTGCATTTTAAAGGTGCTTCCTGAGTCACTTAGGGGTGTAGGAGCTGAAGGGTGCAAAGGATGTACTGATTAAAAATGACAAAGGAGACAGTAAGAAGAATCAATAGCGCTTGAGTGAAATAGGATTGTTTGCCTCGTTTGTGGCTAGATTTCTGGGTGCTAGCACCCATCAAGGGTTTAGTAGAAAACAAAGACTGTGCTATTCCAAGGAGGACTGTGCCCGAGGTTGAGAGATGCAGCAAACCTCTAGCATGTGCCCCCGGAGGGTAGGGTCTTTGCCCACATGACCACCACGACACAGCCAGGGTCTAGAACAAGGCCTGACGCCTACAGCAAGCCCACAATAAATGCTTGCTGAAAGGGGTGAGCCAATGGCACCTCTTTCTAAACACTGTAGATAGACTAAGCAACTAAGAATATGTCAAGGGACATCACGGAAAGCTGTAAAAATAAAAGCGCCTGTTAGGATAGGGAAAACCCAAGGAAAATAGGAGAAAAAAAGCCCAGCACAATTTTAAACAAGAAGTCTACCTATCAGTGAGCCATTCTACTCGTTTGGAGGCTTATAGCTTGGACCTAGCCTTCAGTCAGTATATCTTAGCAGTTTGGGGAGAAAACAGAATGAGAAATCCCAACTTTTTTTTTTTTTTTTTGGAGAAGGAAGCAGTGAGGATTGGCAGGAAAACTCCAGCTCAAACACATAAATAACGCATGGGAACTTTTCCATCAAACTTTGGGAAGTAAATGAAGCTCTCTGGGCCTGTTTTCTTATCTGTAGTATGGGGTGGGGGGAGGGGTGCGATGTTTCCTGGGGTCTTTCATCTCTGCATTCTAAGCTCTTTGCTTCTTCTGTTTCCAACCCCCTTTCTGGATCCTAACCCCCAGCCTGTCACACAAAGAGGCCGTGTTATTCTCCCCTAAGGCTTTCCCCTTGACTTCCCAAAGCACTGCTGACTCTTGACGTTCTCTCACCTGCTGTAATACCTAATACCCGATAAGACTGACTGTGAGAAAGAAACTTAAAACTCATCTTTACTTGGAACCCCTTCCCTGAGCGCACCAGAGACGGCCCTCCACGAGGAGGTCCAGTGGCCACTCTCGCCCCTCGGCATCCCTGTCCTTCCTCCTCTGCACCCTTGCCTGCCACTATTGTGAGGGACTTTGTCCATGTCCTTCCCTCCCAAGGACCAGGCACTTGCTTTCCTCTCTGGGCCCAGCCAAGGGAAGGGCGAAAAGGCCAACCCAAACCAGTGTCGCCACAACGGAGCCCAAGTCAAAACCAAACTTGTAACACAGGACCTAAATGTCTCCGTTTTAGAATAGCATTCTGTCCTGACATCCACCTCCTCTGTTGAAATGTTACCTTTTGTTTGTGTTTTACTTCCTTAAAAATAAGTGCATCCTCAACTTAAACCTCCATCTCCAGCAATGGAAAGAGCCACCAAAGCTTAGTTTGTTTTTAAGGTATCCGTGATTGCAAGGGATCAACAATTACAGAATCAGTATGCGACCTGTAGTCCTTTGACCAGCAACCCCCTGCCCCCAAGCACGGAGCTCCCATCGGGACACGAGGCGGCGGGGTCGGGGGGGGGGGGCTTCAGGGTGGGGTCTATCTTACTTTTCCAGGGAAAAGCTCAAGAATCTGACTTGTTCTGTGCTGCTCAGAAAAGCAGGACTGCAGCTGGTATATTTCATAAGACTTCTTGAGTTTTAAGTTCCTAGCCTGGTTCTGTGAACAGAGAGAGAGAAATATTGTTAAAATTTGGTCTTGGGCTCTATCTGATGTTGCCTCTAGTTTAGATCTGTGGGGGGTGGGAGGGGAGCAGTTTCTCCACGGCCGATGTGTCTACGTGTATCTAGAAGGGAAATGGCTGCACTATTGCTTTTCCGAACTTTCACCCTTTCTGCCATGTTTCGACATGGTAATTGCTCCAAGGTCAGCAAGTGAGAAGTAAACCTGTCAGGGTAACTCAGGAAAAAAGATTGTTATGCTCTCTGAAAATATAAAGTGCTGTATAAATGCTTAATAATAAAAACACCTTGGTCACCAGATCGCCTCCATTTTATCTCTGTCTCTGCCTATTGAGTTTTTGTTATAGTTGTACCAGATGTCACAAAGATAATAACTTGGCAAAGCGTCACAGCTCCTGAAGTCCTTTCCCGTATATGATCTCATTTGGACCTTACTTGTAACAGCCGGAGGAGCCACGCTGCTTTATTAGGTCCATTTTGCAGATGAGAAGACCAAGGGATAGTCCGTGGCCTGCCGGCGGTGAGGCTCTCCAGACCATCCCTTCGTGTTCACCGCCTGGCACAAAATTCAGCACTCTGCGTTGAAAAGCACGATCCAATTCTGTGGAAGGCCTTTCTATGGTATTTCAGAAGAGGAATGCACTCTGTTACCTTTTATAAATCAAAGCAATCCTTGTAAACACAGTTTTCCCAGAAGGTTTGAGCTAGCTCTCATACAAACAGCTGTTTTATCAAATGCTTTCTGAAAGAATATGTCAGTTCCTCTGAGGCCCGAGGTGACAGTGCACTGTGATTGCTGTCCCGCTTCCTCAGAAAGTTGTCGCGATTTCGTCGACAGGTAGGGAAGGAAGAAAGGATCTTCCCCATTCAAAGATTCTCAAACCATTTCTACTTTGGCGGTTTGAGCTTGCCAAATTTCTAACCTGCTACAGTACACGAGAGCCCTTTCAGTTAGTCTGATGGGTCTTTTGTCTACCATCTAAGGACGACATACCTTCCCTGCAACCCATCAGTGCTTGTGATTTCCATGGCTTTTTAGGCTGAGGAAATAGAAGCTTTCTTCATAATTCTGTTCTCACTCTCCATTCATCTTAGCACACTTTACTACCTACATTTCAGTGACCCCCTCACGTAAGACAAACCACAGATTTAGATATAGACAGATCAGATATAGAGTCCTAGAGATACAGGTGCAGTTGGAGATACAGATACTGTTGTAGGTGGATACAGATACACAATAAAACAGCAGCTGGGCCAGGGTCGATGGCAGTCACTCAGAATCCCTCCTGTCCAGTTTTTTTTTTTTTTTTTTTTTTTTTTTCCTGAGGGACCAGCGGATGCTGGGCTGGCAGAGGCCCCAGAGAAACCAGCACCCGAGCGGCTGTATACAGGTCATTGCGTGGGGCTGCTCTCATTAAGCCTTCCAGGGCTCTGCTGAATGGCTGGAGGCCTTCTCAGGAAGCAGCTTAGAAGATTGCTGGAGGGACTCCTGCTGTTCCACTTAGTTGAGTTTCTTCCCTTTTTCTCCAAGTTATCCCCTTATTAGAGAATCCTGTAAAACCAGGAGGAAGGAGAGGCGAATTTTCTGGCTAGCTTACAGTCCTTCTGTCTCTCATTAAGGCCTCTTTCTCAGTGTATTCTGTGATGTGAACTTGTGAACTCAGTACTGCTTACTTCACCATCATTGCAAAATCAGCACTTAAAGATATCAAGGACCCAACAGCAACTCCGCTCTGAGGAGGCAGGAAGAGAAGCGCAAGTCCATTGTACTCTCCTACTGTCACTGTCTGTGGCTCACAGTTGATGGCATTTCAAGGAATAGGAATTGGACTATGGGATGCATTCTTACCCATCCTTGAGTTCCATGCATCATGGGTGAAGAGCACCCTGTGCTTTCTGAAATGAATTCTGAGCACTTAGCAACAGGGAACTGGGTTTTACAAATCAGTTACGCTTTGATCCAGTAGGAAAACCCTCAGGATTAGAGCATTGAACACTCAATACGCGGCACTTAAAAATACAACAAAATAGGAGAAAAGAGGAGGAGGGATTCCAGCTTAGGACAGTTTTGAGGACTTAACTTGCGTTGGAAATGTTTGAGCTTATTCGGTGGGTCAGGGCAGAGGGTGGGAAACTAGGTCACCCCAGGCCTTTTATTCCCTCTGGCTCCTGTGATGTGGTCTTGGATATGGGCCCTACGTACCATCCCTGTCTCCCTGGTGCAGCCCTCAAGGCTGACTTTGTACCACTATGGTAGCGAGACTTACTGCTGAGGATCCTTAAGAATATGATGTTGGGGGGGGGGAGGGGTGGTCACCAAAGTAGCCCCAGGCCAAATTCAGCCTGATGCCTGTTTTTGTAAATAAAGCTTTATTGGAACACACCTAGGCTCATTCATTTGGGTAAGGTCTAAGGCTGCTTTCACACAATAGTACCAGAGTAAGTTCAAAGCTGAAACTATTTCTTCTCTGGCTCTTTATAGAAAAAATCTGGTGACCACTGAAACGGGCTGTAGAAAGACTATGTGGGTTTAGTGAGCTTATAGTCAAGCGATGGGGTGTGACAGGTATTTATGGCTTTAGAACACATTTCCTTAAAACTTAGTGAATGGCATAAGTGACCATTTCTTATGATCATGGATTCTAGAGGGTATGGAAGGGCACAGAAGGGATGTCTTGTTTCTGCTTCACCGCATGTGGGGTCTCAGCATAAAGACTTCAAACAATGATGGGTTTGAAAGGCTAGGACTCCTCAGGCCTGTCTCTTTGTGCTCTCTTCAGGTGACCTCTCCAGCATTTGTGCCTGCCGGCTCAAGGCTCTCAAGGTGTGTGTGTGTGTGCATGTGGCAGAGAAAGAGAGACACAAGGGGTGAGGGGAAGAGAAGCATGACACCATATTTCCCCTCTATGTCCCAGCATCAGCCGCAAACCTCTTAAGGCATCACTTCCACCGCAATCTGTTGGTTGTAGCAGTTACGGTGTTCTCCCCAGGCCAAGAGGAGACAACACAGACCCCACTGCCCCATGCAGGAGTGTCAACGTCTTATTTTAAGGGGTGTGTGGGTGACTCAGTTGGTTAAGCATCTGACTCTTGATTTCAGCTCAGGTCATGATCTCATGCTTCATGGGTTTGGGCCCATTGGGCTCCTTGCTGACAGCATGGAACCTGCTTGAGATTCTCTCTTCTTCTCTCCGCCCTTCCCGCTCTCTGTCCCTCTCTCTCTCTCTCTCAAAATGAATGAATAAACTTTAAAAAAAAAAAAAGGTCGTATTTTAAGAAGAGCATATGGGAGTTACGTATACATGTCTATCTCCATCTTTGGAAAATCTGCCACAGCGGGTGAGCCCCGTCACCTGGAGGATCCTGCCTTCAAACTACTTACTTCTCATCACTGTCTTTTCTTTCTTCCCCACCACACTTGCTCCATCTGGGACAACCTCCCCTGGACACTCTGCCTGAAGACATCCTCCCCTTATAATGTAGCCTACGCACCAGGCCAGAGTCGTCTTTCTCTGCAGGAGTCACTGCTTCCTCTGAAGGCTTTGATACTTTCCCATCCATAGCCAGTCCCATGGCCCTCAGCCTCTCCTGTCATCATGGTCCCCCGCGTGCACTTTCCCTGCAGGCTCAACTGGGCTCCTCCATAGACCCCAGACACAAGGTGTTCTTTCTCTAGCGGAAGCTACTGCCCCAATGTCCTCTGTCCTGCTCTGGGTTTATCTCTGTCCAGTCAAGCTCATCTCCTGACTCATCAAGTTTCAAGTTTATCCAAGCTCATCAAGTTTCATCTCCTTTATGAGCCCTTCCCTGCCATCCTGTTTCTACTAACTCTCCTTCCTTGTATGAACGGCCTGTAGCACACATGTGGCTCATATTTGTTTACATTCCTCTTGCATCTACTCAATACCCAGTAAACATTTGTTGGGTATGCTGATCTGCATAATTCTTAAATTTCTTACGGCGAGTAAATACATAAATTCTTCAAGCGCACATTTAAAATTCACCTGGATCCATCTGATATGAGTAAGAAATACAATAGAAAGGCACACTGCCTCAGCCAGCTGAAAATGTTTAGATTCCAATCAGAAGTCAACGTAAGATATATTTTATAAATGAGATACCACACTGCTACTTTTAAACGGTGAGAACTATTTGGCCTGTGCCTTTACCTGTTCTAACACTTTACAAAATATATGTTTAGCAAAAAAAAAAAAGAAAAAAGCCAAAAAAGCCAAAAAGCCAACGAAAGAAAGAAAGAAAGAAAGAAAGAAAGAAAGAAAGAAGGAAGACAGGATAAAAATGAGAAATGGGAATAAAGAGGGTGGGACAGAATGTGTCTTAAGTGACTAAGAAAATCTTAAATCCTAAGTCAGCTCCATTTTGCCTTGAAGAAAACAGTGAGAAAACCACGGGAGATTTTGCCCCTCGAACTTTCTCATTCTGATGTGCTAGTTCAGTCATGCCGAACATTTGCAAAAGACAGTGCTCATTTGTCTTTGGCTCCTAAATTAGTTCCAGCAACTAATTTCCCTAGTTGTCTTGAATTCTGTTATTTTTCCAACAAAGTTAGCAATCATTGTGTCATGGAAGATGTCTCCCTACACACACACACACACACACACACAATCTATTTTTGTCTGGGTTGCCATTTCTGTGACTGGTATATACTAGTTCCTCTCTAGATGGCTCACAGTTCATTAAGGGGTTGCTCAATTTATTAGGAACCAATCATGCATTCATACATTCTTTTATCTGAAGTGCACTTTTAAATGTTAGACCATACACTAATCAAGTTGAACATGATAATGAGAGCACATTCACATTGTTAAGGTAAATGACCCAATGCACTTAGAGTGAAGACATATTTGAACTACAATTTGCACTTTTCATCGCAATATTGAAGATTCCCAGCAAGGGTCAGGATGCTGTTGGCAACCGCCTTGGGAGGATTCGATTAGCTTCACACATAGAACCAGACCCTCCTCACTTCACTGTCACTTTGTTTTCCATTACCCTGTGAAAATACAGCAGGAAGAGGAGGCAGAATTGGGAACAAACAAGAGAATTTTGTAGAGTTACAAAGAGTCAAGTCTTGATCATTTCTAAGAAGTGGAGAGAGGAACAGATGTGTGGATGGTCTCAAATAGGTGAGAGTCTGAAAATAATGTGTACTTATGTTTGGGACACATTTTGATACATGGTTTTAAATTGAGTGAGATTTGCTTTAAAACTAATAATGAAGTTGCACTGTAAAGACACGGCGCAGGAGAGGCTAGAATAGCGTCTATTTCCACCATTTTGGCTCCCCTCCCCGTACTCTACATTGTGTGCTGGCATTGAGTTGATGGAACCTCAGATCCAAGCTAAATAGGAATTTGAACGAAGCTACCATGAAATACGGGAGGGGTAGTTAAGGACTTGATTTAAAACAATGTTTACATTTAAAACAATTGTTTTAAAAAACAATGTGGTAAGCAAGTGTTTTTAGAATAGGTAGACAGTCTGTAAATCTGAAATAATGTGTCCTGGGGTCAAAATCCCCTAGTTCAGGCAGAGCTAAATGCAGATATACTCTGGGTTAAACAAGGTTCCACTGTTACATTGTCACTTGACAGATGAATGTACAGAAATCCTTAAAGACTAGCATATTCGCTAAAGAGTAAGGAAACTGTGATTCAGCCTTTTAGAAAATAAAGGCATTCTAAAACCCATTAAAGGAAATACAGAAGAAGGCATGCTGTGTTACACTCTCTGCCAGGCATTCTCTCCATACAAATATTTAGGATTCTAGCTCTTTCTTCTGAGGTTGTTCTAGAAGAGAAAGGTAGAATTTGCCCCCTCCCTTGACACCATTTTGCTTACTTGTTTGTATTATAGATGAACAGCTGGACAACCTTACATGGAAGTTTATTTTGAGGATACATTATATTGCAGGACATTCTGGTTTGAGAACGAGATGGCTTTGCCGCATAAACGCTTACTGAGCCAGTCAAAGAAGACAAAGACCGTGTATATGTGTGTGCATGTGTGTGTGAAAGAGAGAGAGAGAGAAAGAGCAAGGGAGAACGGGACTCATTTTCACACTAGGGAGCTTCTGGAACTAGTCTCTTGCCTTGTCTCTATGTCGTCATGTAATTGCCCATCACCAGGTAATACTTATCGGAGCACCCTGGCGAGCTCAGCTCTGCTGACCATTTGTACTTACTTAAAACATCCTAATCATTGCTCAGTAGAAGCTTCTCAGCTGATGAAGAACTTGCAGTGAATCCAGATAAGCAGGGCCAAGCAACTGTGGCGTGTAACGGGACACGCTTCACACAGAGAGAGCTGGGTCTGGCTCTGCCTCGGTGTAAACCTCCCCCTCCCAGGTCTCAGCCTGGGGCACTGACCATGGCATCTAAGGGTCCTTCTGCTCTAACATTCTATTATTCTGGTTTATTATTTTAGTTCACATTAATGAATGAACCAAAACATTCTAAAAGTTACCGAGGACATTATTGTAAGTATGACGTTTTGAACATAAGTGCCTTTCGTGTACTATTTTGTCTCCATACCAACCCACAACTAACTGTTGGAATTCGCATCAGGCTGATGAGAAAGATAAAGGGCTTGCAGCCAGATAGAAGGTGGTGGACTTGGGGCACCTGGCTCAGGCGGTTGAGTGTCCAACTTCGGCTCAGGTCATCATCCCACAGTCTATGAGTTCAAGCCCCGCGTTGGGCTCTGTGCTGACAGTTTGGAGCCTGGAGCCTACTTCGGATTCTGTGTTTCCCTCTCTCTCTGCCCCTCCCCTGCTCACACTCTGTCTCTCAAAAATAAATAAATGTTTAAAAAATTAAAAGAAAGAGGGGCGCCTGGGTGGCGCAGTCGGTTAAGCATCCGACTTCAGCCAGGTCACGATCTCGCGGTCCGTGAGTTCGAGCCCCGCGTCAGGCTCTGGGCTGATGGCTCGGAGCCTGGAGCCTGTTTCCGATTCTGTGTCTCCCTCTCTCTCTGCCCCTCCCCCGTTCATGCTCTGTCTCTCTCTGTCCCAAAAATAAATAAAAAACGTTGAAAAAAAATTTAAAAAAAAATTGAAAGAAAGAAAGAAAGAAAGAAGGAAAGAAAGAAAGAAAGAAAGAAAGAAAGAAAGAAAGAAAGAAAGAAAGAGATGGAGCTGGGATCTCAGCTTATGTTGTCTGACTCCCAAAACCGTGGACTTGATCTGCTGAGCTATGCTGCACTCCCCTTCCCCGCCCCCTCCCCGTCCCACCCAGTCAACAGTGTCATTGTGTATTTTACAAAACAGCAGACCTTTGAAGTGTCCCGTCTTGGAGTGTAGTTCTGTCTTAGGGCTTTGGGACTTTGTAAAACATTTGATCTTCTAGTACCTCCTTTCACCAGCCATCCGCTCTAACACAAAAATGGCATTTGCACAATCCTTTTGCTTCCAGAAAATTATCTAGGTCACTAAGTATGTCAGCTGTAATAATGCAGCGGCTAATTCTTCCAAAAACAGAAAACTGTTTATCAGAATTGCCACTGGCAGTAAATTCGACCTAGACCATCCATCCTCTCCCAGCCCCAAACTCATCATTACATAGAAAATGATTTTGTTCTTTCCAAACTTTCAGCCACCAGTTGGGCTTGTTTTCTACTCCATGTTGCACCGAAGTTGCTGCTTGGAAAATAACAAACTGTAATTGTTTATTTGTGTACGTATTTCTGAAACTGCCTTGGAAAATTCTGACAACTTGGGTCTGCATGAAAGTTCACCAATTTGATCGCTAAAATTTTTGTGCTTGACAAATTTTTATAAAAATCTGTGTTCTAGAACAAGAAATGTTTTTTTATAATTCCTCCAAACTGTGTCTCCTGTTCTTTCTTCTGATTTGGTTAACAAAATCACTAGCTTTCCTTTTTTACCTCTCTGGTTCCTGTACTCCTCATTGTTCTTCTATTTTGCTTTGTTACACACATAATACATGTCATTTTTTGGAAAATCGTAAATTGTAAGTAAGCAAAAGAAGAAAAGGAAGATGAGAAGAAAAAGAAAAAAGGAGAGAAAAGAAAAATAAGCTGTTTCAATCTTTCAGGGTATATGCTGCCTCCCAACCATATAAATGCCATAGATATTTTGACCAAAATAAAGCTACACTATTTCTATTGAGAAAGAAGAGAGAGAGAGAGAGAGAGCACATGTGCACGAGCTGGGGAGGGGCAGAGAGAGAGGGAGAAAGAATCCCAAGCAGGCTCCGTGCTGTCAGCATAGAGCCCGACACGGGGCTCGAACCCACAAACTGTGAGATCACGACCTGAGCCGAAGTCGGACACTTAACCAACTGAGTCACCCAGGCGCCCCTCCAGGTGCTATTTTTAATAGCTTCATTGGGAATAACTGACATACAACAAATTGTACATTATAAAATTGTATAATTTCATACATTAACATGCACATGCATCTGTGAAACCATCACGATTCAGATAGTGAACATATCCATCACCTGCAAAGTCTCCTCATGCCCCATTGGAAGCCTTTATACTGCCTCTCCTGCTGTTCCATTTCCAGGCAACTACAGATCTGTTTTCTATCACTATGTTGTAGTTTACATTTTCTAGAATTGTATATGAATGGTACCATGCATTATGCACTCTTTCGTATCTGGCTTCTTGCACTTAGTATAATTCTCTTGAGATTCTCCCACGTTGCAGCATGATCAATAGTTTATTCCTTTCCATGGCTGAACAGAACGCCAGCATATGGCTCTACTTGAGTGTGTACACCCTTTCACCTAAGAATATTTGGTTTGTTTCTCTTCTTTTCGCTACTTTAAATAAATATTCCCCCTATGAGTGAAATGACTGAATGATACGGCTGCTATAGGTTTCACGTTTTAAGACACTGCCAACTTGTTTCCAAGTGTTTGTATCACGTTTCATTACCACCAGCAGTGTAGGAGAGTTCTGCTTCCTCCATATGTTTGCCAACAGTTGGTATGGTCAGTTTTTAAAATTTTTGCTATTCTAATAGGTGTATAATCATATCTCATTGTAGTTTTAATTTGTATTTCCTAATGATTAATGACGTCGAGCATCTTTTTGTGTGCTTATTAGCCATCACTCATTCTCCTCATTTTTTAAGACTGAGTTTATTTGCTTATTATTGAGTTTTGAGAGTTCTTAATATTCTCCTAATGCAAGGCTTTTACCAGATATGTGATTTGCAAATAGTTTCTCTAACTCTATGGCCTACCTTTTAATTCTCGTGTCTTTTGTAGTGCAGAAATTTTTCATTTGGATGAAGTCAATTTATTAACATTTTAAAACACTTTTGGTGTCATATATAAGAAGCCTTTGCCTAACCCAAGGTCATAAGGTCTTCTACGATTTTATCTAGAAATTTTATAGTTTACAATCCTATCTTTAGGTTATGATGTAATTTCTATATGCTGTAAGGTATGCATCAAAGTTATTCTCTATTCTTTACTCATTTATTTTTTAGTTTTGTGTGTAGATAACAAGTTGTTCCAGCATCATTTGTTGAAAATACTATCTTTACTCTATTTTACGTCTTTGTAAAAATCAGTTGCCCCTACATGCATGACTCTGTTATTGTAATTTCTGTTTTGTTATATTTGTCTGGCTTTATACCAATACCACACTGTTTTTATTACTGTTTCTTTATGATAGATTTTGAAATCAGGCAATGTTAATAATCCAACTTTGTTTTTCTTTTTTCGGAGTTGTTTTGCCTATTCTAGATCCTTTGCATCTCATTCCATATGAACTTTATAATCAGTACATCAAATTCTATTGAAATGCCTGCTGGGATTTTGACGAGGATTACTTTGAAATCTCTAGATGAATTTGAGGAGAACTAACATCTTAATAATATTGAGTCTTCTGACCCACGAACATGGCATTTGACTCAATTTATTTAGGCCTTTAAAAATACCCATCAGCAGTGTTTTTGCAGTTTTTAGTGAACAGGTCTTTTACATTTGTGATCAGACTTACTTCTAGGCTACTATAAAAGTGTGTGTTAAAAAAAATTCCATTTCCAATTGCTCTTTGCTAATATATAGAAGTACTGATTTTCATATATACTGATCTTGTATTCTGCAACCATACTAAACTCACTTATTAATTCTACTAGGTTTCTTGTAAATTTAATTTCTTTGTAAAAAAAAAGAAAACAACAGCTTTACTTCCATCTTTCTAATATGGATGCCTTTTGTTTCTTTTTCTTGCCATACTGTACTGGCTTGAATCTCCAACATACTGTTGGAGAGAAGTAGTAAGGGTGGACATTCTTGTCTTGTTTCCGATTTTAGGAGCAAAGTATTCCATCCTTACCAATAAATATGATGTTAGTTGAAGACTCCCCATGGACGCCCTTGACCAGATTTGAGGAAGTTCACTTTTATTCCTAGTTTGCTGAGTTTCTCTCAGTATTGGACGTTAGATTTTGTCATATGCTTTGTCTACATCACTGAGGTGATCTTATGGCTTTTCTTTTATTGTTTGTTTATATTGTGAATTACATTGATTTTCATGCCTGGGTCATATTATCTTATTCATATATTGTTGAATTTGACTTGCTAACATTTTGCTTAGAATTTTTACATCTATGTTAATAAAGCTATTTGTCTATAGTTTCCTCATAATATTTTAGTCTGACTTTGATACCAGAGTATGCTAGTCTCATGGGATGTGTTTGGAAGTTTCATCTTCTTTTTCAGTTACCTGGAAGTTTGTGTGGAATTTGTAGAATTCACCAGTAAAGAATTTAGGCCCAGAGAGTCTTTTTTTGTTGGAAGATTTTAAACTCCAAATTCAATGTCTTTAATAGATACAGGGTCTTCAAGTTTATGTATTTCTTCTTTTTTTTTTTTTTAAATTTTTTTTTTCAACGTTTATTTATTTTTGGGACAGAGAGAGACAGAGCATGAACGGGGGAGGGGCAGAGAGAGAGGGAGACACAGAATCGGAAACAGGCTCCAGGCTCCGAGCCATCAGCCCAGAGCCTGACGCGGGGCTCGAACTCACGGACCGCGAGATCGTGACCTGGCTGAAGTCGGACACTTAACCGACTGCGCCACCCAGGCGCCCCTATGTATTTCTTCTTGAGTGAGCTTTGGTTATTTGTGTCTTCCAAGAAATGTGTCTATTTCTTCTGGATAGTTGAATTTATTCACATGAAATTATTCACAATATTCCTTTATTATCTTTTTAATGGCGTCTGTCATAAAGTCACCACTCACATTTCTAATTTTGGTAATTTATGCCTTTACTCTTTTTTTTCCTGATCAGTCTGGCTAAACGTTACCAATTTTATCAATCTTTTCAAAGAAACAACTTTTGTTTTGTTTTTTTTCTTGTTTTTCTGTTTTCTGGTTTTTTTTTTTTTCCTGCTCTGATCTTTATTATTTATTTTCTTCTTTGTTTGGGTTTAATTTACTCTTCTTATAGTTGTTGTTTTAGGTAGTTTTATTTTTTAATTTTAATTTTTTTTTTTTGAAGTACAGTTGACACACAGTGTTACATTAGTGTTAGGTGTATAACACAGTGATTCCACAAGTCTATACGTTATACTTTGCTTACCACAAGTATAGCTACTATCTGTTACCATACAACGCTATCACTGTATCACCGACCGTACCTTTTATTCCCATGACTTATTCATTCCATAACTGGAAGCCTGTACCTCCCACTCCCTTTCACCTACTTTGCCCATCCCTTCACCCCACTTTCCTCTGTCAACCATCAGTTCTCTGTATTTAGAGGTTTGATTTTGCTTTTTGCTTATTCATCTGTTTCATTTTTTTAGACACTACATAGGAGTAAAATCATGTAGTATTTGTCTTTCTCAGTCTGACTTATTTCACTTGGCATAATACTCTCTACATCCATCCACGTTGCTATAAATGGCAAGATCTCATCCTTTTTTATAGCTGTGTAGCTTTTCATAGTTTCCTAAGATAGAAGCTGACGTCATTAATTTGATGCCTTTTTTCTTTTCTAAAATAGGCATTTAGTTCTTCCTTTACACATCTTTATAAATGTTCCATATATACTTGAAAAGAATGTGTATTCTGATGCTGTTGGGTGGAATTTTCTCTACCTGTCAGTTAGGTCAAGTTGGCTGATAATGTTTTTCAAATATTCTGTACCCTTACGTATTTCCTGTCTACTTGTTCTATCAATTGTGGAGAGAAAGCAGTTGAAATCTCTAATTATAATTGCAGATTTGTCTATTTCTCCTTAAAGTTCTTGCAGTTTTTGCTTCACGTATTTTGCAGGTATGTGATTAAGGGCCTAAACATTTAGAATTATGATGTCCTTTTAGTGAATCCTTAATCATTATGAAATGCCTTTATTGCTGGTATTATTTCTTGTTCTGAAATCTACAGTGTTTGATATTAAATATAGCCACTTCAGCTTTCATTTGAATAATGGTAGCATGATATCTCTTTTCTGTCCTTTAGCTTTTAACTCACTTGTATTTTTATATTTAAAATGTATTTCCTTAAATGCATTTCCTATAGGTAGCATATAGTTGAGTCTTGTTTTTTTTCAATACTTTCTGACAATCCCTGATTTTTAATTGGAGAATTGAAACCATTTGTGTTTAATGTGGTTGTTGAGAAGATTAGGTTCAAAACCATCATTATGTTACTATTTGTACTCTAGTTAGCCTATGTGTTCTTTGCGCCCCCTTTCCTCTTTTTCTGCCTTGTGGATTAATTGATCATTTTCAACATTACATTTTATCACTATTGGCTTACAATCTGCAATTTTTTGTTTTTATTTTAATGTTTGCTTTAGTGTTTATAACATACATCTTTCACTTATCATAGTCTACCTTCAAATCGCATTCAACCATTTCACGTACAGTATAAATACCTTAACAATTGTATACTTCTATTTCCCCTTCCTGACCTAGGCACTATTGTTGGTATGCATTTTGCTTTTACATGTGTTATATCCACCCCCACTACATTGTTACTATTTTTTAACCATAAATTATCTTTTAAAGTTTTTTTGAAGACATTTGAATATTAATAAGAATACCTTAAATACCTCATATATTCTAGTTACTATTTCTGGTGTTCCTCAATGCTTTGTGGAGATCCATATTTCCACTTGGAATCATTTTCCTTTTACCTGCAAGACTTTTCCCTTTTTTATTTTTATTTATTTTTTTAACGTTTATTTTTGAGAAGAGAGGGACGGAGCATGAGCGGGGGAGGAGAAAGAGGGAGACACAGAATCTGAAACAGGCTCCAGGCTCTGAGCTGTCAGCACAGAGCCCGACGCGGGGCTCGAACTCACGGACCGTGAGATCATGACCTGAGCCGAAGTCGGACGCTCAACCGACTGAGCCACCCAGGCGCCCCAGACTTTTCCTTTTTTTAAAACATTTATTGTCATGTGAGTTTACTAGTAATGAATTCTTCAGCTTTTGTATGTCTAAAATGTCTTCATTTTGTTTCATTTTTGAAAGATATTATTATTGCATATAAGATATAAGTTGACAGTCTTTTTTCTTCCAGCACGTCACAGATCCTGCACTGTATCTTCTTGCTTGTATTGTTTCTGCAGGAGATTGACTGTCATCTCTCTGTCCCTCTGCATCTAACATGATTTTGGTTTAGATTCCTTTTAAGATTTTCTTTATACCACTGGTCTTGAGCAATTTGATTAGGATGTCCTTTGATGTCATTTTCTTCTGGTTTCTTTGAGTGCTTGAAGTTTGTGGAGTTTCTTGCATCTCTATGTAGATGGTTTTCATCAAACGTGAACAATTTTTGGCCCTTATTTCTTCAAGTGTTTTTGTACCTATGTGTCTCTCCTCTCCTTTAGGGACTCCACTTACTAGTACACTGGGCTACCTGAAATTATCCCATAGCTAAAACACAAATGAAACTGCATTTTATTTATTTATTTTTATTGAGGTATAGTTGACACACGCTGGGTTTATTTTGGAAAGTCTCTATTGTTATGTTTCAAGTTCACTATTCCTTTTTTCTGCAATGTGTAATCTGTCATTAGTCTCTTACAATGCATTTTTTAAAAAATCTTAGACATTGGGGATGCTTGGTGGCTCAGTTGGTTAAGCATCCAACTCTTGTTTTAGGCTCACGTCATGATCTCATGGTCGTGAGATTGAAGCCTGTTTTGGGCTCCACCCTGGGAATGGAGTTTGCTTAAGATTCTCTCTCTCTCTCTCTCTCTCTCTCTCTCTCTCTCTCTCTCTCTCTCTCCCCCCCCGCCCCCCCCCCCCCGCGCCCTCTGCCCCTCCACTGCTCTCTGTCTCTCTCTCTCAAAAAACTTAGACATTGTATATTTAATCCCTAAAAGTTCAGTTGGGATCTTTTTTATATCTTGCATGTCTCTATTAACTTTTTGAACATATGGAACACAATTATAACAACTCTTAGTGTCTTTGTCTACCAAAGCTAACATCTGTGCCCGTTCTGGATCACTTTTAATTGACTGATTTTTCTCCTCATTATGAGTTGTATTTTCCTTCTTCTTTGCACGCCTGGTAATTTTGGTTGGATGCCAGACATTGTGGATCTCACCCACTGTGTGCTGGATATTGTTAGATTCCTATCAACTTTATTGAGCTTTGTGACACAGTTAACTTACTGGGAACAGTTTGATCCTTTCAGCTCCTAGTTTTAAGGTTTATCAGGCAGGACTGGAGCAGTGCTTAGCTTAGAGCCAATTCGTCTCCATCATTGCAACAAGGCTATTTTGTATACTCTGCCCAAGGCCCCGTGAATCATGAAGTTGTCCAGTCTGTCTGGTGGGAACAGGCACATTCCTGGCCCTGTTTGTGTGCCGGGCATTGTTCTGTCGCATCTTTTTGAGTGATTGTTTCCTGGTCTCAGGTAGCTTCCTCACATGCATGCACCACCGATCAGTGCTCAGCTGGATACTTACAAGTGACCCTCTTCGTATTCCCAGAGTTCTCCCTCCGTGAAGTTCTCTTCTTTCAGGCGGTCTTTCCGGCAAGTTCTACCCACAGTTTCTGTACGTTTTCTTCCATCTCTGCAACTGAGGAATCCACTGGCCTCTACCTGTTTTCTCCTTGCACTCTGGTCCAGGAACTCTCTTAAGGCAGTAAGCTAAAACGGTCCCAACCTCATTTATTTCCCACTTATGGGAAATCACTCTCCTTTGTTGACTGATACACAATATCTCGAAGCTCACTGTTCACATACTTTGTCCATTTTTTGGTTGTTTCTGACAGGAGGATAAATCTGGTTCCTATTATCCCTTTTTGGCCAGAAGTAGAATTTCCATACTGTTTTTGCAATCTGATTTTTTTCACTTTAAAATATTTAAATAATTATTTTGACGTCAAGAAATAACTTTCACAATATTATTTTAAACAGCTGAATAGTATTCCACCAGTTGGACAGAGCAGAACTCTCTAAACCAATCTTCTACTATTGAACGTTTATATTGTTTCCAGTTTTTCTATCATTACAAACGGTGATAAGATAAACATTTCTGAAGCTACATATTTATAGACTTCCCTAATTACTTCCTTAAGAGAAATTCCTAGAAGTGGATATCCTGGGTCAAAGTTATACACGTCTTTGATGAATTTTGTATATTTAGTCAAACTGCTCTCAAGAAAGTTTGTGTGTTTTTACCGTTTCCTTGCTCATTTGTTAATATATCTCGTTTTTTTTCTCTCTTTCGTTCAGTCTTTTCCCTTGATTTTTTTGTTGTTCATGGCATTTTCTTACAAAGTCCTACAATTTAGGTTTTCTCAGAAAAGGAAGGGAACACCAGGCAGAATGAAAATATGACTTCATTCAGCCTGCTTTCAAGACCTGCAGAACTGTAGCAAACTTGCTTCCAGATCCTGCTGGCCCCAGCTGGTGTTTGCTCACTGCTGTCTACTCTCCCACGGTTCTCCTTTCCAAGTTCAAGCTTTATGGCTCAGCTAATGAAAAGTGTCACCACGATGGAAAAACAGCAGGGTGACTGATATTTCTAGAGTAAGCAAGACACTGGCGCATGACAGAGACTGCATTTGGTGCCTCAGAGCAAACTGGCTTGGAGTGGTGGTTTTTTCCTGTGACTATTTCCTGTCTCTAAAATGCGCTATGACTAAACTTCGCATTATGACTCTCTGAGTGAGACAGAGAAACCTGCAAGAGGGTCACACCTCCCTCCCAGCTGGGGGAAGGACGAAATTCTTAGCAGCTGTTACAGAAAGAGGAGATCAAGAGTCACCAAGGGAAGAAACACGTGACCCTAAAATGAAGGATTGATGATGGGGCCTCACTCAGAGGCAATTCTGACTGGAACCAAATTTTGAAGGACACAAGCAAATGACAATGTGGCAACACAAGGCTAATGGATGCTTTCTTTTTAAAAATTACAAAAATATTCTGTACTTACGGGAGATATTTTCCAAGATTTTAAACTGCTTTGGTGATTGTAAGTAAAAGAAGGTGGGCTCTTATTTTTTTTATTTCTATGACAACTGGAGGAAAAACTTCCAATGTGTTTTCCTTAATCTTAATTGCAAGACAGGGGCACCTTCTGAGGGTATGAGGTTCTGGAATAGTCAGCACAGGAGGCAGTGGAGCTGCAGACAGAGTGGGCTGGGATTCAAGGAGGGCAGATAAGAGATGCCTGTGGAATCAGAGATATGGCTCTGAACCGTAGCTCTGCCTTTAGAGCTGTGCAACCCGGTACAAGTTGCTTAACCTGTTTAAACCTCAGTTTCCTTATCTGTAACACATAATAATCCCATAGAGGTTGTTGTGAGGGGTAAGAGAGCTAACACAGAGCACCTGTAAAGAACAGAAACATAGACGATGTTATTTTTTGTTATCTTTTGTGCCCAAGATTATGGTCACACTGGATACTTGAGCACTTATCACTAGGCACGGAGCAAGCCCTTGTTAAAATGCTACCTATTACATAAGCCAGGTGGCAACATTGGTGCACTGGCATTATGCCTCTTTTTTAGTAATGGGAGTAATTTCTTTGGGGGGAGACCTCTGACAGAATTACAGTGGGTCATTTGTATGTTACTATCAGAAAGGGGAAAGTGTGATGTAAACCTCAGCTGTGCTCTGGGGAGGTGAATGCTCCTCATGGCCCTTACTACTGACAGACAGGAATGCCCTTATGTCTAACTGACCCTCGTGATGGGTCTGGAGCTGAGTTCAAGGGTAGCACTAGACAGAGTTGGAATCTTCTGGATGATGAAGGGTGAAGTGCCCTTGTTGGGCAGGGAGCATGGTGAGGAGAAAAGGCGCAGGGGAGGGAGGAACGAGGGGTCAGCCCAGGATGCCTGGCTCTGCCCCCTCTATGGTGAGACTGCGGTAAATCCAGACAGCAAGTGGCCAAAAGGTGTTCCAAGAATGGAGGTATCTGATATTGCATGTCAACTGGTTGTATGGCTCCCCATCACCCAACACCTTTCAGGAAATTCTGCCTTACGCACTGGTTTGTGGCACATCCCCGCTGAAACCCTTCCACGGACTCCCATCTGACTTCCATCTACTCTGTCCTGCCCACTCGACTCTTGTCTGTTCCTGAAAACATGGCAAGTAAGCTCCCGGGTGGCAGACTTTTGCAGATGATGTTCCACCTGTCTGGATGCCTACAGAGCTCACTCCTCACTTGCTTCAGGTCTAAGTCACTTTCTAGGGGAACCTGGGTGGCTCAGTCGGTTAAGTGTCCGACTCGGCTCAGGGTCATGATCTCATGGTCCGTGGGTTCAAGCCCCATGTCGGGCTCCGCCGTGCTGACAGCTCAGAGCCTGGAGCCTGCTCCAGATTCTGTGTCTCCCTCTCTCTCTCTCTCTGCCCTGCTCATGCTCCGTCTGTCTCTCTCAAAAATAAATAAACATTAAAAATTTTTTTTTAAAAGTCACTTTCTAAGAACTTTTTTGACTGCTCTCTATAAAACAATGACTACTTCTCTACCCTCCTTATCCCAGTGCTGCCTTGGAACTGGCTCATGTGAGTGTATAAGAACTGGCTGCTAAATTTTCAGGAATTTTGCAAAGTGCTTATTAAACACCCGATTATTAAAAATTAAATGATATAATTAATTAGTTAAATTATACTATTAAATAAATTATATTATTTAAAATTTTTTTTTAATGTTTATTTTTGAGAGAGACAGAGAGACAGAGCACAAGTGGGGAGGGGCAGAGAGAGAGGGAGACACAGAATCCAAAGCAGGCTCCGGGCTCTGAGCTGTCAGCACAGAGCCCAATGCGGGACTCGAACCCGCAAACCGTGAGATCACGACCTGCGCTGAAGTCGGACGCTTATCCGACTGAGCCACCCAGGCGCCCCTAAATAAATTATATTAAAAGCAAAGACAGTAAATTCTCAAAACACATCCCTTCCTAATATTTTGTTATATTTTACTGTTACCTCTGCTTTTGATAATGCTTGGCACCACTGACATTTTGGGCCAAATTCTTTGCTGTAGGATGTTCAGTAGCATCCCTGGCCTGTACCCAGTAGATACCAGGAGTATCCCCGCTCCCTAGTTGTGATAAGCAAAAAGGTCTCCAGACCCTGCCAAAGGTCACTTAGGGGACAAAATTACCCCCTGCTGAGCATGACTAACCCATACAGTGGAAACATTGTATAATGGTGTCCTGCTTTGTCTCTTTCCAATTCTGTAGTTCATAAGCCTCACACTGGAGGCTTGAAACCGGCGTGGTGGGACTATTTACACCACAAAAATCTGCAAGTGCAAAATAGATTTTAAGGGCCTAGATTTGAAAGTGTGTCCTGTCTGTAGCTCCTACATTGTGGAAAGTGCAAAACACTGGGAGAATAGTCTTCCAACATTCAAAAACTATTATTGATTCAGCAGTGCCACACATCATTGATGAAAAGAGTGAAGTTTTAAGGCACATTTGTATTGTTTTACTTTTGTATTTTTTTTTCTTTTTAAATGGTTTTTATTTAGATTTGAGGGAAAGCGTACAAGTGGGGGAAGGGCAGAGGGAGAGCGATGCAGGGGGCTCTGTGCTGACAGTAGAGAGTGGGATGCGGGGCTCGAGTCCACAAACTGTGAGATCATGACCTAGGCCAAAGTCAGACGCTCAACCGAGGCGCCCCTACCTTTGTGTTTTTCTTAATATAAACAAAATTATCAGCATTCGTGTTGGATCTCCACTCATTTGTCCATTGCAACCAGAGGGTAGCTATGGAGGCAAGAATTTGGCAAAAATCAGAGAGCTGGTAGGTTACACAGAATTTATAATGAAAAGAATTATATATTTTATTATTATTCATAAATTGTTTTCTACAAATCCTTTATGTAGTAAAACTTATACTAAATATAAAATACATATTATATAAGCTTCATTTATTACATAATACATATTTAGATACAATGTGAAATTTACAGCATGCACATATACATGCATATACTTCTACCCAGGGAGCCAGTTGTTAAACATTTACCAGTACCCCACTTGCCTTATTCCCTGTCCCCTTCCATTCCTCTGATAAACACTTACTCGACACTATGTGTCGCAACAGGTCTTACGCCAGGTGTTGCAAATAGGTCAATGAACAAAACAAAACAAACAAAATTCCCTGCCCCTACAGAACTGCCATTTTCATGCAATGCTCTGTCTCTGTAGCACTAATCAGTCTCTGGCAGACGATGTATTTACTTTTGTGTGTGTGTGTTATTGCACATCTTCCTTCACTAAAAGGTAAGCTCCATGTGGACATGCACGTTTCATGAACGAATGAATCAATGAATGCACCTGCGCGTAGGCGTGTTAAGGAATGGAGCTGGGTTTCATCTCTGGGAAAGCAGTAACCATGAAATGATAAAGCAAGCCACAAACTAAGCTAATTTAGAGGTAGCTTGAGTTCACACGCCGGTTCTGAGTATGAGAATTTAAAGCCCTCTAGGATTTTCAGAAATTTCACGAAGTCCCTGCCCTTTCCACATGGGGTTTGGACTAAGCTTTATATCGTAAGGGGCAGAGTGACATCGGCTGACGCTGAGGTTAAGCCTGATGTCCGTCCCAGGAGAGTCTGGACTCAGGGACAGTAAACAGCTGCATCTCAGCATAAACCACTTAACCTTGGAACTGAGCCAGGGTGTGTACCCCACTGAGTTGCAAACCAGAGGTGCATGATACGAGGGAGCCACAGACAGACCCAGCACAGGCTGGCGCGGACCTTGGAATTTCGTCTAAAGTCTGAAAGAAGTTGTGAAAACCTCTGAAACCAGCCTCACTGTGATCGAGTGCACCTGGATATTTGAGACCGAAGATTTCAGATGGAAACGCAGACAGCCAGCCCGGCAGAAAAGTCCCTGAACCAGGCAGCAAGCCACCATCCATTCACAGGGAATTACTTAAATATTGAAGTGTTTCCCGGGAGGGAAACAGAGGATGTTAGCATGTAGCTCAGTTTAATCAAAGATCCCCATCCCTGTTTTATCTGCCCGGAGAGCATCTCCTAAGGGCTAACCTCACTCTGGACACCAGCAATTAGTTAAGCAGTGGAATTCCTGGTGGAGCCAGAAGCTTCTGGAAACTGGTGTTCTCTCAGGAAATGGTAGCCACGGAGATGCTGTTGCAGGTGAGAGCACCCAAAGGAGAAAAAGTGATGGAGAGCGAGAGAGTCAGTGGCCCCTTGCACCAGAGGCTGTACAGGGTCTCAAGCACCATGGGTCTGTGACCAACCACTTCACAAAACCAAGAAAGGCTCCTAGTCCTGAGTCCAAATTTTGGCCATGCCCCACGAGAAAGGAGCAAATAGCATCATACAGGTGCTAAGATTAGAAAGATCATTAGAGAGAGGAACAGGAAACTGACATTGAACGAGGGAAAGAACCTTCAGGTGGAGGAAGGGATTTCCAGGCTTATTAGGAGGGAAATCATGCTTGGGAGACCTGGCCTGTGTGGGATTTACGGAAGAGTGCCGCATGCCCCCTGTAGTAACGGTTAATGCAGAAAAGGAAGGAGGAACAAGACTGGGAAGGAGGAAGCAATATACACGCTCACGGATTAACCCAGCATAAACGTGGGAAGACGGAGCTGGTGTGGGTCTGCCTCACATGCCAGAGAGTGTGGTCAAGCGGGTCACAGCTCCCGCCATCACCTGCCTAGGCACTTGGTTAGCAGCTGTGCTCACTCATTTGCTTCTGGTGTGGGGTCACCAGACACAGTCCCCACCACCAAATTGTGTCTACGGGGAGAAGGCTGAGTTTGCTGTGAGGTGTTCAGGCACACCTCCTGCTCTGGACAGGGTCCTGCCCAGCTCTGGAAGGGAATGCTTATGGGGAGAGTTCACAGCAAACTCATGAGGAACGCCTTAGGATACAGTGACACAGGAACTGCACCCTTTTGTTTCTTGTGTATGGAAAAGACACATTTTTCTTGGCAAACGGCATCCGTGCTGAGAATCTAACACTGTTCATGAAGGAGCAAAGATTTGCCTGAAAAGATGAAGAAATGAGACCAGTGCCGGGAGGGGGCGCGAAAACCATCCTGGCTCCTTAAAGAAACAAGCCCAGCTGGCAACCTTTCTCTCTTGGCCCTAAGATGGTGCTGGGCCTGGCATTCTGTTTTCCTTCCCACCCCACAGTCCAACCGTGACAGTGGCGATGGAGAAGAGGCCGGAGTTGGGAGACAAGGGGAGTATCAGATTCTTACAAATAGATTCTTACAAATAGTGTGCTCAGTCCCTTGTGTGGGTTTTGCTGTGGCTCACATAGTCCCACAATAACCCGGCTGGTTCAGGAACAACAATCTTGGCTGGCTTTTCATGAACGTTGTTAACTCCGTTAAGTGAAGGAGGGAAACTCAGGTATGCCTGAGACTTCCGCTTTCTGCCTTCCCACTGTTTCAAGGACATGGGAATTCCAACCCAAGCCCAGCAAAGTCCTTAGGCCCCTCCCTTCCCCCCAGCCTCAAAGTCCCCGGTGTTTGGGCTCCCTTTCTGACTTAGTTTCCATCCTCCCTGCTCAACTCCAGGGAGTTCTCCTTTCTCCTTTCTCCCAAATCAGCAAAAGACAGACTCTCACTGATTGGGCGAGTGGGATCCCATCTAGATAAAAGCCAGAGCTGCGCTTCATCTCAATCAGCAGTGTTTTGGAAATTCACGGGGACAAATGAACTGTTGAAAGGATACTGAAAATAGGGGTGGGGGCATTACTGACATTTAATGAGAATGGAGGTCAGGGTGTTTGGCCCAAAACAGTGAAAAACCGCTGTACCTCCTGCTTGGCTTTCAAGTATCCCCTGCTGGACACTCATACAGGCAAAAACCATGTTTATGATCAGCTGAGACTAGAATGTACACTCATTTTCTTTTTTTTTAATGTTTATTTATTTTTGAGAGAACGCACGTGCAAGCAGGGGAGAAGCAGAGACGGCAGGGAAGGGGGGGCAGAGGATCCGAAGAGGGCTCTACACGTTGACAGCAGATAGCCCGATGGGGGGCTCGAACTCAGGAACCTCTGAACTGTGAGATCATGACCTGAGCCGAAGTCAGACGCTTAACCGACTGAGCCACCCAGGTGCCCCAGTACACTCATTTTCTAAGAAAATACTTTTTTAGGGGTACCTGAGCGGCTCAGTCAGTTAAGCATCCAGCTTCGGTTCAGGTCATCATCTCGTGGTTTGTGGGTTCGAGCCCCACGTCGGGCTCTGTGCTGACAGCTCGGAGCCTGGAGCCTGCTTTGGATTCTCTGTCTCCCTCTCTCTCTCCCCCTCTCGAGATCTGTATCTCTTTCTCTCTCAAAAATAAACATAAAAGGAATATTTTTATTTTTTTTTTTTAATTTTTTTTTTCAATGTTTTTTATTTATTTTTGGGACAGAGAGAGACAGAGCATGAACGGGGGAGGGGCAGAGAGAGAGGGAGACACAGAATCGGAAACAGGCTCCAGGCTCTGAGCCATCAGCCCAGAGCCTGATGCGGGGCTCGAACTCACGGACCGCGAGATCGTGACCTGGCTGAAGTCGGACGCTTAACCGACTGCGCCACCCAGGCGCCCCAAAAGGAATATTTTTAAAATATTTATTTACTTTTGAGACAGAGAGAGATGGAGTGCGAGTGAGGGAGGGGCAGAGAGAGAAGGAGACACAGAATCCGAAGCAGTTCCAGGCTCCGCGCTGTCAGCACAGAGCCCGATGCGGGGCTTGAACTCATGAACCGAGAGATCATGCCTGAGCCAAAGCCGGACGCTTAACTGACTTAGCTGCCCAGGCATCCCTAAAAAATGCTCTTTTACATATAAATATGAAGTACTTTGTATGGTTTTAATAGTCCTGTATTTTTTGGGAATATCGTATAAATCAAGGGAAGGCTGCTTTTTGTTTCACGTGGAGCTTGAACAAAAGTTGCTCCAGTGTTGGAAAATTGCACCACCTGCAACCCGGCTCACGATACCGAGCGTGCCAGCACAGCGGCTCACCCCTCTGCGTATGTGTTTGTAGCTTGCACACGCAGTGATTCTGTGTATAGGTGATAGCAGTATTCAGACCTGAGCACCTGTGTACAGAGGTCCCCCTTACGTCGTTACACATTCCTTGCCTTTTGTTATGCCTTTACATTATAGTTGGAGCATTTTATGGACTTTGAAAAAATTCTGGGTCTAGGTAGGTTGAATTTTAGTTCAAGATTACAAAGGGGGCACGGTAAGAGATTCATCCCAGGAAGGGGCAGTGGGCATTAGTTTCAGATCTTTGCGATGGACTGGTCTAGAAGTTCCAGAAGGCTCATGAAGGTTCTTTGTGGCTCTAAGTGACTTGCATTATCCATAAGAACATGAGGATTACAGACTGCTTTCACCCCTCTTCCTTGGTCTTTCTGTCTCACCACACCTCTCCCCTCTCCCATCCGAAATTTTCATCACTGACCACTCTTGCAAACTGGGACTGCAGCTTTGGTGACTCTGAAAATGGTCTTGTGAGAATCAATGGACAGGCCCTGCTGATTTCCTGCCTCGGTCCCTCACAACAAGAAGCAATTTTCACGCCTTTCTAGTCTCTATTTCACCGCCTTGTGCTATGGCGTCCGTGCGAGGTCAGACAGCTGGTGTGCAGCTGAAGGTACAAAGTTCACTCATTCTGAAAAATGGAGAAAATCTATATATTTGACATGGAAGCCACTGGTGCCTTCTGATTTCCTGAGGGCTGATATGATGGTATATTACGGGACCTCCATATTTTGCCTCTTATTTGGAGCCTTTTGAACAAAACCATTGCTTCTTTTTAGTTTTTACCACCTCACCAGATTTAAATTTTATCTCCAATTTACGCTAACATCCTACCTCATTTCTGCTAGTGATATGACTATTTTGTGCAGTGCAAAGGAAGTGCCTGGTGAGATAAATAGGAATGTATATCTCCAATTTCAGTTTCAAAGAAATTGATGCTTTTCTCAGGTTAAAACTATTGCCACAGTATTTACTCAGTTTTTCAATTATAATTCTGATCTTCAGGGTAGAATTTTAAACTGTGTCGCTGGAGAGGCAGTTCAACATCATTTCTCTTCATTCATGTCCATGTTGTATTATTTCAACATAATCACACTATAGTTAAATGATTTATGTTTATAGTATGCCATTTATATTTGAAAATGTGCATATAGATATTGCAATAATTCTAATAACTGCATTTCACTCTATTTGCAGTGGCAGGAAAATGCAATATTCCACCACATTGAGTTACAAAAGCTACATAATGTAATCTTACTGGAACATTTATTCAGTGCCTGATATGTGCACTGTCAAAAATTTTTCATTGTTATTGGAAAATTAAGACTGTAACAAGCCTCACATTGGTATATATAATATGTAACAGTTTTACTTTTCCAGTAGTTAAAGCTAACAATAAATAATTTGGGGTTTTTTCCTCGTCTTTGTTAGAGGAATGACTAAAAGCAAATCCAGGAGATTTAAATTAGTATTTGGGTTTTGCTAATTGCGTAGACCTGTATGTTTCAGTAGAGCCTTAACCTGTGTTTTTCGATCTCTTCTCAGAGGCAGAGTGCCACAGTACAGCAGCTCAGACTGTCAATGCCAGATATTCTAAGTATTTGCTCTTTGGAGCAGATGAAGTTAATTATGCTGAGAGGAGGTTCATTCTGGAGTTGGCAAAATAGTTCTGCAGTCTGACAAATTTTCCAGGATACCTGAAGATCTAATTATAGCTAAAAATCTCTTCCAATAGCTACATAACTGTTCTGGTTATCACTGTTGAGCAACAAATTACCTCGTGATTTCTGCAGGTCAGGAATTCAGGAAAGGCTTGATCAGGCAGTTCTCTCCCACCGTTACAGTCAGTGGCTGGACTTACCTGCTTGCAGCGGGGTGTCTAGAACAGCCAGGGGCTGTCCAGGTATTTCTTTCTCTTTCCTTGTGGTTTCAGGTTTCCCCGTGCACTCTCTCTCTCTCTCTCCCTCTCTCTCTCCCTGTGGACTAGTTGGGCTTCCTCATAGCATGATGGCCTTGGGGCAATTGAACTGCTTCCGCAGTAGCTCAGGGCTCCGGTGTCTGTGTTCCTGGAAAGAGGCAGCAGCTGCCTGCCTTTTACAACATAGCTCCAGAAATCACGCAATCACATTTGCTTTATCCTTTTGGTTACGACCAAATCAAAAGCCTACTCGAATTCAAGGAGAGGGGACATAAACCACACTTCTCCAGGGAGGAGTGTCAGTGACACGACGTACAGGGGATGTGGAACGTGTGCTCTGGCATGCATGATAATATGATAATAACTCTGCTAAGCTCGCGAAGCCCTCTGGCCGCTGTCTTCTCATGGAGACACATCCTTTTTGCTCTGGCTGCTACAGCCCAGCTTAAGTTTTGAACATACCCAAACATGAAAGCAAACTTGAGAAAAAGAAGCCCTCAGGCAGGCCTTTGGCAGAAGACAAAAGACTAGAACACTGTGCAAATGCCAGCAATCACGAATTACATGATGCCCCACCACCTTTTAATGGGGCTGAAATGTATTTCCAGTTGTTTTCTAGGGCTACAGATAAGGGACGGTGGTGTTTCTGCCACAGACATTTCACACGCCCCTCCTCCTCTCCCTCCCTACTTACCTTCACAGTTCAAAGTTTCTTTTTCCTCTATGAATATTGATACCAATTTCATAGCAGTGGGTAGATACCATTGCAAGGTATAGAGGAGACAGAAATTTACTCATAAAAAGCTGTATTTAAAAAAAATTGTTTAAATGTTTTATATTAGAGAGAGAGAGTGAGACAAGAGTACGAGTGGGAGAGGGGCGGAGAGAGAGGGAGACACAGAATCTGAAGCAGACTCCAGGCTCCGAGCTGTCAGTGCAGAGCCCGACGCGGGGCTCGAACTCACCAACCGTGAGATCATGACCTGAGTGGAAGTTGGACGCTTAACTGACTGAGCCACCCAGGTGCCCCAAAAAGCGGTATTTTTTAAACAAGCTATGTTTTAAAACAGTTAATGTCAGTACTCCAACACCTTCCCATTGTCCAGAATCATTCGCTCATTTATTCATCCATCAGAGATATGAGGACATGTACACGCCAGCGGCTACACTCAGTACCCATAAACATGTTAGAGTTGGCGACTGTTGATTCTCTCCATAGCCCACAAGTCCTACTGAGACCTTAAAAAATAACATTTGTATTAATTTGGCCTCTTTCAACTGCCAGTGTCAGAATTTGTTTCGCTATGTAGCTTGGAAAACCAGAGAGGTACCACCAGATCCAGGAACCCAGATGCGCTTGAGATTGTCAGTTCTCTCCTCATTCCCTCATCTCGTGATTCTACCTCTGCCTGTGGGTAGAGTTGGCCTCGTTCTCAGCTGCCACAGACACAGTTCCAGAGGACGATGGCGGCCAACGTCCCATTCTGTGGCCTCCATCGCTCCCACTCCAAACGAAAGTTTTGATTGGCCGTGCTCGTATCCTACACCAATCACCCTGCAGCCAGAGCTGTGTCCACTGAAAAGGGGATGGAACCGTGAGTAAAGGGCAGAGTGTGTGGCTGCACAGAGAATTGTAACACGCCCACCACAATGATGCTCACACTGCCTCTTTCTTTCTATTCCAGTTGCTAGGGCCATGATGCCAGGCTGGTCTTTCTGCCTCTGACCTCTCTTAACTCTAGAATACGACACCTCATCAGCAGGTTCATCTCCTCAGAACTTCTCTTCATCATGCCGTTCCCCTTCTCAAAAACCTTCCAAGAGTCCTACTGCCCGGGATACAATCACACTCACCTGGTGTGGTGTCCTCACCAAATCTGCCCACCTGACCAACCTCCTCTCCCATTTCTTCCTCCACAGACTCTCTTCTCTGCTGCCACGGGTCTATCTGTCCCCCAACAAAATGACGTTCCTGCCCAGTGCACTTGCTCCCACTGTTTCCCTTACCCGGAGGGCCCAGTTGGCCTCCATTTCTGATTCCTATCCATCATTTAGAGACCCTTCTGAGCCCTGTTTCTCTGGGAAGCTTCTCTGACCACCTCGCCCCAGAGAAAAAGGGTGGTTCTTAGAATAGCATGACCATTCACTTTCTCCAGGATAAATCCTATAATTCCACAGATGCTGTCTCCCAGGACTCATTTCTGCTTCTCTTATCATCTTGTTTTCTCTTTTCTTACTCAGATAAGTTTTATTACATTTATATGTGGCAGGAAAGGCACAAAGCGTCAGGCCCTAAGGATCGTATGGACTCTGAACGGAGCAAGTTCCCACCAGAGACCATCATGGCTTCGGTACAAACGTGAATTGATTCATGGGGGGCCCCAAACTCACCTGCTGTCCCCGGATGTGTTTTTGACAGACTCCTCGGAAAAAGAGGATCTGGGTTGCATAGACAGCTCCAGCCCAGGGCAAGCCCAAGAGACAGAACTAAGTAGCCTCTGGATCCAGGGTATATAATTTCCTTTCAAAATGTGAAACAAGAAAAGGTCAGGAAGGACATTTGACAAATGAAAGAGAATATATTGTTAACAATTCTTCATTTTAGTTAGCAAACTTGCATAAGGGATGCTTTGATGGATTTAAGTACTCCTTTGGAACATTTTCTCCTGCTATAATAATCCATTCCATTGTGTTATAAAATAATCGTAATCACCACTCAGTGTCCCAAGTCAGAGCAGGAGAAAAGAAGTATTAAAAGCAAGAAGTATCAGAAATACCTTACATGCTGGTTTTCTGCTTTTTAAGAACTAGAAAGCAACATCTCTTTGTACTGCTGTGATCACTGCGGCAAATGCTTACAGGACTGGTGATATGACTGTACTAGAAAGGTGTACCAGGAGAAGAATCGTAAGACTGAAGAGTAAAGGGGCTCTGTGGAGGACCCATTTGGAGAAGGAAAGTTCTCTGTGGTCAAGAGAGAATTAGCAATGGAGTAGAACAGAGAAACAAGCCTGGGGCCTCCTTTGAAAGCTTAGGTCCTTTTCTCTTGAGCAACACTGAGGAGGTGAGCTGGGACTCTCACTCTTACTGCGTTTCTGCCTTTGGGAGAGACTGCATGAAACAGGAAAAGCTGTGGCCGGGCCAGTGGCTTTCGCAGACACGGTGGGTTTGACATAACCAGAGAGCAAGTTCTTGACTGATTGCACAATCTAGTGTATGAATGAAGATCCAGGAAATGCCAGGAAGGAAACACAAGAGGATGTGCACTCCAAGGTTCCACAGCCATTTAGGAAAAGAGGAAAAGAAGCTGGAGTTGAGGAAGAAGTGAATGCACTCTGCAGGCTGAAATTGCCCAGAATTTGCCAGTTCCTATATTACAGTTCTCACACAGAGCATTTAGGCTAGGTATTTTCTCTTGCACAAACTTCTTGCATAAATTTTCTCCAAGAGTATTTATCCCATGTTATGGTATTTAATAAAGCTAATAATTGATGGAATTCATAAAAAAAAATGGCATGGAAAATGGAGCATAGCAGTCATCCATTCTGAAGCAGAAATGATCCTCTCAGGATCTAGCCCAGGCATGTCTGGAAGACACAAGTGAATTACACAGGAAGGTGGCCTAGACTCCCATACCACACATGTTTATTGTGCCAAAGTGTTGCCCTCAACTCATACCCATGGGCTCTTGGGAACCCAGTTTGGCCAAATGGAGGAAAAGGCAAGAACTTCAGCCAGATTCACCAACGAGCTGGCATTAATTGTGTGTGCTGGCAGACGGTGGACTTCTGCTGTTCTCAGAGATGCCTCACTCAGAGGTGGTTCTGAAGGACAGTGGTGAAGGGATGTCCTCCCAGTGTGCAGAGCTCCGAGCAGCACACACGGCTGTTCATTTCTTATGAGAGAAGCTTGTAAAGGAGTTCCGGTCAATGACAAATGACTAGGCTGTATGGCTGAGGGCCAGCCATGAATAAGACTGTGACATCGGAGACGGGAGTACTGGGGAAAGGGCATGTGCATGAATCTATGGGATCTCTGTGCTCCCTCATGACAGGGGAGAATCTCAATAACCAGGTGGACAGTATGACTCTTCCCATGAAAATCAGCCAGGTCTGTTCTCAACCACTCTGGTGCCAGGTAGTTTCCAAGAAACTTGGAGTTCTGACCTGCCCCCCCCCACCCCGCCCCCTGACACAGTGGTTACTTTGGGCTCCTCAGGCCAGTAGAACAGCAGGCAAAGAAAGGAGCTACTGTATTGGAAAGGGCGTTTGCCCCTGACCAACACATCAGCTTCCTTCTGTCCCAGTGTACCCCTCAGGCCAGGCCAGAGCTGAGAGATGGGGGAAGCTTGAAAACAGATTTGATTGAAGTATACAAGTAGGTCTAGACTAACTTATCCCTGAAAATTATTATGTCTAAAATAGAATTAAAACCTAGGGGATTTGCTTGAGATGGCGTTAAGGTCAGAAAAGATCGAAGGCTGTGGTTGGAGAAAAATAAAACCATCTTCTGCTTCTATGTCATCTGGTTGAGCCTTTTCAGTAAACCACTTATAAGTGGATTATTCAGAAACATGGAGGAAAATCCCAGAAAAAGCAGATGAAAGACAAGACGTTGCCTCTAGAGAACATGGAGTCAGAGAAGAATATTTTTTTCTATTATGAGTTTTGCTCATATAATTTTAAAAATGATATATATATAAAACTTTGATAAAATAAAATTGAATTTTAGTAAAATTTTACTTAAAATTTAAAATTTTTACTTAAAGCACAAATTTTTTTTGTGGAAAGGAGGAGTGGGGGAAGGTGACATGGAGAACTTAGAACCATGAAATGTGCCGGTGCTTAAGATTATGGGGCACAATTTTTGAACTAGATAGCTTTTGGAATCCTCAAGTCCAGGTTTCTTTATTTGTTTAATGTTTTTAATGTTTATTTATTTTTGAGAGGAAGAGTCAGAGTGTGAGTGGCAGAGGGGCAGAGAGAGAGGGAGACACAGAATCTGAAGCAGGCTCCAGGCTCCGAGCCATCAGCACAGAGCCCGATGCAGGGCTCGAACTCATGAACTGTGAGATCATGACCTGAGCCGAAGTCGGATGCTCAACCAACTGAGCCACCCAAGCGCCCCGAGTCCTTAAGGTTTCTTAATCTGGAATGCCTGGGTGAGGCTCAAGGGAGTCTATGCATATCCTTAAGTATTTTTTATTCAAAATGCTGTGGGAGCGCCTGACTGATTCAGTCGGTGGAGCATGTGACTCTTGGTCTCATGGTTGTGAGTTCCAGCCTCACGTTGAATGTCGAGATTACTTAAAAATAAAATCTAAAAAACAAAAGAAAAGCAAAATGTTGTGTACAGGTACATTCTGCAGGAGAGAGTAGACACTTAGCTTTCACTGAGTTCTTAGAATCAAAAAAAAAAAAAAAGAATTAACAACTACTGATCTGATATCATTTACGTAAAATAACCACAGAAGAATCTATACATTGGGAAAGGAGTGTGCATGTTTGGTAAAAGCGAGTGAAGTGACACACTGCACCATACTGTTTATAGTAGTAACCACGTGAGGGATCCGTGGGACTGTGTGGGCGTCAATGAAGGCTTTCACTTCCTCCATACTGTTTGGGTTTTTAAAAAATTTTTTGTTAATGTTTATCTTTATTTTTGAGAGAGACAGAGACAGAGACAGAAAGCAAGTGAGGGGCAGAGACAGAGAGAGAGGGAGACACAGAATCTGAAGCAGGCTCCAGGCTCTGAGCTGTCAGCACAGAGCCCGACGCGGGGCTTGAACTCACGAACTGTGAGATCATGACCTGGGCTGAAGTTGGACGCTTCTGACTGAGCCACCCAGGTGCCCCTATTGTTTTGATTTTTTAAATAATGGAAATATATTAGGCATTCTTTGTCATGTTTTAAAACTACTGACTTAATGGATTCTTCTCATTTTATAGTTAAGAAAACGAATTCCAGTGATGTAGCCTAATTATTCAAGTCACCCACATTTGCAGAGGTGAGACGAGAAGCAAGCATCCTGCATTCCACTCTTACTCCTTTTCCGGTGATCTGGTGGCATTCTGAGCTGGTTTGAAGGGATCTCTACTACCTTTTGGGTTGATCCCTCTGCCAGACACGCTGTAAAGTGTTGAGTCGCATCATGTTTGCACACGTACGTACAGTTGTTTAAGCCAAACAGTTTTACAAATATCCCAACAATACCATCACCACTCCACCCATATAATTAGAAGGAAGTAGCAAGTGTAAATGGATATGCACAGGATTTCAGTGCTAGAAGCATTCCAGAGCTTTTGAGTTTTGAACTCGTCTTGTTCTACTAGACCACGCTGCCTGATCAGTATGAGTAGTAGTTCTAAAATCTACCTGGTGAGGATCAGAAACTGCTGGTGAGCAACATATCCTGAGTAAGGAAGAGCAGGGACTCGAGTCAGACTACCAGGTTTGAATTCGTTTACACTTTCCTGCCGTGTGACTTACACCATCCTGCTCAACACCCCCCCCAAGTCTGTTTCCTCATCTATAAAATGGAAATAATAACAATACCACTTCTTAGAGTTGCTGCAATAATGTGTAAAAGTACGGAGCACTGTGTCTGGCATAATTCAATATCAGCTGTTATCCTTATCAGGTGATTTTCAAAAGAGGATCGATCTGTTCAGGTGCAGAAGAGCTTAGACAAAAACAGGAACACTGCATGTGGAAATGGAGTGTCAGGGAACACCTACTTAGACGAGGCTTCTGGCTCTGTGTTCCCAGGTAGGGGCAAGACGTCAAAGAGGGACATTTCCGGGAGAGGTCCCTCACTGCTCTCCTTTTCTATTGTGGCCACTTTCTCCTGTGGGCGGATTTCTTGTCCCTCACTCGCTTTGAGATTTCATGGGGTGGGAGTAAGTAAAACAGATGCTGAGCCCCCAAGGAGTAGCTGTGGGGAAGAAAAAGACTCCCAAGTCTTTTCCAATCAAACTGACAATTCAGAATTTGTTGGACAATTCAAAAATCCCTTCCAACACGTCTTCATGACAGTAAGGTGGCACAGGGGTTCTCCCCACTGCAGGGTGCATGAGAGTAAGCAGGTGTGCCTGTGAAAATGGAGATTCCTGGGCCACAGAGCTTGAAATTTTTTTGATTGGTAATCCAGCATGGCTTTTGCTAGCTGAGCTTCCCAGGGTGTCTTCTGACCACCTGCTTCAGAATCACCTGTGGGTTTGTTTAAAGTCTATCTTCCTGGATAATCCTGATAGACATTAAAGCATGAAAACCACTGGAAAAGAAAGACCTTTGTAAACCTGGCCTCTTCTGGGGCAGATCAAATAGGCAACGAGGTTATGATGGATTCGTTGTATTGTAACAACCTGGGTGCAGAGTGATTAGAGCGATTTTTCCAAGCCCTTGACCAGTGGGGATCAACTCTCAGAAGGGTAAAACACCTGTCTGTTTTTCACTGTTGGGAGTCGAACTCAGTAACTCAGAGGTGGAATCTTCCTTGTCTTTTTTTAACAATCCCAGGCCATTGAGCCAAGAGTTTCTTTATGGTGTTGATTTATCAAATAAGTCACATCAATCTAGGATTAGCCCAGTCAAGAATCATGTGTTATTTATTGATAACTTTAGTTAAGAAGAGCTCATAAAAATTTCAATACTTGCCCAGCGCAAGTGGAGGGTAACATTTTTATGATGCAATAAACTCTCATTCTCCAGCACGGCAGATCAGGTTACATGAGTGCTAACAGATCCTTGCAGCGATCAAATTTGTACTGTTCAACATTTCGAATAAAATTACCGTGGTGCAAACCTTTTTGCGCAGGCTAATGAGACTTTAAGTGAGATCAACCAGGAGGCAGATCCAATCACTCACGTAAGGGCTCTCTAGTTTAAAAAATGGACTGCTCAGTGAGAGAAAGACCAATCACCCAATAGAAAAATGAGTGTAGCACTTGAAAAATTGCTCAGTTTTGCTCACGAGAAAGGACACGGAAACTCCAAGAGACCTTGTTTCACCTCTTGTATTGGTAAAAATGAAGAAGGGTGATAGGCAAGAATCCTGTATGTTGTTACTGAGAAAATAAGTTAAAAGGACATTTTTGAAGGGAACTTGGTCATGTCTACCAAAAATTTAAATGTGGTGAGTTAGTCTCAGCAAGTTTACTTTTAGGTATTCTTTTTACTTTTAGATGCATGTCCAAGGGATGGTAGTTAGAGTATTTTTATGGTAGCAAATGACCAGAAACAATCTAAATGAGCACCAGTAGTTAAATGTTATTAAATATTTAAATAGTTAACAGTTATATAGTTGAATACTGGTTAAATACATTTTATATTTCCACACAATCGAACACTTTTCAGTCACTGGAAACAAAGAGCCACATCTAGACAAACTCATAGAGAAATTCCAAGATCTGTGGTTTACCAAAAGAAATTTACCATTTCTTTGCAGGCACTGTTCTAAATCCTCCACTTCTATTAGTTAATCATGAAATCATATGAAGTAGGTACCATTAATGTCCCAGTTTCAGTAATGGGGAAATTTAAGGGACAGAGAGGTTAAGCAACTTGCCGAAGGCCACACAACTTATATAGCAGAGCCAGGATTCAAGCCCAAACTCCATAATCCAGAGTTTGTGCCATTAACCATTATGCTGAAATGTGTATAGTATGCTGTCATTAGCATAGAAAACATTTATACTTACACATCATGCCCATGCATCATATACTTATATATGCAGAGACTCTCTCTCAAATGATAAATACGAAAACAGTAACTGGAGTTGCCTGTGCAGTGACGAACTAGTGCCTAGGGTCACTGGTATGGAGACATTTGAATGGTGTGTAACTCTTCGAATTTTGTAGTTGTACATATATAAACCCTACCCACCAGACCTCCATAAGAAACAAACATACAAATGAACAGACAGCAACAGCAAAAAACAGATCACAACCTGTGCCTTGGAGGTCATGGATATCAGAGTGCCTCTGAGGCAGGCTGGAGTCAACAAGAGACTCTCTTCAGGGACTGGGGAATTTGGTATCGAGATAATTGAAGTCCTCCTTCTTTTAAAGTAAAGAGCTTTATTGAGAGAATTTAAATTGTGTTTGCCACAGAGGGTGGACAGTTTGAGGACTCTGATTTTATCTGATTGGTTTTTTCCCGGTAAGGGAGTAAATCTTCCCTGAAACTTTTAATTCCTATGTATAAAACATTTTCCCAGTAGTCCTCTCGTGGAGCTCAGATTCAGTGTGGAAATCCCAGAGGGCAATCTACTGCATGTTCAAGGACATTTATATGAGTTCGATAAGCCAATGTGGGGTGGTTTTGAAAGCTCTGCTTCACCCATTTTAAGCTCTGGTACTTGTATAAACAGAAATGCTAGCTGGCCAAGATGTCAGATGAAGCAAGCCATTTATCTAAGGAAACACAACCCTGTATAGAATTTGTACAGTTCTTCAAAGGAAATTGTAGGGTAAACTAGATAATTCAATAATCAAAAAAAAGAGCTGCTTACTTCAAACCCATTGATAGTGAGGAATGAAAGTTCTCTTTGGCCTCAGACACCAACACTGAAGTGGCCGGCTTCCTTAAGGGTGTGTATGGCTCTTCAGGGTGTTTTCAATTCAGCTGCAAACTGGGAACAGGCATGGCTTCAGGTGCTCTTCCCAAAGGTCAGACACTTATGGCCCCTCCCCTCATGCTGAAACTCAAAGCTCTGTCTATAGCCTCTAGCTCCCTAGGGAAAAGAAAATCCAGAAGACCCACAGTGGGCCTGGGCTGGTTCTAAGTTTTATTTCAACAAAGAAGAGTGAAGCATGCTGAGAACTTTACTTTTCTACAAGATGCTCTACAAGACCTTTTCAGAGAAAACTCTCACAGGTGGGTAGAAACTTCATTGTGACTCTGGAGCTCTTCAATCCCTTGGGGAGTCCCCTAAAGACATAGGTCCACTGGATTTTCCCTGTTGGAACACACTCCGGAGAACACAGACTATAAATACCCAAGAGGCTGGCCTTTCCCATTGGCATCCGCTCACCACCTGCCCACCTGTAAGTGAATCTGTGTATATTTGCATGGGCCATCTACCTGCCATTACTCTAGCATCTTCCATCAATCAGTTGCTCACCTAACCTTATTCCAGTTTCAACCTCTCATTTCTGGCCTGGGTTCAACTTCTCTGGGGCATCCGTACTGCATTGTTAGCAACTCCATTTGCAACGGACCACATCTGAAACTGCCAGGTAGCAACTTGTGGTGGTGAAGTGAATATAGACTCTGGAGTCAAATGCCTAGATTACAATTTTGGGTCTACCACGTATCAGCTGAGTGACCTAGGGCCCATTTCTTCACTGCTCTCTACCTCAGTTTCTTTATCTGTAAAGTGGGGAAGTGATAGTATGTATGTCATAGGATTGATTTAAAAATGTAAATGGGGGGCGCCTACCTGGTTCAGTAGGTGGAGCATGTGACTCTTGATCACGGGGTTGTGAGTTCGAGCCCCATGTTGTGTGTAGAGATTACTTAACAATAAAATCTTAAAAAAAAAAAAAAGAATGTAAATGAGATAATCTATGTAGCCAACAGCACTTTTCCATTTTGGGTTTACATGAAGAGGAAGTAAAGCATAAGTAAAATGTTTGAAATAGGAGGAAGACATTCTTGGTGATAAGACTTAAGACTGGCTTGGATTCCTAAGAGAAGGCGTGGAATCAACTTGACAAAATAAAATACTTCTCTTGAGATAATCTAGGTATTCTCACTTGGTGATACCCAATGGAGCGAATGACCTCTCACCATCCCTTCTGAACTCTCATCTAACTCTTGACTCAGAGGCTGTACTGTGGGTTAGAGGAAACCCAAAGTAATGCTAACTTGGCAGGGGGAAGCCAGAGGTTCTAATTGTTAATCTCCCAAATGTGCCACTTAACTGTCGGCTAAAGGGTAGGTACAAGAAGACAGCTTGAGAACCCACCCCTCTTCTGCTCCATCCTTATGTTTCTGTTGCACAAATGCAGCAAAATGAGTAGCAATATTTTCATTGAAAATATGCCTCATGCAAATCAGTTTGGTAAATATGGAATTTAGCCTTTATAAAAGAGCACCTGTTCCCCCCTCCCATTCCTCCATTTAATTTTTGCATTCAGATGTGCTCTGCTCTTGCATAAGCCTGGTCCCATACACTATAACAAGAACAGACTTGCTGGTTTTGAATCCAGCCAAACACACCCCCCTATTTTCCAAGAAAAATCTTCTCTAAAAATTACAGGCACCTGCATGTTGGTTTTCTAGTGGGCCTTGAAGGATATTTCCATAGGAGTGAAATATACTGACATTTTTAAAACACGAGAACCATTAGGAGTTGATAGGGACTCTCGTGGGTGAGGAGAGGGCAGCAGGGCAGACACAAGGGTCGTCTGGATCTGTCTGAGGCCTCAGTGCGGGCGGCGTTCCAGTCCCCCTCTGCGATGTGGTGACGCTTGGGTTAACTGCTCTTCTCTGCTGAGGAGCTGGGATTTCAACTCAGTTGTGGTTTGGTCTGGGTGGTTTCCTTTTTCCCTCACCATCAGAGAGATATTTTAAAATCACAAACAGAACCTGGGGAGAGGAGGCCCAATTTGACACCTTTGAACCTTGATGGGGCCACTTTATAGGTTCAGATTTAGAGGGATTGTTGGGTGGGGACGTGCAACCCGGGAGAGCCTTTCAGCGCCTTTCATAGAGGGATACAGAATCAGAGTTTCCTGAAATGGTGTTTTTTGTGTGAGACCTGTCAATAGAAATATCAAACTGTGAATATACAATTGAACTTTATTATCCCTTTTGATTTTGTAACTACATAGGTATGACAGACAGAGGCCGATTTGAAAAGAAACTCACAATTGCCAGCGTGTCCCTTGTATGAATCCCACGGCTGGAAGTTTTTCTGTAAATCGGCATCTTCAGGTAGGGGCTGTGCAGGTGCCTCCCACTGGCTCCCGAGATATGTTTTAATTAAGGAACATGAAATCTCTCAACCTTCCGTTACATAGTGGAATTGCCCTCGTGCTCTGAAATGTGGCTCCAGAGATGGCATTGTGGCGCTTCATATTTACTCTCTGCAGAACTTTCATTTCAAAGATTCTTACTTTGTGAGCCGAAGGGCTTTTTCTTTTCTTTCTTTTCTCTTTTTTTTCTTTCTGCTCATCCCTGAAATGGACGAACGCTGGAATTCGAGAGTCAAGCTGTGTCCTTTCTGCCTCTGGCATCATTAGAGAGCCGAAAGGTGGAAGCCAGTCTCCAAATGCTTGGCCTCAAAATGAAAATCTTGCCCCACTGAGGGATTCAGACAGTCTGGGCCAAGGCCCCTCTTGCCTATGGTAGCCAGAGCCAAACCAAAGGACCATGCTCTTCCTGGTGTTCTCAGTTGCTTAAAGTAACAGGAAGTGTAGCTCCTTATAAGCTCGGCCTCCCCAGAGCCTTTCCTCCCCAAAGCCTACATCGTGGTAAAAGAGAATGGCACAGATTCTTCAGGAATGAAGTCGCTCCTAAAGAGGCTTTCGATTTCAACCACATACGCAGAAATTACTAGAAGTAACACAGATTGATAAAGTGAGGTGCACACTAGCTAAGGGTGGCAAAAACCAAGGCCAAGGCATCTGATCTATACCTGCATCCATACGTGAAAGGATGGACTAGACAATCTATAAAATATTCTTATGGTTCTAAGGCTCTACAAGTGCACCAGCTGCAGTTAGATGTTGAGAAATTAATGGAGATACAGAGAAGACATAAAATACAGTCATTACCAGGGATGCCCTCCCCTCAAAAATGATGACAGGATTTACCTCTGGAAAGGAGAAGAGGGAAGGAGGATTGAGGAGGCAGACAAAGGAAATTTTAGCTTTATTTGCAATTCCTTTCTTTTTTATTTATTTACGAGGAGACCGTACTCATATTAATTGTGCAAGTCAAAAATTAATTTGAAATCCAGCCCACTCTAAAATGAAGTTAGAATGGACCAAAATGCTGCTTCCTCTCCCCACGGCAAGCTGCAAAACAATGTGCTCACACTTACGACGATTCTATATATTTTATACAGGCATACATAGGGACGTAAGTGTACAGGGAAAGTTATGGAAGTACACATATACCAAGCTGATGGTGATGGTTAGCTCGGGGGGTGGGAGGTATGCCCTGGGTAATGAGAGTTAAAGATAACTTCAGACTTACCTGCAATGCTTTAAGATTTTAATAGGAGGAATGTATTCACACATTTCCTATCTAATGAAATCATACAATTTACACACATGAGATTTTAGGGTCAAGTGTATATATAGGTGTGTGTACATATATGGACATATGCACACATGTATATATATGCACATGCACACATACACAGTTTCGGCCCCAAGCAAGAATTTGCAGTATAACTGGAGACATTTCAAATGTATGAACACTCAACAACTGGAGAATGATCCTTAGTTCAGCTCGACCTCACTGGGAAGCCTTCCCAAAATGTTCACACTGGCCGTGCTCTTCTTGAATGCCTACCTTCAACATCACCTCACTCCTCATCACACCCATTCTCCCTCCCACTGTCTCTTTGGGTCCAGTTTTGTGATCCCTGAAAAAGGCAAGATCCCAACATTTTATCCTCTGTGTTTCTACCTAGGAGGCACAAGCCTAAGTGCCTCCTACCATTTGCTACTCTTCAGCCCACTCTGCTCACCTGACTCTAAGGGAATGAATGAATGCCTCTTCCACTTCTCTGCTATAGGTATGCCCCCAGGCAGCCTGCGAGCATGCCAAGTCAGAGTCCAGAGACCAGCCCACAGCTACTGCATCACAATCCCGAGGTGAGGGCACCAGACACCCATATCGGTAGCCAGCACCCTGAGGAATGCTCATGCCAGGTCCAGTTGGCCAACACTGCTCTGAGGTCTAACATGGCCCGCACGTTACACCGAGGAGAGAGAAAGAAAACACATTTCTCTCCCATGTGGGATGTACTAAAAATGACTTTAGACTCTCCTACGCTCATGGATCCAGAAAGGAAAGCAATTTGGCATTATGCATCAAAAACCTTTAAAAAGCTCATAGCCTTTTATCCAGCAATGCTGCTTCTGGGCATCCGGATGAAAAGAATCAGAAACGAAGATAGAGATTTATGTATAGATATTCATCATGCAGTTGTTTATGGTTAAGTATGAAAATAGCTAAATGAAGCGTGATTCTTCCACACTGGTACTATACAACTATCCAGAAAGAGAAGGGGAACTTTTAAGTGCATGGTTATGCTTATGGCTACTTATTAAGGAAATAATCAGGAATCAAAATGGTATCACGAACACGCTCTTTCTATAATGAAAAAAGAGGCAGAGAAAAAAAGGCTGGAAGAATAAAGGCTGAAGGAAAGATTAACAAAAAGAGGTGCCAAAGAGAGAGATACCTGATAAGCCAGAGTTAGTTGACATAAATCAGCCCTCAGCCCTTGGCATTCTATCCCATCAGTACCAGTAATAAAGAAAAACTGAGCAGACAATTTGGTTGACGATGTGGGAGGCAGAATATCACACAGCTGCTTTACCCACAGCTGTATGGCTTTGCAGTGTTGACAGTTTGAAAAAAGAGAAAGACAAATAGAAAATAAAACCTTGTATTGGGCTGGGAAGTAAGCAGATGGGCTGGGATGTGACCCACACAGGGAGTCTTGGTTTGATTAGTAGAAGTTACTGATTTAACTTGAATTTCAGACCTATAATTTCTATCTTTTAATGAAGTTTCCATTATTTGGAGTTTTCTCCCCCCTCAGGGATTCTAAGTTTTTTTTTTAAACCAATATTTATTTCTATATGTTTTGTTTCATGCTTTGAAAAGTCTTCACAAACAAAATCACTATAATATACATTTTCCTTTGAAGATTCCACACCCCTTACTCAAACCATCCTCTCCCCCCAACCCTCACATGGTAAGTAAACTCTTTGTATTATTGAAAACCTAAGCTTTGTAGACATAGGAAAAGTGAAGTGGTGGATTAAGCAATTATTTAGTGACCTTCAGCTGGGTAGACAAGCTGCCTAAATGATCCCATACAATGCTTTTTTCTCACTAGCTGTATTTTGTGTGTGTGTGTGTGTCTGTGTGTGTGTGCGCGCGCGCGCATGCATGTGTGTGTGTGTGTATGTGTGTGTGTGTGTGTGTGTGTGTGTGTGACCAAAAATACGTGAATGACGGCCTCAACTCTTCTTTTCGCTTTGGCCCAAATCATCTTGTTACCGCTACTTAGGTCAGATGTCAAGTAATTAAGAGAATGATATTAACACATCAATTCTGAGAATTCTCTGTTTTATGAAAGCATCTATTTTAGAACTCTTGCAGGTGGCTGCAGCTCACAAAGCCCGTCAGATGGACTGGATGCAAAAAGGTTCAAGGGCTGCTTGTGTTTTTCAAATGTTATCTAAGGAATCTTTTCACAAATCCCTGCTATTGTTCGACATAATTTTTGTGGCTCTTGGGGACTTAAATGCAACTGAACAAGTTTAAAGGAACCAAAATATGACAAAAGAAAGAATAGTCCCCTATTATAAGGCATTCTCTTCTTTTTCTTTCCCTCCCTCCTCCACCTTTCAACCAGTGCCCTAGGCTGGCTGATGCAACTTATGTCTGAGAATGCTTGAAATTTTTGGGTTTTGACTGCACTGATTTAGTAGAATATTGGAAGCACTATGCACATATTAGATTACCATAAATTAGGGAGCTTTTTTTTCCTTTCTTTTTTTTTTTTTTTTTTAAACATGAAGACATTGAAAAGCAATGTATGGCTGCTGGTTCAGGCTCATTTGACTGCTTTAATACTAAGTTGATAGTAATTATAATCTCCATGGAATGAGATGCTCAGTGAATGTGATAGCACCCTCTGTATGGCCAAGGAAAAGTACTCTAAATACTCTAAATAATTGAAATTACTTGTGAATTTCAAAAAGCAAATAGAAATACATCTATTTCTTCCCTTTTACTTTATTGTTTTCCTCTTCTTAATCTCCCAAAGCCTTTCCATTACTTAAAAAAAATCTTTTTCAGGGGCACCTGGCTGGCTCAGTGGGTCGAGCATGTGACTCTTGATCTCGAGGTCATGAGTTTGAACCCCACATTGGGTGCAGAGACTACTTTAAAAAATCTCAGAGTTCTGTTTTCTTGTTCATCCTGTATGTAGTAATAATAATGGGGACAGTTTATATTTATCAAGTAATTACTATATGCAGGGCATGGAACTAAGCACTTTACACATATCACTTCATTTAAAACTCACCATAGCCCTATCAGGTCAACACTGCTATTCTTTCCAGATTGAGACCATTCGCCCAAGGTCCACAGCTAGTAAGTGTCACAGCCAGGTTCAGGACCCAGGGTTTCAAGTCCTGACACCATGCTCTCAACTATTATAATGGACCATAAATGCATATTTTCTACCCTGGGAGATACTGATCTATTTTCATACTTACACAAAGAGCAATTTATTTGCATAAAAGAAGAATACCCTACTAATGCTCATTAGATTTAATTATGTTTTTGATTAATAAGATTTGACGCAATAGACACATGATACCATTTATATATTTAACTTAACACTAGCTTTAATAGCATGACATTTCCATGCTTACCATAAAGTGTTTTTTCATGGGTTTATTCATTTATTTCTTTTGAACTCCTTGACTTGATTTGCCTCTAAGCTTTGCTCACTTCACAGTAGAAACAGCCAATGAACACCCATTTGTAAATTAAAGTATAGCAGACTTAGGAGATGTTCAAGGGGTAAAACAGGCAATTCTCCCAGCAAATAAAGCTCATCAAAGACTGTGCAAAGGAGAATGACTCCAGGAAACCAAAATACAGTGTTTTCATCCAATATCCCCTATACCACTCCAATAACCACTACCACTACCATCCATGATTTGAGAAGAAAAGGCTATCAGTAGAGAGAGAAATCGAGGGTCTCTCCAGGCTAGCAACTAGAAAATCATAGGAGAGGCAGGAAGTGAGTGAAACCCAAACTAGTAACAGGCTAGTCTTGAAGGCTGGTGGAGATGAGAGTTTGATGCTAAAACTTGGTCTGCAAAGTAAAAAATGGATTTAGGAGCAGCCAGGGCAAAACCTCAGGTTTGTTCTGTAGAGGATAAGAAATCAATATGGAGCAGAGGTTAATGAAAGAAAGAGAGTTTGTGCACAAGGCCAAGACTAAAGGCTGCAGGGGGCTGACTGTGAGTCTAGGTCAGAAAATGAAGGTCAGGAAGCTTTGGCTTTGGGGCTGGGGCTCATGTCTAGTTCCTGCTGACCCCAGCTTGGACAGCCCTGGAATGCCAGGCTGTACCCCAAATACCAGTACTCATGTCCCTCCCAACCCACTGAGTGCCTTGGGAGGGACCCCGGGATCAGGTACGGCTACATCATTTACAGGTCAAAATGAAAACACTGTTAAAGATACTAAATTACAAGCTTTTTCTTCTACGGCCTTGTTCCCTTGACTTGTTATGATGTTTTTCATTTGTTATTTAAGATCATTCTAAGCAAAGAAAAATTACAATTTCAAATTACTGGCATGAATTTTACCGTTCATCTTTATATCATGCGATTCCACTTTTAAATGCAAATATAGGAACATTTAACTTGTATGAGGAATCACTGAAATGACACAATTTATATTTCCTAACTCGTACATACATATGTATTTCATCCTTACCAGAACAGTGAAAATGCTGTACAAAACGTCAACCCTTTATTTTACTCGTTGTTTAATACATGCACATTCTACCAGCACTTTCTGTCTTTAGCTGATGAGTCTGGAAGGACTGAGAGGAAAAAGAATTATGGGTTGCCCTAGCTTTTTCTTTCCTTCGATGTCATCTTTCCCAGCGTAAGTAGTTGGCTAATATGAAGAAGTAACATGGTTAAGAAAGACTATTATTGTGTTCCTTGGAGTTTCTTAGAACAGCATTTCCTTCTTTCCATGTTGGAGGCAAGTTGTGGTTCAAATAGAAAAGAGTGGCCTCTCCAGGATGTCAGCATCCCCATTTACTCAGTCATAGACGTAATGCTCTTACCTTGTACTCTCTTTTGAGCCTTGTGGAACTCCTATACATCATGCGTCCACAGGAGCTCTATGCTTATGGAACTTTGTGAATTCTGTATGTAAACGGGGCATCAAGGAACAGTGGACATGCATATGGCGCTATCTCCTCTGCTCACAAACATGCTCCATTGTCCCACTGGACTTCATTTACAAAATAGAAGTTCAAAGAAAAAACTATTAAGAAATTCAAGATAGCAACAGCAGAGCATTAAGCCAAGCATAGGACCGTTCTGAGTTGGGGGTCCTGTTCAACCGCACAGGTGGCACATTCGTGAAGCTGACCTTGCCTGGAGTACCTGCTATTGTATAACTAGGAAATTATCCAGTGGTATCCTGAAATGTAGGGACTTATATTACTATGACTAGAATAGTAGTAGACAAAGTCCTATACAGGAACAGCAATATACCTATTCACATAATGGGATAGAATTCCCAGTAAGCGCTCCTGAGTGGATCCACTCACCTGACCAGTGTTCCAGGACACTTGCTCAATGCCCCTCAGAAACTCTTTCTTGATCCATGAGCCCCAGCACATCCTAGGCCATGTAACAACCCTAGAAATGATTCTAATATGACTTGAACAGCCAGGAGACCCAGAGCCCCCTCTCTTTTACCTTCCTCCTCTTTCTTTTCCCCCTTCTTATTTTCTCAGCAAAACCCACGTTCTGCTGTCCCTTTCTACAATAATTAAATAGAACTCAATGGCCTACAGGAAGGGCTTCGAAATTAGAAAGAGACACTTGGTACCTTCCTTAGTTGGATGAAGAAGGAGAAGAAGACAGTGGGAAATACTGTCCATTCCTCCCCATGAATTTATACTCCAAAGGCTGAGCAGGAGGTACTTTCTGCAAAATGGTATCTTGTATACAGGGAGATAGTTTTGTCTTTGAATTATTTAACAGACAGAAGATTTGAAGCAGAGGAATTGTGACTTCCTAAAATTACAATTACACTGATTCTCTGGAACAAATTCTATGATTATATACCTATTTTTATAGAAATCAAACCAAAGCACAACCAGTGATCTGATGTACTTGGGCAACAATGCCTTTCCCAGATTATTCTCTAAAGAATTGACCCAATATTCTCATTACTGAGTACCAGAAGTTATAAATTGTTCATTGTACATATCTATATATTGATGTATACTACTACTTATACGAGAAAATGGCCTTATAGATATTATACATCTATATATTTATATATGTAGATGACCTACATCTATATTTACCTATATATAGCTAAAGGAAAGAATGGTCTTGTAGTCTCATGAGCAACTTTGACAGCTCAAAGAGCTTCTCTGATTGGATAAGAAATCTCATGTAACCTGATTTAAGTTGCCAATTTCAATCAGAGTTTTCCTCTGTGACAGAGACAGTCATGTACACTGATCTAGTTCGGTTGATAGTAACAGTTCTAGAAATCCAACACAGAGAGTGTTTTTTAATACAAATGTATACAGGATTGGAATGTTGATAAGACATTTGCAAATGTATATAGAAATATGATAATTTATACTATTTTTTGATAAGGCTCCTGGTTGGCATTAGTGATGTGTCATATGATTGCATTAATTGCAAAGAAGAAACTCAAAATGGCATAATTGTGCCTGATGTTCAAGTAATAGAAATGGAATTTAAAGTGTTGTTAGAAAATGGAAAATGTTATCGAGGTGAAAAGGTTTTAAAAACATGAATGCAAAACCGAACCATTAGCACACGTAACCCTTTCGTGGTATTATGAAGTATGCATCAGGGCTCCTACAATACCTGCTGACCCCGGCAAGGATAAAAGACAGATGGGAGGCGAGTATCAGTCGCCAGTGGGTTATCTCTGAAGCTACTTAGTGAGGTGAGGTGGGAGGCGGGGGGAGGAGTCACGTGTTGTAATGCCCTCACTTTGTTAGGTCATAAGTACCTAGGTTGATGCCTTTGATTACTGACTATCTTAGTGTGAGATGCAGCGTCATATGGTGGTCTGGAGTGTGGACTCCACATACCGCACTGCCTGAGTTCAAACCTTGGCTCTACTGCCAAACAGCTGTGTGTCCTTGAGCCAATTACTCTGCCTCTCTGTGCTTTTAGTAAAATTTGTAAATGTGGAGTCATTCCCTGTACCTTTCTTCAACCAATTATAAGAATAAATGAGTTAAGGGCACCTGGGTGGCTCAGTTAGTTGGTCAAGCATCCGACCTCGTTTCAGTTCATGATCTTGTGGTTCACAAGATTGGGCTCAGTGCTGACAGCTCAGGGCCTGAGGCCTGCTTCAGATTCTGTGTTTCCCTCTCTCTCTGCCCCTCTCCTGCTCACACTCTGTCTCTGTCTCTCTCTCAATAATAAATGAACATTAAAAAATTTTTTAAAAAGAATAAATGAGTTAATATTTGTTGAACTCTTGAGACAGTGCCTGGAAAATAGTAAGTAATAAATGAGTGGGTTTTTTTAGGGAAACAATTTTAACTGATTATAAAATGCATACATGGTGTTTTCTTTAAAGTCAGTATGAGCTGTGGAAATTCATCCTCTGAGAGGTCTCCTTAGTTATAGAGCACAGAATGAATCCCATTCAGTCACAGCAACTGCAGTGGAGATGGGGGTTCTATCATGGCCAAACATTCCCTTTTCTGTCACCCACAGCCTGGCTGACCATGTAGGCCCAGCTTTGACTAGGGCTGGCTGGACCAGAGATAAAATCCTGATGAAATCTGAGCAAAATGATGCCCCCTCCAGGAAATTTGAAATGAGAGACCTGAAACATTGCCTGAGCTAACTTTCAGGAGCTGAAGCGCTAAATTATGTACAATCCAAGAGGCGTGAACATCATCACAAGACAAAGTCATGTACCAGCATCCATTATGGGGGAGCACAAACCAAGAGCCCCATGCGGGAAGCCAGTCCATGAGATTCTCCCATGTCCCTACAATAAATCCCCTTCTCACTGAAGCCAGCTGGAATGGGTTATTGATGCATGCTGGGAAACAATTACTGACTACCTTCTGTTGTGCCCATCGCTAGGCCAGATGTTGGGTGTGAGGAAAGACTGGAAGGAACTTCCACTTATTGAGGTGCCCAAGGTGTCAGGCAATGCTAGGCATTTCAATACATCATCTCACTTAAGCTCCCCAGTAATCATATTACCTCGGTCTTATTTCCCATGGGTGAAGACACTTATTTCATGGGTAAAGACACTGAGGCTCAAAGAAATAAAGTGGTTTTCCCAGGGAATGGCAGAGTTAGAATTTTATTCCAAATTTGTCAAACTCTAAGTGCCACACTCCTTCCAAAATATTTTAAAAGGTGTTCAAGGGTGCACACATGAAAATGTGTACCTTGAAGCTCTGCTTGTTTATATTATTCGAAATGCATTCAGTGGCTGCAGTGGACAGCATTCTAACCACAGAGCCAGACAGCCAGCCTCTGCCCCCCTTCAATCCTAACTAGCAAACCAAAGCCAATACACGTAAGGTCTTAGTCTTCGATGCAAGAAGTGCATTTTAGGGGTAGGGGAAAGAATAAGTACAGAAGTGGGTTGAACCTGGGGGGAGGAAGTTGAGGAATTTCCCTTCTCTAATGATCAAAGTGAGAGGAAGCTGACAGTTCATCTAGGTTCGATCTGGCAACTTGCCTATTGTCGGGAGAGCCCAGGGGAGGCTCCATGTTGGAAGTCATCTCTCCCTCCTGTCCGTTGCTGTGGCACTTGGTTAGTAACGCGTTTTTGCATCTCGTAGCAGATATCTGTATTAACTCTGGACACTCTTTTGCAGAATTGTGCGGGCCAGAACAGCACTCTGAAATATTTTTAACCAATGTCCATGTAAACAGTTTGTTGAGAAATCTCAGCTCTTTTGCTTATGAGCATTAAAGAATTTTGCAAAAATTGTCACCAACTATACTATACTCGATGGCCACCTCCCTTCTACTGTTGGGTAGTGGTTCCCTTAATGACTACTTGGCTAAATTGCATATATTTTCAGCCATTGTGGCTTATTAAAACAATCTTCCTCCAGTCCTGTGTTTATAAAACTTCACCCCCAAATATGATTTAAAATCATCTCCTTCCTTTCCCAGCACAGGGTTAAAACTGTATGGAGCAGGGGGAGTGCCTGACTGTCACCTCTTTCTCCTCTTTTGAGATGCTAGTTCCTCGGGTGTGCTTGTGGGAGGAGGGGAGGGAAAAGTGCAAAGGAGAGATGTCTTCTTCCTTAACCCATCAGCCTCTAGTCTTCCACTTGGTCGGCCACAGCTGCTGTTCCTGCCCATTGTCTTGGGGTTAGGGTGGACACGTGGTAGCTTCCACATGGCCCAATGGCAAGGGACTCATTCTCATGCAGCAAACTAGCCTTCGCTGCCCCTCACCATATTTAGCTGCGCTTACCAACTGACTCTGGGCTGGGGGTCTCCAGCTGTGTTTTTCTGATGTGTGCCTCTCCTCGTCCTCCATGAAGTGTAGCTACAACCTGTGGCAAATTCTCAGGCCCTTGGGCAAGTGAGGGGCCCATCGCTTATACTCATCCAGGAATATGGCCAACATTCACCAATTCTTTTCCCCTCTGCTCTGGTATTATAGGGGGCAGATTGGCAAATCTGCCACCTATATGGTCAGTCAACCAAGGAAGCAAATACCAGTCTCGCATTCTTGTAGACACCCCCAATCTTTATGAGATTTTAGTAAGGCTTTTTACAGCAAGCTGGGGAAGGAAATAGCTCTTCTTCTCCCATTGCTATGCAAGCATGGAAAGCTGCAAACATTTCTCTCTCCAGCTGGTGTGACTCATTCTCTGTAAGCCCTGCTGGGAGGTGACAAGCCCCACAGAGGAGCAGTGCCTGTCCTTAGGATAAACAAGAGGAAATGCCCATTGATACCCTGTTAAAGTGAAATCAGTTGCCAACATACCCAGCATGCACTCCTCTTTATGTTAAATAATAATAATATGTTTGGGGTGTCTGGGTGGCTCAGTCATTTAAGCTTCCAACTCTTGATTTTGGCTCAGGTCATGATCTTATGGTTCATGAGATCAAGTCCCCTGTTGCGCTCTGTGCTGACAGCACGGAGGTTGCTTGGGGTTCTCTCTCTCCCTCTCTCTCTCTGCCCCTCCCCCAGTCACGTGCATGTGCTCTCTCTCTCTCTCTCTCTCAAAATAAATAAATTAATAATAATAATATATTTATTTGTATGCTTTTAAGCTCTTCATGAAGTTTTTGTAGACCTTTCTTTTCATTAGATGATATCTTTTGCTCAGGAGCAATTATCTATGGTATCTCCTAGATAAGGCCAGCCCCTTGGGATATACCCTGAAAGTAAGGAGAGGGGAAGCAGTGGATCAAGTGTCTATTGTCTGGTGATGGTAGGCGGATAAATCATCTTTCTGCCTTGTTACCCCTTGACCAACACTGGCATGCACACACACCTCCCAATTCAGGGGTGTGGGTGGGGGAAGCTGTTTCTCCTGCAATACTCCTCATCACCATCTCTTTTATATAAAACATAAGATACGGGGCTTGGCACCAATCATTAGGGGAGAACCAAGGAAACAAATCAGGATGAGAAAGACGAAAAGATATGGAATTTCTTACAGTCAGCATTTTGCTGTTCCATTTTATAAGGGAAGTACAGGTTGTTTTAAGATGTTATATGTATTACTTGCTTTGAATCTGAATTCAAAAATATACAGTGCTATTAAAATAGTACAATAATTCATTGGGGTTAAAAATATGAAACATTACACCTCCAAACAATGAAATCTAATTAACTGAGTCTATTAATAATTACAAAAGGATGTGATGGAGTGTGGAATGAACTTTGGACAATTTATTATTTGTTTTAAGACCATTGTCTTAGCCTGTTTGGGCTCCTATCACAAAGATACTGGGTGGCTTATAAGCAACAAACATTAATTTCTCACAGATCTGGGGGCTGAACGCCCAAGATTATGGTGCCAACAGATTTGGTGTCTGTGAAGGGCCACTTCCTGTTTCACAGATAGTGCCTTCTCACTGTGTCCTCAAATAGTAGGAGGGGGAAGGGGGCCCAGGCATCTCTTTTATGAGAACATGAATCTCATTCATGAGGGCTCCACCTTCATGACCTAATCACCTCCCAAAGACCCTACCCTCATAATACCACGTTGAACATTAGGCTTTCAATGTACAAATTTGGAGGAACACACTCAGACTGTAGCAAATGACATTTGTCATTTGTCTTCCCCTTCTTTTCCCTTTCTTTTTTTTTCTTTACTTTAAAAAATGCTTTTTAGTGCATGGCACCCACTGTTATATTGGGGGGGGGGCACGGCCAACAGTGCTGGAGCCAAGGAAGCATCAGGGCCTCTAGGAGGCTGGTGAGACTCCTGGGGTCTGCAGGGCCAGAGTGGAGGGCATGATCAGGACATGGCTGGCAGACAAGGAAAATAAGCACATAAAGAAAGATATGAACAGATAAGGGGAACCACCTTATAAATATGGAAAGGGTAGGGGGCACCTGGGTGGCTCAGTCGATTAAGCATCCGACTTACGATTTCAGCTCAGGTCATGATCTCACAATTCGTGAGACGGAGCCCCGTGTCAGACTCTGTGCTCGCAGTGCAGAGCCTGCTTGGGATTCTCTGTCTCCCTCTCTCTCTGCCCCTCTCCCACTTGCACTCCCTCTTTCTCTCTCTCTCAAATAAATGAACATTTTTTTAAAAATGGAAAGGGTAAAGGCTAAAATATGTCCTGTATTGGAACAGACACTGTTGGTGTGAATTCGTAATTTTTAATATATTTATATAGATATAAAAATAGATACAGATGTGTGTGTGTGTACATGTATAAACACATATATATTTCTTGGCTCTGTTCACTGAATGACTTAGATGCTATGTGCACACCCAGTGCCCAGATCTTGGTTTCTAAATACCATTCTCCACTCACAGCAATTGGGACTTTTTGGAGAAATGGCTGAGGCAGGCAAAGCACCAGATGAACCTGGAACATCTTGTTGTCCCAGAGGAAGGAATTCTCCAAAAGTTAAGGGGACCCATCAAAAATCACACAGAAATCAGCTTTGAAGGTGCCCCCACTAGCCAAATATCGGATAATTTGAGCATCAGAACAAATAATGATGTAATGGATGTTATGGATTATGACCCATCAAGTGAAATGGAAATCCATGGGTCTTAGTGATAGGAATAAAGAAGCAAATACATGAGGGAAAATGCAAAGCACTTCCTTTCAGTAGAAAGACATCTAAGAAATGCAGACGTAATGATGAAATTAGAAAAATCAACATTTGGCCACTATTGTAGTAAAACTTTATTCAGGCAAAAATCAACCAAGGATGATAAAATAAGCTGAGAGTTTGTTGAGGAATAGGATATTAACACGATTTTAAGGTAGTGCCCCACGGGATACTTATTCATTACAAATGAAAAAATAATAATAACTTACAGTGAAGAAACCTGGCAAACATCACCTCAGCCAGAGATCAGAGTGAATGTGTCCTGTGATGGGACATAATGTCATTTTCTTTCTACCATGATATACTGAGGATATGGTGTCACTTTGATGACATTCTTGCCATAAACGCATAACCTAAATCTAACAGAGAAGCAGCAAAAGACAAGCTCAAATTGAGGGACACTCTACAAAATGACTGAATGCTACGAAAACATCCAGGTCGCAAAGGACAAGACTAAGGAAGCACTCCAGAATTAGGAGACTAGAGAGATACGTGAAAAGATGTGGTAACGAAATGCAACATGTTATCCTGTATCAGATAATGGACCAGAAAAGAAATTTTTTTTCTGCTACACAGACAGTTATTGGGATAATTGCTGAAATTCAAATGAGGTCCTAGGATTAGACAATGTAATGTTATATCAATAATAATTTCCTGATTTTGTTGGTTATTCTTTGATTAGATAGGAGAATATTTTTGTTTTTTAGGAGAGACAGTAAAATATTAGGAGTTTTCAATTTACCTTCTATTGATTCAGATGGGAAAAAAGAAGGACATTGGGAGGAGGAGGGAAGACAGAAGGACTTGGGGGACATGGAGGGGGAAGGAGAGAAGGAGAAGGAGGGGGGATGAGGGGGGGCAAGAGAAGGGGAAAGAGGAGAAGGAGAAGAGGAAGAAGAGAAAGAAGAAGGAGAAGGAGAAGAATATATTTATCAGGACAAGAATGATAAAAAACCAACCATGCTAATAATCTTAACAACTGGAAATCTGGATTAAAGGTATACAAGATTTGCTCTTCTTCCATGTTTTCTCTGAGTTTAAAATTATTTCAAAATAAAAAGTTAAAAACATAAAAGGAATCACTACAGTTCATTTTAGTTTGAATCTTTGAGGGCAAAGACTGCTTCATGCACCTGCTTTGCCTCGTCTGGCCCATTTCCAAGTACAGAAGAGAAACCCAATGACTGTTTGTTTGAACACCTGGTGATTACACTTGCCTTATCTTCTTGCTAAACTGTAAGCTACTAGAGGGCTTGAACCATGTCTTCCTTCTGGGGATTCCATCAAGACCAGCTCCCTGTTCTATGCACAACTGACATCACTGGTCATGTGCAGAACTCCATGGAATTTCGTGGCCACTCAAATGTTATAATGATTAGGTCCTGACAAAGATCCCCTTTATAGGCCTGTGCAAACCACCACAGGACTTGAGACGAAAACTCCCCTCCCAGGCCTCTGAAAGCCAGGGTCCAGGTTAAGCAGGCCTTTGTGAAGCTGCATTCTCTTGGAGCAGCTCCTCACTCACTCTCCACTGTCACCTTTGGCAGGCAGCCTTCCTCTTGGTCTGCGGTCATTACCCTAATGAAGTGCAGCTGGGGTTTCAAACAATGAACTTGCACTCAAGTGGCAGCCGCCCTTCAAAGAACAGTACCCTCACGTGCTGGAACCGCCCTCCCAGACCAGAAATTGGCCCAGTGGTTTTACTTCTGGATGGGACGTGCACCCCACGGGGAGCCAGAAAATGGCAGCTGCAAAGCACGGTACTGATAGAGAAAAATTCAGTTTAAAGTGAAGTGGAAACCCTGCCCAGAGTGAGAAGCGAGACTTGCCATGTACTTCAAAAACCAGGGCTGTATTAAAAAAAAAAAAAAAGTGTATTTGCAAGGGAACCTGACACAGATTTCACCTCTGGACAGCTGTCCTGTTCATTCTGTCCTGATTAGAGGCAGGGTGAGCTGGAAGCCAGGCTTCAAGGCTCTGAATGCAAAGTGCCCCCCTAGCAAGCGACAGGATCCCCCCAAGAAAAGCTCCAGGTGATAGGCATTTTCCAAGTCTATTTCTCTGAGGAAAAGAATGTTTTCTGTGTAAGCCTGTAGAGGCCACTCATCCGATACAGAAATCAACATCTCCTAAGAAGAAGAAAAATAGAGGCTGGTAGTAACCCACATTGCTGAATGCTTACTCCCTGATGAATGCTACTCTAAGAGCTTGGCGTGCTTATCTCACTTAATCCTCCCAATCCTGCCCTGTGGGCTACCCAGTGGCAGAGAAGAAACATGAGAAACTTGACCAAAGCCACAGAGCTAGTCAATGGTGGAGCCACCATTCAAACCCAGATACTCTGACTACAAAGTCAACAATGTAGGTCCAGATATTTCAAAGTTGGATGTTTTTCCAAGGAAACCCTGACCGGGCTTGTAAATATGGAGATGGTACTATTGTTATGTGTATCGGAACTTGTTGTTTTAATCTCACACACACACACACACACACACACACACACACACACACACGGCTTTGAACACTGAGCACAGCCAGCAATATTAAGGAGTACACACAGTAGGAGGAGAATAACACAGGAGCATTGGAGAAACGCTTATTTTGACTGTTAGGGACACTGGCCAGAGTCTCACCCCAGCGTTAAAAGCGCAGAATGTGATGACGTTGAAGTCCTGCCAGTGTGAAGGGTTAAAAAAGTTCCTTAGGGAGGGAAACCCCCATGTCCTTTGCCTCAAATGCTGCCTGACTGCATGAGGAGAGAAAAAGCCAGTGTCTTCTCCCAGGCTGTTATCAGACTACAGAGAGGTGGATCAGGTAGAAAGTGTAATTGATGGGCCTCACTGCACTTAGAAATGCAACCTGGAGGGGTGCCTGGGTGGCTCAGTCCATTGAGCCTCCAACTTTGACTCAGGTCGTGATCTCATGGTTTGTGAGTTCGAGCCCCACATCAGGCTCTCTCCTGTCAGTGCAGAGCCCGCTTCAGATCCTCTGTCCCTGCCTCTTCCCCACTCCCCCGCTCGCACACTTTCTTTCAAAAATAAATAAAACATTTAAAAAAAAGAAGCAGAAATGCAACCTGGACATCAGCAAAAATTTGGCTCGTGGAACAGAGGTACATGCGCCCATTAAGCAGGCACGGTGAGAACAGGCAAGATGGCCAATGCCCAGCTGAGAGAATAGGGGAGCATATTCAAGATAAGAAACAGGAAATGACATTTCTAGCCAACGTGAAAGAGTTACACAATGAGTCAGGGAGGAAAGCGATCAATGTTTCCAAGGCAATAACACTGCCTCATTATATAAAGTTTTCTGCTCTGCCAGTCATTAAATATACAAGTGAGGAAGGCGAAAAATACATGTTTTTATGAATCAAGCAATCATCAGCTTCTATGAAGCATCTTTTCATAGCCAGACGATGGGAGTAAGCTGTTGAGAGAAGGACAATTACGCAAATGTAAAATGAAAATGGGCTAGCGGCACATGCTTGCAACAGGGCTCTGGGGTGCCCCTGCCCAACAGCACCCTCCTCGCCCTATCCAGGGCTCCAGGAACCCTCCCACAGCTACGCAGACAATCTTGCAGAACAGAGCAACGTGACTGTAGAACTTATTGATTCTTCACAACACTATTTTGCGGGATCACTTTTCTCCCATTAGAAGAATAGGAATAAGGAATATTTAAGTTTAAGACAGCACACGGACTACATCACAGTACCCTGCATGGTCACCTGCTTGGGCCAGACTGTTTCTAGCTTAGGGTGCTTCAACTGGGAAGGTAGGAAGCAGAAACCAGGGGGAGAATTTCAATGAAATGAGCAGAGACAGGTTTTTGTTGTTGTTGTTTTGTTTTAAAGAATAGAATCCTAAATAAGATTATGGGATATGATATATACCACCTGGCAACTCGGAAGCAACTAATTATTGTCTTAGAATATATGAATTGTTTGCTAACTGGGAGGGGGACACGATACATCTTAAAAGGAGAGAAGCTGCAATAACGGAATTTCAGAAACCATTTCCAGACTGTAAGAATACTTTAACTTTGGAATGGGCCACCCAGATATTCTTGTGATGCTTCCAGGGGGAAAAAAACACAAGGGTAATGATAAGAATCAACCTATACCCCTGCAAAGGTTTAAAGCAGTATTTATAAAACTGAAGTCTATATGGTGTAGAAATTCTAGAAGATCTTTAAAATTCTATGTTTTCATTTCGGTGATCATCTAAAAATTCTATTGTGCCAGTCTGAACATGGCTCAAGTTTGGGAAACAATGGTTGAAAGTTCATAAACTCTCCTCCCTCACCCTGCTTCTATTTTATATTGTTCTAGCGTAAACTTTTCTTAGAGTAACCAATCTCCACATAACAGTACGGTAGAGCACATATTCAGTGTTACCTTTTGCTAAAGATGCAAACAAATGTTAAAATTACAGAAGATAAGGGGAACATAATAACTCCCTATGAATTGGGCCATATAGTACTGTGGCATCGGTCATTAAAAATGGTAGGGGACAGGCCTCATTAAAGAAAAAACCGTGATTCTTCGGAGGGAATATTGTAGCCCCCTCCCCCCCAGATACTTTCTTATTTGAAAAAGAAGAAATTTTATATATTTATTTATTTTGAGATATTTTATATATTCTCCATAGACAAAAGGAAAAGTTGGTTCAAAATAAAAGATTAACTACTCATGCAAAATCTTAAGTAATTAAAGGGTTAAAGAGTTTGATTTACTGTTTGTTTACCTCATGTATTATTACCTTCAAGTAATGATGAGAATGTATTTATCTATAAACCACTAATTTGCTACTACTTTGCCCATGATGCCTCATTACTTCTTGGTATTTGATTGGGAGAGGCTGACCAGAATTTTAAGAGATGCGTTGGAGCAGTGCAATGAGTTTGCGCTGTGGGAACTTTGTTCTTTCTAAGGACGTTACGAATGTGTCAGTATCCCATGCAACAGTGTATTGTGGACCCCAACAAAGATAATCATCTAGCTATAAATTCATTCAAATGCTGACAAGAATGATCTTTTAAAACTCCTCACCCCTTTAAAAACAGAAGTGCTAAGGGGCACCTGGGTGGCTCAGTTGGTTGAGCACCTGACTTTGGCTCAGGTCACGATCTCACCGTTTGTGAGTTCGAGCCCTGAGTCGGACACTGTGCTGACAGCTCAGAGCCTGGAGCCTGCTTCAGATTCTGTGTCTCCTCCTGTCTCTGCCCCTCCCCTGCTCACACTCTCTCTGTCTCTCAAAAATAAACATTAAAAAAAATTTTTTTTATTTAAGTAAGTAAGTGCCAAGGATGCACATCCCAATTCAAATCACAACCAGATTTTTCCTTTGCTTTTATCTCTCTTAAGCCCACATATTTCGGTCCTGCGTACCTCCCAAAGTAATGATGCAGTTTATTAATTTAAAGGGGCATCATATGATATCACTAATGATGAGCATTTCAAGTTAACAATACTTACCTTTAAAAAAATAAAAAGGTTCTTCACTCATCGTGAGCATTCAAGAATTGCTAAAAAACAAAAAACAAAAAAACAAAACAAAACAAAACAAAAAAACAGCTAGAAGTTTTCAAACTTTCCTAGTTCATTTTCCTTATAAATGAGGGAAGAATCAATGCAAAATACATTTCTGAAGTCTGAGATGGTTTTAACTGTTGCATGCATTATGTAATGTCCAAAAGGCAAGTTCTAATAACAATAGGATGGGGTACTTTGAGGAAGAAGGTCCACAAAAGGGATGCATTCAGCCTCTTTTGTACAAAGATTCTGAGAAATGTGTAGGGTGACATGCAGCTTTGAGGACTAAAAGAGATCTATATCCTTCAGCATTACACGAAGTAGTCTCTGTGTAAATTTCTGAAGCTATGTCCATTTGATTTGCCAGATAGATAGATAGATAGATGGATGGATGGATGGATGGACGGATAGATATCATTTTGTTCAAAGCTGTAATTTAAATACTTTGTGATTTTAGAAAATAATAGAACCACGTTTTCACCAGTAAGGTGAGTGACTGTTCACATACATTTGGCACTGTCTATAGGGTTCATGGCTTCCAACTTGTTTAAGACCATTCCCAGAGTGAGAGCTGATTTGCCACGGTTATGAAGCTTTCAAGATATAAACTATAAGAATGATAAACTACAGCAGTTGAAAATGTGCCTTCAGCTATTCACTTGCAGCTCCCATTTATGTCTCTAGAAATAGAGAAATGAGGATCTGGGGACCAAATCTGGCCCGGTCAGTAACAGTGTGGGTAACACATAAATATTAATGTTCATTGCAGTTAGTGTGGTATGCAGAAATATCAGAGTGTAATTGTTAATTGCCAATACATTTCATTCATGTTACAGAGGAGTAAGTGAAAACCATTTTACTGTAATTTTTAAATGATTCCATCATAATAATTATAAAATATTCATTCCATTCCTTAGATTGTCAAAACTGAATTTTCTGAAAATGAAGCATTTACACTTCGCCTTTATTGCCATTTGCTTTCCATATAGAGGTGTCTACGTATCTGTTATTCAGTTTAGTCAGTGAAATAGTCTCCGGTTGTATCAATTTATTGGTGCTTCTACACTTGGCATTCCTTATGCAAAATACAATGTTCAAATAATTAAAGACATTCATTACAGACTTCATGGTGTTTTAGTGGTGGGCATGGTGTCAGGGGGAGGAGGAGGTCCCTCTACTTTGCCCTGCCAAGCCACCTGTTGAATCCTGTTCTCTTCTGAGTTATTTCTCTTTGGATTATTCATAGTCCCTCTCAGCTCACTTCTGTTCGGTTCTAACAGCAACAAATATTTATCAAGCACCTACTATGTGTCAGACATCGTGCTAAGCATTTTATTTTATTTTATTTAAAAATTTTTTTTCAACGTTTTTATTTATTTTTGGGACAGAGAGAGACAGAGCATGAACGGGGGAGGGGCAGAGAGAGAGGGAGACACAGAATCGGAAACCGGCTCCAGGCTCCGAGCCATCAGCCCAGAGCCTGATGTGGGGCTCGAACTCACAGACCGCGAGATCGTGACCTGGCTGAAGTCGGATGCCCAACCGACTGCGCCACCCAGGTGCCCCTGTGCTAAGCATTTTAAATGCATGGCATCTTTTAATCCTAAAAAAACTCTGAAGTACTATTTTTTTTTTAATTTTTTTTTTTTCAACGTTTATTTATTTTTGGGACAGAGAGAGACAGAGCATGAACGGGGGAGGGGCAGAGAGAGAGGGAGACACAGAATCGGAAGCAGGCTCCAGGCTCTGAGCCATCAGCCCAGAGCCCGACGCGGGGCTCGAACTCATGGACCGCGAGATCGTGACCTGGCTGAAGTCGGACGCTTAACCGACTGCGCCACCCAGGCGCCCCTGAAGTACTATTTTTTTACTTCTGTAGTAAATCTTTGCTTTCTCCTTTTTTGAAAACAGCACTGTACTTTTTCTTTGAGTAACTCCCCCTGCCCCTTTCCATTTAGTTCGGGAAGGACTGTCCCTTCCTCTTCTCCCTGCCCAAGTGTGGCCCAATGACTCAAGCCTGCCCTGACTGACACCAGGATGGAACAGGGTGGAGTCATTCTGATATCAGAATGTTGGCCAAATGTCTGTGTGTGGAGTTGCCGGATTTCTATTCTTTACAAGGCCTGAATGCTCGGCTTTCCCTTTGATTCTGTGAGAGAATGAAGATCGATTTCAATAAATTTCCCTTCCTGGCATAAGTGCATCTGTTTCTGTGGTGCACAACCAAAGAACTCAACTGATGTGTTCCCACTTTGCAGATGAGGAAAAAGAAACAAAAGCGCAGAAAGTTCAGTAACTTGTCCAAAGCTGTTGGTAGAGCCAGATCACACACCTGTGCCAGCCAGACTCCCAAGCACAGGCTCTTTCCTATTATGTTCTGTGGACCATTCCAGCAAGATGAGCCAGGGAAGAAGTGTCTGCGGCAGGATAAAAAGCATACGCCCACTTTCTTCTCTTCCAGCTTTCCGAAACCCTCTATGCTTCTCCCGGAGCAGGTGCTACACACATCCAGGTTTACCCGCTCCAAGTGATGGGCCAAAACTGAGATACAGCAGAGCAAAATGACTTACTGCCTTCATTACTCTTAAAAATATAACTTTACTATGGGCAACGAAGCCCACTGCATCACTCATTAGGCCAACAATTTTATACATTTTTTTTAAAGGAGTGTGGGTTTTTTTGTTTTGTTTTTTTCAGGTTTTTAGGTCCCAGAACTATGATGCACAGTGTAGAACAGGTCTTGATGGCTTACAGGCAAAGTGGCACAATGTGATGGAAAGCAGATAAGATTGGAGCCAGAAGACAGGCTTCTGGTCACAGCTCTGCCCCTTTGTAGGTGTGTGACACTGGGAAAACTGGCCTCCATGGGTCTCCATTCCCTCATCTGTAGAATCGTAACAGCAATGATGCTTCCCTTATAGGCTTATTGCAAAGAATTAGTAAGATTGTCCACCTCTTGAATGAACTCACTACTGAATTCTAAAGCTCTACAAATATTAGGATTTTTACACTCAGGACCTAAAGAACTGTAGCATTCAATGACAATTCTGAGAGCCTGTTCTTTGTTGTACAACCTCTTTCACTAGCCCTCTCCCCGCCCCCCCCCCAGTTTTAATAAGATGAATGGCAGAGTCTTTATAATAAAATACATGTTTCTTATTTCCAATCAGTAGGTGTAGGGTTTTTGTGATTCTGCCCTGAATCTGTGCTCCTTGTGACAACCCTGATTTCACTGAAGGAAATCTGATCTGAAGGGTTACAAATAGGATGGAGAGGACAAGTCCCATGGCTCCCAGGAGCTGCTCTAGTTCTCACTGGTCATGCTCATAAATGGTTACCATTCAGGGGTGCTTGGGTGGCCCAGTGGGCTTGGCATCCGACTTCCGCTCAGGTCATGGTCTCGCGGTCCGTGAGTTCGAGCCGCGCATCAGGCTCTGTGCTGACAGCTCAGAGCCTGCAGCATGCTTCAGATTCTGTGTCTCCCTCTCTCTCTGTCCCTCCCCTGCTTGCGCTCTCTCTCTCTCAAAGATAAATAAGCATTAAAGAAATTAAAAAAAAAATTGTTACCACTCAGCTGACGGTTGGCAGCCTCTCTGAAAGAATCCGTGCTGCACACGCATCCCCAGGGAACAGGCACACCACAAAGCCTGTGTGGATCCTAGCCTCAGCATTCACCTGCTCGTCAGGGTCAGAATGAGCTCCAGAGGGGCTCTCTGTGCCTCACAGTGATCTCTTCTGGTGGTGACTGCAACATATTAATACCCTGCCATGGAAATCTGGTGCTTCTATTCCTTTCGCTCCATTTTCTCTGGGGTTATGCAAAAGATGCCCCCTTTCATTCGTTCACTCACTCACTCATTCATTCAACACTGAGGGCCTACTCCATGCAAACCATTGGGTTTAAACTCTGGAGAAATTTGTAAGACTATGAATCAGAAATAAACACTTGCTATAAAGGAGCAAATAACCCAGTAGGGGCTATGAGACATAATCATAAATAACTTTAGTCAATGTAACAGAGAGAAAAAATATACTTTAAAAGGTGACAAATATATTTAAAGAGAAAACTACCTCTGGAAAAATAATTTGATAAGCTATTCCAAGGGTAAAGGTGCGTCCCTAAAGCTGAAGTTTAGGAGGCAACTGGCTAAAGGGATTTGGATGGGGGGGGGGCGGGGGGAGAAAAAGAGAATCAAGAAAAAAGGCAAGGGGGAAGAAAGGCAGAGGGGGCAGGCTTTGGCATGGCAAGAGCTTTGGCATGGGGAAGAGTAGCTCACTGGATACTGTGGCAGGGTGACCAAAGAGCTGTTAAGAATAAGGCTATTTAAGATCTAATACTAATATGGTGGCATTTATGTCACAGGAATATAAACCTCTATTGCTTCAATTCTCTAGTAAACTTGACACACCAATGACTCCTCCTCCGAGTGCTGTGTGTGTTGGGAATTATAATAAAGGAGGGTGGCGCTGAGCCCCATATCTGCTAAGAGAAGAAAGAGCCTCAGAAGCTAAGACATAGAGTTTAAAAATTCAGAGAGAGCAGGAGCTTGGAGCCAGAAGAGCCCATGAGTTTGTAATTCCTCAGGAATTTCTGGATGGAGGGGTGGACGTTGCATTTCCCACGGGATTGGTTTGAAATCCCAAGGGCAGGTGATCTCTGCTGTAATCTAGGGCCCCCGAGCAGAATAGGAGGGTGCCATAAAAAGAGACTCTATGAAGAAGTTAGTGTAAGCCACAGACCTTGAGAAGGATTTCATGCACCAGGACTGGACAGGAGAGAATCCAGGGAGAAGTAAAGGCTGAGCCCAGCTGTGGACAGGTGTAGGATGAGTGCCTGCTACAGCTGGAGTAGCAGGAGAATTAGCTAGAAGGCAGCGTGGACCTCTGAGAGATGGAAAACCTTGAAAGATAGGCTGAGAACTTTATACGTTATTTCATTACTTGGGAGGCAACTGGGAGCCTACCTATTGTGAAGCATTTTAGCATTTAGGATCTATTTTGATTTTTATCATCTACCTATTTATAAGGAAATAAAACATATTACAATTCCCATTTTACAGATGGAGAAATGAACAAATAGATGATTAAAGTTGTTCACAGCATAGGAACTGCGAAAAAATTCACCCTGGATTTTCTAAATTCTAATCCAACAACATTCTTGCGCTTCTCATGCCCATTAATATCCTCTGAATAAACATGCCCAGGGGCTCCATGAAACTCCCTGGAGAGTAGGGGAAGGGAGAGAGAATCAGGGGGCATGCTCTGACTGATTTTCTTGGGAGCAATTCTGGAGAAGAATTTCTGATGAATAAAATTCTCCACCTCATTACACAAGTAACTAATCTAATCAACCAGGCCAGCAAGTGGGCTAATTTCTGGTGTGTGAACCTTCTGCCTCAGCCCACCCGCTCTCCCCGATGCCCTTTCGCTCTTCCCAAGTATCAAGAGATTGTTAGCAGTTCATTCATTCAGCTGAGACTCCATTTTCAATTTTTTTTTTGCATTTTCAATTAAAAAAAATTTTTTTTCAATAGATGAAGTTTATTGTCAAATTGGTTTCCATACAACACCCAGTGCTCATCCCAAAAGGTGCCCTCCTCAATACCCATCCCCCACCCTCCCCTCCCTCCCACCCCCCATCAACCCTCAGTTTGTTCTCAGTTTTTAAGAGTCTCTTATGGTTTAGCTCCCTACCTCTCTAACTTTTTTTTTCTCCTTCCCCTCCCCCTTGGTCTTCTGTTAAGTTTCTCAGGATCCACATAAGAGTGAAAACATATGGTATCTGTCTTTCTCTGTATGGCTTATTTCACTTAGCATCACACTCTCCAGATCCATCCACGTTGCTACAAAGGGCCATATTTCATTCTTTCTCATTGCCACGTAGTACTCCATTGTGTGTATAAACCACAATTTCTTTATCCATTCATCAGTTGATGGACATTTAGGCTCTTTCCATAATTTGGCTATTGTTGAGAGTGCTTCAGCTGAGACTCCAAACCAGGCTCGTGCAGTATCAGGTAAATGGCCTTCTGGGGAAAGTGATCTATCTTGTCCCAAACCAAACCCTATAGTTTTCCCACAAACAAGAATGAGTGCATCGTTCCGTCAGCCAGGCTGCCTGCAACCCAGGGATAGCTTGCCGGGTAAATACTTGGTAAACAGTCCTTAAAACTTCTGTTTTCACTGCCCACCCATATCCACTCATTTTCCAAGTTCTGTATAGTCTGGCCCCTGGTCGTGAAGGACGTCATGCATATTGATTTTCCTAAATTCCATTCCTGAGTCTCCCTGCATACTGCTGCTGCATCCATTCTCTTAAAGTTCAGCCCTGGTAGGATCACATTCTGGATCTAAAAAAATCCTTAGCTCCCTGGCCAACAATCCCACTCGTAGGTATTTGTTCCCCCGCCCCCAAAAGGGAGCATACATTACCCAAAGGAGAAACTTCACAGCTGCTTTGTTCACAACTGGTCATGAACTGGAAACAACTCAAATGCCCCCGGCCAGAAGCATGGATAAACAAAAGGCGATACATTCATACTATTTAGCAATAAAAAAGAATGAATTACTGACACGTGCAACAACAGGAATGAATCTCAAAATAATATTATTTGGGGCAAAAGAAGCCAGACACAAAGGGTGTATACTGTGTGCTTCACACAGTATAGTTTAAGAAAAAACAAAACTAATTTATGGTGATAGAAATCAGTACAATGGTTGTTTATGGGGTAGGATTAGCTAGAAGGGTCTACGAGAGAACTTTCTAGGTTGATGCCAATGTTCCATATTTTGAAGAATTAGTAACATAAGCATATATATTTGCCAAAACTCACTGAATTGTACACTTAAGATCTGTGAGTTTCAGCTTATGCAAATTTTAGCTCAACTTAGATAATTGGTAGCTCCCTACACCCTATTTATGTACAAATGCATCTGTCCAATCCATGTAGACAGAAAGTAGATTAGTGGTGCCAGGGGCTGGGGGAGGGGAGAATGGGAAGTATCTGCTAATAGTGTGGGGTTTCTTTTTGGGGTGATGAAAAAGTTCCTGAATTAGATAATTTTGATGGTGGCACAACTCTGTGAATATACTAAAATCATGCATCACACACTTTAAAAGGATGAGTTTTATGACATGTGAATTCTATCTCAATTAAAATAAATTCATCTCTGGGGCGCCTGGGTGGCACAGTCGGTTAAGCCTCCGACTTCAGCCAGGTCACGATCTCGCGGTCCGTGAGTTCGAGCCCCGCGTCAGGCTCTGGGCTGATGGCTCGGAGCCTGGAGCCTGTTTCCGATTCTGTGTCTCCCTCTCTCTCTGCCCCTCCCCCGTTCATGCTCTCTCTCTGTCCCAAAAATAAATAAAAAACGTTGAAAAAAAAATTTAAATTAATTCATCTACCCAGCATTCCAATCACAAGATGGTTCTAAACTAGCTTTCTAGCTCAAACCCACTAATTGGTGGTCCCTGTACCTCCTTAGCTCTACACTTTTCGTCACACTGTTCCTTCTTCCCAGAATCCCAACACACTCAACAAACATCTACTTGTTATCCCTGTCATTCAAGGCCCATCTCAAAAACCATGGTTTCCCAGTTCTCCTGCAGAACATGGCATGGCCACTCTCTCCTCTAAACTTCTGGCACTTAGTAGAGCTCTCTTTTGGGAAGATCTCACCATTTTCTGCCTTGTATTATATTTATTGGTGCATTTGTCTGATCCTTCTTACTCGATTATGAGATTAGTGGGGACAAGAACTGGGCTCTGCTCATCCTTGTGTGCCTGAGAGCACATCAGTGTTGTTCAATAAATGCTTGATGAACTGAATTAACCAAGATAAGTAACTCTAACTTTATAAATTTCAACCCAGGAAGAAACTGATATCCACCTGGTGACAGGCTTTGTGAGGCATATTTAGGCTGTGAGGTGATCACCCACTCCAAGAAGTTCTCAAACTTTAAGATGTCCCACCGTCACCTGAGGGAGGTATTATCTGTCATTCTCTGGACTCCGCTCCAAGGATTTTGATTCCCAACTGGAGTGAGGCCTGGAAGAATCCCAGGTGACACACAGACCACATTTTGGGAAACCCTGACTTTGAATTGGACATTTACAAATGAATACAAAGAATGACTTTTACTTAATTTATTTTCGTCAGCTGTTTTATCAGCTAAATTCTTAACCTTCTTATGGGAATGGCCTGCTGGGAATTGAAGAGGGCTACATTTTGTTGGAAGTTTTCCAAATAACCCCCAAAAAGCTTGTATTATTCACAACTTGTAAGAATGCTACGGTGACTTTATGACCGTACTAACATCACCTGTAACCAAATCCCACTGATACCTCAAACTTTGGGTCAAGTGGTAATTTCTGATTTCCCAGATTTCACAATACCACATTGTTACCAACTTGGCTGTGAGCAGTTTATTATTCCATAGGAAAACTCACAGAGAGGGGTGTGTGTGTGTGTGTGTGTGTGTGTGTGTGTGTGTGTGTGTGTGTAGGGGGGAATGTTGGCTGGTTTTTCACACTCATGGGCAAAAAAGGATAATTGTACCCGAAACCATTCAAATACCCATCTTGAAATAAAAATGGAACTTTCCCAAAGCCAACATAATCTACAGATCTACTAAATACTATGATTTGCTTGGATCTTAAACCTAACGACCTCAGACAAAAAGGTCCTCTCTCACAACAGCCAGGTCTGCAAGGGGAGACAGAATGTGCATTCCACAACCCCTTGACCTAGACAGGAGGCCTGGCACACCTCCTGCCAGAGAAGAGGGCTCTGAAAGGATGCAGAGACACTCCATCTGAAGCACAAAGAGCTGAAAGAGCAGACAGCCGTGTTCTGTCCTGCGCACATTTCTTTTTCATTGTGTCCTTCATTTGATCCATGCACCAAGTATCTCCATTAGTGCCCACAGGACTCCTAGGAGCCCAGCAAAAGGATGATGTTCCAGCAATGAATCATCTGGTTCCTGAGGGAGTCTCTGGTTTTCCTTGGATCCCCACAGCTGTAGGTCTCGGATCCTCCTGTCCCTTTTTACCTGTACCTTCAGGCACGGATTCACGTATAAAGCCCCAGTAAGAGAGAACTTTGAATCGAGTGCTCGGTGGGTAGTGAGCCAGGTTCAGGAGCTGACTAAGGTCTGCTTTTGTTGTGGGATTAATTAGAGTTGCATTTTCTCCCTAAGTGTCACTGAAACAGTGGCACTAAGGGCGTGGGAGCAGACCTCACCTAACTGTACGTCTTCCTACTTCTTGTCACAAGAACCCAGATTGCGTTTGGATGTGCCCGTTTGCTGGCAGTGCATTGATGCATGGGCACTGTGTACCTGGCCTGCAATCTTGAATGGTTTCTGTCCTAGCCGTTCAGAGCAGAACAGTCTCCTCAAGAGGTCTAGGGTGATGGATACCCGGACATCTTGTTGGATCAGTTAAGGACAATGAGAGAGGTCAGCAGAATACAAGGAAAAGGCAATTAAGAAGCAATTCCTTACCTGGCTATTTCTCCCCCCACACCCCCATACTCTCACCCCTAATTGGCCCTAGATTTATACCACCGGAGCAAAGAGAATGGGGTGGGAAGGCTGTGTCTGACGAACACTGCTGGGGTGAATCTGGGAGAGCAGTGGCACTCATGGAGTTTCAGAGACATTCTATGGCTTAGGAAGTTCCAAGACCAGGACAAGGATACATGAAGGCTCAAGAAGTTTTGTCCCACTCCGGGATGACCTTGGACACACTGAGTGTCTAGAACTGCTGACCCAGAGTTGGGGCTACTCTAGAAGAGAACTAACTAGCTCACAGATGCAGTGGCCTCATTCTCTGGGTTCACCCCAGTGACCTTCATCATTTGGCAACTCCTGCTGGAGGCCAGGGGCCTTTAGATAGTCTGAGAACCATCTCTCCACCCACATACTGTGGATCTTTGGGCAGTTACTTAACCTCTCTGTGCTTCATCTGGAAAATGGAAATAATATCTCCCTGATGAAATAATGAATGACAAAGGTTTAGCAATGTGCCTAGTTATGGGTAATCACTCAATGAGTGGTTACTATTCTTCTGGCTATTCATATTTCACAATATTAATATTATGTAAAACAGTCTGACCCATCCCCACTTGTTCTATGCCTCTTTGGCATGGATGTCAGGGCTGGCTTGGAGAAGGCTTGGCCTGAAACTTAGGAACTGGTGACCCCTCCAGTGGTGTGATGTCAGAATCTTCTGCCTTGGAAGAAAAAGGTTTCCTCTCCAAGCTAACTTTGAATAGAAAAGAAGGGGGAGGTGAAGAAAAATCTGTTTACTTTTTCTTTGCTATAGAGAAAATAAGGTTTACTGAGTCAGGACAAGGTTGTTTTCAGAACTTGGGTGTTTCGGGGCGCCTGGGTGGCTTGGTCGGTTAAGCGTCCGACTTCGGCTCAGGTCATGATCTCACGGTCCGTGAGTTCGAGCCCCGCGTCGGGCTCTGTGCTGACGGCTCAGAGCCTGGAGCCTGTTTCAGATTCTGTGTCTCCCTCTCTCTCTGCCCCTCCCCTGTTCATGCTCTGTCTCTCTCTGTCTCAAAAATAAAAATAATAAAAAAAAAAAAGTGAAAAAAAGAACTTGGGTGTTCCAAGAATGGAGGCTTACGAATGAAGGCAGTGATACCACCTGTTTGCACTCATTCTTCCCACATGCAACCCTCGAATTTGCAAAGGCAAGCTTTTCTGAGCTCCCAAAGACGGGCACCAGCAACCAGGACTCCCTCTGCCTGCCCCCACAGCCTCTGGCCTGCCCCTGCTGGCAGGCTGAGGACACATTCATGGGACTGAGCCCCAAGAAATAGGAAATAAACTTGTCTCTGACCCAGATTTGGCAATTCCAAGTTAAATTCTTTAAACATTTGTAAGGATTGTAAAGAAGGAAATAGCTAATAACTTTATTCCTTACTAAAATATTGGAATGAAAATGTGAAGAATGTGTAAACAAAGAAGGGTATTTGTAGACTGTGGGTTGGAATCACAGCAGTTATAACACTGAGAATGAAGAGACTGTGCAGCAAAACCTCAGTGACACCCAGTCACCTCTTCAGGTAGAATCCAAGCCCCTCAGCCGAATGCACAGAATGTTCTGTCAGGTGCCGCTCTCCTCCGCTCCAGCCTTAGAGGTTGGATAGTGGCTAAGGACGTTAGGGATATGAGACTTTGCAGTATTAATAGATTCAAGTTATCAAGCAAAACTGGGCGTGGAGAAGCTTTTAGCCCAAGGGGAAGTGTGCGTGCTGGGGGAGCATGATCCTGGGGCTCAGCTTGTGGGCTCCCTGGGGTCCAAGTAATTCTGAAGCTGCTTCAGCAGCAGCTGAGTCAGACCAGGACCAAGTGCTGGTGGAGGGGAGGCCTAAGCCAGTCTCCTCTACAGACAGGAAGGAATGCAGAAGACGACAATAAAAGGCAGAAGTGATCATTTGTCTCATGGGTTTGTTTTTTTAAAATATCAAGTGCAAACTGTAAACCCATCAAGACTCCATTGTATTGGAAAAATTGAAACCAGATGAGACCACAGGCTAAATAGGTTTACTGAGAATCTTAAAGCTGGATGTATGTAAGTAAGCCAGTTCTAATGACATGCAGATAGAGCTTTCTAGCACCTAGGATTTTTATTTTTATTTTATTTTATTTTATTTTATTTTATTTTATTTTATTTTATTTTACTTTATTTTATGTTTTACTTTACTTTATTTTATTTTATTTTATATTTTACTTTATTTTATTTTGACTACAGACGACAGAAGTTCCTTTTGAGTAGAAATGTGAGCAAATGCAGTCAGTTTTTAAAAGGTGGGAGGAGATGGAAATGAATTAATACAGTAATTATAGACCAAATAGCACTGGTAACTGGGAAAATTTGATTGAATCAGTCATTAATCTCTGCATCAAAGAGCATAAAACACCAGGAAGCAACCAATAGGTTTGTTTTGTTTTGTTTTGTTTGAAATGCCTAAGGAACAGAAGGTTTCCAAATTTGGGACACACACCATAGTCACACCATCCCTTAACCCAGGACTCCTGGATTTATGTAAGCCTCGAGCCTCCACAGCCCACACTCTTAGTGCAAAATACACTTTGAGCAGTGGTCCTTCTATATGCGGAAATGCAAACAATTGAATTGAATCCAATGGTTCTTTCTTGAGTGTCTACCACGTGCTGCCTCATCAGGAAGGGATTTTAAAAATACAAGAATGTATGGGACCTGGTTTCTGTCCCCTAAGATCACTGAAAGAGACTACTGCACATATTACTAAAAGAAAAAGTTGACCATAGTTAAAACAGAAAGGGAGCATTTCAGACCTAGGCAATAACTCTTAAGCATCAGGATGGTAACATTGGGATTTCTTCTGGAGGGAGAACTGAAGAGTTTCTGCCTTAGATATAAAATTGAGACTAAAAGCCAGCCTGTCTTGAGTGGTTAGACTTTCACCTGCCCTGCAACAGAGCCGGGGGCAGGTAATATGGGGCGGTCCCTTCCACTGTATAATTCTAAGACACTCTCATTTCAAAGCTGCTAAAAATAGAAGCCTGGTGTCTGGTATGTAACAATATACAATATTGCAGCTGTGTCTTTATGATGAATAATAATACTTTGGAGTTATATGATGAGGCAATCACTTTGCAAGCGAAATCTCATTAACCCTCACAATATTCTGATTAGGGAGGCAGGTGGCAAGTGATCTGAACTCAGTTTGCAATCGAAGTAACCAAGACACAGAGAAGCCCAGAAACTTCCCAGGGAGCACATGGCTTCCGTGTCAGAGCCAGGAGGGTCAGCCAGGTCTCCTTTCCCCAAATTTGGGGCTCTGAGCAGTGGTCCACACTGCTTCTCGGGCTCAGCCCCAGCAACAGCACAAAATTGGTGCTGTCCTATATGCACCCTCTTGGAGAACACTGCTGACTTCTCTCCAATAAACTCCAGGGTCACCCCAAGATACAAAGTTTACTGTTTCTTTGTTTATCCTCTCTCTCTGATCGCTAACCTCTTCCTCCCTACAAAATCCAACGGGTCTTGGAACAAACCAAAGAAATTTTAAAACCGCGCCAAAACCTCTTTATGACTTCTTTCCTTTCCTGTTGCTGTTAATGTCTCCCAAGCTTTTGCTTTCATTCATGGGTCCAATTTAATCACAGGTCAGTTTTAAGAAAGTTTTAAGAAAAAGTCACTGTTTTAAAAGTTTTTGAACAGACAGGCACTTTGTTTAAACAGCTTTCTATTTTCGGTCCTGATTCTTTGTTTAAAAAAAAAAAAAAGATTCATTTGCTTTTTCCTAAACTCAGACTAGAGGAACAGGTTTGGTGGTGCTGATAGAAAAATCACAGGAAAATGACACCATTAACCAGGAAATGCTTGCCAGCCAAGAGCCAAGGGGCCTTCCCAGCCTCTGGGGAGACACTGGCATTCGTCTATATGGGGAATCATGAGATTAATATGGGAACTCGGGTTTTGTGCTTTTGGGGTAGGCTTCCCTGGCTCCCTTTGAGACAATGACACGCGGCCACATCTTCAAATTGTTAATTATGTACTGCCCCCTAGGGATGTTTGTTTTGCTGGTGGCAACCTGCTTCAAATTCTACAGGAAATATTTATCAGCTGGCTTCAGCCACTATTTGTCTCATAGAAAGCCACACCTTTTGGTAACCTTGTTGTACTGAGTCCACCCTTTTCCCTAGCAAGTCGCATTCAGACACTTTACTTTTTGGATTGGTGATTTTCCCCCCTCCCTCTTTTGTCTTTATTTCCCCATGATGGCTATGTTTTCATAACGTGGTGTAGACCACTCAACTCAGCTTGCTTCTTTCTTTCTTTCTTTCTTTCTTTCTTTCTTTCTTTCTTTCTTTCTTTCTTTCTTTCTTTTTTAAAAATATTTTTTAATGTTTATTTATTTTTGAGAGACAGCAAGAGACAGAGTGTGAGCAGGGGAGGAGCAGACAGAGAGGGAGACACAGAATCTGAAGCAGGCTCCAGGCTCAGAGCTGTTAGCACAGAGCCCGACGTGGGGCTTGAACAGACGACCCCGTGAAATCCTGACCTGAGCCCAAGTCAGATGCCCAACCAACTGAGCCATCCAGGAGCCCCTCAGCTGTTTTCAAAGCTTTGCTTCCTACACCTCCACCACATTTCCCTTGTGGTTTTGTAAACATCTCTGGATTTAGGGAACAGAGGAAGAGCAAAGTGTGAATTAGAGACACCTACACATACTCACGTACATATTTATCTGCACTTACTGACGGAGGAGTTCCCTACGCTCTGAAATGTTCTCTATGAAATCCCATTTAAATCAAAAACTTTTATCAGAAAAATCAAACTGCTTTATGATTGAATAGCACTTTGCCTCTAAGTGCCAGCCATCGAGGCTGATGAAATGACCAAGATGACATTCTTCCCCAGAAAGACATCCTTGCCCTTTATTTTAAAGTTGGAGTAAAAAAATTCGGGCTGTTATTGCTTCCTGTCGGTTCTCTCAGACGGAGGAACAGTCTTCCACTATAATTAATGACATTTTGGCAACTGATAACAATGTTGTGAACATGCATGCTTTTAGTACTTGTGTAGTTTTGTTTTTAATAATGTGTGAGACAGACTTGGCAGGAATCTTTCTTTATGCATTGTGTATTTTTAAAAACATAGGCACGCGCGCACACGCACACACACACACACAAATCCTGCACACAACAACTTTAGCAAATATATGCATGATCAAAACAGTTCAGAAATATAAGATCTGAAAATGAGAAAGGGCAGCAGGTTTTTGAATAGGCTTCATCAGCAGAGGGGAGAGGTCAGCCGTGGAGATTAGTTATAGGAGCTATTAAGTCTCCTCTGACACCCACAGTACAAGCTGCTTAACATAATCAGCCGCAATCAGCAAAACTGCTGTTTATTACAAAACGTTTTTCCCTTTTAATATTTCATATTGTTATGTAAAATGGTGCAGTGTAGGGACACACACATTTCACCAGGGACAAATTGTACAAATTGTCAGCAATAATAATTTGTGGCTCTTCTCGTGACATCTTTAGAAGTTAAAAACCGTTGAGCGATACCTCTCCAGAGCTATTTTCTCTAATGTGGTTAATGGTTTGCACTGGAGTTGACCAGTCGCTCTCTGTATGCTGTTGCCACCGTTTACCGGCACGAGAAAATGTTTGTGTGACCGCACATCAATCAGTCAAGTCTGTAATCCGGGGCCCCTGAAGCTCGGTTCTAACTCTTCCCCGTCTGGTCAGAGCCCTCCATTATGGGTGTGTCTCATACATATTTCCTAGTCTGTCTGAATCACCAACATAATTCCTTTCCCAAAACACTTTAATTTAAATAGAACTGACTATGAGGTGCACACTGGCAGTCCAAATAGAATTTCACACACTGGGTGTTGGGATAAGAGAAGGGTCCTAGCTGTCCTATTGGACAGATTGCAGGGGCCCAGATTAGAAGGCTCTTGGAGATTATCCCCACACTGCTCTAAGGAGAAAGAGGAGGCACAGAGATGGGCACTGCTGGTTCCCATTCCAGCCCACTCAGGATCTCATACAAGATGCCCTCAGTCTCTGGAAGCCCTGCCTCTCCTAAGGCTCCATCTCTCATCATATCCCCCATCCCAATCAGCCTAGTTGTTCACGGGAATGCTGGACTGAGAGGTAGCATGGGGAGCAGGGCAGAGGGTAGGATTTCATTTTCACAAACATGCTAATACATAAAAGATAAACATCGTTTCTTGCAAAGTGGTCACTTTAGCAAGCTAAATGATAACACTTATTGAAATAAATGATGCTGCTATTTCTCACATTTTGGGTCTATCTTGTTTATAAGCCACACAAAGCAATCAGTTTCATTACTTTATACTCAAGTCTTCTTTTGAACACCAGCTTAATCATCTATTTTATTCATCAGGCCTGGCTCCAAATGAATGGATATTTCTCAGACTTTGTACAACCTTCTATTAAAATAATTCTTTTAGGGGCGCCTGGGTGGCTCAGTCGGTTGAGCGTCCAACTTCGGCTCAGGTCATGATCTCGCAGTCTGTGAGTTCGAGCCCCGTGTCGAGCTCTGTGCTGACAGCTCAGAGCCTGGAGCTTGCTTTGGATTCTCTCTCTGCCCCTCCCCCGCTCATGCCCTGTCTCTCTCTGTCAAAAATAAATAAACATTAAAATAATTCTTGTGGGGGGCGCCTGGGTGGCGCAGTCGGTTAAGCGTCCGACTTCAGCCAGGTCACGATCTCGCGGTCCGGGAGTTCGAGCCCCGCGTCGGGCTCTGGGCTGATGGCTCAGAGCCTGGAGCCTGTTTCCGATTCTGTGTCTCCCTCTCTCTCTGCCCCTCCCCCGTTCATGCTCTGTCTCTCTCTGTCTTAAAAATAAATAAATGTTGGAAAAAAAAATTAAAAAAAAAAAAATAATTCTTGTGGGTGTTTATCTATGGATCTGTTTCTCCAGTGTAATAAACTCCTTAAGGTCAGGAAAACTTTCATTTTCACCTCTACACACATCACTTTCTAGCTGTGTCAGGCACATAGTAAGTGCTTAAGGGATGTTTGCTCAATAAAAAAGTGAATGGTTTCTGGAAATTAAATTCATTCTTAGAGGACAAAGATGTATTTCCGTGAGGGCTCTGGACTCTGAAGACTATTCTATTACCGTCTTCTTTCCTTGAACATCTCTTGAACAATGTAAACTTCTCAGGACTTACGGGGACAGTATGCCATTAAAATGTAAAAACTCTGTTAGGATTCTTAAAACCCCAGCCACCAGACCTTCTAGACCAGGGCTGTCCAATGGAAATACAATGCAATCCACTTACGTAATATAAAGTTTCTAGCAGCCACCTTAAAAAAGATGAAGCAGGTGAAGTTACTTTTGATTGGATATTAATATTTTATTTAACCCAGTATATCTGAAATGTTATTCTTCCAACATATAATCCACTTAAAAATTATTAGTGAGATACTTCATATTCTTTTTTCTTATTGCGTTAAGAATTTAAAATTTGGTGTGTTCTTTTACACCTCCAGCACACCTCTGGTCCCGCCAGCCACAATGCAAGGGGTCACAGCCACGTGTGGTGGTAGCAGCTAGCGTATTAGACGGTGCACCTCCAGACCTGCCTCACAGCCCTTTTGACCTGTGCTTCCTGGGACTGATACCTTTGCAGGTGGACTGCAGGGGGCAGCAACAGGCAATGACTGGATGTGCCATGAGTGGTCATTTCAATACTTTACTTGCCCTTTCTCCCCGGCGGAAGCAAAGGCTAGAAATGGGATCCTGTTCAGCTTAGAACTTCAAATGCTCATGAAACGCACCAGCTTTTCTGTTGTCCATGCAACCGCATTTTTATTCCTTAGGCTAATTGTTTCCTTGCTGCTTTTCCTTGCCTTCAGCCTAACCCAGCTCATGAAGGCAAGTATGGTTTTGACCAGAGTAGCGGCAATGGAATTGATGGGCTTATTGACATCGGATATGAGAAAAAAGAGAGGAGCCAAGAATGATTCTTGGGTGTTTTCCTTGCTCGACCATGTCAGATGGTGGGATTGGTACAATCCTCTAGGGAGAAGAGTGTGGCTGGAGAAGGAGGTAGTACTAATTTCACAGCCTTGGGATATTCCACCATCATAGGCAGGGAAGAGTAGAGGGAGCCAAACAAGAGAGGCTGAGGGGAGGAGCTGCCTTAGAATCAGAGATCAACCAATGGCATAAGGGTGGGGGCAGGGGTGGGTGAGAATGTGGGGACACGTGGTCCCAGAAGCGTGAAGAAGAAACTATCTCCAAAAGGTAAGTGTGGACAGCTCCTAGAGGTCAAGTAAGACTTGAGGATGCAGAAATGTGAAACACATGAAGTGGATTGAGAAGACAGGCTCAGACAGTGAGCAGAGCAGAATATGGATAGTCTGAGGACAGAGTGGCAGGTCACATGGATCCAACATGGCGGGACAAGTGCAAGGGCTGGGTCAGAAGAGAACTGGCATTAAAACCCAATTAAGCCAACACTGGGACATGGGAAAAAATAATGCTACATATAAGCCTTGAGGGCCTCAATGTCCCTCATTAGCCCAGGAAAAGCTACTCCTTCACCGTTTTCCTTACACACAGAGAAGGGCCAGTAACACTTCCAACCCCAAGGGTCCTGTAAAAGAGAAGTGTGCAGTGATTTGAGCCCATCGAAATTTAGCATAACCTGAGGCCTTGAATTTTTATCATCAGTCTGGCTTAGGAAATTTTATTTCTAGAAATTCTTGCTAATATAACTGGCCTAAATGTTCTTCAACAGAGAATTGGTCAAATAAATTACGAAACATTCAAATAATGCAATAGTAAGCACTCATTAAAAAGAACAAGTGGGAGTTGTACATATTGACCTATAAACATATGCCAGGTTCATTTTTAAATGGAAAAAGCAAGGTTCATAACAGTGTATGAAGTATGCTCACTTTTGTGGTTAAAAGCAGAGGGTTTATATATCTATACATATTCATATGTATATATAATATACATATTATGCACCTACATAAATGCACCCTGCATGCACAGGAATTTTCTGGAAGGATAAGAAAGGAGCTATTAACAATAATTGCCTCTGGAGGAGAAACTAGAAGGGAATTTAAGGTGAGAGGGACATATACTCTTTAGTATTGCTCAATTTCTTTTGGCCAGGTGCAGGAATTATTATTTTTTAAATTAGAATAACAGTTTAAAGTGTTTTGAGCAAGATTTTACTTACACTGTTTATATTAAACACTATAAAATCTCTTGGAGAAAGGATTGCATTTCTTTATGACCAGTGTACTGTATTCATTCCACTGCTCTTCCAAATGTCAAATTTGGGTGCACTGAAGACTGCAATGATTAGGGGTCCATTTCCTCAATATCAAATCTTTTCCATGTAGCCACTGTACCCAGTGTCTAGAAATCAAGTTCATAGCTGGCTGGCTGGCGTTGAGGGATTGCCGTGGCCCTGAACTTCAGGGCATCTAAAGAGTCCAGAAAGCTGGGCAAATGTGTAGGCAAGATTTGGACCAGTCACATACTCACCTCGAGGGCTTTCAGTCTTTTGATCAGCACCACCTGCATGCCAAGCTTACCACCAGGTGACACACAGCATTAGCCCTAGGGAGATTCCAGGAGGCTGTCTATCAGGAAGGAGACAATGCTTATTGCTCTGTAACTCCTAATTAAACAGATGTGAAGACGTACAGCATCAGGCAGGATGGGGGATAATAGGATTACAGTGTACTTTGGAGAGATAAGAGAAATCGCTGCAGGCAAGATTCTCTAGGCCCTATAAGAGGGCTATATCCTACAGGCGTTCAGAGGTGGTAGAAATCACATCTAATCTGTGCAATTAGCAAAGATGGAATCTGAACTGGGTCTTAATGAATATGAACTAAAATTTATTTTATTTTATTTTATTTTATTTTATTTTATTTTATTTTATTTTATTTTTTATTTTATTTTATTTTATTTTATTTTATTTTATTTTATTTTATTTTATTTTATTCTTGTAAAATATTATTTTAAAGGGTTATCCCAGGTAATTTTTATTCCCTGGATTCTTGCTGCTTTGCAATTCTTCATCCACTGGGGCTGAAGTAATCTTTCTTTTAGAGAAGGGCAGAACCCAGCCCTTGAAGGAAAGACAGTATTTCTTCCTTCCTATTTCAGATCCCAAAGTCATAAGGCTTTTATTTATTCCTTTGCTGAAGGAAAGAAGGAAGGAAGGAAGGAAGGAAGGAAGGAAGGAAGGAAGGAAGGAAGGAAGGAAGGAAGGAAGGAAGGGAGGGAGGAATGGTAGATTTTAGGGACCCAAAGTCAGAGGTGCAGAATTTTGATAATTAGCCATAGGGGATAAGGGGGGAAATTCCTGATAACCTGGAAGGAGAAAAGTCTCTCCAAGGGAGGGGACAGCTATGGAGATGAGAGAGGCATTTGATGAAGACAGACCTGGGATTAACTCACTAATTACACAAGTGAGAAAGGACCTGTCTTAGTCTGATCCTTTGGCTTGAGAGAGTGCAAAATGATAGAAACCGGAAGTCTTCTGAAGGGGGTATGGGACTTTCTATTGAAATTTAGGGAAGAGGCCATCTTGTGGGTCCCTAAACCAACAAGCATCACTGCAGGAGAATATGGCCGCGTGATGTGCTTTGCTAGAGAGGTTCTGACATGGAGCTCCCCTGATACACTGTGGAGATCCAAACATCCCCTCATGATCTCCTGGCGAGCATGGGAGGCCTGAGAAACTGGATGGGCCAGAGAGGTCCTGAAGTTAAAATGAAAAGCTGGCAGATCTTGTCAACAGAGGCTTCAGCAGAGATCTCACATATCGGCAGAGGATGCCACTGAATATTTCCAAAGAAGGAGTAACATAGTGAGTGGTACTTGAAGGACGTTGGTCTTGTAGTTGGGTTAGCTTAGGAGGCAAGGACTCAAAAAGTTCAGCATTTACACAGAATGACAGCAGCCACAGCCAGGAGGCAGTCTTTAACAGAATTACATGATGGGGCTCCCCCAAGGGAAATCAGAAATTTTCTTGTTGGGAACTATATTTCAAGTGCTTTTGTTTGTATGTCTGTTTTTGTCTAGAATTGAGGAAAGAGAGCAGCAGTGGCTTTTTGCATCTGGTAGCTGTTCTGTGACCACTGCAGGTCTTGATCCTGCCCGCTTGGGTCCACAGAGTCACTCAGAGCGCACAGTCACTCATAACTAATGAGCATCTATGTAACATTTCTCATCCTGAAATATATCTTTATCATTTGATACTGTCCAATATGGCCAGAATGCAAAACAAAAAACAGATACACAGTTAATAACCCTAGGGGAGATGGTTATTGCTCTTTGTTCTTAAATTTGTTGAGCTGGGAATACAATGTGCACTAAATTCTTCAAGTGAGTGATAAATCAAGTTTGCTGCTGAGGAAGGGCAAATTCTTTCAAGTAGACTCCACTGTTGAACTCCTTTTAACTCATTCTGAGTAGCCTTTCCTCTGGTCTACATTTTTAGACGCTGGCTAAAAATCCTACTTAGTACACAATCTAATGTACTCATCTCCACCATTTCTTATGAGATGAATATGTTCTGATAGACCAGCTAAGAAAATAGAACGGAGTGCTTCATCCCTGCTTCCTCCAACATTATCATGGTATTATCTCTATCTGAAAAGATCATCCAACCATGAAGATGCAAATGAAAAACAGAGCAATGCCAATCTAGATGCTTTTCAACTCTGTATTAAGTGTTCCACCAATACACATGCATCCCCTGCTTCTTTTAAATTTTATTTATAGAGAAGAAACACTTACCCCATTATACATTATGCATTGTATCTCTGATGGACATTAAAGAAGATTATAGTAGATTTACTGCCCTTGGTGTATTGTTTTTTTCTCCCTCATTGGCTAGGAGCTAAGATAGCCAAATAGGGCCAGCAAGAGCCAGACACATCAGCTCACAGTTTTAAAAGCATTTTGGCTGAACAGTAAGTCAAAATCCCCTTCTAATGAATTTCTGTCCTAAAAATTATCTTCCATGTCAGGAAAGATACCACGAGGAACAAGCATCTTCTTTCTCTGATTTGCATTGTGGAAAAGAAAAGGAAAATAGCACAGATGCATTCGGTATTGTACAAAGAGCATATATGGGCATTTCAATTCCTAATATCACACTAGTTTCTGATGCTAATGTAAAATATGTTCTTTTTGCATTTATAATCATGATGAGCAGATGGCGAAGACGGTTTAAAGTAGTACAGTATGTCTATTAAAATAATGTATGCTGTTAGTGAGTCTTCCCTAAAACTGGAGTTTAATTGCTTATAAACACATACGTTAGAAAGAATCATGATTCTAAGAGCCATTTGCTTTGCCAGGACAATAGTTAGAGTTCTCTGTAACAGGCTTTGGCCACAAGACTTTTTGTGGCAGCAGATGCTTTATTTACTATGCTCTCTCTCTTAAAGAGGCTCAATTGAAAAAAACCGTTGGGATTGGCACAAAAGAACCTTGGTTTTTTAAAACAAAGAAATCCCTCTGAAAATTAAACTAACAGAGAAATTAAGGAAAATGTGGGCTAGGCAAGAACAGGTAAGGGCAAAATGAGGTATTAAGCTTCCTCTTTCTCTTTTCTTTTTCTCTTTTCTTTTCTTTCTTCTTCCCTTCTTCACTCCCTCTGCCCCTCCTTCCTTCCTTTTCTTTTTCTTTCTTTCTTTCTTTCTTTCTTTCTTTCTTTCTTTCTTTCTCTTTCTTTGTCCCTTCTTCCCTCCCTCCCTTGCTCATCCATCCTTCCTTCCTTTCTTTCTTTCTTTCTTTCTTTCTTTCTTTCTTTCTTTCTCTTTCTTTTTCTTTTCTTTCTTTTTCTTTCTTTCTTTCTTTCTTTCTTTCTTTCTTTCTTTCTTTCTTTCTTTCTTCTCTCTCTCTCTCTCTCTCTCCTCTTTCACCACCTTGTCTCAAGCAAACCATCAATGATGATATTTCTTCTTTTGCTGTGATGAATATTGACTGTACTGGTGCTGTGCTTTTCGGAAGTAAAATCTGTCAGACAGGAGAGCTTTCTCTGCTTAATCTCAAGGGGCTTTGCTGCTCAGGGGGAGAAGGGGATGAAGCCTTCTGCAGCAGCAGCAAGGCTTCCCTGGGAAGGGAGCACTGGGGAGGAAGATGTGTGATCAGGGAAGCAGACAACGAAGTCGAGAGGATCACAATCCACCGAACATCAGTGAAAGGAAACGGATACTGTTTGCAAACAGGAGGAGGAGAAAGGGAGGGGGCGGCAATAGAGAAAGGCAGGCTGAGAGCCAAGGGCCCTAAAAAGGCGGCAAGTTTTAGAAAACACTCATTTGACTAATTTGCCCAATATAAGAAAGAAAGGATGGTTTGATTTTCAAATAGAGAAGTGGTGATTGATTAGGTGGGCATTATATTTGGAGCATGTGGAATGAATAACGGTTGCAAATGGACATGGAAAATATCTCACCAAGAAGGAAAAAAAATCCATAAGTCATACAAGGCAGAGCACAAAAATACCAACATACCAACATTCAGAGAGAGTTTAAATAATAACAGACTGAATCTTGGAAGCGCTCCAGAGAAACAGGGAACAGAAAGAAAGCTACATGCAGCATAATGGTTTCTAGACAATAGGCAATGAGAGAGGGTCTGCACATGCTTGTGAATGTAGTATTAGCTCTTTAATTACTGTAATTACCCAAGTTTAAGGTCGAATCACCTGTGTATTGCTGATAAAATGAATGATTTCTTCTAAAATAGAAGTAGCACTTAAATTATCTAGGATGTTATAGGAATGGGTAATCCATGTGGGTGAGATATTGCAAAATTATCCTATTTTGTAGAGCAACATCTCGGATAAAGAATGGCACGGAACCTCCACACATCTGCAGTACTGTAACATAGAACCCTGGGAATACATTCCCGGGCCTGAGGTCCCTCTGTGGCTGAAACAGCCCTTCCAAGTACTTAAGAGATGCCTTCTTCTAGCAGTTTAAAGAATTTACCTTGAAATAAGGTTTACCTCAGGTAAGATGCAGTGAGATTTGAAAATATGAACTTAATTTCTGCAAGCTTTGATCAAGTCATCAAATTGCAGCCCGATTCAAAAAAGACTGGATGTAGAAGATTTGTAAAGCACCTGCACTTTGGACATTTCTGAATGATGAAATTCCATAAAGTTTTAGTTAAGTGGTGAGGTGAAAGATCTTACTTTTTCTTGTCAGAAATAACTAAAAAATTCCAGGACTTAATTTTTCTTCAGCATGAATTTCAAATAGTTGAGAAGAAATACTTGAAGTGTCTGATCCAAAAACTCCAGGAAAAAGCTATCTTGTTGTCTTTCAGGTAGGACCTAGCTAGTCTCAATCCATATAGATGGAGCCCAGACATCTATATTTTTCAGATACTTCATGGGTGATTGTGATGTACATCAGGCTTGAGAACCATTGCTGTAGGTACAGGGCAGGCTTTAAATGTTTTAGGACCTTGTTGGATCTGTATTTTTTCAATAGATCACTGATTAATGGATCAATATGAAGTGGAAAAAGGTTAGTGTTAGGGAGGGCTGTTGGGATGCCACTATAATTGTCCCTGTGCGAGGTGATGAGTTCTAAACTAAGGCAGTGGAAGTTGGAAAGGAAGATGGGGCTCAGGAGTAGGAAGGGCGAGTCAATACATATTTAGAAGGCAAAATCAGCCTGACTTAGTGGTTGAATGTGCAGGGTAGACTAACAAACAAATCTAAACTCAGATTTCCACCCTGGGTGACTGGTTGTACGGTGAAGCTTTTATCTAAATACATTTTAACACCAACTCTCTGGCACAAGCTGGGTCTTCTTCAATTCAATTCAATTCAATTCAATTCAATTCAATTCAATTCAATTCTGGACTATTCAGAGTTAAAGCAGACCCCAAAAGTTAAAGGTTCAGTCCCACAAGACTGCTTCACTCAGACACCAGTCAAAAGTGGAGTCCCTAGGTGACCCACACTTCTGCCAGACTTAGCTACAAATTCAGGGGTTCCCATAACATCACTTTAGTTTCAATAATGTGCTACAATGACTCACAAAACTCACTGAAGGCATTATACTTAACAAGGACCATTTTACTCTAAGGGATACAAATAAACAGCCATATGAAGAGATACATAGTGTATCCAGAAGGGACTGAGTATAGGAGCCTCAGCCTCCCTAAGTTGGGGTACGTCACCCTCCTGGTACATTGATAAATTCGCCAAACAGGACACTCTTCAGCTTCCTCATTTTGGAGTTTTTCTGAGTGTCTGGAATTTCACTATGTAGGTATTTGGTTAAATGATTGGCCACTCAATCTCCAGCCCCACTCCTCTCTCTAGAGATGGAGGGTGCTGAAATTTCCAGCCCTCTAATCACTTGCTTGGTCTTTCTGATACAGCCAGCTCATTTCTTGAAACTATCCAAGGCTCTACTATGACTCACCTTGTTAGCATAAATTCAGGAATGGTTGAAAGGGGCTTGTTAGGGGTAACAAAAGATGCTCCTATCACTCAGAAAATCCCAAAAGTTTTTTAAAAGTTTTTAAATTCCAGTTAACGTACAGTGTAATATTAGTTTCAAGTGTACAATATAGTGACTCAACACTTCCATACATCACTCAGTGCTCTTCACAAGTGTACTCCTTTATCCCCATCACCTAGTTAACCCATTCCCCCCCCCACCCTCCTTCTGGTAACCCTCAGTTTGTTCTCTACAGTTAAGAGGCTGTTTCTTGGTTTGTTTCTCTCTTCTCCTTAGCCCCCCCCTTTGCTCATTTGTTTTGTTTCTTAGATTCCACATGTAGGTAAAGTCATATGGTATGTCTTTCTCTGACTGAGTTATTTCACTAAGCATAATACTCTCTAGCTCCATCCATGTCATTGCAAATGACAATGAAATCTTGTCATTCTTTTTTTATGGCTGAGTAATATTCCAGTGTGTGTGTATCTATACCTATACCTATACCTATACCTATACCTATACCTATACCTATATCTATATCTATATCTATACCTATATCTATATCTATATACCACATCTTTATCCATTCATCAGTTGATGGACACTTGGGCTGTTTCCATAATTTTGCTATTATAGATAATAGATAATGATGCTTTAAACATCGGGGTGCATGTATCTCTTTGAATTAGTATTTTTGTGTTCTTTGGGTAAATGCCTAGTGGTGCAATTGATGGATTATATAGTTCTACTTTTAACTTTTTGAGAAACCTCCATACTGGTTTCCAGAGTGGCTACACCAGTTTGCATGCCCAGCAACAGCACAAGAGGGTTCCCTCTCTTTGCATCCTCACTAACACCAGTTGTTTCTTGTGTTGTTGATTTTAGTCATTCTGACAGGTGTGAGGTGATCTGCAAGGAAATTCCAAGAGTCTTTGCAGTTCTGTGCCAGGAACTGGGGCAAGGACCAAATATAAATATTTTTATTATGTCACACTGAGAAATAATAAAGTAAACTAAGTTTTCAGAGGAACATAGCTAGTTCCACTTTGAACATGATGAACTGAAGGATTACTCGAGTACTACGTCCAGCAGGCAATTAGATGCGCAAGGAGAAACTCAAGAGAGGTCACAACTGGAGGCAGAAATCCAGGTCATTGTTTGGATGAAATGGTCCTATGAATACTCCAAAGATATGTGAAATACAGTGAAAAGAAAAAAGACTTCAGGGGCACCTGGGAGGCTAAGTCAGTTGAGTGTTCGACTCTTAATGTCAAGCTCAGGTCATGATCTCACAGTTTGTCAGTTCGAGCCCCACATCTGACTCTGCGCTTAGGGTGCAGAGCCTGCTTGGGATTCTCTCCTCTCCCTCTCTCTCTCTGTCACTTCCACACTTGCACACTCTCTCTCTCAAAATAAATAAATAAACTTTAATATTTATTAAAGTTTTAATATTAACTTTAATATTTAAGTTTAATTTTAATAGAAAAAAAGAAAAAATAAAAAGACTTCAGGTTAAGCTGTGTCCAAGAGAATGTATGATGAAGAGAGATAAGCTTGTATCCTACCATTCCTTGAACATGCCAGTGTAGATTTTGTGCTCTAAACTAAGGGTCAGAAAACTTTTTCTGCAAAAAGGCAAGTACTAAAAATATCTTAGGTTTTTCCGGACATGCAATCCCTGCTGCAACTACTCAACTCTGCCATTCTTATGCAAAAGCAGCCATAGAAAATAAGCAATTGAATGTGCATAGTTAATTTTAATAAAACTTTGTAGATGCTGAAATTCAAATTTCTTAAAATTTTTATGTGTCACAAAATATTCTTCTGCTGATTTTTTTTCAACTATTTAAATATGCAGGAACTATCCTTAACTTGTAGGCTATAAAAAAAAACAGGCAGCAGGCCAAGTTGGCCCCTAGGCTACAGTCTGCCAACCCTTGTTCTAAACCAATATGCTTATGTGACTCCCTGAAGAGGAAAAGTAAATGTGAGGAACCAAGGACAAGGCCTTGGTGCACAGAGGAGATGCATCGTAGTTCTCTTGCTCATGGACCAGAACTGACCTGGGGAAAGATGGAGAGTCTGCCGTTCAAAGGGCTGTTGCCTCTGAATCGATGTTCGTATCTCTCGGAGTTGAAGCTAGACACAACTCTTCAAGCATGTGAACAATTCTAGATACAATTCTTTAGTACATAAGCAATTTTTCTCTTGGCTTTTTGCCACCACACTCTCTTGGATTTCTCCTGCCTCCTGGATGCTCTTTCTCGCTTCCTTTACTGATTCCTGTCTGTTCTCCCTTCCGATGCTAAACTGCTCAGCGGTCAGTGCTTGCTTCACGTTATCTATGTTCATTTTCTAGTTGATTTGACCCAGTCCTGTGAGTTTAAACATCTTCCACATTCTGACAGCAACCAAACCTCTATCTTCAGTCCTGACCTAGCCCCAGATTTCTGCATGGGCATGCCTAGTAGGCATTCTTCACCTTTTCCCATCTCAGTAAACTGTATGACCGATCACACACTGACTTAACCCCAAATCCTATCTTTCTTTCATCTCATTTCCAGGCCATTAGTAAGTCCTGTTAAACCAATTTCCAAAACATGCTCTAGATCTGTCCATTTTGTTACCTCCTCCTTCCTTCCCCTCCATCCCAAAGTCTGGGCCACCTATCCCTAACGCGGACTACAGAAACAGCCTCCAAACGACTCTTCCCTTAAATATTAGCTCCAGTGACTTTTAAAAAAATTAATTAGATTTTTAAGGAGTTTTACGTTTACAGAAAAACTGAGGGGGAAGTACAAGAACTCCATTACCTCCTTATCATTCCCTCCCCTTCCCCTATTAACAACATCTTGCACTGGTATGGTACAATTGTTATAACTGATGGACCAATATTGATACATTATTATTAACTGAAGTCCAGGGTATACATTAAGGCTTATTTGTTTTAAATACTCTGTGGGTTCCCTCACAGTATCATACAGAATAATTTCATTGCCCTAAAAGCTCTGTGCTACACCTATTCATTCCTCCCTGGCTCCCCTAAGTCCCTGGCAACCACTGATCTCCTTCCTGTCTCCATAGTTTCGCCTCTTCCAGAATGTCATATAGTTGGAACCATATAGTATTTAGCCTTTCCAGATTGGCTCATCTGAAATATGCATCTAAGTGTCCTCTATGTCTTTGTATGACTTGCCAGCTCATTCCTTTTTATTGCTGGATAATATTCCATTGTGCTAATGTACCGCAATTTGTTTATCCATTTACCTGTTGAAGGACATCTTTCTTGTGTCCACGTTCCAGTGACTTTTTCACATAGAAGCCAGAACATGTCACAGTATCACTGCACCCAGATACCCACGACTCTGGCTTTCAGTGTCTTACTGATTTGGCTCCTGCCTGTTCTTCTCAGCTCCTCTTCACTGTGCTCCTTTCACTTTGTCATTCTTTCTGACCTTGCCCTAGAGCCTCTATACCAGCTGCTCCCTCCACTGGAATGCTGTTCCCTTGAATATTGCATGGGCCGCCTCTCCTTAGTTCAGATCTCAGCTCACTTTCCCCATCCTCAGGGAGGTTTGCCCTGACCCCAGCCCAAAGTTACCACTCACTTGCCGCCTATCACAACATCTCATTTTTAATTCTTTCCTTCCCACTTAATTCCATTTGATATTTTCTGTTGTCTTTCTTCTCTCAATAAGAGCACAGATCCCCCGTCTTATTCACTGATATACACCCAACACCCAGACCTGTACTGAATGAATCAACACTTCATTAAATATTTCCCACTTGTAGAAGCCAAACTCTTTACAGTACATTCCTACAAAATGTAGAAATCAACATTTTGAAATAAACTTTTCCTAGATCGTGTATTTTTTATTTGTGTCATGAAACTCTCCTCTTGGCTTCCATTCTTACTCAAGACCCTACCTCCTCCAAGGAGTCTGTTCCTGGTTCCACTATATCTTTGCTAAGATGACAAAGCTCTAGGCTCAAGTGGCAAGGCCAGAGTGGGAGGACACTAACTGGGTGCTACCCAAAGAGAGGGCAGGGGAGACAGAAAATGAACAATCAACCAAAAAAATCAAATAAGAGCTAGTTTGGTAAAAGGTTCTAAAAGCCCCTGAAATCATATTACATTATATGTTAACTTACTTGGATATAAATAAATAAGTAAATAAATAAATAAAATCTAGGGGAAGTTCTGAAAGCAACTCAAAAGGTAGAGTCTCACAAATGTTTTGAATAGGTTAAACATCCTCTGAATAAGCATTTAGCATCCTAACGAGATTGTTTTCAAGGACAACTGTCATTAGAAGTAAGATAAGATTTTTAAAAATTTTATACCCCCACGAGGCACCTGGCTGGCTCAGCAGGAGGAGCGTGTGACTCTTGATCTTGGGGTCGTGAGTTTCAGCCTCATGTTGGGTGTGGAGGTTACTTAAATAAATTTTTAAATACTCTAAAGAAATTTTTTATACCCACACATTTTATTCAATCTCTAAATAAAGCTGATTAAGGAAAAAAAAATCAGTGCTCAAGGGATGGTTACAATCTTTGATCTTAAGAAAAGGTAGAGAACTTATGACTTTGAACTCTGGGTTTAGAATCAAACTTGGCATTGTGGGTCTTTATACTCCCTTCCAGCTGTAAGGTTTTACAGTTTGGCATATGGCCATCATTCAAGCCATTTTTCCATTGTGAAAATGTAGTAGTAAATAAAAGGAAAAAGTATCCAGTGAACATTTAGATTGGGTCATATAAAGTCAAGCATGTCTTGCATTTCCTGATCAGCCTTCAGATGGATGAAGAAGAAGCAAAGTGGTCAAAAACTTAATCACCAAAAAGCTTGGCGAGTGGGAGGCAGCTAGAATAAAGCCACTTTAGAGCTGGAGAAGGCCTCAGAGAGCCTTGATTTAGAGGGACAAATCCTCAGAGAGGTGAACAGATTTGCACATGGGAATTAATTTATTACAACCCATGGCCAGCATTTGAACCCAAGACCTCAGGCTTCCTGTCCAGTGCCCTACCTAACTCATTTCAAGTGCCTTTCTGTTTTTTATCTTAAGTCACTAAATTTTGAGGTGATTTGCTACTCAGCATTAGATAACTGGAATGCACTCACTGAGGGCAATTCTTAAAAAAAAAAAAAGAAAAGAAAAGAAAAAGAAAGCAAGGGAGAGAGGGAGAGAGAAAGGAAAGAAGGAAGGAAATGAAAAACTTGATAGTATAATAAACACCTACATCCGTTTAACAAAAAGGACCTCAAAAGGTCCTCCCACCTGCCACCAAATCCCTTTGAAGAAAACTAGAAGAATAGAGAAGTCTTCCCCTAAAGACTCCCTCCCATATTAATTGCCTTGAAGGAGCTTCTTTCACTTTCTTTTTGATACTGGAAAAATAAGCGGGAATTAGAAAGCTTCCCACTAGCTAGGCAGACCATTTATAGCTCAGTAAATATGGTAGTTAAAGTCATTTTTGGAAAGCCTGGGCATAGGATCTTTGAATGGCAGTGTTACACCACTATTTATAAGTCAAGTCAGAGATGACTTATATCATTTCAGCTAACAGCACCACTTTCCTGGACTAGGAATAGTACTCTCAACCATATGATATTCCTAATTCTGAGACTATACAGAACTCAAGTTAACCCTTTTGGAGGGTGACTTGGGAGATCACTGCACCTCAAAGGTCGTTCAGAAATCCCAATTTACATTGCTCACATGACACAGAATTATCAATTAATTGAGAGTTTGGGGAGGGGTGTTTGAATGGAAAATAAATGGCTTTTTCTCTAGTCCTTAAAAGCTCTCTATTTTTTGTAACCATTACGATAAAAATATCATGAACCCACTTGGTTTTATAGAATCTTCTCATCCTATAATTTACTCTTATTCAAATATCTTCAGACTGAACAGATGAGTTTTTGAGGCCCCTGAAAGCTAGGTATTGATGATGAAAAAATATCAGTAGATGAATTTTTCCCCTTTACTAAAGAAAACAATTCAATGGGATGCCTGGCTGTCTTAATCAGTACAGCATGTGACTCTTGGTCTCAGGGTTGTAAGTTCGAGTCCCACGTTAGCTGTAGAGATTACTTAAAAAAATATCTAAGAAAAGAAAGAAAGAAAACAATTTACCAAAAACACTGTCATTATGAGAATTCATTGCTGGAGGATTTATTTGTTGACTGAATGGGGGAAAATGGCTTTTTTTTCTTCACATCTTTCTCCTCATCTTCAGCTTTTGGCAAATGTTGTCAATAAAAACATGTCAGCAGTTCTTTCTGGAACTGACCTGACCAAGACTCTGTTAGACAATACTGGTTTATCCACCTCGTTATCACTAAATATACTGGTATTTCTCCACAAGATTAAAATACTCTCTTATGAATGTTATAATGGAATTTCTTTCCTATATTGGCTATATTTTCAAACTGCTTCTCTTAAAAAAAATCCATTATATTTCACTAAGGTACTGAATGTCACATGTAGGTTTCTATAAAAATTTGTGAATTGTAAGTACTGTTTTCTTACCTGTAACTCACATTATTTTCTTTTCTAAAAAACCAAGAGCGTCATTTCTTCACCCTGTGTATAGAGCACTTTGCTCTTTCTTCTCAATAAAACTTTCAAGCAGTGCGGTTTTAGACACTTCTCCTTCCCTGTCAGGATTTGTTAACTGCTGTTGAGGCGCTGAAAGCTTTTTCCTCTCTATTTTACTTCCCTGGTACTCAGATACGAAATAGAAGCTCTTTTACCTTTTTTTCTTCCACTTCAATCAGAATGATGGGCGCGCTTACTCTGCCTTGCTCTGCTCCTTTGGCGTGGGTGACAGCTAATTTCTTGCTTTTATCCAGAACTGCACCGTAGGAACCTGGTGCTTTTGACTGCAACTTCAGCTTCTTAACCACTTTCAGGGGGCCCCAGATGAATACCTCTCCTCAAACGCCAATGAAAATGCTGCCCAACCCCCCTAACTAGATGGGAAGCACGCCACCATGTCTCATTCAAAGGAAACGAGTATGATTAGGATGCATCACAGTGATCAAAAGGACTTCACTTGTCTCAGCTAAACTCACAATAGCCAAAGCCATCATGGGAACTTGCCACAAGTACATCTCCAAGAGCTCATCTTCCGAGAATTTAAAGAGATTTTGAAAGGTGGATTTGTCTCTTAGAATCTATATCCTGCTGACACTTCATCTACAAATATATTGTAATAACAGTGTTTAATTAACTAATAAAACATTTATAGTGGATCATTAGAGGATTGGAGGGGGAAAATCCTAAATTTCGTTCTTTTCTTTTTTTTTTTTTTTTCCTGGTTTGTTTTGGATAACTGTGATGCATTTGAATGAGAAGTTATCCCATTCTGATAATTCATAATTGGTATATAGGCTATAACCTTAAAAAAAAAACTTATGTAGATTCCAGATCTTAAAGAAAAAAAAAAAACAAAAGGAGAGAAGCTTCGAATTAAATATGGCAGAACTGCAACATGCCCTTATATCTTCTTCCTCCTCAAATTTCCCTAGATTGACAATAAAGGAGTAAAAAAAGTATTAATATACGAGGAGAGAGGACAAAAGAGGAGACAGAAGTGGAACAGAGACTTCAGCAAATTTTTTTAACAATGAAACCTGGGTTGGAGAGCCAGGAGCAGACTTAGCAGAGCTGAGGAAGTAGCAGGTAGGAGTGCCTCAGAGAGATGACTGGAAGCAGCGAACCCCAGCCCCGATCCCACCAAGCCAGTCCAGGTTCATCTTGGAACAGCAGAAGCTGAACAGCAGAGACTTTGGGTGGGGCCCCAGGGTCAGTGGCAGGCAGGAGCGAGGCTTGACCCCACACAGAGGGATGAAGTAAAAATCTGTGTACGGAATCGTGGGACACAGCTCCCTACTTCCTCAACACCAGCAGCCAAGTCTCTCAAGCAGGAGCCTGGAGGACTCTTCTCTTTAAAAAATACTGAACGGCCTCAGAGAATGGACCTCGGAATCTGACATTTAAGAATCTCCCAACAGAAAGGCTGGCTTAAAGCCCCAAGGCCCCACGGTGATGCCCCCGGCTCTGCAAACCCTCAGGCCCACCTCTCCACTCCCACACTGTTTTCCCAAACTGTTGTTCAGTGCATCAGTCTTCAAAATAAATAAAAGATCAACAGACACTTGAGGAAATCTTCACCGTGCAAGCATAGAGGCCAAAAGCAGTAAATAAAAAGAAACAACAGAAGCAATACAGGGAACAGAAGAGCAGAAGAAAATTTAAGCAAAGAAAAGAAACCAACATCTGATCAAGATAATGGTTCATAAAACATATCCAAGATACTATTAGAAAAAAAAAAAAGACAAGAAAGACTTTTTGGAAATTAAAAATGCAGTATCTGGGATTTAAAAATTTTGTAGAAGATTTGTTCTATAAAATTAACTTCTTCTGAAAACTTGAATAAAAAAAATATAGATATGGAGGATAGCAGAGGAATGGGTTTTTAAAAATAAAATTAGAGAATCAATCTTTAAAAGCTCCTACATGTGATTAATAAAGTTCCTGGAAACAGAGAACAGAGAAAACAGAGACAATAAAATTATCAAAAGAAATGATATTTGAAAAATTTCCAGAACTTAAAGTCACGAGTCTCCAGATCAAAAAGAACCACCAAGTGCTCAGCATGATGGATGAATGAAAAGCACAAGTGCCAAAACCACCTTGTTGTAAAATTCAAAGATGTCTCTAAATGCTTCCAAACAGGAAAAGAAAGAACACACACACAAAAACCCAAGTCACATAAAATGATACAGGAATCAAAAATCAATTATCAATTTATTTTACAAATACTTATATGCCAGTATCAGGCACTTTTCAAAAGATTAGTTCAGATGAGTTCAGGACTGTTATTATCCTTATTTTATAGAATAGGAAACAAACACAGGGAGGTTAAGGAGTTCACCCAAGGTCACACAGCTAGTTTGTTCAGAGTCAGGATTCTAAAACAGGTAGATTGGTTCAAGAGTGATACATGCTTATCATAATAAAATGGATAAATGAAGATATAGCAGTAGAAACATGTACTTTAGAAACATGGGGGCAAATTCTGAGAGAAACAGTAAAAGAGTTAAATGTAGGGGCCACTTGGGTGGCTCATTCAGTTAAGCATCAGACTTCGGCTCAGGTCATTATCTCATGGTTTGTGGGTTTGAGCCCCACGTCGGTCTCTGTGATGACTGCTCAGAGCCTGGAAACTGCTTCAGATTCTGTATCTCCCTCTCTCTCTCCCCCTCCCCTGCTCACGCTCTGTCTCTCTCTCTCTCAAAAATAAATAAACATTACACAAAAAATTTTTAAAAAGCATTGAATGTATTTGGCTCCGAGAAATAAGACCAGAGGTGGGAATAGGTTGGGTAAATGATCAGAATTTTTATTATAAGATTTTAAAAAATTATTTGCATGCATTTTTAAAGGAAAAAAGAAAGTTATTTAAAAAAATAAAAGAGAAACAAAAGAAAAATACCAGCTTTTTCCACCCTTACCTCTCCTTCCCTTCTCCATCCCTTCTCACCACAACCATAATTGATTCTGGATCCTATTATACACTTGGCATTTGGGACTAGTCTCCAGGATCAAGTCCAAGCTCCTGGCTATGAATGAGTTTCCCTGCTTCTCCAGCTCTTCTTCCCCATGCCCTGTCTCAGAGTCTGGGTTCTAATTATGTTTAGATACTGATAGATCCCTGCATACCTCCTACTGTTCTGGTCCCCTGTGTGTTGTCTCTTGCAGTCCTCTCAATCTGAAATTCTTTGATAAGCAACACAGTTGGCCCAAGGGCCCATCTGGACTGCAGGGTTGGCCATTTACTCTGGGTTCTGCACCTCTCTGAACCCTAAGTATTATGAAATTGTATGTTTATGTCTCCCCCAATTATTATGAGGCTCTCAAGGGCAAGGGCTGTTTCATTTATATTGAGCCCTGGATCCTAGCAGTGTCAGACCCATGGCAGATCGTCAATAAATATTCGTATTTGTATTTTTTCCTTTCTTTACATGGAATTTAGTATACCCTTCTATTGTGCAGTCCCGGAAATTTCCTCAAGAAGCTATATCAGGCTGGAGAGCCAGTCCAGATTTACTTTGGCCACCTCATCTGAGCTCATTCTGTAATGGTGAGCATAAAAACTGAACAGTGCTACAGGAGGTAAGTCTCAAAGTCCATCCAAAGAAAGATCCTATTCCATTAGCATAAAGAGACACAAGAAGAATGAGGTAGAGGCTCTTTCATGTTTACCTCAAATGTCAGGGGACATAATGTCATGAAATGCCAAGGTTTCAAAAGATCTCAAAATTCATCTGTTCCAACTAATAATTAGTACAGAACCAAGACTAAGGGAATGACTTCTATCTTCCCAACATAGGTGTCCAACTTCTCACTTAACTTCTCTTTGAATTCTTACAGAAACTGCAAAGTCAACCTGTCCAAAATTCAACTCTTGCTATCCCCAGTAGGGAGTTTCTCTTGTACTGTTTCCCATCTGTGTCAATGGCACCACCATGCATCCAGCTGCGGAGCCAAGAAACCAGCACCACCCTAGAACAAGCTCTCATCATCTCTTACTGGGATCACTGCAGTGACTTTTTAACTGGTCTTCTATGTATACTGAGCCACACTCCATGCAGTTTCTTCAAAGGCAGAATTGAACACATTTCACATCCCACAATTAAAATCTTTCAGTGACTTTCAGTGTTCCTCAATAAAGACCAAAATCTTAACAGAGCCTAGAAGGTTTTGCATGGTTTGGCCATTCAGGTATCTCTAGCTTCATCTTATACCATGGTCCCCTCCAGTTTCTGCCCAGCCACATTATCCTCCCCTCAGTCCCTTTTACTACTTATCATCTAGTAAACCATGCTTTCAATAAAGAATTCTTTAAAAAAATTTAATGTTTATTCTTGAGAGAGAGAGTGAGTGAGCACACAGGAGGAGGAGGGGCAGAGAAGAGGGAGACACAGAATCTGAAGCAGGCTCCAGACTCTGAGCTGTCAGCACAGAGCCTGATGCGGGGCTTGAACTCACAAATCATGAGATTGTGACCTGAGCCAAAGTTGGACAATTAACCGACTGAGCCACCCAGCTACCCCAAAAACATTGTTTTAGTTCATTTATTTGTTTGTTTTTTGTTTGTTTATTTTAAGAGAGAGAACAAGTGGGGGAAGAACAGAGAGACAGGAAAAGACAGAATCCCAAGCAGACTCTGTGCTTTCAGCACAGAGCCTGATGCTGGGCTTGAACTCACGAACCGTTGAGATCATGACCTGAGTCTAAATCAAAAGTTGGACACTCAACTGACTAAGCCACCCAAGTGCCCCCTAAGGATTCTTGAATGTAAGAAATCATGCAGCTGTGGGCTCAAAACCTACTATGTCTTTGAACACATGAACTTCCCCAAACCTCAGTTTCCTCATCTATAGAGTAGAGATAAAAGTGGCACCTACCCATGGGTTCTTATCAGGATTTAACAACATAATGACAATAAAGATCTTACTATACTGCCTGGCACAAAATAAGAACCCCCAAATTTTTGCTATCTAATATCCTGCAGAATCCCATCCAAAGATTCCTATTTCCATCAGTAACTAGTCCTGCAAGTCATTTATTAATTAACTGAAACCTTTAAAAACTCTATTAAAATTTTCAGTCTGTGCAAATTCTTGGGGATAATAAATTTTATGACTATATTACCCTAAGTGAAACGTAGTCAAGTAATGCCAAAGGTGTGCTGGAGCTGGCTTGTCCCAGTTTAAAAGAGCTAACCGTTAAATTTTCAGGAATTTGGTGAACCAGTTGTTAAACATAGGTTTTATTAAAAACTAGACTTATAAACTTATAATTGAAAAAATTATATTAAAAGCAATAGTAATAAAGCCAATAAATACTCAAAATGCATCCCCTTCTAATTATTTTTCTACATTTTACTATTATCTAAACTCTTTAAGACTGATGTATCTCTATAGTAAAAATACTATAAAATGATGCAAGACTGCACATCTCATCCAGCTCTACCTTCAGTGACGTCACATTGGAAGCTTGACACTGGCCACCCTGGGAGTATTTACACCATGGAAATCAGCAACCACTATAAAAGAAAGTTTCTCCCCGCTGCCCCCAAAGCTGGTTTTTAAACATTCACTAGGACATCAGTGTGTAATGGCCAATTATGTAGACATCAGACACAGATGAAGACCTCAACATAAATGGCAGTGACCTCTCAACAAAGTCAAGAGCTCTCATAAAGTCCTTTAACTAAAGATCATTTCCTTTACTCTATTATGAATCCACTTCTTCCTCAGAGAATACTGACTGTATTGTTCAGTTTGGCTACCAGGTTTGTTAGTCTATAAAACAAATGAGATGGGCACATTGCTATGAGGGAGACACAACAGCTAAGATCTTGGCAGCAGAGAGCTTAACAGCAAAGGAGGACAAAGAAAAGCAATGAAAACTTAGGAACAAATAAAGCCTAGCAGTGGGAGGTCATTAGTATAGGAGAGTCCCTCTGAGAGTCCCTGTAATATAGCACAGAGCAAGAGCTAATGATCTTAGAGGTGACAAAGAACCCCCAAGAAAAGGTTTGCTGTTTTCCATACACTGTTGAAGAAAACAGAATAGTGTGTTACATGCATTTTAAATATCTAAAAATGTGTTTCAACAAATGGGGTTGAAAAAACTGGATATGCCCATGCAAAAGAGTTAATTTGGACACTTATCTTACAGCATATACAAAAATCAACTCAACACAGATCAGAGACCTAAACATAAGAGGTGAAACTATAAAACAGAATGAGAAAGATGCCTGGCATTGGATTTGGCAACAATTTCTTAGATATGACACTGAAAGCACAGGCAACAACAGCACTAATAATAATAATGATGATAATAATAATAATAAAAGATAAATTGGTCTTCACAAAAACTAAAAACCTTTGTGCATCAAAGGACACTACAATGAAAGTGAAAAGGCAACGCATGGATGAAAGAAAATATTTGCAAACCATAGATCTGGTAAGGGATTAATATCCAAAATGCATAATAAATGCCTACAACGCAACAACAACAAAATATAAACAATCCAATTCAGAGATGGGAAAAGAATTTGAATAGGCATTTCTCCAAAGAAGATACACAAATGTCCAATAAGCAAATGAAAAGATACTCAACATCACTAATCATTAGAGAAATGCAAATCAAAACCACAATGATATACCATTTTACACCCATGGAAGGGCTATTATCAAAAAACTAGGACATAACAAGTCTTGGCAAGGATGTGGAGAAACTAGAACACTTGTGCACTTCTGGTGAGAATGTAAAATGGTGCAGCCACTAAGGAAAGCAGTGTGGCAGTTTCTCAAAAACTATGTTCAATTAAACAGAATTATTATAAGATCCAGCAATTCCACTTCTAGGTATAGACTCAAAAGAATTGGAAGCGGACTCAGATATTTATACACCCATGTCAAAGCCATGTTATTCAAAATAGTCAAAAGGTAGAAACAACCCAAATGTCCATAGACAGATGAGTGGGTAAGAAAAATGTGGTCTATATGTACAACGGAATATTATTCAGCCTTAAAAAGGAATGAAGCTCTGGGGTGCCTGGGTGGCCCAGTAGGTTAAGTGTCCAAATCTGGCTCAGGTCATGATCTCATGGTTCAGGGGGTCAAGCCTCACATAGGGTGGGCTCTATGCTGAAGGCTCAGAGCCTGGAGCCTGCTTTGGATTCTGTCTCCCTCTCTCTGCCCCTCTCCTGCGCATGCTCTCTTTCTCTCTCTCTCTCTCTTAGGAATAAATAAACATTAGAGAAAAAAATTTTAAAAAGGAATGAAATTCTGAAACATGCTATAACATGGATAAGCCTTAAAAACATGCTAAGTAGAATAAAACAGACATCATGGGACAAATGTTGTAGGATTCTACGTACACAGAATAGTTAAATCCATGAAGACAAAGTAGAATAATGGTTACTAGGGGCTGGGGGGAGGGGGAATGGGAATTTCTTAAATAGTAACTGGGTACAGTTTCAGTTTAGAATGATGAGAAGTTCTGGAGATGGATGGAGGTGACAGTTGCATAACACTATGACTGCACCTAAACTGCACACTTAAAAATTGTTAACATTGTTTATATTATGCTGTGTATATTGTACCATAACAAAAAGTGCTTTAGAATCATCAAAATCTAACACTGTTTAACTCTATTCAAAACATGCAACTTAAAGTGGGCAAGCTCCAGGTCTCCAAAATAGTACCTTATATGACAGAGAATGTCTCAGTCTCTAGTAGGAATGATACATGAGATGTGAGATTTGTTATAAACATATCTGTAGACATCAAAAATGACATCCTCTATTGCTGTAATTTAAACATGAGGTCAACATCAAAACTAATACAGTCATTGTGATGGTGGCAGGAGAGAGAGAAAGTTCACACTTGGACTGGAAGCATGGACAGTGGGTGGCTTATCTCAGGGAAGGTAAAGAAGAGAAAATAAAAGAAGGCAAATTGTCCTTAATAACAAAAGATGTGAACTACAGTATGACAGGAAACAAAAACAATCCATGGGGTGGGTTTAAATACTGCCGGCTTTTGTGGTTGTTTCCCTAGGATACCATTTTGGAACCTCCACACCTTGCTCTGCACCTCCCATCCATGTCCTTTTTTCCCCATTGGCACTTTCCCCCATTAGAGCCTTGCCCTGTGATCGTTGCCTCTGACAGGACAGAAAAGGAGATTCTGGGACATTCTTGGCTTTTTAATGTATTTCAATAATCTACATACTGAAGGGAACACACACACAAAACCAAGGTTTTTGCCACAATATTTAAAAGTTTAAGAAGAGTAATCACCCTCCCCCACCACCTACCCAAACCACATGGAAACCAGAAAAGATTTGCCCAGGTTGTGTTGAGGGAGCAAAGATGGAAGGAAGGGAAGCACTGGGAGTGTAGAGGAGACAAGGGGGTTGGATAGCTGCCCTGAGCCAGAAGCTGCATCATGAATTTAGGGCAGGCAGGCTCTTGGACAGTTTTGCAGAGATTTTTTTCAAAGGTAGGAGAAACCCTACACTGAGACTAAATGCCTGATGTTAAGTTTCTGCCACTTCAGTAGAATAATGATGCAAAACAGAACTTAAGTTATAGAAAAATCAAGAAAGCTAGGTTCTTTCCACATGCCAGCTTGTATACTAAGATTGGCACTTACTACATAGTTTGGGGAAGTCCAGGAAAACAAGAAAGTGGTCCAGGAAAGCATATAATCTGAGAAAGATAGTAGGATTGGCTAAAACTCTTAGATTTAGTGACCAAGAAGTAGAAACATCTGCAAAGGGGATATACCCCCAAAAAGGCAGGAGAGGAGCGCCTGGGTGGCTCAGTCTGTTGAGTGTCCGACTCTTGATTTTGGCTCAGGTCATGATCCCAGGGTCATGGATTGAGCCCTGCATGGGGCCCACGCTGAGCATGAAGCCTATTTAAGAGTCTCTCTCTCGCCCTCTGTCCCTCTTCTCTGCTCAAGCTCTCTCTAAAATTAAAAAAAAAAAAAAAAAAAAAAAAAGACAGGAGAGAGTACTAGCCTGGAGAACCAGGACCTGTACCTTATCAGGAGGCCTGTAATCTGGTTGTGCCGAAGTCATCAACATGCTATCACTTTCATGGTCTTAGACTATGATCCTCTTTTGTGACTCACCTGGTTAAAGTTCAATCTTGTCCTCTCTGCCTGGAAATCCAAACCCACTGATTTCCACTTTGAGTTCCCTGATTTTTGTGACATACAGGCACCTGCAGGGCTTTCCAGGTCACACCTCACTTGTCCCATAGGTGCCTTTCCACCTGGTCCATGATACTTCTGGTTGGCCGTGTGTCTGCCTCTTCATCCAACCTCACCTCTTTCATATCCCTGAATAACTGCAATGCTGTGACCTTACCTCCTCCTTTCAACCTGTCTTCAGGATTAGGATCAATACCTGCTGCTTGGCTTTTATTCAAGTGATGGATAGCTTTGGAAACTCTTATCTGGGCTGGTTTGCTGTTTCCATCTGATACTCCAAACTGACCTTCAGCCAAGGAGTCTTAAAAAATGTCCATATTTTAAGGAAAGATGGATGATCCTCTCTGTTTTAAATAAGAAGGAAAATCTTTTGACCAAATGGAAGCAAAGAAGGAATTTGGTTCTGTTTTGTTTCAAGGAGTCCTTGAAGAGCTGTTAATAGATTGCCTTTCTTTCCTTTAATTATGTTTACGTCCCAAACTCAGGAAAGAACTGGCTAGGGGGAGTGGAGATTGGTAGGAGCATCCTGGGTCTTGAACTAGGGCTGTAAACAGAACTTTTGAATGTCTTTTTGAAAATTTCTCACCAGATTATCTTCTGCCTGTTTTTCTAGGCTCAAGAAATACCGAGATATCAACAAATAGCTGAGATTTCACCTAGACACTAAAATAAGACTCCCACAGTGAAATTAAAGATTTCCTCACGGTTACACAGTCTTATATAGCCTCATGAACTTGGTGCTTGAATGTTGAGCTTCAAGGGGAAAAAGAGATGCCATAGATTCACCCCAAAATGGTCTTCACCCCATCTTCTGCAGGTGGTTTTGTTAGTTGCTCCCTTAACTCACATGATGGCTCAGTCTCAAGCCTGTCTTTCAAAATCTGTCCATTTGATTTAAATTTTAAAACACTTACCAGAGACCTAAGACATGCAAAGTACAGAGCTATCTAGAGGAAGCTAGAGGACCAAAAAAGAAAATGGGGTGGTGGTAAACTTACAACTTTTGACCTTGACATCAAGGAACTTGACCAGTGTAAGACAGAAAATAAGCATGAAAATAATTATAATGTAACAGTGTCATCCGAGAGAAAAGAATGAATACTTATATGAACTTTGAAGTAGACATGAGAGAGTTTTCAACTAAGGAATGTATAGAAAAAAAATCAATGATATAGTGGGGCTTCATGTGCAGTGAACCTGAAAGAATGGGTAAGATTTCAAGCATAAATACAGAGTTGACAAGACAGTTTGTTGATTTAGAAAATAAAGAATAGCAGAAGAACTAGGCATTCGTATCTGTTTTAAACTGATTTACACTAGCTTTTCTTCCAGCACTGCTATAAAGAATAGATAAGTTCCTGAAAAATCTAGCTATAAAGCAGGTTTCTGCACAGTACATTCAATGCTATTTCCCCACAGTGGCTTATGTATTCAGACCAGAAATGCACTTTAAAGGTGGAAGGGACAGAGGGGAGGGAGAGTAGAAACCGATGATATAATAAAAAATTTTAAATGTTTTTAATTTAATAAAAATATTATTCAAGCACTGTGAGAAATTACAAAGTTAAGTAAGGCAAAAACCTCTACTTTCAGATGTATGTAAACCTGTATAGGAGTCCACAAATCAGCACACCGCAAGGCTCCTTCCCTTGGGACAGCTGCCTTGAGAGTCTGGAGTGGCAAGAACAGCTTGTGAATGATTCAGAGCAGAAACAGAGACATGGGAGGAGGTAATACTGAAAAAGAAGGAAAATGAACTTTCTGTGTAGAGGTGGGGCAACTATGGTACATTCTGTGAATAGGTCAGGGAGAATAAGCTCTGAAGCAAAGACCTATTGGGTGTTAGGCTTAGGAAATCTCTGACCTTCCAGGATGCAAGAAAATTGAGACAGCCAGTGCACACTGCCCTGCCAAGAAGTTCGGCAGTGAGGAAAAGGGGAGCAGGGAAAGCAGACAGCCTGGGATGCCAAGGCCTGGCCACTGGCCTGAATGGGAAGACGAGTAAAGCTGGGAATAGATGCAGAGTGAAAAGGAGTAAAGGGTCTGGAGGTCAAGATGGACAGGAAGAGCCAAGAGAGGTAGGGCTGAAGAGGTCATGGTGATACCTCAGTATTTAGGGTTTGTGACAGGCTACCCTTGTGATAGGAGAATAACCTCTATCCTTACCCCCCCTTCTCCGCCACACGCTTCTAGTTCTAGTTGAAAATATAGTAGGGAAGTTAAGTCTTATAAATTCCTTTCCAAACACCAAAAACAGAATAATACAATATCCCAATTCTGTATTAGTAGGGTGACCTTGCCTTGCTGGTTCACTGGAGCATTGTAAGCAGATATATAAGTCTGCTGTCCCTCTGTCAGATGATGGACATGAAGTCAGTAGGGCCAGGAATGAGAACAAGACAATGGATGGGAAGTGGGGAAGAGGTGAGGGCAGACCAGAGCCTGGGAGGAAGAGCTGGAACCTGCATCTCTTTCTCACTGGAACCCACTTCAGTCTCTCAGCACCTTCAAGCCTCCAACTCCAACGGTGGGATAACCGACTGCGAACTGGCCCAGGTAACAGGAACCACTCATGCGCCTGCCCAGGGGTCAGGGAAGCTGAAGGAGGAGTTTCAAGAGATGCTGGATGAGCTGGGGGCAGGGCAGCTGCTGGTGTGCACCACGAGATGAGCCAACATATCCCCAGCAAGCCGGACCTTATTACACTGGCAAACTTTACTTTGCTCTCAGTTTCTGCTTCTTTCGTGTATTTAGGAAATTGTTCTTGAAGGAAAACCAATAGTAGAGACTGAATCAATAACTGGAAAAGGCGCTGGAGACTTGCCCACCCACCTCTGGGTAAAGCCCTTTCTTTATAGGCCTGGGGTCTACTGAGACCAGTGGCTCTTTCAAAAATGTCTTCTAATTCAATCTCTTTTGGAAACTAGAAAAATCAATCTTCTCCTAATGGTTTCAAAAGAGCCAAATAATCGTAATGTCATTAACAAGATGAGTTAAACAACTTCAATGGTAAACACCCCTCTCCAAGACATGTTTGCATATTTACTGCCATCTCTTGCACACCATGGAGATTCTGGTCCTTCTTCCCCACGACTGTGAATCACAGCTCTAAATCAATCATTCCCAACAACGGTAAGACAGCCTCATCTGAATCACCTGGTAAGATTTTTTTAAATGCACCCTAAACCCAATGACAAGTATCAGACATAGAGGAGAAGGCCATGTGAAGGGCAGCAGCAGAGAGCAGAGTCATGCAGTCGCAAGCCAAGCAATGTCTGGAGCCACCAGAAGGCAGAAGGAGCAAGGAAGGATTCTCCTCTAGAGCCTTGGGAGGGAGGGAGGCCTCACGGACACCTTTGTTTCAGATTTCCAGAACTGTGAAACAATAGCTCTCTGCTGTTTTAAGCCGTCAAGTTTGTGGCAATTTCTTACGGCAGCCCCAGGAAAGCAACATACCCCTGCATGTCTCCCCATAACCCTGCAAATGAAAGTTAATGCTGGGTACAGAATGGGTTTCCAGGAGACTGTTCTAACATCACGGACAGGCAGCAGTTCTGATGGGTTGGTAGATACACGTTGCCAGCTGTTAAATACTTTGAAGTTCACCATGAATAAAAGTATAAGTGTATTATTGAGTATCATGGAGGTAAGCACCAGAAGAACAACATAAAACAGAAATGGTTTTTAAAATGATTAGGTGGCTCAGTCGGTTGAGTGTCTGATTCTTGATTTCAGCTCAGGTCATGATCATGATTGGTTCATGGGATGGAGCCCCATGTCTAACTCTACCTGACAACATGAAGCCTCTGGGATTCTCTTTTTCCTTCTCTGACTCTGTCTCTCTTTCTCTCAAAATTTATAAACAAACATTTTTAAAAACCTCATAAAACAATTAGGAAATAAGGCCAGGCAGGAAGAAAGACCTATCTTCTCATTTTGTTCTCTTCTACAATGTTTGAAGTTCTATTTTCCATGTGTGTAAATTATTTTTTAAATCACTAAGAAAAGGGACACCTGGGTGGCTCAGTAGGTTGTGTCCAAATCTTGATTTTGGCTCAGGTCATAATCCTAGGGTCATGGGATCCAGCCCTGCGTTGGGCTCTGCACTAAGCATAGAGTCTGCTTGGGATTATCTCTCTCTCTGCCTCTGCTCTTCAGTCCCACTTGTGTGCTCTCTAAAATGTAAAATAAACTGTATCACTAAGAGAAAAGAAAACACCAGGTAATTCTGATAAACAGACTTGGAGAATGCTTGTGTTAGAGGCCAGCTAATAGAGTCACAAGAGAATCAGCCCAAGGCAAAATAAGGAAACAGATAAGGTAGTTCTGGAAGTTTCCAACCTAGACAATTCTGAAGGTCAAGGAAGAGAGGTCAAGTATCTGAGTAACCACACGTTACCATTTCTAAGCTTCATCACATCTGAAGCCTTTATCACCCCAGAAACGGCCATATTTCAGCCAAGTCTGTGGCTGGAGCCGGGAGGACCATTCATCTACGAGTATCGACACTGCTTTGCATATCATTATTTACACCACTTCTTGCCTACCTCCTGAGATGTTTATGGTGGAGAGTGATTATCACATATATAAAATCATACTAATGTTTTATATGAAAAGAAAATCACACTGAAAAGGAGAAAAGTCCATGGCACCTTGTTAACAGCCACTGCTACTGTCAGTGATATCTGCCGAGAGTTCTGGTTGCAAAACATTGATTTTATAATAGCAATAAAGTTTACAAATGGCAAAAATATGAGCTTGTTTACTTCTGGAAGATTTTATTATTCATGCAAACTATTAGTCAAATACAGAGGCTGTGATATACATTGCAAAACCATTTATGAGCCAGAAAGACCCCAAGGAGAGAGAGTCAATAGAAATGATTTTGCAAAATCTAAGGATTTATTAATCCTTAGATTAAAAAGCCAGGCTCCATACCTAGAGCAAAGGTGAAGCCCAATCAGGATCTTTGTTATCAAGGAGAAATGGTGCCCTTTATTTTAAGGGCTCTCTTACAGCTGGCTGTGTTGTTTGCACCAACAGAAACTTCCAGGCTGTGGGATACCTGCTGCTCAAACCCAAGTCTACTGGACCTACTGATCACACACTGTTGAAGGGTCCTTGAGTTCTATTACCTGAACTGCAGCTGTTCGGTGCGTCCCGCCAGGCAGCATGTTCTTTGCTGTTTTTTAGGGTCTTTTATGCATCTTTTCCACTGGTCTCCACTCAATACAAGGGAGACAGCTTTCCTTCACTTCTCAATCTTCACCTGGTTCCTAGCTGGTTACCAGAGTCTCTCTAATGTAACTGTCATTGTTCACTGAGTAGTTGAATGTACTTAGTATAAGTGAGACAGACCCGTTTTCCCTTTGCCTTAGCATAAACTGCTTAGACTCCCCGAAAATACATTGTTCAGATTCTAACTATAGGTTTTCTTTCTGCATAATATCATGCAGGAAGTTCAAAAATAGAAATGATGCAGTTAATTCTACAAGTAGGAGCCACTGCAACATTCTTTTTTTTCCTTTTCCACATTTTTATTTTTTTAATACGAAATTTATTGTCAAATTGGTTTCCATACAACACCCTACTGCAACATTCTACAGGCAGACAGTAGAGGGTCTTCATGGATCCATAAACAAACTGAGGTGTTTTCCTAAGACCATAGTGATGGTAGTGGGCTTTTTTATTTGTTTTCACTCCCCCCCCCCCAACTTTCTCTCTGGGCATTCATTTCTCCTTTTCCTCCTACCAGGACCCTGAACTTTCTAGCTGTGTAATTTGGATGTCCCTGACCCCTCCCCAGCTAGGACAGACTGGCCTTAGTCACCTGTCTCCTTTGATTGGTTCCGAGGTGAGTGACACAAATTGGTTTAAGCAGAAAAAGATCTACAGAGAAGAAAAGCTGATGCTTTCTCCTAGTAAATGATGATTAAGACCCATCTAATTCTAGTCGTTGCTGCCCACCATTCTGCAATGATTAGGAGAACCAGCCTTAAAAGAAGCTGACATACTGCAAGGCAGAGCAGAGAAAGGAAAACAGACCAGAGGACACAGGAGACATTGTTCAGTAGCTGGATCAATTCTTGCATAAAGCTCTCCTTTCCTCTGGATTTTACTGACAATAAATTCCTTTTAATTGTTGAAGCCAATTTGAATTCGGTTTATCTTATATACAACTAAAAGCCTAACTGATACAATGGCCAACACAAAATTAAGTGTTGTCCCACAGATGTTCAGCTACTTTCCATGCAAATCCCTAAATTTCACCTCCAACAGTAAGACTGAAATGTTGGGGCCACCCCTAAATGATCCTTGTAACTAGGGACCTCAAAACACTTCCAGGAACCTCTGCACAGAATTTAAGGTTGAGATTTGAGTTCTAGATGAATCTGCAAACTCCAAGATTTCTTAGTATTTACAATGTCCCAAGCATCTAGAGGGGAGGAGTCACCCCAGGGATACCCCAGCTTCTCTAGGATCATTAGACCTAAGGATGAATTCTGGCCACTGTCAAGAAAGGGTCTTGGTCACAACAGGGTTTGGCCAGAATCAGGACAACTTCCTATATAACCATTGTTCTACAAGGGCTTGCCCTTCTGCTTCCTAGAGGCCCTGAGGGAGCATTTACAGATCAGCTAGCTAAAGCAATTCAAAATCCAGAGTTCCTTAGTTTCACCACCAAGACTTCTGCAAGAAGAACCACAGAAGGATTCCAGAAAACATTCCTACAGGGTCAGTCTGTGAACACAAGATATTTTAAAATCTTTAAAATAGGTGTTGGGTATATTGTTTTAATAATAAATATACTTATTTATACTTTATCTCTGAAAACGACTTTAAGTGGCTTTAAAAATACATAGGATAGAGGTACCTGGATGGCTCAGTCGATTAAACGCTGACTTAAGCTCAGGTCATGATCTTGCAGCTCGTGGGTTTGAACACTGCGTTGGGCTCTGTGCTGACAGGGCAGAGTGTGCCTGGGATTCTCTCCCTCTCTCCCTCTCTCTCTGCCCCTCCCTGACTCGTGCTTTCTGTCTCAAAATATATAAGCAAACTTAAAAAAATACGTGGGATAAACAGGATTAAGTGAATAGATGAAACCAAACAATACAAAAGTAAAAATAGGAAAATTAAGTACAGGGTAAGGTTAATATACAAAATAGTCTCATAATATCCTATACATTTGCTAGAGATAGACAACAAATTTGTCTCTGACCTTTTGAATTAGCCAGTGCAGAGGAAAACACACTCTAATAGATTCACAAAGTTTGACAAATTTTTTTTAAAAGAAAGAAAAGAAACAAACAAAAAGGTAGTTGCATGAGAAAGAATAGTTTTCCTGCAAAAACTTCCTTGTACAGTAATTTGTGAAAGGCACGCTGTGGTACAGCCCCCAAGAACAAATTTTGGAAAACACATCAGCGTAGCTGATGCTATAACCTCAAAGCACTGTTCAGCAAAAGCAGTTCTAGGGAACAAATCACTCTCTGGTCGGAGCACGTAGCTCTTTAATTATCTGCCTTGGTCCAATCAAGCAATTTACAATGCCTATTTAAATGTCAGGACCTCAAGCCATAAGGATGCCACCCGTGGGTGTCTTATACCCATGCAGAGGAACCACCACCAAGGAAAGGAGACCTGAGAGACAGAAAGAGACACACAGATGGATTTGATTGTCTGAACACCTGCACTGCTCGGTTCTATAAGCCAATAAATTCCCTTTGTGCTTAAACAGTTGGAGTTGAGTTCTTTACGCTTTACTGTGTTTCCATACCCTTGAGGGATAGTGCACACTGTCATCAAAAACCACAGCTAAATCCAGGAGGCACGAGATATAGAGGCACATGTACTCATCACAGAGGTGAGAGAAGGTAGGGCTGTGTTCATTCTAAAACCTATGGCTCCCTCAATGCACTATGACCAAGTAGCAAAACGGCAACAAGATTTATATTCGCAGGTCCCTTCACATCTCTATTTGTATGAAAACAATTGTTTCATTTCTTTCTCTAATATTTATTACATTGTGAGTCAAGGAAATGATGCTGTATGAGTTGATTCCATATATGACTGAATACTCATCATTTGAGTATCCAACTGTTGGAGAACAGATGGTAGGTCTGAGCATGAGATAGTTTCCTTGTCTGAAGGCTCTGCTCTGTGCAACTGCTTTGTGACTGCAGCAGGCCTGACTTGTGCAGGTAATCTATATTTGCCAATAGAGTACTAACATTGTAAAAATAAGGCAATTATACTCCAGTGACAGAGTTAAATATTATGTCACTATATGAAGCAAATGGCATTGTAAGTCATTTCTTCAGATATGATTTGCTTTATAAAAGCTGCATTTCAAGGCATTGGAACTCAGCAGGGATTCTTTGTCAACAATCTGCCATTTCTGGCAAAATTAATCATCTGACTACTATATTTAGAACGCGTGTGCAGGCTATAGAACATATAGAAAGCTTTAAATGGAGCATTTATCTTCAGGGGACCCCATTACATAAGTGTAGAGTAACATCTGCTTTTATAAGAAAATGGGCTTTCTATTAGAACCATAGAACAAAAAGAGCACTACAGCATAAAGTTATGCCTCCCAGAATATCTAGGATCAGGTGATCAGGTTGCCTGTGAAAACCATGTAGATGTAGAATATCTTGCAGTTTTTCTTAGTTTTACAGAGTTCGGTAGGTTTAAATTATTTCTCCTTCCTATCTCCACCTTTAGCAGAAATTTTAAAAGACTCTTCCTCAGATTATCTCAGAGCCCCTCCTTCTATAGCAGACATTCTATGCTCATAGACAAGGGATTCATTATTTTAAATCATTACAGTGACTTTGAAAACTATGATGGCAGCTCCCGTTTCTTTCTTTTTTTTAATCACTACAAGGATGTCCTACCATAGCTTTTTCTACTTTTTATTTTTAAAAATATTTTTAAATATAACTTTTGTCAAATTGGTTTCCATACAACACCCAGTGCTCATCCCAACAGGTGCCCTCCTCAATGCCCATCACCCACTTTCCCCTCTCTCCCACCCTCCATCTACCCTTAGTTTGTTCTCAGTCCTTAAGAGTCTCTTATGGTTTGCCTTCCTCCCTTTCTGTAACTTTTTTTCCTCCCTTCCCCTCCCCCCTGGTCTTCTGTTAAGTTTCTCAGGATCCACATATGAGTGAAAACATATGGTATCTGTATTTCTCTGCCTGGCTTATTTCACTTAGCATAATACCTACCCTCCAGTTCCATCCACTTTGCTGCAAATGGCCAGATTTCATTCTTTCTCATTGCCAAGTAGTATTCTATTGTATATATAAAACCAAATCTTCTTTATCCATTCATCAGTTGATGGACATTTAGGCTCTTTCCATAATTTGGCTATTGTTGAAAGTGCTGCTATAAACGTTGGGGTATAAGTGCCCCTATGCATCAACACTCCTGTATCCCTTGGGTAAATTCCTAGTAGTGCTATTGCTGGGTCATAGGGTAGTTCTATTTTTAATTTTTTGAGGAACCTCCGCACTGTTTTCCAGAGTGATGGCAGCTCCTGTTTCTTGTGCACTATGTCTGAAGAATAATAGGAATTTCCCATACGTTATTTCATTAAGTAAATGATATGAAATTATATGCATGTGTTTGTGTGTATGTGTGTGTGTGTGTGTGTGTGTGTGTGTGTGTGTGTGTGTAGTGCCTACTGTGCTTAGGATATATGTGCAAGGTATATGTTGTTATCCCTGGTTTATAAATAAAGAAACCAATGCTCAGAGATGTAAGAAATCTACCAAGTAGCTCACAGAAAGTCAGAGACAGGGCTGGGTCTGGCTACTTCTGAGGCCACTCCTAACATCACACCATGGCTGCCTCCCGAATAGTCAAACCACCTGTTGCTGGCTGTCAGGTTTACCCTAGTACCTTAATCCACATCTTTCTCCTCCTGGATCTCCAGACCCAGCATGCCTTCCATCTGCCTATGTGTGGAAATGGGCTAAAACATAGCAACTGTTTTCTGGAGGTGTCCCGAGTTCTGAGAAAGCAGGGCAGAATCCCATGAAAGTTTAGGTGACATGAGACCCCTCTGTGTCTCATGTCAGATGTCAGTCAGATAATACCACATGTCAGATGTGGTCGTCCTCATTCACTGGGCCCTGATGCTCCTGAAGATGTGTTTATTTCATGGCTGCACTGTTACCCACTGCTGCTGGACAACAGACCTCAGGACCTTGCTGTTTATAAGAACTCCTTGCAGGAAGGAGTGCAGGGAGTCCTGGGCAGCCAGTGGTGGGCCTGAAGAAAACGGCACATCAAATTCACCATCGAACCTCCAGGCTATCTTTGCCACCTGAGATCTACTCTGTGGTCAGCAAGGATTTGATTATGACATGCTGCGAGAAAGAGGGACAACAGAGACAGAGAGAGAGAGAGAGAGAGAAAGAGAGAGAGAGAGGAAGAGAGTTTCTCCTGCTTGGAGTTACTGAGCTTCTTTTACCTCAAAGTTTACAATTTTAACCAAACTTGGAAAAATCTTTGGCCATTATTTATTCAAATAAATTCTTGTTCCTTTCTTTTTTCTTCCCTTCCTCTGGGACTCTAATTACATATATGGTAAACTGCTTAGTACTATCCTGCAAGTCACTGCTGCTCTGTTTGGCTTTTTCTGAGTGATTTTTTTCCCTCTATATCTCATTTTGTATAGATTCTGTTCTCAGATCTTCAAGTTCAATGATTTTTTTCCTTCTTCAGTGCCTAATCTGTTGATTCTATACACTAAATTTTTCTTTTCAAATATTGTATTTTAATCTCCAGAAGTTTCATTTAGTTCTTTGTATCTTCCTTTTTTTTCTCATTATGTTCATGCTTTTCTTTACTTCAACATACTTATTAGACTTTTTTATGTTTATTTATTTTTGAGAGAGAGAGTGAATGAGGAAGGGGCAGAGAGAGAAGGAGACACAGAATCAGAAGCAGTCTCCAGGCTCTGAGCTGTCAGCACAGAGCTCAAAGCGGGGCTCAAACTCATGAACCGTGAGATCATAACCTGAGCCAAAGTCGGACGCTTAACCGGCCGAGCCACCCATGCACCCCAACTTCAACATATTTATTATAGCTGGTTTAACATCCTTGTTTGTTAATTCCATCTATAGAACTAGACTCTATTGATTGATATGCTCCTGGTGTGGATTACATTTTCCTGCTTTGTAGCATGTTTGATGATTTTTTAAATTGGATTACAGATATTATGAATGTTATGCTGCTCAATGTCTGGGTTTTTGTTTGTTTTCCTTTAAGGAGTATTGGGCTTTGTTTTGACAAGCAATGACTTGCTTTCCAGCTTCACTCCTTCTAGACCTGTTTTGTTTGGTTTTGTTTTGCTTTTCTATCACACATCTTGTGTAGTTTCATTCCAGGGGTTGTTCAACCTTTCTGTTAATGCATGACCCCCCTGTGGTCTCCACTAAATGCCTGGAGTGACCACTGAAGACTTTCTACTTTGGCTGACTGGAGTTTAAACATTTCCTTGCCCTTGTGAATTAACAAGTCCCCGATTGTATTTTTCCTCGGCTTCATGGAGTTTTACCCCAGGCACACACAATGTAATAATTAGCAAAATGCAAGCAAGCCCCCCTGAAAGATTCATGCAGCTCTTTTTCTGCACGGTCCCCTGTTCTTTAGAATTATGATCTGCAACTTCCAAGCAGCTCAGATTTCCTAATCTCCTTTTCCTCAATTCAGCAAGCCCACTGAGCTTTGCTTGGGATTCCCCCAACTGCACTATGGTTGGAAGTTGCCTCTAAGTAGAAACCAGGGTGAGAGTTGGGCTCATCTTGTTTGTTCCTATCTTTCAGAAACCCCATCCCTGAGCTGCCTCTGTCTGATGTCTAGAAATAGCTGTTTCATAGAGTTTGTCCAGTTCTCTACTTGTTTACAACAAAAGGTAAATCTGGTCCCAGTACCTCCACTCTAAAAAGAAACAGAAATTCAAGAAATTTTTTTGTTTGAAACTTCCGATAACATTTCCCAATTTATCTGACCATATGCCACTTCCTATAGAGTATTTTTTAATTATATATATTTTTGAGAGATGGAGGGGGTGGGCAGAGGGAGAGGGAGAGAGAGAATCCTAAGCAGGCTCCATGCCCAGCACAGAGCCCAACACAGGGTTCGATCTCACAACCGTGAGATCATGACCTAAGCCAAAATCAAGAGTCAGACGCTTAACCGACTGAGCCACCCAGGTGCCCCTGTGGAGTACCTATTAATACCTTTAGGAATTAGTCTTCCTTGGAATACATTTTGGAAAACTTTGCTTTAAGGTAGATATTCTTTAGACTGGGTATAGGAGTATGTAGGGTGTCAGAGAGGATGATTACATGGGTTTGGTATATTTCTAATATAGTTCTTTTTCTCCAAATGGCTCATCTTTCAGTAAATTTGGTTTGATCTATGCTTTGGATTTATGATTTCATTTTTTTAAATTATGCTTTGTTACTACTTACTGTTAAGTATCCCGTATTGATTGAATAATTTAGTTACCAGGGAACATGACACTGCAAAGTTCAAAACCCAAATTAATATAATTCATCCATTTTCTTATTTAATGCTCTAAGCTTCCAGCTACTTGACTAGCAAAATGTCTGTGATTCTTAGGGGGTTCTTCTCCACAAATATGTTAAAGAATACTCCAGATGCTTGCATAAGCGACCTGAATGTCCCCAGACTCACAAGTTAATAGGTGACATTATTTTTCCTTGGGCAGGAATGTGAAAGATTGTGTCATATGTGATCAGCTACTATCACCGGCTCGAGGGGCCTGGCCTCCTGCCAGCCAGGGTTCCTTCCTGGGCCACAAGTTGTGTTTCTCTTTCAGACCTCGGGTCCTGTCTCACTGTTTTTCTTTGGTCACTATTCTTAACACTGCCTTAACGACAATTTTTAAGCAAGAGAATACAATGTGGAAAGCAATAAAAGAATTCTTTGAGGGTCAGACAGAATCTCTAGATATAGACAAGGAGAGGTTCAAACATGATTTCCTGAGACCATTGAAAACTTTGGTTCAATTTAATAAGTATTTATGAAGCATGCAGTAAGTACAAGATAAAGTATTTTTAATATTTTTAAATGTTTTTAATGTTTATTTTTTAAGGGGAGAGAGAGACAGAGACAGAGTGTGAGCAGGGGAGCGGCAAAGAAAGAGGGAGACACAGAATCTGAAGCAGGCTGCAGGCTCTGAGCTGTCAGCATGGACCCCGACGCAGGTCTCGAACGCAGGCACTGCGAGATCATGACCTGAGCTAAAGCTGGACACTTTACAGACTGAGCCACCCAGGCACCCCCAAGATAAAATATTTTGAACAAGTCTTCTCAATAGCGGATCTTTTCCAAATCTGTGAGAACCAACAGGATGCAATCAAGCTGACTGGCATCTCATGATACACTTCTGCCATCCCTGGCCAGAACCTCTGATATCTTTTTCTTTTGAGGAAAATCTTTACTTCTGGGATTTTTAATTTTTTTTCCCAACGTTTATTTATTTTTGGGACAGAGAGAGACAGAGCATGAACGGGGGAGGGGCAGAGAGAGAGGGAGACACAGAATCGGAAACAGGCTCCAGGCTCTGAGCCATCAGCCCAGAGCCTGACGCGGGGCTCGAACTCACTGACCGCGAGATCGTGACCTGGCTGAAGTCGGACGCTTAACCGACTGCGCCACCCAGGCGCCCCACTTCTGGGATTTTTAAAATGATAGTACGCCTTGTAGAAGGTGCGAGGGTAGGATCAGTTCAAAATACCAAATATTAACACATGAATGAATTCTTCAAGCCCAAATCACTCCAGCTGCAATGTGACTTGTAAGAGATGAAAAGAGAAGCAAAGAGGAAAACAATTCTGTAAGCTAACAAGTCCAGATCAATGAAATGCATAAAAAGCCGGTGACTTAAGGGGGTGGGGGTGGTATAAGACAGTGAAATGAAATTCAAGGTTCATTTAAATGTGTGTGTGTGTGTGTGTGTGTGTGTGTGTGTGTGAAAATACAAAACCAAAGTCATTTGAGCGCTTTCATGAAAAAAAAAAAAAGAAAAAAGAAAAAACACTTTTTCATTTCACTGATAGTCTTGTTGTTGTTGTTGTTGTTGTTGTTGTTGTTGTTTTAAGCAGAAAAACACTATCTGTGGTTTTAGGTAGAATAAGCCACTTACACATGTTAAGTAGTTCAGAAAACATCTATAAACTCTTCATGAATCCATAATCTTTCCATGTATAATTCTGTAAGCCTAGTTTCAGATCTCATGTGTCTTTGAGGATTCAAACACTCATATTACACAACAGTATCACTTTCCTTAGAAAATCTGAAGGAACTGGGGTGCCTGGGTGGCTCAGTTGGTTAGTTGTCAGCGTCTGACATCAGCTCAGGTCACGATCTCATGGTTTGTGAGTTCAAGCCCCGCATCGGGCTCTGTGCTGACAGTTCAGAGCCTGGAGCCTGCTTCGGATTCTGCGTCTCCCTCTCTCTCTCTGCCTCTCCCCTGCTCTCACTCTGTCTCTGTCTTTCTGTCTCTCTCTCTAAAATAATAAATAAACATTAAAAAAAGAAAATCTGAAAAAACAGATTATTTATGCTCCAAATTAAAAGTGTGATAGAACTTAGTAGGGGTGAATGAGTGTGCATAATATATTGTTCCTTAGACTTACCCCTGACTCTGCTGAAAGCTTCATTTTTTGCTTATACAGGTATACGTAACTTGAGACCACTCACCTTTGACAAGAAGGACTCATGCGAAAACCAACATTTGGTTTAGAACTGTAGCTGCTTTGAACAGAACCTCTTATTTGTAGTTTTGTCTCACTGCACTGTGATCTACATGATGCCTTTGTTCAGTGTTTATCATCTCATCTTTAGTTACCACTCATTATACTGCCTTCTTTTCACTTTTTCTTTTACCACTTTCCAAAATTCACTATTTAATAGCCAAACCACCTAGCGCAAATACGTGCCTCGATGTGTGCACACAGCAAGACTTCGCAGCTGATACCCATTACCTTGGTGGATGGTGCCTGTTTATGCCCCTACTTGACACGTTTTTCATGTGTGTCCTCTGACCAAAAGTGTGAGGCCCCAACATTTACTTCTATCATTCACAGACCTGACTGATGATATTCCTTATCAGTAAATAGAAATGACACACATTTTATGTGTGATGAAACTATTGCAGAAGCCAACTCCTGAAGCCAATCCTAACCTTGTATGGCAGTGTCTTGTCCATATTTGATGAGATGATTTGGTTTTTCTAATAAAATATTGACTCCTTGTAGGGTTTTTCGGGATACTGATGGCAACGATCCTCACACTACTTAAAAACCACATGGGGGGCGCCTGGGTGGCTCAGTTGGTTGGGCGTCTGACTTCAGCTCCGGTCATGACCTCACAACTTGTGGGTTCGAGGCTCTGTGCTGACAGCTCGGAGCCTGGAGCCTGCTTCGGATTCTGTGTCTCCCTCTCTCTCTGACCCTCCCCTGCTCGTGCTTTCTCTCTCTCTCTCTCAAAAATAAATAAACATTAAAAAAAATCACATGGGGTGCTTGTTAATAATGCAAATTCTAAGATCCCATTCTCAGAGATTCTAACTAACGGGCCTTTTATGTGGCCCTTTCTAGCAAACACTTTCAGGATACAGGTGGTGTCTGGATTGTGCTTTGACATACAACCTCAGATGTTAACAAATAACCGCACCATTAGGCTAGCTCTATAAATTCTATTTTTTAAAAGTGTATTCTGCATTTTACAGGTAGGTAAACAAGATACTGCACTCTGACTTTTTATCAACAGATATCAATAACCAAATCAAGCATCACTTCAACTTTATTAGCTGACATTCTGTCTAGTTCAACCTTGAACTATTATTGTCCTAACGAGGATCACCAGCCCTTTCATGTGGTGGTTTGACCTTGGTAAAATACTGTGCATCACAGATTGTACGGCCTAGAATAGGATGGCCCATTCTAGCTAAGTCAGGAGACACCTGCGCAGAGAAGGAAATGGATTTATTTTCCTATCTAAACCAAATCGGGAACTTTGTCCCATTTTATTTGTAACTAAAACACAACCGCAGAAACTCCATCAAATCTGTCAAGTATTAGCCAAAGATACACTTGACCTGGAGTGAAGTATCAGGAATTTTTAAACATTTAACTCCTAGTGTGTATTAGTATGAAACCAAGTTGAGCAGAACCCATTAATGTCACAGTGATCGGTTACCAATGGAAATAAATAATTCATGATGAAGGGAATTAGTCTAATTAGCAGGCAGTTTGAGTCCTTTGATAAAACCCAGCTCTAATTCCGTGAAGGGCAGGAAGTGCTGTCATCAGTCAGCCCTGAAAAGATTAGCATCTATTATGAATGAGGTTCGACACCCTAGCGAAGTCATGTGTGTCCTGGGGACAAACTTAATATGTTCCAGAATGGGACACAGTTTGTCTCACCAACACATCACGATTCCTACCAGGCTATTGTATGTAATAACAAGCAAAGATCAACGCTTCGTCCTGTCACTCACTCCGCTGTCCATCATCCTGACAACTGTGCAAATACATTCCCCATGCAAAGGAGGGAGTGTGCCCTGAATACTTGTAAAATTGCACAAGATGTCAAAGAAAATATGTGTTACTTTCTCACTCACCAAAACAAACACACAGAACCAAATGTCAGCCTTGAAACTGACGGTTTCAGAGATGGTGGGCAATATAGGATGTCACGTTTGGTGTATACACATTTCATTTTAAAAACTGTTGTCAGCTCTCTCGGGAAATTTGCTTCCCTACTTATCTCTCTCTAGATATTGAAGTTACAAGATCAATCATAGGCTTCCAGCTTCCGCAACTGCAGATAAATGGAGATAAGCGTCCTCAGCAACGTAGCTGCTGGAATTCCAAACGAATACACGAAGGAAAACAGGAAAAAAAGTTTTTTTTGTTTTGCTTTTCATTATCGTGCACAAATAGCTCGCATCTTTGGGATGGCTCAGTTCTAGGAAGATCTGCAGTTTCTGAATATGTGGCCTGATGTATCAAAAGATGTTGACTGTTCCCCACTGTGCAAGCCCCACATTATTTTGCAGCCCACAAGCTGACGCGGCATCAGCTGTGTTTCCATTTTTACTTCTGAGCCTTTTGAAATTACATGTTTCCATTTTGCAATTTGATGTAATAATGAAGAAACTCCAAATTTGTAAGTTATTGTATTGCTTGTTTTTATTGTGTAAAATTAATTGCTTCATTTATTTATGTCATTAAGAAGGGGGGTACCATTTTGCACATTTTATCGTTTGCTGTAATAATTAACATGCCAATAACACCACAGACGCCTTGGAAACAGGAAGGATCAAGCCTGAAAGTCTGAATAGCATATAACATGGCAGCCCTTGCTGTTAGCAGAAGCTCCTTCCCAAAAGTGTGATGAAGAATGTAGCATCACATGAGTACTAACAATCCTGATGAGCACATACTTGTGGAAATTAAGTGGAAGTGAGCATGCGTAGTCAATACAAGAAGTGACTTTTATAGAAGTAGAATAGTATCATTCTCAAAAATGGTAATGTGGCTGTCCAAACACAGTTGAGATAAGCATTGACACTGTAGACATACATGGGCTGCCCAAACTTGGTATTGACAACTTACTTAGATCTGAAAAGACAGCTTGGTAAATATTTGGTATAGGTTCTTTAAAACTAGCTGTTACTAAGGAAGGTTAAATATCGGCTACATATTTCTTTCCAACGTATCTACAAACCGGAAAGCTGAATCAAAATCTTACAGTTTTGCATTAATGTATTCAGCATCAGAACTGTTCTGCAGGGGAATACAGAAATGTTTCACAGATCTGCAAAATCATTAGCATTGGTTTGCACCGCCTATAATGACCAATTATGTACACGTGTATCTCTTGAAGGCGGGAACCGTTCTTCATTCCTCTTTGCATCTTCTCTCCCTCCTATGAGTCTTAAGCAGGGAGAAAGCAATATAATTGGTGTTGAGTGAATATTGACTGGATGAATGGACAGAACCTACTAACCAAGGGGTAGTCACCCAATCAAATGTTTCTCTACGAATAAACAACAGAATGACAACAACCTACACATATCTTAGAACACACCTGTTGCCTGAAGTCTCATGATATTGTCACGGCTGGTCTTTTCAGCTCCAAGAGCTGAGGATCTGCGGCCTATTTTTAAGAACTGGATGCAGAGTCCTGTTCTGACAGCGTCTGTCAGCTAAGCTTAAGCTTAAGAATCCCTTTGGGTCCTGCCAGGAGCTCGGACTCCACAGAGAGGGAAACCCTTTCGACTGAGATCCTATCTACTCTCAGATGTCCCCACACAGAAACCCATAAAAGACTGAAAGTATTTTGAGGACACTAGGCAACAAAAACTATTCTTCAGAATCCAGAACATTAATCCAAGTCTTGTGTCTCCTTACAATTCAGTTCTCAGGGTACCTGGGTGCCTCAGTCGGTTGAGCGTTGGACTTCGGCTCAGGTCATGATCTCGCGGTTCGTGAGTTGAGCCCCACATCGGCTCACTGCTGTCAGCCTGTCAGTGCACAGCCCGCTGTGAATCCTCTATCCTCCCCTCTCTATCCCTCCCCAACTTATGCTCTCCTAAAAATAAATAAATGTTTTTTTAAAAATCTTTAAAAAAAAAAAAAAGGAAAGAATTCAGTTCTCTTCAGCTGAATATTTAAGACAATACTGTACTTCTATTGCCAGAGCAGACAGTTCAAAGATCATAGGGACATTGGTTACTTGAATCCAGTAAAAATCACTAATATAGATTAATTGAGAAAACCTGTCTGAATTAGTGAAGACTATTACAAACAGATTTTTTAAATAAGTGTTTTATTCCTTTCAAGAAGTACGGCCTCACCTGAATGGGCTAGGATAACTCTAAAAGTATCTGCACTGAGAGTCCAGTGACACAGATATGGAATTACCATGCCATTTGCTTGTAAATAAGAATTCTAATTCATTTGTATCTATTAAAACCTTTTAAAGCAGAATGTGACTTGAGCACTACATTTCCACTCACAAAGCTTGCTGAGTTACTTTTTGAACAGCTTTACAACACCCCTAAGTAGGTTTATAATTTTGCCTCTCTAAACAATGCTCTTCTTTGGAAAACAAGCCCTAGAGATAGTTACTCCCATCAAGTTGGTTCAGTTTAACATACTAGTTCCTTTTTTACTTTTCAAAAGACTTTATGTTTAAGTAATCTCTATACCCAGTGTGGGTCTTAAACTCACAACCCCAAGATCAAGAGTTGCACACTGTACCAACTGAGCCAGCCAGGTGCCCCCCAACACACTAGTGTCTAGAGGCCTTGGTACGTGCAGTTGATGACTACAGGGGATGGAAGATTTAAAAAGTAGATCCTATAAGGTGAAAGTTGTTTTAGCCAGTATTTATGTTTCTTTTAAACCATCAAGGTATAGCTCAGAACACCTCAGTGACAAAAAATTTTGGTCTTACTAAGGAATCTGCTTGATCGCTCAACACTTCAGACCTCACAGTTAACATTAGGTTACATACGTCTTACATCAAACGTTACCTTGTCCTGTGAAAATAAGCCAACATGGAAGCTAGCAAAGAGAAACTGGCTGAACTTTCTCTTCATCAGAGCATCACACTCAGAAACAGAAAGAAATCTTACCTTCCTCTTAAATAGTTCTTGTTATGCCCATCAGATTTTTTAAATGTTAACAAAAATAAAGAAAACAACCTTGAAAATATTTTATCACACGGAATGAAGACAAAGTATTGAATACATGTATAAGTAATAATTCTAAACCAGTGGTTTTTAACTACAGAGGGTAGAGTGAAAGCTGTAGCCTTTCTTTCCAGAAAGACACACAAAATGTTCACACACATGAGATTTGGGCACAATTTCTTTAAGAAATCTGAGCTGTTCTATGTCTTTTGAGGGGCGAATTTAGGCAGTTCTTTCTTTAGACAGTACAAGAGTATATTTCAGTTCTGGTACCTAAAGAAATTACTACCGATTCTGAGTAACTTGATCCCAAATTGATCAGTTTCTAATTTTATCTCCCACTCCTTTTTTCTATAATTCTACTTTGCTCTCTGCTAAGAAGTTCTGAATTCACCTTATTTTGCAAAGAGATTCCAAAGAGAAGAATACATGGAATAGGTTCTCATCAGTGATGAGAGATGGAATGAGGGCAACTTTCAGAGCTAGTAATTTTCATTATTACCTACAAGGAGAGATTTGGATAATTTTCTCAATACTTTTTCTCCTTTCTTGTTAACATAACCCCTATTACACCTGAGGTTAGAAAAGAACCCTCCCTGGCAGCCTCTCTTGTGGCCAGAGGCAGCCATATCAACTCATGGCTGGCAGAAGCTTCTGGGGGGAAGCTCTGGGAATGCTCTTTACGAGGGCTCAGTGGTTTGCTCACTTCACTCTTTTGCCCTTTGCCAGAATGCAAAGATGACGCCTGGAGGCCTAGGATTCATCTGACAGCCACGAGGGCAGTAGCCATACACTAAAGATGGCAGAGCAGGAACAGGGACGGACAGTGAGGCAGGCATGACGCCAGCCCTGAACTGACTTATCACTAGATTTCACGTCACATGACAAAAATAAACCCATCTTTTTTTAAACTACTGTTTTGTTGGGTTTTCTTGTTAATTTTTTTAATGTTTATTTTTGAGAGAGAGAAAGTGACAGAGTGTGAGTGGGGGAGGTGCAGAGAGAGAGGGAGACACACAATCTGAAGCAGGCTCCAGGCTCTGAACTGTCAGCACAGAGCCTGACGCAGGGCCCGAACTCACGAACTGTGAGATCATGACCTGAGCTGAAGTTGGATGCTTAGCCAGATGAGCCACCCAGGCACCCTTTGATGGGTTTTCTTTTATTTGCAGACAAACCTGCATCCTAACTGATGTATCCACATCCACTCAATCGTCTGCCATAAACTGGGTTCCACTGACTTCCAGAGCAGTGTTTCCATAACTTTAATGAGTATATGAATCTTCTGAATATTGTAAAAAAGCAGATTCTGATTCAGGCTTGGGATAAGCCCCAAGAGCCTGCATTTCTAAGTTACCAGGTGAGGCTAAGTCTGCTGGTCTATGCATGGATCACCCTTTGAGCAGTAAGGTTCTAGAGGATATAGAAATTGAATGCAAATTTCATCCATATGTGATTTTTCTTTCCTGGGGAGAGGTTCTATTATTTTCATCAGATTCTCAAAAGGGTCTGTCAAACAAGAAGATTTAAAACAGATACTGTATGGGATTAATTGACAACAAAAGAAAAGAGCCGAAATGACCATGGGATCTAATTCCCCATCCATGCGGGTCTTTGGGAAAGTAGATAAAGCAAGAGCTGGTTATTCCCTATGTGCCCCAGTCTCTACCCACCTTCATTCCATCTGTGCCTTTCTCTGGCCCTGGGAGGAGGATCCTATGACCTCCGTCACCTGGACTTTCTTATCAGCTGGCTCTGGTTGGGTTTACCAATGGAGGCACCAGCAGGGAATCCTAAGCCTAGAGGAAAAAGAGGTGGGGTTTTCCTCCCCTACTTCTGTCCTGGGCGTCACACCTCTGGGTCCTATCTCTGGCAGATACTATGTCCCCTCCACGACTCCAGCTCCTCAGGAAGCCTCACTGGGCTCTGGCAACAGCATCTTCCTTCGTCTTGTCAGCCCAAGGGAGTAGTTCCCACTGTGGCTAGTGTCTGAGTGCCACAATGTCCCTCACCTGCTCACAGCTCTGGGGTAGTCCCTTCATATAAGTCTCTTTACTCGAACTAACTGAAATGGATTCCACTTCCTGCTGGATCCTGAATGACACATAGAGCAGCTGCCCTCCGGGTCACCAGGCCAGGGGCCACCTATCAGTACCAGTTTGGATTTCTCTCTCTAGCACTTCAAACTGTTTGCCACCGTCACACCTTTCGGACCTCAATGTGCCCCTTCTACGGTTTGCTAAGACCTCCAGTGAGGTGGGGCAGGGAATGGCAGCAGCCCCTTCCTGCCACTATTCAAGGACTCCTACCTTCTCCTCCGCCACGGTCCTATCACCTATAAGATGGAAAAAAAATAGACTCCTTAGCAGAGCGTCAAGGTCCCTTTCCAGCCCCACTGTCAACTTCTCTTCCAGTCATGTCCTGTGTGAGTTCATACTTACCCATCTGACACTCCCTAAACACATGTTGTTATTTCAAGCCTCTAAACCTTTTCACTTTTTCCTACTTCTTAGAAGGGCCTTTTACTCCTCAGTTTCCCAGAAAATTCCTACTTGTACTTTAAAATTCTGCCAAATGCCACTCCCAGAGACAGTTAGTTCAGCCATCCATTCTGTCCATCCTCTGTGCCTTCAGAACGTTCTGTACATGGTTCCTTCTACCCATCACTCAACATGGGGTAATTTGTTTCTAGGTCTGTCTTCTCCATTTGATTGAGCTTGCTGAGGACATGCACGACAGCTTCTTCAGGTCCATCTCCCCAGTGTCTGACACGTTAGTGTCCTTAAACACGGGAGGGAAAGGGGTGAAGAGAGAGGGAGAAGCCTTGGGAACATTTACATCTACTTATCGGCCTATCCTCTCTGTGGAAGCAACAGTAGCAGCACCCCACCTCCATCTTCCAAGAACCTTTATGTATATGCTAAATTTTGCATATGCCTTGGGCCCTTAGAGAGATAGTAAGGCCTGTGATTAAATCCCTAAATAGTCATATAAGCAGGGCCGATGCAGGGCTAGACGCTGCTCAGTGATGAGAAATACAAGGCGAGGTACGATTAAATGCTCAGGCACAACCCATTTGTATCATTCTCCTGGAAATTCATCAAATGACCTACAGTTTTCTGTTCCACAATAATTGTTTTCTTTTTGTTTTTTTTTACCTTAGTGTAATATTTATTCTTCATGAGTCCCCTGACTTATAAAATATAAGGTGATGAGAAGAGGGGAAAAACTATGGGTATCTTATGGAAGCTCATTTAGTATTCATAATGGTACCCTAAAAGATAGAGAGGATGAAATCACTTCAATAATCACCATCTTCTCTCCCTCCCTGCCAATAACCCAGTGCCTTTATCCTTACTTCGCATGCTTCTGTGCTTGACCCGTATGTGCTGTGTCTTTATGAACCAAACATAAAAACTCAAATATTCATCTGCCTCATTCTGTATCTCCTTTGTTTCTCCCACTGCTTCATCTCCCCTGTAAAATCTCCAACAATAAAGCAACGTGTTGCCACAGCTAAGAACACACCAAGGAACATTCACGGCTAAATCTGCATTGCTTACAGCGAAAGCCTTTGTTCATCTTTATGAAGTGTGTGTGAGGGCCCCTAGTGATTCAGACCCCACTGGCTATTAATCATGTTGTTTTGTATCATTCTTCCTGTTGTGCACAGCAATGTAAGTGACATCTGTCTCAAAGCTAACTGTAAATATCTTGGTTAGGAACCTCTGAGTTAATCCCGCAGCCTTTTGCTTGCTCCTGGGCAAGCGGCAGATTCCCCAAATTACCGCTCCCTAGAAAGTCTTTTACCAGGACTTTCAGGTCTTGTACGGACTACAAACCACTCTCCAACTTTAAGTCTTGTAACTCAAGAATGGTGCCTGTTGGGGCGCCTGGGTGGCGCAGTCGGTTAAGCGTCCGACTTCAGCCAGGTCACGATCTCGCGGTCCGTGAGTTCGAGCCCCGCGTCGGGCTCTGGGCTGATGGCTCAGAGCCTGGAGCCTGTTTCAGATTCTGTGTCTCCCTCTCTCTGACCCTCCCCCGTTCATGCTCTGTCTCTCTCTGTCAAAAATAAATAAACGTTGAAAAAAAATTTAAAAAAAAAAAAAAAAAAAAAAAGAATGGTGCCTGTTGGCTGCATGTCATGCTTCCTGCTTATGTGTGATTTTGTAGGAATAATCGTTTCCATTTTTCTCCTCTGGAGAGCAATCAAAAGACAAAGAGGTCAGGGGTGCCTGGGTGGCTCAGTCAGTTAAGTGTCTGACTCTTGCTTTTGGCTCAGGTCATGATCTCACAGTTCATAGTATCAAGTCCTGTGTTGGGCTCAGTGCTGACAGTGCAGAGTCTGCTTCAGATTCTCTCTCTCTGCCCCTCCCCTCTGCTCTCTAAATAAATAAATAAACAAACATTAAAAAAAAAAGACGAAGAGGTAGAACTGCTTTCCAAGTCTCAACCACCCTCATTTACTATCAATTCAGTTCCAAGAGCATCTTTTCTGGTCTCCTGGGCATTTTTTACTCGTAACCATTTAGAAATAATCTTACTTTGATGTTGACATTGTGACAGGAGAGCAGGGGTTTTCCTTCATTCTAAACACAGAAAGGAATGGATTCTGCCAAGGAATTTATTTGGACTCAAAATGAAAGAGAGGCCTGTCACCCAGATTTGGGTCCTAGCTAGGAGCTGTTGACAGGCAGGAATGTGGAGAAAGATGCGCTCCCCTTCCCCCTTTGGTTGTTTCTCATACGGTCTCATTATTTTGAATGGTCCCGGGTGTGGCAGCGACTGCTCTCTGTCCCCCGATATCACTTTTCCCTTGCTCTTCACATAACAGAATCTGTAGTCTTTCCCTTTCTCTCTCAATGTAACAGAATCTTTTCAGGCACCTAAAGAAAAAAAAGACTGCATTCCCCATCCTCTCTTGCAGGTAAAGATGGCCATGTGAGTAAGTTCTGGCCAGTGAGATGTGAATGGAGCTAGTGAGTGCAACGAACAGACTAAACCCTTCAAAGGAAGGGGCATATCTTTCCCTCTCTATTCCTCTTGGCTAGACGTGGAAATAGGCCATCTTGGACATGCCAGTGAAGGTGGGACAGTATGAAAGGTAGAACAGGAAGACAGAAGATGCCTGGGCTCCTGACTTATCCCTAATAGTCTCTAGATGCCACAGGGCTTGAGGTCCCTCTATTAAGGATCAAGGTTACTACTTTCCAGCTTACCAACAATAACTCTCTTTATTACTTCCCTCCTGGTAACCTCCTTACTAAGAATGGAGAAATCAGACCTTACAGGATTAATTTTTAAATTCTCTTCTAATATTTTACCTCCAGAGAACCTTACCTTACAGTGAACTTTGTTATCCCTGTTTTATAGATGAGGAAACTAAGACAAAGTGCCTTACTCTCAGCATTGATATTACCATTCATGGGAGGCTGCAGAAAAGATCCAAGGGTCAAGACGCTCAAGATCCAAGGATCTCAAGAAATGAAGAACCTCAGGAACTCACTGGCTCTTCACACTGCCAGATGTACCAGTGGGCCTTCCGTTGGCAAGACATTTCTTTTTTTTTTTTTCAACGTTTTTTATTTATTTTTGGGACAGAGAGAGACAGAGCATGAACGGGGGAGGGGCAGAGAGAGAGGGAGACACAGAATCGGAAACAGGCTCCAGGCTCTGAGCCATCAGCCCAGAGCCTGACGCGGGGCTCGAACTCACGGACCGCGAGATCGTGACCTGGCTGAAGTCGGACACTTAACCGACTGCGCCACCCAGGCGCCCCAAGACATTTCTAATACTGACCACAGGTGAGGTTCATAGAGACTGTCCCGGTTCCCTCTAGCACCTACTTCACTCTGGCAAGTTTTCAGGGCCACCACCCTGGCCTCCCTTCATTCACACCCCTCTGCATCATCGCTGTGGGGCAGGACAGTGACACCACTTGCAGCAGCCAGCACTGTCCTCCTGATAAGCAGCCTGTAGCAACAGGATCATTCTGCTTCTGTGTTGACTATTTGCTAACCCCGTATAGAGCTTAACTACAGTACTTTACCTGTTTCCCATGCCCCAAACCCTTGGATTCCTTCCCTGAAATGAGCTGTCACTGGCTCAAGATCTGCTTCCTTCGAAGTATTTTCATGGTCGGGGCGCCTGGGTGACTCAACCGGTTGGGCGTCTGGCTTCGGCTGGGGTCGTGATCTCACTGTTCATGAGTTTGAGCCCCACATTGGGCTCTGTGCTGACAGCTCAGAGCCTGGAGCCCGCTTCAGATTCTGTGTCTCCCTCTCACTCTCTGCCTCTCCCCCATTCGCACTTTGTCTCTCTCTCTCTCTCTCAAAAATAAACATTAAAAAAAAATTGAAAAATTGAAAAAAAAAAGATTTTCATGGTCAAACAAGCAGAAAGCAGAATGCCCTCATGGAACAAGACATGCTTGTGGTCAGGAGTTCACCCCTCCAGACTGAATCAATGAGAAGCACCAAATGCTTTTTTGTGCTTGAGGGAAACGGTGTAGTTTGACTTTGGAAACTCCCATATCACTTTTCTGTTCTCTGGCCTCCTGTCTCGCTCCTTCCCTGTCCATCAGATGGTCAACTGGCTTTGGATACTCCGGAGGTGGAGGAAAGTCTGACAAAATGTAGATCCTCACACAGAGCTGGTGTACAAGAGCCTTAGGTTGCTTGTAATAACATAAGCTAATTCTGATTATAGTTGTTAGTAAATGCATATGTTAGTCCCTGAGAGCATCTGTAATATTTTTAAAGTATCCAAACCCAAGACTAATAACCATAATAATAAAAATTGGGGCATGTGGTAACTAAATAGGGGAAATATTTTGACTTCGCTGCAGGAGAGAAGATAGGACAGTAGTATATGTGACTCACCTGTTAAAAAAAAATCCTAATTCAATGGATCACAGGGGTACAGCCTGGATTTTGCATTTCTGACAAACTCCTCCATGATATGAATGCTGTAGGTGCATGGGCCCTGCTTTGAGTAGCAAGGACCACAGCACTTTCATGACATGCCACATGGGCAATAACCTATTTGTTGATCCACTTCTTGCTCATGACAACAACAGAAATACAGCTATTATTCTGACCAATATTTAAGTTCTAATGAGTTCTCACATTTTATACCTTCTCAGAAAGCTAAAGTGAGTAAGAATTTGTTATCACTGGGGGCTAGGGAGAGTCTTCTTACCAGATTGGAATCTTCAGTGGGTCCAGGACTCAGCTACCTATGTGCAATACTCTAAATTATTGTCTGGCATGGAAAAATGGCTGCCTCTCTGGGTGGTTCCATGTCACAGAGTCTGAAGGGACCATTCAGGCCAGAAACCCTGTGTTACAAGCTTCCCAGAAAGCAGATTCTGAGACAGATATCAGCAGCCAAGACATTCTTGGGATGAACACATGTGGATGGGAGGAGGCAGGACTGGGCCACAGACACCGAGCTGTGACACAGGCACAAGGAAGTTCTTAAGTCACAAGGAGCCCCTGAACCTAGGATGGCCCTTCAGAGTTGTCCCAAGTGGAACTAGGGAGCCAGGCCTTTCCACCCTCATGTTGATCAGTCATTGCATGCAGGCTGACCCTGGAAAGAGCATGACCTTGAGAAGGAGAGTTCTTCTCTGCAGAGAACTGACATTTGGGACCATCCAGAAGCTGGTAGAATAGGTTTTTATTCCTGGGAGATCCGAGTGATGCATCACTCTGTCTACCATAACCTGCCCTCTGGAGGCTCCCAAGGATCTTAAGAAAGGCTTCCCCAGGCCTTCGGAGCTAGAATTACCCTTCAAACAGCAAATGCCCACTCTTCTACCTTGTTTCTAAAGCCTCAATTTTATTCACTCTCAGCCAAGTAGCCATGTCTTTCAGGGAAGACAGGCTCTAGCCTGCCATTCATGGTTGTCTCATTCTCCTTACCATTGATGGTTTGCATATGGTAAAAGGACACAATTCTGGCCAGTGAGGCTTGAGGGGAAGTCTGATATGAGCTTCTGAAAAAGCCTTCCTCACTGTTAAGAACATGAGAGAATGTCCCATCTTTTGTCTCTGACTTAGATCAATGTTATTATGTCTACGTGTGATGGCTGGGATTGCAACCATGAAGGTAAAGGCCTAAAGACAAAAGCCATATGGCAGAACATAGAGAAAGAAAGAACCTGGATCTTTGATGGTATCATTGAGCCACTATATTATTCCACCCTGGAACTGCCTCTTCTAGACATCTCATTATGTGAACTAATTAATTTCTTTACTTTTTAACCACTACAGTTTTTTTAAATCATATGCAACTGAAACATCTTAATAAGTTCAATGCTTAATCAATACTCGTTAAATGAATAATTGAGTGAATGAATGTCAGGCTCAACCACTGCACATGAAGCAGAGCGGCACAGACTTTATCATTTTATAGTTTTCATTCTGTTCTGTGTGGATTTGGAGCAAAGACGTTCAAGGGAAGAGAAAGAGATGGAAAGAATACTTGAACTTAGGACAGAAGGAGTCTGGTTGTTTATAGTAGGGCTGGATTTAGAAAGTCTCCACAAAGGCACATGGAAAAAGTATGTCCCAACTGCAGTCCAGCTGCTCTGGCGGGGGCGGTGTGCTGATGGAAGATGTGAATCACACCTCGAGAAAGCAGAGCAACGATCAAACCTCATCTGGTAATGCTGCATACTTAATGTGAATTATATCTTAGAAATAGCCCTGCGTTTGACAGCCACTGAGCCTCATGCCAGCCACTTTGTCTTTCATTCTATAATTAAACAGGAGTCCTTTCCTTGGGTTTGGAGCTTGCAGAACTCCATCTTTTGACTAATTCACCTTCAAATCAGTGCCGTGTCTTGATGTATTACAACGATAGGCTGCACCACGCATGTAATCCATCACAGCAGTCAGCTGTTGCTGGGCTCCCAGCATAGAGAAACTGAGCCAGCTGTTGTCCTGACACATCGGAGCAATGCATCACCCAAACCTAGGACACCAATGATCTATTACTCCAAGATGGCACTGTCCGGAATAGAGATAGTCCTGGGGCATATGGAACATCATGCTGGCTTGACAGAGACTTACTCGTGCGCTGGGAAAAGCTTTCCTAACACCAAGTGGTTTGAAATAGATTGGTTTCCAGACCCAGTTCAGTGGTTTTAATAAGGGGGTGCAGAAGCATTCACATGTATTGCTGTTATTGATCAAACTCGGGACTTCAATTTCTTAGTAACGTATTTGTGAAAAATCAAAGCCATCCCGACAGCATTTTATGTATCTTAATCTGTATTGTTGATGATTTGAATTGTCTTTACACAAATCTTTCAAGTCAGCAAATGATATAGGCTGCTGGTTCAACATAAGGGCCCCCAGTTGGGTATGTCTAAAGAGGAGCTGTTTAAATATTGACTGCTGAGAATTTGCTGAAATCATCTACTTCCGGTTTGCTTTTTGTTCTTTAAGTGAGCACGTGCACTGGCATCTGCATTGTGCATCTGCATTGGTGCGCAAGAGCACAAGTAAGTTCCCTGAATCACTCACATGAAATACTTAGAAAATTATAGCTAGCTCTCCCACTTATCCAGCCTTACCAGTCCTGGCCTGTCTGAAGAGGAAATGAACCCAGAAAATGGAAATATTTAAAGATGAGCTATAAAAACTCTTAACTGTTAGCTCTCAGATAGTTTTCTAATTCTTTATAAAGAGGCCTGGTGTTTCTAAGCGATTCCTCAGTTCCTCCAGCATCTTTAAGAAGCTACCAGTCTAGTGAAATTATTTTCCTGGCTGCGACTCCAATGGCACAAAAGGGACACTTGTGTACCTAAATGTCCTCATCTGTGATATGAGAAACGGTAGGTGAATAAAGAGAGGTGCGATCTGCCCAGATCTGGAGGAGGCAGCACAGGCAACAGAATCTTATATTGGGTAGTATAACAGCCCTAATTTTTTTCCTTTTTTTATTGTGGCAAAATATACACAACATAAAATTTACCATTCTAATCACTTGTAAGTGTACAGGTCAGTAGCACTAAATACATTCATAATGTTGTGCAACTATTGCAACTCTTTTCATCTTGTAAAGCAGAAACTCTAGACCCATTAAACAACTCCCCATTTCCCCTCTCTCTTTCCCCAGCACCTGGAAACCACCATGCTACTTTCTGTCCCTATGATTCTGATCACTCCAAGTATGTCATATAAGTGGAATCATATAGTGTCTGTCTTTTTTGTGACTGACTTATTTCACTTAGCATAATGTCCTCAAGGTTCATCCATGCTATAGCATATGTCAGAATGTCCTTCCTTTCTAAGGTTAAATAATACTCCACTGTATGTATGTACTACATTTTGCTTCTCCATTATCTGTTGATGGACACTGGATTGCTTCCAATTTTAGTTAATGTGATAAATGCTGCTAGGAATGTAGATGTGCAAGTATCTCTTTGAGACTCTGTTTTCAATTCTTTGAGGTATATACTCAAAAGTGGAATTGCTAGGGGTGCCTGGGTGGCTCAGTCGGTTAAGCGTCCGACTTCAGCCAGGTCACGATCTCGCGGTCCGTGAGTTCGAGCCCCGCGTCAGGCTCTGGGCTGATGGCTCGGAGCCTGGAGCCTGTTTCCGATTCTGTGTCTCCCTCTCTCTGCCCCTCCCCCGTTCATGCTCTGTCTCTCTCTCTCTGTCCCAAAAATAAATAAATGTTGAAAAAAAAATTAAAAAAAAAAGTGGAATTGCTGGAATATACAATAATTCTATTTTTAATTTTTTGAGGGACTACCTTTCTGTTTCCCAGAGCAGCTGAAACATTTTATGTTCCCGCCAGTGATGCACAAGGGTTCCAATTTCTCCACCTCCTCACCAACACTTGTTATTTTCCAAGTTTTTGGAAGTAGCCATCCTAATGGTTATGATTGATTTCCATTTCCCTAATGATTAGAATCCTATCCATTTTAACAACAAAATTTTAATTCTATATAAAGAGGAAAGTTAGCCAATAGTACAGAAAAGTTAGATGAAGAAATCTTTCATTCTCGGGGCTCCTGGGTGGCTCAATTGGTTGAGCGTCTGACTCTTGATTTCGGCTCAGGTCATGATCCCTGGGTCATGGGATTGAGCCCCGTGTCTGGCTCCACACTGAGCTCCACACTGAGCATGGAATCTGCTTAAGACATTCTCTTTCTCTCTCTCTCTCTGCCCCCCTCCGCCCCTCTTGCCACTTGCATGTACTCTTTCTCTTTCGGAAGAAAGGAAAGGAAAGGAAAGGAAAGGAAAGGAAAGGAAAGGAAAGGAAAGGAAAGGAAAGGAAAGGAAAGGAAAGGAAAGGAAAGGAAAGGAAAGGAAAGGAAAGGAAAGGAAAGGAAAGGAAAGGAAAGGAAAGGAAAGGAAAGGAAAGGAAAGGAAAGGAAAGGAAAGGAAAGGAAAGGAAAGGAAAGGAAAGGAAAGGAAAGGAAAGGAAAGGAAAGGAAAGGAAAGGAGAAAGAAAGGGAAGGAAAGGAAAGGAGAAAGAAAGAAAGAGAAAGAAAGAAAGAAAGAAAGAAAGAAAGAAAGAAAGAAAGAAAGAAAGAAAAGAAAGCTTTCATTTATTGCTACCCCCCTATATGGCCAAAAAGTAATGATGATGATTTCCATAAGTAAAATACCCCAAGATAACATGTTTGGCACCTCTATGGAATGTTTAGTCAGCAATGTTGTTTGAGGTTCATTCTCTCTGTCTCCACCAGTTGGAATAAGATCTCCCTTGTTTATACAGGCACAGAATAATCCCTTTTTACCCTCCACCAAGAAAAGAAGCATGGGAGTCCAGGGGTGTTTATCTTTAGAAAAGCAATGAAGACTATGTCTTTGACATGGATAAAGTAGGTGGGGTGACCAGTTGTCCCAGTTTGCCTGACACTCTCCCAAGTTTAGTGCTGCAGCCTCTTGTCCTAGAAGACCCGTCAGTGCCTGGCAAACTGGGACGGATGGTTACCCCAGCAGTAGGTCCTCAGGAACTCACACTAGGGGGCCATGTAATTAAGCCAAACCAGGTCATTCTGTCTAACCCTAGACTTCTATTTCCTCCCGTGCAAATGCTGTGCAGTGAAAAATACAGTTAGAACTAGGTTAAGAAATGGGTTTGCAGTAGACACAGCTCTTCACAAAGGGCTCTAGGAGAGAAGAGAAAGGGATGTAACATTCATTAAGCAGCTATTTTAGGTGCTTTACCTAATGCATTCGTATAATCCTCACTACCTTGAAGTCAATGTTATTAATACTATTTTTTACAGAGAACATTACTGAGACTCAGAGAGACTGAGTAACTTTCCTAAGGTCATATGGGTAATGAGTAAGTGGCAAATTAAGGATCTGAGCCAAAGCCTTTCTACTTCCTAACACAATCTTAGAAGTAGATAGATGAGTACAATTACAGGAGAAGCCTCTGCCCAAAATAGACTGCTCTACTGCTTGTAATTCTTTCATTATAAAATATATTTCTTGCATCCAAAAAATGTTAATAGCCTCCAATTAAAAGGCAAAAGTTCCTATAAAGGGAGCTTGAAGGAGTTGAAAGTATTATAAGCTAACATTTTTTTTATTGGCTATATCTGATTTCAACATCTTTCCTAAAGTCCAAGTTAATGGGTTCTAGATAACAATCTACAGCATAGCCTAGTGCCTGTGGAATATCACTGTGCTTATTCCCATTTCTTTCTGTATTTTCCTCTTCAAGTAATTTTTTAAATTGTTAGGGAAAATGTTGCTCATGGGGCGTCTGGGTGGCTCAGTCGGTTAAGTGTCAGACTCTTGGTTTTGGTTCAGGTCATGATCTCACAGTTTGTGAGATTGAGACCCGTGTGGGCTCTGTGCTGACAGCGTGGAGCCTGCTTGGGATTCTCTCTCTCTCCCTCTCTTTCTGCCCCCACTCCTCAAAATAAATAAATAAACTTAAGAAAATTTACCCAGAGTTACCTTAGTACACCTATAAACTGTGACCCAAGGTCCATGTTAGGTGAACACGACCCTTTGCCCATTGCTAAAACAGGTCTCTCTCCAAGCATGTCAATTCTAGAGAACATTACAGTCATGGATCTCTGAGGCACTGATCATCTCTCCCACAAAGAATCCTTCAGAAAAGCCACAGACCTCACCCCATGGCTCCCACATGCTGTGCAATCTGCCCCACAACCACGACCAAACGGTGGTGCTCTTTCCTACAGTGTAGACGGTGTCTCACTCACACTCCTCAGACCCTTCCGACCTTTTCAAGCTCCAGCTAGAAAAGCTGTGCTCATAGTATGAGCACAATTCAAGAGAGCAGAAACTTATGTCTTCTGCGTTAAAATACTCCAGACTTTATCTCAAGGAAAAATTACCTTCAATTTAAAACTAACCATTCACTTATTTATGTGAGGTACCTGGAATAGTCAAAGTCAGAGAGACAGAAAGCAAATGGTGGTTGCTAGAGGCTGAAGGAGGGAGGATAATGAGGAGTTATTACTTTAATGGATATGGAGTTTTAGTTTGGGAAGATGAAGAAGTTCTGGAGATGATGGTAGTAATCGTTACACAATAGTGTCAAAGTACTTGATGACACTGAAAAGTATGCTTCAATATGGTTAGAATAGTAAATTATGTGTTACGTATATTTTACTACAATAAAAAAAATCATAGAAGAAAGACCTCAGATGTTTCCTGGGACTCTGCTCACACTAAAGTTTGTGTCCTCCCAAAATTCATATGTTGAACCTTAATTCCCAATGTGCTGATATTTGGAGGTGGGGGCCACTCTCCATAAGAGTGGAGGCCTCATGAATGACATTCATGACGTTTTAAAAGAGACCACAGAGAGCTCCCTCACCCCCTCTACTTTGTGTGGACTCATCGAGAAGATGTCCATCTATGAACCAGCAAGTGGGCTCTCACCAGACACAGAATCTGCCAGCATCTTGATCTTGGACTTACAGGCTCCAGAACTATGAGAAACAAATGTTTGCTGTTTCAGCCTCCCAGACTGTGCTATTTTTACTTTAGTAGCCTGAACGGACTGAGACAGACTCACTCCCTGGTTTCATTTTCATGACTCTAACTCTGACTCCCTAGTGCAGGGAAAAGTAGAGAAGGAAACAACGAACACAGCTCCTACTCTGAAGGAGCTTAACACCCTGTGCAGAGAGACGACTTGCTTGTAAAACAGATTCGAAACCGCTTGCAGGGAAAAGGGGGCACATATCCCTGAGTTGTGTGGTGTTTCAAGCACTGCACGTTAACCCATCATGAAGGAGGCAAAGGCAGTCTTGTGGATCTCACAGGAAAATGTTCTCTCCTTCAAAATATAAAGAGGCCCTTAGTGCTTCCTTATGTTTCTGTCCAGAAGATAATACAGCATTAATGGTTAAAGCCCTAACATCAGACTGCCTTGGGTAAAATGCCAGTTGTGTGTCCTTGAGCCATTAACTTAATCTCTGTGTCTTACTTTCCCCATCTTTGAAGGGAAAAATTGAAAGTCTCGATCTCATATGATCTTTGCATGTAGCATGTGAAGGGACTAGATCTCACTTAGCAAATTAATAGGTACACGATGAGTGTTATTGGGCATTCTTCCTGGCTATGCTCCTCTCCCCCTTTCTAAGTGAAGAGCAAAGTAAGCTGGAGGTTTAGTCTTCTATGTCTGCCTTATAAGGTTTTTTTTCTTGACTATCAAACTTTCTGCCTGAGCAGTAGTTTTGCCAGACTCACAGATCAAAAGATTTTATACTCCTTGTGGTTACTTTGAAAATTTCCTAGAAAACCTTTTTTTTTCAACCAAAGAAATTTTGACATACAAAGAGTAACATTAATATGCAAATCAGCATGCTGTAAAATTCATTTTGGTGCCTCAGAGGCAGTATTTTTTTATAAATACAGAAACATAATTATGCATCCTCTAGAGGACTAAAAATAATTATACAAATTTACAACAAAGCCCAAGGCTGTGTTTCCTTTTAACTGACTGTTTTTAATATCATTTAAATCTTGTTAGAACTTAATTACCAAATCTCTCTTGTAATAATTCAGGTGGAAGATTTAAAGTCTAAACTTGCCATTCAGAAAATAGAACCTCATCAGAGAAACAAAGACATTGAGTCACTGATTGCCCAAGTAGGACAAAAGAAGAAACTCTGTCAGGATGGAGCCATGTGGGCCCTGAGACAGGGGGGCCCATTAAGAGAAAGCATGAATATTAATATATGAGCCACATTAATTTTTTAACCTATAATTTCTTGGGAAAATTACATATTTTGATCATTATGGATTGTAATCCCAATTAACCATTTCTATCTCTTCATAAGTTTTCTTCTATACTTTTCTTGTCCTTTTCAAATTAAGGTAAATATAACTTTGGGGCAACATTTTTCTCATAATGATATGATTAGCCTTTCCTAAATCTATCCCGAATGTGGGTGTGTGCATGTGTGTGTGTATGTGTGTGTGTATGCGTGTTATCTAAAGACTGGCTTATGTTAGTGCAGAAAAAATAAGCAAAGTCACGAAGAAGGTTCTCATTTATACTCTGTGTTAAAGGCAATTATTTATTAGTATTTAGAGAAAATGAACCCCTTATTAAGAAATAAAAGGTATAAGAAATTCAAACACATTTTCATTTGCCACTAGTTAATAATAGTTCCTAAAGCTTAGAGCTCCCTGGAAAATTAATTAGTCTGCTTATGTTATAAAGGATAATAATTTGTTTATGTGAGATATCTCTAACATAGGTTGTGATCCATTATGGCAGAAGCTGACCTATTAATTTTCCAAGGAGTTATAGCAATTCCATATATGAGATGTCTATGCAATGTTGCAATTCATTCTAGTCACTAAAAATGTCAGTCAAGTCAGTGAAAAAAATATTAATCAAAATGATTGTTTGACAGCCCTTAGATAAATCAGCCAGTTGGTTGAATCTTTCATTTCTCAACCATTTATTTTGGCTTTGTGTAGGTATATAAATGTGGATTTTTTTCTGTTTCAACAGCTTTAATCCCATGGAAAAGTATACAATACTACTAAAACATATTACATATAATATACTTGATGTGTGTAGTGTGGGGTAAAAGACTGCTCTTGATTCTTGGGTTCCTGGATTCTTTTTACTGCCCCCTTTGACTGGATCCAAGGAAAGCAGCACTTTGACAGAGAGACTTAGAATATAGGTTCCAACTGAGTGGGCAGATTCTTCTATTCTAACACCTCTTCTTTCACTGATGTGTGATCCTTTGAAAAGTTGTCCTTATTGTTCCATTTTCTCCTTGCCACATAAAATCCTGTCATTACCTGAATTCAAGCATTGTTTAAATCCATTTATTGTTTTGGAAAAATTCCAATCTTGAAGTGTTTAAATGTCCTAGCCATGCTCTTGGCTGTCATTTGCAATTGGTCCAAGTGGAATCTAGAATAAATAAATAGGGGTGCCTGGGTGGCTCAGTTGGTTAAGCGTCTGACTTTGGCTCAGATCATGATATTGCGGTTCGTGAGTTTGAGCCCTGTGTTGAGCTCCATACTGACAGCTCAGAGCCTGAAGCCTGCTTTGGATTCTGTGCCTTCCTCTCTCTCTGCCCCTCCCCTGCTTGCTCGCGCGCTCTCTCTCTCTCTCTCAAAAATAATAAAACATGATAAAGTAAAATAAAAAGACTTGTTTAGATTGCATATCTGAAAGAAAGCCTACCCAACAATAAAATGAAGCAAAAAGATCCTATCAGTTCCCACAGCATCTCTAAAGGTGAACAGAATTGCTCAATTCAGGATGATAATTGAAGAAATCCCAGCAGACAAGTTTCCCCTGATTTCTCTGTATTAGTGATGGCAGAGTATTATTCAAAATCTTGAGACTAGATAAATTGGCTTGGCTGCTAAAAATGGAAACACCTAAAATCTCTTTCTGGAGATATTATACACAGGTGCTGTAGCCTGTGACCATCTTTCCTTTTGGCCAGTATGGAAAATCATCTGTGGTATCTGCCCACTGTACATGTCTATTGCATTTGCCAGCTAATGTTTAGTAACAAGGGCTGTTTGTTCTTCTTAATAATTTGAACTTTCTCCATTTGTGTTTACCTTCACATCCAAACTAGAATGACTCTGCTCTGAGTTAATTCCCCGATTTCATTATGGCCACATTGGGGAAGGGGGAAAGGATCTGCATCCAAACCACCAGACAGAGAACAATAGGAACAGGCAGCAGTCCAAGAGCTTTGGCATGATTTGCAGGAGGAAGCCAGCTCTGATTAATGCTATCAAAATGCTTGTCTTTCCTTTGATTGATATTCAAGACCCTTGTTACAATTATTGATGCTGGTGACAACTATCATCAAACTCTTTTACTGTTTGCTATTAGACAGTAAGGTGGCATGGACTTCACCAGAACATTTGCACACCTGCCTCAATTTAACCTAAAACCCATTATTTTGCAAACAAAATATATAAACCCAATACAGCAATCATGGATTCCCATATTCTTCTATAGAAAACTCTCTAGTTCATGGTAGGGGGTAGTCTGCTTCTGGCTCACTACAGGAATAGTGTATAAATGGCAGTGTGGAAGATAGGATGCACTTTAGAAGGTTCTTTGGGATATGAAATCTGGCAAATTAAAGACATCATTTGGAAGGGCACTCTTTGTCCTTTGATGGTGACATTACAGCAGGCTAAAAACGGGCAGGGGTAAAGTTTTCTGGGTTGCTGCTCTTCAGAAGTAAGTGATAAAACAGCCACAAGTATCTGAAGATGACCTAGTCCAGAAGAGCCTGCCCGGGATGCCACAAATGTGGCTATAAACACTCAGCACAGAGGGCACGGGGTTGTTTTTTATAAGTTTGATAGGAAGTCTGAACAGCTTCCTACTTACTCTCAGATTACTTATCCCATTATTCTGGTTAAAATAATTGCCAAACCTAATGTCTGTGCACCTTCTCATTTACTAAACAGAACTAATTTTCTTCCTATTTTCCTGCCATTGATACCTGCAGGACTATAATGTTGGGTCTTTCTGTTTCTCTGGGGCAAAACCCTAAATTAGGGGAGTCAGAAAACTATAAGAGAGAAATAAAGTATGTTTTACAAATGCTTTTCCAGAGAAACTTAGGTCACTTAAAGAAGCTGCTTTTTTTTTTTTAAAGACAGACATTCTTTTTTTTAGTTTATTTATTTATTTTGAGAGAGAGGGAGAGAGAATTCCAAGCAGGCTCCTTGCTGTCAAGGTGTAGCCCCAATGCAGGGCTCAACCCCATGAACCATGAGATCATGACCTGAGCCAAAATCAAATGTCAGATGCTTAACTGAGGGGCACCTGGGTGGCTCAGGTCATGATCTTGCAGTTCCTGAGTTTGAGCCCTGCGTTGGGCTCTGTGCTGACAGCTGGGAGCCTGGAGCCTGCTTCAGATTCTATGTCTCCCTCTCTCTCTCTCTGTCCCTCCCCTGCTCATGCTCTGTCTCTGTCTCTCTCTCAAAAACAAACATTGAAAAAAAATTTAATAAAAAAAAAAGTCAGATGCTTAACTGAGTGAGCTACCCAGGCTCCTCTAAAGACAGACATTCTTAAAAATAAATCTATACATTCCAAAAGATTTATTTTCTCCAGAAGTTATTTTTTTTAAATAGCAGTTTACATTTGTACACAGTAGAAAGAGACCATATCTCCCCACTGCCACCAGCTATCTAACCAGGAACCTAGAACTGTGCCCTCATATCATAAGCACTCCACAAATATTTGTTGAATGAATGAATGAATGAATGAAGAGAATAAACAAATAAGCCTTTGTGGGGTAATGTTCTATAAGAGTCATTGCCAATTTGGCTTGATCACTGTGGGCAGCCACATCTTGATGAAAATTGACAAATGAGGGTTACTTAGCCCATGTATCTGTCTGTACCAATATCACGTGTAGTTTTCTCCCAACTTTTTGGTAGGAGATTTTTTAAATCTACAAAAATTTTTGAAGAAAGTTGTAGTTCAGAGACGGTGATCATATTTGCTTTCTCTATGTGTGTGTATGACTTGAAAGTAATCTGCAGACATCCTGACATTTTGCTTCTAAATATTTCAGCATCCATCTCCTGAACATAAGGACATCCTCCTACATGATCTCACAAAGTTATTTAACTGAAAATTTTGTGGAAAAAAAATTAAAGAACAGGATATCGGGGAATAATTGATATGACTTTTAAATAAGGACTACAAATAATTAACTTTTGAGCTCAAGTGCATACACTTTTGAGGCTCAGTGAAAGGACTGTGGTCATTTTTCTCAGTTCCTCCTCACCAGGGGCAAGTGGAAACCCTTAGCATCTGTGAATACTCTTGCATGGTCCTGTCCTAAGGTCCCTAGCGAATCAGCCTCCCTTGAAGTGCTCTTCTGCATCCTGTGCTGTTCTCAGCCCCCAAGGTTTCCTTGCACTGTGGCCCTTATTAGGATTTGGAGGAAAGTCTCAGTCTCTGACTACAATAGCTTTAAGTCCAGGTAAAATAACAATCTATTTATCAACTGTACTTAAAGCTTAAGATTTGTTCTCACGCTTTGTCTTAGTCCATTTGGGCTGCAATAATAGAATCCCATACTGAGTGGCTTATAAACAATCAAGATTTATTTCTCACAATTTCAGAGACTGGGAAGTCCAAGATCAAGGTACCAGCATATTTGGGGCCCAATGAGGGCCTGGCTCACAGGTAGCTGTCTTTTCTGTGTCTTCATATGGCAGAAGGGGCAAGGGAGCTCTCTGGGACCTCCTTTCTGAGGGCACTAACTCCATTTGGGAAGTGACCTAATCACCTCCCAAAGGCCCCACTTCCAGTTACCATTATTGTAGATTCAGTTTCAACATATGCATTTTGGGTCTGTAACATGCTCTTCTTCAGACACTGTTGCCAGTTATTGCCCTAGGAAGGACTTCTTTTCCCACTGCTATGGGCTTGGAGCTTTCTTCTCTCTAACCATTCTCTCTTACAATGTGTGTGTGCTACACTTTGCCTGGATGAAGAACTTTCAGAATGAGATGTAAGCTGAAATGGATGCCCTGTGATGCTGGACAGGAGCCTCATTACCTTTCATGCAATAAGCACTTCCACCCTAACTCCCCATCTCCTATCTCATCAGGGCAGCCAAGAGCCTTACCATTAAACCACTGCTCTCCCTCTATCAAACGAGCCACATCCTACGGATTTATGTTCCTAACAACACAGTTGTCAGCACAACAAAATATTGTCATATTTAGTTCAGATCACTATGTACAGTCTTAAGCTGTTGCTTGTACTTTGGCTCGGATGTTGGATAATTAAATACTAATTCCTTGAAGACATGTGTCCAAGATTATTTCCTCTTATAAGTGGAACTGGTGGAATACACATTTCATTTGCCATAGGATCCCTTGTTATCTGGAAAGTGAACGTGGGAAATAGTTGTAGCAATGCTCAGGGAGCAGGACTCCACTTCATTCCAAGAAACATTCACGGAATTGCCTACTGTGGGCCGCCAGACACTATCCTAAGGATTGAAGATACAAAGATGCACACTGGTCCCTAAGAGATCCAGAGTTAGAGGGGAAAACACTAATTTCTTAAGTTGACTCACTCCAAGACATTAAGTCATTTGTTCTATTGGAAGATATAAGAAAGTAATATGAAAAAATGTTCCTAACAATCTTACTCTGTGGCAGCCCTTGAGATAATGCATTACCTCATTCTGTCCTCAAAACAACTCTCCCATGTAATTACTAATACCAGGTTAGATATACTAGTTACAAAGGTGAGATAATTTGCCCATTATCACCCTACCTTACAGAGACCTCAGAGACCAGAATCTTGACAGCTACACTGTACATCTGTCTACTTTCTTGCGAAAGAGGTAGTTCTGCATGAAATAAACCCCATGGATTTAAGGTCATAAAGGCCATATTTATACCAACTGACTCTTTCCACTGGGGGAATGGGTGTCTGGGAGCCAAGGGTTGTAATTATTGGCAATGACAAGGTTTAGGGTATGATGATGTGAGTAGATGGTTGAGGTGAGGTGGAAGAAAAGATCACTGGAGCTAAGACGCATGAGGATCTGGGTGTCAAGATGTTGGATGACTCCAACATCTCTGAAAGGCAGTAAGATCTTTGGATTTTTCTTTCCATACCTATCAAATGAGTGTTGTGCCGCTGGTTATTTGGGCAGATTATAGTGTGGATTTCTATGCTTCAGCATGAATCACAGTGATTTGCATTCTCTTAAAAAGTTATAATAAATGACACGGGAAAGTCATTTAGATCCACATATTCCATGAAAGGGTGGATTTGGGGCAGACGAGACTTTCCCAAGCTGCGTTCACAGTAGTAATTCCCTGTGACCTTTTGGCCCCACCCACCTCTCAAATGTAAGGATAACTTGGCTGTGTCCTGAAGTTTACAGAAGGTCAACATCCTGATCACTTTCTTTTCCAGATTTCCCCAGTATCTCTTCTTTTTATCAGCAAAAGTTTGGTGTTTGTTTGTCAACATTTATTAGGATGGTCAGTGGGTTGGATGAAAAGTAATTCATCAATTTTCAGCCTAGTTGCAGATAAACTTCCCTCAATCTCTGGCCCAGATGCTGATAAATTTCCCTCAGCTGTGATGACTACGGCATTATTATAATTAGCTATCATAGAGAGATTCACTCTACTCCCCACCACCCTACCCATCCGGGTGTGACCGGCCTCCAGCTGGCCTTCAATCATCTTGTCTTCAGGCTGCTATAGGTGTCCAGCTTCAGGCTGGAGGTCTTGCCCTGTGCTGCTCTGCACTGATCCCAAATGCCTTACAGCTGCCACCATACCACCACCACCACCCCCTCTGCTCCCTCCTGCAACACGCACCCTAATCATACAGGTATCATCCACAAGGCAAGCCCAAACCCTTCCAAGGTGCTCTCAAGAACTCACTGTCATCAGCAAACTTACTTACAATTGTTTTCCTCTTCTAATATAGCTTCCTGCTAAGGGAAGCCAGGCTATTCCCTGAGGATACCAGTTCCAGCAGCCCTCTCAGCTGAAGACTGTGTCTTTCCTGTCCCCAAGCACCTCAAAGCCAGGGGAAGGGGTCAATGTTCACTTGGCACCCCTGCGCAACCTCTAAGAGGTCTGTCCTTCCTCATTCAAAAATCCTAGCTTTTTGGAAGTGAATCATCAAACTTTACTGCCTCTTAAGTCATCTCCCTGACTCCTGCTTAGCAGAGTCACAGCTGATGTCAACACATGGCTCCCTGTCTACCTCTCCACAACAGTTCCTATCATCAATGTTGGAGTCATCCAACATCTTGACACCCAGATCCTCATGCGTCTTAGCTCCAGTGATCTTTTCTTCCACCTCACCTCAACCATCTACTCACATCATCATACCCTAAACCTTGTCATTGCCAATAATTACAACCCTTGGCTCCCAGACACCCATTCCTCTTATCTTCCTCATACATTGCTGGACACTTCTCAGTAACCTTTGCTGGTTTTTCCTCATCTCTCTGAACTCTCAACATTGGGATGCTCCTCAGATATTCAGCCTCTTATCTCCTATATCCACGAACACTCCCTAAGAGGTCTCATACAGTCTCACAGCTTCGGATGACTTCCAAATTTTTGTTTTCAGAGTAAAATAGAACTAAACTAGAGTCCAAGACATTGCTTGTTCCACATCTCTGCTCACGAGTCTAAGAGGAATCTCAACCTTGAGGTGGTCAAAATCAACACCTGATCTTCAACCAAATCTAATTCTCCCTCAGTTTTCTCCATCTGAGTAAATGTCTATTCCAACCTTCAGGTTGCTTAGGCCAAAATTCTTAAGAGTCTTCCTTGATTCCTCTCTCAATCTCACATCTCATCCAGCCCATTCACAAACCCTTTTTGTTCTACTTTTACAATGTGTCCAGATTCAGACCACTCTTCATCATCTCCAGTGCTATCACCCAGGTCCAAGCCACTACCATCTCTCACCTGGATTATTGCAGTAGCTTCCCAGCTGTTCTTCCTCCTCTGCCCTTGTCCCTCTTCTTCTGTCCTTAACCCCCTTCAGTCTCCTCTTGATATAGCAGGCATAGTGATCCCTTTAAGAATAAGTCTTGTCTCTGCTCCAAACATTTTAATGGCTTCCCATCTTACCAAAGATAAAAGCCAAATCTTTGCAATGACCTTCAAAGCCCTCCACAGTGTGATACAAGGCTCCATGTGATCTGAGCCCCATCCCACCACCACTGACCCTCTGACCTTCTCTCCTATTACTTTTCTCTTGGTCACTTTATCCTAGCCACTGGCCTCCTGGCTGCCTGTCTCAGTCATAGGCATGTTCCCACTTCAGAGTCGTTGCATCTGTTATTATTCTACCTGGATTACCCTTGGCTGAGACATCTGTCAGTTCCTTCCTTCCTTCTATCCTTTCCTCAAAAATCACCTTCATAGAAAAGCCTTTTATAACCATCCTATTTTACATTGCAATGACCTCTTCAATATTACCTGTTCTCCTTCTCTGCTTTATTTTTGTCCGCAGCATTTATTATCATCTGACACACTATATAGTTTGTCTATTGTTAGTTTTATACAATAGATTATAAGTGTCATAGATATGTTCATTCATTGTGACATCCCCTGTGCCCAGAAGAATGCCAGCTGTATAGTAGAGAAACTCAGTCTCAAGCAGAGCACTTCCTGGTCATCACATTCTGTCCTTCCAGCACCCCTCTTTAAGACTGCCCACCCACCGACCCAGCCACATGTTCACTGTCTTTCACTTCCCCCAGTCCTCACAGCTCTCACTACCCACCTTGGACTCCATGATCCATCTCATTTTCAAATATTCTTAACTACCTTGCCTCATCTATGCTCATTGTACTCACCTGGTGAACCCCCAAATCCTCTTAAACTCAACTAACTGCTTATTATATCTCCATACCCAAGCAGCTGAATGTTGCTGGAGAAAATTCCACGACCGTGCTATCAGGATCCATTTCAAATTTATGACCAAAATCTTCAGTGAGCACTCAACACTATCTGACAACGAAACTTCCCTAGTAAATTCATTAACCTACTCCCAAGATGACTATTATGCATGTTCTCCTCAATCCTCAAATCTCCAACATCTCCTCCCACTCAACTCTCAGCTGAAGACCTTGTCATATATTTCACAGAGAAATATAGATGCAATCATATGAAAACCATTTCGACTTCCCGCCTTTCTTTCCACAAATTTACTGATGTCTGTAGTAATCACATGCCCTGGTAAACGTGTGCCGTGGATCCCATCTTGTGCTCTTTCCCCTGGACTTGGCTCCTAGAAGAATTTCCTTTTTTCTGTGTCATCCATTCCAAAATAGATTTCTAAACTAAATCTCTACGCACTGATTGCTCCAGGTATCTTTTGTAAATCTTCTCTCTGGCTACACTTTCTCTCTTAGTCATTTCAAAAAGTCCCACGTCTTCAAATATCATCCATATGTTGATGATGCCCAAATTTATTTTTCCTGTCCTGACTTCTTCTGTGAGGTTTAGACTTGTGTACAGACTTGGATCTCTATATGGATGTTTAATATGCCTCTTAAACTAATATAGCTAAGACTTAACTATTGATTTCTCCTATCAAAAAAAAAATCATTCCTAATAAACCTTTGTTTGCATCCCAGAAAATAGCACCACCACTTACTCAGTTGCTCAGGTCAAAACCCAAGACATTATGTTGGATTTTTCTCTTTCTCTCAATTCCACATATCACCCCACAGCCTTGTAATCATGACCTTCAGAATGTATCTTGAATCCTGCCACTTCTCACCATCTCCACTGCTCCCACCCCACCCCAAGCCATCATCTTGGTTCCTTGGACCACTACAGAGCAACAACAACAACAACAACAAAATAAATTGAATACATAGAATGTTTCACAGGGATAAGAGCTAGGAAGCAGGATATGCGGTGCTGAATTAGGGACTTAAAATTTTAGATGGGGTAGACATTGAAGGTCTCAGGCTTTGAAATGGGGGTGTGCCTACAGTGTTCAAGGAACAACAAAGAGACACATATGACTGGGGCAGAGTGAGAAAGAAAGGAGATGAAGTCAGGTCATAGGGGTAGGGGGAGGTGGCCCAGTAGTCAAATCATGCAAATCTTTGTGTATCATAATAAGGACTTTTGCTTTCACTTTGAGTAAGACAGAAAACCACTAAACAGGTCTGAACAGAGGAATGACAGGATCTGACTACATTTAACAAGATCATTCTGCTGTGGTGTTGAAAGTAGATTACAGACAGCAAAGACACAAGCAGGGAGATCAGTTGGAAGTAATCTATACAGTAAGTAATTCAGTAATTATAGTAATCTATTTTATGGTAATCCAGAAGAGAAATGATGTGACTTTGACCAGAATGAGGGAAGCAGAACTGGGTGTAGTGGAAAGTGGTTCAATTTTGAGATCTGTACATACGTATATCTGTGTGTATATATGAAAGATAGATGATAGATATGTAGATAGATCATAGTATCATAGTATCCTAGGAAGAGTCCAATCATAGATGCCAGACAGCCATAGGTGTCAATCAGGGCTCCATAACTAATCATAAGAACAGTTCATAAGCCTCAGTTCCCTCATCTGTAAAAATGGGGGAAATAATACTCTCTAAAGTAAGTATTCTAAAGGCTAACTAGAATGTAAAGGTATTCTAAAGACTACATGCAATATTTTATATAAAGCAAATAGCACAAAATTTACTACATAGTAGATGCTCAACAAAAGTTTGTTTTTTCCCCTTTCCTTGCTTAGCTAACAGGTGGCAGAGTTAGAGCCAAGGTGCTAATATCCAGATCTGTGGCCTTTCTAATACACACCCTCTATTGTTATTTTTCTCATATGGATATTTTGGGGGCAGATATCTTTCATCGGACCTCTTGTTAAAAGACTTACATTGTTCAATCAGCAGATTTTTATTTTCTCCATACACTCTTTCAAAAAAATTTTTTTAATGTTTATTTATTTTTGAGAGAGAGAGTGCAAGTGGAAGAGGGACAGAGAGAGAGAGAGAGAGAGAGAGAGAGAGAGACAGAATCTGAAGCAGACTCCAGGCTCTGAGCTGTCAGCACAGAGCCTGACGTGTGACTGGAACCCATGAGCCGTGAGATATGACCTGAGCCAAAGTCGGACATTTAACCGACTGAGCCACCCAGGTGCCCCTCTCCACACGCTCTCAACATGCTCTTTAAAGAAGTAGCTGCCAGTGTGATTGATAAATAGGCAAAACAACGGTCTTTCTTGTACTAGGAGGAGTGGAGGATGTTACCATATCACAGAATTTGTGTGTGTCCCCAATAACCTGCCTAGCCAGAGTCAAAGAAGTAAGCAGACCCATTAGCCAAGTGACAGTCTTTGCTGTGGACACCCAGCAGGCACTTGAAACCTCAGCAAGCCATTAGTTATCCTCCTCCACGTGTGGGAGGTGGCCCCAGACCTCTCCCCTGTCAAGACTGAGCTTTAAACTTTACCTTGAGTGCTGACCTAAGTGAGTATGATGCCACACTCTCAAGGTCAGACCCCTGTGGTACTAAGTAACCAGTCAGTCATTGCAAGAACTCTGAAAGTTTCATAAACCCTTTCCCTTCTCTTAATAAAGAATTATCCTCCATGGGGCACCTGGATGGCTCAGTCAGTTAAACGTCTGACTTTGGCTCAGGTCATGATCTTGCAGTTTGTGGGTCCAAGCCTCGCATCAGACTCTGTGCTGACAGCTCAGAGCCTGGAGCCTGCTTCAGATTCTGTGTGTGTGTATGTGTATCTCTCTCTGCCCCTCCCCTGCTCATATTCTGTATCTCTCACTCTCTCTGAAAAATAAACATTAAAAAAAAATTTAGCAATAAAAAGAATTATCCTCCACACCCTAAAATCATTCTTAGGCCCACGAAGGAAACTACCTGAGAAATCCAGAGATTAATCCATAATTTTTGTGTGAGTGTTCTGAGATTAGTAACAGCATTTAATTCTATGAAGAAGGCTAAAGAAGGTACTTTGAGGACATGGGCTTTGCAAATGGCTTTTGCTTGTATGGTTATACTTTTTGCTACTAACAATCCATTCTCTTTTCAGGGACTTGTCACTTGAGGAAGTGATATCCTCTGCTCACCCGCACAGCTTCTTGGCATGCCAACCACAGAAAAACCTTCCCTGACCACTCCAGCTGAAGTACCCCTTCTCCACACCCTACTCTATCCCCTGATTTAGTTGCTATTTCATAACATCTATCACTCTCCGAAATGATCTGTGTATGTATGTATTTACTTAGTCGTTGCCTGTCTCCATTACTAAACTCTGTATGACACATAAGCAGCCCTCTCTGTCTTCTTTCCATAGCCCCCAGAGAAACCCATACTTGATGTAATCTGATGAGTGGAGAATGGATGACTGCATCATAGTTAAATTTATTGACTATTTAACAGTATTATGTTTTCATTTAATCCTCAAAATAAGCTAATAAGTAGGTACTATTATTATTCTAATTTTATAGATGAGAAAACTGAGCCCTAAAGAAGTGAAGTGACTTGCCCAAAGCCACAGAATTTGAATCCAGACACCATGCTCAATCTATAACATGGTGCCCTCAATAAATATTAACCTTCTTCCTAGCCCAGCCCTGAACAATTTGAGAAATGAAAGAACAAAAATGGAGATCAAAATATTACCTTTATTATTCACAAAGGCCAAACTGGAGGGCATTAGGCCTTTTCTTTATTTTTTTCTTCCTTCCTTCCTTCCTTTCTTCCCTCCTTTCCTTCTTTCTTTTTTCTTTCTTCCTTTTCTTTCTTCCCTCCCTCCCTTTCCTTCTCTCTTTCCTTTTTTCTTTCCTCTCTTCCCTCCCTCCCTTCTTTCTTTCTCTTCCTTCATTCCCTCCTTTTCTTTCTTTCTATCTTTCTTTCTTTCTTTCTTGAGAGTGGAGGAAGGGCAGAGAGAGAGGGAGAGACAGGATCTCAAGCAGGCTCCTCACTGTCATCATGGAGCCCCATGTGGGGCTCAATCCCAGAAACCATGAGATCACGACCTGAGATGAAATCAAGAGTTGGACACTCAACTGACGGAGCCATCCAGGTACCCCTAGGCCCTTTAGGAAAAGAGACTTGTTATAACTGAACCCCGGATTTGGCAGGCCCGCACTCTTAGCCCTAGGCAGCAGTACGGAAGATTCCTGCCAATATGGACTTACAGCAACAAAGGAACAGAGAAAAACTCATGTCCTCAGAAGGCAGGGACTCCCAAAAGCAAGAGAGGGTTGCCAAACCAAGCAGGCCAAATTATTCTTCCCAAACTTACCAATCAAATAAGTCATCCAACCTCCCCAGGGACAGGAGAAATAAAGGGGCACAAAGGGGCCAGAAATTTCAACCACTAGTTCCTTCTACGGGAAGAAAACACCAGGAATGGGGGAAACATGCCATTCTAACAAAACCTCATGCATACTGGGGCACACACTCATACATGCACACATACACAAGTACATGACCAGCACATGCACACTCCACAGAGTGCACTGGACATATTTCATGCAGATCTCAGCTCAAACAAGGATCAGGGCAATTGTTTCAGCTTTGAATGATATCACATAGCCAACTCTGGCACAGTGATTTGTTGCCTCTGATGCTCTGACAAGTGCAGATGAAGCGGGATTTAAATCAATGCCATTTTTGTAGATTTTGGAACGCTGGTTCCAAATAAGGCTGTAAAAGAGCTCTAAAAAAAAAAAAGATAAACTAAAATAAAAATTGAAAACCATGAATATGAGCCCATTGGGGATCCCAGGTCCATTTCAGCACCCCCTAGCTGGCAGTACACAGAGAAGAGAATGAGCCATCCCTGCTGAGCCCTTACTAAATTCCTGACCCACAGAAGTATTAATAGTGAGATGTTTGCTATTTTGAGCCACTGGTTTTAGGAGTAGTTTGTTACACAGCAATGGATAACTGATACAGGAATAAATGGATGCATTATTTCATACATTTTATTTTTTATGAAACGTTTTTCCATGAGATGTTTGTATCTAATAGACTCTAGGAAATGCTGATCTAAGTAGTTAACATAGTGGGCACATTTAAATCACAGTGAGGCAGCTTTTGAAAAAGTGACTGCTATGGTCTCTGAAATCTCATCCTTAAAAGACCTAAGTTATTCTGATGTAATCTCAATAGTATATGTTTACTTTTGTTTCCCTTGCCTTAGGAGACATACCTAGAAAAACGCTGCACAGTGAAGAAAACCATCAACAAAACAAAAGCCTAACAAAACAAAAGCAAAAAGGCGACCTACTGAAGGAGAGAAGATATTTGCAAATGATATATCCAATAAGGGGTTAATATCCAAAATATATAAATAACTTATACAACTCAACATCAAAAGAGCAATCTGATTAAAAAATGGACAAAGAGGGGCGCCTGGGTGGCGCAGTCGGTTAAGCATCCGACTTCAGCCAGGTCACTATCTCGCGGTCCGTGAGTTCGAGCCCCGCGTCAGGCTCTGGGCTGATGGCTCAGAGCCTGGAGCCTGTTTCCGATTCTGTGTCTCCCTCTCTCTCTGCCCCTCCCCCGTTCATGCTCTGTCTCTCTCTGTCCCAAAAATAAATAAACGTTGAAAAAAAAATTTTTTTAATAAAAAAAAAAATGGACAAAGAACCTGAGTAGATATTTTTCAAAAGAAGACATACAGATAGCTAACAGGCACATGAAAAGGTGCTCACCATCACTAATCATCAGGGAAATACAAATCAAAGCCATAATGAGGTATCAATCTCACATCTGTCAGAATGGCTAAAATAAAAAAGACAAGAAGTAACTAGTGTTGGTGAGGATGTGGAGAAAAAGGGAACCCTGTGCACTCTTTCTGGAATGTAAATTGGTACAGCCACTGTGGAAAACAGTATGGAGATTCCTCCAAAAATTAAAAATAGAAATACCATATGATCCAGTAATTCCACTACTGGTTATTTTATCCATAGAAAATGAAAACACTAATGTGAAAAGGTATGTTTATGTTTATTGAAACATTATTTATAATAGCAAGGTTATGGAAGCAATTCAATGTCCATCAATAGATGAATAGATAAAAAAGATGTGGGGCGCCTGGGTGGCTCAGTCGGTTGAGCGTCCGACTTCAGCTCAGGTCACGATCTCACGGACTGTGAGTTTGAGCCCCGCGTCGGGCTCTGGGCTGATGGCTCAGAGCCTGGAGCCTGCTTCCAGTTCTGTGTCTCCCTCTCTCTCTGCCCCTCCCCCGTTCATGCTCTGTCTCTCTCTGTCTCAAAAATAAATAAACGTTAAAAAAAAATTAAAAAAAAAAGATGTGGGTGTGTATGTGTAAAAATATATGTACATATGAAATTTACATATATTATATTATACATATATGTAATTTACATACATTATATATATACATATATTATATATAATGGGCTATTATGCAGCCATAAAAAAGCATGAGAGTTTTGCCATTTATGGCAACAAGGATGGACCTATTATGCTTAGTGAAATAAGTCAAACTAAGAAAGACAAATACCATATGATTTCACTCCTATGTGGAATCTAAAAAACAAAATAAATGAATAAACCAACAAGAAGCAGAGTCAGACCTATAAACACAGAGAACATACTGAGGGTTGCTACAGGGAAGTGGGGTGGAATGATGGGCAAAATGGGAGAGGGGGAATGGGAGATACAAGCTTCTAGTTATGGAATAAACACATAAGCCGTGGGAATAAAAGGCACAGCAGAGGGAATATGGTCAAAGGTATTATAGTACTATTGATGATGACAGATGATAGCTACTTTGTGGTTGATAAGCATAGCATAACGTAGATGCTTATTGAATTATTATGTTGTACACCTGAAACTGTGACATTGTATGCCAACTGCACCCCAATTTTAAAAAGAGAGAGAGTATATATTTTAAAAGATAAAGCCTAAATTTTACACCCAGCTTTCTCTCTCATTCTGCCCTCATGCCGCCTATCCTCCTGCCATATCAAACTGTATGCCTTTCTGTGACTATCCCATACCTTTCCCTGTGCCTTCTCTACCATTTCTAGGAATTACCCTCTTCCCCTCTATTTGAAAAACTCACGTCCATTTTTCAAGACGCAACTCACATGCCCTCCTTTGAGTAAACTGTCTACAAATGTTAGGGAAAGGATCCTTTTTGTTCTCTTTTCTCTTTTCATAGCATTTCATATTTACCTCTGTTACTGCAACATGTTCATTGTAATTACTTGTGTAAACTTGATTATCACATTCAATTTCTGAATTGAGGAGCTCTGTGAACTCCTCCTGAAACCCCTAGTGGATGAAGCACTCCATAGTTCCATGGGCTACCGTGATGGGCTCCTATGGGTCAAGACATTTTAGAGAATCACTTTTAATACTGGTGTTTCTCTCAGCCCCTTGGGCGTATATATGCCTGTGGGAGTTAATAAGAAGGAAAAGCTGAACAACAGGGTCAAATCCTTCCCCTACTCCTTTCCTCCACTGTGTATTTTTTTGCCAGGAGATTCTTCTGTCCCCTCATAAGTAATTACCCTAGCCCAAAGCAATTATCATCCACCAGCCTCCTACAGTTCCTCAATGCTGGAATCTATCCGGCTTAGGTCAATAGCTGAGATCTTTGGCATGCTTGCTGGTACTTCCGTTTTCCCACAGCTAGTCCCTGAAGGCCAGAACCTTGTCTTTGGTGTCCACAGATCTGTCCGAGCACTGCCATCACACCTAGCACCTATCAGGAGCTCAGTGATTGAATAAATGATTGGTGATTTACAATGTCCTTCAAAAGGTTTTAAACTGTTATTATTATACAATCAGGTTCTTTCTAGCTCCTGACTCTACGGTAAGTATAAAGGCTAGAGCGGTCTGTACATGATCTCGGGATTGCTTGGAAATACTGCACAGCATATATCTTTTCTCTAATAGGAATGAATTTAGATTATAAACATACACTTGTTATCCCCATTGTTGTGATATATACATAATTGCTCTCCTCCAAGAATACTTAATCACAGCGGGTAAGGCTTTAAATAATATTACTTAATATATTAGAAATCTAACATCCATCAGAATAACGTGGCACTGCCTTATTTATGAGGTCCTATTCTACTGCTATAGAAATGGTATCAGGTATCAACCAAAAGGGTATTATTTAACTTTTCATAGAACTCTTCCCAAAACAGGAGACTGGCCTTACTGCAGTATGTGTTATGTTTAGTATTAAACTGATAACATTTCAATAGCAGCACAGATACTAGGAATCAAAGTTAAAAGTTTAGCTTGAGAAATACATACAGGTTTTGAATTCTTTTGGCCTCATCAGAATGAGATTGAAGAATCTTTTTATTCACCTTAGTTAAGTTCACTGGAATGAAATAAGTCAATCCTTTTCTTTAGAACATTATACACTACGAGGAGTAGCTTAAATATATTATTTAAAATAAGGCTCTAATGTTTTCTGCACTCACTTGGATGTGATGTAGGCAATACAGAAAAATTTGCTGTTGGGTGTGGTAGAGTTTATATGATTAAATGCTTTATTCATACTCATATGTCAATCTATTAGTGTGCTGTTAATTCAAATGTTACTATGATGTATTTTATCCCCATTAGCACATTCATCACAGGTGGATGTGAAACTTAGACAAAGGTGTATGTTCTCATTAATGATGAGCAGCCTATTCATCTTACTAGAACGTAATTAATGTTAGTTACAATCCTTAATTTTTCACTGTTTGTCACGATGCATATTTAGCATTTCTCTTGTCCTTTATCAACTGGCTCCCTCTTATCACACAGTCAATTCAAAAAGTCATATATTTAACTAAATCTGGTGCTTCATTTTTCAAGTATTTTATACACACGGATGTTCCTTAATGTCTGTGGCGATTCCCACACTCTGAGACTTCATATTAGATGCTGTAACTGCAAAAACAACATTAAAGGGACTGTATGGTCCATTTTATTTTTTAATTATAACATTAATGTAATTCATTTGCTAAATCAGATTTTAAAACTTGGAGATATTCTTTTGTATTATTACTTAAACCATTTTAATGTATAAAAAAGTTTAATGCATATTAAAATTGAAACAATGTCATTGTACAGTACTTGATAATATAATTCAACAATCTGAAAAGTAAAACAAACCACTTAAATCATTTTAATTTACTTTCCAAGCTTCATAATGTACAAACTCTTTTGCCCTCCAGGAGGAAGCAAAAAATCAACAGTGAATGTGGAATATTTAAATTAATACATTGTAAGATGTTTGGCTAAAGGGATTTTTTTTTTAAGTAAGCTCTACACCCAGCATGAGGCTTCAATTCACAACCCTGAGATCAAGTCAGACAGGTACCCTTGGCCGAAGGGCTTTTTAAAACTAAATTTCATCTGGCAATACCCTACAACTACCAGTATATCTACAGCAGACAAGAATTTAAAACAAAACAGGGGCGCCAGGGTGGCTCAGTCGGTTACGTGTCCAACTTCAGCTCAGGTCATGATCTCGCGGTCCGTGAGTTTGAGCCCCATGTCGGGCTCTGTGCTGACAGCTCAGAGCCTGGAGCCTGTTTCAGATTCCGTGTCTCCCTCTCTCTCTGACCCTCCCCCATTCATGCTGTGTCTCTCTCTGTCTCAAAAATAAATAAACGTTAAAAATTTAAAAAAAAAAAGAATTTAAAACAAAACAAATGGAATCTGATCAAATCCACAAGTAACAAAAGTTTTCATTTTATTTTTTGTGAATAAAATACCAGCCATTGTTTTATCCAATATATTAATGGTATCAACTTCAGAGGAAATTACCTGCCCAATCTGCAAAACAAGAACAGTTATTTTCTGTTGAAAGGATGCAAGCTTTGCAAACTTAGTTCTCTTCCATTTATGCCATAATTTCCAAATAAATAAATGGTTCTAGCTAACGTGTGGGCAGTCCAGTTCCCTACATGATTATGTCTTCTACAGAGTCATCAAATTGCCACCTACAAGATTCTCTAGAACACTCTATAGTTTCAAAAAGCTGCTTAAAGTCTTGAGAGTAGAGATCTGTTATTTTCGTGTCTCCATCTTTCTTAAAGAGAGATATTCTTATATTCTGCCCTACAGCATCAAGTGAATAGAATTGTTCGGTTTCAGGGGGAAAAAAGAGCATTTAAGAAACACATGCATTGTTGTGCATTACACAAATGCATAAATACACACATATCCCTAGCATTCTCTCTACTAGACCCTATAAAATGTGCTATATATATAACTCACTGACCTCTCATAACAATCCCTGTTGATATATTATTGAGGTAGGTATTATTATTATTCCTATTTTACATATGAGGAGATGAAAAGACAGAGAGGTTGAGTAACTGCTCAAAGCCACACAGTTAGTGAGCAATGGAGGGGAGATCCAAGGCCAGAATGCCTGACTTCAGAGTTTCTGCACTTAACCCTGCTACGCTGTCTCTCTTTGTAATTCCTAACACACTTGGCCAGTTAATGCATTATGCATATGTGAAGCCTAAACTAAGGTACTTAGAGTTTTGTTATATTTAAAGATCATTTTCTCATCATTTTGCTTTAATACCACTCTAATGAACACAAAGGTCTTGAGTGACTTATCCACATACTATTTGTGAAACAGCAAACTTTAAGCTCTGTAAGGTCAGGGAAAGCATTTTAAAAGACTTTATCCTCCCCATATCTGGACAAACACCTGCACACAATAAGTGTTCAATAAATATTTTAACATATAAATGACTTTTTAAAATTTAGGATTCAAAGAACAAAGAGAGAGACGTCCAGGCCTTACATAGATTACAGTGTGAAGGCCATACTAATCATGTATCTCCAAGGTTTTTGGATGAGAGTCAAGCATTTAGCTGTGTCTCCTCCACTCCCAATACTGAAGTTTAAGATTAGGTCGGGCATTTTGTATGTTTCTCAGAATATGGTTATTTGGTACTGAAGTACGTATATTTCTTAATCCACCCGTCAGGTTTTCAAAAACTGCAACTCCTTGGTTTTCTATAACTGCACTAAATTTCTGTCTCAATAGAAACTGAAGCCTTCATTCAGCTCTCTAACAGAAAACATTTTCCAATTCGTAATCATAGCAGGGTTTGCCTAATTGATTCAGGGCAAATTGGTCAATTTAAGGCCTCCCTTTCTCCCAGAGGAGGTATGCTGTCTATGTTCCCAGGAGTGTGTAGCTTCACGGCATCTAGGGGAGTCCTCTGGTCCTCAGCCTTCATCTGTCCCCTGACTGGCATCTTCAGAAACGTATGCATCCTGGTTCCCAGCTGTCCTCATCTCTGCCTGCGGTATCTACCAGAGGGAGCATGATTCTCACCTGGCTTCCAGCCCTCCCGCCCACTCCGTGTTGTGGTTGCCTTCCCTCACACTAGCACCCCTGGGTGCGGGCTAGCTCCTGGTGCCATGGCCACACTGGGGGGCAGGGGGGCGCAGGAAAGCATGTCACTGCTCCTGCATCCTCCCAGCGCCTGTGAGGGCTTTGGGAGGCTCCCTCAGGCCAGTTGCCCACGCATTCTCAGTAGTAAAAGGGTAACCATAGGTAACCACGGTCTCTGCGCTGCTCCAGGGCAGCTTCGTGCTCCCCCAGTCTTGGGGGCCCAGAGTGCAGGAAGCTGCAGAGCTCCTCTCCTCTCAGAACCCTGACTCATCCGAGGGTCTGTCACGTGTATGCACACGCATGCACATATATGCACACACACGCACACGTGTTCACACAATTAGCAGAAGACAGGGTGGAGAAACACCTTTGGAAGGAACAATCACTAACTTCCAACTAGTTTGCTCTTCTCTAAAATTTTTTCCTTCTTCCCTCAGATCAGGAAATCTTCCTTTGGGGGACATGGAGGTCGTAACAGGGGCTGCTTCTCGCAACCATGTTTTCTTCCAAATATTTCCTGTTCCATACCCAGCCTTTGAAGTAGGTCTACAAGGCTAAAGATTTTGATCCATGCCAGCCCCCACCTTGGGTCCAAGAAAGCCTGCTATGTAATGGCTAAATGAGTGTGAGGAGATGCAGGAAGGGGGAAATGCTATTCTGTTATCCCCATCACAGTATTCCAGAGGAAAAAAAGTAATCTGAATCATCAATTGACTATGTCATCTATCTCATTTAAACACCTATCTAACAGATAGCCTTAACATTGGTTCTTAGTCCTTTCTGGTGTTTATTAGCTACTGCGGCAATGTATTGGCATCCGTCCATTTCTTTAAGATGCCTTTCCACCTTTTCTCCTTTTCTCAATTAATTTTCCAAACGGTTTTCCAATGCCAATTTTGTTTGAACATACGGACACAGTACAAACTGGATTAAAACACTGGTTCTCCCTTACACCGGGACATGCCTGCCCAAATTGGCTAAAAAGCCATTTAAAAAAGACCAAAGGAAACTTAGGGTACTTATAATGCAGATCCCAATATAGCCACTGTCATACTGTATGCATTTTAAATAAAGGGAATTATTTTAGTAAATGTCTTTACGATAATAAGGTATTTCACTGCTTTCTTGAGAGAGAGAGAAAGAGACACAGTGCACACACACAAGTGAGCGAGGGGTAGAGAGAGAGAGGGAGAGAGATGGTGAGAAAGAGGGAGAGAGAGAGAATCACACACAGGCTCCACACTGTCAGGCGGGAGCCCGAAGCCAGGCTCGAGCTCACCTGAAGCGGAAGTGTGAGATCATAACTTGATGCTTAACAGACTGAGCCACCCAGGCGCCCTGATACAAGGTATTTCAAACCAAACTCACATTTCCCTTGTTCTCTATGTCCCCATACACCTAGTACCCCCTGCATACAGCAAATGCAAAAGCACAAGCGTTCTCTCACACAGGAGCAGAGATGGGGCATGTCTTATCAGCCCACAAAGCCACGCAGCTCACACACATGAATATCATCACAGGTTACCGTGAGCTCATGAGATGAATCAAAGGCCACCAGAGAAAGTTGCCAGCCATCGGTTTTGTGTAGACCTCGCTTTTTTTTCTCTAATTACATTCAAAGGAAACTTCTTGCTCACTGGAAGATTATTCACAACAAATCAAGAAAGGCAATAGGTGTCTCGGTGCTTTTTTTTTTTTTTAAACACCATCCTGTTCACACCTGAGAGACTGGAAAGTAGGAAATATGTTCATTTCTATTTTAAGTAGAGAAAAAGGGGAGGCATCTATTAGTTAAATCATCTTTCCAACCTCAGGTCAGGAAACTGTCAAGGTTAAGACAGAACCCAGTACAAGAGCATGCCTTTGAACACACACTGCAAAGTGATGAGCCAGCCTCTCTCTCTCTCTCTCTCTCTCTCTCTCTCTCTCCCTCTCTCCCTCTCTCCCTCTCTCCCTCTCTCTCTACCAATCTGCAAACCAGCCCCGAGGTGCTATGTCACCTATTTTTATTTAATCCACCCCCACCTGGTGGTTAACTAGACTGATGGCAGTCGGTCGCAGGAGACCCTGCATGCAGCTGACCACAACCTCTGGCCAGCAGCTCCCTGAAAGGAAGCGGTGGTCCTTCCCCTGGTTTCCCATCGCCCCCCGTGTGAGCCATCTGCAGTGGTGGTGGTCTGCCCATGCTGCTGCCAGGCAGATTTAGGCGAATCAATCTCTCTGCGTGGAGCTTCAAACCCGTGTATGTCGGCTACACACCAAACCCCGTCTTTCCCCGTCCCAGAAGAGGCTTCCCTGTTGGAACGAAGCTCTAAGCTTTGTACAATCAAAAGCCTTTGATTAAATCGGACCCAGTCCTTCTACTTGCCATGGCATTGTGTGACCTGGGAGAGCAGCAGGGCTACAAAACAGCCCGATTTGTCGCTAGGTGGGCTGACAAAGCAGGGCTAAACACACGGTTGATTTCAAGCTATGTTACATCTCCAAGTTGCAAAGCCAGCGATAAAGCCAGCCAGAAAAGCATCCCTGTAGGTGAATATTTCTCACAGACAGAGGCCACTCTGCCTCTGAGAGGGCTGTTGTCCTTCCCACTGGGAGTTTTTAAGCCACTTAGGGACAGCGACCGTTTGAACAGAAAATTGTTCCTGTTTCTAAATGATTTTTTAAAAAAGAGAGAAAGAAAGAAAAGAAAAGGGTCCCAGGAAAGATGCTGCTTTTCTGACATCTAACCCACAAAACACACACATGGCCATACAAAAAGAGACCAGTTTGTAAGAATTAACTCAAACAGAGATTTGCTTACTCTGCTGCTCACCTGCTGTCTGCTTCATCCTCAAGCTTTGTTTCTGCCTAATGGTGCTGTGTGTTCTCTCACAGCCTCTAAGCCCTCAAGACAGAACTCGGGAGACCTCCAGCTTACACCTTTCTTTCCTGGCATCCCACCTAACAGCCTCCTCAGAGCCAGAATGAGACCCGTGGGTGCCCTGGGTAATCACCGGGGGCCACTTTCCATCAATGTCCTTTAACGAATCTTCAGCATTCATCTAGTGGAACAAGATGAGCAGCAAACGGCAGAAGAGGGTAAGAGGACACAGGTGACAGCCCTCTTCATAAAACCAAAGCCCCGAATGGAGCTGGTCCTCCCCTTCTTAGCTGGCACTTCGGTTACTATTGCTCAAGCATGCTCCTTGCTTGTTTGGAGAGGGGGGCTCTCCAAACCTTTTGCCCACCCTGAGGGGGTAGAGCAATAGATCTCTTTCAACTATGTGCATGATCCTCTCTGAAATGCATCTTAGATGCAAGATTCTCTAGCCCTTTACATCTCGATTATGTTTACAAAGCCCTTATAAGCTGGTCCCTTCAGTACCCCCTACCTGACTCAAGCCGACTGCAACTCTAACGGTCTCCCCTGCCTTCTCTCTGAGGAGGGCTGAGCACTAACCCAAGCAGTGGATCCAATGATGGCGAAGGACCAAGGGATCTGAGCAGCTACTGAAGAACAGATGACCAGTCAATTAGGATCTGAGGCAAGGGGGTTAACAGGGTGAGGAGCCCTCATCTACCTTGTCATTCTCTGAAGGCTGGGATCAGCTTTGCAGTCACTGGAGGGGCCCAAGGTGACCCAGCGCTCAGAGGCCTGGTAACCACCTCTGCCACATGGATGGGCCCACTCCCTACCCTCAAGGCCCACCCACCCACATCACTATATGAGGCTGGGCTTTGAAACAGATGGAGGGACCTACACTCGGTGGAGTCCAAGTCTCATCATTTCTTCAACAGACTGGCACCAGAGCTCCATTAAAAGAAATTGACATTGTATATTGGTGTGTATTCTTTTTTTTTTAATTTTTTTTATTGGTGTGTATTCTTGAGGGCTATAAAATCAAGGATAACAGGGCATCGTTACTGATGTGGGGTGTGTCTGAGGGCGCATTTGCAGTGAAAATGAGTTTCCAACACATTCCCATGTAGGGGCTGCTTAGCGTCACCAACCACTGGTTAATTCATTAATATTATTCAGTGAAAAACATTTCTTCCATTTCATTTGTTAATAAATCTATTTTCATTCTCATGGAAATCAGCCCCTTTCAAGTTCAGTTAAGAGGAATATTTCATAACTTCCAGGATGGGAAGTATTTTTATTTAAACATTTGCAACAACTAAATGGAGGACTTCTACTTTTCATCTTTAAGGATATTTTCCTTGTGGTTCTTGAATGCTTTGTGGTTGGGAAAGACTGTAAAACTATGAAACACGACACAGAAAATTAAATAGAAAGGAAACTGATTTCAGTAATGTTGGCTTTGTTGGTATCATTAGCTGTAAATCAGTTAAATAGTAGGAATTTATTTTTAAGTTTAAAAAATTTGTAAGGGTACCATTTGCCTGGTAAAAAGAGAAGTGTGTCTGAAATAGGAGCATACGTAGGAGAATGTTTGTTGCAAAATTTTTAATTCTGTGCAAACATCGTTGAATTTTTCTTAGGAAAAATAAAAAGGCCCAAAAAGGTGGATTCTATAGTATGAAACACTTCTAAGAGAAGTATTTGATGGCATGCTTCTGTGGCATCCCACTGCTTCTGTAATGCTGTGTCTGGGAACCACGGGTACCATGGAATTGTGTCATTACCACTTTGTACTTTTCGTTCATTTTAAAACCCAACGGAAGAGGCAACATTTGTGTATGCCTGAGACCTGAAGTGGTTAAGCCTTTGTTTTATTTTTTAAAAAGGAAGAAGCAGTATTTCCAACCCCCCCCCAGTTCTAATGTCCTTTTGATGTATTGTAGTAAATGATTTCATCATCACCTTTGTGCTCATTTAGCATCTACTCAAAGTAGATCAGAAAAGAAAAAGAAATAGTACCCTACAACCAGCAAGAGGCTTTGCACACTGGCAGCCTGCAGTGGCTGAGGTAAGGGGGTGTGCAGGAAGCTGATCCCCACGTTAGAACCAAGCCTTAGTGGAGCCAGAACAGGGATCACCTCCAGAATGCCTTGGCACTAGTCAACCTGGCTTCTAGAAATACTTGTACATAATAATGAGGAAATGTTAATAATGATTATTTTCAGTAGCATAGGACAAGCCAAGCCCTCAAAAAGAGAAAGTTTTCATTGGTACGGCATTTCATTTAAACACTGAAATGTGCTGTAATGTGAAGTAGGAAATAAGTTTTGAAAGGAAGCTGATGATTAAGAAGAAATGCAGTGGGCATTTAATAAGTGGAGGAACTGCAAGATAATTAACTGGCATGCATAAAGATTCATGCTTTATACCAAAATTTTAATTTTGCACATAAATGTGCCTGATGTAGGCAGCATTTAATCACCTAGCTGACAGGAGTAACTACTTTCATTTAACCTTGACTGAAGATCATGAATTCTAACAGGTTTAATTGGATACATCATTTAACAGAATGAACAGAGCAAATTTTTCTCAATTCATAGGTTCTGATTGACATGCACCAGCAATAAGGCGTTGCACGATTACAGCTGCTCAGCATTCCTGCCCTGGGCAGCAATTGCCATAGTGATGTGACACCACTGGATCACTGGGGCACGGGAACTATGCTGAATCTCCCCTTGTTTTGAAAAGGGCAGCGCTTAAAAAAAGAAAGAAGGAAGGAAGGAAGGGAAAAAAGAGAGGGAGAGACTGAAAAAGAAAGGGACTCGGACGCTTACATTTTTTTCCCCATATTCATCACATTGATATGCACTGGAAGAGAAGGGGTAGGTCTTGTTATCCACCACACGGAAAGATGGGGGGATAATGATGTTGTCTTTTATCGGTTTAGCACTTCTTTTCAGAATGTCAGAAACAACTACAGTCAAACAAAACAGACTCGGAAAAGAGAACCTAAAAGAAAACCATGACGACTTAAGGTCTCCAATCCTTGTACATGCAGCGTGATATGAGCTCTTGGTGCCACTGTCTACACAGGGAGCATGGGCATCTCACTTTGAATCTCCAGGGTCCGACACGCACTGGAGAGATACAGGCCTGGCTTTGAGCGAGTGGTTTGTTGCTTCGGTCACGAAAACCCAAACGAATCCAGGAGAAAAGAAGGAAGTCCCCAACGTAAATTATAAACCTTCTCCTCCTGATTAAGCGATCAATATCAAACTGAAAGACACTGCTCAGGTGGTTGAATCCTATATTCCCTGGGCAACCTCAAATACCTCCATCAGTTTTGTACAATATGCTGAAGAGGACCAGAAGGTCTATACCTCAAGAAACACTGCCGGTCCCGCCAGTTTCAGATGTAAAAATAAAAACTGAAAGCACTGAATTTTAAAGACTTCCCTTTACAAATTAAACATCAGTAGCCCCCTTCCTTTGTTTCCTTGCTTTCCACTCATTATTCTTGTTCAGCAGACCCACTGGATTGTCAGAATGCCTCCACTCCGGCAGACTTGGTGAGTCACGCCCTCTGCCCCTCCCCCACGGTACCGCGTGGTAAACACGGACTTGCTCATTGGTTGTCCTTTTACCGATTACCTTCTCTTTGCATCCCTCCCCCCAACACCACCTAAACTGGGGGCTTCTTGAGGACAGATCCTATGTGTTTCATTTCCATATACACGGTTCCCAGAGTAGTGCCTAGTGGCTAGCTCTGTAATGCCATAATGAACTAGTGAACTGAAGTGAGTTGGGAGGTGAATGGGGGGGGGGGGGGGCTGTTCTTAAGAGTCGTGAAGAATCACAATGCTTCTGCTTTTTCTCTCCTGTCTTTTCCTTCCCTTCACCTAGTCTTTCTGCCTTTCTCTCTTGCTTTTTCCTGTCTTCCCTTCTCTTTCCTAAGCCTTACCAATATGCATTCATTTGGCAGAGGCTTACTGTGCAAGCTACATGCCAGGCCATGTGCTGAAGGCTGGGACCTCCAAGGTGAGTAAAACAAAGCTCTCCTACAATAGCTCACAGTCTGGAGGGAGAGACGGATGAGACATATATAATTATAATATAATATTATTTGTATTGTACTATGATGAGCAACAAGGCTGTGGGAACTGAGAGAAGGGTAGATGTGGGACTATTCTTGCCTGGCGTTCAGAGAAAGCTTTTGCGAAGGAGGTGACATATTCGAATGAGGAGCAAGCGTGGAAGCCTGAAAGATTCTGCAGAGAAAACAGCATTTACAAGGTTCTAGGGTGTGAAACAGCATGACTTCTTCTAGGAATGGAAAGAAATTCTGTGAAACAGGGATGGAGGTAGGGGCCGGGGAGGTCTGAGAGGCAGGCAAAAGCCAGGCCATAGAGGCTCCTGTGTGACATACCAAGGAGTCTGGACTTTATTCTAGAGATGATGAGGAACAGTAACAAAATTTTTTATTGGGGGGGAGGGGGGTCAGTCTGTGCTTTGGAGACGTAACTCTGACAAGGGGTGTGAGGGACAGATTTGAGCAAGAAAAGAATAAAAGCCCGGGGTCTGGCTTCTGTTGCCCTCACAGAAATCCCTTGTCCTCCCTCCCCCTCCTCCATGGGGCTTCCTGCACTTCCAACGAATTTCTTTTCTGTCCTTTCCCTACTTTCCTGCTCCTACCTTTTTTTCTTTCCCTCCAGAATGAACTCAAATGCTCTTCCAAAGAATTGTTGAACCATAAATTTTTGAAATTTGGTAACAGTCCGTAAAGGATCCAACTCTCAACAAGATTGTAGGGTGGTTCCCATAGGCAGTTCGCTGTTCTCCACTTTCACTGAGGAGAAGGGAGAGGGAGGCAGTGGATGGCCTCCAGCAGGAAGAACTTTCATTAGGGAATGGGGAAGACATCTGAAGAGACCTCCTGGGCCTACTTTTCTCCAGAGGCTGTGAAGCTGAGGAGAGCTGAGGGGACTCCTCCCCCCATCCCAGCACTGGGTCCCCATGGGTTCCTAAAGCACCTGGGCTGAAGACAAAACTCCCACCCTATAGGTGCCAGCCCTCAGTGTTCCCCTTTCCTCCCGATCCCAAACATCAAGTGCTCTGCCCTCCGACCCACCTTAGTCACAGAACCAGAGGATCACCTGCCACCTGACGGTGAGGTGATGAGAATCCATGCCCCTGCTAGGCTCACCCCTGGCAGGGCACCCACATCAACATGTGGGGGACATACTCCCCTCAGGCCCACGAATAAAGGAGGAATTTAAGTAGAGGCCTGGGTCACTGCCCTCTTTCCTCCCCTCTCCAGAAACAAATGACTTGGGTTTCTCAGCCCCTCAGGCTCACTGTGGCTGCACTTAACTATAAATTCTTTTTTTTTAGTTTGCCCTCATTTGCACAGCAACCTATCTCTCTACTGAATTGTGAGTATATGAGTTCAGGGACCATACACCTTACCCATCTTTGTACCATCCTTCCCCTTTAACTTCATAGTCCAGTGTCTGGCAGCTGGCAGCTGTTGAATTGTGCACCCCCCAAAATTCTTTTTTTTTTAAGTTTATTTATTATTCATTTTGAGAAAGACAGTACATGCACATGTGAGTGGAGGAAAGGCAGAGAGAGAGGGAGAGAGCTGTCAGCGCAGAGCCCGATGGGGGCTTGAACTCATGAACCTTGACATCATGACCTGAGCTAAAACCAAGAGTCGGAAGCTTAACCAACTGAGCTGCCCAGGCACCCCTGTGCACCCCCAAAACTCTTATGCTGAGGTGCTAACCCCTAGTGACTGTATTTGAAGATAGAATCTTTATAGGGTTAATCAAGTTATAATGAGGTCATTACAGTAGGTCCAATCCAATGTTACCAGTGTCCTTATAAAAATGGGAAATTTGAGGGGCGCCTGGGTGGTTCAGTCGGTTAAGCGGCCGACTTCAGCTCAGGTCATGATCTTGCAGTCTGTGAGTTCGAGCCCCGCATCAGGCTCTGTGCTGACAGCTCAGAGCCTGGAGCTTGCTTCTGTTTCTGTGTCTCTCCCTCTCTCTCTGCAACCCCCCCCCCCCAATTCGTGCTCTGTCTCTCTCTGCCTTTCAAAAATGAATAAATGTTAAAAATATATATATGGGAAATTTGAAGACATTCATACAGGGAGAATGCCATGTGAAGATAAAGGAAGAGATCAGAGTGAACAAGGAACACCAAAGACTGCCAGCAGAGCATCAGGAAGAAGCATGGAACTATTCCCCATCACGGCCCTCAGAAGGAACCAACCTTGCCAACACCTTGGTCTTGGACTTCTAGCCTCTAGAACTTGGAGACAATAAATACCTATTGTTTAGGCCACCCAGTTTGTTACGGCACTTTGTTACGTAACTTTGTTATGGCAGCCTTAGCAGCCGTCTGTCTGATAGAATCAGAGGGTTCTAGAAAGCAAGGGATAATTGTTCTACCTGATGAAAGGTTGTCCACTTTATCATCTGTGTTATCATCAATGCAGGCTGATAATATAAGATACTGGATAGACTTTGCAATGTCTGGTCTTTTCTCCTAATTCAGTTTAATGATCTACAATGGTTTTGTAGGCATATAACCATGATCCAGCTGTTAGGAAAGAAAGGAGGGATCAGAAGGTTGGAGGGGGATGTCGCTTAACTGGCCTGAGGAGTTTTAAGTAGTAGTTAGATCAGGGCCAGGCTAAAAGAATAATTCCACAGGCCCAAGAAACACTGACTGAGTTCCTTCCCTCAGGTTCTATAAACAATTCTTTCCTACTTCCAGTTAGGCTCCTGGCCTCCGTTTCCCTAATAATAAAACAGACTGATAATGGCTCAGCAGCCCTTGTGTAAACAGGTAGTCATACCAAAGGAACTTTGAGATTCTCATATGTTACATATCTGAAGAGAGTTTTTCTGGTTCTTACTAATTATTCCAGTGTTAATGTATTTTTTCATAAAAATATCATGAGCAAAATACTCTGCACAATGCCATACCTACAAATGCCTTCCCAACATACTGGTGAGAACATAAACAGTTTCCCTGCCTTCGAGGAAGTTCTTTAAAACATTAAATGAGCAGATGATTTGTCGAAAGAGAGCAGCCAATCAGAAACACACATCCACAAATGGTTCTTTTACTACTTGAACACAACTTGGACAATGATTCTTCTTGAATGTTGCCTTTTCTTTTCCAAATCTCCCTTTCCTCACCTTCCCTCTCCCCCAAAGAAACAGCCAAGTCTCTTGAATGCACGTACATGCGCAGCCTTCATTTTCCTAACCATTCTTTCCACTTATCCTCAGTGAGCTCCATTGTCATTGCAGCATGCTCAATGGGACCCCCAATCTCCCTGGCTCCCTTTCTCCATTACATCCCCAGCTGGAAGTCGTGCTCTCACTGGCACCACCCCAGCTCCCAGCCCGGTTCCCTCCCTCTGAGCCGTTGATTCATCACAGCTCTTCAAATCTCACCTTAAAAGCTTCCCCTGGGCTTTATCTTGCAGGCAGCACTCAATGCAAAATGTTTGGAGACATTTCGTATTAAGTGTGTTATTGGCACTAATGGCACACACAAATCAATTGTATTAAATCTTCATGACTTCAGGTAATTTGTCTGCGAAAATGACATTCTCCATTTCCCACTAGGATTTTGAATTTGTGTGTATGTTCTTTTTTTGTCCTCGGTGCCGTTCTGAACAAACAACAAAAATTACATAAACTGCCGAACGTCCTTTTCTTCCATTTCCCCTACTGCACCTTCTCATTGTGCGAATTGGCACAGTCTCCCGAACGCAGTTGTGTTTACTTCTGGGGCACACTGTGTAATTTAACTTTCTGCAATATGAAATAAGTCAGTGGCGATATTTTTACTTGTTCTGACAATGTCCAAAGTTGTCTCTCACTGTTTTTATTTAAAGGAACTAGACACAAACCTGGCTGCCTTCGCCACGGCCTCTGGGAGGGCTACAGCTGAGAAAATCCGCAGTCAGGACGAAGTGAATAGAACTAACAAGACTATTGAGCTGGCCAACAGATTAGTGAAAGGTCTGGAGGTGAGGTCCTACAGGGCAGACTAATGAAGCAGGCTGCAGAAAGCACTTCTTTGTTATACACTACTGATCTGGCAATAACAGCAGCACTTAGCAAAGAGCCTGATGAGCTGAAAAAATTATGTCATTAGCATTCATTTTTTTCATAATAGAAACATGTTTTTGACCTTTACATTTTCTTACATTTTACCATGCTGCGGCCTGTGTTAACTGTAAGAGTACCTAGTGACTAGCATATTCACAAAGCCCAACAGGAAAGGAAACAGTCACTCTTTCTTGAGTATTGACAAATAAAGTTGATGCAATTAAAAAGGCAAAGACTTTATTCGGAACAATTAGACAATGCTAATGATAGAGCCCTAGGTTGGTTTACCACGAAGCACAGTGCAATTTGTCCGACTTAGTTAAGGAATATGATAATGCCCTAATTATCTGTCTAAGATGGGCCCTGGATATTACAGAGGAGACAAAGAATAAAGAGTGGCAAACCATGAATTATCCGAAATAATCCATATTGTTAAAGGTTGGCTCCTGAGAAAGTCTGGTCACTGGCAGCTTTCTCATTTGCCATTCATCTATTGTTAATTTAATCTTTTGTATATATTCAAATTTTTTTTCCCTGGGTTAACATTTGTTGGGAGAATGTCTCTTCTTGTTCCCCGCCATTGTCGGAGGCATGTTTTTTCCAACCAGCGGCTCTCCATGCCTTTCTTTTATTCTGGTAACTGGACTTGCAGTGGGCCAAGAAAGCATTGGCCCACTGCTAATTAAACAGATTTATCCAACTGGATATTATTAGGAGAATTTAAAATATAAATTGATGAGTGCTTGTTTAGTGCCATTTGAAGTACAAACTGAAAGGATTTATCGGCTATGAAGAAAAAGTCTCAGTGTCTCCGATGAAAGCTGGAAAATCTAATGAATTTAAATGTATCCCACCAGGGTAGCCATATTTCTTCTCACTGTGAGACACTGATGTCTCTCAAATTAATGGAAGTAAATTACTATCTTAATCCGACAAATCTATCACTGTTTTATCAAATCAATTTGCCAGCTCCCAAATAGATGAGGGGAAATAGTAGAGGAGTAGCAATGGATTTCTTTTTTTTCCAAGGAGTAGTGTGAATCCCCGTACTCTGAAAGAGCACCCGTACTTGAACTTTACTTAGTTTCACTCCACCTGATGAAGCTCTTTGTGCAAAAAAATACCTGTTGGAACGAGTTCAGGGCAATGACCGTGATCTAAGCCCAGAGAGTGTTGGATCTCTTCCAGTGTCTTCTGCTCTACCCTTTCTGACATAATGAATCTGTGGCCTCCAAAGAACATTCTCTCGGGACTGTGAACACAGGACATCTGCCGGAAGACTTGCCTTCCCTCAGCGGCTTTGGCTTTGTGCTGGCTCCTTTGCCGGCCAGACCCCCATTCGGCTTGTTGAGAATTCATGCCAGCACAACTCACCCATCAGCAAATAAACTCTACCACACCATGATGGAGATGCTTGGTGTGTCTACTCCCAAATCTTGTGCCGTTTATTTTGATGGAATACTTGTGCCGTTTATTTTGAGGTGCTTCATAACAAATGAAAGCATTGGAGACTGTGTGGCAGTGCAGAAATCCACACACATCTGTACGTGCATGATGAGAGGGCCCAACCATACAACAATCACAAAAACACTGCCATTTCTGCTTCTCTGGCAATTTGGGCAATTAAGGCTCAGTTTCTGCAAGCATGTCTCTCTTAAGCTACATATCCCTTATACTCAAAAATGTTTTGGGGGCACCTGGGTGGCTCAGTCAGTAAAGCATCCAACTTTGGCTCAGGTTGTGATCTCACGGTTCACCAGTTTGAGCCCTGTGTCGGACTCTTTGCTGACAGCTCAGAGCCTGGAGCCTGCTTCGGATCCTGTGTCTCCCTCTCTTTCTGCTCCTCCCCCACTCACACTCTGTCTCTCTCTCAAAAATAAACATTAAAAAATGTTTTGATATTTAGCCCGTTAAATATTACCATCCCAGAGATGGAGTTTGCTTAAAAATATCTTCTCTTGGGGCGCCTGGGTGGCTCAGTCGGTTAAGCGGCCGACTTCGGCTCAGGTCATGATCTCGCGGTCCGTGAGTTCGAGCCCCGCGTCGGGCTCTGTGCTGACAGCTCGGAGCCCGGAGCCTGTTTCAGATTCTGTGTCTCCCTCTCTCTGACCCTCCCCCGTTCATGCTCTGTCTCTCTCTGTCTCAAAAATAAATAAATGTTAAAAAAAAAAATTAAAAAAAATTTTCTCTTTTTTGCCTGTGTTCTACTTTCGTGCTCCTTATTTTTTTCCTTCCTCATTTTCTTTTCTTCATTACTCTCTCCTTCCTGCCTTTTTATTTTTATTTCAGCTTCACAGAGGTATAATTGACAAATAAAATTATAAGATATTTAAAGTGAACATCATGGCGATTTGATATATCTATACACTGTGAAAGGACACCCCCCATTGAATTAATTAACACACCCATCATCTCACATACTTATCTTTGGGGGGGGTGAGAACATTTAAATTCTACTCTCTTACCAAGTTTCAATTAAACAATACAGTCGTTATCAAGGATAGTCACCATGTTTTGCATTGCCTCCTCAGAGCTCACCTGTTTGACAGTTGCAAGTCTGTGCCCTTTACCCATCTTTCCCTATCCCCCTCCCCACCTCAGTCCCTGGTAGCAGTTTCTATTCCCCATTTCTATGAATTTATCTCTTTTTTCTTAGAGTCCACATAAAAGTGATATCATGCAGTATTTGTCTTTCTCTGTCTGGCTTATTTCACTTAGTATGGTGCCATCAAGATGCATCCATGTTGTCGCAACCTGCAGGACTTCTTTCTCATGGCTGAATGATATTCTAGTGTGTGTGTGTGTGTGTGTGTGTGTGTGTGTGTGTGTAGATATAGATACACATATACATACACATACACACATGCCTATATGTATATATGTCCATATGTGTAAATATGTACGTGTCTGTAGCTCATATATCTCATGTTCCTTTACCCATTCATCTGCTGACAGACACTTAGATTGTTTCCATTCTTTGGCTATAGTAAATAAGGCTGCAATGAACACACAAGTACAGATATCTTTTTGAAATTCTGTTTTCATTTCCTTTGGGATGAAGTGGGATTGCTGGGTCATATGGTATAGTTCTATTTAATTTTTTGAGGAACCTCCATACTGTTTTCCATAGCACCCTCCCTGTAATTTTTTTTTAACCTTTCTGACTTCTTGTTCTCTTTTTTTCCCTCTTTTTTTCTCTTTCTTCCTTTCTTCCCTCCTTCTTCATCCCATGTCTTTTTTCCTTCTAGGTATTTTTTTTCCACTGTATTTTTCCATGTAGAAGAGTAGAAATCTAATTATCACTGATTTTTTTTTATAAAGGCAACCCTTTTGGAACAGATTATTACATTTTTGTCTCTTCCTTTGTAAAATACTAAAATGGTTCATTACAATAAGTTCTGTGTTTACAGTTTGAAATTTATGTTTGGAATAATCAGAGTCTTCATTTGTAAGTTCTGAGCATTTCTCCCTCTTTGGTACTGTACTAATAGCCACTTCATTATCATTTAAAATAGTTCTTTGGTATCACTCATTATTAAATGTTGTTATAAGAACTGTTTTCACCTGGACTATTTCATTACCATCATAAAATTCATTTAATTAGCAGGGTTTTTTTTAAATTAGAACACAGTAAAAAATGAAGTGCAGAAATTTTACTAAGACCTGTTGCTTTCAAACATGCTGTTACCTTCTGAAGGAAAATTTCAGAGCATTGAGTATATAGACTTTGACCCAGGAATCTCACTGCTAGGACTTTATCCTTAGGAAATAAGAATATGGCAAGAATATGTTAGACATAACATCAATGTGGCCACACTGGGAGCTGGCTAAACAATTTATGGGTCATCCATAATATGGAATATTATATACCCATTAAAAATAATGTGGTAAAAGAATATTTTTATCACATGGAAAAATGTTCTTAGTATATTTTGAAGTAAACAAAGCAAGTTCCAAAACAAGACATATGCTGTGATCTCAGTTTGGCAACATATTGCCTCTCAGCTCCAAATCTAACTTGATTACCTCTTCTGCCTTAACAGGCCGGGCTCTTTACTCATTTTTCCTTGGCAGCAAGCATGATGTTAGGTTGGTCAGTAGAGGGAAGAAGAGAGAAAATGCAGGAGGAAGAAGCTTCCTCTCCTGATTCCAGAACTTTTCTTTCATTTTTCTTCTTCCTTCAATACCACTACCAGATGCTTTTGCCCCAGATGCACACCCAGAGCATGCTGTCCCTCAGCAGACACTCGGCCCCACCTCAGCCAGCGACCACCTTGCTGCAGTCTTCCCAACAGGGACACCGTCATCCCAGGCTCCATTCATCTTGCTAGCAAGCTGACTCTTGGGAACCCAACTGCCTCTGAGCACCTGCCCTGCAGAGGTATGTTCCCTGACTGCCTGGTCTCTGTGGACCAGTGTTGGCTCAGGCAACCCAAGAATGTCACCATCCAGTGGGGCTGTCATCCTCTCCAGGAAGGCCTGTGTCTGCTTTGGGAAGGAGGCCCCTCCTTTAAAGTCGTTCCTCCCTTGGATGTTCTTTCTCAGCCTTAGGGTATTCTTTTGAGTTTTGTTTTCACCTTCCTAATTACACCTATGTTATAGTTAATAGTTCTTTACAATAAATTTTCTGTGTCCAAATTGCTGTGTGATTTCTGTCTCCTGATTGGACCCTAACACACATGTTTACATATAGGAAGAGAGAAAAAACACTGAGACAGAATGGCAAAAGCTTAACAGAGGTTGCCTCTGGGTAGTGCGATAATAGGTCTTTTCCATGTTGGTCTTTGTGGATTACACTACTTTCCAAAATATTTTGTGAGAAGCCTTTTATTTATTTTCATTTCTATTTCTAAGATTCATTACTGTGCCAGCAAAAGTTAAACCTTTATATGAGTTTATCTTTTTGCTACATAATTCAGATTCGAAACCAAAATGGTCATTATTAGGTGTCTATTCAATCAGCAGATTGGATGGGGATGTGGGGTCACACAAAGTCCCCCAATGCTGACTTTCGTTTTAAAGTCACCCTATTGATGCAAAGCTGTTAAGAACTGCTGTTGTAAATAGAAGACATTTTTTAAAAATACTGTAGCAATCTTGAACAATTTATCATGCAATTTTATTGCAGTCTTCTGCTATTTAGAGATCTGTGTCTATACATATAGCAAATTGGCTTCTTACCATTTCAGCAAAAGTACCGCTAATGAAGGAGGACCCTGTGGTAGGATGAATTCTAAGATAGTCCTTCAAGATTCGCAACCCTTAAGGTATAAACTCCTTCTCTCAGTTATTCAATCAAACACCGCAACGAAAGGATTGTACAGATGTCATTAAGCTTCCAAACCAGCTGAGCTCAAGATAGGGAAATTATCTCTATCATATATTAGGCCTGAACTAGTCCTATGGGCTCTTTAAAAGCAGAGGGTTTTCTCTGGCTGGTTGCAGAAAAGGAGAAAATCCAAGATCGGGAAGCACAACAGGGATTCAACATGGAAAAGTTCTCCACTGCTGCCTGAAAACGAAGGGACCAAGTAAGTGGCCAGAAATATGAGCTGAAAACAGCTCCTGCTCATAGCCTGAAGGGACAAAGGACCTGAGTTCTACTGCCACAGGAACTTAATTCTGCCAACAACCTAAACACGCCTAGAAGCATATTCTTCCCTAGAGCCTCCAAAAGAGAACAGAGAACTAGAAGGCAGATAGGTTGGATCTCACCGGCCACTCCTATCCTTAAGGATTTAACAACAATGGACACCGACTTTAAAACTCCTGGAGGCAACTAGAGATTCCTTGGAAAACTGAGCCTTGTCCTTCTCGCATCCATGTGGCTATCCCTGGTGTCCCTGGTGTCCCTGGGAAAAGGCATCTTGGGCACTACCAACACACACACATCAGGATGAGGCATTCAGGTTCTGGATTACAGAGTGCACGCATTCACTCATTATCGGACACACTAGGACTACCTTTCTTTATTCACATTCCTTGAGGTTTTGATTTTAAAGACTGACTCCATGGTGAGCAAAGACTTGGGAAATGACCACTACTTTTTATGTTTTGGTTACAACTTTGCAATTGAGTAACCTCTTAGTAACAGCCTTCTGTTCCAACACTTCTTTCTACTCCTCCCATTAACCCTCTCCCTTACTCATTGTCCTTCTTGCTCTTATTTTCCTAACATGATCTGATTTGGTTACTTTTTGCTTTTGCTTTTAGTTTTCTGGATGGCCGCTTTTTCTCCACTCTGCTTCTTGTTTTTGGTCAGTTGCCCAGGGTGGGAAATAAGAGGTATACATTTTGGCCTATCAGCTTTCGAATCTTGAATGAAAATTTGAAATCTGGTTTCAGACCACTTTAAATAATTTCTGCCAGTTATCAGAGAAGGAGAAGCTAAACTCTTAACAGAGGAGAATGAATCTGGAAAATCCTAAAAAGAACAGGTTTGCCTGTGTCACTTTGAACTTAGATGATGTCACCTAGAGGGAAGAAATCGCCACCCTTGGATGGGAGCTGCAGGATTTCCTCTGCCCTCCAAGTGAGTTTGTTTTTTCCCCGGTTTCCTGATAGATATTAATCCTGGTCCACTAATTCTGAATGCTCCCTCTGCAAATGGTTATTTCTCTAGTCTCCTACAGCCACTTCAAGAATAGGGCAAAACAACGCTTTATTTCCCTTTTGAAGTCGACTGGGAATTGAATGACAGAAGCCATAAAATCACAGCAAAAGCCCTTGAGATGATCAAGTTGGAAGGGCAGTGATGCATGTTTCCTCTGTTGACAAGACTGACATTAGAGGTTTGAAAAGTCTTTATTGATGTTTCAGGCAGCACTCACAAAGACAGAAGATGATTTCGAAATCGAGTTGAAAATTCAGCTATCAGAGGAGTCCCTCACCTGCCTTCCCTCTGCACAGAGTAATTTCCTTGGGGACACTTCCCCATCGCAGAAGCTAGAAACACCCCAATACAGCAGCAGGGGCCGGAATAAAAGTTAAATATACAGGAAACAGACTTGATGAGTGTTACATGTTGAATGGTGTCCCCCCACAAATGCTTATGTGGAAGTCCTAACCCCCAGTACCTCACAAGGTGATCTTTGGAAATAGGGTCATTGCAGAGGAAATCAGATAAGTTAAAATGAACTCAAACTGGAATAGGGTGAGCCCCTAACCACTATGAGTAGTGGTCCTTCTAAAAAGGGAAAATTTGGGGCTGCCTGGGTGGCTCAGTTGACTGAGTGTCTGACTCTTGATTTTGGATCAGGTCACCATTTCACGGTTTGTGAGTTTGAGCCCTGCGTCATGCTCTGCGCTGACAGTGTGGAGCCTGCTTGGGATACTTTCTTTCCTTCTCTTTCTCTGCCTCTCTCTCTCTCTCTCAAAATAAATAAATAAACTTAAAAAAAAAAAAGAAAAGAAAATCTGGACACAGGGACCCCCACAGAGAAAGAAGGGCATGTGAGGATTGAAGGTTATGTAACCACAGGCCAAAGGATTACCAGAAGCCAGGAGAAAGGCCTGGAACAGACCCTTCTAGCACCTTCAGAGCATGTGTGATCCTGCTGACACCTTGATTTGGAACTTTTGGCCTCCAAAACTGTGAGACAGTAAATTCTGTTGCTCTAAACCACCCAGTTTGTGGCACTTTGTTACAAGAGTCCTAAGAAACGAATGCAATGAAGACAGTGACTGTCCCCTCTTGGCTTTTGAGTGCCTCGGGGCAAACAATACATCATCATTGCCCTTAAACCCACTGCCCAAATTAGAAAACTTTGAACAGGAGGAACAGGCAGGACTGCAAAGGTCTTTGACCTAGGAGCAAACCAGAGATCCCTGGGAGCTGCCCAGTAGACCGCGGCCCAGTCCAGAAATGAATGCTCACGATATCCCTCGGCACCAGCATTTCTCTGTGATGACTGCGCCCAAGAGCTGCTACCTCATGCTTACGATCCAACGAATTTCCGCTGAAAGTGGATGGGAGCAGTAGTTGTCTAGAGATCATTAGTTCATTCAAATATGTGTGTGTGTGCGCCTTTCAAAAAAATGCTTATTTATTTAGAGAGAGGGAGTGCATGCACACACAGGAGGGGCAAAGAGACAGGGGGAGAGAGAATCCCAAGCAGGCTCTTTACTGTTAGCGCAGAGCCTGTTGCAGGGCTCGATCTCACGAGCCATGAGATCATGACCTGAGCTTGAAGTCAGGAGTCAGACGCTTAACTGACTGAGCTACCCAGGCACTCCTGTCTGCCTCTTTTTAAATAACAAAACTGCTCACTAGAAAGTTAAGTTCTTTAAATTCAGTGTAACAACTTTTTCCAGTATAAAATATTTAAAAAGTAGGTACTCTAACACTATTTTTCAAATTTATCTGTTGCTCACAGTTACCTAAATAGAACTTTTAGACACTTTACTTCTCTTGCTCATTTTGGGAAAATCAATATTGTTTTAGCAACTCACCATTTTAAATAACTACTGTCAACTTAGCCTGATTTGTTTTTCTTTCTGTGTCAAGGTCTTTTGTGATGATAAAATCAAATTGACTCATTTAAAAAATCTCCTGCACATTTCATAATTTTTTTCCTGATATTGAAGCTTGCACATGTTGCAGCTGACAGCAGTATTGCTGCGTTTCACTTAATATTAGCATGTAGTTTAAGTAAATATATACAAGTGCATGCAGGTTATGCCCCATTTTTTAAAAAAATTTTTTAATGTTTATTCATTTTTGAGAGACAGAGAGAGACAGAGCATGAGTGGGGGAGGGGCAGAGAAAGGGAGACACAGAACCCGAAGCAGGCTCCAGGCTCCAAGCTGTCAGCACAGAGCCCAACGCAAGGCCTGAACTCACAAACTGTGAGATCATGACCTGAGCCGAAGTTGGACACTCAACCGACTGAGCCACCCAGGCGCCCCAGGTTATGCCCCATTTTAACCATAGGGATCCCACCCTTATATTCTAAGATACAGGAAGCATGTTCTTTAGAAGGCACAGGTAGGAGTGGAACTTTCCTCCTCTTCATTAACATCAGATTTATGGGTGCTTTTAGCATCAGATTTAAAGATGGATACAGGGGCGCCTGGGTGGCTCAGCTGGTTGAGCGTCCAACTCTTGATTTCGGCTCAGGTCACGATCCCAGGGTCGTGGGATCAAACCCCGTGTCAGGCTCTCTCTCTCCCTCTCTGCCACTCCCCCCACCCCACACTCATGCTCTCTCTCTCTAAAATTAAAAAAAAACAAAACAAAACAGAAAGATGGATACAAATCAGTGTGTGTTATTCTGCCCTTAGCTTTGCTCGTCCCATTCTCTGTAATGTAAACCTGCAAGGGGAAGAATGGCTGGCTAGGGAGGGCTGGGGTCTTAGGCTTGTTTTGATGTCTCAGGTTTCTCAGACTCCTGCCTAAATTTATTTCACCTCATTCTCCAGGTTCCAGGATGAAGGAGTCACAAATGCAGAAGTAAAACAAAGTACCTTCATCAAAATGCAAAAGAGACTCTTCATAGTAACAAAAGAGAAAACTCTAATTTGATAAAGGAGGAGGGTGGATTTAAAATGCATGATAATGTCTCAGACTTGGATGAGGAAAGAAGCTAAAGATTGTTTTTGAAACACGATTTGGCAGTTTCTCACCAACCCCAGTTTCTTCTGGATTTTTCGTCCTTGTACATTCTGTTACTTTTCAAGAGCCACCCAAGCTTCCATGGCAGGAAGCTGTCCAAGGAGTCCCAGTGTCGTTTTGTGATTTTGTGTCCCCCCCTCCCTGCTCCATATTCACCAGGCATGTCCAGTATTTCCACAGTTGGCATCTTTTTGGTAAGCATTTTCACCACAGAACTAATTGGCTATAGGGCAATTTTGCCATAAAAGAAAAAAATCACACAAAAATAAAAGAGACATTCATTGAAAAGGACATGTGGAGCATGAAAAATAAATAACAAAGTCAAAAATATTTCATTGTGAAATACAAAATATTTGAATACATTTAAAATGGGTGTAGATGCATGGCAATACTGTGCAAATGTGGACTGTATCTAAGCACATCTTCAGAGTCTTTCTTCCATAGCATTATATATACATATATAGTTTTTCTTACTGATGCATCTCCTGTGCATGACACTTTTTCTATTCTTTCTGAAATTTCGTCCTTCACTGAGAGGTGTCGGTTTACAAATACCAAGATGCGTATTTGTAACTGAGCTTGTACTGCACTGTGAAAGCCTTCCTCACTGTTGTTTGTTTTTGGCTTATTGTCCCATGCCTGTTGATAGACTTTCCAAAATTCTATGGGAAATGCGGGTTAAAAGCTCTGTGCCACCGTATAGACCACTATACATACACACACACACACACACACACACACACACACACACATGTATTACAGAAATGGGTGTAACTGTATCAATGGAGAAATGAAACCAAACTGTCAACTACTTGATGGAACCAACAAATTGTCAAACCGACTGTCAACCAGCTTTTTTTTAATGTCTTACTGTACAATTGCCTTATGCCAGTTAGCTATGCAGCAAAAATGTGTGCCACAAAGATGCTTATAGGGAAACTACCAAGAAACTTCATTAGAGCCACCCTTAGGGTCAAGGACAACATAAAGAGAGTATGTGAACACATCAGAGAAACACTTTTCTCCATTGCAGCAAAACCGACTCAAAGAGCATGCCCTCCTGGTAGAGGGTCACAAGCATCATCTTTTTAGATGACAGACAGTACATTATACTTTCACAACTATCTCAGCTATCTCTGGCCAGAATACCTGAGTTTGTCACGCAAACACAAAATGTGATCTGTGGGAAATAGGAGTAATCTTGCAAAATGTTAAGATTCTCTTCTTGACTCAAATCTTGGCTAAAAATATTTCACTGGGAAGGAGTTTTCTTACCAGCTGGATGTGGTTGATTAAGGAATTTGTCTGGAACAGATTGGCTAGTCTCACCTATGTGTGATTTTACTTTGTCACTCAGGATTTTCTGAATATACAAAGGCCCCTAGAGACTCAAGCGGTGGGTACAAATGTGCATGCAAAAATCCAGAAAAAACACTCTGCTACATTTTTCCTTGCTTTATGATTCATCAAGGCAGATTGAAATCGTTAATGCCACCCTAAAAGAGAATAATTTACTCTGGTCTCACAAGTAGGATCAGGGCCAATAAACTGTAACAAAGTATTATATTTAGGACACACATATAACTCCACACGAGGATAACATAATCTACACATGATTCATAGAGTTGGTTCCAATCAATTCTCCTCCTGTGAATACATGGGGCTAATAGGTCTACTGTGGCTTTTGCATTTCCATCCACATTTTGATGCATTCGTTCACTAGCAAGCACAAATTATTAATCAGGGTAGCCTTTTTCATGCTTCTGCTATTTGTACCCAGAGCCATCTGGAATGCAAACCAAGAAGAATAAAATTCAGAGGTCAAATCACACCCAGTTTGCCGTGTAAAATTAAGGGTTAAGATGGGAAGTTTTAAAAAAGCAACATATTGTTGGGATGAGCACCGGGTGTTGTATGTAAGCAATGAACCATGGGAAGCTACCCCAAAAACCAAGAGCACACTTTACACACTTGTGTGTTAGCCAATTTGACAATAAATTATATTATATTGAATAAATAAATGAATAAATAAATAAATAAATAAATCAACAAACAAAAAACTTCCCACTATCCACTTCGAGGACTCTGTTCTGGTTTCAACTTTATGGCTGCGTGCTGCTAGCATGTCATGTGAAATTAGCTATCAGGCATTTGAAGGTGAAGAGCTGATTTTACAGCTCATTGACGTCTAAGGGATGTACTGCATTTAATTAAGATAGTTCTTTATATAGGGTTTAAAAATATTTATAATGCTTCCCAGACTGTCAACAGATGAAGTTAACCAAATAAGTGGGAAAAAAATTTTGCCTCCAGATAATAATGAACCAGCCCAAAATTTACATACTGTTCATGCACGCACACATAAAAATTCTACTTAAAAAAAGTGATAGGGTGGAGAGAAAAGTTACATAGATAAAGAAGAGTAGTATTTTTAAAACACAGCAAGTATTCAATTATAGCTGATTTAAATGTACCATCAGGGGTGCCTGGGTGGCTCGGTTGGTTAAGCCCCTGACTCCTGATTTTGGCTCAGGTCATGATCTCAGGGTTTGGGAGGATCAAACCCCACATCAGGCTCTGTGCTCATGGCACGGAGCCTGCTTGGGAGTCTCTCTCCCCCCATCTCCCTCTGCCCCTCCCCCCCCACTCTCTCTCTCTCAAAATAAATAAACTTTAGAATAAATAAAATGTACCATCAAATGGATTTAATCACAGAGAAGAAATTACCAACTAGGAATAAAGGCTGTGTTCTCTAGGAGATAGAATGTGGGAGTGAAGGTCACATGACTTTTTGGCTTACCTGTATACCTCTACTACTACTAGGTGACCTTCTGTCTACATGCTTTGGGTTCTAGTTCATCCATAGTGGGAAAGCACCCACCTGACAATCTAGAACAATAATATTTCCCATATACCTCTTAGCTTTAATACTGAAGAATTTTGAGACTATACCATAAGTGAAAATATAAATAGAAACATTTACTGTGAGTCTCCACCAAGTAAGGGAAAAAAAAGTAGTGGCTGTGGTTTTAGAAACGGTTGAGAGAAGTCCCACTTAATGATAGAGAAATAATAATGACACCGTGACATAGCGATTTACAGTCTCTTACCGGAACTCCTTTGCAGTGGATGTGTTTCAGAATTTAGAAATGTTAGGAATTTAAAACTGTAACAGTACATATGTCATACATTATATAATATCTGCATTATAGTACGGGCAGTATTCCATAATTAAACACACTCATATTTCTGTAGCTAACTGTAAGTTTGTACTAAATGAAGTAAAATAAAAATTATCAATAGCCTCATAGCAGGTCATGCCATGTTTTGTCACCAAGGGAATTATAAAATAACTTCCAGTTTTCAGAAAAAGTTTTTAGAGTGTGGCTAAGGGCTTATACACCTATATTATCCTTTTCAATGCAGCATCACCCACAAATTTCATGAGCACCTGTCAAAGAAGCACTAAAGTTGGTAAAATAGGTAATAACATCCCTGTATGATAATGTGGATCTGAGGGTTTAAAGGTGAAATAATTTGGCCCAAGATCTTATACCTGGTTCTTGGGAAAGTGGGAACCAAGCATTAGTTTACAGAAATGCTCAAATGGTGGGAATGCACAATGAAATATCACCCCAGCACTGTCCTCAAAGTCCACACTCTTGAAGGAAGAGGTAATGACCTCATTCCCTGGTTCACTGCCACTTCCATTAATAACTACCCTCATGGGGGGGTGCCTGGGTAGTTCAAATAGTTAAGCGTCTGACTCTTGATCTCAGCCCAGGTCATGATCTCACGCTTTCATGAGCCTCACGTCAGGCTCTGAGCTGACACCATGGAGCCTGCTTGAAATTCTCTTTCTCTCCCTCTCTCTGTGCCCCTCCCCAGCTCGCTTGCGCGCGCTCTCTCTCTCTCTCTCTCTCTCTCTCTCTCACACACACACACACACACACACACACACACACTTTCTTTCTCTCTCTCTAAATAAAAAATAAACAAACATTGGGAAAAAATTAAGGGGCACTTGGGTGGCTCAGTTCATTAAGCATCCAACTTTGGCTCAGGTCATGATCTCACGGTTTGTGAGTTTGATCCCCGCATCAGGCTCTCTGCTGTCAGCACAGAGCCCACTTCAGATTCTCTGTCCCTCTCTCTCTTTTTCTCTCCCTCTCTGCTCCTCTCCCACTCACACTCTCTCTCTTTCTCTATTTCTCTCTCTCAAAAATAAACATTAAAAAAAAATTTTTAATGAAAAAAATACCTTCCTGGTGATCCAATTTCCAGCCTTATAGTAAATTGCATGTATCCTATTTCATGTGCTGAGAGAGTTTTTTACATACTTCTCTAAAAAGGAACTTCTCTAAATAAAAACTATTTCTATTACCTTCTACTAGCACAAAAAAAGGTTTTTCTTTGCTTTTTTTTATAACTTCTTCGTAGAAGAGCATAGAAGGCAGGTTTCTCTTATTTGTGCATGGAGTTCCAGGCTCTTGCTGAGAGGAAGGAAAAGGATATATAAAATGACAAGAATGAGACAAAACCTAGGAGAATGATTATCAAAAGAGCACTCCTTCCCAAAGAGTGCAGTATGCAAAGAAGAGGTAAGGGTACCATTTCTATGGAGAAATCCGACAAATATTTCCTCAGCCAGTGATCAAGGTGATGGCATGGGGATACAATATGCCCTTGATACGATAAGAAGGGCACTTTTCCTCTGTGTCTTCCCCTCAAAACCCCATAATCCCAGTTTAATCATGAGAAAGACATCAAAGAAACCCATATTGAGCATTCTACAAAATACCTGACCAGTACTTCTCAAGACTGTCAAGGCCATCAAAAACAAAGTCTAAGAAACTATCATAGTCTAGAGGAACTTAAGGGGATGTGATCACTAAGTATGATGCGGTGTCCTGGATGGGATCCCAGGAGAGATAAAGGACATTAAGTAAAAAGGAAATCTGAAGAGAATATAGACTTTGGTTAACAGTCATGTATCAGCATTCATTCATTAGTTGTTACAGGTGTACCATACTAATGTAAGATGTTAACAATAGGGGAAACTGGTGTTATATGGGCAACTGCTGTACTAGGTTTGCAACTATTTTACAAATCTAAAACTATTATAAAATAAAAAATTTATTTTAATTTTTTAAATGTTTTATTTATTTTTGAGAGAAAGAGAGAGAGGTGGCACGAGCAGGGGAGGGACAGAGAGAGAGAGAGAGAGACACAGAATCTGAAGCAGACTCCAGGCGCTGAGCTGTCAGCACAGAGCCCGACACGGGGCTTGAACTCACGAACCGTGAGATCATGACTTGAGCTGAAATCAGATGCTTATTAACTAACTGAGCCACCCAGGCACCCCAGTAAAAAATTTATTTTAAAAATATTCTTCACAATATGCCAAATATATCTAATTAAAAACAGTAAAATGGAAAGAAATACGTAGGATAAGAAATAGCTTAACTTATAATACTCCTATAATAATGTTCTTCATTGTCTGATATATAAAGCTGGATTTCTAGAAATGTTCATTTATTCTTATCCTAAGTTTTCCTATTTAAAATCGGGAAAACAGATCTGTAGAATTTGGAACTGTGTAGGAATTTGTTCACCCTTTTATATCACGTTTGCAAATGTAACTCATGCATAACTCAATTGTGCAAAGAGAGGATATAGTTCTATTCTTTTGTGTCCTAATCTTCCTTTTGACTTCTTACTTTCTGGCGGGAAGAATAACTTCTTGTTTTATGTCATTCATAACTGAACCTGTTTCTACCATTTTAAAAATCCCTTTAGGGGCGCCTGAGTGGCTCAGTCAATTAAGTGTCTGACTTCCGCTCAGGTCACAATCTTGCAGTTCAAGAGTTTAAGTCCTACATGGGGCTCTGCACGGGTGGTACAGAGCCTGCTTGGGATTCTCTCTCCTTCTTTCTCTCTGTCCCTTCCCCATTTGTGCTCTCTATCTCAAAATAAATAAACAGACTTTAAAAAATCACTTTATATATATTTTTTCTGGTGTGTTCATCATTTATTTTTTAAGTTTTTATTTAAATTCCAGTTAGTTAACATACAGTGTTATATTAGTTTAAGATGTATAATACAGTGATTCAACACTTCCATACATCACCCAGTGCTCATCACAAGTGCACTCTGTAACCCTCATCATCTATTTAATCCATCCCTCCACCCACCTCCCCTGTGGTAATCACCAATTTGTTCTCTAAGTTAAGACTCTGTTTTAGTTTGCCTCTCCTTTTTCCCCCTTTGCTCATTTGTTTTGTTTCTTAAATTCCACATATGAGTGAAATCATATGGTATTTGTCCTTCTCCGACTGATTTATTCTGCTTAGCATAATATTCTCCAGTTCTATCCATGTCATTGCAAATGACAAGATTTCATTCTTTTTGATGGCTGAGTAATATTCCGTTTAGTGTGTGTGTGTGTGTGTGTATGTGTGTGTGTGTGTGTGTGTGTGTACATATTCCATTTAGTGTGTGTTAGTGTGTGTGTGTATACATATACCACATCTTCTCTATCCATTCATCAATCAATGGACACTTGGGCTGTTTCCATAACTTGGCTATTGTAGATAATGCTGTTATAAACACCAGCGTGCATGGATCCCTTTGAATTAGTATTTTTGTATTCTTCAGGTAAGTATCTAGCAGTGTGATTGCTGATTCATAGGGTAGTTCTATTTTTAACTAAAAAATACCTTTAAATATTATGCACTCTCCTAAGAAAGAACTATTTTCAGGCACTCAGTTTGCTCAATCTTCTTTCTAATTCCCTTATTAACTGAATTCTCTAGATGGTGACCAGACGCACTAAGGAAAAACATGACCCCTCGCAAAAATGTAGTGGAAGGAAAAGCTGGTGCCTCTGGATTATATGGTCTCCATGGAAATCTCCTGCCCACCAGGTTGCCAGGCATCTACAGCCTCTGATGCTAAGGACCATTGCTGATAAACTTAGCATACTTTCTTCTAGCTCAGAGAAAACATGTCTGAGTTTCAGCAACATCCTACCAGGTTACAGCATCCAATATTTACTCCAGTCCAAGACATTCCTCCCCAAACCACATTTAATTTTCCTTTATGAGAGATCAAGACTATTTTTTAAGCTGTAGCTTAAAAGATATTGTATATCTTTAGGTCAGAATAAAACCGTCAGAGTTAATCTCTTCCTATACCCTCAGATACATCCTAAAACTGAAGATCCTTCTTCCTCCTCAGTAGGGGATTTTCATTAGTCAGACCCAAAATAGAGTTGTGTAGAGTTGGATTATGTCACTTGGTTTCTCTAAGGTCAGATGTCATAACCCCATGCTTTCTAAAGGGCTTGCTGTGTACTTGCTCAGCAACTAATTCAGAAAAGGGCTGGTACAACCCAGTGCTTCTGAAGCAGTGTGTACTCAGACTCCTAACTGCTATTGACAGAAGGATTAGGTTTATAAAGAAGACCAACCAGGTCTTTTATGGATTAGCACTTGGGGGAACTTGGAAGTCTTCCTTGTCTGGAACTGTTTGGACTTGTCTAATATGCAGACAGACGCTGGGCCCCTTCCTACTCTGAAGCTCCCCCGTGAATATAATGGGGGACCTCAGGCCTTCCCCTTTCTTGTGAGCAGTAGAGCTTGCAGCTGGAAAGCTTTTTGTGCGCCTTGTCATGCCAATAAAGTTACTGAAGTGAGGGTGACAGGTTAGAAATGCATCAGGAACAATGAGGGGAACACTGTCCCCTCCCTTCTGATTCTCTGAAGGTTTGATCTTTCTGTGCCAAATGGCGAACTTTAACTCTCCTGTCTCTTAGTTTGGCAGGACAAAAGAAAGGTTGAAGAGATTGCAACTTTAATAGAAGACCTTTTTTGTTCAAAGAGGAGATTCCAAGGTAGATTCGGCCTTCCTCTGCATCCACTACTCATTGCCTCACACTCCTTGAACGAATGGCACAATTAGCCAATACAGAGACCTGGGAAAAGGCTGTCTTCCATAGGGAAATAAAGACTCCAAGCACCCCATGATCACTGCAACTAGGTCAGAGACTCCTGAGTCCCTCACCACCTCTCTTCCATCTTCAAACCTTCTATGCTCTATGGAATCCCATTTATCCCCCAACGGCCTACTGTAATATCCTCTCTTCTAGGACATCTTCATTTATCTCAATCTATCCCTCTCTCTCTCCTTGGAAATTTGTAACTCTTTCTGGGATTCTGTCCACTCCTAACATCACCTTAATTCATCGTATCACACCGCATTACAATTCACTGTTTGCACTGTTTTCATTTCTAGAATATTGGGAACTCCTTGTCTTATGCATCTCTCTTTCCCCAGTACCTTGCTTAGATCTAGTACAGAGCACGTGCTCAATAATTCTTTGTTGGATAAATGAATGAATACTAGGAGCAACAACTGCAGATAAAATCCAGGAATTATAATTGTCACATGTTCTCAGGGAAGAACAGTCCTTCCCCTAGCCTCAGAAGATTAATTATGACTGGTGGAAGGCTGTAATCTTCTAACCACTCTTTACCAGTGATTGAACTAGCAGGGGGCATGGATCTATGACTTGCCCATGAAACAGTAGCCTCTGGAAGGCTCCTAGAGAGACATCTGTTTTCCTGAAAGAAAGGATGAAAACATACAATATTCTCCTTTCTACTCTTTGTCTTCTCTTGTCTTTCTATTCACAGTGCCCACTTTAGTATTGGCACATGGCAGGTTCTCAGTAAAATATGTGTTGAATGAATGAATGGATACTAGAAGCAACAATTGCACTACCTTGTCCAGGCACTACCTTGAATGTGGATGTGGTGGCTGGTGCTGCAGGAGACATCTTGCCACCATGAAGGAAAGGTTGAGCATTCTAGATCTATACTGGGCTGCTGAACTGACACCCAGTATTTGTCGATCCCCAGACTTCCCTATGTGAGAAAAGCAAACTCCTACTGACTTAAATCACCATTAGTCAGGATGTTTTGTTACTTGCAGCCAAAAACATCTTAACCAATACAGGAATCATATTCTTTTCACTGGTGCCTCCTTACCACCTACTGTGTTCCACTACACCTCTTCTGTGGGTGCCTCTCCATAGTATTGAGAGCCTTCACAGTTCCGTGGAAGAGAAAGCTTGAGATTTTTCTAGGTCTATTAATTTCTACATTAAATCTTTTGATATGGCCTAGTTGTTCACAAATCTATTTGAGGACGGCAAATAAGAGATTTTAATGCAGTGTTATGTGCTACACTGGAGGTTTTGATAAACTGTTCTGGGAGCATCACACACATACAAAAATAATTACTACTAATACTGAGCAATCTCAAATGTGTTACCCTATTCTCAGCAACAAGAAATCCCCACCCCCTTGATCTCCTGCCACTTTCTGTTTCCTTCTGGCAGTGAAGAATAAACCCTCCTGTTTTCACTAGGTCCCTGTCGCTGGCAAGTCTTAGAAATAATGTTACTGGGGAAATAACAAATAAGTAAAATAAAGTCTTTACTGTTCTATTTCCTCATAGATGAGCTTTATAAACTTAGGACCAAAAAGATAATATATTAGTTCTTATTCCAGTTGACTCTACAAAGGTAGATCAACGTGTCTGTGTGAAAAGCTCATTTCCTCTTTGGGAAATTTATTTACTGACTTTCCTACAACTTTTCTCTCTCTTTCGTCCCCACAACAGTTCTCCCTCCTTAATCCCACCAGAAAACAATACTGTACATGGGACTCTTCAATATTGTGACAGAGATCAATAGCCTGATTGATGAGTCAACCATTTCACGTTCATTGTTGTCCATTGTGGCCTACTGAGACAAATACATCCACTCAGTAGGTATCTTGTTTTCCAACTTCTTTAAATGAAATACTTGTGATGAGTGTATGTGCATACTGTGACCACATGCATTAAAGTAAACTGTGGTGCTACTCCCCAACTTTTTTATTAGCACAGATAGGTTCCTTCACATTACTCTTTTATTTACATTTCTTGAGGACAGGTAGGGCATTTTACAGGCCTCCAAGAGGTTGAAGTAAATGTAAATGTAATGATTTACATCTTTTTACATTTACATTTACAGCTTAGTACCACAAGCCTTCTTGACATGGAATTAACTTGACCTATATGATAAATGTTTGCTTTTTACTGAGGAAGAGTTTATGGTCACTACACAGATTCATCATCTAAAGATGAAGGATGGTAGAGGAAATCTTTTTTTAAAAATTTTTAATGTTTATTTTTGAGGGGGGGAGGGGCAGAGAGAGAGAGGGAGACACAGAATCCGAAGTAGGCCCCAGGCTCTGAGCTGTCAGCACAGAGCCTGACATGGGGCTCGAACTCATGAACCATGAGAGCATGACCTGTGCTGAAGTTGGAGGCTTAACTGACTGAGCCACCCATGTGTCCCAGGATGGTAGAGGAAATCTTGAAACAAGCATTATACATTCACATTTATAGTATCACAATGTTTACATTTTTATTTTACATGAATAATTGACTACTGATAAACTACTGTGTGTGACTATTACCAGAAACTAAACATTACATGATCATTGCCTCACCAAAAAATTAAAATCTTCTCAAGTCTGATAAGTAGTGGCAGATTTGTTCCTCAAAAACCTTCTAGGAAATATTTTTTTAATACAATGACCTATCCGGAAGGGTTCTAAAATGATAAGAGAGAGAAAAAATTCTCACAGTGTACATGCCTAAACCTTTCAGGATGAGGAAAGAAAGGAGAGAACAAGAGAAAAAGGTAGGAAACCAGAGATTCTGGATGCTTGGGTCTGCCATGCCATATGGGCTCCCTGGACAAAAGCCATCTGGAGTGGAACAGATTGTTTCACGATGTTAAAGCTGCCAGATCACAGGATTTCTGGGATTTCTCTCTATTCCCTGGGGCAGGCTAGAAATTTAATTCTAAGCATATCCTAGTAATGGGATGTAAACTGTGTGTCCTTAACCAAGGAAGACAGAGGGTCTCATCTTTATCCATCCAATCTTTATTAGAACTCTAGAAATGTAATTCTTTGTGAGTGGGGGACAGGGGGTGGGAATTTAAGGGTCAAAAGTTTAAGAAACATGTTATACCATCCCTGGAAGAGGCATAATGGACAGAGCAAATGAAAAGTCTTGAGACATATTTGATCTGAAAAAAAATCTTGTATTTCTCATACTTATTTGATTTATAGAAACTTTTTTGGTTTGCATTTGGGGAAAAAATTGCTGTAGAATGATGGACAATAAAATCTCTTTTCTAGTACTGCCTCTACATGCTTCTAGACACAATACTCAGGTATGTGCAAATGTAAAACAAATACTCTTGTTGTTCTTGGGAAAGACCAGAATGCATACATTCTGACTGGGAAGTTCAGTGTCTTTTTCAATAATGTCAGTTAGATGTGGTTTTTGATGGGACCTATACTTCTGCAAATTAAGCTTCCTTCAGGAAAAATGTGGCCTTATTAATGTGGATTTAGGCAACATAGACTCCAATAGGCCATAGGAAGTGCCCTCATGTCAGAAGACTGGAAATGCCAAAGCCCAACACTTGACCCCTCTGCAAAAGCCCCAAACCTACGTCATCAAATTCTGGGACATGTATTGACATCAAACTAGTGAATTTTCAAGTCTTTTATAAATCAAAGGGCAAGGTCATGGGGATGGAGTTGCCCCTAAAAGAAGTAAACAAATTCAAGTATCAATAATCTTGGGAATGAACAATTCTTACCCAAATTCCTACACAAAGTTAAAGAACAATCTTTTCCTTTTTCTCGATCTGTAAGATGTTGGGTCTGGACTCCAGTGAGGGAAACATAAACATGCTACCTGTGGCAAGGGGCAATTGTCTCCCATTTAAAGAAGATAAGTAGGTCCTGCAAAGTGGTTGTTGACAGGGTCTAGGAAGAAAGGTGTCCAGGTGGGTATCCCTGTGATGGATGGGGTGACTGATGTTGTAAGCAATCCTGTCTGCAGTCCTCACCTCTGGGATTTAATTCATTTCCCACAGTCCCAACCCTCAAAAGTTATAGCTTGGTCTCAACTTCCACTGGGGGATTGCAGGAAGGGTCTGTGTCCACTGTCAGGATAAAGTAGGATAGAGAAAACAATAGAACAGAAAACTGGTCACAAAATGGGGAGAGTGCAGAGCAATGGTGGGGAGGCAGAAAACCGGATTAGACAAGACACAGCCAGAAGAGATACGTGGAAATTACAAGACTGTTAAACAGAATGGGGCCTCAGATGAATGTGACAGAAATTCCAGAGTGATGAATCGGGAACATTTGGGATACACATTCAATATAAGACATTGCTCATATATTTCTCTGACAAATAAGGAAACAGCAATGGTTCTAAAGAAAATATCATCTTCATAGAAATGTCTAGTATTATTTCTCACAGCCAAGGACGACAATATGAATGGTAGTAGGTATTTCTGAGTGTGCTGTGGGAATTCCAAAGAAGGGACTAATGGTAAGAAAAAATATGAATGTGTAATATGAGAGTATTTTAACTCCACATACATCTGGAAATAACTGCCTTTGTTATTTAGTGTTGATAAAGTATCAGGACCTTGTTTTTCAGAGTCACTTTTTTTCTTAATGTTTATTTATTTTGAGAGACAGAGAGAGACAGCACAGGCACAAGCAGGTGAGGGGCATAGAGAGAGAGGGAGGGAGGGAGAGAATCCCAAGCAGGCCCTGTGCTGTCAGCCTGTCAGTGTAGGGACTGAAACAGGGCTGGAACTCACACACTGTGAGATCATAACCTGACCCGAAATCAAGAGTCAGACGCTTAACTGACTGAGCCACCCAGGTGCCCTCAGAGTTACTTTTCAGTGAATAGTATGCTACACATTTTGTTATCAATCCTCTCAACTTTGGTTGTCCTCTATGCCTTCTCATTAACAGAATATTAAATAAGCAAGCATTTTTTAAAAACCAAAATGAAAGAACCATTCTCCAATAATTTCAGAGATTTGTTTACTCTTCTTTACTAAAGAAGGCATTCCAGAACATAAGGCCCAGAAGATCCTCACCTCTGGCAGAAAAGCATTCTCTTGTACAAACACAAACCTACTATGGATTCTTTGCTTTTAAAAGTAACATTATAATTTAACTGTCCTATGTGAAGAATAGTAGTGAAAGAGCTGACCAAGTTTAGCTGGATATTCTGACTCACACACAAAAAAAAAGCAAGTAACTCTGTAAATACAATTTAAACTTAGCTGGAGCCAAGGCAAACCAAGCTGCTTTGACGGTAATGTTAACATTTAGGACACCATGAATATTAACTCTGAGCTTGCTACTCACTGGGGAGTTCTGTGGACCAATTTGCTTAAACTCAGAGGCTAAAACACCTTTTTAAAATGTCAAACATGTGTAGAATATAAAGGAAAAGAGCAAGGTAAATGCAATTAGCAAAAATAGAAAATTGGGGAAAGTGAAATTTTGGCATCTGTATTTGGACTTCACGTAGAGATAAGTAGTGGCTGTGAGTCAACTGAGCATAGGACTTTGGGTCCAAGTCTTGCCTTACCTAGTTGTGCTCTAGAAGCTTCCATGAGAGGCACAGGCGTGTCAGCTTTTGACTGTACTGGCTGCCTCAGGCCTGCTGGTGAACAGCAATGGTGTTCCATATTTCAAAACTGTACATTGGGCATTACTTTTGAAGCCTTCTAGCCATAGAGTTACTATTTTTGAAGCCTTCTGACCATACAGTTTTTAACCTAGAATGAGTTGTTTACATCTTAAGTAGTAATATGTGGCATTTCAAAATAGCATTTTAAAGCTATATAATGAGTATACTCAAAATAATATGTAAGAGACATAATGATCAACCTCCATTTATCCTATGACATGCCTGTGAAGCTCTCTATAGGTTTTTCTACTTTTCCTGACTTTTAAAATAGTTCTTGTGTCTCTGTACCCCAATAATTTCAGGGTGGTCCTTAAACAACAAAACAGGTCACTCTGAGGAAAAATTGTGGTAAAAAGCTAGAATTAATTTGGGGACTTGGGAGAGACTTTGAGAAGGTCTGGGGAAAATAGGGTTCCCTTGGCACTACGTTGGAGTCACCAAAGGGTGACGAGGAGTTGGTTCAATGGCTACAAGGAAAGCTATAAAAGCAACTCAAACCAAAGGCTCTGGGGAAGGGCATTTGTAAGTATGTCTCAAAAGATTTTAAAATGTACATTCCACTCTAGGAGCTTATCATCATAAATAAACAATGATGGATTATGAAAAGGTGTAACAAGGAGGTTCACTGCAGTTCTGTTAATAATCATGAATATTGGGAGTAACCAAAAGTCCCAGCAATAGGGGATTGAGAAAATAAATTAGAGTACATTCAGACAATAAAATAATCTGCCAGCCATTAAAGATAATGTTAGATAAATGTCTCTATCACCAACAAAGAGGTGTTTATAATATATTGTTAAGAGGCAATGCAGGTTACACAACAGAACATATAGCATGATGCTATTTTTATTTATACACATGTGGATTGAAAAGTGGAATTATATGCATCAAGGTGGTAAAGTGGCTAACTTTAAAAGGAATTAACTATCCCGGCATTTTTGATTTGCCACAACGATGGAGGGACCTGCTGACATTTGGAAGGATGGGTCAATATGCTAGACAGTCCACACCAGGAAGAAGTGTCCCACCAGTTGATGTTTCTTGAGGAGTATCCTGCCGCATGGAGTAGTTATACATACACTGGACGTAATACTGTGGTATTGTGCATAGATCCCTTTGTCTTTTCACAATATTCATTAATGCTATTACATATAAAATTTATCTGAAAATGAAGAAGCCAATGACTTGCCATACAAACCTCTTTGGAGAAACCTGTGTAAATGATCTGAACTAGATAACCCCAAATTGCAAATGCTTTACCCAAAAAATATTTAACTCCATTTCCTCTAGGCATGGTGCTGGGTGCCCTAGAAGGTGCAAAAATGAATAAAATATGACTCTTGCTCTTAAAAAGTACATGATCTCTATGCAAAAGACCAAAAAAAAATCAGAAAGAAGTGAATGCCATAAATGATATGTGTGTGTGTGTGAAAAAGAGAGAGAGAGAGGCAGAGGCAGAGGGAGAAGGAGAGTGAGGGAGGGAGGGAGGGAGGAAAAAAGGGAGAGAGTGAAGGAGAGAGGGAGGGAGAGATAGAGAGAGGGGGAGACAGAGAGGGAGCAGGGGAAAGGGAGGGGGAGAGGGAGGGAAAGAGATCTCAAAATCTCTCCAATATCTCAGAATTAATTCAATGCCCAGAGAATCTCTGGATTTTGAAATCTTCACTAAAGGACGAGCATATAGAGGCACCTGCTGAATGATGCTGGTACTTATCTATCTGTCCATCCATGTATTCATTACAATCAACAAACAAACATATACTAAGGACCTATGTGCCAACTGTGGGAATACAAACAAGAGGAAGACCAATCTCTACCCTCTAAGTGGGAATAGATGGGTAAACCAGTAAGTACACTATGGATTATAAGCCCCGCAAAGACAAGAGATGAGAATGAAGAAATGGGAGAGCTGTGTGGGCACAAAGGAGGGAGGAAGAGTCGATTCTACTTGGGACAGTCGGAGAAAGCTTCATGGAAGAAGTAATCCTCCAAAGAAGGTAGGGAGAAGATGTAGGGAAGCTAGCCTGAACTCTCTGGGTTCTTCCAAGTATGGCAGTCATGATTCTGTTGATTCCAAGTGACAGACCCAACCCGACCCCGCTAAGGAGAAAATGGGAAGGTACTCACTCAAGGACCTAAAGGGCAGGAGTGTGGCTAGAGACACCTGGAGCCAGGGATTCAGGCTAGTCACACTCTCATCTCTTCCTCTCTCTGAAGACTGGCTTCTTTCTCTCCTACCACAGTCCAGTTTTCTTCACAGAACAGAGGCATGGCTGCCGCAGCTATGGACTCACATCTCCCAGCTTCTCCTCAAGAGAAAAAAGTTCTCTACCACCCAGGTTTAGTTATTGAAACCCTAGGGGAGTTTGATTGCTTTCTTGAGTCACCCACTCGGGACAGGTCACTGTGGCCAGAGCAGTGACTTCCATGATTAGTCCTGCTTGGCCACGGGCCTACCTTTTGACTAAACACTATGTACAGGCAAGTGGGATCATGTAAAAGTATAAATTCCCCATTTGATCCATATAGGGTAGAGAAAACAACTCCCCCCAAGAAAGGGGGGCTATTGCCAGAAGGCAGGAGGAACACAAAATGAGAAATATCCACCATGCCAGGACTCCCCCAATCCATTCCTAATTTCCAACTGCTGACAGAATCTCTCGTTCCGGGGTTCATATTACAGCAGCAAAGATGAAACTACAAATGTAGCTGCATGAGCTGACCTCTAACTGGATTTAGGTGGTACAAGTCTCTTCAGAGCTGATTGAGTCACAGCCAGCTAGACCAGCACTGGGGTCTGGCAAAGAGCAAGCCTGCAGACAGAGAAGGAATGCTGACCTTCTGCCAGCTAGAATGCTCATATCTTCAAGGCCACAGTCAAGGCCACCTACTATAGTTGCCCCTGAAAAGGATGGACTAGAAGGCTGCAAGGCTGCAGTACACGCTCATGTTGCAGAGCAGTAAGAATCTGGGAGAGAGGGAATGTCAGAGGGGATGTGAATTGGAATGGGTAGCACAGTTCCACTGGCAGATATGAACTCCCCAGTCCCCTTGTACTCAAGTGGTGGGAGGCTTTCTCCATGTGAAAGCACCATCCCTCACAATCCCTCATTTGCCCTTCCCCACTTTATGGTTTCTCTTGCTCACTCCTAACGACCCTTCCCACTTTATATTTTCCTTATTTCCCTTGTTTATTCTCTGTGTCCCCCACTAGACTGTAACCTCCACAAGGACAGGGATTTTTGCCTGTTGTTCACATCTGGGTTCCCTAAACAGTGCCTGTCACATGGTAGGTATTAATGATATTTGAAAATTATCTGTTAAAGGACTAAATTTCCAAGAATTCAAAAGGGAGATTGTCACCTATTGAGTAGAGAACTGTTTCTCCACCCCATAGGTAGGAAGCTACCTAGCATAACATTCCTGGGCTCACCTCTCAATTCCTTCCTCCCCGGGGAAGATGAAGTGATGTACTCATGGATGCATTTGAGACAAAGGGCAAAGCCTCAGTCATCCTCTGGAAAGGCCTGCCTTCCTCCTCTGTGCCCACCTGTGCGCGTTCTGTGGGGCTGGCTTTGGTCCAGCACCGCTGTGGCTGATAACAGAAGTGTTTCCATCTAATTTGTGCAGATATAGGTCTTATTCCTGGAATCAGCTTTCTTGGTAATAAAGGTGATGTTTTGATCCCATACTTGCCTAACTTGTCTGTCTTAATTCTCTATTGGTTCAAAATTATTTATTGGTCCCTGTGGAGATCTAGCATCACCTAAAAATGGAGTAGTTATACATACACTGGACGTAATACTGTGGCATAATCAGGGGGCTCCTGGCTGGCTTGGTCAGCAGAGCAGATCCTGAACCTTGATCTCAGGATCTCTGGAGTCCAAGTGCCACGTTGGGGGGGTGAAGATTGCATTAAATTTTTTTTTAATTTAAAAAAAAAATAATAAAATACATTAAAAAATAAAAATGGTATAATCAATAAAAATGATCTTGTTACAAAGCAGCATATGGTAGCACCTAAATTATGCCCCGTCACAGATCAGATTCCCTGGAAACAGACCATAAGACTCTGAGATTTGCATGCAAGAAGTTTTGTGGGGGCACAGTTCTCAGCAGCAGCCACCTGTGAGGGAGAGAAAGGAGAAGGACTGGCAGGCGGAAGGACTGAACTGTGATATGGTGGCAGGTGGCCAAGGCTGGTGACCCTATTTCCCTCTTCCTTTCTTTGGCCAGTCACTGCATGCAGGCAGCGTCAGGCCAAGGGCATAACCCTGGCCCAGGGCAATTCCCTGGGAAAGACTGGCAGGAGTCATAAGAAGCACATTCCAGGTCCTTGCAGCAGAATCTGTGTGAGCACCGTGGAGTTAATCTACCTACCATTCCCCTGTAGCAGATTAGCTATAATGCAGAGTAGGAAGCGAAGTTGGTAAGAGAATGTTTTGAGCTTAGGCCTGGAAAGATGAGTGAGTGACAGAGAAGAAAACATCCAAGGGACATCACGTGCACTCAAATTCAAGTGGGTCAAGGGGAATGCTTGTCGGAGAGACTGGGGCTTAAGGAGAAAGGAGAAGTCTGGAGTACCTCTGTGAGGTGTCATCCAAAGAGAAAGAGCAGATGCTTTGTTTGTGGACATGAGCAGCAGGAATTCATACTCCCACTTGCAATACTCTCCAGTATAGGATGGATGCAGTGAACAGTGGGTTCTGTTTTTCCAAACTTCTGGAAAAGTAAAAGAAATCTGTAGGTGTGTAAGGGACCCCAAGAGGTGATTCTGGGCTTGCATAACACCCTGGGTGTGCCTCTATCACTGTATTTACACTCTGAGCTGATAAAGACAAAAGACTTTAAAGGGACACATCTGATCCCCTCCTGTGTTTATTTTTTTTTCAATGTTTACATATTTGAGAGAGAGACAGAGACAGAGAGATCACACACATGAGCAGGGTAGGAGTAGAGAGAGAGGGAGACACAGAATCTGAAACAGGCTCCAGGCTCTGAGCTGTCAGCACAGAGCCTGACGTGGGGCTTGAACCCATGAACTTTGACATCATGACTTGAACTAAAGTCAGACACTTAATCAACTGAGCCACCCAGGTGCCCCTCCCCTCCTGTGTTTAAGCACTGGAACCCTTGGCCAGAATGGTTGAAAAATACCTCTGCTTCCTTGCTCAATAGGGACACTGTGACAGGTCTTCTCCAACCCCCCCCAACTCATTAGCTCTACACAGTCCTATCTCAGGCATGCACACTAGCATGGATTCGGAACTCAAAAGAAATTAGAGCAGATCCAAGAAAAGTCAAGTTGGGGAAAATAGAAGATTTAATGAAAATTCACAATCTTGCCCAGAGACTACCTTCTGTCTAATAACTGGGAGCTATTAGATTAATTATAATAAGCTTTACATTGGAATGGTCAAGGTCATTCTGTGAGAAGTTACAGGGTTTTATGCTTATCAGTAGATTGTCAGAGCATGGACTTGTGCCAACAGGACACATAGGAATGAGACTCAGTGATACAGCAGCATATTTGTGATTAAGCCTGGCCACTGTGATACGTCACTAAAGTTGTCCTGTGCACATATTTTATATGCAGAAAATTTTGGGTGAAAAATAAAAGCTCCTTTCAAACAAAAGAATGCCTATGCTCAAGTGTAATGAAAGATAAATTATTAAGCAAGAAGTGTACATTATTAGCACAAGGCAATTAGATGTATTCACCGAAGAAAAAGTTCGAGTACCACAAGTAGTTCAACTTAAAATAACTCTTGGAATCCACATGGCAATTTCAACTTAAAATGGACATCCTGAGATTTTTCTGCTCCACTAATCTAATTTAAATTTTTAAAACACAGTAAAAATCTCCAAGGAAATATGAAATAGGATAAAAAATTATAACAGAGTTAAATTTAGCTGTTTAAAAAAATCAGTATATAATTATTAATCCGTGACATTTAGAGCTTAAAATTTCACAATTCTTTATTGCACTTCTATAATTTGATGTCTAGTCAATTTATGGTGTGTACAGAATGTATTATAATATGCCAGAATAGTACATTTAAGTTTTAAGTAAGTATCCAATCTACTCACTCATATTCTCTAGCAAAGTGTTTAAGTGTTCACTGAATTTTTTATTTTAATTAAGTTTATTTATTTTGAGAGAGAGCACGAGCGAGGAAGTGGCAGAGAGGGGGGGGGAGAGAATCCCAAGCAGACTCCGTGCTATCAGCACAGAGCCCAATGCGGGGCTCAAACTCACAAATGGTAAGATCATGACCTGAATTAACATCAAGAGCCGATGCTCAACCGACTGAGCCACCCAGGCACCCCTAAATGTTCACTGAATTTCTAAGAAAAATAAGGAATAATTTTAATGGCAATTTATATTCCTAGATCTTAAGGATATTTCAGGGAAATAAACATTAAATTTTGTTTGACAGCTAAAAACTAGTTAAGTGATTACCAAGGTTATTCAATAAAGTTTGGGTGAAAGTATATAAATGCAATGATGCATCAGTGGTCCCGACTTTCATATCCTTACTCAAAATAGTAAGCTTTTCTTCAATAGTAGAGTTTGAAAATTAAATTCAAAATATCGCTTATTTGAAAGGGAGACACTTTTGCATGGCTGGTGGGAATGCAAACTGGTGCAGCCATTCTGGAAAACAGTATGGAGATTCCTCAAAAAATTAAAAACCGAACTACCCTAGGATCCAGCAATCGCACTACTAGGTATTTATCCAAAGGATACAAAAATGCTGATTTGAAGAGACACATGCACCCCAATGTTTATAGCAGCGCTATCAGCAATAGCCAAATTATGGAAAGAGTCCAAGTGTTCACTGACTAATGAAGGGATAAACAAGATGTGGTGTATATATACAATGGAATATTGCTCAGTGATCAAAAAGAATGAAATAACGTGGCTAGAACGTGGATAAAGTACATTATGCTAAGCAAAATAAGTCAGTCAGAGAAAAACAAATGTATGATTTCACTTATGTGGAATTTAAGAAACAAAACAGATGAACATAGAGGAAGGGAAGGAAAAATAAAATAAGATAAAAAGAGAGAGGGAAGCAAACCATAAGAGACCCTTAAATACAGAGAACAAGCTGAAGGTTGCTGGAGGATGCTGGGTGAGGGGATGGGCTAAATGGGTGATGGGCATTAAGGAGGGCACTTGCTGGAATGAGCCAGGGGTATTGTATTTAAGTGATGAATCACTGAATTCTACTCCTGAAACCAATACTATGCTATATGTTAACTTGAATTTAAATTAAAAAAACAAAAACGAAATCACTCATTTGATTTTATACTTCCACTTCCTATAATACAGCCTAAGAAAATAATTCTAAAAATAGAAAAAGCTCCATGCTCAAAGATTTGACGCAGCATTATGCATAACTGAAAATTTTAAAATAACTAAAATGTCCAATGATATTTGAGGATGTAATCTTGAGTATATCAGCTGTATGGAATTGTACGTGGGCCTTTTTACATGTCAGAGTCACATAACTGGGACATACTCTGACCCAGTGTGAAGATCACTGTACCTGGATCATTTCTTCAGGGATGCCTAAAAATGTACAGTATATCTTTTCTATTTTGAGGTAGCAAAAAGTGGTATTTTGACATCTATAACCACTTCTCTCTCCTGTAACTTATTCTCACGTTAGTTCTGAAAGTATGATCAAATAAGTCTACATATTTAAAAGAATGCCTGGAAATTTTGCCAAGTGTCAACATATTATAAAGTCAATTGTGTGGTTGACCAGAGAAAAGGGCATACAGCAAACAAACAGACAGAAAATTCCCTGTTCTCAAATTGTTTATGCTCTTGTGAAGCTAGCACGCTAGAAAAAATTTTGAAAACCTCATTGAAGCCTACTTTAAGATATAGTATAAATCAAGTGCATAAACCCTGAGGGGTTTTAGCATAAAAGGGGCTAAACCAAGTCAGGTGGTGCTAATCAAGGTCAGCACACCGGAGCCGGGAACGGGTCAGGACCCACACAGAGCCTGCTGCAGTGTTTCTGCAAAGTTTTAAGGGGCATGAACAATGTACAGTCACTGATCCAGTTGGTGGCATATTTGCTCCCTTCATAATCTGCTTCCTATATAAGCTGTTACTGAGGAAAACAAATGCAGACACATCGAGTCTGTGAACAGATGGTGCTTCTGTATGATGAAGAAAAAATGAGGGTGAGAGGGACAGCAAGTTTAGAAAAGATGGCTCTCTCCCCTGCACCCCCCACCATTGTCTGCTGGTTTCCTCGTGGCCCTCCTCCTGCTAGCCCCAGCTCTCTCTTCAGCTCCTCCCACCTTTGTTAGGATGAAAGAGGTTACAGGTTAGAGAGACAGAAGATGATGCTTAATCCTAAATCCCCTTTGTGCATTTTAGTTGAGCCCTTGTCTTCCAAAGTAAAATAAAAAGGCTAAGGCAGCTGTAAAATGGCAGCGAGGCCGTGCACAAAGAGCACGGGGCATATGGTGACCTTCCTTTTTCCGAGACGGGTTGAGCCTCCGTTGTCATGCTAGGGGGTTGTTCTTAAATGTCATTTGGAGGCTATTGTTTGTCTGAGGCCCAGAAGAATGTGACCGTCTTGCTGAGCTGGAGGGAAAAAGAATCCAAAAAGGGTTTATGGAAATGCCTGGAAATTTTGCCAAAATGTCAGTGTACTAATTGTCTGCCGTATTACATCTAAGGCAGCTCCATCTCTGTGTATGGGTTTGAAAGTGTATGTGTACTTTGTTATTGTCCTTTGGTTCTTTTTGCCTTGTTTTGGATCAAGATTCTATAGTATTACAGCAAAGGTGGTGTGGTGTGTGTTACAACGAAGTGTTACACTATAGTGACAGTGACCACCCTAATCAGATTTTCCAGAGTTGTTCTTATTTCTATGTGTCTATTTAGTACTCTCCTACTTGTCAGATCACGTTTGTCCATGTGTTTAATTCCAAAAATAAATTACTATTGGTCCCCTGTTTATTATGAAACATGTACATGATAGGTATGAATAAATACTGAAGGAAGGAAGGAAGGAAGGAAGGAAGGAAGGAAGGAAGGAAGGAAGGAAGGAAGATAATGAATAAATGAATGAATGAAAGTGCTATACTAGGAGGTGTCCAGAAACTTAGACTTCAGTTCTTTTTTTTTTTAAGTTTGTTGATTTATTTTGAGAGAGAGAGAGAGCGAGAGAGAGCGAGCGAGCCAGGGAGGGACAGAGAGAGAGGGTGAGAAAGAGAATCCCAAGCAGGCCTGGGGCTGTCAGCACAGAGTCCAATGTGGGTCTCAAACCAATGAGCCGTGAGATCATGACCTGAGCCAAGATAAAGAGTTGGACAATCGTGACCTGAGCTGAGATCAAGAGTTGGGCACTTAACTGACTGAGCCACCCAGGTGCCCCACTTAGACTTCAGTTCTAACTTCACCACTATTTGTGTGGCACTTGACCAGGAAAAGTAACCTCCTAGGTCTTTGGTTTCTTCATCTAGCAAACGTCCAGACACGTCTCATTTATTTCTGAGATCCATCCAGACCCCAAGAACCTATATTCTAATAAAAGATGGCTTCATCCTTCATTTTTAAGCCCTTTTTCTTGGTTCCTGGTCTGATGACTTAATTGCGACTAATCAGATTTACTGGTCCTCGACCAAACATGGGCAATGACATTTAAAGTTTCTCTATCCTAAGGTAGGTAGAGAGCCCAGGACTGGTAGTCACTAAAAGAACAACCTATCACGGGGGGAATATACACAGAAACAAGATCATTTAGGCCTACTGTATTTCTTTAAGGAGAAAATGAGTATAAGCTTTAGGGCAGAGGGGATATCAAAGTGTAGAGGCAAAAATTAAAGGAAACTTAGTCAAGAATTTTAATAGATGATTTAAGAATAATATACTAAGTGAACTGAAAGACGTAAAAGTGAAATATGAGCAATTTGGGGCTTGTGTGGGGCTGTTCCATAATGAAGACAAGACATCTGAACATACAGCCAAAGAAAGAATGCCTTGGACTTAGCTGCACGCACTCAAAATGTGGTCCAAGTTATAAGAGAAGACATGAGGGGTATTTTTGAAAATCATTTTTATTCTGATATTTAATGTTGCTACAAAGAATGTTGTAATCTAATGCAGTAGCTAAGTGAAAGCTGATAAAAATATAAGAAATGCATCCCTTCAGAGCCCAGGGTCTCTAAGGGGCCCTCCAAGCTGGAGTAAGGTGAGAAATCCTAAGCAAAAGAGCTAGCAACTTCTCCTTCAACACCCCTACCCCTCAGCAGGCTGGAGGAGGAGGGGGGGGAGGGGGAGGGGGAAAAGTGGGGAAGAACTCTGTGTCTGTGCATGTTTGGGGGTTCATCTCCCAGGGAGACCCCACAGTACTACCATACATACTGCAGAACACCACCACTAAACAAGCAGCGTGTGCTGTTCGCTACATTAGCAATAGAATTAATGTTTTAGTTAACTGATTCCATTTTTACCCGATGCTTTTTACTGATCGAACAGGGAGATAAAGGGATCTGTTTTTAGAACTGATAATTTTTTAAAAGAAAGAGAATGAGCGGCTGAGTGCCAGTGTCACAGAACTACCCAATCAGTGGGAGATGGCAGAGGTAGAGGAGACACTGAAGCCACTTCAGAGAAAGAAAGGAGTACAGGGAATCATGGTGGTGAGGACAGGCCTTCCCATCAAGAGCACCATGGACAATCCCACCACCGCACAGTATGCCAACTTCATGCACAACCTCACCTAAATGCCCGGAGCACCATGCATGAAATTGACCCCCAGAATGACCTCAACTTCCTTCGAATTTGCCCCAAGAAAAATGAAATTATGGTTATACCAGATTAAGACGATTTCCTGAGTGTGATTCAGAATCCAAATGAATCCACGCTCTTGGCTTCCTGCATCATTCCTTAATTGAATAGCCTCCAAGAATTATAATATTAATCATGTCAACAAACTCACAGGTGAAAATCACCTTTAGAGCCTACTTCGACAAATCCAGTGACCAAAGTCATCAAAGTCATCCCTCTGCTGGCCAATCACCCTGAGTTCTTGGGAGGGCCTTCTTTCTTCGCCTCCAGATCCTGAAGCAAGAGCTCTGAGCAGCCCACACCGTGCTTCCTTCTGTTCAATTTGTCACCCTTGGAAAAGGCTGTTTTTCTTTAACTAAAAATAACTGAAATGCTAAAAAGCGTAGAAAGAATGATAAAGAAAGAAAAGAAGAAAGGAAAACGGGGAGGAAAGAAGAGGTGAGGGAGGAAAGGAAGAAAATGTGCAGCAACGCTTCTGTACCCAAAGTCAAAGATCTTGCTGCTGTCCAAGTCGAGGCTCAGAGTGTCGTTTCTTGCTAAAATCCTAGCCTTTGGTCCTGGCCAGGAATGTAAACTGCTGGTCAACAGGATAAAACTCTGAACTTGTCTCCAGTATCTACCGAAGTTCCCAGCAGCATCCAGAGACAAAAAACAAAACAACTGAAGTTTTTGCATAGCCCTGAAGCAAGGAGAAGAAACTGTCAGCTGCTCTCCACTCCCTACTGCCTGTGTCCTGTGAGCCCCCTCCTTGCTTAGGAACACTCAATTGAGAGTGAAAATGTTTTTCTAAACATAGGCTATCCACATTAGATTTTGCACAATTTTACTAGCTTTGCCATCGATCAAAGTACCTATTCCGTCTAAAATAATAATGATAATGATAATAATAATATCTACCATATATTGAGCACTTATCATGTGCTAGGTTGTGTTCCAAGCACTTTTCATGTATTAACTTATTTAATCCTCACAGGAACCCCACTGGGAAGTTACAAAATATTAGTCCCATTTGCAGATGAAGAAATTGAGGCAGATGAGGTAAAGATGTTTACTGAGGTCATGTGACCAGGATCAACCACAGGCATTCTGGCTGCAGTGTCCATTTTCCTAATCCTGATACTGTGTGATATTAAAAGCTTTTTTGTGGGAATTAAGCCTCCTTATTTTCACTTAACTTCCTCCTTGTTAAACCATACGTAATGCTTTAGCTTTCGTTTCTTCAATGAAATCTGGAATCAGAATCAGGTAAAAAATACATATATAATATAGATCTACACATATATGTATGTATATGTATATTGAAACAGAGTAGTTCAAAGAGATTGAAGTCTGAGAAAGCTTTGGAAGCATATTTGTTCATTTTAGAAGATTTTCAGCAAAAATGCCAGTGCTTTTAATCTCTGCTCCCATATGTTTAAAATAAAAAGCTTTCATTAGAGCAAGTCATTGAACTAAGATGTAATTTTAAAAAGAAAGAAAGAAAAGAAAGGGAAAGGAAAGGAAAGAAGAAAAAGAAAGAAAGAAAGAAAGAAAGAAAGAAAGAAAGAAAGAAAGAAAGAGAAAGAAGAAAGAAAGAAAAGAAAGGGAAAGGAAAGAAGAAAAAAGAAAGAAGCAAAGGAAGGAAGGAAGGAAGGAAAGAGTCCTGAAAATGACCCAGAGTCACTGTCTTCCAAGAAAATGATAAATAGGACCACAGATATAAACAGTTTTAAAAATCTAAAAAAAAAATGTGTTTGGGTTTAGTTTGGATATTTTTTACATGTACCTCTAATCAACAAGGATGGCCACTGTTACCATTTTGGAGCACTTCCTCCAATAAGCATTAATATTTCTAACCACAATCAATGCTTACATCATTTAACTCTTATATGGGGGTTTGGGGGGAATTTTTGTGCCTTAGAAAGGGCCCACATAGCCTTGGGGAAAGAAATGGTATTAATGTGTTAAAAGAAAGTATTCATGGCACCAAAAAACCCACAAAAAAGTTCCATGAAGAGGTTAGTTCTGCTTTAAATAAAAGTCTATGTTTAATACTGTTGAGCGTTTACTACTTCTCATCCACAGAATGGACTCTTGCAGCATCAGAACAACTTGCCAGGTGAATAGCTAGATTCTAGTTATTAAAACAAAGATCCAGGGCTGGCTCAGTTGGTAGAGCATGCAACTCTGGATCGCAGGGTCATGAGTTCAAGTCTCATGTGGAGCATGGAGTCTACTAAAAAACAACGACACAGATCCAATCAAATAAGAGTTTTGAGATTATGAAAATGAATAAAAGAAATTAATGACTGGAAATGTCTACGTTTTAAACTTTAACCCAATTTTTTACCCTGTTGTCAAAGACATAGTTTCATTTGACCATTTCCTTTCTTGAGTTCCTTGGATAGGTTTGGTACAATACAACCACTACTAGAACACAGCTCAATGACCTTTAAAACATTAAGATGTGGGGCGCCTGGGTGGCTCAGTCGGTTGGGTGGCCGACTTCGGCTCAGGTCATGATCTCGCGGTCTGTGAGTTCGAGCCCCGCGTCGGTCTCTGTGCTGACAGCTCAGAGCCTGGAGCCTGTTTCGGATTCTGTGTCTCCCTCTCTCTGACCCTCCCCCGTTCATGCTCTGTCTCTGTCTCAAAAATAAATAAATGTTAAAAAAAAAATTAAAAAAAAATAAAATAAAACATTAAGATGCTTGCTGAATTGGAAAAAAAATAAAGAGAGGCCAGATTTTGAACTGTAGTCCAAAATCTCCCTGTGGAATGTCTAATGCATGAGGAGTTTATAGAAAAGATTGATAATTGTGTTCAAGGGCATCCACATTTTCTTATCTGTCCCCCAACACAGATTGTGTGATACTTGTCAGTTGTGACCTTATGTAGCTCAGGTAAACGTATGTAACTTATAGTGGAGTTGTAATTTTGTGGGCAGTATGGTGTGACCCAGTGGTTCTTAACCCTAGCTGCTTAGTAGAATCACTGGGTGAGTTTCTTGAAAACGCTAATGCCCTGGCCTTAGCCCAGACCAATTTCATGAGTATCTCTAGGTGTAGAATAGGGGCACTGGTGTATTTTCAACTCCCAGAGAATAGTATTATGCAGCAAGGCTTGAAGCATACTGGTACAGAGAAACCACATGGGCTTTGGAGTCAGCTAACACTGAGCTCAGAGACTGGCATTGTCCCTGATTGATTGTGCAAATTTGAATCTTGTTTCATTGTCTGGAAAAGGGAGATGATAATCCCTGCTTCCATAAAGCCACTGTAACTATTAGATGAGAAAGTATGTGGAACATGCTTGGTAAACAGTAAATACCTATTAGTGCCAAGTTATTTTCCTATGTATCTTCAATTTTTTTAAAAAATTATTTAAATTTTTAAAATTTATTTTAAAATTACTTATTTCAGCAATCTCTACACTCAATGTGGGGCTCAAACTCACTACCCAAAGATCAAGTGCATGCTCTTCTGACTGGGCCAGCCAGGTACCCCTATCTTCGATTGTTTTATTACTCTAAAATGTAATTTTGCTAAATTATTTCCAGAAAGTAGCTCAAATATCCAATGTCTTTTCATTCTGTCTCAAGGAATTGCCTTTGTGAAGCTATGGAGTCCCTGGCTAAGGAGCTTGTCTGCTGGGACTGTGCAAGAACAAGCCAAGTGTGAATGCCACGTTTTGAGCAACAAGTCCATATCCATTGCCTCGACATCGGAAGAACAGAAAGGTCTTCCTGTTATCTGTATCTGATCAGATCTAACATGTAGATTCTTCTCCCTTTAGGAAATGACTCAAAGCAGTCCAGAGTGTGCCTGCAAATGCTCCCTGTTCAATGACTTGCTGAATAATAAGGGTTCTGGTATCCCTTCCCAGTGATACCCTACGAATGTGGGCTGCAAGGGGAATCTAACCCTAGGAACTTTCTTTAAAATAAGATAGACAAGGTGGCATTAAGACCACAAGAGATCTCATATATGACCTTGAGATGCCCCATGAGCTAGCTTTGTGACGAGGCACAGAGCAAGTAGATATTGTTGGATACATCAGAGGTCGTCGTTACATGTGGACCTTGCAAGGACAGCAGCTGTGCTTTCCTGACAGTCTGACCCCAGCATGGGGTGGGTGGGGGAGAAGTAGCTAGCCTTTTTCCCCGGCAGTGCCCTTTTCCCATCTCCAATTCAAGCCTTAAACAGTTGAGACTTCCCACCCCACTCAACATTCTGGAAAGGACCAGGAATTTTGTTGACTTCTGTGTTCACTTCAGAAAGAGAGAATTATTTATATTTTTGTTATCATATTTCAATGACCTAAGTTAAACCCTATCCTCTCTTCCTTAGTATTATTTTGCCATGAAGCAATATATGCATTTTGGGGTTCAAGTTTGGATTCTCACCAGTTAGAAAAAGCTCATAATGTATTCGTTGAGTCAAAGACTGGAAACTTTAGTACCAACAGCCATGGCAACTGCATCAAAAGAAGGCCACTGGAATCTATCTACTTCAAATACGTCCACATTTCTTGTCACATCTGCGGTGCATTGCAGGGCTGAAATCTGTAGCTTTTCAACATAATATGTGTCTAGATCAAACAATATTAAATAATCATTAAAATCTGCTTTGTCCTTCTTGAAGAGCTGCTCATAGCTTCCCATTGTGCTATGTGTATTAAGAGAACGCTGGATGTTATATAAAATGTGAATTGCAACTGTCTTGTGTGGTAGACAGTTTACTAAAGTATTATCCAGAACACATGCTATCTGATTTACTAACTTATTATCCATTAAAAAAATCCTTGGGTAAATAAATGTGTAACTAAAAGAATTGTTACTCTGTATAATCAGATGAATGGATACAAACAGGGAAGATTGCTGTCATTATGCTGTATATTGTGCTAAACAGATGCACATGATTTTTTTCAGATAGTGTGCTATATCAAACTGCTTCCTTCCGTCTAGGCTTTGCTTTTATCAATAAGATGTTTCGTATTTCAAATCAATCGTTGCTCTCTGAGAAGTCCATTCCTGCCCCCATCTCCTTCTCCCACCCTGCTGCCTTTCCACCATGCACCAGATCGTTCAGTCACTGGGGTTGGCACAGAAGAGAAATGGCTAGAAACACTGGGTCTCTAATGTGTTGTTAGCACTGAGTCTGCCCTTATCCCAAGGAGTATATCATACCACAGGACATGTCGGAAACTCAAGTCACAGTGAGTGGAAACAGATTCTTTGGAAGTTTGTTAGTTGCCCCACACAACTGTTCCAATAGTTAACAGGCTAAACCACATTAACATCATTTGTGTTTTGGATTCTTTAGTAGGTCACAATGGTGGAGCTGTACTGATCTACCTATTTTTCATTCATTCTCCCACTGGCACACCTATTTCAGGGAACTGGTAAGATTTCTTTTTTTTATATTAAAGTTTATTTATTTTTGAGAGAGAGAGGATGCATGCACACGGAGAGGGGCAGAGGGAGGGAGAGAGAGAGACAGAGAGAGACAGAGAAAGACAGAGAGAGAGAGAGAGAGAGAGAGAGAGAGAGAATCCCAAGCAGGCTCTGTGCTGTCAGAGCAGAGCCTGATGCAGGGCTCGAACTCACAAACCGTGAGATTATGTATGACCTGAGCCAAAATCAAGTCAGACACTTAACCAACTGAGCCACCCAGGCACCCTGGGAATTGGTAAGATATTTAAAATCAGGCAGTAGTCATGGGTATAGATAATGGTCTTTCCCTTTCATCCCATCCCATCCACCCATCCCATCCACATAAGAAAACTCCGTGGATACCTAAAGCATCAGGTAGGATGCTAGGAATGAAAGGCCCTCAGAGACTTGCTAACAAGGCCCCAATTATAATATGGAATAATAAATGAGATGTTCATGCATGAGCTGCCATTGGAGCACAGAGGATGGGCACCTGACCCAACTACTGCACTCATTGCTGCTGGCACCAGGGAAGCAGGTGACGATTAAACTGAAAGAGTGGGGACACCAGGATAAATTTCAGAGTTTGGATTTGGCAAAGTGGGTAAAATGTGGAAGCACTTATTAAGATAAACAAATAAAGAGGATATGGTATCTGCCTAGTCCTTGGCCATTTGCCCTACCAAACACTCTTATTTTAAAGCAGTTTTATTCTGATATAATTCACTTACCATTCAATTCATCCATTTAAAGTGTTCACTTCAGGGGCGCCCGGGTGGCTCAGCTGACTGAGTGTCCAACTCTTCGTTTCAGCTCAGGTCATGACCCCAGGGTCATGAGACTGAGCCCCACATCGGGCTCTGCGCTTGGCCTGATGAGAAAGAGTCTCTTTCTCTCCCTCTCTCTGCCCTTCCCCTGCTCATGGTCTCTTTCTCAAAATAACAATAAACATTCAAAAAAGAAAAAGAAGAATTAAAAAAATAAAGCATGGGGGCGCCTGGGTGGCTCAGTCGGTTAAGCGTCCGACTTCAGCTCAGGTCACGATCTCGCGGTCCGCGAGTTCGAGCCCCGCGTCGGGCTCTGGGCTGATGGCTCAGAGCCTGGATCCTGCTTCCGATTCTGTGTTTCCCTCTCTCTCTGCCCCTCCCCCGTTCATGCTGTGTCTCTCTCTGTTTCAAAAATAAATAAATGTTAAAAAAATAAATAAATAAATAAATAAATAAAGCATAGACTTCAATGTCTTTTACTATATCCATGGAATTTTGCAACCATTACCACAATCAATTTTAGAACATTTTCATCACCCCAACACCATACCCCTTAGCTGTCATCCTCTAATTCCATGCGCTTACCACCCAGCCTTAGGCAGCTACTAATGTCCTGTTTCTATAGATTTGCCTATTCTGGACATTTCACATAAATGAAATCACCCAATATGAAATCCTTTACAACTTTCTCATTTAGCATAGAACATTTGGGTTGTGCAAACACATCTGAGGGAAGGCAGCCCAGGGGTCCCACCCTTGGCCACAGCCGACTGGATTGGATCTGATCCAATGACAGGCAATCCATATGCTGGTCAACAACTAGGAAGGTGGCCTGGCAAGAAAAGATGTGCCCGAGAGTCATATTCTCTCAAGTTTGAACTGCAAAAGTACTGAGAGAATGATTCAGTGGGATTCAGTGGGAGCATTCAGTGGGAGCTAAAGCTGGCAGAATGCACAGAGCCCCCATGAGCTGGAGTTGGGCTTTGAAGGGTCAAGGCAAGCCAGGGTTATGCAGGAGACACTGTGGGAAAGATGAGGAAGAGGGAAGTTAATAGAGGTTATGAGGTTAAAAAAAAAAAAAAAAAAAAAAAAAAGACACACAGCCTGTAGGGTGGACCAGCCACACAGTTGCAAGTACAAAGTAGGGCAGAGTGTGGAGGATAGGTGAGTGAGGTTAGCAATGGTAAGCAGGCAGAAAGCATGCTGGGTCCTGTTAACGTTAATGTTCTAAGAGCTGCTCTGGGGTCCCACTTTTCCTGATCGACTATGGTTTCTTTTCCCTTGAGGCCTGGCTTTGTTTTTTGTTTTTCCAGCCTTAACAGGTTTTCTCACATGTGTATCCTTACAACAAAACCACCGTTACTTGAAATGATTAAAATGAAAAGCAACTAAGCAGGATGAGGGAATAACGAATTCAATCCAGGACACGCTATGCATGAGGTGTGGTGTTCCAAGCTGAGTAGGTGTTGATATAAATGCACCTGCAGGAAGGAGATCAGGGCTGTGAAAGGGATTTGTGAGTTATCGGTGCAGACAGAACCCTCAGATACAGTAAGATGAGGGTGAACACAGAAAGAGAAGCCTACAAAGGGGAATAAGAAGGGACAGCCACAGAGATGGGCAAAGAACCAGGAGAAGTGATTGGGGACCAAAGCCATAACTCTGGTGTCACCGTGTTCCAGCAGAAGTACCAGCAACCTCTATAGGGTGACTACTTCATTTATTTCCTCCACATGCTTAGGAAAGCAAACAGATTCCTCACTCTCAACTCTGATTTCCAATTAACTCAATGAACATTTACTGAGAACTGACTTATGTAAAGCACTATACTGCAGGAAATATCTACATGGCAGGGCTGGCGGGACATGATTAAGTCCCTAGGCTCAAGGGAAAAGGCAGAAAGACCTAGTGCTTATTGTGAGCTCACGGTGGGTAGTGAGGCACCATGCTCAACCCTTGTTTATCTTGTTTAAACCTCTCGACAACCAATGAAGAAACTGAACAATCACGAGCCAAAAACAGACAAAACATGGCTTTTAATCCAAGCAGCACCAGTTAGTGATGGTGAAACCTTGTTCTAAGACTCCATTGCAGAACAGGGTAAAGTACATGCCTCTGGGTCTGTTATGAGTATTACATGAGTGCCATAGATTGAATGTCTGTGTCCCGCGAGCCCCCCCCCCCGCCCCCCGCCACCAAATTCACATGTTAAAACCTACCCCCACCCCAGTGTGATGGTTTTTGGAGGTGGGGCCTTTGGGAGGTGATTGGGAGCCTCCATGAAATGGATTGTGTCCTTATAAAAGAAACCCCAGAGGGCTCCCTCACCCCTTCTACCATGTGAGGACACAGAGAGAAGGTGGCCATCTATGAACAGGAAATAAGGTCTCACCAGAACTGAAATCTGCTAATACCTTGATCTCAGACTTCCCAGCCTCCAGAGCTGTGAGAAATAAATGTCTGCTGTTTATAAAGCACTTAGTCTCTGGTATTTGTGACCCGAATGGATTAAGACAATGAGATAATATGTGTGTGCAAATCCTCACACCTAGAAAGTACTGAATACAGGGGAGCCGTTCCTGTCATTGTCACCATGTCCACTTGCTTGTGAGAGGAAGACCTACTTTTAGTCCCAGGTGTTTAGAATGAATACCTGTCCACTACCGCCCATGACAGGCTATGAGGATGAGGGATGGATCTGCCAAGAATCCCACGATTCAAGGCAAAACACAGGCGGGGGGAGGGGGGGTCAGAAAAACTTAGTTCTGGCCCTGCCACTCTTCTGCACCCTGTACAGGTCACCTGTCCTCGGCTTCTCCACCACCTCCCCGACTTCATCTGCTTGTTTTACAGCTCGACTGACACTGTGCATGAAAACATTTTGTTGACTTTAAAAATGCTATGCAGGGGCGCCTGGGTGGCGCAGTCGGTTAAGCGTCCGACTTCAGCCAGGTCACGATCTCGCGGTCCGTGAGTTCGAGCCCCGCGTCAGGCTCTGGGCTGATGGCTCGGAGCCTGGAGCCTGTTTCCGATTCTGTGTCTCCCTCTCTCTCTGCCCCTCCCCCGTTCATGCTCTGTCTCTCTCTGTCCCAAAAATAAATAAACGTTGAAAAAAAAAAATTAAAAAAAAAAAAATGCTATGCAAAGGTTACTGGGAAAGACCAGTCAAGTCAGGCTTGGTGAAGGACTTTTGGATGTCCGAGATCCCTTTTTCAGGCAAGCGCACACTTGGGAAGAGTCCACTGTGAGCACTTATCAGTCCCCACCTTACTTAGGCAGTGACCTTGAAGTAGGGAACACCTAAGTTTTAAGGCTCCAGTATAGGCAGAGGAAGAGGCTCCAGGAGACACGAGGATGCCAGGAAGAGAGGTGTGAGGGGGAAAGAGACACACAACCACAACCACATCACTAATTTCCCTGCAGGTCTCTCTGAAGGAGCCCAGATGCCATGGCCCCACAAATCCTCTTTTGGGCCACCTGGGGTGTTGGTGCCATCTGTGGCTACATTGATCTGACTGAAACCCTCATAATTAGCCATAAACTAGTAAAACAGAAAGCTAGGGGAAAGACCACATCAGTGGAAGTTGCCTTTGGAGATGAATTCAGACCACCCAGAAAGGCACTTACTTCTGTGAAGTTTAACAAATCCTAGTGCACAACATTATCAATAACAAATAGATGTAAACTCCAAATCAGACCCTCTAATTCTGAAACCAACAACTGAAACAGACAGCAGACATGACAGACAGTTATGAGCACGTGCTGCACAACAGACACCATTGGCTTAAAAACAGATTTTACTACTCTGAGGTGCAGAGAACTGTCATCAGAAGGATTCTCCAGATTCTGTTGTGATTCGCTATTATTTGGTGAACTGCATTTACGGCAGCTCCCTGGGCAAGGAAAAGAGTGTTAGGATGTAGCCCCTGCTCTCATGAAGCTTACTTCCTAGTTAGGGATTCATAGGAAACCAGAGCAACAAGGCAGGATATAATGAGTGCTCAATTGTGTGACCCCAACCGTAACAGTTTGGCATTTGGCAGGTATCAGTGAAAGCTGGAAATATCAGAAAAATCTCCAGAGAGGTGCCAGAATTTGGGCCAGAGCTCAGAAGGGAAGACTTTTCACTTAATGGGAATAAGCACCTGGCACATAGAAGGTGCTTAACCAGTATTTGCTGGATTTGTTCAACGCTGTTGAACAAGCACATGCAGACGGGCATGAGCAAGGTGGATGTCCAGTAATGTCATACTGCAAAACTTCACTTCCCTTCTTCCTTCTGATGCACCTGGATCAATATCCCCCAGGGAAGGTATTCAAGGTCATATGATACCATTTCCACTCCCAAGTAAAGGAGAGGCAAGGGTTTAGGGAATGAGCAGAAAGGTCCTTTTAGCACAGAGGACCCAAACATTCCAATCACCGCCTCTTACAGCTCCTTAGAAATAAACCTTCAGGTGTACGCTTTCCAACTTGAACCACTTCATTAATGTCGGTCCCTAACTCCCACGGGCAGGTGCTCTGGTTCATGCTGCTGTTCAGAGAACCCAAAAATCCTTGCACTTCCTGGAATCCCTGTTAAAATTCTGGATAAATGTCCTGGAAAATTAAAATCCACTCATAACATGAGTGAAAACAAAACAAGACCCTTGCAGTCTTATACAGGTGAAACAAAAAGAATGATGCATACAGCAATTCCACAGGTTCAACAACGTGGACAGATAAAGACACAGAAGTAGCGATAGCACTGGCATGGTTCAGAAGCCAAATACAAAGAAAGAGGAATATTGCCTTTTCTTGTCATATGATTTTGTCTGTAGACAAAAGTCTACAACTTGCTTTCAGCATAAATGTGCGATCCATTTCCATGTTCAGAAGCACAAGTTTTAGGAACTCTGAATGCATTGGAATATCTGGCATTCCCCTTCCAGCAGAGAGCCACATAGATTTGTAGAACTGGAGGAACTGTCACTCTACAGAAGAGAAAACTGAGGACCAGAGAGGCTAGGTGACTTGTCAAAAATCATAGCAATAGAAGCGCCCGGGTGGTGCAGTTGGTTAAATGTCTGACTTCGGCTCAGGTCATGATCTCACAGCCTGTGAGTTCGAGCCCCACGTTGGGCTCTGTGCTGACAGCTCAGAGCCTGGAGCCTGCTTCAGATTCTGTGTGTGTGTGTGTGTGTGTGTGTGTGTGTGTGTGTGTGTCTCCCTCTCTGCCCCTCCCCTGCTCGTGCTCTTTCTCTCTCCCTCAAAAATAAACAAAAAAAAGTTTTTAATTAAAAAAAATTATAGCAACAGTTAGACTCAGCCAATCTGCAGAATGTACATGTTTTTTCACCCCTAGAATTTTGCTTCTAATCTATACTCAGCATTTCTCAAAGTGTGCTCCACAGAACACAAGTGCCTAGAGTATAGGCACTCTCTGGAGAGAAAAAGATATTTCATGGTCAGATGAATCATGGAAAGGCTGGATTAAAGAAAATTAAGTGGGTTTTTTCATTTATTCATTTGAACTGTAGAAGTCCTAGGACTTCTAAAAGTTTCTGTGGGGGAGGGGGAACGGCTGTTCTGAACCAGGCAGCTTCTCAGATATTTCATGGGCTGGAATGGTTTTTAATAATCTGTGTCTGAGTTTTGTAAGGCTTTCTTCCTCTCTCTGCAGAACCTTCTGCACCAAGCACAGAAGACATAAGAGGTAGAATCTCTTGGCCCTGATACAGTTACAGCTTAAGGGTTTTGTTTCTCCTTCCTAAAAACCCAAAGTGAGAGCGGAGGAAACCCAGCAGTGACCCAGAGCTGATTGATGGCATGGAGAAATCTGGTTCACTCCAACCACAGGCAGCTTATACAAGCTGGGGTGACCCCCCTCCTGTTAAATGGATCATCTAAGTATCAGATCCAACCGAAGTCCCTGGCAGAGAGAGAGTTGTGCCTGGGGGCGGAGGAAGGGAAAAATGCAGAAAGAAGGGGCTTTTTCTCAGCTGTCTTTGGAAGACTCTGGTCAGCAGCTCCTAAAATGCCTCTCTCACCCTGCCAAGGAGTCAGCTCTGTTTCTATAAAGGTGTTAACTATTTTCCTCCTCCAGAGACCATGGGAAGGGAGATCTGTTTCTGGTTCAGTGACATTGCCTGTGGGTCTTGTTCCTGACTTCTATGACCGGAGTCACAGGAATGGTGAACAAACAGTATGTGGAAAGGTCTAGACCTGGTAAGTAGCTTTCGTGACCACTGACAGGTTTCCAGAGTTAGAGCTCCCCCTGCTGGCATCCAAAGCACTTGGTAAACCCTGCCCGGAATTCTTTTATTCCTGCAAGAGTGTGTGAAACCCTGATTAAGCTTTCAGTCAACCACTTTATTCTCATATTGTGGCTTTTTCCAAGGACTTGAGCTGACAGAAATGTTCAGCCTTTGTGATTCTTACTTTCTCTTGGCTATGTCTCCTTCACTGAAAGACAGTCCAGTTTGTCCAGTTCATATAGCACTGGACTCCTCTAGGCTGGGATTTAGGTTTGGGACATTTCCCAAATTTAAAACCTGGATGTCCTCGTAGGACAGGTTTCTCATTAATAAAGTTACATTTCTCAAATATCAGATGCTTTTTCTTCTCCATCCAGATGGATAAAAGAAGAAAGAAAGAAAGAAAGAAAGAAAGAAAGAAAGAAAGAAAGAAAGAAAGAAAGAAAGAAAGAACCCTGTTTTTCTATCACGGGAAAAAGACATGTCTTAAAAACAGTTTCCTTTAATTGGGATCCAGTAGATGCAGGGTAGAAAAATACCTCAAGAAAGTTTCCCTTTGGAGTAAGGTCTATAACACAAATGTTGGGAATCTGGTCTCACCCTGCTCTGATTGCTAAGCCTTTCCTTGCTATAGGACCCTGTGGCTTCTGCCGAGTTGAATGAACAATAAACCTTCCCTCATTTCTAACTTCATCTTCAGAGACCAGACTCTCCAGAATCCCTGGTGGTTGCATAATTTCATGACCCTCGATTTGGGGAATTCCTGCTAGATAAAGCTTTAACAGACACCATCTTATTTTAAATTGAGAAAGAACGCTGTGAATCTTTTTATTTTCTAAAAGGGAACATGAAGGGAAAGAAGGAAGGAATAGAACCAAGACAGTCTGAAATGGATATCTGGCTTTATGGAGCAAGATAGAAGCAAGGTTTTCTGCAGGTTTATTTTTTCGATCAGACAATGACTCATCATGATCCACTGGCACAGAATTTGGAGGCTCCTTAAGACCTCAGAATCAGAGAGTATGTTTGCTATGTTTCCTTTTCTCTAAAAAGTAGAATGTGTGCCCATTTGGGAGCTCATGGAAAATAAGAAATGGAAAGGCACCAAATGCAAAAACTTAAATAAAGGCATACCTCCTTCAACCCAATGAATAATTATTCAGATTTACAAAAATGAATAATAAGGGAGCAAATCTTCATTTTACAGAAGGATGCACCATGGGATTCCTTTACATTCCAAGTTCCCCTGATGCATAAAACATATGATTAGATTTAGAAAAACTTGATTTACACTTTTTTTTTTTTTTTAAGGAAAACATCTTTGCAGAAAGATTAGGTATGATTAGATGCAAGAGCTCTTCTCTCTGGAGGGAAAACAAATGAGCTTAGCTAACAGGAGACGGTAGAGTTAATAACCAAAAACTCTTCATGACATTTGGGAGAGTTGATTTCAGTTTTGTAAGAGTTCTTAGAAGATTTCTTAGGCAACTCCAAATGAATGCTTACAGGGATGGAAACAGAACTCCTCTAATAGATTGCCTCACACACTGGGTGGAGGTCAACCTTTCCTGAACTTGTGAGTTCTAGAAAAGTGCAAACACGGCAGCTGGGAAATGGTGGAACATGGCCCCATGTGAGGCAAAGGGAATCTGCATATTATCCCTGACAACTAACACACTCCCTTCTCCTTCTGAACTGTTTGTTGTCCCTCCATTGCTCTGAGGCAAACACTGTCAGATGAGAGACAGACAGACAGACCTGTGTGGCATTGAGACAGCATGGCTGAGGCTAAAGGAAGAAATCTGTTATTCCAAATTAATCCGTTTGTTCCAGGGAGGTCTAAGAAGACCTCAGAGCTTCCAGAACAGAGCTGGTTTTTCTAGTTGTAATTTCCAGTATTTCCACAGATACGTCTTCCCACAAAGTCCTGCCACAGAAGGGGCAAACAATACAGTCAAAGAGACGATACGTAAGCTGATCTCTCATCTAGCTGCCTGAATGGTCACAATCCACTTCATTTTTAAATTTAGATTCAAATGGTAATTTGAATATGTAATTTGGTAATGGTAATCATTCTAATCATAAAGGAAAAAAACAAAACCTCAGTTTACACACTATCTTTTCTAATAAAGAAACACTACCCTGATCCATTCTGAAATGTCTAAAAATCTCTGTCACATTATGGCCCAATCCCTGATCTAGTTGTAGCTTTTTGATTTGAAAAGCAGCTATGAAAATCTCTACCCAGGTTCTGTTCTCACCCTTTTTTTCTCCCCACAGCAGCACTCACTCCTCTCTTTCTTACACTTAAAGTCACAATAACGTTAAAAACCAATGCAGATGTCCACTTCTGTTAGCTTCCATCCCTCTTCACGCTACAGTATTTGTTTATGATTTTGCACCCGTTTTGGTGATGCAGCACATTCAGAGCTCATGAATATTTGATACTGAATTAAACCGTTTGACATTCTGTTCCATAAAGAACACCATTTAGTTCAGAGCAAACCATTTGAATGAGAACTCATTATTATGATACCACGATTTTATTTTATTTTATTGGAGTGTTTTGATTGTCAAATAGACAATACATGTCTTTCTTATTCTCTGTTTTAATTTTTTTTTGTCTCAAAGATGAAACCCTGCCTTTTACTTTGCAAACTACATTGATTGTTTTCATTTAAATAAGGGAAAGTATTTTTCTAAAATATTAAATTGTTTAATTTGGGACAAATGGAATAATAATGTTTTGCAATGAGATAGCGCTTCAAAAATGAGAGAAAATGTGTCCCCTCTGAAAAAAAGGGGGCCATGTTTGTATTTAATAACAAGTCAGCTAAAAGACGGTTCAGAGAACTAGCAGCAGCCCAAGTGGGAATGTGTGTCAATGAAAAGTCCATAATTGTGTTCTGTGCATGTCGTTTTAATGATATAGACTCACTTAGGCTTGCACAGACACATTATAAATGTTGGATCATTATCAACATGATTGCTCCAACAGAATCACTGGCTTATGCATCTATCTGATCAGGGCAGTGTTGAACATAACTGGGGTTTCACTGGGCAAACTGGATAAGGCAGTGGTTTCTCGCCCTCCCCACCCTATTGTGTGGTGGCTTCTTCAAGGGATTTCCAGAGCTCATGTGTAGGAATGAAAGAGTGCCCCATGAGGGCATGACCCTGTGTGTCCTGTACCCTAAGGTAGAGACTGACCTCCCGACAGGGATGTTTGGTAGCCTGATCGACAGCCTCATCACTGGTGAGGGGACATCACTGGCAGTTGCTAAATACACAGAGATGCTCAGAGAGAAAGACTTGCAAACACACAGGGATAGGAAATAGTTCACAAAAGTGATAAAGCATGTGTGTTCTTCAGTACGGTCATCGATTTCATTTAACATAGCTATTTTCTTGTTTGATTTTTCTTTTCCCTTTAATTTGACAAAAGCAAAGCAGGAATTGGCTTTACAGCTTAAAAAAAAATAGCCAATAAAACAAATCAAACTACATAAACCACTCTTTGAAATCATAAAGATTTTTCCTTTATTTTCAATAACGTATAAGACTTGGGCATGTAAGAAATTTTGTTTAAGTTAGAGAACCAGTTCTCAATATGCCATTATCAGTTGTAACTTGCTTAAATATTTTCATTTCTTCCTTTTCCTTCCTATAAGAAGTTTTTTCTTCCAAGAGTCAAATTGCTTTATAAAAGTCCGGGGTGATATTCTGCGTGCTTAGTACTTGCTGATTCATATTCTAATACTGAACATGGCTTTTTTTTTTTTTTTTTTTTTTGCCATCCAAATGCTTCATTTGGTGCATAATTTAAATGAAATCATATTCATACATAACTAGGACAAACAGACCCCTGTATTCTAATTCACTATATAAAACACCAAAAATATTTAGAATTTCTCCATTTTCTCTTACATTTGATGATTCTCCTGCATAACATTATTTAAAAACTACCAGAAGCACATGGTTTATATCTGACATTACTCCCAGAATAACAGATAGCTCTCTGTAACTTACCAGAATATAAACCAATGCTGGACAAATTTTTCTCTCTCCAATAATCTATTATACTTCAACAGGTACTGCATATATGTTTGTGATGATTAACGTTATACAGTAATCTCCTGTGTGCATCTAAATTGATCAAATATAATACCCAGATCATTACAATTTACATTTTTGTTATTAGTTGCCCCTTATTTACCAAAAGGTAGCTTTTATATTTTAAAGTTAATAGCCACAAAAGCTGTAGTCATTGAGTTGGTTAAAAGGAAGTGCTATGTCTGCAGTCCTGGATTGTATTTGTTTTTTGGCTGGTCGGTTGGTCGGTTTTGCTAATTTGAGGACCCAGTGTCCTCAAGCTGTAAAATGAGCACGTCAAATCCAATTACATGATTTCTAGGTTTCTTACAATTCTGTTTTAATCTGAGGGCTGGTTTATAAAACAAAGTTTGGTTTACTATCATAAAATAATTTAGGCTAATTCCTCTGTGTGGCCTCATCAGCCACCTGGTGTCACTGTCCGATCACCTGGTGGGTGTTCCTAATCTGAGGAAATTTGGGGAAGACTCTGGGAGTTGATGTTATTGTTGTTTGAGTTTAGTTTTTGCCAATTTTGTTTTGTTTTATTTTTCACTCAAGTAATTTGATTTCTCTTTGGCCTTCTTATTGTCCTCTCTCTCTCTCTCTCTCCGCCCTCTTCCTCCCCCCTCCAGTATCCCTGATTCCTCTTTGAAGCTTGTTTGTTTGCCTCCTTTCTTCTCCCCATCCTTGCAAGAGTTTCCTTCTTGGACTTTCTGCTTATTCACCATTTCCTTCAATTACTTGTTTTTAAATCACTTTAAATTTAGACCCTCATGAAAACTTGCCGGTTTGCCTCAGTACTCTAGGGATTAGAGGGTCTCACAACCTGTAATGGAATCAGGAGGCTACCCGGGGTAGAAAAGGTAGAGTTGGGTTTTATTTGCAGAATGTGGTTTTTCATGGTCATGAAGACAAAGATCAAGAGAAGACAAGAAGGTATAATTGTGATGTGGCTTCTCTAGGGGCTCAGACAGGTCCAAGAAGGCTTCAGTATATAAAGACTGGCCCCAGGGAAAAGGAGTCCATTTCTCTCCCAGAGGTCACCTAAATGTGGAAAGACCTAGATCTGTGTTTGGCCTCCTCTGTGAGCAGGGTGAGGGCTTCCCAGGGACTTTGAAGTCACCAAATTAGTGGCTGGCACAACCTGATCATGTCATTCCCACTGACCAGCAAAAACACACTAATGGAGCTTGACTTATTGTTCACTGTAGCCCTCCCAGCACCATGAGTAAAAGGCTCACCACAACCTCCCATCCAGTCGTCTTTAACAGAACAGCTTTAAGTGAAATGTAAGCTTTAAGTGAAATGTGGCTTACACACACCAAGATTAATCACACCAAGATTAAACCAATTTAAGTCTCAGGAGAAAGTATGGCATTTAAGAAATATAGTGAAGTAGGTCATCGAATAGGATGTAATAGTAGAGGCCAGCACCCACAGAGCAGGAAGAAACAGTTTCTCAGAAATCAGAAAACCACTTTCCCCCATTGCTATCATTGGCATTTGATGCTGACCATATTTTCTACCAAGAAATTGTGAGCATAAAGTTATTCCCCACCTAGTCGGTGCTTACATTACTGACATTACACAAAGGTCACAAGACTCTTCTCCACTCTGAGAGTTGCATATATAAGAACTGTCTTGATTCACTAGGTAGTCTCCACCTTAAACTCCAAAAGCCAAAGTTAGTTTGTGCATATGGGAAGGAGTGGCAGAGATCCTTGGATCTCTGGGGCAGAGAATGAGACACAGCTCAGTCAGAAGCCTATCTTGAGATCCATGCTAAATAAAGCACTCCAGAGCCCTCAGCTCCTCTGAATCAGCCAAGTTCAGCAAGCATTTCTTGGGGACCCACTTCAAGCCTAGACCCCAAGGACACTGAGTGGAAACAGCCTGACCCACGGCTGAGCTCCTGCAGCAGGTGGTTGAGATCCAGAACCACCTCTGCCCAGGCTGGAGGAGCCCTACCACCTGCTAGACATGGTCTAATTTGCCATGGGCAAGAGAACCTCCAGCAGCACTGTGGGAGCTGGGAATGCAGGCTCAGCAAGGAGAAAAACAGCTGCTCCAGGTGCTATGTGGACTTGAGCCATCTGTCAAAGCATTCTCACCTCCAAACGCAACCTCCGCACATCAACTCCCACATGTTCTGGAAGCGAGCCTTCCAAGATGACCTGAAAATGCTTGAGATTGGTGCCATCTCTATAATCTTCGAGGGGACAATTTCTTACATGGATACACTCAAGTTCATCCAGTTTGTTTCAGAATCACAATAAACACGCTCTTTGAATCCAATATACAAACTCCTGCTGCTGGGGCTGGGCCAGACCCAGACCCCAGTGGTTTTGCCCAATTCCTTCTTGCTCCATGGTACACAGTGTCTTCTTGCGCAAGCTATCAGTGGTCATACTAAAGCAATTGGGGGAAGAGATACGAAGAGGGGAAGGCACGTAGTATTTAAGATTTCTCTTGAAGCTGTGGGCAACACTGGTATGAGAACTTAGGCTATCATCTGAGATATCTGCAGGCTCTTTCACGGTTCAGATCAGCTCGGCTTCTTAAAATAAACAAGCCTCATCAATTGTGCGAGCTGAGGTTTCTTTGCACTTCGCGACTTAGCTACCTTATGTGTTTTTATGGCAACCTCCCTCCCACCCCACCCCACCATTTATCACGTCATCTTATCACAGTCTCTTTTGGAGACGCAAATAGCACACTAATGTTTCCTTTTGTTAGGGTGAGTTGTCAATCTCTTCAGAAATGGAACAACTACAGACAGCTCTTTCTTTTGATCATCTTTCTGACACTTGCCTGAGCCTGGCTGATCCATCACAGAGAGCCTGGCTCAGGGGAGAGGCACATGCCGACAGTCAATCAGTATGGATGTCACTTTGTGTCCATCAAGAAAATATGGGATGTGAACTATCGTGTATTTTGTTCTCATAAATAGCCTTCCTATTTCCTAAATCTTGTCTGTTTTTCATGGGCTGACAGTATAACTACAACACACAGAACTCTGCCATTTTAACATGCAAGTGTGAAGACTGACCTCTTTGTACCATTTTCCTCTAGCTTACTGACCACGAAGGAAGGGGAACACAAACACAGGATTCGAAATGCCATACCTTTGGCTTAAGAACACCTTGTTAGAATTAGAAATGCTTAGTTCAATTAGTTCAAGCTCCAAACTTTCTCTTGGAACCTTTTCTTCCCATCTGATGGGTGGGGGGAAAGGGAAAGGCAAGTGTGAGGAAGAAACTGGGGAGGCTGGGATGGAAGAAGGAAGGAGATTTTGTATTTACAATTTTGTACTGGGTAGGCGGGCCAAGAATTGGTTGTAGATTGCCTCATTCCTTTCTTTCTGGGAACAGAAATGGATAAAAACAAACAAACAACAACAACAAAAACCCAAAAACAAAAACAAAAAAATATAAACTGCCAATTGTGACTATCCCTGAGCCTGCCTATGACCTGTGGCTAGAACTGTAATTGGCCCTGTGAGACATTTAGAATCATTACCTAGGCTTTTAAATAGAAAAATCAGTAGAAAATCTAAACGCCCACTAATAGAAAATGATTAATTATAGGGGTTCATACTATGGAATTCTCTGATACCATTCAAGAACAAGGTAGATCTTGCTGCTCTGATACAGGAGTGGAATTTTTTTTGCCCCTTCTTCCCTTCTAGGTTCTTTGGTTGGTCCAGTACTTAAGTTGACATAAGACAGATTAATAGGAGAAAAGCTTAATTTTGTACATACAGGAGCCCCAAAGATGTGAGACTTACGGGCAAGTCAGGAAACTGAGGCTAATATATGCCGTCCTCAGCTAAGGAATGAGCCAGGGGCCTGGGGCTTCAAAGAGGGGAAGGCAATTCACAGGAAGATAACAAGAGCAGATGTTTGGTAGTTAGAAGCCTGCCCTGCCACGCAGATAGGTCTTTCAGATAAAAAGTTATCTCTGGTAATAGCTCTCTTTCTGCACCAGCCCTCCTATCTAAATTCTTTTAGGCAGTTATGGGAAGGGTAAAAGTTGTTCCTGAGTCTACTGGGTCTTGATGATGTTTAGCTGAATATAATCCACATGTCAAAGTGGCATATTTTGGGGTGACATATTCTATTCCCCTTCACTGCCACAGAACAGTATCCAACATAGTGTGGAATGAAAACTGCTTTTTGTGTCATGATATGAATAGTGCAATCTCCTATTTTATTTCTAATGCAGGATACAAACACTGGCTCTTAGTAATGATTAACCCTGAGTGAGGTAACAGGACCATGGGAGACCAAATTTTATTTTTTTACTTTTCAGCTGTTTGTTTGAATTGTTTAAAACAAGTATTTATTTGCTTGGCTGTTTCCTTTAAGCCAACAAGAAAATTTTACTTTCCTTCTTTCATTCATACATAATCTCCTGGGACAAGAAGGGTTTTAGGAGAGAAAATTCGTATGCTTTCGTTGCTTTGGAGAAGAGGGTCGGTCAGTGGATCTATCTATCTATATCTCTGGGCCAAAAGAAAAAAAAAAAATAGGATAAAAAAAAAATCCATGTTTAAAAAACTCCCAGGCAGACTTTGCTCTCCTTGGCTGAGAAAATTAAGATTTTCCTGTGCTCTGCCAATGCAAGTGAATTGAATTGGATTTGTTTAAATGGAAGAGAAACTGGTTCTTCTAGGCCTCCCACAAAGATCTAGGGATTCCGAGACAAAGAAATAATAATCCCTGTGGCTTCTACACTAAAAAGAATTCTGTAGAGTCAATATAAACAAACATCCTAATAAAAACCCTTTTACTTTAAACACATATCTCTGAGAATTATTTTTACTTGTCTTTTTGACTGAAAATAAAAGATGTCTTTAAAAAATAAAAAAAAACTTAAATGAACCCCTCATTTTAAAATTCAGCAAATGTGCCAAGCCACAGCACTGGAGTTTTGTATGAGAGACTCTAACTCCCAACAAAAAACAAGAAGTATTGTACCAAAAGCCTGGGGGCTGGGGTTGAGAAACAGGGCAGTGATATTCAAGGATTAAAGTAGGAAAAAAAAAAAAAAATGTACCGTGTGTATTCATGGAGGTGCTTTCCAGTCAAGTGGAAGGGGTGACATTACAACAACTTGACTGCACAGAGGACTTGAACCAGATACTTTTTTTTTGCTCCTGTGAATTGAAAGACCCAGAATGATCTGTGAAAAAACGAAATGCAACCTGATGAGAATTTGTAAATGAATTTTAAAGCCTCCTGACATGGATGGCGTGTGGACCCAAACATACTTCCCGTCTCCTGCTCCAAGACTGGCCTGGATTGGGACTGCGGAATAACAGCGAAACAGAACACGCGCGCGCGCACAAGCACACGCTGTCCTTTAGCCGCGCTATGAGGTGACTGCTTGCTAGGGAGAGAACAAAAGAGATGCACAACACAGAAATGTAGAAGTATTTCAGAATCGTCCTACTTAGTAACAGGAAAATAGGATTACAAAGCTTTTGGAATAAGTTTGCTCACAGATGTTGCCCGAATGGCAATTTTTAAATATAATCACAAGAGAATGGTGCCAAATGTCTAACCGTGGGGAAGTAGTTTACAAATGACGGCATACCTAAGAATGGGATGCAGCCTTTACAAATGATGTTTTATGTTTACTGACATAGAAAGACACCACAGAAAGCAATAATTATATAAATCATATATTTGCACATAATGCATATGGGAGAGTTCATTGATATTATATATGGTAATATTATATATTTTATCATATAAATACTACATAATTTAAAATTCACATTATACTAAGGTAAGATCTGATTGCAATATTCCATAAAGAACTTGATCCGTTTTTGTAACAATGTCTGATATACATAAAACAAGGTGCAAATGGTATAATCTAGAGAGAACCAAGTATAAAGATGTGATTTGTATATTATACATGTTGGAAGAGAGACCACGGGGATGGTATTAACTAGGAGAGGGCACCATAGGGTTTGTTATGGTACAAGATATGTTTCGATCTAGATGTTGGTGATGTGGTGCACTATTTTTAAAGATCTTTTAAATGTTCAGAGGTGCACTTAGGATTTGTGCACTTTTCTACGTATATTTTATATCTCAACGTTAAAAAAAAGAAAAGCGTAGGACCAAGATAGTAATGATAACATTTTCGGAAAATATGGCTGATTTTTACCTTTCACAGTCTCTTTCTCTATTAAATTTTTTTACAAGAACCACATGTTTCTTTTACAATCTGAAAAAGTAAGAAGAAAGCAGCTACTTTAGAAAACAAACACGGTCCTAAAGACCAGGATTGCGGCGATGTTTCAGAATCAAGACAGAACGTCCCACTGCCAGACCCGTTTCTCAACTTGTGGTAGATGCATATTATTTACCCACAGCATTTTTTCTAGACATTGTGAAAATTTTCCCCAATCCCAACTAAATCAACAGTTTTCACTTCGTGGCTAAAAGGTGTAAGTAACATGGAGACCTAATCCTCCTGCCTCATTAGGAAAATATCCAACCAAAAGAGGTCATAAACCAGAGCAGTGTCCAGCCCGGGAGGGAAGTGAATGAGAGAGGAGATGAAGGAAACCCTGTCTCGGATTCCTGCAGCTCTGGCCTACAAGTTGAAGGGCTCCGTTGAGGTGTGTTGCTGTGTACGTGCCAGGTTATGTTTATTTCATGTTCTGAATGATTCCTTTTTAACCTACCAAGTATTTATAGCCCATAGAAACTCAGAGATGAAAGTTTTTTCCAATGTGCAAAAGCCACAAATGACAAAATCTTGTTAGAGTGGCCGAAGCCAGGAGGGCTCTCAAGCCTGTGTGTGCGTCTGTCCGTCTGAAGCCCCGTTCATTACGACTGAGCTTTTCTGGGCTGGTCCTCAGCAGAGAATGGGTGACCCTAGGAATCCAGTGCGACCACTGTGTTATGAGCTGAAGGAGAGCCATTGAACACAACAAAAAGAATGCTTCAAGGACGCATTGCAACACAATCAGAACCATGCCACGGGCTCTGATGGCTAGGAGGTGACAGCAGGAGTGACACAATTAGGGACAGGAGTGGTTCAATTTAGGGGGAAAAAACCAACAGAAGTATGCTGTTTGTGGGACAAAGAGGCCGAGTTCTAAAGTACCCCCAATAAGCAGCTTCCACAAAAAGCTGACCATGTGCACGTGGCAGGCTCTGCAGACGGCTCTTTCAGCCACACTCGGACCTGGCACTCTAAAAAGAGTCAGGGGCAGCGGGCTTGCAGGCAAGGGAGAGTGGAGCCGCGTGAGAATACGCGTGTGCCCTCGCCTACCACAGACAGTCCGGGCCAAACAAAGCCGTGCCTGGCAGGACTGGTGAGTCTCCAGCCTGTTTCTGCTCTCCTCCTGCTTCTTCCCCATTCTCCCCTCCCCAGAACTCCCCGCTTTATGCATTCCGAAGTGATAAGCCGGCATAGAATCCCCACATCTCATTTGTTCAGCCATTTTGGTTACAAAGCTCAGTCAACCCATCAGTGAATGCTTTTCCTCTAGACAAAAATTCACAGCAAATAAGAGCTTTATAATCTTCTGGAAGTACAGGCTGGAAAAAGCTACGTCTCACCTAGAGGCATACTAATGAAGTGCATTTTACCCTCATTGGGTACCCTTTGTTTACCCTCAACAAAGACTAGTATCAAGAATAACGAGGGGGAGATACCAATAAAGGAAACAAGTGGAATAAAATACGCATTTAGCCAAATCGTTTTCCTGGAATACCAGGCCCAGGTTAGTCCTTTACAAATATGTTCACACCTCTCCCATGCAAAATTATCTCAACCATGCTTTAACATGCTGGATCGACGACGATGTTCTTTGGCACTTCATCTTAGCATGCCCCTCTTGAGTATGGGGAAATGGGGCCCAGGGTGTCAAAGAACCAAGTGTGCATACTCTGAACACTGGTATCTTTGACTTCTAGAAGGGTTCTGGGTACACATTTTTAACTTTTCTAGCAGTCCTTATGGGAAATGTTTCTTCTGCAAGTCTGAATGCAGTTTGCTGTAACATTAGTGAGAGGAAGCTACTCGCATCTTTTGGAAACGATAATCCCTCTAAATCCTATCAGTTTTAGGAAACATTCAACAGCAGTAGGCGCAAGAGTAGTCTGCCTTGGAAAAAAAGAACAGACTTCAAATTTACCACTTTGTAGGCACGCCAAGAACAGTGTATTGGATTCAGGGATTTTGAGTATGGTTGTGCAGTTTGTATCCTGAACAAATCTAGGAGGTACCACTCAAATAAACTATAAGGTACAAGCTAACGTACCACACGTGAAGACGTTGCTTACCACTAACAAAGCTGATGAATGTTTAGTTTAGGTTACTGTTATCCCGAATCAATGTTAAGCACTTACTCTTCTGTTCTCTTCTGCATCCGAATTCAGGTATACCTGTGGTATCATGCTTGCACACGCCTTTCCCTTTGTCTATCCAACCCCTGCCCACAAGGTCCATCTACCACAGAAGAGGTAGTTGGGTGCCTTCACCCTGCCACATAGCAGTACATAACAATACTGGTTGTTTCCATGCACTGAATTTCTACTCTGTGCCAGGGCCTGTGCTGAGGGCTTTACGGACTGTTATTAAGTCCTTTACAACTAAGAGAGGTCAAGTGATCCCCCCATCCAACTCGTGTCTGTCTGACCCCAGAGGCCAGTGCTTCTCTCCAGTCCCTCTGACCTTCCATCAGTCCCCACGGGCGCTAAGCACTCTCCATTCCAGGAATGAAGCTTCCTGTACCTCCGAAGCTCCTCCCCAACCTCTCCCATCCTAACCCCCCCCCCTCCTCCTCCTCCTCCGAGTTCCCAGCTTCACCATTACTTCCTCCAAATACATTAGGCGTCTCCAGTGCTTACCTCACTTGGACAGCAGGTGTTAGTTTATACTTGCACTCGGTCAACACCTGTACTCCTGCACTTCAAGCCTGCCAGGCAGGCCTGTGCCTATTACCCATACCAGTGGGTGCCTAATGCCTGGCACATGGTAGGGCTTATTAACACCTAATGGATAATGGATGAATGGATGCATGGATGGATGGATGAACAAATGGGTGAATAAATAGCCAAGGAGGGCAAGGCAGATACTAAAATAACACTCCTTCTGGGGCACCTGGGTGGCTCAAGTCGGTTGACCGTCCAACTTTGCTCAGGTCGTGATCTCATGGTTCATGGGTTCAAGCCCCACGTTGGACTCTGTGCTGACAGTGCACAGTCTGTCTGGGATTCTCTCTCTCTCTCCCCTGCTCTCTGCCCCTCTTTCTCTCAAAATAAATAAATGTAAAATAACACTCCTCTCCAAACTGCTTCTAGTATAGCTGCATGTGATTTTAATTGGGAAGAAAACTCACAATGGACATTCACTCCTTCCTTTGAAAACCACTGCTGAGTACCTATCAGGTGCTTCAATCAGCCTCCCCAAGGAGCACCCCCACTCCGTGTTGCCCTGGTCTCCCCAGCGCAGCCCTCGGCTTGTCACCACTACCACACCTGCCTCTCTTTAAAGACGGCTTCCTGACCTTCTCTGGATAATGAAATCCCGGCCTCACCTCCCACAAGCTAGCATCTTTCCTAGATTCTGGTAAAATACAAGGCTTTCACCGTTTTTAATGTTAATGTGACTCAGTCCCACCACTAAGTACAATATTACTCATTAGTTCCGTGTACAATGATCATATTATAGTGATATAATACACTGTGACAATCTTGATACTTTAGTCTGACAAGCCAACAAACCTGACAATCTCATTTTAAGGCATCTGCAATTTAAAGAAAAAAAATGTACACTCTAATGTCATTGCGTCCTCCCCATGAGAGGAGGGATTGAACCCGCTTGGAGTACGACATTCTGAAATGCTGTCAGAATCCTTAAAGTGAAACAAAATTCCTCTTGGTGCTCCAAGGGAGAAGACAATAGCAGCCACTACCTGAATAGATACCTGTCACTCCAGACGACAGCCTGCCTGCTATTCAGAGACGGATGCTTTTGAGGGGGACGCTGTGCGGAGGCCTCAGTGGGCGTTTCTGCTGGTTACCACACTCCAGCTGCTGGAGGCCGGAAGGCCCTCACCTGGTGTGGCTGGTCCCTCACCCGCAGGCTGCAGTTCTGCATCTAGGGAACAAAGGCTACTGTTGTGAATGGACACAGTAGTCTCGTTAGGCTAGTAGACTATAGTGCAAAGATATGTTGAACCATCCCTTGTGAAGATATAATGTTCCCGTTCAACTCTGTTAAAGTTTTTTTTTTTTTTTAACTGTGCCTGCCCTCAGATCAATTTTTTTTTTTTTTTGGCTTTTTTACATATAGGCTCTCAAATTAATTACTCATGTCCTTTCAAAACACACACACACACACACACACACACACACACACAATTTAGCTCCATGCTATAAATAGAAAAGCAAAAATTCTAGCTAGCTCTGAGCCTTCAGAAGAGGAAGAAGCCCCCAGGAGCTTGTAAAATCCATCAACTGTGGTTGCATTAGAGCAGGCGCCACGCTTAGCGGCTGTTTTTGAAAACGCTGAGCAGGACCTGGACCTTGGCGGTCAGAGTCAAGCCCTCAGACTTGAAGGGCGGCGTGTGTCTGGAATCATTCCCCAGCCTTAATAAGAAGCTCCGGCCTTCCCAGGCATCAGATTAGTGCTCCTCTGTGACCCCAGCACGCTGGCAACTCCAAGTTGCTGAGAGGATGCTCACCTTTGGGGAAAAGAACGCTCTAATCTTGATCCCGTTCGAAGCTGCAAGAACCCCTCCCCCCCCCCTTCCAGTTGTGTGTCCTTGGTCTTTTTTTCTTGTTTGCTTTTGTGGTCTGGGTACACTGATCCTTTCTTGCCTGGGTGAGAGAGCAGCGCCGGGCCTGTGGGGGCTCCCTCCCTCACATCATCATCTGGGTAGCAGGCTTTTTCAACCCCCAGTCCTTCTTCACAGGTAGGAAGCACATCACAACTCATTAGTAATTTACTGCTACAGTAATTTTTATAATTACTGCCAGGAGGCCTCATTAAATTTGATCTAATGAATAAATATTGTATTTTTCAACGTGATTACCAGAACAGCTTAAGCTGAGTGCCATAAACAATTATTTTCCTCACTACTCAGGATGTCGGTGACTATTGATTTTTATTTCATAAAGAATTTACTGTAGTAATACCAATAAAAATGACTTCAGGAATAGGCAGCATCCCCCGTGTCGATTTGCAAGCAACATACAGCCCCAGAAAACAGCTGAAGGGAAAGGCTGGGAGTCAGGAGGAAAGAAAAATCTGTCCGGAATAGAGGTCTGCTGAATGTCTGTAGCCGAGACAAGGCTAGGTAGGGACTGGCTGGGGCTGCTCTGACTTCCGATTGTGAGCGGAGATCAAACTCGCGATTCCTGGCGTGTGGGTAATGAGCTCCCACGCTGAACGATAACGCCAGCGGTTGATTTTTGCATTTTATAAAATAGAGTCAATAAATTCTGCTCAGTGACAAATTTCCAAAGTAAATCATGAAGACCAGGCTTTAAGAGAGGAGACTCATTACTAAACCCTGGTTATTCATTTGCGTTTCATTTCCATTATCAATTATCTTGTGCTTTCTTGCCTTCCCTTTTTTTTTGGTTTCTAATGTCCTGTAATAAAATTTCACATCTTAACTAGTGGGCTGGATACTTCCTCACATCTTCTGTTTTTTATTCCACTTACTGCCCCATCTTCCTCATACTTAAGCTACTATGAAACATGAAAGGATCTTCTGTGATTTTTATTTCTCCTCCTCTAACCAAAGCAGCAATTTTGCTGCCCCAAGTGACCCTCAGTTTTGCTGGCTGGCTCACTTACTGCTCTCATCAGACCTCTTCTCCACTCTGGAGAGGTCATCCTCAACCCTGGTTGCACATTAGAATCCCGGAGGAACTTTTAAAACAGGCCTGCCCCAAAGATTGTGATTTAATTGGTCTGGGGTAGGGCCTAGCTGTAACTCTTCTTTTTGGAACTCACCGGATTATACCAATGGGTGGCCAGGGTCTAAAACCACTGCCCTGGGAGGCAGATAAATGAGACAGACACAAGCCAGAGAGCTCCAGGCCCAAGACCACCAGAATGCCCTGTGGGTGGTTTTTATGGGCTGAATTCTGTGCTTCCCAAATCCATATGTTAAAGTTTTAAACTCTGGGGGCGCCTGGGTGGCGCAGTCGGTTAAGCGTCCGACTTCAGCCAGGTCACGATCTCGCGGTCCGTGAGTTTGAGCCCCGCGTCGGGCTCTGGGCTGATGGCTCAGAGCCTGGAGCCTGTTTCCGATTCTGTGTCTCCCTCTCTCTCTGTCCCTCCCCCGTTCATGCTCTGTCTCTCTCTGTCCCAAAAATAAATAAACGTTGAAAAAAAAAAAATTAAAAAAAAAAAAAGTTTTAAACTCCGGTACCTTAGAAATGTGACCGTATTTGGAAATAGGGCCTTTCAAGAGGTAATCAAGGTAAAATGAGGTCATGTGAGTGAGTTGTAATCCAATATAACTGGTGTCCTGATAAGAGGAGGAGATAGGACACAGACAAGCACAAAGGGAAGATCAAGTGAAGGTACAGGGAGGAGACGGCTATCTGCAAGTCAAGAAGACAGGCTTTAGAAGAAACCAACCCTGCCCACATCTTGATCTCAGACTTCTAGTCTCCAGAATCGTGAGGAAATACACTTAAACCACCTAGTGTGTGGTAATTTGTTCTGGCAGCCATAGCAAACTAAAATAGTAGTCTGCACATTTATGGAGCCTACTGGCTAAGAGAGTTGATTCTGGAGATAGACAGAGCCAGGTGCAAACCCCAGGGCTGTCACTTACCAGATTTATGTGCCTTGATTTTCTGGTTACCTATTTCTGTGTGTCAAATTACTTCAAAACTCAGTGGCATAAAGCACCCTTGTCACACTCATAGATTCTGTGGGTCAGGAATTTGGACAGGGCATAATGGGGGCAATTTGTTTTTTGTTCTACAATGTTTGGGGTCTCAGCTGGGAGACTGGGAAGATGAGAATGACCCCACAGCTGGAGTCTAGCATCATCTCAAGACCTGTTTTCTCACATGTCTGGTGGCTGATGCCAGCTGTTGGCTGGGACCACGTTGCCACGGTTAGCCAGAAAACCTACATGTGCCTCTTCGTGGAACCTCACAACATGGTGATTGGATTCCACGGTTGAGAATCCTCTCTGGGAGACAGAAGCTATTCCACTGTTGTAAACCCAGCCTCGTAAGTCATGAAGCAGCAGTATTTCCAGAGTGTTCTATTCATCAGCTCAATTACAAAGGCTTGCTCAGGTTCAAAAAGAGAGAAAGTAGATTCCAAGGCAAGAGAAAATGGCAGTGTTTGGGAAAAGCAGGTGGGACAAGAAATATTGTTGTGGCCATTTTTCGGAAAACATGATCTGCCACCCTCAGACTAGTTTCTTTGCTTCCTTGAATCTCTCTTTCCTCATCTTTAAACTAGCATAATGTAGATGGACTCATCTGGTTGTTATAAGGATTAAAACGGCAACTTTAGAGCAGGGTGCCTGACACATAAAAGTGCTTAGGAACTTCTAGTTGCTCGTAAGATCTAGGGCCAGTGTCCCTTAATATCTGGTCAGGCCTTAAAGGTTGATGAGGAAGTAGGGAAAAGAGGTCAGGAAGTCAATGGATAATGTTTAAAGTTGATAAAGAAATATCTGGAGAGAAACATTATTTGAGATATGGCGGTTATCCCTCAAAAATTACAAAGTTGGAATTAAAAGTGGTTGCCTCCTGGAGAGTAGGAGTGGGTTCTGGAAAAGTGAGGAAATGCATTATTGCTTTTTCTTTTCTTTAAGTTTATTTATTTATTTTGAGAGAGAAAGAGAATGTGTGAGTGGAGGAGGTGCGGGGGCGGGGAGAGACAGACAACAGACAGACAGAGAGAGAGAGAGAGAGAGAGAGAGAGAGAGAGAGAGAGAGAGAGAGAGAATCTGAAGCAGGCTGCACGCTGTCAGTACAGAGCCCGACACAGGGCTCCAATTCATGAATTGTGAGCTCATGACCTGAGCTGAAGTCAAGAGACAGATGCTTAACTGACTGAGCCACCCAGGTGCCCCCAATTATTGCTTTTCATTTTGAATCCTTCAGAACTATTTCATTGTTTTAACCAAATGCATGCATTGCTTTAAGAAAAAGGACCTGTGAAAAAGACACACCAAAAATGCTGTCCCAAATAAATATCAAAAAAATCACTATTACTTCTTGTTTTTATAGTGTATTTAAATTAACGTTTCCTAACAGTGAGGCATTATTACACAATTTGATGTTAAAAAAAAAAAAAGGAAGGCTAAAAATTATATGCAGAGTATAATCTTAGCAATGTTAACAATACTCAATGTTCAGCATTCAATCCATGAGTAACCCAAATATTAACTGTAGTTATCTGTGAGTGGTAAAATTATGGGTGATTTTAATCATGAAACTCCAATTTTATATAATAGTTAAGCAAAAGATATTTTTATAACCATCCAAATATACTGAAAAAAAAAAATAAGAATGCAGTTGAAAATAAGAATATAAAGGGTACCTGGGTGGCTCCATCGGGTGTCTGACTTCGGCTCAGGTCACGATCTCATGGTCGTGAGTTCGAGCCCCGCGTCGGGCTCTGTGCTGTCAGTTCGGAGCCTGGAGCCTGCTTCGGATTCTGTGTCTCCCTCTCTCTCTGCCACTCCCCCACTCACGCTCTGTCTCTATCAAAAAATGAATAAACATTAAAAAAAATTAAAAAAAAAAGAAGAATATAAGCTTATTTCTCAGATCTCTCTCTTTTCTCCTCCCCAACATTTCAGTCGTCATTTTCAAATAAAGTATTACCTATGGTTAATTTAAAAGCGTTAATTTCTTGTTAACAAAGCAGTGTTGAAATGCTCAGATCAAGATGAGTGAGACTAAGGAGGGTGGCAATATCCTTTAGCATTTAGAAAGACTGAAGGTCAGAGAGTGACTATTAAACCAAAAGAAGCAGCAAAAATTCTCAAGGATGCACTCACTGGTGGGAAAACAGTTCCCTTAATAATAATAGTAACTTCAACATACAAAAATGAGTTGTATTTTTATATACAAGCAATAAATGATCTAAAAATGAAATTGAGAAAGTAATTTCAGCTATAATAGCATCACAAAGAATAAAATCCTTGGGAATAAATTCCAGGGAGATGCAGGACTCGTACACTGGAAACTACAAAATACTATTGAAAGAAACTATAGAAAAACCTAATAAATGGAAAGATATCCTCTGTTCATGGACCGGAAGACTTCATATTGTTAATATGGCAATACTCCCTAAATTGAACTACAGATTGAATATAATTCTTATCAAAATTCCAACTTCTATTTTTGAAGAAACAGATAAGCTGATCTTAAAATTAATATAAAAGTTGCAAAGCATCTTGAATAATCAAAACATCTTGAGGGGCATCTGGGTGGCTCAGTCGGTTGAGCATCTGACTTCAGCTCAGGTCATGATCTCACGGTTCATGAACTTGAGCCCCGTTCAGGCTCTGTGCTGACAGCTCGGAGCCTGGAGCCTGCTTTGGATTCTGTGTGTGTCTCTCTCTCTGCCCCTCCCTTGCTTGCACTTGGTCTCTATCTCTTTCAAAAATAAACATTAAAAAAATAAAAAAATACAAATCTTGAAAAAGAAGACAGGTGTAGGGCTCACAGTTCCCAATTTAACAACCTACATAAAACTACAGATCAATGGGATAAGATTGAGAGTCCAGAAATAAATCCATATATCTATGGCTTACTGATTTTCAATAAGGGTACCAAGCATTCAATGGGGAAAAAAAAAAAAGTCTTTTCACAAATGGTGCTAGGACAACAGGTAAGTTGAACCCTTGCCTCACACCATATACAAAATGAACTCAAAAGACCTAAATGTAGAAGAAAAAATAGGCACATATCTTCATGGTGTTGGATGTGGCAATGGATTCTTAGATACAATACCAAAAGCACAAACAACAAAAGAAAAACTAGATAAATTGGATTCTATTACAATGAAAACTGTGCATAAAAGAGCATAATCAAACTGAAAAAGACAGTCTGGCAGTTACTCAAACAATTAAAAATAGTTCTTATATGACCCAACAATTCCACTATTAGGTATATACCCAAGAGAATTGAAATCAGGTGTTCAAACAAAATGTTGTGAACAAATGTTCATAACATGGGGCACCTGGGTGGCTCAGCTGGTTAAGTATCCAACTTCGGCTCAGGTCACAATCTCACAGTTCATGGGTTTGATCCCCTCATAGGGCTCTCTGCCATCAGCACAGAGCCTGCTTCAGATCCTCTGTCCCTTCCCTCTCTGCCTCTCCCCAGCTTGAGCTCTGTCTTTCAAAATAAATAAACTTAACACACACACACACACACAAATGTTCATAACAGCATTGCTCACAATAGCCAAAAGGTGAAAACAGCCAAAATATCCATCAACTGATGAATGAATAGATTGTGATACGTCTATACAATGTAATATTACTTGGTCATAAAAAGGAATTAAGTACCGATGCCTACTACAAGGATGAATGTTGCAAACATAATGCTAAGTGAAAGAAGCCAGTTGCAAAAAGCCACATATTGTATGTTCCCAGATATCTAGAACAGGCAAATCCATAAAGACAGAAAGCAGATGGGTTGCCATGGGCTGAAGAGGAGAGGGAAAAGGGGGAGTGACTACTTAATGAGTACCCAGCTTCCTATGGGAATGATGAAAATGTTCTGGAGTTACACAGTGGCAGTGGTTGCACGACATTGTGAATGTACTGGAAGCTACCAAATTGCACATTTTTTTGAATGGTGAATTTTATGTTAAGTAAATTTTACTTCAGTTTTCTTAAGAACAAAAGTAACAAGAATTTAAACAGTAGGCAAAGACCCAGCAAGCTGGATACTGAATTGTTTCAAACCCAGTTCTCTGATAAAGCAAACTAAGTTGCAGTAGAACCTCTCCCTTACCCAGGGCAGCTCTCCAATTTTTAAGAGTCCCACATCTCGCCTTGCTGAACTCAATTAATAGAGTTCTTGGTGTCTGCCCTAATCATCATGCAGACAGATAAAATTTAGTTAATATCCTTCTCTCCCTCCCCAACACTGAAAAATAAGATAAATAGAATCTATCTCCATAATTTTACTTAGTCATTTAGTTCAGTAGCATCTGTTTATCATGATTTACAAGAATTTGGATGGCAATGAGAATTGCAGGAAACATTTGCATAAAGGAATTTTATTTACATATTTTTCCTCCTCAAGCACTAGGATACTCAAAATGGTCACGTCTTGGAGATTCAGGCAAGCTCCTGCGGTGATTATTACCTTTTTAAAAGCCATACTGTATGGTCTTCAAGAAGTATCCAGAAACATTTACAGCTATTCAATTTAGAAGACAAATTTGAGGATAAGTCTATTAAAGAACATGTAATCAAATAAAAATAAGGCAAAATACTAGTTCCTGCTGAAATGGTTCGCCTACTAAGTATGCAAGAAGACTTCCCTAGCATAAGCTCACAGAACAGTTTGTCCTTGGGTGTTTGAATAGGACAGAAAACTACTCTCCACCATATTTTTGTCTCTAAAACTTTAAAGCTTAGTTCAGTGTTCGTATATGTAAGTATATTTCAGAATTCTTTGTACAATATTCTATGTATAATAAAATCAGTTATGTTTCCTCCTCATATATATATATATGCATGTACGTGTATATATATATATACATGCATATATATATACACATACATATATATATAGTTAAATAAAAGAGGCAAGATAGAAAAAAGTATGTAGTGAGTAATATCCTGCCATTTATCTGAGATGGCAAGAGGAGGGTACAAATATTTATACATATTTGCTTACATTTTTGAAAATCAAAGTATAAGTGACAAATTTTTTTAAATGTTTACCTATATGTAGAGAGAGGATCTGGGTGAGAGAACAGAAATATCACCTAGATTCTCTAAAAACACCTTATTTTTGTAAGCTTGACTTTGAAAATATGTAACTGTTTAACATTATAAAACTGAATTAAATCCTAATTTTTTAAAAAGCAGTCTTTAAAATAAAAATAAAACAAAACAAATACACCTCACAATGCATCGAGTTGGTGACTTAACCACATAAAGAGGAACTGTTCGAAATGATTTCAAAAACAGTAATGTGTACCAAAAGACTCACTCTAAGGACCAAACCAAAAAAATATTAAACTGTTTTCAGTAATAGTATTTATATTTTAGTAATAATATTGGTACTATTCTGAAATCATATATATGTGTGTATATAGTGATATTACTAATACAACAAATATAAAAATAATAAAGCATATAGTTGCTTATATAGAAGCACGTTTATATAATTGTGTACATATGCATACATATACAGATAAATAGTAGATATACGTGAAAGAAATGTGTTTTGAAAACAAAACACTTTGGAGAAATGGCTGATTCTAGGTTAGGGGCAGAAAACGTGTAAGGTAAGCCTGGAACATTTTGTTTTATTAGAAAACAAAAGAAACTATCAAAAACCATTGGGGTCATATTAGAAGGATTCAGGGGTCTATGTGAAGAGGCTCCCTCCCACTGGGTCAAAATTGGGCATCAATAATAAGAAGTGCAATGGACTGAACACATGAAATATCTGAAAAATTTAGGAGGTCATATGATACTTAAACAAAAACAAACAAACAACAAACAACAATAAAAATCCCAAAAAAACCTTGTTAGGCACCACTGGAGGAAACTAAAAACCTAATTTTTGATTCTAATAATGGGTATAAAAAAAAATCAAGTCCTTTATATACCTTTTCTGTACAAACGCTACCTGGGATAATTAAATCCCCCACAAGGGAATGTTTCCAGTTGATTAATGAAGAAGGAAAGAGAGAATTTACAGGAAATGTTCATCAGTTGCCATGAACAATATAAAAAGGGATACAACAGGATAGTAAGAGTCCTCTGATGTCAGTACACAACATTAGCTATAAAGTATTGTTGCAGCTGAATCAGATCAACTTTCTGGATCTAACAGAGAAGACAGAGGAACATGTTAAAGGACACCCTGGGTTCAATTAGTAAAATGTGGAAATTAGTAAACTGGAAAATTCTACAGGAAAACTGTTTCTTTTTTTTAACAAATAAACTGCAAGGGGGGGAAGGGAAAGGAAACCTATTAATTAAAAGAGACTTTAAAGAAATAAATAAGAGTTAAGACTCCTGAATTCAAATGAAAACAACTATATAAAAAGAGTGAGGGGGTATTTGATATATTTGATATTTAGAAACCCTTGCTAATTTTATGCAGGTATGTCATTTTTATTATTTTTTCTTAAAAAGAGTCATTACCTTTTAAAAATATTGAAGCCTTTATGAATGACATATAATGTCTGGTGTTTTCTTTTTTTTTTTTTTAGAGAGAGAGAGAGCAGACAAGTGGGGGGGAGGGAGAGACAGAGAGAGCAAGAGAGAGAGCCAGCAGGCTTTATGTTCAGTGAGGAGCCCAAAAGCGGAGCTCAATCCCAGGACCCTGGGATCATGATCTGAGCCGAAATCAAGAAGAGTCAGACAATCAACCGAGACACCCAGGCACCCTTTTCTGTTTTACTTTTTAATTTTCTTTTCATTTACCTAATTTCTACATCCAAATGTGGGGTTCAAACTCACAACCCTGAGATCAAGAGTCTCTTGCTCTTCCAACTGAGCCAGCCAGTCACCCCAATGTCTCGTATCTTCTTGAAAATAATTCAGTGGGTTGGGGGGGAGTAAAGAAATACAGATGAAGCAGGATGCACTATCAGTTTATCATTGGTGAAGTTAGTGATGGAAGTGGGGAGAGGCTCTCTTTTCTCTTAAAAAAAAAAAAAGTTCTATGCACTCAATTTTTGCCACCGAAAGTTCTCCCCTCAACACATGGTAACACTCGGAATATCTTTGTAGGGGTGTCTGTTTGTCTCAGTTGGTAGAACATGTGACTCTTGATCTTAGGGTTATAAATCTGAGCCCTGAAGTTGGGTGTAGAGATTACTTAAAAAGAAAAATATCTTTTTGTAGCTCAATTTGTAGCTTATTTGTAGCTCAATAATACAAATATTTTATCCAGTAGAAGTATTTCTTCAAAGTTAGTATGATGAAGTAAATTATATTTCCCACAGAAAAATACATAATTAGAAATGCATAAATTCAAATGAATTGACTATGGCAGTTTCACGGCAAGCTAAGTATTATATCATAAAGAAAGGTTATGCCTCATAGGAGTTAATGCTTTCAATGTTGGGATCTACTCATTATTTCTCCTTCACCATAATTTTAGTTCTTTCTACCCAAATCTAAGGAAATATCCTGCCTGGGACACTCAATGAATCCTTTGATAAACATTTACTGAGTACCTACTACATGATAAGGGTATTTGGATCAAAGATGGTCTTGCTCTCAAGAACTTCACCGTCCTGTAAAGGGAAAAACTAAAATAAACATGTAACTATGAGTGGCAGGTATTATCTGTTATGATCAAGGTATATAACCATGTTTATCAGAAGTCTTCACAAGGGTGTTTAGTCTAATATCTCCTTTTTCAGGCTAGGGGAACAAGCATGGGCTCTTCAGTCTTCTGAAGTTACTTAACCTTGTCGAGTCTCCTAAACTCTAAAATACCTGCTATGAAAAGCTAACACAGATACTGCATTGAGCACTGTGCGTTGCGCCTAGGAGGTGCATAACTATAGTTTTATTCCTTTGGCAAACATTTCTTCCTTTGGCAAATATTTGTAATGTTGCACTGACGCAATCATGCATTACCAGCAGGTACTTTCATCTGACAATGAACACTTTCAATAAACTTCCTTAATTCAAGGCACAGGATTATATAAAACTATGTTTCTTCTTTGGCCAGCTATGTACAGGTTGAGTTTCCCTATGGTCAACCATGCCTCTTATTTCGGTGTCTAGTGAAATAGCTTACCTCCTCTCCTCCCACCTGTGGGCTGCACCCACGTTTATTTCCAACCCTTGGCAGCTTAGGTCTCCAGAACAGCCACACACTCTCCCAAATTCCTAATCTACTATCTTCCTTCATCTCTGTAATTAAAGGATTACTTTACTTTCTACCTCTATTTTAACCCAAGATTTAGCCTTAACAATACTAACTACAGCATTACTCATAATAGCAAAAGATTAACAATCCAGACACCCCAAGATTGGAAACCGTTTAAGTAAAACATGGACCATCCATATAAACACTGTATAGCCATTTAAAATGTTTTGACATTGGGGTGTCCAGGTGGCTCAGTTGGTTAAGCATCCAACTTTGGCTAGGGTCATGATCTCACTGTTCAGGAGTTTGAGCCCCATATCAGGATCTGTGCTGACAATGCAGAGTCTGCTTTGGATTTTCTCTCTCCTTCTCTCTGCCCCTCCCCTGCTTGAACATGCTCTCTCTCTCTCTTTTTTTTTTAATGTTTTTTTTTTTTTTTCAACGTTTATTTATTTTTGGGACAGAGAGAGACAGAGCATGAACGGGGGAGGGGCAGAGAGAGAGGGAGACACAGAATCGGAAACAGGCTCCAGGCTCTGAGCCATCAGCCCAGAGCCCGACGCGGGGCTCGAACTCACGGACCGTGAGATCATGACCTGAGCCGAAGTCGGACGCTCAACCGACTGAGCCACCCAGGCACCCCATCTCTCTCTCTTTCAAAATAAGTAAATTAATGTAAAAATATATAAAATACTTGATATTCATGGGACACCTAGGTGGCTCAGTGGGTTGGATGTCTGACTCTTGATCTTGGGGTCAAGTTCAAGCCTAGGTGGCTTAGTTGGCTGAGTTGGTTGAGCATCCAGCTTTGGCTCAGGTATTGATCTCACGGTTCCTGGGTTCAAGCCCCATGTGGGGCTTTGCGCTGACAACGTGGAGCCTGCTTTGGATTCTCTGTCTCCCTCTCTCTCTACCCCTTCCCCACTCGTGCTCTCTCTCTCCCAAAAATAAATATTAAAAAAAGTTTTGACATTCTTAATGCTAAAAAAGTTGTACATATAGTAATAAATACTACCATATAAAACAAAATGCAAGGGAGATTGACAACAACCAAAATGTTAGTGACTTTTAGCCTTAAATGGTGTTTCCTTTGCTTCTTGCTCTTTCAAACAAGTCTTTCATCACTTGGATATTATAATGGATGGAGGCCTCTACCTGGAACATGCCAATTTCTCCGCAACCCAAAGTTGATTTCTTACACATCTCCAAGCAGATTCCCCAGCTTCCTTCTGCCACTCCAGGCTTTAGTCCATCCTCCACTGTCTCAGCAACATCTCCTTGGGAAGTTCTTGGCCCCTCTTATCTTCAGCCTTCCTCAACCTTGTAGTTATTTAAAAAGGCATCTTCCACACACAGGGCTTTAATGCCCTGTGGTTAAAAGCCTCAGGGGTTGACAGCATCCTTGCGGTATGATCCAGTATTTGAGTTTCCCCACTATCCGTGACCACAGGAAGCCCTCAGCTCCCTCCCGGCCCTCTTCTCTCCCTATTCAACAGGGTTTCTGCAAAAGTCACCTCAGCCAAGCTTGCCTCAGCACCCAATATACCTTGTTCTCATGGACAGAATCTGATGAGCACCTTCTGCTTTTCTAAGGCAGGCAAGCTCAGCTTAGTTTTAAAAGAAAAACAAAAAAGGAGACACAGGCCTCTTCCCTGGAACAATGGTCTAGCTCTGCCATTTCAGCTATGTGGCATTAGGCATTTTTCTCAACTTCTCTGGATTTACTTCCTCACCCTTAAGATACTACCCCACAAATGTGTCACTAACATTAAGGTAAAATAACATTTGTTCACCTTTTATTCCCTTTAGGACTTGCTATCACTCTTCACTCAGAACCTAATATTTCCCAGGCACACTTCAAAGCACTTAACTTTCTTACTCCATTCCCCTGGTATGCAAATAACCCAATTTTCTACCTGACCTTGAGCCATCAGGAGCTCCCTCTCATTTTTAAAAGCAAAATAAAACACAACTATGCCCCGCGGCAGCACCCCCTAACTGCTTTTGCCCCTCTTCGTTATTAAACTACTGAGTCTATTACAGTCTCTTTTTCATTCCTCAACCCCTCAGTTGATGTAGATAAAGGTGGAGAGCCTATGGAACCTCAGGAACCCAGGCTGGAGAGACCAACGTAAAGACAATTCCTGGAGCATAAATGCCATAAACTACTCGTTACTCTTCACACCTAATTGTCAAAACTTCAGTTCTCTCACCTTCGCTGAAGAGCCAACAAGATGGCGGAAGTAAAGCAGAAGCAGCAGCGCACCTTTTGCAAGTGCACCTACCACCGCGTGGGCCTTGACCACCGGCTGGACTTGTCCCTCCAGCAGCTCACGCACTGGCTTAGTGCGCAGCTGCGGGGGTAGTAACGCGAGCCTGCTGCTGGCGAGGTAATGGCTGCTGAGGCGCCTGCGCAAGGCCCGGGTTTGGGGGAGGGGGGGCGCCCAGGGAGGGGCCCCAGGAGGTTAAGGCTCACTAGGGGAGCAGGATCGCCCTGCCAGAGAAGATTGGCCACTACCTGGGCGAGTTCTCCAACACCTGCAAGCCAGTGAAGCTGGGCCAGTCCGGCATCGGGCCACCCACTACCTCCACTTCATTCCTCTTTAGTTGCTTGGCCAATAAAGGCACAGACTTCTCTTAAAACACACATCTTGGGGCACCTGGGTGGCTCAGTCTGTTGAGTGCCTTTCAGCTGAGAACATGATCTCGCAGTTCATGAGTTCCAGCCCCACATGTGCTGTCAGCCTGTCAGCGCAGAGGCCGCTTTGGATCTTCGATCCTCCTCTCTGCCCCTCCCCCACTCGTTCTCCCCAAATAAAGCCACTGATCTGTATCTTTTCTGTAAGATGGAAGTCATTACAAAACCCATGGGCCCATCAGTGCTATAAAATGCCTCTTCCTGTGTTCATTCCTACTCAGAATTCCATTTTTAGGTTTTTCTTTGTTCCTCCACTAGACCGTAAATCGTTTAAGTCTCGGAATCAGCTGTTACTAGTCACTATTCTTGAGTGAAAAACAATAGTTCCATTTCATATTAAAACATGGTAACAACAAAAATATCCCAGACAGCGACCAATTTTACAAACTCCCCTGAATTTAACCTTCCTAATCACATACCTAAAAGGGGGAGATAGGTTACAATTTGGGTTAAGAGTCCCAAGTTTATAAAAATACCCATTTCTTTTGGATCTATCTAGAATACCAGTTGTATAACTTCCCATAGCTTGATCATTTTCTCCCCAAATGAGTACATAGGGGTATACAGGATTTCCAAGAGAAGTCTAGAGATTAAGTCAGCAAACCTATAGTTAAGTGGCAGACTGTAAACATTTTAGGCTTTGTAAACCACTGTGTCACATGCTTTTTTTACAACCCTCTAAAAAAGTGAAGAACATACTTAGTGCAACTGCCACATGAATATAGGCTACAGTAGGATCCGGCCCACAGGCTGTAATTTGTCAACTCTGGTCTAAACTGGATTATGAGAGCTTTCAGACTGTGCCTTGTCTTTGGCTTCTCTCAGTTCTAGAGCAGGCCTCAAGATATAGCATGGCCTAAATACTCGAATGGTTCCATGGAACATGTGACTCTTGATCTCAGAGTTGTGAGTCTGAACCCCACACTGGGCGTGGAGCCTAAAGTATAAAAATTAAAAAATAAATACTGGCACCTGGGTGGCTCCGTCTGCTAAGTGTCTGAGTTGGGCTCAGGGCATCTCATGATTCATGAGTTAGAGCCCCAAATTAGGCTCTCTCTCCCCCTCCCCCACTTGCTCGCTTTCTCTCTCAAAATAAATTTAAAAAACTTTTTTTCTAACTTAAAAAATATTCAAATGGCTGATAAAATCAAGCCAGGTATTTTGAAATTGCTGTTTGTTCTTGGGTTGGCAAATGGTGAAAGGAAAACAAAGTTGTAAAATTTCATGAGCATGTATTATTTTCTATCTATAGTTGTCTCAGCTGATTTTCTGATCACAGCAACTGGTTATATCACCAAGCTAGGTCCTGTTCAAAAGAGCTGGCCCTTAACCTTCAGAAACTTAAGCCAAAAGGCAGACTCTATAAAAGGTAGAAATGGTCTTTTGTTGAAATATGAGAAGACAATTAGGATTCAGTGCAGTTAAGATTATTAAAGAATAAAAAAGAAAACAGACAAGCTAGAATATAACATTTTATTATTAAAATAAAAAACTTTGTATAAAAGCATTACAGATCAAAAGCTCTATTTACATTTATTGATTCAATGTCCAATTAGGCATCAAACACTGAATGGCCATAGCAATAGGCTACACATGCAAAGAAAATGGACAAAGACACTTTGATTCCACCTCTACAAAACGATCTAATGCAAAAAGGGGTCGGGTAGGGGGTAGGGGCGACACATGAATTCTGCCCAGAAATTAAAAGGACAGAGATGTCAAGTTAACAAACTGTTGAAAGTCACCCAACTCCAAAAAGGCACTTCTCATTGTTATAAAAGTGCTTAAAACCTGAACATGAACTCTGTGCCTAGTTTATAACTTCAAGAAAGTAAAAACTGCAAAGACTAGTCGTAGACTAGTACTAATATCAATTTTCCATGCAAAATGATCAGGAATTTGAAACATCTTACGTAGGAACGGAAATAAACTTGGCAAACTACAATTGCACGATACATGGAATAATCTCACGAGAGGCATCCAAAATAATAATACTCCATTTCCCAACAATTACCCAATTTTTCCACATGGTTTTAAGACTTGTGTGCCTTGATTCTGTTAGAAAAGGTTAACTAGTATGAACAATAAATCATAAATTGTGCTCACTGCTTTCCCGTAAACAAGTTAGAGGGCTGTTCTCTGGAATTCAATAGATGTAGTTAGTTAATGTTACTACTGTTTCTAAGTGCTTGGTTTTATGGGCAGATTCCAGGGCGATTTCAACGCCAATTAAATCAAACATGCTTTCATAAAATTGCTATTCAAAAAGAATTCAGAAACAAAATGGTGGGAGGGAACCACTGGAAATAGAGGGGGATGGAATGGGGTGAGGGGTGGGGGAAAAAGCAAAGAAACAGCAGGAGGGCACAGTATAGCTAGAGATATACCTCTGTGATGCTCAGAAACGCGTTTGTTAGTGAGAGGAACTTGATTTGCGTTTCCTACAGAACAGACTGATCATCAAAATTCGTAACTCAGGTTCCAATCACATGACAAAATTGAAAACCTGAACTTGGAAGATTTGCACAGTGGAAGACGGGTAGTGGATCTTCTAAATGCTATGCTTGCATTTCGAATTCCTGTTTCAGACTGAAAGAGAGAAGGGAACATGTCAGGATATGGTTTTCGACCTAAGAATTTTCTTTCGAAAGTTTAATTCACTGTTTTAAAAATGTTTTCATTGAGGGGTGCCTGGGTGGCTCAGTCGGTTTAAGTGTCTGACTCTTGATTTTGGCTCAGGTCATGATCTCAAGGTTTCTAAGTTCGAGCCCTGCATCAGGTTCTCCACTGACTGTGTGGAGCCTGCTTGGGATTTTCTTCCCCTCTCTCTGCTCCTCCCCGACTCACATTCTCTACCTCTCTCAAAATAAGTAAACTTCAAGAAAAACTATTTAAAAATGTCTTTACTGAGTTGTAAAATAGTCAAGTGCATACATCTGAAATGTACAACTTGAATTTTTACACACTCACACGTACATGTCCCCACCACCCAGATGAAGATATAAAATGTCTCTAACATTCAAAAAGACTCCCAATGTGCCTGTTTCCAGTCAAAACATGCTGTTCCCACCACCTGGAGATAACCGCTATTCTGACTTCTATCACCTTCTTACTAAGATACATAAATGAATGTTAAGATTTGGGTGTGGAGGAGAGAAAAGCCAGCCAATTACCTTTTCAAGTAAGCATGCACGTTCCCAAAGCCATGGTATTTGGCTAAATACACAAGGACCCCAGTCGCACACCGCCCATCTCGCTGCCGACAGAAACTGCAGTTGCAGATTCGGCGGCAAGGCGGACAATACCAGTTCTGAAGGAGAATTGTGAAAAGGCACAAGTTAAATCAAACCTTCCCTTCCTCCTCTTACTTATCCATTTCTCTTTAATCTAAGGTAGGTATCATCAATTGCATTTAAATCTTTTTTTTTTTTATGAATAGAAAAACCTTTCATAGGTTTTTTAATAGGATTAATTTCCATTAGTCATTTCCTACATTCAAAGGATTATTTTCTTAGGAAATGCAGCAGAGGAAGTTACACACCAATAGCAGGGGTAAACAGAATCAGCATCCCCTGAACGGCCTGGTCCCACAAACTCTGGAAAGGGGCTCACACTTAACCTAGCACCAACACTATGAATTCATCGGCCTCCCCTGAAATATGTATGCCCCACAACAATAAGGGCTCAGTCCTCTCATGGATGCCCTCCTTTGGGCCCTTTCAACTCGTGGCTGACCTTCAAGCCCACAGCACCACCCCTTCGAGGCACCTACTGGATCCAGCAGAGCATCCTTGACTTCTTCACCATAACGGTTTCGAAGGCAGGGGCCACAGAACTGGCCACGAACACCCCAGCACTCCGGGTTTCTGCAGTTTGTTTTGGTATCGATAGTTTTCTGGCGGCACTGGTGGCAAGTAGATCCCTACAAAGAGGCAAATAAGGGAAAAAAAGAACAAAATACTGCTTTTTGTATAGAGAAATAGCATAAAGAATGTCCTTCTTTGTGGATGGAGTCTGACAATTCGTCTTTGAATCCTATTTCAAATCTACATACATGGGTATATGCTAAGGACATGAAAAGTATTTCAGGCATACTGATTTCATTCAATTGGCACATGCTATAGTTAATATGATCAACACTAGTTTTCTCTACTAAAACATCTTATGCAAACACACAAAAAAACAAAACCCCACCCAAATCCTTTTTTATCTTTAGTATACCACCATACACCCGGCACCTGTGTATATAGTAGATACATGTTGAATCAATTTCTAAATTGAGAAAAGATCAACTGCTACCAAAGGCTTACTAAGCAAATACTACTATTGCTTAGTACTACTAAGTACTTAGTACTACTAATATAGACCAAGAGGTCTATATTCCAAAGATGCTAAAAACTCTTTTCTTCTATGAAAAGAAAGAAAAAAAAAACAACAACAACACAGGCACATATCCCACATGGTGAGACCTTTAACATTTGCAAAACTCTAAGGATAGAAGCTATCCTTTCTCCCACATTCACGTTCACAGATAACAATTTAGAGGCTTGTACCAATGAACGGTTATAGATCTTCTCTCGAGAGTTGTTACAGATGTTCTCCAGCTCTTCCTCTGTAATTTCTTCCACAGGGCGAATTATATGTGGGAGGGTCATGGATCCGGCACGACGATTTCTGGGCACGTCATCTTCCTGGCATGACAAAAATCACGGGATAGCATTCTTACTGGTGCTCCCCAGTTCTGAATCTCAGATACAGGATTTGTAATTTCTCCACAAAGAATTCAACCTAGAAATCTGTTTTAGAGCTTATGGAGAAGATGCAAGTTGTTAAGTTTACTAAGGATATTGGGGACAACATCATGGAAATGATTCCGACGTTAAGAAAAGGTGAAGAAACCTTTGACCTGCTCATCTAATAACAAAGCCCATCTATTTGATAGCATATGTGGCATTAACAATTTTGAACGGTTTGAGAAGCATGTTTACCACGGGTCATCTGGCGTTGAGGCTGCGTGTGTCCCTGTGCTGTGTATCGGACGCTGGGCCTGTGGAAGACGATAAACGGAAGGGCGAGCACAAATGTGGAGAACTCACATTCATGTAGTTGTCCATGGTCTTCCTCTTTCTCACCAACATGAACTTATCTTCCTCCTCTTCCTCCTCCTCTTCTGGGGGCAGAGCACTAAGGGACCCAAGGATCCGGGACCTTGACCTGGTGAGAGGACGAGCTCTCCGTTCAGGGTTTCTTCTGGAAGCAACACCTGGGAATGTACGCCTCCGGGTTGTCTTTGACTGCTAAGCAAAACACGTATGATGGAACCCATTTATTCCAGAATGAAGGTTCTGTGGCACCTTCTCTTTAAGTATGTTTTTGTAGAAGTAAAAGGAGAGCTCCATTTCCTAATTCTTTGTTCTTTCTAGAATTCATGAGAAAATGAGCCCCCAAATGATAGAGCTATTGTAATTCTGCTTTTTTTTCTTAAAATTTTAAATGTTTCTTTATTTTTGAGAGAGAGAAAAAGAGAGAGAGAGCGTACGCATGTGCGCAGGGGAGGGGCAGAGAGAGAGAAGACACAGAATCTGAAGCAGGCTCCAAGCTCCGAGCTATAGGCACAGAGCCCAATGTGGGGCCTGAACTCACACTGTGAGATCATGACCCGAGCCGAGGTCTGACACTCAACCGGCTGAGCCACCCAGGCGCGCCGTAATTCTGCTTTTCTAATACCAAGCTGTTTCCTCTCAAACTGAGAGATCATCTACTTATTCTTCCACTTAATAAAGATGAATAGTTCTTGTTTTCCCAAAAACCAAAAACAACACCATTACCACCACCACCTTTTCTACAACATCTCGAGCTCTGAAACACTCTCACTATTTCTATATTGCGCCAGAGAAAAATGTATGTATGTGGTTTTCCTTCTTTTTCTTGCTTGCTTCTTCCCTTTTTCCTCAGGAAGAGGTGGGGAAAGGAAGTCTTTCCTTTTGTACCACAGCATGCACCCCAAATTCCCCTTAGTTGCACCAGCTTAGTTCCTCAGAAAAGAATCACATATAGTAGACCATCACTTGGTTAAGAAATTGCTTTTTCTGGGGTGTCTGGGTGGCTCAGTCAGTTGAGCGTTTGACTTGGCTCAGGTCATGATCTCATGGGTTGGGAGTTCCAGCCCCGGGTCGGGCTTGCTGCTGTCAGCACAGAGCCTGCTTTGGATCCTCTGTCCTTTCTCTGCCCCTCCCCTGCATGCACTCTCTGTCCAAACTAAACAAACATTTGAACAAAATTGTTTTTTCCTTCTTTTTTCTCATTCTCAGTTATTAAAAACCTATTATTGGGGCGCCTGGGTGGCGCAGCCGGTTAAGCGTCCGACTTCAGCCAGGTCACGATCTCGCGGTCCGTGAGTTCGAGCCCCGCGTCAGGCTCTGGGCTGATGGCTCAGAGCCTGGAGCCTGTTTCCGATTCTGTGTCTCCCTCTCTCTCTGCCCCCTCCCCCATTCATGCTCTGTCTCTCTCTGTCCCAAAAATAAATAAACGTTGAAAAAAATAAATAAATAAAAACCTATTATTATGCACCTATTATGTAGAAGGAATATACTAATGCTAAGAAAAAAAAATTTTTTTTCAGTATTTACTCCCTGTGCTTGAGGGGCTTAGCTGAGTTGGGAAGGAGAGAAAGAACCAATCCAAAGGGTTAGTTTAAGCACTGCAGAAGCATGGCTTGGGGAGGCCCCACCTGCCCTGGGATGCACAGAAGAGGTCCCAGAGATCGGTTAGAAGGTTTTCTCTACTTCCTCTTTGTCTGTAGGACTACACAAAATAAGGAAATTGGACTTTAAAATAACAAATCTACATTAGACCTGTCCATAATACTATTATACAAATAAAGATCACACTTACCGAACTGGGGCCTGGTAGGGAACGCCTTCCAGGGAATGAGCCAGGGAAACTTTCTAATTCTGACATTAGTTTTGCAAGCTAAAAAGGGAAGAAATTCAACAGAAATTATTAGTTTAGGTTACTTGCCAAAAATGAAATTACAGTAGCACATCTCGAGTTTGATTTAACTTATACATTTACTGAGACTTTAATGATTAAAGAAGTTTTTTAAGGAAATTTTTTAGGAATTTAGGAAAAAGAAGCACGTCTTAAAGCATATTTTATGAAGACTTCAGAGCTACACTGAAAATAATTCTTAGGACAGATATAAGCAACAAGCGGCTTAGAGAAAGGCCAGGAAGAGTTTTAGCACAAAGTCAGATACCTACCATTGCTTTGTTTTGCTTTATATTTAAAGCTCTTTTCTCCAAAAAATTCATGCCATTTTCATCTTCTGAATCAGAACTGGAATCGGTCACAGAATTCTCAGAGGGTTCTGGGGGTGCTGCTCTCTTGTTGGCAGCTCCCCTGGTGTTCTGAGTTGGAAACTTCATGGCCACGCGGAGGGGTCCGGACCTTCTGCACTGGCTTCGGGTCCTGCAGCCAGTGTGGTCTGACTGCAGTCTCTAGTTAATTGGGTGGGAACAATAGAATCGTTAATGACTTGCTGATTGTCCCACAGGCTGCACCAGTATGACTACCAAATTCCTTTTGGACAAGAGACAATGGCATCAAATAAATTTTAACTGAATACTTTAACTGTCAATTGTAATTGATAGCTCTGGGTAACAAAATCAGGAATTACAACAATCTGAGTGTTAACTCACATAGCCTATCTGAGACACATCATTATCATAGCCCTTAGGCCAGTGGTTTTGAGTCATTTTTTTGAAATGTGAAATTCCTAGCTCCTTTTTTAATTTCTTTAAAAAAAAAATAGACCTTTGGTTTATTACAAGAATTCCTACAATTGTGCTCTCCCATAAACATGGTTTCAATGGTTATGGCATTAAGCTATATTAAAGGGGTCTTTGTTCTCTAATCTACTTTTTAAAAAATTCACAGTAAATATATGTGACATAAAAATATACCATTTTAACCTTTTCGTTTTTATTTTTAAGTAGGCCTCACACCCAGCGTGGAACCCAACATGGGCCTTAAACTCCTGACCCTGATATCAAGACCTGAGCTGAGATCAAAAGTTGAACCATTAACTGACTAAGCCGTGCAGGTGCCCCACCATTTTAACCATTTTGAAGTGTATAGTTCAGTGGCATTAAATACATTCACACTGTTGTGTAACCATCACCACAATCCATCTCCAAAACTTTTTCATCTTCCCAAACTGAAACCGTACCCATGAAATACTAACTCCCCATTCCACCCCTGGCTTCTGGCAACCACCATTCTACTTTCTGTCGCTACGAATTTGACTACTCTAGATAGCTCTCTAATCATCTTATTGAAAATTTAAAAATTAGAGGAAGAGAAAAAAAGGAGATTCCAAAAGTAAGTTTCCACCATTAAAGATGTATTAAAATTATCCATTAGGGAAAAACAAGTCAGAATCAAGAGATACTGCTTCATTACCTACTAGTAGAACTGAATCAGTAACAAGAATGTATGAGAAGGATATAGAGAAACTGGAACCCGCCCACACTACAGGTAGGAATGTAAAATGGTGCAGCTACTTAGGAAAACAGCTTGTCAGTTCATTAAAAGGCCAGAGTTACTATATAATCCAATCATATATATACTCCAAGAATATATGTCCACACAAAAACTTGATCATGAATGTTCAAAGAAGTACTATTCACAATAGCCAAAAGGTACAATCAATCCAAAAATCCATCAACTGATGAATAGGATAAATACAATGTAGCATTTTCAGAAAATATCATTCAGCAGTAAAAAAGTTATCAAGTACTAGCACATACCACAACATGGAAGAACCTTGAAAACATTTCGTGAAGTGAAAGAAGCCAGTCACAAAAGACTGCACTCATTTATACGCTGTCCAAAATATAAAAACCTCTAACAGTAGAAGATAGATTGGTGGTTGCCGATTGAGGATATTGGGAAAGGATGTTCATGGGAACAGGGTTTTGCGGGAGGTGATGAAAACATTCTAAATCGACTGTGGTGATGGTTGAAAAAAAATGAGAAAGGAAAAAATATCACTCATAAAACTCCCAGAAATGGAAGAGCCATTTTTTTTTTTTAAACATTCAAACATTTCTGAAATCCAAACAGCTTTTAGTATTCTTCATGTACTTTTAGTATGCATGATTAGGAGAAAATGACAAACTTTTATGAGTTCTTAAGACTTTTAATTGATTGGCATGTTATTAATCGAAACAAACAGCAACCACAAAGAATAGAAACATTGTCCAGAAATGACTCAGGCTGTAGACAATGTTTGGGTCACATCCAGTATTTGCAGACCAGTAATAACTCCCGATATGCACTGATTTGGACCACCGTCACTTCTTAGGGGAAATGTTACATTACCACAAAGTTAGATAGTGATAAACACTCCATGGCCAGGTGTCCTTTTAAGTCAGGATCAGTGTGGTCCCCGGGAGTGGCCCCACATCAGACCACCATGAGCTGAAGAGCACGCACCTGACTATAAATCAACACACTGCTTCCTTTGTTGAGACAGTCTTGTTCACAAGAGTCTGCAGAACTAAACAGTATGCTCAGGGAGAGTGGGACTGATGTGCAGCAGCAGCAGTGGCCTGAGCAGAATGACAGAGGTTATGGGCAAGGCAGCGTGCACAAGAAAAGCCAGCCAAGGAGCCAAAGTCAAAGCATGAAGGGTCCTAATTGTCATCATCTGCACTCGAACTCCTGCACGTGAGTTATTACAGGTTTTCTGGATGCAGATGTATGTAAGATCCACCATGGGAACCAACATTTACCAAAGGCCTGCCCCATGCCAGGCCGGTACTGGGCTGGGCACTTGAACTTCAATGTGAATGTGGCTGATCTGGAGGACATGTGTGCTTCTGATCATCAGGGTAGATTTTTGTGGCAACAGAAATCTGGAGGTCGGTCAATTTTATCTTACCAGTTTCCAAGATTTTCAGAGCCTACAAAATATTCAAGCTTTACAAGTAGGACTACATCAGTAAAAACTGCTGTAAGACATGAAGAAAAGAACTCAAAATTTTAAAAAGGTCAACAAAATTTCCTGGCATGACTAAAATGAAAATTACAAGAAAAAAAACTTTTTTAAAACAAGCGTGTCATGCCTGTAAATGTACCTTACTTCTTGATATTGGTTCTCAAACTCACCATTCCATCTTGTATCTCACTCTCTGAGAAACCGCAAAATGATTCATCGTCAGAGTCGGCATGAAAAATACTGGCCAGTTCTTTAGTGACATCTGGCCTTGGTTTCTGTAAAAATCCACAATGGTCTAACACATCTTGCACCTCACTTTCTGAAAAGCCGCAGAAAGATTCATTATCAGAGTCCTCATAAAAAACATTTGCCAGTTCTTCACTGATATCTGACCTGAATTTAGGTTTCTGTAAAATAAATAAATAAATGTGGTTGTGCATTTTCCCCCTTTTTCAAGAACCAATTTTCCATAAACCGTGCAGAGAGCAAATCACATTTACAAGTGCACTACAAGAGAACAGCTTTTGTTACAAAGAAAAATGGTTCAGAGGTTTACAAATGATTTCTGAGTTGTTATGGCAAATCATCAAGCATGTTAGGTTAGGCGACATTTCAAAAGGATAGAATAAGTAGCTAATCTACCTCCAACAATTACTACCTAGAACCACAGCAAAAAATGAAATGAAATTACAATGCATACTGTATTTTCCTAGCGGCTGTGTAGAAATGCAGGCAAAAAGCAAGCAGTTTTAATCACGCACAAAGCATTTGGGGGCATTTTGAGCACTGCAGACTCAATTCTGTTTATTCTCAGGCAGCACTTACCGTGTTTGCAAAATTATCAGAAGCAAAGCTGTCACAACTGTCATCAGAGGATGACGAGGTTTCCATGGAAATCAACTTCACGTATCTAAATTTCTTTAAGTTCTTCTTTACTCCGTGACCCTTTTGCTGCAAAGGAAAATGGCAATACTATTAAGTGGGACACTTACTACACTAACTAAAGACATCATTTTTGAGTTTAGTAGGTTGAAACAGCGCAGAGTCGACATTACCATTTCTTATGCCCTATACAGAAAAAGGAGGATTTGCAAATGCTACAAAAATATTTTCAAAACCTGGTAAAACCATAAAAGGAAGGGGATCCCTTTGAAGGGATATTGTTAAGGACATTTATCAAAATAATGAAACATCTATAGGGCTACCTCACTGTGCACCTTTCTTCCCACCAAGCTGAGAGTTATACTGAGTTCCCAAGGGGTTTCACGCTGACCTCCTAAAATCTGCCTGTTAATAAAAAACATTAGATTGCACTTCTAAAAGGAAATTTTCAAAAGTACAAAATGGTAGAGTTCCTCGGCCAAAATCAACCTAATGAGGTCTTTTTATATAAGCTTTGGGCTCTGTACTGTGATGCTAATTTCCCAAACTACAAAAACTGGGCAGCACCTCTATTTCAAGATGGCAGGCTTTCAAACAGTCCCTGTTCCAACCAGGAAGGGTATAGTGATTTCAGCACAAGTCCTTATAAATCAAGTACATCAACTCAGTGAACAAACATACAAGGAGCCAAGTTAAAGGTCAAACAGCACTCCAAACCCAGGTAGAATGCCTGATTCCACTTCAGCGCTCCACTAGCCTGGCCTGATATTCAGTTCTCCTGTCTCCTTGCTGTACAAGTCTTAAATTTTTAGAAGTCCTTCTGTTAAGTCACAAATTACTTGTAGATTACTTGTTAAACACCGAACAACCTGGCATTGCTCACAAAAAAATGAAATTGGTGTCTATCTCCTGTTAAAACAGCAGTTTCTGCCATTTCTTAATATGTAATGAGATTCCTTAAGTGTTGTATTAGATCCTGTATTTTAATTTTCTTAAATATGGCCACGCAACAAAAGTGATTCCTCACAATGAAAACTTTGGAAGGCAAGCTCTGCTATGGGTCCCACAAAATAATGCCAAGATGTGCGGTGTCAGGTGAAATGAACATTCTTTTTTCTTTTTTTTAAGTTTTATTTATTTATTTGGGAGGGGAGGGGCAGAGACAGAGTCCCAAGCAGCGCAGAGCCCATAGAGGGGAGGGGAGCTTGGAGGCTCCAACTCATTAACCATAAGATCATGACCTGAGCAGAAACCAAGAATCCGAATGAGCCACCCAGGCGCCCCATGGAAAGAACACTCTTGACCTTCTTTGTACACCTAACATTCTGCATTTCATTTCAATCTCTTGCAAATAAAATGACGTCTTTTGTCCTTTTAGAAAGGGAAGAAAATGTGATAATACATAGAACTACTACCCATTAGAAGGGTTCTCAGAAACACCCTATTTTCCAGGTGAGGAAATTCAAGACTCCAGGGAGGTGAAATAGAGCGCCCAAGCTGACACAGTTGGCAGGAGAACCCAATTCTGCAATCTCCTAAAACAGCAGCGCACCTTGCACTGCTGCAGCAATTATCACCATTTACTCATCAATCTACCTGCAAGCAGTCAAAGGCCCAAGACAGCCTCAAGGCAGGCAGTCTACTGGAAGCCGACAGGGAAACATATGCTGGGCTTTAACAAGTCAGCACATGCAAAGACTAAGTTAACAGGTGGAGGAAAAGACATAGAAAAAGGCAAATGGTTATGGCTAAGTTGAGCTTTTCCGGCAGGCCGGTAACTATACCATTTAGTAGGTGTTTTTATTTTTCTGCCAGGCACTAAGCATGTTTTCACATTAATTCCTTGTAACAAAGGTGCTGTCATTCTTCCCATTTAACAGACGGGAAAGCTGAGGCACGAGACGTGAAGTGGGTTACTCAAGTCACAGGATGGCCCACATTTGAACCCAGGTACGTCAGATTCCAAGCCCAATTTGCCCAAGGCTTTCTTCTACCTGAAAGCTACGCCCGGTTACACCCGGCGGAGCTGTCTTTGAAACCACGCCCCCAACACGTCCACTCCCCCCCCCCACGAGAACCCCAGCTTCCCCACTTGTGTTAATCTTTATTTATTTTCAGCATGTCACTTTCTTCCTTTTCACCCAGCCCCCATCTTCTAACCTCTCCTGGGGCAGACCCTACGTTCCGGTTTCCGTTAGAGCAAAAAGTAACGTTCCATTCAGGGCAACGTCCTGCAGCTGCGAGTAAGGTTGATGAATGGAAAACGAGCAAATGGTGGGCGAACAGTTTGGACCACCAGATCCTTTAAGTGCTCTTAACCACCGCCCTGAACTAGAGACGCCTCCCCCCACGTGTGCAACGCAAATTCTAAAGAGACCGTTTTTGCAACACCTTTAAACTTCAAACCCACCGACCCTCGGCAGTTAGAAGCGGATGCCGGTGTGGCAGCCGCAAAATCCCGTGGGTACCGCGTCCAAGGTCCCCCTCCCCCCCGCCCCACTGCGCACGAGTCAAGCCACAGCGAGCCACCCGCCCGCCCATGGCTGCACGCTGGAAAGGGCTGGGCGGCTGCAGGGCAAACCGCAGGGAGCGGGGAGGGTGGCGCTCCTCTCCGTCTGGGCTCAGGCCGGCAGACACAATGGGGAACCCGCCAGCCCCGGCTACTGTCTGGCCCCGGGCGCACGTGCACTTAGAGCGCACGTGGCCTCAGGTTCTCCGGCGCGGCCAACCCTGCAAACTGCTCACATCTCCGAACAGCCTGCGCACGAGACGGGGCCGGCCCCGCGCGCCTAATTACCCAAAATGCACAAAACCTGGGGTTTGCCTAAACGGATGCCGCCCAAGACGGCCACCAGTTAACTCCGTCCGCGGTAGTTGGAGGGAGTCGTTCCGCGCCCAGCACCCACCGCACCCGCCCCTCGGGTTAGTCCGCCTAGCGCTCACCCGCACGCGGCGAGCGTCCATGCCGGTGGCGGGTGCCCAGGCCGGCACTCAGAGCTGGGAGAGCGAAGCACCGCGCGAGCAGCGGTCCCAGTGAGCCGAAGGAGTAGGAGATGCGGCAGGCGGGCGGGGCGCGTAGACCCGGGCCCAGAGGGGCGGGGCTCCGGCCGGGTTTCCCGCGTTGGGGCGCAGGTCCTGCAAGCTGTGGTAACCGCGTGTCCAGGAGCGAGACGTACTCGGCGCCGGGGGGAAAAAGCCACCCCCCAAATATTATGACCTCGAGCAACAACCTAGGAATCTCCAAAAGCCACCGTAGAAAAACGACGCTTTTAGGGCTCCAGGACCACTCTCTTTACGTCGCTGCACGGTCCTGAGCGAATGGCGCGAAAGAGGTTCGTATTGCCTCGGGGTTACCAGGCTGATTTGCATGAATTCCGGGCTGAGAGAGGAAAAGTGCAGATACGGGGTAATGGAGAGCAGCGCGGGAGTCTTGGGGATCTTGGCATTTAGCACTTTAATTGCGACGTGCGGTTTACATCATTAGATATAAAAATCAAAGAATTAAGCACGAACTACAATCTTTATTAGCCCAGTCGCTGTCCTGAGTAAGGCACCTCGTATTTGGTAACCACATCGTTATCTGAAGCGATTAAATGGGGTAACTCCTGACGTTTCATTCCAGAAAGCACCCGAAGCTGTGTTGCAGTTTTACATAAGCCTTGTGATTTTGAAATTAGAAAAAAAGGGGTTGCTATTAGTTAAGACTTACCTGCGGGATTCTAAAGCCTTTAGAATTTATCTGTCGGGATAGAACCTAAAGGCTATTAATGTGGTTTGGCGATCATATCTTTTGTCAGAATTTATAATTACCGAAATTGGAATGAATGTGAGATGTTTTTCATTTGCCTTTTTAATCAAACCTGACATTCCGACGCAGTAAGGTGTGACTTTTTAAGCATATTTTGTAGAGAGCAGAAATAAAGTAGCTTTCAGAAGAAAAAGTAAAATAATTTGGGTTGCTTTAAAAAACCCTAATTATAATCTCTCATTTAAAACAAGTGCTTGAAATGAAAACATTCGAATTTTCGCCCTTAAAAAACTTTTCTCTGGGGGAAGAATTCCTTTGCAGTAAGAGAGCATGCGTGAATCCACCGCGTTCCTCTCTGGATGTATTGAATACAAAAACTTGGGAGCAAGTAATGCTAGAGAACAATGGATTGGAAGAATTGGGAGGGTCTTGGTCGGAGTCTAAGAGCCTTTCTAAAACTAACGCCTTGGCCATGGTCATTCTGTGACAGTGCAAGGGACAAAGAACTCATGGTCTCGAAGGTAGGCGCCAGGGGAGGCGGTTTGTCTGGGGAAATTCTTGGCAGTGTTGGGGATGGGGGGGGGGGTCAATAAGTGTTGAGTAAATAACCATATAAATGGTGAAAGAACTAAAATTGTGGTTAGTGCTGTGTCCTTGGGGATACAGTTTTGTGACACTACAATTTAAGTATGTGAGAATTTGGAATTGTGAAATGCATAAAGTAAGGGAAGATTAAGCCACTTGAACTCTGAAAAGTTCTGATAGGAAAATTCTTAGATCTCTTGGGGCACTAGAAAGTAATTTAGTTTACACAATTTTTTTTTTTTAAGTTTAAGCTGTCAGTCTTTTTAGTAAGTAGGAAGATGTAAGTTAAAACAAAGCGATAGTTCCACTCAGACTGGCGAAAATGGAAAATCCTGATAAGACTAGGTATTGGTAAGGATATGAGGAAATTGCTGCAATGATGTTAGTAGTGTAATTTTATTTTACTTTGGAGGGCAGTTCAGAAATCTTTAGTAAAACCCAGCAAAACCACTTCCAGTTGTAAACAGAGTTTTTCACACTGCAGGTGAATTGGGAAATCAATTTACTGGATTACACCTAGCACATTATCTCTTTTTGAAATTGGGTAAAAAAAAATTAGGAGTAGTAAGTGTGAGTATTGTTTTCTGCAACTTTGTGTCACTTTGGGTGTGTGCTTTGTATAAATGTGTATTTCATATTGTGCTTCACCATCAACAAAATTTTTAAGATCGTGTCCTGGAGAATGTTGAGTCTTGTACTGGTGCTGTCTCATTCGTTCAGGTTAAGTATCGACGATGCCTGTTACACTAGACACTATTCTGAGAACTGGGGACACAAAGGCCAGGGACTTTACATTGTAGTGGAGGAACAGAAGTAAACAAGATAATTTCAGGTGTGATAACTTCTGAGAAGAAAAAAGCAGGATAAGGAGAAACGAAATGAAAGAGGTATTCAGATAAGAAAAACAGGAAAGGCTTCTCTGAGGAGTTATCTGATCAGGAGCCTGAATAAAGCAAGAGACCAAGCCATACACAAATGAGGGAAGTGCTGACTTCAGGCAGAATGAACAGCTGATTCAAAGGCTCTGTAAGACAGCTAGCAGCAGAAGCCAAATATTCCTTTTTTTAAAAATGTTTATTTGTTATTTTTTTAATTGGGGAGAGCACAAGTGGGGGAAGGGTGGAGGGGGCGGAACAGACGATCTGAAGCAGGCTCTATGCTAACAGGCTGATGGCAGCCAGTTGATGTGGGGCTTGAGCTCACAAACCATGAGTGGTGACCTGAGCCACCCAGGTGCCCCAGAAGCCAAGTATTCTTGACTAGAGAGCTAGGGAAGGAAAGGGAGAGGGGCCAGATCATGTGGGGTCTTCCTGACCTTGGGAAGAGCTTTGGATTTCATCGTAGGTACAATGGGAAGGATTTTGATGAAGGACAGACCCAATCTGACCCCATGAGCTGTGTGAACTATGGATTGAAAGGGAGCAGAATTGAAAGCTCAAGTCACTTAGGAGCCCCTGGAGGAGAAAATGATGGCTTGGACTAGAGTAGTTTTGGAGTGGGGAGAAGTGCTCAGATTTAAGATATGTTATTTTGAAGATAGAGCTAATGGCACTGGAGGGATGGATAGTTCCTTCATACTAGCATTGTGTATCATAGTAAAAATATTGCAAATAAACTAAATGCCCCTCAGAAGGGAAATGGATGTATAAACAGTGGCATAGTCATACAATGGCATTTGAACAGTAGTTCAAATGAATGACCTAGCTTACTTACCTCAATACAGATAAATCTTAATGTTGAATGAAAAAGCAAATTGCAAACATTTCTGCAAATTGTACCCCTTATGCAAATTTTAGAAACATAATTTAAGTTGTGAAAGTATAAAAACATGCACAAACAAAATATGATAGAGGTAAACTCAAGGAGGGAAGAAAAAAGAGGAGATGCAGGCTTCCGCCTGCTCTATCATTCATTGATTCTTTCTTTAAAACTAAACAGTGCGAAGCAAATATGGCAAAGTGTTAAATGTGAGTGGTGGGTATATGAGTGTCTTTTATGTTTTTACTTTCTGTGGGTTTTTATATTCTTTTGGATCTGAAACTTTTTATAATAAATTTTTTTTAAATTTTGAAACATTTGTCCTGTCAATCAAGATAAATATTTGTAGTGTTAAATATTCAGTCCCTTTACAGGGTCCTATAAATGGGAATGCAAGTTCATCTTGCAATTTTAGGTACCTCATAAAGGTCTTAAGTCACTATGTTAACCATATACTGGTAAATATGTTCATTTTAAGTGAAAGACACAAAATGAGTAAGAATGGAAATTCAGTGCAGAGATTGATGAGGGCCCAGGCCACAGCAACAGGTAACAGGGAATGACATTTCATAAGCACATACCTGACATCTACAGACAGTATCTGGTATGAGGGCTGTAAATACAATAGGTACCTAGAAAATACTTATTACCAACTAAAATGATTATAGATGGAATTTTAAATCTAAAACATTCTAAAATACCAGTCTCTTGTTGAAGAGCTTTATCTTTAAGGATTGGTGTGTGTTGTCCTATAGCTTTTATTCACCATGCACAAAGAATTCCATTTCCTATTACTAAGTTTGAAATTTGATCCTGAGGTTCTGAGCACTCAGCACTTATATAATGAAGTGAGCTAAAGTCAAACTTGAACTCAAGATGATTGATTTTAGGACAAAGAATGCAAGAATTAATGAGATGTATCATTTTTATTTTTTTTTTTGTTTTTCTTAATGTTTATTTATTTTTGAAAGAGAGAGTGAGCAAGCAGGGGAGGGGCAGAGAGAGGGAGACACAGAATGCAAGCAGGCTCTAGGCTCTGAGCTGTCAGCACAGAGCTCCACCCCTGGGCTCGAACTCATGAACCATGAGATCGTGACATGAACCAAAGTCAGACACTTAACTGACTGAGCTCCCCAGGTGCCCTGAGATGTATCATTTTTAGATGCGATTTCAAAGCAAAGCTGATGTCCCAGTAGACATGCTGTTCTCGGTCCCGTATGCCCTTCCTTCTCTCAGGAAATGTAATGTGAACCCAAGTTGTTCAGTAAACTAGAGACTTTCCAATAGACTGCACACACCCAAGAGACAAAGGGCTGGAAAGGGGTTTCACTGTGTTTGAGAATACAGACAGGTTGCAGTCTGTCACAAATCTCTGTTCTAAATAACCCCCTAATTATAGGTTTACCTCCCCAGTCAGTGTCTGCTTTCAGGATGTACAAAGGCAAGAAACCTAAAAGGCCTAAAGTTACCCTTCTGTTGCCAGAAGCCACTCTGGGGGAGGGCCTAGCCCATTACCAACCTGGTTCAGTTTAGTCCACAAATCTTACCACTCCAAACTCTGTTGGTATGTTGCTTTTGATTACATGTCAGCACTGTTAAGCAGATCGTTTTGCAGACAACTGATCCCTGATTAGAGAAAGGAACATAGAAACATGAATGCAAAGCTGGTCATCTGTAGCAAGAGGAAATATTTGTTTCTTCATGGATAGGCATTGTTCATTTTGAAATATTTCACTGTGTAGGGGCACCTGGGTGACTCAGTAGGTTAAGCATCTGACTTTGACTCAGGTCATGATCTCATGGGTTCGAGCCCCGTGTTGGGCTCTGTGCTGACAGCTTGGAGCCTGGAGCGTACTTCAGGTACTCTGTCTCCCTCTCTCTCTCTCTGCCCCTCTGCTGCTTGTGCTCTGTCTCAGTCTCTCTCTCAAAAATTAACATTAAAAAAAAATATTTCACTGGGTAAAGTGTTAAAGCATCAGTAAACACTGGATGAGATAGTCATGTTTTAATTACTCAATCAGTTCCAACATTATGGAAGCTGAACTATAACCTAACTGCCTACATTTTACCAGCCACAACACCCCTCAAAGTTGTTCTTCTATAACTTTTTAAATTTGCTCCTGGCAAAATTTTTGTATAGGGGTGCAAAGATCTCTTGAAGATGGTGATTTCATTTCCCTTGGGTATATACCCAGAAGTGGAATTAGTGGGTCATATGGTATTTTCTATTTGTAGCTTTTTTTTTTTAAAGGAACCAGCATACTGTTTTCCATAATAGCTGCACCAATTTGTATATCGAGGTGTTTCCTTTTTTCCACATCCATGCCAAAACTTATCTCTTATCTTTCTGATGTAATGGTAACTTTAGAAAACACCATGAAGGGAGGAAAAAAGACCAGAAAACTATATGGCAGAATGTTAGCAGAGATCTCTTCCGGGATGAGGGAGCTAGTGGAGATTTTTCTTTTGTCTCTTTTCTATTTCTTGTTCTTTCCAAATTGTCTAGAATGAGCTCAAGTGACTTTGAAAACTGCAGGAAGAGAATAGAAGAGTAGCTCCCTGTTCTTAAAATCACAGAAACAAATCATGCAAAGGAAGAGGGGCTGAGGCAGTTAGGGTTATCTGGGTGAGGGGAGAATGGAGTCTGGGAAAGTGAGAGCCTGTTTGTGGGGCAGCAGCTATGATGCGCTCCTCAGTTATCCTGGGAGCTCTGACTGCACCTGCTCCACCTTCTGGAATATGCTAGCAAAGTCCTGCTGGGCAGCTTCTAACCCACAGACACCTAGCAAAGACTTTTGTTTTTACTCAAGAACTTTTTGCTTGTTTTTAATTTGATCATTTCCCCTTCTGGAAACAACTGGGGTGCAAAAAAATCTCTGTTTTTCAGGTGTGGGAACTTTGTTCATCGCATAGGCAACTTCTTCTAAACTATCGTAGTTGTGAACTTTCCAGGTCATAGAATTCTTCAGATCTGTTCCTTTTAGGCAGCTCTTTGTGGAAAGAGAACTGTTACAGAGAGAGGAAGTTTATTAGCTAAAAAGAGACTTAGGGATTCTCTGTAAATTGGCTAATTTCTGGAGTGGACAAAATTCAACATGGTGAGGGAACCAGGGAAGAGTCTCATCTTCACATTGACGTATAGAATTAAAACCAGTCTACCAGCAGTCCTTAAAAAGTTAAAAATAGATGCCAGATGATCCATCATTTCTGCTGGTCAGCAGACAGAATTTCAGCTTTTTATCTTTTTTGGAGTCCTCAAAGGTAATCTTGTCATGGCTCATCTCAATCTAATTGTTTTTCAAAACGGCTTTCCTCCGTCTTCAAATATAAAGCATACAAACTGCTATGGGCTGATACTTTCTCTACCAGTCAGTCTGGAATTTCATGTATTCCAACCCACAGAATTCATTATGCAAAAGAAACACTGACAGAAACCTGAAAGCTTATTATTCTGCTTTACCTTTTCTTAGGCTTTCAGAAAAACAGCTGGTACCACACCCAGGACACCTGTAGTGGATTGAATGGTGGTCCCTCAAAATACATGTCCTTGTTCTAATACCCAGACTGTAAAATGTTACCTTATTTAGAAAAAGGGTCTTTGCAGGGGCGCCTGGGTGGCTCAGTCGAGTAAGTGACTTTGGCTCAGGTCATGATCTCACGGTTAGTGGGTTTGAGCCCTGGCTCAGGCTCTGTGCTGACAGCTCGGAGTCTGGAGCCTGCTTCAGATTCAGTGTCTCCTTCTGTTTCTGCCCCTCCCCTGCTTGTACTCTGTCTCTCTCTGTCTCAAAAATAAACATTAGGAAAAAAAAAAAGAAAAAGGATCTTTGCAGATGTAGTTAAGGATCTTGACCATCCTGGATTACCCAAGTAGGTCCTAAACCCAATGATAAGTGTCCTTATAAGAAAGAGAAGTCAGAGACATAAAGAAGGTCATTTGAAGATGGAGATGGAGATTGGAGTGAGCAGCCACAAGCCAAGGAATGAGGACAGCCTCCAGAAGCTGGAAGAGGCAAGTAACAGAATCTCTCCTTAAGTTTCTGGAGGAGCACAGCCCTGCCCATACCTTGATTTCAGACTTCTGGTCTGCAGAACTATGGGAGATAGTTGTTTTAAGCCACCAAGTTTGTGAGATATATATATTTATGTTTATTTGGGGAGAAAGAGGTGGCGGCGGGGGGTGGGGGGTAAGTGGCAGAGAAAGAAGAGAGAGAATCTCAAGCAGGCTCCGTGCTGGATCTCATGAACCATGAGATCATGACCTGAGCCAAAATCAAGAGTGACCCTCAACTGACTGAGCCACCCGGGCGCCCTTGTTGTAATTAAAAAAAAAAAACAACAAAAAAAACAAGTTTATTTCTTTTGAGAGAGAGCACGTGCAAGCAGGGGAGGGGCAGAGAGGGAGGGAGGGAGAATTCCAACCAGGCTCTGCACTGTTAGCACAGAACCAGACATGGGACTCAATTCCATGGACCATGAGATCATGACCTGAGTGGAAATCAATAATCGGACACTTAACTGACTGAGCCACCCTGGCACACCCTGTCCCCCGTGGTAATTTTTTATGGCAGCCACAGGAAATTAATATGACCCCATTGGCTTCCAGTCTCTAATCTGAAAAAGATGAGTCCAAACAGGACCAGTTTGACCAGGCTTTCATGCTGGAGATAGCATTGCCATCACAACTCTGGGGACAAACTAGATTAGATCTTTAAAACTCTCACTCTAAAAGACAACTAGAATAACCAGGCTTTCCCAGTTTTCAGCTATTGTTCATGACTGATGGAGCCAGTGCTATGGACTGAATGTTTGTATGCCTGCCCCATTCGTATGTGGATGTCTAATCTCTCTTGAGATGGTATTTATTTATTTATTTATTTATTTAAAAAAAATTTTTTTTGAGACAGAGAGAGACAGAGCATGAACGGGGGAGGGGCAGAGAGAGAGGGAGACAGAATCGGAAGTAGGCTCCAGGCTCTGAGCCATCAGCCCAGAGCCCGACTCGGGGCTCGAACTCACGGACCGCGAGATCGTGACCCGGGCTGAAGTCAGACGCTTAACCGACTGAGCCACCCAGGCGCCCCTTGAGATGGTATTTAGAGGTGAGTCTTTTGGAGGTAATCAGGTCATGATGACAGAGCCATCATGAGTGGGATTAGTGCCCTTAGAGAAAGAGACATGAAAGAAAGTTTGCTTCCTTTCTCCCTGCTCTCCACTCTGTGAGGTTATAAGGAAGACAGCTATCTGCAAACCAGGAAAAGGGCCCTTACCAGACACTGGATCTGCTGGCACCTTGATCATGCACTTCCCATCCTCCAGAACTCTGAGAAACGAATGTTTGTTGTTTAAGCCACGCAGCCTGTGTTACGTTGTTTGTTAACAGTAGTCTGAACAACCAGTTTCTACAGTTTCTAATTTTTCCAAGTTTTAAATACTTCTCCTTAATACTCTCCTAAGCAGCCCAGCTTTCTTTACTGCCCATTTGGTCTCTTCTCACTCATGACACCGACTTAGAGCAAGCTTTGGTCTACCTTGGACTCAGCATCATTTTGCCTTCAGTCTTACCATTAGCCCACATTATCTCTTGGTACTAGCGAAATTAAACCAAGAGAAAAAAAATGATTGGCTTAAGTTCATCTTGTGTATGTGTATATGGGGCCACTTAAGGTAACATGATCAGTGGCCTCTATGTCAAGTGTCCAACCTGTGCTATCTGGGAGCAGGGTTACATTATCACGTGGTATCAAATGTGATGCGTAAGCAGCTAGGTCTGGGTATTCAGATGCTGCCTGGCACAGTATGATAGCGAAGAGTGTGGGCTCTGCCACCCACCACATGCTTTATGATCTTGGGTAAGGTAATCTCAATCTCAGTGTTATTATCTGATCTATAAAATGGAGATAATAATCCAAGTCTACCTCACAGGGTTGGCATGAGGATTAAATAACTATATATCTGGCATATAGTCAGTGTTCAATACATTTTAGCTATTATTAGGTTGTAAGTTTGCCATTTAATATTTTATTTGATGTTTTTTCTCCTGTTTATTTCTCTTTTATTTTTTCTGCTTTCCTGTGGGTTACTTGAACATTTAAAAAAATTCCATCTTGATTTATTTAAGATATTTTTTAGTGGGTCTCTTTGTATATCGTTAATAATGTTTGCCATAGGTATTACATTATCATACTTATCACAGGCTGCAAGGGTTTCCATTACAAGTTCAAACTGTTAGTAGTGAGCCTGGTAAACCCATGACTTTTCCCATTTTGTGGTTCCAAAGATGCCTTCAAGTAACATGATTCATATCTCACTTTACTAATCACAAGCTCACATTCCTATTTTCCTTTAAAAAAAAAAAGTTCCTAAAATCATATCCAGCTACTGTATCTACAGATGATCTCATGGGGCAATATTAAAGGTACTTCTCAGTCGCATTCATAGCCTTCTTGCACCTTCCATCCCATTTCCAGTTCTGCTACAATCCCTTCTTGCTGTTTTTACAACCTATGAATGAGTAAGTGGTAGCTTTAACCATCATCAACATTGCTGATATAGTATTTAAATACTTATAATATTAAACATGTTAAAGTATATGAAAGTATTTAAATATTTATATTTTATGTATGTAAGTATCTATTAAATGCAGACATTTAAAATATAAGCTTCTAAGAATTAAAGTAATTATAGGGATGAGCTCAGTTTCATATGAACCTTGCTGCAGGAAGGCCAGATCCTGTTTTCCTACCTTATGTTAGTAAGTGTGTACATATATGTGTGTATATGCATATGTTAATATAGCACAGGGCACATGGTGGCTGTCTAGACAAAGTACACTAATGTGAGGTCTTCATCTTTTTTTTTTTTTTGCATTGCCTTTTTTGTTTGTTTGTTTGTTTTAAGATTTTATTTTTAAGGAATCTCTATATCTAATGTGGAGCTCGAACTCACAACCCAGAGATCAAGAGTTACTTTCTGTGCCGACTGAGCCAGGTACTGCAAAGATTTTTTTTTTTTTAAGTAATCTCTACACACAACATGGGGCTCAGACTTACAACTGCAAGATCAAGAGTTGCATGCTCTACCAACTGAGCCAACTAGGTGCCCCTTTTTTGCATTCTTATATCAAAACAACTTTACTGCGAAAAATGACTTTTTTGTCTTTGCCACAAATAAGTGGATTTGAAATCCTATCAAACCAACAGGCAACAGTCCACCCTGTACTTTCATATCACTCACAGACTAATTATTTTTTTAATTTTAATTCCAGTATCTTTAACATAAAGCATTACATTAGTTTCAAGTGTACAATACGGTGATTCAACAGTTCTATATATTATTAGTGCTCATCATGATAAGTGTACTTCTAACCCCTTCACCTATTTCACCCATCCCACCATCTCCATGCCTCTGGTAACCATCTCTTTATTTTCTGTAGCTAAGATTCTGTTTTTTGGCTTGTCTCTCTTTTTTTCTCATTGATTTATTTCTCTAAATTCCACATAAGAGTGAAGTCATATGGTATTTCTCTTTCTCTCCCTGACTTATTTCACGTAACTTTGTACTCTTCAGTTATATCTGTGTTGGTACAGATGGCAAGATTTCATTCTTTTTAAAATTTTTTTAAATGTTTATTCTTTTTGAGAGACAGAGAGCACGAGTGGGGGAGGGGCAGAGAGAGAGAGAGAGAGAGAGAGAGAGAGAGAGAGAGACAGTATCTGAAGTAGGCTCCAGGCTCTGAGCTGTCAGTACAGAGCCCGATGTGGGGCTTGAACCCACTAACCATGAGATCATGACCTGAGCCGAAGTCGGATGCTTAACTGACCGAGCCATCCAGGTGCACCAAGATTTCATTCTTTCTTATGGCTGAATAATATATACACCACATCTTTTTTTTTTTTTTTTTTTTTACCACATCTTTATCCACTCACCTATCGAAGGACACTTAGTCTACTTGCATAATTTAGCTATTTTATATAATGCTATAAACACAACAGTGCAAATATCCCTTTGAATTACTGTTTTTGAATTCTTTGGGTAAATATCCAGTAGTGTGATTACTGGCTCATATGATGTTTCTATTTTTAATTAAGGGGGGGGGGGACCTCTGTACTGTTTTCCACAGTGGTTGTACCAGTTTGCATTCCCACCAGCAGTGCACAAGCGTTCCTCTTTCTCCACATCCTCATCAGCACTTGTTGTTTCTTGTGTTTTGGATGTTAGCCATTCTTACAGGTGTGAGGTGATATCTCACTGTGGTTTTGATTTGCATTTCCCTAATGATGAGTGATGGTGGGCATCTTTTCATGTACATCTTGGCCATCTGTATGTCTTCTTTAGAGATATATCTGCTCGTATCTTTTGCCCATTTTTTAATTGGATTATTGGGTTTTGGCTGTTGAGTCGTATGAGTTCTTTATATATTTCGGATGCCAGCCCTTTATCAGATATGTCATTTGCAAATATCTTCTCCCACTCAGTAGGTTTTCTTTTAGCTTTGTGGTTTCCTTCATTGTGCAGAAGTTTTTTATTTTAATGTAGTCCCAATAGTTTATTTTTGCTTTTGTTTCCCCTGCCTCAGGAGACCTATCTAGAAAGGTTGCTATGGCTGACATCTGAGAAGTTACTGCCTGTCTTCTCCTGTAGGATTCTTATAGTTTCAGGTCTCACATTTAGGTCTCTAATTCATTTTGGGTTTATTTTTGTATATGGTGTAAGAAAGTGGTCCAGGTTCATTCTTTTGCATGGAGCTGTCCAGTTTTCCCAGCACCATTTGTTGAAGACACTGTCTTTTTCCCATTGCATATTCCTGCCTCCTTTGTTGAAGATAAATTGACCATACAATCTTAGGTTTATTTCTAGGCTTTCTATTCCATTAATCTATGTGTCTTTTTTGGTGCCAGTACCATAGTGTTTTGATTACTACAGCTTTGCAGTATATCTCGAAATCTGGAACTGTGATACCTCCAGCTCTGTTTTTCTTTTTTGGTTTGGCTATTTGTGCTTTTGTGGTTCTGTACAAATTTTAGGATTGTTTGTTCTAGTTCTGTGAAAAATGCTGTTGGTATTTTGATAGGGATTGCATTAAATCTGTAGATTGCTTTTGATGGTATGGACATTCCAACAACCTTTGTCCTTGCCATCCATGAGCATGGAATGTCATTCCATTTGTTTGTGCCATCTTCAGTTTCTTTCGTCAGTGTTTTATAGTTTTCAGAGGACAGGCCATTCACTTCCTTGGTTGAGTTTATTCCTAGGTGTTTTATTATTTTTGGTGCAATGGTAAATGGGACTGCTTTCTTAATTTCTCTTTCTGCTTCATTATAAGGGTATAGAAGTATAATAGATTTCTGTACATTGATTATGTATCCTGTGACCTTACTGAATCCATTCATCAGTTCTAGTAGCTTTTTGGTGGAGTCTTTCAGGTTTTCTGTATATAGTATCCTGTCATCTGCACATAGTGAAAGTTTAATTTCTTTCTTACTGATTTGGATGTCTTTTATTCCTTTTTCTTGTCTGATCGCTGTGGCTAAGACTTCTAGTACTTTGTTGAATAAATTGTTGAGAGTGGATGTCCTTGTCTTGTTCCTGACTTTAGGGGAAAAGCTCTCAGTTTCTCCCCACTGTCTGTGATGTTAGCTGTGGGTTTTTCATATATGGCTTTTATTATGATAAGGTATGTTGTCTCTGAGCCTACTTTGTTGCGAGTTTTTGTCATGGATGGATGTTGTACTTTGTCAGATGCTTTTTCTGCGTCTATTGACATAACCATATGGTTTTTATCCTTCGTCTTATTGATATGATGTATCATGGTGATTGAATTCAAATACTGACCCACCCTTGCAACCTGAAAATAAATCCCACTGGATCATGGCAAATTATTTTTTTAATGTCTTGTTTGATTTGCTTTGCTTTGCTAATATTTTGTTTAGGATTTTTGCATCTATGTTCATCAGAGATATTGGCCTAAAATTCTTTTTTTGTAGTGTCTTTATCTGGTTTTGGTACCAGGGTAATGTTGGCCTCATATAGAATGAATTTGGAAGCCTTCCTTCCTCTTCTATTTTTTTGCAGTAGTTTGAAAAGAATAGGTATTAACTTTTCTTTAAATGTTTCGTAGAATTCATCTGTGAAGCCATCTGTTTCTGGACTTGTGTTTGTTAGGAGGTTTTTGATTACTGATTCAGATTCATTGCTGGTAATCAGTCTGTTCAAATTTTCTGTTTCTTCAGTTTTGGGAGGATATATGTTTCTAGGAACTTATTCATTTCTTGTAGGTTGTCCAGTTTGTTGGGATATAATTTTTCATAATTTTCTCTTGCAATCATTTGTATGTCTGTAACATTAGTTATTTCTCCTCTTTAATTTCTGATTTTGTTTGAATCTCTCTCTCTCTCTCTCTCTCATGAGTCTAGCTAGAAGCTTATCAATTTTCGTGATCCTTTCAGGGAAACAGTTCCTGGTTTCATTGATCTGTTGTATTATTTTTTTAGTTTCTGTGTTGTTTATTTCTGCTCTAATCTTATTTCGTTTCTTCTACTGGTTTGGGTTTTGTTTATTCTTTTCTAACTGCTTTAGGTGTAAGGCTAGGTTAATATTTTTTCTTGCTTTTTCAGGTAGGCCTGTATTGCTATAAACTTCCCTCTTAGGATTGCTTTTGCTGCATCCCCCAAATTTTGGACTGCTGTGCTTTCATTTTCATTTTTCTCTCTCTGTATATTTTTAAGCAACCTCTATACCCAACATGGGGTTTGAACTCATGACTCTGATATCAAGAGTCGCATGCTTTACCAACTGAGCCAGCCAGACACTCCATGTGTCGATATATTTTTCGATTTTCTCTTTGGTTTCTTGGTTTACCCATTCATTGTTCAGTAGCATGTTATTTAACCTCCAGTTGTTTGAGCTCTTTCCAGAGTTTTCCTTGTGGTTATTTCTAGTTTCATAGAGTTGTGGTCAGAAAAGATGCATTGTGGGGTACCTGGGTGGCTAAGTCTGTTAAGCCTCCCAACTCTTGATTTCAGCTCACGTGATCTCATGGATTTGTGAGTTCGAGTCCTGCATTGGGCGCTCTGCTGTCAACACAGAGCCCATTTTGGATCCTTTGTCCCCCACTCACTTGCTCTCTCAAAACTAAATAAATATTTTAAAAAGTTCATTGTATGGCTTTTATCTTTTTGAATTTGTTGAGACTTGTTTTCTGGCTTAATATGTGATCTCTTCTGGAAGAATATTCCATGTACACTTTCGGAAAAGAATGTGTATTTTGCTGTTTTAGTATAGAACCTTTTGAATATATCTGTTCGCTGTATCTGGTTCAGTGTGCCATTCAAAGCCACTGTTTCCTTGTTGATTTTCTATTTGGATGATATGTTCATTGATGTTAGAGTCACCTACTTATTGTATTACTATCAAATACTTCCTTTATGTTTACTATTAACTGCATTGTGTACTTGGTTGGTTCTGTGTTGGACGTATAAATATTTCCAATTGTTATATCTTCTTGTATTTTTCCCTGTATGATTATATTGTGTCCTTGTTTGTCTTATAGTCTTTGTTTTAAAATCTATTTTGTCTGATGTAAGTATTGCTACCCAGAATTTCTTCTCACATCCATTTGCACGATAAATGCTTCTCCATCCCTTCACTTTCAATTTGCATGTGTCTTTGGTCTGAAGTGAGTCTCTTGTAGAAAACATATAGATGAGAGTTACTTTTATCCATTCTGTCACGCTATTTCTTTTGATTGCAGCATTTAGTCCATTTGCATTCAAAATAATCATTGGTAAGAAACGTAATTACTGATGGGCATACACTTTGTGTCATTTTGTTGTTTTATGGTTGTTTTTGTATGTGAGGTCTTCTTAAAAATCTTATTCATTTTGAGAGAGAGAGAGAGAGAGAAGAGAGCATATATGCAAGTAGAGGAGGAACAGAGAGAAAGGGAGAGAGAATCCTAAGCAAGCTCTGTGTTGTCAGCACAGAGCCTGATGCGGGGCTCAGTCTCATGACCATGAGATCATGACCTGAACCAAAATCAAGAGTTTGATGCTTAACTAACTGAGCCACCCAGGTGCTCCATATGTGAAGTCTTCCTTAAACTTTGTTATCCCTGTAATAATTATATAATTCCAACTGGAGACCAATGTACTTTTATTTATGATATCTGTTCTTGGAATCATGGTTTTTAGTTTTAGTTTTAGTTTCCAGTTTTTCAAATGTATGTACAAACTTATATACTTATGAATGTAGTTCATTGTCTTATTTTTGACACTATGATAGTCTCTTTCTTTAATGATAGCACTCTAAATCTCTTTATCAATTCTGTCATTTTATAGTCTTCACTGCTTATATTCTTGCTTTCTATGCTCTCCTAAATATCTTTTATATCCAGTTTTATGCTTACCCCTCCAATTCCACCTAAACAATATTAACTTAGCCCCTCATTATTTCTTGTCTAGATGGCTAGAATAGGTTCCTGTTTTTCCAACATCCAACTTCTTTGCCCCCCTTCTTGTAAATTCTTCATCCTACTGCCAGAGTGATTTTTCTGAAATGCATTTTTGTTATATTGTTCTTTTGCTCAAAACCCCATTGTCTTCAGGATACAATCCAAACTTAAGCCTTTCATTAAATCCTAGCCCATAAGGCTCCTATGATATTCTTGGTTGCCATTAAATCACCCCTGTTGCACCTATCAGTGCTCTTTTCTACTCCATTGCCTGGTGGTCCTAATCAGCAAAGTACCTTGCTATTGCAACTCACATTGCCCCATCATCTCTTCAATCACTAATGCAGATGTTTGGTGATGCATGTGGTTGCAGATGTTGATCTTTTTGAAACAACAAAAGCCTTCTTCCAGTTTTTACAGTTCTTTCATTAAATTCCGAAGGGAGTAGGCCATTCTGAGTTACAACCCAGGAGAGATGAGTTTTACCAGAACCATCTATAGACCATTAGAGTGGAATTTGTATGCCATTCCAAAATATTTGTTTGTACCAAAACTCCGTAAGTGTTCCAGGAGATACCTGACTTAGCCTGCATGTTCTGTTAGAGTCATTTCCTTTTACACTAGGTAACACTCACCAAGGAATGGGGATGCCATTTCTCCCATTGCTGGGTTTCTGTATACCTAGGCCAGGTTGACAATTCTGGATGTTTTCTTTTTAATTTCTTTTTGATGGCCCATGAAATGAGTGTATGTTTGTGGGTATAAAGATTATGTGCCATTGTTAGTAAAATTTATTTTTATTTAAAAATTATAATTTTTAAACACTGTTATAGCAAAAGGGAGCTGTGAATTATGATGACTTTGTGAACTATTTATAACTCATATTTACAACAGTAATTTCTTCTCCTCTGGAAATCTAGGAGAGAGTGGGGTGGAAATATGGTTCTCCTCCTTGCTCTAACCATTAAATAATAGTTCCTTACCCCAGCCACCTCTATTCTACTTTCTGTCTCTATGAATTTGCCTATTCTAGCTACTTCATACATGTGGAATCCTACAGTATTTGTCCTTTGTGTCTGGCTTATATATCACTTAATAGAATACTTACATACTACGTGAATGAAATTTGAATCAAAATTTCATTATTTTTAAGGCCGAATAAACTGTTTTTCACCCAATGTGGAATAGATCATTTGAATATCCTATAACTGTTAATGAAATGGAATGTGTAATTTTAAAATTCTCAGAAAAGACATATCCAGGCCCAAAAGAGATTCTAGCAAACATTTAAAGAGTTAAGATAAGGGGCATCTGCATGGCATTCGACTTTGGCTCAGGTCACGATCTCATGGTTTGTGAGTTCAAGCCCCAGGTTGGGCTCTGTGCTGACAGCTCAGAGCCTGGAGCCTGTTTCAGATTCTGTGTCTCCCTCTCTCTCTGCCCCTTCCCTGCTCACGCTCTGTCTCTCTGTCTCAAAAATAAGTAAACATTAAAAAAATTAAAAAATAAAGAATTAAGATAAGCTTAATTGAGATAATTTGGGAGAAAATATTTACAAACTGCATAACTGAGAAAGAATTAGTATCTAAAATATACAAGGAACTTTCAACACTCAACAATAAAATAATCCAACTTAATGTACACAAAACACACGAAGAGACATTCCACAGAAAACCAGTATATATATGATAATTAAGCACATGAAATGATGTTTGATATCATTAGTTATTAGGGAAATGCAAATTAAAACCACATTATCACTATACACCTACCAGAATGGTTAAAATAAAAAACAGTGATCCCACCAAATGATGGTGAAGAGGGAGAGAAACTGGATCACTCATATGTTGCTAGAGGGGATATAAAGGGACCCAGCCAGTCTGGAAAACAATTTGGCAGTCTCTTAAACAAAATATGCAAATATCATATGTTCCAGCATTTGCACTCCTGGGCATTTATTCCAAAGAAACGAAAACTTATGTTCACATAAAAACCTACATAAATTTCCATAGCAACTTTATTCATAATAGTTAGTGAAAAACTGGGAAAAAAATCCCAAAAGATTACCTGCTGAATGATTCCATTTTTATACATTTTTTTAAAGCAATATCTACCCCCAACGTGGGGCTCAAACTCATGACCCCAAGATCAAGAGTTGCACGCTCTGCCAAATGAGCCAGCCAGGTCTCTGATTTATATACATTCTTGAAGTGACAAAACCATAGAAATGGAGAACAGATTAGTGTTTGCCAGGGATTAAGGAGAGGATGAGGGCAAAAGAGAAGTAAGCATGGCTATAAAAAGGCAACATGAGGAATCTTTGTGGTGATAGAAATGTTCTGATTCTTGATTTTATCCTGGTTGTTATATTGTACTATAGTTTTTAAGAAGTTACCATTGTGGGGGATGCTGGATAATGGGTACATGGGGTCTCTTATTTTTTATAACTGTGTTTGAATCTACAGTTATCTCAAAAGTCAGAAATTTGATTTAAAAATAAAGCTGTTAGGGGCACCTGGGTGGATCAGTTGGTTAAGTGTTCAACTCTTGATTTCGGCTCAGGTCATGATCTCACAGTTGTGAGATCAAGCCCTGTGGCATGCTCTGTGCACAGAGTGCTTGGGATTCTCTCTGTCCTGACTCTCTGCCTCTCCCCACCGGTCACTCATTATCTCGCTCTCTCTCAAAATAAAGAAACTTAAAGCTGATAAGCATAAAGTATACTGAACAATTATCTATCTATAAAGTAAAAGTCTAAAGGTACTGTCCCTAAGGCAGTCCAATTAATTTTTTTTGAGAGACAGATATCTTAAGAAAAGTAACTATTAAGTTTTACTCCAATAATGGTGTAGAAGCTCCTATAGCACCAACACTCTTGGATAAAATATAAAAATGAGTTGCCTGAAGACACAAGAGAGAGTGACCAAAAGCAGTCAGGAACTAAAGAGTTGGAAGAAGGGACCACCTTAGTGTGAATTTCCCATTTTTATGACTTTTCACCCGAAGGTAGTCCGTAGTTGGCACCAGACAAGTAGGCTAAAAAGCCAATAGAAAACTGCAGTGTTACTGGCTTGAGGAACCAGAGTTTAAAGTGGCCACAGCAGCTGGAAACTGAGTGAGAATCTCAGAAAGAAGGGAATCATAAAGGGATAATCTCAAAATCTGCACATAAATTCTGCCCAAATCTTTCCATGTGTGATTTGGAAACCCAAACCATACATGTGTGAGACAGATCCAAGAAGTATGTCCATGGCTAAAAGAACTAAACAGATTTCCGTTGCTGCCTGCTGCAGAGGAGTTTGAATTTGAAGTTTGAAGCAGGCCTAGTTAACTTTCTGTTAAACAATCAGGACTCTTTGAAAGAATAGAATAGAATCCAGAGTTTCTACAGTGATTATTAATAATGTCTTGAGTAAAATCCAAAATTAGATATAGGGAAATATCTAATTTCCCTATAATCTATAATCTATATCTATAATCTAAATCTATAATCTAAAATCCCTAGATATAGGGAAAAGAAGAAAGAAAACATAAGTATTCAGTGCACACTGACTTCAAGATTTCCCAGATTTTGAAGTTAGCAAAGATTGTAAAACAGCTATTCTAACTATGCTCGGAGACATAAAGGAAGATATCTTGTAATCAATAAATAAGAGATATCAACAGAGAAATCAAAAATATTTAAAAAAGGAACCCAGATGGAAATTCTAGAGCTGGAAAATAACCTGAATAAAGTGTCTAATGGATGGACTTAACAGAAGATTAGCGATGATGTAAGAATAAGTGCACATGAAGATAGATGATTAGGAATTATTCAGTTTGAAGAACAGGGGAAAAAAATGGAGAGAATAAAGGAAAAGATTGGAACAGGGACTTAGTGATGTACAGGACAATGTAAAAAATCCTAATATATGAGTTAATTGGAGTCCTAGAAGGAAAGCAGAGAGAGAGAATGATACAGAAAAACATTTGAAGGAATAATAATAGCTGAGACTTTCCCAAATTTACAGATTCAAGAAGCTCAACGAATCCCAATAGGATGAATACAAAGAAAGCCACATCTGTGATATCTTTAGTAAATTTTCTGAAGACCAATGATAAAGAGAAAAATCTTAAAAACAGTTTTTACAAATACATACATGAGAATACAATACAAATGACCACTGGCTTCTCATCAAAAGTATTTAAGTATTCTAAAATCTGTGTCTTAGAGTAATTCAACTTTAGCATACTACCAGCAAGAAAAAATGGTAGGACACATGTTCATGATGCTAGGCCCTTAACAGAATTGTTGGAAATTTTTTCTTTAGTCCCATCATCCAAAATAGATGAAAGAACCAGCTACTACATAGTGGACTGATGAAAACCTACTTTCTTAAGAAAACAAAACTGTGCCTTCATTATATAAATAAATATTAGCACCAAGTTGTCATACTAACCCCTGAAAAGCCAAAGTAGAAAGTACTGGTAGCAGAGTTTAGAAAGAGGATAGCTGATTAAATTGGATTATCATCCTGACAGCCTCTTCTAATCTCTAGTCAATGCCATCTCCCTAGGGGTTTATTTTCTTTATATTCTTTGGATAACAAAAGTGTTACTTTTCAGGTGATATTGACCTGATCCAGGACTAGAATCATATGACTTAAAAGAAAATTTTATAACTCTCCTCAGGATCAAGATCAATGTAGAAAAAAAAGAAAGGCAACAATAGATATTTCTGAAATTGAAGTTTCATCAGAGACATTCAAACAAATGAACTTATAAAGATATTTTAAAGCTACCTTGACAATGGTTGGAAATAGAAAGCAAAAATCAAATAAAAAACACATAAGTCAGAAGTGGAATTGAACATGTTATACTGATTCTTACAAAATTTAACAACCTATAAGGATAAAAAAATCTCAGGGAACCAAAGATAGAGCCTCTTGAATGGCTGTATTCTCAACAACCTTTTACAGTAAAGCTATAAAACCTGATTTTAACAATGGCACTGGACTGAAGGTCTTAAGCCTTTGAATTCTCTAATCTCTGTTTCCGGTCCTGACTTTTCTTCCTAACTGTAACTGTCATTCACCACTGTCTCATGGTCAGAGGAAGTGTGTTAGTGAACAGTATTTTCCTTACTTCAGTCATTCCAGCACTGTTGTCTTCACGTTTTGCCATAACTGTGTAACCCTGATACTGTTAGTTTTTATTTTCTGTACATCGACTCACATTTTCGCTTGTATAAAACTTGAAATCATAGCTACAATTGGAAAAACAGTATAATTATCCATCAGTAAAATGATAGATAACATACAAAACATGATTATTAAATTCTAATTAGATGTTATTGTCCTCTAAAACCTGAGACATGTTCTATTTTGGATAAAACCAAAGGCTATCTCCTTTATATAAATAAGGATTTTTAAAGGATTAACAGAGAAATTTTAAAGGGTTAACAGGGAGATGGCGCCTGGGTGGCTCAGTGGGTTAAGTGTCCAGCTCTTTTTTTTGTTTGTTTGTTTATTTTTTGAGAGAGAGAACACACTCGAGGGGGATGGGCAGAGAAAAAGAAGATTACAACGTGGGCTCTGAGCTGATAGCAGAGAGCCTAACGTGGGGCTCGATCTCATGAACTGTGAGATCATGACCTAAGCCAAAGTTGGATGCTTAACCAACTGAGCAACTCAGGCGTCCCTCCCTTCAACTCTTGTTTTGAACCCTGCTGCAGGCTCCATGCTGACAGCACAGAGTCTGCTTGGGATTCTCCCTCTCCCTCTCTCTTCCTCTGTCTCTCCCTCCCCCACTCGCTTTCTCTGTCTCTCAAAATAAACTTAAAAAAATAAAAAGTAAAGTAGTTTAAAAAAACAAAGGGAGAGACCTGAGAGTTCTGGTGTTGATAATGGCAGAATAGCTAGTATGAAAATAACTTTCCCAGAGATCACAAGTATAAACTCTGGACAAAGCATAACCAAACAATATTTGAAGACTCTAGAGAGGGCCTCAAAGCAGGCAGAAACTGAAGGGGGACCTTCAAGACCTAAAAGAAGGGCACTACATACAGTAGAGGAAATCTACATTTATACAGATATTCCCATGTCTGTGCAGCACAGGGCTACTAGAATTCAAACAGAGATCTACAGTCTTAACTGGCTTGAGGTGTCAGATCTAAAAAGCTAATAGAGGAACTAAGACATTGAGTACTAAAAAAACACATTGATTTACCAAACAGAAGAATGGAAAGGAGAAATAGAAAAATAAAAAATAGTTCAGACAGATAGAAAACAAACAGCAAAATAGAACTGAATTAAACATATCAATAATTACATCAAATGTGAATGAACCTAACACACCAATTAAGAGGCTGGGATTGCCAGGCTGAATTTTGAAAAGAATATCTAACTGTGTGCTATCTAAAAGAGACTCACTTGGGGGGCCTGGGTGGCTCAGTCAGTTAAGTGTCCAACTCTTGATTTTGGCCCAGGTCATGATCTCATGGTTTGTGTGCTTGAGCCCCCATTTGGGCTCTGTGCTGATCGATCCCCCATTTGGAGCCTGCTTGGGATTCTCTCCCCCTCTGTGTGTCCCTCCCTGGGGTGCTTGTGCGTGTGCACGCTCTCCCTAAAATAAATAAACTTAAAAAAAGAAAAAAGGAAAGAGTAGGCCTGAAGTTTTAAAATAAACACTAAAAAAAGAAGACCTACTTGAAGAATGGCTATATTATTATGAGGCAAATGAGACTTCACAACAAGATGTTTTACCAGAAATAAGAATATTTTATAATGATAAAGGGATTATTTCACCAGGAAGACCTATCAACACTAAATGTATACAAACCTAATAACAAACTTAAAAAAAAAAAATTGACAAAACTTAGAGAAAACTAAAGAAATTCATAATCCTATAGGAGATTTAAACTTCCGTACCTCAAAAATGGACAGAATTGGGGTGCCTGGGTGGCTCAATAGGTTATGCACCCAACTTTTGATTTCAGCTCAGGTCACAATCTCACCGTTCATGAGATCAAGCTCTGCATCAGGCTCTGCACTAACAGCAGGGAGCCTGCTTGGGATTCTTTCTCTCCCTCTTTTCTCTCTGCACCTCTCCCATTCACATTCTTTCTCAAATTTCAAAAAATTGACAGAATTAGACCCAACACACACACACACACACCCCAGGATATGAAGAATTTGAAAAACACCATTAAGCAACTTAATTATTTAATTGACATAAAATATTTCATCCAGCAACTGTAGAGCAGCAGAATACATATTCTTTTCAAGTGCAAATGGAACATTCATCAAGATAGATCTTATTCTAGATCATGAAATAGTATCTAAATTTTTAAAGAAATCGCAATTATACGTAGTATGTTTGCTGACCACAAGAGAATTACATTAGACATTAACGTTATCTAGGAAGCCTCAAATATTCAGAAATTAAACAGCACACATCTAAGTATTATCCATGAGTCAAAGAAATCAGAAGGGAAAAATATTTTGAATTGAATTATAATGAAAGTAGAATACTAGAACAGCCAAAATGAAATGGGCAGTAGAAATCAGAACAGTGATTGCCTTTGGAATGTGAGGATTAACTGAAAGATGTCATGAGGGATGACATGCTCTTAAATTTAGCAAAGCTGTGACTTGATTAGGTTGTTTTGAGGAACAAATTATCTCAACCCATGAGCAATGGAGTCATTATGTCCTATAACTCCTGATACCATATCTCCAGCAAAGACTTTTCATCTGATCTCCACACTCCTATATGAAATTAGCTGTTTGATGTCATTTTGAATATAAAAAACATGAGAATGGATCCCTTGGTTCCCTCCTCAAAATCCATTCATCTCCAGATCTTTCCACCTCAGTAAATGCCATTATCATCTACCTAGTTGCTCTAGCTAGAATAGAATCCAAGCGTTATTCTTGATTCCTCTCTACCCCTTATTTCTCACATTGAATCTCACCAAACACTGTAGATTCTACTTCCACAAATCTATCCCCCCATCTATCCACCATTCTCCATCTCCACTGCCATCATTCTAGTCTAAACCACCATTATCTTTCTGGATAGTCCTGTGACTTCCTAAATTATATCTACACAGGAGCCACAGCTGTTTTTTGTTTTGTTTTTTGTTTTAGACTTGGATTATGTCATTTTTCTGTTTAAAAAGTCCTTCATTAGCTTTCTACTGCTCCAGATCTTACATGCTCTAGTCTCTGCCTCCTCCACCTTATCCTATACTAGTGACCGACTGCCTTGCTCTGTGTGATTCTCCCACAAGAACCTCAGACTCATAACCACCTCAAGGCTTTTGCACATGCTATTCTGTCTGTGAAATGATCTTTGTACTCTGATTCCTCCAAGTATCTTCAAATATCACCTTCCCAGGACTTCTTTTACATTCAGGGAGGCCTCCCCTAAGCCCTTTTTTTTAAAGTTTATTTTGAGAGAGAGCGAGAGTGAGCACGTGTGAGGAGGGGGCAGGTATGGGCAGGTAGAGGGGGAGAAAATCCCAAGCTCTGATAGCACAGAGCCCAGTCTCAGGTCTTAAACTCACAAACTGTGAGATCATGACCTGAGCCGAAATCAGGAGTTGGATGCTTAACCAACTGAGTCACACAGGTGCCCCAGCCCTATTCTATTCTATGATAGGACCCTATTTATTTTATTATCCCTATTTATTTTCCTTGCAGCTCCTCTCAAAATCTGAAGTTTTCGTGGTTATTTGATTATAGTCTGTTTCACCCTCTACTCCAAACACACACACACACACCCTGCCTAGAATGTAACTATAGGAGAGCAAAGACCCTGTCTTGTTCATGGCTCTCATCTTAGTACCATGGATGGTGAAGAGATTCAGAATATGTTACCCCAAATGTGCCATCTTGGTGTATTAAAGTTATTTGAGAATCAGCTGGTGCAAGGAGGACACTCTGAACCTCCTTTGGCCCCCTGAAAGCAGGAGATAAATCTCCCATGTGAAAGGTGCCCTCCCTGTACTAGGAGAGTAGAAGAATTCCTCGGGGAATTTAGGGCCAAGATGCTGTATAAACAAACCTTGTTATTTCTTCACCATTTTACTACCCCTAGCCTAAACCCCTTTGTCTTGTCAATTCTTTACAAATGTGGTCACTTTTTTCTGTCTCATATCTTTGTGGGGCTCCTGTAAGTATGGATGTAATTAACTTAGTTTTTTTCCCCCCGTTAATCTTTTTATGACCAGGTAGTCTCAACCAAGGAATTACAAAGGTAGAGGGAAATTTCCTCCCCCCTACACTGGCATATAGTAAATGTTCAATGAATCAAGATAATACCTGCAGATGCCAGGAAAGCCAGTGGAGAGTTTCTTGGCTATAGTACTTCCGACATTCCTAGTCTCCTTTTTGTTAAAATCTAGCAAGGCTTCTTTTCTCTTAGTGTGAATGAGGCTAGGCTTGTCACTTTGATTTCTCACCATTGTAAAAAGGAGGAATCAACCCCCACAGCCTAGGAAGAAAAATAAGTCTCTGGCCTAGGCCTTCCTAGGCTCCTAGAGGTAGAGGAATAGAGAAAATGATAGACAATGAAGGACCTATGTGGAGAGACTGAATCACCTCCCTGCCTCCTATCCCACCCCCACCCATCCACCTAGCATCGTCTTGGCCAGCTACTGTTCTTTATACACACACAACCATAGAGCTCCCCAATTTGCAATTCCTCAATGGCTCTCCTGACAAAAAAATCAGTAATTTCAATCCAGCCTTGTTACTTATTGGTCTTTATTTCTCTGGTCTCTCCAGTGACTCAGATGTTCCCTATTTCTTCTTAAAACCTCACCATCCACCATCTGTTCTATCACTTGGTGGTCTGTTTTGCTTTTCCCAGCACTGGCTATGGGATGGGTCATATTTCCCCAGGAACCCATGCAGGCCCACCTCTATAGGTAACCTTCCTGTTTCCTCAGCAGGTTTCACTAACTCCGTCCACCCTAAAAATGTTCTTGGGGGTTTTGGTCTAGGTGCTCTCCTGTGCTCTGTCTACACACACTCTGGTGGTCGATCATATACGGTATTCCTGCCTCTTTTATTGTTTCCCTACTCACCCCTTTTTGGGCCAGGTCTTTCGAGATATGGTGTCTTTTTCTTTATTTAAAAAAAGTTTTTTTTAAGTTTTATTTATTTTTGAAAGAGAAAGACAGTGTGAGTGGGGGAGGGGCAGAGAGGGAGGAAGACACAGGATCCAAAGCAGGCTCTGGGCTCTGAGTTGTCCATACAGAGCCCCACATGGGGCTTGAGCTCAGATTGTGAGATCATGACCTGAGCGGAAGTCAGAGGCGTAACTGACTTCAGGCCGTTGAGCATCGGACTTCGGCTCAGGTGGTGATATCACGGTTCAGGAGTTTGAGCCTCATATGAGGCTCTTTGCTGTCAGCATGGAGCCTACCTTGAATCCTTTGTCTCCCGTTCTGTTCTCTCCCCCTCCCCAACTTGCATGCACATGCTCTCTCTGTCTCAAAAGTAAATAAACATTAAAAAAAATTTTTTTGTAGAAAAAAATAAAAGGCTGATAATTCCAGAGGCTGAGTGAGGATGAATGAAACCCAAGAGCAGTATATTTGTTTATACCCTCTCTCCTTACTAGCTGGGCTGCCCTGGAATTTGCAAAGGCTCCAGTCTTTGTGATGTAATAGACTAGAGCCCAGCATGGAATACCTCCCCTTGGCCCCCTCCTCCCTTCACTTGGCCTAACTACCTTTAAGGGTAACTCCCTTTTTCCTAGAAAGTAGGCCAGAAATGGCAGCCAATGAGAAATAGCTTTACTTTGTCTTAAGTGGTTTATTTGAATTTTGAGGACTGACTTCCTAGGAAATACCTGTCTCAAAGAATTTGCCTCATAAAAGAATAGTCATTTAGTCATTTTCTATCTTTTTAAACTTAGGTGTTCCTCTCTTTCTTTCTTTCTTTCTTTCTTTCTTTCTTCCTTATGATACAGTACATAGGAGTACTATTTTTTTTTTTTAATTTATGTATTTTTAGAGATACAGAGACAGTTCGAGTGGGGAAAGGGCAAGGGGGGGGGGAGAGAGAATCCCAGGCAGGCTTCGCACTACCTGCATGGAGCCCGATGCTGGGCTTGAACTCAGGAAAATGTGAGATCATGACCTGAGCCAAAACCAAGATTCGGATGCTTAACTGACCCAGCCACCCAGGTGCCCCAACATGCTCCTTTTCTGAGCTCCTATCAAGACCATTTCATATCCTAGACTGTCCTTACCCCAGTCACTGAGATCCTTGAGAATAAGGACTTAGTATTCCCATTGTCTACAACAAGGATGGCAAGGGAGCTTCACTTTTTAGTACAAACTAATGGATTGGTAGTGATTGCCTGTAACATCCTGGGGAAGTAGGGGAGAACAGTAACCACTCAACTCTGGCTTGATATGAAAGAAAGAATTAATGGTCACAAAGTGCATCAACATTGTCCTTGTGAGCCTTGATCCTGGCTGAGAGATGTCTAGGTTTCTTGTGTACCAAAAACAACCCTGTGGGTCTCAGGCTTTTCTATGGGAACTCTCATTACCCTCTAGCTCTTATAGAAATGAATCTTAGTGCCGCACTCAGCACCTGTAACTTCTGACAGGTTTGGCCCCTCACTGGCCATTTCCAGGGCTCCAGATGACATCCATTAGCTTCCCATCCTTCACCTACCATGAACAAGAAAATTGTATACAAATTCTCCTAGCTCTTGATGGCTGATTTCAGTTTACTAGTTTCCAGCTTTGATGCCAAAGACTTTTGAGGTTCCCACCACCCCTGCCTTTAATTCCACTATTCATTTCCACAGCTCTCATTTACCAACCTCTGGATAACCCAGGATTTGTTGTTATCCTCAGGAACTTTAGTGCCATGCAAATGACCCATCTATCAACTTACCTCTAGACCCTCGATCTGACTCTAATTGTCCCTCAAATTCTTCTCACACCTCAGAACAGCTCCATTTGTAGAATGGTCAACCTAATGGCATGACTCAAGAACTATCTCCTATTCCTTCTCTTGCTTGCTTATGTGTTTACTTGCCTGAGGCCTTCTTTGTATTTTACCAAAATGGCCATCCGTTTGATAGCTTTTCCTTTTCTTGCCTTCTGGCATGGTGGTCTGCATGCTTAGACCTTTCCTCTCAAGCCTAGACCTCATGGCCCATTGCTTCAGTTTCTTGCTCACCACTAGTGTCAGCTCCTTCCCTACCCACCCTATAGGCCTTGTCTGAGCACTGAGCATTAACAGCTGAGCACTGTTGTAAAACCTCATTTGACGGGAGGACTAGTAGTGTCCTGAATTTATGATGTCTAGTTTAAGATGGATTCTTAGTGCCGCTGGTTAATGCTCTATAGGGCTCCATATCAGTTCCTTCATTAAAATCCACTGAGGCTAACCCAAACCATTCATCCCTTTCATCACACTTACTCACGCTACACTTACCTCCTTTTTTGGCTAGGAATTCTACCTCCTGTTTCAGTTGAAAATAAAGATGCAATCTCTTGACTGGGTTCCGCCTAACAAACACTGCTGTAGTCTCATTTAGTCTTAATTTCCCTCCTGTTGTTCAAGACTATTTTTCTCTGTGGTTTAGACCAGTGTTCCCCTGGTGTGACTATAGCTTTAGCACAGGTCTTGGAACTTATTAAAAATGCATGTATCATCAGCCCACCCCAGACCTACTGAATTGTTCACTCTAGGGATGGGCCCAGCAGGCTGTCATGTCCTCCAGGCTACTCTAAGGCAAGTAAAGTTTGAGGACCATGGGTTTAGACCTCTTCAGAGTATTTGCTTGTTTTTTCATCTATCAGCATTCTCTTATTTTTCACATAATACTTCCCCTTGTGGGAATTTACTTCAAGGAAATAATCTAAAATGAGAACATTGTTTTATATACAAAGATGTTTATTACAGTATTATTTATAATTGGGAAATACTGTTATAATTGGGAAGTATTATTTATAATTTGGAAACAAGCTCATTGTCCATGATGGGAAAATTGTTAAGAAAGGACAAAGGAATATTAAAATGATACTAAGTTTTTAATCATAGGGAAATGATTCTTATATTTAAAAAAATTTTAAGGAAATATGTTGTAATAAAGCCTGGCTTAAAATGTTGATTTTAATACTAACAATTAGCTATGCTCCCTCCCATACCCCACTAAACCCACAGTAACAGGGGTGTCCTTTGTTGGTTGTTTTTAAAACAGAAAACCACAAGATCAAAGAGGTTAGGAGAAGAGACAAAAGAAACAATATTTTAGAAGGTGGAATAGAGAGGGTAGAATGGTAACCAACTTGAGAAAATGGATTCCTTAACCAGCAGTGAGGAATACCAAGAAATAGGAATGCCATTTCTGGGATAGAATTCCCAATAGTCAGGAATTGGCAATATTGTATATCTTTCTAAATAAGGGTACAGGTGGAAAAAAAAAAAGGTACAGGTGAACCACAAAGGGGAGGAATGGCTAAAATTCGATGTAAGGAGAATGTAGAGCCCCAGGTACTGCCCCCAAGACTGGGGATTTCTTGTCTCTAGAGGGTAAACATAAAAGGCATCTGAAATGAGGGGAACTCTACACCTACAAACAGGTGATTATTGATAGTTCACATCTCGAAGATGGAGGCCCCCATCTTCTACCCCTATTTGCTCCTAGACATCTGGCCACCTCTGAACTTTCCATGAAAGCTCTTTTTCCCTAGGAAAAAGGAAAAGTATCTTCTGGGTACTTACCTGGCAGGTCTAAGACAGAAGGTCTGACCAAAGATTCCCCCCAAAAACAGCCCAGTAAGATCACCTCTACAAGTGCTTTTCAATTATGGGGACACATTACTATATCATGAAATCAATTCAGTTGGCTGTGTTTATAAATTAGAAACAATATGAGAACATATCACATGCAATAAAAGAAAGTATTAATAAAGTATTGTGAAAATGGATTATGAAAATTTTCTTTAAGACACACACATTCACATACACAGAGTTATTATGTAGACTGCATTTCTTACTGTTTACTCGGTCAACATACTTTTTTAAGAATTTAATTTCTTTTAATTCCAGTATACTTAACATACAGTGTTATATTAGTTTCCAATGTACAATATAGCGATTCAACAATTTCATGTTCTTAGTGCCCATCAAGATAAGTGTACTCTTAATCCCCTTCTCCTATTTCACCCATCCCCACCTCCCCTCTGGTAACCATCTCTTTGTTTTCCATAGCTAAGAGTCTGATTTTTGGTTTGTCTCTTATTTTTTTTAATTCCATTGTTTGTTTTGTTTCTTAAATTCCACACATGAGTAAAATCATGGTATTTGCCTTTCTCTCACTGACTTATTTTAGTTAGCATTATATTTTCCAAATCCATCCATGGTGTTGCAAATGGCAAGATTTCATTCTTTTTTATGGCTCAATAATGTTCTGTTATATATATGTGTACACACACACACACACACCCCATATCTTCTTTATTCATTCATCTATCCATGGACACTGGGGCTGGTTCCATAATTTGGCTATTGTAAATAATGCTCCAATAAACACAGGATGTATATATAACCCTTCAAATTATGATTTTTGTATTCTTTGGGTAAATATTCAGTAATGTGATTACTGGATCATATGGCACTTCTATTTTTAATTTTTTAAGGAACCTCCTTAAAAAAACTTTATACATTGGCTTCACCAGCAACAGTGTATGAGGGTTCCTCTTTCTCCATATCCTCATCAGCACTTGTTGTTTCTTGTGTTTTTGATGTTAGCCATTCTGACAGGAGTGAGGTGATATCTCACTGTGGTTTTGATTTGCATTTCCCTAATGATGAGTGATGGTGAGCATCTTTTCATGTACATCTTGGCCATCTATATGTCTTCTTTAGAGAAATATCTGCTCGTATCTTTTGCCCATTTTTTAGTTGGATTATTGGGTTTTGGCTGTTGAGCCGTATGAGTTCTTTATATATTTCGGATGCCAGCCCTTTATCAGATATGTCATTTGCAAATATCTTCTCCCACTCAGTAGGTTTTCTTTTAGCTTTGTGGTTTCCTTCATTGTGCAGAAGTTTTTTATTTTAATGTAGTCCCAATAGTTTATTTTTGCTTTTGTTTCCCCTGCCTCAGGAGACCTATCTAGAAAGGTTGCTATGGCTGACATCCGAGAAGTTACTGCCTGTCTTCTCCTGTAGGATTCTTATGGTTTCAGGTCTCACATTTAGGTCTCTAATTCATTTTGGGTTTATTTTTGTATATGGTGTAAGAAAGTGGTCCAGGTTCATTCTTTTGCATGGAGCTGTCCAGTTTTCCCAGTACCATTTGTTGAAGACACTGTCTTTTTCCCATTGCATATTCCTGCCTCCTTTGTTGAAGATAAATTGACCATACAATCTTAGGTTTATTTCTAGGCTTTCTATTCCATCAATCTATGTGTCTTTTTTGGTGCCAGTACCATAGTGTTTTGATTACTACAGCTTTGATTACTACAGTTTAGATACAGTATATCTCAAAATCTGGAACTGTGATACCTCCAGCTCTGTTTTTCTTTTTTGGTTTGGCTATTTATGCTTTTGTAGTTCCGTACAAATTTTAGGTTTGTTTGTTCTAGTTCTGTGAAAAATGCTGTTGGTATTTTGATAGGGATTGCATTAAATCTGTAGATTGCTTTGGATGGTATGGACATTCCAACAACCTTTGTCCTTGCCATCCATGAGCATGGAATGTCATTCCATTTGTTTGTGCCATCTTCAGTTTCTTTCATCAGTGTTTTATAGTTTTCAGAGGACAGGCCATTCACCTCCTTGGTTGAGTTTATTCCTAGGTGTTTTATTATTTTTGGTGCAATGGTAAATGGGACTGCTTTCTTAATTTCTCTTTCTGCTTCTTCATTATTAGGGTATAGAAGTATAATAGATTTCTTCTTACTGAATCCAATCATCAGTTCTTTTTTTGTTCTTTTTTTTTTTTTTCATTCATCAGTTCTAGTAGCTTTTTGGTGGAGTCTTTCAGGTTTTCTCTATACAGTATCCTGTCATCTGCACATAGTGAAAGTTTAATTTCTTTCTTACTGATTTGGATGCCTTTTATTCCTTTTTCTTGTCTGATTGCTGTGACTAAGACTTCTAGTACTTTGTTGAATAAATTGTTGAGAGTGGATGTCCTTGTCTTGTTCCTGACTTTAGGGGAAAAGCTCTCAGTTTCTCCCCACTGTCTGTGATGTTAGCTGTGGGTTTTTCATATATGGCTTTTATTATGATAAGGTATGTTGTCTCTGAGCCTACTTTGTTGTGAGTTTTTGTCATGGATGGATGTTGTACTTTGTCAAATGCTTTTTCTGCGTCTCTTGACATAATCATATGGTTTTTATCCTTTGTCTTATTGATATGATGTATCATGGTGATTGAATTCAAATATTGACCCACCCTTGCAACCTGAAAATAAATCCCACTGGATCATGGGGAATGAATTTTTTTTATGTTGCTTTGCTAATATTTTGTTTAGGATTTTTGCATCTATGTTCATCAGAGATATTGGCCTGTAGTTCTCTTATTTTATAGTGTCTTTATCTGGTTTTATTACCATGGTAATGCTGGCCCCATAGAATGAATTTGGAAGCTTGCCTTCCTCTTCATCTTCTTTTTGGAATAGTTTGAGAAGATTAGGTATGAACTCTTCTATAAGTGTTTTTCAGAATTCACCTGTGTAGTCATTTGGTCCTGGACTTTTGTTTGTGGGGCATTATAAAAATTTTTTTTTGTTTATTTGTTTTTTGAGAGCGAGTGAGCACAGACAGGGGAGTGACAGAGAGACAGAGAGACACAGTACCCAAAGCAGGCTCCAGGCTCTGAGCTGTCAGCACAGAGCCTGACACAGGGCTCAAACTCATGAACGGTAAGATCATGACCTGAGCTGAAGTCAAGACACTTAACCGAGGTACCCAGGTGCCCCTGTGAGGCATTTTTTGATTACTGATTCAGTTTCATTGCTGGTAATCAGTCTGTTCAAATTTTCTGTTTCTTCAGTTTTGGGGGAAGATATATGTGTCTAGGAATTATCCATTTCTTCTAGGTGTCCAATTTATTAGCATATAGTTTTTCATAATATTCTCTGACGGTTGTATTTCTGTGGTTCTTTCTCATCTTTAATTTGTGATTTTGTTTATTTGAGTCCTTGCTCTTTTTTTTTCTTCTTTCTTTTTTTGATGAGTCTAGCTAGAGGTTTATGAGTCATGGTGATTTATTATTATTATTATTTTTAGTGTGATCTTTTCAAAGGACCAGTTCATGGTTTCATTTATCTGTTCTGTTTTTTTTGTTTTGTTTTAGTTTCCATATCGCTTATTTCTGCTCTAGTCTTTATTATTATTTCCTTTTTATTGCTGGTTTGAGTTTTTATTCTTCTTTTTTCCGGTTCCTCTAGGTGTACGTTTAATTCTTTATTTGTGATTTGTCTTGGATCTTGAGCTAGGACTGTGTTGCTATAAATTGCTTTCTTAAAATCGCTTTTGCTGCATGCCAAAGATTTTGGACTGTTGTGTTTTCATTTTTATATGTCTTCATGTATTGATTTTTTTCTTTGATTTCTTGGTTGAATCATTCATTGTTTAGTAGCATGTTATTTAACTTCCACGTAGTTGTCGTCTCTTCAGATTTTTTCTTGTTAGTCATTTCTAGTTTCATACCATTGTGGTCAGAAAAGATGTATGATGTGACTTTGATCTTTTTGAATTTGTTGAAATTTGTTTTTTGGCCTAATATGTGATCTGTTCTGGAGAATGTTCGATGTGCACTTGCAAAGAATGTGTATTCTGTTGTTTTCAGATGGAATGTTCTGAATATATCTTTTAAATCCATCTGGTCCAATATGTCATTCAAAGCCAGTGTTTCCTTTTGGGTTTTCTGTTTGGATGATATGCCCATTGATGTAAGTGGGCTATTAAGGTCCCCTACTATTATTGTATTACCATCAATTAATTTCTTTATGTTTATTATTAGCTGCTTTATGCTTTTGGGTCATCTTGCATTGAATGTGTAAATATTTACAATTGTTATATCTTCCTGTTGGATTGTCCCCATTATGATTATATGGTATCCTTTTTTGTCTGTTGTTTTTAAGTCTTTTACAGTCTTGTTTTAAAGTCTATTTTGTCTCATATAAGTATTGCTACCCTAGCTTTCTTTTCACACCCATTTGCATGATAAATATTCTCCATCCCTTTACTTACTTTCTGCATGTGTCTTTAGGTCTGAAATGAGTCTCTTGTAGGTAGCATATAAATGGGTCTTGGTTTTTTTTTTATCCATTCTGTCATCATGTGTCTTTTGATTGGAGCATTTAGTGCATTTACATTCAAAATAATTATTGATATGTATTTATTATTTTAAATGTTACTTCTTTTATGGTTGTATTTGTAGTTCTTCTGTTTCTTTCTTCCCTTGCTCTCTTAAGATAACTTGGCTTTCTTTAGTGAGATAATTGGATTCCTTCCTCTCTCTTTCTTTTTTTCATATCTGTTACTGGTTTTTGGTTTGTGCTTATTACTAGGATTGTATATAACATCTGCATATAGCAGTCTATATTAAGTTGATGGGTTCTTAAGCTTGAACCCATTCTTTACACCCCATTTTAGAGATTTGGTGTCATACTTTACATTCTTTTATTTTGTGAGTCCCTTGACTGATTTTTAAAAATAGACTTAATTTTACAGCTTTTGTGCTTCTTTTATTGCACTTACTTATGGCCCCTCCTTTCCACTCAAAGAATCCCCTGTAACATTTCTTATAAGGCTGGTTAGTGGTCATGAATTCCTTTAGCCTTTGTTTGGGAAACTTTTTATCTCTCCTCTTTTTCCCTGAATGGTAGCCTTGCTGGATAAAGTATTCTTAAAGATAGATTTTTCCTTTCAGAACTTTGAAAATATCATGCCACTCCCTTCTGGCCTCTAAAGTTTCTGTTGAAAACTCAGTTGATAGCCTTATGAGGTTTCCTTTGTATGTAATTGTTTTCTTTTGCTGCCTTAAATATTTTCTCTTTATCACTACTTTTTGCTATTCTAATTACAATGTGTCTTGGTGTGGACCTCCTCAGTTGATTTTGTTGGGGTATCTCTGTGCCCCCTGGATCTGAATTTCTCTTCCTTTCTTCAGATTTGTCAAGTTTTCAGTTATTTCTTCAAATAAATTTTCTGTCTCCCATTCTTTCTCTTTTCCTTCTGGGATCCCTATAATGTGAATGTTATTACACTTGATAGTGTCACTGAATTCCCTAAGTCTATTCCCACTTTGCATAATTTTTTATCTCACTGCTCAGCTTGATTGTATTATTTCATCATCTGGGTCACTGATTTGTTCTTTGGCTTGCTCTAGTCTGCTACTTATTCCACCTGGTGTATTTTTATTTTCACTTATTGTGTTCTTAATCTCTGTTTTTTTCCATATCTCTTTTTTAAAGGTCTCACTGATGTCCTCTACCCTTTTCTCAAATTCAGTGAATATCTTTATGATCATTACTTTAAATTGTCTATCAATCAGGCATATATTACTTCTGTTTTGCTTAGGTCACTTGCTGTGGTTTTTTCCTCTTTTTTCATTTGGAACATATTCCTCGGTCTCCTCATTTTGTCTGTCTGTATCTGTTTCTGTGTGTTAGGAACGTCAGCTATGTCTCTTGCATGAAGAAGAGGTCCTGTAGTGCCCTACAGTGCAGTGTCCCCTATTTACCAGCACTGCGTGCTTCAGTGGTGTCTCTTGTGTGTTGCATACACCTTGCTGTTGTGGCTGAGCTGCTTTTTCCTTCAGTCCAGTTGTGTACAGACACTCTCTTTGCCTGATGTAGGCAGGGTTTTGTCCCTGTGGTGTTCCTGGACAAGTCTGAGGCTGTCTTGGGCTTGAGTTGAGTCAGACTTGGTGTTTGTCAGGTGCAGTACCACCAAACTGCAGGGTGCTTTTCCTGTGTTTTCTCCTAAGAAACTTTCATTGGTGGGCAGGCCCTGCAATCAGACTAGATCTGTGCCTCCAGCCCAGTGCTGGGCTTGCAGTATGAGTGGTATGTGTGGTTATTTTTCCCTCTTCCTGGGGCAAGAGTCACTTTGGAGTGGTGCTGGCCCCTGTCTGGGTTGCTTGCACACTGCCAGACTTGTGTCCTCGTTTTGAATGGGCTTCATCCAAGAGAGTATTGGAGGGGGCATATACAAGAAACACATGGGGGTTGAACAGGCAGTTTTAGTAAGGTTTGTGCACCAATCCTTTGCGAGAGGGGACCTGCTGCTGTCAGGACCAAGGCCCCACAAAGCCCCTGGGTCTGGAGGTGATGTGTTAGCAAGGCTTGCCATGGTCTTCTGGGAAGGAGACCCACAGCAATGGGACTGAGACAAGCCTGACTGGAAAGCGTAGATCCATGATGCCCAAGGGCAGGGCTTGATGTAAGGGTGTTAGGTACTGTATGTAGGCACAGCACTAGCTCCCACAGATGGCCATGTTTTTATGCTTGGGTGTGTGGGAGGGAAGTGGTGCCTCCCAGCTCCTATCTTCCTCATACATCTCAGTCCCTCCACATGCTCTGAGATTAGTAAATAACTCTCCCTACCATATATCCCAGGCATGTTTCTAACTCCATCTTGTATGCTATATCTTTTTGGACTGTTGTGCTCTCTGTAAGGGTGGGGACCCAATTTCCTCTTGCCTTCCCAGCTCTCCCAGAGCTGAGCCCACTGATTTTTAAAATTCCAGGTTTACGAGGCGCCTGGGTGGCTCAGTCAGTTAAGTGTCCGACTTCAGCTCGGGTCATGATTTCACGGTTTGTGAGTTCGAGCCCCATGTCGGGCTCTGTGCTGACAGCTTGGATCCTGGAGCCTGCTTCGGATTCTGTCTCCTTCTCTCTCTCTCTCTGCCCCTCCCCCACTCATACTCTCTTTCTCTCTCTCAAAAATAAACAAACATTAAAAAAAATAATAAAATTCCAGGTTTACATCTCACGGTTGTAAGAACTCACAGAATTCGGCCCTTCTGGTCTTTAATGCCAAATATTATGGGGATTCATCTTTCCTGGTGTGATAATCTATTTCTCTCCTCTCTCCCTACCCACAGTTCCTCCCTCCCATGGACAGCCTTGCCATCTTTCAGCTCCCCACCATGTCTTTGCCCTTCCTACCCTTTTCATGTAGCCTCTTCTTTCCATTTACTTGTGGAGTTTTTCTGCCCATCTTTGGATCGTTGCCTGGGTTATGTACACTGATGTGAGTGTTATATAGTGTCCATGGGACGAAGTGAGCTTAAGGTCCTCCTACTCCATCATCTTCCCAGCAGTCTGGGAATCTGGTCAAAATATTTGGAAAGCCACTGCCCTATAGTGAGAACACAGTTTATAGGCTACACTGAAAAGTGTTCAGAGCTTCCTGTCAGCTTTTCATCCTCACTCTAAAAGATGACTTTGGAGGAAAGCACATAATATGATAGAGACAGAAATCTAACAAAAAATAGAGGAAACTTGGCGAAAACAGAGACTCTAATGGAAAAATAAACATTAAAAGAAAAAGATTACACTAATATTCTCAAAGGGATGAGAAGATACTAGGACAGAGTGCTGTAAAGAGGGAATACTCAGAGACTAAGAAAAGAGAGCTTTCAAAATAAAATATCACAGAAATGAAAACTTTAATATAAGTGTCAGAAGGTAGACTTGAGGAAGCCTTATTTACCTTTGTATCCCTTTCTAGCACCACATTCTACACAAATCAAATGATAATTAAAGACCTGTCAAATGACTAATTGGATTAATGATTATAGCACAGAGAGGGTAAGTGGTTTGCCCAAGATCACATAGTTTGCAACGCTGGTGTTGTAAACCATATCACCTGGCTAATAAATCTTTCTACCATTATACCTAAGTATTTTAATGTATTTTGTTTTGGGGCATCTGGCTGGCTCTGTTGATAGAGCTCCTTACTCTTGATCTTGGGGTCATGAGTTCAAGCCCCACATTGGGTATAGAGATTACTAAAAAAAATTTTTAGGGGTGCCTGGGTGGTTCAGTCAGTTACGCTTCTGACTTGGGCTCAGGTCACGATCTCATGATCTGGGAGTTCAAGCTCAGTGTTGGACTCTGTGCTGACAGCTCAGAGCCTGAAGCCTGTTTAGGATTCTGTATCTCCCTCTCTCTCTGCCCCTCCCCTGCTCATGTGCTCTCTCCTTCAAAAATAAATAAACATTAAAAAAAACAGTAAAACGTGATTTTTTAAAATGTATTTTGTTTTATGAAGCACACGTTTTGTTTGCCATGGGAAGAAGGCGTAGGCTGAGCTGGTGTGACATTTGAACAGTGGTGTTTTTATCCAGTTGAGTTGAGAGGATCACCTAGTCTGTGCGGATTGTTGCGGAGTTGTTGGATGTTCAAAGGATATTATCAGTGACCCTGATGAGGAGAGCTTTGTAGTGAGAAAAGACCAATCTACAGAAACAATTAGACTATTTTAACTCTTTATTGCCTAGTCTCTATTAAAATCAAGTGATAGAGTGTGAACATCAGACTGCAAGTAGTATAGGAATTTTGAGAAAGGAGAATCAAACTCTTTGTGAGCCTGGATACTCATGGAAGGCCAGAAAATCACTTGGGAGGTATTACCTGCCCTGGTAATCTCCTCTAGCAGAGAGCTGGTGGATATTGTGCTGCCCCTGCAGTCTTTAGCTTAACCACTCCGGTGCTTTCCAGCTGGGTCGAACAGTGGGCCGATTCCACACCAGCTGTTTACACGTGGTTAAATATAATCTCCACAGACTGTTATTAACTGTAGACATGTAGAAACTCCTACATGACCTCCAACCTGTCACACCCAACAATGTGATTCCTGGAGCTCTGGAAGTTTATTAGAATAAAGAATTAGAACTACTTCCACGTCACATGAAGCCCATCACAAAATATTTCTGCTGATCTCCATCTTTTTCAGGAGAGCCTGGTTATTTCTTTCTAATTTATTGATATAAAATGTCAGGAGGTCTTTCTGGCTCAGGTTTTTCCCTCTCAATTGCCAAATAATGTGTCTTTTCTGGCTCAGAGTAATAATAGTAATTAAATCAGAGGGCATTTCACCATGGAAGTAAAAATTCAAATGAGTATCTTTGAAGCACGTCTTCACCATCTTTGGGAATTGGGTTTGTGGAAAACACAGGCTTAAAAGGCAGAGATTTGATCCTCTGCAGAGTTGCTTAAACCGGTGACAGAATCGTTGCTGGTGCTGGCGCTCACAGAGATCCTTGTTTTGAGCGATTGCACACAGTGGGGAGGAAGGAACAAAGAATGCCTGAGAAACTTTGTGCCCTTCAATCAGCTCAGCAAGTTTCTGGATAATGGTCTGGGGATAGTTTTGATGTGTCCCCTTGTGGGGTATGCTGCTGCTGGTCTTCCCCAAGCACTCCCATATGCGTGGGGACATCTGCTGGGGGAGGCCGGAATAAAGAAGAGGAAACCGAGGATTAAACAAACAATAAGCGACTCAGCATTCAAACACATCTGAGATGACTGAACTTGACTGGGGGCAGAGCCAACTAGTTATTACTGTAGTTTATTGGAAACCCCCAAACCAGGTTTCTCCATGGGAGTGAATAATGTTCTGCCACTCAACTTCCAGTAACATCCATCATGCAGAAATTACTTTAGAGACTATGTGTGTCATTTTCTCTTTGCTATGACAATTGTATGCACATTTAATGGTTTTCCAACAATGGTTATCATTTGAAAGAGAATCCTGCAGGTAGGCAGTTTGCCATTCTGATGGAGTTGCAGATATTCGTGGAGCATATTTCACCTTTATAATATTGATCACATATAATAATTGCTACTTACTGTATGCTGGGCTCTCCCTGTTCTAAGCACTTTACCTTATGAGACAGAATAGGTGCTATGATTATCTTATACTGTAGAGGAATCTGAAACACAGTGGGGATAAGTAATTTATCACATGGTTTGAAATGGAGAGTTGGAATCTGAGCTGGGGCAGTCTGAGACTGGCTGTAGCCTTGACAATTTTAGAGACACAGACTTAGAAGATAATTGTCAAAAGGATTAAAAGGGGCACCTTGCAAGGGTGGCTCAGTCAGTTAAGCATCTGACTCTTGATTTTCATCAGGTCATGATCTCATGGTTCATGAGATCAAGCCCCGAATTGGGCTCTGAGCTGACATAGCAGAACCTGCTTGGGATTGTCTCTCTCTGTCTCTCTCTGCCCCTCCCCTGCTCTCTCTCTCTCAAAACAAATAAATAAACTTAAAAAAAAAGAAAAATTAAAAAGAGATTCAGAGATACTGAATCTGAAAATGAACCCTGTCCACAAAGCATTTTATCAACTTAATTATTTAGAGAAGAAGGAGAAGGTCTTTAAGAATACAGGTGGTTAATAAATTAGAAGGGTAAGCAGGACAAAAGCTTCATTGTTCTGGATTAGCAGTAACATATACGATCTGGTAGTCATTTAATCAGCTGCTAGATCAGTATAAACAGCCGACCTAAATACAGATTTTGGATATCTATATGTAACACATATAGATAAATAAAATAGTATTGTCTGAAGAGGTGTATGCGTCTTCATCATTTCAACAGCAAATGAGTGCAGGCTGGTTCCCTTTCGCTGGCAAACCTGTGTTGGAGGTCCTGCCTTTGGAGATGTTCATACTTAGCAGGGGTGGGAGGTGGAAACAGAAAGGACCACTTGCTGTCATACCTACGGAGAAGAATCATAAGCATAGCTACTGTATATTGAAGGCTGGCTTTTGCCAGGCACTTTGGGGTTGTATACTCATCCCTAATATTCAAAACTCTCCTGTGAAGTCAGGATTCATGTACCCATTTTCTGGATTGGGAACATGTGTCCAAAATGATACAGCTCCTAAATGACAGATTAAAATTTAGGGCTGTCTCAATCCCAAAGATGAAGTTGTTAGCTCACATCCGATAGAGCAAGAACTCGATCTTTTCAGTAGCAATGATATTGATTTGTACTGTTTGTTGGTTACCTTTTGAAAATGTCTGGCTGGAATTGGGGGTATAGGCAGCAAACTAAGCATACCATGGATAACTGGTATGACTCCTTCAGAGCCTAGTGAGACACAAAAAGGACCCATTGGGCTGAGGAGATAGAAAGCTCTCCCTAGTAGGGTTATCTAAAGATATTCAATTACAGGGGCACCTGAGTGGCTCAGTTGGTTAAATGACCAACTTCAGCTCAGGTCATGATCTCACAGTTCGTGGGTTCAAGCCCCACGTGGGGCTCTGTGCTGACAGCTCACAGCCTGGAGCCTGCTTCAGATTCTATGTCTCCCTCTCTCTCTGTCCCTCACCCACTTGCAGTCTGCCTCTCTCTCTCTCTCAAAAATAAACATTAAAAATTTTTTAAAAAATATATTCAATTACAGTGTTTATATAAGTATATTTTAACTAACAAAGATACAAGTAATTCACCCTCATTTTTGAAGTACTAGAAAATAAGCAAAATAGGGAGAAAGTACAAAGTACCTGCTATCCCACCACTGAGAGAGAAATATTTTATCTTCTGTCTTTCCAGACTTTGTTTTCTCTCTCTCCTCTCTCTCCCTCCTCCTGCCCTGCCCCCGCCACACACACACACACACACACACACACACACACACACACACACACTTTTAAACTTGACTTTTGGGGGTGCCTGGGTGGCTTAGTTGGTCGAGTATCTGACTCTTGATTTCAGCTCAGGTCATGATCTCATGATTCCTGAGTTTGAGCCTTGCATTAAGCTCTGTGCTGACAGCATGGAGCCTACTTGGGATTCTCTCTCTCTCTCTCTCTCTCTCTCTCTCTCTCTCTCTCTCTCTCCCTTTCTGCCTCTCCCTTGTTCTCTCTCACTCACTCTCTCTCAGAATAAATAAACATTAAAAAAAAAAAAGAAATTTGACTTCTTTGTGCAATAATAACAGATTGGAATCTTGGGGGCCATTAAAAACATACAGAATTTTGCGGGGTGCCTGGGTGGCTCAGTCGGTTAGGCAACTGACTTCGGCTCAGGTCATGATCTCATGGTTTGTGGGTTCGAGCCCCGTGTCAGGCTCTGTGCTGACAGCTCAGAGCCTGGAGCCTGCTTAGGATTCTGTGTCTCCCTCTCTGTTCCTCCCCTGCTCGTTCTCTGTCTCTGTTTCTCAAAAATAAATAAACGTATAGACCTACCCTATGACCCAGCAATAGCACTGCTAGGAATTTACCCAAGGAATACAGGAGTACTGATGCATAGGGGCACTTGTACCCCAATGTTTATAGCAGCACTCTCAACAATAGCCAAATTATGGAAAGAGCCTAAATGTCCATCAACTGATGAATGGATAAAGAAATTGTGGTTTATATACACAATGGAGTACTACGTGGCAATGAGAAAGAATGAAATATGGCCCTTTGTAGCAACATGGATGGAACTGGAGAGTGTTATGCTAAGTGAAATAAGCCATACAGAGAAATACAGATACCATATGTTTTCACTCTTATGTGGATCCTGAGAAACTTAACAGAAACCCATGGGGGAGGGGAAGGAAAAGAAAAAGTTAGAGTGGGAGAGAGCCAAAGCATAAGAGACTCTTAAAAAGTGAGAACAAACTGAGGGTTGATGGGGGGTGGGAGGGAGGGGAGGCTGGGTGATGGGTATTGAGGAGGGCACCTTTTGGGATGAGCACTGGGTGTTGTATGGAAACCAATTTGACAATAAATTTCATATATTGAAAAAAATAAAAATAAAAAAAATAAACGTTAAAAAAAAACATATAGAATTTTGTGATTTACCAAGCTGCCATGGTATTAAGTGTTTAGGAATATAAAACTTGTACAAACAAGCACCTGATGTACAATCCTTGAAACAGCCAAAGCTTGGAGACACCAGGTATATTTCTTCTGGGGGAAAAGTCGACTGGACTGTAAAATTTTAAGGAGTTTAAAATTTGATTCATCACTAACCAGCATCCTTAAAGTGATACCAAAACAAAACAAAGGGCTGGTGACAATGGTTTAAGCAAAGATTAACAGACTAAAACAGGTGTGTCGGTGCTCACCTGGGCAATAGCTGGAGTAGAATGTTATTGTTTTTATCTCAGGCCTGGCCATTTCTTTTTTTGAGAGAGTGCAAGTGGGGGAGGGGCAGAGAGAAGGGGACAGAGGATTCAAGTGGGCTCTGTGCTCACAGGCTGTCAGCAGAGAGCCCTGTGTGGGGCTCCAACTCAGGAACCACGAGATCATGACCTGAGCCAAAGTCAGACACTCAACCATCTGAGCCACCCAACTGCCCCCGACCCTTTGTTTAAAGTTTATTTATTTATCTTGAGAGAAAGAGCATGCGAGAGCAAGAGTGGGGATGGGGGGGGGGGGGCGGGCAGAGAGAATCCCAAGCAGGCTCCGTGCTGTCAGTGTGGAGCCATCTAGGGTCTTGATGCCATTAGTCATGAGATCCTGACCTGAGCTGAAGTCAAGAGTTGAGCACTTCGTGGACTGAGCCACCCAGGCACCCCAGGCCTGACCATTTTAATTTGAGTTTTAAGATCTAAGAAAATACTAACAACAACAATGATTATAGCTCTAATTTATTGAGCCCATGGTGGGAGCCAGGTGTGAATTGAACACTTTACATTATACCCTTTTGTCTTTTAAAGATCTTTATTACAGATGCTTATCTATTCTTATTTTGTAGTTATCTTAAAACAAGGGCTAAGGGCTTTCCTTCCAAGGTGAATTGGGAAGGAAAAAGAATTTTCTCTTTACCCTTCTGAGTTCTTGGTCAAGACTCCCTGTCCACCCCCCACCCCAGCCAGTAATACAAGACAGATTAACAGGAGAACGATAACATTCAATCTGGAATGTTCCATGAAAATATGAGTTTCAAAAGGTGACCAAGCAATTGAGCTAAGCACAAGTTTAGGGGCTGAGGCTTCAAAGGGAGAAGCAATTGAGGGGAAGATGAGAAGAGGGATGTTTTGTAAACAAAGATTGTCCTGCCAGGCAGGTTAAGTCCCTCAGGTGAAAAAGTTCTGTGGTAATAGCTCTCTTCCAGGTAGAGGCCCCCTTTCTAATGTAAATTTCCTTTATAAATGTAGATACCCTTTACAAAAGGAGCTTCTCCTGCATTTGTAGTTTCTTAAAAATAATTAGCTCAAAATCATCTTTACACTAAAGAAACTTGTTTTGCAATGGCACATTGGGCTACCCTTCAGTAAGGAGAAAAAATATATATTTGGAATGATCTTTAAAAAAAGCCAGAGAGCTTCATTTTGTTTGGCGTTGGTCTTTTCAGTTCTGTTTGCTTTGGTAAATGAGCCAGTACTTTCAGTAGTGGGTCCAACAACCTTCTTACCCTCAACCCAGCTTGACTTTGGCAAATTCACAGATTTGCCCCGTGTTAAAGGTCAAGCCTGTGAAGTGCTGAAGTGCTGGGATTCATTCCTTCCCTTGCCTGTTAACAGCCTCCTGTTGTTTTTCACATGCCGCAATCAGCAAACTCAGGAGTGTGTGTTGATAAGCATTGCCTTATTTTGTAGGCTATTGTGTTCTTGATAATTTGTTTTTAAACCAGAATCAATGGTAAGTCATTCTTTTCAATCTTGATATCATCAATACTAGGGAATGAGAGGGAGCAGGATACGTGACCCCAAAATGTGCTGTTTTGCCCTGTGGATTATTTTGAGCTGGAGACAATCAAGACCTAACAGACTCAGGAAAGGGTGGCTTTTAGTTTAGTTTTGTTTTGTTTTTTTTCTTTTCCCTCTCCCTTAACTACCTATGAGAATTTAGATAGGGGGACTTAACCAGCAGAAGCTATTACCAGGGATGACTTTTTACATTAGAGAGACTGATCTACACCTGGAACATTTGTTTACCCAATATCTGCTCTTCTTCCTGTGAATTGTCTTCTTTCCCTTTGAAGTCCTAGACCCCTATCCCCTCTTCCTTAGCTCAGAATGGGAAATCAACCTTGATTGCCTGCCTCGGAGCCTCATGTCTTTGGGATTCTTGTACATACGAAGTTAAATTGTTTTCTCTTGTCAACCTGGCTAATGTGAATTTAATTATTAGACTAGCCAAAGAAACTAGAAGGGAAGAAAAGAGTTTCTCCCCTACAGGAACTGCAGAAGAAATCTGTTAGATATGTCTAGACTTTAGTATAATTTGTTAACAAAAAGAACTTGTTAACAAAGTTTGAGATATCAGTCCCATGTAACAGATTCACAGTGGGGATGGGAATAGCTATCTCCTGAGAAATTCTCTTTAAGATATAAAGTTAAAGGGGGAAATTTTTCTGTTATCATAAATTGTACACTTTTCTCCTATTAATCCGTTTTTGTCGGTTTAACTTGCAGACCCAACCAGAGACCATAAGAGGGAGGAGGAAAACTTTTTCCACCCTTATAGCGTTCATTCTGTTTTTTTTCTGTAGCTATCACTGGACTCAGTCTTGTAATGACAGTGTTGTAAATGGGACCACAATGATTTGAATTAAAGACTAAACTTAAGTTCTTCTTCGAATTTGGATAACACTCTATATATTTTTAATACCCTCAGGAAAATCTTTCCACATCTGTAGAACAGAGATAAGGGTTTTCAACACAGTGGTATCCCTGGCTACGGAGCCTGCCTTGTGTGGGGTAGCTGTAAAGCACTGCGTAAAGGAAGAACAGTGTTACATTTGGTACTTTTCCTGTCTTGTTTGGGAACCCTGTCTATGAAAAATGATGGATTGAGAGAAGAAGAGGAGGGGTGTTTTCTTTCAGGGAACCTGGCTAAGGAAAGCAGCTCACAGCAGAACACATAAAATACAGAGGTTTCCACTTGCATGTGAACTGCCTTTTATTGAGCACCATTCTGTCCCAAGCAAAATGAATCATCCCTCTTTAAAGACAACAAAAACCTCTTAAGATAATGACTAGGCAAGTATCATTAATTCAATAGACAAGTATCATTAATTCAGTAGACACAGTAGCCTGATTCAGGTTCAAAGTGCCAGCCTTTAAGAACATTCAGTAACCATTCATCTTGAAAAGCTGCTAAGCTAAAACAAACAAACAAACAAAAAAGGTAAAACTGAAGACAATTTAAGATTTGAGAAGTCTAATTAAATGTTAAACAAGGTAATGTTTGCAAGGCACTGGGCACAGAGTAAGCTATAGTTGAATTGTAGTTTCAATTATTGCAACTACTGAGAATGGGAGAGAGAAAAAAGGCCGGAAAAGGACATTGGAAAACTAATGAAAGACAGTATTGATGAGTTTTAGGGGGTGATGGTGGCGTGGTCTGGAGCTGACGGCCAAGAAAGAATTCTTTGGTGCAAAAAGGTGGAAAAAAAAAAGAACATCTTTGGTGCAAAAAGGTGATTTGATTAAAACACGGGGCCAGTACTTGTGGGCAGAAAGAGCTGCACTGGGGTTGTGATGAGTAACTCGTTATATACCCTGAGGTTGGGAGGGGCTTAGGGATAGAGTAAGTCTTTGAGGTATTTTGGAAGCAGGGTTTCTAGGACTTTCAGGGGCTAGCTGTTGTTAGGAAAACACCATTTATTACCACTTAGTTAAAACCTCAGTCATGAGACCCTTCAGATGTGTATCAGGGGGCCATAATCTTGGAGTATAATTGCCAGCATATATGTTGGGGGAATTGAGATAAAGGAAGTTTCCAAAGGAATTTTTATATGTTAAAGTAGTCTTACAGGGTCCTAGGAGGGTAGGATAATGTTAGTCCAAGATTCCTTTTTGCCCCTAGCAAAGTGTCACCATCTTTCAGCTGAGCTCCTGGAAGGAGGTTACTCTGCCTGTTTCAAGGACTCATCAATGGGCTGTCGGCAATAAGGGCATTTAATTTCTCATTTGCCTTAGTTTCCCATGCCACCATGGCAAGCGTTTAAACCCCTTTCCATCTTGATGAGGGTGATATTTAGGGCTCCAGGAAACAGAGTCTGTAGGTTTCTGGAGATTACGCTATGGGTAAAATTGCCTTTTTCTTGCAGTTTACTAAGTTATCCATAAACTGAAGGAGACTCCTGTCCTGCATGGCTGTGATCTCTATCAGCCAACCATTTGCTTTCTTTCCTTTCCCCTGTTCTTGGACAGCCAGGAGTGTCCGAGGAATATCACACATATCCCGCCTGGGGGAGGTGGGGAGTGCTGTTAGCCTGTACTTTGCCCTCAGCTTGCCCCACCTCCCTCATCATTAGCGTCAAATATATTTACAGTTTTTAAAAAGTCAGTCACACTTAGGTGACCCAGCTAGGCAAGGACTGACAAGCCTCCCAGGGCCAGGGGAGGGAGGGAAGGAGGGGGTGGAGTCTAGGAAAGAAGATAGGTGTAAGAAGCTAGCCTTGCCTCTGTCACCATCTTGCTGTGGTCCTGGGCACTGGAGTTTAGTAACAGTGTATGGAGAATCTAAGTTCTGGGCTCTTGGGATGAATAAGTTACAGTCCCTATCTTAAGTAGCTCACAGGTTTCTTTATATTTCAGGGCCTTGTGCCTTTCATCTGAAAATTAGTTAACCTAAATCAGTGTTCCTCAGACTTTAGTAAATATATGGTCTTCTTTTAAAAGTAAAAGAATTGGGCGGGGGGGGGGGGGGGGTGGCGCCTGGCTGGCTCAGACAGTTAAGCATCTGATTTCAGCTCAGGTCATGATCTTACGGTATGTGAGTTCGAGCCCTGCCTGCTTTGGATTTTATGTCTCCTTCTCTTTCTGCCATCCCCCCAGTCACACTGTCTGTCTCTCTCAGAAATAAATAAACATTAAAAAAAAAAAAAAAAAGAATTAGGGGGCCTAGCTGGCTCAGTTGGAAGAGCATGCTACTCTTGATCTCAGGGCCGTGAATTCCAGCCCCACTTTGGGTGTAGCGATTACTTAAATGAATAAATAAATAAAAATTTTTAAAAAAGAAAAGAATTAATGAAATTCTAAAAACTAAATTACTACTAAATTATTAAAAGGAAAGGAATTAAGAATTATTAAATTTAATAAATTATTTTGGTGATAATGGTACTTAAATACCACCACCACCTGAGAAAGCATAAACTCCTTGCATTATGCAGTAATTGTCATTCAACTGTACAACCCAATCTAATTTATAAGCTAAAAATCAAACTTGAACCATTAATTGGGTATAAAGAATGATAGTTTTTGAAGTAAAGTTGCTGGTTCCGTCATGAATGTAGTGTCTTCAGTACCTCAATCCTGTCTCCATTTTTCTCTGTTCAAACCACCAGGAAATCAAACTGCTGCATACAGTGCATTTTGGCATAAATGTGGCTCATGTGTGTCATTAGGTTTCCCTTTATGGTTTGCTCACCAAAATGAATGTTGATGCTGTTTGGCATTAAGAAAAACACAGACCCAAACACCAAAATTGCATGACAGTACATAGATTTGAGGCGTCCGTGCAGATGATCCCAAATCTGCTCCTATATTTCTTAGATTATTATTAGACTACAAACACAAAAGTTAAGATTTCTTAAAGAACGTGTGTCCTTTACAATATATCTGACCCCAGTTTGGGGGACATGTGTTGTCTTTCCTACCCCTCAAATCCTAAAAACTCTATTCCTACTCTTAGGAAGTTTGTCCTTGATGTTACTTGTAGTACATGCTCAATTAAATATTGGTTTGAATTGATTACACTTTGGTATATAAAGTTATCCAATCTGTGAAATAATAGAAAATATATATTGGTGTCTGACCCTGATTGCTGGAACAGAGCTCCTAAAACCCTTGTAATTTCCTAAGTGAGAAGAGCACATAGGAGCATCTTTTGTTCTAATATTTTGTTTTGACTCTGGTTCCTGACACTAGGCTCCTAAATCCCTTGCAATTTACTAGGTAATAGGAATGTCTGTTCTAATGAGGAGACTCTTGGTGGGCTCCTGGATGGGGGGGCTGGTCACAAGAAAGACCACGTCTTGATTAGAACTTGGAATTTTCAGCCCCATCACTCATTTTCCAGAGAGGAGAAAAGGCTGGAAATGGAGCTGGTAATTGATCACGCCTGCATAATCAAGCCTCCATAAAAATCCTAATGGTATGGGGTTTGGAGAACTTGGTGGGTTGGTGAACAGATGGAGGTGCTGGGAGGGTGGTGCACCCAAAGAGGGCATGGAAGCTGGGTGCCCCTTCCCACATACCTTGTTCTACACATCTCTTCTATTTGGATGTTCATCTGTATTCTTTATCATATCATTTTTTAATAAACTGGTAAATAATAAGTAAAGCTGTTTTCCTGTGTTCAGTGGTTGCTCTCGCAAATTACTGAACCCAAGGATGCAGCCTGGGAACCTCTGATTTATAGCTGGTCAGAAGCACATGTGACAATGTGGACTTGTGATTGGCATCTGAAGTGGAGGGAGCAATTTTGTGGGCTGAGCCCTTAACCTGTGGGATCTGCAGGGAGATAGTGTCAGAATTGAGTTAAATTGTAGGACACCCAGCAGGATTTGCAGAATTGTTCAGTATGGGCAAAAAGCCCCACGTATCTAGTGTCAGAAGTTTTATGAGTGCAGTAGTCATGGGAGAGTAAAGGAGAGAGGAGTGTAGTTTTCCTACTCACAGTCCAGCCTTGTTTACAAAGCAGAAATTTTTATTTGCAGTTTTCTTGGTATAGTTTATAAATGCCATATAAAAATACTTATTAAATTCAGCCAATTAGTTGGAATATGCCCTTCTAGTACACTGTATAGATTAGATAGTAGAGGATAAAAGTGTGCTGGAAAGTATGCCTACACCCTGTTCTAAGAGAAGTTATTATGGCTATAGACCTTACATCCTGGATGGCCTTGTTTTCTGTGCTGTGCCATTCTCGCACTTCATAGGCCACAGGACCAGGGAGGGCACCCAGGCAACCTGGGGTCTGCTGAGCAGAGCAACCTGTGACTTCTTTTGTCTGTCTCAAAAACATGAGCTGGGCCAAGCTGTTCTCTCTCTTCTGGGGACTTTGAAACAAGGAATATGGATGGAATTTACCAGTTAAAGTTAGGAACTATAGCTGAAAGTTCATGAGGGGGCATCAGCAATGGGAAGCCTTGTTGGTGCAGACTGAAATACAGGAGAGCAGCAAACATCAGATGTTGGTGGCATGGAAAGAAGCAGCCAAGTGGGGGTAGCTGAGTCACATTAATTGTAGAGTGTGGGGGCAAGGATCCAGTGACCACAGGCCCTTAGAGCCACCTTGAATTCTGAGCAGCCCTCCTCCAGCACCAATCTTTGTGGGGTCTTACCCTGTTGCAATGCCACTTCTTGAATTACCTTTGGCAAATAGCTAACCTCTCTATGCCTCAGTTTCCTCAACTGTAAAATGGAGATCATGATAGACTCTACCTCCTAGGCTTGATTAGGAAGATTAATGAGGGAGGGCTTAGTACCAGCCTGGGCACATAGTGATTAGTCAATAAACGTTAAGTCTAATCATAATTATTTCTTCCGTGATATATTTTATATTACATGAAAATAAATTTAATTGTGTCTAGCTAGAATGTGACTCTATTTCTTATAATGAGACCTCAGTAAAACAAGGAGATGGTGTTATTTTCCTTTGAGTTTGCCTGGAACTTCATCTGTGTTGGTCAGAAGTATGGGATTTCTGAAAATTGACCATCTGGCACGGGAGCTCTCATTTTAGTAAACTCATTTTGATTCTTTGATAAAATAAGATGGCTCAAATTTAAGGATAGGTCATTATTGAGTGTTTTATATTAAATGCAGAACTAGTGATTTTTAGATTTTTTTTTAAGAAAAAGACAAAGAATAATTAGGTAAGCTAAGTCCTGAGAACTCAAAAATTCAGAGGTGCAGGTGCCCCAGGCAAAGATAAAATGTGGAGAGTCAGAGAAAGGGGAGGCCGTGGGGTGAAAGAACTGGCAAAGTGGGGAATTATTCCTGTCCTGCAGGATAAATGATCTCTTTTCCATTTTATACTTCCATCTTTTTCTTTCCAAGTTTCTAATTTAGTCTATAGGAAATTCCCCCTACCTCTGAGATGTGTTTCTGAATTTATAATGGAACTCACAGAGAAGGGAGGGCCAATGCCTGACATACAGTGGGACCTCAGCAAATGTTTGCTTGACCAAATTGAGCATTAAAATGTACTCGGCAGACTTTATTAAAAATACTTGTTCCAGAAAACAAATGCTCCCTCTAAAGCACCAGAGGAAACCAACACAAGGCCTGATGACAGAGGAAATGTAATTGCCTTGATGTTTTTAAGAAGCATTTAGTCACAGCTCCTAATCCACAAAGACTCTCCCGGTTTCTATGGAGACTTAAGAAAGCCCAACTGTACCAAAATAAAATAAGTGTTAACCTATAGCTGCCAGACCTCAGGAACACCAGTTTTACGTATGATTAAACATTTTGCGAAGCACGGGCTTCCATGAGGACAGTGTAGAGGAGAGCTGCAATGGGGTGGCCTTGAGCTCCGCCTTGGCCTGTAGCAGGCCGAGGTGCTGGGCAGGTGCGTCACTCCTATGGGCTTTGATTTCTTCATCTGTAAAGTGAGGGTACTGAACTTCTGGAGACGGTCTTCATGATGCCTTCCTGCTCTAACACTCAGTTGAAGTAGCTCGGGTTTGAAATTTAGATTGTGGGAAAATGTAAAAGAGGCAGAAAAGGCAAAGCTCAGAGGAGGTGGCAAACCACAATTGGGGAGTACAGTGACTTTTCTAGTGCCTGTGGGAGCCAGCTACGAGGTGACTCAGAGACTCTTACCTGGTATTCACACCCTTGGGTTGTCTCCTCCCATACTGATAGGGCTACCCTGTGTGAACAGTAAGATAGGATGGGAAGTGACCGTGTGTGATTTCTGAGGCTGTCACAAAAGACATTGTGGTTTTCACTTTCTTGATTCTGTTTCTCTGGAGGAATCTAGCCACCATGTCACGAGGATACTTGCGTATGTGAAAATATACACATGAGAAGGGACTGACGCCTCCTGCCAACACCCAGCACCACCTGAGAGAACCGTCTGGGCAGCAGACCCTCCAGCCCCAGTCAAGCCTTCAGATGAAGGTAGCCCCAGTGAACATCTTGACTAACACTTCATCAGAAACCCAAGCCAGAATCAGCCAGCTAAACCATTCCTGAATTCCTGAACCACAGAAACTATGTGAGATAACAAATGTTTATTCTTATTTTAAGCCACTAAAAGTTTGGGGATGATTTACTCCACAGCAATGCATAGCTGTTGCAATGCCTGTGTGAACAATATAGTTGTTGATATAGAATGTTTTTATAACATGCACTGGTTATTTCACCATCATTCCTTAATTTATTCACTCATTAAAAACTTTACTGAGAACCTATTGTGTGCCAGGCACTGTACCAGGTGGTGAAATTCAGGAAAAAATGCAGTTTCCTGTCGTGGAGCAGCTCATAATCTGGGAAGCTGGGGACTGGGTGGGTGGTGGCAAACCATAGATGCTTATAACAGATGCCACTTTGGTATCCCTGCTTTAGTATTGCATTTTCCATTTCTGCCGGTGTTTTGAGTACATCAACTTCGGCTGTGACTTCAGTGGTTGAAGAGAATGCTCATCAGTTACTGCCAAATGACAGTTTCTGGTTTTAATAGGAGTGATCAATACCATCAGCTCCCCCTTTAAATGCTAATGAATGCTTTAACACAGCAGATGTAGACATACAGTACACTGCAGATTAAAATTAGGCACAAAATTAAATTGCTTACACATAGCAAGGAGCCAGTTTGGACATCTTGATAATCAGCCACAACCAGCTGACAGATCTTGAATTGTCCCTGCACCAACGTCAAGCCTCCCCCAGGCTCAGCCAGAGCAGGAATCATCTGGCTCAGGAATGTGCCTGGTACCTTTGGGTATGAGAAAGGAAGACTGCCAGGTCAGACTTTCAGTAAAGCTTTATGTACTTTTAGGAGCAGTCACAGCTGCACTGGGGAGGGCACTAGGATTAGAAACAGTTGCTAGTCATTAAAAAGAACTTTGGGCTTCTGGAAAGGAAAGCCTTATAGTGAGACTATAAGTGTCTAAAAAGACAATGTCTATATGTGAATGTCTTGAACACACATAGTATTTCTATTCTCTTTTATTCCTGTGACAAGCATTTATTGAGAGCCTGTGTTTATAGTGCTATACTCTAGAGATTCAAAGTGGAAAATCATACAGTTCACTATGATACAAAGAGTTGTTTCTTGGGAAAAATAGTCTGACTTTTCCCTGGGGGACTTGACTTAGCCACAATTTGCTGTCAGTGATAAGCCCCAAATTTAATCAGTGCCTCTGAGTTCTCAGGGGCCAGCTCCCATTGGCAAAGCTCACAAAAGGCTGATGTATAAAGTCAGAATGGCAAGTATTTTAACACTAGAAATGCAACTCTAAAGTGGATTGGAGACTCTTGGTAAGGTCACTTAATGAGAAGCTTAGGGCAAGAATTTAGATGATTTATTGGTTTGCTAGGCTCATTAATTAATGTATTCATTCAGCAAATAGACTGAGTACCAACTATTGTGGGATACACTGGTCATCAAGATAGGCACGGTCCCTTGCCTTCAGAGATCTGATAGCCTAGTAGGACAACCAACTCTATAACCAAATTTGGGGACAATTATAACAATGGGGAATACATATGATTGAGTAACCAAAAGGTTCTCATGAGGGAAGGAAGGCCTTACCCAGGCCTGGGGATCTTGGAAGGTGTCCTGGAGGCAGTGATGTCTTAGCAGAGAGCTGAAGGATGACCTAGCCACACAGTGCCAAGGAAGCTGGATGGAGGGATTACCAGTTTTGAAGACCAGAAGGAACACGGCAGCAATTCAGTGTGGCTAGAGCATAGTGTTTGATTGCCGTGGGGAGAGGCAAATGGGGATACAGAAGAACGGGACCATATGACCGTCTCCACAGCAGGTTCATATTTCCCCAACTGAGTGGATTCTCATGTCTGTTTGGAAGGGGTTCTGCTGGACAGTATTGTCCTCCTTAAGGGGTCTCCGTGCATGACTGCACAGATTGTGCCCAGCATGAAGGCCTGGCGTGGATAGTATGGCTAACCTTTTACTTTGTGGGTCACTTCATCTTGGGCTTCCAAGATTGACCACCCCTGGTTGTCTCCAAACCTGTCTCCAAACCTATACCCTGACCCTCCCTCCACCTCTAAAAGGTTCATGCTGTCTTTGGATTGCCTCGTACTTCCAGTCTGATTTGCAAACATGTTCTTGAGATCTGGGAGATATTGCAGCGTTTGTGGCCATTCCACTGATGACATCTCAGAGGTTAGTCTTGCTTTCCTGTTGACACATTCTTGGGCATCCCTGCACTGTTCTCACAGAGGACCTTTGGGGAAGTGGGTTTGAAGGGTTGAGTAGTGGTGCTAGGGAGTGAGTGATGAAAGGCTTGCAAGAGGAGTACCGAATGGGGAAAATTGTTGGAAATGTGGAGGGAGAAGCAGGATGTCCCCTGGATCTTGAGGCCTGAGTGGGATTTCTCTAGTGGTAAGGGAAGGATCTGGACGCCTGGGGGACTGTTGAGGATATGGATCATTAGTTCTGGAGAGTTAATCTTGATTTTGGTTTTGCATGAATGAACTCTGAGGGCATGAGTCTTCTTCATTCTTTAACCCTCTTGATTTGGCCATGCATTATTTGGTAAGCTCATTCATCAAAGGAAAAGGGCAATTGAGTAAAAAGTCACTGGTGCCGGCTCCGCTGAAGTCTGGACAAGTTTGACCGTGGATCTGGCATTTCTTCCACCTCTGGAATCTTAGAAACCAGTTTCAGTAATAGCAAATAGAGGTAAGCCCAGGGCTTATGCTCTGACTTCCCCAGGGCATCCTGGCCTACCTAGAGCCTCTCAGATCCGGTGGTGGCAAGAGATTTTTATAAGCCTCCTAAGTACAGTGTCTATAATTTAAAATTTCAGTAATGCTATGTCCTGAACAAGTTGGCACAACCAAATCGTGGCATCCTATAACTGAGCAGTTTCTGAGAGCCAAAATTGTGGAAGCATGCCGTATCTGTACCAGCTTGTTGAGGCAAATTGATAGATTATGGAGAATGTACTTATAAAGTAGCTGGTACTTCTCTAATGGAAAAATCTCCGTGAAGTCAGAATGCCCAGAGCTGTGTCCAGGATGTTCTGGCTCTGCTACTTTGTACTACTGGACATTTTGATTTCCCTAGGACATCTGACTCTATATGGATGAAATATTTTTTATCAAAACTATATAATTATTAAGATTTTTTCTCAAGAAAGAATTGCATGAAGTGAAGGTCATTGTCAATTTAATTTCCTGATTTTCTATCCAACATAATAAAATTGCCCCCTTTTTTTTTTTAATTTTTGAGAGAGAGAGAGAGAGAGACAGAGTGCAAGGAGGGGAGGGGCAGAGAGAGAGAGAGGGAGACACAAAATATGGAATAGGCTCCAGGCTTTGAGCTGTCAGCGCAGAGCCTGATACAGGGCTCGAACTCGGGAATAATGAGATCATTCCCGGACGCTTAACCGACTGACCCACCCAGGTGCCCCGCCTCTCATTTTTATATTAAATTTTTTATTGTATCAATTTTTTCCCCACGGGATCAATTCTTTTCAATTTAAATTTTACATTGAAGGTTTTGTATATCAAAAGTTGTTTTGTTGAAGTTTTACCAGTTATCACTTGTGCCACTGTGGGTATTCTTTTGTGGCAATTGTTTCTTAATCTAATTTTCCCAGGTTAGCTTTTACCATTCTCAATTTCACTGTGAATAGTTTTAAATACTGCAGTTTAATTGTTATTATTCTTATGAACTATATTCATTATTAATTGGTTGAAAACAATTGTTAGTTTATATTTATTTCTAAAGTTAGTCCCTGATAAATAATCTCCAGTTTTCCTTTACAGATTTGGGATTATTTGATTATTCAGACTATTTCTTTTTTTTTTTTTTTTCAACGTTTATTTATTTTTGGGACAGAGAGAGACAGAGCATGAACGGGGGAGGGGCAGAGAGAGAAGGAGACACAGAATCGGAAACAGGCTCCAGGCTCCGAGCCATCAGCCCAGAGCCCGACGCGGGGCTCGAACTCACGGACCGCGAGATCGTGACCTGGCTGAAGTCGGACGCTTAACCGACTGCGCCACCCAGGCGCCCCTATTCAGACTATTTCTATAGAATTGCTAATTCAGTGACTTTGCAGAGAGCAAAATATCTTGCTTTGTTTGGGCTGAGCCTAGAATAATGACTACCTGTATGGTAGCAACCGACAGATTCAGCAGTTCCAGATCCTGTCAAAAGCCTCCTTAATGACCACTAAATCGCCACATTTAGAGATGCCCAACTCAAGATGTATTTTCTTAATTTGTTTCTACTGGAATTTTTTCTCTTAAAATATCTTTTTTTTTTTTAATCCAGCCTCTTGTAAATTCTATAATTTCTCATTGTTGGCAACTGATTTAGTTGGATGGAAAAAAAATTCTATTAATCCTTGCTCTGTTCTTATTTCATCTTTCAACCTGGCAAGCAACTCTTGGTGAATAAGCATCATTAGAAAAAAAAAAAAAAGAAAGAAAGAAAGAACATCCAACTCTTATTATTTCTTTACAATCAAGAATCAGATTCTAGATATTCTTGTTTTCGTTTTGACTGGGAGCATTGATGCTAACAAGTATTTTTTCCAAGAGGTATTACAAAGTGGTCAGTTTTGTGTGCTCTTGGAATAACCAATTTGCAATCGGCTACTACACTAAATAGGGCTGAGGTCATTAAGTCATTTCACTACCAGCCTGGATTCTCTAACCCATAGCCCAGGAAAGCAAGAAGTAGAGAAAATAGACTGTAACAAGCAATCATTTGTGTAACACTTTTTAAACTAGAGTCTTAAATAATTCTTCAAAATGCCCATTTTGGTTAGTAATTAAAGCCATACTTTGTGTTCCTTTCACACTGACTTAGTTAAGACTCTCTGTTCTGTGTTTAGCCACTTACCCAAAAATTCTCATCAGAGAAATTTATTGCTTATTTGGAAGCAGCATGCCATTAAGGTAGCATACTTTCTATTAGTCCATTTTTCTTTAAATTTAAACTCAAAGGGCATGGGGAAAATAATTGAAAACAGACTGTAGTAGCTATCAGATTTGTGAGAAAAGATCACAGTGGAGCTTACAACCTTAGAGATGTTGGTTATCCATGATGGAAAAGAACACCTTGCCCTCTGATTTTACCATTCTCCATTGCTTTTGCTTATAAATGCAGGTGGCAAACAATACAACTTACAAAATTGAATTGTTGCATCAACGTTTAGGTCACAGCTTCCCTTGTAAATAAAGGTCATTTCCTATAACCTTGACTTTATTGCCTCCCAAAAATGGTTTCCTCCACCAGGCCCCAGGCACTGTGTTAGAGCAGATCTGCTTCTCTGGGAATATAAGCATGTACTTGATGACTGGTTTCTATTAAGAGAGAACTCAACCCCATAGAATTACCAGTGTGGCATTTGAATTTCTACAGAGCACTGAGAATCCTGTGCAGGCAAAGGACACTGGATATTCAGGGTTAGTGAATGTTGAACAGAATCTCAGAATGTATTGGAATGTAACATTTATTTATTTGACATAAAAGTTTATTTCCTCCTGACTTTCTGAATTGTAAACAATGAAGAATTTCCTAAGTTGGATCTCACGATTCCTGTCCTAAACGGCAGGCAGTTTCCTCCCACCTGTACCGGTTACCTCTTTTCCCCCAGCTGCTTAGAGCTTTCTTGCTGCAAGGATGGTATTTACAAGGCTTGTGTTAACAAAGATGTTGGTAATTTTAAATTTCTTTGGCTTGTGGCTTGTGACGTTATTATCCCACTCTGTGTCTGTTTTCTTTCAGATTTTAGATTTCTGACATTCCAGGGGGTCTTTATGGACTTTTTTTTCCCTCTTTGCTTCTCCTTTAGTAAAATGTAGAAAATAATATTCAAAAGCAGTCCCTGGGAGCTTTGGAAAAGCAGTAACCACAAATCTCCTAGGCAGTTTAGATCTTTGGTTTCAGATGAGTCTTAATGAAGGAGATATGCATCATAATCAAGATTAAGTTCAATAACCTCTTTTATTGCCTAAAAATGACAAGCCATTTCACTTCAGCTCTGACCAGGATAAGAATCCAAATACCTTACTAAAATAAATACGAACCAGCAGTGTCAGGATGCGGGTAAGGCAAGTGAGGCCCTTGCCTAGGGCACAAAATTTAAGGAGGCCTCAAGAAAAACAACCAAAAACTCCCAACATCTCAGTAATCAAGATTAATGATATTTTAATGCAGTATTTTTTAAATTAATGCAAAAATTCATGATGAACAAAATATCAAAGTTTTAAAATAGGATCTACAGTAACAGTGCCTTACCAAGCCATACCGGGGTCTAAGACAAGAGGGAAAATCAGTAATACTGATCCTATATTTATGTAGAATTTTGATTTGTTTATCACAGAATTTTTGCATTAATTTTCATTTATTTAAATATTGCATTAGAATGTTACGTATCTTGATTACCGAGCTTCCTGGTACCCCCTTACCTTTTGCACCCAAGACAAGTGCCCCACTGAACCTCACCCTAGCCCAGGCCCTGCTAACCAGAATGGCGGTGGTTAGGGAAATGAGGTGGCATATCCCCTCCTGTCAAAATGTTAATTTGGGGTGTGGGGATGCAGGTATGTATAGTTATGTTGAAGTCTAGTTATCATCCTTGGCAGCCAACATCCATCATTTTAGCTGTGGTTTGGCTGTAGTCTCAATTAGAAGGCATTTCCTAAATCCAAAATTGGAAAAGTTGTCTTTTTGTTAATTCCGTCTGAAGGTATTATCAAAATCCATTACATCTTAAAAAAGAAAAAAAGAAAAGGAAAAAAAAACCTGCTTAAGAAAACTTCTCTAGTTCAGTTCATCAAAAGTTTCTCCTTCCCCGGTAGTTTCCTCTGGCTCTTTCCCTGTTAGTCTTGGCAGGAGAGGGCCTGTGGGGTTTCTTTCGGTATTCCACTTTTGTCCATCCTCCTTCGCTGACTCTGCTCTCCTCTTCACTGGCTCTTGAGTCTGTCTCTGTGTGCAGAGGCATCCCTGGTATGGTCCTGGACCGGTGGCAGTCATTTGGACTTCTCTTAAAGTCAGGCGACTGGTGAGTATTGAGTGCTGACTGAGAAACCCCGTAGAATTTTCCAGAATATCTTTCTCTTGAAGGAGTGGAATGCTGACTTTTCCCACTGTACCTTCCCCTAGGAGAAGAATTGAGTGATGCACTACCACGATCATATTTGTTTTTGCTTCTCTCTGAGTACCGACCCCTCTCTAAAGAGTTGTCACTTGGAAGACTGGAAAAGCCACTGTCCCTGGAGTTGAGATGCAGAGAAGAGAAGTTTTTGGTCAGTCCATACTGAGTAGGAGAGGAGCTTCTGGATTGGTTTATAGGTGTAATCTGTTGATACTTAATGGGCACCTGGGTCCGCCTTACGGCAGCAGCATAGGAATCCTGGTCATTGAAATATGGGAAGAACTGTGACCCCAGAATAGGATTGCTCTGAGAACGTTGTAAAGAAGTATCGGATGCAATCTGCCGCATCCTCAGAGTATCCAGCCACTGGCGATCAGCACCTGCAGAGGAAATGGAAATGAGCATCTTTTAAGCCACTGTAAGCTGCAGGTCTGATTCATAAGACTGCCTTGAGATAATTCAAGCCTGTTTGGATGCTTCAATCTTTACCATTCAGAGAAGTTCTAGGCTAGGTATAAGGACATTCCTTTATTATTAGAAACACTTTTTAAAAAATAAGGGTGATTGCACTTACTGAGTATATGTTATATGCTTGGCATTGTTCCATAGGCTTTAATTACATGACCTTATTTAATCCTCTCAATAATCTTCTCAGGTAAGTACTAATAATCTTATTCTGTAAACAAGGAGACTGCAGCTTGGGAGGCTAGGTAACTTGCCCAAGGTCACTCAGCTAATCCAGGTCTTTCTGCATCTAAAACCCATCTTTTTCCCACTTAGCCATGTTGTCACTTCTAGAGATTGCTCTTGGTGTGTTTTGGATGGTAAGGGCATGTTCAGTAAATGAAAGGCTTTTTGCCACCAGGCACTTTTAAATCCTCAAGAACCCTCAGTGCAGACAAAAGAAATTGGGTTCCAGCCAGTTGAGACAGCTAGGGATTGCTTGGAAGAAAGACTGTTCACATCTCCAGAGGAGAGATTCTGAGGCCCAGGAATAAGAAATGTTTTTTTTGTTTTTGTTTTTGTTTTTAATCCATGAAAAATGAAGCTTCACAGCAAACAGGAAGAGAAGTTAAGGTAAAAGAAAATGGTGAATTAACAGGAACCATTTGGTAAGCTCTATTTCAGTGAATAAGTAAGTCCCTCCCTCCTTAGGTCTTTTCTGCCTCCCCCAGGGCCTGAACCATATTGCCCACATTCTTGAGTTCCCTGTAGTCCTCCCTGGGCTGTTCTTGCCATGAGTTCTGGAGAGGAATAGAAGCCCGCTCACTCCTGACTCCCAGCAAGCAGCCTCCCTCACTGCCCTGCACAGGTTGACCTGCTGTGTCCAGACACTCCTCACAGCTTCACGCAACCGCAGTGCCTTCTTGCCTTCCCCTTGATTTCTCTGAAATTTTAGCTTCTGACAGAGCCCTCATTTTGTCCTGCATCCAACCCCCTGCTGGAGCCATGCACAGTGGGGGGCACTGACCACATTCTGGCTCTAGTGGCAGACTTTGATTGGCCTGAGCCAGATGCAGTGATATCACGTTTAGGACTGGACAAGTTGCTCAGTTCTGGCCGAGGCAACTTGAGAGGTGGTCTGCTGGCGGCATGTAGGCAGGTCTTTCTCACCCCTGGACAGGAGAGCAGGGAAGGCATCGGCCTTTTGTGGCCTCTGCACGTTGCCGTATCTTTGTGTGGCGACAGTAAATGTGGCAGAGCTAGGCGGTGGGCAAAGGCACATACTAAGATGGCAGAGCAGAAGGGAGGAGAGGTTTGTTCCTGGTCCTCAACATGAGTGAGCCAGCTTCTCTCACTGGACCTGATCCCAGCTGCCTTCTGGACTTCTTCAGTCCAGAAGATAACTATTTTATTACAGCCGAAACCCGTGTTTCAGAGCTTTTGCATGCCAAGGTTGCTGGTCCCTCCTCCCAGTTTTTGATTCATCAGGTCTGGGGTTGGGCTTGAGAATTTGCATTTCTAACAAGTTCCCATTGATCCTGAGGCTACTGTTCCTGGGACTGCACTTTGGTCCATTTGGGAGGAAGACAGTTGAAGTTGGATTTTCTGTTACTTGCAGCTAAAAAATATATCCTAACTGGTCCAGGTGGTGTCCTCTGAGTTTTCACAGCAAAAGGGAAAAAGAAATACAAGGAAGAAGGAAGGGGGAGGCAAACTAGCTAAAACTGAAGTGAGAGCCATGGGGTGGGGGTGGGGGGGTCACTCTCTCCTTTTATCCCACAACCTCTCCAGTTAATGATAGAGGGAAAGGTTTATCCAAAGCCATTCTACTGGGAGATTGAAGGGTATTGACGTTTCCTAACTCTCTTAGAGAAATAATTTGCTTTCTCCCAAAAGATTTAGATATCAGAGAGGTACAGGACACTTGTCAGACATCTGCTTATTGTCCTCTTTGGGGAATGTCTCTCCCCTGTTTCCACCCATATGGCTACAGTTCACTGCACAGGATGTCCTCACCACCTGCGTCCCCCACTGGGCTATGCTACCCACCACCACCTCCTCCTGCTGATAGAGTTAATTGGTCCAGAAGAGAATGCTTGGAAAAAACAGCAACAGTCTTACTCCAGGAAATCTAGAATTGGGACTGTTGAAGTATTTGGTGATTCTCAAAGTGGTGGGATTTGAACCATGTAAAACTTGGAGGCAGTTGGCAGCTATTCTGAGTCCTGTGGCTGGGGAAACAGAAAACCAGCTTTTAGTAAAAGGGAAAAATATAGCAGAAGTGGAGAGAGAAGACGCCCACAGATTGCACAGGAGTGTTGTAGGGATCAAATAGAATCGTAGCAATGAAAGCCCTTATAGAAGTAAAATGTGGCCAGTAAATATTAATTATTTGGGAGGGGAAAATTATTATAGTAAGAAGTCCTTTTAAAGGTGATAGTAGGCATGCAAGAAGAGATTGTTGGAATACCAAATAAAAGAACTTAGAAATGCCATGCTCCAGGTAGGGGCCACTAGTGAGAATCAACACCCATTACCTGGGTTAGTGGTGTGTAGAAACAGCTTGCCCTAAGAGAAGTTTGAAAATATGTGTGTAGCTGAGAAGGCTTGGTGAAAACTCCAGTTCAGTCATGGTGGCCAGAATGTCTTGTCATGATTCATTGTGAAAGAAAATAACCAAACCAACTGCCCTCCCCCCCTCCCCAGCTAGCCGACGTATGGAAAGATCTGGTCCAGTTGGTAAGCTAGTCCTGAGAGTAGAGGACGGTTAGCTAGGTTCTCATAACTCAGTGACAGCAGTCATCGGGGTACTTTATTTCCATGCCATCAAAGAACCTTCTGATATGGCTTTTCAGGTATATTTTCTTACCAGGAAAAATAATGCACTGATCAGGAAACATGTATTTCTGGTTCGCTGGGCAGGTATATTTCTCCTGGTAAAAAGTGAATTGCATGGGGGTTTATGCACCCAACTTCCATGCATCTGTTAGCTTGTTGCAGTCCTCCAGAGCCTAACTCTGGGTTGTATTAGAATTTCTAGACATCTGTGAAGGTGAAGGTCAGGACCTCTTCCCTGAATCTACCAAATAATGACCAATTTAACAGCAAGGCAGCCAGGCTTCCCCTGTGTAATTTCTAAATTGTTTCAGTGTAGCATCTGTAATTACTGTCACTACTGTCCGTCATATGCATTTCATGTTTTCTCTTCCTCTGTCCTCCCTTACCTTTATTATTCCCCTCTCTTCCTCCCTTCCTCCTACCCTTCCCCTATCATTCTTATGCTTTGATGTATCGGTGATGTTCAGGACGCAAGAAATTGCCCCAGTAATCGCATTGGTTTCATAGGAATGTTTGCGGGACACGGAAGATTAATATCTGTCTATGATTTGGGAAACGAAATATGTCAGTGTATAAATAGACATATACTTATTTACCAGTATAACATAATTATTAATTTTCATCTTTATCATAGTTATCCAAATACTGAAATTTATTGTAATATGCTAATATTTATAATCCATAAACACTACTGTTCATATAGTATGTGTATAAGACCAATATTCTAAAAATAGAAGAAGGAAGTCTTATATTGTCTGTTACCAGACTGGCACTTATCCCTGGTATGAGAAATTGATATTTAAGGTTTTGGAATCTAGTCTAGCACACATCTCTAACTTACTTGAGTCAGACCTGCTTCTAGAGCTGCCCTCTAAGTTGGGGAGTAGTGTCTGAATGGCAAGCTGAACGGCTTTCACTTCATCCTGAGGTTTCATTCTACTCCACTGAATTGAGTGGACATGTTTAGTGCTCTTTGGAGCTCTAACATCACTCTGTAAAAAAAAAAAAAAAAAAAAAAAAAAAGAGAGAGAGAAACAATGACATGCTGGTGCTTATAAAACAGGAAGAAAAGAACTCAAGTTATTATGTCACTCCCATTTAACTCCTGAGAACACTATTATCATAATGCATTAGGTGAAATATCAGCCTGCCTAAATATGGTAATCTGATTAAAAGGAAAGTGTTTTGTTTGCTTTTAATTTATTTTGAGAGAGCACACGTGTGCATGCACAAGAGCAGGGGACAGGCAGAGAGAGAGGAGAGAGAGAATCTCAAGTAGGCTCCATTGTCTCAGCCCAGAGCCCAATGTGGGGCTTGATCCTACAACCCAGAGATCATAACCTGAACCGAAATCGAGAGTCAGATGCTTAACTGAGCCAACCCAGGCGCTCCTAAGAGGAAAGTTCTGACCACTTTATTCCTTAGTGGATTATAGTAGTTCAAAATGTGGTTGTCATCTCCCAGAATTTATTCTATCTGGCGAATCTCAACTTACCTTTTTGCTTACTAAGGACTGAAAAACAATTTCTTCTGTTTAGAGTACTTGAAGACAGATTTGAATACATAAAAATCTGACCCCTATTTTGCCCACGACTGCCTTTGATCAGCTGGGTAACTGAGTGGGTGTGGGCAGTCTGGTGGATAATTATCCCCGTGGAGGGTGCAGGGTAACAGATAGAAAAGTGAGACTGGGTAGGGAGGTAAAAAATAAGGACTAGAAAAAGGAGAAGATACCAGATCAAGACACACCACCTTCTCATCCTGAAACCCTTCATCACCAGGTGTCACAAATCAGGTTCAGGAGCCTCTCAGACTTCGATATGGTTATGAAAATATGTTTAAAAAACCCTGCAGTGACAATTACAGACACAAGTAGCACATCATCACAGAGTATAAGGAGAAGGAGGAAGAGGAAGGAGAGAGGAGAAGAAAAGTTACTAAAAAGAAGGCTCTCCTGCATAGTGGGGGCTGGTCAACAGGTTCCACAACAGTCTAGATTCCATGTTTCTCAGGACCAATCAACTGTTCTTATTTAGGTTTTATGTCCTACCAGCAGCACTTTGACAGTTAATGCTATTTCTCAGGCACCTCATCCCTGACAAGCTGTGCTCCCTGGCTGGTGAGGATAAGGAACTATTGTAATACTCATTGGCTTCCGGCATCAGATCACCCTGGATAAGTGGACTAGCCAGGGTATGGATTTCCAATGCTGAATCAGAGCCAATCTGGCGGCTCAGAAGACCATCACAATGCAGCAGTGCATGGAGTCCATTTACAGGCTGACTTCCCTCATCTTACTGCTGGTAAGGGAACAGGTAGGACAGCTGAGGAATAGTGGAAACTGTTTATAGTCTGAGAGCCTGGGTGTGACTCCACCGACCACCCCAGACCTCGGGACCTCGTTCTATCTCTCTGAGGCTGTTTTCCCTATGAAAGTTAATGCTGCCTATCTCTCAGTATTTATACAACGTTAATGGGATAAAACAGGTGTAAACTCCTGTTATAGTGCCTGGGTCTTGGTGAATCCTTGGTGATTCCTGAATGAATAATAAAATGAATGAATGAAATGCGTGTCCTTTTGATGGCAGATGCATATTAATATAATATCTCCATGTGTCATGAGACTCTGGGGTCTACTTCTTCCCCTCCCCCCTGTTCCTGCAGGGTTTCTCTACCTTGTAAAGCATTATGTTCCACCAGCCATGTGGATATTGCTGATTTTTAAAAAAAAAGACTTAAATGCTTATTAATTTTTGACCGAGAGACAGAGTGTGAGTGGGGTTAGGGCAGAGAGAGAGGGAGACACAGAATCCAAAGCAGCTCCAGGCTCTGAGACATCATCACAGAGCCCGATGCAGGCTTGAACCTACAGAGCGTGAGATCATGACCTGAGCCAAAGTTGGCTGCTTAACTGACTAAGCTACCCAGGCACCCGAAGATATTGCTGATTTTAAAAACATAATTAGATTATTTTAAGCAATAGACTGCTTAAAACACCCCATTGGCTTCCAGTTGTGTTTATAGTAAATCCAAACTCCTCACTGTGGCCCCACGAACCTCTGTGATCCAGCCTGCCCCTTTCGGGAGCTTTGTCATTGTCCTCTGTGCCTCAGGAGCTTGGCCTTGACTCTCTTGTGCTCTTTCTTGCTGCCTCCTCCTCAGAGGAGAGGCCTTCCCTAACTAACCACCCAGTCTCATGGCCCAAGTCTCACTATTTTCTGGTTACCACTTATCACTCTCTGCTTATTGTTTACCTATTTATTATCGATCTCCTCTCATTGGAACCTCAAGAGAGAGTATAGATTTAGTCTGCCCTAATCATAGAAGAGTAACTGTCAGGTATTTGCTAAATATGTGAATTTTAATCTTAGTAGCATATTTTTTAAAGTGTCAGTTTTTCTATTTATCCATATATAAAATATATGGAATCTGTTTTTGAGAATAGACCTCTCTCCCCACCAGGTGACAGTAGAAGTTGTTTTCTGTCCTTGTGAAGAATCGCTGATCTACCCCTAAACTCTAAGCACTAAGAAGGCAGAGCTTTGGTTTGGTCACTGTTTGGTATAACCCCAGTACCTAACATGTTACACAGCATGTAGATGTTCAATCATTAGCTGATGAATGGATATATTACTGTCTCAATCTTTACCTAGGCAAGAATATCCTGTTCTCTTTCCTTACCAACATTTTGTTAGAGTAATTATGTTAATCTTCCCATATTCATGTTGGTTAAATAATTTCTCTTCCAATTTTAAGCACTGTTGAGGGAGCTAATAAATTCCTACTAAGAAACTGATGGTAAAGCCACCAGCACCCCACCCTTGCCCAACCCCAAGCTTACCTCGTATGTGACAGTGCATTCTACAGTCTGATTTTCCATTATTCCTACATTCCACTTCTCCATTACAAAGGGGGGCTGAAAAACAAAAGTTAGGATGGTCTAGTGCCTGCCCTACTATGGCATGGATCTTTGAGGCCAGCTGTGCCATATGCAATTGGCAAATAGGGTATAATGTCAGATTATCATGAAAGTCATGGTGTTGGTTCATGTGTGATTACTCACAACGTGCTAATGTCTTGGATGTTAGTTTTCATAAGACCTCTTTTTCTGTAATTGTAAACATCTAGTCTTAGTCCCACGATCTTCTCTTTTCTGATATACTACTCAACCCTATCATTAGGTCATTCATTATTCATGCTAATATTTTGAAGCATCAGTAGAAAGCTTTCTGATAATTAAGAGAAAGACTTAACGATACAGACTCAGAAGTGCCTTCTTTGAATGCAAGCAATGGCTGGGTTAGTAGTTTCAACAACTACTCTGCTTTTCACTGTATCAGGCTATCCAGCAAGGCTGTGCATGCAAAGGCTGCTTTGTGGCAACATTTCCCCACAGTATTAAATGAAAGGATTAATGAAGAAGCCTATGCCTTTCACAAGGAGACTGTCACCCCAAAACATAGCCCTTTGGCAGGTGTATTGTATTTTTAGCTGAAGACCATCAAAACCCAGAAGACTCAAGAAAAACTTTTACCTCTCCCATAACTGCCTGAAAGAATTTAGATAGGGCACCTGGCCCAGAAAGAGAGCTTTTATCAGAGATACTTTTTTTTTTTTTTTTATCTGAAAGACCTATCTGCATGGCAGGGCAAGCTTCTAACTACCAAACATCTGCTCTTGTTATCTTCCTGTGAATTGCCTTCCCCTCTTTGAAGCCCCAGGCCCCTGGCTCATTCCTTAGCTGAGGACAGCATATATTAGCCTCAGCTTCCTGACTTGCCCGTAAGTCTCACATCTTTGGGGCTCCTGTATGTACAAAATTAAATTCTTCTCCTGTTAATCTGTCTTATGTTAATTTAATTATTAGACCAGCCCAAGAACTTAGAAGGGCAGAAGGAAACTTTTTCACCCTGACACCTTGGATCCCATTTTAATTTTGATGAAAATGGTTTTTATTATAAGTGAATCTCCACTCTTTTAACCACCCTCCACCCCTTCATTCTATACTTAAGGCTACAAATGACTGGCCTTGAGATGGGTACAAAGCACATGGGGTAGAGATTTAACTGGGTTCTTTTTTTTTTCCTTTTCTCTTTTTTTAATTAGTATTGTTATGATCCTGTTGATGTTAAAAGTTCTACAGATTTTGAATGGTCTCCCCCAATCCTGTTTTTCCTATAGCCCCCAGTTAATGTTGGTGTGTGATTTTGCACAAGATGTGGTTCTTTGGGAGTGCATATGTGGCATTATACCAGAAACACCTGTATTTGGCTTTAGAGCTGTACCCTGTCATTTTTGCTGTGAGTGGCTTCCTTTTGTTAGCAGGCAAGGACTTGGATCTTGCTTCTAAATGGCATAGGTTGGGGGGAAGGAGCAAGGATCTGTCCAGCCTTTAAGACATCAAAACATCATGTCCCAACAAAATAAAGGAAAGTTAAAACCAGATCATAACCTTTACAGATAAATAACACCTTTGAAATGACTCCCAGTTACTCAGAAGATTCCAACAATGAATATCAAATCAATCGACTTGATGAATACACTTGTAAATTAAAAGGACTTGGATGTTTAGCAATCTTATGCCTGGGAAGGGAACACATTTGCAAGTCTAATGCTGTGGCTTTGAAGACTCTTCACTTCCCCACTTGTGTTTGTACCCAGGTTCTTCTCTGCTACCCACCCCACTTTCTTCACTGTAACCAAATACACAGTTCATCACGTACTAAAGAGTGGCTTATGTGAAGTTTCAAGTGATGGTCTGATGGATAGCATGGTTATTCACCCAAGTTGTTGACTTTCTCCTGTTGAAGTCTCAAATGTATTTTTTCAGATTTATTGGGACAGAACTGAATTTTTTTCCATTTTGAGGAGAAGCTAAGCATTTCTCTCGATCTGTCTTTTGTGTTGTAAAGGGCATGCTTCTACCACTGACCCTGAAGTAGTGAGGTGTTCTCTGGCCGGAGGTGTGAACTCAAGGAAGCTATGAAGACATCAACAGGTGCCTCCTGAATAACCTCACCTCAGTCCTCCAAGAAAGCCTTCCTCCGCACAAGTTTTTCAAAGTTTAAAAAATGACCTCAAATTTGAGGTAAATATTTTCACCATTGGCATTTTCTTTCCTTTAACAAATGACAGAGTAAGCATAAAGAAATAGAGAAGAAAATAAAAAAAAATTTAAATGACACTTTCTTGTAGTACTTTTTAGTTCACACAGCCTAAGTGGAATTTTAACAAAAAACTATTATGATCTCAATCGGCTAAATAAAATGTGCCTTTCAACAGGCAGCTTGAGGCTGAGCTGACGTGAACATCGACAAGCACAAAAGCACACTGCTGGGGGATTTTAATGTCTTTGTTTGATATCTGTGAATTCAAAAAAGCTTTTAAGCCGTAAATAGAACCCTACCTTTGTCATCTTTAAAATCTCTGCATCAGGTAGGTTAGTGTTGAATGTCACATCTTTGATGTAGGTTATTGCAATCTCATCCCCATCCATCTCCATATACATTTTCCACTTACAATCCTAGAATTAAAAGCAAAATTATAGAATTTCAGAGAGTGAAACAATTTTTCTAGTCCCAATGTTTTATAACACATGAAGTTTCCTAAATGAAATATTGAGGTAATTTTTTTTTCCTTTTTTGAAAAAAGGACATGAAATTAGATCTCTTTATATATTTAAACAACCCCCAGTTAGTGCAGTCTTGAGACATAATTTATCAGTGTAAATGTTCTATTGTTATAGGAGTTGCAAACTCAAAATCCTAAAGGGACCAGGCATTTAATAATGAAAATGAGTAAAGCCAGGCAGTTTCATTATAGAGCCCTAAATTGTCATCTTTCAAAATAGACCCATTTAATTTACATATTAAACATTGTAGGAATATTTTTTTATTCGTGCAAAGAAATGTGGACTTCCCATTTTGAAATACAAGGCCCTTTTGATTTAACTTTCACTTTGCCAGTGTTGATAATAATATGGGCTCAAGAAATAGCTCACTTTCCTCTTAACAGGAGGGAACCCTGCAAACGTGATGTATGGCAACTGATAACTGGCTCATGTGTTAGGGAGTTACAGGAGGGTTAGGACTCTGGGGGTCTAAAGGGCAGCTGCCCTAAAGGGACAGCCATCACTCAGCTTCTGTTGCTTGTCCCCATGTGGGAATATGACCTCAGTCTTGCTAGGTCCTTTAATGTTTCCCAAAAAGCTGGATATCTGGATTCTTATGTGAAACCTCTCGATTTTTAAAAATGATGTCACGTTAATTAAATTTTCAGTAAAACCACCATGTAATGAAAAAGGGCTCTATATCATTAGTCACCAGGGATGTAAATTAAAATGTCCCCACAATGAGATACCACTATATGCCCACCAAATGGCTAAGATGGATAACATCCAATGTTGGCCAGGATTTTGAGCTACCGGATTGCTGGTGGAAGTGTAAATGGTACAATCGCTCTGGGGAAGGCTTTGGCAATTTATTATAAACATATATCCATACGTATAAACATACATCTATTTGATGACTCAGAAATTCAGCTCCTAGGTATTTACCCGAGAGAAATGAAAAAAGACTTGTACAGTGTTGCTCTGAGTAGCTTTATCATAATAGCCAAAAAACAAAAAAAAAAAACAAAAAACCCAAAAAACAAAACTAAAAGCTCCCTAGAAACAGGCCAAGTGTTCATTAGGAGAATGAGTTAAGTGTCATATATTCGCAGAATGGAATGTTACTCAGCAACACAAAAGGAGCAGATCATTGACACATGCAACAAGATGGATAAAATCTCAGAACCATTACAGTGAGTGAAAGAAGTCTTATACAAAAAAAAAAGAACATACTAAGGATTCCGTTTATGTGACATTCTAGAACAGATAAAACCAATCTGCAGTGGAAAAATTTCAGAAAAGGTTGGTTCTGCAGATGGGGATTGACTGGTAAGGGGCATGGTGAGACTTTATGGGGGGCTAATACGCTGTTCACAGGGGTTTGAGTCATATAGGCATATGCATTTGTCAAAATTCAGTGAATGTATACTTAAGATGTGTGCATTTCTTCTTGAACTCTAGCGTACTGAGATATTTAAGAGGAAGTGTATTGGTGTCTGCAAATGACTTTGACTTGCATCAAAAAAATGAAGATTGGTATATGGCTAGAGTGATAGATGGACATCTATGTGATAAGGCAAGTAGAATAAAATGCTAATGGTTTGCATTTAGCGGGTAGGGGAGGATTCATTATAAATATTTTTTTTAACTTGGCTGTATGAATAATAATAAAAATGTTGGCAGATAAACACTGTGTGTGCAATGAAAAGGAGAAATACGCCATGTCTTTGCACCAAATTTGACCCCTGAACCATAAATTCACCTTGTCTTTTACGTTACTTGAAGAATGAAGGATTCTGAGAGGTTAAGGATAATGTAGTGAGCACTTTACATGCTGAAACTAGAAAATGCTCTCATAGGAGTAGACCTGGAATGTCTCCTGAGCAAGCTCAGACAAAATTATTATGGAAAAGCACTAACAAAGAGGCTGTTGAAAACCTGTTGGCTTCAGCAGAAAGCTGGGGGAGCCCTTTGTTTTAGGAAAACTTCTAGATAAATTGCACAACCAAGCAGGGCACGTGCCTGAGGGGAGTGACCCTCTTTGCCCAACCACATTCACAAAATGGAGAGCCAATTAGTGAAGGAAAAGGTCTATTCAGTAATGTGAAAACCCAGTTTTCGGTTAACAGAAGTCAGATCAGTCACTCAGAATGGACAGATCTCTTAGTATTTCTCTGTTTTGGGGCTGCTTCCTGGGCAGCGGGAGCCCTGAGGTAACTGGGCAGCATAATGACTATTTGAAGTCATGACTGCACTTCTCTGACATGGCAAGAGCCTCCTCAAGCAGTGGCTGGAATAAAAAGCCTTAGGAAAGATGAGGTGACTTAGTTCTGTTTCTTTTGCCTGTCCAGTTTTGGAACGAAGTTAGCCAAATCACAGGTGAAAGACCTCAGGCTGTGTGTAAATGCCCGAGGCCCTCGGCTCTCCCACTTCACAGCCTGAGAACTCTCCTTGACCTCAGGCCTGCCATAGACCGGCCTGTGCACGCGCTCAGAGGAGCTCTCTGTTGAGAAGGGGTTGCTGACAGGTGGGAACTCACATTGCTGGTGTGCTTAATCTGCTCCAGGCATGCTGCTGGGTACTTTGTGCTATTTTTGTTTGAGATCCACAGTAACCCTGCAAGTTAGGTTTATTTTCCCATTAGGTGAGAAAAATGAGGCTCAGGTAAATAAAGGAATTTTCCTAGGGTCTCCTGGCCATTAAGTGGTAGAGGTGGGATTATAATAGCACAAGGCCGCCTGGCTCCAGAGTTGGAGAAGCTGCCGATAGGGAAGGGCAATTGGGAGAGGTGGCAGGATGTACTCACTGGGCGGTTCTCAGAGCTTCACAATGGGACCAGCTATTGACAATAGGCAAGTGGGGGAAGGACCAGGGAAGATTTTGCTAATACAACTGAAAAAGCAAGTGGCCGCAGGTCCTCTCCTGCAGCAACTGCTTCCCTGTTCCCCAGAGTCCAACTTGGAAAAACAAGGGTCCCCATAATAGGGTTATAGACCTTTTTACTTTTCAAATTCTTTCTCTTATCTGAAAGAAAGGCTTTTGCCTGAACCATAAAAGATAGCGACAGAAGCAATAAAACTATACTCAAAGGCACTGTAAGACAAGGGGGGCATTATCCATGTCATTAAATTACAAACCTGGGTGGGAAAGAAAATATGCAGTGTTCACTTCAATTATTAACTTAATCTGTCAGTGCCCTGACATAATTCTAGGTTTTTTTTGAGGGGGGGGGGGCATCTGTGATTTCACTGTTGCCTAGTTAAGAAAAGTAACCCTCAAATCAAGTCATGGAATTCTTTAAATTCTGCTCAATTTCCTATTACCCGCAGGTATTCTCTGCATTTTTGCTACACAGCGAGTCATTAAGTTGTCAATGAATTGCATTGCTCACAACTACCAGGATTTAAACAAAGTATTGAATTCTACAGGACCCAACAGAGACAGGATGCCATGTGATGAGTTCTTGACCAATCGATCACTGAAAAGGTTTTCATAGCAGTAACATGAATTAAATCATCAAGAACATCACTAAAAGTAACAACATATTTATGAGCCTAATATAGGATCTTACGTGCAAAATTGCTGCCTTTTCAGTTTCTTGGTAGTGGTAGGAACCAGGTAGTGGGAATGTGGGCTCAGATGTAAAAGCCATTCACTTTTACCAGGGTGAACTATTGATTTAGGCTTGATGTGAGTGACAGAAATGTGGGTATTGATTTATGAATCGGAAACATTCAAGAGTCACTTTGGACATCTTGTGAACAACTCGCAGTCCTGACAGGCAGAAATCAAAAGCAGACAACTCTGTATTCTGAGAGCCTTTGGGGGCACGAAAGGACTTCTTTCCCAAAACCATTTCACCCCTGGCAGTCTGAAATGGCCCTGTTACTCATTTGGTTTAAAGGGTTGATGGTGATGATTAAGATAGAAATAATACAGAAAAAGAGTATACATTAAGCCATGACTGGGGGAGTAGCAGGGAATGAGATGAAAGATGACAGCTGAAAGTCCAGCTCCCGGAGCTTGAATTCCATTTCTGTCACTTTCCCCCCAACCTTAGCCAACTTATATAACCTGTTTGGACCTTGGTGTTTCTATTCACAAGTATGTTGAATGAGGATTAAATGAGATAATGTAAATAAAGTGCCCAGCACAGTGCCAGAGCCAAATAAGGAGCTTGGAAAGGGGCAATTGTAATTATCATTACCAACATTAGTCACCAACACAGCTCCAATTAGTTTATTAGACTAGCCACCCCACCATCTAGCAGCGATCTAAGGGAATGGGCCAGAAGTTGAGTAAGCTTTGACAAGCAAGAAGGTACAGAGTGGTTAGACAAGGGCTCTGGCCAGAGTAGGCAGGTGCGGTCAGAGCATCTTACTTGGGCACCCAGAGGGCACCAAAGTCTGGTATTGGTGTTGGAAAAAAAAAAAAAAAAGATGTAGACAGTGGCACCGTAACAATGACTGGTCTTATGAAATAAACAGAAGAAGGAATAAACTTGTATCTTCTCACATAGATGGATTATAGAACACCAATTCTGCCCCTTCCTGCTTCAGCAGGTCCTAATGCGACCCTACCAATAGGAACCATCGGATGTCTGGAGGACGGTGGCTATGAAATGGGATTGACAGCCTGAGAGCCTTATCTTGATGAGGAAACTGAAGCATAGAGAGATGGGGAAGTCTGACCAAGATCTCACAGACAGAAGGAGATGGAGTTCGGAACTGATCTAAGGTAGTCTCTTGGTGCTATGAGGAGCAGGTTTCCAAATCCTCAGTCTTTTCTGAATCTGGAACTTTTCCTTGTTGTGGGTTAAACAGAAGTAAGAATTACAGTGCAGGGGAGTTCCATCTTCCAGAGTCAACAAACAGTCAAGATTATGTTGGTGAATTTCTTTATAAGTCTCCATGGCAGGGACTGAAATACGGAGTCTCTAATAAGTCCAGCATAGCCTATGTTCCCTCCATTATTGACAAAGATCCTTGTTAAAAGTGCATATGGTGCCAGTCCACTGTCTTTATGCTCCTCTTCTTGATTTCTCTGGCCAGTATTTGGAATCACAAACACTTTCCGCCAGCCCTGGCTTAGGCTTTGTGGCTCGGCATGACTTCCACTTTTCAAACCAGAAAAAACCCACTCCCATCTAGTTGCACAAGCAGATCATGGGGACCGGTCCTGACTACTGTGGATTTCTGTTCCATGACCAGATTCCCACAGACTCACTCTTCAAATTTGTATCTTGATGCACATTTCTAGGGAATGCTCTTACTAACCAGTAGGAAAAAGGCACTGGCACAGGAGCAGTACTGGGCCCTGGGATGTTCTTGGCTTTGAATAGCAAAAAATGGTAATCCAAACCTTTCCACTAATTGGATCATCTGCCTCTCCATGCAAATCTACAAGAAATGAATGGAATTTTGTTGGGAAGAGGGGAGTTTTTGCATTGGAAACTGATGAAAAGACAGCTCCGTTGGGTGCCCAGGATATGTACTATTTATCTGGGCAGCTGCTGAAATACCTGGATAATTTTAGAATCAAGTGTGTGGTTAATGGAGGAGGAGAAAGCATTCCATCTGAACTGCTTCTGTATTGCCAATTATGTTAAAAAATTTTCTGAATTAAGATTACTGGCCAAGTAAAACAGAAACTCTTAACACTGTGAAGATAAAACCCCAAACAACACTCAGTTAATGCTAGATTAAGTATCTCTTTGTGAGAAATCACTATTACATTCTTTGCAAGCTGTTTAAAATTCTTTGGAGTTCCAAGCTAGAACAAGTGATTCCAAACATAGACATCCCTTCTCCCTCCCACCAAAAAAAAAAAAAAAAAAAAAAAGATGGGAGGGAGGGAGTACAAAGAAATGATCCATATAGAGGTAAATTTTATGAGTAGAAAAAGGGATTGAAGATAGCACAGAAATTAACTTTAAATATTGTTTCAAGTTCTGGGCAGTTCAGAGACAACGATATTTCCCTCTCTCCCTCTCTCTCTCCCTCCCTCCCTCCCTCCCTTCCTCCCTCCCCCCCCCCCCTTCTCTCTCTCTCCACTCAATTATTGCAAATGTGAACAGTGTAGGTAAGTCAGAGAGACTCTAAGAACAAGATTATTCAGGACATTTCGGAAGGAAACAGACCCCACATTAGGCTTTCAGCCTTCTACAGATCACTTCTACCTGAAGGTTACAGATAAAAACATTTTTGGTAGATTTTTTTTTTTAATTGAAGTATATACGTTGCAAACAGTAAAATGAACTGATTTTTAAGTGCACAGTTCAGTGAATTTTGACCTATGTACATACCAGTGTAACCACCCCCACAAGCCAGATATTCCCACAACCCTAGAAAGTCTCCTGTCCCTGCCTGGCAGGGACACAAGGGGAGGTGCGCACTCTTCTCATTTCTCTCACCATAGATTAATTTTGCCTGCTCTAGAACCTGGCAAAATTGGAACTTTACAGTATGTACTTGTCTATGTTTGGCTTCTTTCACTTGGCATAATGTTGTTGAGATTTGTCCATGTTATTTAACCCTTCCAGCCTTACCCTGTTGTCGACAGCCATGTCTCCACTTTACAGATGGGTAGACTGAGACTCAGAAAATGTAGAGATTTGCGGCAAGTGCGCTTAGCTGCGCCGGGGCCGCAATTTAGTTCCTGGGCATGCCCCGTCTAATGGTAAAGACACTGAGTTTTAAAATCCCGTCTCCGTCTTACCCCCTTCCCCCAGGGAGGAGAAAAAGTGAAACCACCAGCGATTGCTCAGGATTGTAGCAAAGAGGCCTCTCCACCTTAAAAAGGCCTGTACTGAGGAACGTTTTAAAATATAAAATAGAGGTTGAAATAAACTTTTTAAGATTCAAGAAGGGAGGGGGGGGAAGGGAAACAGTCTCTTAGCAGGTGACTGTTGGAAAATGTAAGAAGTAATGCAAGATGAAATAAAAATGCGGTAGAAATGTTGGTCATGCTGGCATTAAAAGTAGTAAGATGTTGATGATTTAGGCCTCCGAAGGCTTCTTTACATGCGTTGCTATTATCTAGCTCAGCTGCTGAAACCTGCTGTTTTAAAGGCAGGAGAGTGGAACATCCCATGATAGCACCTGGGTTATTTATCATTATGTATAACCCCGCTACTCTCTATTTTATTATGCTGCCTTTAAAAAGAAGATAATGCAAGTATGGTTAATTTGCTTCTCTTCTTTATCTATACGGTGTCATGACCCATCACGGCTTTGTCCCGCGAGATTTGTTTTTCAACCAAAAAGAAATCCACAAGAAACTCTCCCTAAAAATTCCATTAATAACCTCTTTCAGCGCGTATAGGTTGCAGGGTCTGGAACTAAGAATGTTTTAATCTCTTCAGCAAAACAATGTCTCATAATGATGTACAGGACTATTGCTGTACTGATGAAGAATCATACATAATTCAGCACCTTTCACTTGGCACCACTGTGATGTCCTCATTAGCCGTGGCTCACAGTGTCTGTCAGATGGTGTCCATGCGAACGCAGGCATTATATTGTCTTTGAGATGTGCAGCTGCTTCCATGACACTGCCAGTATATAAAAACATGACGCCAGTTTGTTTTATTTAGTGCTAAACCTTCCAGTTTGTAAAAACAAGGCTGACACAGAGCCTGACATGAGGCAGTGAAAATAATTAGCTCTCATTTTCTCAGCCTCCTATTTCCTTCTCCCTGCTGTGTTCTCTTTCCACTAAACCACCACATGTCAGTCGAAATGGGAGGCAATTAGTGGGCTCATTTCAGTCCCCACAACTGTGCTGAAAAGAAAGTATTTATGATGGCACAATGAACAGCTGAAAGATTAAATAACATTTGCCTTTTGAAAAGAAAATGACTTCTAGCTAAATGGGCAATTTTTGATTATTCTCAAACAAGCTTAGAGTAGTTGGTTTTTAAAATACAAGAAAGGAAAATGAGTCATTTTTAGGTGAAAGAATCAAATAAAACTTGACACAGTAATGCAAATAACTGATGTTTTATTGCAAAATATGTAAATGCGTTATACCCTTAACAATGGCTTGTGTCTAAGGTCAGGGCAGATTGGTGCCAGCTAGACACCAGTGGAGATAAGGTTGTTATATTGCCTTTTGGGGGGCTGTTATTCGAGTTATGTATGAAAAAAGGACTTTAGGGATGAAGTTAAAATAAAGTAAAAGAAATCAAGTGAGACGTACTCTCATATGATGCATTACACACTACCTGAAATGGTTCAGATGTTAGTTGACATGTTTGGAAAGGACTTTTTCATTTTTTTTAAACTCTTTTTAAAATTGGAAGGTACTGGGTATTCATCTTGGAAAAAAAAAGAGTAAGTCTTGCTATTGATTTTGAATAACTCAGAATCTATTCTCAAGACTGAGTTTCTTGAACAACATAGAAGGTGTTCTAGCTTACCTAATTACTGCTTATAAGCTTTTTTAAACGCTAACAAATGGGCTGCAAATTGACTTTTACCCAGGACACTCAAAATATAAAAACAGCTCTTCTGACTACTAAATTCCCCTCCCTTGCCGTGACTCCAGAGATGATGCCAAAAATTAATGACCTTTGAAGAAAAAGGTTGGTAGGCATTGTTTACCATTTGAGCTGTTCTCAGCCCAGATCCTGACATATGGGATTGAGATGGTTGTCGTACATCTTTGCTTTTCCAATGCAGTGCTTTTAATTTCATTTCAAATAATCAGTCCCTATTATAATTGATTATTCTCAAGACCTAGTTTTTGGTTCAGAAAACACAAGTCATTTTGAGTTATCACAGTCTTCCTTCTTTCAGTGGCTTTGGAAAACCTTCGAAAGCAAAGATGTCCTGTCATCAATGGAGTCAACAACTGTGGCTATTCAAATATTTTTAAAAGACCATCACAAATTTAAATTTTGTTTCTGTTTCCATAAGTAGTATATTCCTACTCTCTACAAACTCAAATCCTAATTTTTGAAATCCTATAATAGAGTCAGTGTATCTGTATGAGCCAATGGCAACCCAAGGAGATCTGAGCCATCTATGGATTCGGTGGGAAACTAGAGCTCTCTGTGAGCTAACTACACATATTATTATAGCTGGAAACCAGCTATATGTATTTGTTGTGCAGTCATACCTATGTTTTATCACGTGTACTTCCTTTCCATTCACTATCTTAAAAGGAATTCAGGGTCTTGATGAAGAAGGCCACGAGGGATCCAGTGGTGTGCTGGAGCCGCCCTCACAAGCTGGTTGCTCACACCTCTCCCCAACTTCAAGTTCAGAGACATCAGATCGGTAATTGGCCCTGGTGAAAATATTTATACCATGGAGATCCACAAACACTACAAGTCAGGGCCATTTTCTCCCATTGTTAGACATTTTCTGGTGTGCCGTTTCTACATGTGATTATCCATCTATCAGCAAGTATGTGCTTAGCAGCTCTGCTCTGGGCCTGTAAGCAGCTGCTTGACCTGTGTGATGAAGTGTAGCCCCACTGTGATTAGAAATATGCAGCAAGTTCATGCAGTCATATTCTAAGCTGCATTTGCTCCCTGGCTGTCAATTAAAAGTTGTATTTCTTACAGAACCCTGCCACTACAAGCCCATATACTTAGGCACACGGACATGTGTGTGTGCATATGTTTATCCCCTAAGAAAGAGTTGATCATAGGAAATAAGCTTCTTTACACTGCATTTTTAATAAATGCAAGTATATCAAAGTAAAGCATTGCTTTTAGCTGTTCTGAAATTTACAAAAAGTGTTGGGGTTTTTTTTTTTCTTCCTTACAAAATCCTTTTCTTTGTGCTCTGTTACTTTATTTATCCATTTATAAAAATTACACAATAGGAAAAAAAAAGCCCCATTTGACAGTTTTTGATATTTACAATGCTCTGAGAAAGGGCCTGGAGATTCAATTGTTTATTAAATGCAACATTTTATAAGTGATCCAATAATAAAGACCTAACAGCACAATAGTAGGTGGGAAGTATTTGTAACAAGCAGTGTTTCTAACCTAGAGAGGATGAACAGAGAAGCAGAACTGTTGACTGAATTGCTTCTGGTAAGGTGTGGAAGAAGGGGTCCCCGTGTTACCCGTGACGCACGCAAGAAGGGGGGGGCAGGGTGAACGGAAGAAGCCTTGGACTCTGATGGGGGCTGTTACTCTGCTTCTATACCTTCAAAATTGTGTTCCTCTTTATTTTGTCTTCCTTATTCACTTGCTCCATCAGAATACTGCTCAAAAGGAAATCAGATGTAGGAGGTACAGGAGTCCGGAAGCCTGTGTCTATTTTGGGGTCCGCGTAGCCAGGGTGCTGGCAGAGACAGGGTGGTGTTTCCCGGGCTTCTCCCCTGAGTGCTGTGGGTCATCAACTTAGACCCACAGGTTTCCATGTGGAGGGTAGGGGGTGGGGGTAGGGACTCCAGGGACCACGTCTGTGACTGTCCAGTACACGCAAGGAAAGCATGGGCTTCCCAGATACTTCCTTCATAACCCTGATTTAAAATTTTTATGACACAGTCTCAGAAAGTTTCTTGGTGAGAAAACTGCTGGGTGATTTGATAGTTTATTCCTTGGCAATTTGAGAATCAATATTCCTGACTGGCAAGTTTATATGAGATATAATAATAAACTCTATGGAGCTGAATATTTTAGTGAAAGAAAGGGTGGTTGCGACCCTGGGGGGGGGGGGGCGGTGCATGAAGCTATCTGAGATTCCAGAAACCTTTTTCCTTTTGTGCCAAGTGGAAGGCCTTAAGATTACAAAACAAGGCATTTCCCACACAAAACAAAAGATGGTTATTTACTATTAGGTGACCCCCCCCAATTATCTTTTTATTACCAATATATCTATTTTAGGGATGATGCTACTTTCTAGAAAGAGGCAGTATGACACAGTGGTTGAGTCCTTGGACTAGATCTGCCCCTAAATAGGTGGGGATTCTGGGTAAGGAACTTTGCCTCTTCCTTCCTCAGTTTCTCTTGGAGATGATACAGGGATAGTGCTCACTGTGATGGTGGCTTATAACAACTATGTGAGAAGAATGTTTGCAGAGCACTTACCACAGTGTCTGGCAAAGGTATGAAATAATTATTACAAGCATTTCAAATCTGAGGACAGGAAAATTTTGAGCTGAGAAAGACCCAATTTCTGCCAATTCCACTGTCATAATTTCAAGTTCAAGTTTGCCTCAATATATAGCATTATTTAATAATTTACTTGTTAGAAGTAGGTAAAATACATGGGTAAACCCCATTCTCAGATTTTGTTAATTTAAATGGGCAGCGAAGCCTTTGGTCCAATCCTATCTTCCCTGCCAGTTTGCCTCGAAAAGGAAAGAAGAAAAGCATACTTCATTTGTGCGAGAATCCTGTAAATGTGCATGGGGCTTTGGTCTGCTGAGGTCCCGCTTATCCAGAGGGCGAGGCAGTAAAGACACATCACAGAAAGGCGTCATGCAGTGGCCCCTGGCCACGATAGCAGGCATGTAGGCGCTCAGACCTGAATGGCTTTCCTCAGTTGAGCAAGTCAACCTCACTTTTGTGCCAGAATCCATCTGGTTGTAAAATGAGGCTAAAAACCAGCATTGCATCTGAATTCTTAAAACAAAAGGTTGACCGGTCTTACAATGAAAGGCTTTTCCTCTACATGTATTTGTTATTTGTGGATAAGGTCATATTTTCACCGTTTTCTCCTGGCAGGGCAGGTACTGAAGCAACGTACTAATTTTAAGTGGTTGTGGAACTGGTGGTCCCTTTCAGATGCGATGGGAAAATGGAGCTGCTATTTCATCATAAGGTCACTGTCCTGTATTATTCCTGGAGGTTGTAATTGTAATTAGAACGCATCTTTCATTTTGTTTGTAAAAGGAAAGGTGAAATGGTCAAGCAGATCTCCCTGATATGCAAAGCCCGGTTTGGAGACAACTTGCGGAGCATCAGTGTCCTCTAGTAACTTATTCTAGTCACGGAAAGGCTTCACCGTTTCTGTGACGATGGGTTTATGAGAACTCAGTTGGGATTTTGAGGATGTCCTTTTTTCTTGGGTTCTACCTTTGAAGGTTAAGGCAATAAGGTCAAGGTCAAGGTCAGTTTTCATGTGGGGAATTGGAATTTCAAATATGTGGGGGAAATGTTTCATAATGCTAGGGTATAGGCTGGCATAACTGGGTAGTTTAGAACTGGACAGTGATTTATTCTAGGATTATTTTATGAAAATGTACAGATGGCTTAAATCTCCTGGGACAGGTATGTGAGCTAGCACATGTTTAATAAGAAGGTAATGATAAAGATGTAATTTCCAGTCTCAGCTCTGTCCTCGCCCCATCTAAGGCTGGTCACACACTTCCTCTTGCTCTCTGTTTCCTGATCAGTGATGACAATATTATACCTGAAGCATCTCACAGAAATGCCAAGGGGATAAATGAGATGACATTTATGAAATAACTTAGCTCTTTAGAACAAAGTACTAAGTAGAAGCTTTAAACATTATATTCAGGAAGTTATTTGCAAATGACCATGGACCTCTTCAAACCTTGCTTTAAAACTTACCCCTTCCAAAAAAGCTTTTCCTGGTTAACCTCATCCATTCCAGTCCTTTTTTTAATTAAAAAAAAAAATTTTTTTTTAAATTTTAGAGGGAGAGAGAGAGCGCCTGAGCTGGAGAGAGGGGTAGAGGGACAGAGAGAGAATCTTAAGCAGGCTCCACACTCAGCACGGAGCCCGCCAGTCACTTCTTTATACTTTTAGCACCATGGAATGACATCCACATTGTACATTTCACTTTTTGATCTGTTATGTTATAACATCATCTGCCCAGCTGCCCACACTAGAAACCTGGCAATATCCTGGCTCCTCTCCCATCCCTACACCATTTCCAGCTGGTGACCTAGTCTGAGCAGTTCCGTCTCGAGGTCCTTGGACTCCTGGCGCTTCCATGGCACTGCCATAGCCTCCTCTCCTTGTTCCCTTTAACCTGGTTGTCTGCATTGCCCGCTAATGGGTCTTTCTCACTTTAGCCTGGTCTCTTTCCAGTTGACCCTCCCCTGTGCTTTTTAGAGATATTTTATTTATTTACTTAAAAAATTTTTTTTATATTTTATTTTTAGGTAATCTCTACACACAACATGAGGCTTGGACTCACAACTCCAAGATCAAGAGTCACATGCTCTAACTGAACCAGCCAGGTGCCCCTGAGAGATCTTTTAAAAATATAAATCTGATCCTATCTACTCCCAGCTTAAAACTTTTAAAACTCCTTAGTTTAGCACCTAACATTGTTCTTTTTCTGGTCACCAGCCACTATTATGGCCTAACTCTCACCACACTCGTCCCCCTGCTTCGTGCTAAGTCCCAGAGGCAGTGATGCTTGAAGTGAGTTGTGCAGTCCCATAGAAATTAGCCTAAAGAAGAGCTCCCTGTGTCTTCCTGGCTTCATACTTCATACATCTTTTGCAGATGCTAGCTATGCCTTTTGCCTTTCATGTCTTCTCCCTGCCTAATAATTCCTAATGGTTTTAAATTTTTAGTTGAAGCATCACTTCTACCAAAAAGACCTTAAGATCCTCTCTGACCCCTCTATGCATCTGCTTTCAATGTGCAGCCAGTGTGCTTCCATTGAATGATGTGCTTGATGTTAAAAAAAAAAAACAAAAAAAAAAACGTCATTCGGTACTAAAACCATTCACTGATCTTGTCTATTTCTTCCAATCAGCGATGGGTTCCTTGCAAGCTGGGGACTATACTTTTTGATTTTGTATTCTGACCTTCTAGCAGAGAGCCAGGTCCTCAGTAAACGTCTGCTGAATGCATGGTGTAAATGTATTGAAATTATGACTGTAGGCATGATCAAGGATCAATAGGCTGTCAAAAGCTGCAATGACTTTAGGCCTCGTGAAAACCTACGGCTTGAGAAGGCTACACAACTGTGGACAAAACGAAACCACTGTATTTGGTCTCCAGTATCCTTTATACCTTGCAAATGTTTACAGAAGATATTTTTTAGTTTTCCATATTAACAAGTCATTTCTTTGTTAGTTGCAAGTTATTTTCTTGGTTGAGACTAAATTTGACAAGTCTCTCTCAAAAAACATTCTTCCCTCTTCTTTCACCACCTACAAGCCATACGATGGTTTAAACAAAGAGTACTAAGTGCCATGGAGTCGAGGACATCAAAGAGAGCAAATTAAAATATGTGATTTGTTTACCATCACATGGACTTGGGAGTGCCCACGGCCACAGAATCCCAGGGCTAGAAGGGTGCCTGGTTGTTGTTGTAGAGAGGATCTTGCTGCCCCACTTTCTGTAGCTGCTTCTAACAACAGGAATGACTAGACCATGACCCATCACAGGAAGAAAGGAAAGTGCTCGTATATGAGAAACCTTTCACTCAACCAGCTGCTGCTGCTGCTGCTGCTTTTTTTTTTTTTTTTAAACTCAACCAGCTTCTATGGCAAAACCAGGGAGATAAAGATTTCCATTCAGCAAAAGCACCAATATAGCTGTAGTGGTGCAGGCAGGACGCTGTCAGGAGTCCAGAAAGTGTATCTTTTGAAGTGTTTACCCCCTCAAAACCATTTCCAGTCACTCCCAAACACTGGTTTCAGGAATGGCCTGGGGTATGCACAGCATAATTAGGGACAGGCCAGTGGGCTAGCTGAGCCTAGGCTAGCACTCCCAGAGCAACTGGCTATGGGTTGTAAGGAGCTATATTCACAAGGTCTCTTAGCTGCTGCCTCCGAAGAAAGGTACAAACGGTGCCGTAAGTAAGAGCTTCGTTCTGGGATCAGAGAGGCCTGCATTCAAAGCCTCATCTCTCTGCTTGCTAGCCAGGTAACCCTTGGGTAAGTTGGTTAACCTTTTCAGAGCCCCAGTTTCCTCATTTGTAAAATAGGGGGAAGTAGCATTTATGCCTCAGTACTGTGTGCCTGGAACACAATATGTGTTCCATTAATATAAGTTATCATTACTGCCTATCTATGGTAATCCAAAGTAACACAAACTTGTTGTGATTCCAGTTCATATGCCACCTGGGTCAAGTAATTTTGCCATATTCTAAAATTAACATATAGCGAAAGCCTGATTGAATAAGTGTTGGTCAAATGCCCTTCTGCCCTATTTAGAGCTGATACTTTGGGTTTCCATATTGCCTACAGTTCTACTCTCAGTGTTGTTTTACTCTCAGTGTTACAAAACAGAAACAAGAAGATGAGATGCTCGAGGCCCAACAGCATCAACTATCACTTTGGCATCCTCCCCACCGCCCCCCAATGCTTTGCTGTGAGTTTCCCTGAGGGTTTGGGTAGTCTCACACAGGACTCTTCAGCTGAACAAGAGAGTAAGATTCCAAGACTGGATTACATAGGTGGCTGGCAGCCTTTCTTTTTGTTTCTTTCTTTTTTTCTTTTTATTTTTTTTAATGTTTAGTTTTGAGAGAGAGGGAAAGGGAGAGAAAGAGTGGGGGAGGGGCAGAGAGAGGGGGGGACAGAAGACTGGAAGTGGGCTCTGTGCTGACAGCAAGTGAGTTGATGTGGGGCTCAAACTCACAAACTGTGAGATCATGCCCTGACCTGAAGTTGGAATGTTTAACCGACTAAGCCACCCAGGCGCCCCTGGCAGCCTTTCAAGTAAATTCTATTTTTTAAAGCCCATATACTTTACTCATAATTGAGTTATCTGCTGGTTGGGGATGTTGGGGGGGAGGTGTATGAAATCACAGAGTTCCAAGAGAGAAAAATAGTAAATTAGATCGAAATTTATCCAAAAGACTTAATATGTGATTTACCTGTGGGCCAGTTCCTGGTTTCAAGTGAAAACCAAAAACAAGTTCAAGGTTCACGATTTTTTCCTCATTTTCTTTAGGTTCATCTACTGAGTCCTAAAACAGAAAACCAAGCACTATTTACTCTAAATAGTATGTAGTGTCTTTTTTTTTATTTCATATAGAAGAGATGATTTCTCAGTACTAGTGTTTCCATGCTAACCTATTGTTTAATGTTTGATAATTTGGATCAAGCTACAAATGACAATTCTTTAAAGCAAGAGAAATGACATCTTAAGCCTTTGAGAACATTTCCACATGACTTATCTCATGCACTACAAATTGAATGTCACTCTCTTACATGTTTCACAATGCATCTTGCATTGTACACTTTTACTCTAGCAATGCACTTAGCACCTGGAGATGCACTATGAGACTTCACTCTGAGAGTTCTTAACACTCAAGATATTTGCAAGCAATTCCCAAAGAGGAACTGTGTACTTGCTAGAACAGATGAAGGTGAAGGGCCAAGAAAAGAAACAAAATGAAACTTCTGGAGTTTAGAGGTGGAAAACCATAGTTAGTGAATGAGAAGAGCTCTGTGTATTAATTGCAAACACGTACTGTATAAAAACATGTGCCATATACTTGTAGACTGGATTCAAAATAATAAGTCAAATATAATACGTTATTCAAACAAGACATCTCCTACCCCCTGCACCCAATGCAAGTGATAGATAATCCAGAGCCCTACTATGTGAATTCCTTTAGTGACTTATGTGCTGGACAAAGGTTTCTGGAGACAGGTGGGAGGCCATTGTACTAATCTACAATGTTAGTATTTAACATCCCTGAGTCACTAAGGTGATATGTGTTGTTCTTATCATGAATACACTGTTAATATTTCAACTTGTAGGAATCAAGCATGTTGAATTTATGCACATCCTAAGCTTCACTCAAAGGGCCTTTTGTTAGACAATAATTAAAGTTTGCTTCAAACAACAATTCCCGACATTGGCAAATTTAGGTGTGGATGTAGCAGGTGCATACATCAATAAAGTAGCCCATTCTCGGTGAGAAAAACACCTTACTTACCTTAATCAGTGGTGGGAAGTGAAATAAGTTTAGGTAATCGTGGGTTAATTTCTCAATGGCTGACTGTAAAAGCAAAAACAAAAACAAAAAAACATGACTTTATTAATGATCCGATAGTGCCAAGAGAGGATTTAAATTATTGTGCACATATAAAGGCATTCTTTATGTAGCCCATAAAATATCTTGGGGATGTTAATATCCAACATCTATTGAGAATAAAGCTGTTCAGAGTATTCTAGGTAGTTCATAATTATTTAATGGAACAGGCAGATATTTTAAAGATGTTAAGTCTCAGAGTACACAGTAAATAAAACCATTCTTCAAACACTGGTAGAGTATACTGGCGACAAGTTAATGTTGTAGTGTGCAGAATGCAGTTGTCACCCTGAGTAACTGTGGGAAAAACAACAAAGAACATGAATATATCACCAGAGACTTTCATTAAGGCTGAAATCTCACTAAAGGGTTTATTGCATGGTAAGGGCTTTACTATGGGTATGTGTCCAATGCTCCCCCTGCCCCCACTGAAGCACAAAGAACTCTTGAAGGAAAGGGCAACCATTTAAATTATTTTTTTATACTCCTCAGGTATAATCCAGCTTTTCTGTGAACAGAACGTATCACGTAGAGAGTAAGAAAGTGCCAATGTGAGAAAAATTAGATGCATTTTTCAAAGTGAAATGAAAGCTGTTGACACTTGACAATGTAATGAACACTTACGGATGTTCAGCCCCATTCCCTCCGCACGGCCCCTCCACGTGAAGGCTTCCAGGCACAGGGAAGAAGGATGCTGAGACAGGTTTAAAGGGACAACGAAGTGGCAGAGGGGTAGGTAGAAAGACTGTTTAGTTTCATGACCTACCATTTAAGGGTTGAGAGTCTCTTTGAGAAAGTACACAGCGATGATTGTGCTTTCTTTGGTGACAGCAGAGAATGGAGGGCACATTCTCATTGTCTGTGTGTGTGTGAGTGAGTGTGTGTGTGTGTGTGTGTGTGTGTGTGTGTGTGTGTGTGTAACATGCCTGACAAGTACCAGGAAGGCTCCTTTAGTCTGGAGGTATTCACCTGGTGTCCTATCCCCAGAGGCCCAACTCAAAGCATTATTTGTCCTCATATCCCCACAAATGTTTGCAGGACCTCCCAGAACAAGCCTCCATCATCCTTTTCTCTTAATCCTTCTCTGTCATACAAGCTTATTTGTCAGAAATACCTACAACCTGGCTGAGTTAAGAGTGTCACGTGTTGGCTGAGTCTCCCGTGAGTGGCCAGTCACCTAGCTGTGGCTTTGGCAGTTAGGTGGACCGCCTGACTTTTGAGACTCACCTCTCCGGGAACTGTCTTTGTGCACATATGCATTCTCATCCATGAGTTTCAGGGGAGTCTTGGGTCCCCCCCGATACTGGTCTGCTCTCTGTTTTGGAGCTCAAGGCAGATACTCTGCTTCATGAGCAGAGGACATTGCACTGACCCCACCCCAACCAGCTGCCTCCAGTGAGGGCTTTCCCTTCATGCAGGTGTTTCATGGCTTCTGTGCAGCATTAGACTCTGTTTTTATAAAGCTTTTTAACCTTTGGCTTCTGTAACACCATTCTCTCCTCCTTTTCCTACTTCCTGGGTGGGCATTCCTCTTTTCCTCCTGCCTAGGCTCCTAGGATGTCTCCTTGCCACATGCATCCTTCTTGAAGGCCCATCGTCTGTCAAATAGAGAAAGCTTCCCCACTGGAAGACTGTTTGTGGTCAGGCGTGTACATGCCACTGTGCTTTCCTTCTTTTTATTTATTTATTGAGGTGAAATTCACTGTCATGAAATTAACCATTTTAAAGTGCTGAATCAGCAGCATTTAGTACCTTTGGAGCATTGTGCAGCTAGTACCTCTGTCTGGTTCCGAAACATTTGGGGACCCTGTGCCTAGTAGCAGTCACTCCTGACATTCCCAGCGCCTGACAACCACGAATCCATTTTCTGTAAGGTGGATTTACCTATCTTCTGGATATTTCATGTAAATGGAATCATACACTAGGTGACCCTTTGGGTCTGGCTTCTTTCATTCTGCAGGATGGTTTTGCGGTTATGCTATGTCACGGCGTGTGTTCACTAGTTTTCCTTCTTGAACCTGCAAATAGATCTGTTACCTGTGGAATCCTTCCCGTCTCTATTCACGTTTTCGTGACACTTAGCTAGGCCTTCTTACTTTGTATCATAACCTCTGAACTGGTCTTTCCCAACCTAGCCTCTCCTTTCTAATCTACTTCACAACTTCCAGAAGCAAAGTTTTCAACATGTCAGTTCTCAAAACTTCCAATACTCCCTGCAGCTGGTCGGACTCCAGACCCCTGGCCTGAAGCCATGAACTGGCCTGAAGCCACTGCACAGAAGCCATGAAACACCTGCATGAAGGAAAACACCTGCATGAACTGTCCAGGGTCTGGCCTCACCTCCCTTCCACCCTCTGCAGCACAAGGCTTCCACCAGACACAGCCACCTATTGTTCCTTGTAGTGAACCAGTTTTTTCTGTTCTCTCCTGTTTCCTTCTCTCTGAACTCCTTATTCTGTCTAAATTCATGTTCTTGCCTTTCCTGCGCCTGTGTGCATTCCAAATTCTGTCCTTCTTCAAGATCCAGCTTGGGGACCCTCCCCACTCCATGAAGTTTTCCCTCTGGCCGCACCCCCCCCCCCCCCACCGCCCACAGCCCCTCCCAAGCAGAGGCAGTGAATGGTTCCTTTCCTCCCAACTGCCAAGACTCTTTATCATGAGAAGTTGCATGTACATGTTTTCTCTTCTCTGGGGCGTACACTCCTCAAGGGCAGGATTCTTCTTCGTATCTGCACAGGCCCAATCTTGCAGGTAGTAGGCATTCACTGAATTTGTTGAACAATAATAAGTTTGGACGTTGCTTGCCCTAATGATACCAACCAGCATGGAGGCGGCACTGTCTCTTAGGCCCACTCGGGGGTATTTAAATCACTATTGCTCTGTGATTTAAAGCTTGCTACCCTCTTTCCTCCTGACAGCACCTTAAGGAATGTTGGTCCTTTTTCAAAGACAGCAGAGGGAAAGGGAGGTCGGAGCATCTTACTTGTCATCTGCCAAATAGGACAGGATTTACCACATTGCTCTGTTGGAAACCTGAAACTTCTCTGCACTAGAGAAAATAATTTTTCCCATCGCAGCCCATCTGAGCCAGCTTAGCTTTTCAGGATGGATGTGCCCACACCCAGAGGTTGAGATTAAATTACTTGCCAGCCTCTGAGATGTATGTTTATGAATGAGGTTTCCTGCCCTATTCTAAGAGGGAGAAGATGGTGAGGTTAAGGCTAAGCCATCATCCAACAGGTGCTCGGGCTGTAAGGACAGTCCTTGCATGGGCCCAGGGCTTGCAGAACGGAAGTAGATGGGTTCTCTTTGGACCTCAGAGGAGATTTCCTTAGAAAGGAAAAAGCCACACCGGTGGCTTTAACTGAAGTAATTAACTGAAGTAAAGGGAAAAGCAGTTGACGTGTTAGTAGAGACTTTGTGAGATAGGGTTTGGCTAGGAAGCTGCTTTTTCTACCTTTCCTTCTTTGACTTCTCTTCTTTCTAACCTATGCCCACCCCTCCATCCACCCACAATGGGGTTGAGAAGGTCCGGGGAACAAACTGATTTTATCCTAAAATCTCTCTTGAAACACACCTCTAGTAACAGCGTCCACACAGATGCCAGCAATTATTTGGTTTGGGTAACTAAAAAACAAGACAGAGAAACAGATCTGGTTGCTAAACTACCAAAAAAAGAAAAGAAAAGAAAAGCAACAGGACCAAAAACAGGTTTAGCTTTAAAGTGTTCAAGACTTCAGTCTGGGGGGACATGTTAGGATTTCCTGAGAAAATGAAGGATTAGAATACACACGTGGTGTGTCCGTTCCGGGTCAAAATTACAAACCCTGCAAACTGAACACACATTCCCGTGAGGTTAGGTACTACAGTGGCTTAGCTTTCACTCTGCACAGGCCCAGCATCCTTAGGGATTCCTAATGGGCAGCCAGCCTCTCTGGCCTTTAAGGGAATCACCAATTGTCTTCCCGGGTGGACGGCCGGTCTGCAGGCACCGGACAAACACGTCTCCAGGGCCTCCCTGCCCACTAAGCTGCCTCTCACACCACAGCCTTGCCACTGGCGGTGCCTTCCCTTTCAGAACACCTCCTCCCCTGTATCCCCTTCCCCTGGTTCACACCTGCTTGTCTTTAGGCTCTCAGCTCCTTCACAACTTCTTTGCAAAAGACTTTCCTCATCTCAACCTCACTTCTCCTTTGTGGCATTTCCTACAGCTGTCTTTTTATCACGATTGCATGATCAATCCCTGTCTTCTCCACTGAACTGAGGACTTCCTGAGGGCATGGAGTGATATTCAGGTGTATCTAGGTGACTTCTGTTGTGCTGGGTTGGATTATGAGGAGGGAGTGGGGGTCCCATGGGAGCAGAGGCTAATTATCAGCTGGTATGGGAGTATGTCAGCACCGTAACAGTTGATTGCACTCGAGTGTGTATCCTCAGCCTCTGACATGACACAAGGTCTGCTACATAGTAGGTGCTCAGTAAAGATTGTCAACCAACTGTCCTCCCTCTCTGAGGTACCTTCAGGTGGATGATGTGCCCCTTGGAGACAATGCCCATGTCCTTCAAGTCTTCTTCCTCCAGAAGAAGCAGTCGCTTTCCTGTAATGTTGTTTTCCTTAAACAAGCTTGCATATATGCTCATCTCTTCGGAAGAGTCCCCTGAAGGAAGGGATTAGAAGGCAGAACAAAATGAGATGAAACCATGCCCTGAGCAAAGTTAACTGCATGAATTAAGAAGGTAAGTTATTCTACTTGCCTTTTCTGACGAGCTGCTGAACCCAAAAATACTGTGAAAGAGAGGACACATATGGATTTGAAGATTCACACACGGTCAGTGGCCTGACTTCACAGTAAAACACACTTTTCGATAGATTAAAATATCTGTAGTTTTGCAATGTAAGTTTTGGCTCAACCACCAAGGTAAAATGAAAGACATTCTCTTTATGGATTTAAAACATCAAGCTCTCAAATTGGAGATACCCCTCCCTGTGGACATCTTGGGATACTTGAGGAAATGTGGGTTTTGCTTTTTATTTGGGAGATTTAAAAAAAGCCTTCAAGAATGTTCTTAACTTATAATGACTTTTCTCTTTATGTGCTGGTCATCCCCGGAGCTACTGAGGGGTACTGGTTTACCCAGGAATTGTATGGGGAGCAGGGACCACACGGCAGTGGACAGAGAAGTGGGCAGAATATGCTGTCTTAGGCCTGGTCAGGAAGTAGCTCTGTGGCCCAAGACAAGTTAAAGCACAGAGCTTCCTGTATAGAATGAAGTTGGACCCAGTGACCCTCCGTCCTTGAATATCACTTGGCACGTGTTTACTGGTAACCTCTCACATAGAAGGGAGGCCAGACCCAGTCCCAGCAATTCTCTGGGGGGCCCTTGACCCTGGGATTTTATTTACATGGCTTGAAAACCACTCGACCTCAGAGCAAAGACTAAAAATAACTGTTAGAGCTCAGTGCTTTTTAAAAAATTTCTTCTCAAATGAGATGGGCCAACTTTCCAGCTGGGGATAAAGGGATTATATCCAGACCCATGAATAGATCCTAAGTTCTTTTTCCTTGTTAACAATCCGGGCTGGTGGGAACTTTACCAACAACGAGGCCCAGTGAATGGGAAGAAGTAGAGGCAAGTGGTGCCAAGTTTCCTCACCCTATAGAAGCCAAAGAGGTTAGCTAATGTTGAAAGCAGTTTTACTTCACCAGAGCATGGTGGGCAGGGAGGAAAACGCCCCAGTCCAGAAACCAGGTTGAGGTAGGTAAACAGACCTTCCTAAGAGTTTCTAGCAGTGAATTTGTACACTGTGGCATCTGGTCTGTTCTCTGGGGTGAGGGCTTGCTAAGGCTGGCATTATAGCTGTTTTTCTTTTTCATTTAATGGGACTTGAGCCTATAAAGTGGACCTGGAGAAGTATAAGCCCCTGAGGTCTCTGATCAAGAATTCTCCAGACTTTTCACTAAAGAAGCAAATACAGAGACGCAACAGGCCAAGAAGGATTGTTCCTTAGGGTCTCTACCCAAGTGTAAGGTATAGAACTTCCTCTGGACTTAAGTAATCTGTCCTCCTCCTCTGGCTGCAGCTGCAGAGGATGTCTGGGAGCTTGCATCCATTCTTCCTGGGAAAGGCCAGAGGACAGATGCACCCGTCACTTTCAAACAGGCCTAAGGTAGGAAGGAAACCCAGTTCAGCGGAATCCCAGTCTAGAGCTGCCTTTCCCAGATCTTTCTCCACTGTGGTTCCAGTCCATCCCTGGTGTTTTAGGAAAACTTAAGATCAAATTGTTTTCACGTTTGTTCATTTGGTATCCTGAATCACTCCTTTAACTTTGCCATTGGTATTCATTATAGTATTCTGGAATACCTTTCAGAGCAAATAGGGAGGTGGAATCCTCTTGTAAGATTTGAAGATATACTTGCCTTGCTCTTGAGGCCTTATTTTAAATCATTACTGCATTAAAAATAGAAAAACAAGGAATTTGTCAACTTCTCCTAGTTAGATTTTCTTAAGGCCCCGACCCCTCCAGCTGCATCTGTAACTTGTGGACCAATGTCTGAAATACCTGCCCAGGTCAAAGGAGGCATTAACAGAAGCCGCTTACCACGTCATCTTCAGTCCATGAGCCAATCTCAAAGGAAGGCAGCAGCTGCATGGGAAATACGAATGCAGTGAAAAACAAAAGTAATATTATCATTGTCTTTTTGGCTCATCTCTTGTCTCCCCTATTTTAGCTTTCAGCCGCTGCTCTGGCTCGGTTTCTTCCTTGGCAGGTTAGGTTGAATGGCAAGCAGTTCTCCTGACCTTGAGGGGAATTTCTCATCGCTCCAAGCATTTACCCACAGAAGCCAATCCTGGGCACCAGCTTGTCAGTAACAATTCATTGCACTTGGTGAGCTGTTGCAGCAGGGGCTGTAGATCTTGAGACTGTCCTCTCTCGGTACTTGGCACACCAAGAGTAGACTTCCCTCCCACAATAGGGTTTGACAGTCCAGGAGCTTCTGACAGTTGCCAGATACCAGAGCCTCCCTTGGAATTCCCACTCAGCATGAGGATCATCAGATTGTTCATGAAAATTCTGAAGCAACACTTTGGTAATCAGATGACCTTTATGCTGCTGCTGCTACTTTTTTTTTATTTTTTATTTTTTAAATTTTTTTCAAGAGAATATTAAATCGTTTATTGATTACACATGATAATGGACGATACACACAAGCTTTAATCCCATCTATAATTTTATCTGATACCATAATTCAATTTAGATATATTGCATAGGATGTGCCAACAATCATATTAATAACCAAATAAACTCCAGGACTTCGCTTGGGTGACCCTTTTAACGGTGAACTCCAGGTCACAACACATTAACTGTCAGTTCAACCACGCCAGTGTTTGTGGAGGCAACGGCTTCTGTGCCCAAGCAGGTTGCAAATAAATTTCAAATGGAACCTGGCATCACCCTGATGGAATTCTAACTTCACACTGTTGGGGTAGTTTACCAAGATGAAAAGACTTTATTTTTTTTAAGTAATATCTACACCCAATGTGGGGCTTGAACTCAAAATCCCAAGATTAGGAATTGCCTGCTCTACGAACTGAGCCAGCCAGGCATCCATATATGCTGCTGCTTACAGGAGAATTTCTAAGTGGTTAGCCAAATGACTCACTTGCATTATATTTTTAAAAGGAAATATTAGGATCCATGGATGAAGAAGGACGGGTGAAACTGGAACTGTCGTCCCAAGAAACCCACATTGCAGAGTTTGCTCTAATGAAAACCACTAACCTCTCTCCTTTTCAGATGTAGACATGAAAGACTTTGCAAAAGGACTTTGGCCTGCATCATTTTCAAAGCCAAAGAGCTACTTGCTTCAGTATATGCCCATGGCAATAGACTAAATGATAAACGCCTACATAATTTGAAAAAAAATTGTGTCCTGTGTCTTGAATTAGTTTGCCATACCCTTTAGCTTTAACTAACTTAACTTGCCAGCATGGTTGGATTGCTTGTAAGGTAACATGGCAGTGCCTTTCAACCTTTGTTACAAATGACATTTTTTTGGGGGGGGGGGTGAATGAATTGAAAAACAAAGTTGAATCTGGTTGCTTTTACTATTAGTGTAAAAATCGGAAGGTGGGTGAGTTTCTAATCTGCAAATATTTTGAACTCACATGCTCAAAACCATACTAGGAAAGGTATGCTCCTCCCTTTAAGGAGCTTTTAATTTAATTGGGGGTGAAACAGATATGGATTATAGATGGAGTTTAAGGCTACCTTCGTGTTGGCTCACTCAGTGCCTAGCAGAGTGCCTGGCATACAATACTTGGTAAATTTTTGTTGAACCATTTCGTTGAATGAATCCAGCTGCAAGGTGCATTTACTAAAATGCTGAATCCTCTGATAGAGAATTCAGTGTGTGCGGGTATACCAGGGAAAAGGGAGGGTTTCATAGACCAAGATGGGGATGGAAGGCATGGTGGCTTGAGCTGGGTACTCTAGGGCACGAAGAACAGAGATGTGATTCTACTTGAGGAGAAGCAGGAAGGCCAGACACTGGCACTGATGTTGGGGACAGGAGGGAAGGGGGGCGTGGCATGTTTGCCTTACTGGAGCACTGGATGCAGCGTGTGTATATTGGAGGATAAAGGGGAAATGCTTAACATCTTTGCTTAAAATGCCTAAGTTCTCTCTGGCAATGATTAAAAATCTCTAGGGAGCCAATCAGAATTTTTGTTGTAAACCCACAAGTTACAATATATTTGATTGTGTACAGTTTGAGTGTTCTGAGTTGTAAGGGCATAAATCACGACCGGTCTGTATATACTCTGCTACCCCCCATGTACCCCAGTTCCCTCAGGATTGCCCCTCTCCTCCTCTGAGATACTGGATATAGGTAGGAATCTTCACATGCACTCACCTGCTTCAGTAATGCAGAAAGGAAAATGATTTGAGGAAGAAAAATCTAAAACTGAATTTGACCAAAGAATATACATGACATTTTATTTGTTCATGGGGCAGCTGAATACAGCTGCAGGAACATGTCATTCCCTTTTCCCATCACGGAAACAAATGTGAAATAAGGAACTTTTTTGATGAGTTCAAGGAACAACAGACTGACTTTACAGAACTCTTTCCCTGCATCAAGGCTGGCCTCTATAGGGAGTGGGGGGATATGTGGTGGTTTGATTTTTATACAATTCCCAAATGTTGTGCTAAGCAAAATCGTTAAGTATTTCTTGAATAAAGGTTGTAAATGAAACAACTAATCAAAACCCATCATATTTGGTTTTAAGGTCAAAAGGAGAGGGGAAGAGTTCTCTTGCCCTCCTAGAGTGGCTCGTCAAGAGGACGCCAAGGGAAAGGCATAGATTCAGTTTGATAATCACTCTGGCAGGATTCTTGCACAAGGCTTGCAGAGATCAGTGATAGGAAGGCTGGAGCCAGACACTGCTTCAAGACGGTTTGAATTTGGCAAGATGGGGGTAAGAGTTAATGATCTCTAGCCACATAGTGGTTTACCATTTCCTTTATGCTTTCTGTACCTTCTTAGCATGTCAGTGTATCTGCTGTAGCATGAGTTCTAAGCCTTTTGTTCTTTTGAGGATAAGAAAAAATCCACCTCGTGACTGCCCCATCACTTTACAAATTCATTATTTACACTCAACTGATTTCAGGAGAGAAAAGCTCACATTCATGTGCATGCGTGTGACCGTGATTCCTTCCAAGGATGTTGGGAAATCCCATCTAACAAAGATCTGATATACACAGCAACACATAACAAAGGGATTTACTGTCAAAACGTTTATTGCAAAATGGAGTCTTAAAACAAAGAAAAAAGCAAAGAAAAGTTCACATCAAAATGAAATGTATGACACCAACTTGGATTTCTGAATACATTGTGGACTTGTGCTGGAATATCAAATTCCAACTATGAAATCAATAACTGAGTAGTCTTACCACACACGAGTGATATGTAATCTCCCATACAAACATTATACAAGATATTTGGCATAGGATTTGCTCAGAATAACATTGCAACAGAATAGTTGAGAAAAAGGTTTTGTTAAAAAAAAAAAGTGATAATGCCATCTATTCAAAGCTCACACTCAAAGAATATAAATATTTCCTATTATTTAGTACAAAATATCTAAAAGAGTGCAAAAGCAATATGTGCAGTGTATTGTATCTGACATTAAAAGTTAAACTGTTCTGCACACAATATAAAATAATTAATGTAGGTGTTTGAAACACTAGTTTTAAAGTCAATAATCACATGCCAGAAAGCTCCTCATAGGCAATAGTGTGCAACTGATAGTTGAAGCATAAACGAACATGGCTAGCTAGCCCTTCAGATTTCCTGGTACACGCTCCTTTTTCATCACAGAAATGCTACAGCTATCAGGCTGGGCCACAATCGAAAGAACAGAACAGATTGTTCTTTCTGGCAACGCTTAAAGTCTAAACAGGAAAACAGTCTTACTCAAAAGCAGCAAAAGGTGCCTGATTATAGAAAAATTATGCTCTCTCATATGTGGTAGAGTGAGAATGTGCTAGTTTTCAAATGCTGCAACAAGTCTAGCGTATCAAAACCCAAAAAAGTCTCAATATTTAACTCAGAATAACTTTTAAAATGATCTTTCATGAAATTCTTACTACTCCAATGAAAACTCTGAAAAATAAAGTTATGTACACAATAGTTCTAGGAGAAGTCATTCTGGATCTCTCCCAAATCTTACGTCTGATTCCTTGATTTTAATGGGAATCAATTTTGAATTAACTCAGCTGGTGTTAAAATCTAACAGATTTGCTGCATGTTAAACATCACTGGCTAAAAACTGGCCCTCAACATTTCCAGAAGATCTAAAACAAGTGTCCTGTGTGCCTTCAACTCTTCCCATTGGTTATTAATGTAAAATATTAAAATGTGATTTTACTTAACACACACACACACACACACAGCCCTTTTAAATTAACCTGGCTGCTTTGAAGAACTATAGCTCCCTCAGTGATGTTTTCCTTTTTTACTTATTTTGGAATTAGTGTAACAGAGTGACACCAACCCCCACCCCAGGTAAATTTTGCTGTTTTATAAAGTTTCCACCAGCATTCTTAAGGGGAAAGAAACCATTTCCACAAGGGAGGATTGAAGATAAATGCCACAAACCTATAAACTATAGATTGTACAGTAGTTGTAATTTTGGAAATGTATCTTTTGACTTGAGCAATTTTGTTTGAGGGAGAAAAATTTGATACAGAACTGTAAAACTGCCAGGTTTAGCAAGTTTCTTAAAGGGGAAAGGGACAATGCTATTGGTAAATGGAATTCTTTATTGGGTGGGACTGTCCCTGGCATGCAGGATGTTACCATTTTTGGCACTGGGCATTAAATATACCCCAGTCACTGTGACAACCAAAAATATTCTCCAGCCTCCCCCCACCCCTCCAAACATCATTAGGTGCCCAAGACGAGAATGGCTGGTAGAGAGTCATCAAATTCTAGATCGTCAACTTTATGAATATAGAAAAAGAGATGAAAAAGAGTAATTATATTTTCAGTTTTAGGACTCTGAAAATTATGACAATTTAGAGTTTCAATTATTATTGTAAATCTTTAAATTTCTTAGTGTTTCTTTATAAGTATACACTTTTGTAAGTCAAGTAATTGGAAATAAATCCAACGTCAACAATTTGCCATTTGAAAAACTGATTTGAAAAGTGAATTAGAAGCTGTACAATTAACATCATTAGAAAATGTGCATAATAAACAGTTCCTTTGAAAAGTAATAAGAGTCTAAAGTCTTCTAAATAATCTTCACAGATAGAGTGAGACCACTTTAAAATTTTGTTTATAGGATTTAGACTTTAGGGATGTTCAAAACCCTAGAAAGGGACTTATCTGAAACATAAAGTAAAGTAATGCTGTATGATAATTACCTATAATAAAGTACAATTCCAGGTGGAGAACAATTTCAAGCTTATCACTGAAGTTTTCAATTCTGCTGTACCCTAAATCCCTGAATACTGGTGAGGAAGATGACAGCAGTGGAGAGATCAGGGAGATATTCCCTAATTAACGGCAACCCCTAGGTCTGAGTAGAGTCCTATTACCTTTCTCTTCTAGCCCTATTTGGCTGCCTCTATTAATGCACTGAAACTTTATGTGTAATTACGATAGATTTATATGTAAATTAAGAAAAAAATGTCAGTTTCGTTCTGTTTATATGTTCTAAATTTGTTGATGAGGATTCTTGAATGAGAGGCAGGGTTTACATTCTTACATAAAGTGCGCAGATCTCAAAATTAGCCCACAGACATTCCCTGATCAGCGAGGCCTTGTCCGACCACACTTGAAAACCCACAACATTCCTCCGTGTGTCATCTTCTTTCCCTGCTCCGTTTTTCAGCATGCACTTAACAAGTGTTTACGTACTATAGAACCCACTTGTTTTGTTTACTGTCAGGATCTCTGCTCACTAGCAGGTGTGCTCCATGAGCACCAGGGTCTCCCTCTAGCTGGTCCCTGGAACAGTCCCTGGCACAGAGAAGGGGCTCAATGAATATCTGTGGAATGAATGACTTTATCTTTCTCTAGAAAGCTGTGCAAGAGGCTTTTAAACTACTTCCTACTTGGGGCACCTGGGTGGCTCAGTCGGTTGAGCATCCGACTTCAGCTCAGGTCATGATCTCACAGCTTGTGAGTTCGAGTCCCACGTCGGGCTCTGTGCTGACAGCTCAGAGCCTGGAGCCTGCTTCGGATTCTGTGTCTCCCTCTCTCTCTCTCCCCCAACCTACTCGCATTGTCTCTCTCTCTCTCTCTCAAAAATAAATAAACATTAAAAAAAATTTTAACTACTTGCTCCTTGATTCTCTCCTCCAGGTTGCTGGACTACAGTGCCCCCAGGGCATGCTGGGAAGTCAAGAGTTGAAAACCACCCCTCTGCTTGGCTCCCAGATGTTCAGCTTGAGGGGCTCAGCTTGAGTCAAGGAGTGCTCCTCTTACGTCTGCGCACAGACAGGACACCTGTTGAGGTTTGTGCCTGTTTGCCGGCAGCACTGTGTAGTGTGCATCTGTGAATGGCTGCATAGACAGAAGGTGTACTGGATTGGGTATGGAGGGAACCCATCTCCCAGGGGAAAGACTTACCTATTCGTTCTGTTTTTACTTAGTCTATGGGTGGTAGCAGGGCCTGCAAACCCCTCAGGTATGTAGTCTTCAAAGAACACCAGGTTAAATTTGTTTATATAGTTTACGTTCTAAGAATGCTTTCTTCATCTTTCCCGAAAGCTGTTTACTTTAACTTTCATCGCCTACTACTCAATAAGTATTACTTGAAGTTGATAGTTTAGTTTTCCAGGTTACTGTAACCACTTATTTTTCACTGGCATAATGAAGACTTGCTAAAGTTAACTGACCACTTCCCATGGGCCTGGTTCTGTGTTAAGTGCTTTACATGTATTATTTCATTTAATCCCTTCAGCAATCCTTTGAAGTGGGTACTGTTACCATTCCCATGGCAAAAATGAGCAGACAGATACGCAGGTTAAATAATTTCTAACAGATTACACGGCAGTTTTGAATCATAATTTGACTACAGATCCTTCTCTTTATCACCATGGCATATAGACTGTTCTGCATTTCACACCCCAGGACATTTTAATAGTTATTTTTCTCCAAATAAAGCTGGCACAGTGTACTGATCATTTTGTGGTATTTTTCAGCTGTTAATAGGGATTAGAAGCCTGTCATGCTTCAAATTTCCAGAGACTTTTCCTGATTGAGTATACTTGGAAATAGTATTAGATAATATCTATGATGATATCCTTTCTTAAATTCCCCATAAAAAGAACTACCAAAAGTGTTTTAGTTTAATAGTCAAATGAATGGCCCTTCTTTCCAAAATAGGCTGAAAAAAGTTTTTATTCTTTTGCCTTTCTTGTATATATAGGACTACAAATGTTTTGTAGTTTGTTTTGTTTTTTTCAAACAGTGTTTTATAGCTTTGACAAATGTGATAACATTCTGAGAACCTCTCTCTGAAGAACTAGGTTTTCAGACGGCACCTACATTCACTTCCATTTATCACCAGTGTGGCTCAATCCAGGTCAAAAAAAAAAAACCCAAAACACTGGGAGGCTGGATCTGAATTAAAAAGGACCCTTCATCCTCCACGTCTGTCTCAGTAGATATAATTTACCTTCGCTCTTCCCTTTATATATTTAGTTCCCTCTTTAAAACATCTCTGCATATATTTAGAACCCAGAATGATCATGCCCCTGTGGAAAAAGAACATGCATATATCCTTACTGGCAGCGCAGAGCAGGTCTGTATTAGCACTTGAGCTGCCCTGCCTGTAAGTTTCCCTTTAAGACCATACCCTTCTTTTATAAACTACGCCTCAGATGATCGTGTGTTGTTCAGAAGCTTCCAGGGCTAGCACTGGCATGAAAGCCTGCAACATCTGCTGTTGGTTTCAAATTAGAGTATTTCTTCTTCCAGTATACTATTAAGAACATCTCTCAGGTTTTACTGTGAGTAGTTGTGCTATTAACTATTGAAAATTCTTGGCATTTAGGTATTTCTGAAGTATTTGTGATCGCCGCCTTTCATCTCAATTTTTTTATTGTTGGATTTTGTAGTCACTCTCAATTATTTCTGACAGCACAGCATATTGCCAGAAGAAAAAGAAATGTAGTGTGTTACAAGAAAATCAGTGTCTAAGAAGAATTAGGAGTTAAGAGTGCTTTTTCAAAATGTAAGTTTTCTTAAGCAATTAAATAAATGAAATCAAATCAAAGTATAAAGTATTTGCTTGAAAAAAAAAGCCAGAATATAATTAGTTGTGAAAAATACTATATTGTATAATAGAGTCACAAATTTCTATAATCAGGCACCACATTTGCTGACTCATTAAATATACCTTTCTGGCTTAACCCTCCCCACCCCCCATTTTTCTGTAAGCAGGAAAAAAAAAAAAAGTAAAATCATTAAAGAAATGACTGTCATAGAAATGTGATTGGCTTAAAAATTCCGTGCTTACTTTTCTACCTCCTTACTGGTTTTTGTACAGACTGAGTAGCAAGTTTCTTTTGGTTTGCCGAACATTTTCAATTTTCTTACTTTGCTGTCTGCTTTCATTCACTATTATTATCCATGTCATTATCCTCCTCATCACCGTCATCATCATCATCATCATCATCGTCACCTTCTGACAAGTCAAAATCACTGAACCCCAGGGCCATGTTGACCTTCTTCCCCCTCCTCTTAGATGTGGTTTTGGAAGAATTCTGCTTGGCTTGCATGTTTATCTGCATCCCAGAATGCAGCACAGCTCCTGCTTTGTTCATTGAGAAGATATCCCCAAAGCCCATCAGCATCATGGCCTGCAGACTTTGGTTCATGCCATGGCCCTCCCCGTTACTTGTTGCTGTGATCTGACATGACATCTCTGCACTGTTTGACTCCTCTGTCTTAGATTCAAAGTAAGACTCCTCAGACATTCTTGCAGCAAGAGGCAAGAGAAGCTATCGTGAGGGAAGAAAGGACAGAAGCAAAAAGAGAAATTAGGACCAATTTAAATAAAGGAAACAGATACCACAAAATTAGTGGGTGCTGCACAGAAGGTAAATGATTAGTGAAATAAACGAATGTAGGGGATCCTGTAAAAACGTATTTAATGGCAGGTTTGGCTCCAGCATATTTGCCATAATTTACAAATGACAGAGTAAACCACAACCAAAAGTTTGCAGAGCGCCACAGCAGGCCAGATTTCAAATGGGAAGGAAGTTGCAAGTTTTAAGCCCTCATTTTGCTTAAAACAGTTTTTAGGATCTCTCTTAATTTTTTCCAATTTCACTTTCACACAGAAACGTTAAATATTAAATTAAAAAGAAATTAAGTAGAGATTAAATCTCAAGTAAAAAATGAAGGAACCTTGTACCAAAGGATCAAGTTCAGAGGAAGCATAAAGACAGTTCAGTAGTCAATACCCTTCTACAGAAATCTGGGCCATTAATCTCCTTTCTATCTAGATTACCATCTGACTCTAAATTAAAAAGGAGTCTAGGATTCAGTAGTTTCCGCTTATTATTTATTACAACCAGATAGAAACCTAGTTACTTGACTTATGAAATAATTCACTTAGTGAACAAATTCTAGATCTGTCTCTAATACTTAAGGACATAAATACATATGAAAATTTGGGGGAGAGAAAATTAGTATTAATTTAGACTGTTACCTTTTGCTCTATTCTCTAAGTGCCCTTCTTGTAGTAGAACTTTTTTTTCTAGGAATTCCCCCTCTCACAGTGGTAGACCTCTATTTTCTACCTTACATCATGATTTTGAACAACTAACCTATTCCCATAAATGCTGGTCTTATTCATTTCAGGAGTCTGTCAGGATCTGAAAAGTGTTACTGCCTCTTCTTTTGAGAAATAAGCAAATTAAGGCTTATATTTTTGGTGGTGTTCAAATATGGGTAAATTTATGATAAATAGTGCATAAATAACATGGGATGACCTTTACATCCTGGGTATAAATATGGTTTTTAGGGCCAGTTTCCTAATTTTTAAACTGAAGTTGGAGTTGAGGTTCTTTTTTTTTTTTTTAAAGTTTTATTTTTTTAAGTAATCTCTACACCCTACACGGGGCTCAAACTCACGACCCTGAGATCAAGAGTCAGATGCTCTACTGACTGAGCCAACCAGGCGCCCCCTGGAGTTGGGCTTTTAAAAAATATCTTACTCTATTAGGAAAAGATTTCCAGAGTTGTTGCATCAATAAGAACTTCACATGCTTCAGCTAAAAAATACAGTTATAAAGAAGGAAAAAATTGTGTTAGATCCTTTAACACTGGAAACAGGATATTATTTTCCTTGCAGCCAAACTTTGCAGCTTCTCAAATTTGTTTTCAATTGTTAGATTCTCTTTAGAGAGCTTTGTCCTCGCCTTCTCAACAGATGTCTCTCAAATAAGCTTTGATGTTTAAGAGAAATCAAATTTTTACATCAAGCTGCAACAATAATTAAAAAACAAACACTGTCTGTATTTTTGTATGGGAGAATTCCTCTTCCCAAATATCTTCAACTAATGTTTTAATTTCAGGAAAATAAATGGTGTCCCTCCTTGAAATAAATCCAATAATACTATTTTTTATGAAGTTACATAAATGTTAAACTTTTATAATTAAGATGAGGCTACAGACAGAAAACCTAAACCTCCAGCCACTTCCTTTTTAAAAGGTTTATTTCATCTTTCTCTCAGAAACCTCATTTAAAGTCAACTAGAAACTGATGTGAGGATAAAAGAAAATACCCACTTAGAAAATACCTGAGCACAAACTTTCTTTCCTTCAGAAATATGAGCTCTAAGCAGAAGAGACATTAAAAGCAAGTACTGTAAGAAAGAAAACTTAGCCCTCATAGGTAAAAAAAAAAAAAAAAAAAAAAAAGAAGAAACTCTGAGATCATGCTTCATGCTGTCCATTGTTAGATGGTAGCCTTCAGAGCGGTTCCTTTACAGAAAGTTTTCTGGAGTTAAAACGCAAGCATACAACCTACTGAGCACTCCTACTGTTTCATTATTTATTACACAACTATGTTACTAATAGCAATAATGTGTGCAAGGCAGCCCATGATTTCTTAGCAAAACTAATGCCGATAAACCAAAGAAAGCTTCTAAAGCATACTGTAATAGGTAGTTTAAAGTTTTTTCTTACAATGCTACATTTAGAAAGAGTCAAGCCATGCAGTGCTTTATAGCTTAAGATTTCAATGTACTTAAAAAAAAAAAAAACCACCTCTCAGCCTTCAGAAGACAGCTATGTGTCTGCCTCTCCTCAGCTCTGGGAGAAGCTCTGCTCCCAGCAGACCCTTAGGGTGATGCTTTCTGAGTCCGCCGGTTGATACCAATTCAACCAGACTCGAGTTCCCTCTTGAGAGCCAAATGAACTTACGAAATGTAGTACCTTTTTAATGTCCCATGGCAGTCTTATGTATAGCAATTCAGTTCTTGCTTTGGAAGTCCGTGGATGGCCAGAGTCATTTTGAAAAAAGTTAAATCTGATAATAAATACTTAACTTCATTGTATTTCCCTTTTTTTGGATATCAGGTTGCTTTTCCACATAAACCGGAAAAGGAGGCAAACTATGTTATTCTTTAGACATTGGAAGATACTCTGCAACTGGGCACTGGCTGCTTAATGGCGATTAAGGCTTTTAAAAATAGGAAAGCTTTTTGAAGATCACCAAGTGAAGAGCATGTAAGTATTTTTTGGGTATAATTACCGCAGCAACTATCAAAAAAGAATTTAAAATACATAATTTTACTTTTAATCTTACCATTACTTGGTTTTCAAAGTGGACAAATATTGGGGCACCTGGGTGGCTCAGTCGGTTAAGCGTCCGACTTCAGCTCAGGTCATGATCTCATGGTCCATGAGTTCGAGCCCTGCGTCAGGCTCTGTGATGTTAGTTCAGAGCCTGGAGCTTGCTTCAGATTCTGTCTCCCTCTCTCTCTGTCCCACCCCACTCACTCTCTATCAAAAAATGAATAAACGGTCGAAAAAAATATATAAAATGGACAAATTTTACCCATTAAAAAAACCAAAAAAGCCAATGATCTACTAAATTTCTGAAATGATAAACCATTCAAAATAGGGAAGAATCCTGAAATTTGGTTAGACTTTAATATATCATGTCAATATATAAGTATAAGCTAAATACAGAAATAGTGAAATCCTTATGAAGAATTTTTATCTTCCTCTAAATAAAAAGCTTGGGAAAAAAACAAGGTAGTTCTTAAGTAGTAAATATTAGAGGCTTGTCACAAGGGACATCTTTTTCCAATCTTTTGCTGCAGTGATTGTAACACTAAATGGAGCAAGGAATATTAATGCTGGTCGTTGATATGTCACCAAGTTTGTTCTCTTTTAGAAGGAAAACTTGCTTAAGTTCTGCCACATGGAGACTCTTGGACAGCGAGCTGCCTCGGCGTTCTGCTTATTAATTCCTGATGGGCTCTATGGAGTTAATCAGCCGTTAGGCACGTGTTCTGGGGATCTAACAGATGGTGCGAAAATACACTGCATTTTATTTTTGTAATTCTAATATACAAACACGCTGACAGAATAACAGTACTTAGAGAAAGGGCCAGAAATAGGCTAAGCTTTTCTTTTAAATTTCTGGCATTTTGTTAATTGAAATGAGATCCGAGCGCTACTTGAGTGTAAACGCAGGCCCTTCACCGTGCAGGCATAAGGCAGGAAGTGAGGGAGGTGGCCGTGGGGGAGGGGAGGGCCGCCATGCTGCCTCTTCTAAGTTGGGGGCCGAGTCACCCATGGGGAGCACTCACCGGGGTGTTGGACTGCTCCGTCAGCTTTTGCTCCCACATCCTCAGACGTCTTTCCCGCTCTTTCAGCTCTTGCTCTTTACAGCTGAGGTCCCGTTCTAGTTTCTTCAGCCTCTCAAGAGTTGCCTCAATTTCGCACCTGCACAGGGATGACTGGTTTAAGTCTCAGCTTTGCTCAAGAGTTATTAAATGCTTAGTGGCCATCAGAATGTGTAATGAAAGTGAAAGGCTGGGGTGCCTGGGTGGCACAGTCGTTAAGACTCTGACTCTTGATTTTGGCTCAGGTCAAGATCTCATGGTGGTGAGATCCAGCCTCACGTAGGGCTCTCCACTGACGGTGCAGAGTCTGCTTGGGGTTCTCTCCCCCAACCCCGCTTACCCTGCCCCTCCCCTGCTCACACTCTCTCTCAAAAATAAACTTAAAAGGCTAAAATGAAAGGCTGAATAAAAGACTGTGATTTTTGCCAGTTTTGTTGAGATATCATTGACATATATCACTGTGTAAGTTTACAGTGTACTGCATAATAGTTTGACTTACACATACTGTGAAATGATGCCCACTATAAATTTAGTTAGCATCCATCATCTCATATAGAGAAAGCAAAAAAAGAAAAAAAAATTTTCTTGTGATGAGAACTCTCCAGATGTACTCTCTAAACAACTTTCATACATATGATACATTAGACTGTAGTCATCATGTTGCACATTATAGTCCTTGGACTTACTTTTGTAACTAGAAGTTTATATCTTTTTTATTTTGAGAGAGAGCGTGCGTAAGCAAGTGGGGGGAGGGGCAGAGAGAGAGGGAGAGAGAGAATCCCAAGAACTGAGGAACTTGTAAGGTATGACCTGAGCAGAAACCAAGAGTCGGACCTTTAACGGACGGAGGCACCCAGTGTAAGTTTATACCTTTTGGTCACCTTCCTCCTATTTGCCCCCACCACCAACTCTGGTAACCATAAATCTGATCCTTTATTTCTGTGAGTCTGGCAAAACTTGTGCTTCTAAACCAAACAGGAAACTATCAGAGAATAAGATATCTGTCACATCCTTAAAAATCTATAGGTAGTTTCTAGTCTGGAAAAATCAGCTCAAAATACTTCCTAACAAAGTACTGAAGACCCACAAGAGTAGAGCCTAAGCTATGGAGCTGGTGTCCTGGTTTAGCTGTTTAATGAATGCTGACATTAAACTAGCCCTTTATAGTTTAGAAAGCACTATTACACAATGTCTCATCTTATTCTCATAACAGCCCCAAGAAACCGGTACTAATCCCATATATAGAGATGGGGAAAATGATGTTCAGGTTGGGTGATCAACATCCTGTCCCTAGTGAATTCAGGTTAGCCTAATTCCCTGACTAGGTAACTCAATCAATTGATTAATCTGACCTAGTTTTCTTAGTTGTAGGGGGTGATGATTATCTTATACCAGGGTTCCCCAGACTGCCTGATCCTAATAGCTACCTGGGCAGCTTTTTAAAAAACAAATAAATACACAACAAAATACAGATTCCTAGGACCCTTCCTTAGGGCTTATGATTCAGTAGGGCTGGGTAGGGACTAGGAATTTCCATTATTTAATAAAAGACCCGGGGCTCCTGGGTGGCTCAGTCGGTTAAGCGTCCAACTTCGGCTCAGGTCATGATCTCACGGTTCGCGGGTTCTAGCCCCGCGTTGGGCTCTGTGCTGACAGCTCAGAGCCTGGACCCTGCTTTGGATTCTGTGTCTCCCTCTCTCTCTGCTCCTCCCCCACTCACATTCTGTCTCTCTCTCTCTCAAAACTAAATAAACATTAAAAAATTTTTTTAAAAACCCAGGTAATTTTTATAATCTGACAAGTGTGGATCAGATGAACTCTAGGATTCTTTTGAAGTCTAATAATTTTTTTAAAGTTCCCTCCTTAGTCTCTATAGGCCAATCAACCTCACTACTTAGAATATGTCCAGTTATAGAAACCTTTGTAGAAAATGAACTGTTGATGACATGGCTCAGTACAAGCCATTTTCTTCCTTCAGGCCTGTCACTGTGCTCTGAGAGCTGGAAGTTCCTTCCCTTGAGTTTCTGAAAGGCCTGGAGACAGCTGACTGGTTATTAGCTGGTAAGTGCTGCCACAGCATGGAGTCTGGTTGGGATTCATTCTCTCTCTCTCTCTCTCTCTCTCTCTCTCTCTTCAAAATAAATAAACAAACATAAAAAAAAAAAAAAGTCCTAGGTATTATTTGGCAACATCTAAGACAGGGAACAGCTACTGAGGTGGGTCTGGATTTGGGTCCAACACTGGACTTCTCTGGTTATCTGAAAAGAACCTCAGAGCCAGGGAGTTAGCAAGTTAGTGTAAAAGCACCCGCCGTCGACACTCCATTCCTCTTATTGGTGTCATTTGAAAATTATAGAACATAAGAACAGTCACACTACCTGAAGAAAGGCACCAAAATCAGCAATCTTTCAGAATTATCACTATCATCAAGTCCACATTTTATCCCTGATGTTTCTGACAAAAAGATTATGCCCATTCATAAATAAGTGTGTGTTTATTTTTCAAATGGAGATTTGAGGGAAAAAAATCAATGTGGGAAACCTTAGGTTAAACTTTTATAACAAAGAAAGTGAAAGTGAGCCATCTTGGGGAACTGAAGGGGTCAGAGGGTGAGGAGCGGAGGCAGCAGAGAGGGGGGCACTCTGTGGCAGGTGGTGGGGGGGAGCTGGGCTGCTCTCTGTGCAGTGCCTCCAGCAGGCCACACCACACCCCTGCCCGAGAGAATGATCACACGGATACTCTGGTCAGGGGTAAGCGGCCAGCACGTTCAATTTCACTTGTAATTTAGGCAAGGGTTCATCTCAAGTTTCAGCTCTGGGAGCCAACTGTGAGTTTGAGCCCTTCTGGAAAACAGACCAATGGTTAAGTAAGCTGGAAGCTGTGACACAGAAAAACAAACACTGAGTAAAATCTGCTTCCTCAACCCGGCTCCTCAGGCTCAGCACTTCCCAACACTACTTCCTGCCCCAGGCGCCCCACTTCTGCAGGGAGTGTGGGAAGTTATGTACCATGAGGGACGCAACGACCCCGCTCCCCGTGTTGTTAATGGATTCTTTTGCATTGAGTGCATCTGTTGATGTATGTATATAACCTTCTTATTCTATAAACATAGGTGTTTTTAAAAGTTTAAGTGTTTTAGTTGATGAAAATGATGGTTTTTCTCTTAACCCAAATCCAATTAAGGTTGACTTCCACTAGTATCAGTTTTTCACATGCCAAAAATAGGCAGTGAAATGTAATTATCTTTTCAAGGTCAATTTGTAAAAATAGCTATATTATATATATGATGGTAAGTAAATAATATGAATATTAGTGTTATATATTAAAGGATTTGTGCTAATATCCAGATTGCAAAGATTAAATTTCCTTATCTGTTTTTTGGTTTTATTGTTTTTAATGTGTTTATGTATTTTTGAGAGACAGAGCGCTAACAGGGCCGGAGCAGAGAGGGAGGAGAGAGACAGAGAATCCTAAGGAGGCTCCACACTGTTAGCACGGAGCCCCATTGGGGCTCAAACCCATGAACTGTGAGATCATGACCTGAGCTGAAATTCTCAGATGCCTAACCCACTGAGCCACCCAGGTGCCTCTGTTTTTTGTTTTTATTTATTTTAATGTTTATTTTTGAGAGAGCGAGTGAGCGAGGAAGGGGCAGAGAGAGAGGGAGACACAGAATCCAAAGCAGGCTCCAGGCTCAGAGCTATCAGCACAGAGCCCGACGTGGGGCTCAAATTCACAAACCTTGAGATCATGACCTGAGCTGAAGTCAGACGCTTAACCAACCCAGATGCCCGTTTCTTGTTTTTAACAAGGTGTGCCACGGAGGGGTATTCTAATCACAAGGGAGGAATACAATCAGCAAAGTATTCCGCCAAGAGACACAGATCTGAACATGCCTCACAGCGCCACACAGCTCACTCAGTGCTGATTACAAGGCAGTTATGTGGGGCAATGAAAATTGCAAACATGAGCAACAGGGTGACACATTTCCTGTTCTTAATGATCATGGCTGTTATTGCTAATAAATCAATAGTAGGAGAAACAAGCTGAAGATACGAACAAGGAAATATCTGACTGTAGGTTTCTTTCCCATCATCTATTAGATCAAAAGAAAGAACATAGTTCACTTAAAAATTTTTTTTTAATGTTTAGAGAGACAGAGAGGGAGACACAGAATCTGAAGCAGGCTCCAGGCTCTGAGTTGTCCGCACAGAGCCCAACGTGTGGCTCAAACCCACGAATTGCGAGATCATGACCTGTGCCAGAGTCATATGCTTAACCGACTGAGCCACCCAGGCACCCTGGAAAGAACATAGTTTATATGGTTTTAAATAACCTAGCTTTAAAAAGAATTTTAAGGGGCAACTGGATAGCTCATTCGGTTTAGAGTTCAGCTCCTGATTTCGGCTCAGGTCATGATCTCACGGTTGTGAGATAGAGCCCCGCATCAGTCTCCATGCTGCGTGTACAGCCTGCCTAAGATTCTCTCTCTCCCTCTCTGTCTCTCTCTCCCTCTCTGTCTGCCCCTCCCCTAGTCTCTCTCTCTCTCAAAAAACAAAACTAAATATAAAATTTAGAATTGTAATAAAAATCATTTAATTTTCTAAAACAGAATGTTTCATCTGGTCTATGTGTAAGGAAGCTCTACCACAAAACAAGCATTTCCCAGAAACACAAGATGTCCTACACATGCTTTCAACAGCAGTCATGTGGTTTCAGACACAAGACAAAAGTCAGGAGAAAGAGGACAGTCTGAATGTGTTGCCCTTTGAAATATCCAGATGATGTGACAAAGCATTTGATTCTTTTTGGTATGTGGGACAGAGTGGGATGTTTTTGCCTTGATCATAACCTAGAACAATCACGCTCTCGTATTTCTCTTTGCTCAAAGGAATCAAGTGAACTCTGCATGGTCATGACCGGATGGTATGGCGCCGGCCACGGTCCGGGAGCAGCGCTGCGTAGAGCGCGCACCACAGCAGGCCTGTGGGACCAGACCACGTGGGTTCTGGTACTGGCTCTTAGTATAATCTTGGGCAGGTGACCTAACATGTCCATCCATCTCATTTTGCTCTGTGACAGAAGTCAGGATTGCCGTATGGATTAAAAAAGATAATCCAGATAAAGTACGAGCATCTGGTGAGAATATAATAAATGGCAGTTGTGTGTGTTGTTACTCTAATATTATTCCCTCTGGTTTTAACCAATTGCCACGTTCAGATAAAACAGCCCTGCTACTTCTTAGACTGGTTTAAGGGTTCAGGTAAAGAAACATATTCTCTCACCAGCTCTCAGGATCAACTGGTTTCTCAAAGGAGCCAGGGAGGAAGCCAGCTAAGCAACTGCTTGCTTTTTACTAAAACACATTAATGTATTACCAATGTTATTTCCCTCATCTTTTCATCTTCAGACATTTAAAAAAATTTATTATTCAACCATCCAGGTTTGTAGAAAATAAAGCTATCCAAATAGAAAACACTCTTCCCAAATTTAATTATCCACTGGTGTCACTGACCTTTTGATACTTTTAGGTACACATACCATCTAAACGTAAATGTTTATAGTACAAAAAATGCAATCATTCTAATCATACTGGACCCTAGCCTCTATTTGTAAGTCATTTATCAGATCTGTATTATCATAAATGGCTCCATCTATTCTGTATATGGAGATAGCATCAGTTGTTAAAACCATAAAAATCACAAAAAAACAAAAATCTATTGCACCTTATGCCCTTTCTAATTTACAATTCTAAATGACGCTGTGATAAGCGTGTATCTGTACATTCTTGTATAGCCTTTCATTTCCTCAGGAATGGAGTGGTAGTGGTGGAGTGGAGGCAGCCGATCTATACTGCCAGACTGTCCTCCAAAAAGGTAGTAGTGTCACCAGCAATGTACTAGAAAGTTTATTATGCTGGATATTTTCATGATGTAGATTTTTGCCAATCTGGCAAATGAATTATGTTCCCTTATAGTTGCTTGATTGTACGTGAGGTTAAATATTTTCGTATGTTTATTGGCCATTTGAGTTCTCCTTTTGTGAAATGCCTTTCATGTCCTTTAGAATGATATAATTAAAATGTTATTTTAAAGGCAGTAACTCTGTCTACCACTGTAGTCTTCCAAGTGTGATCTGGGGGCCCGTGGGAGCTTTTCAAAGGATCGAAGAGATTAAAGTGGTTTTCAGAACAACATTAAGACATGACGTGCCTTTTCTCATTCTCTCACAAGTGCACAGACCCTTCCAGAGGCTTCATGATATGTGCCAGTGCCGCAGGCTGAGTGCAGAGACAGGATTTATTGTTACTTAAATGAATCAAGAGCTACATACTTAAATTTTTTCTCAGTTCTAATTCTGAATGTGGTAAATACTGACAGATCTAACTCACTGCAACTGAAGCTCTTTGTAGTCCTCAATAATTTTTCAGAGTGTAATGGAGTCCTGAGACCAAAAACTTCCGGAACTGCCAAGCTACTATCTAGGGGGAAGGAAGTTACATCAGTGTGGCATTTGTCCTGGAAGTTTATGGTGGGCACTGCTTTTGCCAAAAGGAGGTTTTTACATTTTTCTATAGAAAATTTACCAACTGTCCCCCTATTTTCTGATGTTGGTGGCATAGTTTTAGTATCATATCTCAAGGCTATTATAATACACTAATTTTAAAATCCCATTAGTCTTTTGGATAACAGATCAAACAGCATCTCCTCAGGAAATCCTTTTATTATTTCGTCAGACTAGATTTCATGTGCATACTCTCAGATGTCCAGTAATTCTCTGTCACAATTCTTATCAAAGTAGTAATAAGTTGCTTGTGCATCCATAGTCAGTAGTTCAACGCTAGACCCCCTACTCCATATGCACTAGGGCTGTTCTGCTCATCACCATGGCACAACACAAGAGCTCCTTGCCTCGGCAGAGGTTCTGGAGTATGTGAATGAGTGTAAGAAACACACCTGTCAATAAATCAGCTTACGTATTTATATTCTCTTGTATGATATCATAATGTCTTTTACTGTTGCTGCCACCATGGTGTTTCCCTCCCCAAATATTTATCGAGCAACTGCTGTGTTCAAGGCCCATTCTAGATGCTGTAGGTATAGTAATGAACAAAAGAGATTATCTGATCCTTTTACATTTCAGCCAGAGAGGTACAGATAAAACAGCAAACTACAGAATTACTTATTAATTCCAATAGCAGTAGAGGTTCTAAAGGAGATGCTCTCAGGGCACATAAAGTAGAACCTCATCTGATCTAGGGTCAGAAACACTTCCTTAAATACACGTTATTTCAGTTGCTATCTAAATGATGACTAGGAGCCAAGCTGGATGTGGGTGTCAAGGGTGGTATGCTGCCGAAAGGGACGAGTTTTATATAGAAGAAACTGCATTTGCAAGGACACTGAACAAGGAAGAAGTATGCATCTACTGAGGGACTAAAAGCCAGAAGTTAAGAGGCAGAACTATGCTCTTACGGTAAGGCTGCTGAGGTCAGAGTGCAAAGGGTCTCCTGAGTCTTGTGCAGCGTTGACCTTTATACTAGAGTAATCCCTTACACGGATTTGAAACAAGAGTGACCTAATTTGTGCTGGTCTCTTACTGTAGGAAACAAGTATTAACTTACATGTTTTGTTAATTATTTAAGTCCAGAACGAAACCCCCCTCATACCTACATTCGAGCAGAGAGTATGACTTTTGTTTCCCTAAATAAAAACTGATTTAACTCACTGGCCTCAGATAGAGATTTCAAAAGAATAAAAACCAATAAGGTTACTGTAAAACAATCATACAGAAAGCCCAAGGAAACGTCTAAGAACAGGAGTGAACAACTCCATGTTTCCAAGGTGCATGCAGTATTCATTGGGCATCAGCAGGTGGCGTAAGGCGTCATGTTACCGCCAAGGCTATCAGGAGCAGAGATAAGTTACTTAAATCTCTGCTGAGTCAGGGAGGAATAATGTCAGCTCCCAAACATGCTATTTATATAACTGCAGCACGTGACCTGGCTCAACTGTCTCATCCTGGGCTTGCTCCTTCCACTCACACATTACAATTCTCTCATTATTAAGTTTGCTTTCCACTTGACAAAATGTAGTAGGATTCATAACATCAATAGTTTTCTTTTAAAAGTGTTTTTATAGTCTCCCTACCTCCTCCATCAACAGATCCAGTACTCTGCAAACTCCTAGGCAAATAATATTTTTATTTCTCACTGGACAGATGCCAAGACTTCCGAATACAGAGTGTATGGTACAGAGAAATGTCTGGTAACTGTCTTCGGTCTCAGGAGACATGATTTTAATAGTCTTTCCAAATACTTAGACATATGCAATGGAGGACTTACTAGATCTCCAAAAAATTTTAACATAAAAAACAAAACTCTAGAGTGTCATCAAGTTCACTGGTTTTCTTCTTCAGTGGAGCTGGACCCGATCTTTTAAAGCCAGAGGCCATGACTTGGTGCAAGGCTTACCTACCTCCACTCTGCCTTGTTGTGCAGGAATGAGTTACACTGGTCAGGAAGGCTAGTATCATTTGACATGGACTCCAGAATTGAAATGATTTGCTTGAAAGATGGCCGTTTCTGAAAAAGAGAAAATAATAAACTTGTTGGGACTTAAGAAAGTAGGTCTTTAAGAGAAAATCCACAAGCAAAACAATAAGCTTGACATACCATAACAAAATAAAATAGCATGCCATGTCCTGACTTAGTTATTACAACTGTCTGACTACTCAGGTTTAAGGGAACCATATTCCTTATTTTCAATAAATTATAAGAATAGTCTCATGTCATTTTTCTATCATGTGGCCTAAGGCTGGAATAATTACAGTTTTTCTCTAGGTACGGAAAGTACGAATTCTCTTTTGGGTAGGATTAAGGAGTCCTAAAAGGGAAAAGTTAAATCCTTTAAAAATCTTGGTGATACAGCAAGTTTAGTAAAAGGTAATGGTAGAGTCTGGGTGACAGGTCTACCAGTGTTCACCATAAAATTCAATAAACTTTTCTGTATGTTTGAACATTCTTACAATGTTGGGGGAGAATCTACTTACTCTGTTAGAACTACTAAAATTTCCTCAACCACTTGCTGATAGAAAAAGTCCCCCATTTTAAAGTCATTATGACTTCATTGTCTGCAGTGTTGACTCCACATCATAACTAGTTTGGGAAGCGGGAAGCTCTAACGCACAGTTTACTAGGAATTGAAAAAGTGGCGGTTTGGTGCATTTCTTTAGCGGTAACCACACTTGTCTGTTGCCTTAGACTCTAGCCAAGGCTGAAACAAAAGGTTAAAACAAAAATGGAGAAAGATAACAAAAGGATGATGCACATTCTGTCTTCATCATGCCTCGTAATTATACCATTTCTGAGCAAATTACAGTTGCAGCAATTAAAACATGCATTTTAATTTAGGAGCACAAAAACAAGAAGGAACAACGTTGAGGTGGCTTGCTCTTAGGACTTGAGTGCTTCCTACCTTAAGAAAGACAATTTTTCCACTTCTCAGGAATATAAAACTGGGCTATTCATTCTGAATTCTGCCTTCATTGTATTCTTCTAAGGGCGTGTGTGCCTGTATGTGTGTGTGTAAGAAGAGGGCCTAAGTAGCTAAGTGTCGCTGATACACAGTAAGCCTTGTAATAAGCAAAGAAGAAAATGCCTTAAGTAGGAAATTTGAAAAATACGGTCTTAACTTTATTCCTATTTTAATTTCTCCTACCACGTGTCAGGCTGTAAAAGGAAAAATGTTTTAATTGTTTGCACAGGAACTAATTATGTAATACAGGATTTTCATTTTTGCATGGAAAAGCAGTGAGAGGCTAAGAATATTTTTCCCTACATTTAATCATTCTTGAAATAAAGTAAAACTCTTTTGTAATTAGGTGACAAGTACCCCTAGAAAAACCTTAATTTTATAGGTAGAATACACAATTAGATGGAAATTATCAAAGTGAACGTTTGAAAAACAACAACAATATAGAATTTTGTGGTGATGATGGTTTATAGATATTCTGACTGCAGAATACAGTATTTGGCCCAGGCCTACGTTCCCTTTAGTATTCACGTAGGTTTTGCTTACATTAAAAAAATTACACCTAGGGCCATTTATTAAGCATTTATATACATTATTTATTATCTCCATTTTGTAGATAAGGAAAAACTCAGAAAAATATGGATTGCCCAGTGTCACACGGGAAGCAAGTTACTAAATCAGGGGCAAGGCTCTTAAACCTTTCAATATGTTTTATCACACGAGAGTAAGACATTCCTATCAAACTCCGGGCTTTATTCTTTTCTTATTTAGAAATGCCAGTTTAGAACTGGAAACTACCCACCTTTACTTCTTTTTTTAATAAACTACTTTGAGCATCTGGTGTAAGCCATTGGCATGACTTGACATTTACCTAATAGCTTTCTCTTGTATTCTCTTTCGCCTCCTCATTGCAAAAGAACATTTTTCTACAGGTGAGCTGAATATTTTTTTTTATCTATGTCTTTAAAGCATAAAGGCTGGGGAAAAAAGGAAAGGTTTGTAACCAGTCATGGCTCTATATATGTGCACAGGAGTGGCATCAACTTCTGGCTGAATTGCTACAGACTTCTAGCCAGAGAACTAAAATGTGCCTTGGTCTGACTACTTGAGTTAACACATTGGGCACCCACTTACTAAATGTGTGGAAGGTGCCAAAGGTAGCACTTTGCCCTCAAAGAGACAGCAGTCCACTTAGGCAGAAAAGAGATTTTAAAAAATACAACAGCAAAAGGTAAGGCCTTAGCCCAGATTGTGGTTTAGGAACAGGAGTACCAAGTATGGGCTGCAGTAAACAGAATAGTCAGGGAGGGCTTGATGTTGAAGTAATCAAAGGAAGAAAGAAAACAGGAGGGCACGCCCAGGGAAGGGATGTGTGGAAGGTATGGCTGGAGATCAACCATGAGAGCTGGAAGCATGGGCCGCAGCTGGATGTACAATGAAATACAGAAGGAATGTATTAGTTGTATCAGAATAAAATGCCTTGAATGTAGGAAATAAAAATCAGTCTTTTTTTTTAAATTTTATTTATTTTTTTAACGTTTATTTATTTTTGGGACAGAGAGAGACAGAGCATGAACGGCGGAGCGGCAGAGAGAGAGGGAGACACAGAATCGGAAACAGGCTCCAGGCTCTGAGCCATCAGCCCAGAGCCTGACGCGGGGCTCGAACTCGCGGACCGTGAGATCGTGACCTGGCTGAAGTCGGACGCTTAACCGACTGCGCCACCCAGGCGCCCCTAAAAATCAGTCTTAAACCTTATACTTCACCTGGCTAGAATACAAGACTCCTCTCGTGCCAAAGAAGGGTAAGCTGGCTACATGTTAAAGACATGCCAACTTGATGGCTTCACCGGGCCTGATGTCCTTCCTGTGTTAGGTGTTTACACTACCATTTCATTAATGCACCAAACTGTATATTCTTAGAATTTTAATTACTGAAGTACGGAGCTTCCGATTAAGAAATTCAAAAACTGCTTTGCATACTGAGATATAATTGCAGTTATAGAGATTTAGGTGTGTTAATCGAATTCAATGCAAATAATTTCAGGTAAAATTTTTATTTAAGTATCAGAGAGAAAAATACCACCAAAATGACTATATATGCCACAATGGACGTGTAACTGGTACAGTATGGAAAAGGTAGTATGATAGCATTAAAAAAATATCTATGTTCTAGAGCAAACTTGCAAATAGCTGCTTACATTTTCTACTGGATTAGCTGCAAAGTGCAGGCATTTCTCTTAGTGCTTCAAAACCCCATATTCTGCGAACAGAGGCGGGGCAGACCATTCCAAACCTATACAGCTTTGTCACTGAATACTAATAAAAACAATCATAGTAAATAAAAATACTAACAGAATTTTTAAAATGTTAAATTCTTTTTTTTTAATTTTTTTTTTTGGTTTTACATTTTTAAATTTATTTTTGAGAGACAGAGAGAGCACAAGTGGGGAGGGGCAGAGAGAGAAGGAGACAGAATCCGAAGCAGGCTCCGGGCTCTGAGTTGTCAGCACAGAGCCTGACACGGGGCTCGAACTCACGAACCGTGAGATCATGACCTGAGCCGAAGTTGGACGCTCAACCAACTGAGCCACTCAGGCGCCCCTAAATTCGTTAATAAAAAACATTACGAAGTCAATAAAAGATTCTCCTTTTAAAAAGGGTGAAGACAGTTTGATGAACAGGAGTGAAAGTGAAGATTGAGGTTGCTGGTTACCAGGGCCAAGGGGACATGTACAAGTCAGGGAAGACCCAGCCACAAACTCCTCCAAGACAAAGCGCGGCCATCCAGCCACGAGGGAGCACGTGGGCGGAGGTGCCTCACAGATCTGTGTCCCTTGCTGCTCTGCAGACTGTACTTGGTGTTGAGCTGTTCTCACTTGATGGTGTGGGACGACGTGCTAGGTAACAGGTATGACTCAGCATGAATTTTGTGTTACATGAACATGTTTCTCAGACTTACCGGTGGTTTATGCATTATTCCCGCTAAAGAAACACATGCTATAGAACAGACTGTGTTACCATCATGCATTCTTCCTGGGCCAGATTGGAATGGAGTTTAAATTAAGGAAGAAATTCCATTCTTAAGTCTTAGATCTGTTTAAAAAAGTCAGTTCGCAATAGATTTATTTCAGTGACAGAGTGGGCAAATTCGAACTATAAGATTAGTTCCTTTCTTGAGTCTTTCTCTTCTGTGACGTTGTTTTACTTTCTAACTTTTTAATATGAAAAATTACAAACATATACAAACGCAGAATGTAACAAGCCTCCATATACCTATCACGTGGCTTCAAAAATTATCTATGGCCAATCTTGTTTAATCTACACCACCATCTATTTCCTTTCACTTTATTTTGAAGCAACTCCAAGACTCCCCTATCATTTTATCTATAAATATTTCCGTATGTATGTGAGAGTCTTTTAAAATGATCTTTGCAGGGAAAGGAAATGGGCCTTCATGCTCAAATGTGATAACCACATGAAAGTCCACATTCTGGAATGTCTCCAACTCTATTGTGATAGCTTAAAAAACATCACGAATCTAGTTTCTCTAGAAGTGCTACTTTTGCCTGGTCTTTGGTTCAGACTGCTTGGGTTCCTTCTCCAGTCTCACCATGTACTAACCTGTGGCCTTGAGCATTACTTACCTTCTGTGTGCCTTGACCCTTCATCTGTAAAATGAGTGTCATAACACAACCTATTTCATAGAGGTATTCTAAGGAACAAATGAGCAAATGTGCATAAAGTGCTTGGAGCAGTGCCTGGCATATAATGAGCACTGTGTGCTAGCCATTTTTATAACATGAAAGTGCAATACTTATTATTAGAGATTAAAAACAAAGGAATGCAATTCTTTCCATTGAGTCAAGAGTACCAGAATGCTGTAAGAAAGCCAGTAATGAGTTTCTAAGGATCAAGATGAACAGATATCAACAGAAAGCCTTTACAGTCCATCCGGGACTCACAGAAGCAGCAATTCAGCTTGCTTTGTAAGGAATCTTATTACTCCAAGTTTTAGAAACTCAAAACCAAGAAAACACGTGAAATTTCAGAATTCTGAACAACGACCAAAAGAATATTTATTTATATACCTTGGCATCAGCTTCCCAACACTGACGTAACAGCTCAGCAAAACTTCTGGGGCAACTGCTTGGAATGGTTAATCTCTACCACAGAGAAAGGAAAAACAACACAAGGATTGACTCATTAAGGTAAGCAAATACTGAAAGGTCATAAAAGTTAATTTAAGAGCATAAATAAGTCATTAACTTTAAAACTTCCATTGATTGATACATGGCAAGTAAGAATTTATGTTTAGATTCATAATATCTAATCTCTAAAGACACTGATGCTACTTTTCTTCCAAAATGGTATCCAAGTGGATGGAGAAGTTGGATTCAGCACAACAAATCCAAAAAAACCTAGACACAAGTCTAAAAGAAACTACAGTAGGACAGGGGCAAGGGGGAACAGAAATACACACTGTAAAACCACAAACCTATCACCATTCTTTCATAGACAACTACGAAATCTGCAGACAGGTTGGGCAGCCAGGCAACGAGCTTGGCTCTGGCAGGAGGTGTACAACTCTGAAAGCATCTTCTGCAGAGACCGTCAAAGAATTTTAAAGAAGTGTGCCTTTTCTCATCAGCAAAGAGGATATTCTGTTTTTTCTTTTTCTTTTTTTTTTTTTAACGTCTATTTATTTTTGAGACAGAGAGAGACACAGCATGAACGGGGGAGGGTCAGAGAGAGGGAGACACAGAATCCGAAACAGGCTCCAGGCTCTGACTGTCAGCACAAAGCCCGACGTGGGGCTCGAACTCACGGACCGCGAGATCATGACCTGAGCTGAAGTTGGACGCTCAACCAACTGAGCCACCCAGGCACCCCCAAAGAGGATATTCTGAATGTATGACCCCTTACGGGTAAACCGCAGGGACTGGACACAACAGAGATTATAATGTGAGGATCAGTTCCGTTCCAACATTTTACACAAGTGGTTCTCTAGAACTTGCGATGTCCCTGGAGGCTCTCTAGAGATCTGCAGAGGCATTTTTTGTTTGTTTTGAAGACTGGAGGGCTGCACCTAGCATGGATCAAGAGTACTAGACATCCTTCACTGTGTTGTAAATCCCTGATTAAGTACTCCCTCATACTCCACTAAACTCCAGATGCCCCGGGTGCAAACAACAAGGTTTATCATTTTCTGACCCCAGACTCTCTCTTGGATTTATAAACACATTTTTTTGAGCAGTTTTAAAATACAATGAATTAAGAACGCAACTACTGGGGCGCCTGGGTGGCGCAGTCGGTTGAGCGTCCGACTTCAGCCAGGTCACGATCTCGTGGTCCGTGAGTTCGAGCCCCGCGTCGGGCTCTGGGCTGATGGCTCAGAGCCTGGAGCCTGTTTCCGATTCTGTGTCTCCCTCTCTCTCTGCCCCTCCCCCGTTCATGCTCTGTCTCTCTCTGTCCCAAAAATAAATAAACGTTGAAAAAAAAAAATTAAAAAAAGAACGCAACTACTAAATAAGATAAATCAAGGGCAGATTGATCTTTGCAGTACTCATAACCTTACTGAGATGTTTGGAAAACATCACCTGCAACAGCATTGCTCATGATGCTGGAATCACTGATACAATTCAGCGCGACTCTGCATGTGTAGCTGTTGAATCCTATTTACCCGCAGGGACAAGCATCTAAAATTGTTCCACACTCTCCTCTCTTGTGGCCATGCCTGTGCATTTATACATTGCAATACCTTTTTCATCGATTTCTTCTTTATTACAGTTAGAGCATTATGTTAACTTTAAAATATAATGTGTATAATGGGTAGGTTGCACTACCTCTGAATTTCATTTCAGGGAAGTAGAGGGACCATTAACAGGGTTGTTATCAAAAGAGCGCTGGGTGTGAGTTGAGAACTGCTGCACTAAGAAGTACTGAGATTTATTCCACAGTATTGTTTACTGAAGAAGTTTTGTAAATAAAAAGCTTAAACTGAATTTATTTGGATTTGGGGGAGATTGTGTATAAAACTAGAAAAAGAGTTATTCTGGCAGGAAAACAGATGATCTATATTTAGAATTACAGATAACCTTAAAATCAAAATAAACCAAAATAAAACCTTATAACCAAGTTTTAAACAAAACAACCCTCTCCAAGTTAAAGGTATGCTAAACATCTTTTTAATTGATTACATAGAACAGAGGAGATGTAGTAACCTGCACTTTTATTTTACTGTAATATATGGTAAACCGTACTCCTATTTTACTGGAAACCTTTTGATGAAGATCAAAAGGAAAATCGGGTGTTTACTTAAAACACACACACACACATACACACACATACATATGATGGCTGGTTGGGAGTAGCAACTAAGAAAAACGAAGTGATTGCAACTATTCAGCTGAATCCACTCCATGGCAAAAAAATTTCTCATAAAAGGTAACATTTTCAATATAACTTTCTCACATTTTTTCTAAGAACTGAAATGTGACCTGGACGAATATGGATGTTAATTTTCTGTCATCTTTTCTCACTGAAAAACTTTTTAGCTACTGAATCTTGAGACATTATGAAATAAGATATAATTATTTTAAGTTATCTGATATGGTCAAATATCAACTAAATCTAAACTCACACGCTAATGTAAGGGATTATTTTGGTGCGTCAAAAAGTACTTAAAAAAATATATATAAAGTACTTTAAAAGGGAATCCAAAGCATTTAAGTCCTGATTACCTAATTGTGGGTATTCCTACTGCATTAAAACATCCTGAAATGGCCAGAATATTAGCAATAGATTTGCAACACTTCAAAACGGTAAGATTTTAAAAGTTTCAAATTTAAATTAAAATATTTCCCAAACACTAAGTTATGCATGACATTTTCTAAAGGTCATACTCCTTTTTGCACCATTTTCTACATAAGATGCAAAAAATTACTCTTAATAATTTATCTTTTTCTAAAGTATAGTCAACAATGGATTACGCTTTTTGAGGATTTCTATTAAGAATAGTAGCTTTGCTACTAAGAACAGAACACATTTTGTAAGAATCTAAGTACTTGTAAAGATAGAAATTATCCTGCTAGAATATTCTGAATGACCACTAATTGAGTTTTATGGAAATAACAAAGGCAAACATACATGTCTGGAAGAATTATGAAATTTACTAACAATACCCTCCTACTTTCGGGACTTCTGTAAGGATTCACTGTTTGCTTTAACAGTGCTTTATGTATCTAGTTTTAATAGGATTTAATATTAGGAAAAATTGTCTGAAGGCCTTATTTCATTATTAAGCACTTAGAAGCAAAGACCTTCAGATATTTTTAGAAAGTACTGATCTTCCTACAGATCCAAAAAGCAGTCCTAAATGATGAAACTAAATAAGGTCTAGAGTCTAGTTGAGAGTAATGTATCAATGTCAACTTTTTGGTTTTGGTATTGGCCTACACCTGTATCTCACCAGTGGTAGAAGCTGGGTGAAGGATACACAGAATCCCTTCTAATATTTTTGCAACTTACTGTGAGTCTATGATTATTTCAAAATAAAAGTTAAAAAGAAAAGACAATTCTAATATTTGAATATAGGTGCATTCTAGCATGAGTAGCTTACATTTAAAGTGTCTCGCTAAGTTTAAACACATCATTCTTTACTTAAATGAGGCCTGTTTAAAAAAAAAAAATACAGCTTGCTCTTTTCAACTCAAGAACCCAAGATATTCCAAAGTAAAAATAAGTGAATTAAAATAATTAGAAGTTGAAAGGATTTTGGAAATTACATTTAAATCAAAGTCTCGATTTTATTATGAAATTAAATAAGTCCTTGGCAAATTTTTTTCAAGCTTTAAGTCAAGTCCCAGGTAGTTAACATACAGTGTACTATTAGTTTCAGGTATAGGATTTAGTGATTCAACACTTACGTCATAACACCTGGAGCTCATCACAACAAGCGCCCTCCTTAATACCCATCACCCATGTAACCCATCCCCTCCTCCAGCAACCCTCAGTTTGTTCTCTACAAACTTCCAGTTGAGACTTGGCAATTATTTTAATGTTATGTCAGTAGAATTTGTTTTGGTAATAAGTGTCTACGTTTATGAGATGAAATGAAGACTCCTTCCCGAATGATGACAATGGAATTTACAGCTAAACTGCCATATTTTTGACAAATAAATACGTAGAATGAGAGTAGAGAGAGAAATATCCTCATAATACCCAAATTTCCTCAAGTTCAGTGGAAAGTTGGGAAAACTTGTGTCACCGTGGGGGGGGGGTGTCTTTCAATTTGCTATTCTATGTCCAGAATGGGAGGGGTCTGAGTAGTCTCCGTCAGTTATTAGCTGGCCATCATGTACACCATGGATAAAACAGTACAACCTACTCTAGGGAATCCTTCAGGGAAAGGGGGGAGATAGCCTCTTTCCTGTACATGGTGGGGAGGTTCTGAAGATTATGGGTGATTCCCAGCCCTCAAGCCTGCTATCCAAAGGCAGTTTCTAAATTCATTTTTCTCAACAGCTTTAATAATCCTTGAGAGATACTCCAATGTTTTGAAAGTGCTTCAGATTCACACCTCTTCTGCCATCCTTTAGATGAAGTACTATTTTTAAATATTAATTCGTTTTTCTTAGACATATTTGGAGGGCCCAGTTGGCTTTTAAAAAACTTTCTTCTAGTTTATCTTGGAACAACATAGAGGGAAACAAATTACATGGAGTGTTCTGCTCCAAAGTCAACATTGGGTCAATAATTTTCTTCCCTCTCATTTGTAACCCCAGAACCAAACATCTAATCACCTCACTGGCAAAAGAAACTGAACAGAAACAAGTGGGTTCTCCTATCATGAAAATATCAGTTATTCTATGTACCAGGTCTGATTTAATAGCACACCAGGAATAACCATGACATTTAATTAAAACAGAACAGCTCCTGTGAAACACTGAGCAAGACACGTTCTTGAATATAACTCCTTTTCCTTTTTCTTAAATTGGCAGCTCTCTCCCATCAAGTTCAGCTATCATGAACATTTCATCCGCTCTCAATAGCTCAGGAGGACAAATTAATAAGGTAGCTGGATTATGTGATCTAAACTATGGAAACATGGTTTCTCTTAGTCAATAGCAGCTTTTTGGTTAATCTAGTCTGTTCCTGCACTCACATGGGGAGCAAATCAATCCAATTCTTTTAAAGCATGAAAAAAGGAATATCTCTATACAGTCAACCTTTTTGCAAATTATTTTATGCTAAGGTTACACTCTTACCTTCTGTGGAGGGCACAGATAACGTCTGGAAATGAAGGTTTGTGAAATAAGGTTGTTTTGCATTGCAAAGACAACTGCATGCTTCCATTACTTGATCTAAGTTCTCCTAGTACCTTGATATTGGATGCTTCATCCTTATGCTGAGGATTTCCATGCCTGTGCATTTCAGTCACAATTTTAAACCTTTCAAAATGTAGTTGCTCTCTTTGATATGAATGTACCACGTTCTCTGATGTAGGCTCATAGGTCCAACTAACTGAAAGCCTCAATTTGTGGGAAGAAGAAAAGCGAGGCTGGGGACACAGCACAAACGGTGTTTACGCCACTGAAGTTCTTTTGAAATGGAAAGGCTCTGCATGAAGAAGGGAACAGTTATGCCACTGCCTCGCCAATTCCAGTGAGGAGCTCATCTTCAATGTAGTGTTCAACGTAGGTGGCAAAACTGTAATTTTTCCCTTTTTTGAAACTATTTTTTCTTCTTTTATTTTTGAAATTCTCATCTAAGCGACAGTTTCTTGTACTATAGTGACTCCTGCTGGGAGAGGTAAGTTGAAGTAGCTGAAGGTCTCTTACAGATATATCAACTCCCGGCCAGTAAAAAAGATGTCCTAAACGCAGGAGATGGAGTTAAACTGTTCCCCTACCTTGGACGCAATGGCTTCTTTCATCACTAAGAACAAACCCCTAGGTTTTACAATTGAGACTGAGAAACTAGTACAGTACTTGTACAATTTTTGATCTACAGCATCACGACGTGAAGCTGCAACAATTAGATGTAAAGGGTCCATTCATGAGGAATAACATCACTTTGACCCTTTGTGTTAGCTCCTACTGCTAATCTTTCCATAAGCGTGAACTTACTTTCAATTTGAAGAAGATGAAAAAGTCTTTTGCAAAACCCCAATACTGTTTTCTGATCTATGTACCTGAATGGAGAATCGTAGTCTTACCTCGTTTTTTTCCACTACAAGCCAAGCTACTTGTAATCCTTCCAAACCTTTAAAGGGGACCTCCCTTGTTAGCATCTCCCAGAGAACCTGGAACAAAAAGAAAATGGAATTTTTATTCTTGTACTTTATATTTTTGGTGTTTTACTGAAACTTTATCTAACATTTAACTGTATCCAATTACCAGACAAAAACCAACCCCACCTGTAGAAACTTGTGCAAAATGTATATATTCATATATATATATATATATATATACACACATATATATATATACACACACATATACATATAAACATATACATACATTTTTTGTTCATTTTTATAAAGAAAAAAAAACTAGAAATCAGAACATTTAGAGCCAGACTTAAAATTTTATGAAACCAATGGGCCTACATAATTTATCTTGTAAGTTACGAGAATTCTCACAGATTCCCACAAATTAGATTTTACATTTTGTTGGTCAAACTCTTTCCACCTTCAATTGCCGATAAATTTCTCCATAAGATAATAACTGGGAATTCAACTGTAGTTTTAAAGGTTCAGTAATGGTCTGATAAAAGAAAAATTGAGCTCTAAATCCGAATCACTGGCTAAACCCTTCACCCCATAATAATAGGTACTTGCAAAAACTGTAACATTTAAATTTTGTGTTTTTGGAGAAAGCGCTCTCAAAGTAAGTCGGTCTAAGGTATTAATTTTCTTCCCCCTATAACATCATTTATTATATATTCTAAAATGTAATAAATACTTTATGTTCATAAGTATAGGCTGAGTGTGTGTGTGTGTGTGCGTGTGTGTGTGTATGTGAATTTATGTGTATGTTCATCTCTCCACAATCCTTGAGATCAGCATGACTAATAAATCTGCACTGGAATGCCCCAAAGAAAGCAAACTGAAGCTGGGAATGCTGAAAACTGCCAATATTTTGGGTTTCATTTAAAATACTAAGTAATGGAGATTTTTATATTCAGGTGACTTTCTCTATACAAATGAGCATCAAAATCAGTCTATCAACATTCGGTGAAGTGCAAACACAATTACAATTTTACCCATAAATCACCATAACCACCACTATCACTTATTGAGTGACTATGTTCCAGATGCTCTGTTGAACCCTTTACACATGTTACCATGATTAATATCAACCCCATCGAACAGATATTATCCTCATTTTACAGATGAGGAAACTAAGTCCTAAGAAAGTTAAATTAAACTTGCCGAAAGACACTCTGCTATCAATTGGCACTTGCTGCCTTGCCCTAAAGGTCAAGCTCTTAACCTGACATAACTCTAGAGAAGAGAAGGCTGCAGTATGAGAGAGAATGTGACGAGTCATAGTGCAGGTGTGGAGCCATGGCAGAGGTGAGAAGCAAATGAATTCGGTTTTGATTTAGATTTCTCTTGTCCTAAAAACAAAACAAAAGCCATTTCTAAATAAGAATGTTGACTGAGGACATCTATTCAAGCAGGTCCTACAAACCTTTAACTCTATATCCACTGCTCCCTCAGCCAGCGCTCGGTCATATTTGAATCAGAACGTGTTAAATGAACTCCGGCTAATACGAAGATAATTAGCAGGAAAATCAGGGAAATCGGCAGATGCTGCTCAAGCAGGAGAAAAAAAATTCGCTGCAGCCTCTTTCGGCTTTTAATCAAGTGTGTAAGGTGCTTCTTTAGAAGAGCTGCTGAATAATTCTATTTGAGTCACAGAAGTGATTAGGAAAAGGTAAGGGGCATCCCGGAAGGGGATGATTCTAGTAAGCACTATAAGTAAAGGAAGCTGAGGAAGACCAGAACAGGTATGCAATCACCCCTGGGACCCCGCCTGCACAGGGGAGGGAGACGAACAGGAAATGAAGCCCCTCCATTCAGTGCAATTACCACTCCCCTGATGCTAGGACTGTGGAGGGGAAGGGATATGAACAGCAAGCAAATGGAAGGATTTGGCCTTCTTCAGGAGAAAGAGTACAGTGAATCGACTTCAAATAAATCAAATGGTCCAGACCCCAAATGTCGAGGTAAGTGGCCTTGCATCCCATTTTCTGAGTGTGGCCTGCACGCACAACCCATTGCACAGGCGCACACGTGAAGGCTGACTGCGTTGTATGAGGTAAAATGCAAAACCAAGAGCTTGGGAAGTAATACAGGAAAAGATTTCTGTCATTCTCTGTTCCAAAATATTCAGTTGGAAAATAGCCAAAATCTACAAAGATCTGAGTTCTATTTCTCCAAGAATTCTAACACTGGAAACATAAGAGTTTCATTTTAGTCCCTCTCTGTATCTCAGACATGCTCCTGCAGCTGAGGGTCCCTGTGACAGCCACACATGTGTGGGATCTGGACAGGGCACCGTGAGCCGCTGGGCTCTTTAGGTGAAGTCCAGCACCAGCACCTGCCGCGATGCCCTGTTACTAATTCACCAGGTGTAGGCATGTATCAAAACATAGGTGGTATGATATAGGACAACAGCTGTTTCTACATGAAACACAATGACGTTTGGCACAAAAAAGTCCTTTGTGGAGGAAGTCATTTGGAGGTCTAAAAATATATTAAACTATGCTTGAAAATACCAGTGATGGGGATGCAGGCCAAACATTATTGTGATCTTTCCCCTTAAAAATACTTTCCAACTCATTCTATACTGAGACGTGCTCACGTTTAAATTGTGCTCACAAGGAAAATTTTCTATTTTCAGCTTGCAGAGAAACTTGGACAAGGCTGTGTACTTTTCCTGCCTTTTCTTTTACAAACAATGGAAAGCCATTACCTGAGCCGGGTTGGTTCTGGAACGGGGCTCATAGACAAGTGAGGCAGTGATGCTCCCTCTTAAGCCACTCTATTTTCAAATAGTGGTTCTGGCTCAGAAGCTTCTGAGAAGCTAATCCTGTCTGCATTGTCATTAGGAGAGCTTTGTTTCTAAAGAGTGGCGAGGCCTTGTGTTCTCAGAAGGCTTATTCTTTCAATGATTTTTGGTTTCCTCCAGCCTTTTCTTTTTTGTGGATAACATACTACACACTCCTCTGGTTTGGTCCTTCAAGAGAAATCACCCTAAGGGGGTAGCACAATCTCCTTTCTTGTAAAATGGAGAGAGAAACAATCGCCTGCCTAGCAGAGTCTGTCAGCTTAGAAGCAAGGACCACAAGATCCATTTCGGGGATTTGTGTCACATTTATTTTTAAGGCTGTACCAGGCTGTTAGTGTTGCCATGTGCTAAGAAGCCACACAGGTTTATCAAGCTACGGAGGGCCAGGGACTTGGACGATACTGGGGACTGTTATTATAGCAAGTCTGAAAAAAATAGAAAAATGAAAAGCAAAAACATATTAGTTTTTTTTTTTTGAGGTGGATTTCAAAAAAGGACAACTCTTTTATTATGGTCTTACTCATCTGTATGTGACTGCTATGTATGTATGTGTGTCGGGGCTCAATGACCAGGATGGATTTTCAATGAGCTATGGGAATTCTGTTCTATGCAAAGAGATACTTCAATGACAAGTGGTTCTAGCTACTCACTCATTTTTGAAAGGAGATCAGAAGTTCTAAATAACCAACCACCTTGCTTTCCTAGGTAGGTCTCTCTTTCAAAGTCTATGCATTACAAACTTCTAAAACCAACATGCCCCTACCTTAACAACCATTTGCTACTGCTCTTTTAGGTAATACCTACTTTGACCATGTAATGTTTTCTTCATTTTTTAAAAATGCTATGATTGCTTAAGCAAAAAACTCTGAAGAGCATGCCTTGTACTATTTCTTTTACTAAATGGTGTTTATCAAGAACAGAATGGGAATAGGTTGGAATGAAATAAAATCTTGAATTCTCATTTATACTTAAGTTAGTGTATGTGCAATTTTCTGAATGGAATTTTGTTGATACAGCTATGGGTAAGGATAACCAGAGTTCCAAGTAAACCTCTCTAAGATACTGTTTTAGTTTCCACCAGTCAAAAGAAGTCTCTATCATGAACGCAGAGTGGATATTCAGCAGCATGTGACTGGGGCACATGGGTTCTAAGGTGAAGCATCTGGTGTGTAAATATAGAGCAACACTGGAAATGTTCAGCGACTGGCTATCAGGCATGCTATAAATTACTTGATAGAATGATCTGTTAAGCAATTTGTTAAGTTCCTCAGAACAAAACAAAGGAAGGATCTGTAAACAAGTACACAGAAACCTTTATTCGCCAAGAGAAATGTTCAGGCCCACCTACTAAAAAAGCAGTGAGCAATCACTTGAAGGAAAAGCTTTTTAATAAAGTAAACAACATTTGCAGACTCAGAAAGGTTGATTCAAACTATGGGTAACATGAGGGGGTCAATGAGGAATGAGTGAAAGGGATTTAAAAAGATATAGGAAAAAATCCTAAGCACAGCAAACAGAAGTCACCACCATCGTTGATAGTTTGCGTGTGAAAATGAACAGATTCTTGGTTACTGGAACCGAGATTCTGTCTCAGCTCAGGAAACGCAGTGGGTGCATTTCACACAAAAGCCCCTGGCAACTGTAAGGTTTTGGAGGGAGGTGGTGTGAGATTTGTTTTCATAAATGTTTCATAACACTGAAACCAAAAATTCATTCTGTAGGTAACTCAGAGTTGTCTTTCAGAGCAAACATTTCTGAGATAGGGAAAGTCCCAGACTTGGGAGAATTTTAAAAGTAAAAGTGCTGTACAAGAGCTTGGGGAGTGTTAAAATGAGCCTCAAAAGTCTTCCAGTTCATATAAATGTGCAAAAAGAATTTAAAAACTATAACCACATAAACGTGTGTGTATGTCTGTATACACATGACTCTCTACGAACCATCCCAGCCGTGGTGCTCCCCTTCCCCTCCCTCCTGCTCCACAGAGGAGTCTGTGAATGAACCATGGCCCGCTGCACAACGCAGAGTGCTTTTAACATTTGTCAAAGGCTGTAAAAAACCAAAAGTATACACAGTAGAGATTATTAGTGGCCCTTAAAGTCTAAAATATTTACTATCAGGTGCTTTACAGGAAAAGTTTGCTGGCTCCTGTTCCACAGGATGAGCAACAGACTGGCGAAATACAATTTAAACTACCCGATGTTAGTGCCTAGCACAGTGCCTGACGCACCAAAAAAATACATTATTGCTTAAAAACAAAGGAACAGAACTTCCTAAGAGAAAATGATCTCACAAAAAGTCTGAAATTGCAACCAATTCCCTCATTTTCAGGCTCCCCAGCAGATGATTTGGAGGATGGTCAGAATGTAATAATTTTTGACACAGGGAACCACTTTTAGAATCTAGTGTCTTTAGGAACTTATGTTTTTTTCCTCATCTTTCACTGAGACTTATTTGGTCACTGTCTATAATAGTTTATAGCCTTCATCCTTTTTTTTTTTTAGTTTTTTTTTTTCTTTTAATGTTTCTTTTTGAGAGAGAGAGAGAGCGAGAGAGCGCACAAGCAAACGCACGGGTGGGGCAGAGAGAGAGGAAGACACAGAATCCAAAGCAGGCTCCAGGTTCTGCTCTGTCAGCACAGAGGCCAATGCAGGGCCCTGAACCCATGAGCCACGAGGTCATGACCTGAGCCAAAGTCAGACGCCTCATTGACTAAGCCACCCACGCGGCCCCTATAGCTTTCATCCTTAAAAACACCCAGAATTATAGGAAGTGAGATATTTAGCCTGAAGCAACTGTTGTCTTCCAGCCTTTAAAATTCTAGCCTTTTGCCAAAAACATGTATTTCATTCTTGTAAAGGCTTTTTCCAATAGCCAACAAAATTAATTTCTATTATATTAAATAAATTTGGTGTACATAAGATGTATTATAATTTAGAAAAAGCTTACCAATGAAAACAAGCCCAAAACTTAAGTAATGAAGCCAGCAGTAAATATTTAGAGACCGATGGCCTCGAAAGACTCTCGAAAGACTGGTGGCCTCAAAAGGAATACATTCAACAATGCTGGTCTCCTCCTGGGCCGTCAGCTGTCACTCGCAATTGAAATCATAGAAGTTTGGGAAGAAGAGCCATGTTGATTTGGGCCAAAATTAGTCTGCTGCTTTTCTTATTATGAAAATGTCCTTTTAAGAGTAATAATATAAATATAAAGGCACTACAATTAGGGGTGAGACCCAAAGAGAAGGAGTTACAAATACTATTTTAGACTTTTTAAGAGATACACAGTATTGTTAGGGATTAAAAAAAGCTTATCTTTAAAAAGGGGCAACAGGAGTGTGCCTGGGTGGCACAGTTGGTTGAGAGACCAACTTCGGCTCAGGTCATGATCTCACGGTTCGTGGGTTTGAGCTCCACGTAGGGCTCTGTGCTGACAGCGCAGAGTCTGCTTGGGATTCTCTTTCTCCTTCTCTCTCTGCCCCTCTCACTCTCTTTCTCTCTCAAAATAAAATTAATTAAAAACAAAACAAAACAAAAACAAGCAACAAATGAATTCCTTCTACTACCAAAGAATCACCTTGCTCATCTTCGCCTCCCATCCCACCGGTCTCCCTATTGCACTTACTTCTTTCTCTCTGCTTATTCCTCAAGAATGATCCACCTCAAAACTCCTCCTCCAAAAGCTTCTGCTCCTTAAGGGATCCTTTTCTGTGGTCTCCATTCCCTGAGCATCCCCTACCCCCACATTCTATTCTCGTAACTGTGCTAAGTTGTGACTTTTACACGATACCTTCGATTCATGTTTCAGAGACTCACGCTACTTTATAAGACTCGCAGCAGACATGGGCAAGGCCATGTGCTAAAAGCTATACTTTTCCTTCTATACTCTCCAGAAACTCACCAGTCAGCTTAAAGTTGAGATTCAAACATCTCCTGTTAGTGAAATCATGTGGCAGATCTATTGGTGTGTTCTGAGTAACTTATTACAATGAAGTCCCGTTCCAAATGACCCACGTTCCCACTGACTTACACAGACATTGCACAGTCACATGTCCAGCCCAGGACAGCACTCTTCCCAGGAGTGCGTCAGGCCCGATGTGACTTCAGGGTCCATCCAATTCACTGTTTGGAAGCAGCACTGGTTTCTTCTCAACACAGGACACAATAAAAGTGATCACAGGGGTGCCTGGGTGGCGCAGTCGGTTAAGCGTCCGACTTCAGCCAGGTCACGATCTTGCAGTCCGTGAGTCCCGCATCAGGCTCTAGGCTGATGGCTCAGAGCCTGGAGCCTGTTTCCGATTCTGTGTCTCCCTCTCTCTCTGCCCCTCCCCCGTTCATGCTCTGTCTCTCTCTGTCCCAAAAAAAATAAATAAACGTTGAAAAAAAAAATTAAAAAAAAAAAAAACAATAAAAGTGATCACAGGAAACGTCCCCGCGACTGGATCGGCCACTGCTCTAGGCATCCCACCAGGAAACAGCATCACTGCCGTAAAGCTGTGTTAATTGCTGTATCCCCCTCTGTAGGTGTTTGCTTTTTGTATTTCCTTGGGCAACAAAAGATGAGAAATGAACTCACCACACCATAGGAATAAGTGTCACAAGTTTCAGACACAGGGAGACTCTGGATAACTTCTGGGGCCATCCATGGGAAAGTTCCAACCAAGGACATGTGTGTTGTATGGTTATGGAACCGAGAGGCACCAAAATCGCATATCTGAGAAGAGAGAAACAAGTATCAACCTTCTACTACTGATGAACAAAAGAATTATCAGTCACAAAAACCTACATCTGAAGTTTAGAAATACTTTTGAAGAAAATTAAAAGAAACAGTCCTACCTTCAATACCCCATCAGCAGCTATAACAACTAAAAAAAAAGAAAGAAAAATTATGATAATCATCTAATTTGAGTCATCTTATACTGAAAGAAAAAACTGCCATAAACTTCTAACTTCCATATGGCATGTGAAAGGTAAAACTGAAGTATTTATTACACTGAAGATTTTGCAAAAAGCTGACATTAAAACAAAACCAAAAAACGAATTCCTTGAGGTGCTGATTAAAAAGGTTTTCAAAACATTTGTTTAAATCAAATGTCATACTGTCCAGTAAACAGGGCATGCATTAATAGTTGTAGAGAGAACCAAACTTTTTACTTGGGTTCTGCCATTAGACTGCCAGCATGATATTGAGGAAGGCATCAGCACTATCACTTCATGGTATATAGTTTTTGCTCTCAACTGAAGAGTAATTTTCTTATAGGCAGGGACAAAATTCATTCATTCACTCATTCACACATTCATTCACTTAACAAATATTTGCCGAGCACCTACTATGGGCAAGGGCATGTACTATGTTCTGGAAGAGGAAGATGAGCAAGACTGGCTCTGTGGAGCTTACACTCCAATGGGAGAGACCCTGAAACCATTATCTATAATCAAGTGGGATGACACCTGAAGCTAATATAATACCATATGTTAATCATGCTGGAGTTAAAATTTTTAATTTAAAATGTATATAATTAAGTGGGATAAATTCTATGATGAGAGATACACAGAGATTGCCTCAGAACCAAAGAGCAGGGGTATCTACGTCTAAGGAAGTCGGAGAGAAGTTTTTGGAAGAAATGGTGCTTACACGAAGACCTGCAGAACAAGCTGGGATTAAGCAGACAGAGGAGCGCCGCAGGGGGAAAGCACATTCTTAGAAAAAAGAGCCTTGCAGAAGGTCAGGAGCAGAGGGAAAGGCACGCAGCTTTGGAAGGCAGGGGCCTGGTCTGGAAGAGTCTTTGTGAGACGTGGAAGGCCACTGAACAATTTTAACCAGAGAACTGAAATGGTCAAATGTGCAGAGGGGAGAGCATATGAGAGAACAGAACTGGAGGCAAGGAGATCACTGTGCACACAGCGGTTGTAGGATGCCTGTACAAAGGCCGCGGCATACCACAGGAGAGACGTGGACCGAGTCAAGGCACATTTAGGAGGCAGAATCAGCTGGGCTTAAATGATGAGACGCAGGGCGGGGAGGGAGGACTCAAGGATGAAATCAAATAAAGAGGCAATACAGTACAATGGTTACAACAGGAGCTCTGCACTCAAACTGTCCCTTTTTATCTCATTTCTAGGTTAGGCAATTGGTACTGCCATTCACAGAGAAAGGGAATGCGGGAATAAGTTTTTAGTGGGTAGAGAGATGAAAAGATCATCGTGAACACAATACATGTTCGAGTCATACGAATATCTGTGCGGCCACTCCCAAAAAGCAGACAGACATGTGATTCTGAGGCTGAGGTCTGTTAAGAGCATTAATACACAAATGGGACTTTTATGGCAGTGGGTGAATAAGAGCATAAGAGGCAAGGAGGCCCAAGGCAGACCTTGAAGAACTGTTCTGGTATTTCTTTTGTCAGCCACACAGAGCCCTCAACATGGTATCTGATCAATGCTTACTAGCTGTTACTAATGACCTTGATAAGTGGGAAAAATACTCTTTGCATGAGATAGCCTAAGGATAAATGTGATATCATATACAAGCTATAAGTTTAAAAAATATATATATACACACATATACATATATATATACATATACATACATATATATATAGTTAAATGCCACATTCAGTTACTCTTTAAAATACCTCTATTACTTTTTTCTCATAAGATTAGCAAGTGCTTAATTAAAAAAAAACAAAATTATAAAAAGGTATAACATAGAAGATAAAAGAGTCTTATTATTCCCTGTTTCAGAAAAAAACTGCTAAAACTTAGGTCAATATTGTTGCAATGTGTATGTTGTTTTCCCATCAAGTAACTGCAAAAATTGTGACTGGTGAAAATCAGGACAGTCTCCGTTATTAGTTTCAAATCCAAAATTTAATCACTGTCATCTCATGATATGTTCAGGATATACTGATAAAGCAGATTAAAAAAAAAATAGAAGTCAAATAACTTGTTAGCATGAAATTCTGAGCATGAACTAAAAATCCACGGGCGTAAGACTCTGATATGTCCTACTGGATTGAAATGATTTCCTAACAACTTCCTGTTAGCCAACTCCTCTCAAAAGTGCTTAGCTCTAGGAAGTTTGTCTGTGAGGAGCCAAAGGATAAGAGGATAAGAGATGACCTAGACAAAGGAAAGAACAGTCAGGGTCAAGCCTGGGGTACAACCCGGACTACTGATGAGTGGCAGCTGCCAAGAACTTCCCTTTCTCCACCGCAACAACCCTCACAGTCCTGGAGTCCCAACAAGGGCATCTGGCCCATCCCCTGCGTCTGTCTCTTCCTCCAACTACCCATTGCAAGGATCGCCCTTGTAGCATATACCCATTTTAACTACAGTGATTTAAAGATTTTAAAAAATTAAATAGTTCTCCCTACTTAGAAGAATCATTTGGAAAGCATGTAAATAATTAAAGCATGCAAATGGATTGATAGCAAGATTTTTTCTTTTTAGTAACAAGCTCTAATGTTTACTTCAGCTGGTGTGGGCCAGCTAAATAATCCCACTCCCTGCCTTTATCCATTAGCTTCCAAGTGATGTAACAGAAGAAGCATTCTGTTACTTAAAGGTAATAATGTCTAATCCTGCCAGTCATTTTTAAATGCTCTCTTTCTCTTTTTTATATTTATTTTTTTATTTTTCAGAGAGAGTCGGGGAGGGGCAGAGGGAGAGAGAATCTCAAGCAGCTTCTTATTGAATGTAAAGCCCGACATGGGGCTCCATCCCACAACCCTGGGATCATGACCTCAGCTGAAATCAAGAGTCTGATGCTCAACCGGCTGAACCATCCAGGTACCCCCTACTCACTTTCTAAATTATAAAATATAGGATCATAAATAAACTTTGAAGAGTACAGAAGAAAAGAAGAAAAAGAAAGCCTTTGCTTTCCAAACTCTGAAATGTGTTGATCATTTTTGGGCACTACTCCAGGTAATATGACGAACATCAAAAGTTTACACCAAATAATTCAGAAGTAACAAGAACAAAACTCAAAACTGCTAGTACAGAGAACCATCTAAAAATAGAAGACTAGAAGTGTATGACTACATGCTTTGATCCAGCAACATCTCTTTTAGAAAATTATTCTAGGGAAATAATTAAGGATGTGTTGAAAATTTTTGCTGAGAAGTATCAAGCTCAACATTTTCTATCATAGAAAAAAATGTAAACAACCCCAAATGTCCACATTCTGTGCTATTCATACAATGGAATACTATGCAGCTTCTTAAAATAAAATAAAGAATTTTGATATTTACAAACACTGGAAAGATTTTCATGGTATCAGTGACGGGTTAAAACATCAGGGTACAAAAGATCTGAAAAGCATGAGCCTATCTCTATAGCAAGGTGCATGGATTTCGTAATAAAATAGGTAAATAAAAACATATGGCTACATTACCATTTCTTGACTTGAGATCTCTGTGAATCACTTTGACAGGAGCCTCCATATGTAAATAGTGCATTCCTTTTCATACAAGAAGAAAGGCCCATTAATATCATTTTTCAACACTGCATCAGTATTAGCTATTTTCAAACATCAGTATGTCATATTTTTGCAGAGGATTCAACAGCAGAAACTAAATTCATGTGTTCTGTTCTTACATGATTGATAGAGACAGGGTATATCTACATTAGGAAAATTTGTATGCTAAGGAAAGTTTATGTGCTTTAGTCTCTTAGAAGCTGGAGTTTGATTGTGGGTAAAGCCAGCTTCTTACAATACCTAATAAGGAAACCTTAATTTTCTGGAGTCTGCACAAAAATAGCACAGTTACAACCGGAAGAAGCGTTCCAATGACTAAGGTATTCCACTACCAGTTGCCTTCTAAATCAGCCAAAGTTCTGACCCAGGTTTTCAGTTTTCATCTGGATTTCTGCAGCTTGATTTATTTTCTCGGTACTCACTCTAATAAGCCCCTGGGAGTGCTGATGGGGTACGGGTGGGGAGAACTGGTTTGATTCATTAGTTGTGGTTGATAAAAGATTTTATGATCCTCAGATACAGAAACTTACAGGAGTTGCAAAATATTTTATTCTTTTTACAAGGATGAATCTTCAGGATAATCTATATTTAAATGCACTCCAAAATTCTCTCCAACATATTTAGAATGTAAATCAAGTTACTTCAGTAAACTGAATGTATATATAAAAAGTATAGTTTTATTATTTTGAATAAAAAATTATACATTACTGTTTTAAATCAGACTTTAAAAGATATATACTTCACAGTTATCCTCTTGGTAGTGACTCTTTTTCTGTATTTATGTACTATCTACCTTCTTAAAGAATAACATTTTCTATTGAAATATAGTATTTCCTTTCCCTTTTCTTCACAAATTGTCTTCTAAGTAATGGATGAAACAGCTTCCCCACCACCACAATCAAACAAGCTCCTTTTGTTAATGAATTATCCATTTACACATAATAAGTAGGCTTTGGTTCTGAGTATATACAAAATTTCAATTTTATTAAGGCTAATTTTTAAAGTAATCTATTATTTTTCTATCATTCTGATTGTTAAATATTGAAGAGTCATGCAAGAACAAAGAAAATTTAAAAATTTAAACTCCTGCATTATACAGATATTACTGAAAAGAGTCAGGGTGACAGAAGTCTCAGTAATTTAAGCAATCTCACACAAGACAGAGCTAGAATACAGGAGAGTGTTCTTCTAACATGACATTGTACATATTACAAACTAAAAATTCAATAGCTACCATTTGGATAACTTTTAATCATTTTTAGGACTGGATGTCATACCTCTTTCTTGCTTCAAGAACCAAATTCAGGTAGAATCTGTTTAATTACAATTAGAGGCAGGGCTAGATAGTTTTTATACCTGCTGACAAGTAGTGATTTCTTTTTTTTTTTTTTTTTTTAATTTTTTTTTTCAACGTTTATTTATTTTTGCGACAGAGAGAGACAGAGCATGAACGGGGGAGGGGCAGAGAGAGAGGGAGACACAGAATCGGAAACAGGCTCCAGGCTCTGAGCCATCAGCCCAGAGCCCGACGCGGGGCTCGAACTCACGGACCGCGAGATCGTGACCTGGCTGAAGTCGGAGGCTTAACCGACTGCGCCACCCAGGCGCCCCGACAAGTAGTGATTTCAAAACACAACACAAAAGCTTTAAATATAGGCATTTTCTTCCTTATGGCAGATATTTTGAGAAAAAATATTATAAGTTGTTTGTGTATAATGTATAACATACATTTACAGGATACTCAGTGTGTATAAACATAGCAGTAATCACAATCATATAAAATTCTCTTTAATTTGTTTTTACAGAGCCATCCATACTTCTGCCTTATTTTTATTACAGACAACGAAGAAGGCTGAAAAACGCCATCATCAGTTTTAAGATTTGGGTTCCCAAAGAAGTGACTGGTGTCATCTGGGGGAGATTTGGAATCAGGGAGGACCATTACCAGACCGGATCCAGGTTCACCTGTTTTAATCGTTCCCTTGACACACTGGTGAGTGACCTACAGCAGTTCAGACCTACTTGCTGGTCCGCCCTCCATTTCCCTTCCCAGTCAGAGAGAAGAGAGGCTTTTTTTTTGCTTTTTGGCTTTGAGGAGGTATTCTGTCAGCAGTAATGTTAAGCAATGCCTACTTCAAAATGCATGAATCAACTCTTATTTGAATAGAATTATTCATTCTTTGATTTCTCAACATCTTGTTGCTTCGATGTCTTCAATCGTGGTCAAACTGAAAGATACATGGCTGAATTTGAAACGGAATCAATAAAAATCAAGGGTTCCTTTCACTCTCCAAGTTCTGTGCAGAGCTTTACCAGACAGAGCTGAAGTCATTCTGAAAGCACTGATTTCTTCTTCCTTTTATAGGCCATTTTAAATATTAAGCATTACTTGGGACTATAAATAAACAAGTTTCTTCTCTGCCTCATTCTTCTCACCTGAGGCCAAACACGTTAGAACTTGCCTTTTAGAGCAATTCGCCAGCCATGAAAACGTGATGTCATTACTCTGCAGTCTGGCATGCAGTCCCCGTCTACTCATTCCCTCCATCCCTACTCTGTCCCTGGAGTTCCAGCAGTCTACTACTTAATTAGCCCTGCTCTTTCTCTTCTTTGTCCTTCTGACACCCAGTGCCAGCCGTCTTGAGAAACCCCAGCGATGACTGAGCTGATCTGGAGCCAAGGGACTTGCCCCTCAGACAAGGACTGTGCAGGGAAAGGGCCGGAGGGAAGAGGTTCACAGGCTGAGGGCCAGGGAAGCTGAAGTGGCACGTGCACAGCAGGAAGCGGAGTGACTGATGTCAGTTGATTTGTTTGCTGTCTATCCATCCTAAGTGCCATTAAGTAATAACATGGGTGTAATTGGCTGAGCACCCTAAACGCAAATGTCTGTAAGGTGAAGTGCTTTAAGCCAGAGACTGCCTGTATATGCGTTTACATTTATGTGTGTGTGTGTTTCCACAATGCTTCCGGTGGTTCTCCGAAATAGCACACCACCCTGCTTACAAACAGGCGGTTCCCGTGTACTAGCGACACATACAGGAGTGACTATGATGTTACAGGAAAATGTCTTTAAGAATGCCAAAATTTAAGGCTGATTTTGAAATGCCTGATGCATGAATACACAATTAAGTTAATTAACGTAGCCAAAGCCTTAGGCACACCATCCTAAACACAGAGCTTGTTATTCTTATAAGGTAATGAAGTATGGTTCAGCAGCAGCATTTTGCATGAAATTAAAAAAAAACTTTTTTTTTTCACTTTCCCTATTTGAAGAATTTGGCAGGTGTTGATGAAACTTAAAACTGACAAGATAATTCCCCAAAGGAAAGACTATTACTTTTGGAAGTCACTGTGTGACTTCCCAGTGAAAGCAAAGTATGAGTTGCTCTCCTTACTGAGTGCTAAATATCCTTTTATTTGCTTTGTAAAGAGATGCTTATCGAGCTTAGACTAGCGAGATGCAAAGAAGTGAAGTGCCTGGGTAAAATCTGGACACCCTTACTTTCTAGGGGTTGCTAGAATACAAGTGTAACTATCAGCATTCATTATTTAGATTAAGTTGTTTCCAAAGCAACTTTGACAGTTATAAATAAAACTCAGAGACCTTCAGTTAGGAAAATGGAAAAGAAAAGATAAAAATAAACGGAATTTAAATTGCTTTAGAAAGCATTAGTCTATGCAGGAATTTATGAGGGAAAAAGAACTGGGCACCTTGTTTAGGGGTTTTGGGTATTAAAAATATTTCATTTCCAAGGATGACTTCCAAGTTTACATTAAATATAAAATAAAATCTGAATTGCTTTCACATGGCAGGACAAATAAAACTTTTTTTTTGAAAGTGGTTACTATTTTTAGCATATTATTATGTACACAAAATGAGTAGAACTAATCCCACAATAAATCACGTTTTCTGGATACTAAGTCTGAGTGGAGTCTTGCAGAACAACAGAATTATGATCTTTCCATTTAATGTGTTGATCAAGCAAGCTGGTCAATTACAATGTCACAAAATGTGGCAAAAATGGCTGCCCTGGAGCCACGGATTTTGTTAGGACTTGGTTTTAGGGAAAGAAATAAAGTAAAGAGAGAAAAAGAATGCAGGAGTGGAAAGGCAGGGACTTAAAATATCTATACAAAAGGGGGGGAGGGAGAGAGGGAGGGAGAGAGAGGGAGGGAGGGAGGGAGGTAGGGAGAGAGAGACACACAAACCAAAAATCCTGACTGTTAACTATAGAGAACAAAAAGATGGCTGCTGGGGGGGGCGGTGATGGGTGAAACAGGTGAAGAGGATTAAGGAGTGCACTTGTCCTGATGAGCACTGAGTAATGTAGAGAATTGTTGAATCACTATATTGTACACCTGAAGTGAATGTAACACAGTATGTTATATAACTATACTTGAATTAAAATACGAAATACAATGAAAATATCTGTACAGAAAGTTGCAGAACTCCTGGTACTTTTAGTCTGAAAAAGAAACATCTAAAGACACAGAAGAACAAATCTTCTGCCTTAAGTCACCACATCAAGATGGGAAAACGTGCCCCACCAATTCTGTGAGAACACAGGAAGCTTTGTTACCTTTGGCTACATCAGTGGCCCAGGTCATAATGTGATCCATGTCCATCTCTTCACTTCTGTTACTATTAATGTAATCATAGAGTGATCCCAGAGAAGCATATTCTAGTTTCAAAGGAAAGACAAGCATATAATTAAAATCCAGGTGCATTTCAGAAATAAGACTGTGTACCCATGAAAGGATTTAACAAAGGACATTAAAAGCACATAAGGACCGTTCCATGCTGAGGTTTCTTAAAGTTAATACCATCCTGAAAAGAAATTTGTCAAAGACAAGACCACTGACAGAACGAATACTAGAACTTCAACTGAGGCCGAAACCAAACACCACTTGGATGGAGCTGAGAAACACAAAGAGGTGTCGGAAGAATGGATCTGAAACAAAGGCAGGCGTGTATGTAAGTATTTCTTTTAACAACTGTCATTCTTATGAGAGAGAGAGAGGAAGATTAAATTCATAAGAGCATCTGTGTGACAAGGTAAACAAATCAATCCCTGTTGCATCAGGATTTAGAAGAGCCCTCAAAATTTAAGCACACACACAAAAACCTTTGAGATAGAAAAATGGCTTTGAGACATATATTACCTACCATGAAGTTCGCCTACTGTATGTGTACAATTGGGTGATTTTCGGTAAATTGACAGAGCTGGGCAACCACCACCCAATCCAATGTTAGAACCTTTCCATCATTCCAAGGGGCTCCCTTGTGCCCCTTTGCAGTTAAGCTCCGCTCTCAGCCCCAGCCCTACATACGGTCTGATTTCTTGCTCTACAAATATACCCTTTCTGCACATTTCATGTAAATGGAACCATACATGTGGCCTTTTGTGTCTGACTTTTTTCTCTTAACATGATTCTGAGGCTCATTCATGCTGTACTCTATTCCTTTTTATTGTTGAATAATAACAATCCATTGTGTGGATCTACCACAATTATTTTTATTCATTCACCAGTTAATAGATATTTGGGCTATTCCTGATTTTTGACTATTATGAATAGTGTCCTATCAACATTTGTGTACATGCCTTTGTAAGGAAGTATGTTTTCATTTCTCTTGGGTAGATTCCTAGAAGAGGAATTGCTGGGGTATATAGTAAGTTTATGTTCAACTTTTTAAGAAACTATCAAACTGCTTTCCAAAGAGGCTGTATCATTTTATACTCCCACTAGCACTCTATGAGGGTTTCAGTTTCTCCACATCCTTGTCAACACTTGGTATTGTCTGTGTTTTTAATTATAGCCATTTTAGTGTATAATTCCAGTGGCATCTCATATTGTTAACTGCATCTTCCTAGTGACTAATAAAGTTGAACATCTTTTCAAGTGCCTATTAGCCCCTAGTATATGTTCTTAGGCAAAATGTCTATTTGAATAGTTTTCCCGCTTTAAAATTAGGTTTATTAATATTGAATTTTAGGAGTCCCTTGTTTATTCTGGAAGCAAGTCCTTTATCAGATTTATGATTTTAAACATCTTCTCCGAGTCTGTAACTTGTCTTTTCATTCCCTTAACAGCATCTTTCAAAGACCAAAAATTCTTAATTTTGATGAAGTCAAATATATCATTTTTCTCTTTTATGGATTGTGCTTTTGGTGTCATATCTCAGAACTCTGCCTAACCCAAAAGTATATAGATTTTCTCCTGTTTTCTTCTGAGAGTTCTACAGTTTTAGCTCTTCCACTTAGATCTATCACCCATTTTGGGTTCATTTTTGTGTGTGGTTTAAGGGGAGGATTTAAGATAAATTTTTTTGCATGTGGACTTCTAACTGTCCTGGCACAATTTGTTGAAAAGACTACCTTTAATTTTTTTTTTTTTATGTTTGTTTATTTTTGAAGGAGAGAGATACAGAGCGTGAGCAGGGAGGGGCAGAGAGAGAGAGGGAGACACAGCATCCAAAGCAGGCTCCAGGCTCTGAGCTGTCAGCAGAGTCCAACGTGGGGCTCGAACTTACAAACCACAAGATCATGACCTGAGGTGAAGTCAGACGCTTAACCGACTGAGCCATCCAGGCGTCCTGAAGAGACTATCTTTTACCCATTGTCTTGGCACCTTTGTTGAAAATAAATTAACAATCAATGTAGGATTTTTTCCCCTAAATTCTTAATTTTGTTACATTGGCTATATGCCTATCCTTGTGCTGATACTACACCTATTCTTGTGCTATATTGCTGATTACTACAGACTTATAAGTATTGATATGACATAGTCTAAGTCTTCAACCTTAGTTCTTTTAAAAATCTAGGTCTTGGGGCGCCTGGGTGGCGCAGTCGGTTAAGCGTCCGACTTCAGCCAGGTCACGATCTCGCGGTCCGTGAGTTCGAGCCCCGCGTCAGGCTCTGGGCTGAAACGTTGAAAAAAATTAAAAAAAAAATCTAGGTCTTTTGCATTTCTTACGTGAATTTTAGAATCACCTTGTAATGTCTTATTTTAAAAAAATTTGCTGGGATTTAGATATGAATCATTTTTGAATTCATAAAATCAATTTGGGGGGGTCACCTGGGTGGCTCAGTTGGTTAAGTGTCCAACTTTGGGTTCAGCTCATGATCTCACAGTTCTTGAGTTCTAGCCAGGCTCTGTGCTGACAGCTCAGAGCCTGGAGCCTGCTTCAGATTCTGTGTCTCCCTCTCTCTCTGCCCCTCCCCTGCTCACGCTCTCTCAAAAATTAATAAACATTAAAAAAATTTTTAATAATAAATCAATTTGGGGGAGAATTGCCATCTTGACAGTAATGAGTCTTCCAAACTATGAACATGTAACATTTCTTCTCCATATTATTTAGATCTATAGTTTCTCTCAGCAGTATTTTATACTTTTCATGGTAAAAATCTTATACTTCTTTACTAAATTTATCCTCAACTATTTTATTCTTTTTGATACTGCGAATGAAATTATTTCTTTTTTCTTTTTAAGATTTTATTTTTAAGCAATCTCTACACCCAACGTAGGGGTCAAACTTACAACCCCAAGATCAAGAGTTGTATGCTCTAACCAACTGAGCCAGCCAGGCACCCTGAATTAAATTGTTTCTTAATTTCATTTTTAGACTGTTCATTCTCGATATATAGAAATACAACTGATTTTTTTTACATTAATCTTGGATCCTTGTGACCTTGCTTATGAGCTTTGGTAGATTTTGTGGATTCCTTGGGATTTTCTACACACAGGATCATGTCATATGAGACACTTTTACTTCTTCCTTTCCAGTATAGACTCCTTTTATTTTTCTTATCTAATTGTACTGGCTAGAACCTCCAGTATAATGCTGAATAGATGTGGCAAGAGTGGAACCTCACTACCCTGTCCCAGTCTTACGAAAAGAGCATTCAATTTCATAACTGCCTTACATTAATTGATTTCAGATGTTAAACTGTGCATTAATTACATTAATTGATTTCACATGTTAAACCAACTGTGCATTTTGGGGATAAATTCCATTTGGTATATAATGGTATATAATTCTTTTTATAGGTGGCTGGATTCAGTTTGCTAATACAGATCTTCCTTGACTTACAATGGGGTTACATCTCAATAAGCCCATCATAAACTGAAAATATGGTTAAGCTGAAAATGCATTTAGTACACCTAACCTACCAAACATCAATGCTTAGCCTAGCTCACCTTAAACATGCTCAGAACACTTAGATTACCCTATAGCTGGCCAAAATTATCTAACACAGAGCCTATTTTATAATAAAGAGTTGAATATCTCATGTAATTTATTGAATACTGTACTGAAAGTGAAATGCAGAATGGTTCTACGGGCAAAGAATGCTTGTAGGTGTAGTGGTTGTTCACCCTTGTGATCGTGTATCTGAGCTCTGGTTCACTGCCACTGTTGCCCAGCATCACAACCGAGTACCGTACCACATACCACTGGCTCAAGAAAAGATCAAAATTCAAAATGTGAAGTACTGTTTCTGCTGAATGCATATTGCTTTTGTACCACTGTAAAGTCAAAAAATTGTAACTTTGAACCATTGTAAGTTGGGGACCTTCTGTACGCAGTTAAGAATTTTTGCATCTATGTCCATGAGGGATACTGATCAATAGTTTTCTTATTGTGTTTTTGTCTGGCTTTGGTATTGGGATAATACTGGCATTACGGAATGAGTTAGTAAGTGTTCCTTCTTCCTCTATTTTCTGAAACAGTATGGGAAGGATTGGTGTTATTTTTTATATAAACATTTGATAGAATACCCCATTAAAATCATTTGGGTTTGGGCTTTTCCTTATGGAAACATTTTAAATTACTAATTCTAATTTCTTTGTTATAGGTCTGTTTAGATTTTCTGTTTCCTCTTGAGTCCATTTTGATAACTTATATCTTTATAGGAATTTGTTTATTATATCTAAATTACCAAATTTGTTGACATAAAGTTGGTCAACTTCAAGTTTCTGTTGAGGCCATAGTACTATCCTCTCCTTCATTTCTGATTTTGCTAATATGTACATTCTCCCTTTTCTCTTGGTCAGTGTAGCTACTGGTTTGTCAGTTTCACTGATCTTTTCAAAGACCAAATGTGTAGTTTCATTGATTCTACTCTATTATTTTTCTGTTTTCTATTTTATCATGTTCTGCTCTCATCTTTATTACTTCCTTTCTTTGGCTTATTTTGGGTTTATTTGGTTCTTTTTTGTGGTTTCTTAAGATTGAAGTTTAGATGATCAATTTTGGGCTTTTTTTGACTTAGGTGTTTAAAGCTATAAATTTCCCTCTAAGTATTACTTTACCTGCCTCCTATGATTTTGTTATGTTGCATTTTTCATTTACTCTGTCCAAAATATTTTAAAGTCCATTGTGATTTCCTCTTTGACTCACTGAGTATTTAGAAGTGTGTTGTTTAATTTCCAAATATTGGGGTTTTTTTCAGATTTCTTTCTTGTGTTGATTTCTAACTTAATTCTACTGTAGTGGAGAACATAAATTGCATTATTACAATCCTTTTAGATGTATCGAGATTTATTTCATAGCCTCACTTATGCTGTATCCTGGAGAATGTTCCATGTGTACTTAAAAAGAATGTATATTTTTTGTTAAGTGGTGTGTTCTATGTATGGTGACTTAGATAGAATTGATGGAGAGTGTTTGTCAAGTCTTCTAGATCCTTGCTATTTTCCGTCTAGCTGTCCTATAAATTACTGAGAGTAGGGTAGTGAAATCAAATGTTGCTGAATTGCCTATTTATCCTTTACATTTTGTCAGTTTTTGCTTCTTGTACTTTGTGGGCCTGTTGTTAGGTGTGTATACATTTCAGGTGCTCTATCTTTCTAGTGGGATGATCCTTTTATCATTATGAAATGACCCTATTCATCTCTATTTCTTCTCTTAAGTCTATTTTGTCTGAAATTAATGTAGTTACTCCAATTCTCTCATGGTTAGTGTTTGCATGATAGGTCTTTTTCCATCCATTTACTTTCAACGTTTCTGTGTCTTTGAATCTAAAATGTGTCTCTTGTAGAGGCGCCTGAGTGGCTCAGTCAAACATCCAGCTCTCAATTTTGGCACAGTCATGAGATCAAGCCCTGCATTGGGACCCATGCTGAGTGCAGAACCTGCTTGGGATTTTCTCTCTCCCTCTCTCTCTGCACCAACCCCTGCTCATGCTTTCTCTCTCTTTCAAATAAACATTAAAAAATAAAATAAAATGTGTCTCTTATAGACAGCATATTGTTGGATCTTGCTCTTTTAAATCCAGTCTGACAATCTCTGTCTTTTGACTAGAAAGTTTAGACCATTCACACTTAATGTAATTATCGATATGGCTGGATTTGATTTTGCCATATTGTTTTTTACATGTCTCCCATCCTTCTCAGTCATCTTCTCTTCCTTTACTGCCCTCTTCTATGTTAATATTTTTTATTTATAATTTAATTCCTCAGTTGATTTTTTTCCTATATTTCACGAGTGGACTTTCTTCATGGTAGCTAAAGGGAATATAAAATACATCTTAATTTAGCACAACCTATTTCAACACTAAATTCTAGTAAAATAAACTGTTCTCTAATACAGCTCCATTCCCTCCCTCATTTTTATGCTATTACTGTAAAATAGATCTATATTTTTTAAGTAAGCAAAACAGCAAAAAAATAATTTTTTAATTATTGCTTCATGCAACTTTATGTTTTTAAGGATGTTACAAGAAGAAATAAGAACAAATACACACATGGAGTGTTTTAGAGTAGCCCACATATTTATCATTTCCAGTGCCCTTTATTTCTCCTTGAATTACTATCTGTTGTCATTTTCTTTTAGCCTGAAGGACTTCTTTTAGTATTTCTTGTACGGCAGAACTAATAACAAATTCTCTCATCCTTTATTCAAGCACATCTTTGCTTTGTTTTCATTTTTATTTTTTACTTATTTTTTTAAATGTTTATTTATTTTTGAGATAGAGAGAGACAGTGTGAGCAGGGGAGGGGCAGAGAGAGAGGAAGACACAGAAGCAGAAGTAGGCTCCAGGCTCTGAGCTGTTAGCACACAGCCTGATGCGAGGCTCGAACTCACGAACCGTGAGATCATGAACTGAGCCAAAGTCGGACACTCAACTGACTGAGCCACCCAGGTGCCCCATCTTTGTTTTCATTTTTAAAGGATAATTTTTGCTGGATGTAATTTTTTCTTTCAGCATTTTAAATGTCTACTGTTTCTGGCCTTTATTGTTGTAGATGAGAAGTTGCCATTAATCTTATTGTTATTCCCTTAGAGGTGAGAAGTTGTTTTTATTTACTACTTCCAAGGGTTTCACTTTGTCTTTAACAATCTAGTTTGTGTCTAGGTATGGGTTCTTTTGAATCTATCCTACTTAAGAGTTCACTGAGCTTCTCCAGTACATAGGTGAATGCGTTTTATCAAATTCAGTTTTTCTGGCCATTATTTCTTCAACTATTTTTCTGTTTTTTTCCATTTTCTACTCCTCTTCTCTTTCTGCTACTATTACACATTAGTACACCTGATGTCGTCCATAGGTCTCTGAGGTTCTGTTCATCCTTACACAAATTTTTTCTCTTTTTCATACTGGACAGTTTCTATTGGCCCAGTTTTAAGTTCACTGATTTTTTTTCTTTGCTATCTCAAATGTGCTATTCAGTCACTCTACATTATTTTTCATTTTAATTATGGTCCTTTTCGGATTCGGAGAAAAGACCAACACAATATCAAAGCATGCAAATTAGATGTGTCTGTGCCTAAAATAAATCAAGATCAAGTTCAAGTTCAAGGAAGTGAGATCAGGCACTAAAAAATTAGTATGTTTTCCATGGTTGAGTTTAATGAGAATTTGGGCCTGTTGAAGAGTCATGTAGAACTAGTATCTTCCTCTCTCCTCTCTTCGAGTAGTAAAAGAGGTCATGTAGAATCGGTAACAAACTTAAGAGGTGACAGCAGCCCTAGACACAAAGATTTAATTCCCTAGGCCTCTGAAACCCTCAACCACCTTCCCCTGGAGTCCTGGGACCCAGTCTGCCTCCAGGTACTTTGTGCAGCTTCCTCTCCAATGTGGCTACAAAAGAACTACATGACCTAGTATCTAACAATCCCACCTTCCTCCCCAGGGGTTATCTCACCATTAGACTCTGAATCATCAAGTATGTGTGTAAATACCTATCAAGAAAACAAAAATAAAAGAATGGGAGTAGTACAGAATTAAGAGGTTTCCAAAGATCAAAGAAAAGGTGACCCATTACTGTATCTTTTCTTTTGACTCTGTAGTCTGAGTTTTAGTCACTCCATTTCTTTGTAGGTCTGGGGGAAAGAGGCCCACTTCCCCTCCAAGGGAAATAAAGTGGCAGTTGCCTCTAGAATTCTTCCTCACATCCCCCTATAAGCAGGTTTTTTAAGTCTGTGATGAAAAGTTTCAGGACACACACACACACACACACACACACACACACACACACACACACACTCCCACCAAGAAATCATCTATTCTAGTCCCTTCATTCACATGGGAGAAAACTGAGACATAGATCATCAGAGATCCATCAATGCAGCTTTGGCAGAATCATGACAAGACCTCACATCTCCCATTTCCAATACCAGTGTCCATTCTATTCCAACACTCTGACAAATCATTCTTTCAAGTCCTCCGTATGAGTGACAACAGCTGCTTGCTGCAACAACCTTTTCTGTTAACAAACTCAAGTGGAATGGATTCAAGTTTCCCCTCTCAGAACCCCAACATCTGAGAAATCTGACAGAGTTCAAAAGAGGGGGAGCCAGCTAAGCTGGATGATCAAGGTCTATGTGCCTGTTTGTCTCTCTGTTCTCTCTTCACCTCCCCATATTAAGACTTATTTGTGCTCATTTCAAGAGGCAGAATAGCTGTTATCATCCCCAACGCATCTGATCTCCCCAGCTAGGCTCAGTTGGCAAATAGACCGCTACCCACGCACAGAACATGGCTTGATCTTTAAGCTACAGGTCATTTGAGAAGTTCACATTTATTTGGTGGATACTTGTAAACAATCAAAATTAGTATTTCTAGAAACAAAAATAATCTTATCAAATTAATACACTTTAAAACACCAAAACTTGGCTAAGAAGTGTCTTTAATAATCAACCTCACAGGTCAATAAAAGAGCCACAAATACACAATTTACTATTACCTGACAATTGTGAAATTTGTGTGGTTTTAAAGAAATGTTTAATGTTAACAGTTGCTTATTACCGGCTCCACAGAGAAACAGACATGGATCTAAAAAGAGCTAATCAATTATAACCAAAGATGTGGGGCAGGTCTAGGTATGAGCACGGAATGCTAGAGGGGTACATGAAATAAAGGACCAGCTAGTCCATTAAAAAAAAAAAACTAAATAAAATCAAACTTACTCATCCAACTCCTTGGATCCTTTCTTCCTCTTTTGGATGAGAACACCCGAGGTGAGTATGCTGGCTAACAATGAATGTGTTTCACATCCTCCTTGGGACTCAGAATAAACTCTTAGAAAAAGGAATTCACACCATGACTCAAGTCCCTTTTTCTATTCCTCATCCTCACCTCAAGAAGCTACAAAACTTCATAAATAGTCCACTGAGTTCATTAAAGCTAATGTCTTCCACTCAAAAGTATTAAACGTCAAGGGTACAAGACAAGAAGCACAGTATCTAATCTATCTCTAATCTAATAGTATCTAATAGTATAGTATTAGCATAGTATCTAATCTAATCTCTTTGGAGCGCCATGCTTTCATCTGCTAGGTAAGAATAATTTAAGTCACAAATGAGGAACAGAAAACTGGATTCAGATTTTAAAGGTAAACCCAACTAGTTAAAAGTAAATATGATGGAACAATATGGTACCTGGGACAGGACGAGGTTTAACTTTAGTCAGAAATATGACGTAAGTTAAATGTGGTTTACACCCGAACACTGTAACTCATTCTTGGGTATGCAGGTTAATAGGAAAGAGCAGAAACTGCCACATTACCCCATTTTAGGCATAGACCTAAATACATATAGCTAAATAGGGATAAAATTCCCTCCATGTAAGAACTTAGGTAAAAATGCTATTTATCAGAGTAAGAGCCTGTTAAACTGCTTGCTGCTCAAAGACAGAAGTTACAGAACTATATCCCTTGGATGGGAAGAACTGGTGCCCTGAGCCGTCTAGAGCCCAGGCTGCATTTAAGAAGAGGTGCTTCTGTAGAAGGTCAATCTGAGAAATTTAGTGGATCTACCACTAGCTGGATGACCTTGGGAAAGGTACTTAAGTTAGAGTTTTAGTTTCTTATTTATGAAATAGAAATTACTTTACCTATCTTATGGGGTTACTGTAAGTGTTAGATGAGAGCGTTTATAAGAAAGTACTGAATCCAAACCTTTTTATTGAGGGTTATTTTGGTTATTACTTTCTGTAAAGAAAATTATAGGTGTTACCACTATAGCAGAAGAAGACAGGGTTAATCTTTTAAGGTTTCTTGTTGGTTTTGTTTTAATCAAAGAACAGCCATGATAAAGAACGTGACCAAAGTCATTTATTATAAAATTGAATGTTATACTTATTATAGACCTAAAGCTGCTTATTGGATTGTACACATATGAGCACAAAGTATTAAAAACATGGGTCTTCGTTTTTATATGGCAACATTTTCTGTGTGATCCTTTCTGGAAAGGGTATTCCCATCAGTTATAAACTGCTGCTCCAAATGTGATAATTTAGATCAAGGTCATTACCAACCCCGATGACCAAACCTGAAAAATATTATTCTCACGTCAGAGACCTTGAGGAAAGAATGCTCTAAAGGGATTAAAATACCTTGCAAAGAATTACAACATGAACAGCTCAAGAAATCTTAATTTGTAAAAGGTCACGGAGTTACAAAAAACATTGCTCATTTCAGCTAATTAAATGAAATTTTAGTTAAACGGCACCTTTAAATATTGGTATTGCAGCTGCGAGTGCATTTAAATAGCATTTACGCAGATATAATTAGCACAATTAAACATGGGTAGAAGTGGAAACACCATTCTTAATTATATTGATATAATCAGTTTTATTAATGCTTTATAGCAACAGAAGTGACATCTGACAGTAGCACACAATTCATGACTGAACCTAATATTAAGCATTTTAGCATATTAAGGAATCTAAAGCTAGGTAATTGGGGAAAGAAAAGTCAAATGATTCGTGCCTACCTGTGACGATACCATAGTTGGGAGGTTCAAGAATTACTCCATAAAACTGGATGATGTTTCTGTGACTGAGGACACTGAGTATTTCTGCCTGTACAAAAATCAAATACAAAGTTACATAAAATTTCACCTTTATAAAAGTCTCATAAAATAGGTTTCCTATTCAATTTCCTTTAACATACATTTACGAAGATATATGTGTGCTCAACAAGTATGGGATGCTGATAGAACTCTGTCTTAGCAGTTGTCTTGAAAGTTTAAGGATTTAAAAAAAGTTTGTTTTAATGTTTATTTTATTTGTGAGAGAGACACAACACACACATGCACACGCGCGCGCACACACACACACACACGCAGAGTGTGAGCGGGGGAGGGGCAGAGAAAGAGGGAGACAGAATCTGAAGCAGGCTCTAGGCTCTGAGCTGTCAGCACAGAGCCCAACGCGGAGCTCGAACCCATGAACCGTGAGATCATGACCTGAGCCTAAGTTGGACGCCTAACCGACTGAGCCACCCAGGTGCCCAAGTTTAAGAATTTCTATTGAAACTTCCTAAAAATGTAAAAAGGAAATGGGGTTGAAGTGGCAATACCATATTTATTTACAGAAAGCCCTCTTCCTAAGAGTTGAATGGGTGTTTTCTGCATCACGTCTTCTGAGAGACTCAAGACTGAACTTCTATTGCCTGGGTGAAGAATCATGATAAAATTAAGGGAGGATTTCTTAACTATTACTGAAATACATTCAAGTAATAGCCATTTATATTATCTAATCATTCAAATGTATTATCGCTCTTTGCTATATGCAGCAAGGTGCTGTAAAGGATGTAAGGGTGGATTCCTGACCTTCAGCAGTGATTTGATAGGGAAGCCATACTTTACATTTGAAATGTATTAAATATTAGCAAACTGTACTGCAGAGTGACATCATAAAAAATAAATTTTATTTATTAAACTTAATTTTAATGAAAAAACAGAGCTACTTCTGCTAATGTCTGTAGAAGAACATTTTCTAAATTAACTAAATCACATGGAGTTACCAGTTTTATGGAGATAAAATATTGCTAATCAGGAATTATAATACAGCTAGATATAAAATCACTTAAGTACGAAAACATTTAATATTTTTAAATGAAAAGCATGTGATTGGCAGTAAGTAAATAGGAGATTTATAATTCCCCATGCCAGAAAGGGTATCATCAAGAATGTAAGCAATTAATTGGGGCACCTGGGTGGCTCAGTCGATCTGGCTTCAGCTTAGGTCATGATCTCATGGTCTGTGAGTTCGAGCCCCACATCGGGCTCTGTGCTGACAGCTCAGAGCCTAGAGACTGCTTTGGATTCTGTGTCTCCCTCTCTCTCTCTGCTCCTTCCCTGCTCACAGTCTCACTCTCTCGAAAAACAAACATTAAAAAAATAAAAAAGAATGTAAGCAATTAAGGAAAAATGGACAAGGGTTGGTTAGAAAGAGGACTCCCCTTTGGGAATCTGCACAATGTAAGTTGGTGTTATTTGTTATGAATTTCTGTCATAGGATAAGAATTGAGATTTCATTAAAATCAGAACTAGGCACAAAAGAGAAATTTAAGGGCTGCCATGAGGTCAATATGGAATCAAGAGAAGGGAAAATTATTATCAGCTGGTTGAGACATTTATCAAGGTTTCTTTGACAATGTTTTTCTTTCAGTGATACAGGTGCTGAAGGGGGCTATCAAAACATTTTTCTCACACTGAGTGCCTACTGTGTGCAGAGGTTCTGTGTTCATCAAACAACCTGCTTCTCATAGTTTAGTTTTCCAAATAGAAGGAAAATTCATTAATTGGGCAAGATAATTATTCATCTATATGGCAATCCTATTTCTTATTAAGAAACAATAAACAAGGGGCGCCTGGGTGGCTCAGTCAGTTAAGTGTCCAACTTCAGCTCACGTCATGATCTCATGGTTTGTGAGTTCAAGCCCGGAGTCGGGCTCTGTGTGGACAGCTCAGAGCCTGGAGCCTGCTTCGGATTCTGTGTCTCCCTCTCTCTCTGCCCCTCCCCCTGCTCACACTCTGTTTCTCTCTCTCTCTCTCTCTCAAAAATAAATAAACATTTTAAAAAAGAAACAATAAATGAACTTTGTTATTAAACAGAGTTCATGTGAAGTTTGGAAAACATAAGCCCCTTTATGTTTTTTTTTTAAGTTTATTTATTTATTTTGAGAGAGAGAGCACGTGCACAGGGGAGGGGTAGAGATAGAGGGAGAGAGGGAGGGTGAGAGGGAAGGAGAGAGAGAGGAAGAGAGAGGGAAAGAATCCCAAGCAGGCTCTGTGCTCAGCACAAAGAACCATGTGGGGCCTGACCTCACAGAACTGTGAGATCAAGACCTGAGCTGAAACCAAGAGTCAGACACTCAACCAACTGAACCACCCAGGTACCCCTAAGCCCCCACTATTTTTAAGGCAGATCAACTCTTTCCAAGTGAAGCATTAGAATTCAATGTGAGTAAAGCATTAACGTTTGGACTAGTATTTGTCAAAATAGGGGAGTGTTTATCCTTTGGTATGTTTTGGTATATTCTTGGCTATCTAAGTTCTGTGACCATCAAAAATGTTTATACCTGGCTAGATCAGTGGGTAGAGCATGTGACTCTTGATCTTGGGGTTGTAAGTAGAGCCCCACATTGAGTGTAGAGCTTACTTAAAAAAATAAAATCTTTACAAAAATGTTTGTATTAAGAAAGAATAAATACAAGAATATTCTAAGGGGTGCCTGGCTGGCTCGGTCATTAAAGCATTTGATTACTGATCTCAAGATCTCTTGATCTCAGGGTCATGAGTTCAAGCTCTATGTTGGGTGCAGAGCCTACTTAAAAAAAAAAAGTATATTCTAAATCCATGGATGATCATTTTATAATTCAGCACTACATGACATTTTCAATATTCCAGCTAATTTTCAAGTTTACATTTAAGATATTGCCAAGTGATGCCATGGAGAAATAGAATTTATCAAGTGCTGGTAAGATATGCTAATGTTCAACTAACGACCATCTTGTGTGCCACTATCATGTTCATTTAAATTTTTTTTAGTTAAGAAAAACTAAATTCTTGTGGTATAATTAGTAAGTAAAAGACATTTTCACATTATAAGACTTAGGTTCTAATTTAATAAACTAAGAATTTGATTTAACATCATGAAAACAACATACTACTTTAGAGTGCTATACTAGTTCTATGATAATAAATTTATTTATAATCAACACAGACTACATAAATAAGTGGTATTTACAATAAAGGAAGGTCAAGTAATATGAAGTTACCAATTCAAGCAAGTTCCAACAGAAATAACTGTGGGATTAGCCAAATAAAACCTGTGCTGTAGCAGTCAATATCTGATATCAAGTGGATGTATTCTGTGGATTTGTCTTTACAAGAACCTGCTTGCCAACCATTCATTGGTGAAACTGTTGTAGTAGCAAAAAAACTTCTCCTTAAATTGTTGTTTTCCAGATTTATATTCTGGAATACTCTAGAAAATAGACTGCCCATCAAAATAATGGATTAGTGGTCTAAAACAAGCTCACTGTTATAAAGGAAACATAATAACGATGGCTAAAATAATGTTCCATTGTGCCAAAAAATTTATCTTTTTATACTATCAACATCAGCAAAACCCATTTATTTTCAGTAAATGTAATTGATGAAAATTGTTCACTTTAGCTATACTGATTTTATAGTTTTATTTTTCCTTAACTGGAAAATTGGTTTGATTTTATAAGAGCTGTAAGTATAAGGAGTTCTGGGGTGTCTGGCTGGCTCAGTCAGTAGAGCATGTGACTCTTGACATTGGGGTTTTGAGTCTGAGTCCCATGTTGGGAATAGAGATTACTTAAAAATAAAAACTTTTTTTTTTTAAAAAAGCACAAGTAGTTCTTAGTGTTATTTTATGTATTTTTTTTTAATTTTTTTAATGTTTATTTATTTTTGAGAGAGAGAAAGTGTATGAACAGGAAAGGGGCAGAGAGAGAGGGAGACACAAAACTCAAAGCAGGCTTCAGGCTCTGAGCTGTCAGCACAGAGCCTGATGTGGGGCTTGAACTCATGATCTGTGAGATCATGACCTGAGCTGAAGTCAGACGCTCAACCGACTGAGCCACCCAGGCACCCCTATTCTGTGTATACTTAAGTTACCCTGAAATAATAATTTTAATCAACGTTGGAAATACAGATGACCTAATATTTCTATGTACAGAATCTATGTATTTCTCAGTTTGCAGAATGCCATTCTAGGAACTCAAATATGTGTATGCCAAAGCTCACTGCAGCATTACTCACAATAATCAAAAGGTAGAAGCAACCCAAATACAATCAACTGATGAATAAATAAAACATGATTTATAAATACAATGGAATATTAATTTAACCATAAAAAGGGATTAAGTTCTGATGTATGTTACAACACAGATGAACCTTGAACACATCCTGCTAAGTGAATCTGCCAGACATAAAACAACAAATATAGCATGATCCTGCTTTTATGACCTATCTTGAATTGGAAAATTCAGAGATAAGGAAAGAAGGTTAGAGGTTACACTAATGCTGTTTAATGTGTAGAGTTTCTGCTCGGAGTTAAGAAAAGATTTGGAAACAGACAGTAGTGATGTTTGTACGACACTGTGAATGTAACTAATGCCACTGAACTGTACACTTAAATATGGCTAAAATGGCAAATTTCATGCTATGTATATTTTACCACAATAAAAAAAAAGTTTTAAAAAATTCTATTCTAGACTTCCGCGGAGATAATGATCTTCTATTTATATGCATATATGTACCCCCATACACGTACACACACAGAGTAATCATCTCAAAGTTACACAGCTCAAGGTCTAGATATCCTTAGGTAAAGAAGCAGTTTTCCAGATTAGGATTTAAGGAAGTAAGGAAACTCTGTGACAGACAATTTTACCTCTGGCTCAAAGACACTCCATAAAACAAAGAGTCCCAATCTGATACAGAAGTGAGGTAGCCACAGTCTGTCCATAAAAACGTCTTTATGGGAGTACAAAAATGTCCGAACCCATCTGCGCTTACAGTAAGCTACGTGACTGTTCCTACTGCTTCCAGCTGGCTGATTTCTTCCTCTACCTCCCCCCTTTCCTCCTTTGCCCCTTCCCTACTTCTTCTTCCTTTATGGGAAGGGTTACAGAGGAGTTGTAGTTTGTTAACAGAGCTGAGGAGGAGGTATTCTGTTAGTTTTAATTTTTTTTTTTTTAATTTTTTTTTTCAACGTTTATTTATTTTTGGGACAGAGAGAGACAGAGCATGAACGGGGAAGGGGCAGAGAGAGAGGGAGACACAGAACCGGAAGCAGGCTCCAGGCTCCGAGCCATCAGCCCAGAGCCTGACGCGGGGCTCGAACTCACGGACCGCGAGATCGTGACCTGGCTGAAGTCGGACGCTTAACCGACTGCGCCACCCAGGCGCCCCCTGTTAGTTTTAATTTAACTGGCCTTTCTATATCTTTATATGGGGAGATGAGTCAGCCATTAGCTCAGTCTGCCATGGTTTTGGAAGTTGACTAACACACAGGGTCCAAATGGCTGATTCAGAGAGATTAAGAGAAGTAAAGTATCACAATTTAAATTAAATTTAGCTAAATATCATAATTTAAATACATTTAAGGGAATTTAAGTTTTAATTTTCTTCCTTTAAAGTACTTTTAACAGTCTTAAAAGAACATTTTAAATTAATAGCTTCATCTTCAGAGCAATCCCTTTCCCTTGATTCAAAACGTATTTTTATTTTGCCAAAATTGCCTTCTTGAAAAAAATTGAGTTCTGATTGACATATAACATTAGTTTCAGATATAAAACATGAAGATTCAATATTTATATGCACTGCAAACTAGTCACAGTAAGTCTAACTAACATCCATCACCAGCACAGTGACAAGTTCTTTTTTCTTGTGATAAGAACTCTTAAGACCTACTCCATTAGCAACTTTCAAATATACAACACAGTATTATTAACTGCAGTCACCATGCTGTATATTATATCCCCATGGCTTATAACTAAAAGTTTTTCAACCTAATCCCAAATTTAAATATGTTTAATATTTGAGAGCTGTCATAAAACCCTTAAAGATTCTGTTTTTAAAGCCTGTTTTACATTTTTTACATTCCACTGATACAGTCTCTATGTATTTATGTGACATGTTATTAATAAAAGTGAGTTCACTTCCTTTTTGAAAGAAAGTAAAGATACTGACACCACTCTATTGATCTATACAAACAACACTCTCTAATGAAAGAAATAGTTGATGAAGACCCACATCAGTAGGCTGGCAGGCTCCATTTACACCTTAGGAACAGGTTTTTCTCCCTGGCTATCAACAGCTATGACCCCCCATGTAACAGCAGGACTGTGTCACACAGGGTCCCTCTCTCTGCCTGTGATGTGACACTGACAACAAAGACAGTAGGTATAAAAAAGTCCAAGGTATATGTCTACTGTCCGTGTCAACTGCTCCTTCTTGCCCTCTGGTGCATGTGACATTTAAAACATTCCAGGGACCTGATCTCGGAGGTCCTCACCAATTCCAAGATTCCAGAGAATCCATCAAAGTATGATAGTAAAAAAAAAAAGCAAAGTAGCTCATTCAATCATTCAAAGGAAGCAGTGTCCTTCACACTGTGCATTCAAAGTCAAAGGCTTTTGGAGGTGGGGCCAACAAGGTGGAGCAGCATGGAAGTTTTCTGCTTCTCTCATCCTTGAAATGCAGCTAGATCAGTACCAAACCATCTTGTACACCTAGAAAATTGATCTGAGGATTAACACGACAATCTGCATAACTTGAGTCACAGAACTCAGCAGGAACATGGCACGGAGAGATGAACTGGGTAAGAGAGAAGCTTCAGAGGGCAGGGAGCTATCTTTGCTTGCAGAGAGAGGATGGAGACAGAGGGAGAATATGGGAAAAGCATTCCTCCTAAAAGCAGCTGGAGAGAAACAGTGGAAACACCCATAAGGGACTGAACAAGAAAGGGAGAAAGGAGAAAGGGCAGGGTTTAAATACCATTAGGATTCTATAAACAAGGGAGTGCAGAGTCTGAAACTCTGCAGCTGGATACCCGGCAGAGCTCTGATGGGAAGGGTGAATCCTCAGGAGCAGACAGTGAGGTCCAAGGGGTCCTCGGGCCACACAGGGAGAGATGGTTACCCTGGGAAGTCATTTGGTAGAGGCTGTGTGGCTTTCCTACAGGCAGAGGTCCCAGAAGACCCCAAAGAACAAACACGTTTTCTGGTGTCGGAATAAGGACATTCAAGGAATAAGGACACTCCTCCAAGGGAGCAGTGAAGCCTGGTGCCAGATGTGTGTAGTGATTTACCACAATCCCTGAAACGCTGCTGCTACACGATCCCACAAACTTTCTGGGGCAGGCTGGCAGTCTCTGGACATCTGCAGCAGTGCAGTCACACAAATGTTCATGGGGGTGGGCTGGCACCAGCCATTGCTCTGCAAGACCCTCTCAAAGGGTGAGAGCAGGTCAAAGCTACAGGGCCCTCAGAAGTGAGGGGTTTGGAAACACAGACCCATCTGAGATAAACCTCAGGAGGGAGGTACTGCCTGGCAGGCTGACAGCTTGGTTGCAGACAGCATATAAGTGGGGAGTGGATGAAAGCTGGAGACAGAGGAGGGGTGCTTGATTGCTGGTTGGTGAGAGCACAGAGTTCTTTGTTTTTTTTAATTTTTATTTAAAAAAATTTTTTTTTCAACGTTTATTTATTTTTGGGACAGAGAGAGACAGAGCATGAACAGGGGAGGGGCAGAGAGAGAGGGAGACACAGAATGGGAAACAGGCTCCAGGCTCCGAGCCATCAGCCCAGAGCCTGACGCGGGGCTCGAACTCATGGACCACGAGATCGTGACCTGGTTGAAGTCGGACGCTTAACCAACTGCGCCACCCAGGCGCCCCTGTTTTTTTTAATTTTTAAATGTTTATTTATTTTTGAGAGAGAGACAGAGTGTGAGTGGTGGAGAGGCAGAGAGAGAGAGAGGGAGACACAGAATCAGAAGCTTGCTCCAGGCTCCGAGCTGTCAGCACAGAGCCCAGTGTGGGGCTTGAACTCACAAACTGTGAAATCATGACCTGAGCTGAATTCAGATGCTTAACCTACCAAGCCACCCAGGTGCCCCGAGAGCACAGAGTTCTGATGCTAGAGACCAGGTAGCTGGGTGACACCATTTTCACCTCTCCCAAACATGTGCATACAGGCATACATGTACCACAACAATCCACCCCAGTGAGCTAAGCAGCGCCATCTAATGGAGAACAGAGCTGTTACACCAAGCCCCATCCAACTGTGCTCTAGGGGAACACTACATGTCTCTCTGCTTACTTAGTTTACAGACTATAAAGTGCTTCATAGTTTAACTTCTAGGGGAAACTGGATGTAATTTCATGTGTATTTCATTCTGTTCACTGGTCCATCTATTCATTTTTTTTTCTTTTTGGTTATTTTTGAATACCAAAAGAGAAAAAAAAGTATTTTTATTTCTGTTCTTCTAAAAAAGATTGTTTTTTTCTACTATATTTTTTATTTTTTGTAAATTTTTAATTCTATTCTACTTTAATCATTTCATTTTAGTCTATTTTATTGTATTCATTTTTTCTTAATTTTCAAACATTTTCCTTTTTTTTTCTTTCCCTTTTTTTCTCTACCAAGCTTCTTTCAACAGCCAGACCAAAACACACCTAGAATCTAGCATCTTTTATTTGATTTTTTTGTGTTGGTTTTAATTTTTTAATTTTCTTCCCCCAAAATGATGAAATGAATGAATTCACCCCAAAAGAAAGAACAGGAAGAAATGACAGCCAGTGATACAAGCAAGATGTCTGAACCAGAATTTAGAATTACGATAATAAGAATACTAGCTGGGGTTGAAAATAGATTAGAATCCCTTTCTGCAGAAATAAAAGAAGTAAAAGCTAGTCAGGATGAAATAAAAAATGCTATAACTGAGCTGCAATCTAGAATGGATGCCACGGCGGCAAGGACAGATGAAGCAGAGCAGCGAATCAGCGATATAGAGAACAAACTTATGGAGAACAATGAAGCAGGAAAAAAGAGGGAGATTAAAGCAAAAGAGCACGATGTAAGAATTAGAGCACTCAGTGACTCATTAAAAAGGAATAACATCCAAATGAGAGGAGTCCCAGAAGATGAAGAGAGAGAAAAAGGGGTAAAAAGTTTATGTGAGCAATTCATAGCAGAAAACTTACCTAACCTGGAGAAAGGCACAGACATCAAAATCCAGGAAGCACAGAGAACTCCCATTAGATTCAACAAAAACCAACCATCAACAAGGCATATCATAGTCAAATTCACAAAATACTCAGGCAAGGAAAGAATCATGAAAGCAGCAAGAGAAAAAAAGTCCTTAACTTACAAGGGAAGACAGATCAGGTTCACAGCAGACCTATCCACAGAAACTTGGCAGGCCAGAAAGGAGTGACAGGATATATTCAACATGCTGAATCAGAAAAATATGCAGCTGAGAATTCTTTATTCAGTAACGCTGTTATTCAAAATAGAAGGAAAGATACAGAGTTTCCCAGACAAACAAAAACTAAAGGAGTTCATGACCACTAAACCACCCCTGCAAGAAATTTTAAGGGGTACTCTCTGAGGGGAGAAAAGATGAAAGAAAGAAAAAAAAAGACTAAAGCAACAAAGACTAAGAAGGACCAGAGACCATCACCAGAAACTCCAACTCTACAGGCCACACAATGGCAATAAGTTCATATCTTTCAGTACTCACTCTAAATGTCCATGTACTAAACACTCCAATCAAAAGATATATGGTAACAGAATGGATAAGGAAACAAGATCCATCTATATGCTGTTTACAAGAGACTCATTTTAGACCTAAAGACACCTTCAGATTGAAAGTAGGGGATGAAGAACAACCTATCATGCTGATCGCCACCAAAAGAAAGCCAGAGTAGCCATACTTATATCAGAAAATCTAGATTTTAAAATAAAGATGTAGGGGCTCCTGGGTGGCTCAGTCAGTTGAGCATCCAACTTCGGCTCAGGTCATGATCTCACAGCTTGTGAGTTTGAGCCCCGCGTCGGGCTCTGTGCTGACAGCTCAGAGCCTAGAGCCTGCTTCTGCTTCTGTGTCTCCCTCTCTCTCTGCCACAACCCACTCGCATTCTGTCTCTGTCTCTCTCAAAAAAAAATAAACATTAAAAAAAATCTAAAAAAATAAAGATGTAACAAGAGATGAAGAAGGGCATTATATCATAATTAAGGGGTCTATCCACCAAGAATATTTAACAACTATAAACATTAATGCTCCAAACGTGAAAGCACCTAAATATATAAATCAATTAATCACAAACATACAGAAACTCATTGATAAAAATACTGTAATAGTGGAGACTTCAACACTCCATTTACAGCAGTAGATCATCTAAACAGAAAATCAACACGGAAATAATGGCTTTGAATGACACACTGGACCAAATGGACTTAACAGATATATTCCGAACATTTCTGCCTAAAGCAGCAGAATACACATTCTTCTGGAGTGCACATGCAACATTCTGCAGAATAGATCACCTACGGAGACATAAATCAGCCCTCAATAAGTACAAAAAGATTGAGATCATACTGTGCATATTTTCAAGCCACCACACTATGAAATTCAAAATTAATCACAAGAAAAAATTTGGAAAGATAACAAATATTTGGAGACAAAAGAACATCCTACTAAAGAATGAATGGGCTAACCAAGAAGTTAAAGAGGAAATTAAAAAGTACATGGAAGCCAATGAAAATGACAACACCACAGCGCAAAACCTCTGGAACGCAGCAAAAGTACTATATACTCCCCATAAGAGGGAAGTATATAGTAATCCAGGCCTTCTTAAAGAAGGAAGAAAGGTCAGAGCACCTGGGTGGCTCAGTCAGTTGAGCATCCAACTTTGGTTCAGGTCATGATCTTGTGGTTTGTGGGTTCAAGCCCAGCATTGGGCTCTGTGCTGACAGCTCAGAGCCTGGAACCTGGTTCAGATTCCGTGTCTCCTTCTCTCTCTGCCCCTCCCCAACTTGTGCTTTGTCTCTCTCTCTAAAATAAAAAAATATATATATTTTACAAAATTTAAAAAAAAAAAGAAGGAAGAAAGGTCTCAGATATACAACCTAACCTTATACCTTAAAGAGCTGGAAAAAGAACAGCAAATAAAACCCCAAAGAGAAGATGGGAAATAATAAAGATTAGAGCAGAAATCAATGCTATAGAAATCAAAGTCAAAAGACTTTCTCCAAAGACTGCTTTGTCTCCAGAGTACCAATATGATCCAGGATCAGTATATTCCCTCAAAGTTCAAGAAGATAGGAAATGATCCCACGCTTTTTAAAAACAGAAATTGTTGGGGTGCCTGGGTGGCTCAGTCAGTTGAGCGTCCGACTTTGGCTCAGGTCATGATCTCACAGTTTGTGAGTTTGAGCCCCGCGTCGGGTTCTGTGCTGACAGCTCAGAGCCTGGAGCCTGCTTCCGATTCTGTGTCTCTCTCTCTCTATGCCCCTCCCCCACTCATGCTCTGTCTCTCTCTGTCTCAGAAATAAACATAAAAAAATTTTTTTTAATAAATAAAAACAGAAATTGTATATATATGAGAGACTGAGAAGAAATGAAATATTGATTATGGTTATATCTAAGTAGCAAAAAGACTCATAAATAATTTTAACTTTTTAGGTATTTGCAAAATTTTTACAATGAGCTCATATAATTTTTTAATCACAAAAAAGCAATATATGCGTGTAATATATATGACCAGAAAATATAAATATAAAATAAAAATATTTATTTGCATGGAAATTTTTATTTTCTCTAGGACTGGATCAGGAAGAAGTAAAACTCTTTCCCTACTTTCCTAGAACTACCCTAGACATATAAAAACTAGGTAGTTAGCCTGTAAGCTGTGAGTGTCTCCTGACATGGGTCTGGAACAAATCAGTGTTCACTTTTTTTTTAATTTTTTAAAAATGTTTATTTATTTTTGAAAGACAAAATGCAAGTGGGGGAGGGGCAGAGAGAGAGGGGCACACAGAATCCGAAGCAGGCTCCAGGCTCTGAGCTCTTCAGCCCAGAGCCCGATACAGGGTTTGAACCCTGAGATCATGACCTGAGCTGAAGTCAGATGCTTAAATGACTGAGCCACCCAGGTGCCCCTTTAATTTATTTTTTAATGTTTATTTATTTTTGAGAGAGAGAAAGAGAACATGAGCAGAATCCAAAGCAGGCTCTAGGCTCCGAGCTGTCAGCACAGAGCCTGACGCAGGGCTTGAGCTCGAATTCACGAACTGTGAGGTCATGACCTGAGCCGAAGTCAGACGCTTAACCCACTGAGCCACCCAGGCGCCCCTCACCTAGGGTATTCTTGAAAAAGGCCACAGATTCAGAGAGGCCATGAGACCACAGATGTGAGTACTGAAAACCTAAATCTAGATTGATTTCAACCTACTCAGTATCTGCACTTTTATTAAATGATCTCCTCGCACAGTTTACATCTGCTTCTGTGGCCCCTTAGGGAAGCCTTTCCTACATTGCTCATCCTCTACAATGTCTGGCATAACACCATATGAGAAAGGTCGAATACTTTATATATATAAGCAGCATTCAATCTTACCTGAAGAACATACAGTATCTGATGATAATGATACTTAGTGTGTTGAAATGACTGCCGTGGAGAGTCTGCATTAGTAAATGTTTACTCTGAGCCGCAACGTGGAAGAGTAAGATGCCAGAGGGTGCAGATCTGCTTCAGGATGCACTCTGTTTTCTCACATGTACAAGGGCTATTACTAAGGCTACTATTTCATAGGAATGACAGTCAATCAGTTACAGAACCACAGCAAAAGCCCCATCTGAAATTTATGCTCACTAGTTCATTGTTGATTTAAACTTTCAAAATGAAGGCTTGTACTTAGCCTCTTGCAGGTTCTGCAGTCCAGTGCAATCCCATGAACACACTTCCTTGAGAGTCCTTTCCTGCTTTGTTATTCCCTATGCATGCCCTTGCTTTGACATTGCACTTTTTCAGAATGAGAATGTAAAGCCTTGCTGAGTCTTAAATCTTCCATTTCTCGTATTCTACCCAATACATTTACCATATACAGTTGACCAGTTTTAAACTGTACGGGTCCACTTATAGGTAGATTTTTTTTTTTATATATATAAATACAGTCCAGTACTCTAAATGTATTTTGTCTTCTTTATGATTTTTTGAATAACATTTTCTTTTCTCTAGCTTACTTTATTGTAAGAATATGATATATAATACATATACAAAATATGTGTAAGTCAACTGTTTACATCATTGGTAAGATTTCCAGAGAACAGCAGGCTTTTAGTAGGTAAGTTTTGGGGGAGCCAAAAGCTATACACTGATTTCTGACTGTGCTTGGGGAGGAAGGTGATTGGCATCTCTAACCCCCAAATGTTCAAGGATCGACTCTATTTCCAAAATCACCTCTGAAAGTAAGCCAGCCTTTTGTCAAGTCCACACATTTTCCGTACCTACTATTCTCCCTGAACACTGTGGTATAGACGCTCCCTGCTATAGACTGAATGTCTGTATTCCCCAGAAATTCATATGCTGAAGTCTAATCCCAATGTCATGGTATTTGAAGGTGGGGCCTCTGGGAGATGATTAGGTTATAAGGGTAGAGCCCTCATGAAAGGGACTGTGCCCTTATAAAAGAGAACCCAGAGAGTGCCCTCTCCCTTTCCACCATGTGAGAACACAGCAAGATGGCCATCTATGAACCAGGAAGCAGGTACTCACCAGAAGTCAAATCTGCTAATACATCTTGATTTCAGACTTCCTAGCCTCCAGAACTATGAGAAATCAATGCTTGCTATTTATAAGTCACCCTGTCTTTAGTGATCCATTAAAGCAGCCAGCTTGGGCCAGTGTCATAAAAGTCCACAGCAATTCAGCCAGGTCTCTTAATGAACAGGATGGATTTGACTCGGCCACCAGTCAGTACAGCATAATTCTTTTCTTTAGCATTGCAGGGCCCATAACCATTGTACTTATTAGCAGCAGAAGGTAAGGGACAAAGTAACATTTTGAGTTAAAATGTCCTAAAACAGTATTTACAAGTCTATAAGGTCAAAACACCCAGCTCTTACAGGCAAGACACAGGTGGAAAGAACTTCCCTTCTACTTCAGGTTCTGATTATAAAGATAATGGAGGCAGAGCGCTCAAATCTCAGTAATCAAAGGATTTCCATGCATCAGACCACAAAAACCAGGGTCAAAAACAAGAAAATGCTGTTTAATTAATTGCATTTTTTCCCCAAGAGTATCATGGCTAGGCGCATTTTCCTAAAAGAAAAGCTTGATTTCTTTTATGTTTGGCAAGATGGAAAACCAGCCCCTCTGCTCCTAAAAATGCTATGCCACAAGAACAACTTACAAAGTAGGCTCAGATGATTTTCAATCCCATACTTCATCGCCAGAGTGTCACCCACAGGTCAAGCTCTCTGACTCACTTTAGGCTTAATGAGTCCCATTCAATAACACAGTCACGTGACAAGCAGCAACCCTCACAGTTCTGTGGGTTCTCGTTCAAACGCTGCCCATTAGGTATTCAGGGAAATAAAAAAGGATAAATGAATTCAGGTTCCATAATATCATACAGCCTATATTTCTAATGATGTTGACATCAGAAAGACTTCTCTCTGGAAGGAACATGGATAGAAACACTAAGAAGAAAAAATAAGCGAATCATTCTACCCACTGGCCATGGCCCCAAGATGGAGCCATGTGGGATTTATTACAAACATCACCAGTGCTGGGAAGCCGGTGGTTTTCCCAGTAGGTTGCAGCAGCCTCCACGTGCAACCATTCAAGACAGCAGCCTGGGCTCCTATCCAGGGATCAGGCGGCTCTCTAGTTAAGGACACATTCCCAACTAAGGGCAGGCTAACCTGGCAGGATGGAAAGGCAGCTAAAACTGAATGAGACAAATAATGAAGATTCAAGAGCAGGGATTTAAGAGATCTTCCCAAATCATAAAACGGCTAAGAGATTTTACATTCTTCATGCTCACAAGAGAATGTCACTGTGATGGCATGAAAAAGTCCAATACATTGTAAGCAATCTGCATTCGGTTTGGGTGACAAAACTACTTACAAGCACCCTGCTTTCCACAAAACACCCCGTGTAACTCGGTCACAGAGACCACTTGGTGCTAAAATTACATAGAACCTCCTCCTGCCCATCCTGCCTCCAAAGAAAGCCCTTGAATAAGCCTTGAAGTATGAACTAATGAAGGATTAGGCTTTTAAAAGACTGAGTAGCAATATAATTTAATCAAACACGGGACAGGTGAGTGGAATTTAAATTCTAATTCCAAAATGGATGGCCCTAAAGCTGCCTTGGTCACCATGGGCCTTGTTCTCTTCCTAGAAAATGACTTTGCTCAACAAAATTATCTTTCAAATTCCTTTATGCTTTAAATTTCTATCCATTTCTATAAAAAAAAAACCTGATGTATTATTAATAGTGCTTTATACAGAGTGGGTACTCAATAAATATTTGATAAACTGAATTAACCACAGCATATTAGGACATCCTCTAGAGACCAATAGGCTTCAGTATGAATAGTGGCTCTGCCACGTATAAACGAGGAAGTTATTTAACCCGTCTGGGCCTCAGTCTCCTCATTTGTAAGATGGGGACAGTAATCCTATCTCAGTGCACAGCAAATGCCAGGTGTTCAACCAATGCTAATTCCTTTCTCTGACATCCCCTTTCTTGATAATCAATTCATCCTCAGACTCAAGTCAACCTTCTGAGCAAATTCAAATCTCTTCCAGCAGTGATCCTCCTGTCATATTCTGCTTGTTTTAATTAGCTTCATTTATTTTATTATATGTGATTTTCCATGTTTAGGTAAGAATATTTCCATGTTTTTACCTAAATACAGTACTTTAACATTTTCAAAACGCTTTTCTTATTTGACCCTCACAAATAAGTTTGCTATTTTATTGTGTTTAAGAGTGAAGAAAACTGGGTCTTTGATTTGTGTAAGCTCACTTCAGGAGCCGGGTCAAAGCCTAATAAAATTTGAATCTAGATATCTTACACCTCTATATATTTTTTATATTTTTAATATATTTTATATATTTTTATGTATTTCCTCCCTCTCTCCAAAAAAAAAATGCAGTCCAATAAAAATAGGAGTCCTTTCACCTAAATATTTTTTTTTAAGTTTACTTATCTATTTACCTAAGTAATCTCTATACCCAACATATGGCTCCAACTCACAACCCCAAGATCAAGAGTTGCATGCTCTTCCAAATGAGCCAGCCAGGTGTCCCCATCTAAACATCTTTTATTGTAAGCTGCCCTTTCTCAAAGACATTCCAATTTGCAGACACAAATAAGCTCCACAATAAGAGCTACCATTTATTGAGTGCCTACTATGAGCCAGGCCAAGCATATCACGTTGACTGAACCTTCAAATCCTCACAGCACATCATGAGCCTCGGGCCTACTACTATTGCCCTTACACAGGGGAAGAAATCTAGGCACAAGGAAATTTTAAAATTTGCCCAAGGGCACAATAAATGGCAAAGCCAGGTTTTTTAACACAGGTAGTTTGACATCAAAGCCCTACTTACAATCACTAAACCATCCCATTTTGCTTTATAAACCTTATTTGAATACAGGATGGAATGTTAGTTTATAGAACATCCAAAAACGACAACAGGCCTAGACAATTTCAAAGCTCTCTTTAGTTACAGAGGTGTGAGAAACAATTCTTCACTGACTCCCTCTTAGGGCCTCTGCCCCCACTACAAATTTCCATGCCTTCCTGACACTTGACCATGCAGTAACACGTCAAAAACCAAGATCCAATTCTCCACAGGCACTAGCCCGTCAGGCCAGCTAGCAACAACCAAATTTATAGCTAATAAAACCAGTTAATTGCACAGCATGAAGTACCCTCTCTCTATGCAAAAATTACATGGTTAGAAATTTTGAGCGACTCTCACAATCTGATTAGTTAAGTGCTTTATAATATTACTCTACAGTGCAACAGAGTTTGATTATTTACATCCCATAAGAGAAATGTTTGCCACATTTATTATGGAAATCTGCAAAATCATTTAGAAGAATTCAGACAAATTTAATTTTAAAATAGTCTGAAAAGTCCTTTAATACCTTAGACTCCACTTAGATGGTATCTTGAATACCTGGATTCTTCAGCTAAATTAATGATTTCACTATTTCTGGGTTCTGTCAGCACACTCAAAACAACTTAATGACAAAGGCATGTATGTGACACCTGCCAGATGATTTTTTTAAAATATCAAACCCTAACAAATATAGAGTAAAAATAATCTGGATTCAGACTCTGAAGAATGGAAGGGATCTGCAGTGTTCCAGTCTTTTCTTTCACTGTACCCAACTACAAGCCCCACCTTGAAGCAATTCCACTATTAAAGGCAAAAGATCATTCTCCTCTCAAGGTCTGATGAAAAGAGCCTCCCGTTCCTAATAACCATCACCACCAACCACGATAACCTTTCTTTTTACTAATCTTCTTGCTGAAATCTAAGTGATTTGTGCTCAGTAGAGGCGGTGAAAGATAACATCCGAAGGCTAATCTTTTACATTATCATTTCCCCTAAGCCTAACAATTCTAATTCTTACCAATTTTCTTGACGTGTCTTATTTTCCAGTCTTTTGGTTATTTACCTATATCTATGCAAAGACAGTCATGCTGAAAACACAGATAACTGGCATTGGGCAGAGCCACCCAACTGAACATACTCACTTTTACCCTGATGTTGGGGTATAGTGTCAACTTGTTTATTGTGGCTCTCCCCAAAACTGTCTTTATATTCTCCTCCCGTTTGAAAGAAAATATTTGATGTTATTATTTAATCCAATCATGCAAAGTTATAATTCAAGCAAAATAGGCTTAATAAAAGAAATATTTCTAATTTTCCTGAACTGACTTGTTTTTATCCCACTGCTCCTGTGATTTTGTAACAACCTGTCATGTTACGTTTTTCAAGCTGACTGCTGGAAAAGCTTATATCCAAATTTGCTGCCCACATCTAACAATACAGAGAACCTCATGGGGGTGTTTTTGTGTTAGCTTCCTTCCCACTTCAATTTTGTTTCTCACCATATTTGTTCTCTCCCTCATTTTAATATTTTTAAATTTTTTAATCTTATAATTTGTATCTTTATTTTTTTAAGACCTTATTTTTAAGTAATCTCTACACCCACTTTGGGGCCCGAACCCACAGCCCCAAGATCAGGAGGGACACGCTCCACTGACTGAGCCACCAGGTGCCCCACAATTTGTATCTTTATTAGTTGCTTTAAATAATTTTGGCAAGAAAGCCATATAATAATATTCAGTAGTGCATCTCAAATTAGAGTCCTTAAGATTCCAGATCTACAGATAGATCCTTGGTGGCCCATGAAATCAAATTCAAAGAAACACTGGTCTAATTGAAGGGCAAACTCTTGTTGACCGATCTACATATAGAAATAACTGTTTCTTTGACTTTCTCTTCTCTAGGAGACTTCAATAGCATTCTACTTTAGCAACCTATGACCATCCCTTAGACTTTTTCATTACCCACCCATCTCAAACTTAGAAACCCCTTTCTGACCTCAACATCTTATCCTGATTCCCAATATCTGCTTTTTCATTGACCCATTGAGGTCTCTTATTCCTTAATTCCTTTTCGTTTTCCTTTCTAACCAACTGAGGTCTCCTGAAAGAAACAGAGATCCAAAATAACAGTAGTTTAAACAAGATAGTTTATATTGTCTCAAAATAAGAAGGCCGCAGGAAGCTCAATATGGTTGCTGCACAACTATACTCTTCTACCATCATTAGCACTGGCTTGCATCCTCAAGGTCACCTAATAGTTACAATATAAAACTCCTGGGGTTCCAAGCCATTGCATTCACGTTCCAGGAAGCAGGAGGGAGGGAAGCGCGTAACAGTTTCCTCCTACATCAGCGTCCTTTAAAGAGCTTTCTCAGAAATCTCATCTTACTTTCAGGAAACATGGAGAATACAGTTTTATGCTGCAGGAGCACATCTAACAATACATGAATCCTAAGGAAGACAAGGAGAATATATATTGGGTAAACAACTAATAGTCAATGCCGTATGTACCATGCTATTTGTGATCAAGATTCTGTCTAATAAAAGGATCTTCAGGATACTACACACAACTTTACACTCCTTGGTCAAATACTGCCCACACTCTATAGAGCTCTAATTCTCATCCTACCCATTTCTAAGTATGGAGAAATCCAATAATTACCTTTCTATACTTCTCAGTGCTTTTAGACAAGCTCTTATGACAGAACTGTCCTGAGAGAATTAACATGGTGTATTTACAGTCTGTACACTTACTGAAAGCTAAAAGATGACAGCAATGATTTTGAGTATCTTCAACTGACTCCCCTTTTCATCCTCCATTCATCCAACACATATTGTCTATGTGCCAGGTACAATTTCTTGGTGCTGAGAATAGTGATGAACAAGATAGCAAAACCCTTGCCTTCATGGAGTTTACAGTCTACTGGGGGAAGATAGACAATGTCGATATCGAGAAATAAATAATTTTCCTGAGCCAAGTCTAACATCCTTTAGCTGTTCTAACCCTTGTCATCCTCAGATTACTAGGAATACTCTTACACTGGGGAAACAGGCAGAGCTGTCTTCTGCTTTCCTACATTACACTTACTGTCTTCCTTTCTGTCTCAGAGAAAAAGATACCCTTCCTTTCCCCTAGACCTTACCCTGACACCTGTGTTCTTTATGTCTCCCTTTCTTCCCTCAGGATATTCTGCACCATCAATTATGTCCTTTCTGGAATCTTTCATCTCTTTCTAAGTGATCATCTAGGTTTTAAAAAATGCTTGAGTTTCACCTCTCCAAGAAACAATTTTCCTTGACTCTCATCTTCTTCTCAAACTACATTCCTAAACATCAAAACTTCTTGAAATAATACTTCACCCTAAATTCTCTTTCTTCACTTTCTATTCACCCCTTAAATCCCATTATATTTGGCTGGATTTTTATTCTATTGTTAAAATTTCCCTAATATCTGAATTCTGATCTTTTCTTTTAAATATCCTACACAGTTTCTATTCTGAGTTTTCAAGTTCAACATAACCATGCTTCCCCTTAACATTCTGATATTATCTTTAGTTTCTATACTTGTGCTATATCCGGGTATGAATGAAAACAAGGATGGGATAGGCATTGTAAGTCAAATGAAAATAAATAAACCACTACTGTCAAGGGCTTACACAACATCAAAGGGAAAATAAAAGTGTATAATAACAAGATGCAACACAACCACCAGAAGAATAAAGTGCAATGGAGGATCCATGGGGACACTTGGTGAAGGTGAGGAGTACTGGAAAGCTTCAACTAGACCATGAATAATGGTTTAGATTTGGATTAATAGCTAGGAAAGGCTTGTCCTTCCAAGCAGAAGACATAGCAAGAGATTTGGTGGAGAGGCAGCATGGGGCAGCAAGTCTGAGGAACAGCAGTAGCACCTCTGTTTGGTTGGGAATGTGCAAGATACGCAGGAGAAGAGAAGTAGGTAATGGAATTGCTAACACACAGCAACAGGATAATATGCCAAGCTGATTTTCAGGTAGCATTTCACTAGAAGCAACTCCTATAAAGTAAAAACAAAAACAAAACAAAACAGAACAAAAACATATTAGTTACCTCAAAAGAGACCTTTCAGAATCAGTGAGGTGTACAGAGGTGAAAGAGTTATTCATTTCCTACCATGTGGAACTTAAAGGTCACCTGTTCCAACTGTTCTCTTCATAAAGTTATCCCTTGAGGTATATTCCAAGAAATAGTCACCCTACCTGTGATTGATCGCTCCCAATGACAGGTTAACACCAGGTGATGCTTTGTTAGGAATTGAGAAATGATTGATCTAAATGGGTGACACTGGTGACAGGCCGAGTGACCCTAAAATGAAAGATCATTCCAGGTCAGGAAGACAGGAAATAACTTCACTGAAAGTATTAAGATATTTTATAGAGTACTGTGTGTGCATGTGCCCATGCACATGTGTGTATTTGGTGACAGTGAGACATGGTCAGCCATAATGGCCCAGAAAACAGATAATAAGGGAGGGAGGGAGAAGAGATGTAGGGAAGGGGTTAAGGAATAATAACTTCCCCAGTGAGAAGGGTCCTCCTGTTGAAGGGTGGATAAATCAGATTATCAGCAGAATGTAGTAGTATTAGAATATATTCAATTCCCATTACTAACTCCTCCTGCTCTAAATCCATACTCACAAAGCAAGGTCTTTGTGAGTTTGTTTCCCACATAACTCACCTACAAATAGAAAAGTTTTTAAATCAGCAAGTTGATTTTATTCTTCAGTCACAGTCAAATACGTGAGAGTGATTTAGCGTCCTGAGTCCACTACACTCTGAACTCTTAAGATGAAATTTCTGAACACATAAAACAAAAGCTACCTTAGTAGGGGTCTATTTGGGCAGCTGTGCCCAGGAGGTACCTTCACTATATCCTTGGGAGCCGTAAGATCTCCTCTAGCAGGAAACTACTTTTCATGATCACCCATTCTAATCATTTCAAATTACTAGAGCTGACTTATGTAACTTCCTGTGTTCCTGAACTGAACTGGCTTGCTATATCCATTGCAGCTCAGATTTTTATCTCCTTTCCAAACACCACTTCACTCCAAATTCTGATTTTTCTCTTTGCTTGAAGAATCAGTTGTTGTCCTTAATCTGACTGGGACTCTACTTAATACCTTAATACTTCTGAGAAGAAAGGAAGAAAAAGAGTTCCACTAAAAGCATTTGATAAATGGTACTTAAGGACACTGTAAATGGATCCATTCTTCCATGCCAGTTGACAGCGTTGTGTAACGGATCAGGGACAGGCCTCAGTTTATATTTTGAGTTCTCTACGTGGAACTTTTCTCATGTAAAAGACTTCATCACGAAAAGTCCCAGAGAAAATAATTCAAGATTTTCTTTATGATACTATTTATCAACTACTTATGATTCTCAAGAAACAAGAGTTGTTTTGCATGTAAATAAATATAAACTTGGAGGTGACTGATGCCAATTCCAACCTGCATCAGAGCAACATTTCTGGCAGCCCGAGGCATTTAGCAAAACACAGAAAGTCGTAGCTAAACATGGCTGAGATGTTAATAGTGGGCCCAGAGATAAAGAAGAAAATATTTTAGAACAGCAGCATGTTTTTCATAAGACAGAAGACTGTGAACTATAAAGCATGAGTGTGTAGACCCTGATAAGGGCCTCCAGGAAGCTACACAAACATCTTTAAGGCTGAGAGAAAGGGATTTCATACAGATGAACCACATCACATAAGTACTATCACCATTATAATTCTTCTCTAGTCAACGAATGCAAAAACTATGGAGTTCCAGAAGCTGTAAGCTGAATACACCCTTAATCATACATTACTCTAACGAATACTTATGGAAAGCTTCCTGTGTATCAACACCGTCTCATCACATTAGATCCATTGACTCATTTAATCCATGAAGTAACTACTATTGCTATCTCCAGTTTATCTCTAAGAAACCAAAGAAGAGAGAGTTGGGGTAACCTGCCCACGGGCACATAGCTAAGAAGCAGTTAAGCCAAGATTCAAACCGGGCAGTCTGGCTGGAAAGCCTATGATTTCAACCATGATGTAATACTGCCTCTCTTACAAATGAATATTAATTCTCAAAATCACATAGATGTACACGCCTCTACATGTATACAGATGAACATGCACACACATTTCTAGATAGTACATGTGGATAAATAAACTCACCTATGACTACACTTGTGCCTCTGACTTTGTACACAGTAAATACTCTAACATATTTATTTGACCTGAGTATGGAGAGAACTCTAGAATCAAATCACGAGATCGGCATTTTAGTCTTGGTTCTGACACCTGATAGCTGTGCAAGTAGGGGTCTCAGTTTACCTACTGATAAAATGTCAAAATGTGGAGGTAAAAAGCACAGAAATGAATGATCTAAAGTCCCTTCACCTCTAACATTCTGACTTAAATCTGATTTCATTGGTATGGGGTAGGGCCCAGGCATAGGTGCTTCTTAGAAGCTGAGGTAAGTCTAACAGGCAGCCAGGATTTAGACCCTCTGACCTAGAGGGTGGTTCTGGGGCAAGCTGAATGGTAGCCTGGTTACTCTGGAGTCAGAAAACTCTGGGACTGAATACCAGTTCTATCATGTATGAGCATGTATTTATACATACATGTATCATGTATGTGCAGCCCTTCAAGTCTCTCCATGTCCCTGAGCTTGGTCTTCAGCTGTAAAATTAAAATGAAGCCACTTAAAATGGCTGTGAGGACCCAAGTTACATGGAAAGTACAAGCTAGGCACATGGTTTTCCTCAATAAATGTTAGCCGCTAGGAATTGTACCTAGAGTGAGCAAAAAAAAAAAAATTTTTTTTAAGGATACACAGAACTGAACTCAGATATACAGAACACCAGCTGGAACTATGAACTGCTGGAAAATAGATCCAAAGACTGACAGCAACGGCACAGTGAAACTCATAAAAGAAAGAGGCCAAAACACAGGTCCGGGCAAGACACTGAGCATGAACCAGAGAGTCCAGTGAATACAGCACAGGAAAAGAGTTAAGGCACATGTCATCCTGCATCCTCAAGTCATACTACACCTGGTAGAAGAACCTCTGTTTCAAAGACCAAAATATAGAAAGACGACCAAAGGTGTTAGAGCTTCAAGACAAATCTCTTACAGTCCCCTATTATTTAAAAAAAAAAAATTTTTTTTAACGTTTATTTATTTTTGAGACAGAGAGAGACAGAGCATGAACAGGGGAGGGTCAGAGAGAGGGAGACACAGAATCTGAAACAGGCTCCAGGCTCTGAGCTGTCAGCACAGAGCCCGACGCGGGGCTCGAACTCACGGACCGTGAGATCATGACCTGAGCCGAAGTCGGCCGCCTAACTGACTGAGCCACCCAGGCGCCCCAGTCCCCTACTATTTTAAAAAATAAAGTGCCGAGCTGAAAGAAACGGAACATCACTTCTCTTTGCCACTCCCAGGGTAAGGAATGAGGCTTAGACGGCATCACTAGCCTCACTATCGCTCCACCTACAGAATGAACCTGAATCTGAATCTGATGGGGCAGTGCTTGTGTTTCTATTTTCTGCCCCTCCTCAGGTTTCTGTGTCAGAGGTCACAGAAGACCACAGGATACCATCATTCTTTTCCCAAACACCTGTCACCCTTCATCACAGTGAGGTTTCTATTGTATTGGTTTAATAATGAACCCCAAAACATGTACTACATTCTCCATTCAAACATGGAAGGGCCCCCAGCTCGAAGTCAAAGGCAGACATATTTTTGAGTTATTTCTCCAGTAGTGAACAGATCGTAATGATCTATTAGTTGTAAAATGAGGATATCATCTGCGGGGAGGATGACATAGGAAGCAGTATATTCTTACTGAGGCAGCAATGAATACAGGCACTGAGCTGGGGATATAAGCCAGGGGTTCCAGGGCCCGGTTTCCCCACTTCCCCATGTCAAGCACATCAAGTTACCTAGCCTTTCAAACAGCAGAAATCTGTGGAATAGGGGTTGATGAAAACTTAAAAAAAAATTTTTTTTTTAATAAGCTTTGGATTCTGGAGTGATTTTTAGATTCAGAGAAAAGCTGTGTTTTAGATTGGGTTCCGATTAAGAGAAAAAGAGACTCCATGGATAGTCCTCCCTCACTTAACACCTTCTGTTACTGGTAATAGTACATTACCACTAACTAAGCAGACTTTGTCTGGACTTCACCAGGTTCTCCATCAATGTCCTCCATGTGTTCTGGGATCCAGTCCAGGGTGCCACCTCACATTCAGTTGTTATGTCTCCCCACTCTCTTCTGGCCGCACATCACAGGGTTTCAATAAGAATCAAATACATGTGAAAACCCTTTGTAAAATGAAGAGGAGCATTAGAATATAATTTACTACTGTTACGCATTAAAGGAATCCATGCATGTAAAGCACCAAGAAAACTGCCTGGAATGTATTGATCTCCAAATCTTGGTTATGAGCATTATCATGATGGACATTTAGACCTATCCATCTACACTGTGATCAATTCCACGTCTTCAACAGGTGCTTAGGGTTCACAATTCCTCGACCGTTTCAGATTTTATTTTCTAGGAAGTCAGCTTTATAGAGTTAGCCCTTGACCAAATCTTCAAAAACCTCTCGCTCTAACCAACTGAGTTAGCACAAGCAGCTCAATCTAGAAGAGCGGGACAGGCAAGAAGAGACAGAGTGAATGCAGAGGCATGGGCGGAACCTCAGAAGTCACTTGGGCTTCGTTTCATCATCAAACATCAGTCATGCACCCCAGAGAAACACAACCAAAGAAGCTATGAAATTCAAGAGGGGACATTTCACCATTCCATAGAAACCAGCAAGGTTACAAATGCTTACTCATTTCCTGTTAAACAGTCTACACACAGCTTCCAAACACCATTAGGAAGTAAGAGATGATGACCCGTGGTGAACGGGAGGCAGGGAAGTGATACTTTCCTTCATCCTCAGCACACCGAACTTGTTAAACTTGCCCAGGAGAAAGCTCCTCATACAACTCATCCTACTGATACCAGGAAATTGTGAATAAATTCCAAGTTGTTTTAGAAAAATAAAAGGAAGGAAAAGCTCTAGAGCAGAGCAGAGCTGGTACGGAAGGAGACTAAACATCTTGCCTCTCACCGCATACCATTTTACCAAGAAGTGTTCAGAAGCTTCTATGACCCAACACACAGGGAGAATACTGGGTTGTTTTTTAGTGCAGAGGCCAGCACGTTCACTTAACAGTATGCATGTCAAACCCATTAAATATAATGTAACGTTAGCAAACAAACACTCCAATGTGTGGGTGGAGGGGAGGGGAGAGAGAGAAAAAAGGGAGAAAGGCTGAGATAGGTATGGTGGACAAATAGCTGAGTGGAGGTGTAAGAAAGAGTAAAGTAAATTGTTTGGTTGTAATAAACAGCAATCCTTTTCAGCTTTCAGCATTACCTTCAGGAAAACCATATTAACAAATAAAATTCAGAGAACATTTTTTTTTTAAGATTTTTTGAGAGAGAGAGCAAGCAACTGAGTGAGTGAGCATGAGCAGGGGACAGGCAGAGAGAGAGAGGGAGACAGAGAGAACCCCAAGCAGGCTCCATGCTATCAGCACAGAGCCTGAGATGGGGCTCGATATCAGGAAACATGAGATCATGACCTGAGCCAAAATCAAGAGTCCAAAGCTTAACCAACTGAGTTACCCAGGTGCCCCCAGAAACTTTTCTTCATATCTTTTTTGAAGCCAGTTATAGAATGCTTCTTGATCAAATTCATATTTCAGAGCCTCATGAAGTTTGGTGGTATACTATTTTGAGTCAAAAGCAAAAACATCATATGCTGTGGCATCTGCTGCTTGCATTTTATTTTGTTTAAGGTAGCAATGCCCCCAACCAAAGTGTCACCTCCCAACCCTCTTGTAACTAAACATGACCATATAGTGCAATTCTAGCTAAAAGACATAAGAAGTTACGATTCATGTACAAAAAATAAAGTTGAACTCCCTTCCTCATAACCATACACAAAAATTAACTCAAAATGGATCATAAACATAAACAATGAGCTAAAACTATAAAACATTTAGAAGAAAATATAGGAGCAAATCTTTGTGACCCTGGGTTAGGCAAAGCCTTCTAAGATATGACACTGAAAATACAAGCAACAAAAGAAAGGATATATTGAACATTATAAAAATTAAAAACATTGGTGCTTCAACAGACATCACAAAGAAAATGAAAAAGGAAACCTCACAGGATGAAAGAATACATGTGGGGGCACCTGGGTGGCTCAGTCAGTTTAGCGTCTGACGTTAGCTCAGGTCATGATCTCACGGTTCATGAGTGTGAGCCCCTCGTGGGGCTTGGTGCTGACAGCTCAGAGCCTGGAGCCTGCTTCAGATTCCGTGTCTCCTCTCTCTCTGCCCCTCCATTGCTCACATTTTGTCTCTCTTTCTCTCTCTCTCAAAAATAAATAAATGTTAAAAGAAAAAAAGAATACATGTGTAAATTATACATCTGATAAGGGACTTGTATTTAGAATATATAAAAATTCTTTATGTATTTAAAATATTAGAATAGAATATTATGTATTTACGTATTGAGAATATAAACAATTATTACAACTCAATAATAAAAAGACAAATAACCCAATTAAAAATAAGTAAAGAATCTGAATAGCAGTAAACAAAAAAAGATATACAAATGACCAATAAGCACAAGAAAAGATGCTCGTCACCATTATTTACTGGAAAATACAAATCAAAACCACAATGTAATTCCATTTCATATCCACTAGGATGGCTATAATAACAAAAAGCAGTGAGAATAACAAGTGTTGGTAAAGATTTCTCCAGAAATTAGAACTTTATACCCTTCTAGTAGGAATGTAGAACAGTACAGCCACTTGGGAAAACAGTCTGACAATTACCCAAACAATAAACACAGAGTTACCATGTGACTCAGCCAATTCTACTCCAGGAATAATGGCGAGAAAATTAAAAACATGTCTGTACACAAATGTTCATATTAATGAGCATTATTCCTAATAGCCAGAAAGTAGAAACAATTCAAATGTCTATCATCTGATGAACAGATAAATAAAATGTGGTATATCCATACAATGGAATATTATTTAGTAATAAAAAGGGATAAAGTATGTGATACTATGATTTATAATAACTATATATTTTGTCTTTGTCCCCATTTCTGGCATAGTGCTCTTAAAACCCTTGGAATTTCCTAACTGATGAGGGAGAAAAGTGGTCTTTTGTTATGTTAATGAGGTGACTTTTAGAAGGCACCTAAGGCTGGGGGCTGGTTGCCTGGACAACCAACCAAGTGACTGATCAGTGGGTTACAACTTTCCCTCCCGTCCCCCTGACCCCCAGGGAGGGGAGAGGGGCTGGAGGGGGATTCAATTGCCCGTAGCCAATGATTTAACCAATTATGCCTATGTAATGAAGCCTCCACAAAAACACAGAAGGACAGGGTTCCGAGAGCTCCCAGGTTGGGGAACACATCGAGGTGCTGGGAGAGCCCACGCCTGAGGAGGGCAGGGAAGACACACCCCTTCCCCACAGCCTTGCCTTAAGCATCTCTTCCATCTGGCTGTTCCTGAATTATATCCTTCTATAACGAATAGATGATTCAGTAAGTAAAACTGTTTTTCTGAGTTCTATTAGATGTTCTAGCAAACTAACTGAACCCAAGAAAGGGGTCATGGAAACTTCTAACTTACAGCCAGTTAGTCAGAAGTACCCGTAACAACCTGGGCTTAACCTGTGTTAGCTGATGCTTATCTCCAAGTAGATTGATTTCAGAATTGAGTTGAACTGTAGGATACCCTACTGGTGTCCAAGAATTGCTTGTTGTGTGTGTGGGGGAAAAAACCCTCCCTACACTGGAATTGGGTCTAGGAACCCACTTAAGTAGATACATGCTGTAATATGGATAAGCCCTAAAAACATGCTAAGTCAAAGAAGCCAGTCACAATAGAATTATATAATTCTATTCATATGAAATATCCAGAAAAGGCAAATCTATAGAAAAAGAAAGATCAGTGGTTGCTTAGGGCTGGGTTGTGGGGGAGTCGAGGGGATATGGATTTCCTTTGGGGGTGATGAAAATACTTCATAAATGATTGTGGTGATAAATGCATCACTGTGAAAGTACTAAAAACCATTTAATTGTACACTTTAAATGCATGGATTATATGTTATGTGAATTACATTTAATTTCATATTCAATTTTACATATATGAATATACATGCACATATTTATTTATATGAAATTATCGACTGATGCTTTGGGAGAAGCCCTTTAAAAGGCAACAGATTTGGTTGGCTTGTTCCTTTTCCTTTTTTAAAAAAAAAAACTGAACTCCATTTTTTAACTAAGGTAAAATTTATGTATCATAAAATAAACAGATCCTAAATGAATAATGTAAAGAGTTTTGATACAGGTAGGCATTTGTATTTCATCCCAATCAGGAAATAGACTATTTCTATCTTTCCATGTACCGTCTTATCAATACCATCCTCATAGGCACTGTTCTGCTTTCTAGCACCATAGATTAGTTTTGCCTTTTCTTGAAATTCACATCAACGGAATCATACCATATATATGATTTTTTACTGAACATTATGTTTTTGAGATTCATCTACGTTGTTGCATTTATCAGTAGTTCATTCTTTTTATTGCTAATTATAATTCTATTTTATCAATATAATATTGCTTACCCATTTTCCTATTAATGAGCATTTGGGTTAGTCCTAATTTTGAGCTATTATGAATAAAGATACTATAAATATTCTTACACTAGTCTTTTTGAACATATGTTTTCATTCCACTTGGGTAAATACCTCTAAGTTGAACTACCAGATCATAGGGTAGGTATTTAATTTTTTTTAATGAAATTTATTGTCAAATTGGTTTCCATATAACACCCAGTGCTCATCCCAACAGATGCCCTCCTCAATGCCCATCACCCACTTTCCCCTCCCTCTCACCCCCCCATCAACCCTCAGTTTATTCTGTTTTTAAGAGTCTCTTATGGTTTGGCTCCCTCCCTCTCTAGCTTTTTTTTTTCTTTCCCCTCCCCCATGGTCTTCTGTTAAGTTTCTCAGGATCCACATAAGATTGAAAACATACGGTATCTGTCTTTCTCTGTATGGCTTATTTCACTTAGCATAACACTCTCCAGTTCCATCCATGTTGCTACAAAAGGCCATATTTCATTCTTTCTCATTGCCACGTAGTACTCCATTGTGTATACAAACCACAATTGCTTTATCCATTCATCAGTTGATGGACATTTAGGCTCTTTCCATAATTTGGCTATTGTTGAAAGTGCTGCTATAAACATTGGGGTACAAGTGCCCCTTGGTGCTGGGTAAATTCCTAGCAGTGCCATTGCTGGGTCATAGAGTAGGTCTATTTTTAATTTTTTGAGGAACCTCCACACTGTTTTCCAGAGTGGCTGCACCAGTTTGCATTCCCACCAAGAGTGCAAGAGGGTTCCCGTTTGGATAGGTAATTTTTGAAGAAACAGGCAAAAAACACCTCAAAGTGGTGATACCATTTGACACTCCCCTAAACGACAGTATGACAAGGTGCTAATCCACATTCTGACCAACATTGCTGTTGCTGGTTTTAAAAATTCAGCTATTCTAGTGGGTGTGAAATGGATCTCACTGTGGTTTTCATTGCATTTCCCTAATGACTAATACTACTGAGCACTTTAACACGCACTTGCTGATTATCCACATATGGCCGACCCTTGAACAACACCGGGGTCAGGAAACTGACCCCCTGTGCAGTCAAAAATCTTTTGATTCCTCCCAAAACTTAACTGCCAATAGCCTACTGTTGACCGGAGGCCTTACTGATAACATAACCTGTCAATTAACACGTATTTTGTATATTATATACTATATTCTTATAATAAAGCTAGAGAAAAGAAAATGTTACTGAGAAAATCATAAAAGAAAATACATTTACAGTACTGCACTGAATTTATAAAAAAAAAAAAAAATTCCACGTATTAGTGGGCCTGCATTCAGACCCCTATTTTTCAAGAGTCAACTGTGTATCTTTTGTGGAATGACTGTTAAAATCTTCTATTTTAAAATTTTCTTATTTAACTTCTTAATACTGATTTGTAGGAGTTTTAAAATATTCTGGACACAAGTAAGTCCTCTGTGAGATACACCTATTATAAATAATTTTCCCAGTCTGTGGCCTGCTTCTTTATTTTTTAAACTGTTGTTTTTATGAACAGAAATTTTAAATTTGATGAAGCTCTAGTCATCAATTTTTACTTTTATTATTAGCATTTTTTGTGGTTTATCTAAGAAATATTTGGCTACCATAAGACTGTAAAATATTCCTTGTTCTCTTATAGAAGCTTTAGGGTTTTAACTTTTATATTTTGGTTTCAAATGGATCTTGAAATAATTTTTGTGTATGGTGTAAAGTAGGAGTTATGGTTAAGTTTGTTAAATATGTATACCTACTACTCCAGAAATATTTATTAAAAATAGTTTCCTTTCTGCATTTAATTGCATTGGCATGTTTATTAAAATTCAACTGACTTTAATATGTGGGGGGCTGAATCTGAAATTCTTCTGCTGCACTGATCTACGTTTCTGACTGCACCAATACCACACTGTCTCAATTACTGGGTCTCTGCAGTAAGTGTTGAAATCAAGAAGTGTGAGTCCTCCAACGATGTTCTTCTTGTACAAACCAATGTTTAGGGAAAAGTGCCATCTGAACAACAGTGTGTCTTACAATCCATGGGCATGATCTCTCTCTCCATTATTTAAGTAACCTTTTTCTCAGCAATGTTTTGTAGTTTTTAGCATGGAAGTTTTTCTTACCTTCCATTAAATTTACTTCCAGTATTTTTAAATTGATGCTTGTAAATAAAACTGTTCTCTAAATTTTGTCTTTTGAATTACTTGCTCCAAGTACATAGAAATATAATCAACTTGTTTCCTGTACTTTACTAAATTAATCCATCACTTCTAATAGTTGTTTTGAACACTTAAGATTTTCTATGTAAATAATGGTTTCATCTGCAAATAAAGGCAGATTTATTCCTTCCTTTCCAATCTTTACAGCCTTTTGCTTCTTTTTCTTGTGTTACTGCTCTAACACGTCCAGTACAACACTGAACACAAATGGTGAAAGTAGGCAAAATGATTTATCCTGCTTAGGATCTGATGAACTTTTTGGACCTATATGTTTTACATCAAAGTTGGGAAATTTTAAGTCATTATTTCTTCAATTTTTTTTTCTGTCCATCCTCTCTCTCCTTTCCTTCTGGAACTCCAATTATATGTATTAGACTGATTGATATTGCCTCATATTACTGAGTGTTCAATTTTTTAAGTCTTTTTTCTCTTGTGTTCTTCAGATTTGATAAATTCTAATAATCTGTCTTCCTATATATTGATTCTTCCTTTTACCTCCCTCAATCTGCTGTTAAGCCCCATCTGATAAAATTTACATTTCAAAGACTGCAGTTTTCTGTGTCTAGAATTTTTAGTTTCCATCTTTCTGCTCAATTTCCCATTCTGTTCTTTAATTACAGCCATGTTCTCCTTTAAGTTCTTGAATATGTTAATAAAAGCTTCTTAAAGTCTTTGTCTGCTAATTACAACATCTAGGTCATCTCACAGTTTCCAGTGAAACATATTCATATTTCTTCACGTGTCTAGTAATTTTTTATTATACATTGGTCAAAAATATAATTTACTATAATAAGTAAGGGTAAATAAATATTAAACACAAAATATAAATGCTATTAAAAGAAATGAGATAGCTCTATTTATACTCACATAGTACCTCAACATACTAACTTAAAAACCCAAGTTTCAGAACAGTATATACATATAACGGCATGATCAAGTTTTTAACCTTTTGAGATAACTATAGATTCACATGTAGCTGTAAAATCCCATGTATTCTTTACCCAGTTTGTATCTTGCATAACTGCAGTACAATATCATAATCACGAAACTGACATTGATATAATCCACACACCTTATTCAGATTTCACCAGTTTTATATGCACTTGTGTTTGTGTTTAGTTCTAGATGATTTTAACATACATACATTCAAGTGATCACCACCACAGTCAAGATACAGACAGTTCCATCACATATTTCCCCCATGCTACCCTTTTCATATGATCCATTTTATGAGGGGGGGGAATATTATTATAGTTATAAATGCAAAGAAAAATATCAACCTGGAAAGTTGTTCATAAACTGGAAAGTTTTAGAGCAGAGGATTGCCAGGAGGAGAAAAGTTTTACTTCTTTATGTTATGGACTGCTCTAATGCTTGATTTTATTTTAGAATGAACATGCTCATTTTTTAATATAAAAATAAAATTTGGAAAATATAACATGGAAATATCTGGTTGTAAGGATAACAGTGAACAAATAGATAAAAATGGAAATTTAAAAAAGAAGCATGATACTGAAGTGTATCAAATAATATATAATATTTAGAAATCTATTTTTCTATTATTAGTATACTATATCCAAATTACAGTCCTTTACATAAGACCTGGTCACCTTTAATACTAGGAAGACATTCTGAAAAGAAAAAAAAAAACCTGAAAAATTTCACGGAAAACTAAAAAGCCACAATAAGTGGAGTTATAGTACTTATCGATAAGGTAAGAATTAGGGGATGATTAGACACTTAATAAATGTCACTTAGTAAGAGTTTCCTGAGTATAATCTTAACGTTCTTTTTAAAAATCACATTACAGTATTACATTATTCCTTTAATGTTTGGCCAAAGATGTACTGTTGGCACATGGTACAGACTCAGAATAATCTGGAGAAGAGGGTTCTGATGGTCAGTTTTCCAAAGACGAAATGGATTGTCCCAGGAGGTTAATGAGTTCTCCATCATTAGTAATCAGAATTCAAATAGAAGCTAAATGCTTCCTTGTAGCAGAAATGTTGCACAGGAGATTCAGGCATCAGAAATATGGTCGATAAAGGTCTTTCCCAAAGCTAAGATTCCATCAAGGGTAAAAGCTGTGGGTCCAGAGCCAGAGAACCCAAGATGAAGTCCTGTTTTCTTCAGTATAATCTGGGAATCATACTAATCCCGTTCCATCAGTTATAAAGGAAATGATAAAAGTAGCAGTGCTTTGTAAATAGTAAAGGCACTAGCTGAATACTATTATCATTTGAGGATAATGCAAGGGATACTGGGTTAAAACCTTAACACGAGTTATCTAAGCCAGTCATTAAGGTAAGGACTATAGAACTCACTTTTCTAGAGAGGTTATAGAATTTTGACAAGAGATATATAATTCAATATCTGTGATGATTTAGATACAGTCTTGATCTAGAACAAGAAGCTGCATTCTGATTTATGTGGTACTATTTCCCTAGCTGCTGGAAACACTGTGAAGAAGAAAAACAAAATGACCTTTTACTGCTAATGCTAAAGTGTTATCAAATGCCTGTCATTCAAGCATATTTAACCTTCTTTCTTATGACAAGCATAGAGTAGGCAGTTGAATGTCATTTAAAATCTAACACACACAGTAGGAACCTGACAGCGTGCTCCTGACAAAAGCTCCAAACTGGCAAACCAAAGACCTGGGCCCTGCAACTGAATTTATTGTTACCCAACATAACAGTGCTGCACTTCAAATCACTGATTTTTAAAATGGCAGTTTGGGATTGTTGAACTAAAATAGCCATTAAAATTTCAGTGTATTGTATTAGATTTCTAAGATAACAGACCTTTTCACAAGTAGGTGCAAACCCACCACAGTATCAACCCTTCATCACCTTTCAAATTCCCTTTCTCTTATTATATTGATATGACTATACACAAAATAGCCAAATCTTGACCCATCCATAATCAGTTCACAACACACAGAAGAGGAAAAAGTCTCACAGTTCAATCATGAACACTTTTAGATTTTAAATATTCTAAAATTACAAATATTTATTTATTTACCTGGAATAAATGAGGACTGTTAAAGTAGAAAGAAATGGCTGGGTAATTGTTTAAATAAATTTTTGTAGGTTGGTTGAAGAGCACTTTATTTTTACATAATCTTTGCTGCCCAAGAGCCAACAGTCCTAGTATTAGAAAATTTTGTGTGGGTTACAATTTAAGTCACCACTGTACTTTAAACACTAGACAAAATAAAATTTCCTTCTGTTTCTGCTCATGGACTCCTGTTAGTTTCTTAGGACCCACAAAATTTCAACAGAATATAAAATACAGTAATAGCAACATACTGGTTCGCTGAAAAGAGACAAAAAAAAACCCCACACACAATTCTTTCTTACTGCTATATATGATTACTAGACAATCTCCCTTACACATGAAATTAGTCACCCAGAAAAAGATCTTCACAAGTTGACATTTTAATTAAAATGGATGCTTCTGTCTTCTTGTGCCTGTCTCCCCAAACAGAGAACTTAGGATATTTATAATTCTCTTCTTTATACACCTGCACCAAACTGTGTGCCTCAATAACAAGGTGACTATCAAAATACAAAAGATTTAATATCATCATAATCACTATTATTCTTTAGGCCAAGTGTTTTGGCAGATTCCTACTCTAGATTCTGATAGTAAATGGGGAATTCTGCACATGAATTTTATGGTAAATCATAATTACATTTAAAATATTAAAAAATGTAATGAAGAGCTTAATACAATCTGGCAGTTTAATACTCCCCAGCAACAAACACAGGAAATCATATTTCCCCATGCAAAGTGCACAAACACAGCCATGGGTCCTTTTTTAGGATGAGAGAGACATTGGGAAGACCAATCTTCCGAATATTTCCATAGCTACTGCTCCTGAAAAGTGGTGCCTCTTGCGAGAAGAGGAGAGAACAAAGATCTTAATGTTGCAGGTCTGAAAGATATCCACATCAAAACCAGGTACAGTGGTCCTAGCCTAAGCAGCTGGCAAACCGCAGGATGGATGTGGGCACTCTTCTGCCTAATAAAATCTGAATCAAACACTTTGCATCTGATTCTCCATGTGAGCTTTTATGCAAACTTCTAAAGTGCAAGGAATCCTGGGGTGGAAGAGCTATTCTGAGAGATTTCACATAGTTCATGTAATTAGGGAAACCACTTCCTTTGATTGTAAGTGTTCAAAACAGCTGAATTTCTCCTATCAAAGGCACTCTGTGATTTGGGTCACCTCTTTTACTTTCTCTTTCATGTTTCTCAGGATAAGAGGTGAAGCTGGAGAGCACATTATTTAGGGGAAAAAAAGATCTTGCTTTTTGTTTTAGGGATTGAACTTACACTAGTCAAAAGACTGTCATTTAGAATCTTCCTTTCTTTCTCACCCTCTTTTTCCTTCTCCACTGAGGCTCTTCAGTAGTTACACAGGACACAATCCAAAATGCCAATTTAAGGCTTATGGAAAACGGTCATATTGCGTGTAGAAGGATTCTAATTTTCATGTTTGGGTTTAAAACATAATTACAAAGAACTGTAATCTGCAGGATCTTTATCTCCATATTATGAATTTTTGTTGTTGTAACAGTGGAATAAGAGAGAAAGAGAGACAAACAGAGACAGGGACACAGAGAGAAAACTGGAAAAAGGAACCCTTTCCCTCCACTCTCCCCCACCCCCAATAAAAAGCACAAGTCACCAGCAGCAAAGAGTGTAAGAGAAACTACCATCCTGTTGTTTTCCTATATTCCCGGAGTATCCTTTTCTCCCAAAAGGAGAACACAGGCTTATTCAGTGAGGTGTTTCATGCTGCTTTTGCTATAGCTAATCTTAGCACTGATGCTGTTAGGTATTTAGTTCAACCTATTTGAAAGCACCTTGGTCAGGTTTGTCAGTGAATATACAAACTAAAAGAGGCAAAAATGTAATTCACCATCTACCAATCACTGATGCCCATATTTCTACTGAATGTGAAGCAAGATGAACAATAATGTATGTGCTATAATCTCTAAGATTTTAGTTAATTTAAATTTCAGTTAATTACAATTCTGGATGGTTAATAAAAATGAGGGATGTCAGTCATATCAAAGATAGAGGGTTTTGAATAAAACGTGACAGAATTCTCTAAAGCGGCAAAAACACCACTTGCATTCATTATATTTGATCTTTACAATTCAAGGGAAATATAACTAATCAGGAACTACCCCCATTTTAGAGATGAAGAAACTAAGTTCTAGAAAGTGAGCTGACTTGCCCCCTACGTCCAGGTCAGTGTGAGCCCCAAGTAGAAGCAGCTCTAGAACTTTAAACGGGAAGAACAGGGCACAGTCTCCACTCCTCAGGACCCTCCATTTCGCCTATCACAGTCTGAAAATCACATTAGCTTCTCTGGCAAATATATCATGCTTTAACTCATAATAAGCCACATATAAAATGTCTTTCTGTTAAGCCATATCTTCCTCATCATCTACTCACGCTCAGCCTTCCAGAGTCTATGTGGTTTCATTCCCATCTACTGGCTCACTGCTGTAATGTGAACTCGTCTCCTGCTCTTGATCTTAATTGTGCCTTTTAGCATGTCAGTATGTTTTCCACTATCATATTAAGTGAGTCAGGTGCTACCTAAATTATTAAGTGTTGAATAGGGCATGGGTAAAATTATTTAATTCCACAAGGATTAAGTGTTCTTTAAGTACTTGTAAGAGTGTGTACACATTCACCTAATTTGTGCATGGAAACTTTATCTCATTTTTATTTCAGTACCAGATAAACTTTGCCATCCACATAGTAATCCACCTTCTTGTTCCTATCACTATTAAAACCCTTAGCATATTTTTTAGCCAAAACGTATTGAGAGCTTAACGTATTCCAAGCGTTGCACTGAAAACCTCTAATTCTACCCCCCCACCACCAGGTTCTCTGAGGTAGGTCCTGTTAGTGTCCCTTACTTCCTTTAGATATGAGGAAATAGGGCACAAAGACTATGCTAGTCAAGTGGCTGAGCTAGGGATTCCAACACAGGTCTGACTCCAGAACTCACATTTCAATCCACTGCCGCTGTATGGAAAGTATTTGTCTGTAAGTTTCTCTCTCCCGGTTCTATTGCAAGATGGACCTGTGTGTCCTCCAAAACCCAGCACAGTTCTGGTATATATTAAGTCCCTAATAAATGGCCTCTGAGGTAAGTTGAAATCACAACACAATAAGGATGGAGAGGGCACTACAGCCTAAATAAAAGAAGGTTTCAAATGGGCATCATACCAGTCTCCAAATACCTGAGGGCTGCCAGAAGGAGGATGTATCAGACCCAATTTATGTGGCTCTAGCAGATAGCACTGGAATCAATGGACAGGGTTAAAGGGTAGCAAATTCTAACTAAAACCAACTAAGGTTTTTAAAAGAAAAAAAAGGTGTCTTAGTATAAGGTTCCTATTATCAGCAGTATTTCAAGCGTCTGGATGACCGGATGATGGAGAAAATAACCCCATACTTAGAATCTCTGGTTAGAGTAGACCAGTGGTTCCTAAACGCCAGTCCATGGACCTGCTACATCAGGGGTAAATGTTTCTTAAACACATGCACGCACACACACAGGTGCCTTGGCTCTATTGTGGAATTGCGAAATCTGAACCCCCAGAAGTAGGACCAAGCTATGTGTATGTTAACAAGCCCACCAGGTCACTGTGATATGCAGTCAAAAGTAGGAAGACTGGACTTATGAGGCTCCTTTCAACTTTAAGCTTCTATAATTTTATGAAGATGTGCTTTCACTTGTCTCTTTATCATTATCATATTTAAACTTCTCAAGTACCACAGACATACGATCCCTGACTGACCCTCATTCTCTACATCAAACTCTGGCCTCACCTCCCCTTTCACTATGAGTGAGCTTCTTCCAGGAAGTTAGCGTCCACTTGGAGTTTCCCAATTGCATGCCATCTTTCTACATGTTACCCAATCTGTTTTCAGGTCATACCACTTTTATGACCATGGATAAAAACAATGACATCAGTTCTATGCGCAAAGGACTCCTAACAGTATACATTGCTTTGCTATTATACTGTCTTCTAAAATTCTATGAACTGTGGGATCAAGCCCTGCATCAGAGAGCGCAAAGCCTGCTTGGGATTCTGTGTGTCCTCCCTCACCTCTCTCTCTGATCCTCCCTCCACTCACTCTGTCTCAAAATAAACAAACATTAAAATGTTTTAAAAATGAAATTTACAAGTTACATAAGAATGCATAAAATATGTATTCTTCACCATACTTCTCCCCTCTTAAAATACACAAATATTTAGGCAAGGCATTCAAAAATAATGTTCCCTAAATTTTACATAGTATCATTACCTGCATACTAAAAACTTACTGAGGACTCTATAGAAATGAGCCATAGTTTTTAATCAATAAATGTTTTTGAGTGCCTACTATATGTAAAGTGCCACTGGGAGCTGGGTAATGTAAGAGATAAAAAGTTACAGTGCATATTCCTAACATTTGTTTAATGCTTACTGTGCTAGACACTGTGCTAAATGCTCCCTGTGCATTCTCTTTCAATTCCTTTAACAAGCCTGTGAGAGCTACTGATGTTCTCTACAGCTTGCAAAGGAAGAAAGTGAGACTTAGTGGTTAAGTAACTTGCCCTGGGTCACTAAGCCGGCAGGTGGAACAGCAGATAGACTCAAATCCAGGACAACCACTTCAAGCCTGTATTTCCAGCCACTGCACTATGCAGAGTAGGTACTTCTAACCACTCCACTCCACATCCTGACAAGGGAAGGGGAACGTCTTACAAAAGCAACCTAAGACTAGGGCTCCATAGTAGAGGTGTAAACAGAGTTCTATGAAAACACAGAGGGCACACTGAACTCCACTGTGGGGGGAGGAAAGAGGGCCAGAAGAGCTTTTAAGGACGAGTATTTTAAGGACATCAGGCTCTTGACAGCCTAGGAGCGGTAGAGAAACACTGTGGCTGGAGGCAGGAAGGCACACTGCTCATCCGAGGAACGTTCTGTCCTCTCTTGAAGCTGAAACACAGCCTGAAGGAGGGGAAGGTAGCAGGAGAGGGTTGCAATTTTTTTAGAGGGCCTAATGTCACATTAAGGAGTTAGAATTTATTCTATGGGTAATGGGAAAGAAGCTGAAATGACAAGATCTGTTTCTCTCTCTCTCTCTCTCTCTCTCTCTCTCTCTTTTTTTAATTTGGTGCCCATATGGAAGATGGATCAGAAAGGGAAAATAGCCAGATGCTGGAAGGAGAGATAATAATGACATGAGTTAAAAGAAGCAGAGATGGAGATAAGGGAGGACCAATTCCAAAAAAAAAAAAAAAAAAAAAAAAACATCTTTCTGTTGTCAACAAAACAGAAACATTTCCTCAGGACTGTTTTGGAACCCATTTGATTAGAGATGTGAACTCCATTGGTTGGGGGTGAGCTTGGGCCATCTCCAGGAAACAGAGGAATTAGAAACAATCTTGGTTGCAAACTACTCTCAGACATGGAGGAAGACATGAAATTACGCCAAACCAGTTAGCTGCCACCCTTACTACTGCTTCCATAGTCTTATTCATTATTAAAACCTGCTTCTTTCCCAAATGGTTGCTTTGCAATAAATCCAGAGGTTAACCAGAGGGTCCACAATACCGAACGTGTTGGAGCAGACCCTCGAATGGACTTGCCTCCTCCTGGCCTATTGCCATCATTCTGCACTTCTACACTTGAGTTTTTAATTTTATTTATCTTTGATTAATATATGTTCTATTGGGGCACCTGGGAGCTCAGTTATGCCTCTGTTGATTTTGGCTCAGGTCATGATCTCGTGGTTCATGGGATCAAGCCCCATGTGGGGCTCTGTGCTGACAGCATGGAGCCTTCTTGGGTTTCTCTCTCTCTCTCTCTCTCTCTCTCTCTGCCCCTCCCCTACTCGTGTGCACATGATTTCTCTCTAAATAAATAAACAAACATTTAAAAATCATTTCTTCTGTTAAGAATATCTAAATGCCACATCATTTCCTAGCCGAAATGATGAATGCTACCTGGCTATGGTCATTAATTGATACTCATTTTGAAACATGTTTTCCTTTTCATTGACAATTTTAAAAACAGCTATTTGTATATGTGACTGGTTTAATGGTTCCCATCTCTGGATGGTTTATTTTTCACTCCACTTCAAAATGAAATTGTTGAATTCCTAAGCAACTCTTTCCCCATCTCCATCACACTGGGTATCCATGGCAACATGTCCTGGAGAACTGGTACACTGTGGCATTTCATTGTTTAATGGAGCACCTAATGTCAATTACTATACTTGTAACTTTATATGTGTGTGTATTACTTAATCTCCTTTATATTCTGTAAGGCAAATAGGATAGTCTGAATTCTCTGGAGACAATGCATTATCCTCTCTAGCGAGTAAAAGCCAGAGCAGAAAAAACAAAATGAGTGTATGCACGAGGATGATTTAAGATTTTTGGGCTGCCACTGGTTCTGCTATTTTCAGCAAGTTAGAAGACACAGCCAAGGGTTTCATCCAGGCAGACAAAAACTCTGCACAAATGCCACTACCATGTGAAGTAATTATAATTCCCAAGAAACTGTATGCACACTGTTTTCAAAGGTGCTGACAGAAAGTCAAAATCTGGGGCGCCTGGGTGGCTCAGTCAGTTGAGCACCCGACTTCAGCTCAGGTCATGATCTCACACTCTGTGAGTTCGAGCCCCGCATTGGGAGCTGTGCTGACAGCTCAAGCCTGGAGCCCGCTTCAGATTCTGTGTCTCCCCCTCTCTCTGCCCCTCCCCTGCTCATTATCTCTCTCTCAAAAATAAATAAAAACATTAAAAAAATTTAAACAAAAAAGAAAGTCAAAATCTGTGAAAGCATTTTGTTTTAGTCATTGCCACATTTCAACAGAATTTTGGTAGGTTCTAAAATCTTGTCAAACTCTGAATTCTGGTACAGTTAAAAGTTTTTGTTTTCTACTGCTATAACGATACTCCAGTAGCAGTAACAATCATCAGCCTGACTACCCGTCTCTCTCATTGCTAATCTCATTTCATCTACAAGACCGTTTGGGACGGGCAAAGCCCACATCCCACAGAGCACTTTCCTAGCTAGGTGTCCACCGCCCATCCCAGCCCCATCACACCCTGACCAGGCACCTCTCGGCCAACCAGCACACTTTGGATGGGATCCAACATATTCTCCTGTCATATGCAATTCTGCTCTCTCAAGCAGGTGTATTTAAATTTTGCAACTGGAAAGACTCTCATCATTCTCACCATTCCATTTTTTAACCCTATCATTTTACAGAGCAGGGAACCAGAATGGTAAAGGGACTCCTATCAGAATCTAGGATAAAAACGTGAATGTCACTTTCTCCATGACAGCACAGAAATACTAAGGTAGTCTCATGACTTTTTTGTGCTTTTTTTTGTCATAGTGACAGAAATTAAGTGGATATCATCTCAAAACAGTTCTTTGTTAAGCAACTGTATATTGTCTATAAGCTGCTTTCTTAAAAAAAAAAAGGGGGGTATCCTATGGACATTTTTCCGTGTCAATATATATGGATCGGGATCATCGTTTTCACCTCAAAATACTTCCAAAGCCTTTAATGAAAGCATCTGTGAAAGCACGACGGTAATGGTTACGAACATAAACCCACAGTCAGAGACCTGGGATCCAATCCCAGCACCATCACCCATCACCTAGTGATCTGAGACAATTTATTTCATCCTCTGTGTCTCAGTTTCGTCATGTGTAAAATAGGAATAATGCTAGATTTCATTTACTCTAACATGTACCTTTATTTTTCCAGGGATCACTAGCATTAAGGTCGTATTACAACAAGCAGCCCCTTACAACCTTCATGGGCAGCCTTTTTTCTTTTGTAGTGGTGCATATAATTAATAACGGCTCATTTTCAACCAGAAACATCTTAGATTTGATGAGATAGGGTAGGACCAGCCTCACAGGGTTGTGATCAGAATGACATGAAACGTGGCATCTATGAGCCTAGCCTCATAAACACTCCAGGAATGTTACCAGTAATTGACACAGTGTTACGTGTTTCCATAATTGTTTTTAATGTTTAAGACTTCTAAAATTGAGCTGAAGAATGTCTTTTAGTTCCTTGAATCATATTTTATTGTCCAAACAGTTGACCATCTTTCCTTTTAAAATTATTACAGATAAAACAGGTGCTAGTTTAGTGCAAGTTACAGGAAGTTCTATTTGAGCAGGAATTCATCTATTATTTTGCACTTTTAGGAAAGAATCAGCTCAATAATATCCTAAAATCATGATCTCAAACAAGGTTTCCAAATAACTATGGGAAGAAATAATGCAAAGAACAGTGTGGGAACTTTTCATTAAAGTCAACGTAACCACAATGTTTTCCATCTGCTGTTCTGTCACAAGATCTTTTGCAGATGCACAAACCCACATGGCTGCTTCTCCGGAATTACCAGTAGAAAACTAGCAGGAGAAATACTGGGGAGGGCATCAAGCAGGAGTGGGAGACAAACCTAGTATTACAGGGGAAACTTTCTCTTGTTCTGTCAATAATTTTCATGAATTTTTCACCACAAAATTAATTCGTTGTACCTGTCTTGCTAGAGTCAAAAATAAATGTATAACTAAGTGTGGGAAGGCTTCAGCTAACAGAGGTACAGTTGAATATGGGGGCCAAGACGGTCCGGGTTCAAATTACAGATCTACCCCTCACTATGTGTCTCTGGGCATGTAAGTTCGCTTCTCTCTACTTCTTTACCTGCATATTGCTAACAACACCTAACTTACTAGGGGTATACCATGCACACAGAGCGCTGGCATACGGGAAATGCTTAATCAAGAATTGAAAGTATGAATACTAGTTGTTATGTGCAAATTATGGGGCTTCTGACTTCATCTCTTACTTCTTTTGCCCTAATTTAGGATAAATTTTATGAACATTGTATTCCTAATTAATATATACATTTCTGGGGTCAGAACCTTCCTCCCCATCCCCATCTCTTTTAGGAATTAGGCAATTTTTTAAAAAGCTTCCCAAGAAAGAGGGTCTGGTTTGTTTACTTAAAGTGTACATTTTAGCTTTTTCTCCTATTCTTATCAATTTTTATCATTTTTCTTCCCCATCAAAAACTCTTCAAAACATAAACATGCTTATTTTCAGCTGGGGTCCTAAATTTGAAAGATGCGAATTCTGAAGGTCACCTTTTTTTTTTTTAATAATTTGTAATTTTATTAACTTTCACTGACTTTTTAAAAAAAATTTTTTTTAATGTTTATTTATTTTTGAGACAGAGAGAGACAGAGCATGAACGGGGGAGGGGCAGAGAGAGAGGGAGACACAGAATCCGAAGCAGGCTCCAAGCTCTGAGCCATCAGCCCAGAGCCCAACGCGGGGCTCGAACTCACGGACCGCGAGATCGTGACCTGAGCTGAAGTCGGACACTTAACCGACTGAGCCACCCAGGCACCCCTAAAGGTCACCTTTTTAATGGAATCCTCAGAAAAGTAAAATTTCTACTTCTAAACAAATTGTTTACAAAAGTATTTTTCTTTTCTCTCCCCCATTTTGAACAGCAGAGCAAGTCTTAAAAAAAAAAAGAGTGGGGCACTAGGCTGGTGAGTGGAGTGTTGAACTCTTGATTTCCAGGTCATGAGTTGAAGCCCCACAGTGGGTGCAGAGATTACTTAAAAAAATAAAAATAACAAACAAACAAAAAAAAAAAAAGAAAGAAAGAAAGACAGGGTGAGAGAGTAGTAAATAATTAAATTATTTAACTATGAATAGAATGTTTAAATGAGGTTAGAAATGGAATGCAAGAATGAGAGTTTAGAAGCAGCGTATGTCCACACATCCACCTTTCCGTTCTTTCTTAGGCTCACTGATGTAATCCGAGGGAAATGACCACTGGGTGGTCCTCTGCAATGGAAATTTGCTTTCTTACTCCTTGTTTTATTCGTTTTGCAATCAAAATCCTGGTGTTTATGGAGTGATCACAATGCTAGTCCCTACTTCCTGTTCCTGGGCTGGTTGGGGGGGGTGGGGCGGAGCGGACCACAAAACCAACCCAGATAGGATTGCGGTTTGGCAAGAAAATAAATGTCCCTTTCAAAACCACATGGCTGTCACATAAGTGAACGCTCTACTTGCAGGCTCCATTTCATATTCTAAAATCCAGAAAACGCCAATCTCCTACTCACCGTAGTGGCCAGCATCAGAGTTAAACGTCTGAATGCTGTCTATCTGAATATAAACCCCCACACTGTCTGAGGTAGAGTCTGTGAGAGCACTCTGCCATTGGGGTGCTCACTCTCCTTCTGGACAGCAGAAACAGGAAATGAATACTCTCTTCGTAAGGAAGCAGGCTCTGTCACTTTGGGCACCACTGGAACCCCGGAGCATCATCTCTATCTTGTCCTACAGGTCATTCTTTCCCTTCCCCAGCCAGATAGTACAAAACCCAAAACCCTATACTCTCATTTCTACCAATCCTATGGAAGTGCCAGAGGCAAATACGTCACACAAAGCGCTTTTAGAATACACGTAGAGACGTCTCATTCTTTAGATTAAACATATTAAAGTTCCATAAAGAAACTTCATTATATTGCTTTAATCATGTGTTTTTAATCATTCTAGTGGTATAATTTTCAGCTCATTTATAACGTACACTGCACTGCATAATATATACATGGTACTGTAGAACATACTGTGAAATGGAATTGAAAATATACATCCCTCGATTTAGAAAATTAAAAGGAAATAAAGAAAGCCTTTTGAGAAAACCCCTCTCTGTGAAATGCATCTTCTGTTCTCCAGTGCACTGATATTTTTAGTCTTAGACCGAAAAACAGGAGTGTATTCAATAATGTAAGGTTCTATTTTCAATTAACATTTCTGAAATTTAACTTTCTTTTCTATTTTCAAACTGTGAGGTGGAGGCTTCTAGGCAGAAAAACATAACTAACAGAGGCTGCTACAAAAGCAATCTGAGAACTTTGTTTTACTGTGATGAGAGCTCTCACCCAGCTAAAAAGCCGTAAAACAATGTGTGTTCTTTAGTTATAGTCCCAGAACTAATGAGTATATTAATGATCTGAAGCCTGAAATACACGGGTAAGAATTTATTGAGAAAGTGCTTTTTTTTTTTTTTTTAATTTTTTTTTTCAACGTTTTTTATTTTTTATTTTTGGGACAGAGAGAGACAGAGCATGAACGGGGGAGGGGCAGAGAGAGAGGGAGACACAGAATCGGAAACAGGCTCCAGGCTCCCAGCCATTCAGGCCAGAGCCTGACACGGGGCTCGAACTCACGGACCGCGAGATCGTGACCTGGCTGAAGTCGGACGCTTAACCGACTGCGCCACCCAGGCGCCCCGAGAAAGTGCTTTCTTTTAAGAGGTAACATATATGAGATTCTACAAGGGACCTATTTAAACATGAACGAAACACGCACAACTTCCACACAATATATAACCCAATGACTAGGCCGTTGATTTTCAATGTAGGAAGAAAAAACTGTATTATCCATTTCTTCTCAAAATGATCCTGTACTTTATAAATATGTGCCAGGTATGAACTGACTCCCTCTCAGTTCTGCACCTACACTTTGCCTTCCTTTGTAACACCAGAGCTAAACCCTGTAAACGTTTCTCCTGAGTCAGCGGGTGTAATTTTAGGCTTTGTTAATGCAGGCACTGGAGGGTCACTGCAAGGCAAATCAGAGGAAGGCACTTCTCTTTCCTGCTCCTGGGTGCTCACTCTGACAGCATGGCTGACAGCACTGTGCAGGAGACCCAGGGGTGCTCAGCCCGCAGCAATTTTCTCTGGCTCCCCAGCAGCAAGATTCTTGAGAACGAGCTCTGGCACGTTACACCCTGGCGGGCAGCTTCCTGCCTGCCAGCTCTGGCCACTGGCGCCCAAGTAGGTGGCTCCACGTTCACCAGCTCTGGCCCACAGGTAACCCAGAGAGTGGCTGCTTGTGGAACAACTCGAACCTATGGTACTACGTCAAACTTAACCCAGCACCCCGACAGGCAGCTTCCCGGGAACTGACTCCAGCCCACAGAGTGGCAGTAAACTCTGCCATCATCCTTTCACAGATACAGGCCCTCCAACGGGTCTCAGTCACAGCCTGGGCGATGCACACTCTTCCAAGTGTGTTTGTTCCTTGAATACTCTCCCTCAGCTCCAGGGAGCAGGAGCATTCGTTATTCCCGTGTTCCTGAGTCTCTTTTACCCCATTTAGTAATTAGCCATCTTTTACTAGTTAATAATTCTCTATACTAATTTTCCTGACTAATATAGAATTGGTACTGGGTGTGGTTCCAGGCTACAGACCCTCAAAAACAGGATTTTAGGATTAGTTTGGTCATGAGTTTGCACCAGAATGAAGGACACAGGTTCCTGTCAGTGGGAAATGGGAGGTTAGTAATCCACAGCCTAAAGTGGCATCAAAATCAATCATGCTATCATCTATGATTCAGTGCATGAAAATTCCAACTGAAACCAGGCCTGAAAGTCAAGGTTGCTGCTGTCCTTGACCGTTATGGCAGTAATGATGAACAGAAGGATTGTAGGGAGGGACGGATTCTTTTGAGATCAAGGAGGTATTTTTACCAAAAGAAAATGACAAACTCAGGTCCTTTAATCCTCTGCCCAAGTCATGGTCTAAGAACCACAAAAACTTCCATAGCCAATCTAGAAGAATTATTTTAATTTTTTAATGTTTATTTATTTTTGAGAGCGAGACAAGAGTGCGAGTGGGGGAGGGGCAGAGAGAGAGGGAGACACAGAACTCAAAGCAGGCTCCAGGCTCTGAGTTGTCAGCACGGAGGCCGATGTGGGGATTGACCTCATGAGCCGTGAGATCATGACCTGAGCCTAAGTCGGACACTTAACTGACTAAGCCACGCAGGTGCCCCTGAAAGAATCTTTTTTAACTGTAGCCGCAGGGCTAATATTTCCAGAAATCAAAAACAAAACTTATTGTGTGTGTTCCTGAATTACAACGTGAGCTGAATTCACAACCTCACCAAGTTCCTCACATGAACGTTAGTTAGCATACTGATTGGGGAAGAATGGAACCAGACACTTGGAAAGGGAAACATCTGCCTGGATTCAAGATGAAACTGATAATTCCAAACCTCAAAGTCTTTCTGGGGCTCCCTTGCCTCTGGGAGTAGCTTACCCTCCTGTGTCTCAAGAGACTAGCTTTCTTTTGCTGGAAAGCCTCACCTGAAGTGGACACTTTGCAAAGGGACACTCGTTCCCCTCAAGATCTGCCATAAGCACATATTATTCTCAAATCTCAACATGCTCCAGGGGGTCAGGTACACAGTACTACCCAGAAGAAAATAACTTAGCCAAAATAACTGCAAGATTTTGTTAATATATATTAGAAAAGCCCAGGGAATGAGTGGGGGAGTAAATATCAAAAGTGTTAGAAGAGGGTGGGAATATACAGATCAGGCTGATTTCATGGATATGGATGCATTTTTTTAGAGATTCCAGATTAATGTATTAGCTCATGAAGCCGCAAGTGTCTTAAAAGCTTACTTAGTTGGTTGACAGAAACTTGAGCACAGGGATAGTCTTATTACTTACATGTAATAAGGTTGGGATGCCAGACCTTCCCTGGCATGATATGGAGAAAGGAAACTAAAGGCTTAGGAAGAAAGGAAAGTTGGAGTGGATTTATCACCTATAACTGCATATCCACCCACCTATCCCAACCACATCTCCTGAGAAGGACCAGAGATTCTCCTTCCACTAAGACACTGAAAAATAAATCAGTAAGAAATACAGCATCTCTGAAAAACTCTGTGCCATTCTCATTTGTAGACCAGGTATGACCATAGGAGATGCTGCCACTGAGAAAGGTTTTCTGGTTTCCTAGGGGATGAAGGGATTACAGGAGTGGCAGAGAGCCCAAGTGGCAGCACTTAATGCCAAAGACAAGATTTAAATGCACCTTGATAAAGGTGCATTTATCACAAAAGGCAGCAGGGACATACTGATAGTCAGAATGCTTTTCCCAGAGAAATCTCTGGTAGTAATTTATCTTGGTATCCCTAGGAATGAAATCGGCATGGAACCTATTAAAATATTATGTGATCTATAAAACAGAAGAAAAGTCTAGATCTGGTGGCCATTAAATCACCACCAGGCAGAGTCCCAGCTCCATATCCAGTTTCCAGGCCTAGGACAGTTTATAGACCCAGAACCCTTTGATGAAGGGAAGGCCAGGTTTCCTTAAGGAAAAACCCTGCAGTTTGGCCACAAGTATAGAAAGTCCTAGGGGCTCCTGGGTGACTCAGTCGGTTAAGCATCCGACTCTGGCTCAGGTCATGGTCTCACAGTTTGTGAGTTCGAGCCCCATGTCGGGCTCTGTGCTGACAGCTCGGAGCCTGGAGCCTGCTTCAGATTCTGTGTCTCCCTCTCTCTCTGCCTCTCCCCCACTCGTTCTCTGTCTCTTTCTGTCTCTCAAAAAATAAATAAAGGTTAAAAAAATTAAAAAAAAAAAAAAAAAGAAAGTCTTCCTCCAAGAATCCATCAAAGGGACCTGCCGCCATTTACTAGCTGGACAGTACACTGGGGAAAAAGAAATACCCAGTGGTTTCAGGGATGACTAAACACTAGCTCTGAATTGATCCTAAGTTCCCAATAACAAGTTGACTGAGAAAGAAAAAACATGAGCTCAATTTATAAATGGTTCTGTGTCATACATTGGTAGTACTGACTAAAACTAGATGTCTGCAGCCCCAGTCAGGGGTGATCCCCAAAGAACAGCTTTTAAGGAAAATCCTCTCAGGAGGCAGAACTTGGGCAGTACATTTAGTGACCCACTCTATCTGGAATGAGAGCTGCCCAGAAGTGTGGATTTACACTAATTCATGGATGACTGTGTACAGTTTGGCTGGACAATCAGGGACGTGAAAGGAATAAGACTGCAAGACTGATGACAAAGAATTTGGGGGAAGAAATATGTGGATGGACCTCTCAGATGGGGCACAGACTGTCCCATATGAATGCTCATCAATGGGCATCCACTGCAGAGGAGGTACTCAATAATCACATGAACAAAATTCTCTCTCTTCCATAGGTGTCACTCAGACTCTTTCCCAGCCACCACAATGCTGGCTCAAGTGGCCATGATGACTGCAGTGGAGCCCACGTGTAGGCCCATATACACGGACTTCCCCTCAGCAGAGCTGAGCAGCAGTAATACCTGGAATGTTTCTGACAGAATCTTCCTCAGCTGCCCCATGGCATTCCTTCTTCACCATTATTCCATTCAGTACATTCCATCGCTTCTGATGGAAGAAACCATTTCATGGCAAAGGAAGTGTAGCAATGGGCTCAAACCCATAGGATTAACTGGCCTCACCTTATACCCATTCATTCAGAAGCAGCTAGCCTAACAGGTGGAATCACTTAGGTCGTCTCAGGTACATCGTAGAGTTGGGAGACAACATCCTAAAAGCATTTCTGATTTAGAGGATGAAATGTATGCTTTGAATCAGAGGCCACTGGATCTGGGAATCAATGGGTTCCTGTCATTATTATTTGCTCCCCATCCCAACAACTTTGAGCTCTGCTGGTTTGGAAGGTCTTAGCCCCCACTGATGGAATTTTTCCACCAGAGGACACAATAATGATTCCAGTGAATTGAAATACAATACTATCACTTGGCTATTTTCACTTTGTATGCCACTGGACCAACAAGCAAAAAAAAAAAAAAAAAAAGAGGTTCCTCTATTGACCAAAGAGATGGATCCTAATTACCAAAGAAAAATTGGGTTGTTGCCAAACAGTGGTGGCAAGGAAGTCTATGTCTGAAACTCAGGAGATTCTATGCGGTGATTCCTAGTACTTTTATGCCCAAGAATAAAAGTTAATGAAACACTAGGACAACCAATAATAAGCAGGACTAGTGAAGATTTGGAACCTTCTGGAATGAAAGTTCAGTCACTCCAGCAGGGAAAGACTCCCAGCCAGCTGAGGTTTTGGCTGCAGGGAAAATAAAATATAAAATGAGCAGTGTTAGAAGGAAGCCAGAGATAATGACCAATTACAGAAATGAGGACTATAAATAAGAATGGTAGTAGATTTGTATATTTTCCCTTTGCCTGATATCTGTATATCTATATCTAAATATATGGGGTGCCTGGGTGGCTCCGTCGGTTGAACATCTAACTCTTGATTTTGGCACAGGTCACGATTCCAAGGTCATGGGATCAAGCCCCAACTCTGGCTCCACCCGGAGCCTGGAACCTGCTTAAGATTTTCTCTCTCCCTTTGCCTCTCTCCCCCACTCACATGCTCTCTCTAAAAAAATAAATATATATACACACTTATTTGTGTATATCAACTATTTCTTTTTCTTCCCCTTATTTTATCTTTTTCTTAGCTTTACTGAAGTATGATTGACAAAAATTGCATATATTTAAGATATACAACATGATGGTTCACTATACATACACATTGTGAAATTATCACAATCATGCAAATTAACACAGTTGTCACCTCACATAGTTACCTTTTGCATATGTGTGATGAGAGGTCTCGAGATCTACTCTTTTTTTTTTTTTTAATTTTTTTTTCAACGTTTATTTATTTATTTGGGACAGAGAGAGACAGAGCATGAACGGGGGAGGGGCAGAGAGAGAGGGAGACACAGAATCGGAAACAGGCTCCAGGCTCCGAGCCATCAGCCCAGAGCCCGACGCGGGGCTCGAACTCACGGACCGCGAGATCGTGACCTGGCTGAAGTCGGACGCTTAACCGACTGCGCCACCCAGGCGCCCCGGGATCTACTCTTAATAAATTTCACATTAGTATTAACTATCATCGCCATGTTGTATATTCGGTCTCAAGGATTTATCTTACAACTGAAAGTTTGTACCTTACAAACCATATTTTCTTTATTTGTATTTTTACAAATGTATCTTTATTTTTATTTGTATGTCTTCTTTGGAAAAAATGACTATTTCCTCCATATTTTATGGACAAGGTGTTTGAGGTTAACTTTATGATTGAGATTTTAGGTAATAAAGTATTCAGTGGGACTACGATGGAATTTGAGGAGAAACTAATGAAGCACGCAATGGATACAATGACCATTGGGAACCTGTGTCTCCTTATTTTGGGGAATGGTAAGAACTTCACTTATACGAAGGACAGCTGATCTTGTCTAGTAAAAGCATAGTTGCTTCATAATTATATGGAAGTTCAAGTGTGTATAAAGGGTATACATAGCAGCTGAGTAGCCAAAGGCATGAATTGTGCCAGCTGATAATCTGCTGCCTCTCAGCACCATATCTATTGCTTTTTGTTCTGCCTTGTGATACTACAGCTACACCCTACAAACATTTTCCCTTTCCCAGCTGGTGCAACGTTAGGCTGTGTCAATAAAGGACACTGAAGGGACACTGCAAGGCACAGCAGAGGAGGAGACTTCTCTTCCTGATTCCTGTGTGATTTTTTCCCCCAGTAGTTATGGTAGCCAGTGGTAAGTGTGAGATCCAATGTTACTCACCAAGTGTTTTATTAGTACCTCGGCTTTAAGATTCTTGTGGGCCACCTTCAGCCTACCAGCTCCCCAGCAGATGGCTTCCCACACACACAGCACCAGCGTATGGCACCCCTGAGAATTTCAGTAGAATTGCAGCAGATGGCTACTTGTCACCCAGCTCCAGCCTGGGACACCACAGCAAGCCCCTCCATCATCCAATAGGCTACAGCTACGTGCTCTCCAATGAGGTATACGTTTCAGCCCGGGGTGGGGGTGGGAAGGACTCTTCTAAGGCTGTTCCTTCCTTTGGTATTCCCCCTAAGAGCTGGTAGCCACCCCTGTATTTGCTATTCCTGTGTTCTTTAGAGGCTTTTACTAGTTAATAGTGGTTGACTTTTTGCTAGTTAGTAATTTTAGTATTAAGTTTTCACTGTTCAAGTTACAGGTGTGGTTTCTGTGTCTTTACTGGATCCTGACTGATAGAATGTCCTGTTCTGGACTGACGCATCTCCTCTATCATGGTATTCCCCACTGGGCTGGATTTACTAACTGTACAAACTGCACACTTTTAAAACTTACACACTTTTATAACTACTTCTAAAACCGCTATTTTGATAATGTTTTCAACTAAATGACAGGAAGTTGTAATTTCTGGAATCAAAGAAGATAGTTTGAAATCAAGTCCCATATTCCATGATGATGTAGATGCAAACAATGGAGATGAACTGGCATAATGACTACCAACTTCTAAGTCAAGCCTTTCCATTAAGGGCTCTCTCTCCTTCAAGGAATCTAGCAAGTCTCTTTGTCAAATATATTCTCCATTCCCTACTTTACACTATGAAATCGCTGGATCCAGAACAGAGTCTTGTAAAAATCTTAGGGGGAAGTGTGTGGGTGTGTTTGTGTATATACACACATGCTTGTGGCTCCTCAGTGTTCATGGCCACAAGGATCAAATTTAGATGCATAGGCAACCCAAGTAACCAACACATGAAATATTAACATGTTACATCTTTTACTTGCTGCTTGTCTAAATTTGCTCCCCACCACAAACCCAAGAATTTGGAAGTCATTTCAAAAAACTGAGAGGTCCATAAAACTGTGTGGTTAGTTCTTGCTCCCCCAACTAGATCATTAGGTTACTAACTTCAGATCTCACTCTTTCAGGTACATCTATTAAAGGAAATATTTTTATCTCCTTAAATGTAAACAATACAATAAACTAAGAAATATTCTGACTTCAAGGAAAGTGGACTTATAAAGAGAAAAGAGATGGAACATAATTAATCTGAAGGTCTACTAAATGGCTAGGTACCTCCATTTGTAAAACAATGGAAGCAAAAATAGCTGGCCTCAGATAATATGCTTTCAGGTCCAAAATGTTCTGATTATAATTGCGTAAGAACAGAAAACCCCTTAAGACAAGTCCCCTGCCATTGCAGAGACTTAGATCTGTATTCTTGTCACAGCTCTCCATTTACCACTCTCCCAAGCACCTGCCATCTCTTCCCCTGTCTTTACCTTGACGAACAGCAGGTATATCGCTCTAGCTAAACAGGGAAGACCTTTATATAACTTAGGTGTTTTTCTAACATACCTTAGGGGGAAAAGAGGACAATGTCTCAGTATTAAATGCCACAAGAGATTAATAAAAATTTCTGTAGTCCAAAATGATTTATGTCAGTTTGCCTCATTTGGATGCATTTCCTAGATGAGCACTCCTCTAGACTATCCTAATATTTATTCTGTACTGTATAATCTTGCAAATTACTAACCAATTTTTCTGTATAATTAAGGGTATTAAGGTTATAATCTAAAAAGTGAAATTTTATTAAGAAAATAAATAGCAAAATAGATGATTCAAAGGCCTTGGTATTACTTTCATGTAAGGGTAAATCATCAAGCAACCAAGTCATATAAAATTTCATCTTTTTATTATTACAAATTTCATCATTTTTTAAAAACTCTTCGATTAAGCAAAAAATTAAATATACCAGTGCATTTAACACTCCTTATATTTTTGAAGAAAACTCTAAAAGGGATGTGTGGGTTGGAGAAGCCTTTAAATGGAATGGAAATGTCTGCTAATATTCTTCTTGTATAAAAAGCATTATGTGTTTTATTTCTTTTGCTATCATAGATGCAAAATCAGTAAAAATAAATAAATAAGAGGAATATGCCCAGTCTGATCATTCCAGAATTTTCAAAGAAAGATTTCCTTTTTTAGAGTAGCTTTCTTCACAGAGATAACAGAGGACAGAAGAGAGAGCTTTATGTGGAAAAATAAAATGGAAAAGAGTGATTTTTCATTATCACTGTTCTTGGTATTTGTCTCATTCTTTTATTACCACAATAGACCTGGAACAAAGAGTCATTGCATTAACCCTTTACCACATAAAAATAATCACTGTGTCTGTAGTTTGGGAAAATGAATAAAGTGAAAGGAAGATACTGCTGTCACATCAGAAATAATTCAGGAAACGTGGACGTGGTGTTTGTAGTTCGCAGAAAGCTGCTGCTTGCTGAAACATACATTTCAGCTCCTGGTTTTTACATTTTGCATTTTTGCACTGGCACTTAAAATTTCTGTGCTACCATAAATTCCAAGAATAAATTTCAGTATGTTTTATTAAGAAAAAAAATGAACGAGGAAGTTTAAAAGTTTACAAGAACATATCCCTACTTCATATAAGGAACTCTTTTGGGGGGCATTCTGAAAAGATTCAGCTTAACAGTCCTTAGTCTTTCAGCTATCCTTCACAGATAAATAGTTTTAAAAGACCAATTCTTTTATTTTATTGGTTGCATTATTAAATGCTAATGAAAATTGCATCTCATTATGATTCAGTTATAAAATTATAGTACTGAAATTCACTAATCTTTTAGAACTGATACTTCCAAACGAGCCTTGCCCTCATCATTGAAGTCAACAACAGTGTCACCACTCAACAACATAGATCCAGTTTGCTTCTTTTTCAAGGAAGCCAGAAATCTGGATTTTCATGTAAAATCATCTATGTTTTAAACGTTCATAATGAGTTTTGAAAAATTAGACTTCTGTGCGGACCAAACACAACATACCTGCAGGACAGATGCCCCCATGAGCTACCAATCTGGACCATGTTCTGAACGACAACCCTGAGAGACTAGCACGCAGCTACACAGCGCAGAGGCCACCCTCTCGGCTTCCCCAGCTCCCGCACCTCCCACCGTGTGATGTCTGGCCGACCTCACACCCTTAGATTACTGTATGAGGACTCTGGAGTTTGCAGCCCTGAAAGTACAGACCCTGCAATTCTATTAGTTGGGTTCCTCGGTGTTGTAAATATTTGTCCTCTGATGGTAGGTGTATTAATTTTTGGCACAGCCAAAAGTTGTTAGACCTGAATCTGTGAACAGATATGTTAACATTCATTTGCATATTAAGAAAATAATGGGCACCTGGGTGGCTCCGTCAGTTAAGCGACCGAGTTCGGCTCAGGTCATGATCTTGCAGTTCATGGGTTCAAGCCCCGCATCGGGCTCCGTGCTGACAGCTCAGGGCCTGGAGCCTGCTTCGGATTTGGCGTGTGTGTCTCTCTCTCTGTCCCTCCCCTGCTTGCACTCTGTCTCTCTCTCTCTCAAAAATAATAAACACTAACAAAATTAAAAAAAAAATACACACTGTTCAAAGTGACGCACAGATACACGAAGCCACTGTCTTTGTCTTCAAGGAGTGGAAGGTCAAGGAGATGAGACGAAAGGGATTTAATAGGATTAAGAGGTGAGCACCGAAATAAGTACATGGTGGGAAACATGCAAGCTTGGAGCAACTGAATCCAAACGGGGGAATATAGTCAATAATATGGTAAAACTTTGTATGGTGACAGATGGTAACTACACTTACTGTGGTGAGCATGTTGTAACGTATATAAATGTGAAATGACGATGCTGGACACCTGAGACTAATGTAATATTCTATGTCAACTCTCCTTCAATTAAAAACAGATTTAAAAAGGGGGTGGGAGCAGAATTTGAAGCATACAGGCTGGAGGTCATGATAAGGGTGAAGAAAAGCAGCGTTGTTGGAAGACTGGGTAAGACGAATTGGGGGCAGAGAGGGGAAGCTAAGGCTTGCTATTTTCAAGGTGGAGTAGTTCTAAGTTGAGATGTTGAAGGTTGTACCCATAAGTGGCTGCAGGGAAGTGGAGCTGAAAGACAAAGTGGTAGTAGTGACAGAAGCGGGCAGTCGACTCAGAGGGCCTTCAAGTGGGTACCAAATTCACTCAGGATGATGGGCAAAGACAGGGCAGAGTCATTAACCAAGGTAGGCACTGAAACCACGTAAGGTTGGAACATCTGCAAGAGAAAATGGTTGTAAGGAAAGAGACTCGGCGATGAGAGGTTGTAGCAAATGGAAAGACAGACTAATTTTCTCACACGGCTTATGAACTGATTCAGTCAGAGACGACACCACTTTATTTTGATTTCGAAGTTGTATAAAAAAGGACTCTCTTTTTAAAGTTAAAAGGCTATTATTAGGTCTTACTTATTACAAAATTGAATGAACAGTATCTTAAAAGAGGATCATCAAACATTCCTTTAGAGGAGACACTATAGATCATGCCCCACCCTCCAACAAGATTTCCTAAAATACTAGGAGAGAGATTTGTATCAAATGGAGACCAAAACTGAAAGGTAGTTTTCAGTAAGGAAAAAATTCTGAATCCTAAAATGTATGTCTGAAAATGTATTATAGAAGCATCTCATGAACATAGACAATTCCGCTAGGTGAGCTGAAAGACAGGCTCAAACAGAGAAATAAGAAATTTAGGAAAGGTTTTCATGCGTAGCCACAAATGGTGGGCCCCTCCACTTGGTTCTGAGTGCTCTAATCCAAAGCTCACGAGATCACAGGACACTCTGCCTCTTTTCTAAACTCCTCTCTCAATGGAAGAGTTAAGGCAGAACCTATCTCCCCCTTTCCGCAGGCCCCGCTAAGATAAACAGGTGTGAAATGTTTCTCTCTGTTTATATACAGTTCTTAAAAAGGAAAATTTCTTCCTAACTCATCCTGACAAATGGCTGTGGGTAAACATTCCAGAACCTTTATGAGTTTGCTAGAACAAAAAGAGGGGGGGAAAATCCACCATAATAAAGGGAAAGGCATATTTCTAATACCACCCAAGTACTGGGCTACTTGTTCTTTACACATTTGCACCCACAGAGCAAATACAGATTTCTCCCCTTTATAATTACCAGATCGGGAGCAAGCTAGAAATATAGGCAAAGTTCTAAAGCCTTACTGGTTAGTAACCAAACGTTCTATTTGTATTCCTGGTCACTAGTACCAAGTGACCAGATAAATGCAAATTACATTTAACTTAAAGTGTCTGCAGTGTTTCTCCAACTATCAAGTAAGACTGAGAAACTCTTAAGAAGAATCCATGTTTACTTTATACCATATGTACACAGAGCTTCAGGACAGCAAAGAAATTGGGGACGGGGGGAAAGGAAGATAAATAAGGAGATTAAAATTCTGGGTCATCAATGATATTCTTCTAGGAGAGGTGAAGCAGAAAATACTTCAAAACACATGAAGGGCTCCTGGGTGGCTGAGTCGGCTAAGAGTCTGACTTCGGCTCAGGTCATGATCTCATGGTTCGTGAATTCTAGCCCCGCATCGGATCCTCTGTCTCCCTCTCTCTCTGCCCCTCCCCTGCTCATACTCTCTCAAAAATAAATGAACACTAAAAAAAAAAAAAAAAAAAAAAATAAATGAACACTAAAAAAAAAAGGATTAAGGAAACATATGCGTAAACTTTCAAAGTACTTTGCATGATTCAACACTAAACAGGAGGCTTAGTTTAGTACACAGAGGCCTCCTGTGTACAGAACAGACCAATTATAAAGATATTTCCCCTGTCTCCATGCTATAAGATTCCGTGCATTTGGTCAGCTTTTTTTTTTTTTTTTTAATGTTTGTATTTATTTTTGAGACAGAGAGAGACAGAGCATGAGCAGGGGAGGGGCAGAGAGAGAGGGAGACCCAGAATCCGAAGCAGGCTCCAGGTTCCAAGCTGTCAGCACAGAGCCCGACGTGGGGCTCGAACTCACAGACTGTGAGATCATGACCTGAGCCAAAGCTGGACGCTCAACCGACTGAGCCACCCAGGTGCCCCAGCTTTATTTTTTTTTTAATTATAAAAGTAGCACATGCTGTTTCCCATTTTTCATGGCCATACACAGCTCTGAATATATCTGCACATGCATTTTTCCAACTACTCCCTTAGAACAAATTCTTAAAAGTGAGGGTGATGGGTCAAATGACATTTTAAGACTTTTGAGAATCTCTCAAACTGCCCTCTGAAGGCTCTGCCCCTTTGGACGTCCACAGAAAGTTTAAACTTCTCTGAACTTTGCCTCACCTTCTCTGACAGGAGCTGGGCTCTCCTCTGTAGGCCTCTCAACGGCAGCTAGGTGGTCTCTTTCAGCATCTGCTCCACTCGGCCTGGAGGCGAGCAAGGTGTCCACCTTGCTCCTCATTACCAGTTCCAGACAGCTCTCCGAGCCCCCTGCCCCCCCACGGCCAAAGGCGGAATGTTAGGTCATTAGCCTGCATCATCCATCATCCTTCACTGTTGCCAACATATACCAAGGGACTAGGGTGCCCATTATGCCATACCCTCACCAGCACTAAGTGCCATCAGTTCTTTTCACTTCTACCGGTCTTGTGTGTGGGAAGATATCTCCAAATTGTTCTATGATGCCATCATAAGGACCCTAGGTGACAATGATTCTCCAGTGGGCGGGGGGGGGGGGGGAGCAAGATACCAACTTTTGGAGGACAGGGAAAGCGGAAGTATAAGAAGTATAGTTTTTTTTTTAAGTTAAAACATTCTACTTAATAACACAAATATATACCAAGTAAATGATAAAATATTGTTGGCTCGTAAGAAAATGAAAAACAACAGGATGAGAAAGCATCACAGAAGATGTGGATTTTAAAAGTCTGGGAAACATTATACTGTAAGGCAATGTAAGTAACTAAGTTGTCCACAGCTCTTAAAAAAGAAAACAATGCTTAAATATGTTCGGCAAGCCACAGAGGACAGTATGAACACTGAGTATGTTCTGACTGTAAGCTGCCGAACGAACAGTAATAGCAACAGTCACGAAAGCCGAAGCGGACCAGGTGCCGGGAAGCAAGCTAGGCGTGCTCAACATGGATGACCTCGGCTGGCCCTCGTCATAACCTTGTGAAGCAGGCCCTATTATTATCTACATTTTACAGAAGAGAAAACTGAGATCTGCTTAAGTAATGAGGAGTGCGGCCAGGATTTGAATCTCCACTGTCTGACTCTGGAGTGCAGGCTCTTAAAACACGTAGCTATCCAGCTTCCTAGGAATTAATGCCTCCATCTTCAACAAAAGACAGACAACTTGGTTTAAGACATGCCAATGAAAATTCATTCTATAGTCTTCGTAAACATTTTGACTGCTATCTCAGCCAGTGGACTGACTCCCCATTAAGCACATGCTGCTGGAAAGAAGTTTTTCCTGGTTACTCTAGAATGGCCTTGTTATCAGTTATCTCCTCAGAGAGCCACTGACAAATTCCAGAGAACACATATCACACAACCTGAAATTAAAGAAAATCCCTTCTGTTGTTAACCAGATTTTCATAGTCCATATACTCCTTCCCAGGTCTGTCATGCCCAATTCCGAAGGCCTGGTGAACCCTAACATCTACTCCCTCCTACCTCCACAGCCTGGCCACCACTTTCCGACCTACGAACTTCAGGACTCACCTCACTGTGCCCATGATCCCTGATTATGTCTTTGCCACAAGACGACCCAAGCCCCAGGTGCCCATCCCCCATCTCCCAAGTGCCAATCCCTATATGACTGCATATATTCCGGCTAGACCCTATTTTCCAGTTTTCTCCCGCTCCCGAAACCCTTCCACGGTGCCCTCATGCCCCACCAGCAGCCAGACCCCCTCTATCCTGAACCTCTTCCTTAAACTTTCCTTCTTTTCTCTGACAGACGCTGGGCTCTTCTCTGTGGGCCTCTCAATGGCAGCCAATCCCTCTTTTAGCATTTGCTCCAGTAGGTCTGGAGGTGAGCAAAGTGTTCTCCTTGCTCACCTCCTTATGCTCTCCTCATTATCAGTTCCAGACAGCTCTCCCCCGCCCTAAATGCTGGACCTTAGGTCACTAGATCACATCATCCATCATCCTTCATTGTTGCCAACATATACCAACAATTCCAAGCAGCTCCCCTTCATTTCTTGATGATTTTAGCTCCTGGCTCACTGTCATTTTCTCCAATTACTATTCTTGTCTCATAGTGTGGGAATGTTCACATGCACATAAATGAGCCTCTGGCACTTGTCCTCTCAAGTCCTTGAACTCCCCTGCAATAACCTAATCCTTCACCACACCTCATCCACACATTCCTTTGGTCACACCCTAGACCCTGCATTACCATTAAACTGCACCCCTCCACAATCCAAACCCATCCATCCCACTTCCTAGATTTCCAGCTCCTCTGTTTAAGTACCTGGGCTCCAATGGTCCCGTGACCTATAGTCACCCGTTCCTACACCTTTTCAGTGCCACTTCCTTCCCAGAGGTGTTCCCTTCCTTCCTAACTTAAATTTCCTTTGCAAATCACAGAACCCTTCCTTTGCATCCATCCTCAACTCCCTTCTTGTGCTTTCACTTCATTATACTCAGGAAAACCACAACCCTGAAAAAAACCCAATTCTCTGTCTACTCCACTCCTGTACCTGTTGAGCTGACTATGGCTGATGAAAACACACACCATTATCAATGCTCATAGCCCTGTTACATTTCCTTAGTCCAGTGGCTCTCAGTTTTTGGCATATGGACACTAACTGATTCAGCACCATTGGTTGACAAGATTATCCTTTCCTCACTGAACTGTCCTGGTACCTTTGTCAAAATTCTATTGACCAAATATGGATCTATTTCTGGACTGTGTTCTGTTCCACTGGTCCATCTATAACACGAATACCACACAATCTTGGTAACTGTAACTTTACAGTAAGTAACAAAATAAGGTAGTATATTATGTAAGTCCTCCAACATCATTATTTTTCAAAACTGTTTTGGTTACTCCAGATCCTTTTCATTTCCATATAGATTTTACAGTCTGCTGATTAATTTTTACCAAAAATTGGCTGATGTTATAATTGGGACTGTACTGAAACTACAAATCAGTTTTAGGAGAACGGATGGACATCTTAATAGCATATATCTGATCTATGAACAGAGTAGATCTCTCCACTTACTAATGCCTTCTTTTATTTCTCTCAGCAGTGTTTTATAGTTTTCAATGTAAAGATCCTGCACAGTGCTTTTGTTAAATTTATCCTTTAATATTTCGTATTGTTTTTTAGAAACAGAACTCTATATTTTAGTTGTGGTACATAAAATATCATTTTTTAAAAAATTTATGTATTTATTGTAGAGATAGAGGGAGAGAAAGGGAGAGAGAGAGAGAGAGCACACATGCAAGCAGTGGAGAGGCAGAGAGAGAGAGAGAGAGAGAGAGAGAGAGAGAGAGAGAGAGAGAATATATCCCAAGCAGGCTTCGCACTTCAGCCCAGAGCCCAACATGGGGCTCAATCTCACAAACTGTGAGATCATGACCTGAGCCAAAACCAAGAGTCAGACACTTAACTGACTCAGCCACCCAGGCACCCCATAAAATATCATTTTAAGTGTATGAGACATTAAATGCATTCACATGTTGTGCAACCATCACTATTCATTTCCAGAATGTGTTCAACACCCCAAATAGAAACTCTGTACCAATGAAACTCCCTATTCCCCGTGGCACCTGGTAACCACTATTCTACTTTCTGCATCTGAATTGGCCTATTCTAGGTACCTCACAGAAGCAAAATCATACAATATTTGTCTTTTTGTATTTGGCTTCCTTTGCTTAGCATACTGCTTTCAAGATTCATCCATGTTGTAAAGTGTTCCAGAATCTCCTTCCTTTTTTAAAGGGATGAATGCTATTCCACCGTACCCATATACAATATTTTGTTTATCCATTCATCTGTTGATGGATATTTGGGTTGTTTCCAACTATTTCATATTTTTGTTGTACTATAAATGGTATTTTAGATTAATTCCAATTTTTCATTGTTTATATCAAAAATGAACTCCTGGGGTGCCTGGGTGGCCCAGTCAGTTAGGCGTCCGACTGTTGATTTCGGCTCAGGTCACGATCTCATGGTCATGATCTCAAGCCCTGCATCAGGCTCCACACTAGGCATGGAGTCTGCTTCAGTCTCAGTCTCAGTCACTCTCTCTCCCCCTTTGCCCCTTGCCTACACACACTCTCTCTCTGGATCCACCCCCCCCCCCCACAAAAGAACTCCCAATCTACTCTCACAAACCTGTTCCATGCATGATGTTCCCCATCTCACAAGATGGCAAACACACCCTCCATCTCCTAAGAGCAAAGCCTTTGAGACCCCCAGGACTACACATTCACACAGCATGTCCAACAGGTGAGCAAGTCTGGTTAGCTCTACCTTTAAAATATACCCCAAATGCAACCACTTCTTACTGCCTGCACTGTAACCTTCCTGGACCCAGACACAAAAACCTCTCATTTGGATTATAGTCCTTTCTGGTCTTTCTGCCCCCGCCTCTGCCCTTATGGTCTTTTCTTACAGAGTATCCAGAGTGGCCATATTAAAACATAAATCAAATAATCTCACTGCACAAACCCAAAGCATTCAATTGCTCACCATTTCCTCCCAATTTAAATTAGAAGCTCTTAGAATTGCGTACCAGGCCCTATACCATTTGGCCTTGTTACCTCTCTGGCCCCATTTCCTGTTTCTCTTCCCCTCATCCACACCACTCCAGCCACAATGGCCTTCTTGTTATGTCTCCAATGCAGCAACTATGCTCCCACCTGTCATCTCTGCTGAAAGTCTCACCTGCATATAAGTACGGGGCTCCATTTTCACTTCCTTCAAGTTTTTGCCCAGTATCACCTTCTCAACGAGGCCTCCCCTGCCTAACCTAATTTGCAACACTGACCCCACGCTGGCACTCCTGATTTCCCTTACTCTGTTCTGTGGTGTTCCTTGTATTTTTATATAAAGTATTAATTTTGGAATAATGTCAGCTTTACAGAGAAGTTGAACAGACAATGCAGATCGTTCCTCTCACCTCATTTCCCCTAATTTTAACATGCTGCCCACTTAGATTTGTCAAAGCCAAGAAACCATCACTGGTACATGATTGCTTAACTCAACTCCAGATTTTATTTGGATTTCACCATTTTCTCTACCAATGCCTTTTTTTTTCCCCCTGTTCTAGAATCCAATTCAGGATACCAAATGTTTGGTGACCAGGCCTCCTTAATCTCTTCTGGATTGCAACACTTCGTGTTAATAGCCTTGAGAGGCAGGGGCCAAGTATTTTGTAGAATGTCTATTAGCTTGGGCTTATCTGGGGTTTTCCTCATGACTAGACTGGGATTACAGGTTTTGGGGAAGAAGACTGCAGAGATGAGGTGCTTTTCTCATCACACCACACAGGGGATGCATGTGCTGATGTGGCTTATCACTAGCGATGCTAACCCAGATCACTTGGTTAAGATGGTATCTGCCAGGCGTCCACTGTAAAGTTACCAAAGCTTAAAGTTACTAGTTTTCCTTTTCCTATACTCCAGTCTTTGCAAGTGAGTCACTAAATTCAGCCCATATTTAAAAGGGGTGAGTGTCTTTATGTTTTAACATACAATTTAATTTGTTTTATTTCCACATTTGAAGGTAAGCTCTAAAAGGACATGAATTTTTGTCTATTTTATTACCAAGAAGGCTCCAGTATCTAAAATAGTGCCTAGCATGTAATAATACTTGTTGGATGACAGAATATCAAAAAGGAGATTTCCCAGTAATCTGTTCAGGTCACAGTCTCTTACAGCAACAATTATACATCCCCCACCTAGAAAACCATGTGCTCAGGGGAAAAACAACAACACCAACAACACATATGTCACTCACTCTGAGGTATTACTAACATGTTGAGTTACCCTTCTCCATGTTGTTTGCATTTTTATTAGGGGAAACTATCTTAAAGAGTGAAATTGCAATACTATAACTTGAGGCATTAGCAATAGGATTAAATAGAATATGCCAGCTGCTTAGAATAGCAGCCATAAATTAACAGGAACTCAAGAAATGTCAATTTTCTTCTATTTCTTTACTGTACATTTAGGAAAGGGAGATTTGGGGGGCTCATAGGGTCTTCCCTGGAACCTAAAAAATATACTTATTCTACCTAACAATCTTAAATTGTTTTCAACACAAGGCAGAGTATATATTTTTTAACATTCCACACCCCCATATCCAGTTAATATTAATTTCTTGATCTCTTACTAAATTCTGTTCTTGGGGTGATCAGTACTTGAGGTGAGTCTATCTAGAACCAGGGTTTCCCACATGTCCTCTTGTTCTGAGACATGTACTCTGGCCTTAGTGACAGCTCCCAGGTTCTTCTGAGGATAAACTTTTTCCCAAGGAAGAATGCAGATTACACACAGGGGCCTTAACTCGTGGTTATGAAATTGTCCTGAGATTTTTGAAGGGAAGAAGCTATCCATTTTCACAACATTAAAGATTTGTCCACAGTTGAATTAGTTCAGGAAAAGTCAGTTTAGATGCCAACTAAACTTTGTACTGTCTTTTAAAATACCCATCCAATGATATAAAAATGAATACCCACTGCTTAAGATAGACTCTACAACTATAGTTCTAATAACAAAGGCAATTCAGTTTCCTACTAAAGGAAGCACAGTTCTACATGTTTTAAAAATTTAGTGAGTTAAGGGCACCCAGGCGGCTCAGTCAGTTAAGCGTCTGACTTCGGCTCAGGTCATGATCTCGCGGTCTGTGAGTTCGAGCCCCACGTCAGGCTCTGTGCTGACAGCTCAGAGCCTGGAGCCTGCTTCGGATTCTGCGTCTCCCTCTGTCTCTCTCAAAAATAAATGTTAAAAAAATTTTTTTAACTTAGTGATTTAAACTGATTATATTCATTTATCGCTTACTACCTCTCTTTAAAAGCAGAGCAGGCATAGAGTCCTCTCATTCTTTAACAGAGCCTGCACAAACACTCACCAGACATTTTCTTCCTTATCAGTGTAGCTGCTCTAAGTAGCTAATTTTACCAAGCACTATTTTCTGAAGAACAGCAACAGGGATAAAAGTCATATTTTCAAGTCATTAAGATTCTGGCAGTCTCATTTCATGTAGGACACCTTAATTTTTCTTAGGTCATCAATCAGTGAACATCTGATATTAGCAGAGCTAAGAAAAAGGATCTTGGATTCCTTTTTTGGAAACATGTAAAAAAAAAAAAAAAAAAAAGTAAGAACATGGCCAGGAAAATCCTTCCTAGCTATTATAGAACAGAAGCTTTCATTGAAAGACAAACGAATTTATTAAGAACTCAAAAAGTCAGCCAAACATGAAGAAAGAAAGGCTATGTAGTAGACTAGGAATGGCAAACTGTGTTCTTTTCTGTGGATTCAGGAATAGCAGAACCTTTCTGTAAATCTTACAAAAGAAGAAAGGTGAAGCGTGATCACCATGTTTACTGTTTATTTATGCCCTATACACTTATTGATTGCTTATAGCGAGCTCAGGAAATATAAACATCAATACGATATAGAACTTGTGCTCATCAAGCAGCTGACATACAGAAGAGGGTAAGATTTGTTCTGAGAGCCAGAGTCCAACAGCGATGCCTTTAAGTTACATTATAAAGAACTTTCTAAGAATTAAACTACTCCAAAATTGAACAGCCTGCATCTCATATGTCACCAAAGGCAGTATTCAAACAGAAACTGGATGTCCTAACTAGGAGCAGGAATTAAGCCTGAGTAGGGGGGAGAAAAATTAAGAAAATGGTCTCTATCTTGGATAATTTCATGTGACTTCCTGTCTTCACTGGAAAGCAGAGAAGAAAAATCTAGGTACCTTTTTAATACCCAAGTGAGATACTTCTATTCTGAAGACTGACAGCCAATCATATCTCTTTTGAAACTATCTGGAATACTTATGGATAGCTCTTCCTCTCCTTCAATCTTTCAGTTTTCCTCTCTGTATTAAGCTTTGAATTTCTCAGAAATTCAATTTGTGCTTCAAACTATTTTTATGAAGCAAGAGCCTAGCTTTGTATAACACCACTCAGGATGTAACATTTTTATTGGAATACATTCATTGGTTTGATTTCAGCACAATATTTAGAACATGGCTGGATATTAATTAACTGATTATTAACTAACTGAAATGTTTATTGCTTAATATACTGAGATCAGTACTTTAATGAAAAGCTGAAATAACAGTTGCAATAATGTTCCTCACATGGCAAAACAAAAATAACTTCTAAGTGCAAGTAAACATGTAATCTAACAAAGTTTTGAAAGGATTTAAAATTTGTTTAACTAAAATAAAAGGATAAGGGCTTTCTCTTGCAAACAAACATTTCTATGGTCATATCGTTAATCTGAAAAATAGCAAAGAGTGATATTTGTCTTAATGTAACCGCATGTCACATACCATGATAAGAACATTATTTATCATTCAGGTGATTTTCTAAACTCCTGGTTCTAGGAGAAGCCATTCCTGTGGTTACCTCTCCTATAAGATTTGTATTGCCTTCAGAAGTATCAGTGATACATGCTTACTCATTTCATTGATACATTTGTTCAATATGTGTCTAATTTCTTAAGTCTCTCTATAGCCATTCACTTTGGGGTATCTTAAATTACAAGCTCCCAGGAAGAGAACTGCCCCGAGGAAAGGAGCTCCGCAACGGAGAGCCGCTCAGTGCATACTTCTGGATGATGGCGATTACGTTAATTATCAGATAAAATGAGGTGAACTGCTTATTCTCTAAGTGATGATTTCTAGATCTAGCACAAAGTAAAAGTACAGCACACTGAATTGTTTAAAATTTCTTAAGCGGAAATGGCATGCCAGTCTAAAAGGCAGACAAGCAAGGGTACTTGTAAAAATCAAACATTAGTTACCCTAAAGAAAAGGACAGTTCTGTCACTATGTAGCCAAGTGAACTCACAATCAGCAGTAAGTAAAGACAGGCCTGCTCCATCCTCTCTCACAGCTCAAAGAGAGTAAATGAACAAAATGCAGGTGCACTGATACAGGAGATCCTTCCTGGATGAGAATGACACAAAAGTCTACTGCATCAGGAAACCAAACATCAACACTACCAACCAAACACTACTGTGAGCAAGGCACAGGGCTGGGAGTGGTGAGGCAGGCAAGGAAGGGTGCTGTTTATATTAGCCAGGTTACTTGACCTCTCTGAGCCTTAATTTCTGACCTATAAAATGGAGGTTATAATCGCATAACGGGAGTGTGAAGAAGAGGAGGGCAGTAATGGAAAGCCCCTAACCGAGTGATTAGTTCACAGAGGTGATGTACCTGGTACAATGAAGACAGCCAGGAAGGTGGCAGCATTGGCGACAAAGGTAAAGCCAGTCCTTGCCCTTAGAGAGCTCACGACAGGGATGTGGAACACACCTCACACATCCTTGCCCTTCCACGTGCACACTGAGCCCTGCCGTGGCTCTTTCCTGCAGACTGAAAACGTGGCTCTGACCCCTTTCCCACATAAGGTTCTAGGAACCAACAAACTGGAGTTTTCACTAAACAGGATGCCGATTTGCCATCCTGACTTCAGAGTATGATTGTAAACATACACCTGATAGTTGACGGTTACCCGGGTCTTCCTGTGTGCCAGGCACTCTCCCGGACATTTTACATGTGTCCTCTCAATTACTCTTCCTGACAAGCCTGTGATGTAGGTACCGCTGTTAGCTCCACCTTTCAGAAAAGGAGACGAGGCCCGCGGGCATGAGAAGTTACGTGGCGATAGTTTACAGTGTACCAAAGTCACACACGAGGCAATAACCATCGCAAGTCAAATCAATGGTATCGGTGTTGACTAATAAATTCAGAATAAAAAGAAAAATTATGCTTGTAAGACCTGAGACTGTCTCACAGAGAAGGAAGCAATTATATCTGAAGGATGGGCAGGATCTGCCCGGCCAGAGAGGACAAAGGTGTTACGGCTGAAGGAAAGAGGGACCACGGTCACAGAAATGGAAAAAGGCGATGGGAGTCGAGGTCAGAACATGAAAGACATGGCTGGAAAGTCAGGTGAGGACCTGAGGGGGGTAAGATCTGGAGTCTGAAGGCATCTGCCTGAGGTTTCACAGATGTGGGCCATTCCCCAAGTCAGCCTTTAGCTCATGATGCTCAGTGACACTGCCAAGCAGGGCCTGTGCCCAGATGGTCACCCGAACGTGGTAAATATAAGGGTCTAAAAAGCCTCTAACAACCACTACCAGTTAAGGTACCTAAAATTTCAAACCAAAATTGACACACTGAACAAACGCATGTGACATATGATTGCCTAGATACGACCTCAAGCAATGGTTCTCAGATTCTGAAGGGCGGCAGGAACATTTGAAAAGCTTGTTACAGCAGACTGCCAGGCCCCACAAACCAGAGTTTCTGACTCAGAAGATGGACATGAGGCCTCTCATGAGGCCCATGAGAAGTTAAATTTCTAACAAATTCCCAGGGGATGCTTAATGCTTCTAGTCCAAAGGCAAGACCTCGAGAACCACTGGCCTAAAAGAACAGAATCCAGAATCGGTAAATTCTGACTGGGGACAGAAAAAACCGTACACGGGGTTGTCTTAAAGAAGACATGGGGGGCGCCTGGGTGGTTCAGTCGGTTGAGCGTCCGACTTTGGCTCAGGTCACAATCTCGCGGTCTGTGAGTTCGAGCCCCGGGTCGGGCTCTGTGCTGACAGCTCGGAGCCTGGAGCCTGCTTCGGATTCTGTGTCTCCCTCTCTCTCTGCCCCTCCCCCGCTCATTCATTCATTCATTCATTCTCTCTCTCTCTCTCTCTCTCTCTCTCTCGTCAAAAATAAATAAACATTGAAAAAAAATTTAAAGAAAACATGGGGCGCCTGGGTGGCTCAGGGAGCTAAGCGTCTGACTCTTGATCTCAGCTCAGGTCTTGACTTTTAGGGTCGTGAGTTGGAGCCATGACAGGCCTCCTGAGCGAAGCAGAGGAGACTAGGGGAGTGGCGACATGCTATAACAAACAGGCTAGGCACTGAGAGTATGGGCACTGGAAAGTAGCAACTTAGAACGTTAGCTCTAATATAGTGAAGTCTGCCCTCCTGACACTTAAAAATACTGTATCGCCATTCTTGAACACCATTGTGGACAAATCATTGAAGAAACTATGCCAGAACTGAACGGCAGGTATCACGTATGCAAGCTATTCTTGCTTACATTGGTCCTATAAGTGTATTTAAATAATGAGAGGATTTACAAAGAAAATAAACGCAGTTTTATTCCTCTCTATTGTGTTCAGAGACAGGGGTAATACTAAAACAACATTCCTACAGTTAAAGTAAATGCCAATAATTCGTTAGTAAAAAACTATAGAACTGCAAGGAGGAAAAAGGGTCTCCCATGAGCTAATAAAGTGATAATATTTGCTAGCCTTCCATGAAACACTAAATGCTGTCACGTTGATAAAGTCTGTATAATAAAAGCTTTTATTCTTAGTTGAGTTCTGTGCCAATTTTAAGATTGTATTTTCTATTTCACGTAGGTATTTCCCCCTTTATACAAAAGCTTTTTGGTATTTCCTGTTCTTATGACCCCCCCTTTTTTTTCAGGTGTGTTTATTTTGAGAGAGAGACAGAGATTGCCAGCAGGGGAGGGGCAGAATCCCAAGCAAATTCTGCCCTCGATTTTGACATTTTGATCTTCTCTTTATTTATAAATACTTACAGTGTGACACAGTTTTGAAACTCGAATTTACCTGGCTTTCAATATTTCTACAACAAATTCTGTAGGATATTTTCTTTTTTAAATAAAGGGAGTGGTGCCTTGCAAAAGGCAAGGCAAGTGAATCCTCATATTTTACCTCTTGAGCACTCTACTTCCTTTCAATTCTTCTGCAGAAACAAAGAGGAATCATGTTCCCTATCTCATACTTAAGTCTGGTTTCTTCCTATCAGTTGGATACCCACACATATCAAGGGAACACAAACGCTTGCAGGTTTCCATCTCTCAGACAGAAAAACATACCATGTGCAGACATGTCTGGCTCAACATATCATTAAATACATTGCAAGAGCAAAATGAAGCTGTTGTGATTAAGCCTTTCTATGAGGACTGGGAGGCTGAAGAACTCCTGCTGTGTGAGGTCAGTGGCTGCAAAGAGGACACTGACCCACGTCTTTCCTTGCCCTCTCCACTCCTTGCTTCGATTCTGCCTAAGCAGTATGGTTTGATCTCAACTCAGATGGAATTTACCAAAAAGATACACTAAAGGCATCTCTTCTTACCTTTGGCATATGTCCCTAAGATATTACTTTTTTCCTGTTGAAAACTCGTTTTTAACAAAAATAAGTAAATCTGCAACTAACATAAACAAGCTAAATTACCACTGGAAAATTATTTGGCGTTGCTACAGAAAAGTGATGGAAAAGTAAACATTCAACATTTCAGAGGCACATATTGAGGCTGGAAAATTAGTAATCCGTGACATACTGAAGATTTTTATAAAACTCAATTCACCTGAACGTCCTGAGAAAGTGACATAGATTAACCAAGCTAGAATTATTTTCTTGAGTGTTTTCCAATTATAAAAGTAAACATATGGCTCACACGGTGTTCACATTTGTCAAAACTGAGTGATCTGTGCACTTCATTGTATGTAAATTTTACCTTAAAAGAAAACAAAACAGTAAACACATACTGAACTCTGGTAATAATATGCATGCTGAAGTATTTAAGGGGAAAGATACTGACGCATACAACTTATTTTGAAATGCATCAAAACGGATTGATGGATAGAAAGATACACAGCTGAATATACATGTGACAAAATATTTGTATTAATGACAGAGACCCTAGATGGTAGATATGTAGATGTTCATTAGAAAATTCTTTCAACCCTTCTTTATGTTTGAAATTTTTATAATAAAATGTTGGGGAAAAATGTGAGATCTTTGGCAAATATGGAAAACAAAGGAAGTAAAATAAAAACACCATACAGACACCAAGCAGACACCCAAGATCTTACTATGTATGTTTTGTAGTTTGCTTTCACCACTTAGCAATATATAATGAGCATTTCCCCAGCTCTTTAAATATTCTCTCAAATGCAATGGAATTCTATTATACAGAGGTAGAATACTTTTTTCAGCTTTACTGAGGTATACTCAACAGATTGTAATATTTTAAAAGTATAAAACATGATGATTTTACTATACATACACACAGTGAAAAGATTCACACAATGGAGGTAACACATCCATCACCTTCCATATTTGCCTTTGTGTGTGTGTGAGAGATGTAGCGTAATTTAAAAGATAATCTGTTAAAGAACACTTGGGTTGTTTCCAGTTCTTCACCATTAATCATCTGAGATGAGCAGCTATTGTAGCCATCTCTCTGCATATCTCTGACTACCTCCTTAGGATGAAGTCATAGAAGTAAAACTTCTGGCTCAAAGAAAGTTAATATTTTAAAAATTTTGATGCATTTTGCTAATCTCTTTCCAAGAAGCTTACCAATTTACACTCCTAACAGGAGTGTATCACAGATCATAGCTAACGTTTGAATTAAATGCTTCCATAAGTAAAGTTTATAACTATTCTTTTTCCCAAAGAACAAAGGCTCTTTTTTTTTTTTACATTTATTTATTTTTTGAGAGATATAGAGAGACAGAGCACAAGTTGGGAAGGGGCAGAGAGAGAAGGAGACACAGAATCTGAAGCAGGCTCCAGGCTCTGAGCTGTCAGCACAGAGCCTTATGCAGGGCTCGAACTCACAAACCATGAGATCATGACCTGAGCCGAAGTCAGAGGCTTAACCCACAGAGTCATCCAGGCACCCCATAAAGGCTCTTTTTTAAAAGAAAGTCTACAATATGCAAAACCAGTATCCAAATCTTGGTTTCTAAATATCACAGTCCCAATTCTGGTACCCTGGATCAGGGATTCTTGAAGAAAGGGATGATTCCAGGAATGAGGTAGGAACTAGATAAGCCTGGAAAATCTTGTGCCAGGAAGTAAAAAAAATGCTAAAAAGTGATGGAGACATACCAAAGGGCAAAGGAGCTAACTTGAAGGGACTCTTACTTGCTCAACTGGGACAATTTAAGCTTGAAAGTAACAATAGTAATATAATGGTACATTTTCAATTTGAAAAAGAATCCGTAAGTCCACAATGAAACAATAAACAAATGAATGGGTGAATAAGTAAAGAAAGGAAGGCTCTCATTTATGCTAGAACTTTTCTTTCTACATAGTAACTGTCATAATAACATCTGGTTCAAACAAGAATTGCCAACAGATGCTAAAAGCATTGGGTAACACTTGTTGAAAGGAGATGTTTACATAGCCTCAGAGTATCTTCCAACAGCTTAATGATTAATTACAAAGAGTTTTCAGAAAAGGGTATTTTTACTATAGAGAAATTGGATAAACCCTTCTTAATCAAAGGTTCAAAAGTATTAGTATCACCAATAACAAGACAAACTGACATCATAGTCTCCCATTAAGATATGCCAAGGGCATATGACCTATGCAATATTTCTACCAAAACTACATTATCTTAAACTAGGCAAAAGGAAGAGAAAAATCAGATAAACCCAAAATGAGGGCCATTCTACCCAACAATCCCATACTCTTCAAAAATGTCAAAGTTTAAAAGACGAAGGCAGAGAAACTGTTCAATTAAACAGATATATAAATTAAACACAATATGTGATCCTGATTGGATCCTGGGTTGAAAAATTGCCATAAAAAGCCCTTACTGGGACAACTGACAAAATGTGAATATAGACTGTGAGGTAGGTAATATTATTGCATCAATGTTAAATTTTCTGATTATGGTTGCATTCTTGGGAGATGCTGAAATACAGATGTTATATACACAGCATCTACAATTTACTCTCATGGTTCAATAAAATAGGAATACATACAACTTGATATATAAAAAGAAAGCAAATGCTGAAAAATGTTAATTAGTGGTGATTCTAGGGAAAGGATAAGCTAGAGTTCACAGTACTATTCTTGGAGTTTTTCCCTAGGTGTAAAAGTTTTTTTTTTTAATTAAGTTTTAAAGAATTACCTAGATTTTAAGTAAATTCCATTTTTCTTTCTTTTCTTCTAAATTAAAAAAGTAATATGTACTCACTAAAGCAGAGAAAAGTAATACATACTCACTAAATCAGAGGTCTACAAAAAAAAGCAAAAACAAAGGTCTTCTATCCCCTCACATAAGCAAAGTTAAGGGAGTCTGATAAATATTTTCTCCACCTTTCACTAAGTTCATAAAACATATTTCATCAGATATTAAGTCACCTTAAAGAGGTACGTGAATGAGCTGCAAACATTATTAAATGTCCCATTGCTTCTTGGCAAAAAAGTGACCAAGAAACAGAAGACTGAATCTACACATTGGAAAAAAATCTAGAGCTTATTGCTTTTATCTTACTTAGAAAACACCCAGCCAGCAAGCCAATACATAGTTCACAAAGTAGAACAAAAATCAAACTAAGAAATGCATACTTCCTTTCCAATACCTCCCAACCCCTAGCCAAAATTTTTTACATCTTAAACTCCTGTTGATTCAAGAAGGAGGGATGCTTTGCAATAATTTACATGTCTCTTTATCACTGACAATCACTGGCTAAACCAAGCCCCAAAGCTGAAACTGAGTTTGTGTTTTTCCTAAAATTTATGAGTTATGCTCCTACAGTTTACTACAACCCACTCAATTTCTGAACGATAACCATTTAGGTTAAATACCTACATGAGAGCAGGACTTGGCATTTTCCAATTCCTGCTTTCACCCCTGTGCTTTCCTAGGTCATTCTATTAGCTTTCTTAAAGATTAGAAAACAAAACAAAACAAAGGCACTATGTATGGGGTTGGGGGGAGGTGTGGAGTGAACACAGCAATTACTGTCAAAATCTGTTCTATAACTCAAGAAGTGTCGCATCCAACAATCATATAAGAACATGCTTGTTGCACTTAAGCATGCATGACCTAATGCTTACAAATATTAGCATGCTTATATACTTTTTTGAATATGAATTTGATGGAATTGGTTTATTTTCCATCTAACCTGGTCACCTACAGGTTTTGGAATTGAGAACTACAGAACAGGGGGTCTGATTTCCTGGAATTCATTTGCCCCTCCTGAGGAAGCTTACTATGTTTTTCAAACCTCTATTTCTCCAGCTATAAAATGGGTACAATAATGTTTACCTATAAAGGACTAAAGAGTTCACTAGATAAACGAAGCTAGGTTCCATCCAGAGTAAGACATGGTTTTACTATTTGGCTACTACGGAAAATGTGTTGATCAAGAAATGAGGGGGAGGAAACTTTCTATACAAAGCATGCTCCCGTTTTGTGCACATATGGGCTCCTTAATGCTTTCCACAACCTATAGGTACCCCAAGGCAGAAATAGCTTAGTCCTTCTGACCTGGCTTCAACAATTGGAAACTCAGCTGGTGATCACACAGTCACACAGCACTGCTGGGAGGAAACGCCACAAAGTGCTGCCATTTGGATTTCCTTCTCTAATCAATTGCTACGGTTCACTGACAGCAGTTAATGAAAAAAAAAATGAAATCATTCAGGGGAGATTAAAATGTATTTATAGAAAAGTTCACTTTAAAAAAAGACATTGAAAAAAAAACAATAATTAACCAAAACAGGACATAAATAGAAATGACCAAAACAAGCTCCAGAGGGTAGCTGTTAAAAGCTATCAACGCCATGCCTGCAGGTCAGCTCCACAATTAGCTTCATCCTCCAGGTACCAAACTGAGCATGGGGACCAAGCTGTGTCATATTCCTAAGGAAGATGAAGGGCCCACTAGGACCAGCCTAAGCCCCAGACTCTGGAAGCCAAGAAGGCCCTTTTCTGGTTTTACAAAGAAGACAGCTCTCTGTCCAGCATCTGTTAATTCTTCATTAAACAAAAACCATCACTGTTGGCTTCAAGTAGAGGTGAAATCCAAGAAGCTGGTATTGTTTATATTTCAGTCGAAAATAATGCTTTTTAGTTTTTAAAAGACAACTCCTGATAACCACAGATTCACGAAACCCAAAATAAAAAGGGAATAAAATGTTCACACATTACTCTTTACTGACCCCTCTCGGCTGACCTAGGGAAAAGAAAAGCCTGAAGCCAAGGAAGGTCTGAAACCTCACCTTCCCCTCGAAGAGAGCTCAGAGAACATTCGGTCTTTCATGCCATGGAAGGAAACACTCTCCGTGCAGATGACCCCTAGAACTCAACCCTAAAGCACATGCGGCCATGATTTCTATTTATGGGGCTCCCAGAATGGAAACTGGGAAACAGCCTCATGGATCGGCCCCAAAGGCCTTGCTCGCTAGGTCCCCGGCAGCCTGTGACCTCTGACTCGGTGGAAAAGCTTACATAAGCGCAATCGCCACCAGTTCTGAGAGCAGGGAAAGGCCTTACCTCTTTCTCTATTTTGAGCAGCTTCTTTACAGCCACCTCCTTGTCCTGGGATATCCATCTGGCTCGATATACACTCCCAAAACTTCCTCCACCGCAGTTTTCAAAAAACTGCAAGTCATCAAATTTGATTTGCACAAAGGAGGTACCGAGAGACGACATCTCATAATGACGAAGTATTAGACTTCCACAAAACCTGCAGAGACAGAGAAAAAGAAAAGTTGGATTATAAACATATTAGAACAAATCCTCTGAATGCTGCTGTAGGTAATGTGTAACAAGCACTGTGAAACTTCCAGAAAGAACCCTGAGGACTCAGGAGCAAGGACAACAAGGCTATAAACAAATCAAAATGAAAACACTTACCCCGGCAGCCCATGCAAAAGTTGACAGCAACTTGTCCAGGCTCTGAAACACAGCTGTTCACAGAGCAATGGCTCAGATTTCTCCCCCGACAAAACCTGTAGCGGCACTTCCTGCACATCCCGAGGAGCTCTGCCTAAAGGCTACTGTGTCACCAGGTCTATGAGGGAGCCCTGACACACAGGAAGCATGCTTTCCACAGCAAACTTGCATAGCTCTCCCGGCATGTGAGGTATGCCGGCTCTCCCACGGTGTGCTCACTTCACACGAAATATACATCACCTACGCAATGGAGCATCCTGCCCCAAGGAGAGCCCAAATGCCGCGGAGGGAACACACATACAGTGTTTAGATTCCAAAAGCAAGCGTTCAGCTCGGGAATAGCAAAGCTGGCCAAGTGTTTTCCACAAGTGGCTCCCTGGACTGTATACTGTAGCAGGACTTAATTAAAGAGAAGAAAATTTGCCCTTGATTACAATATTAAGTCATCCAAAAACCTCTGCCAAGAGTGTAAAAAAAAAAAAAATATTATGTTGTTTCCAGAGGAACAGATTACCTCTCCCAGAGATTAATATTTTCTGCAGTCTAAGGAGTTTTACTATTCTCTGGGTAAGTGGTCATTCTTTACACCACATGCCAAACCACAGATTCCCAGGAAAAACAAAACAAAAACATACAAACAAAACAAGAAAATAAAGCACTAAAATGTTGAACCTGCATAAAAAGCAGGTGGAGAACAAAAGTTTGTATACAGATTCTTACCAGAATCTCACCATGAGGGTGCAGAAAGACAAATCTATATGTATACAAAACAACTGGTCTGGGATCTTCATAACTGTCAAAGTCATGAGAGACTTAAAAAAAAAAAAGCAGGAAAACTTCTAGCATATGATGACTAAACGCAATGAATGAACACTGGACTCTGGAATAAAAAAAAATCTACAGAAAGTTATTATTGGGATTTTAGAGAAAATTGAACACTAACTATATATTAGGTATTATTATCTTATCCATGGATAATAATAGTATTCTGGTTCAGTAGGAGGATGTCCTTGTTATTGGGAGATCTACTGGGAGACATATTTAAGCATTATACCTACAACTTAATTTAAAATGGTTCAAACCCCTGCTCCTTAATCTCTAAAAACAGGGCACCGGCATAGAGAGGAAGCAAATGTAACAAAATGTTAAGAACTAGTGATTCTAGGCAAAAGTTATATGAGTGTTTCACTATTCTTTCCATTTTTCTGTGGGGTTTGATTATTTTCAAAATAAAAAGGTGGAGGGGACAGTTTGTATCTATAAAATTGACAAAATTTCTTCATAAACAACTTGAAGCTTTGCTGAGTGATGTCCACAGTCGGCTCAGAGATCTTAATGTGCAGCTGACTAGCAATCCCATTTTAGGAACATCATGTCACTGAAGAATGCTGATTTTTTTTTTAAGTAAGCCCAACGTGGTGCTTGAACTCACGACCCCAAGATCAAGTCACATGCTCTAACTACTGAGCCAGCCAGACACCTCAAGAGTGCTGATTTCTTACATAAAGTCAAACTCTGCTCTACTTTGGGGAGAAGGCAAGAGAGAGGACTGTTTATTTATCCTAAAGTTTAAAAGCTTACTGTCTACACAAAAATACAGGGGTGGGTTGGGGGGAAGCCCATAGCATCCAGCTTTAGTCTATACATATGTAAGTCAACAATTCACCTTACTAACTTTTGTTTCAGTTCACATTCAGTTAATCATAGAAAAGAAGAAAGTTTGGAAAAAATTCAGGAATGTGCCAAAGGTAGGTACATAGAATATGCAAGCTAAGAAGTTTGTTCAATAAAAGGCAAAGCACCACTTGCAAGATTCCCTCCACGTTACAGATGCTACGTCCATGTTGTTATTAATTGCTTTTATTTTTATCAAAATATAAAAATAAAATAGGACTACAAAGCTTGTAATAAAAAAATAGAACTCTCCCGCTCCACCCCTCCCCACACCTTATTCTCTCTCCAGAGGGAACTAATTTCAACTCTTTTAGCATTTTCTTCTGCTATTTACCTCTGTATTTCTAAAAAGTATGATCATATTGCTATTTCTTGATTGTTCCATTTCAGATGTTATCTATTAACTTCTCCTTGTGGAAAAAAGGATTTAGTTCTCATATACCCCTTTCACCTCTTTGCATAGAAATATGTCACACTTGCCCAATCGTCCCAGCTTCCAACTATATTGTAACATCTAGTTAAGTCAATAGTAGGATGACAAAGTAAATATTCCTAGGAATGCTCTGTAGGATTCAATGACTTTTCCTTTCTTGGACAACTTTTTGTTTCTCCTAGAGTTATTAGTTGCTCTGTTTTTGTTATTTGCTTAGCTTTTTATATACTTAGCACTTATTCACCTCATTAAACTCTCCCAAGAATGGCAAAACTCCTCTCAATAAAATAAAAATATCAGGTAATTTGGGGGAGGTTGTTCTATTTTTTTCTTAAAGACATTCCTCCTATACTCTTCATCTCAATTCAATCTGGCTGGAATGGTTGTTCTCTAGGCCTGACTTGGACTGGGACTTCCTTTCATGATCATCCTAAAATTTCCTTTACCTTCTCCTCTGTGAGAACCCCTGTCCTAGAATTCCCTGGTTTCTCTGTTTTGACAGTGTGTATCTCCCATTAGCAACCTAGTAGAGTACCCAGAATGTAATTTTTTGAGAATCTGTGTGTCTTAAAATGTCTTCATTGGTAGTCTGGCTGAGTTTACAATTCTAGGTAGGAAATAATTTTCCTTATAATTTTAAAAGTATTACTTCATAGTCTTCTAATTTCTAATGTGGCTGTAAAGCAGCCTGATACTGCTCTGGTAACTAATCCTTTTCACACTATTACCTTCTCTCTGAAAGCTTTTAGGACCCTGTATTCATTTCTGGATGCCCGAGATTAATAGGGCATATTCAGGAATGAATCTTTTTCATTCATTGGTAGGACATTCAGTGAACTCTCTCAGCCTGTACTCCCAGCGAACTCTCATCTTTTAATTCTGGGAAATTTTCTTGTGTTATTCCTTTACCACTCATAGCTACTTTTGCTTCTTGTTTTCTCATTCTCACTACACACATGAGGAACTCCTTGCAGTTACCAGTACATGGTACTCCTACCCCTCTCACATCTCCATTCCTTTGCATAAGGGATTTCTGCTTTGAACGTCTTTCTCTTCTCAGGAAATTCCTGTCCCTAACTATCTGTTTCAAGTCTCGTGAGCAGAATTAAATTCTCCCTCTGTGCCTTAGCACCTTTCTTTACCTATTCATCTTTCCCACTTACTTCCCACCTTTAAGGGACCATAAATCCCTTAAAGGCAAAACCCGGGGCGCCTGGGTGGCGCAGTCGGTTAAGCGTCCGACTTCAGCCAGGTCACGATCTCGCGGTCCGGGAGTTCGAGCCCCGCGTCAGGCTCTGGGCTGATGGCTCGGAGCCTGGAGCCTGTTTCCGATTCTGTGTCTCCCTCTCTCTCTGCCCCTCCCCCGTTCATGCTCTGTCTCTCTCTGTCCCAAAAATAAATAAACGTTGAAAAAAAAAAAATTAAAAAAAAAAAAAAGGCAAAACCCATTTCCATTTACATCTGGATCTTCTTAAGCACCTAGTACATAGCCAGACACATTGCACTGAATTTTTTCTATTCACAAATTGCTGAATGAACAAATGAATGAATAAATAGTTTCTGGCTATTCTTCTGTTATCTTTTGCAGCTAGAAAGATTCCAATCAGACTAAAATCTGAGAACTGTTGCTTTTACAAGTTCCCCCAGAGGATTATGAGGCAAATCCTAATTTGGAAACTACTGCCTGGGATGCTTGGGAAACCGAGGATAAAATGTTTGGACTTCAGAATAAGGTGTCTAGGAGTCCAAAGGAGAAAGAAGAGGAGGAAGAAGGAAGGAAATTCTTTTCAAAACAAACCTAGAGATCTGAACCAGGATGAGATAAATATGAATAAATCTAAACCTCAGGTACAGAGCAAGTCCAGGGAATATGGATGAACGGAGGTAGGATCAGTTACATTCGACACTGATCTAAAAGTGCCAGAGGAAGTTGATCTAGGAGAAGTAGAGTTCTCCAGGACCTTCACTCCTCAAGATGAGGCAATTAATCATATTCTTCCCCAGAATCACTGTTACTCACTTTGTGATACATCCTGCCATTTGGAAAAGAGCTATGTATGAATGGGACTGTGTAATTATTTGAATGTTTTACTGAGACCATAAAAAATTAAGTCCCATCTTATTATGGAAGAGACTAACAATTCTGGGGTATAGGAACACAGGTTTTAATTCCAGCGAGCTTGGCCAAACATCATAGACTGAGATGAAAAACCTAATTGAGATTCCCATTGCCGTCTATATGAGTATCAGACCACGTATAGGTTTCCCCAGCTATCTAAAAGTACAGCCTTCCCATGAAATCTTTCGTTAGCCAAAATGCTGTAAAGCAAAAAAGAAACTGCCATTAATTTACATGGAAAATTTTTTAACATTTCCAGACCCAAAAAGTAACCCCTCTTAAGGCTTTTCTGATACCTCAGGACACATCTTGTTAATGGATGCACAAAATAAATCAAGATAAAATAAAGCACAGATGCTCTCAAACACAGTTCAACGCTATGACGGCTTGATGCTGAGCATGGTTCCAGGGAGAGAAGCTCGGGGTACGTGCTGCCTCTACAAGATCTCACTGCAAAACAAATGCTGAATGCAACTTTCCCTTTTCACATTTTTTCCCTAAAAGTGAAAATCCTCTTCAGATTTCTTTCTGTTAGCAAAAACAGGTACTAATATAGGTCTTCCATAAAGCAAAGTAGTATAATGCAAATTTTCGAAAAGCAGAAGATACCTGTGTATTTATTTTTCCCCTTATGCTAACTCCCTTTAATTTAAAATCATTATTCTAAGAGGATCAACGTATGATCAGAAGAATGGCAAATGTGAGTTGCTGATTAATCATACTTACAGCATCTTGGGGAAGACTGTTACCTGATCAAATCACATTCTAATTTTTCAGATGTGTTCTCCAGTGAATACACGTAAATTTAATAAGAGTCATCTATATAAATGTATTTACATGGTATACCCAATCAAAGGTTTATATCCCGCCATGTTAAAATAATTGCTTTTACACAAGAAAGGCAATTTTTCTCCATGCAACAATAGCCAGCCCTAATTTGGTAGCATTTTAACTTGTTTCCTAAACTCTCACAGCTGCTTTAAATATTAGTAAGTATCTACCACACAGCACTGATGGGTAAGTTAGAGCAGGGACAGCACAAAACTCAGAGCATAACAGGGTGTCATAGCACTGAAAATGTTGAAAATCACTAATGTGATGGTTGAGTCCAATCGTTTGAGTACTTGAATAGTAAGACAAACCTTTTCAATTTTTAAAAATTTTCTTAAAATTGAAATTTAAAAAAGATTTTTAACTACGAAATTGCTGAAAGCAAACATATACACGTGTGTGTGTGTGTGTGTGTGTGTGTGTGTGTGTGTGTGTGACCATCAATGAACTATCAAAAGTGAAACTATATGGAGGCAGAAAACCTTAAGTGGAGTATTATTTGACTTTAAAGTTTTCAGCTTTCAAGTCCAAAAAAATGGACTTTGGTCCTGAATTAAAAACAACAAAATAAAACAAAAAAGACTAACGTTCTAACATTAAAAAAACAAGATTTAGAATTAAATAGATAGGAGTTTGAATTCTGCCTCTAGCTCTTGGTAACCTTGAACCAATCACATTTTCTGACCCTAACATTTCCAACCCAATAAATAAAAAATCTGAAATCTCTTCCGTTCTGTTACCAAATGTCTTCAAGTTGCTAGCTCAAAATTATGAAGTCTGCAGAGTATTACCTGACTTCTTTAATGAGTCTTACTTCCAAATACCACTATTGCAACACAAAAGCAGCATGGTCCAGGGGAAGCACCCCAATTAGATCCATTAGTGAATCTGAGCTTATTAGCTGTTAGACCTTGGCCCAGGCATTGTACCTCTCTGACCTCCATTTTCTCACTGGAAATAATACCCATCCTGCATAGTTGCTGGGGAGTAAGAGATGCCATGAAAGTGCCTGGCATAGTGCCCAGCACCTAGTACACAATACTCAATACATGGAAATTATGGTTCTCAAGTTATCTTTATAAGTCTTGTTACCATATTTAATATTTAGTCATCTACTCCTTCAGCTTTCACCATTGGATATGCTTTCCTCAGTTTTCCTCCCTGTGTTTTCAGAATTGTTTTGTATCTCCATTAGTTTTGCAGAGCAATGATTAACAGATAAATGTACTATTGGTCCATGAATCCTTCTTATCTGCATATGTTTTAATGCTTTCTCACTGCTCTGTTTGCTGCTTTTGGTTTTGGCTATTTTTGCAAGATCTTATTAAGTAATTATAATTTTCTTTTAAATTATTTTTTTCATAATGAGACTAAGTTATTAAAAGATGATAGTTTTTTTTGTTTTTGTGTGTGTGTGTGTGTGTGTGTGTGTGTGTGTGTGGCACTTTTTAAGATACCAGAGTTTTTAGGACCTATTAATTCAATGATAGCATTCACTTGGTACATTTCTAGAGTATACCTACTTCCATGGTGGCCACTGTCTTCCTTTAAATCTTATCTACTACATGTCAGATGGATTCAAGAAACTACAACCAGCTTCATTAAATACCTGCAAATCATAACTTCTTTTCAAATTAAACCCACCTTATAAAAGCACTAATAACTTTACTAGAAAATAGGTCTTTGGACTTTTTCTGGATTTTTCTTTTAGGTTTATATGGACCTGTGATTTCTGAATTCAGATTCTTCCTCTTTTTCTATCCCGAATTTACATTTTCCTTTTTCCCTTCTTCACAAAAGTTTATTTTTGACACAGTATAGAAAAAAAAACTATTTTATTATGACCTAAATCTGACCAGAAAAAAAAACCCTTTTATAAAACAGCTCTCGACAAATTATTTTGCCAACCTTGTTGCTCTAATATTTATTTATGCTAGTATTATTTCAGCCTCCTTAACACAGATTAGTGAATACAATAATAAAAATATGCTTTTTCATCATGTGTATTAAAACAATACCACTTGGATTATGGTTCTACAACTCTTTCTTTCCTACACGTCTTATCTTCAAAGCATGGGGAAAGCTGGAGTTTGGCGTTATTTGTTCATAAGAGCAAGGTCAAAGATTCTAAGATTCTATTCTTGAACAGGACTGCTGTTCTACTGTTGTTTTTAAACCACTCAAAAAAGATCTGTAAGACTCGCTGGAGGAGACTAGGTTGCAAACAGAACCAACTAGTACTTGTGTCTACCATAGATATCCCTTCCTTCCTCCAAGGCTTCTACTGGAAAACAGCATATCCTGTAAAGAACTGGTTGAATTCAGTGAATAGGATCTTTAGTCATGGATATCAGAGAGAAGCAGACTTTAAGAATCCAAAAAATAGCTATTGTTTCATTTTTTTCCCTCTATGTTTCATCATAGAAGTAACAAACCCCTCTAATTAGAGCAAAGGTTAAAATAAAAACGAGCTAGTTAAATGAAACATTCTTACTTGTACTTTAATATTTCAATTAATGAAAATAGACTTCCATGACATACTTCCTTGCCAGAAATGTCATTACTTGAGGCAAAACACTGGAGGAACAGGAATGTAGGAGACAGGGGCACTTATGGCACAGAAATACTGTGTGGAAATGCGTCTGTGCTCAAATAGAAGCCCAACTAGGCAACGTGGAGTAGGTACAATCCATAACATGGGTCATGGCAGAGGTGGTTGTTGTGTTGAGCGACTGGAGGCATAGAAGAAAGCTGGACCAGAGTCTCTGAAGAAAATAAAGGAGCATTGAGACAGCACATTTCCATGGGTTGGCAGGAAGAGGAATTCACAGATGTTTGGGGAGGTGGCAGAGAAAACAAGAATAAACCAGGCTTACTTCAGTCAGCAGGCTCACCCATCCCCAAATGTGCTGCTTCTTGTGCTGCACCATTTTCTGTCAAATAGAAAGTATCTGACTACCCTAGCTGCTAACAAACAGGTACCATCTTGGACTAATTACCTGGAACAAATGTTCCCTGAGAAGGATAAATATGACAGTTAAAACCTAGTAACCTCGACATAAGATGACAGCAAATGGGGACTGCTAAAACCAGAGAAGACCATGGAAGACCCTATATTATGTATCGATCCAGAGACAAAGCTAAAAACTACAGAGAGAATTCCTGGTTATTAGAATTACCTAATAAGAAAATATGCCACTCTGTCTAGTAGTGAGCTGCCTATCGCTGAGAGTGTTCAATGGGAGGTGGCCATGTGGAATAGGAGATTCTTGCAACAGCTAGAACAGCATGAATGGTTTTTAAGACCTACTCCAACCCTATGAGTATGCTATGACTAATCAACCTACTACAAAGTATGGACGGTATTCTTTCTCAGGGATACAGTCATGAACCTAAGAGTCCCCGGCAAAGTAAAGGAACAGTGATCAGCATCAGTAATGGAAATAATGGAGATGACTGGGCCATACTCCTCAATTTCTCCTCCCAAACAGGTTGAAAAGGTGAGCATCATATTCCAGATTTCTATCCTTCCACTATTCTTTCCCCTCTCCTCCACTTCCAAAGGCAAAAAGCTTTGTTCATGCTGAAAGCCACAGTATAACCACAGAAAATAAAAAATCTTTGGATGATGATATACTATTATTCTTTTCTCAGCAAAATGAAATTGCATTACCCCATGCAGTGGGCTGGGCTGCAGAGCTTAATGGCACACATTCATTTATCAGAACCAGGCTCACGCTCCTCCATACATGGAGCACCCAGCACTGTGCAGAAGGTGTATGAATAAATCCAGTTCCTACAAGTCAATTTTACCTTAAGATCTAAGGGACTATACATGCCTGTACTGGTTTGTTCAGTAAAGTCAAACAGTACAGAAGAGAATGCAAAATTCACATGAGTTTGTTTTTTTTGTTTTTTTTTTTTATTTTTTTTTTCAACCTTTTTTTATTTATTTTCGGGACAGAGAGAGACAGAGCATGAACGGGCAAGGGGCAGAGAGAGAGGGAGACACAGAATCGGAAACAGGCTCCAGGCTCCGAGCCAACAGCCCAGAGCCTGACGCGGGACTCGAACTCACGGACCGCGAGATCGTGACCTGGCTGAAGACGGACGCTTAACCGACTGCGCCACCCAGGCGCCCCTCACATGAGTTTTTAAGATTAAATACAAGATTTTAAAGAAAGTGCTTGCTTATATGGGAGTCTTTGTTTTATTTACGGGGATATTTACAGATCCCTGAAGAAATACATTCTTCTCCACAATAGGATACTTTGGTTAAAAAAAAAAAAGTCTCATAAGCAGACTTTTTCCATGACCTTTTAGATAATGATTCTTACCTTCTCTTTTTGGTTTTCCTATACAAAGTCCAGAAAGAAGGAGGTTAGTCCCTGAAGATAAACTGTGCTCAAAGCCAGCTTTAAGAAGGGTTCCAAGTAATTTTGGTTTAGCTTTTCTAGGTCATAACCTTCCCCTAGTCACACAACTCCTGAGTTCTTCAAATTCTTCACATAGATATTTAAATGCATTAACTTTCAGATTCTTTCGCAAAAAAATCTCAAAGTTATACATAAACACAGAGGTACACAAAGCTGCTTTTCAAATCCTTATACTCAAAGCAGGGGAGTATCTATGAAAACCTCCCAGCCCTGCATATACACATGAAGTATGATTTGGGAACAGGGCCAGCTACCAAGAGCAAGCCTTACCTGGGTATAGGTGAGACAAGCAGCCTGCTCTGTGTCTGATTTGAGAATGTGGAAAACACTCCTTACTATTCAGTTATGGTGGCTGAAGTTTTAAGCTCTGGTTCAAGCATTACCACGTGCTCATAAGCTTGTGCAGCAAGAAGGCATTACTGTGCCCAATGTACACATGACAAAACTGAGGATGGGTATGAAAGTTGCCCAAGCCAAGTGCTGAACTTACAAGCGACATGACTAGGATTCAAACTCAGGTCTGACTTCAAAGTCATATCTTTTTTTTTTTTTTTTTTTTTTTTTTTACCGTATGTCTTTTTTCTCACTGTATCATTCTGCCTCTTCCTTCTAATCTGCCGTTTTCTTTAAACACTTTGCTTATTACAATAATCACTGGATTGCTTGTCATCCACCTGAAGTTCCATTTGAGGCTTTAATTTCCTATTAGCAATTGTGATGTGGGGTTAGGGTGGCAAAGCATGGCTGCTTTGTTCTCAGAGAATCTTCTACAGTGTTGGGATTATTTAACTGCTATTAGGGCATAATCGATGCTTCAGCTGTCCGTAGGAGGGTCTGACACAAAAGCACCCATGTATCAGTCAGACCAATCTAAGCTCTAGCATTTATAGCTCTCTTTCCTTAACAGGTACAGTTTTCTGGTCACAGCTGGAACTCTGCTTATTTGTGTGTAGTGGGGCAAGGTTAATAGCCACGAAAGAAGTAGCCTAAATCTTCCCTGCAGTAAGACCAAAAGGTGCCTTAGCTGTTCCTATTACATTTAGATAGACAAGACACCCTCCCTGTCAATCTGTCCTGGGTAGAATAAAATGGAAAACAAATGATCCAAATTGATTTTTATTTTCAGTATCTCTGGATCCAGATATAAGGCTATCTTATTCCAAGAGGTACTATATCACCACAAAACACCTTTTTCTGGCTTAAAAAAAAAAATCATTGATTCTCTCCTCTCTTTTCTTTGAATCTAACAATTTCTAAAAACTGTCCATTTTTCTCTTTTACTCCACACTAATAGCTTCACTCTATGTCTGACCTCTTTTCATGAAACGTCATTGTAATTTCGCCAATGTTTTCTCTGACTAGATTATTTACTCCACGCCCCTCATAACTCCTGTTTATAGTTTGGTAGCCCTGTCAAAGTCAGTTTCACTGCTCATTTCAGATAGGCACTCAGCCAATATATTGCCAATAACACTCACTCTTGTGCTAACTTAAAATACACAGAGCAGCTTGCCAAGTTTCCTTATTTGGCAAGAAGGTCCCTCAGTTCCCAAGATCTTTGACCATCCATTTTTAGATCCAAATCCTCCTGCTTAATATTTGGATATTTCTCTCTTTGTCTCTCTTTAATGTGTCTTATGTGTCCCCTAAAAGAGTAAGAAGAGATCAATCTTTCCTTTCCTAGACAAGGGCCTTTGTCATTGCACGGTGGTCATTTACTCTGGAATTATTACCATTATGACTTTTGATTTAAATAATATCTTCCAGGTTAAAAAAAAACTCGAGAAAAGTTATAGTAGGAATTATGCTGTGGAATACTAAGAGTACACGTTGCTTTAGAAGACCATTTTCCTCTACCTTAATTCACTGTTTCCAAACAAACCAAATTCACGTTCATTTGCAATCTCCCAAATCGCTCACTACTGTAGCCGGAACTTTAAACAAAGGCCAAAACCATAATTAAAATGTAGCTGTCACATATTTTTTTTTTTTGAAAATCGAAAAACGACATGAAATTTCACTGTGGAGATGTAGGCCTACTACAAAGAAATCATTAACTGTCTTGAATCACCTGTTTATTTTTGTCTTTAAAAGTGACTGTGGGTTGGGATCCACTGAATCCTGACTGCTCACTTCAACTGAGGTCAGAAAAGCAAGAAGGCTCCCCGTAAAACAGGTTCGGGGATAAAACAGGAATATACTTCAGCAACCATCTGAGGCGATTCTAATACACCATTATTAATCGAGAGCTGCTTATTGTAGTATCATCCAGAGCGGGCCACTAAACGATGTTGCTTTCGTTATTAACAAAAATACTAATTAAGTCCTCCATAAACAGTGCTTATGAGAGATCTCGAGGCGCATCAGAAACGCACATTTGCAGCAATCTTAACAATGGGCTGCCCCGTTTTTTAGGCAATTCGAAGCCATCTCGCCGGGTCTGTATCAAAGTCGGTCTGCAAGCTGTCAGGAGCAAGCGAGGCGTGGCGGCGGCCTCAGCGCTGCCCTGCCGGCCTGGGCCAGGTCGCGGGGCCCGCGGACCGGGGGACGCCATGGGGGTCGCCGAGGGACACCCGGGTAGGGTGGGAGCTACCCTCGCCGGTGGCAGAAAGGGCCGCTGGAGGGTGCGGGCGGCGCGAGCCGCACGCTGTCCCGGGGAGGGCCGCTCGAGGTGGAAGAAGCCGCCCGGGCCGGGTGGAAAGCAGAAGTTAGTGGTCTCTCCTCGCAAGCACAGCCCTCTGCTGGGAAGTGGCCCGCGCCCAGCCCTGATTTGGAAGACTCGGTTTCGCCTCCCAGAGGTGCCGGCTCGCCCGCTGAGAAGCCGGCGCTCGGGCCCCGGGGTCGCGGGCTCGGCCGGTGGGGGGCCCGGCGCTCGGCGAGGGGAAGCGGTGGCCCCCGACGCCGGCGCCGAGCGCAGGGCCGAGAAAGCCCGACACGCGGCGCCCGCCCTTCCGGGCGCCAACTTCTGCGTGGGACCGGTCCGAACTTTGGGCCCTCTGGGCCGCGGCGCGGAACTCCGCGGGCGGCGGGAACGCTCGCTCCGGCCGCAGCGCCCGGAGGGCCCTGGGTCGGGGAGGGCGACCAGCGGGGCCCCGCAGGCCGTCAGGGCCTCGGCCCCGAGACGCCGGGAGACTCGCGAGCGCGAGGGGCCTCCGACCCACCTCGCCCTCCGCGGCCTCCGGCCTGACCCTTACCTGGCTTCCGGGCCGGGCGCGAGCGGCAGCCGGGGGCGCCGAGGCCCGCGCGCGGCGAGGGCAGGGACGGCGACCGGGGGTCGAGAGGACGGCGGCCCGCGCGGCTCCCACGCTTCCGCCCGAGTCAGGAGTTGAACATTCCGCCTCTCCGCCCCGCGCCAATGAGGAAGACAGTCGCGACAACAGCACCACCTACCTCCGAGCGCGGAACGGCCGGGCCTCCCTGCCCGCGCCGCTGCTCAGACTAGCGGGCCGGCGGGGCGTGGGGAAGCGCTCGGGCCTCCCGGGCCTGCACCCCCGAGGGCTCCGTCCGCCCCGGCAGCCTCCGCAGCCCCGGATGGAGGAGCTGAGCGGGGAGCGCACTAGCCCTGCAGCGCGTGGAGGGGAGAGGGAGGCGTGCCCGTGGACCTCTCGGTAGCTTCACCTCATTTTAACAAGTTGACCCCACTTGTATGGTCAAGTCAGTCCTTTCCCACAAATATTTACTGTGTCAGGGGCGCTGGGAGTACAAAGAGATGGGAGGCTGCTTCATACCTTGCAGGAGTTAATTATCTAGTTGGGAAGGAAGGGCACAGACCTGGAAAGATGTTTCTAGGAGATAGGGCTGAAGGCTGCCGTGATGGAACCGTAAGTAAATACCTACGGAATTGTGAGGAGGGGTCATGGTCTGCTGCCCTGGTTGGTGACTTTAACAAAACTGAGTTCAGATGAGAAGACTAGAATCCTTTTCACGTGTGAGCAACAGGTGGTAAAAGGTATTGGGAAGAAAAGTGATTGTTGATTGGGAAGGATGATTCTGTGGAGGAAAAGTGAGCCGAGGTCGCAAAGGTACTGGCAGCATTATCCAGGGGTTTGAGTTTGGGGTTTATGATCCATGGGCACTGGGGAACTGTGGAGAACTAGAATCATTGAAATAGGTGTTTGTGTCTGAACAGTGATTTAGAGAGAGAGAGAGAGAGAGAGCGAGCGAGCGCAGCCCACATGGTTGTAGGATGTGTTGCTAGAGCAAAACTGGGAGGCAGCATGAGAGGTCAATATTGTCACAACGTGGTAATAGGATTCTGAGGACCTGAGCAAGAGTGTACAAAATGGAACCCGAAAAGGAGGAATGGAATTGAGAGCCATGTTTCAGGAAGAGGCCACAGAAACTGGGGAGGTAGAAGAGAAGAAGGAAAGAGTCAGAGATGATGCCAAAGTGTCAGACCTGGATGACTGGAAGAAGGATGGTGTCATTGACCGAAATAGGGATGTGTGGGGGAGAAGCTGGCTTCCTGTTGAGTTCCAGGTCATGGGAGGAAAAACAGGTAGAGATGCAGCGGTTGAAATATGAAACAGAGATTCAGAAAAGAGGTCATGAGAGAAATACAATTCTAAGTCATCAGCCAGTTGAAGATATGAAAGCGGAGGGATGGGGGAACATAAGCTAAACACACAACTCTCTAGCCTGTTGTTTAAATTATTGAATTTTCCCTGTGGTGAGAACTCGGAATTTCAGCACTGATGGAGTCTATTTTGGTAACTGAGAAATTGCGATTGATGAAAACTGTCATGCTAACAAAATTACTGTTGTAGGTGATCACATAATTCTAAAAATCATCTAAACATTAAAGAGTAAAGTAAGACTTCAGGATGAACCCAGGCATAACATGACTCCAGTCACTCTACCTCACCTTTGAAGGCACTGCACTGTGACGGAAAGGACACTGGGAATCAGAGACCTGGCTCCTGTTTAGTCCTGCCACTTATCAGTTGAGGTACTTTGCTAGACAGGCTACAGTTTTCTCCTCTGCAAAATAAGAGGGCCCAGTTAGATGTTAGCCCCAGGCTCCAGCTTTAAACCTGAATGTATTTAAATTTGGAGCACATGCCTTAAGAGTCGTCATATTTTTACCACATCCCCTTTCCTACCCATCCATTTTTCCTTCATTCTGTTTTCCTTACTTAATTAGGTGAAGAGACTAACCAGCAGGAACAGTGAACACTCAAGAGTAGTTTCACAAGTCTGCTTAAATGATCATCTGGTAGGCATTCTCTCGTCTTCCCAATTAGGTTGCAAGTTCCTTGAGGTCATATCTTATATTCTGTCCGTAGCTGAAATAAATACATAGTTGTGTGATAAACTGGTTGCCTCAAGTCTGACTCTTCTTTGGTCAAGCTACCCTTTTCCTTATGACTATATTGATCTCTTTGGGCCCCAGACCTAATAAATAAATCTAGTGCTTATTCCCATGCCTGACTGACTCTGCTTTTTCAAACTTTCAATTTTTTTTTTTTGTGAGAATATATTGGTTAATTCTCACCTGCATAGCTTTACACATATAAATAGCAATAGAAAAGAGACCTAGTCAAACCTCTCTTATCAAGTCTTCCTATTCCTTTACTTCAAATGTCTCCACACTAAAAATAGATGTACTCTCAGCAGTGGGGTGGATTGGGAGTCCTTAGCACCCTCTTATATCCAAGAACACCCTCCAAAATAAATATGCAATGTCAGTAAAAAACAGTATATTTGCTATGCAAATAGAGCTTACAGAAAAAAGTCTTCTGGTCCCCCATCCAGATCGTTGTCCCTATGCTCCCCTTGAATAGAAATTCTGGGACTGCCACCAGCTATCAGTAGATCAGAGAAGTGCAGACATAAATTCTATTAAGGATAGAAGGAAAGGCAATTTACAAGGAAGAAAGCATTCTGATTATCCTTCCCTCCCTTTGTAGTGACCAGAGCTCTGAGGCACGCTGGTACCCAGGAGCATTTTCTTTAGCCATCTCAGTCCCCCATTGCAGACTGTGAGTAGTCTCATCATAGCTAAGAATGACCAGCTTTTACACAACGATTGGTGTTCTACCTCCTGCACCACTCTGGGAAATGAAGGCACATGGTCACACATCCTTTGAGATAAGCGACCATTACCTTCAAATCACAAATGAAGCCCAGGTCACTGTTGGAACTTAGCTTTCACATCTAACGTAAGGACTTACGAGTTCACAGGAATATTTCAGGTACCAAACCTGCTTAGGTGTTCCAGGGCATGAAAGGAGCAAGCAGAAGGGAAAGAAGAGAAATAGGAGACTTTTGCAAAATGTGTTCCACTGGCATTTACTGAATGGCAGGCACTGTGCTGAGCCGCTGATCATAACAGTGACCAAGATGTGGTCTCTGTTCTCACGGAGTTTGCTGAGCGCAGTGGAAAAGCCAGAAAAGACACAAGTGATTATATTGTGGTGTGCTCTTAAGAGGGCAAAGATGTGGGATTGCAGCAGGGCACCTAACACAATTCTGAGAGGTCAAAGAAACCCTACGTCCATAGAAGAAGAATGAAGTGAATTTACTGGACAAAAAGATGGGAAAAGTATCACAAGCAAAGGGAACAGGAAGTACAAAGGCCCAAGAACATTTAACAAGTTCAAGGAGTAAATCCTTAAGATATCTGAGTAAAGCCATGGCCAGGAGGGAGTAATAGTTCTCATGATGGTAGAAACAGTGGCAGCCGTAGCAACAAGAATAATCATCATGATAATAATAACAGTGATGGCTAGTATTTACTGAGAGCTCATGTGCTGTGCACTGAGCTAAGAGTTTTCCACACACTCTCCATCACAACCATCTTATCAGGCAGTTCGAATCATCATCCTGCACGGTAGGGCAGGAAAAAGCCTTGGAAAGCTTTAGCAACTTGTCTTCCCTCGGGGAGCAAGAGATGGACTTCAGAGCTTGTTCTTTTAGATTAAGCAATTCTCCCACATTTTGGTCTCAGGACTCCTTTACACCCTAAACGAGTGCTTGAGGGTGCCAAACAGTTTTTGTTTATGTAAATTCTATCAATATTTATCACATTAGAAATCAAAACAGAAATCTCTGTATTTAAAATTCACTTATGCTTGCTTAAATAACATGTTTTAATGAAAAACAAATATTGTCCAAAAAAAAAAAAAAGTAGCGAGAAGAGTGTCATTGTTTTATACTTTTTGCAAACCTCTCTAATGTCTGGCCTAAAAGAAGAAAGTTGGATTCTCATATCTGCATCTGCATTTCCTGTATTCCAGTATCACACCACACGTACCCTTTGGGAGAGTCCACTGGACTGTATACTCGTAAGAGAGCACAGTGAAAATAACATCTTAGCATCTTTAGGAGACGAGATTTGACTTTACAGGTGCACTAAAGAGGTTCCCAGAAGGACACTTTGAGAACTGCTATTTTAGAGAGTCTGAGGTGCTCCTTGAGCTGGAGGGAATCCATCCCTTTGTGTCCTGCGTGCCTCAACACGCAGCATCACCGGTCAGCTGCCCGGAACAGGAAAGAGAGCATTTTGCTAGACCTCAGGAATCTGGGACATGGTACCAGGCTATCCCTAGGCAGCTGTCACTTGCTTGGGACCATACTGCCTGATGGTCATGCGAGATGATAAAAGCCTACATACCCGGGTCTTGAGTTGTATGCACTGCTTACTCTCTACTATTCTTTGCTGTGCTATGCTTCTTCAATATCCAAGATCTAAAATGTGACTGAATGATAACTGAGCTTGTTATACCCTTTCAGCTTTGGGCCTCGCCATCTCTCCTGTTGGCCCTTAGCCCTACTTTACTGCAAGAAACTCATATGCTTCTTCCCCAAATATGTAACAGTTGATATGATTTTCTGGCAAGATCCTAGAGTTATTATTAAATGCCAGGATTCGATGAAGAGCTGGTAATTGCTTTGAATGTGAACACCAAGAACCGGCATGGATTCATTGAAATCAAGACGTACCAGACAAACCTAGTCTTCTCTGCTGGAATCACGGAGGGCAATGAGGACTTCTTCAGTGAAACATGACAAAATCAGAAGGGGATTTTAATGACAACATAATACAGTAAATTGCTGTCAGATGGACAACAGCTTCAAAGGTATACTCCAGAAATACTGGTGTCACTTAGGGTACAGTGTTCCCTTACAAAGGCTTTCTAATGGTATATTGCTGGCCTTTTGTTCTCTATCCTGCCCTGTCCAACTTCTCTGTACTTTGGATGAAGATCCCGGAGGCGTGCCTATCTAATTAGGGAATAACATGTATTTGGAAGGAATATCTAATACGGTATATAGAAGAATCATATCAAAACTCAAAAACCTTTACTCAGCCACTTTTGCTGACACCTCACTGACTGCTAAATCAAGTCCAAGATCCTTAGGGCACATGACCTAATCCAGATTTTCCTCACTAACGTTATCCCCATCTTCATGGGCCTGGCGCTGCCCCTCTCCCAGCACCTCCACCTCCTACCCTGGGTTTTCCTCCATCACTTCTCACTCTCGGCATCACACCTGGCCACGAGGAATACTTTCTCCTCCCTCCATCACACATGTGGCAGTGGCAGATTCCACTCAAGGAGAAGATGAAATCTTAAGGGAAACAGTGTTATGAAAATAGTCATGTTTCTGAAAATGAGGGTTCTGCTTTAACAGATTCAATAAGCAGACCCAAGCTTTCATCCCCAGATACCTATAGGTTAGCCCCGGGTGAGCTGGTAGGACATTAGAGACACATTACTCAGTTTCTTAGTGTCTCCAGAGCTTCCAGGTAACCCATCTTGCCATTTTTCTAGATAAAGCAAACTGAAAATTAAATTTCCAGACATTCTAGGAAGACCAATGATATTTTCCCATAAGACATTCAGCATATCACAAATTTGTTGGGTTTGGGCACCTGTGATTGAGAAGGAAAACTCTTTTATTTGTTGATATCTGGAAAAGCAAGACTTATATTTCATATGGTAATTATTAGTTCCAATGAATAAATGCTCTTAAACAATCAAGTGACATCAACCAGCTTTTATATAAAATTTTCAAGCATCTGTAGATTTTTCATGGCCCCTCTTCATTGTAAACACTATTAGATGATGATACCAATATGTAATCATGTATCTTCCCTATTTACTACTTATTCCTTTGTCTTCAATATGCAATTTTTAAAAACTCTTTTACCTGGTCTCTTTTTTCTTCATTTTGTTTACCTCCCAAAGGCCTGCAAGTGATCAATATAGTTCTTCTGGTCTGCCTATAGAGGGGATGGAGGGGTAAAGGAATGATTCTTTCCTAGTAGTTGGTCTAAGACCTCTCAAGAGTAGATTAACTAGTTTATTAAAATCAGAAATCCTGATCAAATTTCAAAGTCACTTTTCCATCCACACTTCTTTTATATTATTGTTTCTCAAGTTGAAATTTTTTCAGTGAATATTTTTCTAAGTTCTGTATGCCCTTTTTTTTTTTTTTGCTTCCGTTGGCTTTCCCTAACTTTTAAAGGTCCATTTGTATTAAACTCCTGTCCACATTGTTGTTTGTAACACCTTCCAATTTAGTATCATCTGCAAATTTCATTAACATGCTATTTACTCCCTCTTCCAGATCATTAATAAATGCTATTTCTTATGTATTAAATTTTGCGGTCGAATAGATTTAATTTGCTGTTGTAATTTCAATGCATGTTTTCTAAAGATACAATGCAGTTAAGAATGGTCTTAACATAGGCTTAAATCCATCCCCAATTTATAGTTATTTTACTATTATGCAATCCATTTGTGTTCTCTAATCAGCACTGTTGTGAGCTCCATTGAAGCAATAATCTATTGATTTTCTCTTCCCTCTTTTTCAATACAGTCATCATCTTGGCTTTAAACGCACAGCAATAGCAGAGAACTATTGATGTACTCTAATCCACAGCTATTTATAAAAGGAAATTAAGCCTTTTTTCTCAGTGGATATTCTTCCACTGATACAAGAAATATTCTACATGAAAAAATTAAAACAGTAATATTTTATTTTCCTATGTGTAGTATCAGTGTTCTAAAAAGAGACAGATTCTAGACCTTTTTTTGAGCAAGAGAATGCCTATATATATATATATATATATATATATATATATATACACACACATATATATATTGCATTCACATATTAAATATATATAGGATAAGATAATATATATATTAGAGTCAGTGTGTGTACATATTTTCTTTTCTTACAAATCTACTCACTGACTCCCTGACTCCTAGAGAATCTGGGGTGACTTTGTTTTTTATAATAGGCTTAGACATGTTACCTTCAAATCAGAGAATGAGGTTCATTAAGTCTTTGCTTCCTTTTATGTCACACATCATCTTACTTATTAGGCCTTCCATCGCACCAGTGTTCATTTTCAATGAGCTGAGGCCTCCTACATGCCACTTATTTCAGTACTTACGTTCACATATTGCAATTTTAAATCATTATGCATGAGATTAATCTTCATGTTCCTACATATCACAATTCTCCTTACCCCTGGATATCAGGCAAAAGTAAAAGAGTTGAAAAGCTGGATCATTGTCTTAGTGTTTTACTTTACTAATACAAAGTAAACCTTACCAAACTGTTAAGGCAAACATTTCAAAATAATCATGTCAGGTTTGCAAAATCCTACTGAATTATTTCCTTTGAGTAATCAAACTTCAGTCTCCCTTAACCAACCTTGGCTTGTCTATACAACCAGTTTATCTGCATCATTTTTCCACTTTCCATTTTTAGTTGCATAAACCCCTCTAACAAGTTTCAGTGTGTTAGATTATACAGCTTGTGATCTATAACAAACATCCCCAGACTCTGAGGGAAGTTGCATCAGATGTATCTCCAGATGATTCAGATTATTACTGGTCCCAAGGGATCTAGATACAACAAGATTTAGTGTTAACATCCTATGAATGAAGCTTATAGGTATTCTCAAAGTCATAGGTTTTACTTCGGTAGTCTTATCTCTAATGTGTATGTAGATGGGGATCAAATTCAAGCTCTCACCCTTTCCCAGACTCTTAGGCAAATCAAGGTTGGAACTTGAGTGGTCTTAGTATATGAGAATTTGATAACTTGATGGATCCCTTGAGACAGATGTTAGTGACGACTTCAAAGTATCTAAAACTCAATGATGAAGCTTCTCAATGCAATATAGCATAGGGACAAAGAACATGGGCTTGGGAATTAAATAGACCGGGGCTGAGGTATGCTGCTTATGACCTGTGTGACCTTCGGTATTTTATTCAGCCTCTCTGAGCCTTGGTTTCTTCATCTGTAAAATTGGGACCATAATAGGGTTTGTTTGTGTGTGTGTATGTTTGGATTAAATAAGTAAATATATATATATATATATATATAGTGTTTAAACCAGGACCTGGTTCAGAATTAGTGTTCAGTAAAACTATGTATTATTCTTATTACTATTAGTCATGTTCCACATTCTAAATATTTGCTATCATTACTACTATTATTATTATTATTCAGTTACTGAATTATTTCTGTTTCCTCTGGAGTCAGTTTTTTCTCTTTATTTCCCGTTATTTTTCTCTCTTATGGTACTAGTTTTCTTGGATATCTCTAGTTATATTTAAGTATTAAAAATTTTGTTGACTATTAAGTAGCTGGCATGGATTTTCCCTGCTATTGTGAAGTAGATTTTTCTCCTATAGGACACTTCCCTGAATAGGAAGATTCCATGGGAATCTCAAGTACATAGAGGGACACGTTGATTGGCAGGCTTGCTTCAGGGTATTTTCATAGTTACTCAGCCAGTACACTAGAATTAGTGCTATCATGCCTTGGACTTGTTCTTTCTCATTTTGTGAAGTTATAACTCATGATAGCTAGTGACAAAATATGAGAGAGAGTGCTGGACGCATAGCCAGGAAGAATACCCAGGAAGAGTAGCCCCAATGAACAGTTAAATGAAATGTTTGCTACAACTTGAGCATCCAGTTATCAAGATGGTAAAGGTCAGGAAAAAATTCGGAATTGGTAGAAGTCCTTTGATATTTTGAAGGGCATTGAAAATATCATTGCAGCCTCTGAGACTTGTCAAGAACAGCAGGGAAAAACTATTCCCTAAGCTTATTAGGACTTAGGGAATTTTAAGACAAAGGAAGAGTGACACCAATGTGCATTCTGGAAATTTATCCGCATGGAAAGGTAATGATTTGGTAGACTCCTATTGCTGTGAATGTATGTCCGTGTTGAATGTGTGCTAGGGCACAGCAGAATTGCGGAAGACTGATGTTTCAGTCGCTCCTTCTTTCTTCTCCCACTGGTTTCTGAAATCGAAAGTGAGAGGGGAGAGATTTACTTTTCCCAGTATGAATTATGACATTCACCTTTAGGAGGCAGAAGGAGCTTAGCTAGTTTTGGTTTTAAATAAGACTATTTTCTCTATTATAACAATTTTACAAAAGGTGTTTTTGTTTGTTTGTTTTGTCTTTTATACTACCCCTCTAAAGAGAATGACCCTGGGCCTGGGTGGCTCAGTTGGCTGAGCGTCCGACTTCGGCTCAGGTCATGATCTCACGGTTCATGGGTTCCAGCCCCCTGTCGGGCTCTGTGCTGACGGCTCAGAGCCTGGAGCCTGTTTTGGATTCTGTGTCTCCCGCTCTCTCTGCCCCTCTCTCACTTCCACTCGGTCTCTCTCTCTCTCTCAAAAATGAATAAACATTTAAAAAATTAAAAAAATAAAAAATAAAGAGAATGACCCTATAACAGAGGGTCTTCTGTTTGCTGAGGACAAACAATATCTTCATCCTCGGCCGGAATGGAGATTTTCATGTTTGGAACTAGGGCTATGAGAAAATTAAGCTGATGTGCATACAAAAGAAAACATGACTTTGGGTCCCCAAGGATGATCTGCAAACTAGAGGGGTGGGGAACCAGGAGTGGACAGAGGAGACCATATGACTGGCAGCAAAGAAGAAAGATTTGGAAGACAAGATATGTCCTGTGGAGATATTTTTAAATCCAATACTATGGGACTCTGTAATAAAACCCCCTTCTCCATCTTTTCTACAAAATATTCAAGTAAATCTACATCCCTCAAATTTCAGGACTTGATTTTAATGAAATAAGACATAGAGAATAATATGAAAACATGAATGAAGACAACCACTCAGCTTAAGAGATAAAGTGTTTCAAATACAACAGAAGCCCTTTCCTGAATATGAGTGGATTCTTTGTGGCAAATACAGAGAAATGTTATAATATCCTGTGAAATTAAAGATTCCCCATGGCAGATATATGAAGTGTGAGGGCCACACACAGAGTTCTGTTTTGAAGACAAACTTTAGAGAAAAATAGACCCAAATCTCTTGTCTAAACTCCACTTACAATATTTTGGCAAAATAAATCTCATGCTTTCGTTCCTAAACCCTCTTCTGTTATTTTTTAGTTTGTGGCCTCAAAAGCCTCAATAATCAGTTCTCGTGGGGACGAAAAAAAGAGGCAGACAGTATGGCCTCAGTTAACAACATATGCTTTGGAAGCAGATTATACTTGGTTTCAAACCCCAACTCTGCTGTAATTTAAGCATGTGACCTTGAGCAAGATAATTTCTCTCAGTGTTTCCCCATGCATAAAACAGTAAGACTATTCATCTCATAGGTATTTAGAAGAAAATGCTATGTGCATGCATTTGGCATATAGTAGGTATTCAAAAAATGGCAGGTGAAGTGACAGGTGAAAAGCATTGATTACTGAACCAATATATCCCAGAAAAGTCTCTTCTGAAGTCAGAATTCAGAGAACTTTGTATTTACAACTCTATCTTCCTTACTGATCTGGCTTTTATTCTCATTTTAAATGGAAGTATAGAATTTCCTCTCCCCCCTCCCCCAGCCATCATTTTCTCTTGGTGCTCAAAAGATTTCCCTGCCCTGTGTTACAGACTTTATTTAGTTGCTCCCAAGATTTTTTTTTTCTAATGTGTAAGTGAACTCTGTACATGAGGCTTATAATACAACTGTATCTCAGTTATTCCCACAATCCTCTCCTATGCAAGCCTTTCAATGTTGACTTAATGTTATTCATTTGCTTGTGTTGTTATTGAAAACACATTCTTAATTAAAAGGACCCAGCATCACCTGGCTCACATAGAGTGCCATAAGCAATAATCCCTAATTTAGCGTACCCTTTGGCTCATACCTTCAATTTAAGCCACAAATACAAATAGAGTTTATAACAACCTGTGAACATCAAGTGACGGAAGATTAGAACTACCAATGAAGAACTCCTTTCTTAGGAGGAACCTCATAACAGCATATAATCGTTTTGAGGTGATGTGGACTGAACATGTAAATGAACACCCAAGTTAGGTTAAAATCTAACTCCTAGTGTGATGTGTGTATGGCTTGTGTCACACTTGGCGGAGCTTCTGATCTACTCTTTCACACATGAACATTTTATCCATTGGTAAAAAGCCCGAGTCTTTTCACCTCTCCCTTTTTTCACTCGGTAATTTGGAATGTTTTCTAGTCCATTGCAAATAACTTTTAAGATGGGTCCATTCAAGATAGCGGTATCCTGTTTCAATTATTCCAGCAAGAACATTTTGAAATTGGTATAAGTTGGGGTAAAGGACAAAGGTTGAGGGTAAAGGCCATGCCTCTCAAATTGCCCCTTCCCTCAAGTCAATTTCTTTTCTTAAAAAACAAAAACAAACTTTTTAACGTTATTTACTTTTGAGAGAGAGAGAGAGAGAGAGAGAGAGGTGGGGGGGGAGGGCAGAAAGAGGGGAACAGAGGATCCAAAGCAGGTTCCATGCAGTGAAGGCAGGGCCCGATGTGGGGCTCAAACTCATGAACCATGAGATCATGACCTGAGCCGAAATCAAGAGTAGGCCGCTTAAACGACTGAGCCACCCAGGTGCCCCTCAAGTCAGTTTCAATGGCTCAACTGCCATGTAAGTTTCTTCACCTTTCCATCCTTTCGTGATTGTTTTGGCTGAAGACTCTCAGGTGTCCTTGAATGTTCTGAAGTTCTCTTCACTATTGCCTGTCAGTATAGCAGAGAGTCAGGAAAGGCACTGATACTTCTTGAGCACCAAGCACTCAGTATGCTAGGTGCTTTATATACCTTAACTCATTGAAGCCTCACACAGCCTTTGTGAGGAAGGTATTATGACTCCCCTTAGCAGATGTGGAAGTTGGAGCTCAGAGGTTAAATACATCGGCCCATGTTCACAGCTGAGACCGACTGCGGATAGTGGTGCAAGCTGTGGCACACACAAGGAAGCGTGGTGGGAGAGGAAGTCTCCAGTGGGGTGGTGGCAGCCGGAGGCAAGGGTTGCCTCTTTTCCTAACACACGTGAAGGTGCTGAGTCAAATCCAGATCCGTCTGATTTTAAAGCCTATTATCTTTTTGATATTCCATGTTCCTTCCCCAAGAGTTAGATTCACCCTAGGGAAGCACTTTAAACACCTGGCAGCCCCAGGGGCACCTGGGTGGCTCGGTCGGTTAAGCGGCTGACTTTTGATTTTGGTTCAGGTCATGATCTCACAGTTTGTGAGTTTGAGCCCCGCATTGGATTCTGCGCTGACAGCACAGGGCCTCCTTGAGATTCTCCCTCCCCCCCTCTCTCTACCCTTCCCCTGCTCATTCTCTCTCTCAAAATAAATAAGTAAATAAAACTTTAAAGAAATAAAAACAAAACAAGACAAAAACAAAAAACACCTGGCGGCACCAGGTCCCGAAAAACTCTCCACAAACAAGAGCAGTGTACCTTCCAGACAGTCGCGACTTGTGCTAGCCTCACTCTAGTAGACCATTGGTGACAAGGGCACAAGTTTTCCTTTCCCTGTATCCAGTCTTTGTGATGGGACTTGGAAGACATCTGTCTCTAGATGACATCTGTCTAGAGACATCTAGATGTCTCTAGAGACATCTGTCTCTAGATGTGTCTCTGGCACATCTAGAGACAGAATTATTTCTCTGCCCTTTGAATCTTGGCTGTCCTCCTGACCCACTGTGGCCAGCAGAGTGTTGGCGATGGCGAGCCCGTTCTGAGCCTGGGACGCGAGAGCTCTTGCTTACCTGCTTGCTCCCTGGGAACCCTTCCCCACTGACAAGTGAGCGCAGGCTAGGCTGCTGGAGGAGGCAAGGCCGTGTGGAGCAGAGATGAACCCATTCCGTCTGAGGCCGGCCTATACAAGCCCCCTGCAGGTGTGTGACTGAGCCACAACCTGATCCACCAGGCCTGGCCCAGATTGGTGGAACTACCCAGTTCCACCGTAGAATCGTTGTCGTTGTTTTAAGGCACTAATTTGGGGGAGATTTGTTACACAGGGCAACGGTTTATTTTCTGTGTGAACTTAGAAGATGTTTTTGGATGAGATAAACGTTTAAATTGGTGAACTTTGAGGAAGGAGAAAGCCCTTAATCATTGAGTGGGCCTCATCCGATCAGTTGAAGACCTGAACGGAGCAAGAAGCCTGGCCTCCTCAAGCAGGAGGAAATTTTCCAGCACACTGGTTGGACTTTGTCTACACCATCGGTTCTCCTGTGTCTCCAACCTGCTGGCCCACACTGCAACTTTTGGAGTCTCCAGTCTCCACAGTTGTGTGAGCCAACTCCTCAAAATAAATCTCCTTCCACATATACATACATTTCACTGGTGCTGTTTCTCTGGAGAACCCTGTCTAATATACACACAACAACCGATATACTTGCCGGTATGGTTTATCTTTCCACAATGGGAATGAACCACCTCATTCCCCATCCTTCTAAAGCTGCTTCATCTTGGCTGGTACAGAATCTTTCTACCACAGAGCTGCTGTGTCTCCTCACCTTGAGCCCCTCTCCTCACTGGGGAGACTGAACCATTCGACTCTGTCTCTCTGCCCTGAAATGTCAGGACTCTTACTGGAACCATCAATTGTACTCCATTCCTGCCAGGTGTCTGTTGTTATCATGCTAGAGACTCTTGCCACCTGCCTTCAATTAAATGGATGGAGACTAGGGTGCCTGGGCGGCTCAGTCGGTTAAGTGTCCAACTCTTGATTTCGGCTCAGGTCATCATCTAACCATTCATGAATTTGAGCCCTGTGTCACACTCTGTGCTAAGAGCACAAAGCCTGCTTGGGATCTCTCTCTTCCTCTCTCTCTGCCCCTCCCACTCTCTCTCTCTCTCTCTCTCTCTCAAAATAAATAAATAAACATTATAAATAAATAAATAATAAATGGATGGATGGATGGAGACTTCATGAGGGTCCTCCAATCCTCTTCTAGTCTCAGGTGCTGCAAAAACCCATTCTGAAGACTTTTATGCCAACTTTTGTTCCAATTATTCTCTTGTGTTGGTCCTCCTACTGTAGAATTTCCACTCTTTCTGATTGACCCTGCCAGGGAAGAATCTGAACCCTCCCTGCTGGTTGAAGAGAGGGGACTATTGCAGAATCAAACAGCTCTCCCATGCCCTGGCCCCAGCCTCTCTCTCTTCCCCAGGTCTGGAGGGCCTCCCACACCAGTGCCCCTGAGGTCACAGTGCCTTGTGCTCACTTCCCTTTATAGCAGGCCTTTGGTCCCAGTCTTTCCAGATTTAAATTGCCCTAAGAACAAAAATGCTGGCTTCCTGTAGCATCCTCCTTGACCTTCCCTAGCTGCTGGATAAGCACGTGCAAAGGAGCTGAAGCAAGGCAGACACTTTTCCCATTCCCATGCCCTTATTCTCTTGGGGTTAATAACATTTCCTCTAGTCCTTCAGCGTCGAGCAATAGGCAATGGTAATCTGCCATGATTACCAAGAAAGAAGCAGGGACAGTCCACAGTTCTGGGTCTGTCACTGCCTCATGGGCTATGATGGGGCTTAAAGGAGGGGGCTTAAAGGAGGGCATCGTGACAAATGGAAGCTTCCTGATCAATGCTTGGATATCCACGTACTGAGTCCTGGGTGCCCTGGCCACTGCTCTTCCCAGAATTCATGCCATACATCGGCAGCCTTGGTCTCCAAGGAAGTGACATAGGTAGGCATGGGCTATGTCAGATGTAGCCTATAAAATGGTGCAGCGATTGTGGAACACAGCATGACAGTTCCTCAAAAAATGAGACACGAATTCCCGTACAGTTCATCAATTCCATTTCTAGGTACATATCCAAAGAGTTGAGAGCTGGGATTCGAACAGATATTTGTATACCCATGGTCACAGCAGCATTATTCAGAATGCCAAAAAAGATTCATCCAAACCAAATGACGGATGAATAGATAAGCAAAATGTGGTATACGCATGAAATGCAATCTTTTTCAGCCTTAAGAAGGAAGAAGGTTCTGACACATGCTACAACATGGATAAACCCTGAGAACATAATGCTAAGTGAAACAAGCCAGAGACAAAAGGACAAACATTGTGTGATTCCCTTTATGCGAGGCAACCTCTAAATCCATGGAGACAGAATGTGGGCTTGTGCTTACTGGGGGCTGGGGGAGGAGAGTATGAAATGACCGTGCAATGGGTAGTTTCAGTTTCGGTTGATGAAAAAGGTTTGGAGAAGGATACTGGTGACAGTGGCACAACAATGTGAATGACCTTATACCATTGAATTGTACACTTGTAAAGGGTTAACATGGTAAATTTTATAGTGTGTCTATTTTGCAGCAAAAGAATTAAAAAGCAGTTCAGTGCGCACTAAGTCAGGAGGAAGGATGGCGTGACTCTGTGTGAGTGTCCAGGTCCGTGACTGCTTTTGATATTTGCCAATATCCACGGTTCCTCCTGCCTTACCTTTCAGCCTGCATAAAATAGTCATTAAGGAATCAAGGATGACACCACGTTGTCTCTGCAATGTGGTGCCATGAAGCCATGACCCTGCCCTCCAAGGGCTACCATTAGGAACGCCAACCCCTGCCTCAATTACTTCAATGGCTTCTCACTGCTCTTGGTAAAAGACGAGGCTCCTTGAAAAGGCCTGGAGGCTTTGCAGCTCTGAGCCACATCTGGGAATGCTCACCAGCGCTCCCTCAGCTCTGCCACCGTGACCTTCCCGCCCTTCACACTGCCGAGATTATTCCTGCTTGAACATGTTCCTCTCTCTCTGCTTAGTTAGCATCTCCATTCTTCAGAGTATGCGCCTACTGTCTCTTCCACAGGAAACATTTCCTCACCTCAGGTCAGGTTAGATCCCCTATGACAGGTCCTTGCAACACCATATCCTTCCCTGGAAGCGTGCTCATATTATTTGTTCGATTATTTGATTAATCCTCTGTCTTCCCTGCTAGGTGATAAGCTCCAGGAGAACAGGAACCCTCTAGTTTTTCTCACCATTGAATCCTGAGCTCATAGAGGGCCTGGCACGCAGTAAGCCCCTTGACCATTATTTGCTAACGAGTGAGTGAATAGAAAGATAACTAACGGAGACTAATTAAGTTAAGGTCTCTTCAAATTAAGTTAAATGTTTATAAGTCAGTTTAGAAGTGACTTGCCCATCCAACACCAGCTGTTCCGGATGCAGGTGTAGGGCTCAAGGGTAGGCTGCCCAAGATGGGCCACTTTGGCATGAAGATTATTTGAGTTAAAAAGCAATCAAACCCCAGCAGATTCAGGAAAAGCTCTTTACTTCCTCTCTCAATTGCATAAAAGAATTTAGATAGAGGACCTGCTCCAGGAAGAGAGCTATCACCCTACGTAACTACAGTATAATATGAACTAGGTACTGTAGAGAAGGAGGAACCTAGCAAGACCTGTTTGATCAAAGTCCTCTCTTTGTCCCATTGTTTCTGAGTGGCCCAGCAAACATTTGTTTACCAAACATAGACTTCTTTTCATTCTTTCTGAAGATTGCATTTCTTCCCTTTGAAGACTTGGCCCCCTATTCCCTTCTCCTTAGTTCAAGATGATATATATACCTCATTTTGCCCATCTTTAAAATTTCCATGTCTGTGTGGGGATTTCCCATGAGTATGCTATTAAATTTGATTTTCTCCTGTTAATCTGTCTCGTGTCAATTTGATTCTTAGTCCAGCTAGAAGAATCTTGAAGGGCAGAGGAAATTCTTCCTCCCTTACCTAAAACAAATAGAGAAAATTAAGATCATTCCAAAGCAAGAAATGTAATACATTTTAGATTGACAGTAAAAGGAAACCTATTGACGGTAGGTAGGGGTTCATTTTTACCACATTGCATATCTATGCTGATTTTTTTAAAAAAATTATAAGCACATTTTGAAACCAGAATACATTTGATTTTCTCACACTGGTGGTCATTGATCTGCATTCATATTTGAGAAGAAATGGGGGCGCCTGGGTGGCTCAGCTGGTTAAGCACCCGACTTTGGCTCAGGTCATGATTTCACAGTTTGTGGGTTCCTGCCCCACGTCGGGCTCTGTGCTGATAGCTCAGAGCCTGGAGCCTGCTTCTGATTCTGTGTCTTTCTCTCTCTGCCCCTCCCCTGCTCAAGCTCTCTCTCTGTCTCCCAAAAATAAATAAATGAAAAAAAATTTTAAGAAGAAAAGCCACTGAACTCAGGAGAAATCTATTTAACCTGCAAAGTATTCAGAAGTTGCTGGAAAAGCTTAGCTCCTGTACAGTCTAGTGACCTTGTTAAGCAGGTATGTTAAACACTCAAATGTATAATTTTCTACAGGTGTTTTTGGTAAAAACATTCTTTTTTCTTTTTCATGTCCTACAGCAAATCTCATTATCCTTCTTGTGACCCTGTAGGCCTCTCATTTTCTTTTGGCTTGTTTGCAAGTTTTGAAATATTAACTGCATCTCCTGCTTCAGGAAAGGTTGCCTGGCTACTGTCCATTTTTAGAGCGTTAATTCTTTTACTTTGCCATTGCTACTTGGAATAACGGCATTTAATGCATTTTCAAAGAACCCAGGCATAATTAAAAATCTCTTATCTTTATTAAGTACAGCAGTAGTTATTCTCATTTGGAAGACTAAGAGGAATATACATTGGGGGATATGTATCAATTTTGAATCATGTTGAAACTAAATTAAAATGTCAAAAGGTGTCAGTCATCATGAAATTGAGGGAAGAAGGCTGTCAGACATAGGATTCCAGCTTTTTTTTTAAATTTATTTTTATTTATTTTGAGAAAGTTACAGAGAGCAAGCAGGGGAGGGGCAGAGAGAGGAGACAGAATCCTAAGCAGGCTCCATGCTGTCAGCACAGAGCCCAACACGGGGCTCGAACTCACGAACTGTGAGATCATGACTTGAGTTGAAATCAAGAGTCCAATGCTTAACTGACTAAGCCGCCCAGGCGCCCCAGGATACCAGCTTCTAAGTGAGGTAGGAATAAAGAAGAGTAAATGAGCAAAAATGCCCAAGGGACTGGCTATCAGCTTCATCTCTCAGCTTTCAAAATTATCTAGAAAGGGAAAACTATATAATGGTGAAAATTTGTAGCCAATATTGAGGTCTACGAGATAGTGAAATGCTGAGCAACAAAGACATCAAGAAAATTTATTCAGTGGCTTTTTAAAAACATTCTCTAGTAAATTCCAGACACTATGCTCCACTAGGCAGGAGGGAGAACACTGCATAAAACAACTCCCCTGGGGACCTTGAACTATGATATAAATGAACACAGAAAGGCATTTGCCTGCTTTAGCATTTCTCAAAGTGAACGTCCACTGTGAGATGTTAGGAGAGATTACAGCAGGACTTCTCAGACTCTTTAATATGTTAATGAACATTGGGAATCATTTCTAAGAATGGGGTAATTATGCAGTGGTTCCTAAATTTATTTGAAGATACCATCTTGGTTTTGTGCTTTTGCTTTGCAGTCGTGGGTCTGTTTTTGGAGGAACAGTTTGTGAACTTGTGAGACCAGTCTAGCCTGAAACACATGCTGGAAAATGCTAACATGAAAAATGGAGACATATTTGAGCTTTAAAGAATTTTAGAAATCTCTTCATCAAATATTTACTAAGTGCTTGAATCACTAAGAAACGGTATGAGGCCCCATATCAGGCAGCTCTAAAATCCAGAGCCTTTTCATAGGGGCTAATAGCCAAAAAGCGGAATGACTCAAGTGTCCATCAACTGACAAGTGGTATATTCATATAAGTGAATAGTATTCAGCCATAGAAAGAAATGAAGTGCGGATACATGCTATGGCATGGATGAACCTTGAAAATGGTATGCCAGGTGAAAGAAATCAGATATAGAAGGCTACATATCATACAATTCCAGTTACACAAAATGTGCACAATAGGTAAATCCAGAGACAGAAAGCAGATAGTGGTTTCCAGAGACTGGGAGAGAGGGGATGAGGTGTGTCTGCTAATGAACATGCGCTCTCTCTTAGGAATGAGGGGAATGTTCTGGAATTAGTGACGATGGTTGAACTACCTTGTGAATATACTAAAAGCCACTGAATTTTACACTTTTAAGAGGGTGATTTTTATAGCATGTGAATTTTATTTCAATTAAAAAAAATCTGAGTCCCCACCATACCGAATGGTTACCCCTCCCGTATTATAGGAACTGAGAACAGCACAACCTTTTCTTGTCAACAATTATATTTAATGAAGATACTGTTATTTACAGAAGATATACATACATACAATTCCTACGCATTAAATGTAGCCTAATTGTGAAAAGAGGAAAAAATGTACTCCAAAATTACATACTAAATAAAATAAATAAAAAGTAATCATTTGGCACAATATCTATTATATAGCAAATAAATAACTCTATACCATTGATTGAATGAACTATTTACAATCTATTTGAAAGTGCAAAACAATTGCTGAAAATTAAGATATCTGTAATAACATTTAAGTCCAGAAAATATGTGTTTTTTTAGTCAGTAACAATAATTAGCCAATAGTAAAGATTTTTAATGCCCAGGAAAATATTTTAATTTTGAAAAATGTTTTGTGCATATTGTGCTCTTTTGAAATGTTCTTTTCTTATCTTCACGCTGGCAATTTTTAGAACCTTGGAGTTTCTTAGTGGAATTCTTATGTATGTAATCCTGATTTGTGAGTTTAAAAAAGTTACATTGTAAACATAAATATTATTCTATATATCATCCAGAAATTATGGACCAGTCCTCCCTAAATTACATCAATAGCCATAATGTTTTATAGTAATGTGGTTGGGTTCAATTCCTTCAGAGGTAAGACTATGAAGATGCTAGAATACAAGTTATGGTTTGGATTTATGTGATTCCTCGACACCTTCCAAGACCCCCATGCTCCAAAATCAAGGTTGAGATAAAATTGTGAAACTATACCACCACAGCATTTGTAGCACATCTCACTCGGCCAACTCTCTGCGAAAAACTGTCAGGGGCTTGATATGTCTCTTGACAATGGTGTTTCTACCATTATCATCGGGACTTAATTTATGTTTCAGCAAAGAGGATGGCACAATTGGAAATAAAATAGTGTGACTACAAATTGGAGATTCCTATGCTAGAGTGTGAAAGCTTTATGCAAGTCAAAGAATTTCTTCTCTTACTATGACGCTGGTACGCTGCAGCCCTGACATGTCTCAGGGTGCGTTTCTGCTTGTTTTGTAGAATTTTCTAGTGACAATACAGTCAGTAGTAGCATAAATGGCATTTTTGAAAGACTGTGGACTGGAGGCAAACCACTGCTCTGGGCACTTTAAATGTCTACGGTCGACGAGGCTCTAATCTGTGTGACATCTGTGATAAAGTTCTCTGGTTGTCAATCACATTTAATTGCCGGACATAACTCCGGACATCCTGATGGTTCTTATTAGCTTGAGCTGCATCAGGATCTGTTGAAAGAGAAGAGAGCAAATTGGCATTGTGTAATATATGCATATAAGATACAGCTTTATTTTCTCCAATTATTTGTTACATTTACCATGGATTCCAAGTTTCCATTGAAACCTTTCAACATACCATATTCATTGAAATGTTTCCACTGGGATATTCCATCTCCTCTCTCCTACCCTTTTCTTCTCTGGAATCACCTATTTTGATCATTTTCCTTTGTTGTAAAAAAATGGCACCAAATTAAAGTGAAAGCATCACCTGATAGCCCCTGGTTATACATTAAAAATTGCTTCCTCTTTCCATCCCACCTGTGTCTCACACTCAGCTCTCTTCTCCCTTTGATACAGACAAGGACTAATGGCAAAAGACGTACTTTTTTTCTTTTTTTAAAAGTATTATTTATTTATTTTCGACAGAGAGAGAGAGAGTGGGAAGGGAGGAGAGAGGAAGAAAGAGAATCTCAAGTTGATAGGACAGAGCCTGATGTGGGGCTCGAACTCACAAACCATGAGATCATGACCCGAGCGGAATCCAAGAGTAGGACGCTTAACTGACTGAGCCACCCAGGCGCCCCAAGACATAGTTTTCAGTAGCTCCTAACAAAAGTGCTTAACACCTGGGCTGAACTGAAGCAAGCCAGTGAGATTAATAAATCTGACTCTCCTTGTTACTTGCAAAGAGTATACAGTATCACTGCATAGATGTGTGCTCTTCGAGACTGTTCACGTGTAAGGAAAAGCTCAGCTCATGTGCTGAAGTCATAACTTCTGCTAGACCTTCGATTTCCTGATGCTACTTGTTCAGAAATCCCAATTACTATTCTATTCTCACCTACTTCCCCAAGCATGTAAGCAGTGGAGCCATCTGAAGTTCACAGATTTCTCCAAAACCAGGCTGAAAGAAGAACCAAATATGTGTCCAGAGCCCTCTGCAGAGAATATATATGGGTGAGGAAGGCCAAATCTGACAGTGGTGAACTGGAAACCCAGGTCCCTTTGAAAGTGACTATTCAGCTCCCGCATGATGCTGCTGTCTGGGAATCTGCATTCTGAGTTGCCAGATCTTCCTATTTTTCTAGAGAAATGAGAAGTCTGGATTTCTTTCCTGGAATTTTTTAATGGCAACATTATTTCCAAATAAAAGGGGAAACATGTTCTGTGTAGACCCAACACTTCTGCTGCGGTCCATGGGCTACTTCTGCCCCATGGATCACCAGTAGGGGGCTCTTTTCTAAGCAGGGCACTGACATCACTCCCAAAGACAGTTAGAATGCCATCTGCATATGGGGTGGAGGGTAGTGTTGCAGGTCTGAACACAGAATAGCAGAGAGAAAATACAAAGGCCCCTACTTGCTTTAGGAAGAAACTCATCAGTATAATTATCACATATAAATAATACCACAGTGTTTAATTCCTCACTTTTTCCCTGGCAGTGTACTCTATATGTACAATATACTGTAATTACATTGTACATATTCCCACAATGTTTACAAATCTATTCCTATAGCTTTATCTATAGACTGTTGACTTCAGAGCTGAGCAGCTGTTGTTTACCAGCAGTTACTGATAACTTCAACATATGCAGTGGATATTGTGTGTGTGTATATATATATATATATATATATATATACACACACACACACACACACATATATATAAAATCCCCCCAGCCCACCCCCACTTTTCTAGGAGAAGATGTAGGAGAATGTAGGATTTACTTCCAAAGAAGCTTATGGAACAAAACATATTCTATCACAGTTCTTCGATCTCACTGAGAACCTTCCCAAGGCTACAAACCCTCTCAGGCACAGAAATTTTGTGTTTCATTTCAGGAATTTCCTAGAGCCCCAAAGGGCCATGGGTTCATGGGCCTTGTTGTAGACTGACATCACTTATATATTCTCATATTTCACTTGTATGGCTGCTTTAAGACCATGTCTTTATACATACAGTAAATTACTAGATGAAGAGATGTGAGACATTTTAATCCTTGCAGAATCGACGCAGGAACGGTTGACGACATGCAAGACTATTCCCATTTTGGAAGGAAGAGGAGGCACGGTCATTTGAGTAAAATTTTTAAAGGGCTACTTGCTCCCTAAGGAAAGATTACTTTTCATAGATTTTTTTTCCTCCTCTGTACATTAAAAAGTGAGCAGTTTTCAGTTCTGGCATCCTGCGTTAGCAAACCCTCACTTTGAGCCAGTCCTGGGCTAGGGAGGGTAAAGACAGCTCTGGTTAGTAAATTGAGAAACTTTTAGCCTCTTTTAGCACAAGGTTTATTGGAAGGGACTGTACTGAGCCTCAAAGTCACGTCCATCTCAAATGATCATGTTGGCTTAATGAGCCAAATGACTTCAAGTGACTCATACAATGAATTTAGCAAAGAACTTTTATAGGGGCCACCTTCTGACTCCCAGCCCAGCTCGAGGGAGCCAAAGCTCCACCCCCACCCAAAGTCCCAGCCCAGGAGACAGCAGCACTGGTCTGGCGAGCTGATCTGGTTCTGTGATGCAACCTAATCCCCATCGGTTTAAGGTTGCTATTTATTATTGGTAATAGTTTTATATTAAAGCATTGTACGGCAGCAGTTATTTTGCTATATGTTCAGATTTAGGAAGAACATCTTAAATTCACCTGAGAATACTACAAATAGAATATGAATTCCTGCTATGGGACCTTTTACAAATGTGTTATAGCCATTAATGCATTCTTGCAACACCCCAAGAGACAATAAATATTATCTTTCCCAGTTTATAAACGACAGAACTGAGTCATCAGGAATTGATGTGAGTTTCTCCACATCAAGCAGTGAGTCATAAAGAGTTGCTTTGAGGCAGGATTCGTTGGTGATCATACCTTAGTCGTCTCTAGTCACACTAGAACGAGCAAATTTATTCTCTTTAAGTTCATTCATAAAATAGTATTTCTAGGGTTAGTTTCTAGTTCTACAGCTAGAAAATCCTTCAACTCAAGGCCTCTATCCCATGAGAATTCGTGGTCCAAAGTGCCCCTGACACAATCAAATACTACCCAGACTTCTAGAATGTCTCGGTAGCCTCATTAAAAAGGACTTAATCACCCAGATCTAGATTGCAGCACACGGTAGCATTTAACTTACTGAAGGGCTGGCTCCTGCAGTATCTCACTGTTCTGGCAGTATTCGCAATCATGCGCTAAAAAGAATAGAGAAAAAAAGGAAGAATGAGATGCAAGTAAGCTTAGTGTATAGCCCATAAAGGAAACCAAACCATGATTTATTTCAGTAACACCTGAGCCCGTGAAAAACATTCTGTTCTGAGACATTGACTATCTGGAGGCAGCTGGTTGATGTAGAACAGGTTTCATTACTTGAAAGAGGCATCTATAGTCACACATACAAGGCACTTCTCAGATGAGGAGTACTAATGGCATAATTCTAGTTGAGTTGTTTGTGCCTCTGACATAAAAATCAGTCTGTTGTTTCTCAGACCGTGTCTTACTCCTCAGGACTCGTTTTCACCATCCCTTCCCAGAGGTCACTGTGACCTTGTAAGCGAATTTGTGACTATCTGAGATTTGGAGAAGGGTTAGCTTATCAAGTGCCTCATAAGAAACAGGACTCAGTAATGAGGCATTAGATTAGACTGAATATAATCAAAATATTCTACCTATACATTTTTCTCAACTCTGTGCATTACTGACCCTTCTAATCTTCCAGCCAAAGTGTGTGTTTTAATGTTAATCTCAATTATCTGATTTCCTCTCTCCTTCCTTCTTCTTCCTTTCTGATCATAACACTAATGTGTGCACATTTGAGAAAATGAATAAAAGTTAAGAGCAAAGTAGAAGTCACTTAGAATACACCTTACAGAGTCACTTCATTAATATTTTAGTACAATTCCTTCTAATGCTTTAAAAATAAGTAAGTAAAGGGGCGCCTGGGTGGCGCAGTCGGTTAAGCGTCCGACTTCAGCCAGGTCACGATCTCGCAGTCCGTGAGTTCGAGCCCCGCGTCAGGCTCTGGGCTGATGGCTCGGAGCCTGGAGCCTGTTTCCGATTCTGTGTCTCCCTCTCTCTCTGCCCCTCCCCCGTTCATGCTCTGTCTCTCTCTGTCCCAAAAATAAATAAACGTCGAAAAAAAAAAATTAAAAAAAAAAAAAATAAATAAAAAAAAAAAAATAAAAATAAGTAAGTAAAAATTTTTCAAACAATTGAAGTCATATTTTACATATGTATTTCTGTTGTGATATACATTTTTTTCATGTGGCATTGTGACTGTTTTCCATGCCACTTGCATTTTAAAGCATTTTTAAAAAACGAGTAGGTATTCAACTTTATGGATGGATGGTAACTTATTTAACCTTTGTTAATTTTGTCATTAAGTGATCCTCTCAATTTCTTTGTAATGTTTTGGTTGCCATAAAGACTTACAAGTGAATTTTTTATACTGCACTCAGTTTAAGACAAAAGAAGAAAGGAGGAAAAATATGAAGGGCAGAAACATGGGGAAAAACATCCATGAGACCATTTCTCAGCCAGAATGTATGCACATTTCTTGCTGATGGTATTTGAACAGCAGCTGGGACCCCCAGACTCTGTATATTGTCTCAGGACACCTTTGCTACTCAGACTCTAAAGGGGGTCCCGCGGAGATGGTGGATTAATTCTAACACGAGCAGAAAATTGATCAGGCTCCAGCCAGGGAAAGAGATTTTCTTATCTCTGAGTGGCCATGTAATTCTAGTCCTTGCTTTCTTCTCTCATGGACCCTTGGCTTGCCAAAGTATACAAAATGACTGAGAAACCTTCTGTAGTGTTAAAACAGACAAGCAAACAAAACCCCAACTTATTTGGCAGGGAAAAAAAAAACTCACAGAAGAGTCAAAGCTTTACAAGTGTATGTGAACACTGATCGCAGCCTGCTGAATACTGAGGCTTTGCGGACTCTGTCAAGTATTAAGTGATATGCATCTGCACTGGGTAATTTCTCATACACAGAGAGGCAATCGGAAAAGTTTGAACGTCATTTTCATAAAAGATCCTAAAAACCAGCATGTCTGTTGGTCAGCATGTGAAATATACTACAAATACCTCCAAGAAAACGTAACATACAATGTAGAATTAGCCTCTGATATATGGAGCCCTGAAATAAACAGTAACTATGATAATTTTCCTGCTAATTTACTGTAAGTTGTTTTTTCACTTCTGTAAAGGCTTTGCATCGGAAGGGCACGAGTATATTCTGTGTGGAATTATTGTAATTCTTCAGATACTGAATGGAGTGTAATTACTGAAAACCCAGGGAAATGCTGCCAGAGTGCCCCTCTGAAGAATAATAAAACAATTAGCAGGGGTCAGAAACCTCTTCCTATACCATTTTGTAGGGAGCAATTGTTCTGCTTTTTAGTTTTGAAAGCTAAAACATTTCATTCTGACTTCGGTTTTAGACTACTCTTTACAGCTATACTCTGAGGCTTCATAATTTTTAGCTCATTATGTGGTTTAAAATGTGAGAACAATTGTTTAAATCAGTAATTTCCAGCTCTGGAGTTCATTCTACCTTTCTAAATCTTTGATTAATTCTAACAATGGTTTTAATTTTGACGTATCCTTTTTAATTGTACTCAGAGGTAACTTCAGTTTAACTTTGAAATCCAAACCTGGCTTTGCAACAAGGCCCATTGTTTTCCTCCGTGAGGTCCGCAGGGAAACGCTGCAATATGTAAACCCTCGGTAACCGCCTGTGAACCCCACCAGCACTGCCAGGCGATGCATAGTTACGGAATGCTTTCACAAGGCCAAAGAAGGGTTAACTTGATATTTTGACTCCACCCTCTTTTGCACCCATGGACACCTGCACTATGCTGTTAACAGCTGCACCCAACTACCAGGCTCTCTCCTGGGTTGCCAAAAGAGGCTTCAGAAGTCCCCTTCTTCAAGTGTCTGCAAGGTGCATAATGCCTTTTATAGCCTGCCTATCAACAGCAGCTTCCCACCGTTCGGATGCATCCAGCGGGAGCTACTCATTCTCGCCAAGGCCAGCCCCTTCCATTTTTAGACATTTCTAACTATTAGACATTTCTTTATCATTCTCAGTCAAAGTCATTTTCCCTCTGCTTTTCACCCACCGATCCTCGTTGTGAGCTCTGGAGCCACAGCATATACATTTAGTTCCTTCTTATCAGGACAGTTCTTCAAACACGAGAAGACAACCATTGTGGATGTCTCCCCACCTCCCAAGTCTTTTCTGGTTCAATCTATATATTGCCAATTCTGGGGCACCTGGGTGGCTCAGTCAGTTAAGCACCTGACTCTTTTATTTTTTTAATTTTTTTTAACGTTTATTTATTTTTGAGACAGACAGAGCATGAACGGGGGAGGGTCAGAGAGAGGGAGACACAGAATCTGAAACAGGCTCCAGGCTCTGAGCTGTCAGCACAGAGCCCGACGCGGGGCTCGAACTCATGGACTGCGAAATCATGACCTGAGCTGAAGTCGGCCGCTTAACCGACTGAGCTACCAAGGCGCCCCAGCACCTGACTCTTGATTTCGGCTCAGGTCATGATCTCTCACGGTTTGTGAATTTGAGCCCCGCCTCGGGCTCCATGCTGACAGTGTGGAGTCTGCTTGGGATTCTCTGCCTCTCTCTCTCTCTCTCTCTCTCTGTGTGTGTCTCTGCTCCTCCCCTGCTCTCTCTCTCTCCCCCAAAATAAATAAATAAACTTCAAAATAAAATAAAAATTGTGAAGTATTGCCAATCACTTTAACAATTTTCCATAAGACCTGTTTGGGTCTTTTTTTTTTTTTTTTTCAACGTTTATTTATTTTTGGGACAGAGAGAGGCAGAGCATGAACGGGGGAGGGGCAGAGAGAGAGGGAGACACAGAATCGGAAACAGGCTCCAGGCTCTGAGCCATCAGCCCAGAGCCTGACGCGGGGCTCGAACTCACTGACCGCGAGATCGTGACCTGGCTGAAGTCGGACGCTTAACCGACTGCGCCACCCAGGCGCCCCTGTTTGGGTCTCTTTAAGGCAGTCTCTAGCACGGTGCCCTGGATTAAGCAAATCACAGAGTGCAGAAGAATTATTTTCCTTCCTTGATCTAGATGATGCTACAGATCTGAGTCCACAATTTAAAGAAAAGTCACCTTACTGACATCTGTTGAACTACTAGCGGATAAAACCTCTGAACCCATTTCATTGAGCTGCTGTTTGGACACAGCTTCATTCTCTGTAGATGTGCAGTTGATTTCTTGGCCCAAAGTGGAGGATTTTGCATTTATCTGCTTAGAGTCTTTCTATCCTTCTGCAGACTTAAGCCTTACATGTTGTTTTTGACGGCAAACAGCCATTCATTCACTGGTGTTCTCAGTTAAGGTTGGCAGAAACTAAGGTTAAAGAGAAACACAGGCTTTGTTATCCAACTACCACAGCAGGGATGAAGCCAAAGATTATACCCTAGGCTCGCTGATCCTGCCGGAGCAGGCTGGCCCGCCTGGAGCAGGCCAGGCAGCTTTCCTATAATGCCAGGCGGTGGGGAAATACTTGCTTACTCCAAGGCAGAGCCTCCCATCTTTTTCCCCCATCTCAGCAACCCTGAGGTTTATGACACACTCCCTTTCGAAACTGGCTTATTAAAATAGCAGTTTGTACGTGGGGGGTGAAGTGAGGAGAATATGCTCCTTTCGAAGGCGTTCTCACCATCAGTATAGGTGGACGGCGTGACCCCCCCACTCCACACCTGAACTCATTTTGATGTGTCCCCACCACCCCCACTGGGAATCTCCACCTCAGAGTTGCAAGGGCCCTCGCCAAGAAAGCAGTCCACAGTTAGAAGTTAGAACCTTGGGGTTCCACGTTTCAGATTGCACACAGCCACCCACTTTTTCCAGAGACTAATTCTAGGTCCAGGTCTTCAGCGTTTATTTGCACAAATTAATATGTTCGTGCGGTTCCTCACCTGGGAGGCTACGAGATGGGCCCATAGGAAGGCTGATGAATTTCCCTCAGGACATGAACTCATGGAGGGAAGCTCAGGAAGAAAAAAGGAGGTAGCAAGCCAAGGACTCTGTAACTACCCTCAAGTTCTTATTTCTTTAGCTGAAAACAGAGCGATTCAGAAGCAGAAGTCTCTCCCAGGGCCTGCCTTACAAGATGCCCAGTACAAAGGTGCTGTCCATAGGAAGGGGCGAGTGGCTGTCTGCACTCCAACCCGGCACAGGCAAGTGGCCCTGAGGCTGCAGTTCCAAACACATTTCCCTCCAGCTCTGATGCAGGTAATTCCCCTTGAATCCTGTGAAGGGTCGGAGGCACTTCTCAGACTGGGCCCTTGGCCTGGACCTCCCTGTTTACCTTTCTGTGGTACCGTGCCCTCAGGAGGGGGCTGGCCAACTTCTGCCTTTGTGCCTATCCAGACAAGTTGATAACCTAGCAGGCTGTCTCCAGCTTTTCTGGCCACCTCTATACTGACTTTGGTCCCCCGGGCCCAGCTTTCCCTTAGCTCTCCCATCCTTGAAGAGGAACAGGCTTTTCTGTCTATTTTTCAAGTTCAGACCAGCAGGCCCTCCAGGCAATGCCACCTTGCACTGTTACACTCTCTTGACCTCCCTCCCACAGACAGACAGCTGCCAGGACAGCCTCCCTCTTCACAGGCTATGTGGCCTCTCAGCTCGGAGTCCTTTGAGGAGCCGCTCCTGGACTTCAGCCCTCTTTTAAATGCCTACCCTGAACAGTTTGGCCTTTCCTTCTCTCGCCACTTGAGATCTTTGCCAACCTTGTTCTTAATGTTTCCCGTGTTACCTTTTCTTATTTCTGCCCCTATTGATTTGACTCTGCGTCCATCTGAATGCCTATCAAATAAAAAAAAGATCTCTGTCAATAATTCCTTGCTGAGCATGTGTAAAACCACATCTATATCACCTGATTATTTTATCAGATCCTCATATATTTAGGACAGGACTTTTTTCCCCACAAGATCTAGAAATATATAGTCTCTCACCTACAAGGATGGTGCCCATGATAGCAACCAAGTAGAATTAACTGCATGGTAAGGAACAGAGATAAAAGACAAAAGGCCCCGGAGCTCAGCCAGGCTCCACTATATGCATTTTTGAGGAAGAACCCTGAGCCCCGTCCCCTGGCTATGGATCTTTAATATCCAAGAGGTGTGTGACATACAGATATGCACATGTAACGTGCAAGATGCTCACGGTACATTGTACATATCATGGCCATGGGACATGGTAGCTCAGGTGCCTGTCCAGGCAAATGCAGACTATTGTGCTTCTCTGCATTCAGGAAAGGACAATGAGAGGCAGACACAGCACCACAGGTAGGAGGGGAGGTAGGATGATGTCCAGTTAGGAACAGAAAGAAGGCTGAGGGAATCATCTTGCATAAACTATCAGTAATGCAAAGTGCTTGGGAAATTCCGCTTAATCAAATGTTCTAATAAAATAGAAAACACTATTTGGATTAAATCCCAACTGGAATATAACTGGGTTATTCTTTTATTGGGTGCTAGAGAAGTATCAGTGAACAAAACTGATTAAATACCTGGTCTAGGACACTTATATTCTAGTGGGGAAGACAGACAAGTAAAGAAGAATGTTTGAGGGTGGTCAGGAAAGAGCACTTGGAGGAGGGGACACATGAGCTGAGACCCAAATGATGAGAAAGCCCAGATAGGTGAAGACTAGCAGAGAGACAGTTTCAGGCAAAGGTAGCAACTCAATGCAAAGGCCCCGAGGCAGGGAAAAAAAAAAAAAAAAAAAAAAGAAGAAAGGTTGGTTTTGCCAACTTGGATTGAATACAGAGAAGATGAAGTGTGAGGTGAGGCTAGATGGTGCTCAGAGTAACAAGTCTGGATTTGATTACATTATGTTGTTGTATTTAACATGGTTTTGTTTTCCTCTTGATATAGCTCAAGTTACCTCTCTTTGTGCCTTTGGACATCTCTTTTATTACTATTGTAAACTAGTTTCTATATCTTTTTTTGCTTTTAATATTTCACATATTTATGTTTTACCTTCTTCACTATAAATAATTTCCTAATGGTCAAAGATGATGGGATTTCTTTGCATTTCCTAGCAAAACCTTTTGCCGGAACAGTCAACACAAACTGCATTGCTTTGAAACATATTTTTTGGAAAATCTGCTTTTAGCCCAGTTTGTGAGTTCTATATAAAGAGATAAACTTGCAAGGTCCTCTTGTAGGTTTTTATTGTGTTGGAAAGTTCTGAGAACTGCATGTATTTGAACATTTTGATTTTTACTTGGAGGTTCTTTTCTCCATAGCTTGATATAAATCCGATGCTTTCTCCATGGATCTTGTAATAATATTATTGGTGATAGAAAACATATCATTGCTAGTTATGTAATGCTGTAATTACTGATACAGAAATAAAAGGATTCAAAGCATTTCTCTTTCCTCAATGAGTTAGCTTCTGTTAATGTTTCCAGAAGTGTAGAAGCTTGCCCCATGCCTCTCATTCCAAATAAAATGACTATCTTAAAATAATGTTCATAAATAAATACACCTAAATATGGGTATGTCTGAAATAGAACCAACCTCCTAATACAGTAGCATCCATGGCTATCAGCATGCTTTATGCAGCCTGGGATAGTGGCAGCCAGCCAGCATATTATCCTCTAATCCATTGCTAGTCTACCTCCTAAATGTTATAAATATTCATGTATGCCATAGAAAGATACAAAGGGCTTTATTCAAACATTTTTTTGAATACTCCTTTATGTTCCCCCCAAATGAAAGAATGTCTGCCTTTTTTTTTTTTTTTTTTGCATAAGGATCAGAGTGTGAATTCTCTTTTGTTCATACTCATAAATCCTGAAAACCAATATGCAACAAATTCTCTAATCCTCATTTCATACCTCAAGGGTAAAAAGGTTCAAAATAAAAATACTTAGGGCTGGCACAGTAGTTTGCTGTGACTGGGCAATGCTGCCACCAAGAAAAGGCATCTGTGTTCCTGGCTTCCCTGGTGACTTCTGCCCCTGGCAGGGGTTCCCTCTGGGGACACCGCCTACCAGCCCCACAAAGTCTGCCAGTTCTGCTCACCACCTTGGCCTGGCTGATGAATGACTGGGAAGTGGTGTGGACATCAACTTGAAAAGAGAGTTGTATCCTTCCCAAGACACACAGCATCAATGGGGGGCCACTAGTGGGAGTTGTATGTGGCAGGGGTGATGCTATGGGAACAGGGGTGGGCTTGTTTATGGGGACAGAAGGTGGGAAAGCTAACAACAAGTGCCAGGTTGGTCAAGGTCAGGTTTAAAAAACATAATCAAATCTTGTTTTGAAATTCCATTTCATTTACCAGAAACACTAAACTCACAGAAAGGTAATTGTAAAATTAAACTTTCTCGTGGTATGATTTATTAAATGAAATACAATTTATAGTTGCTATAGTAGAGAACTAAACAGTTCTCTTTCAGTACTCCCTTCACTCTCTTCACCTTCTCCCTTTCCCCTTCCCTGTACCTGCAATGGGGTGGTGCTGGTCTGCCATTTTGGACCATGGTGATATGGCAAGGGAGGAGAAGCCGGGAACTTTGACTGCTTCATAAGCTATCACATTCGCTTAGACATTCACATGAAGAAAAAAAAAACAACAACTTAGCTTGCTTAAGCCATTGTCAATTTAGGTTTCTGTTATCACAGCTGAACTGCTCTCCCGGCCGTTCAGTTGCTTTTAAGTTAAAGTGGAATCTCTCTGAGAACGGGATGTGAGGAGCAGGGTATGAAGGGTCTCCTCTCACAGGTAGGCATTTAAGAACCCATGGCTGTGGGCATGAAGTAGAGAACTGGAGAAGTGGAGAAGGGGAATTCTCTTAATATCCAATGAACACGACTCTTCCTTTGAAGGTTACGGAGGCAACACCAAGATCTAAAAGCCCAGATGAAACAACTTTCATTCTCCGTGACAGATAGTTTTGCTATCCTTGTTTGTTCTGTTCAGTTAACTTTAATGATCAAAAGTTCTAAAGCTCAGTCAACTCTTTAGGGAACTCTGACTTCTACGCCTCTGTGCACATGTATATTTTATAGTCAAATAGTTGGCTCAGCTACCCCTCAGTTTGCATTTCTGCATAAGTGATCTGGAAGGTTCTTTACCTATTTGCTAAATCTTTCATTTCTGGAAAACAAGTTTTGAGAAATCAGGGAAATATGTTTAATTCTCCATACTAATAAGTGAGCAAGACAAAAGAATGTTTTTTCCTTTGACCAAAGAATTACTAAACTGACACAATATTAGAGATGTTTGTACTCTGCCTTTGGAGGAGAAGACCGCTGAGGAAATATTTGCCATCTAGTATGGAGTCCTTTTGAGGAGGTGTGAACTCATGTGCTATTTCCTAACAAGCCGAAGACATGGAAACCTGTTGCCCAGCAATTGCTTGACCTTTTCACCAGGCTGGGCTTGCTCATTCCCAAAGCTGGATGGTCCAATCCTTACAGGATCACTGCATGATGTTTCCAGTTGCCCTGGAGTCATACATACCGGCTGGATATCAAGGAATGATGAGAAGAACAGTTTTCTGAGAAGAATTCTATAGCACTCTATGGCATACAGGAATGCTTACATGCCCTGGACCCATTGACAATCTCCAGACATGGAGAGAGTAGGCATGATCGCTACTTCCGGTTGGGGAAATGGACGCACAGAGAACTTATGGGGCCGCTATGGGGGACGAAGCTGAGAATTGAACCTCATGTCTCCTGAACTCCCAAGTCCTGAGCTTTTCCTGCAGTGCCACATTCACCACTGCAAACCATAACCCCAGGCAGATGCTTACCCACACAGAGATAAGGCTGTAACACCCCATCCATCCAGGCTGCAGCCAAAGGATTTAGAAGACAATGGAGCATTCCATTAACATGCACTTTGTAGCTAAAGATAGGTTTTGGCACGACCTGCTTTATTGCTTCACGGAAGATAAGAAAATAAACTGCAAAGTAACCAATGCCAGATAACAGCTTTTCCTTGATGAAGGGAGTTGCAGAATACTGAATACGTGCCAGTTTCACTTCTGTTATTTCTTTAAAAAATTGTTTTTGGTTGTGAAGATTTTCAAGTTCCCTCTCTGAACTTGGGTGAACTTTATTTATTTATACATTTAGATGAATACTCCGCAAGAAAGATCTGCCATGGAGTTGCCTTTTACCTACGTGCACTAAAGTCAGGCTCAACAGATAAACAATTCAAAGGCATCCTAGGGAAGTCTAGCTCTACAAACCTGACAACAAAACAACAACATAGAAGTCACTCTGGAACATTCACGCATTTTAGCAACAGGCAGCCAAGGACGAAGCACACGGCATAAAAGCTAGCTGCTGCTGTGAACTGCAGCACAAATGCCATTCAGTTGCACAAAAGAGAACTGACAGGCTAAAATAGGTAGCCAATTTGAGCCGAATATTTCAAAACTCCTTTATGCGTAACTACCTTTTTAACATGGCAGCATATATGGAAATTATTTCCTTTATTAGTACAAATGCAAATTTTATTTTAAAGAAACATTGTGGTTAAGGTTACAATACCGTACGTACCATTTTTTCAAAGTTTACTAGATTGTCAATGAACGTCTTGTTCCCCTCATGAGTAAATGTCATATCTGCAAAGAAATAAAAGTCACATTCTAATCACTAACAGAAATATGTCATACTAAGAAACCACAATAGCACCATTAGATTATGCTGGAGGATTTGCATAACACTGCAGTTGAAGAAAGCTGATAATAGTTCCTTTTATGTTAGGTGTTTAACTTTTGAAAGCACTTTACCTGAGATTAGTAAAATTTCCAAACTAACTGTTTCCCTAGCAAGTCTTGCAAATCATGGATCCCTGCTGCTCCCGTAATCTTCCTAACACTTTCAGAAAAGTCAAGGGGGAGAGGAGGTGATGAAGAAGGTGCAAGGGGCAGGACTGTTCTTCCCAAAGAGATCAGTCTGTTGAGGCTCTTGTTCGTTTTCTTCCCCACACACTCATCACTGGCTTGACCTGTGGGTTCCCTCAGAATTACCTTTAATGAGCAAAGGCATGAAGGGGATGAGAGGAGGCTCCAGCTTAGCTACTGTCAGCCTGTAGGCCCTGTGGTTTCTAGAAGGATCCTTTAGAAAAACAAAGAGATGCTGGTTAATGACTAATGACACACATACCACCCCCTCTGCCTCCTAACACACCTAGGTTTGTTATCCCACAATCAGATAGTTTTCAACCAAGTGTAGCTATAAAAGAAAGGTAGACTTGGGAACGCAAGCCGGTGCAGCCACTCTGGAAAACAGTATGGAAGTTCCTCAAAAAAGTAAAAATAGAACTACCCTACGACCCAGCAATTGCACTACTAGGCATTTATCCAAGGGATACAGGTGTGCTGTTTTGAAGGGACACATGCACCCGCATGTTTATAGCAGCATTATCAACGATAGCCAAAGGATGGAAAGAGCCCAAATGTCCATCGACGGATGAATGGATAAAGAAGATGTGGTCTCACTGGGTGTTGTATGGAAACCAATTTGACAATAAATTTCATAATAAAAAAACTATGAAATGAACAGAAAAAAAAATAAAAACTACTTGTAAAAAAAAAGAAGATGTGGTCTATATATACAATGGAGTATTACTCGGCAATCAAAAAGAATGAAATCTTGCCATTTGCAACTATGTGGATGGAACTGGAGGGTGTTATGCTAAGTGAAATTAGAGAAAGACAAAAATCATATGACTTCACTCATATGAGGACTTTAAGAGACAAAACAGGTGAACATAAGGGAAAGGAAACAAAAATAATATAAAAACAGGGAAGGGGACAAAACAGAAGAGACTCTTAAATATGGAGAACAAACAGAGAGTTACTGGAGGGACTGTGGGAGGAGGGATGGACTAAATGGGTAAGGCGCATTAAGGAATCTACTCCTGAAATCATTGTTTCACTATATGCTAACTAATTTGGATGTAAATTTAAAAAAAAGTAAAAAATAAAACAAAAAGAAAGAATTAATAACCTGGAAAAAAAAAACACTTGCCGGTTCATAGCACAAAAAAAGATTCTTAATCTCTGTTCTTCAATTTCTCACGTGTAAAAATGGAGCTGATAATAATGAGAGCTACCTCATAGGATTGTTTGGTGATTAAATAAACTAATGGTTACAAATTACTTTGCTCAATCCTGGAACACACAGAGTTCAATAAAGATTGGTTGTTATTATTAAAAAAAAAAAAGAAAGAAAGGTAGACTTAAATTGATTTTTGCTTTATTTATTTACTATTTTAAAACATTTTTATTTTAGAGAGAGAGAAAAAGAGAGAGCATGAGCCAGGGGAGGGGCAGAGAGGGAGAGAGAGAGAATCCCAAAGCAGACTCCATGCTCAGCACAGAGCCTGATGCTGGGCTCGATCCCATGACCCTGGGATCATGACCTGAGCTGAAATAAAGAATCAGATGCTCAACCAACTGAGCCACTCAGGCACCCCTGAGTTTTGTTTTAAGACAATTTCCCGGCTGACATGAAAATAACTTGCTTTTTGTTTCGTTTTTTGCTTGAGAGGGAGATTTGCCTGCAGGGACTGAGGGGAGAGACGCCCTTTGAGAGCAAATACAAAATGTGTAAAACAAACCCCACCCATGGGATCCCCCTCTCCCAAAGCACCCCCTCCTCCCTGGGAGTTCTGACTCCCCTCCTCTCTGCCTTGCACAGCCAGCCCCATGTGCCCTCTCTGAGACCATTCCATCACTCCTACCAAGACCTACTCGCTCCTTTTCTGGTGTTAACACCTCCCAGCCAATGGGGAACAATAATTTTGGCAAGCCAAGGAAAATGCAGCTTCCAACCCATAGCCAACCTATGCTAGGCGGAAAGGATCCTATTACACTGCTTTTCTTAGTTACACAAATTGACCTTATGTGGGACATAAGTCCTCTTTAAGTTGGTTCCTGAGGGTGCCATTCATTAGTCAGACATGCTTGTTTTAGCAGCACTAAAACGGGATCATAAACTTCTTAAAGTCATACAAGGACAGGTAAAATTTCTGAAATGAGAACTTCAATTCAGCTAATCAGAAACTGGATTAATGCAGACAGTGAACAGAATAAAGGAGCCACTGTCACTTACCATTAAACTTTCAAACTCCGCATAGAACTTCTTGAACTTGCTTGGCAGTTTCTGTTAATGAAACGAAAATACCACACTCATGTGTCGGATTCAATATCTAGATCTGTATCACGTGTTACCATTTCTAGGGGAAATGTATTTCTTTGGCTCTTAATCAAACATCTCTAAAGCAGACCAGACTGTTATCTGTCTTGTCATTTGAGCATATTCTGGAATATAGAGAACTTACCTTTTAAAACTCTTAACCTCGTTGAAACAAAAGTAACTATGGATGCTTTGGTCTTACTGTTTTTATAATGTTTTCTAATTATTCATTAGGAGGACTGCACTCTCAGACCATAAGTGGTTTGGAATCACCGCCTCCCACACCTTAAATTCTCCGATTCCCACAGTTAGGAATTTAGACCAAAGAATATTAGGATTAAAAGTTTTAGAAACCACCTATTTCAATCCTCCTCCTCCCTTACAATGTAAACTCCATGAGGACAGAAACTTATCTGTTTTGTTGATTGCTATCTCTTCAGTGCCTAAACAAGTGTCAGGTACATAGTTACTGCTTAATAAATATTTATTTGAATAGATTAAACCTTTGCTTACTATAGGGAAGAAATTAAGTCTCACAGCTTTTTTTATTACTATTTTTTTAATGTTTATTTATTTTTGAGAGAGAGAGAGAGACAGAGTGTGAGCAGGGGAGGGGCAGAGAGAGAGGGAGACAGAGAATCCCAAGCAGGCTCCAGGCTCTGAGCTATTAGCAAGAACCCGACTCAGGGCTTGAACCCATGAACTGTGAGGTCATGCCCTGAGCCAAAATTGGATGCTTAGCCGACTGAGCCACCCAGACACATGAGGTCTCACAGTTTAAATGACAGTTTAAAAGACATGCCCAACGTGGCACAGCTACTGATGGCCAGAGCCTCTGTAATTCACATCACCTGCCCCTTTCTAGGGCTTCTCTTACATACTTGTGCTTTTCCACACAAGCATTTCTCCCCCCTGATTTCTCTGACCTGCTGTTATACAAAAACTGATGATTCTACCAATTTAGTACCTGAGGTAGCACCGTGGCTGTACCCATATATCGATTGACAGAAGGAGGCCATTATCGAGTCACCTTTGAATTTACTGGCTCTCACTTTGCTTGGGTCCTGAGATCTTAGTAACCCTAACTTCTCTCCTCTGACAGGGCCACGCCAAGGCAGAGCAGCATGGCGTGCATCCTCTCCCGAGTCTGTGGAAGCACCGTCCTCGGCCCTAGAGATCTGGAGTTCAGCTGTGCTTCCCACGGGAAGTCTACCGGCAACAACAGATTCACCAGTTCGGCTTCTGCAATCACAGGAGAGCTCCTCTCTCTTCCTTCTCTCTCATAGCTGAATTAGTTTGTCATCTTCCCATTTATTTTTTTTTATTTTTTATTTTTTTTTCCAACGTTTTTTTTTATTTATTTTTGGGACAGAGAGAGACAGAGCATGAACGGGGGAGGGGCAGAGAGAGAGGGAGACACAGAATCGGAAGCAGGCTCCAGGCTCCGAGCCATCAGCCCAGAGCCCGATGCGGGGCTCGAACTCACGGACCGTGAGATCGTGACCTGGCCGAAGTCGGACGCCCAACCGACTGCGCCACCCAGGCGCCCCTGTCATCTTCCCATTTAAACATCTGTGCAGGGGCGCCTGGGTGGCGCAGTCGGTTAAGCGTCCGACTTCGGCCAGGTCACGATCTCGCGGTCCGTGAGTTCGAGCCCCGCGTCGGGCTCTGGGCTGATGGCTCGGAGCCTGGAGCCTGTTTCCGATTCTGTGTCTCCCTCTCTCTCTGCCCCTCCCCCGTTCATGCTCTGTGTCTCTCTGTCCCAAAAATAAATAAAAAACGTTGAAAAAAAAATTAAAAAAAAAAATCTGTGCAAAAATCTTACTAGTCTCCCACATGTCCTCCAAGCTCATTTTCCTAGTACCTCGTTTCAAGTTAGGTCTCTGGGAAACCGGATATCCTTGCTTTGAGGGAATGTCCAAAGGGAGGAGAGCTGGGAGAGGCATCAAAGGATGCAAGAACCTCATTCCATGTGTAGTATCCAAATCACCACGTTAGCTGATAACTTTCTACGAACACAGACTACTTTAAAAATTTGAAGTGAATTACATTTTTGGCTAGATTGGTCTTTCTACCTCTCTTTCTTAACTGGTGTTTGGGTCAAAGGGCATAGGGCAACACATATTTTTGTGGGTCTTAATACTATTATCTATGCACACCCTGTGCCTCCAGAGCAACGATTCTCAACTGGGCTCAGGTTTGCACCCCTCCCCCCAACATCCACTGGGGGCCATTTAGTGATGTCTGCACACATTTTCTGTTGTCACACCTGGGTGGGGTGGGGTGACAGGTGCTACTGGTAGGTAGCAGGCTGAAGCCAGGGATGCTGCTAAGCATCCGACCTCACACGGGACAGCCCGCAATGAAGAGTCATCTGGCCCACGGTGTCAATGCTGCCAAAGCCCAGAAAGCGCTCCAGGATTTAACTCCCATTTGCTTAATCTCAGAGTGGTCTTTCCCCTCCAAGTGGGACCATTCCCTTTGCCATGAGGTTTAACTCCTTCTCCCGTTTTGTTCACTGACGGTTTCACGTGTGCTCTGTAGTTCCGGGTGGGGGAGGGGAGGGCGGTCAGGCGCCGGCTGTCACACTGCCCCTGTGAGAGGGAGGCATCATGCTCTTTGCTGGGGCCTGTATGGGAAGCGCATGGATTTGGGTAGATCAACCCGAATTAAGGATGCTTACGAATGAAAGGTCTTCCTACAGAATGATATAATATTTCACCTTATAAAATAAAATCTTACGAATGAGGAGGGGTTTTCTCTTTCGGCAACAGGCCAATAGCTCACAGACTGATGGATTTCTTCATATTCCCCGTTAACTTTCTCCTTTTGCTGACTGCACCATCCTGCTCAACCCAAATAGCCTCCTATTTTTCTCTTTAGACAAGAAAGGAGACTCTGGTCGTGTTTCCACCGTGCTATGGCCTTGATGTCTGGCTGCTGTTATGTGATACTCACACCTGCCTTCCGGGACCCCTGTAAGGCTTTATACCTTCCTTGATTTTCCCAGCCAAACCATCTAGACCCCGCGTGGGCATCAGTCGCTGGAAACAGGCTGGGGAAAGCAAACTGAGAGGGAACCCTAGGTTTCCACAGATTCCAGGAGCCTTGGGCCGCACGACAGGGGAGCCTGCATAACGGCTTCATTGCTTCAATTCAGTGGCAGCCCTAACTCCGTCCTTTTACCAGCTGGAAGATGATACAGCTGCGTGGCACGCAGGCCTCACCAATTCCCTCATTCCTATATTCAGGGGATGAGCTGCTGTGTGCTGCATCTGCCTGGAATTTTAAGAGAAACCCAAGACAGAAGAACTTGTGAGGACCTGTCCTATAAACAATGGAAACATTTAGGAGAGACCGAGAAAGAAAACAGTTTCAAGAGGGAAGTGGGGAAGGAAATGTTTTAAGGAAAATATTTAGAGATGCAAACAGCTGCCTTTGGTGCCTTTTAAAAGCACCCTTGCAAATTAAGTCTCTGTTACCTACTCCTTGACCTCTTTTTGCGTCCCACTTACACATACTTTTTTATTTTTAGTAAGAGTCTATTTTTGTGTGTATGTTCTATTAGAGATTAGTATTTCTTTAACTATATACCACACGTAGGGGTCAGGCACATTTTGAGTACTTAGCTGATGAAAATTGGAGATGTGTACCACAAATTAACCAACTGTCAACAAACCATTAATCATATTTGCTATAGAAATTCACAGCACACCTGCATAACTTTTGCTCCAACTTGAATATCAGCCAACTGTTGTTCTTCCATACACAGAGCCGACGGCCAGGCGGTTAAGAGATACTTAGTACTCAACTGGGCCAAACAGTTGGCCTTCTGGCTAATTTTCCCTGCAGCAAAATGACTACTTGGTTAAAAATGGATCTTCTGTCCTCTCTTAATTATAGATAAGGCTAATTGCAAAAGCAATAAGCAGACATTCCAGAGAACAGAATCTATGAACAAAAAAACCTTTGAAATCATCCAATCAACGATGGTGATTCATGTTGTACGTAGGAACCAGATGTATTATTATTTACATTGTAGAGACCAAGAAGCTAAGACCCCCTCATCGCCCCCCTACACAAAAGGACAATACCTTTTTAAATTCACACTCTCAGGCAACTGGAAAAAGGAAGACAGGTCACTTCCCTCAAAGTGTCCCACCTTTTCCATTGTTATACCAGTGTGAGTGATATTTCTATTCAAAAAGCTCACTGGTGAGCCTGTGTTTTTATTCTTAAGGCAAAAGTCACAGCTGGATCTCAGCTGAAGCTTACCTCCCACGTGAGTGCCAAGCGGCTTACAGCAACATTACTTAGCCCCATGACGATGGCAAAAAAGGAATTCAGATTTTTGTACTCCTTACAGCTGAAACACAAGAGGCACGTGTTTGAGTAAAATGCCACTTTTGAGTGAGATTTAAAAAACTTAGAGTTCTATTTTCTGATAGTCATTAATATTCGTCAGGACTCTTTATGAGAACAGGCAATGATAGATTTAATGCACCGTAGAAGTTCCACTTGGATGACCATGTTCGGCTATTTGACTTCCCACTGTAATGGTTCTGGCCATCTAGGTTCAGGTTCTGAGAAGGAATTGAAAGACCCCTACCCTGGGGATCGTTACTACGATCCCAAAGCTTCCTAAAAGCCTCATTGGACATGGAAGGAAACATCTCATGGGATAAGAAGAGAAGTAGGCAAAACGTCCTCAAAGACATTCAGACTTTTAGCCTGAAATTGGATGCCCCTCTGGCAGCCTGAGAGAGGAACTAGGAGGTCATATTGCTACAGCCACCATAACTTCTACCTGCCATGTGAATGCTTCTAATTTGTTGAGAAATATCAATTTACAATCCCTATGAAGCTGAGAAATAACCTAAACAATTGACCTAAAAATAACCTTATTTTCTTTGCATTTAACTGATGTCAGTGAGGCTGATCAACTTGAATCTGTACTTATGCAACTATTAGCCTTTATGAGTATATATTTGGGAATAAGAATACTGTGGAACAATATCAAGGATTCTTATTAGAATGGCAATATTAAGCCTAGGTACTTGATTTAACTTAAAGAAAAAAAAAAAAGGAATCCCTAACTTCCTCATACTAGCTCCTTGAAAAGGGAAAGAATTAATTTTTCAACAAGTGCAAATCCTTTACCCAAATCAATATGGTCGACTAAGTCGACTGCATCATAATTAAATCCTGTTCAGATGAACATTCTTGCAAAAGGCTAATTAAATCATTGCTTTTGCTGCCTGTGTTATCCTTACAGAAGAAGCAATGAGTGATTCTTAAGTGATCTCTGTGGAAAGAGGAAAACAGATTTCAGAAAAGCTATCATGTGTCTTATCTCACTGGTGAAAAGGTAAGCAAGGACTTTGCTGTGTTGGGGCAGTGGCTCTCAGGTCAGGGGCTGAAAGGAGTTTCAGAGACCCCCTGGGGTGGAAGGGGTATAACATCATGAATATGTGTTTGCTTTTGTCCTTTCCATGTGATCTTGAAAGGACACACAGGCACACAGACCTGCCTTTCTGATCACTGCTCTGGTCAGTGTTACCAACTGACTTTATCGCCTTAGGGAAGTCACGAAATATCCCCATGCCTCAGTCTCCTCATCTGTAAAAGGGGATGATAACACTTGAACCCCCAACTTCATAAAGTTCTGGGCAAGTCGAAGAGCTTAAATAGAATTTGTCGAAGTTCTCTAAAAATACCACGTAAAGCATGCTACTGCCCCCCAGATTTAGATCACATTCTTGTAGATCTTGGTTTATGAGAGTTCATAATCTTTTCCAGCCAGGCTGTGTAAACAGTTCCACTGTAGGGCAGCACAGCTTAGTAAAGGTTAAATAATATAAAGCAATTTATACCCAGGGCCAAAGCCACCTACTCATTTCCATAATCAGAAGGAAGAAAGGTAAAAAACACAAAAACATTAAAAAAAATTCCTGAGTTTTTGAAAGGCTCTCTTATGTTTCCACCATAAATAACTGGGACTGGGAAAGCCCAAAGGTTGTGTGGTCTCCCACATAGGTGTGCAGATTGCTGTTCTCTTCCCCCTGCTCCAGCCAGCACTGCCAGGCAAAGGTGAAGACCGGATGTGCTCTTTACCACAGGAAAGCACATATGTTCAGAGTTTCGGTTATCCCCTCCTTCCAAATATGCAAAGGCACCTGTCCCTTGCAACAAGGCTGTTCAGTCTCCTAGAAAAAATGGCTATCCTGTGAACCAGAAATTCATAAGTAACATTTTACCAAATCTTTCTTCAAAAAGGCAGCTTTTCCAAATTAAGAGATAACAGCATTTGAATCTGAGGGTTTGGATAGGCTGTTGAACCCTCAAATTTTTGGCAAAATAATTCGGAGCATTTGGCAAACTGGCGTGTATAAAATGTCAAGCAGCATTTACTTCTTTGTTTAGCTCTGGAAATCAGACTCTGTATGGGATCTAAACTATTTGGCTCAAGAAAATTGCTAGCTGGGGTCACTTGTGCTCCCCACCTTCCTGTGCTAGAGCTCCCTGAATTTAGAAAGAAGTCTCCCAGCCATGGGCCACATTTAGCATTTTATTTTTAGCACTGTGGTGATACCAAAAACATGGAAGTAAACAGGAGGTTGTCAGGCATATCTAAATAGCAGGAGAAGATTAAATTCATGTCAGGGAGAAATCTAACTGGCCCCTGCAGTAAATAAATTGTTTCCCATGAAGTGCCATTAAATAGAATATTTATAAGTTGCTTGCTTTTTCTGATGTTGATGGAGATGATTTTCATGTACTAGGTTAGCTCAGCTTTATGCATTTTACTGATTTTATTCTGGCTAAGTTGGGCCGTGCTGAGGTACATGCATGTTTCTACTGCCCTCTACTGGCGAGATGGTGTCATGTTGGACATTGACTTGAACGGCCTTCTAAATACAACTTTTCTAGAACTTTGTTTGCTGAAGGACTCAATAAACTGGAGGAGGCACAAAGCCACGGTAGTTCAGAGCAAAAAGAGGTCACAATTTTGACTTCAGCAGCAGTGCTATAAGATGGTAATTTATTATGTATTGATGTCCAGTATTCCAAAAGCCATATGAAATGAATCTTTTACAAGAGTTCAGTTATTCTGAAGCTCCTGTGATTGTTCCTCGTGCATAAGAAGATCCTATATCTTGCTTTTTTTTTTTTTTTTAAGGTGCAGCCTAAGGGAACAAAATGAAAATGCAGCTCAAATGTTTTTCTCTTCTTAAGCTAATGATACTTACTGGGCTGCTATCTTAATAAATTTTTTTAAGAGCTGAACACGCTTGCTGGGCTGAGAACAAAGGCAAATCTCAGTGACAACCCAAAACTGAATTTCATTAAATCTCCTCAGGAACAAATCCAAGTTTGCTGTGGTCTTTTTAAAATTATGCCTTCCAAATGTGTGATAGATTAGCTCCAGCTAGAAAAGAAAGGAAAACAATTTCATTTCTTTGTTTTTCAATCAAAACACCAATGAGGCTTCTCTATTTGTCAAGACAAATTGACATGGGTCAGCACATGTGAATACAATCACTGGCCAGGATTCAACTCGTACCACAGAGCTAGAGGGCTTCAGGGAGGCTTGTTAAATATATAACTATACACGAGGTGCCGTTGGCTTAATATACTCAGGAAGACATAGCTTGCTGTAAACCATTAAGATTTTTCTTTAATACTCAAAGACTTTACAATAGGCTTTATTAATCAACTCAATATTTACAAAAAGGATCATGTGGTTTCCACATTGCAGCACATAACCGACATTGGCATTGGAGTAATGCCAGTAGACTTCATCCAGGATTGCAATGGTGCCTACTAATTCTCTCAATCGAGCACCTTACCTCATGCACACAGTTGAAGAGTTCCCAATCATAAATTGTCATCTGGTATGCTAAATCTTTGGAGCTCATCAGTTCAAAAGTTCCCATTGTTCCAACAGTTGGGCCTTCCTGCTCTGGCAAGGGAGTCTATGAATAATAATGCAAAAATACATCAGAATCTCAGAGCAGAGAAGTACTTTAAACATTTTTTAAATTGGATTGATTTATTTATTTTTGAGAGAGAGAGAGTGACAGAGCGAGTGAGGGGCAGAGAGAGGGGAGAGAGAGAGTGCAGAGCCCGGAAGGGGCTCGACCTCACCGGATGAGGGGCTCAAACTCATGAATCGTAAGATCATGACCTGAGCCGAAGTCAGACGCTTAACAGACTGAGCCACCCGGGGGCCCCAGATAAATACTTTTAATGCTGAATGCTTTATGGAGGGCCCGAGGGGAAAGGATTCTGGAGATGTTTTCAGGAGGGTCTTGAAACTTTGATTTTGCCCAGAGGAGAAAGATGCCTCTGCTCTTAATGCCCACTAGCTTCAGTGCCATCTCACTGTCATCAATTCCAGGGACTGAAAAACGTGGACCATGGTAATTAAGATTTGGGAAGGAGTGACCTGTGCTGGGGCCTGGGAGATCCCTGGAAACAACGCCTCTTGTCTGGTGAAGATATAAGAATTTCTTGGGGAGGTTTTCCTTCTGTGTTCCACTGAAGCTGTTCTGGAGCAGGTGCTGGCATGGCAGTTGTGGACATTTAGCCACAGCACTCCCTACTGCGGCAGGAGCCAGAGACTGTGGTGACGGTGCTGTCCATCCAGCTCTTACAACACACTGCCTGGGTTACTAGGTGACAGAGGGCTCTGTGCACTGAGGTTACATCTCCACTCTCTGAGACATGCTGAGCCAGAAACGATATCCACATGGTCAAGGTGTTTTGGGCTAGGGCATCAGAAAACCAAACGCTGCTACTTTCTGGAACGCCCTCATTCAAAACTTTCAATCCCACTGACTCATCTCACCTTGTATTTTTTGATAAATGACCTAGAGTGTTTCTCCTCAGTAAAACGAATGATTTGCATACATTGGAAACTTATGTATAATATGTGAATATTTATGGCTCTGTAATATATGTCCAAAGTTACAAAGGCACATGAATGGAAGGGGAATTTTCCATAAACCACAAGAGACTCAATAATAGAGAACAAACTGAGAGCTGAGGGAGGGAGGTGGGTGGGGGAAGGGCTAGATGGGTGATGGGTATTAAGGAGGGTACTTGTGATGAGCACTGGGTGTTGTATGTAAGTGATGAATCGCTGGGTTTTCCTGAAACCAATACTGCACTGTATGTTAACTAAAATTTAAATTAAAAAAAAAAGAGAATTTCCCTAATATCACGCTAGCCATATTGGGATATTCAATATTTAGGTTGGAAACCCGAATATTGTGCAAATTCTATCATCCTCGTTATCATCATCATCATGCATAACCACTATATTCCTCAAGTGCTCACTGCATTCTGGACACTGAAGAAATGACGCATTCAGGATGTAAGTGGTCCCTGCAATATTAGTCTAAGGGAGGAGTGAGCCCTGACCAGAGAGTACCGCTCTGCACTCAATAAACAGCTGCTGCCATTCATTTGTGGGTATAAAGGACAGACAGAATCAACACACACCTGACACCCAGATACAGACAGACACGTGGGAGAACATGAATGGGCTTTTTGAGAGTTAGTGGGCATTTCGAATGAATTTTGCGGCTGAAGAGGTTCTTGGAGACCAAGAAGCCGGGCTGTAAAAGATTCAACAGGCAAACCTGGGTGGGTTAGAACAGCAAGGTTTCCCCAGAGCACTCAAGCTGGTCTGTTGAAAGATAGCAAGGGAGGCAGGAAGGTTGGGAAGCTGTCATGAGACGTGTTTATCAGAAACAAAGAGCCTAGGGGAACCAAACAGCTTTACAAAGTCTGTGAGTACCAGACAAGGGGCTGGGGTTTTGCATAGACTGGCTTCAGAGAGCAACAGACTCTAAATGCAAACCTCACTCTAACTCCACAAATTCCCTTATCTCCTGAATGTCTGTTTCTGGCACTGGGAACTCAGTGTCACAGTACCGGGTACACAGGCTTTTTAAGGGGATTGAACGGGAATAATTTGAGTGTATCCCGTAAGCACAGCGCCTGGCACAGAGAAGGTCCCCATTCGCAGCCCCTTCCAAATTATTGTGTCCCCGCACGTACTGCAGCAATACAAATGTCCGGGGAAGCAGGATCTGTACAATACCTGGATGTAAGAGCTAAGCACTGTTGTTCCGGATTCACACTATGCAGGGCATGGACGGCAAGGAAGAAAAACATTTACTCCCAAGTTTTGAAACTTAGGGAACTGACCTGAATCTATGGGTAAGTAGCTTGTGGAAGCAAGTAAGGAGAACGGTTTTAAGCAGGCCAGGTCTCAGGTGGAAAGTTGGGGACACTTTTAAATACTGGGCCTGAGGACTCCTTGTCAGGCTCAGACAGGCTCTCCACGTTTTCCCTTTCCTCTTGCAGCTGCTGCTGTGAACAGCAGTTCTGTGGAACTGCCCTCCTGCTCTCTCCCTCTGCAGCCTGCCCAGCTCTCCGACTCTTTTCCCTGGGGCCTCATGGCTTCTCATAGAGGGGAGAAACCAACCCAACAACTGTAGGGACGATGCCAATATTAAAAAAATAGATCAGGGGCACCTGGGTGGCTCAGTCGGTTAAGCAGCCGACTTCAGCTCAGGTCATGATCTCGCAGTCCGTGAGTTCGAGCCCCGCGTCGGGCTCTGTGCTGACAGCTCAGAGCCTGGAGCCTGTTTCAGATTCTGTGTCTCCCTCTCTCTGACCCTCCCCTGTTCATGCTCTGTCTCTCCCTGTCTCAAAAATAAATAAAACGTTAAAAAAATTAAAAAAAAGATCAAATTCTTTAAGTCATGGATGCTGGTCTATCACTGCTGCATCCCCTTTGAGAGAGTAACAGAATTTCTTTTTTTCGAGTGGGCAGGGCTTACCAAGCCTTCTCCCTCCTTGACAAAGGGCAGGCTGATCCCTTCCCTCCATGAAACACAGAAGAGGCAGTCTAAGTGGCCAAAGTGGCTCTTCTAAGTGAAGTGGGGAATTTACATGCTGATCCTGGGGGCCCAACAGATCACTTCCTTGCTCCACTTCCTCATAGATGGTCCTATGGAAGTTTCCTACCAGATGAAGCACAGCAGAGATTCTGTGGGGTCTACACTACACAGGCAGGTCTGAATACTGCCTATCCTGAGGCACAGAACTCCCATATACTCTCCCCCTGGGAGAACAGCATTGTTACCCACCCCCCATCCCCCAATATCCAGTTGAAGAACCTAAGATATAAAAAGGATATGCTGATTGTCAGTGACAAAGAGATGGCTAAAGTAAGCTGCCACCCCAGCATCCCTCTTTCTCCCTCTGTGCCTGGCTCTGCAATGGCACTTGTCACATTGGATTCTCCTTACACTCTGGAGTCCCTCACTATACTCTGAGCTCCTTGAGGCACAAAAACCATGAAGGATTCGTCTTCAAGACCATCCCAGAGGCAGAACCATCCATGATGCCTGGAATGATATAATAGGCCCTAAATAAAAGTCTAAGGAACTAGTGAATTGGTAAGAGTAGAACCAGATTACAGTATAATGGGATTTTATTATAATTTGTCTGTACTCACATTTATGCTCAAATAAAGTGTCAAGAGAGTAAAGCTGCAGGTTCCAAGCCTTTAACCAACTAGGATAAATTGATGGCAATCTGCTATTTCTAGACAACACAATTTAGCCCTACGATTTGTTCTGCTCCAGGCTGTTTGTGTTAGTCTCATCTCCCTAACATGACCATAACTGTCATAAGAATGGAGTCTCTGGGCTGACTGGTCTAGTTCTAGTGTCACACAGAAGCCAGCATAGCACCAAGTACAAAGCAGACACTTCCTAAGTATGTGTTGATAGATCAAAGAGTTTGGCCAACATTCTGTACTGCAGAGTCATCTTGCATACGTTCTTCCTAGAAAGACTGTCCTCAGAGAAATCTTTAGAAACCTGGACAAGGCCCCATGTCTCTGGTGTTGTGAGGCAGGTAAGGTTCAACCATTTCTTAGTATGATGACGTAAAACTGTGCTTCAGTGGATGGCAGAGCACAGACATGGAGGAAGCTAACAAGTTCATTTCCCCAGTACTTGTTGCCAAGTAAATGCCTTTCAATTACTCAGGCCTTAAAATGGAAGACTAGCAAGGACTAAGAATTCATAAGGTTGCAGGATGATGTGCGGATAAACAGAGGCTTGAAAAGTCAGTATCTTGCCCTACAGGGAGCTGGAAAAAGTCCATACTGTCCATCCAGACACCATGTCTTTGGATAGTATGGCCAAGAACCAGTTGGCAAGACAGGCTGAACGCTGTGTGGCCAACACATCACGCAGCACCTGTAAATAGGGCTACAGCCGACCTGGCTTATGATGGTGTTCATTTCCAGGAGAGGGCAGCACGACTCATTTATGACAGTCTCCCCCCCAATCCCTCAGTGTTGGGAAATACCTTTTAGAAAGCAATGAATGTAGATGACTAAAATTCTAAATGAAGAGGGCTGTGTGTAGACAGATCTTCCAGTACCAGTGGTTGAGGCAAGCAAGGGTGCTCATGGGCAGTGACGGATGCAGGACAGTCAGAGAACGAATGCCATGTCTGCTAAGTTCCCCTCCAGGCGGATTTAAGATACAACAGTTGCATTGCAGTGCACAAAATGGCTCCCCCCAGACTAGAACACAGAATTACCATGAGGCCAAAGCAAGCTCTAAAATGTTCCTGAGAGGAGAGGAATCTTGATTTCCTTCTAATGTCTGTTTTGATGACATTTGAATGTATTTATGCAACACTCATGTGGTTAAATTCTCTGAAATGTGAGGCTGGTTACCTCTCGCTCCTGTGTTGCACTTTTCTTAGTAAAAGCAGCCCTGTGTGTCCAAAGATGGAAAAAACTAGTTCTCGTCCTCTGAACTGGCCCCATAGGTTTTCCAAGATACGTTGAGAGCTATGCACCAACATGTCTAATTTTTACAGGGTAAATAGAAATGAACCCTACCATAAACCCTACCTGCATAAAAGAGAGTAGGTTACTCCGTTGCTAACATGAGCCCATTAATCCTTTTAATTTGCAGACAGCTCTGTGTGGGCTTGGAACAAATATTTTAGAAACTCAGGGAAGAAAGGGCTGGCCTCTGGTATTTCCTACACAAGTTAGACCACTTCCAGGAAACAGAATTTTTCTTAGACTGGAGAGTGGCTTTGCCATAATACCTTTTCTACATCTCCCTAAGGAGTATGATACATTGCAATATCTGGTCTTAAAAATTTTTTTTTCTATCCTGGTCTAAGTATTCAGATTTTTAACATTAATATTTAAATTGGAGGGATTTCAAGGAGGTGATTTACTACAAACTGTTCTAAAAGCTGAATTAGGCCCCAGTCATGGTGCTACTTGGCTAATTTTCACGAAAGAAAATCTAAAGCTCAGAGTGTATCAAATGAACACCTGAGGCTTACCTAATAGAGCACAGAAAAAGAAAAAGCCGAGTAATATTCAAGAGTTTTTGGCAACTAGGTTCAACGTAACTGCAAAATTAAGCTCCAGACAAGTTTTTCTGATTGCAGACACTACTCTGAGGAGGCCATCCACACCTACCAGTGAATCGAATTGCTCTCGCGGGCAAGCAAATAGGCGTCCATTAATGGTGAGCGTCGTAAATACTGAAACATCATTAGGTTTGAGCACCACCTTTTCTGTGAACATAAAAAGCATGAGATTGCCTATTAAATGCATCTGAGATTTGCTGCACTGCCCTAATCACACCAACAAATTGCCGGCTCGGTGAATTACCGGAACACGCAGAGCGACTGCATAAAATACAGTCCTGAAGGGACCCACTGAATAAAAAAGACACGGCATTCATGCAGGCACATGACACTCAGAATGCCATCAGAAATGACCACAAAACAGGAATGGAAATACCCGAGGGTCAATTCCCCCAGTTCTGCGCTGCAACTGTAATTATATATAAAAACCACATTTGCTATTTATATAACAAATTATGTTTCCAGATGGTAATAATGCCCAGCACTTTGGAGATGGAAAGATCACTTGTAGAAAACTTAGGGGGTTTCTGAGATCTCAAATAGATTTTAGATGTAAAATTCACTATTATTTTTTCACTCAGTCCCTCATTTGGAGGGCAATTGCTTTACCTGGATTAAGCCTCCTATATTGTAAAAATTAATTCATTCAACAGATATTTATTTAGCATTTACTATTTGCTGGACACTGCTCCTAGTATTGAGGATACAGAAGGGAGCAAACAAACAAACAAAAATCCCAGTCCAAAAAGAGCCTGCATTGCAGTGAGGGATGCGCACAGTGAGAAAGACAAACATATCAGAGAGCGAGTGGCCAGGAGGAGAAAAAAACAATAGGGAAGGAAGCAAGGAAGTCTGTATAAGCAGGAGAGGATACAATTTTAGAAAGAGAACCAAAGAAAGCAAGGAGGGGGCCTCGGTCAGACACTGACATTTGGGTAAAAAACTGAAGGAAGGTGAGGAAGGACCCAGGATAGCTTGGGAAATGTGCCAGCGGGATGGGCGAAAAGGGACATCCTGGGTCCCGTGTGACTGGGGCAGAAATGGAAGAGGATATCTAGGGAATCCATGATGCATCTAAAAATCCTGCAGCAGTAGAATCATTTGCCTTCAGACATGGCAAAAATGGCTTACCCGATCCTGGAGGATCCCCAGTGGCTATGAAATCATTGCCAGACCAGATGGGCTTACTGCTCCTTCCTCTGGACTCACTGCAACGTGTGCGGACGGTTCCAAAACTCTTGCCAGTATGGATTGTAACTCGTTACTAGCTACCTCCCGCCCGCCACAGCACATCCCTCCGGTCCCAGTCATAGTCAGTGGCCAGTGGATATATATGGTGAATGAATATATGACATTTCAACAACGCATAAGGTAATCATGTAATCCCATGGGGAAAATATGCTTATTTTATCCGATGAGTTGAGCTCCTGCCCTCTCTACAGGGTAAGGAGGGGAACCATCAACAGATGGGAACAACTAGACCATGACCACCTCCAACTTCAGACTTCTGGAAACCTATGGCCTGTAGCTTCACGCCAGAGGCCCTCTTTGGGTCCACATTTCTCAGAGCTCGAAGGCCTTAAGCTTTTTTGTTTAGGGTTTACACAGAAAGAACTCCAGGCTGGCATCCACACCAGAGTCCTCAGCTCCAGCTGGCCTCAGATCACTTCACCTTTTTCTGCTTTATAGTGGGTACCTACAAAATGGGGCATATTAGACACTTATCCAGCCCACTTCTAACCGTATTATTTTGTTATTTGTGGGAGTACACACAAGCACCAATTTGTCCCTCTGGATCCGCTTGGATGGGCCACGCTAACTCCTGGCAGGGTTTCTCATTGGACTGGACATTCCATTTTGCAGAAGCCCAAAGTGCTAATTAAGGCTGTTACCTCCTCCAGAGCTCATCTTGACGATGATCAGGCCTTCCCCAGAGCCTAGTTTGTCAGCAACTGCGCTGATGACTTCCTTCACCGAGGCGGCCACCGGCACCCGAATGGTTGTGTAGGTGTGGTCCATGCAATAGACTTTAAACAGAACTATTGGGAAGGCAGTAACAATATGGCAAATTGGTCTTGGGAATTCTTAAGAAAACCATCAGCAATGGGAAATGTTTAGATATCCTCCCAAATTGGCATCGTCTTGTCACTCTTACTATTGTATCTATTTGCAGTCACCTATGCCTATGCCTGCCCGCTTCCCAAACTCCTGACCTCAGCATTGGTCTGAGAATAGGTACACACGTGGCTTCCATCTCCAACTCAAAAAACGATAGCAGGGGTGCCTGGGCGGCTCAGTCGGTTAAGTGTCCGACTTCGGCTCAGGTCATGATCTCACGGTCTGTGAGTTCGAGACCCACGTCGGGCTCTGTGCTGACAGCTCAGAGCCTGGAGCCTGCTTCAGATTCTGTGTCTCCATGTCTCTCTGCCCCTATCCCGCGTGCACTCTGTCTCTCTCGCAAAAATAAATAAACATTAAAAAAAATTAAAAAAAAAAGATAGCAGATTTTTGTGAAAAATCCATATAGAAGTGATGGGAAAAAATGAAGTATGTGTAGGCCTGTTTTCTGGGTGTGCCCTTGTCTGTAAGGGTTTCTTTTTCATAACACAGGAAGTGCTGTGCTGTAGGCGGATTGCTGGGTCACTGCTGCCTGGTGTGGTGGTGCAGAGTCAACATGAACACCTCTGCAAACAGGAGTGCTTCTGTCTAGGACGTGAACACGCTGACATTCCTGCTCACTTGTTCACTGCTTTGTGTACTCTGGGGCTGGGCCACAGCACTTGGGGTACTGAGCTCAGCAAACCCATATACGACACCTACATGCTCACCTCTGAACACAAATCTTGGAAGCAATTGCAGCTACTGTAAGTCTTGGGTTTAGAGGCACTCCTAAATTACAATTTGTGGCTTCAAATGAAAATGTTATCATTATTATTAATTTTATTTTGGTTGTGATTCTCTAGACAAATCTTTAAGTGACCAAATGGTAATCGTCAGCATCTGCACCTCCCTGATGGCTGCCAACAAGGCTGTGCTCAGGATCAGAGTGCTTCCCCCTGGGCAGGAGTCCTGTTCTGCAGATGACCCTGGCCCTTCTCCTCTGTGTGACATTGCAAAGTGCCAGCTGCCTTCCTGCCAGCTCTTCCCAGAGGGGCAACCTTGACAACTAGTTCGTGACATAATCTTTCCTTCCTTCAGGAAAAGGTGGTAGTGAGGGAGAGGCTGAATCAGGGAAGTGTGGACCAGCACTTCCACTCAAGGCCCAGAGTTCAAGAAGATAAATAATCGGAACGCAAAAGGGCACCTTCAAGCAAACTATTTGGAGTGCCAAGACATAGTCCAAGAAAAGCTATTCTGTGGGGCTGAGGGTTCCCGGGGGGAGATTTTATTCTGACTTTGAGTAATCTGTACAACCATGAGTTGGAAGACACGTCTCACCTTCATCAGAGCCGCGGACAGGCTGGCGCTTCTGGGCTCTCTCATCACCTGTGTTGAACTGTTGCAAAAGAACTTTGTGCTGTAAGAGTAATAACAGCTTTTAATGACCAATGTATATTTGCAACCCTGAGGAAACACACCCAAGAAATAGCCAGAGTCAAGAAATGAGGAAAACATATTTTCTTTTTACAAACACATCACTTTTCTATATTGCGCTATAATATTTCTGGAGAATTGTTATGCAACAGGGCACAATTAGAGAATCCTAATCCATTGTCACTTACCTTCTTTTGTGGAGCCTTTGCATCTTCTGAACTACGAGAAAGAGAGAAAGCACATTATTTAATAGCATTGGTACCGTTATTTTGAATTACTTCATTTGTGTATAACTTTAATCTTACATCACAAAAATGAAATGGCAGCAATCCTTAGGGAGCAATATGAGCCTCTTAATTTTTTTTTAATGTTTATTTTTGAGAGAGAGAGAGAGAGAGTGAGAGAGAGAGCAGGAGCAGGGGAAGGGCAGAGAGAGAGGGAGACACAGAATCCAAAGCAGGCTCCAGGCTCTGAGCTGTCAGCACAGAGCCTGACATGGGCTCGAACCCACGAACCATGAGATCATGACCTGAGCTGAAGTCAGACGCTTAACCAACTGAGCCACCCAGCCACCCCAAACCTCTTTATTTTAATACCAGGAGACCAAGCACAGAGGAGACACAAAGAGATCAGCTCTCATCACAGGCAGATCCCTGGCAGAACTGATGTTGAAAACCATTTTCTAGCTTTCAGGTCTTTCTAGCAGCAGACACTCTTTCCAGTATTTACTGTATGGCTCAAAGTACAGTGTGTGAAACCTTCCATGTTTTCACTAAGAGGACACAAACATTCACCAGCAACAGCTCTGGCAGTAGAAAGTGAATTTTCCATAAAGTAATTCCTCCTAAACTTTCTTTAAATGCCACTATTACTGGATTCACTGTCTCGAACAAAAAGGACCCAAGTTTACTGAGTGAGATGCCCCATAGGAAGATCTTTGCCTTGTCCCAGGCTTTCTCTTGGCAGATGTCCAGCAACAGAAGACAGCTGAGCAGAACTTCCCCCCTCTTTATCTGGCCTCATCACACCTACGCCTGAGGCCCCGTCCCCTCAAACCAGAACACTGTGTGCCTGCTGAAAACTGGCTTTCACCTTTTGGGGGCAAAGGGCTTTTTGTAAGATGTTTGGCCTGAGAGGCAGGCACTTACTTCATGAAAACACACCCAAAGCCAAGCCCCTCCTTACATTTGTTTGACAATCTTCTCTAACTCGGGCAGTTGCTCCTTGAGGGCAGCAATCATCCGGGCATCATCTGATACAGACACATAAAACTCCTGTAATTGGCAAAAGTCACAGGCTTTTAATAAGAATTGCAAAGGTGCACAATTCTGTAAAGATCAATAAAGATGTGTCCTTATGTTATCTGCTTTGCTAGCCATCTCCAGACTATGGTTTCACAGACTGGAGACGAAAAAGAAAAAGAAAACATTACAATATGTCTAAATTCAAAATTGCAAGTGAGAAAAGGATTTAGAAATAGGTAGTGGTGAGGGTTACATAACATTGTGAATTAAATAATGCCACTGAACTATGTCCTTGAGAATGGTTAAAACGACAAATTTTATGTTTGATATATTTTACCACAATAAAAGAACTCGAATTGTTTTTTAATTGCAAATGAGTTGTTCATGTGATATTTATCGGAAAGGCAACGTAATGCAATGTTTCAGAATGGGTCACTTTATAACCTACGCTTCAAGAGCACTTTTTCACCTCTATTTTTTCAGGGAAATTTTAACATTTATTTTAAATATTATTTTAGCATTTGTTGTTTAATATTGCCCACTGATGGTGGTCGATTTTTGGTAGTAAAATGCTGGCATAGTCTTCAGTACCATACTGAAGTTATGCTGAGTTTGTACCAACTCAGGACTCTTTATGGACGTCCTGGGAACTATCCTGATGGCCCGGCAGCAGCAGCTGGGCCCTGCTTTGTTGAGGAGCAGAAGATGACAACTGTGGCAATGCCTTCTTAACCACCACTGTGGTCCATCTGCAAAACAGTCCTTTGTTCAACCTGTAGAGGCCAGGAGTCAATGTATGAGCCAGGCTACTGTTTTTCCTTTATATTTTCAAAATACTTCTTTCCACAGCTTTTGGGGACACTCATAGTTCCTCTTCCTCCCTTCCCCACCAATCTGCCTGCCAAATTACATGATTACACAGGAGAGAAGGGGTACATTCCTTTTGGATAATTCATTCTTGAACATACAGACTGATAAAGTTTGAAATAGAAGCCACATTGCCTTTTGCCTGCATAGAAGATCCTCATCTAAGTTTTGGAGGACAGAGTGAGTCATCAAGGACTCAGTGCCAGGGTCAATGTTGCAATGTGGGGCTGGGACCATGGGAAGGAAAAGGGAAGTTCAGCTCAAAGCAGTGCTTACAAAATAAATCGTGTCCCTTTGGAAACCACTTCATGGTCCTAGAAAGTCCTCAATAAAATGATCTGTTTCACTCCACTCAAAAATAGGTACCATTTGATCTAGTAATCCTATTTCTAGGAATGTAACCAAGGACAGATCTACTTGCTGAAAAAGGTTCACTGTACTATTATTTGAGGAATGTGAAAACTGTAAATGATGTAAATATTCAACAATATGAGGAAAAGAAGTATATCTGTGGCAGAGCTACTCAAAGGTCATTCGAAATTTTTATTAGAAAGACTGTATTGACATAGAAAAATTCCTTATATAAAGTGGAAAAAGCAGCCTACAAAATGATGGGTACTATGTGATTATAACCATAGAAAATACACAAAGAAAAAGAGACCAAATGAAAATACATTAAAATGCTAGCTGTTATTGAATGAGTGGCCGGATAATGGCTGAAGTTGTTCTCTATTCCTCTCAGAGTACCCTTCTGATGAACATGTTAACAGAGAAGAGAATTTGCAATCACAGTCTCTCCAGGGAAGCTACCATGCTTATGGAGAGTCCTGGATCGTAAGACAAAGACGTACTCTGGGAAGGGATGACCCCACGTACCTCGAGGAAAGCCACGGCCACATCATCCTCTTGTAGCACGTCCCCGTGCACGGCGGCCCACTGCAGCACCAGGCGGATGACTCGCCTCTTATTGTTGAGGGTGTAGTCTGTTTTCTCCTGCTCCGTGCCTTGTGAAGGCTGTGCGTGGTAAGTGCCTCGGAGTCAAGGAAGACATCTAGCCATTTCACACTCATTTCACTGAGCTACTTGCAAAGGTAGAGAGTGACAGGTCCCGGTTTCAGAAAGCCAGCCTTCTGGACTGATGGCATTCCTTCCTCAGGCCCACAAGAGAAGCCCCGCCCATGTAAAGATTCTGGAGCAAATGCATACAAACCTTTGCTAATGTCTGCGGACTTTGACATGACAGTTGTCCAAGGAATGAGACTTGCATGACTCCACCTGGACTTGTGTGTTGACAGGGGTTCTTTCTGTGCCTAGCTCTGGCTACCACCACACTCCCTGCCTGACCTTCACCTGGCCCTTCACCTCTAGGGTAGGGAATGCTTCCTACTGTTGCTTGTCTCTCTAGCTTGTCCCTTGCCATCTCTTTTTGCTTCCCAGAATTCTGCATATATCTCTATTAAGCCACTTCATTGTATACATTTCAGCTAAACCCTTCTGAGTGAGCATCTAAATTCTGCTGGAGCTGTAATTCATACCAGGAGTGCATGGGGGAAAGTGAGGCTGGAAGAAGACAGGCTCTCCCATTGTTAGGAAGAGGAAGGGTTCCTACCATATAGGTCTGGTAAGGGACTCAGACACACTCTTTACATCATAACTTCTCCTGTCTAGAACCACAACATAACTCATATTGGCTTTTTGTGCATTTATGGCTAGTCATCTTAACTAAACTAGAAGCTCCTGCAGGCCTAGGAAGATACATTAAATACCTTGTATTCTGTACCATGCTTAGCACAGTGACTTTCAGCTAGCAACTGTATTTATCCATCAATACAATAAATACATAATTGAATGCCCACTATGTGTAAGGTAAGGGCTTCTGCTCTCAGTTTACATTCATGTGTGTATTACAGTAGAGAGAATATAGTATGTGATCAAGAAAGATTTTAGATTAGACATACCATTCCTTTTTCAGTGGTTTATAGTAGTTCCTACTGCAATTAGACAATTAGTTCATGGAACAATTTCCTCTTTATAATTTACCCTGTATCTTGCACTAGAGTACTTCAGTTAAGCATCCTTCCCTTTCTACAAGTGAGCAAACTGACTGTAAAGGAGCAAAAATAGCCAGGATTACATGGTGAGACTATAGAGTTGATTTTGACCAAGACTCTTAATTTCCAACTACTTCTCTTCCCCATTACACAACACCCCTGTGCCTCATAGTTGGCTATAAGACTGGCTATGCCTTAGCTTACGACCATGACTTAAAAGGCTCAGTAGAAAACTGCCTTGTGGCAGTGCTGTGCTTGAGACCTAAACCAGTAAAGGGCCTTTTCTAAAGGGACTATAAATAATCATGATCAAGGTAAATGACAGAACCTTAAAGCAAAGTTTACTGCATGTAAATGGGTTGCAAAATGACTTTCATAAATTGAGCACAGGATTCATAAAAAAGAAAATTGCTCAACCTGTATTGCTACAATTCTTTCTGAGCTTACAATAAAAAAACGGGAAGAAAGATCACTTTGTGCAAAAATTATTTCTTTTCTGATTAACCCTTAGGTCTCTTGCTTGTATATACACACAACTCAGTTTTTCTTTCCCAAGAACTGCAGTGCTGGGCACTACATTTTATCACTATTTTTTTTATGGTATCTTAGCAACACAGTCTGGCACACAGTGGGCACCAAATGAGTTATTCTTGACTGATTGGAAAATACATAGTGTTCCACCCAAGAGTCAGTAAGAGAGAGGGAGAGAGAAAGAGATTGTTCTTCTTACTTGCACAAGACTGCAATGGTTTGGAGTATTAAGGTTGATATCAAGTGGATATAATGCTAACTTTCCAGGTTATTTTGACTTGGGACTCAGGAAGTAATGCAAACGCTTGTGAGTTGGATACAGTGCTATCAGCAGCATACCTGTGGCTAATCTATAAGGCCTTAGGATAGGATACTAAATTTACATCATCTCTGTGGGTCAGGACAAAGATTTTTCTTGGCTTCTTTCCTATGGGGGAAAATCTTTATTTTGTCTGCAATGAGACAGAACACAGGATTGGAAGAATTAACATGATGAACCTATAAATGTGTATGGAGCTTTATAGTTTGTAATAAATATGCCCAATGCACTCACATGATTGTATAACGCTCTCTATAAATATTTACAGATGAAACAGAGAGAAGAGATCTGCCTGAGGCTGTTCAGTGGATAAATGGCAGGGTTTATAAATCCAGACAGGGCTCTTTCCATTGTCATCACCACCACCCCGCCCCCAGTCCTAAACAGTGGCTATAGTGACTGGACATTAGTGCTTGGGTTCATGAAATTATTGAGAATGATTGCATCTGGGAAGCAAAAATCCTAATGAGAAAAATATTCCTGTCTTTCTTTCTGCCTTCCTTCCTTCCTCCTTCTTTTTTTGCCTAAGTTCTAAGTTTCCCAGAGCCGACAAGTACTTTCTAAACCAGCTCTGAGTGTCCTCTGCTCTTAATGAGTGGTTCCACAGCCTCCTGGGAGCCAGCAATGACCAAATCCAGAGGGACGAGAATGAGGCTTGCTTTCTTTTCTCATGAAAGTTAAGTATTTTTGCCTCTGGGAAAATAAAAGGAAGCACTGATTTATTTCACAAAGTCTCCCTTTCCCCTCACAGATGTTACTGGAGGTGGGGGTAATAGTACTTTTAGAAGCGGAATCCAGAAAGATGCTCAAGGACTCTGCCCCTCCACAGGCAACATATTGTTCTATTCCTGAACAGTCTGTTGAGCCAGATTCTCAAGGGGCACAGAGAACACTTTATGTAATTGATTATACCTGAAATGCTTATTGATGCAGTATCGGGGCTTCTATTGATTCTCATAACACTTTCACCAGGCTTTTAGGAGATTTATTTTGATATTTTATTTAACTTTTACAAAAAAGGTGGAGAGAGGGGAAAAAACTATATTCCCTTCAGATAGCAGCCAAAAGGGGAAAGAAATCCTACCAGGTCCCTTGTCTTAATGCGATGTAAAACAATGCAACCTAAAAAGAGTAACATTTCAAGTATAGTTTGTTTATACATTCAAACACATCAGGAAGGTTGCAGAAACCATTACCTTTTTTGGCTAAAACCAGAATAATGCATTAACCACTTGATGGATAAAGTTCTACATACACGGCATAAAAATCTAGCTCTTCTCTAGGACAAGTAACAATTTAAAAAGGATTATCAACAGATACCACACATATAAACTTTTTTTTTCCACATAAGTTACTTTTAACATCTGAAGAACACTATCTGAAATATATACATGGCTAATGTCTATGTTATGTGCAGGTTAGCAGAGAAAATAAAAATGATCAGGAAATACTTGGATTAAGTAAGGCCGTGACTCCTGAGATCATGACAGTTAAGTTCAGGTAAGAAGCAATATGGCAGGGGTGCCTGGGTGGCTCAGTCGGTTGAGCATCCAACTTCAGCTCAGGTCATGGTCTCACGGCTCATGAGTTCAATCCCCACATTGGGCTTGCTGCTGTCAGCGCAGAGCCCACTTCAGATCCTCTGTTTCCCTCTCTCTCTGGCCCTCCCCCAAATATGCTCTGTCAAAAATGAATAAAACATTAAAAAAAAAAAAGCAATATGGCTGCTTGAATTCATGGAGAAAAAGACACAGAAAGATAACACGGTGTCACATAAAGTGCCAGTTAAAAGTCCGTAAGAGAATCTAGAATTATTCACTGAATTTTTACTTTTATTTTTTATTATTATTTTTAAATGTTTATTTATTTATTTTAAGAGACAGAGAATGCACAAGCAGGGGAGGGGCAGAGAGAGAGAAACAATCCCAAGCAGGCTCCGCGCTGCCAGTGTGGAGCCCAGTGTGGGCTCCATCTCAGGAACCATGAGATCATGACCTGAGCTGAAATCAAGAGTCAGATGTTTAACCAACTGAGCCACCCAGGTGTCCTTTACTGAACTTTTATTTTATTTTATTCAAAAAAATTTTTTTCAATGTTTATTTTTGAGAGAGAAAGACAGAGAGAGAGAGAGAGAGAGAGTGCACACGTGCACGTGCACGAATAGGGGAGGGTCAGAGAGAGAGGGAGACACAGAATCCAAAGCAGGCTCCAGGCTCTGAGCTGTCAGCACAGAACCTGATGCGGGGCTCACACCCATGAACCGTGAGATCATGACCTGAGCTGAAGTCGGATGCTCAACCAACTGAGCCACCCCAGTGTCCCTGAATTTTTATTTTAAACACAATTAAGAAAAGGCCTTAATAGTCAAAATGGCCAAAGTCATCACGGACACAGTTGATTTCAGATGGTTCACAGAATCATAGAATCTGTGAGTTGCAAAAGCCCTTTGATTTTACCTCCAACTCCACCACTTCAGAGGTAAGGAAACTGAGGTAGAATGAGTTTAAAATGATTTTTTCCAAATCTATCAATGGGATTCTTGGGATTAGAACTCAGTTCTCTTATCCCTCTCCCCACTACTCTGTTTACCTATGTTGTCACATTTTGTCTGATATTAGTATCTCTTAATGCTAACATATATTATGTATGCAGCAGAATTAGGTGATTTAGAGGTTTATTAGGCAACGGAGAAATTTGTCTCAGATGCAGAAACTGATCCCCCTAAATCCTCAAAGAAGACAAAGCACATACAGAAAATCAAGTGTTAATTGTTACAACTCCCTGACAATCTGACAGTCAGGGAAGCAGAGGGTTTCCACTGTTCCTCTCTGCTGTAGCTTCAACCCGTGCTCTTGTCCAGAACCTGCTGATTTAAAAAGCAGTGGCTTGGGGGTACCTGGCTGGCTCAGTCGGTGGAGAATGTGACTCTTTTATTTAATCATTAAAAAAATTTTTTTTGTTTATATATTTGAGAGAGAGAGAGCGAGAGCACACGGGTCAAGTAGGGGCAGAAAGAGAACAGAGAGAGAACCCCAAGCAGGCTCCATGCTGTCAGCGCAGAGCCTGATGTGGTGCTCGCACTCACGAACCGTGAGATCATGACCTGAGCTGAAACCAAGAGTCTGACACTTAACCTACCACCCAGGCACCCCTCAGTGGAGCATGCGACTCTTGATCTCAGGGTCCTGAGTTCAAGCCCTGTATTGGGTGCAGAGCTTGCTTAAAAAAAATAAAAAAATAAAAAGCAGTGGCTCATTGCTATTAACCAAACATTTGTGAGGATTCAAATCCTAACTTGAGGTTTCTCTTCTTATGGTAATAAGATTTTTCACCATCTGGGAGCATTAAATCAGAATCCTTAGCAGCAGGATCTGGAAACATAAAAAGTCCCAAATGTTTGTTGATTGACTGGTTACCTTAATTCAATCACACTGTTTGGGGTGTTATATATAACCCAGTTTTCTAGAACAAACAAACAAACAAACAAACAAATCACAGCTCCTTAAAAACCCTTTATCTACATTATCTGAAATTCCATTTTGTCAAGATGTCAAATACAGATGATAGATACATCCTAAATAAGTTCGTATTCGATATCACCAGGTGGACTAAGTCCACTAAGTACCAAACATCGGACGCATCTTTGAAACAGAAGCTTTTAGATACTGGGTATTTAATCCATAGGAACACAGACTTTCAGAATGACTAAACCTTTGTCGAATTGGACCAGCCCCTTTGGCACCACAAACGTGGCTGAGGACAAATTGGATCTGTTCTCAGGGAGGATTAGAGCCGAGAATCTGGAGAGGTGAAGGCCACAGTGTAGGCTACGGTCTTTCTACCCTGCCAACAGCAGCCTTAATATTCCATTGAGTCATTTTCCTCATGCCGGCTCTGCCGTTCAAACACTGTAATTATTTCATATATTTTTACCTAGTTATTATCTTACTCACCACAGGCACCTGTAATTTTTCTGTATTTTTTTTACTGCTCATTTACTTATTCTTAATTCAGCTAATAATGGTTCCACGTATTAAAATTATCAAGGGGAAAGTAAGTGAAAACCACCTAGGACGTAGAGGCAGCAGATTCATTACAGCCTACAACAGGGAATAAAATATTATGTATACTTTTTGCAGTAAGTACATGCTAATTATGCAGCTATTTATAAAACACTTATCAACATTCAAACTGATACTCTTCAATGTTGTTGTTTTTTAAGCCCTGCTTTGCATACAAGATCTCTGCTTGCAGCTGAAAACAAACTTTGGGGGTCATCTGCCCACTGACTAGACAAAGCTTAAGTATATTCTTTACATTATGCTACATTCCTTTCATAATGGCACCGTAATTTATTTCTGTGGGCAATATTTATGTGGGGCTTTAAGGTTTATAATGTACTTTCACACACAGAGCCTCACTTGATCTTTACAACAACCTGATGAGCTGGGCAGGACAGGTATAATTACCCTTTCATATAGACGGGGTTCAGAAAGGTTAAGGATAATTGCTGAGTAATATAGTTTGTAAGACGCAGGCATTAAACACAGAGTTTTCTGACTTCAGAGCTTTTGCTTTTCCCACTGTGTTATGGGGCCTCTTTACTACCTGCTTGCCTTTGTGGAGCACCTCAATATCCTGAGCGCTGAATCTATCCCTTCCTTCACGCGGCACGTGTGTGGAATGCAAGTTCTGGAATTAGACAGCCTGGGTTCACAGGCCAGCTTCCCTACTTACAAACCATGAGACCCTTGGTCGGTTAATTGACCACTTAGGGCCTCAGTCTCTTCATCAGTAAACATCATAGGACTGCTGTTAAGGATGAGATGAGACAATACTGGTAAACCATGTAGAATAGTATCTGAGACATATTAAGTGCTCAGCAAGAGTTAGCCACCATCATTATTATTGATCCACCTCTGGAAATAATGTTGCATCTTTTGGATGGGTGATTCTTTTGGGGATTTTTCACAGGACCCAGCGTTTCTGGGTTTAACTCTGTGATGCTATTCCCATCACACAGCTGCTCCTGTGTTTGTGTCAGCCTATGAACTTGGGCTTGTAGGACTGCTTTCTGTGCTGTCATTTTCTTTAAGTGCCTCCCATTTTCTTGCTCAGAATTTTATTTTCTCACTGATTTTCAGAATTCTCTGCATTTTTGGAAGCCTCTAGTTCTTGGCTATTCTTTTTAGTCTTAGCTCAGGGGCTAGTATTCAGAGTAGAGAACTAGGATGTAGAGTAACACCCCACTGCTGGGTCAAATACTGTCCTAACACTGACTAGCTATGTAGCTTGGGGGAAAATTACATGTCTGCTCAGCCTCACTTCCTTAGTGTAAAAAGGGTACCCATCCCATGGTGTTGATATGAGGCTAGGAAAATGCATATATAGTACTTTGTAGAATATCTGATAATATGGTCCTTTTCTCAGAAAGAGGGCACCATGATCACATCATATTACCATCAGACCAAGTCTACTTTATTGAAAATAAAAGTCCCAAGTTGCATACCTACAGAAGTAAATTGCTCTCGTAGCAACATATGGATTAAACACCCACATAACCAATTGGGGGACTACAATGGTAAAACTTGGCTTCAACAAAATTTAAGCTCACAACTTCCCTTAGACATCTAAATAATATTCCTAAAAACTTGGCTTAATCTAGATAATAAACACCCAACACTGTTTTGTAAATAGCCAACAAAAAACCCCCAAACTTGGGGGCGTCTGGGTGGCTCAGTCAGTTGAGTGTCCAACCTCGGTTCAGGTTATGATCTCACGGTTCATGAGTTCGAGCCCCAAGTTGGGGTCTGTGCTGACAGTTCAAAGCCTGGAGCCTGTCTCAGAATCTGTGTCTTCCTCTCTCTCTGCCCTTCTCCCACTCATGCTCTGTTTCTGTCTCAAAAATAAATAAACATTAAAAAAATAAGAAAAGCAATTTTTTTTTCAACGTTTATTTATTTTTGGGACAGAGAGAGACAGAGCATGAACGGGGGAGGGGCAGAGTGAGAGGGAGGCACAGAATCGGAAACAGGCTCCAGGCTCTGAGCCATCAGCCCAGAGCCTGACACGGGGCTTGAACTCACGGACCGCGAGATCGTGACCTGGCTGAAGTCGGACGCTTAACCGACTGCGCCACCCAGGCGCCCCAAGAAAAGCAATTTTTGATAAAAGTTCCTCCTAGGGAATACAAGTGAACTTATAAAGAGAACATCCTAGGACAGTTTTACAGAGAAATAAATGATGGAGGCCCTTCCTTTCAGTAAAGGAAGGTGTTGTGTTTGCTTTGTCTCTGTGTAAGAGATACACAGAGGTATATGAAGGTAGTCTTAGCTGAAACTTAGTGGCAAATCTGCATTCTATTTTTTCTCTTTAACTCAAGAAATGAAATGAATTATTTCCATGCCCAAAGCACAGAATTTGTGTTGAATACTAAGCCAAAAGAAATTAGGATACTAAGAAAAAAAATTTGACCAAAATTATTGCTGTATTTACATTCTTATAAATTTAAATATAAGCCATTGATCACTTAAGATTCTTTCAGCTGTAGTAACAATCTGTTCTGAATGACAAGGACCTGTATTTGCTGACATAACAAAGAATCTTCAGTAGGTTAGCTCCAGGATTGGTACCAGTGCAAAGGTGCCATCGCAGACCCATTTTCTTCCTGAGTCTCCATGCATGTCAGCTTTGTCATAGGACTCTTCCCCCTCGTCATTGTACGAAGGCAAGGTGGTCACTGGTAATTGGAGCTACAGGCTTCCTGCTCTCTTTCTTAAATATTGAGAAAACTTTTTCCTGAGAAGCCTCAGGAAGCCTCCCTTTGACTCTCATTGGCTCAGTCTACTTTGGACATGCAATCAGAGAGCCAATCACGGCCAAAGCTAGTCAACCCACTGAGACGACCCTGATGGCAACTACAATGTCTAGTGCAACTAGAATTATATTAGTGGCACATAGAGTTTCTCCAAATATTTGCTAGTATATGTGGAATTCTGGCTCACTTGACTCCATGTGCCTTGATTTCTCCTACATGTAAAAGGAAGTAAGTATCATACCAGTCCTTTTGAAGCCTCACAAGTGGGGGCTGGGTTTTGGAAAGATAAAGTAAATGATGTAAAAATGCTCCAAATCAGGGGGCGTCTGGGTGACTCAATCGGTTAAGCGTCCAACTTCGGCTCAGGTCATGATCTCATGGTTTGTGAGTATGAGCCCCGTGTTGGGGTCTGTGCTGACAGCTCAGAGCCTGGAGTCTGCTTCGGATTCTGTGTCTCCCTCTCTCTCTGCCCCTCCCACACTTGTGCTCTGTCTCTGTTTCTCTCTCTAAAATAAGTAAACATTAAAAAAAAATAAAAAATTTAAAAAAATGCTCCGAATCAAGGATGTAGTTATTAAAATTCAAAATAATATTAACTTAGTTGTGATCACTTACTGAACTGAAGGCCTGCATGCATTTGTGCAAATAAAAATACGATAGTTTAATCATAAAACACAAAATTAAGACAATAGGGGAACAGTGCAGTAATAAATATCAAAAGCATTAAAATATTACATATTCCTTGCCTTTGCCTTTTAAAGTAAGTGACTGTATAAGTGGGCAAAGATTTAGCTGTGAGGATGTTGATTCATCCTTTTGTGTTTGTTATAGGCAAAAAATGTGGAAAAAATCTAAATATACAATAGGAGGAAGCTAATAAAATAAATTATGATATATCTATCATTTAATATTGTGAATCAATAAAAATGATATCATGTTTTTCTCATGTATCTGTGTCACTCTGTTGCCCAGCACTATATGACATATTGTGTTTAATAAGTATCTATGGAATTAACTGAAAAAAGGTATAGTTTCATATATATATATATATATATATATACATACACACACACATATATACATTATATATGTATATATACGTATATATATGAGAAAGAACATATTACAAAAAAGCATATACAACATGATCTCACTTATATAAGACATCTATATTTAGAAAATAGTGTGGAAAAGTAGTTGATGGCAGAGAAAGATATTCATAAAATATTTTCTAGTGACAAAGCAGACAAAATTACTTACAGTCAGATCCTATTGTTATATTCAAAAATATATATCTACATGTAAAGAAAAAAGACTGGAAGGATACATACCAAAATATTAACAATAGGAATACCTGATAGGGTTATAGGTGGCTTGACTTTTCTTTTGAAAGACCAGTGGAAAATTGAACTGAATTTTAAGTGCAAATTTTAAAAAGATTAAAGAAACTAAAGATGAAAAGTACAGAAACTGAACAAATATAATTTTAAAAACTCATTAGAAAGCACTTGTATTCATCCGGTGAAATCGTGTTCCAAGCATAGCTAATGAATAGAGATTTTCTCTCATTAGCACATAAAAGGCCTGAAATATTAATGTTAAACAGAGTTCTACCATCTTCCTTTGTGCTAAAAGCAAAATTGGAGGTGACATACAATGTGGATTAAGGACAGAAATAGGTGTCAGTGGCTCAGGGCTCAAATCTTTTCTGTACTAGTAATTACTTTTCTCTGAGCAAATCATAATTTTTCATTATCCTAGTTTATTGATTTGGAAAAAGCGCAGTGAAAATACTGACTTCTTCACAGGGCTGCTAGGCACAGTCACAGATATTAAGTACTTTGAAAACACTGAGCCAAAGCAACTCACTTGAATGTGAGTGCTTTAATGGAACGGGGTTAAGGATTTCGCTATCCCTTATCTCATGTCAACAATATGGGCGTTAACCTACTTGCTCAGTTTTACATTATTTCTCCTGTCACTTGTGCGCAAGGCAGTAAGCAGTTTATGTGTATTTGTTGTTTTCTCTGTTTTGCCACCTATTTCTCCACTCTCTCTGTTTTCCTTTACAGGCCATCTCTGGGGAACTGCCTATAAAGTGCTTTGCCTTCCTTTGACCAATATGTCAGCAGCTACCCAATCTAGGCCAACTAGACCCTCCTTCCTTGGGATGTGGGAATGAGGTGAAGGCCTAGGATGCTTGCAGCAGATTTGCCCCAATAGCAGGGTCTTTACTTGTTGCTTCTGAGGCCCCTTTTGAAAGCTGGTGCTCCTCAAGGATTCCTTCTATTTTCTGAGTTAACCCATATTCCTCTGATGAATTCCTATATTCCTTAAGATAGTCACCATTGGGGGATGCCTGGGTGGGTTGGTTGGTTAAGGGTCTGCTTCACCTCAGGTCATGATCTCGCAGTTTGTGGGTCCAAGCTCTGTATTGGGCTCTGTGCTGACAGCTTGGAGCCTGGAGCCTACTCTGGATCCTGGTTCTCCCTCTCTCTCTGCTCCTCCCCTGCTCACACTCTCTCTGTCTCTCAAAAATAAACATTAAAAAAAAAAAAAGATAGTCACCATTGGTTTATGTTACTAATGACCAAAAAATATAGGTTATATAAGAAGCCCATATAACATGTCCCCGGAGGAAAAGGGCACTAAAAATCGAGTCCTCAGCATAATATAGAAACACTTGCATGATCTTCAGGGAGTAAGCCTTTTCTGTTTGCTTGCCTGCAGCAGGGTGAGCCCCTGGTGTCCCCAGGATGCCCTCCCTAGGTGTTACAGAACAGCAATTCTTGTTTGAGGCTCTCGTTCCCAAGATCTAAGGACGAGACTTATGCTGTCCAACACGGTAGCCATAAGCCACATATAGCTATTTAAATTTAAATGAATGAAAATTAGGTAAAATTATAAATTCAGTTCCTCAGTAATAGTCGCTAATTTCAAGGCTAGTGGATACTGGTCTAGCCCAGAAATAGGAAACTTCCATGATTGCAAAAAGTTCTATTGAATGCTTGATTTATTTGGCTTCACCAAATTATATCTACGTTGCTTTGAGCCACCTGAAACAGATAAACATGTATCATGCAATACATTGCCAAGAAATGTTGTTAAACTCCATAGGATAAACTTTTTTAAGAAGTTTATTTATTTATTTTGAGATAGAGAGAGAGAGTGCATGCATATCTGTGCATGAGCAGGGGAGGGGCAGAGAGAGAGAGAGAGGGAGAGAGAATCTCAAGGAGGTTCCATGCTGTCAGTGCAGAGCCCAATGGGGGCTCCATCCTACGAACTGTGAAATCATGACCTGGGCGGAAATCAAGAGTTGGATGCTTAACTGACTGAGCCACCCAGGTGCCCCTGAAGGACAAACTCTTAAATAAATAATCTGTGAAGAAAAACAGTGACACGCTTCAGGCTTGAAATCCTAAGGCCTCGATGAATCATGGCTCTGCCACTTGCCTTGGGCATGTCACTCTACTGTTTTTGAGTCCTGGAATTCTCATTTGTAAAATAAAGCTAATATTAACCCCTATAAGGACAAAGTAGTATAATATGGACCAATGCTATTAGCCTGACAGAGAGTTGATTCAAAATAGAACAATGAAGAGAATCTAAGTTCTCATAGGACCAAGAGTGAAAGAGGTGATCTGAGGGCACTAGGTAGTTTAGATGACACCCAGCCATCCTGGATTCCCTCCATCTACAGAGAAAAGAATCAGGATTGGATATCACAGGCCTCCCCTGATTCTACTGTTCACTTCTGTGACTTCCTCTCCTCCACCCAGTACCCTTTTTCACACACCTCCCTACCTGGACATAGTATGGACTTTCACTCTGGGAGCTTCTGTTTTAAAAACAAAGATCAGTGCTATGAATGTTCTCAACCAACTCTAAAGGGGAACAAGCTAAAAAATGAAGAAATAAGAATTTGCAAAAAAAAATAGAAGCCTGGTGTTTGGGGTTTTGAGTTGTAAAGATAATATGACATGGCCCATATACTGTCTCGCTCTTCTTTGCATTTTGTTTGCCTTAATCTTATCAACATGCTAACTCTTGGGAAAAAATAAGTCTGAATTCAATGGTGGTTTTTATTTTTTCTTCCAAAAAGTCTCAAAGGTCTCATAACAATTATTATGTATGTTGTTAAAAGAGCACAGACAGATCCTGAATGTGTTAACTTGAGAAAAACCAAATATAAGCCAGAAAGAATATATAATGTATGTAAGTCTCATTAAGCTGTCATTACTTGGAAAGATAGTTTCCAGGCAAATAAACACCCAAATCTCACTCTTGCAGCTTCTTCTGAATAACACATTCAACTCAAATCTCCCATCCTCACACATTCTGTTGACTTCAAAGAGAATTATGAGTGAACAAGGAAATGAGAATCAGGTAGGGCAATTATAATTCTGAAAAAGAAAAACATGCAACATTGATTGGATTGCTCGGAAAAAAGAAAGCCATTCCTCCTTCAATATATTTAACTACTCAATAAGCCAAAGTGTTTTGGGGTCTAAATTTTTGTTCCTTTGAAAAGAAAGTAGAGTTGGAAAATATACTGTCACATGACCCCCAAAGTTGAGGGTATAACTGCATAGCATTCACCATTTTTATTTAAGTTCGACTTAATTTTCTGAATGCTGTCTCTGTGCCAGAAACCGTGTACCAAATGGTCAATTCAGCAGACTATTAAAAAGCTGCCCCCAAACAAACTCAGTGCTCAAGCTGCCTAGGGGAACTGCCATTAGAATGCCAAGGTTTGTGTGACTTAAGGCAATGTGGTAGTAATAACAATACAGTGAAAGAATACATTTTGTATCTAGAGGAGAGCATGGACTAGGACAGATGTGAAGGAAAAGCTACCCCATGATGATAACCTGTATTTATGTGCAAAAGGATTAATACTGGCGCTTAGAGGAAGAACACAGGCAGGCCCCGGGCCATGCTGCCAGGTACCCTGCAGAGGTACAAAGTCTGCCTCCAAGGTTAGGGAACTGTCCCTACTAATACTCTCTAATAACACTCTTCTCCATAACTTTCTTTAGGTTACCTCCCAGGTATGTATCACTTTCCTAAGGTAACTCGGCTCACATTCCCCTACACAGGTAATGGGGAGGAAATCCTGAAACACGGCACAACAAAACCATGCTAGAGAGGGCTGAAGCCTACGGCGGGGGAAAACTGCGGGCATTTCAGAGTTTGACAAAGGTGGACAGCATGACCCTGCCTGGGTCATGACTTACCTTCAGAGAATGAAATGAGATAATGACCATATACATGTGCAGTGTCTTCAAGGGAACAGAGGTTTTTCACAACAAAAGGATATTGGGCCACCAGGGCTGGGCAAAGCTGGGTATTTGGCATGAAAACACAGTGCATCATAACAAAGTCATTTAAAATGGAATCTGCAGGGGGAAAAAAAGGAAAGCAGAAAAAGAAATTAGGTTTTTGCAGAAATCCTTAGGAAAGCAAGAGTGTCTGTTTATCTGTTCTTGGTCAATGTCAATGGTTCTTATACATTGGCTTGGGGGATTGTGGTTTTACTGTACGTAGAGATGCTGCATATAAAAGATAATAATGTTGGGGCACCTGGGTGGCTCAGTCGGTTAAGCGTCCGACTTTGGCTCAGTCATGATCTCACAGTCTGTGAGTTTGAGTCCCCGCGTCGGGCACTGTGCTGACAGCTCAGAGCCTGGAGTCTGCTTCAGATTCTGTGTCTCCCTCTCTCTCTGCCCCTCCCCCACTTGTGCTCTGTCTCTCTCTATCAAAAATAAATAAACATTAAAAAAATTATTTAAAAAAAATAATAATGTTGACAGGCTTGAGGTCAAAACACAATTTCTTAGGAGAGTGAACAAAAAGTATAGTATTTTTTAAAAGAGACTGCCTTTACAAACAGCACTGGTCACCTTAGCCACAATGTATATATAAAAAAATACATGTAATTAAAGAGCCACCCATGGGCATCCATGCATGCAGGATTAAGACACGGTCATTTCTTTGTCTACGTGACAGCATACGTCTTTTGTCAACATCTGTTTTCCTTTGTATCTTTATCACCCAGTTTCCAGAGGGAGCAATGAAAGATCAGAGGCAATGGATTTCTAGAAGGAGGTGATCAGAACAAAAAGTTGGTGAGAGAAACAAAAGAAGAAAAAAAAGGACAAGATAAACGCTCTGAGCAGTAACTGAAGCAAAATGAAAGCTCTCTAGTACAGTTAGAGGGTGGCTGTCCTATATTTGAAGCTATTTTGTCAGTAGGTAAGCAGGGGGATGGGTAGGGAAATAGGTAAGTCCCAAAGAGAAGCTTCATTTTGAATTCAGGGCTGGTTCCTCATTGCAAAGACAGCAGCATCCAGTCAGCATTGTTGGGAGAGCAGGGGAAGGCAGGTGTTTAGAAGTACACTTGCTGAAACTTGCTATCTGAGATGCTATGTGGATTCTGATTAAGAAATGAACTATACTGGCTGGGGTTGGTGAGACTCTTCATATAGAAAATGGTAAGAGATGTGAAAATTTTAACTGAATACATTAGATTTCCAATGTCTATGTTTTAAATTAAATAATATTTTAACAAAAGAGATATAATTGATAGGTAACGCTGTGTAAGTTTAAGGTATATGACGTGTTGATTTGACACATTTACATATGACAATAGGATCACCACTGTAGCGTCAGCTAACACCTCTGTCAGGTCACATAATGCCATTATACTCATTTACATATAAGTGATGAGTGTAATCCTCCGCGGTTGTCAGTTGGCATTGCCAGCTATTTCAGTCCTATTATTCAGTCCCAGAGAGGAAGCAGAGCAGACACCAGACTAGCTGCATGGAACTTCTCCCCTTAAGTACAAAAGGAATCTGGCTTGTCTAAGTTTCACATCTAGGCTTGCCTTTAGACATTTTAGATATTCTCTGAGGACAGGGGAGTAATGCTTGTTTATAAGGCTCTCAGAAGGACTAGGCTGCACAGGAGTTTAAATTTTGCTAAAGCAGAGATTTGAGTTGGGGACTCCAAGGTTGGTGAGCTGGTCACCTAGCAAGGTAACAACCCAGCACCCATATTTTACTGTGGCTTTCTTGTTCTCTACTCATAGGCATGAACTCTTGAGGACTGATTTAAAAAAATCATTTCCTGCTAGAAAATAATTTCTCAAGTCACTCAATGACTAATGCTGGTCACAGAAATAAAAAATTTAGGAGACTAATAGGTCTTAGGGAGAAAATAGATGTTTCGGTAAATTAAGAGAATGTACTGTCAGACCCAGGAGTGTTTATTTCTATGGTGAAAACCAGTTTTGCTGTCAACTCTGACATTTCTCACTGTATTATAAACCCATAAATGCCAAGGTCTTTCCCTCTACTGCATCTGTGTTTCAAGGGCCTACTAGCGTTACTTTTAGGATGACTATGGCACATTCATATTTTTGATTATGAGAAAGATACTGATTTATTCTTTATCTCCAAGCCATGAACATTATACTTGTGAGAAAGAATCCAAAAAGCCAGCAGAGAATGAAGTTTGATACTAAATTTTGATGTTAACCTAGTTCTAACAACAAAAATGAAAGGGTCAGGAATCACATTCTACATGCCAGCCACAAAATGCACTGATTTCTAGGCTTCAATTTTTAGAAAGCAATACTCTAGTCCCCACCCCTCTTAGAGGTGACTTTAAAAGAAAGGATATATTTGTTCTTCATGGGTAGTAAAGATCTTACAGATCTTTCCTTAGATGCCATAGTCTCTAATGTACCAGAATCCTCCTTTTCAGTCAATATTTACTTTACAGAATATGCTGTTTCTTGTACCAGGTAATCACACATTCTGGGCAAATACTTTATCAGGGGTATGGGGGGATCTGTTATATTTTTCCTGACCTCAGGTTCTAGAAAAGTGGTTTATTTGGGGTTAGGTATGGCCCTAGAAACAAGGATTCCCCATCTAATGGGTCCATTGAGGGTTTCCTTTCTCAAAAAAAAAAAAAAAAAAAAAAAAAAAAAAAAGGTTTTATCACACTTTTCTTGCTCAGACATCTTCGACCATTCCCCAATGCTTATCTTTGTATTTAAGACCCTGTAAGATCTTAGACCTTATTCTTAGACCTTGCCCTTTTCCTCCTACTTATGTATATGATAGTCTGGCAGAACCAGACTGCTTGATGCTCCTTGCCCATTTCTAGGTCAGCACTAATGTCCTTCAGTATGGAAGGCTTTGTTCCCAGTCTCTAGTCACTAACCTCCAGCCTTCCTGCAGGGCCACTTCAAGGCTATATATTCTCCATGACACTTTGCCTCAGGTACCCTCAGCTAGTCCCCTCCTGAAGCACTGGCCACATTCTGCCTTATGTTCAAGTTATTTGCAGATTCCTTTATGTCCTCTAGCAGGTTATAAACTTCCTGAGGACAGGAGGGTGACTTTTTTCTTCACCTTGCCCAGTTCAAAGCATCCAGCTTTGTCTCTGCCCAACAAGATACTCAACAGATATTGAACCGAAAATGAGTGCCCTAGAGTCAGAGATCCTGGCTTTTATATCCACTACTCCCCAATTAATTTGCTACACGAGAAAGCAAATCTCAGATAATCTATTTATAAAATTAGAAGCTGGAATGAAGAGATAAAATAAGAAGTAAATCAGTGGCAAAATACTTTTAGGAGATATATAATAATAATGATGACTTTACCTTGAGTATATTGCAGAAGTGATGGAACTGGGCTTTGAATTATTACTAAATATTTGAGATAAATCTTTGAGTTTCTTTTAGTGATAAATGTTCTTCTTTGGGCTTAATATGCTTAAAATATTAACCTATTATTCTGAGACAGGCCAGTAAGACAGGATTTTTTTTTTTTAACTTGAATATGGGTTGTTCCAAAGTCATGTACAAGATGGTAACCAAAATGGAGAACGATATCATAACTCTGAACACTCAGGTTCAGTGGTGAGATTCATCTCATTCATCCTTGAATCTCTGTGTCTTAGTCAACAGGATTGTTTCACTGTAAGGTGGTATTATGAGTTGAATTTTGTCCCCCCAAAAAGGCAGGTTGAAGTCCTAACCCTCAATACCTAAGAATGTGACCTTATTTGGAAATAGGGTCTTTGCAGATGTAGTTAAGAAGAGGTCATTAGTGTGGGTCCTAATTCAATATGCATCTACAAAACAAGGAATGCCAAGGATCGCTGGCAAACCACCAGAAGCTAGGAGAGTGGCATGGAACAGACTCTCCCTCACAGCTCTCAGAAGGAGCCAATGTGCTGTCACCTTGATCTTGGACTTGTAGTCTCCAGCACTGTCAGACAATAAATTTCTATTGTTTAAGCCATCTAGTTTGTGGTACTTTGTTATGACAGCCCTGGGAGACTAACAGGTGCTGGTGTTTAGTTACACCCTGGGGCAGCCCAGGGTCCAAGCCTAAGAATCTACAACCACAGACAGAATCATTTAACTCTCAGCTGGAACAAGGTTGTGCCTTTTAGGTAGACAGCTTCAAATTCCTTATGGCAATAGATAGGATTTGAGTTATTAACTAATGGATGTCTATGAAAGTCTATTCTTAATATGTATAAGACTGAGCCATCTACAAAAGACAGACAGAATTTGAGCAGGCAGAGGAGGGTCTGAAAGATTGTTCCCTGACTCAGCCACGCAGGAATGCTCTTCTAATGTTAATACACATAACTCCCCTCTAAAACTGTTTGGATACACATACTGCAAATGAATTCAGGATTTTTGCTGTTGTTGTTATCTTTTTTGTTTGTTTGTTTTTACAGTGCTCTGCATGGATTTAATGGACACACAAAACTGTTCTCGGTGTTTACCTGTTGCTTCATTTAAAGCTGGCTCAAGGCGTATTGTTTCTAGAAAATGCTCTAAAATTTTTTCAGGTGTTCCTGACATCACAGTATACCTGGATAAGAAATAAAAACATCATCAGTTTTTCAAAAGTGGGCAAATCATTAATGAATGACTTTTCACATATCTAAGTTTTTTGTGTGTTTTCTGTTTTGTTTTCGTTTACTTATTCCTTGTTTGAGTCCCAGAGAACCATTATGACTTAACTTATGGCCCACATTCTCCTTATGGTAAGAGAGACCATGTACCTTGCCAAAGCCACACAGGAAGACAATGAAAAAACCCTTCACGAATTGAAGTAGTTACTAAAACGTTATTCTTTTTTCCCTACATGGAACTGAAGTAAACTTGGAGAGCGGCTCTAGCAGGCTGGGAACTGAGAAGCTTCAGCCTTGCTCCAAGGGGAATGGAAAGGAACATGTAAATCACAGGGCAGTTCGGGCCAGGCAGGGGGAGCTGGCGAGGGCAAGTGACAGTAAACTAGGTTACCCATATATGGGTTATTTGTAGCACAATCTCGGTCCCACATTGGATTCCCCTGCCTATTTCTGGAATGCTCTGTCTTTCCCAACTGTACACTGGTGTGTGCTTTGGAAACACAGCTAAGAATAAAACAAGAGAAAGGAAAACAAAACCCCAAACGCCACTGAGCAAACAAACTCCAGTAGCATCTGGATAGGAAATAAATCAACACTAGAAAATCCATAGATTTATTTCAACGTAAAATGTATATTATTTGGGGGTAGGGTGTGTTAGTCATTATTTCAGAAGATCCATCCGTGGGTTTCATCAACCAACAGGACAGGATTTATTTTTTAAACTGAATGTGGGCTATTTCAAAGTCATATCGAAGATGGTAACAAAGCAGTGAATGAAGCCACAGGCAAAATACATTAAGGTGATCTGGGCACTCCTATGCTAAAACTCAGACTTTGCTTTTCTGCTCGGAATTTCACATAAAGCAAAATGATGGGAAGAAAAACAACAATGAAAAACAAATGTTCAGAAAGCAGTGGTATGATTCGGCTCCAGGAGGACTCAGATTTCTTTGTCTCCTCACCAACACTCTTTCCTTGCCTGTTTGAGACCTTGGAGGAAGTGTGCTTAGATTCCAAGAACATCTCTAATGTATTAATCCTCAAGGTCTTAACCTCCTGCCTGAGGGAGTAAAGAAGAAGCAATCCAACACATAGCCCCATGCATGTGAGAACAGAGACTGAGTGAAACAACTCTGGTATTGAATGAGTAGCAAATGCACTCTACCCGGATGGTAAGGTGACCATTAGTTAAGACTATTCTATGTGTGCATGCTAGTGTGTGTGTGCACTCAGGATCAAAAAGAAGCTGAAGAGTTAAATCTTTGAGGAAACCTGACTTTGGAGCCTAGAGGAAGAAAGGGGGAATAGGAAAAAAAAGATCTATTTTAACCTCACGAGTATCACCCCTTTCTCAAAATAAATAAGGCAAAAGACAAGGGTTTTACCTCTTGTAGGCAATGGCTATTTGAGGAAAGGAGAGGGTGTATCGATAATGGCCTTGAACACTTAAATGGAGAAAACCGCTGAGTTCATTCAATAATTCCTGAAATACCTGATCCTTGGATAGTACTCTCTAGGCAAGCTGGAAGATGGGTGGCATTGACCACATTAATAAGGAATCTGGCTGGAGAGGGCATCAGCATCTGTTGAGTATTTCCTACGCCCCAAACAGCTAGGTGGGCACTGAACCATGTCGTCATTGCTTATTCCTGCTAGTTAAATATTATCTTCATTCTGCAGATGGAGAATCTGCTGGGCAAGGGGAGGCCGCAGGCCTATGGTCACAGAGTTAGTAAGTGCCAGATCTCTGCTGTGAGCCTGGTCTGGCTTCGGAGCACAAGTGTGTGTCTTGTGGCCCGGCTCTGCCTGTGCCCCAAGACGCTTGGGGCAGAGGGTATGTCTAGGTACCTGGAGCTCATTCTGAAAAGGAACTTGTTTGTGTCTGAAAACAAGTTTTATTTAAATAAGATGATAAATACATTACACAGAACACCAGTGACTTGTATTTGGCATGGCACTGGGCAGTCGTCGCTAGCAGGCTGTAAGCTTTCTGGCTGGTTACATGATGGGTATTTCAGTTTGAAATGTGTTCCCTCCTCAGAAGTTTAACTCTGCCGGGTTGGCTTAACATTCTGGTGTTCTTGGTTCGGACATCCCTTAGCTAGAGTATTTATGTCTGGCCACAAAGAATGAAGACCGAGGGGGCAAACCAGATTTCCTATCACCTCCTTAGAGAGAAGCGACATCTCTGCCCACCTCATCAGTCTCAGACACCAGGAGATCTTGCTTTTGCTACCAAGGGCTCCCTCTAGTGGTACAGCTGCTGTGGCTGCCTTAGCCCATCCTCTCCCTCCTCCGCTCCACAGAGGGCAGTGCAGGTGTTGATATTCTTAGGTCACGGAACTCTGAAGAGAAAGAGCCAGGGAGCTTCTGGCCAGATGTAGCCATCTGTGAATTTGTAGCCCTGGGCTTGGCTGAAACACCATATTATTGCTTTGTTTCAGGCTGGACACTGCCAGACACCCTCTGCTTGACCTCTGTTTAACTGAGGGACTTGAATCCCAGACAGCACGGCTTTTTTCAGTTTATTTCATGAAGGAGCTATTCTAGTCCAAGTTAAAAAGAAGCCCAAATTGATTACATTATCCAAGCTGTGGGCTTTTAAGCCTGTGACAGAAAAATCTGTTCCTAATGCCAAGTCTGGAAATGAGGACACTTCTATCTGCACCTAGAACAACAACTTCTATCTGCACCTAGAACAACAACAACAAAGGATGGAGGGGAGGAGAACCTAAAAGAGACTATCTTTCTGCAAACAAGATGGACCTGAGCAATTGGGTGGTTGATAGTCTAAGGAAAAAGCAACACAGTAACTAAAGCAGAAGCAGTCCCTTTAAATTCTCTCTTTCCTATTAAAATCACATAACCACACAGCAGAAGATAACCAAAATGGTAAATGTTTGAGAGCCTGAGATAGTTTATTCAGCATGAGAAACACTGTCTTGATATTGATGTTTTAATATCACACTCAGAGTTGAGTGGCTTGGGCAGTCAGGCAGCTTTGAAAATTTAAAATGTATACATGAAAAACTCTTCTGGATTTCTCAGGGGAAAAGTTAATCAGAAAAATAACATTATGGGGCACTGGGTGGCTCAGCTGGTTGAGCGTCCAACTTTGGCTCAGGTCATGATCTCACAGTTTGTGAGTTCAATCCCTGCATCAGGCTCACCACTGTCAGCGCAGAGCCCGTTTTGGAGCCTCTGTCTCCCTCTCTCTCTCAAAAATAAATAAACACTTAAAAAAAAAAGAGAAGAAAAATAACATTACAACTGGCACCAATGTGATGACCCTCTTTGAGTTCAAAAGGGATGATTTCTGAAAAGATGGAGGCCCTATATGTTCCTGAATTTTAAGTCTACCCACAGACATCGTTGTTGGCATATTGTCAAAGTTATCCAGAACATCAGGCCAAAATTCACTTACATGGTGCCGTGCCCCCTTTAACTCTGGTCTGGCATTGAGAAAGCCCGACATGGAAAGAGACCCCTCGAGAGAATGACTTTTTCCTCTTCAGGGAGCTGATCTTGCCCAGCGCATTATTTTGTGCTGACGGATATTTCTTAAAGGGTGCGCTGTGAACATGCACACGTTTTTGAATTATATAAGAAATCTGGATCGGTCTACAGAACACAGAAAAGGAGATGTAACGGAAATCAGATCCAGGCCTAAAATAAACTGAATACATGAGCTTCTCCTCTTCTGTTCCCTTTAGTTTGATTTCATAAGAAAATCTATATTTGGAAGGCGCTCTGAATGGACTATGTTGTAACAAGCAAACGCTTTTGATCATTCCCCCATGGTATGAAGAGGTGAAAGAAGCAGGGCCTCCGGGGGACTTCTTGGTCAAATGTTTCAAGGTTAAGGAGAATTTTCAAGGCTTACTTTTTCAGGTGGTAAAATTTTCCTGAGACATCTGAGGCATTATTAAAGAATGCAGATCTACACTGTAAAATGCTCCAGATATATTTAAGCACACTAAAGAAAATCAGTGGGGAGGGACCTAACCTTCGCATTAAAAATATCTTCATTCTCGTCTTCCATGGGCTGAACGGATAACTGTTGAAAACATTCATGAGAGAACATTTTCAAGAATGGGTAGCAGCGGAAAAAAAAAAAAACAACATGAAGAATTCTGGATGGCAGTTTACAGATTTGGAAGTGAAAGAACAGTTTTTTATACAGTCTGTTTTATGTCAGCCCTTTTGAAATATATTGGTTTGCAGTGTTTACATGATAGTGTTGAGGATACAGTATTTACGTACTGTATATTGCCATAGTAAGCTTCATGGCTGAAGGAAGAAAAGCATTGAAGTTGTCAGCTGGAATTGCTGCCAGCTTTACCATTACAAGCTTTGTAATCCTGGGCAAGTAGCTGGCTTCTCTGAGCCTGCTTTTTCCATCGGTAAAAAGGAGTGTGTAGTCAGGATTACACGAAACACGCAAAATATATTATGGCTACTCAATAATATTCTATTTCTTCCCACCTTCTTTGAAAATACGTTGATTCATCCAGATGAAAATGTCTGAGCTTTGGGCTTTGAGTCTAAACAATAAAAATTCATCAGTTACCGTGAGTGGCCTGATTAAAGGGAACACCCCATTTGTGTTGCAAACAAAGGAAAATTACTTGGGATGCATTCTTTTTCAACATATTATTTGGTGACACTTCTTTGGCTACAGGATTGGTGTTTTTGTTATTCTAAGATTGAAAATTAATCTTTATTTTAAAAACAAGATTCTGCAATCTTTCACAATTTCTTAAAGCTACATTTCCTTGTTCTCCTGTCTTACTATTCAAGTGTTTGTACATTTGATGGAAAAAAGCCTCATGTAAGAAGTTGCAACAAAAGGGACGCCTGGGTGGCTTAGGTGGTTAAGTGTCTGACTTCAGCTCAGGTCATAATCTCGAAGTTCGTGGGTTCAAGCCCCATATCAGGCTCTGTGCTGACAGCTCATAGCCTGGAGTCGGCTTCGGATTCTGTGTCTCTCTCTCTCTCTGCCCCTCCCTTATTCATGCTCCATCTGTGTCTCTCTCCAAAATGAATAAACATCAAAAAAATAAATAAATAAACAACAAAAAAAAAGAAGTTGCAACAAAAGATGGAACAGGATATAGGCATACTGAAAGAGGCTCAAGTTAAATAGAGAACCAAAGGGCGCCTGGGTGGCTCAGTTAGTTAAGCATTTGACTCTTGATTGTGGCTCAGATCGTGATCTCACAGTCGTGAGATCAAGCCTCGTGTTGGGCTCTGGGCTCTGTGCTGGGCATGGAGGCTGCTTAAGATTCTCTTTCTCCCTCTCCTTCTCCCCCTCCCTGCTCTCTCGCTCTCTCAAAGCAAACAAACAAAACAAAACACCCTGGGAGCCTAAGAAGTGTGAAGCGAACACCCTTTTGATGTTAGCAGTATTGAGTACAGATGAGGCCAGATGGATGCTTCTAGACTGCAATCCACAGACGGTCTTATATTTTAAGTCTGGGTTCCTGCCAAAGATGCTCATTCTGATAACAAGATGAAAACACTTCTCAAGAAATCCCACATGTGAAATTCAAATACCAAAGGTTCTTATCACCTCGGGGCCTACCTATCCTCTGTGTGGCCTGGCACTCCTATTTCCATTGTTCTCGCCGCCTTCTGTTCCAAAGCTATCACGGTTGAACACTGTATGCAGAGAGTGTCCTTAGCGTAGGGGAAGAGTATCCTCTGAATTACTCCAGGCAGCACCAAGCTCAATGCAGTGCCAGAAATGGATACATTATACTCCACAAGATGTGTGATTAGTCAATAGAGAGAAAAAAAGTCACACACACTGCCGTCTTCCACAAAAAAGGAGAGCATGCTATTGTAGAAATGATGATACCATGTGAAAAGGTTAATCATAGTCTGGCAATTGCAGTGTTGGATGCAAACCTACTTTTGCTGAGGCTGTGAGTTTCCTTGATTAGAAGCCCTGTTCCCTGCTGGGACCTTCTCCAGCACCAAGACATCTTGGTCATGTTCTTTAAGTCTGACTGTATTCGCCTCAACGTCCTGCAAATACAAATTACACCACATACAGATGCTGCTGTTTTCTCAGACAATGAAAAAAATTTCAAATGCTTCAGAAACTCATTTGGTGCTTGTGATGCTAATTGTTGCATCTACAAATTAAGTCATTTTCAAAGTCAGGGCTGGAATGGTCACAGATAGGACCAGATGAGGTTTGAGGCATATGGTTTTAAAACTCTGCTTTTACCCCAGATTCAGAAAAACAACCGAGTAGAGAGGAGTGTGGTTGTACTGTGAGAAACCTTTCAGAGAGGGTGGCATAACGGGAAGAGAGGGGAGCAAGTACACTTATCCTTAGAAAAATACGTGGCTTTCTTCTGAGGGCGTGTCATTTTCACAGGCATGCACCTTTTCTCTCTCATCAAAAGATTCTGTTTGTTTTTTTAAAAAATCAGCTCGAGGGGCACCTGGGTGGTTCAGTTGGTTAAGCGTCTGACTTTGGCTCAGGTCCTCGTCTCACGGTTCATGAGTTCGAGCCCCACATTGGGCTCTGTGCTGACAGCTCAGAGCCTGGAGCCTGCTTCAGATTCTGTGTCTCCCTCTCTCTCTGCCCCTTCCCCACTCATGCTCTGTCTCTGTCTCTCTCAAAAATAAATAAACATAAAAAAAATCAGTTTGAAATGTGTTAAAAACATTTTTCAGTTATTTTGAATAATTTTATAAACCGTATCAATGATAATGATCCTAACCTGATTCTTTCCAAGAATTTTTTTTGGCTAAGTGTAAACTCCATGTGTGTAAACTTCAAAGAGTTACTAAAGTTTACCTCTAAATTTCAATGTCACTTGAACAATTAAATTAAAAATCTTGACAGACTTTTTTTCATCATTTGGTCCCCATTTTAAAAGAGATAACAAGTCAAATTCCGTGAGGCATTTTTTTTTCTATATTATTCAATGGTATAATTTTAAATTTAACTTTTTTTATTAAGGGAACACATTTCTAAGACAAACTTTGTTGTCAGAATCTTGTCCTCAAAGGCAAAGGCTTAAGGCCGTGTGAGAATAGGTGTTCATACATAAGGAACGGAGAATGACATTGTGAAGCATCATTAAGTAAGGCTGAACGTACCAGTAACTGCATTTAGAACTTCAGGGTAGGATAGAGAAAGATGCTAAGGCTGGGAGAGACAGAGAAGAGAGTGTGCTCAGTGTAGGAAAAGAGCAAAATGACCCTAGAGGAAACAGTCTCCCAGAGTGAACTCAAGCTGGGGCAGGCTGGACTGCAGGCCACCTGAGAGGTCAGGGCTGACGGGACACTGTCATCTTTCCCAGTAGTCCACAGACAGTCTTTCTAGGGATTGTGTGTGTGGCAAGACCAGGGACCATCTCTTCTCATCCTCACCCACTCTCACAAATACTTTATTGAACAAGCTTTGAGTAGGCCCATCTGCAGAGTCAACTTTAAGTGCAATTTCACATCTCTGTCACCCCAGTTATTCTTCGCCTACCCGCTAAAGTCTGAAATTCCTTTAGTATGAATCAAATTGACATGAAGCACTTGAAAATGCTTGATTGGAGTAACCATGGGTGACGTTAATTCCCACTAAAATGTAATCACTCAATAAGTGAGGAGAGGATGTGATGATACAGGAAAGCTTCAGATTTGGGAAGAAATAGGAGGTGGAGACTAAGAAAGTCTAGGATGGAGAAAGACCTGGGGAGTGAGGTAGGAAAGGACACAAAAGGGCAAGCCTAGAATTGCCAAAGAGAAATGGCTCAGACTTTGGCATTTGGCCAAGGCAGTCCCTAGATTTTTTTTTTTTTTTTTTTTAATTCTCATGGGCCAGTATGGGTGTGTCCAATTATTTGGTGTGGCACACGTGCCATATTGGCAGCTTTACTGGAATATCACCCTTGGATCCCAGAACGCACACCAGCACACTGAACATACCAGGTTTAGAACCAAGGCTCTTTGTTCTTAGAGCGTTCAGTAGTCACAGTACCGCTCAGTTAACACCACACTCTGATCTTCGCTGGTCTGGCAAAAGGAAAAATGGGATACTTCTCAGCCACACTGCCTTGGACTCACCCTCAGGATCCGGTTGAAATCCTCCTTGTCCACTCTTAAGAAATGGCAATTATCTTCTCGCAAGACGATAGAAGCAGCTCTTGGGGCATCGTTCACTAGTGCTAACTTGCCAAAGTCATCCCCCTCATGCAGGGTACAGACCACACCCTGGAGGGAGCAGAACATTCAGATGAACAGGATCCCTGAATCTGAGCAGACAGCCACTCACCTCATGCCACAAGACGCCCTTTACCCAAAACACTGTATATAAATGGACTGCGCCAGGGATGCCAAAGGAGAGTTACAGAATTAGATTATAATGTTTTATTGTTCTTTCATTTAGTGATATGGGCTATGGCCTAACTAAAATGTACACATTTAATGTATTTATTTTAAATTGATACAACATCTATAAGGAGATGAGCCCCAGAAAGTTCAACTCGAATGAGTATAATAATTTAGATAATCTGTGACTGGAGATGCTGTAATGTCTTTTCTACACCGAGTAACAATGTTGTTGCAGGTTTAATTGTAGCACTTCCATACTTAGAGCCACACTAGTAAATGGAGCATAATAAAGTTTCACAAAGAAAAAGATATACATACCTTGCCATAAATGACTACATTCACTGATCCTTTTAGAATAATGTACCAGGAGGTGCCTTCTTCCCCCTGGTTAAACACTAGACACAAAAAGATGAAAAGACTTATGACAAGAATAGAAGCACATCAATATAAATTACAGCTTATCAAATCATCATTTTTAAGTCCCCAGAATTATACATTTACTCCAGAAGGAAAAAAAAAAAGTCACTGGCAAATACTAACTTATTCAGGTGGAATGGTATTTCCTTTTCTATAGAACACGAAAGGAACATAGATACCACGCTACTTGCTAGGCTCTAAAAGGTACGGATTTACTATTGAGCCATGTGCCAGCAATCCATTTCTTAAAGCGATAAATACACTTTCCCCTACAGTCCATCAAAACTTATTACGCTATTGAAAATAGTTTTTAAAAGTAATCTTCACGCTAGTGTGTGAAGTTTGAAAACGTGCAAATCAGCACTACATACTGTTTATGGATAAGTGTCTATATGTTACTAAAAAATGAGTTGTGATAACACTCACTGCACATAGGGTAGGAATTACCTTGGGGAGGGAAAGAAAACAATGAGATAAAGGAAGGAACAAGAGGGCTTCGTTTGTATCTATAATTTCATTCTTTAGAAAATATGAAAAGATAGTATCATGTCCGTGTTTGATGAAGATAAAAAAAGGTGCTGGTAATAATCTCTATTTTTTTTGTTGGAAATACTTAAATATTTCTAATAAAATGAAAACAATCAGTAAGTCTGAATGAAAAAACATATATGAGAAGTTAAGTCATCAGTGATGATAAAAATAAAAAATCTTAAAGTGAACCATTAAAATGTAAAGAGAAAACATTCTTCCTAAAATTAATATCCATGTTAGAAATACCACTATTGATGACTGGAAGTAAAACATTTTGAAATGTAATCTTTATGACACTTTTTGCTTTTACGATTCATGTTCCTGCTTCTTTGACTAACACAGTCTGAAGAAAGAACAAGATTTTCCAAAGAACCTCTCTTGAAAAGTTAACAGGTGTCCATTTAAAAAAGCGTCTTATGGGGCGCCTGGGTGGCTCGGTCGGTTAAGTGTCCGACTTCGGCTCAGGTCACGATCTCATGGTCGTGAGTTCGAGCCCCGTGTCGGGCTCTGCGCTGACAGCTCAGAGCCTGGAGCCTGCTTCAGATTCTGTGTCTCCTTCTCTCTCTGCCCCTTCCCCACTTGTGCTCTGTCTCTCAAAAACAAATGTTAAAAAAAAAAAAATTTAGAATGAGCAAATATCTGGACTTGTAAATTGCCATTAAAATGTATGGTTTTTTATTTATTTATTTTTTTAAATTTTTTTTTCAACGTTTTTATTTATTTTTGGGACAGAGAGAGACAGAGCATGAACGGTGGAGGGGCAGAGAGAGAGGGAGACACAGAATCGGAAACAGGCTCCAGGCTCTGAGCCATCAGCCCAGAGCCCGACGCGGGGCTCGAACTCACGGACCGTGAGATCGTGACCTGGCTGACGTCGGACGCTTAACCGACTGCGCCACCCAGGCGCCCCAAAATGTATGGTTTTTTAAAAAAAATTAAAAAAAGATAAAAAAGCGTCTTATGTTTCACGCAATTTAAAAAGTGTCAGTTTAAATGGAACGGACGTTTTTCTTTATTGCAGAACTTTGAGAACCTTAGTATGCTCAGGTGTCTTCTGACTCTCCAAGGGAGATTAGAGAAAGCGGCCTTTCCTGCCTTGAGTAGACCAGGAGCCACATTTACCAAGAAGGATTTTGTAGAACTTGAGGAAAAGGATGGCTTAAACGATTCTGTTCACATTTACTAATATCAAATTGGAACGTCTTGCTTCCAAATGCCCTCACAGAACTAAACAAGTTGGGTTCTGAAGAGATAAGAATATATTAGCCCTGCATTGGTATTTGGGGCAATGAGTTTCTCTCGGGCTCAGAACTGGTACAGCAAGTGAGAGAAGAAAAACCAAGCAGGGCGATTTGTCACTCTAACTAGGGATCTGGAGAGACAGACTTGTTCTCTGAAAATCAAATTGAAGTGAAGCTGCGTGAAAAGGTCCTTGTAGGGTCCTTCCTGAAGAGCAGTGACTTCACCCCACCCTCTTTATTTAAAAAAAAAATTTTTTTTTTTTAACGTTTATTTATTTTTGAGACAGAGAGAGACAGAGCATGAACGGGGGAGGGGCAGAGAGAGAGGGAGACACAGAATCGGAAGCAGGCTCCAGGCTCTGGGCCATCAGCCCAGAGCCTGACGTGGGGCTCGAACTCGAGGACTGCGAGATCGTGACCTAAGCTGAAGTCGGATGCTCAACCGACTGAACCACCCAGGCGCCCCATACCCCCACCCTCTTTAAATACTGCCTTGAGTCAGCAGGGAGCCAGTGGAGACTCAGGCTGCCAACTGTTACCAACCTGGTACCAGAAAACCCTAGGGCAGCATAATAACAGGCACATGCTGGGAATAGTCGTGAGGCTCGAGAAACCGAACTGCCACATCATGTCCTTCCAGGTCTGACCTGGCCCCCCAAGAAGGAAAGCATTTGCAGTCAGGTTCCCATGGCATATGCTCTTGAGAAGCTCGCCAGGCACAACGTCCCATTACGTTCACTTACACACGGTTCCTCCTTTGGCATGAGACTCAAAAATGAGAACACCTGCTAACTCTCGTTTCACCTAGAAGAAAAAGAGAAAGAATTGGAAAGGCCAGATTGGGGGGTGGGGTGGGACTTGTTCTCCTGAGCAGTGCTGAATGTACCCTTCTGTTCACACAGCCATTTCCCACTTCGCTAGCTGCTAGTCTCGTCTAGAACCACTTTCACCAAATTTGCCACTAGATTCACTTATTTTTGGGAGAGCATAAGCAGGGGAGGGGCAGAGAGAGGGGGACAGAGGATCCAAAGCAGGCTCTGCACTGATAGGCTGACAGCTTGATGCGGGGCTCAAACTCATCAACCGTGAGATCATGACCTAAGCTGAAGTCGGACGCTCAACTGACTGAGCCACCCAGGGGTGCCCCTACCACTAGATTCATAACGCTCTGACAAAAGCTATCTTATAAGCTAATTCATTCAAAACAGTCTCCCCAGAAACCATTTAAAACATGGCTTCACATGTGGGGCGCCTGGGTGGCGCAGTCGGTTGGGTGTCCGACTTCAGCCAGGTCACGATCTCGCGGTCCGTGAGTTCGAGCCCCGCGTCAGGCTCTGGGCTGATGGCTCCGAGCCTGGAGCCTGTTTCCGATTCTGTGTCTCCCTCTCTCTCTGCCCCTCCCCCGTTCATGCTCTGTCTCTCTCTGTCCCAAAAATAAATAAAAACGTTGAAAAAAAAAAATTTAAAACATGGCTTCACATGTATGAACTAGCTAATTTCGCTGCCAGTCTTCCATCTTGGGTGAGAATATCATCGGACCCTGCTGCTATGAGAGGCTCTTCCTTGCATCACACATACTACATCACCACACACACACTGGAAAATTCAAATGAAACTTCAATGTGCAGGCAGATTTATATTCCTACATAGCTAATTGTTTTAAAATCCTAAATTATGGTTGCAAATCTTGGCTCTAATTCCCTAAGAACAAAGTGACCTCAGAATTTCCCCCAGTGCCTGGGTACCTGGGGTGTGAGCTAGAAGAGGAGACTCCCCATAGTCCTTTCAATTCCACCATGCTGAGCAAGTCACAGCAGGGGCGTGCTGGGGACCTGGAGTGCAGGCAGGGAAAAGGAATCTCCCCTCACTTCTGTCTACAGCATGAGCTCATGATACCTACAAGGTGCAGGGGCACCCCAGCTGAGGCGCCCAGGCACTAGACCTATCCCCACCTCCCACGGACAGAGTGAGGATGACAAGGGCAGTGGTATGTGGGAAGGGTGGCTGGTCTAGACTACACCCCTGAATGCCCTATGTAGGTAGGTGAGCAAGCTTCTGGACCCACAGTAGTGCAGCAGGAGAAGGATGGGAAGGCAGCTCCATCTGAGTTGAAGGGGGAGGGTTTGGAGCCCTTCTGCTTGGAGCTGTGGCAAGTGCCTCATTGCTCTCAGCAGAGACCTGACCTCTGCCCCCAGAGAAAGGACCACAGACATTGCTACCATGCATGTGGTAGCATAATGCCAGCAAGTAAGCTGGGAATGATAGGCAAAGCAGGTATGTAGATATTGCTGAGGGGCCTCAGAATATGATCTGTGAATATTGAAAGAACTTCTATTTACTATTATTATTGAATTATTAACATATAGGAGACTTGTGCTACCTGGAAAACACATTCCTATATTTCTTCTATAGGAGGATGTATTTCTGTCCCTATTCAGAGCCAAATTTCTGTCCACTGCCTTCCTAAATAACTTCATCACGTAAAAGTTCAGAGTCAGACATAGCCATTGGGCCATTTTTCACTAATGGGCCCTGCTACTGTGTCCTAACATATCTGAGGCAATGTTTCCTTGAACCTTCTGCTTCCTTCTCCATAGGGCAGCACACCTGGGCAAAGCCGGCCCTGTGGGCCAAGACAGGCCATCTTGATTTTTCTCCTTCCTCTATATTTCATGGAAGGGTCTCAGAGTTCCCCTTAAGGTCTGGATCTCTTGTCAAAGTGTACAGATTCCAAGATTCAGGTTTTGAAGAATGAAGTACATTTTCCAGTCTTACTCACTCGCTCATACTGCTTCAGGGTTTAGGGCACATGAACAACTACTAACAACATGGTAACACTTGATCCCATTTGGGGACTATTCTTGAGTGTAACTTCCTTTATGTCTCATGAGAGAGAGTAGGCATGATTTATGAAGAATTCAGGCATTCCTTCACCACCACCCCCATGCCAAAATACACTCCTTCATTGCTAACAGTGCATTCAACACCTCCCCCTCCCGAGCATGCTCAACAAGGAGACGACCTACTGTTGTAGAAAGATGGGATAAGGCCTTAATGTGAATGAGCTCTTCATAGATAATCTCTAGGTCATCCACGGTCCTCTGGCCAGGTCTACAAAGAAAAAAGTAAGAAAAAAAACAAAGAAAAAAAGTCATCACAAAAGCTTGAGATATAGAAATGGAGTACAGTAATGTGTTTAGGGATTTCCTAGGAGAAATCTCTATGAAAAGACTTTGACAGAAGAAAAGATCCTGCCATTAGAACCCCTAAAGGGATTTTTGAATTGAATGTGTTCCTTGATGGAAGAATGTGCATAGTCCTCTTCCCTTCCAATCTGAGGGAGGAACATCTCCACTCACATTATAGTTGGCTAACTTATCTCTCACTCTGTAGATGATTGCTCTAAAAAATTGCTTGTCATTACCATCAGAATCAGGAACTGCAAAACTTGTCTTTTAACGCAACTAGGAACAATTGATTTCATTAGCTGGATGACTGATCCAAATTCCTTGGGATCCTGTGTGATGTCTTAGCCTAACAGAATAATGCTGCTGTTACTATTGTTTCAGATGATGTAATATGTTTCTAGACAGGACTCAAATAGAGGATTAATGTAGACTCAACATTTTCTTACTTATCCCTGAAAAAGTGAGGGCATGAGATGAGCAGAAAGCAAACAGCAGTGTTTAGGATTAGTACCAAAGGGAAAGAAGGAAGGTACACACTCTCATTTCCCCAAATCTGTTCCATGGATGACAGCTCTTTCGTGGGATGTCAATCAGTGTATGGGTTTTTTTTTCTATAAATTATTTTTTTTTATATAAATTGTTTTAAACTAGTATCCAACAGCCTGCCTTTGAGGATAGAATATGGAAGTGTTATGGACGTTTTGGCATGGGAGGACTGAGTGGATTCCTAACCATCTTTAATGTGTGTGACTATTCTGGAATCACTAGTAGTGTTCAATTACACACCAATGATAATCAATACGATTGATCAGTAATTTGGGTGTTCTATTGCTCCCTGCAATATAAGGAACCCTGGCTAATGTGTTTTTGAAACTTCAAAACAAACAAAGGGGTGATCAAATCTCAAAGAGCTATGTGGAAGGACAGGCAGCATTTACTTTCCGCTAACTGTTGCAATCATGTATGTTACCTATTCTGTAACCATCAGTCTGTTTTCTGTATTTTGTCCTGAAATTCCAACAATTTATGATATTACTCAATGTTACTGTATGTTAAACATGTAAACCTTAATGAGCTACTGATGGTATTTCATCCTTAATTGCATTACATTTTAAAAAGTGTTCCTTGGTCGGATAAATTTGGGTGTGTTGGAGTACTGAACACAGCACTGGATTTTGAGTATGCAGATCAAGTTTTAACCTCAGTGCAACCACTCAGCAGCTATGCGGCATCAGTCTCGGTCTCATCTGCAAACTGAGGACGATACCTTCCTGAGAGAGATGCGAGAGCCAAGGAAGTAGCGAATGTGAAGGTGTTTGCATATTTAAGTGGGAAAAAAATAGCAAAGTGATTTTCAAAGCTCAAACCCTTGTTTAAGTAGCTTTAGGGGCGCCTGGGTGGCTCAGTCGGTTAAGCGTCCGACTTCGGCTCAGGTCATGATCTCCTGGTCTGTGAGTTCGAGCCCCGCGTCAGGCTCTGTGCTGACAGCTCAGAGCCTGGAGCCTGTTTCCAATTCTGTGTCTCCTTCTCTCTCTGACCCTCCCCCGTTCATGCTCTGTCTCTCTCTGTCTCAAAAATAAATAAACATTAAAAAAAAAAAAAAGGAGTTTTAAACAGGGGCACCTGGGTGGCTCAGTCAGTTAAGTGTCTGACTTCAGCTCAGGTCATGATCTCACGGTTGGTGGGTTCGAGCCCTGCATTGGGCTCTCAGCTGACAGCTCAGAGCCTGGAGCCTGCTTTGGATTCTGTGTCTCCTTCTCTCTCTATCCCTCCCCCACTCACGCTCTGTCTCTCTCGCTCTCAAAAATGACCATTAAAAAAAATTTAAAAAAATAAGGTAAACAAACAGATAAAGTATATATACTATCACAGATAAAGTATAACATGTGGGCCAGCAAATTACATCTAAAACTAAGTCATTGGATAAGCAGTTTGAGCAATCAAAACTGAATTGTGAATATCCTGAAATAGTTGATTGGGTTAAATAATTTTGCTGCCATATTATATATCATGTAGGGAGTTGATCGAGTGGGACTAACTGGAGGAAGAAAGCTCTATGCATATCTTGCACATTACCTTCTCAAGGGCAGCTTTGATGCAAACAAAAGAATATGGTATCTTTCTCTTGTAGCATCAACAGAGGATGTTTCCTAATCCTGACTATTCAAAGGGACACGTACTAAATCCGTGACCCAGGGGGATGCCAGCCAGCTTTACCTCCTGTGAAGGATCACCACTGAAGGACACAGCTGTGCACCAATCCAGTGCTTCAGGGCAGATCTCAGACAGTATGGGACCCAAAGATACCAAAGAAAAAACTATGGCCATGGGGGCTCTAAAGGAGCCAGCCCTTCTTAGTAAGGGGCCTAATCTACTACTTGACTTAGACATGGGGATTTTGAAACTGGGACCCTTGGAGATTTAAAAGTCAATTGAATCACCCCAGCTGATCTACCACGATAGAGGCAGCTAATGTGAAAGTCTCAGGTAGGCATAATAGGATTATGGCTCTTCAGCATGAGGAGCGGCCCTGCTGTTCCTGCTACTTGACATCAGCTGCAAATAGCATGGACCCTCCTAGAAGCTTGGCTAAAAGGGAAAACAGTTGCCAAGTCTCATTCTCACCTCCATGGGGAGGAAGAAAACTCAGCTGGGAAAAGAAAAGGTTAGAATTTATCTCTAAAATCTTGACAGATTCAAAGTTGGAAATCCATTCATTGTGGAAATCCAAATCAATGTGAAATCCATTCTGATCAACTCTTATGGCATTAGAATCTATAAATCCTATTATATTAAAACTGATTGTGTATGTCAACTATACTTTGATAAAAAATAAAATGAAGGGGCTCCTGGGCTCAGTCGTTTGAGCGTCTGACTCTTGACTTTGGGTCACGTCATGATCCCAGGGTTGTGGGATCGAGCCCTATGTCTTAGGATTCTTTCTCTCCCTCCACCCCTCTCTCCCATTCATGTTCTCTAAGATGAAAAAAAAAAATGAAAATGATTATATTTCATCCAAGAGTTAAAACATATAATGAAGAGCTGTCCAGTCCTCAATGCAGCATATTGCAAATTTGACGCAGTGGTTCAAGGTTGCCCTGTGAGTCACGCTAGGTCGTCTTAGGACCTGCATCAGAGTGTGGGAGAGGAGAAGTGAAGACAGTGACTCTGAAGAATTTCTGAAATCTCTTCACCGCCCTGCTGCCCCACACAACTGAGCACTGCCTGGAGCTCCACTTACCCCTTTCCCTCCCTGCCACTTACCACCCCCGTCCCCCCCCCCCCCCCAATTATTTCCCAGTGTCTTCTCTGGTCTGTTATTCTTTTGTTTACTGCCATTAGCTCTGTGCTCAGTGTGTTCTACCTTCTCTCCCTGGGGAAAAAGACAAAAAACCCCACCTTTCATCTATGTAATGCTGACACCTAAATCTTTATCTCCAAACAGACTTCGTTCCTGAGCTCCCAGAGTTTTCTGGCCACCTCCATCTCCTCCTAGATAAGCCATAGTGCTCCCTCATCATCACACAAGGATCTGTGAAGCCAGATCTCAATCTCCCACATCTTCCAGACACATTCATCTCCCCTCTCTTCACACCTTACCTCATGGCTCTGCTCTCTGCTCCAGCCATACCAGACATCTCTGTATCCCTCCAAAATGCTAGGCTTTCTCGTGTCTCCAAGACTTTCCACATGCTCTTTTCTTTGCTATATCTTTTTCTGCTGCAAGCCCAACTCAGATGTCATCTCTCCCAGCTAAAATTGGTTGTTCAACCCTTATTCTTCCATGGCACATGGTCCTGCTGCTGTGGTGATTACAACATACTGTGAAGAATGCTCTTTGTTTAAATATCCATAACTCTAGTCTGCTCTTCTCAAGAGAAGCAGCATCTGGTAGTGCAAAGGGCACTGGATTGGAAGCAGAAACTGGACTGGAGATCTAAATCAGGAACTTCCTAGGTATGTGATTGGTGTAATGCCTTGTTTCTGCATCTGTAAAATGGGAATAATTAATACGATTGTCATAAAGATCACAGGAGTTAATATACGCAAAGTATTGATATATTGGAAATAGAGCACAAGTGCAGGATGGCATTATCACCAGGGTGGATGTTCAATATGAATGAAGACACACGTTCCTACAATTCATGCTGAACTGAGGGTCTACCCAAGGGAGAAGGCAGCAGTATTATGGACCAGTTCTTGTTCTGTGCCCAAGGGAAATGGGGGCTTATGCTCTGCCATCCTTCCTATCAAAGGTCAAGTAAGATGACGTGCCCATGACACAACTCACTTTTGATATGGCACACGTTTGTGTCATGGCAAATAGTTCATTAATAATGAAGGAAGGACATAGGGTGAAAATATTGAACCTCATCTCTTACTCCAAATCCCATAAAATGATAGAAAAGACATATTTTCTATAGGATTATAGATTTTATTCATCCAGCTGTGAGGAAGAAATTACCACATTAGACCAGCTGAAGTCACTCAGTAGAACTAAATCAAGATCAGTGGCAGCTTGGACAGAGGTGACCACCCAAGACCAAGTAGCACCTGTGGGGCTCAGCCCTTTTATGGCCTTATTTTTATCTACCATGCTAACGATCTGATTGGAAAGGTATTTTATAAAATTTTTAAATGTTTGTTCATTTTTGAGAGAGAATGAGAGAGAGCATGGGCAGGAGGGGGGTAGAAAGAGAGGGAGACAGAATCCCAAGCAGGCTCCACACCAGCAGCGCAAAGCCTGATGCAGGTCTTGAACCCACAAACTGTGAGATCATGACCTGAGCCGAAGTCAGACGCTCAACCGACTGAGCCACCAGGCACCCCTGGAAAGGTATTTTAAAATCCAAAACAGCACTGAAAACAAACAAGCATCACCATCACCACAAACCACATAATAGTACTATGGGCAGACAGAGTTTTAGGAATTCTTGGGTGACAGAGAACAGATAGGGATAAAACGTGTGAGAAATGACTGGAAGTGGCCACAGCTCAATATTCACAGAAAACCACCACAGGAGGAAGACAGCAGATGAGATAAGGGCAGGACAGGGTCAGAGTGGTTCATCAAAAGACTGCTTCTTTCGGGTCAGTGGCCTCTTTTCCCAGGCCCCACAGTGAGCAGTGGGCAGTGGCAGAGTTTATTGCCAGGCTAAACCTTGAGACCTGCTCTCTAAAACATGCCCGGGGAGAAGCCTGAGAGAGAAGCCCTGGGCCCTCCTGCCGGACACAGAGGAGGAAAAGGAGTAGCAGCTCTCCCAGGAGCAAAATACCCAGAAAGGCCCCATTCCTGGGAAATCCTCCTTAGTTTGGCAACTAGTGGGAGGAAGAGGGGTGGCTTCAGCTTGCCTGCTCCCCCACGTGCCTCTCACAAAGCAAAGCCTGCTAGGAAACATGGCCTCCGCTGCCTTCAGGGGCAGCTCTGATGGGGATGCAGACCACACCTACACAGAAATCCATGTGGCGGCTTATTCTACCCCCTGGTTCCCCATTCAGCAAAAGCCACTCCGGAGAAGTAAACACTTCCCTGGGGACTTGCTGGGTGCTGTGGAGAAACCCATGGCAGCTGTTTGAAACAGGATGGAACAAAGCTTAAAAACAGTTTAGTCTCCGAGTCCTAAATAACATTCAAAATGAAAGGAAAAAAAAGAAAAGAAAGCTACAATCCTGTGGTCTAAAGCGGTCAATGTAATCACAGGGCAGGCCACAGTTATTTGGCAATCCACCCAGGTAGCAGTGAACTTTTTGGTTCTGTTTACAGCCAATGTTTTAATGAGGTGAGAGAAGCTAGGACTGCAAGGTGTGAGGGGACTTACTCTAAAAAATGAGTATATTCACAGTCAACAAAGCAATAAAAGCATTTGTGAGAGGTTTGCCACAAGCAAACTCACTGACGTTTCAGGGGGCCTTGACTTGTTGCTGGGACTGAAAGTTGAGGGAAGTCCCAGGGAGGAGGTCAGATGGAGCATGGGCGGCCAGCCTATGCCCACGAAGGTGGATCACAATCCGAGCCCCTCTCCTATCCCAGGTGGATCTTCCGGATTGTGGCAGCGATGACGGAAAGGCAGCCCAGCCTCTCCCAAGGCCGCCAGCTCGGAGCTGCTGTGCCATCTAGTGTCTCAGAGAAGATTCCCCTCTCTACTCAATCTTGATCTGCAGCTTTCCCCAACCCCCCCCCCCCCCCCCCGCCAAAGGGCACCTGATAACAACTAAAAGTGAGCCTTCCCCACCACAATCACTGAACAAAGTCACATTTTAAAAGCGGGTTTCTCATGGCAAACAGTGGCATTAAGCACCTCTCACGCTTTGGTCTTTACGGGGGTGACAGGGAAAAAATGGAGAAGAGGTCCTGCAAATCAGACCCCAGCCTGTTCAAACAGTAATGAAAGGGTCCCAAGGACTGAAGGCAATTTGGCTTTCAAGAGTCAAGGGAACACTGTGCCCCAAGCGGGAGGAGGGAACCCCATGCACCTTCACAGAGTAACCTATGAGGCTGGGGAAGTGAATTGACTCTCTGGCTGCTCTGAGTGGCAGCCGGTGAATGTACCTGGTCTTTACTTGTCCTTCTCCAGATGTCACAGGGAGAGATATTAGGCATCCCTGCTTCTTTACAAATCTGCGTGGTGCCACATTGATGTGGATTTGTCGGATCCTGCTGTGGAAAGGCCTAGTTTCTGCAGGGGATGCATTCTGGCAGCAATGTCTAGTTACAGACAAGATAATAAACGGGGATGGATGGAGAAGCAGTTTATACATTAAAGGATGGGAGGGCTCAGGTGATATTGGAAGCTGCTGGTAAATACAGTTTTATCAAGGAATTTATCAAGGTCAGAGACTGAGCTCCTCAGTTATTGGAACGTGGATAAAATGAGGGATTCGTCCAGACACCAAGCAGCACGTGGGCATGGCCAGTGGTAAAATATGCAGGTGAGAGAATAAATAAGCCATTCTTCTAGACCTGTCGTCTAGTAGACCTATTCTCTGGTGCATGGGAAAAAAAGCCAGAAAAGTCAATGTTATAAATATCTAGTAAGCCATGGTCATGCTTCAAAATAAAGGAAATGCTTTATTATTTTTTTTCTGAGGGGTGGGGGTAGGAATGCTTTATTTTTCTTGCAACACTCCACCTCATCCCACCTCACTGTCCTGCTTATAAGTCATTTCTCAAACGTGGTCATCTTCCAACACCCTTAAGATTGTGAGAGCTCACCTCTTTCCACTTCCCTTAAAGGAAGTTTGGTTTTATTTCCCACCCTCTTATGTAATAAACCAACAAAACGTGTTTCTTTTCTTTACCTCCCAGGATCCTTGCTTCTTAAGAGTTACATCTTCCATGTTAGAGACATTCCAGGAACCTGGTGACTGGACATTTGCAGCGTCCTGTCCAGATCTCTCTGCTCACTTCTCTGCCACACCACCACCCCTTCGCCTTATCTTTAACCCAGAAAAGAACATTTTAGGTTTATCAGATGCAATTAGGCATTTTTTAGTTCTGATAGCAAAGCCTATACATCCCTATGTACATTCTTTCCTTTATTTGTGAGGTTAGAAATGAACATTGTCCACCATTGCAGTAAAGGGCAGATGCTTTATGAATATTTGTGAGAAATGAAGTCACCCTCATCAAGACATGGGTAAGGAGCCATAATTAAGGCCCCTGAGTGCTAAGTGTTTTTAGGACAAAGTAATTTAAGGTTTTTCATGTTTAGAAATTGAATATGCCCAACATACTTCCAGCAAAAGTGGTTACTATGGGGACACACTAGAAGTTTAATATTAAACCTTTTAAAAGGTGCAAGTACAAATATTTTCCTGCAAAACATCTAAGCAGCAAGTTGAGAAAACAACAAATTTAGATGGCATCAGAGAGTATAGCTACCTGCCTTCGTGTATGATGCATATAGATAATCAGATAGAAAATGCAAACAGTTTTTGAGGAGGTGCTATGTATACACATTATTACTTTTTCCTTGCAAAAACTCATTCTTTTTTTTTTTTTTTTGCAAAAATTAATTCTTAATCAGGGACAGATGGACTACCTATATTTCTTTGGATTTCACTTCTTATTTAATAAACACCCTAGAGAGGGTGAAGTTGCAACCTAATAAAGAAGATTGAATATTCTCCATGAAAAAAAAAAATGGAATGAAATTGGCTTTGGAGTAAGCAGACATGGACTCGGATCCTGGCTCAGCCACATATACTTCCATGTGATGTCAAGGAAAGCACTTGACATCTACTAAACTCAATTTCTTCAAATGTAAATCGTGGATAATAACATAAGTCCTATTCATTCCATAGAGTGGTTTTGAGGTTCAAGGACATGATGTATATAAGGTCACTATGTAAACTATACAGTGTGATTCATACATTAATTATTAAGTTTTGTTTGTAATTCCGGCCAGTGGGTTGACGTGAATATTTTTCTAAGTAGATGACAACGCTTGTACTCCACTCAGGTCCATGAGGTCGTAATTGAGTAAGATGAGATTAGTCTGTCATAATTATTATATTTTTTTAAGATTATTTATTTATTTTGACAGAGAGAGACAGAGAGAGAGAGCACGCACAAGCAGGGGAGGGGCAGAGAGAAGGAGAGATAGAATCGGAAGCGGTCTCTGTGCGGTCAGCGCAGAGCCCGATGCGGGGCTCGAACTCACAAACTGTGACATCATGACTGAGCCAAGATCAAGAGTCGGATGCTTAACCGACTGAGTCACCCAGGTGCCCCTGTAATTATTATTTTTAAATCAAATACCCATGACATCTTTCCTCACCAATGCTCTAAGAATAAACCCAGCAGGCCATTTTGAATCCTGTTTGGCTTGGGAAAGGTGATAGGCCACAGTAAAGAATACAGACTCCAGAGTCAGACAGACCCGCACCGGATCCTGAGTCCAACACTTTTGGGATAAACACAGGCAGGTGATTTAACCTATGCCTGTTTCCTAATCCATAAGATGGGGATGGTATTAATAATTACCTCACAGTTCTGTTGCAAGAACTGAATGAGATAATTGTTGAGCATAGTGCCTAGCATAGGTAAGCTCAATAAGTGTTGGCTGTGATTAAATATAATCGTATTTGTTTTTCCCTTTACAATCTCCTTGTGAAGCTGGGAGAGGGCAAGCCGGTATTACTAAACTCACTTTATAGTTTAAGAGATTTGTCATCTGGAGATGTTGGGTTCTTATTAGTGATTTGGTAAGATGAGAATCCAAGGCTCTGGAGCCCAGTCTTGCTTTCACTTTATTTGGCAGTTTCTTGGGTCAAATGCATGTATCTCAAATGCTGTCATTAAATTCCCAAAAAATAATTAATTTTAACCTCACAGAACTCAATATCTTGCATTGTGTCTTTAGTCTCAGCATTCTCTACAGACAGCAGAGAAACCTGCCGATTGCAAAGCGGACCATCCACACCTCTCTTTAATGTTCTTCAATGGTGCCCCAAATGTCTATAAAATAATAGTCAGTGCATACAGAGTGCATAGCTGACCCCCCTCAATTAGACCTGGGCCTACCTCCCCAGCCACATTTACTAGCACTCTTGGTCTGGGCATTCATTCACTCTGAAACAGCTTATTGTTCCCTGCTGGAACTTTCCTGACATCTTTCTGGCCCCAATCCCACCTCTGCACTCCTGTCAGGCTGTTTTCTTTCTTTGTTCTGGCAAGAAGAACACTAAAATATTATTTTTGCTGCTGTTATGAAAGGGCTTGAGAATGAATTTAAACATCCAACAAGGACTAACTGAATGTATTAGAGACATTCAGAGGATAGCCTATTATACACCTCTTAAAAATCCCATCCTTGAAGAACATTTAAGGTTAAGAGAAAAAACCCACAATATATGGCCCTTTGTAGCAACATGGATGGAACTGGAGAGTGTGATGCTAAGTGAAATAAGCCATACAGAGAAAGACAGATAGCATATGTTTTTGCTCTTATGTGGATCCTGAGAAACTTAACAGGAACCCATGGGGGAAGGGAAGGAAAAAAAAATAAAGAGAGGTTAGAGTGGGAGAGAGCCAAAGCATAAGAGACTCTTAAAAACTGAGAACAAACTGAGGGTTGATGGGGGGTGGGAGGGAGGGGAGGGTAGGTGATAGGCATTGAAGAGGGCATCTTTTGGGATGAGCACTGGGTGTTGTATGGAAACTAATTTGACAATAAATTTCATATATTGAAAAAAACCCCACAATATATTACTAAGTGTAAAAAGTTAGGAATTTAAAAATAATAAGAAGGACAGGCACCAAAATGTTAACAATTATCTCTGGGAGATGTAATTGTAGGTGTTATTTATTTTTCTTTAACTCTTTTCAGTAGTTTCCAAATTTTCTACAATGAACATATTGACTTTAACAATAAAAAGTCAGTAAAATCTTATAATGAACCCTACACTGTAAATGGGCAGCTGTATCCATCTTCTCTCCCAAATATGAATCTCAATGGCAGTGATCCAATGGCTGGCTTCATGTAAGCATGAGGGATAAGTAGTAAATTGTCTTTAGAGAGGAGAGGCAATAAACCCAAACCTAAGAAATGGACCTCTTAATGCAATCATTTCTTCTGGTAAATTCTATAAGCTTTCATTTAGGGCACAGCAATCTTTCCAGAAAAAACAAACAAAAACAACAACAACAAACCAAAAACAAAAAAAAACAAAAACAAAACAAAACAAAAAAGGCAAAGTTTTGTCATGCAGTGAAAGAAAAGATTCACAGTGAATTTCTTATTTCATAGAGATTAGGATCTTTAAGTCATGTTTCTCTCTTTTTTTTTTCATATTTCTCTTTTCATCTGATTTGCATTTGAGGATGAATTTCATAACTTTGAACATTTCTTAGCACATCCCAACAGAAATCAAAACCCTAGGAACCACTGACTTTAGGCTTGCTAATCTGGGTTCCCCTGAGGAAGCAACTTTCCCTATAATTATCAGGATTTCAAATTTCACACCCTCAAAAACAGCTTGGACAGAACAAGACCCTATTAAAAGAGGCTCTACTAATTTAGAAAGAAATACATAGCCTCTCATATGCCCTCTAGAGCAAATGTGTGGAACAGCAGGTGGGAGCTATCTTAATGCAGCCAACTAACATCCCCACTCCCACCTGGTATTTTCTCCTATCATTTGATCATCTGAATTGTTTCCTTTTAAACTTATGCCCCATAGCATATGTTAGAAAATATTAGTTTATCATATGAAATAAATGAACTCAAGTTTCTGGCTTATTGGGAAGATTCCAGAATCTGCCAAGAATTCTTTTTGTTGATTCTCTTTCCCTTAGCTATGTATATTTTACATGTTTATATATTAAACATATATATATATGTTTATGTATATATATATGTGTATATATATATATATATGTAAGTATATATATATATTTTGTCCTTCTGGTCAAGCCAACTAACCTATCTCTTTCTGAACTACTTAAGCTTCTAGGCTTTAAGGAATTCCCGAATTGCAGATCTACCTAGAACTAGATTTGGCAAATGGCATCTACTTCATTTCCCTCCCACTTCTAAGCTGGTTTCTGATAGACTATGCTAAACAGCGGGACATCATGTCTCACTTTTCTTGGAAGAAGAGGTTGAGAGGCATGTACAGCAAGAACCTTCTTTGTCTCTTTTTATCCAGCTAGCTGCAAGTTTATAACATTCTGCTTATCTGGTCACTCCACATCTTTTTGCCCATGGCCCCCTATCCAAAATATCTGCTCAAAGGTAAGCAGAAGGAACATTTCTATTGGCAAGGATCTCCACTGTATCTACTCGCTGTTGGGTAACCTCTTGCTTTTAGACTTATAAACAAAGCAAAATCAAAACAATTAGCTCCAAGAGCTCATTTTAGGTTTGATGGCTCTGTCTGTGAGCTGCAACAACAGCACCATCAACTGTCATTGTTCTATAGCACTTGCCCCCCAGTGCCATCCAGGTCTGCACCTGTGAAACCAGGATGGGCATTGTGAGTCACTCTGCCTGCCACCACATAAAAAGCTAATTTCACATTCGGGATGTATGTTTTTTTTTCAATACCAATAGCAACAAGAGTATGCCAAAAAATTTCCCCTGAAGCTCTATTCTGTTTTTTAAACTACAGAACATTCTTTCATAGTTTGACAGTTAAAATGCTGCAGTTAATGTAATAAACAGAGAATTTTTCTAAGTAGCCTGTCAAAACAAGTGACACTTTTTTTTTTTTTGCTAGCGAGTCTCAGATTCAGAACAATGGGAAGTACCTTTCAAAGCAACATCTTCATTATACAATCAAATTCTCAAAGTAATCTTCTCATCAAAGAATATTGTGTTATTTCTTTCCCAGTAATTATCAGAGTTCTGCAGCCTCTCTGGCAGTGGTGACTATTATAAAATGCAGCTGTGCTGAGTTTAAAAATTGGGGGGTCCTGCCCTGGTCGACATGGAGCCAATGCATCTCATGCCTCCACATTTCCTAATGACTTGGCTATCTGGGCAGTAAAGCGCCAACATTTCCAGGACCTTTACACATGCCCTCAGGTTTCTAGGAGCAAAGTGCTCAGGGGGTCTCTTTAAGGACAGCAGTGATACTGGAAATTCTTGATCACCTAAGCATATTTTCTTTCCACGTAAATAAATTAGACGCTACAAAGGTTATTATCAGACTCCCTCCACCCCAAAAAAGGTGTATGTGTGTGTATGTGTGTGTGAGTGTGTGTGTGTGTGCATGTGCATAGGTTTGAAAGTCTGTCTCAAAAAAATTAGATTCCTTCTTTTTCACTTTCTCATCTCTTGGGAGCTGTCATTCCAATAGAAAGAAAATCTAAGACTATTAAGTCAGAAGAACTACCAGTTCGATTCCAATTTTGTAGTTTGATAAAACCTGGAAAGGTAAGAAAATCCCAAGGGAACTCAAAATGATATGTCTTGGAATACTAGTATAACCTGTATGTTCTAGTGATAGACTGGAAAAATCCAACCTTTGGAATATAGTTTTCTCTGAAGAATCTTTGGGCTGCCAAGGATCATGCAATTCAGTGCTGTATGCAAGAAAAAAAGCACAAGCACAGGCTCTCTTTCTAAGGATGACTCAAGAAACCAGCTCTCAGGGTCTTGTGAGGGTGAATCAAGACAACAGCATGAATGTTTCTAGCACACAATAGGCACTCAATAAGTGTGTTTGTTGCACCAGATCCTAATTTGGGAGTGCCTCACCTCCTGGATTATAAATTCTCCAAAGGCAGGAACCATTTTATTATTATTATTTTTTAAAGAAAACCTCTTGGTACATGTTCAAAAATCTTTGTGAGTCAAATGGCATTTCTGCTTCCCTTGAAGCAACTAAGAGCTGCAGGAACATTAGCTGCCAGCAGACATTCATTTGTTCATTCGTTCACTCAGCAAAAGTTTATTGGTGGTCTATTTAGTGGAATGCACAGAGCTAGGAATATGGCCTTTTCTAACTTCTATGCCAGATTAAATCCCCCTTCTCCATATTATACTCTATTAATGTACACTACATTTTCCTTTGTAGCATGTACTGCAGCTATGACAAAATGATTCCTTGCCTAACTAACTATTTAAGGTCTGTCTCTTGGACTACGCAGAAAGCTCCAGGAAGGAGGTGCAACCCTCTTGTTCGATGTTTTAGGCTTAGCAACTAACATAGTATCTAGGACAAAATAGGTGTTTATCAAATATTGGTGAAGTGAACAAATACATGAAAAAAGAAATGGGATATGTCTTTGCCTTTCAGAAACTCAGTTTAAAGCAATGTTTCTCAATAGGAGCATTATTTTCAGGATAGCTCCTTATTTTGTAGGGTCCTAGGTATTGTTGGGTGTATTTGGCAACCCTTGGTCCTAACCACTGCCCAGTGAATGGCAGAAGTGTGCCCCCACATGTACTGAGGCAACCAAAACATCCTCCCACACTTGCAAATGCCCCACTGATTCAGAACCACTTCTGATTCTGATTCTGTCCCACTTCTGATTCAGAACCACTGTATGGCTTTGACTTGAATGAAAGAGGCAAGAAGAGCAAGAAGGGGATGGATCTAGGAAATGATGAGAAAGTAAAAATGATGGACAATGGGACATAGGTGTGTGGGGAAGGGAGAGAGGAAGTGGACTCACATGAAAGAAAGCACAGTTTGGAACGGTGTTCATTTGAGTTCTCCATGCCTTGATGATTCCCTTGTGTCCCCTTAGCCACCCACCCCTGTGATGTTTCAGGGCAGACAGAGCATAAATCAGCTGGGCAAGGTTCTTGGATACTACCCATAATTAGGTCAGTGAAGTTCTGGCTTTTCTGTTTGATAGTTTGGATTTTCCCATACAATTTTTGTTTGAAGAAAGGGTTTTGAGGATAAAGGACCAGAACCTAACCAGTGTTCTAGAGTTAAACATGGTGGTGTTAACTAGGATAAGGGCAGGCCTATGAAACACATGGAGGTGGACATTAAGACCCAAGAGAAAGTCCTGACAAAGGAGACATCGCATGACAACAAGTGAAATATGTTGAAGAAAGGAAACAGAGTAGCACTAAGAAGTACTATAAGTTGGCATGAGGGGCAGATATTGAGGAAGTTGGCCTAAGGGGCATGGCACTTTTGCAAAGTGCCCCGTGGACATACAAGACATGTGAAGTTTAATGCACTTGTTGAGACCCACGAATAAATGGAGGTTGGCCATGCCTGTGACTCAGAATCGACATCCACAGCTGCTGGCACTGGCCACAGGGTGGAGGGCCATTTCATTCCCAGAAGAAAATCATAAGCCCGTGCATGGTGGCCTCAACACCAAGTGCCAAGTCATGCCTTATTAAAAAGTTTTCCCCAAGATTGGGACTGTGGCATATGCTTCTTTATATGTCTCACAGCAACTGGGAGAGTTCTCTAAGTACAACAGGGGCTCAGTACATTCTTTCTGAATCCATCTGATTAAACACTTCAGAATCCTCCAGTTTAGCTGATAGGTTGTTACTGAAGGTGAGGTGGGTTTCAGTTGAGATGGAAGGGAGAGAGCATCTTACTAGTGGGAGGAGGTCTTGAAGCACTAATGCAGCAGTGGTATTCTCTTAGGAATGTGTCTTTAAGCTAACGAGCAGAAGGTTCAAAATGGTGTGAAAGGATGTGTTGAATGAATGAACGAACAAAGGCACAGGCATGATGTCTATGGTTCTGATGACCTCCGCCCTATTGCATTAGAAAGACAGGGGCTGTCACATTCTGGCATGGAAACAGAGCAGTTTCTGTTCGTCATTGCCCAAAGGTTTTTTTTTAATGTTTATTTATTTTTGAGAGAGACAGAGACAAAGTGTGAGAGGGGGAGGGGCAGAGAGAGAGGGAGACAGAATCCAGAACAGGCTCCAGGCTCTGAGCTGTCAGCACAGAGCCCGACACGGGGCTCGCACCCACAAACCGCGGGATCATGACCTGAGCTGAAGTCGGACACTTAACCAACTGAGCCACCCAGGAGCCCCCTAAAGATTTTTTAATATGTGGACTTAGTTTTGACATCCCGAACCAACCACTAAAATTCTGTACAGTTTTAACTCATGCAAAAGGGAAATGGATTTATCTGGCTCAAAAGTAAAATAGAAAAGAGACAAACACTGCTGTGTCCCACCTCCAGAGCCTCCCCTTTGGCCCTGAGTGCAGGCCAGGACCTGGGAAATGAGCCTGCTTTCCTGTGGCCCAGGTGAGCGTCGTGCTTCCGCATGCCCGTGGCCCCAGGGGACTGGCACAGTGTGCGCACTGCGCTCTTACTCACGGTTTGCGGAGGGTCATCCTCATGTGGGCGTCCGGGCCCATCTGCGACAGCAGCAGCATGGTGTCCTGCAGCTCCTCATCACACTCCTTCTTCTCCTCCTCAGTAGGCAAAGGGGCATCCTCGTGCTCGTCATCCAGAAATCGATAAAATAAATATTTGTCTTGGAAATGGTGTTCCTGGTCCACTACGTGAAACATGAAGGCAAGGATCAGCTGTTGTCCCTCTGCCTCACAGCCCCGTTTACCAGAAGCAAATGGCTGGTGTCGGGCAAGAGAGCCAAGTGGCAGCAAAGCGGTGAGACTCCTCAGCCCTCTGACCCCGCCTCGCCCAGGGCCGTGCAGCTGGAAGACATGACTTCCCAACTGCGGTCATGCAGGCTCTCTCTGACCCGCCCGCCACTGGCTGGCCCCACCACGTTCTTATGAGAACCTGCCAGCTTTTCTGAGATGAGCACTCTGACCAGCAAAAATTGCCTTGGTGACATCTTCTGGCATGTGGGACATGTGTCCCAAACAGGAAAATAACCAACTGCCAGATCATGCTCTATAATGGTTTTCGAGCACAGACTTAAAACAATCTTACTCGACTGTAGACTAGGAAGATGGCGGCGTAGGAGGACGCTGGGCTCACCGCGCGTCCTGCTGATCACTTAGATTTCACCTACACCTGCCTAAATAACCCAGAAAACCGCCAGAGGATTAGCAGAACAGAGTCACCGGACCCAAGTGCAGACGAGAGGCCCACGGAAGAGGGTAGGAAGGGCGGCGAGGCGGTGCGCGCTCCACGGACTGGCGGGAGGGAGCCGGGGCGGAGGGGCGGCTCGCCGGCCAAGCAGAGCCCCCGAGTCCGGCTTGCAAAAGCGGAGGGGCCTGACGGACTGTGTTCCGACAGCAAGCGCGACTTAGCGTCTGGGAGGTCATAAGTTAACAGCTCTGCTCAGAAAGCGGGAAGGCTGGAGGACAAAGGGAGGGTGAGCTGCGGAGCCCCCGGACGACAGAGCTCAGTTTGGCGGGGAACAAAGGCGCTCTCCAGCGCCATCTCCCCCGCCCATCCCCCAGCCAAAATCCCAAAGGGAACCGGCTCCGGCCAGGGAAATTGCTCGCTCCGCGCGAACACCCAACTCTGTGCTTCTGCGGAGCCAAACCTCCGGCAGCGATCTGACTCCCTCCGGCTGCACAGGGCCCCTCCTGAAGTGGATCACCTAAGGAGAAGCGAGCTAAGCCTGCCCCCCCTGCCGCCGTGCACCTTGCCTTCCCACCCCAGCTAATACGCCAGATCCCCAGCATCACAAGCCTGGCAGTGTGCAAGTAGCCCAGACGGGCCACGCCACCCCACAGTGAATCCCGCCCCTAGGAGAGGGGAAGAGAAGGCACACACCAGTCTGACTGTGGCCCCAGCGGTGGGCTGGGGGCAGACATCAGGTCGGACTGCGGCCCCGCCCACCAACTCCAGTTATACACCACAGCACAGGGGAAGTGCCCTGCAGGCCCTCACCACACCAGGGACTATCCAAAATGACCAAGCGGAAGAATTCCCCCCAGAAGAATCTCCAGGAAATAACAACAGCTAATGAGCTGATCAAAAAGGATTTAAATAATATAACAGAAAGTGAATTTAGAATAATAGTCATAAAATTAATCGCTGGGCTGGAAAACAGCATACAGGACAGCAGAGAATCTCTTGCTACAGACATCAGGGGACTAATGAACAGTCACGAGGAGCTGAAAAACGCTTTAAAGGAAATGGAAAACAAAATGCAAACCGCCACAGCTCGGATGGAAGAGGCAGAGGAGAGAATAGGTGAACTAGAAGATAAAGTTATGGAAAAAGAGGAAGCTGAGAAAAAGAGAGATAAAAAAATCCAGGAGTATGAGGGGAAAATTAGAGAACTAAGTGATACACTAAAAAGAAATAATTTACGCATAATTGGTATCCCAGAGGAGGAAGAGAGAGGGAAAGGTGCTGAAGGGGTACTTGAAGAAATCATAGCTGAGAACTTCCCTGAACTGGGGAAGGAAAAAGGCATTGAAATCCAAGAGGCACAGAGAACTCCCTTCAGACGTAACTTGAATCGATCTTCTGCACGACATATCATAGTGAAACTGGCAAAATACAAGGATAAAGAGAAAATTCTGAAAGCAGCAAGGGGTAAACGTGCCCTCACATATAAAGGGAGACCTATAAGACTCGTGACTGATCTCTCTTTTGAAACTTGGCAGGCCAGAAAGAATTGGCACGAGATTTTCAGGGTGCTAGACAGCAAAAATATGCAGCCAAGAATCCTTTATCCAGCAAGTCTGTCATTTAGAATAGAAGGAGAGATAAAGGTCTTCCCAAACAAACAAAAACTGAAGGAATTTGTCACCACTAAACCAGCCCTACAAGAGATCCTAAGGGGGACCCTGTGAGACAAAGTACCAGAGACATCACTACAAGCATAAAACATACAGACATCACAATGACTCTAAACCCGTATCTTTCTATAATAACACTGAATGTAAATGGATTAAATGCGCCAACCAAAAGACATAGGGTATCAGAATGGATAAAAAAACAAGACCCATCTATTTGCTGTCTACAAGAGACTCATTTTAGACCTGAGGACACCTTTAGATTGAGAGTGAGGGGATGGAGAACTATTTATCATGCTACTGGAAGCCAGAAGAAAGCTGGAGTAGCCATACTTATATCAGACAAACTAGACTTTAAATTAAAGGCTGTAACAAGAGATGAAGAAGGACATTATATAATAGTTACAGGGTCTATCCATCAGGAAGAGCTAACAATTATAAATGTCTATGCGCCGAATACCGGAGCCCCCAAATATATAAAACAATTACTCATAAACATAAGCAACCTTATTGATAAGAATGTGGTAATTGCTGGGGACTTTAACACCCCACTTACAGAAATGGATAGATCATCTAGACACACGGTCAATAAAGAAACAAGGGCCCTGAATGAGACACTGGATCAGATGGACTTGACAGATATATTTAGAACTCTGCATCCCAAAGCAACAGAATATACTTTCTTCTCGAGTGCACATGGAACATTCTCCAAGATAGATCATATACTGGGTCACAAATCAGCCCTTCATAAGTTTACAAGAATTGAAATTATACCATGCATACTTTCAGACCACAATGCTATGAAGCTTGAAGTCAACCACAGGAAAAAGTCTGGAAAACCTCCAAAAGCATGGAGGTTAAAGAACACCCTACTAACGAATGAGTGGGTCAACCAGGCAATTAGAGAAGAAATCAAAAAATATATGGAAACAAACGAAAATGAAAATACAACAATCCAAACGCTTTGGGACGCAGCGAAGGCAGTCCTGAGAGGAAAATACATCGCAATCCAGGCCTATCTCAAGAAACAAGAAAAATCCCAAATACAAAATCTAACAGCACACCTAAAGGAAATAGAAGCAGAACAGCAAAGGCAGCCTAAACCCAGCAGAAGAAGAGAAATAATAAAGATCAGAGCAGAAATAAACAATATAGAATCTAAAAAAACTGTAGAGCAGATCAACGAAACCAAGAGTTGGTTTTTTGAAAAAATAAACAAAATTGACAAACCTCTAGCCAGGCTTCTCAAAAAGAAAAGGGAGATGACCCAAATAGATAAAATCATGAATGAAAATGGAATTATTACAACCAATCCCTCAGAGATACAAACAATTATCAGGGAATACTATGAAAAATTATATGCCAACAAATTGGACAACCTGGAAGAAATGGACAAATTCCTGAACACCCACACTCTTCCAAAACTCAATCAGGAGGAAATAGAAAGCTTGAACAGACCCATAACCAGCGAAGAAATTGAATCGGTTATCAAAAATCTCCCAACAAATAAGAGTCCAGGACCAGATGGCTTCCCAGGGGAGTTCTACCAGACGTTTAAAGCAGAGATAATACCTATCCTTCTCAAGCTATTCCAAGAAATAGAAAGGGAAGGAAAACTTCCAGACTCATTCTATGAAGCCAGTATTACTTTGATTCCTAAACCAGACAGAGACCCAGTAAAAAAAGAGAACTACAGGCCAATATCCCTGATGAATATGGATGCCAAAATTCTCAATAAGATACTAGCAAATCGAATTCAACAGCATATAAAAAGAATTATTCACCATGATCAAGTGGGATTCATTCCTGGGATGCAGGGCTGGTTCAACATTCGCAAATCAATCAACGTGATACATCACATTAACAAAAAAAAAGAGAAGAACCATATGATCCTGTCAATCGATGCAGAAAAGGCCTTTGATAAAATCCAGCACCCTTTCTTAATAAAAACCCTTGAGAAAGTCGGGATAGAAGGAACATACTTAAAGATCATAAAAGCCATTTATGAAAAGCCCACAGCTAACATCATCCTCAACGGGGAAAAACTGAGAGCTTTTTCCCTGAGATCAGGAACACGACAGGGATGCCCACTCTCACCGTTGTTATTTAACATAGTGCTGGAAGTTCTAGCATCAGCAATCAGACAACAAAAGGAAATCAAAGGCATCAAAATTGGCAAAGATGAAGTCAAGCTTTCGCTTTTTGCAGATGACATGATATTATACATGGAAAATCCGATAGACTCCACCAAAAGTCTGCTAGAACTGATACATGAATTCAGCAAAGTTGCAGGATACAAAATCAATGTACAGAAATCAGTTGCATTCTTATACACTAACAATGAAGCAACAGAAAGACAAATAAAGAAACTGATCCCATTCACAATTGCACCAAAAAGCATAAAATACCTAGGAATAAATCTAACCAAAGATGTAAAGGATTTGTATGCTGAAAATTATAGAAAGCTTATGAAGGTAATTGAAGAAGATTTAAAGAAATGGAAAGACATTCCCTGCTCATGGATTGGAAAAATAAATATTGTCAAAATGTCAATACTACCCAAAGCTATCTACACATTCAATGCAATCCCAATCAAAATTGCACCAGCATTCTTCTCGAAACTAGAACAAGCAATCCTAAAATTCATATGGAACCACAAAAGGCCCCGAATAGCCAAAGGAATTTTGAAGAAGAAGACCAAAGCAGGAGGCATCACAATCCCAGACTTCAGCCTCTACTACAAAGCTGTCATCATCAAGACAGCATGGTATTGGCACAAAAACAGACACACAGACCAATGGAATAGAATAGAAACCCCAGAACTAGACCCACAAACATATGGCCAACTCATCTTTGACAAAGCAGGAAAGAACATCCAATGGAAAAAAGACAGCCTCTTTAACAAATGGTGCTGGGAGAACTGGACAGCAACATGCAGAAGGTTGAAACTAGACCACTTTCTCACACCATTTACAAAAATAAACTCAAAATGGATAAAGGACCTAAATGTGAGACAGGAAACCATCAGAACCTTAGAGGAGAAAGCAGGAAAAGACCTCTCTGACCTCAGCCGTAGCAATCTCTTACTCGACACATCCCCAAAGGCAAGGGAATTAAAAGCAAAAGTGAATTACTGGGACCTTATGAAGATAAAAAGCTTCTGCACAGCAAAGGAAACAACCAACAAAACTAAAAGACAACCAACGGAATGGGAAAAGATATTTGCAAATGACATATCGGACAAAGGGCTAGTATCTAAAATCTATAAAGAGCTCACCAAACTCCACACCCGAAAAACAAATAACCCAGTGAAGAAATGGGCAGAAAACATGAATAGACACTTCTCTAAAGAAGACATCCAGATGGCCAACAGGCACATGAAAAGATGTTCAGCGTCGCTCCTTATCAGGGAAATACAAATCAAAACCACACTCAGGTATCACCTCACGCCAGTCAGAGTGGCCAAAATGAACAAATCAGGAGACTATAGATGCTGGAGAGGATGTGGAGAAACGGGAACCCTCTTGCACTGTTGGTGGGAATGCAAATTGGTGCAGCCGCTCTGGAAAGCAGTGTGGAGGTTCCTCAGAAAATTAAAAATAGACCTACCCTATGACCCAGCAATAGCACTGCTAGGAATCTACCCAAGGGATACAGGAGTACTGATGCATAGGGGCACTTGTACCCCAATGTTCATAGCAGCACTCTCAACAATAGCCAAATTATGGAAAGAGCCTAAATGTCCATCAACTGATGAATGGATAAAGAAATTGTGGTTTATATACACAATGGAATACTACGTGGCAATGAGAAAAAATGAAATCTGGCCTTTTGTAGCAACGTGGATGGAACTGGAGAGTGTGATGCTAAGTGAAATAAGCCATACAGAGAAAGACAGATACCATATGGTTTCACTCTTATGTAGATCCTGAGAAACTCAACAGGAACCCATGGGGGAGGGGAAGGGAGAAAAAAAAAAAGACGTTAGAGTGGGAGAGAGCCAAAGCATAAGAGACTGTTAAAAACTGAGAACAAACTGAGGGTTGATGGGGGGTGGGAGGGAGGGGCGGGTGGGTGATGGGTATTGAGGAGGGCACCTTTTGGGATGAGCACTGGGTGTTGTATGGAAACCAATTTGTCAATAAACTTCATAAAAAAAAAAAAAAAAAAAAAAAAAAAAAAAAAAAAAAAAAAAAAAAAAAAACAATCTTACTCTATAGGGATCAGGATTCGTATTTTTCTTTCCATATGTACTGTTTGTTAACATGTCTGCACTTTAAAAAAAAGTTTAGAGGGGCACCTGGGTGGCTTGGTCGGTTAAGCATCCGACTTCGGCTCAGGTCATGATCTCACGGTCCGTGAGTTCGAGCCCCGCATCGGTCTCTGTGCTGACAGCTCAGAGCCTGGGGCCTGTTTCGGATTCTGTGTCTCCCTCTCTCTCTGACCCTCCCCCGTTCATGCTCTGTCTCTCTCTGTCTCAAAAATAAAAACAAACGTTAAAAAAAAATTTTTTTTAAATAAAAAAAAAGTTTAGAATAAAATTAATTGTTTGAACAAAACTGACGAGACCGAGCTTCTAGGTCATATAACCCTAGGAGTAACTTAGGGTAATTTCCATCCAGTTCTGATTTTAAAAGTTTTGTTTTCCCCTTGTTCCTTTTAAAGAAAAAGACTTAGATCTTGGTAGGACAGTCAGTGAACTTGGCTCAGGATCTCTCATTTCTATGTCTTAGAGACGCAGACCCTCAGGACCCATCCCAAACCTGCTGAGTCAGAATCTGCATTTTTAACAAGAGTCCCAGATGGCTTGAATGCACATTAAAGTCTGAGAAACACAGGTGAAGCCATCATTAGATTCTCAGGCCTTGGTAAATTAAACGAACGATTTTAATGGTTTGTCAGTTTGGAAAAGTGGTCGTTAAAGCAAATGGCATGAGCAGATCAACCACAGTCACACTCCAGTCCTGAACAGCTACCCTGCCCCACGATAGCCCCTGCGGGTGTCAGGGGCTGCAACAGTCGAGCACATTCCTGATTTTAAATACGGTCATCCCGGGGCGCCTGGGTGGCGCAGTCGGTTAAGCGTCCGACTTCAGCCAGGTCACGATCTCGCGGTCCGTGAGTTCGAGCCCCGCGTCGGGCTCTGGGCTGATGGCTCAGAGCCTGGAGCCTGTTTCCGACTCTGTGTCTCCCTCTCTCTCTGCCCCTCCCCCGTTCATGCTCTGTCTCTCTCTGTCCCAAAAATAAATAAACGTTGGAAAAAAAAAAATTAAAAAAAAAAAAAGAAAAGAAAAAAATAAATAAATACGGTCATCCCGTGTGGATACAAATTGGCTCTCCCAGATAACGCCATTGTTAAAAGGCAGCTTCTGAATTCATTACTTCCTTTTCCTGCCACCAGCCCCGCCGCACATCGCATTGCTCTTCATTCTGCCCCTGCATCAGGATTGCTATGCTCAGAGTATAATCACACTACCAATGAACCGTGAATGCAAACTAATAAACATAATTGGAACTGATGCACTCGGGTCGCAATTTCATTTTCCCTTCATACAGTCTCCCATGTTAGGGGGGCACGATGGCGGAACATAGCAATCAATAGCATCCGCTCGCCGCACTCGTATTGCTAAATGAAGATGCCGGCTCTCTAGGCCCCTAAAGGGACCATAATTCCTTTTTGGCCCATTTGGGAGTGCAGCAACAACTTACCCAGGGAAAGGGTTTTCCAGGGCCTGGGGCTCATCTTACCGTGGGGCTCATCTTACCGTGGTTGAGAACGCCGTCTTCTACCAGCACTTGCCACATGCCAACAGCCTGAGTTCGGGAGTGGACACAGGGAGTCTGCTGCAGCATCCAGTCCACCAGCTCGGTTCCCACACAGCATTGCCTAAGGAGAGGGGAACACAAAGGATGGGAAGGCACACCCTCGCGGAGGAAGGCTGGGAGATGGCTTCTGAAAGACCTGCCCGAAACGCTTGTGCTCCTCCACCATAAGAGGTCTCACTGCAAACAAAGCATGGCATGGCGTGGCCTCAGGTTCTCAAACTTTTGTACAAACCAACAAACCACTCAGCTCATGAGGGAACCTTCCAAGCAATGAAAGAGCATTACACACTGCAGCACCAGGGGGTACCGAAGGGCCACTAGATGGGGAGTGTTATCTAGCAAGCTAAGCCCAGGGCCAGGAACTCTCTTGTCTCGCTGGTCCCGGAAAATCTCAGTGTAAAACGAGCGCAAAGTGACATCTGACTTCCTTCACCCGAGCCTGTGAGGAACGAGTTAATGTTTGTGAGGCACTTGGAGGTGCTCCACGAAAGGCGGTGTATAAGTGCAAAATTATATAGCACTTTATATTTTCAAGTAATACTACTGATCTTCCCCAGAGGGGTGTTGGGAGAAACAAGCAATTAGCGATGCAAATCTCTCTGAAAAAAGTCCTATGTAATGAGCATCAGCACTTCTGCAGAGCTTGTCATCTGAGGAGCTCCACATGCTTTCTGCATAGTCACACATTCACCCCTAAGTTGCCCCTCTGTGGTAAGTTCGTCAGGATGGGTGAACTGCGTTCATTAGTTAGGAAACATATAATTAGGAAATACTGAGACCTTCAGTGGGGTGAGGGAGAAGGGCAGGTGTTTGTGGCATGATGGTTCAGAGGAGGAAATGGAATCTTGAAGCCCTAGGAATGAATCCCAAGGGCCAACACAGGAAGTCACAGAGCAGCTGGGGTCTTTGCTACTGGTGGCCTCCCATCCCGGGCTAAGGATGGCACCATCTCTGGGGGGTTGAGCTCAGGAGCTCCTCTCTAGTTTAAACTGGGAGTTTCCTGGTGCTGTGCCACTTTAGGAAGAGGCTTAGCCTGGCAGGAGTCATTAGATACAGCACTGTGTCTGCTAGACATTAGCTGTGTGAGTCTGGCCATGTCGTTTAAACTCGCTGGTTTTCAGTTTTCTCACCTATAAAAAAAAACGAGGACGAAAAGATGGCCCCTAATGTTCTAGGAACTCTGAAATCTGTCTAAGCTCCTGGGATGCCCTGATTCAGGTCCAATCCTAGAACATTTCACAAGCAAGATGTACTGAGGAGGCCGTCGGATTTCCAGGGCTACTCTGAAAACAGTCTACACCCACAAAAAGAGCTTCAATGAGCAAAGGGGGCACCTAGTAACTATTCATTCTGAACACAGGAACTGTCAAAACATGGCTCTTCTAGTTTCAGAATTTATTAACAGGAAAAGTGTCATAAAAGTATAAACTAATCAATTCCATGTGGCTTTTAATTCAACGATTCTCTTTACTAAGAGGAACTCTGAGATGATCTCAGAGCACCTGGGTCCTTGCTCAGGGTATGAGAATCCTGCAGTCAGCATACAGAACAAAGACCCACAGCTGTGCCACTTGCAGCTGATAGAATCACTGAGTTTCCTCTCCATTAAAGATCTCTAGCCACTTTAGAATCGACAGCAGACCTTAGCATGGTGATGACTTGGGGGGATACCGTGTCTGGGGAGCCTGCAGCCATGATATAAGCAGGTGGGGAGGAGGAGAGAGATGGAACTAGAAAGTACAAGATGTGGGGCAAGGAACTTAAACTGGGGTGCAGAAAAGAGAAATCATGCCTTTGGCTTCCAAATGAGTCCATGGGTTATTACCAACAGATCATTAATTTGTGTCATAGGGTGTGGAATACACACGACACCTGTATTTCAGGGATTGAAAATGTTAGTATGATGGAGCAAGAAAGAGTTTACGGCTTCTGACTTCTAGTTTCCATTTTGTCCTAAAGATGACATATTTTAACGGAATTTCCCTAATGCAAGTCCACACTTGGAAAAGCATAGTCACATCTTAAGTCAGGGGAAAAAATAACAAAGACTTAAAAAGAAAAAGGTCCTTTAGCCATATGAGATTTTGAGATTCACTTGAGGAGTTAAAGTGCTTTAACTCTCTCTGGGAATATGTAACACATGATTTTTGTTATTTTTTTTTTAAAGTTTGGGGGTACCTGGGTGGCTCAGTCGGCTAAGCATCCGACTTGGGCTCAGGTCATGATCTCACGGTCTGTGAGTTCGAGCCCCGCGTCGGGCTCTGTGCTGACAGCTCAGAGCCTGGAGCCTGCTTCCGATTCTGTGTCTCCCTCTCTCTCTGCCCCTCCCCCACTCGTGTTCTGTCTGTCTTTCTCTCTCAAAAATAAATAAACATTAAAAAAAAAGTTTATTTATTTATTTTGAGGAAGAGAGAGAGACCGAGAGAGAGAGAGAATATTGTGCTGTCAGCACAGAGCCTGCTTGGGATATTCTCTCTCTCTGTCTCTCTCTCTCTTTGCCCCTCCCCTACCTGTGGGCATGCATGCTCTCTCTTTCTCAAAATAAATAAGTAAACTTTAAAAAAGGGCTGGATGAATAGTCTGTCTTAAGAAATGGAATGTGTCTTCTTGATAAGACTAAAGTGTTTCTCAAATCCCATCTCATTTCCAAAATTCTCTTCAAGATGAGGTGAATTAATGTAACAAATATCCTGTCAGTTTTAGTCTTATAAACATGTTCATGACAAGCACAAGTGGAAGAGTGTTTGTTTTTGAGGAGTGCAGAAAAAGTGATCCAAAGAGGAAGAATTTGCCTGTTTTGCCATCTCTGTCCTTGGGAAACAGACTGGATCTTGAGGCACATGTACTCAAAGGCTTCCTATAGGGTGAATGAGGTCTAATTTTACAGGTTCTATCATAGTTGACAGTCATAGAAATATATTTATCCTTCATGCTAACTTTAAAATTTGTATCCTAGCTTTCACTGTGTCTTATGAATTTGGTTCATGTGAATCAAAAGGGTTTTGACTCACGCCAAGTCTGATGGGTTCTGAGGTCATGTCTAGACTAAATGGGAGAGTTGAGTGACTGCTAAAAAAGGGCTATGAGGGTAAACCACGGGTGCAAGGAGAAAGTGAAAGCTTGTGTGCCATGCATAGGCCATTCCAGTTCCTAAACCCATGGTGAAGTGAAAAAAAACCAAAAGCTAAAAGATCAGACATGAATCCTCAGTTGACCCACCAGTGTTCAGTCATCCCAGGAGATTCAACTACATAATTCCTTAACTCCAGTGACAGCTATAGTGACTCCTTATTCTAAATAATTATAGACGTGATACAGTTGTATACTCACTATATGCGCACTAGAATGAAATCCTACAGTAGAAAGTAAACTCCGTAAAGAACATTGTATATTTTATTCACTCCTGTATCCTTGGGGCTTAGAACACAATAACATCTGGTGCCCAGTAGGTATTTAATACATTTGTGGGACGAATGAATGGTAGAATGAATGAAAAGATCACTGAACTTGGAAATCAACCAAGGTTGGTTGGCTTAAGCCCTGGCTCTGCCATTCACTAGACTTGTGACTTGGACAAGGAAAACTATTTACTCTCTCCGAGCCTCACTTTTATCATCTGAAAAATGGCCTAACACCTACCTAGCAGGGCTGTGGTGAGGATGAAATAGGATAACAGGGAAAATGGCCTGGTGGAGGGCTTCAAGCAGAAATAAATGCTAAGTAAATGTTAGTTTAATCTCATCTAAATCTAATAGTTCCCCTAAAAAAACACTAGCGAACAGAAATGGAAAAGTTTTCTTCTCTTTGTTTATCACAATTAAACCAATGTCCAAGCAAATTAGTTTAGGAGTAACTGCTGGGAATATTAAGGATAATTAAAGCTAAGCAGGGATCTAAGACAAACTTAGATCTTCCAAAACCTGGAGGATTATAAAACATGCTACCCATAGATGGAAAACAAGAAAACGCAAGTTTGTTCCAGTGTCACTAAACATGAATCTGAGGGAGGCCACAGCCTTTAGAATTATTGCACATACCTGTATGTCTTTAGGTGGTATTTTCTATCTCTTATCATGTGAGGTGCTCGAGAGAGAATGGCATTTCGTAAAATTTTTCCAGCCCTGAGGATCTTCTCTGAAGGAACCTGCATTTTAATCAGGTGAAAGGAGGGAAAGAGGAAGAGGGAGAATTTATAGAAGGAAAACAAACCAGATGAATACTTAAATCACTTTCTGACTCTGCCTTGAAAAATACAACTCATTCACATATTTACATTGTTCACTTGTATGACATGTCCCTTTTATTTGAGAACTGATACACACTGAATAGTCGTTATGTCTAGAAAATGCACCCGAGGTCTCCTGATGTGATGCTCTGACATACTGGCCGCCTCCAGTGGTTACCTAAGAAGTTGGTTCTGAAGGTTCATCAACCCACCTACATCCCATTACCTTGGTAATGGTGTTAGCAGGACGAAGAGGAACGTGAGGTTCAATGAGAGGTGTCTGAAAAATAAAATGTTAAGGCAAAAGAAAATTAAACAAAAAGTACACTAAAGAAAATTATGGGTTGGGGGATAATAAGAAACATCCATTTTTATAAAACTCAAAATAGAATTAAAAAAAAAAAACAAGAGATAAAATCTGCCTGAATAACTTGAATGCAGATGCATTCAAAGGGCAAAATTAGACCTTCAATTTGCCAAAATTTAAATATAAATTATTAAAAATGAAAAAAACCAAACAGATAGGAATGATTAGATGTTTGCAGGCTTAATGAGAAGGGAATCAATATCTACTCAAAGCATAACAAACATCAGAGCAGAAGAAAAAGCAAAACAAGATAAACATGTATGGAGATTAAAATGACCTATCTCGGGAGATAGGGATAAAGTACTGAATTAGAATGGAAATGAGCAATTTCATCCTCTGTCATGTAGTTAAGATTCTTTTCCCTCAATTTGTATTTTTGGAAAAAAAGTTGTAATTTCTAAATGATACTTCTTGGTGGTTTTATGTACTCAAGTTCCGAGGACCCACTGGGGCAGCTAGGGCACCATCTCTGTCATTTGCAAAGTGGTATACAGTTTTCAGGATTCCGTGACTGAAAGAACAGCTCTAGGATACAGATTAAGCTGCCACTATTATCCACATTCTTCAGATGAAGGTGCTGAATTGCGATCCTAGGAAAATGACTTGCTACACAGCTACACAGGTAGGTCCCTTAGTCCTGCCAAACCCTTCCCTCTAGTTCTCTGTGATGTCTGGCAATGGCATTTCCAAATGGAAGAGAAAGATATGTGCAGTTAAAGATGGTGGTAGGACCATTAACACAATGCTATTTATGTCACTTCCAGAAGGTTTCAAATGATGATGGGTTTAGTTATGAGATTGTGATAGGGCAGAAATAATGCCTCCCCCTCCCAAAGACGTCCATATCCTTATCTCCAGAACCTGTGACTATATTAGATTACATGGCAAAAGGGATTCTGTAGATGTGGTTAAGTTAAGGCTCAAAATAGGGAGATTATCCCGGTGTTTCCTGGTGGGCCCAGTGTGATCATATGAGCTCTTAAAAGATGGAAGAGGGAGGGCAAAGCATTAGAACTAGAGAGACAGCAGTGTGAGTTGGACTTGGCCTGATTTTGCTGGCTCTGCTGATGGAAGAGACCAAGAGCCAAGGATGGAAGGCAGCTTCTAGAAGATGGAAAAGGCGAAGCAATATATGGCTCTTCCCCTAGAACCTCCAGAAGGACTTGGCTGCCAACACCTCCATTGTTAGCCCAGTGAGACCCATTTCAGACTTCTAACCTACAGCATTGTAAAATTATTAATTTGTGTTGTTTTAAGCCACTAACCCTGTGGTTAATTTGTTATAGCAGTAAAAAAACAAAAAGCAAAAAACTAATACGGACATTATTATACTTTATAATGAAAACTCTACTTTTTGCAAACTGAAGCCATTACACTGAAAATGAATCGGCAGATTTTCCCTCTAGTCCTAATTTAAAAAATACAACCAATGGAGGAAATAAAAGTCAATATTAATTTAAAATACTTTATGTACCTAAATACAAATATGCATGTATAAACATATACCTTCCTTTTTATCAACAATACATTTCAGATGAGTTGCTGCTTTGGATATTATAATAGAATTAAGGAAACGAGGGACAGAATGGAAAGCTTTAAGAAAAGCATAGGTGAGATGCAGATTTACTTAGAATGAATGAAATCTCACCGACTTACTTAAACATTTTCATCACCTCCCTGGCATCAAGGAGACTTTTTTGTTCCTCTTGAAATCACTAGAGCACAGGTGTCAAGCAATATTATAGTCTTTAAGCAGCATAATGTTTACAACCAGCAAAGAATCTAGACCAAGGAACGTCAGCGTGGTCCAATTCAACAGGAGCTTTAAACAGAGACTGACTTTGCCCGGAAATAGCCCACATTCCCTTAGGGCAGTCCTCTAGATGGGAGAGCTACCGTGCCCTGTGTTTGTACTACTTCCTCAAAGAAGACAGAGCTGTGTGATCCCAAGTCACCTGAAAAAATGTTCAAAAGCACCAGACCAGCATGCATCAGGGCTCTGGAAATGTGTGCAGTTAAAACATGCTGATTATTTCCGAGTTGTGAGTTCCCAGCAGTCATGCGTCCCACCTCTTTACATTGCATGGGTTGGTTTATATGTCCAGGACTATGCCTGGTTGTATATGTAAATTGTAGAAGCTTCTGGTTATTCTTGAAGATAATAGAAACCCATTTCTTCTTCCCGTCTTAGAAGAGGTACAGACATACGTGGTCTAGAGTAGATGGATGTGAGATTAGCTTCTGAGGCGATCTTTTCTTCCCTAGGAAAAAGTTGACTTTCCTTTGCAGTAGTATTTGAGAGGCTGGCTGGGCTAGAGGTCAAGAAGATGCCCATGCTTGAGGACTACTGATGAGTATTTATTCTTTGATGGTGCAATGAAACATTATTTGAAGAGTGAATCTTTTCATTTGTTTCTACAGAGATGGCTATATTTGAACAAAATGCTAAAAATGGTCCCTAGGTCAGTTAATCTGGATAGTTCACTTTTTGATTCCTTTGAAAGTATTACGAAAGCAAAGGAACCATCAGGTTTCAACCAGAATTGTTCCTTTGATTTGTAACTTCTGAAGAGGTAAAATGTAGGCAACATTGCCATTCAGCCTCATAATCCTGGTACCAGTTCCAGGACCAAGAGGCTATTTAATCTGTTGAAAGGCAGCGTTCTCAGAACCTTCCTTGGCTCAAAGATTTTGTTTAGGGGTAATGCGATGAATGGATGCTTTGAGAAGGGGACAGTCTTTTTATTTAAATAAAACCTCCAAGGAACACATGCAGGGTGAAAGCAGGGAAAGTTTTATTTTGGGGGAATAAAAATTTGTCTTTGAAAGGGAAACTATATCCAGTGAGGCAAGAATCCATGTTGTAAGAACTATAGTGGTGTCTAGCAGCCATAGGTGGTGAGACAGAGGGCATCTGTGACAGGCAGACCGGGTCTCTGAGAAACAAAATCACTGTTCAATGCCTGCTCAGAGACCCCTCCATTATGAGTGTGGCTTTATTGCTTTTGTATCTGCTTATCTCCTTTTTGGGTTCCCTTAGCTTTCAAAGTAAAGCTCCTTTTAGGAATTTCACCTTAGCTGTGCCTTAGAGAAATGAGGAAAGGAATGTCATTTCACAAATGATTAGATTAAATGGGGGAGGGAAAAAAAGCAGGATAATAATATTGGTGAGAATTAAAACAAGAAAAGCAGCCCTAAGGGCAAGACTAAGCATTTCCTGTGTCAGGCTTTTTATACACGCTGTCTACACATGCACCTTTAAATCTGTTATCTCGTTTTTTATCGAGAACTAGAGCCAGAGAAATATAGGGACTGAGTTCATTCAGCTAATACCTGGAAGAGCTGGGGGTTGAATCCGGGTCTATCCCACTCCAGTATCTATGCTGCAGATACAACAACCCCATACCACCTGCATTTTTCTTTGAGAGACATTTTTGCTCACCCTATGGATGAGTTAATGTTCTGCTTACTTCAAGTCCAGTGAGAAAAGTGCATCTAAGCCCTTCTAAGTTCTCAGGTATCAGACCTGACTTTAAGAATCTTTAGCAGTAAGTATTCACTGTGACCCACTGAGATGACACATTAGCACTGATGCATCATGCTTGGTCTGAATTAACTTTTTAAAAAGCGTGTTTGTTATGATAGAACATTTGGTATTGAGGAGGAGCTGTCCCACCAGGGCTAAGACAAATATACCAAGGACATGGGTAGCAGTCAAAGGGTAAGCAGGATAATGAAGCCACTCAATACTTCTCGCAGGGGTAATTTTTTTTTTTTCAACGTTTATTTATTTTTGGGACAGAGAGAGACAGAGCATGAACGGGAGAGGGGAAGAGAGAGAGGGAGACACAGAATCGGAAACAGGCTCCAGGCTCTGAGCCATCAGCCCAGAGCCCGACGCGGGGCTCGAACTCACGGACCGCGAGATCGTGACCTGGCTGAAGTCGGACGCTTAACCAACTGTGCCACCCAGGCGCCCCTGCAGGGGTAATTTAATGCTGGGAACTGGCTTTATGGATGGTGGAGGACCTGCAAAGGCAAATGGGTAACAGAGATGCCAAATCCAGATGTCAGCAGAGCAGGAAGCCCTCCAGTGGGGGACAGAGGGACGGGAGACTGAATTGGGCATCCTGGCAGAAGCTGGAACCCCGGGGGGGGCCCCCAGGTCCTAGCTGTAGAGGTGCTGCTAGGGATGCTGCCCGCCCTCCCAGGGCCAAGAGGGAGGCAAGAACCCTCTTGCTTTCAATCTCCCTCCAACCAGGGGCCAGAGAAGTAAGGAAAAGAATTTCACTTATAAATGATTAAGTTACACAGAAGAGAGAAAAAGGTAGCATGGTGGTATTAGTGAGATGATCCAAGTAAGAAAACCAGTCCTAAAAGCAGAGCTGTGGCCAGAGGAGCCTGGGAAATACTCTCTGCAGAAGTTGGTCTCCTTGTGATACACAGCTGAGTGCAGGAAGGGCAAGAACTACTTTAAGGACAAGCAGACCCAGGACCTGCACAGCAGGGTGGTGGCAGTGGCCACAGAATGGGGACAGGGCTGCCACATACCAGTCCTGTCACCCTTTCACGATTCCACGTCCTCCCGGGCATTCTTCCTGTTGCACCACGGGCAAGGAAGGTGGACAGTGAGCTAGCAGGGTGAGGCTTCATTAATGCCTCTTTGGTGTGTTTCCTAGGGCTGCCCAATGTTTTGTCCTATAGCCAGAAAACACACATCACAAATAAGCCCAAAAAGGAACAGACCCCTCCCTGATTAAACTGCATACATTTCAGCACATCAATCATGTGCTGAGGATAAAAATTCTTCTTCCCCACCTGGGCATGAAAGAATCCAAATTGGTCTGTGAAAATATGATCCTAAAAAGCTAGGCAGAGAGAACAGATAAAGGCAGAGGTATTCAGCTTTCTCTCGGCTTTTCTTGGCTTTCTCCACCAAAGACTTCCCTCAGGATTGACCATAATTGGTTTTTGTTTGTTTCTGGAGAGGGGATGCATTCTACTGCTTTTTATTATATTTATATTACTACTGAAAAGGAGAAACAGTGAGGGAAAATATTCCTTTTGGCACCGGAGCCAATTCAGAAATACTAATCAGGTGATGAAAAATAGGAATTTAGCCTCTATTACAAAATGCACAATAACTCCCCAGTAGGTTATAATGAGGTATAAGGCACGGTAATAGGTCTTATGAAAAACCATATTCAGGCCCTTTTGAAAGGGGGTAATTCATTTGACTCGAGTGTTTGCTCACAGAAGCCTTTTGCGAGGCACAACATTTTAAGCCATGAGATAAGAATAACAAGCTAGATTGGGACCCAAAGCTCATGGCAGAACTCTGGCAACTCAGTGCAAGAAAAAGTCTTGTAAGTCTACATCCAGTGTAATGCAAGTATTTACTAAAGTTGTGTTGTGTGCAGAACAACGTGCTAAGCTAAAGCAGAAGCCTGATAAAGTACCCGGTCTGCATGAGCTCTTGATCCTGATGGGAAGGCAAAACTTCTGGGGGTTAAACAATTAGGGAGACAATAGGAGTCAACAAACAAAAGCGACGACATTCTAGATTTCAAATTTCCCCTTTCCAATTTGAAGTGAGGAAATCGCTAGAAAGCGGGGAAAATCATATTCTATTTTTTAGTGGAAATGCTATACTTTTAGGAGTTACATTCCTTGGCATTTTGAAATAATACAACTAAGGCCTTAGAAATATATGTCTCATGAGAATTGTCATTTGTGTCAGCACTCTTTGGTTAACGGTATGAAATTAAAGGCCTAAGTCAGACTTATAAACAGATTTCACCACTCTGAAATGACTACCTAAGTTTTCCACTTGTTAAATAATGGAAAAATAAATCATCTATAGACTTTTTGGTTTCTTGGGTAAGCCTTTTTTTTTTTTTTTCTTAAAGTTCTTAGTTCAAAATTGGGTTATAGATTCCCAGTTTCAGCTTTCACATGTAGAAAGATTAAAAGTTACTACTGCTGTCCATACAACAAGAAAGAACCAAACAAAGTGAAAATAATGGTTTTTCTGGGGCCCATCAGAGGACTGAGATTACAGGGCAAACCACCACCCCAGAATTGGGAGAGACAAGAGAATCTGGGGTCACACCTGGGATCTGCCCACCTGGAACAGAGGCCACAGACTGGTAGGTGCCCTTAAATGGTGTGCAGTTAATTAAATGAGAAAGCTTTAGACTGTTGTGTCTCTAACATCATAGCAGCCTGCTTAATTAAGGAAACTAAAATCTAAGCCTGTACAATCACAAATGGCCAACTAGGTTTGAAGCCATAGCAAGTCAGTAATTTCTTTACTTGGCTTCCATCTTTTGAGTATAAAAGTATCTCCCTGAAATCCTGTCAGTGGAGTGCTCCTGACCACTTCCAGTTTGGGGATGCCAGATTCAAATCAATTTTTGGTCAAAAAAACCTTTTCATATTCCTCAGTGTATGTTTTAACAGCGGTAATTCTGATGAATTGCTGAAGTGACTCGAGAGTGAGAAACTCCTGGGGGCGGGGGCAGTCTTAGGTGGGCCCCTACACTTTTGTGGGTTTTACCTCCTGGAACCTGACCAAGTCCTCTTGGTGAGGAGCCGAAAAAGATCTCCTAGTGGCTCTGGCAGGAGAAGGGAAGAGAGTGTATTTTGAAATACACCCAGAGCATTCTCCATACCAAAGGCCTACTGTCCTGGGAGAAGACTTTACGAGAACCTTATCTTACATGGGGGAAGGGCATTTCTCTAATTGTAGCCCCCTCTAGTCTTTCTCTTTCACCCAAGGAGGAAAAAGAAGCTAAGAAACTGCTGGGAAGGTCACAATGCAGGGACACAGACCCACTAAATGCCTGAGCCTTAATGATAAGATTATAGGACATTCCCCTTCCCCTATAAGCCCCTACCATACCAGTATAAAAGCAGTGGATCACAGTCAAAAGAGTTGCAACATGCAGACTCTATCTAAGGAGGAGTTCTTAGGGAAGCCAAACACAACAGAGACAAAAACAGGGCACTAGAGGAATTTGAAGACTTTGGCATTTATAGCTACAACAAACATTGAACAATGCCCAACTCCCAGGCTGATTAACACAAAAGTCACACTAGCGACATATTTATCTTAGCTCCTATTACTCAGTATATCATATCTGGCTTTCAACCAAAAATTAAAAGGCATACTAAAAGCAAGGAAAAAACAGAGTCTGAAGAGACAAAGTAAGCATCAGAATCAGACTTAAGTATGACAGGTTTTAGAATTGTCAAGCAGAAAATTTAAATTAACTATGATTAATACATTAACAATGGAATTGTATTCCACTAATAATACTAATAAGAAAGCAGATAATATGAAATAGTGGATTGGGTAATATAAACAGAGAGATAGAAACTTCAAGAAAGGAACGTCTTCCTTCCTTTTTCCTCCACTGACCAGCAACAAAGAAGGTAGAGCAGAAAGGGGTGGATGTGGGAGAAGGCAGATCATACCTCTCAACCCACCAGCCATGTTTCTTCAGACACTAGACATCAGCAAAAGCTGGAGGTTTTAGAAATGAATCCAGTAAGTTATTTTGTGGAATATATTGACAAACTGATCTTAAAGTTTATGTGGGAAGGCAGAAGACTCAGCATAGCCAACACAATATTGAAAAAGAGGAACAAAGCTGGAGGACTCACACTGTCTGATTTCACAAGACTTACTATGAAGCTACAGTAATCAACACAGTGTGGTATTGGTAAGCAATAGACAAATAGGTCAATGGAATAGAATAGTTAGCTCAGAAATAGATCCAAATAAATATAGTCAATTGATCTTTGACAAAGGAGTAAAGGCAATACAAAGGAGCAAAGACAGTCTTTTCCACAAACCGTGCTGGAACAACTGGACAACCACGTGCAAAAAAAAAAAAAATGTGGATACAGACCTTTAACCCTACACAAAAATTAACTCAAAATGGATCACCCACTCTAAATGTAAAGTGCAAAACTGTAAACCTCGCAGAAGACAACCCCGGAAAAAACCTAGGTGACCTTGGGTACAGTGATGACTTTTTAGAACACAACACCAAAGGCACAATCAATGAAAGAAATAATTAATAAGCTGGATTTCATTAAAATTAAAGACTTCTGACAATGTTAAGAATGAGAAAACAAGCCACAGACTGGGAGAAAATATTTGCAAAAGACATGTCTGATAAAGGACTATTATCCAAAATGGACAAAGAACTCTTAAAACTGAGCCATAAGAAAATAAACAACCTGACTTAAAAATGTACCAAAGACTTTAACAGAAACCTCACTAAAGAAGATATACAGATAGCAAATAGGCATAAGAAAAGATGTTCCCTATCTTATGTCATCAGGGAAATGCAAATAAAAACAATGAGATACCACTATATACCTATTAGAATGGACAAAATCCAAAACACTGACAACACCAAATGCCAGCAAGGACATGGAGCAACAGGAACTCTCATTCACTGATGGTGGGAACGCAAAATGGTGTAGCCACTTTGAAAGTTTGGCATTTTCTTACAAAACTAAACATAGTCTTACCATGTGATCTAGCAATCATGCTCCTTGGTGATTACCCAAAGAAATTGAAAGCTTATGTCCACATACACAGAAAGTGAACTAAGAAAAAGTTATATGATATATAATTCCAACTATATGACATTCTGGAAAGGCAAAATTATGGAGGCCATGTTAAAAAGATCAGGGGTGCTTGGCTGTTAGAGCACACAACTCTTAAACTTGAGGTTGGGAGTACAAGCCCCACACTGGGCACAGAGATTACTTACAAAAAAAAAAAAGGATCAGTGAAAATACTTTGTATGATACCATAACGATGAGTATATGTCATTATACATATATACATAGCTATGGGTTCAAACCCACAGAATGTACAATATCAACAGGGAACCATAATATATGCTAGGGACTTTGGGTGATTATGATGTATCAACGCAGGTTCATCCATTGTAACAAATGCACCCCTCTGAGGGGGGATGTTGATTTTGGGGGAGGCTATGCATGTGTAGAGGCAGAGGGTATATGGGAAATCTCTGTGCCTTCCCCTCAATTTTTCCATGAACCTTAAACTGCCCTAAAATATAAGCTCTTAATATAAAAAATGGACATGACTAATCCATAATAACTGAAATATATCTTTAGGGACCAAAGAAACAAAAACATTTATGGATTAAGACTGAGGTATTTTTATGGTTGCCATGTATCAGTGAGAAAGAAAGTATTCAACTCAATGTGGTTAAGAGTGATTATTGGAGAGAGGGGATTATTTCATGTCACTGAGTTGAGACTCCTCAATCCAACCAAATCAATATACAAGTTCATATTTTTAGAAAGTGGCTTTTAAGTTGTGGGAACTGAAGTCTGTAGTTTTTAGCCGTAGGTTGTAGTCTGTTTGGTCAGGCTTATAGATCAGAAGAGACTTAAAGTGTACTGAAGGCTGCGTGGTGAGTCCATGAAACTGGAACAAAGAAGTGCCTACAGGAAAAGGTTGCCCAGAAGCTTCTGGTGTGGGAAGTCTGCTTCTCTAGCAGGTGCTAACAAATGGTTCAAACTTCCCTCCAGCAGATTCTAATGCAATGCGGCAAGATGACATGTTTTTAGAAAGATTCTGTCAAGCCCTAATCTACAATAAAGATTGCTTCTGATTTCTTCTAGTTGTGGGAGAGAACCTCAATTAGCTACTAATCTTTCTTTTCACATATAGGATCTTTTGAGTGTTTGCTTTCCAGGAGGTGTGTCTAAATGTCTATTAGATACCCCTAAGCCAGATATTTAGACGCAAAAATAAGATGCTAACTTTCTGGAGAGGCACCCATTTTTATCAGTTGGAATTGTTCTATTTGAGGTCAGACAGAAACTCGTTCATTTTTTTTCCCTTATGAATTGGCCTGATTAGGCTCAGATATTCATATAATGATAATAGCAACATATTACTAGTAAATCTTTATTTCAGGAATAGGGGCTAAGAGATGCAAAATAAGCCAACTGTAATATTCCACAGCAGTCACTGTCTATTGTGACATGTTTAACCCTCACAACTATGATTTTCATGCAAATATAAACTTATGGATTATTAAATATCCTTTTCTTTCTCTTTCTACAAATTTCAGCCTCATATTCATCATTTGCCCTCTCTTCCATTACAAGAATTCTGTCCACAGAGCCAGAATTAAGTACTGCGAATCTGCCTATTCCAAATTTGGGAATAGTTTGTTGAGCACTTTTGGGAAATAGAAAGTGAATGTAAGACTTAGAGACAGTGTTCAATTTTCAAAACTTTTGTAGGATTAGTGCTTCTTAATCAAAGAACTAGAACACCCTCACATTTCCTTTTATAACTTCAAATTTAAATCTGGGCATGGTACATACGGAAGTTAACATTTATTTAATAGTTTAAAATAGAATGAATAATAAAAAAAAAATAAAAATAAAATAAAATAGAATGAATATAGAAATGCTATGTTTGAAGTTCTACTTTCCCTGAAGCCAGGGGGTCAGGCTCTTGCTGGGTACAATCCAAAGGCAAGAGAATAGTGTTCATCACACATTTTGGAAAAGTATCTCGTGCTGAAGATGCTAAATGAATTGACATATACAAGCCAATATAAATATATATTCTGTCCCCTACTCCTCTCCCACACAAGAGGAATATACATTGACCTAACCTTGCTTTTTTAATGTATCTTAGAGATCATTTCAAATCAGAACATAAAGTGCTACCTCATCCTTTTTCTGGTGTTTCTACATGCACTTTTGGGAATGCCATTGTACAGATATGATAGATAACTTATTTAACAATCATTTATTGACAGACATGTAGCATTGTTAACCCTGAATTTACTGTATGCGTGATGAAGGATAAAGCACACAAGAAATTATGAGATATCTAAATCTATCATCCCTGTGTCCTTGAAAACCCAGAATTCTCACTGCGGAAGAGAGATCGATGTTAGGCTTCAAATCAATGACCAAACCAATAGCAATGAACATCTTGAGTTTTGAAATCAAGATTCTTGGGAGAAATGGCTGATTCCAGGGGCAAGGAATGTCTAAGATGAGCCTGGGCCATCTTGTCATACTCTGCCCATCCTACAGCAGTATACATGCATCCCTGCCCCACATCTGGCACTCTCTGTCCCTCTTCCTATAGTGCTTATTGTACTTGGCATTTTATAGACTTGTTTCTGAACTGAATTCTCCATGGTAATGTTAGCTCCATAAGGACAAGAACTTGGTTTTACTCACTGTTCTACCCCCGGCTCTTGGCAGCTACTCAACAAATATTTACTGAATGAATGGAAGAATTTCTTCATTGATTCATTCTTTCTAGCAGGTTTTGTTTGTAGGTGAGTGAAGAGGAAACTCTGTGAGAGTTGGCAATGGGCAGTTTATGTTCAGTTGAGGGGTTTGCGAGGAGTTGGTAAAGGGGACCTTATGTGTTCAGGTATACGACAGAGTGGTGAGAAGAAACTCACTGTTTCCTTTGCCACTGTGCTGTAAAGAAGCGGGTTCAATGACTTGCAATTGAGTAGAAACTTCCTGATAGGACTATTAAGTTATGCCGTTTCCCCCCAGCTTTTGGCTTTTTAATGGGCTGGGTTTTGTGTCTGTTAACATGAGGAAAAAAATCAGTGCTGCTCAAATTTTAATATCTGTATGAATCACATGAGGGTCTCACTAAAATATAGATTTTAATTCTACTGGTCTGGGGCGAGACCTGAAATTCTCCATTTCTGCAAAATGATCTTCATTTTGTGGATCACTGCTCTGTGATCCACACTTTGAGCATCCAGGAATTAGAGGACTACCAGCAGCACCCTTTGAATCCATAATGTCATAATCCCTTACTAAAGTGTGAGTGTTTCTTAAACATTGGGTTTAGTTGATGCAACTATAAGGTCATCACCCTAACAACATTTATATGACCCAAATAAATCAGTATGTTTTCTAGTTAAAGAAATAACTTCCAAACCATTTTTATTTATTTTTTTAAATACTCAAGGACCTTACAGGAAAATTAAATGCTTACAATTTATTAAAGGAAATGTATTTGGCCTTTAGGAGTATTTGACTAATATATACTTAACATTCACAAATAACACACTTTAAAACTTCTAAATTACAAATAATTCATCTCAACCAAATTCATTACATAAACACTTAATAAGGTTTCCAAGCATAGGTGTAACCCAGCATAATTCTTATACTCTCCTCCTCAGGGATTAAGGGGAAAAGTAATCGCATTCAATATTTATGTAATTAGTATTCGAAAATGAAGGAGTGTTCACATATGAATCTAAATATCAATGGCATAAAGTAGTTTCAGAATTTGCTATGTACCTCAGTCTCTGTCCTTATTGTAGGTGGATGAGGCAGAGAAGGAATGTATTAATGGACAGTAAAACATTCAGAGACTCTCTGGAAAAGCTACAGAGACAGGCTGAGTGATGACCCAGCCAGGACCAAGGCCCAAACCACACTGCAGTTTCCCTTGGCCCAGCCTCATGGCCTCTGCCATGGGGCATCACTGAGACTCACCAAGTGTACATGATGGATCCCAGAAACTCTGTCGCTGCTCACCCTAAAACCCAGCCTTTCCCCCTGCTACCCTCACCCAAAGAAATGGATTCTGCAAAGACTGGCAGAGTTTGGGTCACACAGTTGTGTTTTAACTGTGGTGCCAAACTTGTAAAAACTATTTATATAATATATAATCAAAATTGCATCTATCTTACCTATCCTGAAAAACAGCCAAACTTCCTATCTCTTAAAAATTTGGAAGTATTTTCAAACAAAAATTCTTACAAACCCATTTAGTATAAATTAACCCTTAAAATTATGTAACATAGTTAACACACATATAATGACATATAACGTAACGAAACACCATGTTCTATAATTCTGAGTAAAACTGTGTAAATATCAGTTTATTCAATGGATATTTGAGAATGTCCTCTGTACTATGCTAATGTGACTCAAAGGAATCCAAAGGGGATTATTCTGGTAAATTATGCTGTTTGGTTATAATGCTAGATTTGGATTACAAAATGTTTAAAAATGAGATCGGCCTAATTAGAGACACACTCTGATACAATTGGGGACGGCACAGAAACCACTTAAAAAATATCAGCCCACTACAGGTGATTTTTCTCATTCTCTGTGCTTTGAAGTTTCATAATCAATGCTGTTAGATGAAACAATTTAAATGGCCATCTGGGGAGATTAGGGATCAGGTGTAAGTATTCCTAAATTTCTTGATTTTTAGGGAATCTATGGAATATATTTTCTATAGACATCAACTGTGTCCTGAGTTGACCTTTGGGCCCTTCTGCATTTCTTCAGTCTCCATGACTACAAATATCTCAAGGCTTGTGCCACGGTTATGCACATATCTATTTCTCCAAGTACAGCATGAGCTCCTTAAACTAAAAAATTGTGGTGTGCCTGCATGGGTCAGTTGGTTAAGCCTCTAACTCTTGATTTCAGCTCAGGTCATGGTCTCAGGGTCTTGAGATCAAGCCCTGCTCTGGGCTCGGGCTCTGTGCTGGACACAGAGCCTGCTTGGGATTCTCTCTCTCTCTGTCCCTCCCCTTAGCACTTGTGTGCCTGCATGTCCTCTCTCTCTAAAAAAATGTTAATAAATAAATAAATAAATAACAAAAAAAAAATTGTGTCCTTGTTATCTTGGAATCCCTGTGGTGCTTTGTTCATAGAGATTATTCATTAAATATGTATTTAATACATGGAGAAATCTCTGGAGCTTTCCCCTGGCAGTGGTATGAAAAGAATGGAAAGAATTTTTCCTCTTTTCATTTCTCAAGTTCCAGTTTTGCTCTTCAGGGTTGGATATGTAAAGATTAAGTTTATTGGCTGTTAGCAATCAATTTATGGACTATTTTCTTTTTGCTTCTTCCTTCCTGGGAGTAACATTTCTCCTCAGTTCAAATCTAAAGTAAGGTGTTTCAGGTTGGAAGAGAGAAACATTAATTTCAAGTTGACCTTGTATTTCCTTTAGATCAAGGAGGTTCTAAAAAGCAGATTGTCCTAGAGAAATGAATATAGCCATTGGTTTCTGTATTAAAACTAATAAATATTAATGTGGAACAAATTAATTAAGATAAAACTTTCCAACAGGAAAACACAAATGCGTTTTCCTAGCTTTTAAATGCATGCTTTGCAAAATGCCCGAAGCCATTATTTTAATAGCATAGTAACTCCCAATTGGGAAAGGTAAAATAATTACCATGAAAAAACAGACTTCTTTGTCCATGAATTGAAAATCATCCACTAAATGGACTTTTATACAATCTTCTGCATGTAGGTGTATTTGTCTGTATTGATTGGAAATTTTAAAAGACTTCGTTTTCTGTCTCAGGCAACCCAGTAGGTTAAAGCTATAATAATAAGCACAATTTTAGTGCCCATACAGGACAGGAACACACAAATGATTTCGATAACCTGTACGGGCTCGGGAACCCGATAGTAGCATTTGATTTACGTCATATAAAATTCCTGGAATAGCAAAAACCTATTAATGTTTTCAAGAAACCTTTTGAGCCTTTACAAAGCTCATCAAAACAAAAAATATCAAAGTCCGAGAGAGCGTATCATACAAAGTATGAAAACAAGGCAGGAAAGCATGTATATTACCTTAAGATACCAGTTCATTTCACAGCTGGCTTCTACACCAGGGCCCCTAAACACAGTCTTCTTTCTTTTTCTCTTTTAATCATCAAGTTGCACTAGTGCAGATGCTGGTGTCATGAGATACGCAAACTGTGTATCTTAAAAGGCCAAAGAAATAAGTAGAGTGATATATGAAACGTGATCTATGAAATAAAATTTGATTACACTCATAGTTTTCTTCCTCTCCCTTTCTGTATTTTTCTAATTTTCTGGAGTATATAGAAGAAGAAGAAACCCAAATTTTAAAGCCTTACTATTACTGGAGAAATAATAAGCTTATGGAGCCTTAATCATACTTTAGAAACCTGGCATTTCTACCTCAGGGTCGGCAGCTTTTTATTCAAAGTAATTTGAAAGCCTTTAGAAATACTTGAAACATCTGCGAGTACAATGAGAAGGAATCAAATGTTATTGTTCTTTTATTGACTAGAAACTTAAACTGTGGACATGATTTTTTTTTTCCTTTTTAAGTAAGATGAGGATTACAGCTCCCTCTGTGGACTTATTTTCACAGGGTCTCTTGGAAGGTGAAATGTTCCGGTGCATATACAGCAAAGCTATTGAAGCCCCTTGATTAAAGCTTTCAGCCAGACTGGGGTTAATGATTAAAAGATTTGCTGATTTACAGGCTGTTTCTAGAGAAAACACCAAGTGTCTCATTCCCATCTGCCGCCAGTACATGAGGCTCCAGATTCTGGAAGGGTTATTTTGCAGCTATGAAACAGAACCGCCTAATGTGGGAAGGTAGTCATAACTGGCTGTAAAGGGAACACAGACCTGCTCTGGGCACCCACCCAAGACAGTAAGAGAGGACTCCATTACTGGAAGGAAGGAAGGAAGGAAGGAAGGAAGGAAGGAAGGAAGGAGGGAAGGAAGGAAGGAAGGAAGGAAGGAAGGAAGGAAAGGAGGGAAGGAAGGAAGGGAAGGAGGGAGGGAAGGAAGGAAGGAAGGAGGGAGGGAGGGAGGGAGGGAAGGAAGGAAGGAAAGAAGGAAGGAAGGAAGGAAGGAAGGAAGGAAGGAGGGAGGGAAGGAGGGAGGGAGGGAAGGAGGGAGGGAGGGAAGGAAGAAAGGGAGGGAGGGGAGGAGGGAAGGAAGGAAGGAGGGAGGGAAGGAGGGAGGGAAGGAAGAAAGGAGGGAGGGAAGGAGGGAGGGAGGGAAGGAAGAAAGGAGGGAGGGAGGGAGGGAAGGAGGGATGGAAGGAGGGAGGGAAGGAAGAAAAGAGGGAGGGAGGGAGGGAAGGAGGGAAGGAGGGAGGGAAGGAAGAAAGGAGGGAGGGAGGGAGGGAGGGAGGGAAGGAGGGAAGGAGGGAGGGAGGGAAGGAGGGATGGAAGGAGGGAGGGAAGGAAGAAAAGAGGGAGGGAGGGAGGGAAGGAGGGAATGAAGGAGGGAGGGAAGGAAGAAAGGAGGGAGGGAGGGAAGGAAGGAGGGAAGGAAGGAGGGAGGGACGGAGGGAGGGGACAGCCTCAGCTGTTCACATGTCTTAGCTAAAAGTGAGGGAAACAATCTCCATGTGATTTAATTTTGTACTAAATTATCTTATTTCAAAACTTTGTAAGTAAAATGCCCTGGGTGGTTCAGTATGCCTGAAAACGCCATAAATTATTGATCTGTTAGTTATTAGTTGGTAATATCATTGCTTTTTCTTACTTAGATAGCCATTTTGAAAACTACTTCTATCATTAGGAGTTTAAACCTCAGTGATCTTAGAATATTTTTAAAGAAGAAGCCCATGAGGGGTACCTGGGTGGCTCAGTCGGTTAAGTGTCCAGCTCGGTTTCAGATCAGGTCATGATCTCATAGTTCGTGGGTTCAAGCCCTATATCTGGCTGTGTCAACATTGTGGAGTCTGCTTGGGATTGTGTCTCCTTCTCTTTCCACTCCTCCCCTGATATCTCTCTCTCTCTCTCTCTCTCTCTCTCTCAAAAATAAATAAATAAACATTAAAATTTAAAAAAAATGAGCCCATGGGAATCTTTAGAAAGATACAGAGCAGAGAAAACTCTGAGACTATATAATTCGTATGAAAACTGGTCTCAGGATATAAATGTAATCATAAACCGGGGTGAAGGGGAGATCATGAAAGTGGTTTTCTTATCTGATTTGGGGTTGTGGGATAGGGTTCCATTCTTTTCTCATCTCATCTGCTTAGGGCCTTCCAGAATAGGAATACAGAAAAGAAGACGAAGAAGGAAGGTTTGTGGATTCATCCTATAAGAGACTATTCCAATCTAAGGGGAGAATAAGAACAAATATTTATTGAGTGCTATGTGCTAAGTGTTTCACATGAATTATCTTTTCGTGGTGGTGGTGGGGAGGTCATATAATATATAATAGTAAGGTTTTTTCTCTTTTCTCTTTTTTTTTTAACGTTTATTTATTTTTGAGACAGAGAGAGACAGAGCACGAATGGGGGAGGGTCAGAGAGAGGGAGACACAGAATCGGAAACAGGCTCCAGGCTCTGAGCTGTCAGCACAGAGCCCGACGCAGGGCTCGAACTCACGGACCGCAAGATCATGACCTGAGCCGAAGTCGGCCGCCTAACCGACTGAGCCACCCAGGCGCCCCTATAATAGTAAGTTTTTTAAGATTTTACCAATCCCCCTTTCCACGTCCCCCCTGGTACCCCTCAGTTTTTTCTCTATAGTTAAGAGTCTGTTTCTTGGTCTCTCTCTTTTTCCCCCTTTGCTCATTTGTTTAGTTTGTTAAATCCCACATATGAGTGAAATCATATGGCATTTGTCTTTCTCTGACTGACTTAGGAAATCTTGCTTATTGCAACACATGGAAGGAGCTAGAGAGTATTATGGGTGAAATAAGTCAGTCATGTGAATTATCTTACCGAATACTCACAACGATCCTTAAAGAAGGTACTCTTATCATTCCCATTTCACAGATAATGAAACTGAGACTCAGGGTCATATGGCTGGCAGGTGGCAAGTCTGGCACATGAACCCTCTGGTTAGCCACTACCCTATACTGCCTGCTGCAGAAAATGTCCTTGGCCATCTTCCTTGTGAAGTAACGGCAATTTTTAAAAAGAGCCCATCTTGATCACGTCCTTTTCTATTTAAAACCCTTCAACGGTCAGAGAGGTCTTTTCCTGCTTTCTCCTCTAAGGTTTTGATGGTTTCCTGTCTCACATTTAGGTCCTTTATCCATTTTGAGTTTATTTTTGTAAATGGTGTGAGAAAGTGGTCTAGTTTCAACCTTCTGCATGTTGCTGTCCAGTTCTCCCAGCACCATTTGTTAAAGAGGCTGTCTTTTTTCCATTGGATGTTCTTTCCTGCTTTGTCAAAGATGAGTTGGCCATACGTTTGTGGGTCTAGTTCTGGGGTTTCTATTCTATTCCATTGGTCTGTGTGTCTGTTTTTGTGCCAATACCATGCTGTCTTGATGATGACAGCTTTGTAGTAGAGCCAAAGCATAAGAGACTGTTAAAAACTGAGAACAAACTGAGGGTTGATGGGGGGTGGGAGGGAGGGGCGGGTGGGTGATGGGTATTGAGGAGGGCACCTTTTGGGATGAGCACTGGGTGTTGTATGGAAACCAATTTGTCAATAAACTTCATATATAAAAAAAAAATAAAAAAAATAAAACCCTTCAACGGTTCCCCTTTCTTCTTGAAACAAATCCAGACTTCTCAATGCTGTCTAAAAGCCTCTTCCTAATTTCACCCCTTGCCTACCTCTCCAGCCTCGTTTCCACCATTCTCCCCCTTGCTCCAATTGCTCAGAATGTTTTCCAGTCCCTCAAAAACACCAAACTCTTCCGTTCTGGAGGTTTTGTGCAGTCTGTTCCCTCTGCCTTTAACCTGCATTCTCTTCCCTTTTCCTGACTTCCTCACCTTCAGTCTCAGGAAGATGTGCCAGGCCCTCTATTAGGTGCTTCCAGAGCTTGTAGCTGCTCCCACATGTGACCACTGAGCCCTTGAAATGTGACTAGTCTGGATCTAGGTGTGAGTGTGCAGTACTTGCTTAAGTTTGAAGAGTAGATACAAGAAAAGGAGTGTAAAATATTTTGGTAATAATGTTTTACATTGGTTACATGTTGAAAAGGGAATCTTTCAAGTACCTTGGGCTAAACAAAATATATTATTAAAACTAATTTCACCTGTTTATTTTTACTTTTGAAAATGTGGCTGCTAGAACATTTTAAATTACACGTGTGACCAGCATTATATTTTTTATCAGACCGTGCTTCTTTAGGGCATCTTGTACTTCCTTTTAGTTGTAGTAACTTCTTGACTTCCTGATTTTTTTTTTTTTTTTTTTTTTTTTTTACCAGAGGGAAGGTCATCTCTGTTTTATTCCCCAGTGCTGAGAACAGAGGCTGGCATAGCATGCTTGAATTGTTGACATAATGTCAATGTTGACTCCTTATACTACAGTGTGAGCTATGCATAGTGACTACCTTCTGAAGAGTTCAGTATGGAAAGAGGGGTGAGGGAAGAGTGCCTTTACGGTTGAGAAAATTTGAAAATACTACCTTAGCTAGGTAATCATAGTCAATGGTAAATCATATTGATAGTATGTATTCTTTTTTTTTTAATGTTTTTATTTATTTTTGAGACAGAGAGAGACAGAGCATGAGCAGGGGAGGGGCAGAGAGTGGGGGAGACACAGAATATGAAGCAGGCTCCAGGCTCCGAGCTGTCAGCACAGAGCCTTACGTGGGGCTCAAACTCACAATCTGTGAGATCATGACCTGAGACCAAGTCGGACGCTCAACTGACTGAGCCACCCAGGCGCCCCGATAGTATGTATTCTTAATGTGATGTGATGAAAGTGGACTATAACTTTGTGGTCTTGCCCCCAAAACCCATAATCTGAGTCTAATCTTGAAAAAATATATCAGACAAATCACAACTGAGGAACATTCTCTAAAATGCCTGATCACTATCTCTCAAGTCTGTCAAAGTCATCAAAGCAAGGAAAGTCTGCGAAACTGTAGTAGCCAAAAAAGAGCCTAAGGAGACATGATCACTAAATGTAAAGTGATATTGTGGATGGGATAGTGGAACAGAAAAAGGATACCACATAAAAACAAAGGAGATCTGTAAACAATGGTCTTCAGCTAATGATAATGTAGCAAATTGGTTCATAAAAACAATGCTGAAACATGAAAAACTTCCAACCCATAATTCTCTGTCCAGTGAAAATATCCTTTAGGAATTAAGGTAAAATAGAGACATTTTCAGATGAAGGAAAATTCAGTAGAATTCATATCCAGCAGACCTGTTCTACAAGAATTTCTAAAGGAAGTTCTTCAGACAGAAGGGAAATAATACCACAGGGAATCTTAGAACATCAAAAATGAAGGAAGAACAACAGCGAAGTGACCAAAAATAATCCCAGAAACAGGAAGGGGATTGTGTGAAAAACCTAGCCTTGACAAGATATGGCTGACACAATATTAAATAATAAAAAAGTATTTTAAAAAACTTGATTGAAAAAGTAGAATATTAAACTATACATGCAGTATGAACTAAATTTTGTTTCTATATGTGTATTTGTTTCTGTATGTTAAAAACAGAAACACACAGAACTCTGGGTGGTGGCATCTATGAGAGATTTTTAAAAATACTTTTATGTTTCCAAATATTCATCATAAGCATTATTACATTTATGATCCGTAAGAGATAACCATTATTTAAAAAATTCACTCTCTCACTAGACTTCATTTGAGACTCTTAGCATAAACATTTCCTTTTGGGCACACAATATAAGCTTCAATGATTCATCTGAATGTAAATTTGGCTCATTGGGTTTAAAGACTTAAAATCAAATAGATAAAAAAGAAGAATTCCTGTAATATTCTAGGACAAATAGGATTGCTTATGTCATCTACTGGTTCAGAACCCACATCTAAGTAGCTCAAAAGATTTAACAAGATCAAATCTTGTTAATTTCCACATCATACATGTTAAGACAGTGAAAAAGAAATTATGATTCCGACTGAATGGAATGCATGGAATTTCTAAAGCACAATGCGTATTGCAATCAAAGCCATTGCAAAATGTGATGTCAACATTATTCTCATAAGTCTTCTGTCCTATTTCTTCATAAACAAGAGATGAAGACTAACCCTAAATGAGATATTGATTGCATTATGATGTTATCTGAGTACACCAGAGGAAGGGGACTGATTTTTTAGCAGTCAGCTAAATGTGCCTCCCTGAGGAGAAGGAGTGAACAGGTACTATTTCCTGTTCCCCCTTCATTAGGGCACAGACTTTCTCCCCATCTTCAGACCTGAGCCCACAGTGGTATCTCACCCACACTGGCTTAGAGTTGGAATGAAGGGGCCACCCTATGCACACTAGATCTCAGTCAGTGTCTTTCCCCAAGGTTTTCTAACTGTAGTTGCTGGGGAAGAACCAGGGACTGGTGGTGGCCATGTTTACAGGCTTGCAGAGAAGTAGAAAGAAGTAGAGGCTTTGGCTTCTGTTAGCAGAGGGCCAGCTCCACACCTGCTCTTCCTGTGGACTGGGGATGTGAGTCTTCAACTTCCCCTCTTGTTTGCTTTTGAGGAGGCCTGATATGGATTTCTGTCACCTGTAATTTATGTAGTCTGACGTTATACAGTAACTTAGTAACTGCATTCTTATGAAGAGGGAGAATGTCGGGGGGTGAATAATACAACATTTTCTTGGAAATCCTTTGCGTTCAAGTGACATGGCTCTTACAATGCACAGACAACGTTAGCACTTAACTCCAATCTCTGTCAGTAGCATTCTGATATAATTATCTGTTTACCTACTTCCCTCCTAAGCTGTTTAGGCTGTTAGGCTGTTTGCTCTTTGAAGTCAAGAATTAGTTTTATTGGACTTGACATCTCTAGAGCCAAAGCATGTGGCTGCATGGCACATAGTAGGCACTTAATAAATGTTAGTTGATTTTAAAAGGATTACATAAAATATGATCACTTTTCATCCTATTATGGAATTATTTCTTTCCTTCAAACTTTATTAATTGGAAGTTTGTGGCTAGGCTGGAAAAATTAATTTATTTTAAAAAAGGGGGTTATTAGCCCATTTAGTAGTATAAGAAACTATAAAAGAGAATGATTATAAGCTAATTAAGAAAGCAAATTGTTTCAAGCAGGCCATAGCCATTTAAAATCACTGATTCATATAGAAATAATTTGTGGGCTCAGTTACAAAAACCATCCCTCTACCTATTCATTAAATTAGGTCCCTGAGGATGTCTATTGAGCAACGCTTTGTTAGCTTGATTCATTTACTATTTGTACTTGATATATTCCATAAATCAACCTGTTATTAATTTGAAAGGTGATATCTGCAGTTGTATACAGAGTTTACTTACAAACATAAATTATCTTAAAATCTACAAAATGTAATGTGGGGGGGGGATGAACTTAATAAAATCCTTGCTGATTTTTGTCTCATTATTTTTATTTTTTTCAGACACATTCTAATTTTGTTCATGCCCCAGGCATATGCTACTTAGTATAAATACCCAACATTTAATCTCATTTTCACTCTCTGATGTTTATTATCATTAACTATTGGCTGGACAGAGGGAGAGTACAAAAGCCTAATTATATTCCTGGATGCTTTCTAGTACAGTGACCTTCAAACCAGGTCTCTAAACTCCCCTAATCCTCAGCTTTCCCTTTTATAGTTGTTGGCAACTGCATACTTCCATGTGGTCAGGGCCCAAACCCTGAAGGCGTCTTTAACTCCTCTCCTACTCTCTCACCTCACATTTCATCCATCACTCTTATTTTCAAATCCATCCAGAATGCAACACTTCCCACACCTCTCCTGCAAGCACACCATCGTCACTCTCTCTCCAGGAGGTACCACTGGAGGTACCACTAGCTGCCTAGGAGTCAAAGAATTCAGTGACCTTGCTATTTAAAACTATTTCCTTCTCATCTGCTGGTTTGTGTGAATGAGATTTCCCAGCACTTACCCATATAATATCTAAGAAGAAGAACAGAATTGATGTTAAACCCATTGCAGATATATAACGAAAGCATCCAAGGCATTCAATGAAGCATTTCCAATAATAATTTACTTTAATACTTAGTAATTGTTTATAAAAATCTATAAAATATTTAATTTCCTTCGACAGTTGTGTACTACTACTGTCATAACTCAGGCCAGAAGAAAAATTTTCACAGACAGCTATAGTCATAAGAAAGATTTAAAATTTACATACTTCTTTTTGATACATGAAAGTATAAAAGGGTAATCAAGAAGAAACTTTCAATCAAAAATGCATCACAACATGGAGATGCCATTTAACGCTGGACAGGTTACATCTGAACAGTTAACATGAAGAAAAATTATCTTCTATTTTAAGACACTGTTATGTTTGAGCCTTTGTTTTTGCTGTTGACTCTGTATGTTAACTAACGCATTGACACAATTAAAAGGTAATTTGTTCTGGAAAAAATACATTACAATAAATTCTGTGGGGGAAATAGAGCAGGAACATGATTTAAAGGAGGAAAAGAAATAACATAATATTGCTAATCGTTAAAGAGTGTGTTTACAGTTTTTAAAAATGGTGACTAGCAAATTGTTTCTCGTAATGCCTAACTCTGGTATAATACACAGTAAACATTCTATAAAAATTTGCTGATTCATAGAATCACTTCTTGGGAAAATCTGTTTGATTTACAGGATTGGAACTCAGTAAGTATCTTTCTATGGACTTGCAAACCAGATACCCCTTCTTTCAGGAAAGTCAAATATCAACATATTAGATTAGAAGACATAAATAGAGGAATGAATGAGATGGATATTCTGACTAATTTGAAAGTTTCCAAGTAGTAGGTATTTTACAAAAGAAAATAACATTTACTATTAATATTTCCACTTCCACTTTCATGTAAGCATTTCGTGCCATGTACCTGAAACTTCAGCTTTAAGATTAGACATGCAGAAACACGGGGATGGCCACCAGAGGGAGCCCAAGTGTTTTTCTGAATAAACCACACACCAAAGAGAGAAAAGAAAATAGAAACCATAAAGGAAGGAGTGGGGCAGGAAGGCCCACTATTACCTGTTTCAGTCACTTAAAAGAATTTCTTGTTGAATGACATAGCTATTTTTGCATTTATGCTACAAATTCTTTTAGTAGGCGGTTGTACATTGCAATGCTTTGACACTTTTAGGAGAATTGGTTAAACATATATTTAAAAATCTCACATACCCTAAAACTAGAAGGTCCAGGGTAGACTGCCGTGAAGACATCCATAATGTTCTGCTGTGCCCCCAAACAAGCCAGGCCCCTTCTCCAGCTTATCTTCATGTTCCTGTTCTTATTCTATCCTGGTCCATCTTTGTAGTCAACTCTGGGTGTGGTTTCCTCACTTTGTTTGGAACTGGGCTATCAAATTACAGCACTGAGTGAGCACTTGGTATGACATGGGAATTTTTCATTCTCCCGGCTGAGCCAAATTACATGGACATTAAGATGAACGACTTTCCATTTGGCATCCTGCAGTCTTCCTAGAACAGAGAACTGGACCAAGTCCTAACAGGATTCAAGAGAACCTCTATATGGCTTCCCCAGAACCAATCTCCACTTAAATCGAACCCACTGGCCAACCTCAGTGATCCCCTATACAGGTTGGAGAGATGGCCTGGGGCTGAGGCTACAGACAGGGGTGTGATCTTGTTTAGAATTAAGCACCAGGGAGGTTTAATAAGTTCTAAATTTGAGCGGTATGGAGTTTTGGAATTTTCCCATGCCTTATCTTATTTGATCTCCCAATAATCCTTTTACTGTGATAGGTAAGGGATCGCCATTTTGTTGATGAGAAAACTGTAGCTCAGGGAAGTGAGTAACTTACTTGTTTAGTGTCGCCCCTGTTAAGCGTCAAGGACAGAAACTGATGCATTTCTGGGGACACAGACTATAACAATGAACAGGTATTAATTCAGTCATATTCATGTCTTCTGGGACAGAAAATTATCACCCTCCTTTTCCCTCATGTTACAAGTGGGTGAAAAGCATCACAGACATGAATTTAGTGACTTAGCACTTGTTTTACCCAGTATTTCCATGGTATGTTTTCCTAAGTAGTTTTTTCATGTCTGGATGGGATAATTTTATCACATATGCAAATAAATTAGCACAAACAAATTAAATTCCACAAGATTAGATCCTTTGCCGAATGCTGCTGGATTTAACATGCTTATTAATGCTCAAAAGTATTCTTACTAAATTTGACAATGATACCCAATTGGGTGGGGGTGGCTGGCCCTTAGGAGAAGTGGAATAAAATTTAAAGTGGCCTTGACAAATGAAAAAGTTAAAGGACAAAATTCAATAGGCAACACTGCAGAGTGATTCATTCGAAAGAAGGGTGTGTGGAGGGCAGGGGTGGGGGCTTGGGGAGAAACAAAGGAGAACCACAGAAATAAGGGAGCACTGCCTGGGCAATTACAGAAGAAAAGGAGTTGGAGATTAGAGTGAACAATAGGTTCCAAAGATATTAGCCATCTAGATCTCTCATTTTTATTGGGAAGTACAACTAGGGGGAAATTCAAAGTGAATCCCCATTCACACTTTTAAAATAGACCAAGTTTTAGGGATAAAAGTATGTTTGCTTGGGACCCTGAAATACCTGGAGCTTGGAAACCAGGTCTTGATGACTTTGAAAGGGATACTACAAAGTACAGTGTTTAAAATAATGGAAAGTTTTTATTTTAGATCTGATGAAATTAACCTCAAAAGAGAAAATTCTGGATCTCTGTTCCTTTATTTATGCAATGCTTTTGGCCTGGAATATTCTTTCCCTTCCACCTGAGTAACATCTCCTTTCCATCAAGAGTGGACACAGGCATTTCTTCTTCTGTGAAGCCTGCTCTGAACCCCTCCCCCTCTCCCCAAGAACTGCACAAAATGTGTCTCCCATGAATCTCCTGAAAGTACATACCGGGCGCCAGCACTGGCTAACCACTTGGAATAAATCATTTCATTAATCCTTCTGGAAGCCCCCTGGGGTAAGACACTGCTATTATTTCCACTGTAGATGGAAACAGAGAAGTAACTGACCTGTGCACCTTCACACAGTTAGTGTGTGGCAGAGTTGTGACCGTAACTCAAGCCTGAAGAGCTCCTAAGCTCACGTCCTCATGCCACGCTCTCCTGACCACAGGTCCCATGACTTGTACTTATGTACTTATGTGTTCACACTGGCTCTAACTCCCTGAAGGAGGGGACCATGCTTTATTTATTTTCATAGCCCCACATGGGGCTTGGGATTGATCACTACATGCTTGTTAAAGATTTTCAATAAAACAGATGGCACATTCTGTGGGTATTTCTGAGTCATTCTTTGAGGGAAAATAAAAAATAAAACTAAGTTGAAGTGAACAGAATTTAAACATTTATAAAAACTGGCAACTAGAATTATGAACAATGACATCATATTAGAAAAGGTAGTTTTACAATTTCATTTTCTGGAAAATTTAAAGAATGAAAATAGCTAAATATACACATACATACATATGTATGTATTTATATATGTATGTATGTGTATATGTGCATCTATCAATCATCTATCTTCCACGTAATTTTACTTAAAGGTAAAGAGAATGACTACAGAATATTTTAATATCTATTTGACACAGAATTGTTATTAGAAAAGGATCCAAATCCTAAATGACATGTAATCACTATATTAATTTACCCAATCTGAGAACACTACAGACTTTTCTCTCCTAAACATAAGACATATTTAGCAAATAATTTGGTTTCAATTTCTCAAAACAAGAACAATAAAAATTCAGATACATCAAACAAAAATGATACCATCTAATTTATTCTCACCATCAATTGAGATAACGTGCTAGCAGCCCAAAGTTACTGGTGATGAACATAATTGCCTGTAGCACAGGATAAAATATTTCTGGAGACAGCAATATACTCTCCCGTGACTTTGAAATCAGCAGTATAGTATAATACTATCAACATGACATTGTGTTCCTTGCCCCTGCTGCTAATGGAACTGATTCTCAGCACCACGGCCAATATGGGCCTCACCTCAAGGCCATGCCATTTTTTAACGTGAGAGCAGGGAAGACGCTGTTGGCTTCAGAGACTGGGGAATCTCGTTTCTTGTATTATCACTATTTTAAACAGTTAAACACTTGGATGTTCTCTGTGATATCTTGCCCAAGTCAAATTCTGATTACACAAAAGCCTGAGGGGATGTACTCCAAGCAGGGAGAAATGTGGTAAAGCTCAGTGGCAACCCTAGGAAACCACAAGCATCGCAGCAACATTAAAAAGTTCTATTCCATTAAAGAAATCTAAGCACCGTAGAGAAACCAAAATGAGAGCACCGAAATAACCAGCAAGTTCATAATATTATAAAAATAACTCTAAACTATATGAATGAACCACCACCCCAATGCACCCCAATAAGTGCCCTTTCATCCAGGAAACTCACGGTAAGCTGGTCTTGTGAACATTGCTGAGAACATTCAGAGGTCACAAACCCATAGCTTAACTGGCAAGAGGGGGATCAGGTTTTTAGAATGTTACCCACATTTACCGTTCACTATCTGGATAAAGGGCAATTATACATCATCTTAAAAATTCAATCAATATACCTCTGCAGGAGCTAGAGACAGAGAAGGCACCGTCAGCTTTTATAACAGGGCAGAGGACCAGATGAGACAAAAGCAGGAAGAGATTCAACGAGGGCATTCTGCCCCATAAAATGCATAACTCACAAACACAAACACAAACATTTCTTCAGAGACCGAGAGCTGATGCTGTCGTTGGCACCTTGGACATTAAGTCACTGGTGTTTTTGCAGGAGGCGGGGCAAAGTAAGTGTTGGCTCCCTGAGCTATGTGTTCCAACAGGCCAGCTAGAGAAATGAATATTTACGCTCAACGGGAGGGACGGAGCCAGCAACACTGTCACATCTAATCTTCACTTGAGTGATAAGCGGTTTGTCCTTTCAAATCAAAATGAGCAGGCTTAGGGTTTTCTGTCCTTTGCGTGTGGTTGGTGTGCCCTCCTTTGCAGAGCCTCGCGCCTTTGGCCAGTTAACGGATGTGTCATTGCATGGCGGTGACAGCACTAGCTAGCCATCCTCACCCCAGAACAGAGAGAACTGGCTGCTGGCAGTAAACCTGTGAACTCTGGCCAAGATGTCTTGATAAGCTCTGGACGTGTATCAGTCACATTTTAAAGCAGGACTTTAAAAATGGTTTCACAGAAAATGTTGGTTTGAATTCAGCAGGTGTTCTAAAGCTGGAGTTGAAAGGTTTTACAGGGTTTTTAGGGGGTTATCTAAGTTGTTGTTGTTTTTATATTTTAAGTTTGTATGAGGATACACAGTTTCCCTTTTCTTCATCTGGCCCAGAATCATAGCCCATCTATAATGGTAAAATAAGATGTTGTTATTTAATAAGTGGGAAATATTTTGGTTTTCTTTAACCTTAAAAAAGAGCAGCAATAAATGTTATTATATTCCCAAAAAAATGCCTGAAATTCCTATCCTTTTGCCCCTAATAGCTATTTTCTTCTTATTGTTGTCACCTTAATGAGAATTTTCAAGCTGTGTAAATTATATCTTCCCTATTTGCCACTTAAAACCTATGTCTTTATAATAGATGCCAAAAATGATTCTTTATATAAATGACCCATGATTTTTTAAAGTTTGACAAACTCCTGATTTCAGTCATCTTCTTAAAATAAGACCTACCAAATAGTTTTACAAGACCCCCAAGCTTGCTCGTTACTAATTGGTAGCGTCCAGTTCTTCTAGTGCTGAGGAAACCATTGAGCTCTAAATTGATTCATGTTTTTTTTTTTAATATTTTATTTAAATTCCAGTTAGCGTACAGTGTAATATTAGTTTCAGGTGTACACTATAGTGATTCAACACTTCCATACAACCCCCAGTGGTCATCACAGCAAGTGTGCCCCTTAATCCCCATCACCTATTTCACCCATCCCCCTACCCACCTCCCCTCTGCTGTCAATTTGCTCACTATAGTTAAGAGTCTGTATCTTGGTTTCTGTCTCTCTGTCTCTCTCTCTCTCTCGTTTTACCCCTTTGTTGTTTGTTTTGTTTCTTAAAGTACACATATGAGTGAAATTGTATGGTATTTGTCTTTTTCTGACAGACATATTTCGCTTAGCATTATACTCTTAGATTCATGTATATTGCAAATGGCAAGATTCCATTTAATGGCTGAGTAATATTCCAGTGTGTATATATATAACACCACATCTTCTTTTTGCATTCATCAGTCGATGGGCACTTGGGCTGTTTCTATAACTGACTGAATTATTGAAGTGATTAGTGTTTTATATTGGGAAAGTACTCTTCCATATTTAGTAGGAACCTCACTAATCACACTGTCAACACTGTAACTGCCTTAAAAAAAAAAATGGGACCTCAGATGATCCTTTTGGAAACTAGATGTTTATAAATAAGGAAATGGGATTACTTTGTGATATCTTCCTGAGTCTATTTTCTGGCTCCTTCTACTTTGAGGAAGAAAAGGATAAACTTCTAAAATTACATAACTCCATAGCAATCGCCTGTCAAAAGGATGGAGCACAATAAGGAACAAAATCTACATAAGTAGCAGAAAATTTTAGACAAGTACATTCCTCCAAAGGGCAACTGTAACTTTCAAATATAAAGCTTTCTTGTAGTTGTGAGTTTTAGCTTCTGTGTTAAACATGGTCATTCAACAGGGCACATACAGAAGACGGAAAAATTACAACTTAAACAGATCAAAGAGAATTTATTTATAAAACCAACAGCCCCAAACAATCATAACCCTATCAAAATAGTCTACTTTATTGGCCAAAGGGTCATTTTTCTTTTTCTTTTTAATCTTTTTTAAATGTTTATTTATTTTTGAGAGAGAGACAGAGCATGAGCAGGAGGGGGCAGAGAGAAAGAGGGAGACACAGAATCTAAAGCAGGCTCCAGGCTCTGAGCTGTCAACACAGAGCAGGACACAGGGCCTGAACTCATGAACCACGAGATCATGACCTGAGCTGAAGTCAGACACTTAATCAAGTGAGCCACCCAGGTGCCCCTCATTTTTCTAATATTTTATTAATTATTTTATAGGTTCCAGTACCCTGTGTCATCTAAAGTTAAATGATGTCCCTATCAATTACAGTAAGCAGTAAACAAAATAATCCAGCAAGTTAACTGCCAGCCCATTTGTTTCTATGAAAGTGCAATTGATGAAAAGAAAGTTCTTTTTATGCAAGGTGAGACTGTGTCTGGAAATAAAATAGAGCTGAGAGGCAGCTAAAACACCACTTACTGACGCCTAAGTATTTGGTTAAAGTTAAACATGATGATTAATGAAATCAAGAGTAGGAACTGAAAAGGAGACTATATTCTCTCCACAAAGAAGCTGCTGGACACCGAAACAATAATAGTCTAAGTGCTTTTATTTCGGTCCACAGGCATGTTATTGCTATTTAGAAACATAAAGGGAATATAAGATCACCCCACCTGTAGTTAACAGAGGTAAAGGATAAAAGAAATCATCATAACACAACTTGTCTCTTATAAAGGAAAAATTTCAATTAACACCACTTTAAGGCTCTTAAGCTTCTTTTTATCTTTCTAGAGCTTTGACTCTATTCATGAATGTCTTTCATCTCATTTGCCTTACTTTGACTGATGGCATTGAAGAGCTTTCTTAAAAGCATATGGTGACATTACATCCACTCAATTTGCTGATGGAGAAAAAGGGTGCTTTTCTGTTTGTTAGAGAATTTGACATAGAATGAATTACCCACGTAAATACAAATAAACATCCACTACAACTGATATTGGGGAGACAGCCTAGCCCCTAAATCTTCAAGGGCAATATACTGGGAACAATTCAATGTATCCGACTTCCTATAAACTTCAAATTCCTATTTTGTCACGAAGTGAGCTACATGATGACAGCTGGTACGCCTCTGCTTAGAACATTGTGCCTGTTGTCCCACTGCAGGGAGGTCCAATCTAAAGGTCACGAGGGGCCTAAGAGAGACAGAGCTTCCTTTTGAAGCTTAGAACATCTTAGACCTCCTATGGCTTGGCCATTCTGTCTCTGGCCTCCACATCACTGATGGTTCCTTGATGAGGAAGCACCAGACTCTTTCATCTTCTTTACTTGGCTAGTGATCTGTGTATTACTTGTTTTGGAGTGCTTTGGGACATCCGTATCCAAAATTGTGGCAGGATGAGTTTGTTAGTTTAGACTCTAAAGGCTCGTGCTTTGGCTTTCCATGAACCTGATTATCTAGAGCTTTGCTCAACCTACAAAGATACATATGTTATATATAATATATATGTTATATATATATTTTTGAATATATGTATATATTTTAATAGCAAAAGATCAACAGAAAGACTCATTGCAGAAGGAATTTTAAGGAGAACCATAAAAGGCAAAAGAACAGTTACTTCATATAGAATAGGATATTTTTCAGTGGAGAAAGATCTTGAGAAAATGATACAAGTCTCGAGAAAATAATAATTACAGTAATAGTCTTAACATTTACTGAGCTCTATTGGACTCGTCTCTATGCTCTCCACAGATTATCCCATTCAATATTCATAATGGCCTTTAAGGTGGTCACAACTAACATCCACATTTAAGGATGAGGTGAAGAGGGGTGCCAGGTCGGCTCAGTCAGGTAAGTGCCCAACTCTTGATTTTGGCTTAGGTTGTGATCTCATGGTTTGTGAGTCTGAGCCCTGCGTTGGGCTCTGCGCTGACAGCATGGAGCCTCCTTGGGATGTTCTCTCTCCCTCTCTTTCTGCCCCTCTCCCACTCTCTCTCTGTCTTAAGATAAATAATAAACTTAAAAAAATAAATAAAGATGAAGCAAAGATGTTTAGAGAAGTCAAGTAGCTTGTGTAAGGCCCACAGTTAGGAATTGAAATTCTCTGCTGAACCACACCAAGTGAAATTTTGGTGTGACATTTTAAGTGACATTGCTGGGTCTGGAACCCAAATCTGTGGTGGTACAACAGTGGGCCAGAATTCCCAACCAGCCCTTGAAACTAACATTATGAAAAGAAGACCTAAGGAAAGCTAGAGTAAGATCTCAGAAAAGGGATACAAATAATTTGAATTGAATTAAGATGATATCTTTGTCCACAGACACAGGATCAAAAGCAGGGAAAGGAAAGGAAAAGGTTCTGTAATGATTCTGTAATGTTGCCACTTGGGTAGAGCAATCAAGAAACACAATGATACATCTAAGAGAGCCACCAAGCATGGCTTCAAGTTAATCACTACACACTTCCATCATTAACCCTTCCATGTTGCTGAATAAATTTAGATTCTAGTTAATATATAATTAATATTATTATTATTTACATGCAAAGCCAATGCCATTGCACCACTACCATCCTTGAAATGTGCACCTGGTACTGGTTCTTGAAGAGATTGTCCTAAACTTGTTCTCTTACCTGTCTATCTTAAACAATTAGAGCATTTACTTATTTGCAGCTTCCAAAGAGAAGGATTGGAATTCGTGTACTTGAATACGATTAAAAAAATCAACTGACACTGAATTTCATATTTTGTATTACTACTAAGGAAAAACAACTAATTTTCTGTATGTTGTTCGAGTAATGATTTGGTCTACTGCCATGGATACATCGTGGGAAAAGGAAAAACACTCAGCAATTGTACTGTTTGCCCCTAGAATAACCTTTCTTCAGACTAGTTAGTATCAAGGACATGTGATGACCATGTCAGAGCAATCGACCTCCTCCTCCCTCATATTTCAAAGTGACTCACCCAAGATGCCAGAGTAAGATTAGAAAAATATTTATTGCTCTGTTGAATGTGGATGGAAGAGTTCTCTTTGTTGGTAGGGTTACTATAATTATTTTTTTACCTTATGATAGTGTTTAGAAGCTAGGCAGAGAGGGTGCTACTCACGTTCTCCTTGTCAGGAATCCCTAGAAGAAAGAGAGAGAAAGAGAGAGAGAAAGAGAGAGAGCATGAATTGTAAGACGAATCTGCAAAATGGAACTGAAATTCTTTGCTGAATCAAACCAAGTAAAATTTTGGTGGTTCCAATTTGTATTTCCATCAAAACTTACATCGTGTTGTTTAGAAAAATAGCAGCACCCACCAAAATCTGTAACATACATAAATCAATGAATCAGGAGCGGGGCTGTTTGTTGCCAAACAACAAAATCTCGTAAAAATCACAGGTAAAAATCCATCTCTGATTCATTTATACTATACAAACAACTAATTCCTCTGTTAGGTACCAGAACACTCGGAATCTGGGACAGACATGTCAACTCTCGAGGTTGCACATACTGTATTTTTACTTTTCAAACTATCTCACAATGCTCCAAGGATTTCAACTTAGCTTCAAGTCCTACATAAAAGCCACAGAACACAACTTCCATTTGGGGCAAAGCAAATTCCTGCTGCCTCCAAGTCAGGTCTGAGCATGGCAGTGTCTGTTTCCAGGGGTAACCCAGTTTTCTCAGTGAAAAAGTTAATCATCCATCCATTTACACATTTGTTCATTCATTTACAAGCATTTCATGAGCCACAGGCAGGCCCTGGTCCTTTGCACTTCCTTTGGGGCTGTTAACACTGGCTCATATGATAAGGGTAGCCAGACTGGAAGGTCCACAGCCCCAGCAGAGATTAATGCTTCCAAGTGACTTTATATCAGGAGATGGAACCACAGGTGGTTTGTATGGGTGGCTTGCCCCTGGGCCAGTCTGAGGTGGTCTGCGATGTAAAAATACAGTACATCCAAATTCTGAGTAAACAGCACATTCTATGTTTAATAAAGGAGTGCACAGGGTTTACACAATCGGCTTTAAAAGAACTGAGTGCCCACTTTAATAGGCAGCAGCAGGAGCGCCTGGGTGGCTCAGTCAGTTGAGCACCTGACTCTTGCTTTCAGCTCAGGTCATGATCCCAGAGTCATGGGATCGAGCCCCATATTGGGCTTCACAGTGACCATGGAGCCTGCTTAGGATTCTCTCTCTCCCTCTCTTCCTCTTTCTCTCTCTCCCTCTCTCTCCCCCCTCTGTCCCTCTCCCCTGCTCGCACGTGTACTCTCTCTCTCTCTAAAAATTAAAAAAATTTAATAGGCAGCAGTAAAGTACACAGAATGGGTAAGGGTGGAAGAGACATTCTGGAAATGCTCCCTAACTAAACTTTGAGCCCCCAAACTGAGATAGTACCAGGACATCAAAGCCCAGGCAGGAGCAGGGGGACAGAGAGAGTATTAAGGGGCATGTTTGCCATCAGTTCCCAAGTCTGTCAGAAGGAGTAAGGGTGGCCTAATGTCAGCACTTTGAAACTTTGAATCCCAGCCATCCATTCATTATTCCATCCATGTGTTCAACAACCCTTTGAAAAGACTGGAGTTGATTGTATGAGGAGATACA